>NW_028301600.1:47500000-50000000 GCF_987345545.1 Pholcus phalangioides | reverse complement strand
CAATATTTATTTTGCTCAGGCATTTTGCTTGTTTTTGCATTTGTATTTGATAGAAAACCTTATAAAGCTTGACCTTGAAATAGTTCCAAACATATTACGTGTTAAAATTATATGGTGGTGTCGTAATTTAAAATTTTGTCGTGAAACATTGATTGTATGTGTAATTTCTTGCAATGGAAGACATTCTCTAACTCTAATTTCAGAAGCTTAATGAAGTCATAGAGGATCCTAAGACATGCTGTGTTGGAGCAATGGATATGAATGTTGTGAAAAATCGATATGAGTTCATTGTACCTTGTATGTATCTCAGTCCACTCTATTCATACATAAAAAATGCTCTGTTCTTAAATATGCATATTGTATATCTGTAGTTTTTATTCTAAGTGATATGGTTGCTTTTTTTTTCAAAAATATCTGTAAACGACTGTTATGAATTACTTTGTTAAGCCAAGAAATTCATTTTTTTCTAGACGACATCAATCGAGTTATTCTACCTCCATCTCCATTACGGGATCATTCTACCTACATAAATGCTTCCTTCATACAGGTGAAGTAAAATTTTGTTTTTAAGGCCTGTGACTTCTGTTCACAATTTAACACTAGAAGGACCAAGATGGTCATTTTGACCATTTTTGATCTTCTCGCTCCAGTTTCATAATGAACCTGTTGTTTAGAATGTTGAAATTTCACTTCTCCTGAAAGTACTCGAACATTATTGCTATAAAACTTTCTATGATTTAAAAAAAATACACAAGATATTTTTGGTTTTACCTAGAAAAACCATGACTGGCCAATTTGACTGGTAAAGTTCTAGACACTTTTATTGCATGGACAGCAAATATTTCCTCAAATCGTGGCATAAAATTTTCTCTAATATATATGTTCTTGCTTTGGCTAATACTGACCCGACTGATGGTGAAATAAAAATACTATAGTTTATATATATAGCCAAAAATGTTGCAATGCAAATCATTGAATCTTATCTGAAAGCTAGTAGAGAAATATGACCACTTGATAATTGTTTTAGTACACCAATACTTGGTGAAAAACTACAGCAGAATAATATTCATTTTTATAAAGTCATGTTTGAGGTCACACGGACCACATCAGATGACTGAGGGCCTACCTTAAAGGGGGGGTTGAAAAATTGAAGATTGAAAAGAAATTTCATGTAGAAATTTTACGTAGATCCAATAAGGATCCCTTTATATGGAATGCATTTACTCATAAAGATGTTAAATTTTTTGTGTTTTCAGAGTAAGAAAAATAAAAATGTTCATTTGCTAAGTGTAGTGCATTAAAATGTTGAAAAATATATTCTCAAAGTGAGAAAAAATTCCTGAAACAGTCAAGTTCTACAACAAAACACAAAACAAAGTATCGTGTTGATCAGAGGGCTCAAAAGCACTCCGAATATCATTCATTTGCAAGTGTGTGTTTTTTACAACATTTGACTTAGCCTTAATAGATGCTTGATTGATTTGTAAAAAAATAATAGAACTCTGAAAGTTAATTTCAAGGGTGGGAACTCTGTGCCAATTGCAACTATAGTCCGTTTCAGGTTAACTTTGCAGTGCAGAGAAAGGTATAGAGTGTATTCCTTCGCCACAAAATATAGTTCCCATATATCGGATGCTTACGATGATCATTTATGCAGAATATTTCAATTTTTTGAATGATTGAAGAAAATACTGAAAAAATATTGTTCTGAATCGATCTTTATTCGTTTAAGAATTTTAAATTAGAAAAAAAAATGGTCACCATTATACGTGAAAAGATTTTTCTCAGTGAGAATAAGCTATACCTTACCGCGACTGCGCATCGATACATTGGTTGACAGGCTTTCGTTGTCATAGCAACGTGTGATGCGGTTCCTTCGTAGCTTCCCTTCCACTGCAAAGTTAACCTGAAACAAACTATAGACTGCGTCAAAATTAATATCTCGCGCCATCCCGCTCTAGTAGTTTATATTTGTATTTTTCTGCACCAAATAGCCGAAATAACAAATTTTGCTTCAGTGTGCCCAGAATTTTAGAAAGAATGCTAAAAATTTTTGTTCCTGCTTGCCGCAAAACAATTGTTTCTGAGAAGAGCGTGTTTTATTCCTCTGTACTTTTCAGCACCACCTCCTCCCATCTTCTGTAGTCTTGCTATCTCGAGACCTTGAAAAAATAGAGGTCTCTGTTGGAAAGTAGTTTGATTACATGAAAATGTTTGATTGAAAATGTTGGGGGGGGGGGGCTCAGGTCCCATACAAAATAAACGAACACGCTGTATAAACAAGGTTTCAATCACGCCGCTGAAACAATGGGTCAAAGCGTCGTATAAATGCAAAAATCGTATAACTGAAACTTAATTGAAAATGACACACCCCCCCCCCCTCCTCTTCCGTAAAAATTTCCCTAGGGAATTCAAAATCAAAAGTTAAAAACTTTGTAATTTAAAATGTTCATAAAATTAAAATCAAGTAAAGAATTACTCAGAACACAGACCTAAGATTGACATAACATTAGTGTTTCTTAAATCTCAAACACTCTTATGATGTTTTTGTTCAGTTTTGAACACATGTGTTGATAAAGATTTGAAATAAAAAAAATGCATTTTATTTAAAAGCTTAAACAAAAAAATTTGTGTTTTTCTGTTCGGTTTCTATATCCAAGCAAAAAGTCAATAAAGCATTGAGCTCAGCTCTATTGAAAAAAATAAGTTTTTTCAGAAAGAACAACGTTAAATACGGGTAAAATGGTTTTTCCACATTTAACGCTGTTCTTTCCAAAGTTTCCTCCGTTTTTCGAATTTGAATATCTCTGTGAATATTGCACAGGAAACATGGAATTTTTTTGGCATCAGGAGAGACAGGGCAACAACTTTCTAGTTGGAAGTTAGAGGACAGGGGGATAGTATAAAAATTTAGATTTTTTATTTTGTGACGCACTGTATTTTTTTTAACTCTCAAAACTGGTACAGGATAATTTTTGAACACCTTTCGAGCATTTTTCGAATTAGAATCGTTCCTCTACAATGGACGGTTGATGAGATAAAGACGGTATTAGCACTTACAGGACACCCTGTATATAGATGATACTGAATTCTGATGTTACTTACAATAACTATGAATTTTTTCGAAGTACTACAGTAAATAGAAATGAAACACCTTTTGGGTGAGACAGAGGGAGACAACGTAACTATACCCAAAATGAGATGCGAACAAAGAAAAATTATAAGATAAATACGCCTTTTAGCAGGAGTTACTTGCTGTTCAAGACATAGTCAAAATGATGTTTATCCTAAATATTTATCTTTTAATTTTTCTTCGCTACTGAAGAAGGAACTTCATACAGTTCCGAAACGTGTCTAGCTGTTGTCAGCTTCTTATTTTGGGTACAGTTACGGTGTTTCCCTAGTATGTTACTACAATAAAATAAAATTTTGACTATTATTTACAGGGCCGCAGCTAGATGATTGGTCACCCGGGGCAAGTGCACATTTTGACACCCCCTTGTAATGTTGAAGGTAAGGTTTGAGAATGAAATTTCCACCCCCCCCCCTCTGGTCCAGCGCCTGGGGCATGAGACCCGCTTGCCCCCCCCCCCCCCAGTTGCAGCCCTGATTATTTGCAATGATAATTCTAATGTTTCTTACAATCCCTAAAGCAGAATATGCTGAAATCTGTGACTTACGCGCAGAACAATTAGTGGTACTGCGGAACGATCTGGAAGGGTTTTAAGAAAAATTTAGAAAATTTAGTTGGGCCACAATAGTGGGGAGCAGTGGGTCTGGTGCTGCTGGGCTGGACTAGAGGCTGCGCCAATTTCACCCTTTAAGCTCTTCAACATTACGAAGGGGCATCAAAATGCCTGCTTGCCTCGGCCGATCAATCATCTAGTTGTGGCCCTGTATGCAACTGTCATTCATAAATTTAACAGTTTGAAATAATTTTGCAGCAGAATCTTAAGTGCAGTGTTTTTTCTGTGCCGTTTTCCCCCTGCCGTGTGAAATTCGAATCCCGACAGAAATCGCGAAGTGCGGCTTATACGGCGAAATTAAAATTTGAAAATTTGTTTGATCACAATTTATCATTCTCATTGTCGCCCCAACGCCCCTCGCTGCAAGAAATTCAAATCCCGACAGAAATCGCGAAGTGCGACTTATACAGCAAAAATAAAATTTGAAAATTCATTTGATCGCAATCTATCATTCTTATCGGCACCCCAACGCCCCTCGCTGGAATAAATTCAAATCCCGACAGTAATCGCGAAGTGCAGCTTATACGGAGAAATTAAGTTTTTCAATTTGACCCTGTCTGGATTTTCACCGTGTTGGGATCTTGACTTGTCAGGATTTCGTCTGTTGGGATTGTGAATGGAACCGCTGTGAACTCTTTTGCTGCAATGGCAAGATACATCATCATCTTGTGATCTAAAGTCAGTCGTATCCCCAAAACATTTGTCAACACTGAGAATTAACGTCAAAACACTGTCATGCAAGTCTGAACAATGAATAAAGGGCAAAATTTAGTTTTTATTAATTTAACCATCCTTAAGCTTACCTCTCATTATTCTCTATACAAATTCACTGTAACTATCTCCAGTTTTAAAGCTGATTCTTGACTCTTCATTGTAAAGTTAGGTGAGTTATCATTCAGTCATCTATTTTCTAGCTGACAGTTTTGACACCATTGTAATCAAGACTTCTTTTGTGGCAAAATTAAATGAGGTACAAGTATTTATTTGCAGTACCTAAATTTCTCGTCTTGCAAATGATTGTGTATGGTACTGTAGCTGACGTAGATCTTTTACTTTGCCTACTCTGCATTAATTTGTTTCGGAGTGGCCAAATGATTTTGCCTTGCAAATGCAATGAGTTTTCTTTCATTATGATGATGAAGTCACTACAACTGCTGCCACTTTGTAAAAAAAAAAGAGAAAGCAAAAATGTGCTAGACAATAAACAGCTACATATAAAAGTGTGATGCTATCCTTAATATACTCAAGGACTAGCAAATATGGTAACAATCAGAAATTTCGGCTTCTTAAGTGGATGATTAAAAAAATTTACAGTAGCACTCAAAAGTCTTTTGACAACCATAAATGTGTCTGCAAAATTTGTATTTGAATTTTTTAATGAAATATATCCTATGAAAAAAATCATTAAACTATTTTCGACAAAAAAAATTGCACATCTAAACTTTTTAAATTCAGAAAAAAATTAATGTACTTTTTGTTGGTTCAAAAGTCTTTTGACACAAACAAACAAGAAAGCAAACAACTACTAACTAATCAAATCAGTCATGTATTCAGGATCATAGCAAAGTAGAATAAGTCAACACTTTGTTGGAAGCAATTTAGATTGTAATAATGCTTGCCATGTTTTTGTATGGGCTCGCAGTGAGTTTGTCCCATAATTGGTGGGTATTTTCTTCCATTCTTTTTTACACAATTGAAAAAATAATTGAATTTACATAATTTCTGGCTCCAACCTGTCTGTCGAACCCAATCCATAAATGCTTGATGTTATTCAAGTCAGGGCTCTGACTTCACCCATAAAACTCTCATTTTATTGCCTTTCAAGTAATGTCTGACAACTTTCCAGCTATATTTACTATCATTTCCATGCTGTAATATTGGTGATAGTGCCATGTGTCATGTCGGAAAGGATAACATGTAGTTATAAAATGAATTTTTGTAATGAAACCTGTCCCTTGTGTTCTTTTTCAGAAGGTAAAGAAGGACAGAGACACCTTTAGCAGAGAATTATCCCCACTTTCACCTTTGTTTTTAACAGTAAGAACCCATAATACCTTAATAATTTACCTTATAACTACCCATAAGAACCTGTAAATTCCTTATATTATATATTACCCATTTTCACCTTGGATTGTTTCTCTTGTCAATAGGAAGATAGACATAATTCTCCCTCTCCCCTCTGTAGTTAAGTATTAAAATTTTTTCCCCTGCTTGGAAGACAAGCCCATAATGTTCAGCTGATGTTTTAAAAGGGATAAAAAACACATTCAGTCGCATGTTTTGAATTAAATTCATCAGGGTTTTTTTGCCTTGTGGACATTTCAAGGATCCCTCTTTGCGTGTGTTATGTTTACTCTATCTATCCTATCTGGTGTCTTCTTCAATTATGTTGAAAGAAAATGACTTTTTACATGTTCCCAAGATTATTATGGTTTCACAAACTTATGAACTGTCTTGAAATTCAAAAATCACTTGTTACTTGTGATTGACTTCACTTTTTCCTTAAAGCCTTAAAATTACACTTTCCTGAAAAAAAATCCACCAAATATTTTTTATGTTTTACAGTTTTCATTATGTGTTCTATATAATCCTACTATAAATTCATATTAAATAAGAATTAATTACTTCATATTTAAATGAACTACATTTGTCAAAACACTTTTGCTCTGTCCAAAAACAAAAATTAGACAGTAAAAGCTCACTAATCCCAAATGAATAAATTTTAGCTACAGGTCTCAACAAATATCTTCCTTTTGCTTTACATATGTCATGGCAGTGCATGCAAATGAGGGTGCACTACAAACATCATTGCATTTGTCAAAAGACTTAAGTGCTACTGTATACGAAGTAAACAATGTTTATGCCACCCCTTATGTGTTTTTTTTTAAAGAATGAAATTACTTCACTTAAACCAAATTTTTGGATAACTAAATCCATTTATTTGTATAACTTCCAATGAAATTAAGGTTTAAAGTATAGTTAAAGCCAAACACTGTTTAAATCAAACAACCCTGCTCTGAGATAAGATACTATTTGGCAAACAAAATTTATTTATATCCTTTTGAAAGTTATGTGTGTGGTTAAATGAATGCAAACTGCAGAGAAAAAACTTTCAGCTATATTTTTAAAGAGATTTTAAGAAAATGTCATTTTCTGAGTAACTATTTTCATATAACTTTTTCTTCAGGGTTATGATAGAACCTTATCATTCATTATTACTCAAGATCCATTGGAAAGCACAATGGCAGAGTTTTGGCGATTGATCAAAGAGCAGTACATTACTACTTTAGTCATGCTCTCTGAGTTGGGAGAAGGCCAAGTAAGTGGGATTTTTCATTTCTAAATATTATTTCATCTTGATTTATTTTCTTTTTTTTTTAATTAGACCTATGAAGTAAGGAATTGTCAGAATTTGTATCTCTCCTAAAGAAATATTCTGGTCTCTTTCATTAAACCACAGAACACTTTCTTCTTTTAGCATCATACCTCTACTGTTTGAGTCATTTTGCATATGCTGGTACAGCTCATGTGCATATATCTTGTCAAGAAAGTTACAGTATTTCATATAAAATATATAGAAAATGTTCAAGATATGTATAGTATACTTTTCCATTAATGAATTTTTCACATTATGGAATTTTTATTTGAAACATTAATATATAGGGTGTACATATTGTTTGGGTTTTATTTTCTCACATCTCTCAAATGAAAAAATTAGGTGAAAAAAATTATCATAGACTCATCTTTCTTCGTCTTATAGATATTGTGTTATTGTTTTCTTTGTTTTTGTCTAGACAAAATGCCAACAATATTGGCCATGTGAGAAAGATGTAAAGGAATTTGACTATGTGCAAGTGAAATATGAAAGCAGTGAGATCAATGCATTTTATACAAGGCGCTGCTTTTCAGTTGTAAATACAAAGGTAAAATTTTTAACGCTAAACAAAAATTATTTCAAGCATATATGCTCATATTAAAAAAAAATCGTTGTTCATAAATAACTAGAATTTATTCTGTGCTTAATTGATAACTATTGCATGCATTTTTTATATAAAGTTGAACTATTGAGTAGTGGAAAAAACTGAGTAAAAGAAACAAAAATTCAAAGAGTGATTTTTGAATGCATTACTTTTGAGATGATCCTGTCTCCCACCAACACTGGTTGTGCCTGGGACCATGTTTGGTTTGCAAAGAAGCCATCCCCCAACTGTTTCTAGATGGAGCACTCTGCCATACATGAAATCACTGCACTGACCCTACATTCCATATTTCTTCCACCAGTCTTCCACTTTAAAGTATTAGGACCAGATGTTGGTTTGGCACTGCACTGAAGGATGGTTCTTTCTTATTGGGCATAATAGAATATGTCGTCATAGTTTCCTACCCTTTTTACTTGATGGCGGAGCCATTTCAAAAGCATCATGGGTCTCTTGGCAAGTGATTTTCAGGGGCTTTCTCCATCTGGAAGTATCAGGCTGCAGTTAACCTCTTTATGATCAGGCATAATATTACGTCCAAACACCATTGGAATGAATTCAAACAAGTTCTCTGTATTTTCTTTCCTATCTCTTCACTCGCAAAGCTCTATAGCAACCCTATTATCTATAGAAGTTGCTTTTTCTTTCCCTCCTTTTGTTATAATGTTTCTTTCTACTATATACATGTAAGAGCGGCAGAGAACATGTAGGGTGAGGGTGAAAAGAAGAATCTAAAAAAAAAGCTCTTTTATCTACCTCACCTATTATATTTTTTCCTTTCATATATATATTTTTTCCCCCTTTTTCCTGTTTCTAACGTGTTGTTAGGTTAAGACAAGGTTACCATATTTATCGCAGATTTGTTAAATAGAGATAATCCAAGTTTCTTGCCGAAACCTTGGATGTGAAGTGGTTAAAACATATTTACTTTCAAAAAATATATCTGATTTTATTATCATGAGGCCCTCTTATGCACCTGAGTTCCTTGGATTGTGCCCATGCATTAACATGGCACTGGTGGGAGGCTGGGATTGGGTTTAGTGTTCTACTTTTTTGGTTTGAAAGGGCTCGGTCTTGCTTATTTGTAAAGATATTCATCTTATATATCTATTATGCAGTGATATTTCTGCTTACAAATTTTTCAGCTAACAAAGATTTTTCTTTCTTTTTAAATATTTTTCATCCTCTGCTAACAAATACAGATTTGGCTAACAAACATATTTCAAGTATGGATGCGTGCACTCAGGGCAGGTGCAAAAGGTGCAGTTGCACCAGGATACAAAATTTCAGGGCCCCACAATTTTTCAAAAAGAAACTCTTTCTCCTTTCTCAGCAAATGTAGGGGTAATTTTAGATTTGAAAATTTAGTTTTTTTTTCCCCTTAAAATTTTCCCTTGATTGTAAAGAGGAGACTTTCAGTTTAAAGCCCCTGATAAATTTTTAGTGTTATTTGCTATATGAGTTTTCAAACAAAATAAACTGTTCAACAAACCCTCTTCTCTAAATCCCCTTTACTTGTCAAGTGGTGGAATGGGTGGAAACTTAGCTTGTGTTGTGTGTTCTTTGACGGGCTATAATATTGCTTCCTAACCTATTTCCTTATTCTTGATCCCTTAAAAAATCCACACCTCTTTTCCCCCTCATTGTAGGTACCAATTGTGCACAAAAGGTGAATGTTGCAGTTTTTCCTGTGATGCTTCAACTATTGATGTTCCACAGTAGCCTCTAGCATAGACATCACTAAATATCAACTGTGCCAGATTGAGGCAATGTTTTCTATTGTTCAGAGTGTTAAAAGCATTCCCTCCTGAGAACCTCTGAACTCTCATGTCATGATGTTTCCATAGGGAGACTTTAGACCTTCCTCGAAACTTTCAGTCATAAACGCACCACCACATCTGAATCATCCTCTTCATGTATTTAGGTATGTAGTTACATATCATTGTGATTGTCGCGCCTTCAGACAACACCAACACGGTGCTGTATTTGGTGTCCAGATGAGCTAACCATAAGAAAAAACAAAGCATTAAGCATCTAGACAGCGAAAACGTTCACAAAAGGATTGTTCATGGACAATTTAAAACTTCCTCAAACCGTATTATTAACAAAAGCTAAGCGCTGACAAATGATTGTACTGTATTCAAAGATATATGGGGTCATTCAAGTAATACATCAGCATTGATAGGGGAGGGGTCCCGGATTTGCTGACTTTCCATGACAAGGGGGTGGGGGGTTGAATGATGCTTACATCGCATTAATCACCTTTTATAAAAATATGAAATAGTCTTAATGGCATCTTTACTGAGTGTGCCAAAAACTAGGAAAACTTTTCTCTAGTTTGTGAGCACCTGAACTAATATTCCTCCTATTGAGAAGTCCTCTATAGAGCAACTTTAGTGCAACAACTAATATTCCTTGATGCTTCAAATGATCTGGAAATGTGTCTAGACCACTTAAGTGCTTTGGAACTGTGTTGCACATCACTCAAGTAATCCATAAACATGCCACGGATCACTAAGGAATCTAGGAATGTGCCATGAGTGACTTGAGTAATGTAGAACTGCACTGCAGACCACTTAAAGTGCTCTAAAACTGTGCCACGTGTCACTTAAGGCAGTGTTTCTCAGCTGCCGTATATAGGCGGAGATAGACTTGGAAGTCTGGAGGGGGCCCATGATGATGATGATGATGTCAATTCATATATAGACATATACATTAAATTAGTTGACTCCACCTTTGACGCTGGGGGACCCCGTTGCTCCCCTCCACATCTCCACCCAGGCTGCCGGGCCCTGACAACTGGGCCGTGAGTGTTTCACCTTTTCATTTTTACCCATTTATTTCACATTAGTCGTGCGTATGACCGGGACATCCACTCACAAAAACAAAATCACCTGGGCTGTGGGCTTTCCAAGGTTCAGAACCACTGATTTAAGGGATCTCTAAATGTGCCATGGACTGCTTAAGTGTTCTGGAACTGTACCGTGGGTTGCTCAAGTGATCAGTAAATGTGCTACTTAGTTCATTTATACATAATTAGGTTTGCTGACCACGTCTGATGACCCCGAGGGCCACAGGCGTACAGGCCATGGGTTGAGCATATATGGCTTGGAGGCTTAATGAATTTCTTGAAGAGAAATTTCGAGTTTTTAGCCTTCAAATATCACCTACAAACAGTACAAATGTAATTCAATGATAACACATCACTCACTTCCCTTCTGAAATATAGATGGCAGCACTGAAAAATCCACCACTACACTTGCACCCAGACTTAGGTACACACACAGTTACACTTCCGGCACAACTCACTAGGTAGTAAATCGCCCATAGATGGTGATAGACCTGAGTTGTGCTGGGTTTTAAAAAAAAAAAACATTCCAATAGCAATGAAATGAACAAAAAATGATTATAATAACATATAAAACAATTATTGATTAAAATACCAAACTCAACATTTTTTTCTCCGAAAGATGTTAATGAAATTCAAAAAATTATCAATAATTTTCCATGTGTTGTTTCTGCTGGTGCCTTCATGCGCGTATTATAAAAAACTTCCATTTAAAACGATTGATACGATTTAATGATTTCACAACTAATAAATTCCTGTTTTGCCAATGGGATTTTTACCGATAGCTTGAAAATTGCTACAGTCACACCTTTGTATAAAACAGGTGACATAAACAACTTAAATAATTACAGACTTATTTCTGTTTTGAATTCTGTCTCAAAAATTTTTGGAGACATTAATTAAAAATAGAGACTTTATTTTCCTTTCTTCATCACTCAAATTTTTTTTCAGTTAATCAATTTGGGTTTCTCCCAAATAAAAGTACTGAATCAGCCTTATTGGAATTTAGCTCTACAGTTGTTAAAAATATTGATAACTCCTATAAAACAATAGCTATTTTCCTTGATATAAAACAAGCATTTCACAGTGTGTCCCTTAAAATACTTCTTGAAAAATTGAACTTTTGTGGAGTGAGAGGGATTCCGCTGGACCTATTAAAATCTTACCTAACTAATAGACAACATATGTGAAATGTTGTGATGTAGTTAGTAAGTTAATGAAAATCAAGCCTCAGGGATCGATTCTTAGCCCTTTACTTTTTCCTTTTTTTCATCAATGATGTCTGAGCTCAATTTTGCAGGCAAGATTATAAAATTTGCCGATGATAGTTTTAATTTATAAGGCAAGAGACTACCATTCACTGACTAACATTATTAACAGTGACTTAATTAAAACCAGAAATTGGTTTTCTGCTAATTGCCTTGAATTAAATATTTCTAAAACCAAATTTATTAATTTTTCTTTGCAATTAGATGTTCAACAAAACTTTAATCTTATCTTTCACAAATTTGACTGTCTCTGTACCCGTTGTGACTATGTTCATCTTGAGCAGATTAATACCATTAAATAGCTAGGAGTTTTAATTGATTTGAACTTAAAATAAATCACATATAAAGCACATTCATTCTAAACGTCGATATCTTATACACAGATTCTACTACCTCAAATCATACAGGGTGGGCAAAAAGTAAGTAGAAACTTTAAAAATGAACAAAAACTGCAAAAATAACCGAAATAAAAAATGGTTTGCGGGGTTAGCATTGCTAGGTCACACAAGGAATTTTTTCATGACAGGAAAAAAATAACTTAAAAAAACAGTCAATAGGTGGCATTGGTATGAGCGACTTTGGTGAAAATATGGAAATATGCAAAGGGTTATAGGACTTGTGTTTCTAATCCACAACCACTTCACCATTGTAAACCATGTATGTGGACCTGCTGCACTCTGCCATTGCTGGATTATTCTGTCCGTTATTTGTGTATCTTTTCTTTCACTTGTGTATGTCAGCACTACCTATCGGCTGTTTTTTGAGTTATTTTTTTCATGTCTTAAAAAAATTCTCACGATCTAGTGATGATAACCTTGCTAACTTTTTTTATTTCGGTTATTTTTCCAGTTTTTATGAATTTTTAAAGTTTCTATAGACTTTTTGCCCACCCTGTATATCAACTCCTCATTTCTTTTGGTATTATATTACACCTTTTTTCATTCTCATCTGCTTTATGTACTATCAGTTTGGAGATCTGAATACATTACTAATCTACACCCTTTGATTTGTATTCAAAAAAGACTAATCACTAACAACTATAGTTCATCATCACATGAGCTTTACCTTTCATTAAATATCCTCCCTTTGCAGCATTTATACTTTCTAAAATCTATTCTTATGTGAAAATAAAAAACAATTTTTTTTACCAATTAATAGCTTCAGATCTTCCCCAAGATTAAATCATTTTTATTTGATTCCAAAAATTAATTAAACAGTTGGTAAAAAACATTTCACCTATCTGATTCCATTTTTACAATAATTTATCAAATGAAATTATTAACAGTACAGCATCTATATCCACTTTTAAGAAAATCTTGAAAAAACATTTTTTTGCTATCAACGATATTTTGAGAGAGAGAAAACATTTCTTTTGAAAAATTTGCATTCACCAATCGCTTTTCTAAATCATGTTATTTTCCATTCACCATAGATTACTTCCCCTTAATTTTTTCTGACTACCTTCATAACATAACCCTTTCAACTTTTTTCAAAATCTATTGTTTATTTTGCTTCTGACTTTAAGTTCAATTCAACAAAATGTATGAATCAAATGATAGGAAAACATATCACACAATTTCTTTCTGATTATTATTGTTGCTGCACCACAATTGCCACTACTAAGTATTTTGTCATTTTTCGAGTTCCCCCTTTTTTTTTCTTTTTGTTTTCGCTTGGTTTTTTTTTTTTTTGTCTTCTCTCATTTACTATTATCTTATCTAATTCTCAACCAAATGCATACAACTAATGTCTAAAACTCAAAAAAATTGTGATTGCTAGTAAGAGCCATGTCTTGGCTTTTTAGCAATTTTTATCCCACTTATATCGTTCTGTATTTATGAATAAAATTAAATTGAATATAAAGGTATTTTCTTCTGATGTTTAAGTTTTCAAAAAAATATTTTTTGCAACAAAAAAAATAAAGTTTTGATTGTCTGGGGGGCATGCTCCTGTCCCCTCCTGCGTACGTCTCAGATCCCAATATTTATTAGGAGGTAGAGGAGCACAGCTGACAAAATTTTGCTGACAAGGGGGGTAAAATTGCTAAAAATTTGCTGACCTAATACTTGAATGACCCCCTATGAGCAATTTTTCTGTAGAGAACCGAAAAGTACTAATTTTATTCGTCAATTCTAGTGGTGTCATCCGTGCTAGCTGAAGATGAGAACATGGATGGAAATATGGGAGGGGGCAGTGATCAAAGGTGGAGCCAACCGATTTAATGCATATGTATGAATTGACATCATGATCCCTCAGAAATAATTATCATAACCCCCTCTCCCCCCCCCCCCCAAGACTTTCAAGTCTATCTCCCCCTATGGATGAGAAATTGGATAGAATGTGAAAACCAAGGATTTGGTTATTTTATAGCAATAAAATGTATATTACGCATATTTTTTGATTCTTCTCCCCTGCTATATTCATTTATCATCAGTAAAAAGTACTGAATTTCCAAAAAAACTGTTTTTCTCTGGTTTTTTTCTTCTATTTTCTCAGTCTCATTATTAACCTAGTACAGTATCAACATTAGAGATCTTTTTTTTCATGAATAGGAGTTTATGTGTAAAAACATTTAGACTACAAAATGTAAAGACCCAATTATTCAGGATGTCTTCAGAGGTGTATGTAGGGAGGGGCACAGAAGTCTCGTTCTCCCACCCTTCAAAGATGATGAAAGATTAAAAATAAAATTTAATATTTTTGTAAAAAAAATTTAAATAGCAAAAGAAAATACTTTACTATGCTGTTTACATCAGTTTCTGTTTATTTAAATGCTTTTATTGGTTGGTAACTCAAAATTGCTCTGAGAGAGCTTCTCTTGCGGCTTCTCCAAAGGTTGATCCTGCATAGGCCTCTGGATGTAGCCTACGTTTTAGCCCCGGTAGTTCATTCCCTGATAAGGCCATGAGTTTGCCGACTATTAAATAAATTAGGTCAGAGTTTTTAGGTTTAGGCTGATTGCAGATAGTGTTATTAATATTCAACTACATACATATATATATATATATATATACATACACACACACACACACACACACACACACACACCTGAGTGAATCAATTTGACACATCTGTTTCAATTCAAATTTTAAATTTGAATATTCAGATATTGAGATTGCGGTCATGGAATTCTATTTCTGCAACGAACTCTTGGTTTTAAACAAGTAATGATATTGAAAAGCTCATGCAGTAATTTTTGATTATTTTAGTTTTTCAAATACAGTACTAATGGGCCTCACAGTGTTTTCCTTTATTTTTGTGAATTCTGTTGCTTAAATGCATTACTTATATTAATCTATATTAATTGAACAAAAACAATACAAAAAATTGGAAACTGATCAAGGTTATCGAATTGTGATATGTCAGAAATGTATCTCTCTTCAATATGATTAGATCCACAACTAAGTGGAAGCAAGCTGGCGATGTTTGTTAAATTAATTAAAATGTAATTCACTCTCAATAAATCGTGTTTGATTATGATCCAAACTGTCAACGGGTTCCTAAAATAACAAAAAAAATTAGTGTAATAAATTTTGTTCTTTCTGAACAATTTTTTCTTTTTCAAGATTTAAGTTTGTTACTGAAAAAGTTTGTAAGTTCAGACATGCCAACATTGGCTTAAAACTTGTCCATAGTGATGAACGTGTAGCTTTGCCATGGGGTATCCCCCTAGGACAACATAATCATTGAATCATGGTACAGTAAAAAATAATAGCTGATTATGTAACAGTAAAAATGGTACTGGTACAGTAAAAATAAAGTTGATTAAATACAGTATCTCATTTGCTCTCTTAATAATTCATGAATATTAATGTAATTCCAACCTGCATACATCCTTGTAGGCAATATATATGGACATCTAGCAACCCTAGACTCCCCTCCCCATTCCCGTTTTCTTTGTATCAGAGCTCCTACAATGAAACATTCTTTCGGACACAAGTTCAGCCAGCTCAACCATGCACTATTCAAATGAAGCTGGGTCCGGACCTGCCAAACCACTCAAAAACCTGTTTTCAGCTCACAGCATGGGGCGATTTTGGCAGAAAACAGATTTTTGTGCATTTGGACATTGAGTAGAGCAGTGAGTTTAGACGCAGCTTTATAGATTGCCTTCTGTGCTCGGACAAAACAGATAGCCTCAGAGTTTGTCTTCTCTCGAACTCTCTCACATGCGTATACACATTCATCGTTATGATTGTATGTATCGTATCGTAAAGATTGATGCAGTTTTAAAAATATAATAAAAATAAGTAAAAACCACAAGAAACTCAAAAGACATGATTTTTTTTAAAAACTGATTTCCATAGTATTGAGAGTATCTCCTGTGGCTCTAATTTATTGCGCCCATCCATAGAAACTACAGACAATCCATAGCAGTTAGCAAGTCTAAGTTGAAGAGCATGGCCCTTCCCTCTCAAGGGTGGGACTGAAAGGGCTTCAACCTTGGGGCTCGGAATGATTCTCATCAATTTTTTTTTTCATGCTATAAATTCACTATAGAAAAGCCCATAAAAAGTTCGGCCTGGGGGGAGGCGCTGCCGAGGATCCCAGAGGCTAGGTTAAAAAAAATTGTAGATATACCCTGCTCTCTAGGATGTGGAGGCCATGTTAGGGAGGGAGAGAGAGACTGTATAAAATTTTTTGGAGGGCTGGGAAATTCCCAAGCTCGGCCGTGCATGTGCTAACATGAAACAGTCACTTCATGAATTGAATTTTTATGCCAATCAAAATGAATCCTATGAGTAATTGTTATTCAAGCCAGATTAATTTATTTTCACCTCTGGAACTGTTTTTCAGGTACACCTTTTTCTCTTTCAGAAAGATTTTGAGCCATTTAGTGTTAAATAAATGATCAAGCTAAGAGAAAATGGATTCAAAAAACCTTAGACTTAAAATGGTTTTGAGTGCATACAGCAGGATTTTTATACCAAACTGAATGATCCGGGCATTCTAGAAACTTATCTTTTCCATCTACATGTGCCTGAGAAAGAAATGAGCTGACTATATCACATAAGCACACCACTTCACACACTTTTTTTTTAAAAATACGCAGATGAAAAAAAGTTTTACATCTTTTTATTTTACGCTATGTTTAAATTCTCTTTTATCCAATTGTGAAGTTCTTTATCCCAGCCTTAGGTCAGTGTTTGTATTTTTTCAGTGCTTCTTGATGTTTTATGGAACTTGAATTTTTTAGGCCATTTCTGGAATGAATGAACACTCAAGCCCCAGTGAAAATAAATAATCTCTAATGGGGTTGTGAATAAATGGAATAGCTTACCTCTGGGGGTTAATGAATTCTAACACAACTGATGTGTTTAAGAAGAAATACGATAAACATATTGGGATAAATCGAGAAGCTATCTATACTTAGATGAGACAACCATAACAGGGTGTCTACCAACAATGGAAAGTCACGAAGTCCCAGAAAATTCATGAAATGAGAAAAAGATCACTGAAGTCCCAAAATAGTCTCAAAATTTGAGTGAAGGTCACAGATTTTTTTGATTTTCCTGACATTTTTTTTAGATTTTCTTCCTAATATCTAGGCTTTGGAGAAGTTGTTGCATTCTATATTTCTTTTCTTCTCTCTCAGGTTTTATTTATTCTTTTTTTTTCCCAGGAGGAATGGATGGGTGAGTAGCAACAGAAAAGAACAATGCCAATATGTAGCCACCCTACATTGGGGCAGACATATGGATGGCGCAAAAAAGCTATTTAGACTGTATGAACAAAAAAGAACTTTTCTTTCTTTGCTTGTCCGGACCTTTCAACATCTTTAATATTCCCTCTAAAGCAGTGTTCTCAGGATCATGTGATAATTTGAGAGGAAGCAGGGGACTGTAATAGACCATGGCAGTATAGAGAGTCCTCTTGGAAACAATATTGGTTTTCCTTTAATAGGACATGATCTTCCCCCCACATCGTGGAGCAGGGTTGTTTTATCTTTGGCGGGTCTGCAAGTCAGAGTTTTCACTGGGGGGGGGGGGGCCTCTGTAGTGAATTTATAGCATTAAAAACAATGATGGTAATTGTCCCAGGGCTTTGGGCTGCAGCCCTGTCAGCCCCATCCTTGTGGGGGACAGGTGAAATGGCACTAATTTTTTTCCCCTTGAAAGATTTTTAAAAAAAAATTATCATCCATTTTTTTATTTTGATTGCGTCGATCTATACCGACTAGCTATAGCAAACGACTAAATCGTACAGTACAGTATACACATGCGACAGAACGAGAGAGTTCAAGAGAAGACCAACGTCGGACTCGTTCACCATTAATTGTGTTGCAACATTTTAGGCCAAATTTAAAAGAGTACCACAGTGCTTCCAAAAGTGTGCATCATGGTGAGCTGAAAATATCAATTTGTGTGCACAAAACCTATGCTCTTTAAAGTGGTTCTTTTATATGGTGAAAAAAACTGTGAAACTTCTTGTGAAGCCATTGATGAACCATGAATTACACAAGGGAGGCAGCTGACAAAAGGGAACCATTAGAATATAGTAACAAGTTTGCGATCTAGACCAGAGGTCTTTTACCAGTTGCGAGCACTGCCAGTATCCATCATCAAAAGAAGAGCACTCTTACGTCATGTTTGACATACGAATGCATGAAATCTGGATGATTTTAATAATTGAATGCAATTTGCACAAGGTGTTTAAATGAAACGTTCATCAAGTGCTAGTGAGCACCAAATCAGACACGAGCATTGAGTGCTCAGCGTGCTTCGAGGAACAACTGATTGAAGATGCCTGATATAAATGGACACCTAAACATGACAATAGAGCAAATAACAAGTGTGTAATATTGCACTTCGAACTTCGAAAAATGTGAATATGAAAAGGAATGTGTGAAATCCTTTCTTCAAAATAACCCTTGGTTGGTCTAGTGCAGTGTTCCTATACCGCTGGGCCCTGGCATGCACCAAACTGGGCCGTGAGTGGTTTATTGCTTCATTTTTACCCATTTATTTCCCATTTATCTTGTGCATGCCCAGGCTTTCCAATCAAGAAAAGAAATCAACCATGGCACGGCATTCCAAAGGTTGAGAAACACTGGTCTAGTGGCCCCACATCTTGCATTAGGGCCCCCAGAGCTGAGATCTTTGGCGGGCTGAGTGAGGCCAAATGTTTTTCACGGCCCGTATAGTGAATTTATAGTGTGAAAAAACAAAAATGAGAATTCTGTCATTTAGAGTCCCTGGGCTGGATCAGCCCTCTACTGTGCTTTCCTCTGAATTGGAAAATCAGCTGGACTATGTTTGTACCCTTAAACGATGGTTTCGGTTTCGTATATAATGCTTCTTCTGATTTTGTTTTACTTCACCTGCGGCAATGTGTTTTGCCTGCACGCGTTAATGCAATCAGTAAAGAAATGGGCTCGTTCATGCACATTATATTAAGACAGCATTTTCTTCTGATGCGCTGAATTCTTTCCGACCTCTATAACTGCGGCTTGCGCGACAACTTGCCCATTTTTATTAAGAACTTTCTAGCTTGCGTTACAACTTGCTCATTTTTATTAAGAATTTTCTGGCTTGAGGCATCTTCCAGGTATGGATTGGAAGTACATTATAAGCTCCCAAATTCAAGAACAAGGTGTACCTCAAGGTAGCATTTTAAGTGTAACACTTTTTATTCTGAGACTCAACTGTGTTAAATCAACTCCCGTTGTCTGTCACTGGCGCACTCTACGTGGATGCTCTTTTAATATCTTACCAATCAGTGAGTGTGAGGTCAGCCAAATCAAATTGTCAGCCTACAAACCACTCTCAACAAAATCAGCAAGTGGGCTCATGATAACAGCTTCTCCTTCTGTGCTGACAAGACTGTCGCTGTGCAGTTTTGTCGACGTCGAGACCTTCATGATTACCCACAATTGTTTCTAAAAAATGGTCAAATGCCAATTGTAGAAAACACTAAATTCCTCGGCATCATATTTGACAAGAAACTTACATTTAAACCTCATATTGCACAATTGAGAGCTCGTTACATGAAGATGATGAACCTCTTGAAGGTTATCTTGACTACATCATGGGGAGCAGACCGTAAGTCGCTCCTCCACATATATAAGACTCTTGTAAGATCGAAGCTCGACTACGGTTCCATTGTATACGAGTCAGCACATCGGAGCTATCTGAGTGTGCTCGACAGACCCAGTTCATCATCTCGCTCTCTGCATGTGCTCTGGAGCTTTCCGGATGTCCCCTATGGAGAATCTGTATGTTGAATGCAACGAGCCATCTCTTACAACAAGACGCCAACAACTTTCTTTGAAACATTGTCAAAATGAAGTCATCCACTTCATAATGTCATTTTCAATCCGTCATTTCATAGACTTTTTGCTGCTCGCCCTTCATGTGTTCCATCCTATGGTCTTCGTATGAGGGCACTCGTAGAAGAACTACAAATAAACAGTGGAAGCTCTGAATTTGAAGCTCTGTCCTCTTCCACCCAAAGCGAAACCTCCTGTACTGCATCTATAGAAACTAGTGGACAAACAGCCAACAATCTTGTGGTTTCAAATTTTGTTATCATACTCTGAAGGTTTTTAACATTCATTTGACCTTTTCGAATCCTCTTCCAAGTCTGATATTTCCGTAGAGTGATTACTGTGGAATTACTGTTTTGGTAAAACAGTTTGACCAAGAAAGTGCGACTTTGTAAACTTATCGTCGTTGTGAGCAGCAAACACATTGAGAAACAAGATCTCCGCGAATGTTTCTAGATTTTATGACAGGTGCTGCATGACATCACATAAATTTACATGTTTACTACAGGTATTCAGAGTGAAACGCCCTCTGGTGGTGACATGTAACCAATCTCCCCCCCCCCCAAAACAAATTCCCATCACTCCATGAAGTCCTCCACAAAATTTCACAATTTTCTGATGACTGTTTTCGCCTGTTAGCTACTTCAGAATAGGGTCTTTTAATTATGGACGCCCTGTAGTTTAGATATGTATTCGACATCCATATTTTTTATGGGCATCTTTTTTCTGTTACCTCGTTTGGCATTTTGTGTGTTGTGGCCTTTGTATTAAAATACAATCAACCATATGAATGTCCTTGAATTTTTAAATTTTGCGTGGAAAAGTGCTTGAATAGTCCATGAAATTTTTTGTTTTCAATGCGTATGAACCATGGGAATGATTGGAAAAATGTATTCCCATATTTTCAAGAAGTTGACTTTTCCAATGTAGAAACTAGGTTGAATTGAACCAATGAAAAAAATGGTTCCACTTACCACAGTATACTTTATATAAACATAGGCATATGCAAAAAAGAGGTCTCTTGTTGATTCTCTCTCCCCCCCTCTCGAGAAATTCCTGCTCAAGCTACTGTATATAATTTAGAAGAGAAATGCTCTGTGTTTATCTATTATACACCTACCTGTCCTAGGTATACTATTTTTTCATCGACTTGATTTAGACAAAGAGAAGAAAAATATAGATTTCCAACACACTCTTTCCGCTGTTGAAGAATAAGTTAAGATTTCAGTCAGACAATGTTAGACTGAGATCTCAGTCCCCACTTCTGATGTGTTAAACTTCACAATGTCAATTCAAAATTTTTTTTGTCATATTTTGCATATAACTATTATTTTAATTTTTCAGGTTTTATTTTCATTCTTTCAAAGTACATATTGATTGTTATAGAAAAATATTTTTATCATAAATTTTAATGTATGTGTTTTTCCCTTTCTTTCGTTTCAGAATCATGATAAGCATTCACTACAACAGTATCAATTCAGTGAATGGCCTGGTAGTACTGGTACTGTTCCAGAAGGCACAGTAGGTTTATTGGCATTGATTGATGATGTGCAGCAGAATCAAGAATCTCAAACTGTCAGTGGGCCAGTTACAGTTCACTGCAGGTATTTTCAATGTTAATACGGAGCACTATTTAATTCTTTGAGTGTGTACTGTGTGCAAAATAATGCAATCACCTGGGATATTTTTTCATTATTTTCAGTGGTGGAGGCGACAGGAGCAGTGTGTTTGTCACATTGAGTGTTTTGATTCAGCAGCTTAAAGCAGAAGAAAGAGTTGATGTTTTTCAGGCTGCTAGATATACCCGATCTCAGAGGCAATGCATGCTTCAAACTTTGGTTGGTTTTACTTACTTTATCAATATTGTTACTTTCACTTATCATAATTAGTAGCGTTAGATGGGGATGATAGATGTACTGCAATTGTTTTTAAGAAAAAATTTAATCATTTAGTGACGTAACTTATGTGAACATACTTTTTGAATTTCATGTGCAGTAGAACCTCAATATTTTGTATAACTCTATACCTTGAGGAAGAGAATATTCTATGCATCAGCAGTACTCAATCAATGCATTTTCACCTCTGTATGTTCAAACATTTTCTCTGAGTGCTTCTTTATCTCCAAAGTTAAATCATGGTGATATGGAATACAAGTACGGAAATTATTTTACTTTTGCTTAAATGCTGCTTTCTTTTGGGAAAATATACACTGAAGAGCCAAAAAAAACTGGTAACCTGCCTAATATCGTGTAGGGCCCCCGCGAGCACGCAGAAGTGCTGCAACACGACGTGGCATGGACTCAACTAATGTCTGAAGTAGTGCTGGAGGTAATTGACACCATGAATCCGGCAGGGCTGTCCATAAATCCGTAGGAGTAAGAGGGGGTGGAGATCTCTTCTGAACAGCACGTTGAAAGGCATCCCAGGTGTGTTCAATAATGTTCATGTCTGGGGATTTTGGTGGCCAGCGGAAGTGTCTAAAGTCAGAAGAGTGTTCCTGGAGCCACTTTGTAGCAATTCTGGACGTGTGGGGTGTCGCATTGTCCTGCTGAAATTGTCCAAGTCCGTCGGAATGCACAATGGACATGAATGGGCGCAGGTGATTAGACAGGATGCTTACGTACCTGTCACCTGTCAGAGTCGTATCTAGACATATCAGGGGTCCCATATCACGCCAACTGCACACGCCCCATACCATCACAGAGCCTCCACCAGCTTGAACAGTCCCCTGTTGACATGTAGGGTCCATGGATTCATGAGGTTGTCTCCATACCCGTACATGTCCATCAGCTCGAAGCAATTGAAACCGAGACCCGTCAGACCAGGCAACGTGTTTCCAGTCCTCAACAGTCCAATGTCTGTGTTGTAGGGGCGAGGCGTAAAGCTTTGTGTCGTGCAGTCATCAAGGGTACACGAGTGGGCCTTCGGCTCCGAAAGCCCATATCGATGATGTTTCGTTGAATGGTTCGCACGCTGACACTTGTTGATGGCCCAGCATTGAAATCTGCAGCAATTTGCGGAAGGGTTGCACGTCTGTCACATTTAATGATTCTCGTCAGTCGACGTTAGTCCCGTTCTTGCATGATCTTTTTCCGGCTGCAGCGATGTCGTAGATTTAATTTTTTACCGGATTCCCGATATTCACGGTACACCACACAAATGGTCGTACGTGAAAATCCAAATTTCATCGCTACCTCGATGATGCTATGTCCCATCTCTCGTGCGCCGACTACAACACCACGTTCAAACTCACTTAAATCTCGATAACCTGCCATTGTAGCAGCAGTAACCGATCTTACAACTATGCCAGACACTTGTTGTGTTATATAGGCGTTGCCGACCGCAGCGCCATACTCTGATTGGTTCCATATCTCTTTATTTGCATACGCATGCCTGTACCAGTTTTTTTGGCTTTTCAGTTTATAACACAGTCTTTAGTTGTATAAGTACATATAAACTGTGCACACAATAACACAACAGTGTTTTGCAAGGGAGACCTGACATTAAACACAGATGCACTTGTTCATGTCTAGATGTATTTTTCTAGGGCTTGACAAATCTCAGGAGCCAAGTCGCCATGGCACAAAAAAAAATTTCCATTTTCACCTAAAATGTTTTATGCATGATCACAAATGTTTTGGAATTTATGTCTGTGCATCTTCTAACATTGGGAAGGTCATCAAGTGCAGGAAAAGTCGAATTATGTTTTTTATTTTGCACTATTTCTCTTAAAAATATGCTTGGCTGCCAAGAAATTTTAGTGACGCCTAAAATGTTTTTTTAATTTTTCAAGTCCTGTTTCTACCCTAAAATTTTGGTCACAGACACATGAAGCAAAAAACTGTTTGGCAGGCAGCTTATTTTGTTTTTTCACTCTACTTTTAGCTTTGCTCTAAAACACATCCTTAGCAATCTCTTGTAGATCGGGGAACCCTCACTTATTAGATTTTGCAGTGTCATATGACGTCACTGTAGTTAAAAGGTATGATATTTGTTGTCAAGGGTATTGATTGTTTCATTATTTCCATTCACAAAATTTCCTCATTGGTGAATATGATTATAATTTTTTCAAAGAATTAATATCAGTTTTTCAGTTAGCAAAAATTCTCAAGTTTTTTTTAATGTCCTCTCTTTCATTTATATAAAGTTAAACCTTGTTATAGCATCAGCCCCGCTTAGCGCCACAAATTTTCAGTGAATTGATATTCCATACATGGACTATAATGTAAAACACTCATTTTAGTGTGAACGTGTTAACGTGTTATAACGCCAACTATTGTTTGGATTTATACAAAGTCTGTGTCATTTTGCAAGAATTCCCACATTTCCTTTCCCATCATTTTGCTTTTTTTATATGGGAGTTGAACATTTATCTTTTCATTCCATTGTTATTATTGGTCTATATAACAGTCTGAGCAAATGATTTAAAGAATAGAAACTGGTGTGTGGTCAAAAGGTTTTGACAGAGCTTTACAAAGCCCATTTATATAAAGAGCCAACCTATGCAAAGAAATGGTTTTGTTGATAAGGGAAAGTGTACCACACAAGCATACTGCAACAGTTTGTTTAAGGTTGCCAAGACTAGTTTGTTAACAGTGCATGTTTTTACTCATACTGGTCAAGTTTAGAGCAGTACAAAAATTCATCTCTCTAAATTTTCCCCCTTCGTTTATTTTGTTTTTGCACATACAAAATGTGCCGCTAAATTTATGCAGAACTGAAATAATTTCAGAGGTAAGACAGTATATTTCTGTTATATTAGTTTGATATTGCAGAGGTGGGAACTCTGCGCCAATTGCGCCGCACTGCGCCAAAACTAATATCTTGCGATCCTGCTCCAATAACATATTTTCGCATTTTTCTGCGCCAAATAGCGAATTTTGTCTCAGTATGCCCGGAATTTCGGAAAGGATGCCAAAAAATTTTTGTTCCTGCTAGCCACGAAACGTTTCTTTACAAGAAGAGCGTGTTTTATTCCACTATACTTAGACTATCGGCCCTTCCATCGCGAAACCCTGATATTGTCTGTGATCATGGAACTGAAAATGGTTTGCAATGCCTTTCAGCTTTAAAGTGCAAATTCGAGTGTTTCCGTTTAAAAAAAATAGTCGTCACTGGAAGCAGCAAAAATTACTGTAGTCGATTGTCATTGTGTTAAATCCTGATGTTTCGTGAAAAAAATTTTCATTCCGGGAGTAAAAAGCGCATGTCTGCCGAATTACGAATGTTAGTTTAGAAACTTTGCCGAATAACGAGCGTTAAATCGCCAATGTTGCCAAATAACGAGCGTTAAATTGTCAATCTCGCCAAATAGCGAGTGTCAGATCACCAATCTCGCCAGATAATGAGTGCTGCATCGCCAAACAACGAGTTGATTCTTCCGAAATTCTCTCCCATTTTGCAACAATTTCTTTCCAAGTTTAAAAAAATTAAAAACTTATAAAAAGTTTTCAGCTCATTTGAAGTGCTGCTGTTCAAGGCAGCAAATAGTGTCGTCAGTAAGCAAAAATCATCTTAAATAGATGGGTGCAAAAAATTTTATGACAGCCGCTCTTTCAAACAAGGTGTCAAAAGCCTAAAACACCAAAAACAAAAATCAAGCTGACGAAAAGATGTTTGATAACAAAAGACAGTGCAGTTTTATTTTGAAAAGGGTTGAGGGTTAACAAAAATATTCTTGTTAATTTCACTGCTCCAATTTATAAATATCTGCTCAGAATCCCATATTTTGCTGCTCCGAAATTGCTCCAAATCCCAAATTTGCTGCTCCAAAACTGCTCCAAATCCTGAATTTGCTGCTCCAAAACTGCTCTGAATCCTGAATTTTGCTGCTCCAAAGCTGCTCCGAAATGGACTTAGTCACTTCCCACCCCTGATATTGAGAAATATTCAAGTGATTTTACAGTGTTTACAATTTTATAAATTTTCTCAATTTAAAATTGAATGCATATAAAATAGGTTATGTTATTCATGGAGCAACATAAATTAGACACTGATATGACATTTCGTAATAAATATGTGAAATTATGTAATGCAGCCTCTCCAAAATGCTACTCTATGATCGGATATAACACCAAAATTCTTTGGGACAGATAGTGGCATTAAATTAGGGTTCGACTGTATTTGTTCCACTATGGTTGTTGATACAAATAAAATCAGTAAAAATGTGGTGATATAATGTTGAAATATGTGTCATTAAATCATGCATGGAAATATTTTATTTGACATGAAAATAATGAAAACTGTATTACTTTACGGCGAATACATAGAATTAAAATTACTTTTGTTTGCTTAGTGAAACCTTCACATAACATCGTAGCTAGATACAGCCAAGTTCCTAGGGAACAAAATTTTTTGAGTTAGAAAAGTCTCACAAGTGTATACACAAATGCATCAGCTGTTTACTAACAACATGGTCAAAAAATAAATGCTTCTTAAAAATTTATAAATTCCATAAAGTCTCAAAATGTTCTATTTTAAACTTCTAAAATATTTGACATGGAAAGAAAGAAATTTTTGTCCAATTTGAGATAAAAAATTCTGAAAGGTATGTGTTTAACCATACACATAAAATCGAACACAATCATCAGCAAAAAATCATACTTGAACTCAGCGAGGCCATAACACCAAATACTGAAGTATAATAAGTTTCGAAAAATAATCTGCTTCTCATGATGATGGCACATATACTTCAACACTAAAAAACTGCACCAAAAAATTCCAACTTGATTTTTTAGTCCCATTGTACAAATTTCATTTTTTTATATCTGAACAAAACATGATTCCTTCATAAATATGATTCATCTCAGAGCGAGTTACAGGGTGCAATTTTTCACGTTGCATGATTTTTTTTCTTCTAAAAATTTAACTTTCGCGAATCCTACAATATTGTTTATTTGGACAGTTCAAGATTGATAATCAAATCAAGATTTTAATCCTTCAGGCATGAAATTTACAGAAATTAATACTTAACATTATACTGCAAATTTACCACGCTTTATTTTAATTTTAACATTGCTTATCATAAAAAAAATAATTCAAGTTTTTGTCAATTACGTGCAATTATTTATTATCAATCAATTATAGCTTATTAGTTTCTTTATGCATTGAAGGTGCGGATTAATCTAAAATACAAATTTGCAATTTCCTTATTTACTGCTGATTACATAGCATAGTCATCCAAGCACAATTTTTATCGTATCAATAATATTCAAATTATCTATTTACGCTATCAATTTATTTAGAGACAATTTTTCATTAAAAAAATTTCATTTATAATTTCATTAATATTCACATATTATAGTAATTACAGATTCATATTTCATTTGCTATGTAAATATTTTCAATACAATCCAAAATATACATGGGCTACTTGATATTTTTCAGTATTGATTGCATGACATTATAGCCATTTATAATTCTAGATAACACATTTACCAGGCAAAAAAATTTTAAGAATATCTTTAAAAACTCTTGCTATATAGTTTGATAGCATTAAAATAATTCTTACCTTAGTATAAACATGCTAGCACTATGCTAGCATGGCTTCGCTTGCCGATGTCAACATACACGTACGTAGACCACTTGGAGAATATAACGATGAATAACTAACATCAACGATATAAAGGAAGTTTTATCATTCACTTCCGTTGAATAAAATTGTTTGATTCATAAAAAAAACAGCATATTTCACTGCTAAATATTAAAGCGTGATCTTGCTGCAACTTTCTCTCTCGGCGAAATTTCTTAGTTTCCAAGATGGCCACCGTGAACTACTGCTTAAGGACTGGTGCTTGGCAGTCCTTAGCTGCGGTCCTAAGTAACTACTTAAAAAAAAGTCCTTAGCTTAGAGATACTATCAAAAATTCCAACTACTGGCCAGCTAAGGACTAATCGGCGCTCAACTACTTTTTTTGGGCTAAGGACCGCAGAGATAGTTCACCCCCAGGTATCATGAGTTATAATATTTGTGATGATATGAGTGATGTAGAGAAATTTTACACTTATAAAGTAGAAAGATATGAAATAAATAGAAGGGCACAGTGGCCCAGGTGGATACTGTTAGTCTTGCATTGAATTTTCCATTTGAATTTCATAGGGTTTGCTATTCAATAATGTACTGGAGCAACTGATTTGGATCTCTTGGTTTGACAGTGATGGTGTAACTATAGCTGCATCAGCTCATATAATATACAAATTGCTGTGACCACAAAGTAATAAGTCCTCATTCACAGAAAGTACAATAAAATCTCTGTAATCTGGACTCCTTGGGATCTAGGATTCCAGATTAGAGAATTCTTCAGATTATGGATCAAATTTTATTTATTACCCAAGCTTTGATATTTAAAAACAGTAATCTGTCTTTTAGAGCACTTTGATTTATATTTTTGTTTGAAAGAAAAGAAATAAAGCAATATACTTTTTTTTTTTACATGCATATACAGTGAAAGAGCTCATTATAATGACAGTTCACAAGGAAAATTGTTGATAACAGACTTCTCATTATAAGGAAATTTCCATTTTTTGCTCTGTCAGTTTATAAAAATGGTAGAAAATTGTTACTTAATCTGCATTAAAACATCTTTTAGATCATTTTGTTCTAATATCAAACGAACAGAACTCTAGTCATGAAATTGATTTTTTGTCTCGCAACTGTTGATCCTTGATTCTCTAATACATTTTTTCATAGAATTTTATGTTATCAAAGCTATTTAGTCAACCAACAACCAACTGAACAATTAAAAGTCTCAATTACTATATCACTGCTCACTTTCATGGCTGTATGGACTCATCAATGTTTTTACGGCTAATCAGAAAGTTTTTAGCACAAATTTTTTAGGCATTTTTGGAAAAAACTCCAAACTGTAAATTCTACTCCTGTGGTCAAAATTTTTCAATAGTCAGAGAGATGTAGTAGAAACTCTGAAGCCTGGAAATCCCAGTCACCACAGTGGTGGTCGGCTAAAGTTGGTTTTCTGTGGTTCTTTGAACTTCGAGGCACAAATGTGAGCCCTGTAAAAGTCTCACTGCAGAGAGCAACAGACCTGCAATGGTATGCTATTCACTCATTACACTTCATGCATAGTTAGATAAAAAAAATTGATGGCAGATAGCAGCACTACACAGAAACAAACTTTACGGAAGGTTCACTACATGCGCAAAACACACACATTCCAAAATGTACCAATTCGTTAGAAGTTCCCCAGAGAAATATGAATGAGGTGTATGTCTGGTTTAGTAGTAGTAGTCTCGTAGAAAATGTGAGAAACTTGAAGTAATTTTTGTTTTAATTTTGAAAATTACAATCTGATTACTAAGAATCATTCATGCTCAACTAAACCATGAAAATTGCCATGGTGCGTGGCATGCATTTCGGATATGAGTGTACGTGCAGTTGGGAGTCATTAGAACATAAACTTCACGCTTCTTACACTTTGTGAGGGGGAAGGACGTTCTTTATTATCAACTTTAGATCCATGGTATGCCAAAAGCTCTGCACTTTGTTTGCTACTCAGGACTTTATCAGCCAAGGCTATGTTTCTAGGAGATTGTCCTGATGAGTCTGAAATAGATTAATGAGCCAACAGGTAAAGTATTCACCACTTACTTTATTTAAAAAAAAAAACAAGATTTTTTCTGGAAAAGAACTAATATAGAAGTATTTACCTTTCTTGATCTTAATACTGAATTCTCGCTAGCAAAGCTGGAACACGTGTTGGATCGTTGGCTACAAGACAGTCAAACACTTCCTTAGGCGATGGATATGGAACCTTAAAAATATCATATTTGATGAAGCGAGTGTACAACAAATTGTTTTTTTGTATCAGAAATACAAAAATTAAACTAATCATGATAAGATTTAGGTGATCAAAAGATGTGTTGTCTGGGGTGAACTGAAAGATGCTAAAAATATTAGATAGAAAAAATTCTCAAGACTAAAAGATACAGACAAAAATGACTTCTGTCCATCCAGAGAGACCATCTTGGGATGGTTTGTGCTCTTTCCCAGAGGAATGGACAGTCTCAGAGTGCAGGATTAACCGTTTAAAGGCTGAACAATGAACGAAGTCACTTATTGTTTTGAAATTTGGAATTTGAGGTTCTTTTGCATGCCTATACATAGATCAACTTTGAAATTTGAAGAAAAAAAATTTTCTTTGTTTTTCATGATGTTTTATAAATGGAACATTGGCACTTGGGGAGAGGTGAAAGCGGAAATTGGTATCGCCTATATTCTCTTGATTATTTATTTCTGGAGTGCAGTTATCACTCAAAATTTTCTGTTTTCTACTACAAATTCAAATTCGCAACATATACCGGCTTTTTTTAACATAAACATGAGTGCAGAAAATTCAAAATTTCAGCTAATGTCCGTGATAAAAGAAAGAAAACATATATATTTGATGGACCCGTTTGTCACATTGGTAGTATTTATACACAGTGGTTTTTTTTTTGGCAAACCACACTGTCCTTGTATCGCAGACACAATATAATGCCATCAGATGACCTGAAATATTTTTTTCAGTTGACAACGTAGACCTGGATGAATAATTTACCCCTCCTTCATTTGTAGAAGGTTCATTGTCACTTCTCTTTGGAATTCCAAATGAAATACGATCCGCTTCTCACAACTCTGAATGAATTATCCAATGTGCTATAATGGTCATATGGCAAATCTTTTCCAATTGAATCCAGAGCTGAGGTTTTGCTCAGATTCTAAAAAGAACTTTTTATCCCATGCAATAATTTTCTTACGCACAACAAGACTATCTAGGATTGTCGAACTTGGTTTGATTAGTCTGCAGTTTGCAAAAACATGCATTTCTAAGAATGCAAGAATAAAAAAGTACTCACCCAATATAAACAATTAACCCCAGAAAGCACATTCCTCTGTGTCATATTACCCAGAATTAGCCCCTATACACATGTTGAACGATTACAACACCCTGGGGTTCGAACAGGGAAATCGAAGCAGCGCACTACACATTAGATATCCCTAGAATCCCTCTCTCTTGAAAGGCCAATGTTCCATAAATGGAACATGCATTTTTGAACGTGCGTAGCTTTTTAATGTTTAACAGTACAAATAAACTAATTGATTTACTTTGATTGATATATTAAGTGGTAGAAACACACAATAATTTTCAATTTACTGAAATTGAAATTTTGGCAAATTTTAATCGAAATGGAGAAAAAATGCCCACACACAGAAAATGTCAAATTTCAAAATTCTGTCAAAAATGTTTATATCAACATGAAGTTTCCAAATTTATTTAAAAAAGCACTTTGAACTCTCCTCTATATACAATAAAAAACCCGGTAATGTTTGAATCAATTTTTATCTGATATTTTTGTAAATAAAAACTGTTTTATTTATAGAACATTGGCCTTTAAACAGTTAAGAGACTGTATAAAAAAAAGTTCACAATCATCAGGAAATTGTCATTATAACATTCTCATTATAAGCAAATTTCTATTTTGTGCTATGCCAGGTTATGAAAAAATTGCTACTATATCTGCATCAAAACATCTTTTAGATCTTTTCATTCTGATATTACAAAATGAACAGAACTATAGTTATGAAATTGATTTTAGGTTCAACAGCAGTTAATTCTCAAAGACATATGTCCATAGAATTTCATATTATCAAAGCAATTTATTCAACCCACTAAACAATTAGAATTCCCAATTATTATATCACTGCTCACTTCCATGTGCAGTGTTGTCAACATTTTTATGCTGATCTGAATGTTTTTAGCAAGATTTTTTTTCAGTCAATTGGAAACAACTTGAAACTGTAAATGGGCCTGTGGTCTCTTACTCCCTGAGACAAAATTCATATAAAAAATCACATAATCCATGTGTACAATGGGAAGCTAAAAAATAGGAAGACGGGGTTAAAACAATTTGACTTTTCTGTGTCCATTCTTTGTTCAAAGCACCTTAGAGTAATTTTTACGAGGAGAATGTGCCATGATAAGTCATCAAGGCGGCTTCTAAAAGTAAACTCTAAACAGGTAGAGTATAGATTTGACTATTAGCCTAATCGAATTTATTCACAAATGCTATGCATTGCATGAGCAAGGCATGTACAGCTTTTGGGTATAAGCTTCTGATCACTCGCCCTACTTATAACACATATGGAGTGGCATCGGTCAAGAAAAGTAAAATATTATTGTGCTACACACACCATTTGGCCACAAAATATTCATGCTTTTGTCAGAAAGTTGACAGATAGTGGAATGATTGATTTTCTCTAGAATCTCAGAACTTAATAGGAAACTTTTTCCATGATGATCCGGCCGGAGAATTCTTATGACGACATTAGCAACAGGGCGGGCTTCAGAACATCAGTTGTTTCATCTGTTGAAACAAAAAGTTTTTTCTCCTGCTATGGTAAACCCTACCTTGTCCATCATTCTGATATGTTTTATTGAATTGATTTTAAAAATCACTCGCACGTAATTTTTTCGCAGCATTGATTCATCGGGTATGCAATGTCTGGTGGACTCCAAGAAGTCCCTAAACTTTGAATTGTTCAGCTTTTCAAAAGGTATGTTAGCTGATATCAACGTGTTATACATTTCCTTAAAGAAGGATATCTTTGAAGAGGATGATGTAGACAGCTTACACTGTTGTTCAAAGAAGAGTTGAGATGATTGAGACTTTTTCTTGACTGCTCAATTCCCTTTTTATGCCTATTCCTTCCAATGTGCTGTGTGACAGTAAATTTTTTTTCAGCTGCAACTTTAGTTTCACACACTTTGCAAAACAAAATGATTTAGCGAGTAGAAAAACATCATCCCCAAATTCTTAAACTATCTTTTGCAAGAGAGAAAATTTAGATGGTTTGCTTTTGGGCATCGTTCAAATTTCAGCAATCCGCGTTCAGTACACAAGCTTCAGTAAAATTTCAAGTTATCGTCTCTTGTGCTTTAATTTATCTCTAGGAAAAAATAAGTTGCTGTTCAACAGACACCTATCGCAAGGTGAGAGCCGTTTTCAAGTAGTGGGCTGTTTTTAATTGCCTTTTCGATGCATTAACTATAATCCAACACTTCTTTTCATTTGCTTTCTCTTACCGATGAATGGCTTAATTGACTTCTTATCTTCAGCAAAAGACTTCCAAGTTCATATAATAATGCAATCTGTTGTTGTATTTTTGACTCTGTTACTGTAGGCAACTTATAAACTTGATTTCTTCTGTCTGGTTCCTAAATTTAGACGAAGATATTTTTTGTAAAGTGTACTTTCCTTTTCATTTAAATTGAATTCATTTATCACAACCGAAATCATAGTTTAATTGTTTAAAAAGTGGTTTGATGATAATTTATAAATGATATTTTTCGATAATATTACTCAATGTAATTAGCACACACACACACATATTTAACTTCTTTCACCTTTTATACCCTGAAAAAAATGTTGAGAAAAGTCATGGAAATGCCAAAAGATGCCCCAAAACTTAAAAAATGCCCTTAAAGTGAAAAAGGGCCAAAAAATGCAAATGTCATCAACATTCGGGCCCTGGCCATCATGTTCAATTCTTGTCGAGAGAGAAGGAAAAACTAGAGGCATAGTTGAGAATTCTTTTGATGTTATAGTGAATGCTTTTCCTGATTTTCAACTTGCTACAACCGAATATTTTTTGTATCTTTAACATTAACTATTTGACAATCATTCATAATAGTGAGATTCTGATTATAAATCTTACTCATTATATCAGAATTTTATTGTAATAACAGAGCGTATGTATGTACTGTATTCGTAAATGTTTATGCATTATTAACCTTAATTTCTAATTCACATGTCACTAATTACAGTAAAATTCCTCTTAATGGACACCCCCTCAGATGCAGTTACCTTTCTTTTACATCCAAATAATAATGTCTCCGTGTATAATGAAAGTATGCTTTTCAAACGCCCTAATTAACGGTCACCCCTCTTTTATGGGTAATTTTTTTTGTCCCACTGGTGTCTGCAAAAGAGAGGTTTTGCTGTATCTATAGAAAAAAATCTTTTTACTTAATCTTTAAACATTTCTTTTAGGCACTTCTCAAAGATGAAAAAAAAAATTTTTTTTTTTGTTTTGGAAGATTGTAAACCATAGATTTTCTGACACTTGCATATCTTTCATACAAAATTTGTATTGGTGTTCCAAGTCCTAGCTTTTTCTAAAGCTCAACTTTCTCACATATACAGTCAAACCCCATTGTAACACCATCATCCATCCCAAAGAATTTTAGCACTATAATAAGTTTGGTGTTATATCAAATCATGCATGGAATAGTGTTTCAGAGAAGCTCCATTACATAAATTCACACGTTTGTTATGAACTGCTGTATCTCAGTGTCTTATTAGTGTTACTCTATAAATAAAATAACCTATTTTATACACATTCAATTTTAAGATGAGGAAATTCGTAAAATTGTAAATATTGTGTACAATTACTTAAATATTTCTTGATATGAAGTACTTGAAGTACTGTGTTTGCTGCTTAAATCTGCCACATCACTTGATGTTTTTTGCGAGTTTGAAATTCACTTAGATAATCACAAAAAGTAACAGAATGCTGGACAAGTTCTAAAATGATAAAGTGAACCAAACATCATAGAGAAATGAAATAAAAAATTTATTTTTATCAAAGTAGACTTTCTGACTTATCACATTCATGGAAACACGGGTGACACTATTGTTTCCACTTTCTCAGAAGCCAAAAAACTGCAGTAGACACCAACAATAAATCATTAAGAGGGGGGCAAGAAAGTGGTACAAAAAAGAAAGGAAATGATTTATTGAAAAAAAAGCCCAAACGGAATTTGGGTAAAAAAAACAGTTCCCAATTGTGAAAAAAAAGTAATAAATGAACTTCCTGACAGAAGTGTCTGGATTAGGAAGGTTCTACTGTATTATGTGTGTGTGGGTTGAAAATATAGGGTTACATTAGGATATTTTTCCTCCCCTTTTTTTAATGCCAATAGCTTAAATTGCATGCTAACATGCAATGAAAAAATAATAGTTTGCTACTTTAGATTCCATTGAAAAATATACCCTCTAATTTCATCAGAATCTGTTAAATCAAGGGTTAATATTTTATTTTTCTCAATTGAAATTTTTGTTATTCAAGTCATGTTTTTTATTTTCCTGTAAAAATTTGTCAGTTTTGAGATTTTTTTAAAGCTTTTCAAAGTTGTACCTTAGAATAGTCCAAAATTGATACTGAAAACAGAAAATGTCACTATAAAACATCTCCTCTTCCAGTATTAAATAAATACTGGAAGAGAAGATGTTTTATACAGAGACTGCATTTTAGGATGTTTGTTAATCATGTTCATGCATATTCTCCATGGTTATTTTGACTGCTACTGTCACTCTAGATAGGACATTCATTTTACCAATAAATTAAGAAACCTAGAACATTTATCTTCTTGGAATTCAAAAGCCTCAAGCAGATGAGAAAAGTCATGAAATTTCAATTTCCGTAGATGAACAGTTGGGCGTAATCTCATGTCAAAGTCCCTCATTCACATTCAAAATGACTGACTGCTTTCATAATTCTAGTATTGTTGATTTGTCTACAAGTTTGTTCACTAATTGTGCATAAGTTATGTTTATATATATATTTTTTTTTATGTTTTCTGACATAGGCACAATATGATTTCCTTTACAAAAGTCTACTTGAATACATTGTGTCAAGAAACTTGTGTGATATGGGAGACACTCAACTTTAGTGTATATCCATCCATGTGTTTTGCTCCACCAATTTTTTTCTGGGTGCTCGTATGTATGTTTGCTGTGGTGTCCTGCCAGAGAATCTGGTGGAGCTGTTGCTCAAGTAGAACAGTGCCATTATAATCTGTTATTCATAAGTCATCACTTGTTAGATATTTCATATGAAAGTACTTATTAATTTAACAAAAAATTATGAGGCAATGTGAGAAACTGGTGTTACAGGTGCTCCATCATTATGGACAAAATTTGGCTTTTTTCCCCTCTACAGTATTTCAGCACAATCAAGAGAACTCAAATATTTTATACCAGCATCTCGTCTGATTGATCCTCTGCTATCAGAAATTCTTGTAACATTTTCATGAATACTCAATCTTTTTCTTAAAAACATTCATGTTGTGAATTTTTCACATTCACTTTTAAAAGAATTTCATCATTTTTATTATGAAAATATCAAATTTTATGAATTTTTTTAGAAAATTTAATAAAATAAGTTATGCAGTGTGGTTTCTCTTTGATAGCATTTAGATTTATTTTATAATTTTTTTTTCTCATTTTATATCAATCTGAGACAGAATTTCATCTGATATTCAAAAGCACTGTATATATATATACTCATTATTTTCAGATCAAATTGACAATTTTCTCATTTGACATTGTCAAGACATAGCAATTGTCATGTGAAATAATATGTTTCTTTAATAATTTTTGTGAATTGAAGTGATTTTGAGAACGTTTATAAGTTGATGAACAATTCTGAATTTTTATATGTACATTTCATAGATATATTTTAGACAACTAAATATCTTGCCTATTTCTAGTGGCAAGCAAAAATATATATATATATATATATATACACACACACACATGTATATAAAAACTAACCAAAATTATATGTAGAGAGAAATTTTAGTCTTGCAGCAAAGTACAACTTAAGAAAACATTCTAACACGTTTTTTCGTTCCTAAAATTTCATGCTCATTTGTATGAAATCTTGTACTCATTCATTGAATTCAGTGAATTTTATTTTCAGGATTAAAGTTATAGTAATCAATTTTCACGAAAAGTATTTTCAGTTGAATTAAGATTGAATATTGAGGTCTGGATAGACTCCTATTGATTAAAACTTTTTCTTTAAATTTTTTTTAAAAATATATTTCATGTTCATAATTATTTTATAAATTCCATAAAAGTAGTTTGACTTAGCTTTGTTTGGTTTTTTATAAATTTTTGGAAGGGAATTCAAAAGAGACAGAATATTTATAGCATCCTCAAAATTTTGAAGCCGTAAATTTTCTGATACACAAAACTTTTCTCTGAAATTCCTATTAGAGAATTACTGTTTAAATTCCTATGTGAAGTCCAATGGGACTGTCAATATATAGCCACAGAATTTTCACTTAAATGAATTGTATGCTTATTGAAACTATTTCTTTAATTCATTACAGTTGTATTGACAATTCAGTGGCCAATAAGTTTAATACGAAACTTGCTGTAAGCAAGCCATTAAAATTTTATTAATAAATGAACTAAAATTAAGTTATCACAAAAATTAAAAACTTTGTCTGGTTTTAATTTATACAAAAATTGCCACGTTTTCAAGACAAATAAAATTCAATTGGTCGAATGGTCGACGCATTTCAACTATTCAATGGAGAGCCATCATCAGAACCTCGTGGTCAGAATTAACACGAATCAGTCGTGGAGGGGTGATGTTTACGTCTGGTCGTCCGGAGAGTTTGCCTTTGTATTTGCTGCGTCCGAGTGGTCAATTCGCATCCACTCGGAAGCAGCAAATACAAAGGCAAACTCTCCAGATGATCAGATGCAAAAACCCCCCTGTCCATGACTAATTCGTGTGAATTCTGACCATGAGGTCCTGATGACAGCTTTATATATTGAAGAGCCGAAACGCGTCGACTATTCAATCAATTAAATTTAATTTGTCTTGAAAACGTGGCAATTTTTGTATAAATTAAAATTAAATTCTAGCTATCTTTCATTAGTGTATGACATAGTTGAACATATTTACATGACTCAGATGGTATTTCCCTTCCAACCAATGGTTTGTTTATATTTTTGGAATATTTCTATAAAACAAGATATCACCTAGTGAAAGTAGCAGTTTTGATAAGTGATCCATTCATACTTCTATTATCAGTCATAAATTTTGCAACTTTTCATTAGAAAAATTTTGTACGAACATAATTTTTCCCAAACACATTCTGCTTACAAAAGTTTCAATCAGGTTTTTTCTTGAAGCAAATTATATATAGAACTTAATTTTTGTATAGGTTTCAATTTTATTCATGCAAGCTGCAAGATAGACCAGAGATTTCCAATGTTTCAGTTTTCATGGACCCCTTGATGGCTATGAAACTGTTCCATGGAACCCAAACAAACATATAATGATGACTTAGAATGAAAACCTTGTATATCGAAAATACCCAGTTTACAAGAACAAAAAACTTATTGAAGAACACATATGGGTGGTTCCTTTTTTTTCTTCTCTATATAGAGCAGGTTGGTGCCAATTATTTTTTTAACAGTTGTAATAGCTCAAATCACGTCTGGGTCACCATTGTCCTGATGGTAAGTGATGGGGGAATAGAGAAAATAACAATCATGCAAGTTTCACCAAAATAAAATATTTATTACCATAAAATTTATAAACATAACATAATTTTTAGATGGTTGTTGCGCATTTTCCTTTCGCAGTGACAGCTAGTAGAAGTGTGTCTGTGTGTGGGAGGTTTCTCGCCAAGTGAGATTAAATCTCTCCAAACATCAACAGTTTAGTGGCATATGTTAAAATTCTAAGCAATCTATAAATATAGTCAACTCTTGGTTTACTAACGGCTCGGTTTGCAAACAACAAATAACGATTTGGTTTACGAACTACTTTTATTTGTGATTATGCAAGCCAGTGAAAAGCACCTCAAATGCAAAATATACCAATCCTAAAGGAAGCATCCTTCAGAAGTTTACAGCCTTATGACGATTGTTGTTTACAGAAAAGTTGGTTGAAGAATTGGATTTCATCAGAGTTCCTGCTGCGAAATACAGCTATCCTCTTATTAAGCCTATGGATAATCAGGTTTTTTTAAACTTTATAAAGCTCTAAATCAAAAACTTTTTCAAAAGATGTTTTACAGTAAAGCCATAAACCGGGGTAACTTAGGGACAGCAAATTATTTGTAGCTTTCGAATTTCCAGCCAATTCTATGTGTTTTACCAGTTTGCTGCGTGCATAGCCGCCAAGTCTCCCAAATTTTCCGGGAATCTCCCAAATTTTAGGTTCATCCCTCGACCTCCTGAAAAGTTTTTAAATCTCCCGAATTTTTACGAAAATCACAAAAAATCCCTAATTGTCCCTAAAAATTCTCTACGTCAGAAATCCCTGCTTATGAAAACAATCCCTAAGGAATTTCTTATGGGGCATGAATCCTCATTTTTTTTCTCCTTTCGAAATGACGTCAAACGTCGTAAATGGGGAAATTCCCCATTTTACAAACCCTCTGATTTTTGAACTTTCTTTCATCAAACGTTTCAAAAAAGGGCCGACTTTTCTTTTTGTACAAGTTGTATTACGGACATAAACATCGGTCATGGAAAGACTGCCATCATCACTCATGTGAAATGAAAAAAAAAACATCAAGCAAGTATCACAAAAAGTCAGTGTTGTTCAAAAATTGACCCTTTTTTTCCCCTTCATCTTCCGATGATTTTGGGGTCATTCGCGCAGAATGTTTGTTCACAGCATTTCTCATTGAACACAATATTTATTTTTTTAAATCACCATTTTGAAGTTTGGCCTCCAATTTCACTTGTTTTTGCGTAGGGATTTTATTCCCTATGTTTTAACTTTTATGTGTGGAAAATCCCTATTTTATTTGGAAAAATCCCTTTCGTAGATTTTGGAAAAATCCTTTTCGGTAGAGAGCAAGAGGTTTTTTTTTAAATTTGTTTATTTTTATTTTATTTTATTTTTTGGCAGTGTGTTTAGCAATATATTGGGGAAAAACACCACATTGTGAACATACCCAAAATGGAAGAAATATCAGCTAGATCCGTTTCAGAACTGTATGAAGTTCCTTCTTCAGTAGTTGAGAAAAACTGAAAGAACTCCATATCGCTGGAGTTGCTCGCTGTTCATGAAAAAAAGTCGAAATGAAAAAACAAGTTGAATGATTGTCATTTCAACTTTTTGTCGTGAACAGGGAGTAATTTTTTTCTGCGTTCAATTTTTTTTCTCAACTACTGAAGAAGAAACTTCAAACAGTTCTGAAACGTGTCTAGCTGATATTTCTTCCATTTTGGGTATATTTACATTGGTGTTTTTCCCTAATATATTGTCTCATCCAAAAGGTAATTAATTTCTATAGTGTGTTTAGATTCTTTAAAATTTTCACTGCAGAGAAATGAAAAAATAAGAACATGAAAAAATATCAACAATAACAAGAAAAGAAACAGTATCCTTTTGCTGTACTAAGGTTGTTGTGCGGAGAAAGAGAGTTGAAAATATGGATAACTACTGTGTACCACTTTACTGTTGAATAGTTGAACAACACGACACTCTACATATTAAATTAACATAAGATATGATACTGAAAGCTTCCCATCACTTATGGGAGTGGTTTTAGCATAAAATATGGGTTCGCGTGAAAATCTCCAGAATTTTCATTTTCAAAAGTTGGCAGCTATGTGCGTGCGATGGACAAAGCACATCTGCTGTCCCAAAGTTGCACCCCCAGTCACAAAGTTACCCTGGTTTAAGGTATCTGAGGTAAAACTAACCATCAGTGTCTTCTGGGAAACATTATTTTATGGCCTACATATTGTGCATAGTTCTTATTTAAAACGCTTGGCACAAGGAATTTACACAACTATGAATTTGGCTTGTGGGGTATTGTGGTTATATTATGTCGCAGGCAGAGACTATGAGTACTTTGAGACAGATTATAGATAGTACTAATGAATCAAGATGTAGCACTGGCATCGTTTACATTTCATCATATCATTTATATTATGGTAATTTTTTTCCGGTTACAATGATACCTCAGCTAACTAAGATTTTTTTCGTGATTTTTCTGCCACTGCTGACAAATATGGATTCAGAACATTTTCATTGATATGGATGCATATTCTAACATAAAACAACTGCATCATGAGCTGAATTTTAGTACCACTTGTCTTTCTGAAAGTTTCCGAATCATTTCATGTAAAATGAAAGATTCAGCTAATATAGAAAATGCAATGAAAAAAAAGGAGTCTACACATTTTCAGAGCAAACATTCTTTCAGTGCAACACAGCATCAAACTGAGTAGTCTGGACATTCTAGGAGCTCATATTTTCCATCTGCATGTATCAGACATAGAAATGAGCTGACCAAATCACAAATGGATGGGGATACTAACGAATTCAACTGGGTTGTGTCCAACTTTAGTAGTGTTTGTGTACATAATGTAAAATAATAAGATCTTCAGTATCTTATCTTTCTGTAAATTCTCATTTATCCAATTTTGAAGCTGTTCATTTTAACCTATGGTCAGTTTTCATCTTTTTTATAGTGTTCCTTGGTGTTTTAAAAAAACGTATCTTTTTTTTCATTTTGGGCAGTACTTGGAAAGACTTAAAAATTTTTCCATAGAATCCTATGGGAAGTCGTGTTTTGGTAATGCTGTAAGATTTCAGCTAATGAATGTGATTCCAGAACAAATTATCTTCATTGGCCAAGGTATCACTATATTTTTATAGTTCAATGATTTCCATTTGTTTTATGTTTGCATGTAAGCTTAAGGTACTGTTAAGAAAGTTCCTACTTGAAATCTTTGTGGTCCCAGGAGTAGATTATTTAATTTTACATTGATGGGTAATGGGAGAAATTGTTACAGTTCACAAGCAATTTGGTTTATGAACAGACTTCGGGAATGAATTAAATTTGTAAACTGTAGATTGAATATTTATACAACACAAAATGAAAATTCTATAGCTTTTAATTTTTGGAACCCAGAAAAGTTCTTGCAGCATCACAGTCAAATTCTATTTGAGCTACATAAATATTCTTGAATACCACTAGTAATAATATCAGTGATTTCGTTCAAAATATTACCTTTCTCGGATTCAGAAACCTAGATTGGGGGAAGAACTTGGGTTCTTATCGACTGAATGTATACCATTGAACTAAACTGTCATGTGTCCCTTTTTTAAAATTTTGAATGTTTCTAACGCTATAATCCCATACATGGAAATTTTGTTACTCTGAGGGAAAAAAAGGTATTCCATAATCCACGGCATGTACAATTTGCAAATGAAATATTGCAACATGAATGCTCCTGTGTGTGAAATAAAAATGCCACTGATCTCTCAATTTGAATGCACACAAATGAAAGTAAATTCTTCATTACGTCTTGAAGTTAGCATACATTTCTGTAGTTATCTTTATCACATTCAATAAAATCTTGAGGAATTTAAGGGTTGGCTGGTCATTTTTTTTAGAAAAATATCGATCTTTTTTTAACTACATTTTGTAAGCCATCTATTATTCTAAAAAAAAAATTTGTGTATTATTTATAAAAATAAACATTTTAATTCCAACCACTAAGATAATATGCAGCAACCTGTAATCTGTGCAAGGAAATTCAATTATTTTTAACGCTTGATTATGCACCGGAAATTTTTTACAGTAGTAGATAATTGCTCTAGAAGTCAACTTAATTGACACATTAACTTTATTAAATTCTTTTTAATTTTTTAATTGCAGTCCATTAACTTCATAATTCGGTTTGCTATAGCCATGGGATTAAGTATGGAAGATTTAGAAAGAACATTTTATGTGGTTAAAATTTACCAGCCAATATCATCTAATAAATTTTTCAGCTAACCATTTGCTGGTTTGTTGAAGATTGTGTATATGTAGATTTTCAAATAGATTTCATTCTCTTTTAAATTGTTCCTGTTTGTAAATAAACAAATGAAATTTGAACTCTGGTGGGCATTTGCTAAACATTTTTTTTCTTTCTTCTAGATTTCATATTTTCGACTTCTGAAAGTTATATTCCTATATTTTTTGATTTTACTATAGGCCTGTATGTTTTTCATATAATCTTAGATTATTTTTAATGTTGTGATTCATTCCACTGCATAAATTTGTCAAATGGTTTGATTTCTTGCATGATACTTTTCTTTGTAAATTTTTGTAATATATTGTTGTAATTTTGTATATTTACAATGTGATCTGGAAACACCCATGATCTGCACTTTATTTAAGAAGTATATTTTTATTGTGTTAAAAATAAATAAGGCATATTCTCTTTATTGTAGGATTTAATAAGTTTTTTTCATCAAGTGCTTGAACCAGGACTGGACAATCAAGCATGTAACTTAGAAAAATATATACCCGAAAAATATTGCTTAGTTTCCCTTTTGAACAAATTTTTACCACACATTCAAAATGAATGTGCTGCTATCTATTGATGAAGATATGCATATTATATAGAAAAGTAAGAGTGCTACACTACATTTTAAAAAAGTTAAAATTATTACTTTGTTTGATGAAATCTCAAAATTTTCTACAATGCCAAGACATTTCCCACACAGACCAATTTCGGAAATTTTTCCCCAGAGTTTTGATCAGTGACGGTCACCTAGTCTAACGCCGTGGTATTACACTCACCTTGACAAATGCAACCAATGAGCATGTTGGTTACACTCGAGCAAATACAACTGATAAGCTCATTGGTTGTGTTTGTCAAGTGTAAAAGAACTTGCATGAGAAACTTTTATAGTGGTTGCCCAATGAAATTTCCCTTTTCATAACATTTTCAGCACACATTCAAAACAAATGTGCTGCCATCTATTGAAGAAAATGCTCAAGAATTTGAATAATGAGAAATATATATATTTTTTTTCATTTCTCATTTGTTTCATGAACTCTCAAAATTTCCCATAAACCCCGAAAATTTTTTCCCTTATTTTTTGGATTTTTTACTTGACTGCATCAGGCATGTTGTTGGAAAAAATATATGTCCCAGCTAAATTTTTACATGACCCGGGCATGTAATGCACTAGATTTGTCCAGCCTTGGCTCCAACCATATTTAAATCAGATTTTGTTATCTCATACTTTATGTGTGCTTTTAATAAATAATTTTTTTGTCTGAATATAAAAGTATGTTAAATTTGGTTTGATTTTATTATTTTTGCTGTATTTAAAATGAGAAAACTGAGATGAAATTAGGAAGACATGTACAAGCTTTGTTGTCAAATTACAGAATGGTACCCATTTGTTATATTGCATTACTATATCTTATAAATCTCTTCTGCTTGATTTTATATCAAATATATTTGTATGCTATAAAAGATTGGTAAGTTAAAAAGTAGAGAGCAAGAGGTTTTTTTTAAAATTTGTTTATTTTTATTTTATTTTATTTTTTGGCAGTGTGTTTAGCAATGTATTGAGGAAAAACACCACATTGTGAACATAACCAAAATGGAAGAAATATCAGCTAGATCCGTTTCAGAACTGTATGAAGTTCCTTCTTCAGTAGTTGAGAAAAACTGAAAGAACTCCATATCGCTGGAGTTGCTCGCTGTTCATGAAAAAAAGTCGAAATGAAAAAACAAGTTGAATGATTGTCATTTCAACTTTTTGTCGTGAACAGGGAGTAATTTTTTTCTGCGTTCAATTTTTTTTCTCAACTACTGAAGAAGAAACTTCAAACAGTTCTGAAACATGTCTAGCTGATATTTCTTCCATTTTGGGTATATTTACATTGGTATTTTTCCCTAATATATTGTCTCATCCAAAAGGTAATTAATTTCTATAGTGTGTTTAGATTCTTTAAAATTTTCACTGCAGAGAAATGAAAAAATAAGAATATGAAAAAATATCAACAATAACAAGAAAAGAAACAGTATCCTTTTGCTGTACTAAGGTTGTTGTGTGGAGAAAGAGAGTTGAAAATATGGATAACTACTGTGTACCACTTTACTGTTGAATAGTTGAACTACACGACACTCTACATATTAAATTAACATAAGATATGATACTGAAAGCTTCCCATCACTTATATTGTGAACTTGTAATTGTGTATCTTGAGCAGTTGAGTTCTTTGTTTGTGTTTAGTTTTCTTTGTGTGAGTTTTGTTGTGTGTTTACTATTTATTTACTTATATAATGAATTTTTTTTTAGAAATTTGAGTTTTTTAATCAATTTAAATATTTTAACAATCTTGTCTCATCTTAATGCAGGGGTCTACCCAGGCATATCATGGGGGAGGGGGCTCATGAAAATGAAATCAGATTAAAAATTTCAAGATCAAGTATGCAAATTGATTGACAGGCTGGTCTCTAACCAGGTAGGCGCCTCAGAAAACATCGCCCGAAGACTGAAAAAATTCATTTAAAGAACTTTGTCTAGAAGGCCATGATACTCTTAGGATGGCCCTATCTTTCAAAGAAAAAATACAGATTGAAAATACTTTTTGAATACTATAAGTAAATCTATTTACTGTATGACAATTATTGGATAGGACTTGAAATTTGACAAGATGCTTACAAATATGAATCAACTCTGTGCTTGAAGTAGTAAGGGGGCAGTTGTATTATACTTTAGAAAGTGAGCCAAGTTTAGTTTTCAATTGGAATGGGTAATGTTCATCCAAAATGTGGCATTTTTCTTTGTTGTCAAATTTACTTGTATTTTTTTTTTTTTTTTTTGAATTACATGGTGGCTCCAAAAGTATGTGAAACTTACATAGTAATCTAACAAGGAAATTTTTTGAAAATCATTATTATATAGGCTTGTAGCATATCAAATTAAAGCTTTTCTCTTAAAGTGATTCTTTCACTTTTCCAGGATTTAGTTTGTCCTGGACTGGAGTATGCTGTAAGGGTTTGGAGACCTTACCTACTGAGGGATTATAGACTTGGTTGAGGGGGTGCAAAAAAGAGCTATGCCTGCCCTTGTTGGTACACTGGGCTTGGGCTATGAAGAGAGACATAATTTTTTGAATATATTTACATTGGAAGAACACAGGTGTCAGAGATGGACATGTTCAGAATTTTTAAAATTTTCAATGGGATGGATAGGATGGGCCATGAATTATTAATACACTGTCAATCGACTGCTTCAACAAGAGGACACCAGTATCGATTGGTAAGGGACAACTCAAAGTTGTGGTGTTGCAAGGAATTTTTCTCTAATTGGGGGGAATATAAATAGCTTATCCCCGAGGGGTAGTGAATTCTAACACACTTGACGTGATAAGGTATAAATAAACATATTTGGGTAAATTGAGAAGCTATCCATTCTTAGATAAGACAACCATAAATATTTTTTATGGGCAGTGTGTTATATTTTTTCATTTATATTTACAGTGTGTCTCAAAAGTTTAGAAAAACTTCTGATTACATGCAAATTTTGAAGATTGCATCTATATGGCATATCAGAGATGTGATAGTATAAAAGTGGATAGTTATTGGATTGGTTTTCATTAAAAAAAAATTTCCCAACTCACATATTTTGTACAATGAAATCATTTGAGTACTTCATTTGGAAAAAAAAAGAGGCTGTAAAAGCTTAGCTATTGCTTTGAGCAAGTTGAAATGAAGTGTCTGACATGAAACCCAATGTGTCTCCCAAAAGCCAAAACCTGGTTGTGGTAGGTAACACAAGTTTACATGAAAACAAAACAGTTGGAAGATTTGCTTCAATGCAAAAAATTACATTGCATGAAATTATGAAAGATGCTGGAGTGAAAATTTCAATAGATACAGTTCATAGACAAATCAGAAAGGCTTGTAAAAAGAGTGGTTAGGAAAGAGCAGTTCCAGATGAATGTTTTCAGGAGACAGTAAGGTGGACCTCCGATAATGATATGGTCAACATTTGCTTCTAATGGTCAGGTTTCCTTAACTTTTGAAATTGGTCATCAAAACTCTGATGCTTGAAGGAGATCTCCGAGAAAAATTTGCTACTGATTGGAGAAGATATAGGAGGACCAAACTTGACACTTCAACATTATAACATGTCTATTCAAAGATCAGCTGCCACAAAAAAGCTCTTTAATCGAAAAAATGTATCGGTTTTAGACTAGCTATCGATGAGTCCCAACTTGAATCATTTTAGGAATGTATGGGGTATACTTACAATAAATGTGTTTGCAAATGAAGTACAGTATTCGACTGTTGATGTCTTAGAGTTTTATAGAGGAAGCATGGTACAGTTTTGATGTTGCAACCCTATAGAATTTAATTAGATTCATGGAGGATAGTGTGTTTGAGGTTGTTAGAAAAAAAGATGAAAAATCTATTAGCTATTAAAACCTGTAATTTTTTTTTACTAAATCAGAATTTTCTCTAAATTTTTGAGACAGCCATTTTTTGTATTTTCAATACTATAAATATTCTAAATGTTCTTTTGTAGAAATGTTTTTTTGAATGAATGTAGAAATGCTTCTCAGGTATTATCAATTAAAAGGTGCTAATTTCACTTGCCATATTTTTCTAGTTATTTTAAGAAAAGTGCATTATCTAAACTTTTGAGACAAATTGTAGTTTTTAGTTTATGTAATTGCACTTTTAATTGTGGTGTTGTATTTAAAAAAAATATGACATTCATATTTGTTATGGGTATCTTTTCTTCAGCTACCTCGTTGAGCATTTTGGCTGTTGTGGCTTTGTATTTTTGAAGCAGATTATGCGTATATATGTCTTAAGTTCATACACATTATTTTCAAGGAGCTATGACGTCAGAAACTTCCATTTTACTTGTAAATATCATTTTGAATGCAATTTTAAGTATACCAATAACACCATGTTACATATCTAATGAAATGAAGTATGAGATTCATGAACATTCTATATACATTGTATGTCCATCATTATTAATTCTATATTTCTTTTTCATTTGTTTCAGAAGATTAAACTGTTAATAGTAATAGAACTGAATCTGAAGATGTTATGGATGCAGCAAATGTTCTAATGTTTTATCTATTTGCAATTGTGTGAACACAATTTCAGACATTATTATGAAAGACAAAAATGAAAAAGTTTTTATTATCTGCAGTGTAGTGTCCATGCCACTGTGGTGGTCGAGTGGTTATAGTGACAGACTCGCGATGCGAGGATCCGGGTTCAAACCCCACAGTGGTGGTCGGCTGAAGTTGGTTTTCTGTGGTTCCCAACTTCAAGGCGCGAATGCGAGCCGATGTCCCCGTTAAAAAGTCTCGCCACAGAGAGCAACAGGCCTACGACGTTACAAATATTCAATCATTACACTTCACTCACAATTTGAAGTATAGATGGCAGCACTGAAATATCATACACAACACTAGCTACACACTCACTTTGTTCTAGACTCTGAGCTGGGCTGGAAGAGATCTTGGCAACGGGATAAGTCCGGTGGCAGAGACCCTGGCGTTCATTCATTCAGTGTAGTGTCCATGTGTTATAAGCAGGTCTCTTAATATAACTGAATCTTATTCTGAAAAATGGAACAAAGTCTGAAAATACATGAACGTGTTTGAGGGGCTGCAATTTGTTACCTTTTCTGAGTTGATTCCCACTTTCTACCATTGTAAGTGTTATTGTTCACATTTCTCATAAGTGAAATTTGTCTTGTTGTGCATCACATTACTGTGATGTCAATGGTAAAAAGAATGGGTCGGCCAAGCCAAGCAGAATTAAGTAACTTTGTCACATCTTACAAGACCAGAAGGATATTTGATGACAGTCTGTGCGTGTTTTATCACAAATACAACGCCACAACAGGCAAAATGGCCAACGAGGTGGCTGAGAAAAAGATGCCCATAAAAATATGGTTGTCATATATTTCAAAAATATAACAACCCAATTAAAAATGCAATTAACAAAAATTGTAAACAATTAGTGATAATTAGACATTTTGTGTTACCTCTGATGAAATAAAAAATTTTGGACATTAAAATCCATTCCAAAAGCAGGGATGTTAAAGCAAGATTTGCTTCCCTGAATGAAGAACAAGATGCCTTTGCTCAAAATATGAAATATCATAGAAACTGTCTTCGGCAAGAAACAGAAAACCTTGATTCCATTCATTAGGTAACACTTAACCCACAACTGGGTTTTACAGTTCAAAAGGCCCTGTGTGATTTGGAACTTGTAAATATCATAAAGCGAATTCTAATTTAGTGTGACAGTAGCATGCATTCTCACATGAATATGAACACTATTCAAGAAACATATAAATCACTTCTACTACCCTTTGATCCAGAAACCAGTTTTAAGCCACACATTAAAGGTATTATGCTGAAAAGTATTCCCTCCTTGAAATTTTTGAAATGTGAGTCTAAACCTGAAGAAGTTTGCTCTTTTGCTATGAAAGAGCTAATTTTGCAGGAATATTACCCTCAAGAGGATAGACAGTGAACTGCACAACATTATGAGAACAACGAAAAGCATTCGATGTGAAATTAGCCAAATGAAAAAAAATGGAAATTTAATAGTTCATTTTAGCTTGGCTGACTTCTATATTAGACCCCTTCTTCAACAGTATTACAGTACTGTGACGTCAATGTCACAGTATTGTAAGACTGTTGTTCACAACGAGGCAAATTTCATTTATGACAATGTGAACTGTAGCACTTACAATGGCAGAAAGTGGGAATCAACTCAGAAAGGGTAACAAATTTCAGCCTTTCAAACATGTCCATATATTTTCAGACTTTATTCCATTTTTTGGAATAAGACTTAATTACATTAAGAAACTGCCCCTTGGCAGTCAAGTGGTTAGGGAGCTGGCCTATCTGCGAGTCAGGGGCAGGGCCATCTACTTATCCTTCCTAACAACTTTTCCTAAGCTAAAGGACAATTTTAAAAGACAAGCTCAACTATAATTTTCCCAAGGACAATCTGGAGTGACCATTTTCGACTTTGAAGATTGTCCTTGACTCCACATGACAGGAAAAGTGGGCAAAAATTCTTCTTCGAGAGTATCTTAACATCTGACTAATCAATGTTTTGCTCAAAGTATACAGCCACTACTAAGAACATAAATTTCTTTTTTGATTCTTCAGCAATGATAACAATGATCTTGCACTCGCAACATTTTTGTGATTGCACATGCATTTTTGGTGCGTTCAATCCTTTTGAGGCTTGGGATATTGCATAGAAGAAAATTATTTACGTAAATTTCATTCAACTATGCAAAATACTTCCTTTTTTAAAAAGAGGGTACTCCAAAGACGAAAAAAATTAAAATGTTTTAGTAAATAAATCTATTAATTATAAATAAATTATTTTTATGCTATACTTTTTTCTTGATTCTCATCAATTTAAAATGCTTTCTGAAGGAAAGTATCTGTGGAAGATAATCTTATTCCCTCCCTGATTTCAATCCTTTGCTCACCCCTTTTACAAGGGTATATTGGTTCTTTAAATATGTATTACAGCAGCAAAAATAAAGAAATAAAAATTAGAGAATTTCTAAAAAATTTTTTTTTGCTTAGCAATGAGTTTTCATTTGCACTAAGTGATAATGCTGCGACTAAATTTTTTAAATTTATTTTGCTCACTTTTATTGTAGTTTATCTATAGTCTCGTTGCTGCACTTTGGAAATTTTTAATTTGCTAAAATGTGATTTTTTCCTGATGATACACTGTTCAATCACTTAAATTCTTTGTTATTACATCCATCGTGTTTTTTTTCCCTGGATGAAACACCTACAGAAATTTCTGAATCATAATAATCACAACTCATTCGTAATAATTAGCAATAATGATCGTAGTAACACAAGTTGATCACATCGCCATTGCTGTGGAAAAGTTGCCCTTGAGCTGAATGAGAGGGTCTTCGCTCTCATTCAAAATTGTCCTTCCCAACGATCCGCATTATCGTTCATGAATATGGTCATAAAAACTTCCCTTTTATCATTGATAACGAGAAATCACTGATTGAAGGATAGAATCATTGCCAGGGACAAGTAGATGGTCCTGCCCTGGATTCGAATCCCTGTTTGGGCATGGATGTTTACTAACACTAACAAATTCCCTGTACACATCATATGGATCTTGGGAATATGTGAGGATCATGTTTCAAAAAAATGATAACTTGTGCTTCTAACTCACAAAAATTCATCTTTGCGCACTGCATTGTAGATAATACATACTTTTTCATTTTTGTCTTTTATAATAATGTCTGAAACTGTGCTCACACAATTGCAAATAGATGAGCCACCATAACATTTGCAACATTCATAACATCTTCATATTCAGTTCCATCAACAATTCAATTTCCTGAAACATGCAAAAGAAATATAGAATTAACTAGCAGTTATCCAGGCCATCGCTTGCATGGATTTGTTAATCTGAAAATTACTTGGCAACGATTTCCTCGTATAATATTTGAACCCTCCTCATGACTCTCTTTGGGGTTGAATTTTCAAAAATCCTGTCTTAGTGGGTATCTACATTGTAAAATATAATACTGACCAAATTTCATATTTATAGCTTCAGTGATTTTCCCATATAACATTTGAACCACTCTATGACTGCCTTGGAGGTTGAATTTTTAAACATCCCTTCTCAGGGAGTCCCTACATTACAAAATAAAAATACTGACCGGATTTCATATTTATTACTTCAGCGGTTTCTGCTTGCCGTGATTCCTCTATGTTACCTTTGAACCCCCTTATGGGTCAAATTTCAGAAAACCCCTTCTTAGTGAGTCTTTACATCATGAAATAAAACTGCTGACCAAATTTCATGTTTATAGTTTCAGCAATTTCGGCTTGGTGATGATGAATCAGTAAGTCAGGACATGTCATTTTATATATATAGATAATCATGAATATATAATGTATATGTTACTGCCAAAGCTCAAAATTGTCCAAGTTCATTGAATATTGGCCCAGCCTGTTTCTGAGTTTCAGGCTTTGGGTAGCCAGTTCACGGACCAGAGATCCCTGGACAAAAGACATAATTTGGGGGTCATTGCCAAGTTGTCATATTTTTCTGTGATAATTATGTCCATGTTAGCTATGGTGGTCCATCAAGCCCCAGTCACGATGCAGTAATTACAGTAAAACTCTTCAATGGAATCACTAGATTTTTTCCCATTGAACACAGGTTTCCACTTAATAAAGGTTCAATTGCCATATGTGTAAAATTATTTCATGATCCCATGTGTGATTGAAATAAAATAAAAATAAATTAATTGGAGATAAAGTAAATAATTTTTAAATGTGGATAAAATAAATAATTTTTAAATGTGGATAAAATAAATAATTAGTCTATAATTACTAAATACTGTATTTAGGTTTTGACAGCATCTGTATAAAATTTCGCCCTACACTGTTTCTCTTCTAAAATAATGACATATGCATTCTTTTTAACTTCCTCAAAATTTTCAATTAGGGTGTCAATATCTGTTGCGTCAAGTTCAGTTTGTAGATTATCGTCTATGTTTATACGTAATCCTCAGCATCAGGGCCGTATCTAGGAATTTTTGAGAGAAAGCGCAACAACATTTTGCCACCCCTTTCACTGTAAAGTTTGATGATTTTATAATGAATTTTTTGTTCCCACCTAAAATTTCCATCCCCTGAACTTTGCTGCCCCAGGGCAGTTGCCCTTTCCGTCTCTCTAACTAATTCCAGTCCTGCTTAACCTTGCGATCACGAAATACACACAGCTTGCATACAATTTTGTAAGTCTCGCATATCATTTGTCAATTTAACCCTAACACTGATTTCTCTTGTGGAAAAGAATGATTTCCCGAAAAAGTTTGCTACAATTTCAGAAATAAATTGTTTTACTATATAGCTTATCAAAATTTCAGCATCAAGTTTTCACCACTCTAAGGGTGGATGATGTAAAGTTGACATTTGCAAGCATAGGTTGCGTAAAATATTTTGGTGGTGCACTTTAACATTTTGTATGATCTCTTGGTCGCAAAAACACTCAGTGTAAGGGCTGTTTTAAGAACATCATGGGCTCCCGGACCAAGTGATTTTTCTGTGGCCCTACCTGGTAAATTCTTGAAAAATTCAACTACTTCTCATTTTTCTGAGGCCCCTCTTCTCTCGAGGCCCCCAGGCCATGCCCGGGTGGGCCCATGCATTAAGACAGCCCTGCTCAGTGTTTGTGTAAAATTTTCCATTGAAGGGTATAATTTTCCTTTTCATTTCCACATTAGACAGGTTCCGTTTAATCCAGGTTTTTAATGTTTTAATGTGTGTTTTGGCATTGAAATCATGGGACCATGATTTTTTTTCCGTGAAAGACAGGTTTCAGCTTAATACAGGTTCCATTAAAGACAGATTTTTACTTGTTATTTTTTTCAAAATTTGACAGAAAAAAATTGTCTATATTTTTCGAATTCAACTCTTTGTCTACAACAGCAAATAACTCCTGCTATAAGGAGTATTTTTACTATTCCTTTCTTTGATACTGATGAAGGAACTTCGTATAGTTCTGAAACACGTCTAGCCATGGTTCCTTTTTGCAATTTTGGGTCTACACACGTCGGTCTTTCCCTAGTATTATGTCTATATTATTATATGAATAGTTGTTTCGTCACGTGAAGCTAATTCAATACAGCTACTATACAAGGTGGTAACTATCGACTGAACAATAATTACACACGATTCTTTGTGAAAACCTAATATGGGGAAAAGTGTTCAGTTTTTTGATTTAATCCATAATTATTAATTTACAACATTTTAAAATTGATGACGTCACTTCCAAATACTGCCAAATTCACCAAACATACAGTTTGGCATTTTTGAAATTATATAACATTAGTACAACCCCAATGATAAATTGAGAAAAAGCAAACCAGTTTTTTTCCCTGTCTTGGGTGTGTGTGCCTTTTCAAATTTTTATGTTATCATTTATACCCAGAAATATTTTTTTTTTGCTTTGATTAAAGTTGCACTATGTCTGTGATCATTTAATTTGTCTCGTTTAAATGAATAAATTTTATCACTAGCAATTTTGAGATCTGATTTTTTTTAGTTCTGACTTCAAAGTTTCCAAAGATTTAATATATTGCATCCATCAGTGCATTCTTAACTCATGGTTCTACCCGGACACATCCTGGAGGCCAAAGAGAAGAGGAGCTTCATGAAAATGAGATATAGCTGAAATTTTCAAGGAGCATACTTGTAAATTTGCCTGGTAGGGCCTCAAACAAATAAAAAAACCCTGGAGACTAATGGTCATGGTGCTTTTAAGGTGGCCCTGAATCTCTAGCCCTCCACACAGATGGGGCTGATAGGGCTCTAGCCCTGTGGTCCTGGACAATTATTTTTTTTTCATGCTATAAATTCACTATAGAAGGGCCCGTGAAAAGTCTGGCTTGGGTTCCCGCCAAAGATACCAGTTTAGGGGTACTGCCCTAGATGTGGGGTGAGGGCATGGTTGTGCCATGGCTTTTGATTGTAATTCTGCAACACAACTTCATCAACACAATGAGGTTGTTGAATGAAATCGATCACAGTTACAAACTATTATGATGAAGTCTAACAAATAAAGTTTAGAATTTTTATGACACCTTATTTATGTTGCGAGTATGAAACATTACTCTAAGTCATATTTATAGAACAAGCAGTAAAGAGATGGATTTAATTTTGATTATTGAGAGGGGGGAAATTGATTAGGGGGGGGACATTATTTTTTGGGGAAAAAAATAAACATAATATAAGAGCATTTCAAAGGGGTGGGGAAATTAGTAATGTCTGGGGCGGTGAGAACCTGAAGTCTGTCTCTGCTAAGAGGAGCACTGGGACCCCCTCTTATAAATATGCCACAGAATGAAATTTCATTTGAAAAAATTAAGTTCTGCATGAAACACGCAGGCTGGGATAAATTTCTAAGTCTTGTCAAAATATTTCTCATAAAAAAAGTAAAGTATATTTATTAATATTTCAGTTCAATACATAAATATCAATTGCAGTCACGAGTAAATCAAAAATCTTCATTGCAACATGTATAAATCGGCATGAAAATGTGACTCGAATAATCAATAGAAAAAATCCAAAACCACTAATTGTTTTAAATGTGTCGATTCATAAAATAATTTGATTAAACGTTTCTGATTGAATCATTGATAGTATTTTACTGTTCCCACCCATTAGTCACCTTCGTCAAGTTACCATTTTTACATTTTCATTGAATCTTTTCACGCTTAACAGTTTCGATGAAATTTTAAAATAACTCAAGAAATATTTCCTTGTTTTATTGATCAATGTTTAATCTGATCAAAACAACAGCATAAAAAATATGATCATGCAGTAAACACTATAGAATGTATGCACCTTCCCTTAAAAATTTTTACTTGACAGTGAAGCAGAACAAATTACCACATTCTGGCAAAAAAGTGTTAATTTTGAGAAAACAATTTTCCAATAGATGTCATTTGGCTAATCTTTTACAAATCTGGTGATAAATTTGCCAATATGGTGGGGCAAATGTGACATGTAATGCAATATGTAATACAAGGTTAACATCACTCTACATGAAGAGGGGAAAAAATGCCAATCATGAAAGAAAATAACTGATTTTGGCTTCTCACAGGATTGAATATTTTAGTTACATTTCAAAAAGCCTGCAACCCTCAGCTGAGGAAGAATTTTACTTTCGTTGGTTGTTTGGTGTATAACTGACATTACAAAAATGACACGTCACAAAAATTCAAAACGTTATATCTCATTCAATATTCATCTGACACTTATCCAAAACACTTTCCAGTTTTTCACAAGGAATCAAGTGTGTAATAATTGGGTGGTCAGTAGTTACCACCATGTATATAGCCATGCTGGCGATGAAAAATTTATTTGGCACCTACCAGGCTATCTTACATAAACACACAGACTTCTGCCACATCAAACCTCTCGGCCATTTCACGAATTGGCAGCACTTCAGGCTTTGGCAGTAACATTCAAGTACAAATGCCACAACAGGGAAATTGCCCTATGAGATGGTTGAAAAAATTATACCCATAAATAACATTGATGTCAAATATAACCAAAATACAGCAACCCAGTATAAAAACATATCGCCAAAAAAAAAAAAAAAAAATACACATGCTGCCCATAAGAAAGATTATGGTTGTCTTATCGAAGTATGGATAGCCTCTTGATTTATCCCACTATGTCTATTGTACTTCTTTTTAAAACACATCAAATGTATTAGAACTTACAATCCCCAGAGTTGAGCTATTCCATTTAGTGACAACCCTATTAGAGGAAAAACTCCCTGTGGCACCACAACCTGGAGTGTTCATAACTCATATTGTTATTATATATAACAATGTTCTAAATCTCAACATTTCATCAGATACATAACATGGTGTTATTGACTGCATAATCCAACTACACCCAAAAGTATTTATTAATGTAGTGAGGAACAGGTCGATTTATGTTGGATGGTGTGGGAGCACTGTCAGGGAGTACTTGAGACCCTTTGCGGTGCTCTCGATGTTGGAGATTTGCCACTTAGCAAGAGGATGCAAGAAAAATTAGTGTTGTTAAGCTTGTGGAGAAATAGGATACAGGATGGGGGAGTATACAAGTGAGGTAAAATACACACGGAGCAGGTCTGGACATGAAACACCTATGTGCACATAGATCTTGTAAGATACTGTAAAAGGAAATTGCGAAATGTATGAAGCTGGCACACGGTACCAGTTCTAGGAGTAATGTAAATCATAAGATTTAAATGTAAGCTTAATTGTAAATTAAGTGTCAATAAATTGTGAATATAACTTAAGGGTCCCTAATTGTTGGTATATATAAAATTTATTTTCTGTGTGTGTATGTTCTCTATACAAATCTACAATTTTAGATCTATTGGCGCCAAATTTTGCATATATATACCAAACAGGGCCTGGATTGAATGATAGGCTACTTTAAAAGTTTGTCAGAGATGGGCAAAAATCTGTTGGGCAACAATGATTTCTGGGCATCAACAATCACTGTCGGAATGTTTACTTTGGTTACTGTTCTCTAGCAATGCATTTCAGACTGTATATGCCTTTATAATGGTTTGTCAATCCTTTAATGCTGCCAGTATTATGTATAATAGTTTATTCCTTTATAATGGTTTGCCACTTTTTCAATCCTCCCAGTAATTAAAGAAAACCTGGGCAGCTGGGTATTATAGCGCTAGTAACTCATAAATGTAACTTAACCATAAATAACTATTAGCAGAGTATAACCAAACTATGTGAAATGTATAAATTTTGGACATTTTTTATTAAAGATAATTCAGTCACAGTGATGAGTGGGACCCCTGGGGATTTGACTAACAATAAATTATTAACCAGGTAACATTTTACTCAATTTTGACACAGGTTGTACCCAACTGAGCTTGATCTGGCATGAGTTGTGCCTAGGCACCCGGCTGGATTGCCCTTGCAGCATCAAGTCCTCAGATAATGCTGTATAGCCTACCGGCTGGGCAGTTGAGCTATAAGCTTATTGATATTTAAAATTTCATTTGAAATTATATTTATGAGTAAAATGAAGGTTTCATACATCATAGTTCCTTGAAATCAGTTCATGAACTTAAAGCATACATATTCATAATCTTCTTTGAAAAAGCTTTGATTTGATACACTTCAAGCCTATATAATAATGACTAGAGACCGGAAGTTTATGCACTAAAACTGTGGAAAATAGACAGGCAAAAAGGCACTAAAAATGCTTAAAATAGGCATTAAAAAAAAGGCATTTGTAATCAACAGATGAAAAGAAAAATAACTAAAAGCAAAGATAATAAGGGTCTGAAAATTGGCTGCCTTTACACCGTCTATTGTTTTTTCTTAGTTTATAACAATAGTTCTCAACCTTTCTAAGCCTGCAGCCTGGTGGATTTCTTTTCTGTGAGTGGAAGGCCCGGTCATGCACACAACTAATGAGCAACAAATGAAAAAAAATGAAACACACGGTTCAGCAGTTGAGAGACACTGGTTTATGTATCTGCATTGTTAAGCCAAGTTGCATGCTAAAAAGAAGTGTTTGTGCTCCTTCGAGCTTAGGTTGGAGGTGATTCGATCTAATACTAAATATGTAACTGCCAAATAATGCTAGCAAAAACTAAAGAACAATAATTAGTGAATAATTGTAATTATTTTCTATAATTACAATTACATATCTTCGGTCCTAATGTAAACAAAAGCATGTGTGCGATGCTCAAAATGATTGGTTGAAGAGCATTTTACCTCTCCTACAGTACAAAACCACCAAAAATATAGTCCTTTGATCGTTTACCTCTTGTATTTTTTTTTATTTATTCTGTATTTCAAAGTTATCTGGAAGACGGAAAAAAATTTTTTTTAAAGATCGGTCAAAGCATTTTTTCTGCTATGTCTTCAGGGTGGGGTGAAGACATGGGATACATGGGAAGACAGTATACATCTTTTGCACTCAAACATTGCTGTCTCTCTTTTAATGGAAGTAACATGTGGGTTTTTTTAATTATTATTCCTGGTCACAAACAGATTTGATATGCACTTGTATACGCTTCTTCAAGAGCTCTTGCAAATGGAGCTTCTTAATGGTTTAATGACATGAATTAAATGTGCGTGTCAGCCATTTGAAAATTTATTTCTTTGCAGCTGCACAAGTCCTGTTAACAAGATTTTTTTTTCTCACAAACATGCTTTGACATACACTGGATGAGAAGGGGGGTCACACCTATCGTGGTGAATATACACATTCCCAAAGAACTTTTAGTTCTTTTTTAGCAGCTTGTTGGGAAGGGTAGGAGGCAGTGATATTGGTTTTGTCAAAGGCAGCACGTTGAAAAGTCGAAGGATTATCACCACAGAGATGAAGTTTTGAAAACCTGGTTCAGAAGCGTACTGCTCATTTTTGATTCAATTAGCCTCATTGTGACAGGCACTATAGATCCACTATGGAGTGGCTAGTGAGAAAGTCTGGCCAGGGGACCCACTAAAGATCTCAGTTTCAGGGGCTTTTGTTGCTGGATGTTGGGGTCATGGCTGGAAATGTGCACACAGATAAAAATCAGGAGTTGTCTCAGTCAAAACAGGATATGAACAGGTTGAAGTAAAGAAACTAAGTATTGGATGAATCCCTCATCAAATTGGAACTGCTACAGCCCATGGAAAATTATGAAACATTGACTTATACAGACCCTGTAAGAAAAAAAAAATTACAGCACAATGGTAAGTTATTCATAATTTGTTTTATGTTACAATTGGTTCATTAATATTTCTAGCCCAGGAAAAGCATATGGTGTAAATTAGCTCAGAAACAAAATTGTATAATTTTGATGAAAAAAGAATTAGTAAAAATTGAGTATTTCTCAGTATATGCATAAAATAAAGTCACACAAGCTTTTTTAATGACCAAATCCCCCCCCCCTAGGCTGGGATCTTTGGCGGGCCCTTAAACCAACCTTTCAAGGGCCCTTCTATAGTAAACTTGTAGCATGAAAATACAAAAATGACAAAAATTGTCCCAGGCGCCTGAGCTGGAGCTCTCTCATTCCAACTTTTGAGCGGGGGGGGGGGGGGTGGTGCCGTGATAATGACAGAATGCCTATAGATTTATGTACATATTCCTCTTTCTATTTTAATTGGTGTTATCAACTATCTTTATTACGATGAAATTTGGAAAACTGAAAAATTTTTTATCTCAGGAAAATTATTTGATTATGAATTTACAATCTCACATTTGAGGAAAAAACACGTGTTCCTTAACATGTGATAAAGGGGTGGGGGTAAAATTACAACTAATAGAGATAAAGGATGTGGAGTGATATCAAAAATTGGTACAGCAGTTTTTTTACATGAGGACCCAAGATATCGGAAATGGACTTCAAAAACTATATATAACAGAGATGAAAAATCTTCCACTTCTATGACTGACAACACTGTTTTTTCAGATGTCTATCTCAGACATTTACACCTATTTGCATTCAAATGGGGCTGGGAGGGGTGAGGCTTTCTGCTAAGAATTTATAATAAAAATTGAAAATTTTTAAATGAGCAATTGTTTTGAAGCCTTCAATACCTAAAATATCCTAGTCACACAGAATATGGCCTGTAAAATTCATTGACACACATAAAACAATGTTGAAATAGGTATTTATGGCAGGAAAAATTCCAAAAATTCATTTTTACAACAAAATAAAAGTTTAGAAATAGGCAAAAAGGCATTTTGCCTAAACTTCCAGGCTCTAATAATGACTGAAAAAATTTCCTTGTTGCATTGCTATATGCGTTTCACATACTTTTGGAGGCACCATGTATTTTTAAAAAATGACATGTCAATTTCACAACAAGTAAAAATGCCATATTTGGGATCTACTTGACGCATACCAATTGAAAAACCAAACTTGGCTCACTTTCTAAAGTAAGGCTGTAAACTGGTATAACTGCCCCGTCACTAAAGGCTATTTCTATGTTTTAGGTAATTTTTTAATATCCTAAAAGTTAACTTATTTCTGGAAGCATGTTTTATTATGATGCTTTGATTCCATTTATGAAATTATACTGTGTATTCATCATTTTTACGTGATCACTATAGTTTGAATTGATTTTCCTATATATTCATGTTCAAATATATTTTTCCCCTATTTTGTAAACCATTGGGGATTATAGTACAGGAATTGTATTGTTATATTCCAAGTACATTGGGCATTTATATATATTGCTACTACCTGTATTTATATCCAGATAACATAAACACATACAGTATTGGGCTCAGTGCATTAAGTGAAACAATTTGATTCCTTTGTCAATATTGAGCTTTTTGTCTTTATTATTATTAGGTAGATGAATCTGCTGTGATTTCAATGTAGAAATTTTTTTTGGTGTTAAATTATATATATATATACATACATATTTCAATGCGATTCTGAAATATATTTATAACTGTTGATGTTTTGGAGTGATTTGACTTTAATTCTGTAAATATATACATTTAAAGTATTGGATTTACTACCATACTCTTATGTAATATGCAGTTTCTTTGTCCGGAAATGTAGTAAATCCAACATATTTGAAGTATGTAAAATTTTTTTTTCTCCTTTTATGTTGTGTGTGTATGCGTATAGGCAATTCTGCAATCAAAAGTTTTTTCACAATCAAAATAATTTTTGAAACCAATTTCATTTAGTTTTTCTTAATCAAGTCACTTTCATTTGTTGTTTTTCTAGGATGACAATGTTATCTTCTTCTTTAATTTGTTCATGTGAAACAATCAGTCTATCACACTAGCACCTAATGTATAATGTTTTTTAGATATATATTAGTCGAAACTGGGTAGAGCTCAGATTGATAGAATATGGTATTTCTTTTTCATCTAACAGCAACCACGGATAATATCTCAGTTATAGAAGGTGGTCAGAGATTAACCCTTTATATCCTTATGGTACTTTAAAGTACCAGGTTAGATAATTTGTTTTGAACTAATTGTTTCAAAAACATTGTTTTTTTTTGCCTTTAATTAGAACTTAAATGACCTACCAAATGTGATAACTATATAACTAACACATGATAACTATTTATTATTATCATTGCATTTATGCTTTTATTTTAATTTATTATAATTTTTCTTCTTACTCTACTTTTCACAATGTCGGATATAAAGGGTTAAATGAATTAAAGATGAGAAAAAACGCTGATTTTCAACATCTGAAACATAGGCTTTCATGTGTTACTTATATCTGATTATGAAAACAAAAATATAACTCAAAAGTGTAAAAAAATACATATTTCTATCAACTACTTTTCATCAGCATCTGTCAATGTTCCCCATATATATTTAAGCAAAATATTTTTCAATGCACTTTTTGGTTGTTTAGTTAAAAAAGGAAATATTTCAAGTTCTCTAAAACTGGTAAATATTCCGGAAATATAGGAATTCTTTGCATATAGCCGAGAGAGAGATGAAAACACTGATATCAAAATTAAAATCAAGTTGGACAAATATATATATTGTTTCAAGTTTTTATTGCCGTTCTATGCATTGTCGATTTTTCGTTTATGATTATTTTTTCATGTAATGTTCACTCCTTCACCTTTATCTACCTCAGACACATTTTATGTGATTATGAAACTAGACTATTCACATGGAGAGATTTGATTCTGGGAACCGCTGACTTTTTCATTGCTTGATTTTACGTACTAGTGGATATTTTATTGCCTGTTGATTTTGCAAAAATATTCTTTCATGGTTTTGTTGTTATTATTTTGTAGAAATATGAATATTATTCTATATTGAACCAAAAATTCAGTCATCTTGAAATCTTGTTTGTCTCTTTATATTTCTGTATCAATGTAATATATTCTGAGATACGTGTATATGCACATAACTCAGTCATTTTATTTGTATAACCTCTGATTGAAACTGAAATTTAGGTTTTAATGAAAGATTAGAATATTAAATACATCAAATATATATATTTTCAATAGTGTTTGGAAGATAGTTGTATTAAGCCTTGTAAAATTTTTTACTGGTACAGAAAATTTGTGTGCATCATTTGTAATAAAGAAAAAAAACTATTAGAAGCATAACATTTAGCAGGAACAATGTGGAGCTTCATTTAAGTAAGGTGGATGTTATTTTAAATTTTGTGGTTATTAATTTCTTTATCAAAGACTGTGTAACCAAAAACAGAATCAAATATGAAGCGTAGTTGAAATGTTTCTCTTTGGAGGAATAAAAGTTTTACTATTATTCCTTTTTTTCTTATATTTAAATAAATCCTAATTATAGTCCTTTCAGACCCAGAGCTAACAAATGTTATGGTTATTTTTTAATCGTTTTTTTCTAGCTGTAGATATTCTTTTTTTTTATGTCGGAGTTCAGTTCTGACTTCAACAATAACACACACACACGCAAGCCTTGAAATCAGAGCTGAACCCCCCCTGAGGTTAAAAAAAAGAATATATTTAAAGTGAAAGAAAGAGCAACCCACACATTTGTGCATGCAGGGTCTGAAAAGGATAAGCAAACTATGAAATCAAACTTCCATTAAAAGAATAGTTTTGCATGATACACTTGTATGTATGTATTTTTATAGTATAAATATTGATGCTTTGGAATTATTCATTTTGATAATACCAATAGTCATTTTTACCTTCATAACAGCATACTTATGTGAAACCCTCTTTTTGAGTTTTAGATATTATTAGTTATATACTCGCAATTATTATGAATTTTTTCTAGTTATTGTGGATTTTGGATTCATTTCAAAGAAACAGTTTCAGAGAGTTTTTAAATCATTTTTGTTTGTCTAAAATTTTTCATAGGTGCTGCAACTTGGGGACTGAGCAAATTCAGCCCCTCCAATAAATTTTGTGAGGGAGCTGATCCCCTCAAATAATTAATGAATATATAATGCAACATACCCTGCCCCCCCCCTCCTGCATGCAGACTTGGGTCCTGTAAAAACAGGATGACCAGAAACTTTCATCCCCGCAATGTTTTCCTCTTGTCAGTGCCTCTGAAAATTTCAGTTCAGTTCTTAAGTTGTAATCACTACACTGAAAAAAAATTTTTTAATTCAATATTGTTTGGCTTATTTTTATATATATATATATATATAAATAAATAAAAAGGAACTTAATTTGAAATAATCTGTGGATGCAATTAAGGGTTCTAATTTTCAAAAATGATTAAGTCTATCAGAGAAAAATGTGAAGATATGATTAGAATATGGGAGATGAGTCTATGTTAAAATGAAGAGAGGATTTTATAAAGTAGAGCTAATTAAGCGATATATCTGTGAGATGTGATCGGTGGGATATTGAGTTGACGTTTGAGCTTTGTGTTGGAAACAGGAAGAGAGAGAGAGAGAGAGAGAGACCAACAGGTTAAAATAAAATGGGTGGATTTATTTTGAATAGATTGAAGCTTGTCTATGTTGGAGAGAATAAGTGTGTTTCATATTTCACAGGCATAGGAGAGGTCTGAAAGCAGAGATGTTGGAGATAGCTGTGGAATCGTTAAGGTTTCAATGAAGGAGAAAAAGTTTTTTGAGACATTTTTGAAATATATAATTTAAATAATTGGTATGAAGATTCCAACTTAAATCGGCAGAAATTTTCACGCCAAAGTATTTGTAATGGGAAACCTAGGTGAATATAGAATTATTGATTGAGTAGGGAATTCAAGGTGGAAATTTTTTTTTTTGAGTTAAGTTTTATAAAAACGTTTTTAGCTGTTTAGGAGCAATTGCTAGGATGAACACCATTTGGATATAATATTGAGGTTATGTTGGAGAGAGAGATTTTTGGTCAGATCTGTTGTATACCATTTGATAAATAACGCAACCGTCTGCAAAGAGTCTGATGTGGCAGTTGACAGAGTAAAGTAGGTCATTAATATAAATTATAAAGAATAAAGGAGAGAAGACAGAGTCATGAGGCGTGCCTAGTATAGCACAGACATGAAGAAAACATAAGTGGGGCTGAAAGCTGCTGGTCGTCCTGTATATACTAAACAAAGCACACATGCACCTTGTTCACATTCCTCTGCAGAACTTCTAACGAATTGGCACATGTTGGAATGTGTGTGTATGTGTTGTAAACCTAACATGACATTTGTTTCATTGTAATGCTTGTTATTTGTAGTGCTGCCATCAATTTTTCTAACCATGAGTTATGTGTAATGATTGAATAATTGTACCGTTGTAGGCCTGTTGCTCTCCATGGCGAGACTTTTTAACAGGGCAATAGACTTGCGTTTGCACCTCAAAGTTGGGAATCAGAGAAAACCCGTCCAGTATACATGGGATTCAAGCACATATGCAGGAGAAAGAAGGTGCATTGCATTGTTTTTTCAGAAACTAATTGGGAAAGCTCAGTCCCCCCTTAAGAAATTCATTAGAAGGGCTCAAATGTCCTCAGCCCTTAGGTTCTGGCAGCTATAGTGCCAGGCTTAACCTGGAGGAAAGAGACGTTTTGGCCCTTCAAACATATAAATTGACTGCGGTCAGTAAGGAAGGCTTCCTCCCATTTTAGTAATTGAACATATTGGTAAAAGGTTTTGGAGTTTGAATAGAAGTTTATTATAGGGCACCCTGTCAAATGCTTTAGAAAAATCCCTGAATATGATATCTGTTTTGAAGCTTTGTCAATACTATTAAATAAATCAATATCAATGATCTAAAGCTGTGTTGGTTAATAAAAAAGAAATTTATCGAATCAAAGTGTGAATGGGTTTCCCTAGCAACTATGTGTTTAAAAAGCTTGGATCATGTAGAGGTGATTGGTTTAAAAACGAAAATGGAAAAGTGGACCTGATTTGTGAATAGGTATTATCTTATAATTTTTGTGAGGGCAAACAGATGTGTTCAATGAAAATGATTAAAAGATAGATATTTCATCTGCACAAAATTATCTGAGAAAATTATTTTAGATTCCATTGTGCCAGTAGAATGGGGTTTAAATTTTTTACAAGATTCAGAAGATCTTTAAAGAAAAAAAACAGAACTGGGGAGCTGTGTAGTGAATTAGTAAAGGAGTATTGGGGAGGAGTGGGACCAGAGGAAAAAAAGGGGAGGAAGCCCGATTGAATTTGAAGCCAATATCAAGGGGAGAAGTTAGGTCAATGTTGGAAATTTGAAGAGAACAAAGACAGAGATAGATTTAAGACCAAGGTGATACGTATTGTTACTTGGCTATTTATTATTTAGTCGACCAACTACTACGATGGAGAGTCACATAGAATACTACAGCCAGTTAGCATAAACTCACAAGGCAGGATGGTGTTGCCATCTATTAATGTTATTAGGTATATTACATGCCTTTTTTTTACTTTTCTTTTTAGAAACATAAAAGTTATATTATAATTATTGTATGATAATGTAGGAATAGTCAATCTGATTGTCTGTAGCGGATAGGTTTAACTATAGTCCTAGCTGACTTTCTCCAGATCTGATCGGTTTCTGGAATTGGATCTGGAGTTGAAGATTTTATGTCTTTAACAGCCATTAAAGGGTAAAGATCTTCAACTGTTCTGGTTCCAGTGATCTTCTCATTAGATGTTCTGTCTTCTCTTATGTGGTGTCTATTTCTTCTATATGTACCTCCATCTTTTCCCTCGAAGATATAGGAACAAGAGGTCTTGGTTATGACACCTTATTGCCATGGTTCACTTGGTATTTTTTTGAACCAAACACTTGAGCCTTGTTTGAGTTCAGGATGAGGAGTTGCATGTTTGTCAAATTTTCCCTTCTGAGAAGCTTGTCTAGTTTTCAAGATTTTACTAGCTTCAGCTGTAGAAAACTTTGGTTTGAGTTGATGAGGATGAGTTGTGTCAAAAAGGATCTTAATCGTCTGCCCATCAGCAGTTCAGCTGGAGAAGGAAGATCATGTGTAGGTTGTATCCTATAATCCAGTAGGACCCTATGTAGATCTTTACCTTCTTCAAGTGCTTTTGTGAGAGACTTCTTCAAAGTTTTTACAGCTCTCTCAACTTGGCTGTTGCTTCCCGGAAAGTGAGGTGAAGTAATACTGTGTGTCACGTTCCACTCTTTGAAAAAATTTTGAAGGCTTTCTGCATTAAATAGTGGCCTTCCATCACTCGCCAATTCTTCTGGTATTCCATGCCTTGCAAAGATGCTTTTCATCACCTCTATCATCAAAAGGTACTGTTGGCTTCTCAAGTAGAAAAAGTCACGTGCCACTTTTTCCCATGGTCTCCCAGGCAGATTTTGTTTGAACAGGACTTCTTTAGGATTCGCCTTCTGATTTTGCATCTATTGATGTAATTTTCCACATCATTTATTTTCAGCCAGTAAAAATATTCTCTAGATTTCAATTTGCAAGCAACAATACCTCAATCAGAGATGTAGTTTTTCCAAAACTTTTGGTCTTGCAGCTTGTGGCACAAGTCTCTGGCCTCTGCAGATTATTCCTTCTTTAGAACAATACAGCTCATCTCAACAGTGCCAGTAAGGCTGAGCTGCTGCTTTGGTTCTACTCTTTTTTTGGCCATCCCTTCTGAACATGATGAAGCAAATCCTACAGCTCTGCATCACTCGCTGCCATTAAAGCATATTCATGCTACTTCGTGGGTGTAGCATATGCAAGGAGATTATTCGAGACAGTTGTTTCTTGCTCGTAATTTTCTTCAAATTTAACATTTGGTGATTGAGCTCTTCACAAGGCATCTGCAATTTTTACCTCTTTACCTGGTATGAACATAAGTTCGACATCATATTTATTCAATCTCAACAGCATGCGCTAAAGTCTGGGAGAGATTGTATCTCTATCGTATTGCTTTTTACTCAAACCTAGCAGGGGTTGTGATTGGTTTGAACAACTACTGGTCTTCCATGGGTGTAATAATTGAAATGTTAAAGTCTGTAAATCACAGCTAACAGTTCTTTTTTGATCTTTGCATAGCGTGTTTGAGCTGCTGTAAGGGTAGCAGATCTATATGCAACTGGTTCGTTATCTTGTAGGAGAACTGCTCCTAATCCATGCTGGCTGGCATCCAATGATATAGTCACTGCCTTTTTCGCATCAAAATATTGTATGACATGGAGCTTGTTCTATTATTTGTTTTAACTTATCAAAATCATGTTGGGTATTTTCATCCCATAGCCACTCAGTATCTTGTTTTAATAGCTGACGTAGCAAGTGAGTTAAACTGGACAAATGAGGAGTGAACTTGGCTATAGATAAGTTATTTCGAGAAATCTTTGTAGATCCTCACAACATTTGGAAGCAGAAAACTCGTTAATGGCCTTAACTTTTTTTGGGATCTGGAATTATTCCAGTATCAGATATTATTTGTCCCAAATAATTTACTGATGTTGAGACTAATTGTGTCTTTTCAATATTGAACTTACGATCAGCTGCTCTATCTTGTGTCAGAGTTTGACGGAGTAACTGACAATGTTCTTTTTTCTTATTTTTTTGCATGGATGAAGATCTAAGGGCTATGTCATCGAAGTATGGATTTATTTCTGAATCATCTACAAAAATTTCATTCCTGCCCTCTGGAACTCTTCAGGGGCATTGTTAGTCCAAATGGTAAAACTAAAAATCGATATCTTCCCCAAGGTGTTATGAAAGTTGTTAAAAATGATGATTCTTCATCAAGTGGTAGTTGCCAGAATCTATTTTTTGCATCTAAGTTTGTAAATACTTTACATCCTTGCAACTTTGTTATCAGATTATCGGCAGCTGGTATTTGATAGTGAAGTCTTTGTATGACATCAGTTAATGGCCTTGGGTCTAGACAAATACACAATTTTTTTGCTGTATTCACCATAACCATGTTGCTGACCCACTCGGTTGGTTCCTCTACTTTTGAAATAATTCCATTATCACTCATGCGTTTAAGCTCCTCTTTCACTTTGCCATGAAGAGCCAATGGCACTTTTCATGGTGCTGCTACATTTGGTGTATAACTTTCTTTCAATTTAATTTTTACAGTGCATTTGAGTCATCCCACACCAGTAAAAACATCTGAGAATTCACTCATAACTTCTTCTGGTGTATCATTCTTATGCAAATTTCTGTTCATTTCCATAAGGACATTCAATCTTTTAATTAGTCCTAATCCATGACAAGCAAATAGGCCTAATATAGGACAGGAATTCAAGGGTTGTTACAAAAATTTTTTAACTTTTCTTCTGATTCTTGACCTCACAAGTTAACGAACACTCACCCAATATTGGAACTTCATTATCACTGTAGTCTAGCACTGGTTGTTTATTTTTCTTTACAGTTGGCTTTATTTCCCATTTTAGCAGTTCATTCTTAGGTATAATGTTCTTTTGTGCTCTTGTAGAAGCTTGAATCTGACTTCATTCCCATTAACTAGGATCTTCTGAAGCCACACAGAGTTTGGTTTTTCATTATCTAAGGCATCAATTGATTTCAATGCACCCAAATAAACTATCTGAGCCGCTTGCATCACTGGTGTGATCTGCTGTGTTAACTCTGCAAATACAGTAAAACCTCGATAAGTCGTCACCTCCAGTGATAGAAAAATTGTGAAGGCTTAAGCGGAGTGACGACTTAAGCTGAGTTCCGTCAGTTTTAATGTGCAATGTTATGAAAATCGTATAAATTTAAAGTAATATGACATTTATTAAAGTATGAATCAAAATCACAATTTTAATAAAATTTATAGGTTGCAAAAGAAAAAATAATAGCAATTTTTTATCTTTTTTATCTCTTACTACTTAAATTATTGTGGGGAAATGTACTGTACACTTTGATTTATACTAGTAATTTTTAATTTAGACTAACAGAGCAACTGTTTGAATAAGTAGCTTTTCTTCTTAACAGAACTCTCTATTGCACATTAATTTTACATATACATCAAATTTAATTTTAGTGTTTGAATTCTTCATCAGTAGTAGTTCATGATGCAACTACAAAGTAATCTGGAATCTTTGACTTGGTGGAGGGGCCCTGGTCAGGGAAAGGTAAACAGAAGACCTCAACTTGGGAAAGAATGTCTAATTTTTTCAACAAAGATATTTTGTTTAAATTTCAAGCCCTAAATTAGTAGAGTCCATGATAATTTATTATCTGTGCCCGTGCGTTGCACTTTGAATTTAACTTGATTAATTTGATTCTTCGATTTAAATAATTTTTGATTTCCTTGCACTATATGTAATCTTTGACATATCAATAAATTTTGGTTTTGCCAGAGATGCCCTGCTTCCCCAGCCTCGCGGTTTGTCCAATTTCTCCAATGGAGCCCAGGCAGAAATGAGATCTAGCTGGAATAGTCCCTAATGTTTCAAAAACCTTATTTGGCGAATGAACTTTTCCAGCGTAACTTTCGTTACTTAAACTGTTCCGTTTGGATATATAGGATTTTATGGTATTTTTTAAGCATATATGGTGATGCTGTTAACAAGCTCTATTTTAATGGGAGCCATAAAAATAGTCTGTTCCTCTTTCTCAAACTTTTTCATAATGACGATTTAACCGAAATTAGCGACGAATAAACAAGGGTTAATAACATTGTGGTCTATGAGAGCTGGAAGGGTCTGAAGAAAAATGACGACTTATCAGGGTGACAACTTAATGAGGTTTTACTGTATTGGAATTTTTTATAGAAACTTTTTTCTACCTACTTTGGCCAAGTGATTTTTTTCACTGCACTTGTGGCGCTTACTTCGGAAGGCTGGACACTCTTTCAGACAGTGTTTTTTTTTCCACACTGTTTACAGTCTCTCTGCTTGTTGTTTTCGTTGTTTGTTGGCCGCGACCCTGCTGTATGGTGTGTATTTCTCCTTACAGCATCAACTGTTATTGTGCTTTCACCTATCTCTGTTGCCTGTGCCTTACTATGTTCCATGCCATTTTATAAGAAATTTTCACTGGTGGGGCACTTGGGAAAAATGGGCACCCAAAGAGGAATCATCTCGAGTCAGAGGCATACACAGGGGAAGGGAGGACACATTCCACTCCCCCTCCAAGAGACGATCAAAAATGAAAATATTCTTAAATATTTTCGTAAAAAAAATATCTAATGAAAATGCCTTTTTATGCTACCTTAACAAATTTTTGTTAATTTAATATTATGCATTTTGTAGGTTAGAAACTCAAATTCTTTGAAAGAGATTACTTGGGGCCCATGGTTTAAGCTGGATAAAAAATTCCTTTAGCAAAAAAGCAAAAATGGGAAAAAAAAGCTGTAGCAAAATAGCTTAGCAGACATGCCAACATTGGCTTAAAGCTTGTCAGTAGTGATGAATGTTCAGCTTTGCCATGTGAAGGGGGTACCCCTCTAAGACATCATAATCATAGTGCAATAAAAATAAACACTAAAAAATTTAATTTTTTTTTTAAATTTTAATTGAAAGTTCATTAAAAACAGCACCTTATTGGCACTGGAACCTAGAAGGCTCAGACCACATGACCCTCCTCCCGAAGCAAATTTCCAAGGTCGCAGAGTCCCTTGATAATTCATGGATATTCAATGCACTCCCAACGTGCATACGCCCTTGTGGGCCATATATGGGGTGATTATAAAAAAACTATCCCGACATATGGGCCCCCTAACTATCATACCATTCACAGAAACTGAATGAAATTTTGGCATAAGGTATTTTGAGGTATGCGCTCAAGAATGATATGGAAAACAACAGTGTCACTCTAACAGTTACAGTTACAGTGAGAAAATTTCGAAAATATCAAATGGCAACACCAAGTTTTTTGTATTGGAATGCGATCTCCATACTGAAAAACGCTAAATAGCGTAGGAATGGCACCTGTAGCATGAAAATCCCCGAAGCAAGGCAAGGAAAAAGTAAAAAGGACTTTGCCGTGCACCAGAGCATTAATGTTCATTTCATTCGTCACACCGTTTCTTCGGCTGAGATCCCAGCCTGATTAGTCCTCCACAAGGTCATGTGGAAAATTTGTGAAACACAATAAAATGCTTTATTTTATGCTGCTTCTCTGTCCTTATTGGTTGTCCTCACTTTTAGCCTATCTACCGCTGGTGATTTTCATGCTACAGTTGCCGTTCGAACGCTATTTAGTGTTTTTCACAATGGAGATCACATTCCAATACAAAAAACTTGGTGTTGCCATTTGATATTTTCGAAATTTTCTCACTGTAACCGTAACTGTTAGAGTGACACTGTTGTTTTCCATATCATTCTTGAGCGCATACATCAAAATACCTTATGCCAAAATTTCATTCAGTTTCTGTGAATGGTATGATAGTTAGGGGCCCATATGTCGGGATAGGTTTTTATAATCACCCTGTATATGGACGTCTTGCAACCCTAGATCCCATATACAGTATCTTCTTGTTTTGTTCTATTCTTGATTCTACTTACCCTGGATCCCACTCCCCATGCCCGTTTTCTTCGTATCAGAGCTCATACGGCACCTACGATGAAACATTCTTTCCGACACAAGTTCCACGAGCTCGACCATGCATTATGCAAATGAAACCGGGTCCAGAACTGCCGCGAAAATCCTGTCCACTCCAACATTTTGAAGCACTCAAAAACCTTTTTTTAGCCCACAGCATGAGGCGGTTTTGACGTAAACCAGGTTTTGCTCATTTCGCCATCGAGTAAAGCAGTGGGTTTAGACACAGCTTTACAGATTTCCTTCCACACACAGACAAAACAGTTCGATTCCGAGTTTGTCTTCTCTCAAACTCTCTCATATGCTCATACGAATTCATCATTATGGTAAAGATCAATGTGCAATTTGAAAAAATGATAATAAAAATAAATAAAACACTGCAAGAAACTCAAAGACCCTATTTTTTTTAATCCGATTTCTGTAGTATTGAGAGTATCTCCCTTAGCTTTGTAATTTATTTTGGCCGTCCGTAGAAACTACAGACAATCCGTAGCGCCGCTGGCAACTCTGAAAATGCTAATGATTGATGGATGAATGTCTACCCGTTTCATACATCCTGTATGCATTTTTTGCGAAAGTAGCTACTACTTCCTTCGCATTCTAAGGTTTTCTTTTGCATTTTGCAAAAAATGTGACCATAGCTTAAACCCTGTTGTGGCCCCTGCTCTCCAAATCCGGTGTGCCCCCTTCTAAGATCAATCCTGATTACGCCCCTGACTCTATTGTGTTCATAAAAATGTGAAGAATGGGCTTAAATGTCAAATTTTACAAATTTAACTTTAATTTTTTCAGCACTTACGTATTTAAATAAATATTATTGTTGTGCAATACTGATGTCCAAAAAAAATGTCATTATTTGTCGAATCTGTACCCCCGAGGCTAGATACCGGTTAGCATGGGTAAAAAAAAATTAAAAGCAGTCACTCTTTCCTGACATACTTTTTAGGACATACCTATAAATTGTTAGAATCATGAATTTTTTGCATAAATGGCCAGTTTAAGGAAACATTTAAATGATTTAATTCAATACATTGATTGAAATTGTTGCAATGCATTTAAAAAGAAATTGAAGACAAATAATAACACTAAACCCTTTCTAGATTTGAGCCATTCTCCTTTAAGCTCCTTGAAATACCAGGCTGATTCATCTGCCATTTTTTTTTTAATGTGACGTCAGTGTTATCACTATGCTTGTCCTATCCTGGTTTTTCTTCAAAAATTTCTGAGACATCACTTATAGCAGCATACCTGTTTTTTGCTCAAAGATGGATGACGTGTTCACTCTTCTTTATGGGGGGCCTTAAGACGCCCTGATGTTCTGCCTTAATATGTCAGGGGGGTTCTCTAGGACATTTGATTTTGATATGGTGACGTAAAAATAAAATACAATTAGTGTACATTGTAGCTGCGTGCATGTTGAAAATATGGTTGTTATGAACGTCGTCAGTACTTGTGTTGACATAGTGGGCAGTATCAGAGGTGCTCACATGAAGAAAACATTAAGGGGGGGGGGGCTGAAAGTTGAAAGTTGTTCGGTGTATATGGGACTCTAGCACATACTCGTGAGGGGATGGGGTGCATTGCATTTTATATTCATTAATTATTGGGAGGGCAGTAAAGCAGTGGTTCCCAAACTTTTGTTCTCCTTCTATAAAGTTTATCTACTGCTCCCTGGAATAGTTAAAAAAAACCAATTCAAAGCACTGAATATGCACATGTCAATGTAGCCAACTCACTATGGCAAAAGGATTTTTGGAAAGGATGGTGGTAGAACCATTGCATTTTGAACACTAATCTAGACCAGGTTCTTTAGAAGCTCCTGGAATATTCTAAGGAGGCTGGGTAAAATCAAGCAATAGGAAAGCCACAGCAAGTGATTGGGAGGGGGGGGGCATCAGAGACCTGTGAAAAGGCACAGATGTGAAGCATATAAGCAGAAATATAAAGAGGAAAAGTATGACTACTTTTACAATTCAGTCTTGTAGAAATCCTACAATAGGGAGGCTGACGGACCCCAGGAGGTTCAGGGATCAACTCTTACGTATAAAATTTTCGTACACTAAATATTTATTCAAAAATCAAGTCAATGAGTAGCAAAGTTTCTTGCTCCTGGATATGGGTAGCAAGTGGTAGTGTTAAGCATTCTTCCCTGAGAACGCCTCTGAAATTTCCTGAGAAAAAAAAATTGAAACTCTGCGATTAGCTTTTATTTAGCATTACTTTGCCTTTATAAATAGATTTATCATATAAAATAGATATGATAAATAAATTTATTAAGAACTTCACACAGTGCGTACAGAGGGGCAAGAAAATTTCGGAAGCTTGTGGGAGCATAGTTGCAAAAAGTTGGAAAACCACCAATTCAGATCATTTCAGGTTATCACTGTCTAATTGGTGCTCTGCGGAGACCTGGTGTTCTGATTTTTTTTTGGGGGGGGGGGGGTATGGGGTGGTGATGGTGGGATAGTATACAAAGGTCACAGCAGGTAAATTGCCCAACAAATTGAAAGCTGCACATTTTTTTCATTCGTGCAGCAGCAATCTAAATAATATTTGTATTAAAGAAATATTAATGTTTGGTTCAGCTCCATGGGACAGTTTAACCATCAATGGCTCTATGTGGCCTAACATGTTGGAAACACTGGCCAATTAATCAAACGTGAAACACTAATGAAATTTATATCTGTATATCGCACTCAAAAATTTTGAATAAATTTTGAGAAGTAATATTTTCTTTATCATTACAATAAAAATATACAAAATAAATATATGCATTATAAAATAATAGTAGGATATCAATATATACCGTGGAAGTTGAGGATTTACTGAATTTTTGGAAAATTTAAAAAAATCTGCGTGAAGATCACACGCGATATACAGTAAGTTAAACTTCTAGGTTTGACATGTCTAGATTCACCTCAATTGACTTATTTTTAATTATTTAAAATTGAATTTAATTTTAATTATTCAAAATTGAATTCAGATATTTTAAATTTAATTAAATGCTGTAATACTCGTATAGTATATATCCCATGTGTGACAGATTTGTTCACTAAACATTTCTGACGATAATCGTGGTTGGCCCTAAATCGGGGGAAGCTTTTTTTATTGGGACTGAAGTCTAGTACAAGAGGGAAGAGTAAAGAAAAATTACAGATGAAAGAGGAAAAAAATTGCAACAGATGTGACGAGCCGGAATCGACCCCGTAATCTCTGGATTGCGAGTCCTGCGCTCTATGGGACCATACAAGTATTACGTCAGCAGATTTTTAGTTATCTTTGACCTCCTTTCTTGGCAGCAAAATTTCGTCAGCTCTGCCCCATATCTCCTGGATCAGAGTCTTACAAAGAAGGGGAGAACGAGCCTTCCCCATGCCCCCCGCCCCCCCAGAAGATCGAAAATTTATTTTTTTGATGCAAAAAATATTTTAAAAAAAAATTAAATTAAAGAATGAAAACAATTTAAATTATCGGAAGAAAATACATTGTACGTCATCCTAATAAATTGGTATTCGTTTCAATGCTATCTGAAGGTTAAGAACCATAGGGGAATAGACTTGGAAGTCTGGGGGAGCAAGATGATGATGATGTCAATTCATATATACACATATACATTAGATCTGTTAACTCCACTTAAGTGGCCCGCAGTGTAGTTCTACGTCACTCAAGTTACCCGCGGCACATTCTCAGATTACTTAAGTGATCTGCGGCATATTTAAGGATAATTTGAGTGACGATCATTTGGCTCAGCTGCTCCTAAAAGTCAATGACAAATGGCATAGGTTCGTAATTATGGCCCTGCTCGTGAGGGACCATTGGCTAACTTCATCACAAAGAGGGACTGTCACCAACATATCCTTAAAGACACGCGCCATTCTCCACCTCCCCCGCTTCTAAATCTTACAAACATTTGAGATTCAATAGGGACGGAATCACTCATCAAGTATTGTATAGCTAAACTGTAGAGCCAAAAAAACTGGTACAGGCATGCGTATGCAAATAAAGAGATATGGAACCAATCAGAGTACGGCGCTGCGGTCGGCAACGCCTATATAACACAACAAGTGTCTGGCATAGTTGTTAGATCGGTCACTGCTGCTACAATGGCAGGTTATCGAGATTTAAGTGAGTTTGAACGTGGTGTTATAGTCGGCGCACGAGAGATGGGACATAGCATCATCGAGGTAGCGATGACATTTGGATTTTCACGTATGACCATGTCGCGACTGTACCGTGAATATCGGGAATCCGGTAAAAAATTAAATCTACGACATTGCTGCGGCCGGAAAAAAGATCATACAAGAACGGGACCAACGACGACTGACGAGAATCATTAAACGTGACAGACGTGCAACCCTTCCGCAAATTGCTGCAGATTTCAATGCTGGGCCATCAACAAGTATCAGCGTGCGAACCAAGGGCGTAGCGAGGGGGGGGGGCCCCGAAATGTGAGAAAATGACGGAAAAAAGGGAAAAAGATGGCCAAATCCATTGTTCTGTCACTTTGGTCCCCCCCCCCCCGAACGAAATTTCTGGCTACGCCCCTGGTGCGAACCATTCAACAAAACATCATCGATATGGGCTTTCGGAGCAGAAGGCCCACTCGTGTACCCTTGATGACTGCACGCACAACACAAAGCTTTACGCCTCGCCTGGGCCCGACAACACCAACATTGGACTGTTGAGGACTGGAAACACGTTTCCTGGTCTGACGAGTCTCGGTTCCAATTGCTTGGAGCTGATGAACGTGTACGGAGACAACCTCATAAACCATGGACCCTACATGTCAACAGGGGACTGTTCAAGCTGGTGGAGACTCTGTGATGGTATGGAACGTGTGCAGTTGGCGTGATATGGGACCCCTGATATGTCTAGATATGACTCTGACAGGTACTTAAGCATCCTGTCTGATCACCTGCACCCATTCATGTCCATTGTGCATTCCGACAGACTTGGACAATTTCAGCAGGACAATGCGACACCCCACACGTCCAGAATGGCTACAAAGTGGCTCCAGGAACACTCTTCTGACTTTAGACACTTTCGCTGGCCACCTAAATCCCCAGACTTGAACATACCTGGGATGCCTTGCAACGTGCTGTTCAGAAGAGATCTCCACCCCCTCTTACTCCTACGGATTTATGGACAGCCCTGCAGGATTCATGGTGTCAATTACCTCCAGCACTACTTCAGACATTAGTCGAGTCCATGCCACGTCGTGTTGCGGCACTTCTGCGTGCTTGCGGGGACCCTACACGATATTAGGCAGATGAACCAGTTTTTTTGGCTCTTCAGTGTATATTTCTCATGTAGCTCAGTATACACAAAAACATTCATAAAACCACAGTACAGTGGAACACCCGTTAATACGACTCTCATTCATACGACTTTCTTATTTGCACACGTTTGGCTTCGGTCGCAATTCATTCCTATGCATTTTAATGTTAAAATATTTAATTTATTAGAAATTAAACGCACAACATCAACTACACGGCGTCACCGAGTTTCGGGGTTCCAACCCCGAACAAAAATTTCATTTCTGTCAATATAATTTCAATTTTTCTTTTTATTTAGCATAAAGACGTCACTGAAATTAATCTTTTCATGAATATTATCACCAGAAAAGCCATAATACTTAGTATGATTGTCAACAGATACATACAGTCGGCCCCTCCCCGTATTCGTGGGGGTAACCGCGAATAACCGAAACCATAGGTTTTTTGTTTATCTCGTTTACTGAACATCGTGAGAAAGAGCAGGGTGACGCAGAGGTAGAAGGGAATGTAAAAGAGGGTGCACGATTGTTGGCGATGTTTTCTGAAAGAGCGTTGTGGTTTTTCTGTTTGCCGTTTCTTCATATCATCAAGTATGTTGGATATACTACTCTACTAATTTTTCTACATGTGAAGAACGTGAAATAGAGCGATCTATGTTATAAAATAATCTATTGCTGACTTGAGCTTGCGAAGTCCTTCCGCTATGTTACTTGTGGTGAACTTGTCTACTACTTTATCTTGATCTTTATCATCTGCTACCGCTTCAGTTTCAGGACCAGTCAGCTGCATTAATTCCTCCTCGGTCAATGCAGTATCAAAAGAACTTTGAATAGCACGTATTCACTAACAAGGTACCTCCTGACTTCCGTAACGAAACACCATTTAAACCAATCCAGGAAAAGTGTTTTCATAGTCCAGGCCTTTTTATTGTTCATCCAAAATACTGGGAGCTTTGGCTTATTCTTCCCTTCAATTCTCACGGATTCGCAGATTTGAAAATGTTGGTGGGTTTTATCATTTGCTCAAAACAACATAGTAAGTCTATCAAGGGCGTAGTGAAGGGACTTGGGGGTCTGGTCCCCATCCGAAATGTGAAAAAATGGAAAATGATGGCCAAATCCATTGTTCTTTCACTGGTCCCCCCCCCAACGAAATTTCTGGCTACGCCCCTGAAGTCTATCTCTACTTGTATATCTCTATATTGTTGTCATCTCTATATTTCTAGTTGCTTTAAAACTAGGGGAAGCTCGCTTTTCTTCCCTTGCTTAACTTCTTTGCGTCATTTTCTTTCAAAGTAGTGTAGTTTCGTCAGCGTTAAACACCTACTGAGGTGCATAACCCTTCTCTTCAATAATGTTCTACAAAGTCTGGAAATTTTCTAGCTTTTCCTGGTTGGCAGAGGCTTGATCGCCAATGATTTTTACAATGCGTGATCCTAATCGTTTCTTATACCTATGAAACTAACCTTTACTTGCATAAAATTCTGACGAAACAGACGTTTCATCAGCCCTTTTCTTATGGAAGAGTAAACGTTTTCGCCATTTGTGTTAAAATATTACAATCAACTGGAATACCTTTTTGTATCAGAAATACATGAATCCCGTAGGCACTGCAACGTTTTGACTCCCATGGGTGCAGCTACAACTACGGCTGAACGAATTTTAGATTCCTTTTTCTTGATATATCTCACCGTAGATTCGTTGATTTCGTAATAGCGGACGACAGCAGGTATTGACTTTCTTTCGCCAAGCATAGTCAATATATCTAATTTTGTTGTGTAGTTTTCATTTTTAGTTACCTTTTCAAAGCATTATCAGTAGCACTAGAAGAATGAGCCATTCTAAACAAGCACAACTCAAATTTTGTAAACAAAACACGTGAATGACGATTGCTGAGTGTTGTCAAAAAAAATTTTCAATAAAGGGGAAAAACCGCATTCGCGGAACGCGAATATCGGAGGCCGACTATACTTGCATTCAGCAAGCATGACCCTCGCCTAGGCGGTCCTCCATATGCTTTGTCTGACTTTTTATGAGAGCAAAAGACCCAGAGAAGTCCGTCCTCGAAGAACTTATCTTTTTAGTTGATCTATATCAGGGGTGGCCAACAGCTGGCCCGTGAAGGGATTTTGTGCGGCCCGCGATAAGGTAAAAGTACCGTGAAAAAATTAAATTTGTGATCGTTATTTGAACTATCGGCCTAAGTAGTCGCCTGACGTCAAATATGACATGAAAATTTGGTCATTTTCTCTGAATGACGTCAGTCAAAAAAATAATCACGCCAATTCAAAGTCATTTAATGACCACGAACAATAAAGGTCAGAAAATGACGTGATACTTGATGACCTTAATGAGATATCAGGTCATTTCATGACCTTTATTAGCCATGAAGGTCATGAAATGACGTGGCATTAAATGGCGCAAATGATTTTGCGTCATAAAAATCACGAATTTCTTTCGAACTGAAAAATTCTGTTCCGGATGAAAATATCAAAATGTTTGTTAATGAACCTTCAGAGTAGGCTGACCATATTTGAACGAGAGAAATACGGGACATCGGGATTGAAAATACGGGACATTGCCAATTATCACCAAAAAAGATGCCAAAACCAAACAAAGTTGCCAAATATTGTTGAAATTACGGAAAAATCACAATGGCGGGAAATGATGCATTACTGCAAATTGCAGTGGATTAAAATGTATTCCACGAAAAAAAAAACGTTTACCAAAGCAAATGTGGGAGATTAATATCCCATATATAGTTGTAACTATCATAAAATAATTTACGAGTTGAAAAATAATCTCAATCTTCGACTTCAATAAAGAATAAAAATTCAAGTAGGTGTCGTGTGAAATACGGGAAAAACCGGGACACTTTTGCCAAAAAGTCGGGACGGCCAAAAAAAGAGAAAATACCGGGACTGTCCCGGGAAATACGGGACGTATGGTCACCCTACTTCAGAGGATGTTTCAAAATTACCCTAGGTCTATTCGTTATTGGTTGTCACAAGATAAATTAAGTACTTTTAATTGCGATTTTGTTTGAATGGAAATGTAAAACTTTTCAATGACAAATTGTTCATATACATTTATCAACACGTTAAATTATAATTGCATCCATATCATGTTTTTTACGGAAGATCGGAGAATCTGAAATCTGTCAACAATTGAGAAAGATGCAACGAATTCTTTGACGTGTACATTAAACTAAAAAAAATGAATTTTTTAAGATCTTTTTTCGATAATTATAAATAACGCAAATAATTATATTACTATATTTTGGTCAGCATTCATTTGAGGATTTCTGGTATTTTCCATAAAATATTGCCAGAGTAGTTTTATAGCTAGGGTGACCATATTTCCTCGAAAGAAATACGGGAAATTAGGATTCGAAATACGGGAAAATACGGGACATCGCCAATTATTGCCAAAAATGACACCAAAACCGAACAAAATTGCCAAATATTGTTGAAATAACGGAAAAATCCCAATGGTGGGAAATGCAGCATTACTGCTAATTGCAGTGGATTAAAATGAATCCCACGAAAAAAAACGTTCACTAAGACAAATGTGGGAGATTAATATTCTCATTTATAGTTGTAATTATCATAATATAATTTATAAGTTGAAAAATAATATCAATCTTTGACTTCAATAAAGAATAAAAATTCAAGTAGGCTTCGTGCAAAATACGGGAAAAACCGGGACACTTTTGTCAAAAAGTCGGGACAGCCAAAAAAACAGAAAATGCCGGGACTGTCCTGGGAAATACAGGACGTATGGTTACCCAATTTATAGCTCTACTTACAAAATGCGGAGTTCTCGCCGGGCATATCAAGCAGAATACCGAATTTTTCCAGAGGTATTCGTCCTTAAAAAGTTGTATTACATTCGACATACGAAAAGCTAAGATGGAAGGAAAAGAAAAGGAACATTTGCTTGCTCTGAAAGGTTAATGTTTTAGAAATTTGTGATTTATTATTTTGCTCAAAATCTGAACAAATCTCCAACAGAGTTGATGTGAAAGAGCAACTCAGGATATGAAATTGTTCACTTGAGTTCGTTTGACACCACCCACTAAAAAGCAAGGTTCTCACCAGAAGTTTCTTAAGGCGGGGACCAAACTCATAGTATATACAACGTATGGTACACAGTTATACATTTTACACTTAATTCAACGTATACTTGTCATTTTCTCACGTTTGATAGAAGTATCGCAGCCTCCTTCCGTCCTCCCCTCCCTGATATTATAAATAGTTTTCTTGAAAACGATAAAGAATTTATTGAGATTTCAGCATTGTGCTGCCGAATGGCCACATTCTGAAACCAGGCCCCAATCACACCAATCAGTTCTTCAGACTGCTGAAAGGAAGAGACTGTAATGGAATTTCAATATAGTACACAGAATTTGTTTTTAACAAATTTTTCTCCTTTCCAAATTTTTTACTACTGCATTTTTATAGTTACACTGAATAACTATCTTTCAACGAAAAGTGATTTGTGTACACAGTGAATATTTCTTTGAAATTTTATTAGTCCCATTTTGATTGCAACTGCAAAGTAACTTCTGAATTCTTTCAAACATTTAATGCTGTAGTAGAGTCAGACTTAATGTAGATGCTCTGTAGCAAGGGTTCTAAACCTTTTTGAAAGGGTGGGGCCACTTTATTGGTTTAAAATTGTGTTGCAGGCCACTTAAGTGATCTGTGAATGTGCCACAGGCTGTTTAACCTTTTGAGCGGCAATTAGAAAACACTAAACATCCTTCAAAATTTCATATATTTTTCATTTTGCTTTTTCTCCCAAAATAACCTTACATGCTTATGTTAAATGTCACTCCGATATAAAAACAGAATTTTTGTTGTTGGGCTCAGAAGAAACTGGGCAACAATAATTTTGTGATTGGAAGTTGGGGGACAGGGGGTACAAAAAAAAAAACAGAGAAAGGGGAAAATCTTAAGGGGACCGTTAAGACCTTCAGAGAAATTCTTCTCGCCAAGGACCCTTAATCACACCCCCTGAAAAACAAACATTACCTTATATGGCTCGATGACCATCTCCTTCACTCTCTTACAACCCTTTGTAATTCGACTCGTGTTTCTCATCTGGGGTCCCAAGGCAGCAGTACCGTGTACACCTGAATCTTGAAGGCCTAAACTTTCTATAGAATAGATTTTGCTTTTCACTATTATTATTATTATATGTAACATAATATATGCAATTAAATATAGGTATAATCAAATGATTAATTATGCAAGATTCCGCTGTACAAATAAAACATAAGGCAAAAATCTATTCAATATAATAATCTTCTCTTCTTCTCTACAATTAAAACTATTTTAAGATTAAGTTAATGTAATGTTATGATGAATTTTGACAATTCAACATAACATCTTGGGCAGGGCTGTCTTTAGAGTTTCATGGGCCCCCGGGCCAAGTAATTTTTCCGACATCTCACCTGGCAAATTCTCAAAAATTTTAACTGGGTCTCATTTTTATGAGGCCCACATTCTCTTGAGGCCCCCTGGCCCTTCCCGGATGAGCCCATGCATTAAGACGGCAATGGTCTTGGGGCAGACATGGTACCCCTATACCCCCTCCTGCATAGGTTTGTTACATTTTACTGCGGTAAAAATCTTACAGTTACTGCAAAAGTAGGTTGAAGAACGGGTCATCGCTGGAATCAAATAGATTCGAAACAAAAAAACAGGAGACACTACTTCAAAAAAGGACGTATGGTCAGTGGAAAATATATATAAATATCGTGGCCTGTACAGAGAAATGACTCACATACTTTGAGCAACACTAATCATTTTTGACTTCCAGCGTCCCTGGCTACATGTTCCCCCCATTCCGAATTCTCGATGGACCCTGAAATGACCTCTTTTATAGAGGACATGTAGTTTGACTGATATAGTCTCACCATCAGGAGCTGCAACGCATGAATGAATGAAGTCCAGAACTTTGCCACTGAACTTATCCCGTTGCCAAGATCTCTTCCAGCCCAGCTTTGTGGCAGAGTCATAGTTGCGACGCAAAAGCTGTCTGTAAATTCAGGGTGTCTACAATCATGGAGAAGTGACGAAATCCTGGAAAAGTAACAAAATGAGAAAAGGGTCATGAAATAAGTGAAAACAGATGTACTCGGATTGAATTTTTTTTAAAATAGAACCATTCTATTAAATTTCTAATAGTTTAATCATCATTCTATTAAATTTCTAATAGTTTAATCATCATTCTATTAAATTTCTAATAGTTTAATCATCATTCTATTAAATTTCTAATAGTTTAATCATCATTCTATTAAATTTCTAATAGTTTAATCATCATTCTATTAAATTTCTAATAGTTTAATCATCATTCTATTAAATTTCTAATAGTTTAATCATCATTCTATTAAATTTCTAATAGTTTAATCATCATTCTATTAAATTTCTAATAGTTTAATCATCATTCTATTAAATTTCTAATAGTTTAATCATCATTCTATTAAATTTCTAATAGTTTAATCATCATTCTATTAAATTTCTAATAGTTTAATCATCATTCTGTAGTTTTTATTTCTATAGTTTAAATTAAAAACAATTTAATTCTACAGTTTAATTTACTATGGTCTAAGTTAAAAATAACTCAAGTCTATAGTTATTGATCACTGTATTAATTTTTTTAGAATTTCTAATAAATATTCTAAGAATGACCCAGCAAAAGAAGTTATCTCAAAGTATATTGAATCAAACTGAGGTAATGCTCAAGAGCGAACTCAAAAAGAAACACTTCATTTTAAAACAGAATTTAGCAAGACCAAACATTCAAAAATGCTTGAAACTAAAGTGTACAAAAGCACACTTTTCTAATGAGTGTTTCAATTCTCTCCTGTAGTGATTTTTATTAATTATTGATTACCAAGTCTACAAGTTAAATCTAAAAACACAAATTTTCAAATTATTTTTGAAATCTGAAATACTATATGTTACAATGTCTCTCAAGCCTCTCATTTGTTGATATTGTAGAGAATGTAAAAATATAAATATCAAGAAGTCTGTCAAAAAATTTCTATGATTTAAAAATTAAAAAAAAAAATTTCTAAAGGAAATCTGTATTTGTAAGGGAAGGCGCCCCCCCCCCTTCTGAGCTGAGATAACACTGTTTTTCAAAGTAAAAAGTAATCCTGTGTACGCTACTGCATATATGTATATAAAAACTGTGAATTTCATTTACTGCCAAAATTTTAAAGTGCTACAAAACTTATAAATGCTGCTACAAAAGTCAAATTTCCATTTTCGACACCTGTAGCAGTGATTTACAAATTTTCAGATGGTTTATGTTATAGTCCAAGCATGTTTTAGCCACATGTTCTATGTCATTGTCAATGCATGGCTACTATACTGGCATTTGAGACACTGATTTCATTGAAACAATGCCAACATGACTTTCATGAATTTTCTCCACACAGTTCTTCAACTTATTTGGTATTACAATGCAATTGTTCAACATTAAAATCCCTTGTTCATAAGACAGTTCATGTCGTTTCTCATAAAATTGATACAGGTTCTTATCCAATTTTTTCTTCTCTGTCCATCCACATTCTGTGTATAGAATAACTTTGCTTAGAACTGAATCTTTGTCTGTTTGGAATTTGAGAATTTTTTGTGTTAGAAAGAGCTTGTTTATTGTGTGGTTCACAATTCTGTAAAAAGCTGCACTGCTCTCAAAATCACTGATGCTTTTTTCAGGCAAAGGTAGTCGAGACAATGCATCAGAAACACACATTTCTTTGCCAGGCAGATGTTCGATTTCATAATCAAAAGCACTCAGAATGATAGCCCATTTGTTAATCTTGAAGCAGCCAAATGAGGTACTTCCTTATCATTACCAAGAATACATAAGAGCAATTTATGGTCACTTTGTATAGTTAAGTGATTGCCTATCAGATTCTTGTAAAACTTTTGTTGTCCAAACATAATGGCTAAGGCCTCTCAATTAATACTGGAATAGTTCTTTTTAACCTGGTTGAGAGTTCTGGAAGAAGCAGCAATAATCATTTTCAGCTCACCATCAACACAATGTTGGATCACAGTTCCCAAACCTTGGTTGAAGCATCACAAGACATTACGGAGCCTCTGGTCGTCGAGCCGCCTGTTGATGAAGAAGCAATCTCCACAAACAACGACAGTTTTGAGGGCGAATGGGTGGTTGTGGATGAGGTAGAGGGGGGTAGTGATAGGGGTTTAATCATCAGCGATTCTATGGTTAGGGAACTTGGGAACCGAGTGTGTAGGGATTTTCGGGGTTTCGAGCGTTGTTGTCTTCTTGGGGGGGGGGGGAGATTGGCAACGTTTGAGACGTCTTCATCGCAGAAAGTTGCCCTTGCGGGTGGGAACAAATCAGGTAGGAGCGAATATTAGTGAGTCTCTGTCAGAGTACCGGGATTTACTATTATCGGCTAGGGAGGGGGGTTCAGATGTTGCAGTGATTGCAGTGCTGCCCAGGGGTAGTAGGGGGTATAGGAATAGGATCCACCAATTCAATATAGGCTTGAAGGATATTTGCTCCTCACTTGGGGTCACATTCTTGGAGCTTCCCGCATTTACCGATAGGTGGCTTCGTTCGATGGGATCCATCTAAATAAGAGGGGGGTCTGGGAGGTTTACGATAGTCTTAGGTCAGATTTTTTACTCCCAGACCACATAGTCTGGAATGCGGGTTAGTTAATGATAATCACAACAGTACTGATTACCCACCTCTGACTTGGATGGCTTCTCGATTGACACTAAATCACCGGGAAAATTAAAATGCATGTTAATAAATGCCAGGAGCTTGGGTAATAAGAAAGATTTTTTAGAAACTATGATAGTTGTGGAGGGCCTGGATCTTATAGCCATTACAGAATCTTGGGCAAACGATGGGGATGAATCTTTCTTACACATCTCAGGATACGATACTTTTTTGAGAAATAGATCTGGTAGGAAAGGGGGTGGAGTGTTGATATACGTGAAATCCTGTTTGAAGGCTAGAGAGTGTAACGTGCAGAAAAGTTATATTGAAACTATATGGGTTGAGCTTGAGAACAAAAGACGTCATAAATTTATTGTTCGGGTTTGTTACAATCCACCGAATAGGGATCAAAACTACATCGCCAAATTGCATGATGAAATTTCCTACATGTGTAAGCGTAAGAGGGTTCTCATACTGGGGGATTTCAATTACCCAGGTATTGATTGGGAGAACCTTTCATCTAGAGATCAGTATGAAAGAGACTTTCTTAAGTTGGTGCTCGAAAATTTTTTGTATCAGCATGTATCAGAGGCCACTAGGGGCACTGCTATTTTGGATTTAGTTCTTACTAGTTCTGAGGATCTTGTTGAACATGTTTTGGTGGGGAAAGAGTTTTCTTCCAGTGATCATCGTATCATCAGATTTCACTGTAACTTTTCCTCGGGTAAGGTTGATAACAAAAGACTGGTTCCTTGTTTTCAGAGAACTAACTTTGATGTTTTGAGAGGAAGGTTAGCGGAAGTTTTCAAAGACCGGTCAGAATCAGTAGGGATGGTAAGTCAATGGGTAGAATTTAGTATGAAACTGTCCTCTGTTTTGCACGACGTCATACCCTTTGTTCGAAAAAGCATGTTTGTACATCGCACCCCCTATGGTTCACGGATAGCGTGCGGAACCTTTATCTTGAAAAGAAAAGAGCATTCAGAGAGTATAAAAGTGGACGAGGTGACCTATCATTGCTTACTGATAAAAGGAGACTGTTGAAGAAAGCGATAAGGGATAGTAAAAAGGAAGTTGAATCTAGGTTGGCAGATAACATTGGCTCTGACCCAAAATCATTTTTTCAATACGTCAATAATGGATGTAAGGGGATGGTTGGTCCCCTCTCGATGTGAGGCTCTAGGTTAGAGAGCAATGTAGGCATGTGTAATGCTTTCAATGACTTTTTCTCGTCGGTTTTTAATGGAGATAATGATATTCGATATACAGGTGTTGCATGGGGTAATAAAACCCTCAACGATATTCAAGTAGAAGACGTGGAGGTCCTAAATCTTCTAAGAAATGTATGTGCAAGCAAAGCACCAGAACCAGATGATATCTATCCCAGGGTCCTCAGGGAATGTGCTAATGAATTGTTGGGTCCAGTCGCACAGATATACGGGAGTAGTGTTGCTGAGGGTATCGTCCCAGGGGATTGGAAACTTGCTAATGTTGTTCAGATATTTAAGAAGGGTAGTAGAGAAGCTGTGTCCAATAATCGTCCAGTGAGTTTTACGAGCTCCCTCTCGAAAATAATGGAAATTATCATTAAAAGGCAGTTTGTGAAGTGGATAGACAAGAATAATGTATTGTCGGATAATCAGCATGGGTTCAGGAAGGGGAAGTCATGTGTAACTAACCTCCTTTGCTTCTTTGATCACGGCTTCTATGACTAAGGCTTTGAGTAAGAGCAAAAATGTAGATGCTGTTTACCTTGATTTCCAGAAGGCATTCGATCGGGTCCAACATGGTAAACTCTTGAAGCGTTTACACGAGATTGGAATTGGGGGCAACTTGCTGAATTGGATAGAATTGTGGTTCAGAGATAGGTCGCAACGAGTTATGGTGAACGGGGAATTCTCTGGTTGGACAGACGTCACAATTGGAGTTCCTCAAGGAAGTGTCCTTGGCCCCATACTTTTTTCACTTTTTATCAATAAACTCGATCAGGGTATCGATGGGATTACTAGCAAATTCGCAGATGATGTGAAGCTAATGGGGGTAATCGGGAATCAAAGCGATAGGGAGTCGCTTCAGACCAGTCTAAACAGCAGCATTGCAGCATGGGCAAATGAATGGAGCATGACGTTTAGCGTTGATAAGTGCATAGTCGCTCATTTTGGTTCGAACAACCCATGGTTCTCTTACGAGTTGAATGGTGTCACTATCCCGGATGCAACTAGGGTCACTGATTTGGGAATTCTCATTGACGAGCGGCTTAGGCTTTCTGAACATTGTTCAGCGGTGGTCAAAAAAGCGAATAGAATGCTTGGTCTCATTTTCAAAAAGGTCTCTTCGCGTTCTCCTAAAGTCATTCTTCTGCTTTTTCGAGGCTTAGTTCGTTCTGGACTGGAGTATGCTGTAAGGTTTCGGAGACCATACCTACAGAGGGACATAGACTTGGTTGAAGTGGTGCAGAGAAGAGCTACGCGTGTCCTTATTGGCACACGGGGCTTGAGTTATGAAGAGAGACTTCATTTTTTGAATATGTTTTCATTGGATGAACGCAGGTGGCTAGGAGATATGATCGAAGTGTTCAAAATTTTCAGTGGAATGGATAGGATGGACCATGAACAATGCCAATTGACTGCTTTTACAAGGGGACACCAGTATCGATTGGTGAGGGACAATGCAAGGTTATGGTGTCGCAGGGAATTTTACTCTAATAGGGTTGTTAATAAATGGTATAGCTTACCCCCGGAGGTAGTAAATTGTAACACAATTGGCTCGTTTAAAAAGAAATATGATAAACATGTTGGGGTAAATCGAGAAGCTATCCATGCTTAGAATAAGACAACCGTAAGTATTCTATATGGGCATTGTATGATATTTATCATGTGTATATATTGTTTATAATTTTTGTTAATTGCATTTTTAATTGGGTTGCTGTACTTTTGAAATATATGACATCCATATTTTTATGGGCATCTTTTTCTAAGCCTCCTCGTTGGGCATTTTGCCTGTTGTGGCATTGTATTTGTATTTGATTGGTTTTACCGGATCAAAATGCAATAGCAGTATATTAGATGATATTTGTTCTCGGATGTTTTCAAAGAACTGTTGATGAACTTTGCTCCATTTCCAACTTTTGTTCTTTTGCAGAAGTTTGTGTAGGGGTGCACAAAAAATTTGCAAGTTCTTAACAAATCTACTGTAGTAGTTCACTGAACCTAAAAACATCTTAGTTCTGGAACATTTATTGGTGCAAGCACTTATTCTGTTATTATCAGGCAGAATACAGTTTTTGTTTATTCTGTGCCCGAGAATTTTATTTCTGACTTGAACAGCTGTAATTCTGACTTGCATCTTCAAGCCTACCTTTTGAAAAATATGAAACATTTGCAAGTCTTGATAAGTATTCTGTTCTGTTGGATCTGTCAACTGCAATATCCTGGAACCAGGTTTCTCCCTCCATTTCAACAAGGAACTGATTCATCAATTAGTAATAATTGGAGCACATGATATTCCAAACGGCATGCTGGTGTATTGGTAATAATGTGTTGAAATTACCAGATACTTCTGTGAACATTTGTTGACTTGAAGAAATGCATCCTTCAAATCGATGACTAAACTCTACACCGCCATTCAACTTTGCAACAGCATCCTCAAATATTGGATATGGATATGACTCAGCTATCATGCAAGTATTTACTGTGGATTTGTGAAATTCCCACATGTAGACAAATTTGTCTGTTTTTCTTTGCGAAATAAACTACAGGAGAAGCCCATTCAACAATTTCATTGTTTGCGTCCACTTATTCTAATGTTCCGTTTTGTACCAGTTCTGTCAATTTCTCTGTCTGCAGCAACACAAGGCATAAAGAACGGGTCACTCTTTCACAATTTTAGACACCACATTCTCACTAAGCTTGATGTTGACTTCAAAGCTATTGAAGACGTTGCACATGGGATCATTCCCATGTGCGACTGATCAAAAATGTTGGGATATTCCTTGAGGATTTGTAACACAGTTTCTGTCAGATCTGAAACTACAGTGTTTACAGAGTACATCGGTTCAATGTTGAACACCTTCATGAGATCTTTTCCCAGTATAGGAACACTCTTTCCAGGTACCACTGTGATGACACATGTTTCTGTTTTTGTACCGATTGTAATGTTCACTTTTGCATCACAGTGTAGCAATAGGTTGGTCAGGGTATGCAACAATTGTTTTGACTTAGTCTTCTTAGTTTCCCGAATTTTTTATTAAAAACTTCTGGGATGAGTGATTTACCTAACCCAATGTCATGCGGAAATTTGACATCACATTTGTTCACTAAGGCCTCAATTTCATACCTTTTATCATCTTGACTGGCACAAAAAATGTTATTTACGAACTCATTATTTCCAGATTTCACACACTTTCTGCAATGGTCTTTTCCGGCATCATCATGATCTCTTTCAGCTTGTTTACCTTTCAATTTTGCTGTGTTATCGTTGATGGTTGTGTTGTAGCGAACACATGTTTGGGCTTTGGCAGCTTCTCTGTTCAATAAAGTGGATTTGTAATTGGTAGCTGATTTCTCAACTTTGCTGAGTTTCGCAGCTTTGTCAGCATGCTCACGGAATAAAAAATTTTGAATTTGTGAGTTGTTGATTCCCAGAATGAGTTCGTCCTGTAGACATTCGTCCAGATTTGTTTTGAATTTGCAGTTCACTGAGCTGATACATATTCCTTGACTGTTTCTTCACTGTGCTGATATCGCAGTGTAAAACTTTGTTCTTCCCGCGTGTATGTTCGTAGCTAGCTTGTGGTAGGAGAGCAAAAAATACTTGATTTCTTCCTACGTTTTGCCGTTCACCAGTTTTAAAAGATAGGGTCCCATGCATCAAAGAATAAGATCACGTATATCGGCATCATCCGTGATTTGTAAAATTTGTAATTCTAAACGATGAATGTAATAGCTATTTCTAAAAAAAAAATTCGCCAAAATGAAATTTGGTTAGATCGCATGAGATTGCTGTTTTGTTCTGGTCCACTCGTGGCAGTTTATGTTGTTTGGGCATCATCTTGTTTGTTTATTGCCTCCTTTCCAGAAATGTGATATATTTGTTTTATTATATCAAAGTTACATAATTAATTTAACTCTAAAAAACAAAATAGAAACATTCTCGTTCATGGAGGGTGGGACCACGTGTCCGTTCTTGTTGTATGTTCCACCTGGGTGTTGCCATCATCTGCCCAGTAATACTGTTCTTCTCTGGTGTTGCCAGATACCCTAGTGTAGGTTTTATAGAAAATAGTTTAATGGATGCTGTCTAAAATTTAAAGTAAATTTTGTGAAACAGTGAGAAGCACTAAAAAAAGAGACTAACCCTCAAAAAGCTGAGATAGACAGTTTCACAATTGGATGAAATATAGAAATCTATACAGATATGGACAAAATATCAGGATGTAAATATCCCAGACTATGGTCTAACTGCCCAGAAGTTGAATATATTCCACTGAATGCTGGCTATGGAATGTCTTAAGACAATCTTTGAGGTTTTTTTTTATAATTTTCTCTAAATTATAATCTCTTTTATAATTTTACTGTATATATACACAATCCAAACAGGTTCATGGGCAATATGACCATTCCCTATATGACGTCAGTTTATTTCTTTGCTTCATTCATACAGACAAGAAAGATAACCCCTTGGAATGGCCTAAACTTTGCCTAGTTTGATGCTAAGAATTTTACTGTGTGCACTAAAAATACTGAAGTTTAGACATTTCAAAACTGCAAACTTGAAAGAGTTTTTTTTAAATTTTGTTTTGTGCTCCGTAATTTTGGCTGCTAATACCGATTTTGTTAACTTAATGCAGTGGTTCTCAACCTGGGGTGCTCACACCCCTATGAGTGCAGAAAGCATTTTGGGGGGTGCGAGAGGAAAAAAAACTGCAACATGGTGATTGATTATTCAGGAAAATTAAAATGATGACAAAAAGTGAATTTTTCAATCCCTAAAAAAATATGAATCATACCAGTATTTTGATTTCTGCTCACAGAAATGCGTCATACAAATTTTTTGTTGTAAAAGTTTCTTTTTCGATTAGCGAATCATGCTTGTTTTCTAATTTGTGTTGAGAAAAAATACCATTATTTACCTAACCTTTTTTTGTGGTTTGTTCACATTGGTACCTTGTGTTATTAGTATGTTGTGCTTAGATTTGATGCTGTCGTGAACATACATGACTCAGGAAAAACGTCAAAAAATTCAGTCAATTGTCAAAGAAATATTAGATTATAGTTATTGCAGCTGGAATCAATAAGTGAAGAACCGCTATTCAATTTACCTTTTTTTTCCAAATCTCAAAAAAATGTTAAAAAATAATGTTTTTTTTAGTTTTGTTTTTGCATTAATTAAAAAAAAAGTAAAAAAATATTGGCCATAGCAGAAAAAACATTAAACAATAAGTAAAATAATTCATAGAAATTAATTATTGGATAACTAATGTAATCAATTGCAGAAGAAAAACTTGAATTTTCTAACAGATAAAAACATATTATCGAAGGGTGTGCGGGAAGGTAAATCACATTGCTCTGGGGGTGCGGGAAGGGAAAAAAGATTAGGAATTACTGACTTAATGCATATAGTTTATTGATATTTACCAGCTCAAAATAGAATAAAGTGGTAACAAATATGTATTCATTCAAGTAATTCTTATTCATGAATATATAGTAAACTACCTATGTAACAATATTAAAGGGACCAAAGAAACATAATTATGAAAGAGTTATCATTTCTTAGATAGAACATATTAATGCTATGAAAAGTGCATCACGACCAGAGAGCAATATCATTATATAGGTGATTATTGTTATAAAAGGTATCATTATATAGGTGATTATTGTTATAAAAGGTATCATTATATAGGTGATTATTGTTATAAAAGGTATCATTATATAGGTGATTATTGTTATAAAAGGTATCATTATATAGGTGATTATTGTTATAAAAGGTATCATTATATAGGTGATTATTGTTATAAAAGGTATCATTATATAGGTGATTATTGTTATAAAAGGTATCATTATATAGGTGATTATTGTTATAAAAGGTATCATTATATAGGTGATTATTGTTATAAAAGGTATCATTATATAGGTGATTATTGTTATAAAAGGTATCATTATATAGGTGATTATTGTTATAAAAGGTATCATTATATAGGTGATTATTGTTATAAAAGGTATCATTATATAGGATTTTTTCATTGTATATTCTCCTCTAGTCATGCGATTGACGAAACCATCACTATGTACAGCTTTTCCAATTACAAGTGACTCAAATGATTTGTTACATGAACAATTGGACACTGTAGGCAATGCTGATATATCCCTACCACTAGATTTTGGCTATTTCAATTGTGGAAATTTGCTGATGCTCCCACAAAGCTTTGGGTAAGTTTATATTTTTTTTTCCCTTCTGAGATACACTGTAAACTACTCAACTATGTTATTGACAAAGCTACATAGGAAGTGCTTACATTTCCTACATCCTTAGTGCAGGGATCACAGAATATCATTTTTTTCTTCTATTATTTCAATTCAAGAGATGATTGGCACCTGAAACCCGTATTTTTATAAAATCTGGATTTTTGTCATTGCATTGACAAATGTACCGTATTGTATTAAAAGTAAATGTATAGTATTTAAAGATAAATATTTTGTGTGAGAAAAGAATACAGTCAAACTTGGTTTATTGAAAGTCTAAAGTCACTGCAAAAAGTTTGAATTATCCAATTCATTTCTCCCAGATCTGTAAAATGGCCACACCAAAATTGCCAAACCGAATTGGACAATGAACATCAAAAAGATTCATTATTTCATTTGTGGGAAATAGACTCAAATTTCTGCAAACTATTTAAGCAATTAAGCATGAAGTTTTTTTCCAAAGGATAGAGTCTGTGATGAGAAGGAATGGTTGAATCTCTATTATACTGGCACTACACTACTCTTGTGGAAGCACAGTACTTCTACTTTCTCTAAATAATGGTCATATATGCAAGAGAACTGAACTATTCTTCAGAGTAGGTTCTTCTATTTTTGTCCATTTCTAGAGGAAGGCATCATCTTGGTTGTACAGAAAAATATCTCTCAATAAATTGTCTATTCAAACAGCAACCCTGATAATTTCTTAACCTGAAAACAAAAAAAAAATTTTTCACCAAAAAATGTTCAGTTCCTTGAAATGAAGATTTAAATTCTTGAATACACAACCATTTTCATCTGGTCTAATTGGTATCAAGTATCAGCCAGTTTAGAGAACATCTGGATGAACAAGGGATTCAGAAACCAGTGTGAAATTAGTTTAGTATGTTTTGAGCAGTACCCACTTAAAGTTGAAAAACATTACAAAAAAAATTTGATTCATGCATGAATTATTGAAAAAAAGCTGGTGAAGTATCTTGAAAAAGAGACATATACATATATATATTTCTTCAGGCCTATTAGTGTCAACAATAGGGTGAGAGAAGAGATTAAGGAGCAAGAAAAGCAGAAAGTTCATAAGATAACAACAATCAAAGCAATAGAGTTTAAGATGAAATGTGCTCAAATAATGCTGCCAGTCCCTGAGTGTGTTCATTGACCAGTGTTATTGTTCAATAAATACAAATACAAATACAACGCCACAACAGGCAAAATGCCCAACGAGGCGGCTGACAAAAAGATGCCCATAAAAATATGGTTGTCATATGTTTCAAAAATACAGCAACCCAACTAAAAATGCAATTAACACAAATTACAAACAACATATACACATGATAAAACATTATACAATGCCCATAAAGAATACCCATGGTTGTCCCATTCTAAGAATGGATAGCCTCTCGATCCACCCCAACATGTTTATCGTATTTCTTTTTAAACGTGTCAATTGTGTTACAATTTACTACCTCCGGGGGTAAGCTATTCCATTTATTAACAACCCTATTGGAGAAAAATTCCCTGCGACACCATAACCTTGCATTGTCCCTCACCAATCGATACTGGTGTCCCAGGTAAGGTAAACAGGGTAATAAGGTAAACAGGGAAGAGGAGTTCTGTAAAGGAAGCAATAACCCAGTGTTTCAGAGTCAGAAGTTTAATCAAGAACAAGCTGTAGGCAAATCCCAGACAGAAGCATTTCAGTAAACCAAATGGGAAACAATGGATATTATTTACCGCCAGATATTTTATATCATACAGAGTTGGTAGCCGGCCAGAAGAATAGTCAATGTCATTCTTCCTTGATAAAACTTCTCAGTTCAATGAATGAAAACTGTTTTCTATATGCATGCACATTTGTTCATAAGTATGTACTCTGTACATTGTCTATGGGTTTAACCTCTAGAATTATCACTGGCAAATCTAAAAACGATATATTTTCATGATAAAGGAACTTTTTTTTATCATTTGATCTTTTAATGTACATGGTATCATGCTGAAATATCCAATTTGATCCTCCTAAAACTTCTATAATAGGTAGTGAAATATTCCCAAATTTCTCCTTGTAAGTATCAGTGTTTTCTCATTATTTCTTGTCTTGGGCAAAGTTATTGATTCAAGCATCAAAGTTTCATTGACCATTTAGGAAAACCGTGGAACCCTGACCATTGAAAGCAAATGTCGCTCTTATCATTACTAAGGCTCTACTTTTGCTGCTTGCAGAAGTTCTTAAGTCACACCAGAGTAGGATCTTTTTTTCCATCACTAAATAAGACACTAAACCATTTGTCACCATAGTATGTATGAGTTTGAACTCATTTTGATCTAGAGAGCTTCTTGATGTTTTCTTGTAAGACCATTCTTTGTGAACAAAACAACCATTTTTCTCTAATTCTTCTATGAACCGTGTCTTTCTTAATTTTCAATCCTGTAGTTTTTAATTTCACACAAGATCATTTTTAGTCTTCAATCAAATCTTTGAAAGGTGCTGTTCTTGCCTAGACTTGTATTTCACAACCTACCAGAAGGATATTTTGGATTTTCACTGTTATCACATGATAAATACCATTGGCCTAAAGTTATAAAAATGTTCAGAGAGATGAGGGCTGGAGATCAATGTTACAATATGTATTGAATATTATTTAAATTTTAGCAAATATTGAGAAGGCTCTGACCCATTCATCCAATAGAAACCAGTCAGATAACTTTACACTTCTATTCTATCACATACCAAAATATGCACATGATTAAATGTTTAACTTAAACCTTTGAGACAGTTATTTTTGAAATCTTTTGATTTAAGAAATCCGTAACCCAAAGAGGTGGCCCTAACATGCTGTAGAGCGTAAAATACCCGGAATTTCAGAAAAAGATGCATATAAAAAATTTTCTTCATACGCCCCACCGGACACATTCCTTCCTAGTTCTGAGAAGAAAAAAAGTTGTTGAAGAATAAGACAACAAGATATCTAGTTGCATCCCTGAATGAGGAGCTATATACCGTATTTTCCAATTTTGGAGTTTTTTTAACTTCTGTTCAAATTTAAAAAAAAATTTTGAGATCGTTGGGGGAACTCTACCTTTAATATCCAGTTTTGTCATCTAGCCGCTACGCGGTCGTCATCATCAAAGTGCTTGAAGAATTGCTGCCTTCAAGAGCTTTGGTCATCACCGTTTCACATCTCAAAAATCAGGGGTGTGTATGTAGCTTTGGAAGGGCGCAAGAATTTCTTCCACAGAAATTTCAGGTCACTAACACTCAAAAAAAATTTTAAATCAACATATTGTATAAGAATGGGTTTTTTCCCCAGTATTTTAATTTAAAACACAATATTTAAAAATAATTTCAATTTTTGATCTTGGGGTGGGGGGGAGCACAGGCCTTCTTGCCCTCCTCGGTTTGAAACCCACTATTATGTAGTGGTGTTTGGCTAAATACAATTTTCTAAGGTTTTCCAAGTTTGAGTTGGCTATCCCATTGAAAAAAGTTCTGTTGCCACCATAAGGGGATTAAGGTTGGTTGAAGCCCCGGGTGCAGAAGAAAATATTAGGCCCCTTAAATTAGAAAAGAGTAAAATTGGGTTGTTTTGGGCCCTTCAGCAGTCAGAGCCTGGTGCACCTGCTGCTAAATCTGCCTCTGGTTGCCACAATGATCACACAGACCTACAACACAAATATGTATGCATTAAATTTCAAATCCACACGTTAACAATTTGGATTATAGTTGGTACCACCCATTGAACACAAGACATGCCAAATGCTGGACACACACACAAGCATACTGTTAAGTTTCGCCAACAAAAATCTGACATAACTCCCATATTCTGGTGTGAAAATATGTGGCAGTTAAATGGTGGTGGTGGTAGATCAGAGTTGTGGACCATTGGGGAGGGAAAAGAATATTATTCCACCAGGAAATCAGTTCACAAGGATTTATATGAATAGGGAATCAAAAGATAGGCATCAGAATCTGATTTGCTTTAAATTTCATCAGAAGATAATATTGAAAGAGCTAAGGTTTTTTTCCAAAATGGAAAAAAATCAGAAGTGAATTTGTAGATTGATTTATTAGTAAACGCATAAATGTATCTAACTTAATTATATTTGTTTCAGATTTATTGCATATGTTAAATTCTCAGTGTTAATGGGCTTTTTTGCAAGCTTTTTCTCTTAGTAGACAATGAAAGTAAAAAACCTAGTCATGAGTGGGTAAATTGATATTTTTTTTCAATGAACCTTTTTGATTGAACATGATTTTAGGAATGAATTATTTGATTCACAGGGATACTAGTGAATAATGGGAGGAGGGGGGGGGGCATACTTTAATTTTTTTCAAAAGGGAACCAATTTCACTCAAAATGGACCTAAATTTTTCCAGTAACCTGGGTCCAATTAGAGTACAGCTGCATCTCTGACCCATTTTTTCAACAAACATCCAAGTTTAAATGAAACTTTTATATTTTGATTAGTAAAAATTAAATTGAAATTTTAAAACTCGAAGTTACATATAAACCAGTTAAAAATCTAGTTTCAAAATTTTTGAGATTTACTGTATATAAAGTGCTTCTTTGCAAAGTAAATCAGAAACACACTATAAAGATAGAAGGAATAGTCTTCCAAAAAAAAAAATGTCATTCTGACTCTCTTCCTCTTATTAAATGAAAATAATGAACTCTCCAGAGATTTTTTATTGCTAAAGAATTAAAAAAAAAATTCTCTTTTGTAGAAACATATATTTGGGCGAGACATTCTCTTGCTATATGAGTGTTCATAATAACAGTCAGTGCACTGTCAAGAATGTTTCTGTTCAGGTAAGATTATTTTATGATCTTATATTTATTTAATATTATATAAGCATTCTCAAAAAATTAGAATGACTGATAAACTTGCAAAAATAATTTATGGAAGTTATAAAAGGCTTAACTTAGGAAATCTTATTTTACACTATATTTGTGATTTGCTTGTTTGTCTTCAAGGTTCCCCTAGAGCAGGGTTCCTTACCACTAGCAAAGATCTCAGATCAATCTCATCTGACTGGAATGTAAAACTCATTCTTTAGTTGCAGAAAGTCACAGAGTGTGGAAAGCAACTAACCTTTGTTTGCATTTTTAAAATGAGGGAAAAGAATAGGTGCTTGAAATACATATTTTTTCCTTCCCTTTGTCTAATTCAAATTGGTGAAAGAATAAATGTACTTGTGTATATCTATTTACTGGCGAACCATTGATCCTAGAGGCCTACTCCCCATTAGAAAAAGTATCCAAATAACATGTAGTAACATGGTACAGGTTTCCAATGTAAAACTTCTCGCACAACCCTTGGTAGTTATAAGGCTGTTCCACGGAACCCTTGATGATGAGGAGGCTAGAAAACTCTAACAAACTTTTGAATATTTATTCAAAAAAGTATGTCCTTACTGCCATCTCAACAGTATCATTGCTCCATGGCAAAATGAAAGAGGGTTAGATACCACCTCTTAATTATGCAGAACATATTTATTGTCATAAACCATCGCGTGCAAGATCTTATCAGGGAAGTCCCTATGAAAATAAGATCCCTGTGCCATGCCAGGTGAGACCATGGCCCCCCCCACATTCTGGAGCCAGGTCCCTAGACTGGGACCTTTGGTGGGCCCCCAAAACAGACTTTACTAATCGCCCTGCGAGTTCCACTCTTGTGGAAGCCATGGGTGCAACTTGCATTAGGATGGCCTTGGATGTTCCATAAAGTACACATAAATTCTGCAATTCAAGAATCCTCACTTCTAGTGGATAAAAATTTTCCAAAAAAAAACATTGTTTTTACTACTTAAAATTGCTGATGAAAAATTACTTTCATGAACTTCTGGTTTGAAAATTTGATGTGAAAAAATGTGATTTTACTGTCTGTTTCCAAGTTGTTTAGTCATCCAAGTGGTCTGAATCTTCTTAAAACGACACTATCACATTTAGACACTATTCAACCATAATAGGCTGTTGCTCAGAAAAATAATCCACGGAGAAACCCTTTTAGACCTACTGGGAGGACAGGCATGTCCCTTGGGGTCAAAAGTGTATGTCGAATGTGTTTATGTAAACTGAAGAACCAAAAAAACTGGTACAGGCATGTGTATGCAAATAAAGAGATATGGAACCAATCAAAGTATGGCACTGTGGTCGGCAACGCTTATATAACACAACAAGTGTCTGGCATAGTTGCTAGATCGGTTACTGCTGCTACAATGGCAGGTTATAGAGATTTAAGTGAGTTTGAACGTGGTGTTATAGTCGGCGAAGAGAGATGGGACATAGCATCATCGAGGTAGCGATGAAATTTGGATTTTCACATACGACCATTTCACAAGTGTACCGTGAATATTGGGAATCCGGTAAAAAAAATTAAATCCATGACATCGCTGCGGCTGGAAAAAGATCATGCAGGAATGGGACCAACGACGACTGACAAGAATCATTAAACGTGACAGACGTGCAACCCTTCCTCAAATTGCTGCAGATTTCAGTGCTGGGCCATCAACAAGTGTCAGCGTGCGAACCATTCAACGAAACATCATTGATATGGGCTTTCGGAGTCGAAGGCCCACTTGTGTACCCTTGCTGACTGCATGACACAAAGCTTTACGCCTCGCATGGGCCCGACAACACCGATATCGGACTGTTGAGGACTGGAAACAGGTTGCCTGGTCTGACGAGTCTTGGTTCCAATTGCTTCGAGCTGATGGACGTGTATGGGTATGGAGACAACCTCATGAATCCATGGACCCTACATGTCAACAGGGGACTGTTCAAGCTGGTGGAGGCTCTGTGATGGTATGGAGCGTGTGCAGTTGGCGTGATATGGGACCCCTGATACGTCTAGATACGACTCTGACAGGTGACAGGTACGTAAGCATCCTGTCTGATCGCATCGAATGGGACTATTCCAACATTTCCATGGATTTTCTCACCCAGGAATTAAATCTTCAGTAAAACTGATGTCTTCAAAATTCATCTGGCGAAACATCAAGAAAGATGTACGACAATGGACGAAATCATGCTTGCCTTGCCAGAAAAACAAAGTTACTCGTCTTACCAAGTCTTCACTCAGTGAATATCCAGAAACTTAACAAAGATTGTGTGATGTCCATATTGATCTAATTGGTCCCTTGCCTCCTTCAAATGGACATGCTTATTGCTTGACTTGCATAGACCGTTACACGAATTGGATGGAAGTTGTTCCAGGGGTGGATATACGGGGTGGGGGGGGGGGTCAAAATGTAGTGGGCAGATCTAATGTATATGTGTATATATTAATTGACATCATCATCATCATCATGCCCCCCCCAGCAATAATGACCTTGCCCCCCCCAGACTTCCAAGTTTATCTTCGCCTATGAGTTGTTCCCTTAGAAAACATATCCGCAGAAACAGTCGCAAAAGCATTGTACAGTAATTGGATTGTACGATTTGGATGCCCGCAACGTCTGGTCACAGATCGTGGAACACAATTTTCATCAGAAACATTCAATAACTTAGCTCGAATTTGTGGAATAAAATTGCAACATACGACAGCTTACCACCGTCAAAATAACGGAAAAATTGAACAATTACATCGAACATTGAAAGCTCATAACAAGATCACTTGGACCGACAGCTTGCCTACAGTACTGCTTGGTCTGAGATGTGCCGTTCCACCTGATTCCAATAATACCATTGCACAAATGCTGTATGGACAATCCCTCAAGATTCCTGGAGAATTTTTCGATGAACCTGAAGTGAAAACAACATCAGAGACGTTCATTGGTAAACTTCAAGAGCAAATGGAACAGCTTGGCCCAAGAAAAGTTTTATACAACTCAAAGCCTCCAGTATTTGTACATAGAGATTTGAAAACATGTTCACAAGTTTTCTTATGAGTAGACAGGGTTCGTAAATCTCTCGAATCCCTGTACAAAGGGCCATATCCAGTGCAAAGCCGTACAGAAAAATATTTTATTATAAAAATAAAGGACAAACAAGTGACTGTATCAATAGACAGACTAAAACCAGCATATGTTCTAAATAACTCTCAAACCATTCGCGATAAAACGCTGATTGTAAATGAACCAGAGAAGGCCAAACCCCAACGCTCTCGTAGTGGTCGCTTATTGAAACCCACTGTAAGGTTCAAGTTTTGAATTCAGTGAACATATATATTTATTCTAGACATATACATTTATTTTCTTGAAAATTTCGCAAATAGTGTAACTTTGATGCCGTAATATTTTTTGTACATATTTACCACATATTTTATGCATTATTTTCAGTATACCTCTTATATGTACCGTAATTAAAATTGCTGGAGGGGGAGTGGTGGTGTGGCATTGTAAAGTAGCGGCACCGTAATATTATTGAAAAATCAGGCTTTAGCCTATATGTGAAAATGGCATGTATAATCGAGAAGAGTGATAAAAAAAATAAAAAGTAGTCCACACACTACGTTAGTCGTAGAAGAAGTTAAAAAGGAGTTTTCACATACGTATTTCTCTTCTCTATTATTTATACGTTGTTTCGGAGAGAATACGACACCGCGACATCAACATATCTGAAAAAATAAATATAATCCAGGACTGTCACAATGATTATAGATTTGACATCAATAAACTGTATCTTTACAAAATATTATTCTTTATTCAGAAAAATCCCGATTGGTTCAAAATTAAACACCAGCAGAGACAAACAAGACAACACGAAATTCAATACGCCAAACAAAACCATAATACAAAAACAATTCATATACATAGCACCTAAAGAATATAATAGATTGAATGACAAAATAAAAACGGAAAAATCACTACACAAATTCAAAAAACTACTCATAAACAAAATCAACACAATTGAATAATAATCCCTTATACATGCATCTTTTTTTCTCTCTTTACGAATGTAATGTGAGGACTGAATATTATATCTTAATTATAGACACCATTGGTCTGTTGTCAACCCCAATATATACTGCACTATCGATATGCCCTGGACGGATTATGTAATCCCTTCGAGTAATATATATGTTTTTTGTATATTGCGTCTGTATTATATGTTGTACATATGTGTGTGTGTGTGTGCAATAATAAATTTCAAATTTGAGTCAGGGTATCACTGTATATAATATATTTGAACAGTATCTCGAAATACACTTGTTTATCTACTAAATATACCAATCCTTCCCTGACACAAGAATAGAAGCAATGTGCTTCTATTCTTGCTATGGCCACAACAACAATCTTGAAATCTTATCCTAAAATTTTAAGGGCACTAGATTGTATGGTTAAAGATTATTATCACAAAACTGACATAATAACAGGTGCAGATCTAGAGTGATGTGTAGGGAGGGACAGGACAATTTAACAGCAACTCAGGCCTATCGCTGAGTGATTTACTGCCTACTAACCCGAGGAGTGAGTTGAAATGGAAAGAGATTGGAAGGTGTAACTACTTGTGTAGGTTTATAATATTATACCATATTTTGTAGTACAGACAAATTTTTTCCGTATTACCCAGCTCTTAGGAGGGACCATCACCCCCCCCCTCCCAGTTTTTGCTCACACAAAAGAAGAGTTCACATTAGTGGTTAAGTTTTGCTGGATAGAGATTTCATACAATTTCCATAAAGTAAAAAAAAATGTTTACAGAGTAAGAACAGAACAGGAAAATGTATAAATCTTTATAACCCATTAACAGCAGATGTGTTACGTAGCATTAGTTTTCAAGATGTTATCAAAGACTTTGCAGAAATAGAGAAAGTGGGGGAATAGGTGAATAAATTAAATGTGTACGTCAAAAGATTATATATTCACAATAATTGTCAAAAATTATATATAAAAAAATAAAATATTCACAATAATTGTCAAAAATTATATATAAAAAAATAAAATATTCATGTCATATCTTGCCTTAGATATTAGTCACTTCTAAACATTAAAATTTTATTTATTTTTTTTTTTAGTTGATACATTTAATATTCAGTAAAATGTACTTATGGGGGGGGGGGGCGGCAAAAAAATCACTCAAGGGCTTACGGCTTTAAATTGTCTTAATCTGGCTCTTCCTGTTCAGGAACACTGGAATTGCCTGATACTCGTATGCTCTGAACGGGACCATACATGGACGGTCAGACCTAACTCAAGCCAAAGTCGTCATCTGGTAGCATTGTCAGCAATTGTGAGCTTTGGATAAGTCACCATCTAGTGGCAATGTCAGTAATTGTGAGCTTTGGATAAGTCACCATCTAGTGGCAATGTCAGCAATTGTGAGCTTTGGCCTGAGTTAGGTCGAACAATTGTCCATGTACAGTCCCGTTCAGTGCGCATGAGCTCCAAGGAAAGATTTAGATATTCATTGCCTTTGTAGTCTAGTGGTCTAGGGCGTTCACCCAGGAAGTGAAAGGACGTGGCTTCGATTCCCAGCAAGGGCAGTTGAATTTTCTCTCTTTCATATATCTTCACATCAGCCAGCTGTTAAAAACAGTCGTACTTCACTCATAGTTAGAAAAATTGATGGCAGATGATAGCACTAACAAACTTCATATCAGGTTTACAATGTATACATGCACATTCCAATATGTACTATTAGAAGTTACGCAGAGGAATATGGACGAGGTGCATGTGTGGCTTAGTAGTAGTAGTGGTAATTGATTGTGTGCTTACCTTTGGTGAAAAAACAAAGACAGCCAGACCATTTCCTATATCCACCCAGGAGTTCTTAAACTTTTGTCACCCACAGCTCCCTTACCCAATTCATGAGTCATCTGTGGCTCCCCAGAATAGTTTTTTAGATATTTTCACTTATAAAAGAGAACCATTTCAAAACACAGACACACACAAATGAATATCTCCAGTTCATCGTGACGTCCTTCACAAAGATTGGCAATGCCCCTAGGAGCTGTGATGCATATTTTGAGAAACATTGCTGTAACCTGCATGCATCCACAAGCAAATTCAGTAAATTTTTATTGTTCCTTATCAAGTGCAGAATACTTCAAAATGGTGACTGTTTCTTATTAACTATCGGAAGTGAAATAATCTGTTCACATCAATGGTGGCTCTGTGCCAAATGTGAAATGTATGCGGTTGTTTCTAAGGTAAAGAAAATACTTTGAGGTTATATTGTGACTGGTCCAAGTACAATCAAACCCTGCTATAGCGCCCCTTCCCGATTTTGTGCAAAACCTGCTTGGTGCCAAGAATTTTCAGTAAACAAATCTTCAATTTCTAGGCTATACACGTATGTGTAAAATTGTGATTCGATATAATGCCAAACACTTCATAGCAACAAAATTTTGCAAAATGAATGGTGGCATTAAATTTGGGTTCAACTGTAGTTCCTACAAGTTCAAATACTATAGTTCCACCCATTTCTGAACAAAATCCCACCAAAGTCAGTATTGTACTGGTACCTAAAAACCAGTTTCGATGGCCATGAATGTTGATATGATCAGGAGTGAATTGAGCTCATGAAATTTATGAAGTAGGAGATTATATGTGTGAAGCAAATGAGTTGATGACCTTTTTCCATAAACTCTTGAGTATGACAGATTAAAAAATACATGATTTCCAGAGGCTGAAAAAGTAGAAATTTCGTCTGATGTTCACAGATTTCTAGCAAGTAAAATTGGGTTCTCACTGTATATCCTTTAGTTCAGGTTCTCAACCTGGAAGCCTGCAATCAGGTAAAAAATTTTGGTTAAAAATGGGAAAAATGAAATGTGTGTGTGTGAAGAATCACTCGCGGCCAGGGACGTAATTAGGCTGGGACAACCGGTGCCCCGAGCCTAATGCAGGCCTCACAAAAAATGTATACTTATTTCACATAATTTTTTTCCTTTTTGAGGGGCCCCGAAGTAGGTATGCTATGGTGCTACTCATGTCCCAGTTTGACAAATGTCAGGGCCATGTGGTTGAGAAACACTGCTTTAGTTGAAACTACTAGTAAAAGCTTTTTATATTTTAAAAACCTTGAATCATTTGCATAAACACTACTTCTACAAAATATCTCAAAATTTAACTTTTTTTTCAGGCAGATTTACAAATAGGAGCACAAAAGCTTATGTTGGTTGGCCATCATGCTGAATGCAGTCTTATATCTGAATTACAACCTGATGCCAGTTTTGATGATGTTATTAATCATGAAGTGAAGGAAATAGGCACACACATGTAATTTGATAAAATCTATAACCAAAAAAATTTTCTCATATCAAACAATTTCAAGGTTTTTCTGATTTTTACATTTATTTTATACACAATTATTTTAATTTGGTTTTAAATGGTAGAAATTTTGTACAGAATTTTTTTTATCAAATTTTATTTTCTGCTAGGCATAAGTATTATCTACTGTGTGATATGTACCAATAATGATTATTATTCATGCAAAACATATAAAAATGGAAAGTGTAAAAATGTTTATTGATTACAAAATGATAGAGGTGATATTGATTGCAAAATGAAGCAGGGCCGCAACTAGGGGGAACAGGTGGGTTTCGTGCCCTGTGCACTGAACCAGAGGGGGTGCAAATTTCATTCACAAATCTTACCTTCAACATTATAAGGGGGCGCCAAAATGCTCACTTGCCCCAGTGATCAAGCATCTAGTTGTGGCCCTGGGTAGAAGTTTAGCCTCAGGCAGGAAAGGTTTTCTGTCAGAATTTTATTCCAGAGGCAGAATAATATTTTAAAATATAAAGGTACAATATTTGTAATTCACCTACAAATATTTATAGAAAAATTTCTTGCTTTGTTTTCAGTTTAGCATGCACTGTCAGTTATATGAATGAAAATGAAGAAAAAACACACTTCCGAAAGTTTTTCAAATTTCAAGTGAGTAGTTTTTTTTTTAACAGGTTGTCTATGCTTATTGCTTTTTCATACCTGTGTACTAACTGTCAATGCTTGGATTTTGGCAAAAACTCACAATTCATTGTGACATGTATTTAATAATGCCTACTGCCACAAATGTGATTATTTATTGCTATACAAAGCTGGTTTCCCTAACTTCAAGGCACAAATACGAGCTGGTCTCCCATTTGGAAAAAATAAATAAATCTTTCTACAGCGAGTAACAGATTTACAACATTTCAATTTCAATTAGAATAATATTCCTTCATTGTCCGTTTCATTTTTAGAAGAAGGGCAGTACCTGAACACAAAAATGAGATCTTGTTGAGATTTTCGAGAATTTGTCAGATATGGCCTCAGAAAAATTAATTGGTCAGGGGCCCATGATATCCTTAAGATGGTCCTGGAGGGGGGAACCATAGAAAGGATAAACAAAATATCTTTCAAAAAATCTTTGTGATGCTAACCTTAAAAATTAGCATTTTAAGGTGAAAGAATCTAATTATATATCATTGATATTTTCTCGCAATATTTTGAATTTTGTTTAATTATCTATTTCTAATAACCTGGAGGCCATGGTTCCATTAGGAACAATATTTTTAAGTTTGGAAATCAAACAGTGCCAAATTGAGCCATAATTCCTAAAGGGGTGTGCTGTGAGATCGGCCAGGGCAGGGTGCAGATGTATACAGTTTTTCTGAGGTAGAATGCAGTGGCGGCTCATGGTAAAAAAATTTATTGCATCGGGCTGCAGAATAATAGTAGCTGCAATTTTTTTCCAAATAAGCTCTTTTCTTCTTCAGCAAATAAATGGGAAATTTCGATAATAATTTAATTTTTGCTTGGAAAAAATTAGGGCCTTCAGTTTCAATACCCTAAATTTACTTAAAATACTAAAATTACTGTTGTAGAGTGTTTTTGGTTATTCCAGTAGTCTAGTTCAAAAGAGAAAAGAGTATAGATCCACGCAAGCTTTTAAATTGCTGCGATCCACCCAACTTCAGATAGAGCATTTTGCCGTTGCAATGCGGGAATCGTGTAACGAGTTAACATGTCCAGATAGCGAGCACTCGTTACTGTACATGTTTGCAGATCACCGGCAGTAACCTCTTCAAAAAAGTAAGCATCATTTGCATAGATGCCAGTCTTGGAATTCTTCTGTCATGTCTTTTATCTGTAACGCATGGCCTTCCTGACTATTGTTGGGCACTATGTATCGCTTCCAGATAACACTCGGTAGATAGACATTTTAGAATGCTTAAGATAACTGCCAATTTCCAAAAGAGTACCCTTCCAATATCACGCCCTCTATATTCTACTTATTTTTTCAGAACTGCTCATTGTAGATCGTAACATCTGAAGTAACTGATGCCATCGTGTGGAGAACATAAATACTGCACAGTGATGGCGTCTTTAGTGACAAATTTGCATGTTTTGATGACCCATCACAAAAATTATTTATTGCGTCTAAACTTTTGTAAACATGAATTTTACCTTTTTCGCAAAAACTTATTTTTATTATGAATTACTGTATTGTTTTTGATATTCAAATGTTAGAATAATATTTTTAGAAAGAGACTTATATTATCTGATCATCTTTGTTATTCAATAATTGAGTTTTTTTTTTAAATTTAAGAGCAACTTTCACAAGTGTCTAAACTTTTGCGGTGCACTGTAATACTCTTTTCAATCATACTGATTCAAAATGCTTACTGCAAGTCACAATTTTTTTTCTGGATACTTTCTTTCCAACCTAATAATATAGGGTGGGCAAAAAGTCTAGTAACTTTAAAAATGAATAAAAACCGAAAAAAAAACCGATATAGAAACGGTTTGCAGGGATTGGAATTTTTTTAAGACAGGAAAAAAATAACTTGAAAACAGCCGATAGGTGGCGCTGGTACGAGCGACTTCGGTAGAAATATGCAAATGAGAAAGTTATAAGAACTTGCTCTCCTAATCCGCTACCATTGTGAACTGTCTATGTGGATCTGCTGCACTTTGCCATTGCTGGATGTGTGACTCGTCTGCAATGTGTTATCCTGTGTCATGTGGAACACATATTGCTGTAATAAACAATTTAGAGGCATTTTGTTCGTTATTTGCGTATCTTTTCTTTGACCTGTGTACGTCAGTGCCACCTATCGACTGTTTTTTTAGTTATTTTTCCTGTCTTAAAGAATTCCCATGACCTAGCGATGATAACCCTGCAAACCATATTTTATTTCCCTTATTTTTCCGGTTTTTATGATTTTTTTAAGTTTCTATTGACTTTTTGCCCACCCTGTATTATATCTTCTTTCATGTTTTTACTATCAATTTGCTTGAATATTTTTAACACTATTTTGGGAAATATTACTTGCTTTTGAATTATTTAGGACAAAATAAGATAATATTCTCTTCAAGCTGTATTTCCTCTTTTTCTATGAGATATTTGCCTGATATTTGAACTGTTAAAAAATTTGAACTGTTTTTCTTGTATGTGTTTTCATATCAGTTATCAAGAAGTTCTATCAGACCAATCTGCCATGTGTTCATTAACAAGTATTTTTTTATTCATAGGTTTCTAAACCATTAGACATCAAAACAAAGTTTTATAATGCAGAGGTAAAGGGAATTTATATCTTTCATTTTATTAATGGAATTTTTTTGAAGTTCATGTTGTATTTAGGACAAACGGGAGAAATTATTTATATACACAGTGGAATTCCAATTCAATAAGTATCACAGTACTAGCATAAACATATCTCCTGTTACATCGGAGATATTTTTGAATCAAGAAATTTAGCAAAAATAAATGAAAATTTGAAAATTATGTAAATTATTGGTATTATAAGGATATTATAATCAGTTATTTGATTTAAAATATTTGGATATTTAAAATTTAAATATGCACTGATTTTCAATTTAAAATCTTTCTCTGTTTAGACTGATGAGATATGTCTTGAGGCTCAATTACAAAATATCACTTCATCTCTCATGTGTTTGGAAAAAGTTACTTTGGAACCATCTCTGGATTTTACATCACAACAGTTGAATACTGTAGGATCTACACATAGGTATATACAGTGTTAACTAATAACATAGTCATCTATTAATTAAATTAGATACAATATGCCATTTTGTATATGAAATAAGTGTAAATTATTTTGTACTTGAAATAAAGATTGTTTGTCATAATCATTTCAAAATTAAATTGGTGCAATTCTCAGAAGGTTCTTTAAGATTTTGAATTTTTGAGAAACTTATTTCCACCTTTTTGAAAACTCAGCCTTCTTGTTTTGGACATGCACAATCAAAATTTTCTGACATACACATGCAAAATAAGGAACAAGTATATTGAATGATGCATGTAAATGTACAGTCGAATTCTGTTATAATGAACTCCAAGAGACTGTAGAAATCACTTCATTATAATGAAATTTTGTTATAAAGGAATTTCCAATTTTTTAAATTTTAATATTTGCTAAAAAAATTTGTAGCAGAATTTGATTCCAAGGAAAAAATTACTTATTTACTTTTCCTAGATCAGTTTCCCAAACTTTTCATACCATCACCCCCTTCTTCAAAAATTTCTTCTCATTGCCCCCCAACTCAAGTCAACTCATAGGATCTTATAATAAACCCTAAGCTTCTACCACCCCCTAGACCTTTCCATTGCTCCCCACGGGGTGATACTGCCAAAGCCACCTAGATACTACAAGCCTGAAACATATCTTTGTGACATCACAACCCGGGTCCTACCGATTACTAAGACACCTTAATATACGAGCGGAACCATCAGGCATTCTGGTCCTCGCCGAAGTCCAACAGGGTTGCTGCACGAAATCGTCGCTTCGGAAATGACCGCCAAACAGAGGGAAAAAACAATCGCGTCAGTAAATCTGGCATAGCAACCTAACAAACAGAATTCCCCGCGCGCTAAAAATGGGTGGCAAATACGTATGGAAAATTCAATTTGTGGGAAAAATGAATTTCAAGGAACAGATTTTTACTACGGGAAATAAACCACGTTTCACAAAATTATTGGTAAACAATAGGTTGAATTCGTAACAGTTCGTGTGATTACGATCAAGTAATTAATCTTAAACACAAAAGTATATAGCAAAAAAAAAAATTAACTTTTTTTCAGGTTTTTAGTGAAAATAAAATATTCTTATATATCCCCTACCCCGATCCTTAATTTTAGGATAAAAGTCGGCATACAAAAATATGTATAGTCAATTTAGATTACATGAAGAAAATTTCTTCCGGATATTAAATGATTGTGTGAAGTTAAGGATTTGATAAACTACTGCCTCTAGATATTGGAAATTTAGTAAAAAAATTCTTAAATATATTAGGAGCATTTATTTTATCAGAATTTTCTTCAGTATATTACAAATTCTGAATAGCACACACAGGTTCAATAATGTAAATTGACGAGCTCAATGAGTGAATGAATTTATTTATTAAAAGAATATTCAAACATAATGTACATAACTGATGAAAGCAAGATTTTGCAAATATCATATTCACAATTTCACATATTTTTCTACACTAAGTAATTAATTACTACGCTGCTTTAGAGTACCAGTAAACTTGAATTACAAAAAAAAATATGCTTAAATAATAGAAATATAGTTCTTTTCTTGAAACTGCGTGACCCAACAGTAATTAATCTGGAGAAGAAAAAAAAAATTATATATATATATATATATATATATATATATTCAAAAGCAATACTTTAAGAGAGCCAAGATAAAAACTCAACAACTGCAAATTGAAAATTACAATTATGGCAAAAAATAGTCCACACGTAAGTGGTAAATACCCATATTTCGTAATCTGTGACCCCAGTGATAGGTCAATACAGGGGCACAACAAAATACTTTGTCCCCCGGGCGAGCCAGAATTTTGGTATCCTCTTGCATGTAGAAACAGTTAAAGGATGAATTCTGCACCCCGTCTGGTCCAGCGCCTGGGGCACCAGACCAACATGCCCTCCCCCCTCCCCCAGTTGCAGCCCTCGGCCAATAATAAGCCAATCTTAAAATTCTAATAAATGTATAAAAGCATCACAACATTAGGATAAATAACCACCAATAAAATACACACATTGATTCCTTTTAATAAATAAATTTGTATGTAGCTAGTATCCTACAAACCAAGCTTTCTCTCCTCATCTAAAAATTAAACAAATAAGCAATGACGAGCAAAAATGAAACACAAACTTTTCTTAAAAATATAAAGACACTGAGGCTCTATAACATTATTAGTGTAAATGCATAATGTAATTTTTTCTGACACCACACAGTAATTCATTGTGTACAATAGATAGATGTCGATATGTGTAGCAAACTATTTCCAGAATTTTACCATTACTCATCCAAAAATTTAAAAGAATATATAAATTACAGGTGACTAAAAGATGAAAAAGACAAATATTTAAGATACCAAAAAAGGTACGAGAAAGACATATTTATGTAAAGATGTTCAGATAAATTTCACTTAGTTTTAGAATCTTTCAAACTTCTCAAATTTCTCGTATTCAGAGGAATGGATGTGTGAAATGATGTTGATAGAGTGATAAATAGTTACACCTGCGCACTCACTAAAGTGGGGGAGCCTATTTCATAACTTCAGTACCTAGATTGAGTAGCTTAGTTACATTACCAGTTATATTTATTTATTTTAATATATTTCAATTACATTTTCCTAAATAATTATTTGTTTCTTGTTCAGTGAAATTATCCTTCAATTAATTACATTAGAAATAGAAATAAGTGGTATGAATAAAGTTTTCTTTTAACGTAATCTAGGTTGTGCGATGGTAAAGGAAAACATATCAACAATGGGAATATATTGAGCATACAAGAAAGATTGAATTTGTGCACATGCAACAGTTCATATTTTCAGTGAACATCATTAGTGTGATTACAATTTGGACATTGAATATAAAAACCATTTTCATGAAACGGGAAAATTTCATAATACATAATTTACATGTAGTATTATTATGTGTGATTAGTTGTGAAAATTCACATGTTCTGATGTTGTGGTAATGGACATCAGAAATAAGTGTCCACCAGTGAATGAGAGAAACCTGATTTTCAGGTTTTTCTTGCCATCATAATAATGTGTTATGTGCTTGTACGTCTGTATAACGAGATTTGTTGCTGACAGTTGTCGTAAACTCTTTCATGCTTTCTAAATCTTTGCACACATTGGACACCTTAATGCTTATTTTCTGAAATAATTGTATTCATATTTTTTGTACTACACTTACCATGATATACCAAAATGTCACTATTAAAATGTCACTTTTTAACCACAAAGTCAAAAATTAACAAATCAACGATTACAATGCCAGTTAACTTTATTTTTTTTGTCAGCTTTCTTATATCAGTTTCTAATTCCCCTCAAATTTTACTCACAGAACATATTAAATGTAAAATACAGACTGCAAAATAAATTAAGTGAATTTTTGCTTCATTATTTCTCAAATCTGTGGCTTTTTTTAACTTGCTTTGTGTTGAGCATTTGAAACTGCAGGCTTCGCTAAGCACTAAAATGATACAATAATTTAAAGAAAGCAAACATGCTGGCAATCAGGCCCGCATTTAGGGGGGGGGCGTTGCCCCCCTGGCTTTTGAAAGTACACTACAAATGGTATATAAATATATATATATATATATACATGCGTACCTTTAGTACATGCTCTTTGCCCCCCCCCCCCTGGAAAAAGTTGAAATGACGGTCCTGCTGGCAATATTAAAAACTAATAATATTTTTGATGACAAAGAGGGAGGGGGTTTGGATAATGCTTACGTCATCAACCACCCTTTATGAAAATATCAAATATTCTTAATGGCATCTTACTCTGTGCGCCAAAAATGAGAAAACCTTTCAGATAGTTTGTGGGCACTTGCAGTAACATCCTCCCCTATTGACAAGTGCCCTACAAGAGCCACTTTAGTGATCTCTAAATGTTTCGTGGATCCAAGTGATTTGGAAATGTGTCTGGGCTGCTTAAGTGCTCTGGAACTGTGCCATACATCACTCAAGTGATCCGTAATTATATGCCATGGATCACTTAAATAATCTGAGAACGTGCCGTGGGTAACTTGAGTGATGTAGAACCTCACTGGGGGCACTTAAGTGCTCTAAAACTACTTCACATGTCACTCAAGTCATCTCTAAATGTGTCACGGATCGCTTAAGTGTTCTGGAACTGTGTCCTGGGTCATTTAAGTTATCTTAAAATGTGCCACGGGCTGCTTAAATGCTCTAGCATTAATTATGGGACATTTAATCGATCTGTAAGTATGGCGCTTATAGTGTGTTCATTTTTATAAAATTAGGTTAAATTAGGGCAGGCAGCATCAGATATCCCCCAGGGCCATATTTGGTCCAAGGGCGTTTATGCGATTCATCATTATATGACTTAGAGGGTGGGTATCGCAATGAATTTATTAAAGATAAATTTTAAGTTCATGGCCTTCAAATAACATTGATTATTAACAGAAATTGATTATAATAGCATGTAAAGGTATTTTCTCCCAAAATTTCAATTAAAAATAAATTTTTGATTGTTGGGGGAAGCACGAGTCCCCCCTATGCCCCTGGTATACATCTCTGATCCCACCAATATGCATTAGGATTCAGAGAGGCAGAGCTGATGATGAAATTTTGATGATAGGGAGGGGATCAAAAATGGCTAAAAAGTTGCTTACGTAATACTTGAACGACTCCTAATGCATAGCAGTGGCTTACCACAGATTTTATTTCTTTTTCACTCACCCTGTTGACTAAATTTTCTTGCTGCACCCCTTCAAGCTATAGAAGAACAAGCCTTCTTCCCCAACAGTTCATTCTCAGAAACCGATTTTATGGGATCATTTCTGGAATATTCTGTACTCTTCTGTTGATTTCCAGAAACTTGTTTTTGAATTTGTTATAACAGATTTTTCATTTTGTATTATCAGAATTCACAATACATTGTTTCTATGTAAACTTATTTGGGGATTATAGAAAAGTTTGTTATAACGAGATTTTTGCTGTAATGCTCTATATTCATTAAAACAGGATTTGACTGTATCTAAAATATAATACAGAAGCAAAAAACACCTAAATAGTTTTGAACAAGATGAAGTTATTGGATGCTACTACTGTGAGAACTATACTTCGGAAACTTCAGCATTGCAACATGTACCCTGTTTGATTATTAACGGCATCATAATTGAATGAATATCTTTTATGCCGTACATACATATGATGCTTCGAACCAATTAAATGAAGTTCTACAGCATTGCAATTGGAAAATTAATTAATTTGCATTTTTTCATCACCAATTCAGAATTTCACCTCAAGGGACAATGAACCTAACAATTTATGGCTCAAAGTTGGAAACCAACTTCAGCTGACCACCAATTTATTGGTCATGGAGATCAATCCTAGGCTTTTGTAGTCATCATCACTGGGGGGGGGGGGTTCCGATTTGCTGACAAGGGGGGAGGGGGGGGGTTTGGATAATGCTTACGTCATCAACCACCCTTTATGAAAATATGAGTTAGGATTCAGAGGGGCAGAGCTGATGACGAAATTTTGCTGACGGGGGGGAGGGGGTCAGCGTTTTTCTGACTTATGCTGACAAGGGGGGGGGGTCAAAAATGGCTAAAAATTTGCTTACGTAATACTTGATGGCCCCTAAGCATAAATCAAAAAATAAAAAGTTTCGCATTAATGATTAATCAAACAAAACTCTATTCATGTATTTTTACTCTGATTTTTGTCATAGTTAACTGTATTCTGTATTCAAGGAAGGGTGCCCCAAGCGTGCTGCAAATTTCAAAAGGTTGGGAAACGCTGGTCTAGAGCATGGCCAGATTTAAAATGATGGCAAAGGGGTGACAAATTTCAGGCAGCAGTATATTTTTGGAGAAAATGAAAAAAAAAACACTTATGAAATTATATGAAGTTTCACAGTGGTGGAGAGCAAAATCATCTCCCCCCCCACAAAAATCCTAGTTCAAGCTCAGGTCTAGAGTAGTGAATATTCCGATGTACATTTATAAACTGTAGATAACGTGTCAACTCACTGGGGATATGTATTGACAACCAGTAGGTCACCTGAGAGTAGCAACTGCTTGACAAAACTGATTTTTATTCACTCACTGTGCAACATAAAATAACTATGTCTTTCAGACTACTTCAGATCTCGCTGCAGCTATGAGAGCTCAATAATTTCCAAATAAACTGTTTAAAGAAGACTGGAGGAAATAAAACTTGCTTTTATAACAGATTATGTAACCTCATGGTTGTCTGTTTCAAGGTGGGAAGAGTTCACAGGTCTTTTTTTATCAACAATGACAAGCTCACACCTCTGTTAGCCCAGGAACTTCTTGAATATGAAAATATTCAAATCATGCAGTAGCCAGAAATATTCCTTAACTTGGACATTATTGAGCCATGTGAAATGCTCTTGGATAAAGGATTACATCTCACCAGTTTTGATCATACTTGTAACAGCTCTACTAGAGGAGGAGTGGAAGATTGTCACAGCATTCACACACTCATTGGTAGCAGGAAACATCATGTGACAATTCTGTATTGAAGGAAGAGGTGATAGCCCACTTCGTTTTAACATACTATATTAGTTTTTTTTTCCAGTGACAGATGTTTTTCCTCTTTTATCCTCTCCTTTCTCCTATATGTATCTTTTGCATAAACTTTGCAATAATTTTCTTTCCATGTTTCTCAGTTGTACTTCATTGTAATAATCTTCTAAGATTGCAACATGCCGTAATGTTTGTAAACACGCGTCTACAACAAGCTCCGCAAATAAACATTAAATATCATCAAATTTGGAATTACTGAACACAGAGGTGAGAGATATTGATAAAATAATGTTAGTATGAGTTCAAAATGTTAAATTAAGCACGTTAGATGTTAGTAAAATCTAAAAAAAGTTAATTAAAAGATATTGACAAAAAAGTGAGGAAAGAAAAGAGTGATGATGGAGCATCCATCTGTGATACAAAATAGTTATTAAAAGATCAAATCTTGAAGCGTCTAGGAGAAAATTTTTACACTGAACTGGCAATGAGCTAAAAATTAATATGGATGAATGTAAAACCTGCAAGGATCCAGTGTATGACAAGAGTGAATTTTTCTGTTGTGTGCAGTGCCGCTGTGGTGGTCGAGTGGTTATAGTGACGGAATCGCGATGCGAGGATCCAGGTTCAAACCCCACAGTGGTGGTCGGCTGAAGTTGGTTTTCTGCGGTTCCCAACTTCAAGGTGCGAATGCGAGCCTATCTCCCCGTTAAAAAGTCTCGCCACAGAGAGCAACAGGCCTACAACATTACAAATATTCAATCATTACACTTCACTCACAATTTGAAGTATAGATGGCAGCACTGAAATATCATACACAACACTAGCTACACACTCAGACTGTTAGGTACACTCACTTTGTTCCAGACTGCCACGAAGCTGGGCTGGAAGAGATCTCGGCAACGGGATAAGTCCGGTGGCAGAGACCCTGGCGTTCATTCATTCATGTTGTGTGCAGTGTGGAAGGTTTTTCATCCGCAGTGTGTCGGAACAACAGAATCTAGCTTTAGAAAGATGGCAAAAAAAAAAATGAGGAATATAGGTGCAAAGACTGTAAAAATGAGCTGAAAAGTGCAACTACAAATGAAACAGGCAAGAAACAGGCATTTTGCGCTTCTGGAGATGAAGAGGATATGGATGAACCATTGGAAAAAATGTGAAAAATGCTTGAGACATTTAAATATAAAATGCAAAAGACCATGGATCAAGCAGTAAATAAAATCACTGAAAAACAAAATCAACTTACCAATCCAGGAGGTTGTGAAAGCAATAGAATTCCTATCAAAATCAATGGAGGATGTAGGAAAAAAAATTGAAAATATTCAAAGAACAATAGAACAGATTAATTCTGATGATAAAAAAACAAAAATAGAAAATGAAAAGTTGAGAATGGAAGTAAACGATTTGACACAAAGAATGAATGATATGGAAACAAGAAGTAGGAGAATTAATATAGAGATAAATGGAATCTCCAGAAACACAAAGCATGAAAACATAAATGAAATAATGAACACAATGAAAACAATCCTGGGAATACCAGAAACAACAGAGATAGAAAAAGCCCATTGAGTGCCTTCGTGAAACACTAGTAAACCGAAACCAATCATTGTTAGGTTCTATTATGAAAGGTTAAGGAATTAAGTTACCAGAAAATTAGAAACTATTTTACAAAGCAAGGCAAGTCAAAAACAAATAGAAAAGATGCCTTTTAAAAAACATCTGCTTTTTTTTTTTTTTGCATGGTGATTTATTTCAATGCATATCTTGGAATTTTCAGTGCATATTTTGAAATTTTCAGTGCATATTTCGGCATTTTAAGTGCACATTTTGTATTTTAAGTGCTTTTTTTTGCATTTTCAAGTGTATATTTGCATATTTTTAGAGCATATTTGCATATTTTTAGAGCATATTTGCATATTTTTAGAGCATATTTGCATATTTTTAGAGCATATTTGCATATTTTTAGAGCATATTTGCATATTTTTAGAGCATATTTTGCCACTTTTTAGTGTATATAATCTGGGCTCTAGAAATAAGGTGTCATAACATAAGAAATAGAACACTTACATTTTTTATAATCAACATATGATTATTACTGCTATACAAATTCTAGCAGTTACAATAGATCAGGGGGAGTAATTATGTATATAAATAAAGAAATTAAATCAACACAAAAAACATATTAATTTCACTACAGCAGAAGATTTGTTTATACACCTCACAGTATATGATGTTAATATTTTGCTCTTGTACTGTTCAAATGCATACACAATTACACAATTTAATGAAGAATTAGAAATCAATATGAAAAAATTGAAAAGCAACATTAATTGTTGGCGATATTAACACTGATGTATGTAGTAAAACTAATGAAACATCACAATATTTAGACATAATGGCCATAAATAGATTCGAACGACTATATAAAAAATAACACGAGAAACAAAAGAAAGTCACATATGCATAGATCACGTCTTTTATAGAACAAGAGGGAATACTTCACAAAACTTCACAGTATTTAACACTGATATCACTGACCACTACCCAACATTAGGATGTATAACCTTCCTTGAAAAACAAGAAGAGACTTTGAACGATGAAAATGATGAAATAACGAAAATTGATTATATAAGGTTTCAACAATTCGTATCAAAAATAAATTAAATTGCATATGAGAAAATGATTCAGTACAAAATGAATACAGACATCTCTTGGATGTAATAACATTGAATACTAATCTCTGGACTAAAGTTTTAAAAAAATTACCCTAAAAAAATAAAAAACAATGGATAACTAAGGAAATACTTGACAGAATGAACCACAAGGAAAAGCTATATAAAAAACATAAAATAAATCCACACATAACCTTATATGAGAACGAGTACAAAAGTTATAATAAAAATTTGGAAATATATATAAAAAAGGTAAAACAAGAATACTTCCACACAGAGGAACTTTAACGCTTGCGAAAAGAATAAATGATTGCAATGGCAATTTATTAGAAGAAATGTATTAAATAAAGATTTGAAAAAAATATATTGCCAAAATATATTACCAAAATTAAAGAAAATAAAACAAGTGGTTATATATACGATTGAATTACACCTAAAATGATGAAAATTATCTCTCACTACCATATAGATGTACTAAAGGATTTAGTGGATTCCTCAATAACAAATGGAGTATTTTATTCTGAACTAAAAAATTCCCCCGTACATCCTATATATAAAACTGGGGATTCCAATGATACTAACAACTATAGAACCTAACTCATTTCTCCAGATTTTTTCTAAAATTTTAGAAAAATGTATGAAATACCAACTGCTCACAATTTCCTGAATCAAAATTCTTTGCAGCCAATCAATATGGATTCCAAAAAATAAATCACTGGTTAATTAAACACAAATTAAAAATAAATACACAAAAAACTAAATTTATGTGCACGAAAAACAAGAAATATAAATGACAGTACAGAAATCCACGTAAAAAATTACACACTCACTGCCAACCTCAAACTACACTGGTGAAATAAATTGAGAGAGTTTACATATTTTATCGAATTTCATGAAAATAACTGAACTGAATGTAAAACCACTGCTTCTAGACAAAAATGCAAATCTTGTACGTCAAATACGTAAGCGTACACGTGTGTGTGTAGGCGGAGCCAGTAGAGAAACAGGCTTTATAAGCGCGCGTAAGTTAAGACGCATTTCGTTCGCTAGCACACCTCAGCTAATTTCTTGGTGTTATTTTGCAGCAATCGGTTAATTTCAAATTGTAACAGTTAAAATGAGTAACCACCAACGTTTAGATGATGGAATGTGGTGGCGAATTGTGGGGAAGCTAGAAGCAGGCCAAATCTCAAATCCAGATTTGTAGAGAGTTCAATTTAACGCTCAGCGTCATGTGTAACTTATGGAAACAGTTCCAGGATACCGGATCCATCAAGAGAGAGCCTGGGCAAGGTTGTCCAAGAGCCATGACGGCCAGAGAAGATCGCCATTTGTCGATTATAGTGAGGCGTAACAGGAGTGTTACAGCTTCTCAGCTCTCTCGTGACTTGTATGCAGCCACAGGAACCCGTGTATCAAGGGTGACTGTTTCCAAAAGACTTCATGAGAGAAGAGAGAGGGTTGTTTGCAAGAAGACCTGCTGTTTGCGTCCCGCTCACTTCTACGGACAGGAGAATCCGTTTATCATGGTGCAGAGAGCATAGAGATTGGAGTATGGGTTAGTGGGTGACCGTTCTCTTCACTGATGAGTCCCGGTTCAGCCTAAGCACCGATTCTCACCGTACGTTCATATGAAGGGAACCAGGGACCCGCTACCTACCCTCCAATGCCCGCGAAATCGACCATTATGGCGGAGGAGGTTTAATGGTCTGGGCAGGCATCATGTTGGATGGCCGCACACCTCTCCATGTCTTTGAAAGAGGCACTGTGACTGGTGTGAGGTATAGGGATGAGGTCTTGGAGCCCTATGTTCGCCTTTTCAGGGGTGCAGTTGGCCCTGAGTTCATTTTAATGGACGATAACGCGAGGCCACATAGAGCTCTTCTGCTCGACGACTTTCTAGAGAGTGAGGATATTCGCCGGATGGATTGGCCAGCCAGATCTCCAGACCTTAACCCTATAGAGCATGTCTGGGACGCTATGGGGAGGACAATTGCAACTCGCAACCCCCCCTCCGGGAACCAAAACATTTCAAAACGTTTTTGTTACACCGCACAAAAAATAATTAACTTCATATATATATAGTAAAATACATCTAATGAAGAAAAGGGCTGTTGTGTGAGGGAGAAAATCAAGTAATAAAAATCATAAAGTCCTTCCAGCAGGCTGCATAGTGTATGTGTCATATTTGTATGTGTGCGTTTTGTGTCATGTAACATATGTGTGTATTTGTATATTGTATTATATATTTGTATCTTGTAATTTGCTATGTGTTCGTTTTAATTTTAAAAAAACTATACCAAATGTTTATTCATTCTGCCGTTTATTTTGTAATATATTCATATAAATAAACATTACGCAAAACTTTTCGACGTTAGTATATTTATACAGAGCAAATTTTAACTCTAAATATATGTTTTTGACCATTTTGATTTTTATTTCTTTTCAATCTTTTTGTTTTCTCAGCTCAGTTTTTGGCTCAGTAAATTGTTTGAACCCTTATGATAGTCGACAGTATCTATTTTGCTTATCCCCGAAGTTGAAAGTTGATAGAAATTTGAAAGCAGTGAAAGGTGTTCCTACAAGTATTGGAAAATTAGATATTGTCTGGCGTACAATCATGGGAGAAAGAGGTCGTTTGCAAACCTCCCAGTTGGAACGAACAGTAAATTTTTATGTCTCTTCTTTTTAATCTATGAAATGATTTAATTTACTTGTTTTCATTTAACCATGATATTCTAAAAATGGAATATATTTCATAATCCAGCTTTTTGTGATCTAAATTGTATGAACTTACTCAACTCTTGTTACCTACAGTGCAATAGAGTAATGGCTTGTGTTATCCATGCTTCTTTGAAGCCAAGTGATTAGCACAACCACCTCCAGGTTGGTGTATACCTGGAAAAGTCTGGTTTTGAATCCTAGTGAGTGGTATAAAGCAAAACTGTTTAAAGTTGGTGACAAATTTTTTTATCACAGTTTAATTAGCCCTTATGTGCATAAAATGACTGGTTTGACATGAATGAAACAAGCATTGATCATGATGGAGAACACGTTCTTAAAATGGAGCAGGTAATTTTTTTGAAATGAAATGGCAACTTATCACCAAAGATTCATGAGAAACAGTGCAGTTTATCCATTTTTCAGAACTATTTATAAAAAGATATCTTAAAATATATCTGAATGTGATAATTCCAGAAAAAAAATTTCTGAACATCTTTGAATAGCATGCTGCTGTCCAAGAGTAAGGGAGAGAATTTTGTTGGGCTGAAAATGGCTTGCTTCCACTTGATATCAATATTCAGTTGGATGTACCTATGTGAATGAATTTGAGCCTCTTTTTCCTTCAATCAAATCCTTTTTTCCCTAGGTGGCATAAATATGTCACTGAAATCATCTTTTGTGAATATCTTTCACAAATTTTAGTGTGACTGCCAACAGTTAAGAGGACACATAAGTATCCAACAGGCTGACCACTTTAAAGTGGAGAATAAAGTTTGTTAATTTCTGAGAATTCTGGGAACATTGCTAACCCTAAACAAAACAGGTTTTCTGAAAGGAAAACAAACTAGATGGCCCTTTTGTGTTTTTTTCCCCTCTAATGTTTGTGCTTTGTTTCCAGTATTTTTTTAGAAGTCTTGGAAAACTTTTTGTTTTTTGAAAAAACTTATTTTGGCTGACTGCTGTAGCTACTTATGTTATTAAAGTTTCATTCCTCATATTTATTACTTGTTTTTTTAATTTTATTCCTAGATATCTGGCTATGGAGATCTAAAAGTGGCTATTGACAACATTCCTAGTATTGTGAAACTTGAGGAAGCGTTCTCAGTTTCTTGTAGAGTTACAAATACATGGTTAGTAGATCCTTATATATCTGCTGTAGAAATATGTGAAAAGATTCTTTACATGAAATCATTTGAATAAATCAGAAGTCTCTGAACTAAAATTTGGTTTAAATGATTGATTCATTCAAACTATTTTAGTTTATACAAAGAATCAAAATGTGGAGAATTTTTAGTTCACATGCTTTTTATAGGATTAAAATAAGTTTTTATTCAAAAGAAATCTCAAAAAAATTTTTTCTTCATCTACATACTATATATATCTAACCTATACAGATTTGAATAATTTGTTCATAAATGGGAATCACATTTAACACTGGAACTACTGGAGCTGTCTTTTTTAGCCGCTATTGCAAAAATTTGTTATACTACTGTAAATGTTGGTATTTTTTTTAGATTTAACCAAGTGCCATAAGAACTAGGGTTGCCTGTTTTGAAATATTGTCGTATGAGAGTTTTTAGAAAAACGGGGGGCCCTGGGACCCCAATTCCGTGAGAAAATATGTTCATATTTTTTCTAATTTACATTGCTTATTTATTGATTTAAAAATTTCGGAATGGTATATTGTTTTTTTGACTAGAAGACTAGTTCATAAATTGAAGATTCATAAAATCAAGTGTCGAATGTAATAGGTTTCATTCTGCTCAGCCACTAACTTTAAGTTGTTTAACTTTTGTCACATAATGTATTGCTAATTCTTAATATTGGTCATTTGTTTTCTCATTTTCAGTGAGCGTACGTTAAGTCTAAAATTATCACTTCATAATAATTTTTCTAATGGTTTGTTATGGCATGGTGTATCTGGCCATGATATTGGAAAAATTGAACCAGGCAGTTCAACAGTATTGCAGTTTGATGCTGTTCCAATAAAAACAGGACTTCAGGTATGTAATTATTATTTTTTCATTGAAATCAGCTTGAATGATGAACAAGTTCATAATATTCTCTCTGAAAGAAAGTGCGTATACTAGTAAATTTCATTAGCAGTGTGAAACATACAGCTTCTCCCAGGGGCATACATAGGATTGACCTTTGGAGGAGGGCATAAAACTTTTCTTCTTGAGAAATTTTGAGTTACCACCCTTCAAAAAGCATTCAAATTAACAGAAATTGGTTAGTAAAGCATATAAAAAAAGGGTATTTTCTTTCGATATTTAAGTTTTTTCACCGAAATATTTTTTCCTAATTTTTGGTCACCTTGGGGGGGGGGCATCATTTCCCCTGCATCTCTGCCTGCTCCCTGACTTAATTGTGACCTTTAGTTGTGGCCTTGATTGCAAAATTATGGGTATTCAAAAGGAATTAAAAATTTATATATGTGTTTATCTATTAAATATATATAAATAATTTTATGTTCATGGTATGAATTATTTACACACATTTATGTTTATGTCATTTCTCATCAGTGATAAAGATGTGTCTTATCTCGCTCATCTTGTGGTAATTAGCCAAGTTGGGTAGCAGGATCATTACCAATTAAGTGTCGCAGTTAAATTAATGCAGCATCAGTGCACTGTTTCTTAGTTTTTCTTTGCTCTTGTGCTTGGTTTTTGATTTTTTGTGTTCACATAGATTTTGTGTTTGCACTTTGGATGGATTTGATCACACTTCTTCAGTGTTCTTATTGTATTTGCTGATTAATGTTCAAATTTTTGTAGTGTTTGGTAGTATTCACCAGCAAATTTTATTTTATAGAATTTCCTTGTTCCTGTGAAGGTCAAGCATCTTGGATTTTTAAGAAAATTTATTTTTCTTTCTTTCATATTTTCATTTGCGTAATTTTGGGTTGATTTAAATTTTTCTCCCATTCGCTTTTATTTAAACTATGTCTGGTTTTTCCAGATGATTAGTTTGTAGTTGAATTCCACGGGTTTCCTATTTACTCATAAATAATAATTGAGAAAATCTTGTTCTGTGTCTTGGCCATTTTGTTTCCCCCCCCCCCTCTTTTGATAAACCATTTTTCTGTATTTTTTTCGGGTGTAGCGAACAAAACAGAATAGTTATATTTTCTTTTTATTTTTGGTAATTAGTATTTGTTACTTTAAGCCTAATACTTTAGTCTTAATGGATAAGATAATTTGTAATATAATATCTGTTAGTGTAAATAATGCCTGATAGATGGCAGCATGTGGAATGTCTGTTGTATAATACCCTGATCTGTGGCATTTATTTTTCATTTCTCTTGTCTGTGTCGTTGTGAGTGTTATGCAATTTGTAGTGATGTTGAGTTTCTGTAATAACAATGTTTTACAGATCCACAGACTTCTCCTACAGGTTATGGAGCCTGCTGTGTAAGTTCTTTGTTACTACAAACTTGTGAGTTTGATGTTTTTATGCGATATTTCTCGTGCCCATTCGTTTTTTTTCTTCCAACATGGCGATGGCTGAGGAATATGAAGCCTTGAGGGGGGAACTGGAAACATTGAGAGTTTCAATGTCGTCAACTTCCAGGACTATGACCACCAGTTTCATTGTAGGCACTTTGACAGAATCAAAATATCTTGAAGGCAAGAGGAATTTCACCAATTCAAAATTCTCAATGAAAAATTCCTCATGGACTGTCATAAAAATGTATTGTGCTGGAAACTGAACCAGTCGATAGAACATTGGATCATGAAAATCAACTTATGTGAAGCCTACGACTGCAATGATCATGAAGAAATGCAAAACCACTAAAGAAACATGGGACTTGCTAAATGCAACATTTAAGGATAAGAGCATTGTTTGCGTGGTCTGCCTCCATCAGGATCTTCTTGATATTTGTTTTAAAGATTACTGTACAATGGATGAATATCTGAATAAATTCACGATCATCGGCGGAATAACTATTCAAATTATTAAAGTACGAGTGAGCAGAGAAACGAATTGAAGTTTAATGGATACACAAAAACAAGCCGTCCGAACTGAACGAACGCAAAACAACGAATGTAAATAAAACATGTGTTGCCACAAATAAAGCATTAAAGTATATCACGGTTAACGGTTAGCAGGTAATTTTTAAATATTCAATATTCCCCCTAAAATTAAACATGCTAACAAATAAAAAAAAAGAAAGAAAACAACTAATACATAAGCACAGATGCAAGAATACTGAACGGATACAAAAGGAAAAAAAAAATATATATATAACGATACACAATGCAACACATCATTTTTCCTTCAATGCACACATCCCTATCATTTCTTTCAAATGATTAAACCTTCCACAAGGAAGTGGCTTAGTGAATAAATCAGCAGCTTGCTCTTGAGTCGAACAGTTATGCACATCTAGTTGTTCTTTCTGGTACAGTTCTCGAATGAACTTGTATCTCACATCAATGTGCTTGGTTCTGCAGTGAAACTCTGGATTTGTTATGAGTCTGATGGCACTCTGGTTGTCGACCTGTAGTAAAGGAACACCACTTGAAATACCAAGTTCTTGAAACAAGTAATGAAGCCATACTATTTCTTTTGCAGCTTGACTCGCCGCCACAAACTCAGCTTCAGTTGTAGATAGAGCTAGGCATTTCTGACGTTGACTCTTCCATGTTATTGCGCCACTGCTGCACAAAAACACCATGCCTGAGGTTGATCTCCTTGACACAGGATCCCCTGCGTAATCTGAATCACTGAATGCTTCTAAAGCACCAGCTTTGGAATCAGATGAGTACAAAATACCCCATTTCACTGTACCCTTTTGGTATTTCAATGTCCTTTTCACAACATTCCAATGACACTCTTGAGGTTTGTCTAATACCCGGGAGAGCATACCAAGCGTGTAAGCTATATCAGGTCGAGTTACCGTAGCTAGAAACAGGAGGCTCCCAATAGCCTCTCTGTAAGGAACATCAAGGGCTGGAGCAGCAGACATCTCTGCTGTTAAACAACACTTTTCAATAGGCGTGCCTACCGGATTTGCATCTGTGATATTAAAACGGGCTAATATTCGTCTGCAATAAGATTCCTGATGGATGAAAATCGATCCATCATCCAAATAATTAATTTGCATACCCAAAAAGTACTTGGCATTATCTATTACAACTGCAAATTTAGATCTGAGTTGGTCAAGAAATATATTTAGCATTTTTAAGTCCTTGGAAAATATCAGACCATCATCCACATAAAGGATAAGAAAAAAGGTTTTCTCTGCATTAGCAAACAAGCATAGATCTGAACTTGAAGATTTTAAGCCATGATTTCCTAGAAATTTGCTGAATTTTTCATTCCAGCACCTGGGGGACTGTTTCAGTCCATAGATGCTCTTCATCAATTTGCAGACCTGATTTGAACCATTCTCGAAACCTTCTGTCTGGTTCATGTAGATTTCTTCTTTTAGTTCTCCATGAAGAAATGCTGTTTTGATGTCAAACTGAGCAACCTTCAATTTCTTCTTAGCAGCCACGCTTAACATCGTTCTCACAGTATTCCAGCGAACAACTGGACTGAACGTTTCAGTGTAATCTACACCAGGTATCTGTCCAAATCCTTTAGCGACCAGACGTGCCTTATATCTTGTCACTGCACCATCTACATTTTTCTTAGCTTTGAACACCCATCGACTTCCTATGGCTTTTCTATCACTTGGCAAATCCACCAGCTTCCATGTCTTGTTTTCAATTAGAGAATTCATCTCTTCTTGTAAAGCAGCTTGCCAATGACTTGAATCCTTTGATGACATTGCTTCTGTGTAAGTGACTGGTTCATCACATTCTGCCAGCATGACATAATCATCAAACTTGGATGGCTTCTTCAGCTTCAACCTGTCTCGTAAATTATACGTATCTGTGTCTGGCTGTGATCCAACTTGCTTGGAACCATCTGTCTCTTCGGTAACTTTTTCAGTAAACTCTGGATTGTTGATGAAAATCTGCTTGCTCGTGATTTCATTCTTGAACACAACGTCCCTCGAAAGCACTATTTCATCTTTACTGGGTATCCATACCCTGTAGCCATCTTTATCGCCACAATACCCAACAAAATATCCTTTCTGAGCTTTCTTATCAAACTTTTTTCTTTTCTGTTTTGGAACATGCACAAAACATTCAGCACCAAACACACGTAAATGATTGAATGGCGACTCTTTGTTATACCACAGTTCATAAGGAGATTTTTCCTCAACACCACTCGGTCCAGTTCGGTTGATAACATAGGCTGCGGTATTAACAGCTTCTGCCCATAGCTTTTCTGGCAATTCCTTGGCGTGTAGCATAGTCCTGGCGGCTTCCACAAGAATCAGATTTTCCCTCTCAATTGCTCCATTTTGCTCTGGTGTGTATGTCATTGAGTTTCGGTGAATCAATCCAATTTCTTTTACAGTGGATTCAACTTCGGAATTCTTGAACTATGAACCACCATCAGTTAGTAGCTCTTTAACAGTATGACCTCGAGTTCGTACTTCAGCAAGAAAATGCTTCACCTTTGAAGGAACTTCAGACTTTGCCTTCAAGAAGTATACCGATCTGCACCTCGAGAAGTCATCCTTGAATACAACATAATATCTGCTTCCACCCAACGATTTTTCAGGCATCGGCCCACAGACATCTGCATGGATCAGTTCACCAACTGTAGTTGGCCTCGTTGTTCGGGTACCGAAACTGAGTCTATGCATTTTACCATATGCACATGCATCACAAAAATTTCGACTGAACTGAATGTCCATACCTTTACTTTTGAGGAATTTCTGTACATGTTGATTGTTCTGGTGACCTAGTCGCTCATGCCACAGTTGAATATCAGAATTTTTCACAGCAAGACAAGCTTTAGAAATTATGACACGCATCAAAAGCTTGTACACACCACTGAGTTGATGAATTCCAACAGCAACAGTCTGCTTCCCATTTCGGAACTCTCTTGTGCTTTGTGTAGCAACTTCGATGAGACCATGATTCAGAGCAGATCCCGATGAGAACAGATTCTGGTCAGATTTAGGGACATACCAAGCATTTTTCAATTGACCTGGTTTCCACTTCCCACATACCAGCATTTCCACATCAATCGTGCCGTATCCTTCAGCATACATGAAAGTTCCATCACCGAGACGAAGCGGTTTTGGCTCATCAAAAGGAACATACGAAGAGAAGAAATCCGAACGAGTCGATATGTGATGAGAAGCCCCCGAATCAATTATCCAACAGTCCTTGTTAACATCTGTGACAGACATGAATGCTTGTCCCTGAGAACTCTGGTCAGAAGTTTCATAATCTTTACTTGAACGGCAGTTCTTTTTGATATGACCGACTTTCCCGCAGGAGTAGCACTTCACAATTTTCTTCTTCGGCTTTTGAGTTTTCGAAGTTTCGAGCTTTTTCTTAGCCGTCGAACTAGCATTTTTTGCAATAAATGCTACAGTGCCCGGTTCGGAACTGCTAGATCTCTGTTCTTCAAGTCTCTGTTCGTGAAGCCTGGGACGTTCAGTCAAAGTCGCTACACTTCTTTTGTTATGCGGAACTGACTCCCAAGCGTTTTGGAACTCCAGGTACTCACTCGGAAGAGTATTGAGTATCGTATTCAGCAACATTGAAACAAGAAGACTTACATTTTCTTCTTTGAGCTCCTCTTGCAAATCTTGCCAAATTCGTCGCAGTTTTGATACATGGGAGGCGATACTGTCAGCTGGATCCTTGGTGTAGTTAAATAGCTGCAAATACAGTAAGTCCAAGCGTCTCTCATTTTTCTGTTCGTATACAGTGTGCAATGCATTCCACATATCTCTGCCAGATTTGCAGGTAAGAATATGCTGCTTTGACTCACCACGAACACTCGACCCGATTATATATCGTGCAATAGCATCAGCCTCCTCAAAAGCTTTGATATCAGCACCAAACTTCATGCGTTCAGGCTCGGTTGCGTTTTCATCCAACGAAGCAGGATACGTGACTTGTCCCGAAACGACTGGCATCACTTTTTGGATAGTCAGCTGTAGTTCCACATCGAATTTCCAGCTTGTCCAGTTCTTTATACCTTCCAACTTATCGATGGAATGAAGCTTCTCCATTTTCCCACTTGAATTGGAAACTTAAGCTCGAAAAGTAAACAGATATTAAATTTTGTTTCCGAAGTCAAAATTCCGCAACCGTAGACACACGACCATTAAACAAACTCACTACGAAGTGGAGGGTCACTGGGCCCATAACCTATTCAAATTATTAAAGTACGAGTGAGCAGAGAAACGAATTGAAGTTTAATGGATACACAAAAACAAGCCGTCCGAACTGAACGAACGCAAAACAACGAATGTAAATAAAACATGTGTTGCCACAAATAAAGCATTAAAGTATATCACGGTTAACGGTTAGCAGGTAATTTTTAAATATTCAATAATAACTTGAGAATGTCAGTAAATCGTTGGATGGCCATGCCATCGATGGTTTCATTCTCACAATGATACCAGATTACTACCAGCCTCTCGTCTTGGGAATTCGCAAATCCAGGCAAAAAGTAAAGGCTTTGTTTATGAAAAACCTGCTGCTGGAAGACATCATTCAAGTTCCAAAATCGCCATCAAACTCTGTTTTTCACAAAAAAGCAACCTGCCAGTGCTACAAAAAAAATCCATTGTTTCAATTACAATGAGAGTTGACACAAGTCTATGACCTGCTTTAAACCAAAAAGAAAAAATGCCCAGAAAAATGCAAGTAAGTGTTCTTCTAATGCTGTTTACTCCGAAAGAGAAATAGCTTCTAAAGCAACTATGTTTTCAATATTTTCTACAGCTGTTTTCTCTGAGAAACATGAATGGTCCATAGACTCTGGTGCATCAACTCATCTCAGTTGTTCATTGTCTGTTTCACATGATGTATCATCTGAAGAAGAGGCCCGCCTAGCCAATGATAGAAAATTGCCGGCCACAGGGCACAGGGACATAGCCATAGTGCTCAGCTCTTCAAAAACACTACCTGCTAAGGATGTCAAGTCTGTGCCTACACTCCCTCTGAATTTGTTTAGTGTTAGCAAACTTGCTGAACAGTCAGCCTAAGCTATCAGTCATCTTTGGTGAGAACAGTTGCAAAATACTGAGAAGAGAAAACAGAAAAACCAATGGATGACAGCTCATCTGTTGTGGCAACTACAACAGAAGTCAATGAACTGTATCGTCTTTATAATGAAACAAATTTTGTTTGTGCCATTTCAATGACACCTGTCGGACATGGCATAGGAGACTGTGTCATCTTAATTTTTGTTCCATGAGAGAACTGTAAAAGGTGATATAATCATATTGATGATACATTCATTTCATTATCATCTGAGATGGTTGACAGTGAGCCAATACATTACGTGAGGTGCAAAATCTTTTATCCAACATTGCCTCATCACCAGTGTTTGATAAAAGAGTTACACTGATGCACTTCCATCCTGCACGGTGACGTATTAACTCTTCAAAAACCTATTCTTTCTCTCTCTACGTCACTCTCTCCTCTCACTTGCCACTCCTTTCTCTGGGGGAAAAAAAAAGATTCTCTTCTGGTGTGTATTTCTTGGATTAAAAAAACTTGTTTTCAACAACAAATGTGATAGAAAATCGGGAACGTAATTAGGCTGGGGCAACTGGGGCACTGTCCCAGGGCTCCAAGCCAAATGGGACCCACAAAAATTTACACTAACCAGGGGTCTGTTATCCGAAATTCGGATCCATTTTCCGGACACTTCATAAAATTCCGGATCAGAAAAACTAACTTTTCACAAAATAAAAAAATAATGAATCCTTAAATTTGAAATTTCATTTCTTTTGCCATAGATCAACTAGATTATTTCGCTTTTTACAAAATTACTAATTTCTGACAAAATTAATGACACATTTCACAAAAATAAAGAAAATTTTCACAAAAACAGGACCCTGCAAAAAAGTCTGGGCAGACCCCTGCTTATCCCAAATAGCAGTCTTCCCTGTGCTCCGTAAAGGCACAATAAGGCCTTATAGGAAAATGAGTTTTATGTCACCCGCAGCTCACTTGCCCACTTCATGCTTTTACTGCTGCTCCCCAGAATAGTTAAGCAGTGCCGTCTTAAGGCATTGGCCCACCTGGGCATGACCCGGGGGCCTCACAAAAATGGGATCTGGTTGAGATTTTTTAAAATTTGCCTAGTAGGGCCTCAGAAAAATCATTTGGCCCAGGGCCCATGATGCTCTTAAGACGGCCCTGTAGTTAAGCAGTGTTTTCAATTATACTAATATACTATAAGTACTAATTCAAAGCAAAAAAAGGCACAAAAATCAATATCTTCATCTCACTGGGATGCCTCTAGAAGCCACGGCACACACTTTGAAAATTCTGTCATATCACATCACTGGATTTGATGGTTCACATTAATGATACATTTATTTAATTATTATCTGAGGTGGTGGAGATTAAATTAATCTATTATATCATGGGTGGCCAACTTCTCTCTATTCACGGGCCAATATAATGTTCAGTTGCTACATCCACTCCGATGTATATGACACAGTTCAAGCTCAGAGACAAGGTGAAATGGTAAAAGTCCGAAAAATGATTCAAACATTTTTATTTGGGACTTATTACCAAGTCAAAGCCCATTTTTTATTCAGTCAATAAACCATCGTTAACTTATTAGTTCTTGACACTTATTTATTACTTAATAAATATAGTAAAATTGAACAGTTTAAAATTAAATTAATTAGGAATTAATATTAATTAATTTTTATTTATTTTATTTATTCTGAACAGTAAAAACCAGTTTTGAAGAATAAAAAAACGATAATGAACTCAGCATTTTATTAATGAATATTAGTTTTCCTAAATGCTGCCACATATCCAAGTTTAGGTTCACTTGTACTCGAGGCCATTAGTTAGCGTCCTGACATCTCCAGAAGGGTGCAGGGTCATGATGCAATGCATGGAGAGGCAGATCAGTGGGCGAAGCACACTCTTCACCCATGTGCGTCAGCGCGAGCAGCGTGCCATCATAACGAAATAAGAGCATTACTCAATACTATTAATTCATTAATAAGTGTTATTCACACGAGTAATTATAAATATTGAACAATTATTAATTAATCCTGGTGGGAAACTATTAAGTTAATGATGTTAAATTAATTCATTTATATAAAACGGGCTTTAACTGGTAGGAGTAAATTACTTATGAGCTTCAATTACTTAAATAGCATCAAAACCTCATCATGGTGGTTATTTTGTTTGTTAATTCATTATTTGTTTATAATTATTAAATTATTATTCATAAACTAATAAACATCAGAAACTAATAAATTCATGGTGATTAATTGATTCATTTAAAACGGACTTTGACTTAGTAAAAATTCGAAATGAAAACGTTTACAAGCGTTTTTTGGACTTTCACCAACTCACCTTGATAAAACCGAGTCTCTGGGATTTTACTGTGCCATATGAACCGCAATAAGTAATATGATGAAAGATGGACAATTTAGTCGATAAACTTTCACTGTGGGTGTTGTATTCCTCAACTTCTTCATAAACTGACATATTCAAGTTGCCTTCCCAGCTAGATGTAATGCATCAAAATAATTTGCTTCTTCCAAAAATGATTTCATCCAATACAATCATCCACACAGTGGCATCAAAGCCGGGGGTGCTCAAGAATCTACAGTAATTTGTGGCATGGATCCCGAGCACTCCCAGAATTGATTCAGAAATTAACATTTCCGATATAAAACTAAAGACGAGCACCCACAGTTTAGAAACTGTGGGTGCCTTCAACCCCCCCCCCCCCGCATCCACATAAGCTTCATGTTTTTTAAAATCAAAGCCATTACAGAGGTTGCAAATGATAAATTTCCTATAGCAAATGGTAAAAAAAAATTCTTATCCATAACTACTACCAGCAACAGCACAACACTAACGAAGACTGACGAAAACTTTTGCAAAAACAATTTTATATAAATCTTTTATAGTGTAATGTTGTCCATTTCCTGTATAAAATAAATTTTATAAAATTTAAATATAAAGTTTATGAAAGATTTTTGTCAACTTTTATAAAAGAAATTTCATCAAACTTTTTATAGTGTAATACTGGCCTAAGAGAACATAATCAATCTTATAGAAAAAAAAATTAATGAGAAAAATGACTTGGTAAGAAAACAAGTTTTGGGCCAAAACAGCATATATACTAGCAACTACAGATAGTTCTTTTATCTCTCCTCACAGTTATATTATTATTTATTTTTTTGAGTCTTCCAAAGTCCAGTCTGTCAACTATTTTCCTCAATGCACAGCAAATTATTAAGACCTGTGAGTTTTTTAAGAATGATGCTCCTTCGAAACAACTTCCAAAAGCACAGTGCAAAATGTGTAAATCACAAGGTCAAACGTAAATAAGTTAAAATGAACTGGATGGTTTTTACTGCACTGTCCATTCTTTTTTAAAGGGATTTGTTTACAATTTATTGTTAAATGCCAACATCATCGTTTTTTTTTGACAAACAAAGCACTTTTATTTCTAGCTCTTTGCAGATCTTTGTAAACATTGTTTATTCCTCTGCATGTTCTGAAAATACAGAAGACAATTAAATGCTATTTGGTAGCATCAGAATCACAAAACCTAGAAGAGACCTATGTTTAACTACTTTTTACTAACTTTTACCCTAACTGCTTTATTATGCAAACTGTTGTTTCACATACACAAAATGTGCACCATAATTTTGAATGATGAATGTTAGTTACTCTACATTGAATATCTAAGACCATGAAGTAGTAAATACAAATTTTTTTCCAACCAGACAGAATTCTTTAATGACTACTCTACTTTTTGAACTAACTAAGCAAAAGAAAAATTAATAAACTACATGTCCCATATACACCCCCCTAATAACCAGAAAAACCATAGTTTCTGCTTTGTGGCCGTTCAAGTATTACTTAAGCAAATTTTTAGCCATTTTTGACCCCCTCCCCCCTTGTCAGCAAAATTTCGTCATCAGCTCTGCCTCTCTGAATCCTAACTCATATTTTCATAAAGGGTGGTTGATTACGTAAGCATCCCCCCCTTGTCATCAAAAGTCAGCAAATCGAGACCCCCCCCCCCCCATCGATGATGATGTAATACTTGAACGGTCCCTTTGGCATAATCATTAATTGCAATCTATTACATTTGTATTCTTTGGCAATATATTAATGATTCTCTCTTCATTTAAAAAACAGTTACCTGGATTTCGTTGACAGAATTTGGTAAAAAACAAAGTAGGAAAAAACCTAGAAAGTAGGCCAGTTTGCAAAAAGTGGGGCGTGGTAGCCCAGGTCGATAAGGTACTTGCCTAAAGTGCCAAAGGATGTTTAGAGGTGTCGTGAGTTCGATACCGAGTTCATCCTTGTCAGAAAACTTTCCTGACACAGGGGTACAACAGAAACGACGACATGACCACAGAAAAAATTGTTTCTGCAGGGAGTCCCCATTGAGGGGTTAGTGCACCAACCTCTCGATGAGTATAAAAACAAGCCTGCAGTTCGGAATCAGCAATAAATTGTAGGTCCCGGTCTAATTAGCCCTCGTGTGCTGAAAATGACCATGGTGTGACTAAAATGATCGAAGTTTGCAAAAAGTAGGACAAGTGGGAGACCTATATTAGTGTAAAATCTTTGTATTGGTCAAAATGACAGCTACTGCCATTTAAGTAGAACTTCATTTTGCAACTGAACTAAGAAACCCAGAATATGTATGTTCTGGGGAAATCAAGAGTCTTGAGAAAAGTCATGAAATTTTAATACTCTGAGGATAACCATTTAGGTGTAATAGCCTGTAAGATCAAAAGAAGCATTGCGGTAAAAAGTGACCGCATCCGTCATTCTAGTGCTAATTTATAGAAACCAGTATACTATTAGGTGATTACATTGGATATTATACCCACAAAGAGAGATCTACATATCATTTTTGTTTGTACAGTGCCATAAAATTTTGTGAAAAAAATAGTAAAATATCCTTAAAACTAAATTTTATTTTTCTTCTAGCTTATTTCAGGAATTAGTTTAACTGATACCTTTCTGATGAGGAGATATAATTATGATGATTTAGACCAAATATTGGTAACATCAGATGTTGCAGAGCATTAGTGAGTTTTTCAATTATATGATATTCAATTGTATTTCATCAGTATTAAAGTAATGAAAATAACTTGATCAATGTGGAGTATTGTCCTTATAATTATACTGACATTACTCAGACCTAAGTAGGGCCCGTTCTGGTGGACATACTCCATTGAAATTTGTGGAGCGTGGAGAAAAAGAAAATGCAATAAAAAGTCTCACTAAGATATCCATTTTTAGGCTAAGTAGTTCTTAAGAAAAACTAGAGTATGGAACTTTAATATTATGAACACCCTATAGCCAAATCACGATGTTTTTGCTGCATCATCTAGTTTTATAGTTTTTACAATTTACTTATTGTGACTGAACTTTTAAAACAGACTGTAAGTTATGCAATCACTAAAATCGTATACATATTTTTCCACTAGAATTACAGCAGAAATCAATAATTCTGACCGTAACCAGAGGTGGCCAACCCATGGCACACATGCCACATTAAAGAAATTCTATGTAATTTTTCAGTTGAAGAAATTCTCTCTAAATTTCTAACAATCTTTATTATCTGTATAGATAATACAACTATATTTGGTATGGTACGCCTTCTCAACAATAATTGTCATAATTTTTTATTCAATGTGGTTTCATTCCTCATCACTAGTGTCCACATTATATGCACTAAAAAAGTGGCAAAATATGTTCTAAAAATAAGTAAATATGCACTTGAAAATGCCGAAATGTACATTAAAAAACCCAAAATATGGTCTAAAATTCTGAAAAAGTTTAAAATTGAATTATGTACCAAAAATGAGAAAATATTCATTAAAAAATCGTCATGCAAAGAAAACATATACGTTATTAAAATTCATATTTTCTATTTCTTATAGTGCATATTCATTTACAAAAATATCTCCACATATTTAGGCATTTTTAATTTTTAGTTTGCTGTAGCTGCTCAATAACGAAATACAGTGGAACCTCGCTATTTGATGTAACAATAAATCTGCCTACAATAATATTTTCCCCAAGTCTTGTTAAGATATGTCTTCAATCTATTGGTAAACTTCTGCCTCTCGATAAAAGAATGATCCCTGGACAACGATATTTGTTCTTGGTCTGCAGAGTATCATTATATCAAGGTATCACTGTACCATAAAAAAAAGAATTTCGACACAATATTGGGAAAAATACAATATTAAAAATATTTCTATTAATTCACCAAATCTCACCTGCGGAAAAAACCAATGATTGAAAAAATGATTTGAAAATCTTTTTTAAATCATCTGTTAAAAAAAGTGATTAAGCTTAAATAAATTTTTTAAAATATGCGCTTATTCTGAAAATTCTAATTTTATGAAGTAATGCTAAAAAAACCTCTGAAAATGCGTAGGCACATAATCTGGGCTCTACTCATCACGAAAACACCCAACCAGAGGCACTGACATGCCGTTTAAATAACATTGGAAGAAGGGAGGCTAGGTTTGTTGGATGCTCCAACAAATGCTCTCCCAAAGCAGAATATGCTGAAAACTGTGATGTATGCCGCAGAGAACAATCTCAATAAAAATTTCAAAAAAAAAAAACTCTTCTGTGTAAAACACATTATAGGAATGTTTACAGCAGAACATTTTCATTTGGCAGAGGACTCATTGCGAAACATTCTGCTTCGAGGGATCCTGATATACAGAGTGTCCCACAATCGACTGACAGTTGTGAAAATGGGATATCAAGTCATTCTTGTGGAATATAGGATGAATAGTTATTGAAATAAAAAAATGAACTTTTTATATGGACACCCTGTGTCCAAAAACCCAATTGAAAAGTTGTTGCCCTGTCTCTCCTGATGCCAACAAAAAAATCATGTTTCTAAATGCAACTGGCAGATATATTTGAATTCAAAAATCGGGAGAAGCTGGGAAAGAACACAGACAACGCTTTTTTCCCGACTTTGCTCTATTTTGAATTCAAATATCTCTGTGAATATTGCACTTAAAAATGTTAAATTTTCTTTGATGGCATCAGGTGAGACAGAGCAACAACTTTCTAATTGTGTTTTTAGGCACATAGTGCCCGTATAAAGAAGTTATTTTTATTTTAATAACTATGCATCCCCTTGCAACATGAATGACCTATCTGAAATTCCTGACTTCACACATTTATATTCCGCAAGAATGATTTCAATATCTGTCAGTTTTTTGTGCTATCCCATTTTGTAAACTGCAGTCAATTTTGTGGGACACTCTGTATAAACGAAATTCAAGGGTGCCTTTTTGGGCATGTTTTGCATTTCAATGAATTATTAGGGGACCAGGTGTCCCGAGCCCCTGAATTTTGATTCCTATCCCTGATATTAATGTACATGAAATAAATTTTCATTGGTGCATGCATACAGTTTGCATAATGATAATCAAAAATTTAAATTCAAAAGCAAATAAATTTTTTTATTAAAAAAAACAAAGCACTTGAATCTAAACAAAAGGATAGTTGAATATGATAAATTTTCGATTTATAGACTAAAATTCACCAATTAGATTGTCTAATTTTACTGTCCACTAATGGGGAGTGTCTGTTAAGGGAGGTTCTACTGTATTCAAATTTAAAGTCATAATTTAGAGTTAGGAAAACAATTTTAATATTAATTTCAATAAATAATAAAAATTCGAATAGGCTTTGTTGAAAATACGGGAAATAACAGGACATTTTTGTGAAAAAGTCCTGTGAAAATTTGTGTAAAATTACTTGGAAAAAAAAGGGAACATCCCAGGAAATCATATGGTCACCCTACATATATATATGCTTTCCAATTTTTTTTTTATTGTAAAGTAAATTTTTCAATATTGTCTCAAACATAAAATGATTTCTGCTTAAATTTTGATTTGTATACTAAACTGCCATGGTTATTTTTTTTCTAAAGCAAGACCTTTAGTACTTAATATATTCATGTTAAAAAATGCAAACTATAATTTTTAAAAAAAATTATATCTTGCATTTCGAACTCAAAATTTAAAATGACAAAGTTAAATATTAATTTACAAAAAATCTAATTTCATTAAAAAAAAATTTACCAACCACCATATGAATGTTCTTGAATTTTTTTTACTTTCAAAAAGTATGAACCATAGTAAAGGAGGATGTGTGATCTGTATATTCTAATATTCATAGTGGCACACATATCAAAAATGGTCTAAAAAGTGGCTTGGCCATCCCTGGTTCTAATTTATTTTTTGCTACAAAGATTATACTTGGTAAATTTTGATACTGTTTGAAAAAATGTAAAACAATATGAAAACATGTTCTATCAGTTACTAGCTTTTGTTTGAGACCAATTTTGATGGTGTAGCATTTGGAAGTCTCCTGCATTGTACAGATTTTGAGTTGCAGCACAGCAGAAAGTCTTAATATGCCTCATCCACCGATTTTCTCCGCACAGTATGCAGTGTGACTGGCATGATTGTTTCCTTTGCTATTGAATGACAAATTTTTTCTTCTTTTCACTTTGTTAATAACTAGAGATTATTGGACTGAAGTTGATAATTTTTTGTAAAGCTGAACTTTCTATATTTGCTATCTGTGGTCACGTCAACAAACATTTTTTATACAACTTTTTTACTTTTGATGCTCAGATGATTTTATTAGTTATTATTAACAAAAGTTTCTCTTTGATATGAAAACTTTCGTGTATATTTTTCATATATACTGAAGTACCAAAAAAAAGAAAAATGGTATAAGCAATTGCGTGCAAATTTCATTGTAACACCACCTGTACGCATTATTGGCTGCATTAACCAATGTGTATAGAATGTGTCGAGAGACTTAATTACACTGGGAGAGTCGAGTTTACTATCTATGTAGGATTTTTAGTTATAGTTCTTTGTTTATCGGTAGATGGTGCTATAGCACGCAGGGGAATAATCAGTATTGTAAAGATTAGTTTTAGCAACAGTGAGTTTGCCGGGAGAAGTCGGCGGGAAAAGGCTGCGTTTTTTGTTGTATCTGTGTGTGATCGTCTTGTATGTTTTGTGCACGTAATAAATGTTTAGAAAATGGAGGCTGTGTGTTTTTCTCTGTGAAGAGCCCACAGAAAAATTGGGGGTTCGTCCGGGATCGATGTGAATTCATCGGATTTGGATGTGAGGGTGAATCGTCTTGATTTGAGTTTCCTCTTCAAGTCGCGCTGATTCAAGTAAGCCACCCATGCTCGGAGGTTCGACGATTGCAAGAAGGTTTCGTCTTCGTGGGAATCAGCCTGACCCAGGATTTCGCGATTGGTTTCATGTTCGCGAGACTGCGCTGAAGATTTCGCGGCCGGTTTCATGTTTGCGAGACTGCGCTGAAAATTTCGCTATTGATTTCATGTTCGCGAGACTGTTTAGGATTTCGTGATCAGTTTCGTCTTCACAAGACTGTGCTGGAGATTTCGCGATCGGTTTCGTCTTCGTCGTGGGTAGCCAAGACTCGAAAAGTGCGCGTCCGTGATAAATGTGGATCGCGATAAGTGTTTCGTGCCCATGGGAAAAAAAAGTGTTTCTGACCGAAAGTACATTGCAGTGTCATTTAAGTCCTTTTACACGAGGTCGCCATTGCTTATTTGGCACAGGGCATCAAAGAGGACTTGAAGGTGCTCGCGAGTGAATTAGGGTTGGACACGCCCCCTAATTTCAAAATCATTGATCTCAAGAACGCCATTCTGGAAAGCAAAGAATATGACGAGGAGTTTTGCAAAGAGATGCTAAAAACTATCATAGGTGATAGAAAGGAAGAGTAGCGGAGGAGAGACGCAATGGAAGAGCAGCAGAGGAAAGATGAAGAGTAACAGAGGAGAGACGCAATGGAAGAGCAGCGGAGGATAGACGCAATGGAAGAACAATGTATGAGACTGGAAATAGAGAAACTGAAAATCGAGGTTGAATCCCGATCAAGTGGAAGGACTCAATTTGAAAACACAAAGTCCAGGCAGAGATTTCCAAAACCTGATGCAAAGATTCGATATGAGTGATGATATAACTCTCTACCTTGTGCTCTTTGAGTGGCAAGCTCGCCGGGTATCACTACCAAAGGAGGAATGGGTCACTCATCTTCTAGGACTATTACCTCATGAAATAAACCAACTGATTGCACGAGAGCCCGAGGAGAATGTAGAGAATTACGACCTTGTAAAAGAACTGTTGATGAAAAGATTCAAATTGATGGCGGAAAAGTTTCGTCAGCTGTTTGTCTTGCATCAGAAGAAGCAGACCAGTACTTGGCGAGATTTTCATCATGAATTATGCGCATATTTTGATGGCTGGACGTCCGCTTTAAAAGCCCAGTTGATTTCCGAGATTATCATTTAGACGAATGGAGTAATTTTATCTCTCCTACCCAACTGTCAGAAAAGCTTGATGATTATGAAAGTGTTAAGAGACCTGTCGAAACATCACATGCTGGTGAGTGAGAACGACAAAAATTCCCGAAGCCAACATTCCAAAATTTCCAGGATAAATTCTGCAAAATCAAGGACGTCAAGAATAAAGCAGGAGGATGATGGAAGTTTGGAAATAGACAAACCAAGAAGAACAATAGTCAGATGAGATGTTATGGGTGTGGTAACTTGGGCCACTTGAAGTTCCAGTGTCCCGAATTATTTAAGAACAACAATTGCTCAACATCGTTCAACAAGGACAGCGAGAGGCAGAAAACGTCAGATACTCACATTACCGAAGTTGGAGATGTTCCTACTAAACAGATGAAATTAAAAAATTTGACAGTTTGTGCACTCATCGACACGGGCAGTGCAGTATGCCTATTGCGTGAGGATGTATACAGACAAACTGTTGGTGTTCCGGAATTGATGCGTAAGCTAATACTACTATCTGGAATTGGGGCAGGACAGGTGTGGACTAAAGGATCCTTTGAACAGGAAGTTGAGTTGGACGGGAATAGCTTCACCCTTACGTGGCATGTTGTACCCACAACACAACTGAACTTTCAAGCAGTGATTAGAGCTGGAATCTGGAAACAAGCTTCATTGCACTTCGACGAAAGTGAAGTCACTTTTTGTAAAGAGGAGAGAGGACATTGGCTCATGCAGATATATCTGAATTGGATCAAGACCAACTTGAACTGGATCACATTTGTGATAGAGAAGTGAGAGAGAAGCTAAGAAAGACTGTTTTGTCTTATAAGCCGGAAAAGACTGAAAAAACAAATGTCTCTATGAGAATTATTCACAATGATGAAACATCTGTATATCAGAGAGCTCGAAGCCTATCATTTCCTGAGAGACAAGCTGTGAACAAGCAGATCCATGAATGGTTGGAAGAAGGAATTATCAGACCAAGTTCTTCTGACTATGTCAGCCCAGTGGTATTGGTGAAGAAGAAGGACAACACAACTAGGTTGTGTGTTGATTATAGAAAATTGAACAGGAAGCTCGTCAAAGACAGGTTTCCTCTGCCATTGATAGAAGGTGTTTTAGATAAGTTGCAGGGTGCAAAATTGCACACCACACTAGATCTTAAAAGCGGGTTTTTCCACGTAGATGTTGATGAAGACTGCAGAAAGTACACTTCCTTCGTGGTCCCTAACGGTCAGTTTGAGTTTAATAAGGTCCCATTCGGGTTAAGCACTAGCCCAAGTGTCTTTCAGTGGTATGTTTTTAGCATTTTCAGGGACCTCATGAAAAAAGGTGTTATTATTTATATGGACGACTTGATCATCCCCTCAGCTGATGAAAGGGATGGCTTGGATAAGTTAGAAACTGTTCTAAAAGTGGCGTCAAAATATGGCCTCGAGATCAAATTAAAAAAATGTAAATTTTTGAAACGACAGGTAGAGTTCCTTGGCCATATCGTAGAAAATGGGTCGATACACCCGTCTCCAGAAAAGACACTAGCAGTGAAAAATTTCCTGTCCCAACGAGCATGAAAGCAAACACAGAGTTTTTTAGGACTTGCTGAATATTTCAGAAAGTTTATCCCAGGATACGCCAAGATCGCCAAACCACTAAGTGATTTGTTGAGAAAAGACCATACATTTGATTTTGGTCCCGAACAAGAAGAAGCATTCAAGAAGCTCAAAACATTACTAACCGGAAGTCCAGTGCTAAGTATTTTTCAACAAGGGTGGAGAATAGAGTTGCATACAGATACCAGCAAACATGGTTATGGTGCAGTATTACTACAAGAAGCTGATGACGTAAGCTTACATCCAGTTTACTACATGTCGAAAAAAACAAGTCCCGCTGAGGGGAAGTACAGTAGCTATGAGTTAGAAGTACTAGCAAGAAGCCTTGAAGAAGTTCCGAGTATATCTGTTGGGTACTAGATTCAAAACGGACAGTTTTGAACAGTCACGGACTGTTCAGCATTTCAGAAGACCATGGACAAGAAAGATCTTGTTACAAGAATCGCTAGATGGGCTCTTCTTCTGGAAGAATTTGACTATGAAATCACTCATAGACCCAGTCAGAGGATGCAGCATGTCAACGCCTTAAGTAGACACACAGTCATGATAGTTGGGAATGACACCTTGACGGCGAAACTGAAGAATGCCCAATTAGAAGATGAACAGATACTTAAAGCAGTGCCCTTAGAACACTGCTTACTGACAGTGAATCTGAATAATACTTTTTGTAAGGAACAACATTCTCTACAAGTTTATGAATGATCGTGAACTCATTGTGATTCCAAAAGACATGCAGATGGAGCTGATAAAATTAGCTCATGAAAAAGGTCACTTTTCCACATCTAAGACAGAAGAGGTTCTCAAGCGAGAGTTTCATATTCCTAACTTGAGCAAGCTGACAGAAAGAGTTATTCTCAGTTGTGTACCATGTATATTGGCAAACAAAAAATGTGGGAAAAAGGGAGGGTTCTTGAACCCAATCCCAAAAGCAGATGTACCATTAGGAACTTATCACGTTGATTTCATAGGTCCCTTACCGTCAACAAATAAGAATTACCAGCATATACTAACTGTTGTAGATGCGTTCACGAAATTCACCTGGTTGTATCCGGTTAAGTCTACGTCAGCAGAGGACGCCTTAGAGAAGTTGAATCTTCAGCAGAAGACTTTTGGGAGTCCGTACTGGATTATAACTGACAGAGGCTCAGCAGTCGCTTCGAAAGCTTTCAGTGATTATTGTGCTGAAGAGGGCATCATGCATTTGCAGATTACCACAGGTGTTCCTCGTGGGAACAGACAGGTCGAAAGAATCCACCGTACTGTAATACCAGTCCTAGACAAATTGACTCTCGATGATGCAACAAAGTGGTTCAAGCATGTTGATAAGTTGCAGAGGGTCTTGAAAAGCACGACTAGTCGAAGTATGAAATACACGCCATTTGAACTTTTAACTGGTGTGAAAATGATAAAGAAAGAAGACATTGTACTAAGAGATCTCCTGGTGGAAGAGGCTGTAAATAAATTCCACGATCAAAGAAATGTCATTAGAGAAGAGGCGAAGAAGAATATCCACAAGATTCAGTCTGAAAATAGGTGTACTTACAACAAAAAGTGAAAAAAGGCACCCAAGTACCAAGTTGGTGACTATACAAAGGACTCAGTTCGGCCCCGGACTGAAGTTGAGACCCAAATTTTTTGGTCCATATGAAGTGACAAAAGTGAATGCTACGGACAGATACGAGGTCAAAAAAGTCGGAGATTATTCAGGTCCTATCACCACTACTACGGCAGCTGATCTCATGAAACATTATTAGAAATGTATATGAATATTGTTTTGAATTTTTTATGCTGATACAAATTTTATGTTCAGAATTTTTTATGCTGATACAAATTTTATGTTCAGAATTTTTTATGCTGATACAAATTTTATGTTCAGAATTTTTTATGCTGATACAAATTTTATGTTCAGAATTTTTTATGCTGATACAAATTTTATGTTCCAAATTGTTCATGCTTATACGAATATTGTGTTAATTTAAAATGTCAGTGAGCCGCAGGATGGCCGAGCTGTAGGATTTTTAGTTATAGTTATTTTTGTTATCGGTAGATGGCGCTGCAGCACGCAGGGGAATAATCAGTATTGTAATGATTAGTTTTGGCAGCAGTGAGTTTGCCAGAAAGGCTGCGTTTTTTGTTCTATCTGTGTGTGATCGTCTTGTATGTTTGTGCTCGTAATAAATGTTTAGAAAATGGAGGCTGTGTGTTTTTCTCCGTGAAGAGCCCACATCTATTCATGGGCAAGCATATACTGCAGCTCATAGCAAATGTCACTTACGTACAGATTGTTAACTTTCCAGTCTTTTGGCCATAATTTTTTAGATTGTTATTCAAAAAAAGAAAAATTAAAGGCTTTAGTCTATTCATGACGGCCTATTGCTGTTGATATTTTTACATCTGCTAATGAAGGTGAGTTAATTTCACTACCTAATTTATATAGTTCACTTAGTATTTACAAGCCAGATAGCACAAACATGACAGTAAGAGAAGTAACCAACCCTGTAACTTCACTCACTTTAGCAGATCAGACTGGGAGATTACTAGACGAAAAGAGTGAATTACAGTAGATACACAAACAAAAGTTATGATTAAAAAATGTTAGCTTCGGAGCACAAAATATATAAGGAAAGGCTTATTTGACTCGTGAAAGCTCATCTATTTTAATTTTTTTTTTCTCGAAACCAATACTATACTTGAATTACTTCATGTAAAAAGGATATTTCTCACAGACTAGTTTTCAGAAAACAGCAAAAAAGACTGTCCCTGACTGCAGTAGCCTTTTACACCTAAATTGTGTAACTTTTACAATAGCTATATTTTAGAAGACCCTATAGAGCACGTCTTTTTGGCATAAAACATACTTAAATGTCAAAAAGCTAATTTTGCAAAAAATGGTCCTTTTAGCATGAAGCGATTCAAGATGCCTTTTGCAAAATTACTTTTGTTCTGTATGTATACTCTACCATGCTCATTTATTTTTTTATGCATTTGATAATATAATGTGGGATGGGTGTAACAAATTAAAGTCCTCGTTATTTTAAGCAGGAAAGTTAGCTTCAAGATAATTTGAGCTATACAGCATTTTCAGGAATGAATTAACCTTTAAAATGTAGAATGCTAAAATTAATGACTTGATGTTCCAATAATAATTGAAATGATAGCCAAATTATTATTGCAAGTTGTTTAACATTGCTGTCTGAAATTCCAAGCACATACTGCCAACATAATTTTTTTTGAAAAGTTAATATAAGGATGCTTTCATTTTTTTATTGCAGGTATATCTTAAAAATTTGGGAAAGGCTCATACCTTCCACCCTTACGATCACATTAGTGTAAAAAAGCAGCTGCTATTTTGAAAGTAATTGTATCTTGAGATATTGTGTATTAAACTTATCGGTTTTAAAAAATGAAAAAATTTGAATGTTCAGTTGTTGCTTCCTTTACATGTTGGAAGAGTATATTTTTAAACCTTATTAGTTCAACTCAAATTGTTTACAAACCCATTATAATATTATGAATGAATGAACTAGTCAGATTTTTTACATGAGAATCATCCAGAGATGTTCCTAACATTTTGCTTAAATATTAACTGATAAATGTGTAAGAAACAAATGATACACATTTTAAGACTGTCTTGAATGTATGACAGGAGGATCAATAGTACAGGCTGTCCCAAATTGTTTGCACAGCGAATATCTCTAACTGTTGAAACATACTTTTTGTAATTCAAAGTTTTCAAATGATGTGCAGTTACTTAAAATCTCAATTTGTTTGAGGGGTCATATACAGGAAAAAATAAATTAACTTTCTACACAGTCTGTGCTCAAAAACTCAATTAAAAAGATTTGCCCTGTCTCTTCTGAGGCCAACAAAAAATTCACTGAGATTTTCAAATTTGAAAAATAGGAAATTTGAGAAAAACAGCTATAAGTGTTGAAAAATCATTTTACCCGCATTTAACGCTGTTTCTTCCCGAATTTCCTGTTTTTTGAATTCAAATATATCAGAGAATATTGTAAAAATGTGGATTTTTTTTTTTGTCGGCAACAATTCTCTAATTGAAAGTATGTTTTGAAATTCAACAGCAGAGCTGTGTAAACAATTTGGGACAGCCTGTATAGGTGACTGTATGCATGTGCAGTGTGTTGGACAAGAGATAAGCTGTGAACTAGTATGCCCACACTTTATTAGAGCCTGATTATTATAGGGTCTACTACTTTTATTCTTAGGGATGGGGGTAATAAATATGCAACTTTTGTTTTTCCACCTCTGCACAAACCTATTGTGACCTCATTGCTACAAGATCCCAGAGGAGTGGTGCAAGTCTCTTTGATCTACTGACCTCGTTTGGACCCTCCCATGTGGTCACTTCTTTGCTTGTCTTATTAATCATCATAACCTATCATTCCGTTCACATTATACGGGAGCTCAGCAGATTACTCTAGGACAAAGCATAGTGCACAAGTTGAGAGCAGCGTGATATGTGCTACAAATAATAAAAGAATGAATTTCATACCATTGTGCACTCTGAATGGGTACATGGAAAGCTTGACAGATATCCATAGCCGTTTATGGTGACAATGTCATGTCCTATAAAAAATTGTGTCATGTAATGCTCAATGAAAGAAGCAAGGCAGAGTTTCAACAGTGTGTGAAAATTTTTGTCAAGTCTGTCTCAATTTTACAAGAAAGGTTTCAAGTTGGTTTTATGGTTTGTGTGTGTGTTAATTCAACATATTTTGTTGGAGAAAGGTGTTTAAAAAAGTAGTCAAAACATTACATTGGGTTCTGATGGTGTATGTTTCAGTTTGTAATAAATTTTACCTTAGAGAACATAGATGAAGTCAATTTTGATTCCTCGTATCTAAGAAAAATATAAAACTAACATAACTATTGCAAGTTCTAGAATAATTTTTTTTCAAAACACAAGTGTTATAGTAATTAATCTGTAAAATATATCAGCATTTCTGCTGATCTTGTGGCAAACATGGCTTATAACAAATAAAATTTTTGGTCCTGACCTGTCAGATTTTCTCTTATTATATCTTTGACTTAAAAAATTTACTTGGCAATTTTCTGATGAAAAATTAAATCACATGTTTAAAAAAGAAAACAAAAGCCGTGATACAGTTAAGTCTTAATAATTTGAGGTGAATAGGACAGACTATTTGGTTATCCTGAAAAAAAAATGACTTTTAGGGGTGAGGAATGGAGAGCCTCCTTATATTTATTTTATGGTAAATACAGTGGATCCTGCTTATAACGTTTTTCAAAAAACTGTCATAAAAAATCTTGTAAACAGGAAATATTAATGAGAATTATTTAGAGTTTTGGACCACGAAAATAAGTTGTACTAAGTGGGGAAACATAAGTGGGATTGACTGTATATAGTAAAGATTTTAGAAAATATATTGCTGCCTCAGCTAATGAAACTAATCTGTTCCTTAATTGTGTTCGTTAGTGGAACACAATTTCCACATAGGTTTCTGTGAGGAATGGTTTAATTTGTTCCAGGTACTCCAAACTTTGAAGATAATTCTTTTAAAACACCAAGGAGAGCTATAAAATAGACAAAAACTGACAGAAGGCTAAAATAAACAGCTTCAAAATTGGATAAATGAGAATTTATAGGAAAATCTTTTCATTTTACACTATGTACACAACCAGCACCGGCTTTAGTAGACTAAAGCTTGTGTTGACACACCCCAGTCAAGTTCGTAGGCATCTATCTATTTGTGATTTGGTAGCTTATTTCTGTGTCTATACATGCCAATGGGAAAGATAAGCTCCTAAGATGTTCAGACTGTTGAGTTTGATTCAAAGTCTCTTGCAGTGAAAGAACATGTGCACTGAAAACATAGTCTCCTTTTATTTCAATACATTTTCAATTTCAATTTAGCTGAACCTTTCATTTTACATCACGGTTCAGAAAATTTTAGAAAAAATGTGGAGGTACATCTGGAAAAAGATTGAGGTGGATATGAGGGCCATTTTCCATTTCAAATCACCCAGCAAAATGACACCCATGGTCACAGATTTTTATAATTTTTTTTATTTGTTGCTTTCACCATCCTTACTAACCATGTGAAATACTATTTGCATATGTCTAAAACTTTTTGAGAAAAAAATGTTGACAAAGATAACTTTTCTGAGGCTCGATTTTTAAGAGGCATTGTTTGTGAGAAAATCATAACTTTTTCAATATATTCAAGTGAAATTTTCGCTAAAATGTTCGCAAAAACGTACAAAATATGAATAAAAATAATTTATACACTTACATTTGAAATTTATATGCAAAAAAATAATGTTAACTTTGTCTTTATGGAATTTTTTGTGAGAAAAATACAATTTTTCTAACGTATTTTTGGATCAGAGGCACAGAAGTTTTGCCAAAAAACAACTTTTATTTTAAATTTCTTCTAAATATATGAAGTGAAAGACTGGGCAAAAAAATAATGTTTTTTTGATCGTTAATATATTTATTCTGGCTCACAACACAAAATTCATCAAAATGATACTGGGCTGCTAATATTTCAAATCATTCAACTGGATACTGAAATGAAAACCATCATCCCAGATTTCAATTATTATTTTTGTTTATTGCTTTTGCCATCCTTGTCGACCATTACAAATTTCACGTACATATGTCAAAAACTTTTTGAGAGAAAAAATATTTTCTGACGCCACGAATATATGACGTCTCTAATGCTAACCATTCAAGCAATATTGTTTATATATGAAAATATATCATAACTTTGCAAATTTTCAATTGATTCAAATGATATTTACACTAAATATGCTAACATAAAAAAATGCAGATTATAACTAGAAAAAAATTTTAACCGTTGCATTAAAAAATCAGATCACAAAAAAATTATTAAAATTTAATTTTTGATTTTTTTACAATAAAAAACACAATGGCTCTACTTTGTTTTTCATTTACAATGATGAGGGGTTTTTTTTTCAACAGCACTGTACATTGATGATTAATAGAATTCACGTCCTTCTCGGGGAAATAGTATACCCTTCCCTGGATCCTTTTGTCATTGGAGAATTGATGGAAGCAATTATGTTACACAATAGAAATAAAACATATCTTTAGAAGGCCAGTGAAAAGATCTAGAAGGGCCATAGGAATGTAAGAATTTAACTTTAACATCACCTTCATGTTTAGATAAAACTATACCGAAAAACCAATGAGAGATCATAAGTACATGCAATGTATTGACATAACTGATATTGGACATCCTCACTGATGGTTGTTGAGACATTAAAGATAGTTCAAAAGTTTACATCAAAACTAATTATTTTTGTTCCAATGGCATCTTCAGATAGCGGTGTAAAGTGGTGAAAACTATGTGTGCCAGGGATTGTTTTTACTTTTGCAAAATGAATCTCTAACTGCTTCCGGGCTTTTGCTAGCATTTCTTTTGTAATCATCTGAAATTTAATGTTTTCAATTTTTGTTCTGCAAAAAAATAAATTTCTCAGCTGAATCGATGGCATTTCCAGGACACATCTGAAGACTTGCTTTTTTAACTAAGTGTTTTACAGTGCCACCAATACAATCACAATATTTGCCATGACTTGTGGCAAAAAATTACCATTTGGCTGTTAACATGAATTCAGTTTTGTGATTACAGAAATTGATAAAATTTTTAGAATTTTTATATTGGGCTGCATACTTATCACTAAAGTAATTAATGTTTTTTATGCTTGGAAATGTTTCTTTGATGTATTTTACAATTATTTTTTGCATTTTGTGAAAAAAAGCAACATCATGCTCTAAATCATCGGATATTATGCAAAAACTTGAAATGACTAGATCTTCACCATTTGCTGTGCGATGATAGAGTACAGCTGGATGGAGAGAATAACTATTGTGTGTCCAATGGTAACCTTGTGCTTCATCCTGGATGACAAATGAGTAATTTTCACTGAAGTCAAGTAAGACAATAGCCTCATCAGTTTTCAGATTAACCTTCTTTTTCTTCAAATATTTGGCTTGGGATTTGGTTATGAATGAGTGTGGTACAAGTACTTCAAGGCTTTTTGTCAACTTTTCCAAGTACTCTTCTAAAGTCACAGTGACCTGAACTTGTTCAGTCCTATGAATGGATATCCAACAGTTATATGTGACTGGATCATCAGGATCCCATCTTCAAATTTTTCTTTTATTAGGCATTTCAGACTTTCATTTGATGGAAACTTGGAGCACTGGCGAAGCATACAATCTCAGTTATTTTTAGAACACACTAATTGAACAATCAGGTCATGATAAGTCTGTTCTATTGAGAAAACATGGAGCAACAGTATTACATTCTAGTGAATGGTGCACACACAACAGAATGTGTACCAGAAGAACTTGCCAGCACACACCATTTGGGTTGCAGCATGCAGAACTTTGACAAACTTATTTTTCGATCTGGATGTTCCAACTTAAAAGCTGAATGAAGCTCATTTAGGTTTATCAATAAAAATCGTTTTTGTTTGTATACATTTTTTTCCAATGCTCACTTTATCCTTTGACCCTGGCATAATTCGTGAGTTTTCATCACATTGGTAAAAGTCTATGACAGTATATATTACATTTTTATCCAGAGAATGCCCTTTTTTAGGTTCAGACAAAGCTATTATGCCCTTGTCTCTTAAAAGCTCTCGTGCTTTTTGCACAGCATATTCAGTGGCATTGAACTCTTCAGATTTTTTCCTTGTTCCATGAAGTAGGAGCCAGAGTTAGAACTTGCAGTTTTTTCCTTGTTGTGATGGTTGGATTGAGTCTTTTTTTAATCAACTCTATCAAAATATCCATATCATTTGCTTTCTGTTTAATATCTTCATTAAGTGTGCTTTGAAATTTAATTTCCGGTGATTCTTCAAAAACTTTACAAAATTTTGATTTTAAAATGTTACAGGCAGATTCAATTTTTCTCTTGGCATAGTTTGACTTGCACTGTGAAGCTACTCCATGAAGTTTAATTGGTGACTCTCCTATGTTTTGTAGAGATGAATTTATTTCTTGAAGTGCTTCTTGTTTAGAAATTACCATTTCCAAGTTATTAATCTCTTTACAGTATTCAGTTTCTTCACCAAATTTATTGATGTGTTTATTCTCTTTATCCCTACAAGCATGACATATGTTTTGCCCTGGAATAGGTTTTGTACAATTATCTATTACATTTATTTTCTGTAAAAAGTACAAGTTTACTATTCTTAAACCTTTTGTTATTTTTTTCTTATGACATTTAAAAGGATTAAAGCATGCTTTCTGGTATGTTTCATACTTCTTTAAGAAAAAAGCTCTATGAAATGCTCACACACAGTAGATAAAAGTTCAGAACTCACTCCACTCCTCAAGATCAAAAGATTGATGTCTGGTGGGTCCAATGATGTAATGGGTTATAGATTTTCCACTTTTACATAACACTTTTTATGACAGTCAGATCCAGTTTCTTTTCCAACACTATAAATTTCAAGAAGTGTCTTTCCTGACACTTTACTTTAGATTCCAGAATGATGTAAAATATTTAGCTAAAATGGAAATTGTTATAAGAAAAACTTTTCAATTTAATTTTAATCACATTTGCTAACCCTGGATTAGGTTAATCTATGGAGCACATTCTCTGTCTTCAGCAAGATCATAAATGAGACTAGCATCATTTGTATGTGGGGGCAGTTGGGTTCTAAAGCTTGTTTTAGTTCTCTCCATGAAGCAGCAGCAGTGACTTTCTCATCACCTGCTGGGATGATAAAGTCTCTAAAAGAGGAAGACCAGTGTGCCATAGTTTATTCCTTCACAGACACTATTATTATTGTTATAACCATCATCACAACAAGAAACATCTAATATATCAACCACCAGGCACTATATACATTAGGTTGTAGTTCTACTCTCTTCCATCTGCCTCAGCTACACCAATCAGGTTGTATCTGATAATTATTTTATTTTTTGTGATTTGTTGATTCATATTCTAGCTATTCATCAGCAATTTTTTATTATTACTTGGAAAAAAAGAATAGGCCTATATTTTTATTCTTAAGACTTCAAAAATATTATAATGTAGAATTTTTTCACGCAAGTGTAACTATTTTATATAAATTAAATATATGTTCTAATAACCAAAGTAATATTTTTTTAATTATCACAGTTTTGAAAAAGTACCTTTATAATTAAGCATGTTAACAATAACTTAAAAATACATCTATATGTATACGTTTAACAATAATATCTGGATTTATCGAATACAAAATAATTATTTAGGTAAAAATATATCAAATTGCAAAAGTTCACCTTTGTTGCATCGTAAAAAATATTTATAGATCAATTAAAGTGATTAATTAAAGTAATTTTAATTATTTGGAATTTGAACACTTTTCTAAGAATCTTTTCAACATGAAGGTTGAATTTAAAATTATTTTATTCAACAATAAATGAATTTAATCTAAGCATGAATATAAACCAAAAACCTTTTTTTCTACCAACTCTGATGTGACACCTTTCATTAACATTTCTATTTCATGAATTTATTTAATCATTGAATTTTAAAATTTATTAAATATTTTGGAATTATTGCATCAACTCATGAAACTTTACTTAGCGAATACTGTAATATATAAATTATTTTTATTCCTATTTTGTACGTTTTTGTGAACATTTTAGCGAAAATTTCACTTGAATATATTGAAAAAGTTATGATTTTCTCACAAACAATGCCTCTTAAAAATCGAGCCTCAGAAAAGTTATCTTTGTCAACATTTTTTTCTCAAAAAGTTTTAGACATATGCAAATAGTATTTCACATGGTTAGTAAGGATGGTGAAAGCAACAAATAAAAAAAAATTATTAAAATCTGTGAATATGGGTGTCATGGCTGGGTGATTTGACATGGAATGACCCATGAGTTAATCGGGCTCAAGTGACAGTGATTCTGATGATTGAAGCTAAAATTCAGCTCATGATGTTATTTTATTCTAGCGCATGCATCCATATAAACTAAAATGTTTATTAGCCAAAGCAGAAAAAGTCTTTGTGAGCCCAAAAATTTATAGCCATTTGTTCGCCAAGGTATCACTGTACTAGGTCTATTCTCGCAGTAACTAGGCTGGTGCACCATCAGTCTCCTATTTGAATACTCAAGTGGAGATAAGGACATTCTATTTGAAGTTGACACTGAAATTAGCACCTATTTTGTTTTGATGAATTCTCTTTGGACCTACATATTCTGCTCTTAATGTTCCAGCTTAATTCATTACAGATTAGAGCTACCAGGACTTATAAAAAAGGAGGCAGACAGGAGCGCTACCGAAAACCCCAACTTAGGGATCAAGACCTCGTCAGTTTCAGTTCAGCCTCTCCGGAAACTGAAATAACTTGCATTAAAAAAATTGAACAAAATTTGTTTCTCAGCTGACATACCAACATTAGCAAAAAGTAGTGATAAATGTTGACCTTCCTCAAAGACAGCATTGCCTACAGCCTGCTGAGAACATATTTAGAAATTTTAGGTTTTTTTTCAATTGCTATTTCCTTTAAATACAATATCCCATGGAACCCAAGGGTTTGGGCCACTTGAACCTCCTTCCCCAAGAAACTCTTCCTGTATATCTCCAATAATTCATGAATATATACTACATTACTCCCTTCACAGTTTGTATACATGGGATATTGGACGACCCATCCTTAATGTTTTTTTTCCATATCAGAGCTCTTGCAAAACCACCCACTAAATATACTTGATGCGTTGACAATATACCTTACCAGACACACAAAATGAGGTCTGCAAGTGTAAAAAAAAAAATTGAGGGAACGTTGATTACGAGTGCCAAAATGATTATTCAAAATCTAGTGTTTGCTATTCTGCATTTTTTTACGGGAAGTTATAGCTTTCCATTCATAAGGTGACTGAAGATGGTAAAAACACGAAACTCATTACCTAACAAAACTTGCCTTTACTCATCTGAATTCTCTACAGATCATTTCTGAAACCAGTTGTTTGAAATCATGGATCCAGAACCTCTTCACCAGATGCAGGACCAGTGTAAAATAATCATGGGCTTTTGCAAGACAAGTTTCACAAAAAAATTTCCTTAAATATTTCCTATCTAGATGCTTGTTATATGCTTTATAGTCACATTTTGTTGTCAGCCTGGGTAGCCAGCTTGTCACAGTATTAACCCTTACAGCAGCAATTCCAAGATATCTCATCAAACTTGATCTGCTTTATTTCGGTCACTGCGAAATAACACTGGTTCTTAACAAACAAAAGAGCTGAGTAGCTTTTATTTCTTATGTGTAATTATAATGCAGATCAGAAAAATTTAAAAAACCGCTTAAAGGGTTAATGCTGTCTAATTTCTGTGTCGGAACATCAACTATAGCTTTGGGGCTGTTCAAGTATTACGTCAGTAGATTTTTAGCCATTTTTGACCCCCTTCCCAGCAAATTTTCGTCAGCACTTCTCCCCTACCTCCTAACGCATATTGGGATCAGATATGTACATGGGGGGGGGGGGGGTGAGCCCCACTATACCTCCCCCCGATGATGCAAAAAATATATAAGAACAAATTAAAATTTCAGAAGAAAATATCTTTCTACACATTATTATAATCAATTTCTGTTAATTTGAAGGCTAATAATCAAAATTTCTGTTGGAAAAGTTCATTGCGACCCATCCTCTAAGCGACACATGCTAAACTCATTTGGTCCACAGGCCGAATGTGGCTGTCACCTAAAACCTAATTTTGTAAAAATGAACTAAGTGGCACAGTTCCAGAACACTTAAGTGGCCTGTGGCTTATTTAGAGATCCCTTATGTGGAATGTGGCAGTTTTGGAGCACTTAAGTGACCCGCAGTACAGTTCTACATCACTCAAGTTACCCATGGGACATTCCCAGATAATTTAAGTGATCAACGTCTTAGTTACAGATGATTTGAGTGACATGTGACAGTTCCAGAGCACTTTAGGTAGCCAGCTACACAGTTCTAGAACAGTTAAGTAGCCCGGACACATTTACAGATCACTTGAAGGATCAGCGGGACATTTAGAGATCATTAAAGTGGTTCTATAGAGGACTTATCAATAGGAAGAATGCTAGTTCAGGTGCCCACGAACTAGCAAAAGGTTCTTATTGTTTTTGATGCATCCAGTAAGATGCCATTAAGAATCTCTGATTTTTCTAAAGGGTGGTTGATGACATGAGCATTATTCAAACCCCCTCTCTCCCCTTGCAATCAAAAGTCAGCAAACCCAAAATCCCTTCTCTCCCATTGATGCTGACGTAATACTTGAATGACCCCTTTGATCACAATACTCTTAAAGACAAACAGTAAGTGGGTCTGTCTCATGTTTTTGTCATTACGCCATAGGTAGCTGTCAAATATTGATAAGATTTTTTTTTTTTAAAGAGAAAAAAAATGTAAGTATGTATGTTTTTTTTTTTTGGAATAAAAAGAACATCTGAAGAAAATATGTTTACTGTAGTATTAAGAGTATATCCCATCAATTGTGGTAGTTCAGTGCAGGCATCCATGGAAGCTATTGATAATCCGTAGTAGTTGGCAGGTCTGGTTCTTGATAAAAAAAACAAAGGGAGAGGTTTCAAGGAATTTCAGCAGCTCGTATTATACGGAACCTCAAACTTTTGAAACTACTGCACTAAATGAATCCAACCTGATTAGTTATTACTACAGGGTTCATACGAAATTTCCAAAACAAAAGTGAGGAGTTTTTAACCCATTAGCTGCCACAATCCCCATTTGGGGATTTTGTAATTTTATGTGCTTTACGTTTACAACTTATCCGGCCAAAAAATTTCAAAAAAAAAATTTGGCAGTTAATGGGTTAAGAAGCCATAGGCCAACCCCTTCCCCATAAAAAAAATTGCATCACTGAACTAAAAACAAAAGAATTGCCTTCATGCGCATTGATTTTTTTTTTAATTTCTAGTTCAATGGTTCCGAAATTTCAATTTTCAGAATTAAAAGTATGATGTGTATAGGAATTTGTTAAACAGCTGCTGAAAAGGAAGACGTATACCGTGACTGTACGTACGAGTATAGAGCAACTGTTTGAGAACACAAATTCAAACATGAAAAGAGCAATATGATCTGGATTAAGTATTGAGAAGTTGAGTAAAAAAAGAAGAGAGAGTGAGTTGCGGTAGTGGTATTGAATTGATTTAAAGTAGTCTGAGAGAAGTGTAGTTTTATATGTACTGTGAGTTTGCAATAAAGTTTGTTTTTATTGTAAAAGATCCTTTGTTTATTGCTTCAGCTGCGGCCACTCCTGCGAGAGAGATAACATATGTTAACCAAATAAGATTAAATTTCTGAAACCAGGGTTGGATTTTTGCCGAGACAGTGACAAAAAGTGGGAAAAAAATGGCAAAAATGAGAAATACATATTACATTATGGATTTTATATTATCAATTGTTAGAACTACATTTTTTGATTAACATAGTTTCAACTATTAATTTTTTCATATTTCTAGAAGAGTCACTTGCGGGAGGTTTTCATGTAGTGGCCTGTATCTCAAGCAAAACTGTTTAAACATATTTTTAACAAGTTCATTTTCCTTAAAAAAAAAAAATACAAGTAAAAAAAAAAGAACTTTGCTTTTCATTCATAATTGTCTTTTTGTGCGTAACATATTCAAAAAGTTCCTTGATAACATTTTTATATGAGGGTGAATTTAATTTTTGATTGTTGCGATTATCAATTTCAGCAGTGTGGAAAAGATTATTCAGTACAACCTCTTGATAATGAACTCCCTCAAGATTCAAAACTTTGTCTGCTGACAAGGAGTGGCTGTTATTGGGTATCAAAATACCCGTGAGTTGGGATGGGGAGTAGCGAACCCCGGAATTCTCATGGTGGTAAAGAGTGACGGCATGGCTTGCGCGCTATGCCTGGCAAATGTAGCAGCAAAGGGTAGGATTGGTGACCCTGCCTTCCTGTACGAGCTTTGAGAACACCTACCTTCGGGTGGAGTGCGAATAAGTTCAGACGTAGGGGTTCAACATTTTTTAAAAAAAGGGAAGTGATACAATAGAATCTCAATAATTAAAGTCAAACGTTTGATTTCCTGGATAATCCTAGCTGCTGAAATTTTGATTTTATTTTAAAAAAAGAGAATACAAGGTTTATAATTACAGTGAAACTCACTTAAGCGGCTACCTCTCTTCACGGTTTCCTCGGAACAGACAATAGGCTCCCATAGACATAACACAAAAATCACCCCCATTCCGCGGCCACTTCTGTATGCGGTCAATGGCCAACCTGTCCATGCATACTTCCTTGTAGATAAGAGTTTAAAAAAATAAGTTTTTGTGTTTTTTTTTTTTCCTAGTGCATTCACAGCTGGTAATTCTTTTTGTATAATCTTTTATACATTAGCATAAATACCTTTTTGGATCAATCAGATTTTCTGTTTGTGTGACACTATCAGGTTGGAAACATTTGTAAGTAGGATGACAAAGGCTAATGGCATACGGTTGTCGCTAGCACGGCCGACTAGATATTCATTAATTGTTTAGTGGGCTATGGTTGCTAGCTGGTGAGGCAGTTTAAGAATTTGCTCCTGGAGTGACAGAGTAAACCAGACAAATATAGTCTATGATCTTTACTGAATGAATAGGTAAAGGATGTGGAAGTTTTGGCTTTGAGGATACTTTTGTGAGAGATTCAGTAGAACAACAGTGAGGGGAGTGAAAGAACATGTACAGTACTTGCTATAAAGAAAGAACAGATCCCAGATAATACAGATTAAGGAATTGATTGGATGGTCCGGTAAATCAAGTTCTGCATAAGATACAGTGAAACCTCGATATACATAACGATACCGAATCAAGCAACAAAAAAATATCTTTGTGGAGGAATTATCTTTAAATCACCAGTCAAAATTATCATGTGTCATCAAATTTATGCCGCTGTTGGCAACTTTTCTAAATCATTATTGTTAGCACCACCAAAAATGTGCTTTGGGGTCATTCAAGTATTACGTCATCATCGATGGGGGGTTTCAGATTTGCTGACTTTTGATGACAAGGGGGGGGGGGTTTGGATAATGCTTACGTCATCGACCACCCTTGATGAAAATATGAGTTAGGATTCAGAGGGGCAGAGCTGATGACGAAATTTTGCTGACAAGAGGGGGGGAATGAGGTCAAAAATGGCTAAAAATTTGCTTACGTAATACTTGAACGGCCCCTTTTGAGTATTTATTCGCTGCAAAATATTTTTTAATTGATTAGCTGATAAAAGAAATTCAGTTAAATGGTGTATTGCTCCTGTAAAGGGGTTTATCGCAATATACTTTGGTGTATCGCACAAAAAAGTAACAAAAAAGTAAGTATACTTTCAGTGATTAGGTGATGCTCAACACGATATTATTAGACATCCTCAGAATAACTGAAACATGCGACATGAATTAAAAAAATATACTGAATGATATTTCGAGTGGAAAATAAATAAAAATAATAAAAGTTGTAGCAGTTTCTCAAAATCCTCCTAAAAAATATTGTTATAGAGCGGTTTATCATAGTAAAGGATGTCGTATTGAGATAAGTTTAACATTAGACTATAGGCTGTTCCAAACCATACTTGAAAAAATACCATTGTAGAGGGGATTTATCGTTATATCGAGTATCGTTGTAGTGAGGTTTCACTGTATATGCATCTGTTTTGTGGGCATTTTAAGTAAATTGAGCATACAATTTTTTTTTTTTTTTACATTGAAAACCGTTATTTTGACAGCCCCCCCCCCCTGAAATTTGCTTTCCCTGTCATACAACCCCTTTCTGGCAGTCACCACCGCAGATGGCCACTTTTTTGCGGAATGCCGAGTGGGCGTCTTAGAGGAGTTTCACTGTATTTCCCTATTATACACTTTCATCCTGACTGTGGTAGCTTTGTTACCTTGCATATGGCCAATTTTCCCACATTTTGCCATCTCTTTAACACTTTTAATTGACAAGATCCCTCAGCAACCAAGATTTTGAAAAAAAGTTGTAAAAAGATGAAAATTAAAACACTGCAAGCTTAGTCAATGATAGTAATCATTACTTTATAGAATACAACAAGCACTAACTTCACTGAACTTTATCAAAACTAATGAAATGAGCAGAAATTTTCTACACTCTGCCTCCTGTGATACAACTCAAAAAACTAGTCCTTCCAAAATCTCTTATATTGTTGGTTTTTTAAAGGTTGTCCACAGGATGTGTTTTAGAATAAACTGAAACTTGGCAGATTAAAAATTCTATAAATGGTAGGGCAAATATGATGTAAAAAACCAAACTTTTGCATGTTTCTCCTCAAAAAACTTGTGTATCATATTCGCCCAAAAGGGCAATTGTGATACACCTCTGTCATTTAACCCTCATATTGTATAGGGAAACCGAGAAGGCATTTCAACACACCGAAATTGTAATGTATCGTGCCCAAAAATCATGCAAATCAGACATTAAATGTCCGAATTACAGCATAAAATGTAAAGCACTGTCAAATTACCAAATTTTTATATGGTAAAAAAATTGCATTTATTTTACACAAATTAAGTGATTATATATACATGTCTTGGAAAATTTATTTAGATATATTTTTAACTGATTTGACAAAAGCCTTAATTAAATCTGGTTATAATTAGCATTTAGAATTGCAGAAGTGGTGCAACCACATAAGCAAATTTTTGCTTATATGAAAACAGTGTATATAGAATCAGCTGATCAACAAACTAACCAATAATATAAACAATTGTTAAAAGTGTATCATATTCTCTTCTACTTTGCAGCTAAATAAACACCAGAAAGAGTATGATATTAATATAAACTTAGACATAACCTGAAAGGAAATTTCTTCCCCAACATAATTTTATATACATTAATAATAAATATCTTCATTCTGCAGCAAGTTACAGTAAAAGTCGTTAATGTAGATAATAGGACATGAAAAGAGTAAGAAATGAGCAATTCCAATATATTTTTTAGGTTTTGTTTAGTCAACAATAAAGTGTTTCTTTTTTTTAAGGTGTATCATAACTGCCCTCCATTTTGAGTGTAACATATTTACCCTACCTGACCCCTAAAAAGTCTGGGTTTTTGGTTCCTTCTGTGTTTGACCAAAGGGGTACTTGGGAAAATGTGATAGAAAACACTGCTCTATATTCATTGTGCTCCTGTGTTATCAATTATGTTGTTGGGTTTCATAAAGAAAAGACATGGTTTTATTAAGAACTTGTTTACAGGCAACTTGCTTGACAGAAATGGTTAATATTCATCTCAAACCCTTTGTCTAATTGAAATGAAAAAAGCTGATTCCAGAGGTAAAAAAAAACTATTTTTAAATGTTTCATCTTTGTAAATTAAGATTCTCACAGAAGTTGTTTCTACAACTGCATTTGTGAAAGTAAAAGCAAAACTTCGAATTTTGAATTCTCAGAATTTTGCCATAGAATTTGGCAAAATACAACCTCTGACAATAAAGTTTGATGAATAGTTCTCTAACATTAACGTAGATGAAATGTTAACGAAAGTTACCTTACTGTCCTTCGAAATAGTCACCTCCAATTACTATGCACCGTTGAGATCTCCTATACATGTCCTGGAAACTTTGCAAGAAGTCTTCTTTTGGGATGGAGTTCAAAAGCCTAGTCACATTTCGTTGGATGTCAGGAATATCGTCAAATCTCTTTCCTTTCAAAGCGAGTTTGAGTCGTGGGAATAGAAAGAAGTCTGGAAAATTGAGATCTGGCGAGTATGGTGGATGTTCAATTTGCACCACCCCTTTTTTTGCCAGGAACTGTTTGACGATATTGGCTGTGTGAGGGCGAGCATTGTCGTGAACAAGAAACCATGAAACTTGTTGTGCGTACTGAGGTCGTACCCTGTGTAGACGTTTCATGAAACGGGTCAAAATTTCAATGTACCTTGCAGCATTCATCGTCGTTCCCTCAGGTAGAAATTCCTTGTGGATAATGCTTTGACTATCAAAAAAGGTGATTAGCATCGTTTTGATGCTCTGACCTTTTTCTGACGAGGTGATGCAGGAGAACGTCATTCCATGCTTTGCCGTTTCATTTCAGAGTCGTACCTGAGACACCAGGACTCATCCTCAATGACAATGCAGTTCAAGAAATTTGGTGTTGCATCCGCCGTTTTGACAAAATCCTGTGACAAGCCTGTAAACGTGCCTGCTTCTGATCGTCAGTCAAGTGATGTGGCACAAGACGACAACACGCCTTTCGCATCCCTAAATTCTGAGTAACAATTTGTCACATGGATTCACGGTTAATCTGCAGTTCATCAGCTATCATGCACACAGTTAAGCGAGGATCTTTCGTGATCATTTTCATCACTTTCTCAATGTTTTCATCAGTGACGGAGGCGCCGGTCTTCTGCTACGGGGGTTGTCAGAAACACTTTCCCGGCCTTCTCTAAAACGGGCGAACCACTCGTACACACACTTCATGGACAGTGCTTGATCTTCATAAACACGTACCAGCATAGCGTGAGTTTCTTTCGGTGTCTTGCCAAGCTTAAAACAAAACTTCAAATTGATCTTTTGTTCGTTCATTTTCCTGTTCTCAGTTAAGAACCAACACACTAAACAAGCACTTTGTAAAACAAGTCTTTTACGGAATAAAAATGATGCTCAACTGAACAACGGTGGCGGCAGATGGTCAACACCTGCCGCTACGCATGTGCAGCGTTTTTCTTCGCCAGTGTTGCCAGATCGGCCGTTCTGACTTCATTCACCGAACTTTATTGTCAGAGGTTGTATATAACACAACTTCATTTTTCTCTCAAATTCTTTTATATACATTGTTTTGTTTTTTTTTTACGTAGCCACAAAATGTATTTTTAAGAAAAATTGTTTTTTGTTCTACAAGTCATGACAGCTTCACATGATCTATATCTGTAAATGAGAGTCATACATTTTCTATCAAAAATGAAATTATCAGGGTAAAGTTTTTATGAATATAAGTTGTGCTAAGAGGGCTTAAACCCCCCAACTGCCTTCGGCAGCCACCCCCTGTTCCTCTTCATATCTTGTTTATTTCGTCCCACTTCACCAAAGTGCTATGAAAAGTGAAAGCACCAGCTCACTGATGAATTTTACAATATTAAAGCAACAAAAAAACCAATGAGATTCATCAAGGACCCCTCCTCCCTGAAATGAGTCAACTTCCCCATGGGGGTCCCCACCCTGGAGCCCTGTTGAACTTCTCCCCCTTTGCCCTCTAAAACGGGGATTCCCGATCCCTCAGTGCGAATGAATAACACCCGCAGGGTTTACATTGCACCTTAAATTTGATGCACTCAGGGTTTACATTGGCACCCAAGAATTAATATCAAACTACTATTTACTATTTCGTAGTATGGGAAAAAAAGAACATTCAACAATAAATTTGGACAATAGTGTTCCTAGACACCTCAAGGTTGAAGGAAGGGCTGTCAGGGCCGATTATCTACCTGTGGTCGCAACTAGATATTCTTTCAGCCGGGCAAGCGTGCCTCGTGTAATTTTCAACAATTTTAAAAGAATTCAGTGCCCCCACTGGTCCAACCAGACACCAGATCTACCTGCATCCTTCTCTTGGCTTGGGTGGGGGCCTTCTGTGAAAACCTGAAGAAAAACCCAGAGGGATTGATGTCCAGATTTTAGAGGTGTTGGGCGGAATTTTTAGCTATTTGCTTTGTTAATGTTAAATTTAGCGGCCCGTGTGGTTGCACCCGCCCATCAGGACCACAACAAATTTCAATTCATATTAATTTTACCAACGAATAAAATCCGAAGGCCCCAACCAAGGAGCAGGGAGCCAATACACAGATTTTTGATACCTATCTACCTATTTTACGTTGTTGTCTAGCCCTCAGGGGCTATAGGACGACTTACACACTGCCGTAAAGGCTGTGTGAAGGAAAAGACGAGGTTGTGCTTGTATGTCAGTAATGTAATGAATGTTTGTGTTAGAAAAGTTAGGGAATTTGTCCAATCAGGAGAAAGGGCTCTAGTAGGAAACTTTGCAGCAAAAATGCCTCTGAATTTAAAGAATTTTCGAAGTCTAAGCTGGGCTAATGTCACTCAAAAAGATTTTCCTGTTGATATTTGCTTTCACCACCTAAACTGCACAATGACGTCACAACAAGAGAAGCTCCATTGGCTGGAATCGGAGCTTCTCACCTATTGATCAAGAGAGTCTTTATCAAATATTTGATGATTGAAGATGTTGATCAGGATTTCCTAGCCACTGCCTACAGAGAACAAAAGGGGAAAAAAGACCCCTTGACGGTAACATTCACTTAATCATAATCAATGACACAGCTCGCTGGAGCGTGTAAATGTAGTTATAATGTGCCCACTGATTATTTCTGCCAGTCTCTTTCTCTTTGTAACCTCTTTTGGATCTTGGAGATGATGTATCAAGATTTTTTTAAGAGTTTTCTTGATGGTCACGACAAGCTGGCTTCCATCTTTTCTCCCGGAGTAGTTTCAACCACCAATGTAACTCAAGGTGTGTGCATCCAGACTCACTCACTAACCCTAGGAGTGACCAGTAGTTTTTCATGGCCAATACCATGTTCTCTTTTGATTGTCCCAGTACGGACTTAAATCTCTTTTTCCGCCTTATGCTTGGATCTACAGTAGGGAGAGGGGCAGCAGTTCCAGTAATTAGGAGTGTGAAACTTTATACAGTTCACACGTCGAGGGGGATCCTTTCCCCGCATGTATGGACAGTCTCAACTTTCATGATCCTTGATGCACTTTACACAGCACTCAGGCTCCCTGCAACTTGCACTGTGATGGCCCCACACCATACATCGGAAGCATCTCTGCTGATTATTACTGTATTTTTCCACCTTGACCGTCGAGTGGTGGTTGAGTTCATTCAACTCCATGATCCTGCTAGAATCTGAGACCTTTGGCACTTCGACCAACCAGAAAGGCAGCTTGGCTCTGTCGTTCTGTCTATGCATTTGTTGGGCGTTGAGGATCTAAAAATTAAGATTCTGCAAAGAAGGACCATTCTTTCAGAGAAAAAATAAAGACTTTCAGGAGTGGAAGTAAGGAGTTATAGTGGCCCCTTTGGAGGAGAAATAAAAAGATAGGACTTTTTAAGGACCATACGAACCCTGTATTAATACCCTGCATGACGTCACGCAAACAAAAAACAATTTTTTCTACTGATAACAAATCATGCTTAACATTGATCGTATCTCATAAGAAATTAATAAACTATAAAAGATGTAGAAAAGGTTTTTGAATTTAATCCCTTCCTGAAACTTGGCTTTTAATTATGAAACATTCACTACTAAAACAGTGAAATTTTTGGTTTTGGAAAATTCTTATGCCAGATTTCTTCAGATATCACACAATCTCTGTTCTGCTCCAATGGTAAGAAGACGTCTGAAACTTTTTTGTTTGTTCACTCTGCTCTATAGTCTTGTTAAGCACTAGTTATTTTTCACTATAAGATCCATAAGTCTGTGATCACTTTGGAGTTTGGACATTATGTGTCGAGGAGATATGATCGAAGTGTTTAAAATTTTCAATGGGATGGATAGGATGGATCATGAACTTTAAGTACACCGCCAATCGACTGCTTTTACAAGGGGACACCAGTATCAATTGGTGAGGGACAATGCAAGGCTATGGTGTCGCAGGGAATTTTTCTCTAATAGGGTTGTTAATGAATGGAATAGCTTACCCCCGGAGGTAGTAAATTGTAACACAATTGACACGCTTAAAAAGAAGTACGATAAACATGTTGGGGTAAATCGAGAAGCTATCCATTCTTAGAATAAGACAACCATAAGTATTCTTTATGGGCATTGTATAATATTTTATCGTGTATATATTGTTTATAATTTGTGTTAATTGCATTTTTAATTGGGTTGCTGTATTTTTGAAATATATGACAACCATATTTTTATGGGCATCTTTTTATTAGCCACCTCGTTGGGCATTTTGTCTGTTGTGGCGTTGTATTTGTATTTTCTCGAATTTGCAGAAAAATACTGGGTAAATCATTCTGAAATATCAGTCATGTAAACCTCATGCTTGTACTCACAATTTCCAGTGAAAATTTAATAAGAATTTTTTTTTTTTTAATCAACCTTGTATAAGAAAAAGCTGTAAAGAATTTGTAATTTTCACAAAATATTTTAACTGCTATTTGCAATATGTCTGTATGCATTTTTGTTAAAATTACACACTTTCAGGAAAATATGAATGCTTCTTCTAAAAATTCCCAATTTTCATTGTGTACTTATAACAAGTGGAGTTTTTTAACCAAATTCTATGAAACTTGCAGAAAATTTCACAATGTAAAAATTATACATTATATCAAAATTTACTAAGAAGCCATCAAATATTTCATGACATATGAGCATTTAAATTTTAATTTTTAAGTATGCATACACGCATGGAAAATATCGATTTTATTTTTCACAAGTTGGTTGCCAACTTCATATAGAAAGCAACTTTTGTGAAGATTACAGTTGAATATCATGAAAGTTCAGAGAGATATTGCCGATATTGTGAGCTGTAATTCAAGTTACATGTTAAAGTAGCTGGATGATAAGGGATTTTCCACAAATTGATATTTCAATTTTATTTTCTATCATTTGATTATGTTGAGAATAAACTGCCAGCATTATGGGGGAACAGAGACACATGTCTGATGCTATATAAGAGAAATGCTTAAGCATAATGCATGTGTATGATGTCCAAATGAAAAAAACTGAAGGAAATAATCAAATGACAGAAATCAATCTAAATATGAATTTGTGGAAAATCCTTTTTTATCAAGTTACTTTCAGCTAATAACTTGAATTACTACTCACAATATCAACAATATCTTTCTAAATTCTCATGATATTCAACTGTAATTTTCACAAAAGTTGCTCTATCTATATAGTTAGCAACCAAATTATGAAAAATAAAATTGGTATCTTTTGCACATGCATACTTGAGAATTTCTTTCAACTGCTCATATCTCATGAAATATCTGATTGTTTCACTTCAAATTTCTGTATTATGTATAAGTTTTATGTTATCAAACTTTCTGTAAGTTTTGTACAATCTGGTTGAAAACTCTCTGGTTTAAGGTCATTATTACATTATAAAAGTTTTCTAAAACTTGACAAATGCAACCATTAAGCTTATGTGTTACATTTGTTTGAATGTAACCAATAAGCTAATTGGTTGCATTTCAAAGTTCTATAAATCAACTTTTACAAAACTTTTATAGTGTAATACCAGCTTAAGCAAAAAACATATGATGAAAATTAAAATTTTTAAAACTAACATTTCATATATTCACGAAAATGGATTTAAAAATTGTAAATATTTTGTGAAAATTACAAATTATTTTGCAGCTTTTTCTTTTTCTGATAACAGGATTGATAAAAAACTTTTTATTTTACAAGTTTTTGTCAGCCCCCTGAAAACACGATTGACTAGATTTTCACTGGAAATAGAGTACAAGCATAGGGCAAAATCCTGGCTTTCATACAAACATAGGGTTCAAATGACCAAAATTTCAGAACGATTCATTTAGTATTTTTCCTAGAAATTTCAGGAAATGTCTAATAGTCAAAGTGGACACAGACTTTTGGCTATATAGTGTATGCAATTATATTTATGTATTTCTCTTCAAAACATTTGGTTCATCACACGCAGTTATCTTCTCACAAAATACGAGTGCTGGGGAATATATGGGTGGCAGAAAAATTGGATTAGAAAAGTTTAATCCTCTCATGCATTCTAATTTATATTTCTATTTATGAAAAACTATTTTTTCTTTTCAATGAATGGTATTTGATATTTCAGTTTTACTAAGGCCGGGATTACACTATAAACGTTTGATAAAATATATTTTATAAAATTTGAAAAATTCCACAAATAAGATCACTGGTTGCATTTACTCGAATGTAACCGATGCGCTTATTAGTTGCATTTTTTGAGTTTAATAAAAGAACTTTTATCAAAATTTTACAGTGTAATGCCAGCCTTAGAATAATAAATTTTATAAAATTTTTGTCCGGAAGACAATGTGCACCAATGCAATAAATTGCAGGCATATTTATATGAAAATGATTTAAACCACATGTGCTCTACTTTCATTAAGAAATTTCAGTCTTTCATCTATATATATAAAAACAAATGTATGTCAGTTTGTCCTTTATGAATTACTACACCATTCATCCGATCGCCATGAAACTTTGTTGAGTATACACCCGCAAAGGTTTCTGGCATAGTGTTTTTAAAAAAAATTTTTTTTTTTTCCCTTTCCTTCATTTCCTTTCTTCTGAGATCGCAGCAACACACGACGAGTAAGCTAGTTTTTAATGAAAATATCCCAAGTATGACAAAATAGATAATGTGAGCAAATTACTTCTTGCTGAAACAATAATGTTTTAAATGGCCAAAATTTGAATTGTTCAGTTTATACAAAGCAAAGAGCAATTACTAATTGCATACAATCAAAGTTGCCTATTTCCTCTTTGTCTCACTTTACATGAAAAGACTGAAAATATTCTAGACAGATTGAAACTTCACATCTAGCACTATTATTTGATGATTAGGAACTGCTGTATTTTTTTTTTTTTTTGGAAAACATCTATCACCATCCTTCTAATGTTCCTCGTATGGCAATTTTTTCTGGTTTTTTAGTATTAGAAAAGTAAACTGGTAGGCACCCTAGTTCTTTTAACCCTGTTAAGCCGAACCTTGATACATCAAAACACTCCTCTTGATTTAAACTACAATGAAAATAACTTGTTCATTCACAGGAAGTGACAAATTATTTTTTGTAACACGTGTATGGATTAATCTGTTTTGCAATTTTATCAATGAATTTATATACCATAGATAGCTATGAAAAATAATCTACAGGGTCCATCTATCTTCATGAATATTGACTTAATTTTATTTTTTCCCCCCCATTCTTTCCTGCCAACAAAAAGATTGTTCAGTACTAGCAAAACATTTATTTTTCCATCGAAATTCCTCTGGTTGTCTGATAAATGATCAAGAACTGTACTTTGTACAATAGCTTAGTTTTGAAAATTGTGTCTGGCCAACAAAGAAAAGACACTGATAATCACTGTATTCATTTAAACAATATGATTATGGCAATTGACATTTTTCCTGTTAATTTAGGTTTGCAAAATGAAATTCCAAAAACCTTGTACAAAAATTTCCTGAAATACTTGCCACATATTGTAGACCCACATACATTTACTTTTCATGAACAATGTATGAGGACAGATTGTTTTGAAAAACCTTTTCAAAAATATAAGTATGTAAGAGAGTTAAGTACCCACATTTCATTTATAGGATATGATGTACATAACCATACAAATCTTTCTAGAAGACTCGTACAATCAACAAAAAAACATCAGATTTTCACTTTGTTTCTTCACACGATAAGTAATGACTGAATTCTATATATATATATATTATATGAGGCCTGTGTGCATATGAGAGGGTTAAATTCTTAGTTCTTGATTTTCTCATAGGTTTCATTTCTTTCACTGACCTATTTTTATTTTATGCAAGCTAGAAGTTATAAGAAAGTTAGGTTTTAATGCCAATTCTCTGTTTAATTAAGACTCAACATAAGTTCCTTCTTTCAATTTTTTTAATACTATTTAAGAGAGACTGCTGATTTATCCTAGTGATCTAAAATAGAGTGTAAGCATGAAACTATCCACTGATTTAAATATGGAATGAATCATTTCATGCAATTTAACCTTTTCATGACAAAATTGAAATAGAATATTTAAAATAAATAATACACATCCAATGCAACTACAAAATATTGTTGCATAGTATTAGAGTTCAAAATAAATGTGAATAGTTGTTTTAAAAGACTACCTGACTGACACATTATAGAGGGTGCAGCACTCAAGATTACTAATTTTTGAAACAGAGTAAATATAACTGAACACATGGCAAATAAGTCAGCATCTTTAATTCACAAAACAGATCTTCTCTTCAATACAACCTCCACGACAATTAAGGCATTGTTGCAATTTCCTAAGTAATTTGCCATGGCACAATATAGTATTCTGCGTAACATTCATTACCTTCAAACAAATTTAATTTTTAAGACTGTTAATATCAAAAAAAGTGAGTAAAAACTTGTGTGCTTTCAGGTATCCCCTATAAAGAAAAGTCTCTGCTGCACTAAGGTCTAATGTAGTGGTTCTCAAACTTTTGGCACCTGTTTTACATCCCTTGCTGTGCAATCATGTATATCTAGCATTTCATGAAAATAATAATTTTAAAAATTAGGTAAACACTTAGGTAAGACCCTTCACAGAGTTTGACTACACTCTTTCCAGCAACACGTTAATAAAAACAAAAACACTGGTTTTATAAATTGGGGAGGGCCAGCACCTGAAGAAACAACAAAAATAAAACTTTCCTCTCAAAAAAAAAAAAAAAAAATCAGTAGACTGTCCCTATGGGAACCTTTAACGGTCCATAGTCTGTTTTGCAATCCTTAGACAAAATATTGCCAATAGTTAAAGAATAATATATATATCATAAGTGAAGACAGACATTCTTATTTATTCTTTCTTCCAGCTAAATAGTTTTTTTGCTTACTCATGATAATTGCTGAAATATAGACAAACTGATAATTCATTCATCAATTCCAGGTAAAGAAAAAATAGACAACTGTTGAATGGGCCACGATTTTAATGTTAAATTAAACATAGGAAGAGCTAAAATTATTTAATTGTAAAGAAATAAGAGACCTTTTTATTTTTATGACCTTTTTCTCACTAAATTATTTTTCTCAAGGCACTGACTTTTCCCCATGATGGTAGACACCATTGTGCATGTGATACAGATACATCCTCTGTTCATACAATGGTAAATTTCTAGACAATTTATATGATCGTGTTTTTTTGAAGGTGCAACCTATGCTGCTGATAATCATTAACTGTACAACAAATTGATTGTTGCACTGATATGATGTACTTGCTTAGGACAAACTTTTCTCACAAAATATGCACTGCAGCAACAATCAATGTTAATTGCTCAACAATCATTGCTCATAGAATCTAAGGTTTCAAGGAACCTTCCCATAACCCACACAAGCAGTGTTGTAAACTCAAAATTAGCAATGTTGAATGCTGCACCCTATAAAGTATTTTGTTAAAAATTGTTTATATATATTTACTTTTCAAGGGTGTCCCACAAATTTTTAAATGGTTTGAAAATTCATAAAAATTGAAGGAATTGATACATTTGAATGCGGTTTGGAAAAAAGCTATTCTCACAAAGAGAATTTTTCTGGTGCACAAAAAAAATTTAGTTCAAATTTTTGTTAAAAGGAAATCAGTGAAAATATGTCAATCAGAGTCCTATAAAATGCAGGGTGTACGATTAAAAGCTCATTTCTCTGAATTTTCCTGTTACTAGCGCTTACATAAATATTTCAATGTGATGTTGATATTGGAGGATAAAGCACAATTGGTGAAGTTGCTTTATTTCAGCCACGAATTGCCAGCTGAAGCTTTACGAACCTTTCAGACACAGAAGACATTGAAGAAAGGTTCGAGTCCAATCACTCTGCCAAACTGGTTTACAGTGCCCTCTATCAACAAATCAGCAAACAGCATTAAAATATACCAATATTTCTTCAATTTTTAAAGTATTTACAAATTTATGGGACACCCTGCATAAATATAAATCACTCTCTTCCTAGAATATGAAAAAATTTGAGAATGTTTTTGCTGTTTTCAGTTTGGTATTGGATGAAATGGTTGTACATTTATATCAAAACCAGCTAATCAATATATACAAAAAAATCATTTTTAATTTTTATCAAATTAAGATTAATTAAAAGAGTATCAATTAACAAAAAAATTGATACAGCTGATTGGTAATGAAGAAACAACCATTCAACATTTTAACAACTATAATTTATTTTTATTTTGCAAATTGTTTGTAAGAAACATGTTGCTTCTGCAGCGTTTCTTTTAATAGTCTTTAAAATGTAAAAGGAAATAAACTGAGGAAATAAAAAAAAAAGGAAAATAACTGAATGTGTGTTACTATTATTTCACAAATTTTCAGTTTTTGCTGATATGTAATGTGCACTGCCAATTTTATCATAAACATTGAGCTTATTGTAAATAATTTATTTGCAAGTGATTTTAATTACAGTGATTGCATCATTCTATTGAATTTGAAGAAGCACCAATGCAATATCAATGCAATGGCTGAACTGAAAGGGATCTTTAGAATAGGAAAAAACCAAATGTATAAAAAAAATCACTTTAATATAAATTATAAATTTACTTGTTTGTAACTGCAGTAAATGGGAATGAGGAGAATAAGGCTTGATAAAACATATATACGGTATATAATGATGAATAATTTTTTTTCTAGGAACTCGTTGATGTAAATGATTTTAAAATCAAAAAGCTCCACAAATATATATTAATACTACAGAATTTATTATGTCCTCTTGCACCAAGAAAATTTATGTGCTATTGAATAGAAAAATACTGACAGTGAAGAGATAATATGTTAACTTTACTAAAGGGCAAGTAATATTCAGAACGCTGAATTTTATTTGTCAAAGGCACATGCAGAAACACACTTTACCCTTCTCAGATCATGACAGGTCACATTTTTTTCATTGATTTTCGTGAGTTTCCAAGATTATAAAAGTAGTTAGGCCAGAAACTGTACTGTAATTTACAGCTGCCACCAGGAAAAAAAAAACTGCCTCATTCATGTTGTTCCACAAGGAAAGCCAAATAGTCAATACATACACATATACACACACACACCCCATTAAGGCAGCAAAAAATGGATATATGAACTCCAAACTACTTTTGGCAATGACACAAGAAATAAAGATATTGACTACTTAGCTAATCTGATCTTGAGGTTTAAAACATCATTAAAAAAAACTTTACAGCTATGGTTTCACATGACAATTCACCTATACCAATGAAATCTGTGCTGCAATATGTATTAATGTAATTTCACCAATAAAGAATCCACCATTTTTAAACTAGAATAAAAGTTGAGTCACAAGTTTACTGCTATGAGAATCCCTTAATTCAAAATATACTTCATAGTTTTGATTTTGATGGGAAAAAATGTATTTATATATTTTATAGACAGGCAAGAAGCAAAGACACCACAACACTTAGTGTTAAATCTGTACAGCAGATATGTGCGTAAGCTTAACTGGACCACTCATTGCACACAGACGAAAAATTTTTATATCACGATTCACAAAATCTAAACTGAATTTAGAAGTTAAAAGGCAATTAAAAAAAGAACTCCAGAGAGTTTGGGGAAGTTAAAAATATGTCTGATGATTCATGGCTACTTGAGAAATTTGGCAATCCTTGACTATTATTTAAATATCTGCCCATTGAATACATTTGAAAATAATGTATTATACTAAAATAACTTATTAATCAATTTAAGATTATGGACAACACCAATTTTGATCTCTGTAATTTGAAAAGAAGTCAGAGTCACGCATACAAAGAGGATATAACATTAAACATATCGAAAACATTTATGGCAGGCAGCAAAGCCAAAGTTAGCAAGAAGTCAACAAAAATTACTTGTCATAAGCTATTCACATATTAATTATCAAGGTGTATGGTGACTTTGGTGCACTGTTCCAACTGATTATTGAATGTAAGTTAAATGATATTTTTCATTTTTTTTCTATAAAATGACTATACCCATAAATCTTACAAACAGACTATTAATTATATGCAAATTTTGATCATTCTGACCTATTTCACAGTCAAAATGCACCGGTTTTGCCAAAGATTTGATGAAAGACTAACAATGTAAGGAATTAGTTTAGTAGTTTAGTTGGCATGGCAACACAGAAGTTTTATATTATTCATCATGATTAATTTATACATAAATTTTGTGCTTTAACAAGAACAATAAAAAATAAAGCAAAACAATTTCAAGTATAGAACTGTATGTATACATATGTTCTTGGTTTCATGTTGCTGTGTGAAATCAAGCATCAGAAAATTGCTAAATCTACAAAATAAAGAGTTTATTAAAGGTAATGCAGCACATACTGCAACTTTCAATAGAAATATACAGCTTTTTCCATATGTGGGCATAAGGGTATAGCTGACAATTTCTCTGGTATGACTATGCTGTACACTATATACAAAAAGCTGTGTAGTTCACACTATAGTCATCCTCTCTAATGTTTCTCTTGAAAAATTAAAGGAAAAAAAAAAAGAAAACTGCTTTCTTGAATCATTACTGACAGTCGAGAATAAAAATGAATTAAAACTCAGTTTGAAGTCTGCACAGACACATAATTTAAAAAAAAATTACTGAATCATTAAATCACTAGTAACAGTAACTGTATACAGGTAATCGCAAAGGTGAGAAAAGAAAACAATATTTAACCTCAACATTTTCTGCACCCACCATTCAGTATTTAGCTGCAATGCTTTGTATGCATTCTAAACACACACTTCCACAACACTTGAATACTGCCTGTAGTGAGAACACGCCCTTTTTGACATTGTATGCCCTGTTGAAATAGGGCAGAAGTTCAATTTCAATGAAACAGCAAAACTACAGCACAATACTAAAAGTCAGCGAATTCCTTGGCACATTTTTCTGTGGACGATATGCGTAGTGCCTCTTCTTCATAATCATCAAAATTACTAGTGTCACCAGGACCTTTGCATTTCGGTATAAAAGGTGCTTCCACCTTGAAATAAAACATAAAACATCAATCACCATGAGGAAAAAGTTAACAATCTTAAATTATTTTATCACTTATGTTTTTTTTAAGCATTATAAAACAAAATTTAACATTACAACATTATTATTTAACATTACAAAATACAGTATAGTTATTTTAAGTGTTAAGGATAAAGATCAACAAAAATGCTAAATGGGAGGGGGCGGAATTACAACCAGCTCATCTCTAGTAATAACTAAAGCCCAGATTATATGCAAATGTATATGTGAATATACATTTGCATATTTTGTTTTTTTTAGCATTAATGCATATAAATGTATAAAATCAAAGAATTTTCAGTATAAGTGCATATTTTTAAAGGTTTATTTAAGCTCACTCAATTTTTTTTTATAATTTTTCAAATAAATATTGTTCATAATATTTTCATAACATTGATTTTTTTCCCGCAGGTGAAATTTAGTGAATTAATACATATTTATAAAGTATTCTACGAATATTAACTGTTTTATTGTAAGGCTATTTCTAGAGATATGTCAGTGTTACATTTTTTTTAGAAATAGTGTCAAAATTATTTTGTTACTGGTATTTTCATTATGGAGCAGCTACAACAAACTGAAAATTAAAAAATGCCTGAATAAAAAATATGTAGAAGTTATTTGCATATGCTGTATATATATATGAGGGGATATTTTTTTTTGCAAATGAAAAATACATATGCACTAATAAATAGAAAAGATACCTTTTAAAAAACATCTGCTTTTTTTTTTGCATGGTGATTTATTTCAATGCATATTTTCTCATTTTTTTGTACATATTTTGGAATTTGACTTTTCAAGATTTCTAGTGCATATTCTGGGGTGTTTAATGCATATTGACATTTTAAATGCACATTTTGGAATTTTAAGTGCACTATTTGTATTTTAAGTGCTTATTTTTGCATTATTAAGTGCATATTTGCATAATTTTAGAGCACATTTTACCACTTTTTTAGTGCATATAATCTGGGCTCTAATAATAACTAATGATGATGAATTTATTTTTAAACTACTATTGTAATTAACCCTTTGCGGTTAAGAGGGTTTTTTATTCCTCTGACAATTTTTTTAATTATAAAATTAAATTTTTTTCATAGCACTATTTCAGTATCCTCTAAGATTCACTCGAGCTAAAATCAAAATGACAGAAATGACTTGGTTACAGAAATGATTTTCTGTCTCTCAATACATTCCAGATGGAAAAAATTTTACATTTACTACTTCATGATCTTGGACAGTAACATTCATCATTAAAAATTAGAATCCACATTTCTTTGTATAGTCCAAAGTTTGCATTTCAAAGCAGTTGGATACATAGGCCTATTCTAGGTTTGTAGCATTCAACTGTCTTAGCATTGATTGCATTCTTTTTGGAGTCTTCCACAGTCCAGTCTGTGAACTCTTTTCAACAATGCACACAGCAAATTATGAAGACATATATGTTTTTTAAGAAGTATTTCAAGACAACTTCCAAAACCACAGTGCGAAATGTGTAAATTACAAGGTCTGATACAAATAAGTCAAGGTGAACTGGACTTATTTGGTGGTAAAAGGATTTGTTTATATTTTACTGTTCAATATAATTTTTTGATGAATGAAGAACTTTCATTTCTAGCTTTTTGCTGAGCACTGAATGCAAAGACAATTAAATGCTACAAACCTAGAATAGGCCTATGTATCCAACTGCTTTGAAATGCAAACTGTTGTTTCACCTATACAAAAAATGTCCACCCTAATTTTGAATGATGAATGTTGGTTACTGTCCAAGACCATGAAGTAGTAAATGCAAAATTATTTTTTCCATCTTTTCATAGAAGTTTTTAATGACTGTTCTACTTATTGAGTTCTCAAACTAAGCAAATGAAAAATAATTAAACCAAATATAATCCACACACATATCCCTTCCCTTCCAAATAACCTAAAAAATGATATCATTTCTGCTTTGGCAGAATCATTAATTGCAATCTACAACATTTGTAATATCTGGCAATATATCAATGGTAGCTAGTGAATTAAAATCAATTACACAAATTTTATTGATAGGATTTGGTAAAAAAAAGTAGGACAATTTACCAAAAAGTAGGACGAGTGGGAGCCCTGAATATTTGAAATTTATTAGCATGCAGGCATTATAAATTTATCAACCATAATTTCTTGCAGATAACCTGCAGAAGCATACAATCTGTAATTCGAAAATGACCGCAGAAAAAGTTTAGAATCAAAGCTACTACTTTGCATACGACACACGAAACTCTTAAATCAGGAAACCTAAAGCACAAATTTTTGAATGATCCATCAATGTTTGTTAATTTGCAAGTTCACTATACAACCACCCCTTTCGTTCGAAGAGCCTGTACAGGCTCATGCTCTAGGCTAAGTTTTTTGGTGGCCCATCTATAGTGTGAATTGATAGGGTAAAAAAAAAAAAAGGCGACAGCATTTCCTGGTTGAAATCCCGTCAGCCCCACCAATTGGGGGGGGGGGATAGGTCATGCTTCTAGTTCAGTATTTTATTCGTTTAATATGAAAAATATTTTTTTTATTTGCTGAAAATTAGCAATTTATCCTAATACACGCAAATTTAAAATAACTGTGAATGTGAAATTACTATTGTTGAGGTGTTTTTAAATCAGCTTATATACGCTGCAAAGTATGAACCACTGGATACCAAGCAGAGATGGAGCTGAAGTTTGAAATTCACATGCCTTCGCAGGAAACTGAAACACCCACTCTTTTTTCCAGTCTTGGTGAGTACTCTACCATTAGGCTATAGAAAACTGACATTTTATTCTCTTATATATGAACCCTAAACAGAACCATGCATGGGCAGCAGCCTCTTAGATCAGCTAATAGCTCTTTGCAATAGCCCCCAGATGACAAAGGGAATCAAACCACCAACATCTTGCAGTCAGCCACGCAGTAACTGCAAGAGGTTTGTATTGTAGACCACTACTTAATGTACAGTATGCACATTCAATGTCCTTTCTAACTAAGCTATCCCATTAGCTTTCTCATGAGTGACTTATACAGGAATGGAAAGAGATGAAGTCTATTTTGGAGCAGCAAACTATACGATTTGGAGCAGCAAAATTTAAGTTTTAGAGCAGGGATGTATAAACTGGAGCAATAAAACTGATGTTGGGAAAAAAACCCCAATGAATTAAAACAACAATATTTGGGATTGCTGACAATTTTTTTTTTTTACAAAAAATTTATCAAAAAAAAAAAAATCACCATAATTACACTAACAAACTTTTCGCACCAGTCTATTTATGCTATCATTGCTAAACCACAAAACAAAGCACTTTTATCAATGATAGCAACTGTTACAGTTAATGAATGAAGTTTTTACATCTTTTCATGCCCTTCGATATATAAGCCGCGCCTCAAGTCCTGAAAATACCACAAATTTTCGCCCACTATCAATGAACTGATATATATATTAGGTAGAGGGCCTGATATGCTCCAAATGGGATATTGAATATCCTGGATTATGTTCTGTACATAATTTTTACAAACAGTGAAAATTTTGAATTTCTCTACTTTTATTTTTTTATTCAATTATAAATAAATAGCAAAAAAGCAATATTTTCAGTTCAGTTCATGTAGAATAATAATTAAAAAATAGATTTACACAAAATTCTGGAATAAAGGTAGACTGCCTATGTATATGAATAAAACAATATGGATTTCAAAGGGTAAATTAAAAAAAAATATATTTTTTCATCTATAAAAGCACTTGTCTTTCTTTCCCTTAAGGTGAGAAATTCCAATTCCAGTCCAGAAAACACACACAAAAATATTATTTCTATAAATTTTTCTTGGTCAATATCTCTACACCAGAGGTTTCCAAACTTATATCTCTGGGCCCCCCCAACGCATAATTTTAATTAACTATAAAGCAAAAGTCTCCTAATGATGGCTTAAATTTTTGTAATCCATTTTTATGTTTCACACCCAAACTCTCCTTCGGATGTTTACCCCCCCTAGCATTGAAAAAATTCTTTGTTGTGGAGGTCTTAAAATTTTCATATGATGCACGCCGTATTGAAAAATTCAAATGAAAATGACAGGTCACTGAGCTTTAATATTATTTTATACAGCTATTCATTAAGCTAATTTTCAGAAATGGCTAGCAGGTCACAAATGGCCTGCAGGCAAAAGCAACACAAGTGTTTTGAATTGGCTTGTGCTCGTCTTGAACATTTGAACATTATGCACAAAATTTTGATTTCTGAATCAGTTTTGTAGGTGCTCAGACCCATGTCACAAATTACCATGGGTGCTCAAGAACCCACAGCACCCCCCCCCCAGCTCTGATGCCACTGCCTGCAGGAATGCATTGAAACCCCACGCTTTATAATATGAAACATAATGCAGTATATTAAGACCAGGAGAGCAAATATATGAATTAATATTCATCACAGGGACAGTTTCCTGATGAGAGAAAAGCCATATGAAAGGTCACATTTTCTAATCATTATTTAATATCTTATTTATTATTATTATTTTGTAGAATCAAAGATAATAATAATATACACATGACAATTATTAATATTTTGAGACTGGTACCATCTTCTAAGGCTGAAAATATGTATCATTTACATTTATTTAAACAGAAATACATATATCTCTCTCTCCTAGTTTCAATAAGAGCTGACTGATTCTAGTATCACACGAATGAGTCAGTGGAGTTTAGACATTTTCTCGAATTTCTAGTAAAATACTGGACAAATCATTCTGAAATTTCGGTCACTTGAACCCAATGTTTGTACTCACAATTTCCACTGAAAATTTCAGACACGCTAACATTGGCTTGAAGCTTGTCAATAGTGGTGAATGTTTAGCTTTGCCAAGGTACAAATTTTTTTTAAACTTTTGAGTTCATTAAATACAGTACTTCATAGGCACTGGAACCTAGAGGGCTCAGACCACATGTGCCCCCCCCCTCCTCAAGTAACTGTCTGAGGTCGTTGAGTCCCTTAATAATTCATGAATATTCAATGTGATTCCAAACTGCATACACCCTTGAGGGCCATGTATCAGAATTTAAGCTAGTCGCATTTTTTGCAAAATTTTTGCAAAAGAAGTAGTAGCCACTTTTGCAAAAATGCATACAGAAGGTATGAAACAAGAAGACATCCAACCTTAAATCATTAGCATTGTAGCATTTTGCTAAAGCTTTTCCCCCCATTTTGGATTTTTTGCTAAAGGAATTTTTTATCTAGCTTAAACCCTGCCATGTATACAGATGTCTAGCAACCCTAGATCCCTCACATCCTCATTTTCTTCATATCAGAGCTACGATGAAACATTATTTCCAAAACAAGTTCCGCGAGCTTGACCATGCACTATGTAAATGAAGAAAGGTCCAGACTCACTGCACTGAACAACTCAAAAACCTGATTTCAGCATACAGTACCAGACGGTTTTGACAGAAAACAAGTTTTTGCTTGTTTGGGAAATGAGTAGAGTGGCGGGTTTATACATGGCTTTACAGATTGTTTTCCACGCACAGACAAAACAGATCGGTTCCGAGTTTGTCTCCTCTCGAACTTTCTCACATGCATGCATGAATTCATTGTTATGGTAAAGATTGATGTGATTTAAAAAAAAAAAAGTAAAATACAAGAAACTCAAACCCAAATTTTTTTAAACTGATTTCCGTATTATTGACAGTATCTCCTGTAGCTCTGTAGTTTATTGCAGTCGTCCATGGAAACTACAGACAATCCATAGCAGTTGGCAACCCTGAAATTTAGTCACAAGTACATTTAGAGGACCGACAAAAAATTTAATAAGAAAAAAAGTTTTTGGTCAACCCTGTATCACAAAAAACTGAAAATGGCTTGCAACTTTGAAAAAATATTGAACTAACTTTGTGCAATACTCGTGTGTATTTTCGTGAGAACAACACACACATTTCCGAAGATATAAATGTTTTCTATGAAAATTCCAATTTTTAATGCATGCTTTTTGCTTATAACATGCCGAGTTTTTAAGCAATTTCCAAGAAATCTACAGAAAACATGACACACTACATGAGATGTTCAGTATAGAAACTTAAAATATGACAAATCATTGTTCAGTGAGAAGCGAGTATTTTTAGTAAATGAACATGAATTGCACATGTGCAAGAAAAATACATAATTTGATTGGCAGTTTTATATAGTGCAACTTAAAATTTCAGCTAAATGTCATGAAAATTTAGAAAGATATAGATATATTGTGAGCTGTAATTTCAAAATTTGTGTAAAGTTACTGAATAATGGATTTTACACATTGGCATATGATTACTTTCTCTTATTTGATTATTTCAAGAATAAGCACACAGCATTGTGTGAATGAACGAAGACAGATGTCTGATATATATGATATGTAAGAGAAGTGTTTTAGCCAGGGTTGTTTAGTTTAAACCAAGTGGTTTTTTTTCAAAAAGTCAAATAAAAGAGGCCTAAATATAATTTTTTCCTTGAAGAATATCATATTGGTTCATTATTAGCCAAATTTTTTCATTTTTATCACATTTTATATTCTTGGGGTATATTTTGATGGTATATCTTTAAATAGCATAAGATGGTGTAAGTGGTTTTTTTTTTTCAGGAAGTCTCATAAAAGTGGCCTGAATATATACTGAAGAGCCAAAAAAACTGGTACACCTGCCTAATATCGTGTAGGGCCCCCGCGAGCACGCAGAAGTGCCGCAACACCACGTGGCATGGACTAGACTAATGTCTGAAGTAGTGCTGGAGGTATCATCATCATCATTTGGTGTCCCGTAGGGGAAAAGCCTAGGCAAATTTTGCCCATTGCTCTAACACCAAGTGGTGCAACGTGAGTTGTGGGTCATGTGAGGATGAAGAAAAACATTATTCTGTGGAAATACCCAGAGTTTGGTGGCTGCTCCGGGGACGAAAGTTATGGTATCTGTTACCACATTATATTGAATCTCTGTATATGGGAGATTATGGAAAACCGCAACCGGTAAAGCCATGTCAGAAAATTTGAGGCTGCTCCTGTCTGCGGTGCCCTTTTAGAAAAGAAGCAGAGAAGGTCTCAGAGATATGGCTGAGAACTCAACATGAAGTTATTAAATAGTAATGCATGAAAGTTCAAGTTAAAGCAGAATTGAAACTCACCATGAATTTAGGTGTTTAGTGTAATTGAGAAAATTTACCACGTTGTAAATGCTGGGAAGCATTAACAACTTCACTTAGTGTCACCTGATGATCACCGAAGTAGTTCCTTCTCGGGATAGAGAAGGCGGGACATCGTCCCACATAGTGGAGTGGAGTTTCGTCTTCTTCTCCACACGCAGGACAAATAGGTGAATCTGTATAGCCACGGCACAGTTGTGTAGGTGTTTTGCTAGGTTAGCATGACCAGTGATGAACTGTATAACCTGTCGAATTTGTTTCCTGTTCAATGTGATAAGTTTTTTGGCAATATTCAGATGGGCTCCCAAGGCCAGCTTGGCCTGTCTGCAGTCCTGCCTTGAGTTCCATTGCCGCATGTGTTTGTCTTCTATCCATTGTTTGACATCTCCTTTGATGGTTGACATCGAAACAGGATAGAAAGGTTCAGGTCCAGATAGCTTCATGTTCGCTGCCTCTTTGGCTATCTGGTCTGCGAGTTCATTTCCCTGGAAATTTACGTGACCAGGAACCCAGTAAAAGTTGATGTTGTTGCTCAATGCTGCCAAGTTATTCAGCATGTCAGTGCAGTATTTTACACACAGTTGAAACTTGAGGAAGTTGTCAAGAGCCAATAGTGCTGCTTGGCTGTCAGAGAAGATAACAATTTGTTTGCCATGATACCCTTTGGTAATCAGACTTTCAGCCAGTATGGCTATTGCTAATACTTCAGCTTGAAAGAATGTAGACGTTTTGCCTAGATACAAATGTATCTTATGGTAGTCGTGATCCACTCCAAAGATGTGGAAAATTGCTCCAGCCCCAGTATCAGTAATCCTAGAGTCATCGGTGTAACACTCAATAACTCCTGTTGAGATGCTATCAATTATGTGAGCAACTTCATTTCTCCTGAGTATGTGGATAGTGAAGCATTTAGTAAAATTTTTTGTTTTAGAACAGAAGTCTTTTGGCATTAGTAGAGAGGGGGATCTCCACTTTTCCCAGTAGACAGCTGTCAAGATGATTCTTGAAAGAAGGTTTGTATCCCATATAAGGTCGATTGCACCATGTACCATTTCTTTCCATCCTATACATACTTTTAAACGCTTCCCCTTGTAGGTACCATCTCAGAGATAACAATATCGTGTAGGGCCCCTGCGAGCACGCAGAAGTGCCGCAACACGACGTGGCATGGACTTGACTAATGTCTGAAGTAGTGCTGGAGGTAATTGACACCATGAATCCTGCAGGGCTGTCCATAAATCCGTAGGAGTAAGAGGGGGTGGAGATCTCTTCTGAACAGCACGTTGCAAGGCATCCCAGATATGTTCAATAATGTTCATGTCTGGGGATTTTGGTGGCCAGCGGAAGTGTCTAAAGTCAGAAGAGTGTTCCTGGAGCCACTTTGTAGCAATTCTGGACGTGTGGGGTGTCGCATTGTCCTGCTGAAATTATCCAAGTCCGTCAGAATGCAGAATGGACATGAATGGGTGCAGGTGATCAGAGAGGATGCTTACAGACCTGTCACCTGTCAGAGTCGTATCAGGGGTCCCATATCACACCAACTGCACACGCCTCATACCATCACAGAGCCTCCACCAGCTTGAACAGTCCCCTGTTGACATGTAGGGTCCATGGATTCATGAGGTTGTCTCCATACCCGTACACGTCCATCAGCTCGAAGCAATTGGAACCGAGACTCGTCAGACCAGGCAACGTGTTTCCAGTCCTCAACAGTCAAATGTCTGTGTTGTCGGGCCCAGGCGAGGCGTAAAGCTTTGTGTAGGGCAGTCATCAAGGGTACACGAGTGGATGATCTTTTTCCGGCCGCAGCGGTGTCATAGATTTAATTTTTTTACCGGATTCCCGATATTCACGGTACACTCGTGAAATGGTCATACGTGAAAATCCAAATTCCATCGCTACCTCGGAGATGCTATGTCCCATCTCTCATGCGCCGACTATAACACCACGTTAAAACTCGCTTAAATCTCGATAACCTGCCATTGTAGCAGCAGTAACCGATCTAACTATGCCAGACACTTGTTGTTGTGTTATATAGGCGTTGCCGACCGCAGCGCCGTACTCTGATTGGTTCCATATCTCTTTATTTGCATACGCATGCCCGTACCAATTTTTTTGGCTCTTCAGTTTATATATATTTTTTAATATGAAGTGTCAGGTGTACAAGTATGAAATGCGGATTTCAGACACCAGATAGTGCACCAATGCAGTTTGTGCTATAAAGATTTGACACTGCATCATTTTGTTGTCTCATCAGCAAGTGTCGGACGTGCACGAGTGGTAAATTCCAAAAGTGTGTGCATAGTATTGTGTTGTTCTCTTCAATATGTTGAAATTTATGCCGAACAAAGAGCATTCGCGGACAGCATTAATTTTTTGTTTTCATTTGCAGAAAACTGCTGCTGAATCATACTGATTACTTCGAGAAGCTTATGGTGAACGTGCTCCATCGCAAGATACGTGTGAACAATGGTTTCAGCGTTTCAAAAGTGATGACTTCGACGTTGCAGACAAGGAACATGGAAAACCACCAATAAAATACAAAGATGTGGAATTGCAAGCATTGTTGGACGAAGATGGTACGCAAACAGAAAAACAACTAGGTGAACAATTGGGCATTAGTCAACACTCCATCACATGTGGCAAAAGCGGTACGCGGCACGTTGGAAGCACTCAGCTGGGAAGTTCTACCCCAGATTTACTCGCCAGACTTGGCTCCTTCTGATTAGCACTTGTTTGCATCGATGGGTTACACACTTGCTGAGCAGCGCTTTAGTTCGTACGAAGATGTGAAAAAATGGCTCGATGAACGGTTCACAGCAAAAGGGGAAGATTTTTACTGCCGTGGTATTCACAAATTGCCCAAATAAGATTGGAATAATGTATAACAAGCAATGGAGCATACTTTGAATAAAGCACTTTTTACCATTCTTCTGAATTTAAAACGTTTTTTTTTTGGTTTTTAAAAAAAAAAATAAATGTTTTTTTACCAACCCTGGTTTAACATTACACACGTGTATGATGTCAAAATAAACAAACTGACAAAAAAGAAATAACAGCAAATAATCACAAAACCAAATTATGAAAAAATTTCTTATTATTCAGTTATTTTCTGCAAGTTTTGTAATTACAGCTTACAATATCACATCTTTTTCAATTTTCACTGGAAGGAATTTACATATTTGATTTACAGATGTAAGTTGCACTATACATCTGGAAATCAAATTAAGAAAAAGTAAATTTATATTCCTTGCGCATGTGCAATTAATAATTACTTACTATAAATACTTATATCTCATTGAATAATAATTTGTCACATTTTAAATTTCTATACTGTACTAGCTGTTACCCACGGCTTCGCTTGCGTGGGAATTTGAAAAAAATTTGGAAATCTGAAAATTACTCGGCGATGATTGCCCCATATAACATTTGAAGGCCTCATGACCCCCACTGAGGGCTGAATGTTTAGAAATCCCGTATTAGTGGGTAATAATAAAAAATAATATACTGACTAATAATATCTTAATAAAATATAATGCTGAGCAAATTTCATATTTATAGCTTCAGTGGTTTCGGCTTGGTCATGATTGTCCTATATAACCTTTGAACTGCCTTATGACTCCCACCCCTTACACAGGCTGAATTTTGAAAAATCCCTTTTTAGTGAGTCTCTACATTATAAAATAAAATTATTGACCAAATTCATTTACAGCTTCAACTGTTATGGCACAGTGTGATTTCTCTATGTAAACTTTGAACCCTTTTATGACCCCTTTAAGGGACGAATTTCCAAAAATCTCTTCTCAGTGAGTCTTTACGTCATAGAATAAAAATACAGACCAAATTTCATAAACATAACTTAAGTGAATTTGGCTCAGTGATGATGAATCAGTCACACACACACACCAAAAAAAAAAAAATCAGGATATGTATATATATATGTATGTATATATCTTTATATGTACAGATAAACATATGTGACCCCCTTTAGGGGTGAAATTTAAATTAAAAAAACCTTCTTTAATGAGTATTTTCATCATGAAATGAAACTACTGATCAAATTTCATACTTGTAGCTTCAGTGGTTTGGGCTCAGCATGATTTCTCTTTGTTACCTTTGGAACCCATTAGGTGTCAAATTTCAAAAAATACCTTCTTTACATCAAGAAATAAAACTACTGACCGAATTTCATAATTATAGCTTCAGCGTTTTTGGCTCGATGTGATTTCTGTTACATTTGCACTCTCTTATAACCCCCTTAGGGGTGAAATTTCGAAAAACCCCTTCTTGAGCCCCATTCACATGTGCAAATATTGCGGTTGCATTGGGAGTTGTAGCACCCACGAGACAGCTTTTTTCCTACGTAAGGAAAGAAATGGGGAGCTGTCATTGGTGAAAATTCTTGAAGCGGGTTTCAAACCTGCTTTTTCTATTACTCATGTGAACGGAGCTTTAGTGAGTCTTTACGTCATAAAATAATACTGACCAAATCACATATTTATAGCTTCAGCGGTTTGTGTTTTGTGTGATTTCTCTATGTAACCTTTGAACACCCTTATGGTCTCCTTAAGAGAGGAATTTCTAAAAACCTCTTCTTAATGAGTCGTTACATCATGAAATAAAACTACTGACCAAATTTCATATTTATAGCTTCAGCAGTTTCTTTCATTTATATTTCCGTGAATACACGTGCTATTCTCACGAAAATGCACAGAAGTACTGCATGAGGGTAGTACAATATTTTTCAAAGTTGCAAGTCATTTGCAGCTTTTCTGATACAAGGTTGATCAAAAACCTTGATTTTTTGTCTGTTCCCTAAATGTACTCGTGACTAAATTTTCACTGGAAATGGCAAGTACCAATATAAGGTATGTATGACCAAAATTTCTAAACGATTTGCCCAGTATTTTTCTAGAAATTCAAGAAAATGTCCATTTTCTGAATATTATGCCAAGGTGAACTCAGAAAGAAAAGCCATCTGATCTCACCCGGGACTCAACTCCTCTTGCAAACTGGGCAAGCATGCTACCATTCCTTCTTTGACCACTGTCTCAGTCATTTTTTGCACTAATTAGATCTGGACCTGCAATTTATTGCAGATCCTGAACATAGCAACATTTAATGTATTTTTTCCATATATTTTGCTGAGAGGTTGGCGTGCTGACCTCTCGGTAGGGAACTAACTGCACAGAACAATATATATATACTGTGGTTACAGTATTTAATCACTGTTTCTGCTGCACTGCCATGTCAAGAAAGACTCTGACAAGGATGAATCTGGTATTGAAGTTACAACACCTCTGAACATCCATTAGTAGTGTAGATGAGTCAGGCGTGTCCAGAATTTCTTTATAGGGTCCTGTTTTTCTAAAAAATTTTATTTTTGTGAAAAGGGTCATTCATTTTGTGAAAAATTAGTAAATTCATGGGAAGCAAAATAATATAGATAATTTATCACATAAGAAATTAAATACCAAATTTAAGGTTTCGTTCATTTGTATTTTGTGAAGTGTTTATTTTTCAGATCTGGAATTTTGTGAAGGTCCAGAAAATGAACCGAAATTTTGGCTGGATCTGTGAGTATCTTATAGTTTTGGTCCTGTAACAGATAACGTTTGATTAATTATAGGACTTCATATGGTTTCTAATTAGAAAATCAAATAGAAAATACAACCCATTAGCCCTGATGTGTTCGTCCTTTTTCCTCTTAGTTATTTCAACCCCTTTACATTAAGTCTTTTGATAACAAATTTTGATGATGTATAGCTGAAGTAACAGTGAAACTGGCACCTTTGTTACATGTAGAAAATACAGGGGGACAGGGTTGATTGATTGATCACAAATTACTTGATCAAATTAATTGATTGATCTCTCTCTCTCTCCACCACCCTTCCCAAAAACGTATATATTTTTTATACGTATATCAAACTGTATCCTCTTTCCCCTTTCACAATTTTCACTGAAGAGAAATAATTCATATACCAATGACGCTAAAATTTTATTCTAAATCTTTTGCTGTTGAACTTTTCCTAAATGCCTAGCATTTTTAAAACTAATTATTTTTCATTATGTATTTGAGTTTGCACGTCTAGTAGTTTTGCTTATACTTATAAACTGCAAATATTTTTTAAATGCAGCACTTTAATTTGATTTCATACTTCTAATTCTTCTATAATGTAATGAAACAACTAACAACTTAACGAGATGTAAGTGACTGAGCAGTTTGTTCGATTGGTTCAACGATCACCACCGACTGTCGAAATCAGCAGTTTGCTATTGGAATTGACATGCATAGCCAGACAGGGATATGCATCAAAAGAAAACGCTGTCTAAATAATGTGCACGAATGAGAGCCCATTTCTTTACTAATTGCATTACCATGTGAAGACAAAATATATCGCTGCAGATAAAATAAAAAAATTAAAGAAAAAATCTGGTCAGATTTTTCACAACCGAAGATCTTAGCTTAGGGGGCCCCACTTCGGGATGGGGTTCTGAACCTTTGAAATCCCGCAGCACGGTTGATTTTTTCCCCCTTTGTAGCATCTCCTATAGGCTACGTCCAGTGATTCGTACATCCATAATGTAAGTCATTGGCAAACTCGAAGAAAAGATAGGCAATCATTCCAGATTAAATCATTTATTATTTCACAACTCCACATATTATGTTACGTTCATTAAATAAATTAATTAAACACAGTTACCAAATTCTCGATATATAACATAAGACCTCACCAAATTACGTCAGCAACAATCCACTCAGGCTAAGAGAATCCTGACGACATCTCTGAGAAATCAGACGATAATGTTGGCAAGATCGCGATTCACCAATCTGCACATCGATGACAGGCACACAAGATTAGACATTAGTTGACAGGAAGTCGACACACCAGTGAGATCTCATCACGTGAAAAAGTCCTACGCAATATGTAAATCAGCAGCGGCATGCTCTGACTCTCATGGGAATGCGCCTTTATATCGACCGGTTTTTTCTCTGTGCATGTCTATTCCTTTTTTTCATGTGTCAGGATTGTGTTTTTTTTCCCCCTGAGATTTCCAGTTGTTATTTGTCGGCCGTTTTATTTTTTTTGATGATCGTAAATTATGATGTTTTTATTGCTTGCAACTTTTATGGAATAAAAGTTAGAGTTCAAAATGAATTTCCGATCGTTGTTTTTTCCTTCAACTCTGTTGGCACGCTCTGCCCCCAACAATTTTCAGCTTGCCATGACTCTCCTAGGAGCCACGCCACACACTTTTAGAAACACTGCATTATTCCATTAAATTTGGCCTAAATGTTGCATTGCAACACAATTAATGGCAAATGCGTCTGATGTTTGTCTTCTCTCTTGAATTCTTTCATTCTGCCATATGCGCATATTGTACAATTTCGTCATTCACTACAGCTAGTCAGTAAAGATTGATGCATGTCTTTTCACCTGGCCCTCACAAGGATGGGGCTGCAGCCCTTAGACCTGGACAATCACCTCCATTGTTTGTTTTTTCCATGCTGTAAATTCATTACAGAGCCTTCTCCCCAATGTGTGAAAACTGGCTTACAGACCCACCAAAGCAATTTAGGGGGAAGGTCATGTCCTTTCTATGGAAAACCAATATTGTTCCCAAGAGGACTCCCAACTGTCCTGCCAGTCAACCCGGAATTATCACGCGATCCTGAGAACACTGCTTAGGGGAATATTACAGATGTTGAAAAATCCTGACAAGCAAAGAGAAAAAAAAGTTCTTTTTGTTCATCCAGGTTAAATAGCTTTTTTGCCGTACTCATATAATGTTTGCCCCGATGTAGGGTGACTACACAATGATATTCTTCTTTTCTGTTGCTATTCACCCATCTCTCCAGGACAAAAAAAAGTAGAAAAGAAACCTGAGAATGAGAAGAAAAAATATTGAATGGCACAGCTTGCCCAAAGCCTAGATTTTAAAGGGAAAAATCTGGTGAATCAAAAAAATGTAACACCTTTACTCAAATTTTGTGACTTTTTTGGGACTTCCGTGACCTTTCTCTCTCTCTCTCTCATTTTGTGATGGTAGACACCTTGAATAAATAGTATTACAATTCCTTGGAGTATATTTAGAGTGAAAAACACATGCAGATCTTCTAGAGTTGTTTCTTCTCAAAATTTACTCTTTGAGAATTTTCTTTTGACACCTGATTCAATGCACTGTTTGGCATATTTATTTATCTCTTCCACAATTGTATTTATGAGAGCAGAATCTATGAATGTTTTGTAAAATGGAAGAACGTTAGAATCGTCATCAAGTTGCATGTGCACAGAAGGAATACTTGCAAATTTGAAATGAGGACACAGAGGTGGTGGATTTTTCACATTTACCTTATTGCAAGATCTGTGGCAGATTTCAATTCTTCATCATAGCTGAGCTCACTACAAGAGTCATCAGATGAATAATCCAGATCATTGGAAGAAAGTTCTGAATCTGTATTAGAATGACCTAACAAGAACTTATCTTCTTTGTTCTCTTCATCCATAATATCCAAAAATATTACAACAGTTTATATAACAATTTACAAGCGATGGATACACTATAACAAAAATTCCTGTTTCCATAGAAAAAAAGTGTTTTTCATTGAACGGCCTTGCACCTGCACATGTATATATATGTTGAGGAAAACCCCAAATGAAAAGCATTTCAGTGACATGGACAAGTTATGTCACCTGTTGAAAAATATTAATACTAAATAACCTCTTTACAGGAATTAAAAATACAGGCAAACCAAAAAATGAAAGGAGAAAATATTGATGCCTGTATGCTGTACAGACAAACCAGTTAGGGGCAAGTTTGGGTAGCCCATACACTTTACGGCAAACCGGTTAATTTGCACCTGCTTAAAATCTAAAAGCCTTTTTATAAAAAAATATGGAATTTTACAGATTTCTACTATGCAGGTTTTCATAAGAACAATAAACAAAAAAAACTTATTTAACCCTCCATTGGCATTGATGTGATATATCACCTACTTAAAAAATTTTTTTATACAAAAATTGCCACGTTTTTAAGACAAATAAATTCAACTGGTTGAATGGTCGATGCGTTTCGGCTCTTCAATGGAGAGCCGTCATCAGGACCTCGTGGTCAGAACTCACACGAATGAAGAGTGATGTTTACGTCTGGTCGTCCGAAGAGTTCGCCTTTGTATTTGCTGCGTCCGAGTGGTCTTTGGATGCGAATTGGGGAGCCATCTGTTGTAAAGTGTTGAAAGTTTTTTCACGACTGAGGTTAATAAAGCCTGTCCAAGCTGACGAAATAGGTGGTGTGTTTCTTCCATCATTAACGAGGAAATTCTGGCATGTTCTGATGAAGTATCCCTCGAGAAAATTCAATTCCGAATTGTGTGTTGCTTTTTTAAAAACAAATGCTTTGTCAAAATCAAAATGATGTGAATGTTGCCAGCAGTGTTGGGCAATAGCCGAATTATCCGTCCGTCCCTTCTCAACATGCTTTCGGTATTCTCGAACACCGAAAGCATGTTGATGACGGCATGTTGACGGCTATTGCCCAACACTGCTGGCAACATTCACATCATTTTGATTTTGACAAAGCATTTGTTTTTAAAAAAGCAACACACAATTCGGAATTGAATTTTCTCGAGGGATACTTCATCAGAACATGCCAGAATTTCCTCGTTAATGATGGAAGAAACACACCACCTATTTCGTCAGCTTGGACAGGCTTTATTAACCTCAGTCGTGAAAAAACTTTCAACACTTTACAACAGATGGCTCCCCAATTCGCATCCAAAGACCACTCGGACGCAGCAAATACAAAGGCGAACTCTTCGGACGACCAGACGTAAACATCACTCTTCATTCGTGTGAGTTCTGACCACGAGGTCCTGATGACGGCTCTCCATTGAAGAGCCGAAACGCGTCGACCATTCAACCAGTTGAATTTATTTGTCTTAAAAACGTGGCAATTTTTGTATAAATTAAAACCAGGCAAAGTTACTCATTTTTTGTGATAATAAAAATTTTTTATTTTAACAATAACAATCCTAGATATTGTGTAGAGTTGATTTATCAATGCTTAAAATCCGAATAAAGCGTTTTTTTAAAAAAAAAAAAGGAATTTTAGATTTTTACTATGCGGGTTAAAAAATTAACACTTTAGGAAATTGATACATTGACTTCTTTACTCATAAAGTTTTTATTACCAAATTTTATGCATTTGAAAAAACCCAACTTTTTTACCAATTATGAAAGAAACAAAGTATGTAGCCCAAATTCTAATGTGAAGTGGTCGGTCTGAACAAAAAAAAAAAATACTTATGTCAACTATCAGTCTGAAAACAAGAACTGTTCATAAAGTTAAAAAAAATTGTTCAAACATTTCAGAATATCTTCAACAGGAAAAACTTAACTTCATTTCACCACGCAGTAAAAATTAAAAACCAGACACAAAAATAACAGAATGTCAAAGTTTTGACAGAATAATTTCAAGAAACACCTTGCTGCATACCAGAAATCAGAATAAACCACATACAGCAAGCAATTAAGAATGTATACATACATAAATTAACTATATTAACCTTCTTTTAATCCACAAGGAATGCAATCAATGCTAGAAGTCTTGAAATTCATAAGAAAAATGATCAGTGAGTGTTCGTCTGAAGGTGTTTGTCCCCTCTTCATATGTATCAAAATGACGAGCATCTCCTTTTGATGTTAGTTTAGGTATGAGAGGAGCCCTCATCTAAGAAAATCATGCAGGGATAAAATTTCATGCATAAAGTAATAACAAAAGATGAAATATATGAGCATAATAACTAATCGAGCAAGCCATGCAATTATTATGAAAGGAAATAGTTTATCAATTAAATTTATCACTAAGGTTCATGCAATAAAAAAATACAAGCACATGCAATAAACAAGTACAAGCAATTATTTTTTGCATCTATTTTAATAGTGGAATGCAAAGCAAAAAAGCAAAAATAAAATGAATTCCATCACCACTTTTGTAAAACTGGCATAGACTTAAGACCAATACCTACTTCTCGGACCAATAAATTAGAAAGATAATAAAAGAACCTTTCAATAAATATTTTTTTTAATTGCACGAAAATTATAAAACGTGCAAAGAACCAGAAGTTAGAAAAAGAGATATGGAGAGCAATTTTTCTCAAGGGCTCAATAGTATCATCTACAAGTCAAAAAGCTGGTTAGAAGAAATGATATGTGATAATTGGGAATACAAGTTTCGAAAATGAGAGCCTGTACGTCACACAGGCACATTGCATTCAGCATAAAAAGTTTTATCCTTATAAAATACACGCAAAAGTTGTTAACACTGTTCCTTTGAACACACTGTTAATACATGTTTTCCACTGACTTTACCTTTGTGGGTGTAAATTTATACACCAAAACAGTATATAGAGGGTGTTTCAGGATTCCACTATCAAAATCAGAAGAATAATTTAAGATGAGAGACTGATAATACTCGTCAAGTCCAAACAACTTTTGCAATTGAACCCATGGTTGCAACTGTTATTTGGGGAAACATGCATTACCACACTTTAAAAGGTGTTAAAATACACTGGACCAATATCTATTCACAGCTGGAGATACCTGTCTCCACTCTATTCGCAGCTAAAGATGTCTATTTTGGTTCATTTGCAACTGAAAACACCTGACTTGGCTCCATTCAAAGCTGAAGATATCTGTGTCAGATTTATTTACATGTGAAGGTGCCTGCCTTCATTCAGGCGTGAATAGGGGGAGACTATGAAAACAACTGCCCCTTCCAAGAGACAAAAATGTAAATTCGCCCTTTTCTTCACATCGTCCTGGATCTGTGTCTGTCATAGAGCCATTTAGTGAGTTTTATATTATATAGCCTTGCGTCTTTCCCAAGTAGCATGGCAAAACCAAACTATGATTCACCTTTTTTCTTCAGCTCAATCTGGCATTTCAGCGCCTGTGTGTTGCTTAAATTTTGCCACCCCTTTCCCATTCTTGTCTAATTTTCTTGGCCATACATTCTTCAAATTTACAGTCCGCTTAGCCACACCCCACTCCTAGTAAATATGTCTCTGCCTTTAAATCACTCTTATGGTCACTCACAAGCTTGCAGACTTTCTTGGTCACTTATTTGGTCGCTAAATAATTTATTTTATTTTTGCCCATAAATTTCCATTAGTCATGTTTATTTCCGGGCCTTGCACTCAAAAAAAAAAAAAAGAAAAAAAATCAACCAGGCAAGATTCTGAAGGATGAAAACAACTGCTCTAAATCATTCTTTTGGTCACTCACTGACATTGTTCCTCACAATCTAGATCCCTCTTTTGGCAACTTATTGACCAGTTCCCTTACTTTCTTGGTCACTCCCATGCTCAAGGTACACACTCTCTAGGTCTGCTGTTCTCAACAGGGGCTCTGAGGCGACTTGAGGAAATGAAAATAAATCTGAAAATTTGATAAAGTTAAAAAAATAATCCTGCGGGCTCCGCCATAGAAATATACTAAAAGGACAGAGTAAAAAAGGTTGAGAACTGCTGCTTTAGGTTTTTATTTTTGTTACTCACATGCCTGCACACTTTATTGATCACTCTTTTGGCCATTCACCAAACTGTTCCTTCACACTCTAGGTCACTCCCCCTTTGCTCATTCAACAGCTCATAAATTCTTTAGGTCTTTCTTTTTGTTACTCACTGACCTGGTCTCTTTCTATGAGGTAACTCTTATGGTCACTCACATGCTTGAAAACTCTGTAGGTCACTCGTTTTGTCACTCACTGACCAAGTCCCTCAGCAAATGTGCATTAATTTTATACGGTTTTACCTAGGTGGGCTATTACAGAAATTTTGTCACCCTTCTCCTATTCTGCTGATTTTCTTGACCACTTCTTCCTCAAATTTACCACCCTGGGCCTAAGCCCCCTGTAAATACACTTTTCTGTATCAAGGAAGTTTGTCGTTTGTCAAAATCTGAGTTTATACGGAACGTTTCAATGTACAGTGCTTTGATGTGGAATATTGTCCACAGGCAGAATTTTCTTGAGGGGTGTTTAGATTTTTTTTCCTTCAGAGGGGAATTACATTTTTTCCTGCAAAATGACACTATAATCTTGGTTCAGGGGGGTTAGAACCCAAACCCCCCTTTGCATATGCCAATGTACACAGGACACTGGCATATGAAAGAAGAAGGGTTGACTGTCCCCTTCTCAGAGCCGATTTTTTTTTTTTTTGCAGTAGAGAAATTAACTCTCTCCTTAAAAGAAAAAGTTGATGAATACACCCCCTCCTTGACAAAAATTCTGCGTACACCTTTGCCTTAGCACAAGCTCACCTGAACTTTGCTGAAATGATAATGATTTAAAGAGATATTTTTAAAAAATTTTCAAGAGAGATCCAGCGCTTTGCTAACTAAGAGTTAATGTTTCCTGGGGGTTTCCTTTGATATCTAGAAAAATATAGAATCAAAGTGATCCAATCCCAAAAATTTCCCTGGACTAAAATCTCATAAACATATGAGCAATTTAAACAAAAATAGTAAGTGAGAATAAGTAATCAAAATAACACAATGGTATGTAGATATGAATTCTCACTGGAAGGTTTCAGGTACATGCGAAAATAAAGTTATCTGGGCAGAAAGGAAAAAAAATTGTTTCGCAATTTGCTGATGGTACTTCAAGCCTGAAACAATGTTTAGTAATAAGTGAAAGTTATTTATTATAATTAATCTCTATTGTGACATACTTATTTTTTCTTAGAAATGTCAAGCATAAATTATTCCTTGATACTATTGCACTTGATACTTTTTACAAAAACTTGTTAAAATTCGATTTTTTGAATCCCAGATTGCATTTTAGATACGAGATCCCACTAGAGAAACACAACTCGTGTTGACTTCAAGATGACAAATTCATCCTTACACTGAGTATTTATTTACATCCACAAAAGGCTGGTTGGTTGCACTTACATTACGATTGCCTTTCATTCGGAATTCGCAGCTTTGGTTTTTGCTTGACAAAAATTATTGCATTTGCTGCCACATAAATTAGGTTGAGATTACACGATAAAAAATTTTCTAAAACTTTACAAATTCAACCAATACGCACATCAGTTACATGAGCGAATGTAACCGATGCATTTGTTTTTTTTCAGTGTTGCAAAAGATCTCTTATCAAACTTTTACAGTGTAATTCTGGCCATGCATTATTTATCGATTTATATTGTGGCAACCATCAACGAGGTGGCCTTTGTATATTCTTTATAATTATGTGGATTTTGCAAATTCAAATGCTGTGATTTTTTCCTGTTCTTTCAAATACATCGGCAGAGTAATGGGAAAAGAAAAACAAATAATCAGCTGATACCGTACTGATCTCCTATAAAAACTGCTATGCGAAGGGGAGGGGGAAATCAATGGAACTATACGGTAAAGCCAAAACTCAAGGCACCATTACACTTTTTTCTGTATGCAGGGCCGTAACTATGATTTTTGTCCCCCCCCCCCACAACTTTAAAATTTCATAATTTTATAACAGTGTTCTTTGTTCCCACCTAAACTTGCCTCCTCCCTAAATTTTGTTGCCTGGGGCAGTTGCCCCGCCTCCCTCTAGCTCCAGCCCTGCTGTATGCATTCTATTTTTTTCTCTTTTTTTTCTTTGTACATTTCTCATTTACAGAATTTTCTATATTGTTCTTTGTGTGAATATATTTATACATATACTGTATAAAGGTGGAGCCGCAAATGTAAAATGCATAAATAGTCTTGACTCCAGTGTCGGAAAAAAAAAAATGAAGAACATTATACAATGTACTACAAAATTTAGAAATATTACAATTGCATTATTGGTCAAATTTAGATTTCGTCGTTCATAATTTAGTTACATTTAACAAATATTATTGTCTTAGAATCACGACAGTAAAAAGTGATTATGTCGATCATGTCTTTTTGAGTGATAAAAACTACAAAAAAATGATGAAGCCTGGCATATGGAAGACTGCAACTACTTGAAATAATTTTTTCCCTTTCAAGGGCATTACTTGTATGCAATTTGTGTTTCTTGGAAATAACCAGTAGTTCCTACGAGTCTAGAAAAAACTCCAAACACACAAGTACATTTTTAGAATGAATAAACAACTTACAATTGTCTTTGTCAATTACAAAATCTGGACATCTTGTGAACGATGCCAAAGTATGCTGCATTCTACCAAAGCCACTATATTCATTTATGGCTTGGAAATGTCTATATTAATAAATTACTGCAGTACTAGAATATATAAGAACAACAGTCTTGTTTAAAGCCGCTGTGGTGGTCGAGTGGTCATAGTGACGGACTCGCATCGCAAGGACCCGAGTTCGAGCCCCACCGTCACCACAGTGGTGGTCAGCTGAAGTTGGTTTTCTGTGGTTCCCAACTTCAAGGCGCAAATGCGAGCCGATCTCCCCGTTAAAAAGTCTCGCCACAGAGAGCAACAGTCCTACAAACAGTACAAATATTCAGTCAATACACTTCACTCACTTCACTTCTGAGATATAGATGGCAACACTAAAAAAAATCATACACAACACTAGATACGCACTCAGACTGTTAGGTACACATACTTACACTTCCGGCACAACTCACTAGGTAGTAAATTGCCCATGGCGATAGACCTGAGTTGTGCTCGGCTTCAAAAAAAAAAAGACTTGTTTAAAGGACATAATAACACGTAATACACACTCTTTCCTCAAGAATAATTTTCTGCTCTTGTGAAGCAGTCCCAAGGAGACACCTGAATAAGAAGGGGAGTTCCATCCTGTCACTCAGGGCACAAAAGGTTTTGGGGGGAAGAAACAAGCTTCATGAGAATCTTGAAACGTTCCTGCCAAAAAAGAGGTACAGCAAATGTGAGCGTTTTAAAAAGGTCTGGCCAAAAAATGACATGGCACATTGGAACGTCTTGAGAAGCTTCCATTAATTTGGATTGAAAAAATATATTTGTAGATCCACTATGTATCACATATTTTATAAATATATTATATATTTATAGTTCAGATACAAAAAAAATAGTTTGTACTATGAGGTAAACTTGATAAGTTTGTGAAGCATTTAGAAAAAAAAAAGCAGATACAAAAATGACATATCAGTAAATATTAATTATGTTGTAATTCATTTGTCTCCTTTTCTATGTGTTAATATAACAAATAGCTACTAACATTAAAAAAACTTGATGCTTGTTTTTCCAGAATTAAATAAGGTCAATAATGTCAGCTTTCCACCATTGAATGATGCAAGACATACAACAAAAAAAACAACCCACAGCTAAGAATAATCTTTGTTATAAGAACGCTTTCTTTACTTGGTAATTTCAAAGAAATAAGCACTGCAGTAATAAATTTTATACAATTTTAGAGCAACTGAATTTTAATCTGTGTTCAATCTATCGATCAAGAACATAATTCATTGTTCTGCTACCAATATTTATATTTTGCAAGAAAAATTTTGTTTCTCCAATTCATAGTTCAAAAAGAGTTATATACATACAGAGTGAAAGGAATAAATTTGAACACACAAGCTGTGTAACTAATGATTTTATTTGCAGATTCTCCCTTTTCCTAATATTTAAATACGGGACAAAAAGGCATCTCAATCATAATTTCTGGGACAAAAGAACATTTCTCTGAAAAAAACAATCCTGTATCTCTGGCAGGAACTTTTAGCAAACCTATTATGTTGATCGAGTGAAATTTTATTTTTTAACCAAAAAGGAATAACAAAAGTGCAAGGGAAAAATTTAAAAGTATTATATTAACTAATTTTTAATATGACACAGTTTGAAAGATAAAATAATGGTTGAAATCAAAGTATGAAAAAATCATGACTTTTTTTTAAATAAATAAAAAAAAGATTAATTTGATATAAGTTTTTTTTTTATTTAAATCAGATTTTTTTAAATACTTAAATTAACTGATTGCTTACTGAGCAAAACTAATCTTGTTAACCATTAAGAACACAAATTTTTTCATCTCATTTCTTAAATTTGAAATTTAGAATTAATGAATAGATTAACACATGAACCAACAGGAAAGAAATACAAACACCAAACATCTGTGTTTATGTAACGTGAAAGTTTGTTGAGCCCAAATTAACTTCAGAGCTAAACTATTTTTGTGTAATGAAGTGTGTTTTTACTCACCAGGACTACTCGTTCTGGTAAAGTAAATGCCTGGTGGTAACTCAGTAGATGTATTGATTATGACGTGTTTCAGACTTGCATGTGTTGCTTAGTAATTTGCACATTTTATTCTTTCATTGATTTAATGAGTTTCGATAAAAATGAGAAAACACTAGACTTTTTCACTTTTTGTGTCAGCAGAGTCCAACTGTATTTATGTTGGTACAAAACATCTGTTTATATATCTGTATATCAAAGATAAAGGGCACTGTGTTAATTTTTGTCAATGTTGGGATAATGCTATTAATTTCCAGTACTACACTACACATAGGTATAGGATACCAACTCCTATTTCAATAAATAACAGAGATATTCATTTTATAAATGAATTTTGATGCCTTGCATTTTGGCAGTTCTGAAATATCTCGCTTCTTTAAAACCCTGTTATTTCAGTAATGCCGAACTTAGATGTCATTGTAAGTTTTCTTTTTCCTGATAACATGTTTTCCATTCCCAACCTGTCATATAATCTGCCATTGAGCGGAGTCAGCTTTTCTTTGAAGTTTGATAACAGAAAAAGACAGTGCTTTTTCTTTTCCTTCAGGGTAGTATAGGAATACGTGTATGATATAAATAATAGAAAAAGATTGAGCATTTCTCTTGTTTTCTACTATTATTATCGGCATTGGAAGTGGAGTGCACTTACCAGCTGCACGAAGTTGGAAAAAAATATTATTCTAGAAAAAGGTAGCATTTTACAGAGGGTTTAGTGATTTCCACTGTGGTAGTTATAATGTGGATCAGTGAAATTAAAAAAAATTGTAAAGGGTTGAAACCACCATATTTCGAAACCTCAATATATACCTAGTCATTCTATTTGAAGAATCTGTTTGATTTATAAAAAAAAATACAACACAATACCAGTTTTTGTACAAGGTTGATAAAAACCCTAGTTTTCCGAAAGTAAATTTTTCCACTCACTACTACTTCATTACATTACATTCCTTAATTTACTTGCTAGTTTGTAAAAAAATCAAATCCCTTCTCTGTTGACTTTGCCAAGACTAGTTATTCTTTTGATTTCTAAAAAATTAGAAAATTGAATACAGTGGAACTTTGATTAATGAGCATAATTCATTTTATGAACGCGCTTGTAATTTGAATCTGTCATGTATCGAATCAAACTTCCCCCTTAGGAAACTCAGATGATTTGTTCCACAATTTTTCATACACATAAAAATAACTGATAAAAATGACATTTAACCAACAATTACAGTAGAATCTTAATTATTCGGGCTAATCAAGGAAAATGAAACACGGATGACTAAAAAAACAGCCAAACTGCCGGAAGTGAAAAAATATTTTAAAATAACAAAATTGCGAAAAGAAAGTTATGTATTTTGCCTTTTTAAAATGACTATCCAATGTGTATATATATCATATCATCTGTGCAAAAAAATATATTAAATAAAATAAAACTTATTTTCATGGTTATGTAGCCACAATAATATTATACTGGGCCCTCAAAGCAGAATGTGCCAAAATCTGCGATGTACGTCGCAGAACAATTAGTGCTACTGCAGAACAATTTGGAAGAATTTTAAGAAAAAGTGCAAAAAAGCACTATTACATGTATGGGGATTTTTACTACAGAACATTTCCAGTCAGTTAAGGGCTCGTCGCAGAACAGTGCTAAACATTCTGCACTGGGATACCGGGCTTCACTGATGGCGGAATCCTTGTCTCTTGTCTTTCAGTTGTTGAAGAAAAAAAACCAATACATTTTGAACACCACCACCACTAGGAGTTTTTCTGACTGTAATTGACACTTCATCTTCAAATGCGGATCGCCAAGGGCAATGTCCAGCTCTTAAGTCTAATGTGTGCATATGGGGCTATCAACGCGTTGCCAACCTCCGAGAATGGGGAGAGAATTTAACACATGGAATTTGACACGTAATAAATCCAAAAAAATATATAACTAACAAGCAGGGCCGCCCTTACCAGATGCGGGACCCGGTGCAAAAATAATCTTGGGGCCCTGCGAGCACCACCAAAATTTTTCGTCAATAGAGCCTAAAGAGAAAAATTAGTTGTTGTCAGTGCCCTCTCTCCCCCACCCCCACAAAGAAAAATCTTACTAGCATTAAAAAATTTATGTAAAAATGTTGATATACAAGTAAAAATCAGTAAAAATTGTCTGAATTGGCTCACCTTATAAAAATTACATTTTTCTTTCTTTCACACCAAAAGTCCTATTACATCATCAAAATTTATTTTATCTACTATGTCTGTTTTGATTGATAATGTCGCTAAAGACGACAGTCTTTCTTGACTCATTGCAAATCTTAAATATAGTTTTATTAATTTTAAGTGTGAAAAGCTTCTTTCCGCATTTATCACTGTTACTAGAACAGTAAGCAGTATCCTATATGCTATGAAAGTGTTCAGAAAAGGATTTTGTATCTTGTTCATGAACTTTAAAATGCATACAGCAGTTTGAATATCATCTGTTAATAACTTGTGAAGCACTTTAATTTCAGGGAAAAATTTCTCACCATTTATATCACGATCATCCCCATTGGTTGTTTTCTTGAGATGTTTGCATTTATTGCTAAGCTAGTTTTGCTCCATGCTTTTCAAATTTCCGAAATTGAGCAAAAATCCGAAAATATTATTGTATTCTTTAATTTGTTGAAAATGATTATTGATGGATTGTAGCGTGGTATCAACAATGGGATAAAAATACTTGAGTTTAAAACATTCTTAGGGAGATTTTGAAGTACGAGCAGATTCACCTTATGATTCATAGTCAAACAATTTTTGCTTCTTTTCTATGTCTGACTTCTTGGAATTTTGCCTCTATTCTCAAATTTTCACACACTTGCTTAGCACATGTCACTGATGACACAAAACCTTCATTCAGAAAAAGCTGCAAAAATTTTATCAATATTAGCAATTGTAAGGCCAATCCAAGATGCATTTTTTGAGACTGAAGATTATTGCTAACACTGTTCACAGCAAAAAGTAAATCGTGCCGGATAGCTGTTTCCATGCCCAGGTGGTGTGGTGGTAAGATGCTCGTTTACCTCGTCTACCACCGTGAAGGTTACTGTCATGGTCCCAGGTTTGAACCCAAGGGAGGACATAGATAAGATATTTTTCCTAACAAATGATTAAGGCAAAACTAACAATTGAACTAATTGAGGCGACTAACAATAGACAGTACCTTCGCTTCCAACCCATCTCATTAATGGCAGTGAATTGCAATATAGCGAAATGGCTACAGTTGGTACTTGGTGATGTAGATAGCTGTTTCCAACAAGAATTCATACGTTTCAATTTCATGAGTTATTAGTGATTGAGCCTCACTATTTGTTTTAGGGTCAATTACATTTTCTGACACCTTAATTAGTGCATCTTGTATTTATTTAATTTGGTACCTTACTGCCCATATGCTCTTTATTCTACTCTCCCAGCAGGTATCAGATGGTTTTTTAACTGTTAAGTTGGGAACCGAATTGGCCAAAATACTCCAGCGGTTGGATGAGGCAGAGAAAAAAGTATAAATTCTTCCTAGTATTCCAAAAAATAACACAGCTTTTGCTATACATTTAGAAGCATCACATAGAATAAGGTTTAAATTATATTATGATTATAATGATTGGCACTGAATATGGGGTTGAAAGTGACAATTTACTCCTTTCATGTTGGATCCATTATCATAAACTTGGCCCCTACATTCTTCAAGATCAAGACTCAACTCGTCAAATTTTTCAAATAGAACAAGAAAAATTTTCACCTGTTTGCGATTTAACATTCAAAAAAGTTACAAAATACTCTTCAAAAGACATATGACCATCATCATCATCAATATTTTCAACTTTTACATACCTTATAATATATGGAGATACGGGGGGGGGGGGGAGGTGACTGATCTAATGTATATATGAAATTGACATCATCATTGTGCCCCCCCCCCAGACTTACAAGTCTATCTCCGCCTATGCCCCCTACATTTATAGGCATGCAATTTTTTTCCTCTTAGTTTCTCCCTGGAAGGACTTTCAATATAAGAATTGTATTGCTAATATTTGACCAACAACATGATAGTTAGTGTATGTTATACTTGATATATGTGTTTATGTCTGCTGATATAATAAGCAATGTGTGCTAAAGAATGTTCATACAAGTCAGTCTTAGTGGATGTCAACACCTGCACTAGAGACACTCCAACACCCTCTATTGATACAATCTTGAAAGATATAATACACACGCATGTATATCTATATTCTATAATATAAAATCACAAGCTCGAAAAGGGCCCGTTTCTATGCAATGGAAATTAGTGACGATTTTATGTGACAGAAATCTATTACATTTTTCTGTTACAGAAATCGGTTACGATTTTGGGTCAAGTTTTTATTTAACACCTGAACATATCTAGAACACCATTTGACCCATCTGGACTAAGTTATGTGTATGTGCCATGAAATTATCCACTACCCCCACATGCTGCAGCACGGCTTCTGGGCTGGGATACTTGGCGGGCCCCAAACTAACTTTTTCACAGGCTCCTCTGTGGTAAATTTACTGTGAAAAATATGCTGCTGTGGTGGTCAGCTGAAGTTGGTTTTTTGCGATTCCCAACTTTGAGGTGTGAATGCGAGCCAATCTACCCGTTAAAAAGTCTCTCCGCAGAGAGCAACAGGCCTACAATGCTACAATTACTCATTCATTACACTTCACTCTCTCTGAGTTAAGAAAAATCTCATAGTTTAAAAAATTGATTGCAGATGGCAGCACTACACATAACAAGCATTACACAGAAACAAACTCCACGGAAGGTTGACTGTACACACACACACACATTCAAACATGTACCAATTCGTAACAAGTTCCGCAGAGGAAAATGGATGAGGTGCATGTCTGGTTTAGTAGTAGTATGAAAAATTTAAAAGAGATAAAAATCGTTCTGGCACCTGTCAGCCCTGCCCTTCTGGGGGCCATGCTGTGAGGTATACATGTATCACCAGTGCTCCCAATGCACAGGGTCAGGGTACAGAGAGCACGGTATTGCACATATACTTTAATGGAAAAGTTAAAAGGCTTCATTTCCAGGGGCCCTTGACGGATCTAATTGTTTTCTTGCTGCTTTAACATTGGAAAATTTATGATACAAAAAAGCCCAAGATATATCCAGTCTGGAGCCCCATAAAAATATGTAAATCGGGTCCTGTATCCTTGGTTGGGTGTGTGGCCCTGGGTTTTATTTTTTTAAAACGAATACAAATGAAAATTTTTCATGGCCCTCACATGGATGCTTTTGTGAGGATGTCCAACAAGCCTCCAGGTCGTGGCCCCCCATGGAAAAGTTGACAGGTTTTATTTTGGGGCCCCTGGATCAGGGTTGTTTGGTTTAAACCTTGGTTTTTTTAAAAAAAACACTTTGGTTTTTTTCAAAAAATCAAATAAAAGTTGCCTAAATATAATTTTTTTCCTTGAAAAATATCATATTGGTTCATTATTAGCCAAAATGTTTCATTTTTACCACATTTTATATCCTTGGGGTACATTCTGATGGTATATCTTTAAATGACATAAGATTTTATAAGTGGTTTTTTTTCAAAAAGTCTCAGAAAAGTGGCTAGAATATATATATATTTTTCATATGAAGTATCTTAGTTATTTAAAGTTATATATATAAAAGCTAAAATTTCTCATTCTTACAACATTTTCTAACCTTTGGCTACATTCTGATGCTCTATCTTTAGCAAATTCATGAATAAGGATTGCATCACACATCTAAATGTAGTGGTGTATTATCTCACAGGGTTTCTTTTTCCCTTCACAAAGAAGCAGCTACAGTAGTGACACCATCATGCTAGGGCCAGGTGGTCCTATAATCCAATAAAGACACCAACTGTCCTTAAAGGACAAAGACTAGTGTACTAGTAGTTACATTACCTCACATACATTTTCATTTTCTTTCCCATAAGAAGTAGCACATCTCCTACTGTATATCTCCCAGTCTTAATATTCAATAGTTGTTTTTTTTATACTTTCACACACACACTGTTAAGCCCAGTTAATCAAGGTTATACTGTATAGTAGTAACAGATTTATGAAAAATAATCAGCTATATACAGGGTGATTATAATTTAAGTTTTGATTCCAAAACTATTATGTCCAAAACAATAAGTACTGATCCGAATGACTTGAAAAATTGCATGGATACTCCTGAAGCAATGGAAGTTTCTTTCGCAAAAGAAAAAAGTGCAAAATGTGCAAGTAGATGATACTGTACTTGGCCAGCAGTATAATCTATTCTGTGCAACCACATCATTTCGGCACTTCCACAGCATCAGTGTGTGGATAGAACTTCTATCAAGATGCACATTGCAATACCAGCAAAGCAGCTGCTGAAGACCCATTTTGACAGGATGCACCTTAACCCTTGCAACTTCTGGCTGTGGGGGTACCTCAAATGTTATAAACAGTGGTCAGATTGCAAACTTTGGTGAATAGCAATCTCCAGCACATTCCCCATATGTTAGAAGTTCCTCAGGAATATTAACGGGGGGGGGGGGGGGGAGGAGACTTTGGTTTAATAAAGCTGAATTGCAAGATTGCAAGCACATCCACATTATGACCATGGCATACTCTGATTCTGTTGTTGAACAACAATTTTTGTGCTTTCAACCTCAGGTTGGACAACATATTTAACATTTCTTAACTAAAGTGTAGTTATTTGTTCAATTACTTCATTATTTTTTATGTTTCCATGAATTATGAAATCGTGCAATGCTATAATTAAGGTATCATTTTGCCATGACTGGCCATCGTTTCCATTCTGTGAGCAGATTTCCCACATGTTGGATGATGTCATTAATTTTACATTTTCAAGTATTTTTTCCCCTTTATCAAATAAAATTGAATTTTTTCAGGAATATTCATGTCAATTTTCAAGTCATTCTGACAATCGTTCTTTTTTTACAATGTTTTGAAATCAGAACCTTAGTTATAATCACCCTGTATATCATAAATCATTACTAATTAATCTGTATTATTTATGCTTCATTAAATACATTATATTCACCTAATTTTTATTACTTTTTGCAAAATAGCTTCCCAATTAAGTATATTGAAAGTAACTGGAGAAAAACCTTTATATATTATATGATTAATAATAACATTAATAGAATTTTCAAACACACCGTATTCCATTGAGTTGAGCAAAAAATAATTAAATTGCATAAGTTGGTTTTTGTTAAAATGTAATAAATATTTATTGATTAATTAGCATGGGAATAGTGTTAATTACATTAATAAACATTTTATTTTAGTTAATTATTAGAAGTTTGAATGATTTTTCAGAAATTTCATTGTTTTTAATGTTAATACTATTCAAAACAAAAAAACCAGTTTAAACCAAAAAAACCCGGTTTTTTTGGGTTTTTTTTTACCAACCCTGCCCTAGATGAATCTCAATGATTTTTGTTTTTTAACATTGTAAAATTTATAACGGAAGCCCAAGATTAATCCAGTTTGGGCTCCCACTAAAAATCTGCATATTAAGTCACCGCTACTGGATGTGGAGGCCCTGGATTTTATCCGTTGTGAAATCAATAAAAATTTAAAGAGTTTGTGGCCTTCACAGGGGGAGATGTATGACAAGCTTCAAAATTGGGACCACCCCCCCCCCCATGGAAAAGTTAACACGTATCATTTTGGGGCCCTGGATGAATCTCATTGATTTTTGTTGTTTAACATTGTAAAATGTGCAACATCGGTAGCCCGAGATAAAGCCAGTCTGGGAGCTTCACTAAAAGTATGCGAATTGGGTCCCGAGTACTTGGTTGGGGCCTCTCAATTTTATTCATTGGTAAAATGAATACAAATGAAAAATTTTCAAGGCCTTCAAAAGTCTATTGGATTTCCTGGTGGAATGATTCTTTTCCCTCCCCCTAATGATCTACCACCATTTAACTTGCCACATATTTCATACCTGAATATAGGAGCTATGTCAGATCTGGGTTGGTGAAACAACAGTGTGCTTATGTGAGTCCAGCATTTGGCATGCTTTGTGTTCAGTAGGTGGTGCCATCAAATAGCTGATGTGTGGATTTGAAATTTAATGAATACATATTTGTGTTGTTGGTCTGTGCGATCGTCATGTGGCAACAGAGTATTTTTTTCCAATGGGGGTAGCAGTCAACTCAAAGTTGAAAAATTGTATTTAGCTGATTATCACTGTGCAATCGCAAGTTCCAGATGCAGATTTTTTTCCCAAAGGCGAAATCCAAGGAGGGCATGTGGATTTGTGTCTCTCCCCCAAAGATGAAAAATTAACAATATATTTAATTATTTTTGTTGAAAATCAAAATATTGAAAAATAAGCACATTCTTATACTGTTAATTGAAAACTCTTTTTGAGTGTTAATGACAAATGTTAATGTTAATTAATGTTAATTTCTGTGGAAGAAATCTTTATGCCCTTCCAAAGGCCGATTCTGCATACACACCCCAGATATTCACGATGCGAAACAGTGATGACCGCATATGGACTAGATGACAAAAAATTGTGTATATTCAAGGTAGAATTTTCATAAATTCGCTTCCCCTCTCCAACATCACGGAAACATTATTTTGCAATTTGAATGGGTGTTCCAATCCTTCACGTTTTTTTAAAAAATGTGCATTCCCAATCGTGTAGGTACAAAGCAAATTTACGCTGTATAGATGCTGTATTTGAATACCAGTAAATAGCCAGAAGGTACCATAATTTCTCAGTATGTAATACACAGGGGAAAAACTCTCTGAAATTGGAAAACTTTGGATAGGACCCCTCATTCAGGGACGCAACTAAATATTTCTTCATCTTATTCTTACACAACCCATGGGCTATATCAATACAATACAGTGCAGTGAAATGCTTCATTTGTACTTTGAAATAATAAAACTAATTTTCAAGATTGAAAAATCATGATAAACAGCAGAAAGAGGGAAAAAAAGAAAAAAAAATTTTCTCATTGTACCCCTTCTTTCTTCTTCAAACTAAGAATGTGTCCCATGGGATACGTGAACAAAATATTTATATGTCCATTTCAGAAATTCTGGGTATTTGATGCGCTATAGCATGTCAGCAACATTTCTGACATGTATGAAAGAATAAGTCATCAGACAGTTGCTACCACCTGCACATGCATTCTTCTTTATTATCTTGCCAGTAAGTGAAGTTCAACAATTATATTTCAAATATTTCTCCTGTATTCATTTTGAACTTGAACGACCCATGCTGTAATGGTAAATAATTAGGAATTTAATATTTATATTTATAAAACTAATTGGTAGTTACTTCAATTATTTTTTTGTTGAAGATTTAAAAAAAAAACCAGTAAATAACATGATATAAAAACTGCTTTAATGTATTTGTAAATAATTTCAATCAAAAAATATATTTTATTATAGCTTCAAATTTCTAAAAAAAGGAAAAATTGTGTGCATTGTGTCATAAAAAAGATACCACAGGTAGCACACAGAAATTAATAGGCCAGCTGACTGTTTAAACAGATGGTAGCATTAAATCTGGGTTTGACCATATTTCCAAAATATTCAGTATTGTAGGCTTTTAAGATAAATTTTTGAAAAACTGTTGGTAAACATCTTTTATCATTTTTTATTTAACTATTTGAATACAAAAAATTTATATGAGCAATATTGTGAGTGTGAAAAAATAAGGAAGAAGTTTCTTCTCTTTTCCTTCATGGGTTCATCTAATAGAGTTGAAATAAGATGCAATGCATTCAATGCATCCTATGTGCATCTTATCAAAATATTCATGAATTTTCTGAACTTCCCAATAGTATTTTTGCTACTAGAAAAGCTGAATTATCAGTAAAGATTGAGCAGAAAAATCGAAAATATTATTTAAGCTTGTATATCTGTACCCTTTTGCAATTATTGTGTTTTTTCATCTCAATTATACTCATATTAGGGTTGCTGGCATAAAATATGAAATTTTTCACAAGCACTCAAGGGGAAAAAAATTATAAAGATCAAAATGTGGAAAGCATTTAAGGTTTTTGACAAATGTAACTAAGATTCTGAATGTGGACAGCAGATCTCTAATAATAAGAAAGAAATATAACCTTTCGTTACATATAAAACAAAGAAAAGAAAAAGGCTTGTGATTCTTAACCAAGTACGAAATATGCATAAAAATAGCAAGAGGGAGAAAAATGAATTAAACTATCTCTACCATTAAGGAAATTAATGTCATATTTCCTCAAATAATAGTGAAATAGTTTTCCCAACACAAAAACTATCTTCCACATAAAATTCATTACACTTGTATTTACATTAGGCACCCAACATGCTGTGAATCTGATTGGTTTCTGAAAACCAAGGTGTGAAACACATGCCAACTCTTCTCACCTGATAGTGAAAAATAATCTGCATTTAGAATGCGACTTTGAACAGATGATTTCAATGACACAAGCAGAGATGTCTTCAACCAAATGATAAATCATTAGATTACCTCGACCACTATATAAAGAAATCAGAACATAAAAATAAACTAATCCTACATTTTTTTAAATAAAAGAAATCCTCTCTCAAAGCATGATTCAAAACTCAGATGGACGTATAGTTAATTAGCAACATGAGCAACAACATCTCCAAGATATCCTACAGTAGCATCAATCAAACAACTGAGTAACATCCAGATTTTCATCATAATAAAGAGGTTAAAATTTAAAACTCGTGTCTAAATTATATCTTTAGAGTAGTAGTTTAAAATACCATAGAGAAATGGGAAAATGATTGATAATATTGTTTATTTCAGTCTTACAGATATGTAAATTATGTTCGACTAATTTTGGGTCTGTATGTTGTAGCAAAAAACCAAAGAAAAAAAAAATTATTTGAATCTCAGAATACATGGATTCCAATTATGAATTGAGCAATGATAATGATGATAAATAATATGTTAAAAGAAAATGAAGTACTTTTGTTTTTTGAATACATCCATTTCCATTTTTTTTAATTCAGAAAGTGCTGTCTACATAAATAAAAATAAAACCAGATGATAAAAACAAATTAAGAAATTCTTTGAACATTTTAGCTGAAAGATGATTCTGTTTAATAGGCACCAGAATACCTCTAAAACACGTATTTTCTACATAGCACAGTTTTCCAAAACATGTGCTTTCAATTATGATATAGTATAAAATAAAGAAATACAGTAAAATGTTGGAAATATTTTAATGGGGCAAAAAAAAATTCATGTTTCTAAATTGCACAAATATATGATATTTGGAAATATTTCTAAATATCGAAATATTTGTAGATATATTTGAATTCAAACATCAGAGAAAAATTGGGGAAAAAACAGCCCACACAAATGGGCAATGCTTCTTTCCTTCATTTATGTTGCTTTCTTTAAACTTTATCAATTTTTAAATTCAAATAACTCTGTGAATAACTCACAAAAAAAGGGTCCCCAAGGTGTCGTCCTTAAAAAAATTATGAAAATATTTTAGTATATTTATCTCACCAAGAAACACATAAAAAAAATTAGTGGCGGAATGCAATAATTAAAGCCACAAAAAAGTATTAAAATTTTAACATTTGGCTACTCCTCGCCTCTTGCATTTCTTCACAATATCTATAAAAAAAACTGCTTTTCACTTTTTTTCCTCTAGCTTCTCTCTGTTCTAAAACTAGTTTTATTTCTTTTTTTTTCTCCCTTTGCCTGGTCTGTACCTGACCATGTGTTGTTTGAATGGCGGGACTCTAAAACTCTGGGGTTGCTGGTTTCAAAAATACAGCAACCCAATTAAAAATGCAATTACAAACAATATATATACATGATGAAATATTATACAATGCCCATAAAGAATACTAATCCATACTTAGAATTAGGTTGTCTAATTCTAAGTATGGATAGCTTCTCGATTTACCCCAACATGTTTATTCCTTTTTAATAAGGTAATTGATTTTGAATTAATTTTAATCTTCTTTTTGTTCAAAGCAGGATTTTCTTTAAAACAGACTGACCCTTGATCCTAGTAAAGCAGGTGAAGAAAAGTTCTGTAATTTCTATTAATGTGAGAGAAAAAATCTTAATACCATATATATTATGGTTACTTGTATACATATGGATACTTGTCTTATGCAGGATTACTATCTTTGTGCATGTCCATGGGCTTCCATGTCAAAATAAATTAATCATAAGTAATGACAATAGGTTTGAAAGTATACCTTTTTCTGAAAGACAGTTATCCAGTCAGTAGAAGCAAACCATTTGTGATTCTTAATGTCGTTCACACCATTTTTCAAATTTCCATACCGTTTGGTGAGATCAACTTGAAGCAAATTTTTCAGTAAATCTTTCAAATCAGATGTGAAATGTGAAGGAAAACGAACCTGTTTGAAACATGAGAAATAATATTTTGGCAAATACAGTCAAATCAAGTTATAACAAACTGCAAGAGACCGGAGAAATCACTTCGTTATAATGAAATTTTGTTATAAAGGAATTCCAGATTTTTAACATTAATCCTATGTAAACTTATTTGGGAGATCAGAAAATTTTTCGTTAAAATGAGATTTTTGCTATCACTGTATTCATTAAAATGGGAATCGACTGTATATCAAAATATAACTGATATATAAAAATATTTAAATCAACTCATTCGATGAGGGTGTCTACTGTGTTATGGAAGGCTGATCCAAGGACTTTTTCTTAAATTATTACAAACTATTCTTGCCTGACAAAATGAATTTGACTGAACTATCCGCTAATTACAAACATCTACAGAAAAATACTCCTGCTATCAATGTATGATAACTAGAAAATTGAATTATTCCGAAAAAGTCTGGTCTGCATTAAATTTTTTCATTACTATTTAGGAGTATTGACCAGAAGAGTTTTCTTCATAGTTTTCAGTTTTTTGGAATATAAAATCCCTAGAAATTATGAGAGTAGTATTCTGCAAGGGTTTCACTGTATATACTGCCATTGAAAGCCATCTACCATTATTTTCATAAAAGTTAAATTTCCAGTTTGCACCAATGCTATTTACGACGGAATTAGACCACCATGGAATAGAACCAGGTGACTTTGGCAGTTTCAGTTTAGGTACCAATGAGGGAGTGCCTCTGGTAAATACTTCAATCTTTTTCGGTCACACACTGTCCCAACAGTGATTATGGTGATCTTTCGACCCCCAGTAATGATCTGATGAACATCATTTGATCATTTTTGTTGCATCACAGTCATTTTCTCCACACAAGGGCTATTTAGACTGGGAACTAAAATTTATTGCCGAATCCAAACGACAGCCTTTTTTTCTAATTCTCATCGAGAGGTTGGTGCACTAACCACTTGATGTGGGACTCCCTGCGGCAGCAATCTTTGTCTGTGGTGATGTCACCATTTCCATTGTACCTCTATCTGATGAACAACACCAGCACAACGTGTTCAGAATATCCTACAGCCACATGTGTTTCTTCTCACAGTATGGTTTCATGGAGACATTTTACAGCAGGAGGGTGCATGGCTACATAGAGCAAAGGCATCACAGGCACCTATCTGCCATATTGCCTTATTTCCTTGACCTGCTCCATTTTCAGATTTTAATACCATCTAGCATTACAAATTGTACAGCTCACCCATTTGCGTGATCTAGAAGTGCAGTTTTAACAATTGTGGACAGGTATGCCACAGAATTCAATATGTGACCTGTGAACTTACATGCCTGGCTATATCACATCTTGTATAGACAGGGGTACTATAGCATACTCATCCAAAGCACTAGTATAGTTATCTCTGTAATAAAGCATTGTTTTGCTTTAATATCATAATCACTAACTTTAGTGACATTGAATCAGACACAGTTCCATTTCTCATTCCAACTACTCTAAGTGCCAGATATTTTTTTCTGCTATCAAGTGTAAAATGTATTTCATTTTGTTTTCAATGATTACCATATTTCTTGACCTATACATCACCATTTTTACATTTTTTAACAACATGACTTCAGATACCTGTAGCCCTTGCACATATGCAGCAGCACTAACGTTAATTTTTGTTTAGGAAAAACATCTCAGCAAAATTCACTAATAATATTGTGGTACAGCTGAACCCACTTATAATGAGCCCACTTTTAGGGATAGTCTGAATTTAACATAAAAATTAATGTATTTAGATCAATACAATTTTTTTTAAATCACTAATTTAGCCCTTGCTTAGCTCCCACTACAAACTCCATGTGTTGGAGTGTGAGGATTACTGGAAATTTTCCTTTAACATGCGTGGAATTCGTTTTGGGAGGGGGTTATGTCCAAAAGCAAAGTTTCAACTGTCAAAGATAATATAGAAATCATAAAGTTGCCAGAAAAAGGTGGAAAAAAATTATGCTTCAAACATCAAAATGATGTTAAATATACTTGCTATCAATACAGTTGCAGAAATTCCATTTTTTTTTTCATTTGAAAATAGATATAGCGACTAATTGGATTGAACAATGATTTTCAGTAGTAATGAGCTCCTCTTTAACACTAGAACTGCAGAGTGGGTCAATTTGACCCAAATCAAACTTCGTTTTCATTTATCTCAAAAACTTACACGCAGATTTTAAAAATATTTTGTGACTTTTCATGATATTATATGAATATTAATTCACAAAAATTTTATTATCTTCCTATTTCGTGTTCCAGAGCTATAAGCACTTATACCTAGAACCGCGGTTTGGGTCAAAATGACCCAACATACTATTCTATAGGAAAAAAAGGGGTGCAGAATTTTCTTGAAAGTGGTTACCCTTTCTAAAATTTTTTGTAAATGAAGATAGTGAATGAAGGATAAAGGTCTTTCAAAAGGTCAATTCACTGTCAGAGCAGATTATCTTTTTTTCAATGGGGTAATGGCACAAGTAGAGCTAAATATTTTTTTCATTTGTAAACTTGAATACCTGGAATTCTGACAGGACTCAATGAAGATTTTGGGAGAGTAAAAGCTTAACTCTAGAAAAAACGTGTAGTTGAAATTTCTGTAGGCAAACGATGTCACAGAAAAAGAGTAAACTTCTGGCTTGCACCAAATATGTTTTGCACGGATTTCGAAACCTTGGGAAGTATCAAAATCCAACGAATCTCTCTTTTAGAGCACATAGTGATGCAACTGATCAAGCCATTTGAGAAAAAGGGCAGAAATGCCTCAACCGACACCTCTTTTCACTACACTTAAGCTGGCTCAAATGCTAAAAGCCAAGAAATATGAGCTTAGTAGAGACGATGAGATGAAATAGAAGAGCAATATTATCTCACACACAATAAAGATAGTGAAACTACAGTTGTATGGAACAATGATGCCACAATGGCAATTTATCAAGGAAAGAATGATATAAGTTTTTCATTACTCAGCACGCTTCATCTGGCAGTCGATATTGGAAGTAGTTAGCCCCAAAAAGCTTCCTCACACACACACACACACATAGAAACTATTTCACGCTACAATTCAACAAAGTGTAACGATCGTAGTTGTAGCAATCAAATGCCCAGAAAATATTCGGCATTATACACGTTTTCTATAACATCCTGGATCTCACTATAAAAATATTCCTGTATTTTGTATAGAGCAGCAGTACAGAAGGCCAGAACTATTTTTGAAAGCAGTTCCTCTAAAATCTTATTGAAGAGCTGCGTTCATCATACGTGTTGCCCTTGCACAAAAGGAAACATTCGTGCGCTCTTGATCATGTATCTGTTCATGAGCGATCAAAATAATAATAATAGTAATAAATAAAAATAAATGAGTCTGATATGTCAGGTAACATAAAAATGTGGAAACAAAACTGTTAATTTTTGCATGGGTTGTGCAACTTCAACATGCGGTGAGTATGCAAGAATATTGAAAAAAAAAATTGCTCAACTGCTCATCATAAATTCCACTATCAGTAAAAAATCAATACTTATTTGACAGAATCATATTATATAATTTTTCATGCTCAAGTTGACAGGCTTATTTTACATCTTTGTCATATTATGGGATTACTGAAAAAATATTTTTGGACTGAATAGAGTAAATAATGTATACTAAATCTTATTTTTACTGAATTACATCATTTTTTCAGCTAATTTTGAAGCCCATTTTATATTCATCAACAAATATAATTTTCCATTATGAATACGCAATTAAACAACATTGATTAAGATTAGGGAGAAACCCAGAAACCAAAAATAAATATTCTGTTTTCGCTGTGAAATACTGTTTTTTCAAAGTTTGGGTCAATTTGACCCAGTCCGCGGTTCTAGGTATACCGAAAGTGCCACGGTTCTAGTGTTAATAGAGGGTCTGGCTGCATTACATTCAAATATCTGTCAATTCGATTGCATTTTAACAATTCAGAATTGGTTCTGAGCATGTAGCAAGCATTTTCTAAAAAATATTTGCTTGCAGAATTCAAGAGAAAATAGTGAGATTTTATGAAGGTTTAATTTCATCTTGGGAAGGTGTGGTGGATATGGCAATGCTTAAGTTGAGCTCAATTTTTTTTAACACTGCAATGCTTATGTGACACACATTCTGAGAAATACTGCAGCTTTGAGTTTTGAGTCATATTTTCTCACTCTTATTCCTCCTTTTATATTCTGCACCACTCTAAAGAGATGTGCCCCACAGGTTAAGGATTATGGTATCATAGCATAAAGAAATATCAGTATTTCATCTTAGATTTTTTTTCACAATAACAATGCAATTCAAACATTAATGTTATCAATACATTGAAGATATACTTTGTAGATATACTCTGAAAACTACAGATTTAAAAAATATATCTAATACATAACCAAGACTGTTGAGAAAAAAAAAGTTGCAAAAATTTAAATATTACCTTTCCTGAAACAATTTTCTCGTATATTTGAATTGGCTGGTCTGCAAAAAAAGGTGGGTATCCAGCTGCCATCTCATAGACTAAAACTCCTAATGCCCACCAATCAACAGCTTTATTGTATCCCTAAAAGTTAAGTAAAAATTTAAAGAACATGTATAAAACATATATAATTCATGAACTATGCAAGGTATCCTGTAAATTCCAATATGACCTTTTCACCTTATCAGCTGTTTGTTCTAGAGGTACGGTTTTAACGTGTTCAAGAGTAACTCTGTATAAGTTTCGAGAGTGAAAATACAGTGTCATAAAATAAAAAAATCTAATTTTTTATACATTCCTCGTCTTATAATTTCGAATAAGAAAGTTGTTGCCCTGTCTTTCTGAAAGCCAATAACTAAAAAAAAATTCCACGTTTCTAAGTGCGATATTTTAGGTGAGATATATTATTAATTCAAAAATCAAAGAAAAGTTAAGAAAGAATGGCACAAACTAATGAATAATACTTCTTTACCCCATTTATGCTGTTCTTTCCTGACTTTTCTTTGATTTTTGAGAATTTAAATGTCTCAGCAAATATTGCAGTTAATAACATGAATGAATATGTTAATAACAGGGCAACTACTTTCTCATTGAAAATTACAGGACAAGTGGACCATACAAAAATTGATTTTATTTTAAGACACAGTTTTAACTCTCGAAACTGCTACACAGTGATTCTTGAACACATTTTAAGCATTTTTTAAACTAGAATCATACCTCTACGACAAACAGCTGATAAGGAATAGGTCAAATTAGGACTTACAGAACACCCTGCATACTACCTCCAGGTTGTTTTTTTTTTAAATTGTGGTCTGGAAAATTCATTTCATAGTGAATTTCACAGAAAATGCCTGGAAGTTGTATATAGTTCCTGTAATGCTGGCCATGAAAACTTAAGGCAATATAAACATACCATATATACTTGCGTATAAGCTGACCCCCAAAAATTTCAGAGAAAAAATTTATATTTCCAAGATATACAAGTTAGAATGAAAAATATAATAAAACCCTTCAAAATCTTTTCTTCCTTCCATTTTTTTTACACTTTACGACCAAGCAATAATAAGTATTTCTGTCGTATCAATGGCTACAGAGGGCACATACACATAGATGTACAGTATTTGAGTGTGCTTGTATAAAAAAAATATGTAACCTCAGATGTAGGTGACTAAAGAAACCTATATCTCTGAAGCATTTTTTCTTAATGCTTGGTTGCTGCCTTTCAATACACATCAGCTCTTGGGTTCAAACCCCACTGTCGCCACAGTTGTGGTTGGCTAAGTTGGTTTTCTGTGGTTTCCAACTTTGAGGCATGAATGCAAGCCGATCTCCCCAATAAAGTCTCGCCACAGAGAGCAACAAGCCTACAAGGATATAATTATTCAATCATTACACTTTCATTCATAATTAGGAAAATTGATGGCAGCACTACATAACACGAATTACATAAAAACAAACTTCCTGTCAGGTTCACAACACGTACATGTGCCAACATGTACCAATTCATTAGTAGTTCCGCAGAGCAATACGGACAAGGTGCATGTGTGGTTTAGTAGTACACATTAGCTCTGACGACTGCATTCTTGATGGTGTCCTGACGACTGTAACCATTCCAATAGCAGAGGTCACTGGCATTCTAGCGTGATGTCACCTAAACTGAAGTTCGGGACTAGTTGGCTTGTTTGATTGCTGAACCAGTTTTTCTTCCTACACAAGAAAGATTTATCGCCACATCCATGCTTTTTTCCCCATTTGCTTGTTCATGAGGATATGTGCTGGAGAGCAAAACTCAGATAATTAAGAATTTGCAAATTTGACATCATACTGAAAGCCTGAAATGTTTCCTTGTTACCAAATTAAGGTGAAATGAATATATTTATATAGGCATAAGTTATATTGACTTTTATATAATTAACATGGCAGACAGGGCAAGGTGCGGCTCATCATATATGGAGGCACCAACAGGATGTCAAATTACAATGCCTATTCAACCCATTCGGGTTGACGAGACTGCTACAAATATTCAAGAGATATTTTATTTAATGGAACAGTAGATATGAAGGTCCTGCTGCTGGTCATCAAATGACATCAGAACCAGTTAAGGCTCATAATGATTATATACCTATGGGCTCTCTAATGATCTTATACACTGAAGAGCCAAAAAAACTGGTCCACCTGCCTAATATCGTGTAGGGTCCCCGCGAGCACGCAGAAGTGCCGCAACACGACGTGGCATGGACTCGACTAATGTCTGAAGTAGTGCTGGAGGTAATTGACACCATGAATCCTGCAGGGCTGTCCATAAATCAGTAGGACTAAGAGGGGATGGAGATCTCTTCTGAACAGCACGTTGCAAGGCATCCCAGATATGTTCATGTCTGGGGATTTAGGTGGCCAGCAGAAGTGTCTAAAGTCAGAAGAGTGTTCCTGGAGCCACTTTGTAGCAATTCTGGACATGTGGGGTGTCGCACTGTCCTGCTGAAATTGTCCAAGACCGTCGGAATGCCCAATGGACATGAATGGGTGCAGGTGATCAGACAGGATGCTTACATACCTGTCAGAGTCGTATCAGGGGTCCCATATCACGCCAACTGCACATGCCTCATACCATCACAGAGCCTCCACCAGCTTGAACAGTCCCCTGTTGACATGTAGGGTCCATGGATTCATGAGGTTGTCTCCATACCGTACACGTCCATCAGCTCGAAGCAATTGGAACCGAGACTCGTCAGACCAGGCAACGTGTTTCCAGTCCTCAACAGTCAAATGTCTGTGTTGTCGGGCCCAGGCGAGGCGTAAAGCTTTGTGTCGTGCAGTCATCAAGGGTACACGAGTGGGCCTTCGGCTCCGAAAGCCCATATCGAGGATGTTTCGTTGAATGGTTCGCACGCTGACACTTGTTGATGGCCAAGCAATGAAATCTGCAGCAATTTGCGGAAGGGTTGCACGTCTGTCATTTTAATGATTCTCGCCAGTTGTCGTTGGTCCCGTTCTTGCATGATCTTTTTCTGGCCCCAGCGATGTCGTAGATTTAATTTTTTACCGGATTCCCGATATTCACGGTACACTCGTAAAATGGTCGTACATGAAAATCCAAATTTCATCGCTACCTCGGAGATGCTATGTCCCATCTCTCATGCGCCGACTATAACACCACCTTCAAACTCACTTAAATCTCGATAACCTGCCATTGTAGCAGGAGTAACCAATCTAACAACTATGCCAGACACTTGTTGTGTTATATAGGCGTTGCCGACCGCAGCGCCGTACTCCGATTGGTTCCATATCTCTTTATTTGCATACACATGCCTGTACCAGTTTTTTTGGCTCTTCAGTTTAGAACAAAATGAATTTGCTCGAACGTATCAGACAGTTCTCCCTGTAGTACACCAGAACTCAGGGCAAATAGGTTAGATAATTTGTTGCAAATTCATACTCTTCCAGAAGCCCTGATAAATAGCTGCAAGTAAATTTGAATAAACCTTTTACTTATGCTGAACATTGCCATAGACCAGTCACTGCCTGTTAACTGAATCGAATGCGTGTGAGAAATCGATGAAGCAACACTACAGTTTTCCCCAGCTTTTTATGCAATTTGAGTTGGATCAAAGCATTTAAAGTGACATTATCATCAAGACAGCTTCTCTGCTTTTGAAATGCATCTTGTCATTCATGTATTAGAGAATGAAGATAGCACGATCTTGTGAGTAAATTAGTTAAAGCAGGGGTGGCCAACTTTTTTCCAAGCCATTCTACAATGGAGACCACTTGTAGGAGTGCTACTCTGAAAATTTACACAGACCATAAATCCTGCTTTTAAAAGAGACAACCAGGTTCCCTCTAGGATGTTTTGATTATCTTGTTCTCATAAAAATGATCATTTTACTATATTTTGAGTATTTTCTTTCTGAAAATTTGATTACTGTAATGCAAATTGTATGCGTGCATAGATAAAAGTTCATATGTCAGGCATAGCCACTGGAACCTGGAGGGTCATGTATTTAGGTCCTGCCAATCAGAATTATTAAGGGGTTACCCACCCTAGTAATTCATGTATGTGCAATGAATGCCCCTCGTGCAGAAGCACCATTGAATTTCATAGATATCAGACAAGCAGCAATCCCCATAGACCCCCTCCTCAATGTTTTTTTTGCTTTGGCATCTCAAGGTGGATGTTTCAAGATGCCCATTTTGTCAGAACAAAATGACCTAGAATTCATCACAAGGAGGTAGTTGCACATAGAGTTCCACAAACACACTACTTAAACAACCATCCAAAGTAGGTGTGTGTGTGTCATTTACATTATATTTTAAAACTAATTATCAAAATTGACTAGGATTCAGTAGTTTAAAAAGTTTCTTCTACTCTTTCTTTTCCAAGTGTACACGTTTGACTTCTAGGAGAAATCGGGCATGACTGATTTTGATAACAGTGTAAATCTGATGTAGTGTCATGTCCACACACTTTAGTTACGCCCTCTGTAACAAGTTAAGCACATCTCTGGACAGCCTGAGTGTGACTGGAGCAGGTGTAAACTGCAAGTGGGAAGACCACGACAGTGGATCACGTGTCTACTCCATTTCAACGAACTCCCTCTCCATCATATTTTTCACTTTGCACACCCTAGAATTTACTCTTGGCTATGATTGTCGATGACAGAGAACACATTCGAGAGAGTTTGGATATAGAAGGGCTTTTTAAAAGCAAATCAATTTGCCTCTAAAGGGAAAAAACTATTAAACACTTCGTGCTACCTAAGATAAAATTCGGAGCTACCGATTACACTGAGATTATTTACTGAAATACTGGCCCGTTGTATCCTCCCCAATGCTACGGGAAGTATGTGATGTTACCATTCATCAATTTTGACACTAACCACATCAAAGCCATCGAAAAGTTTCTCTGTCACACTCAGACAGCCAAGAGATGCATCAAACTTGTTACCAAGGCCTCAACTAAAGTGTGAAGATGTTACACTGCCAAAGCCCGAAGTGCAGCCAATTCACGGCAGGGCAGGCCACTTCATGAATTGGCCAATAGTTTTGGAAAAAGTCCGAATTGCAGAAATGATTCCGACTTCAGCTGGCCATTTCACGGAGTGGCTGGGCCAAAGCTCAATGTGCTGATGTAAGACTGCCAGGGAGGAGCCAAATCCATTTTTTTAAATTGCTAACGTGTAATACATGTTTATATATAGCAGCTGTGTTGGATTAGCTCCATGTGATAGGAAAAAAAAGTGAAATTTCAGAGAAAAACTATAAAAATAATATAAACATACGTTTTTTGCCAAATTTAGGAGAAAAAAATGATTACCGCATTGTGACTGCGGTTTGATGGGTTGCCATAACTAGCATGAAAAAATATGGCAATCAGACGATGATTCCAAATCATGTTTTTGTTATTGGACTTCGGTCAGGGATCATCATACATTGGCTGGTAGACACCGGACATTGTCCGAAATTCAGACATCATCGTCAGACACAATCCAAAACAAACAAAAAAACCAATACCAATGTCTGAAATTCGGACATTGGTATTGGTTTTTTGTTATGGATTGGCATGTCCCGTCATGAATCGGTAGTAACATAGACATGAAGGTGGAGATGTATTTCTGCTCCACGTTATTATCAAGATCAGTTACACCCGATATCTACCAAAAGTTAGATTTTGAATGTGTCAATTTTGATAACTAGTTTTGAAATATAATGTAAATTACATGCACACACCTACTTTAGATGGTTGATTGGGTAGGGTGTTTGTGGAACTCAATGTGCAACTACCTCCTTGTGATGAATTCTGGGCGTTTTGCTGACAAAATGGGCGAAGAGCTGCACACAATGAAACTTACAAAAATTTGCTAAATTCCCTTTTTTTAAACACGCTGCGTGACCAATAAACATTGAAATATTAATGATGTTTTTATTTATTTTACTCTATTGAACCATAAAATAAGCATAAAAAAGTTTGCGTGTCAATTGTAGAACTTTAAGTGATATTAAAAAATTTAAGAAAAACGTTCAATTTCGTCAATTTTCATAAACTTCAAGTACGATGTATGAACGGAAGATATCAACCAATTTTTAAATAAACATTTGTTTTTTCTTATTAATCATATTTTAATATTTTTTATTATTGTTCATCGTTCAAAAGTTAACTCGTACTTAATACCGTTACAATGTCTGGTCAGTTAGAAATATAAAATGTCTGGTCAGTTAGAAATATAAAATGTCTGGTCAGTTAGAGCTATAACTAGAAATTTTGTGGGGAGGGTGGGGGCAAATAAAATTGTTCTGCCTCCCCCTTTGCTGTAAAATTTGATAATTTTATAACCGAATTTTTCGTTCCAGCCAAAAATTTGCTGCCGCCCCTCAAGTTTACCTCCCAGGACCATTTCGAGTTTTTGCCACCCTCTGGTTTCGGCTCTGCTTAGTAGTATGATTTTTAAGAGTAAGTATGGGAAAAGAAACGTGGAAATTCTTGGAAAATGACAAACTTTGTATACACCCAAACAATAGTTGACGTTGTAATGAGTTGGTGCTCGGTTTGGAAAACCGGTTTTCCAAATTATAATCCCTGTATTTGTGATGCTAAGCGGGGTTAGCGGAACAATGGGGGATGCTATAACAAGGTTTGACTGTATGAACAAACACAACACAAACACAAAAAAAACCATAGAAACTCAAGTGTATTACAGCACAATAGCTCAATAATCTGCATCTGACACATACATTGTTTTGCATTGTCTTTGTACTGGACATAAGGAGCATCTCTTACAACTGCCAAACAGCAGTCAGCCAGCATCGAGATTGATCATTTTCCCCATTGTACCTTACCACTTCACCATATAAATGCACTCATAAAGCACTTTTTAACTGCTAACATCTCTAAAACCAGAGCCAATAAAACTTGTTCATGGAGATATTCACGTTCGGTAGGGCAAAATCATTTTACGTTGGATGCAATTTCATTGTGGTCCAGTGTTATTGTTTAAATTTTCCTTGAGGATTTATATAATATAATAACACTAATAAAACATTAGGCATTATATTGGAGTAAAAAAACTTTTTAACAGTGATGAAAATAAGAACTCGATGAGAACTCGCTTATAAAAATTCATTAAAATCCTTAGAAGTCAGAAAAAAGTACAGAATAAGACATTGGATTTGAATTAGCCACAAGAGCTGAATGAATCAACACCAGAAGTCTGCCGCCAGACTTATTCCGTTGCAAAGATCATTTCCACTCCAGCTTCGTGTCAGAGTCGTGAACACTCCTGTGTTTGAAGTCACAATAGCTGAAATTAAACTTTTGAAGCTATATAAGATGTAGCTTTATTGCAGGAAATTCATATGATTAGATTACAGGAATGAAGAATATTCAAAGAAAGTGCCCATTAAGAAGTTCTAACCCAATGGAATGAATGACGAAACTCTGACAATTAAGCAGGGGTTTGAAATGTGTAATTCAAACATGCCAACATTGGCATGAAGCCTTTTAGTAGTGATGAATGTTGAACTTCACCATGGGGTATATATATACACTGCTGGCCACTTAAATTGCAACACCAAGAAAGACAAGAGATATCGCAACAATATTTATTTTGTAGATAACATGTTGACCAAGCATCAAATGATTAAATTTATAGACTTCTGTGAAGTGTGGTTCCTGCCAAAATCAGTAGCCAGAGTAGCCGCCATTGTTGGAGATCACCGCTGCCACACGCCTCGGCATTGATTCAAAGAGACGTTGGATGTGTTCTTGGGGTACAGCAGACCAAGCAGCTACCACGCGTTGCCAAAGTTGATCTGGTGTGGCAGCTGGGGATGTAATCTGGGTCAATCGTTGAGCAACCATGGACCACATGTTTTCTATCGGCGAAAGATCCGGAGAGCGAGCTGGCCAGGGAAGCAATTAAATCTGGCGATTGATGAAGAACCTTTGGACAATGCGTGCCACGTGTGGTCGCGCATTATCCTGTTGAAATATGGCTGTGGGCAAGCCCTGAAGGTAAGGAAGGACAACTGGCTCCAACACCTCGGAGATGTAGCGCTGGCTTTTTAAAGTACCGGCAATGCGTACTAGAGGAGTGCGAGAGTGATATCCAATACCGCCCCATACCATAATACCCGGTGCAGGACCAGTGTGGCGGTGCATAACGCAGCTGTTCAGCATCCTCTCTCCACGGTGTCTCCAGACTCGAATCCGACCATCGTGGTGTTGCAGACAGAAGCGTGACTCGTCAGTAAAGACAATTTCATTCCATTGTGCCGTCCACATCCTTCTTTCATCGCACCATTGGCAGCGGAGACGTCTGTGGTTCTACGTCAAGGGTAGACGAAGCAATGGACGTCTTGCGGACAGACCACTCTGCTGTAAACGGCGTCGAATGGTACGCGCAGACACTGGATGATGCGGTACAGACTGAATGTGCTGTGCTATGGTTCGTGATGCCGCTGAGCAATCCGTCACTGCCGTATGCACAATACGCCTGTCATCACGTGAAGTGGTGCACTGAGGTGGATGCGATCGAACACGTCGGTCCGTCGTACCCTCCTGCATCCAACGATCACATATCCGCATTACAGTTGTTTGGTTTCGTCCAACACGACTACCGATTTCCCTGAAAGATAATCCACAATCTCGGTAGGCCACTATCCTTCCTCTGTCGAACTCGGACACTTGATCAAAAGATGATCGCTGTTTTCTACGAGGCATAATTGATCGTTTTTTTGAAAAAACCACAAGAAAAACACAATTGCCGTACTTCAAATCGTCGAAATCTCCAAGCCTTAAATAGCGCTCTGAAGTGGCGCCACAGGCGCGCGTGATGGGCGTCTGTGCTGAAATTCTAATCATTCGCATATCTCACCTCCGCTAATGCATGTTGTAGATTTCATATTATTTGCATGCTTCCTTCAGGGTGTTGCATTTACGGTGGCCAGCAGTGTAATAACATGACCTCACTAACTGATTCATCATTGCCAAGTCTAAACTGCTAAAGCTATAAATATGATATTTAGGCTGCAGTTACATTTTGTGATGTAGGGACTCACTAAGGGGTTTTCAAAATTCGACCCCTAAGTGGATTCAGAGGTTACATAAAGAAATCATATTGAGCTGAAACCGCTAAAGCTATAGAAATGAAATTTGGTTAATAGTTTCATTTTCATGATGTAAGGACTCACTAAGAAGGGTTGTTTTTAAATTTGATGCCTAAGAGGTCATGAGGGGGGTTCAGAGGTTATATAGAGAAGTCATGCCAAGCAGAAACCGCTGAAACTATAAATAGGAAATGTGGTCCATAGTTTCACTTCATGATGTAAGGACTCACTAAAAGAAGAGGGTTTTTCAAAATTAAACCCCTAAGGGGGTCATGGGGGGGGGCCAAATGTTATATAGAGAAAGAGAGCGCCGATAAAAAAAGGCTGAACCGTGAACAAAGTCACTTATTGTTTTTAAATTTGGAATTCGAGGTCCTTTTACATGCCTATACACAGATCAACATTGAAATTTGAAGAAAAAAAAATTTCTTTGTTTTTCACGATGTGTCATAAATGAAACATTGGCACTTAGGGAGAGTTGAAAGCGGAAACTCTGGTATCACTTATATTCTGATGATTGCTTATTTCTGGAATGCAATTATCACACGAAATTTTCTATTTACTACTACAAATTCAAATTCACAATGCATACCGGTTTTTTTAAAAAAATGTGCAGAAAATTCACATTTTTTTCTAATGTCTGTGATAAAAGAAAAAAAAACATCTTTGGTGGGCCCATTTGTCACATTGGTAGCATTTATACATAGTGCTTTTTTGGCAAACCGCACACCATCCTTGCATCTCAGACACTATATAAGCCATCAGATGACCAGACATCTTTTTTCAGTTGGCAACGTGGACCTGGATGAATGGTTAACCCGTTCTTCATTCATACATGATTCATTCACTTCTCTTCAGAATTCCAAATGTAAAATATGATCTGCTTCTCGTAACTCTGAATGAATTATCCAACATGCTATAATGGGTCATATGGCAAATCTTTTTCCTAAGGAAACCACAGTTGTGGTTTTGATCAGGTTCTTGAAAGAATTTTTTCATCTTATACAATAGTTTTCCTCGATTGCTAAAAATCTTCTTGCCTTGAAATTTTCACATGAATGTTGCACTTAACGTTTTGCTCCCATTTTCTACTCTACCCTACTTTTGAAAAACATGCTTCGGGAGTTTCTAACACCTCATCCTCATTGTTGTAAAATATACCTACCATTTCACATTGATCAGCTGGACCTACTACTACTACTTCACCAAACACCAACTCTGGCCATATCGCTATATTGCAATTTACTGCCATTAGTGAGATGGGTTGGAAGTGAAGGTGCTGTCTATCGGTGGTCGCCTCGAGTTCGTTTGGGAAAATATCTTATCTATATCCTCCCTTGGGTTTGAACCCCGGACCCTGACAACAACCTTCACGATGGTAGACGGGCATCTTACCACCATGCCACTCGGGCACCTACTATCTAGCTGGACCTACTGTCACTGGATCATTTTTTTGACAATATCCTCTTCATCCATGATGTTCCCAGGCTCATTAGCAGGCAACTGACATATCTGTCCTTTACTTCAGAGCCTAAAAGAGTCTAAATATCCTACAGCTTCTTCCAATGCGAGATACCTTTTTGACATGGTTACACATAGTTGAACACAACAAAACTATCTACGATTGCTAATCTTGGTTTGACTAGTCTGTGGTTCACAAAACCATGCATTTCTAAAAATACACGAATACAAAAGTACCGAATATAAACAATCCATCCCAGAAAGCACATTCATCTGTCATATTACCTAGAATTCACCCCTATATACACGTCCAATGATGACACCACCCTGTGGTTCGAATAGAAAATATGAAAAATTAAAAATAAACTTTAAGCGGTACAACTATCATGAGTACCTTTTTCAGCAATATCTATATTTTTAACCTAATATATTTGCATTTATTATGGGTGTGCATATATTTGCATTTATGATAAGTTCAAATGCTATATGGGCGAATCATCACAGAGTAATTTTGTGGCACTACATAAGACAGATAAAAACAGAGAATTCAAAATTTGCCTTCACACATTTGAAGTCTCTGTTGATCAGCCCTGAAATCAGTCAGTGATTTCATGGATCCAAAACCACCAGATGTGGGGACTAATCATGGACCTTTAAGGAGGATGAATTTCCTGCATTCTTAAACTTTACAGATTTTTTTGGAGTCTGATATTAGAATCTTATTTGCTATATCGTCATGCTCTGGTGACTGCCTGGATTCCAAGCTTGTCATGCACTCCTTTAAATTTGGCCCAAATGTTTTGTCCCTACATTCTTAATGGTGAAAGATATGATATGGCAATTCGATCACTAACCCTTTCTTGTCCGATGTTTGTCTCATCTCCTCTCGAACTCTCTCATTCTGTCACATGCATATACAATTTCAGATTTTGTTGTTAAGCTATAGCTAGTTGCAAGGATCGATGTGATTAAAAATATACATAATAAAAATAAATAAAATACTGCAAGAAAAGCAAAGACCTGAATTTCTTTTTGAAGGAAAAAATCTAAAAAATAATAATTTCCATAGTTGAGAGTATTCCCTGTACCACTGCAGTTAAGTGTGGCCATCTGTAAAAACTACAGACAATCTATAGCACTTATCAGCTCTGCATTGTTTAAATGGGGTTTTCCCTAGGAAATTATTTGGCCCTAAAATCGACACAACTGTTAACCCTTTCGCCACCAATTTAGAATTGGTGGGAGTAAAAGGGTTGAGAGGCGGTTTTACTGTACATTCATGCTTCTGCTATGAAAGGGACCATTTCAGTTAGCATACTAAGAGTAGATAAAATTTCACTTTTGGCTGTTTCACCTTTTTTGATAATTACACTAAATACAGTCAAAACTTGTTAACGTGAAACTCAAGGTTCCACCGATATTTTTCATGTTAACAGGTAAGCATGATCTGAAATTTAATATAAAGTATACAAATAATATAAATACAAATAATTTTAAAAGGAAAAATTCCCACACTAGCAGCATTGAATCACTTTTTTGTAAACTATGATTGTTAATTTCATTCACAATTTTTTGCTTAACCTCAAGAACTGACTGCTGCTTGCGATGCATGGTTAATGAACAAGCATTTAACAATCCACAGCACGTGTAGCAGTGCCATAAATAGGATTTTTGCTGCCCCCCAACTTTAAAATTTGACAATTTTATGGTTTTCTTTGTTTTTACTTAAAATTGCCCCCCTAAATTTTTTTGCCGGGGGTAGTTGCCTCCCTCCCCACTCTGGTTCTGGCAGTGTAGTAGCATGAGACAAAAAGCCGAAATAGACAAGGCAAAAAAATTTAAAAAAGAACAACATTTAATGATGGAAAAAAAATGACATTTACACAAATAAAAATTAAAATTACAAACGATACAGGACGTGACATTCAACTAGCTACTATGAACAACATGAAGAAAAAGTGTGAACAGCTCTTCTTTTCTTCCTCTCGAACTAAAGTCTGCCATCTATGATATTAAATCGTTACAACAGCTTTTAAAAACAAGACAACATTGAGCCACTCAGAGACAAAGCCGGTAGTCCACTGGAAGCTACTGGAGGGGCGGGGGGAGGAACAAATCGTGTATATGTGCAAGACTCTTATGGCAGTCTTGTGCATACATGACTTGGTTTCGCTTCCAAATGGACGACTGGTACAGTGTGCATGTCACCCCCCCCCCACACATGCTCAGGAGCAATAAAGCCACCCAATGACATGCAAGGTGACACCCCCCCCCTGTTGTCTAGAACATTAATGACATTCACCCAACCCTTACATTGCTGGAAAAAAATTTTCTACAAAGCATATTTTTTTATTCAAGTTGACAAATCCTTTAACATTAGGTGATCTTACATTTAAAGGTTCATGTTAAGCATATTTTTTAACATTACATCGCCATAGAGAATGACAGGGTCAAGAATTTTTTCCCATTAACCAGAGTTTCATGTTAAGTGGTATAAAGTTCACAAGGTTCGACTGCAGTTATGATACAAAAATTATTGTAATTACAATAAAATCTAAAGTGAAATTATAATTTTTAACTAGTTATTTTCAAAGACATTATTTTAATAGAAATTGTTAAATAAAGAAAAAAATGCTTTTATTCTCTAACAAGGGTAACCAAACTTTTTCAAGCACATTATTATAATCATATAACTAATATTATATAATTATAATATTATATTTATTGTTATGTTAATCAAATTAGCAAAATTTCAAATTCCCCTACTTTTTCATTTTATCACTTGAAGTTCAAATAGAATTACTCAATGATGGGTGTGCGCGTAAACAGAAAACATATGGAAACACTTCATGTACTACTTTATCAGGGTTTAAGCTACGGTCGCTTTTTTCACAAAATGTGAAAGAAAATCTTAGAATGCGAAAGAAGTGATAGCCACTTTTGCAAAAATGAGTGCAGGAGGTACAGAACGAGTAGACATCCAAACATTAATCATTACATTAGCATTGTAGTATTTTGCTAAAGCTTTTCTCCCCATTTTCGCTTTTTTGCAAAAAGAATTTTTTATCTAGCTTAAACCCTGTTCTTCATAGTATATATATATATATACACACTTCTTATAATATATATATATACACTCTTCTTTACATAGTATATATACAGGGTGATCAGCGAATAAGCCCTTATTTCAAAATTAAATATCTCTACAACAAAGATCAATAGAATTATGCGGTAAACGGTACGTTTATTAACAAAGCTGTAAGAATGTTGTACAGAAATTTCGAAAATTTAGTTTTTTTAAAAAATTTTTAAAATTAAAAAAAAACAAAAAACTGGAGATTTCAGGGTTCCGAAAATACTCATTTGTGGGGAGAGAAACCACTGCATTCGCTTGAAGTTACTGCACGGGCTGCATTATGCGCCAGAGGCATTATCGGCCCCTTCTTCGTGAGAGAAACGATTACTACTGAACGCTACGTTACAATTTTGGAACAATTTGTCAGCACACATGGCTCATACCGCAGCCCATGCAGTAACTTTAGGCGAATGCAGTGGTTTCTCTTCACACAAATGAGGATTTTCGGAACCCCAAAATCTCGTTTTTTTTTTTTAATTTTAAAAAATTAAAAAAAAAACTAAATTTTTGAAATTTCTGTACAACATTCTTACAGTTTTGCTAATAAACATACCGTTTACCGCATAATTCTATTGATCTTTGTTGTAGAGATATTTAACTTTGAAATAAGGGCTTATTCGCTGATCACCCTGTATATACTTCTTTATGGTATACACACTGCTCAAAACAATTAGGGGAGCACATGGTTTTAACAAAATTACGCAAAGATGTATACCGATAAATAACATAAAATGAATCATCCATAATTTAAAGCTTAGCAGGAAACGGAAGAAGAAAACTTCATATGAAAATCAAAGTTCATGACGTCAAAAACCAGAAAAAGGAGATAAGGGCAGAAATCGGAATGTTGCAGAAACATCTGTTTTACTGCCGTAACTGTGAAATTCGATTGCGCAGTATTTTTATTTTTTTGAGACAAGGTGATTTGAGGATGTCTCAACAACGTGATTTACCGGAATCCATGGCATGGCGTGTTATAGGCAGACTGGAATCCGGGCAAACACAACGTAGTGTCACGGAAGCTGTTGGAGTTGCCAGAAGTGTTGTTGCAAGGCTGTGGAATCGATTCCAAGAAACAGGAAATGTTAGACGTCGACCAGGGCAAGGTCGGCCACGCGCCCGTCAAAACAGAACAGAGAATGCTACGCAGCTGCAAAGACGGTTGCTCTTGGCAACAGGACGAAGGGTGTCCAGCCAAACAGTACGTAATCGGCTTCATGAGGGAGGGCTCTATGTACGTAGGCCAATGGTCTGCATTCCGTTGACCCCATGCCACCGTGCGGCCCGAAGAAGATGGGCTGCTGAACATCGAGATTGGGAGCAACATGATTGGAGCCAAGTGCTGTTTACAGACGAGTCCCGATTCAGTCTGGAGTGTGACACCCGACGTGTTCTGGTATGGAGGGACAGGGGCACTCGAAATAACCCCACATTCGTTCGTGAAAGGTCACAATACAGACGAGCTGGTTGGATGGTATGGGGTGGAATCAGCATAGGCAGACGTACGGACCTGCATATCATTCGGAATGGCACTTTGACGGCCCGAAGGTATGCAGACGAGATACTGCGACCTCATGTCATCCCTTACGCTGGAGCCATTGGAGATTCCTTTGTTTTCCAGGATGATAATGCCCGACCGCATAGAGCTCGTCTGGTGGAGAACATGCTTGAAGCTGAAACAATACAGTGTATGGAATGCCCAGCGTGCTCTCCTGACCTGAATCCAATCGAGCATGTTTGGGGCATGCTCGGACGAAGCATTGCTGCGCGACCAAGGCCGCTTGTTACTGTCCGAGACTTGCAGATTGCACTTCTTGAGGAGTGGAACAGTATTCCCCAAAGTCTGATCAATAACCTCATTGCATCCATGGCAAACAGGTGTGCAGCAGTCTTAGCTGTTCGAGGAGACCACACACCCTATTAAAACTCATACATCATGTCTAAACAGTACTTTTTTTTATCGTTTACATGTAACCAAATTGTTGCCCTAAATCATCTTGTCATGTTTTTTCCATATTTTCAAAGAATTAAAGCTTAATTCCAAATTTTTTTACGTCTTTTTTCTGTATTGCGCATTGATACGCGTGTACTATCCATTGTATGCCAATACGTGGCTGTCTCGCATGGTTTTCTTCACTTTTTTGCTTGCTCCCCTAATTGTTTTGAGCAGTGTATGTATATATTCAATTTGATTAATCAAATATTATTTTAAAATGCATACTAGACATATTCAGACACAATATAGAAAGTAAACATATAAAGGGTATCCGTAATTATAGAACCTTATGTCAAAGCTGCCTACAGCCAAAAACAGTCATCAGAAAATTGTGAAATTTTGTGATGATTTAACCCGTGAGCATGTGCAAGGAGGTATTTCGCACCCCAAGCAAATATTTATTACGAAATTTTTAACTTTACTATTTTTTAGATATATAAATGGATATAATCCGGTGTAGCTGTTTTCATGTTCAGCTAATGTCATCTTTTAGTAGGGGAACATGTCAGAAGCGAAATTTCCTCTTTTGTTCTCTTTCATGCAGCTACTGGGACGTTAAACACTCCCTTGCATAAAGACAAAGTATCTAGGCGGGGCCCTGCACATAACCAGACCTGCCAAACTCCCACTGTATGAAAAAAATCCCACTGTATTCATAAAAAGTGCAACACAGCCCGTTTTCAAATTCACGGAAAAAGAGACGAGTTGGGACAACATACTAAAAATTGATCAGGAAGTTTTATAATTACAATTAAAAAAGGTAATTGCTGCATGAGAAAAGAAGATATGGTTTAATTTAAAAAAATTAAACGAAAAAATTGTTTGCTTGTGTCTATCTTTTGTTCTACCGCAATGTTTTATCTAAAATGAAATATGATTTCGCTCACTGGGCATAGTCCCCCAATCACGTGAAAACATGAAAATTCTAATTCCAAAATTAGATGGATGCTAAAGCGTTAAAAATCAACTGATATTCATGACTCAAAATTAGACATTCTAGTCACCTGAATGATCAATATTAATTGAACTATATCAAGAACAATATTATTTTTTGTTGAAAATTACCGAAAATCCAAAGTAATCCAAAAAGTAATTTTATAAATTTCAGACATGAAAAAATTGACGATACTTAAATATCGGAAAATAATTGTCTATTATTGTAAATCAAATCTATCAAAAATGCGTGAATTATGAACTCAATTTTTGGCATAAGTTCATTTAAAAAATTCGGCCCGGATTAAAAAAGAATAAAATGCTGTATAAATCATGAAAGCATACAGGGTTAGGATGGCATGCAAGTTTCAGAAAAATATTGATCCATCAAACGGATGCTAAAGGATTGAGGCGGCACCCAGTATATTGCATAATATAGACGACTTGAAACATTCTTTCGCCGCACCAGTAAAAAAAACCCCCAGCAGTGTTCAACTTTTTCTCACGGCTGGGCGTGAGGGAATTTTTGGCTACTGGTTTCGCGGAGTGATGTCGTTTCAACGGACCATCAATTTTTAATGCAAACCAGTTTGTGACATAGGCAGGAAAATGCCAATATTAGCGATTCTGTAAAAAATCATACTTTTAAAAGCAAAAGTGTATAATCGTATTAATTTGCTAAAATCATACTAAATATGATAAAATCGTAATGGTTGGCAGGTATGCAAAACAATTGAATGTTCCAATCCATCCCCTGCTTTCAGTTTCCTATTAAGAAAAAAAAGAGAGGGTTTTTTCTCTTTTCTCCCTCTTTATATTCGGCGATGCTTCCTCTTATTTTTCTAGGCAATGCTATTCATCACCATGGGAAATGGCTATTCTAAGAAAGATCATCCCTTCAGAGAAAAAAATAAGGACTTTTTCAGGAGTGGCTGCAAAAAGTAAGGAGTTATAAGGACCCCCACCCCCCAGAGGGAATTGAAAAGTTAGGACTTTTTAAGGAGTTTGTAAGGATGTGGGATCCCTGTATATATATTGTTTCTAGTTTTTGTAATAGCATTTTTAATTGGGGGTTGCTGTAGTTTAGAAATATATGACAAACATTAAAAGGGTTGGCACCACCCCTCGAATCAGACCTCATTGGCACTCAACTATAGCTTTATTCCCATTTTGCCCTGCCAAGTATCTTATCAGGTAGGACATCAGCCTCTGATTTACGAAAGCCACCTGCATATCCCTAGGGATGAGATGTGGTGTATCTATGAGGATCATCAGAAAATGGCTTTTTTTTATAATTATGTCTACGCTAGCTATGGCAACCCATCAAACTGCAGTCACAATGAGGTACTCATTTTTCTCTCCAAAATTTGACAGAAAAAAATTGTCTATATTATAATAAATTTCATACCTTTTGGGCTGTTGTGCCGTGTTCATAAACTGCTTTGTAGCAGACGTTTTGTCCACTACTGCGGTGGACATCTTCAGTGCTGTTTTCGGTAAGTGAGGTGACGAAACGATCTCCTAGGATGACCCTTGTCCACTAATACATTGGCTGGAGATACGGAAGGATCAACTTTGTCGAGCAAGTGACGTGTCAATGTTGATGGGCTGTGACGACTTCTAATTGGGTGGGTGGGGATCGGAGTCTTCAAATTTGAAAGGGGTGGTCTGAATTGGGAAGAGTTGATTTTCTAACCGTTTTGATCTTGGTATTTCTCGGATTTTCGGGTGTCATATCTTGCTCAAAAGTGCAGCCCTTCTTCCTTCCTGTTGAAATTATCTCTGTGCTTAACGATCTCTATAGCTTCATAGTTTAGTCGGGAAGAGAAGTGGGTTTCTGAAGGGAGAATGTCGGTGTCTTGGAAGTGGATGCCATGACCCTTGAGGAAGGCATGTTCAGCGACAGCAGATTTTTCTGTTTGCCCCAGGCGGCCATTGTAGTCTATCGAGATTTCTCATCTGAAAGTTCTTAGCTTTCTTGAAAATCAGTCTAACAGCAGTTCATGATGCTGTCAGCCAAATCCCAATGTCTTGGGCTTCGTTGGGGCTCAGCTGAAGGTGTATGCTCAGCAGTTCTCTGTCACTCATGGCTAAACAGCAGCAAGTATTGTGAATACAGGCTTGTAGTTATTACAACGGCCGCGTTCAGTCTCAAACAATCCACATAACTCTTGCTACACTGGCATCAACTTGTGGCAACAACAGCTGACAACACTGCATCAGCAGCTGACAACTCTCCACTACTGAGACCTGTTTTAGCAAAGGGAAACAACTTCAATGTTATACCTTCTGTTATTCCCATCGAAGACATCATTGTCAATATTGAATCCAGCATCAGAGGACTAAAACCAGAGGTAGCGGAAGAAATTCGTTGAGAATCAGCTAGAATTCTACAACATGCCAAGCCGCCAAAATCTAACACCAGCCGCGAAGAACATGTAGCTATTAAGCGTATGAATAGAGACTCAAAAATCATTGTTCTTCCTGCCGACAAAGGAAATGTAACCACAGTGATGAACCATGAAGAACATGATAGGAAAATCCAGGATTTGCTAGACTCTCCCACGTACAAGAAACTCAAATCGGATCCTACCTCTTGTATAGTGAAGACCACAATGCTTTAATCAAGTCATCCGCCATCCATAAGGAAATTCAACCCCATCTCGTAAAATCTGAAGCCCAGCCCCCATGTCTGTATGGCCTACCAAAAACATACAAGCCTGAAATCCCCCTCTGCCCAATTGTTATTGCAATCGATTCTTCAACCTACGCCATCTCCAAGCATCTCACCACCTAACTCCAACCTTATATAAGTTCTGACTGAATCTTACATCTCAGATTCCTCTCACTATATACAAAAACTCCATGGGATTATTCTTCAGCCAAGCGACATTCTAGTGAGTTTTGACGTCACTTCGCTCTTCACCAATGTTCTGGTCATGGACACTATCAAAATTATTGATCGTATCTTTCAAAGGGATCTCACCCATCTATTCAAGCACATCATGATGACCACCTACTTCAAGTGGAATGATGAATTGTACAGACTGATATCGTGGTCATGGGTAGCCCTTCCAGTTCCATTGTCACTAATCTGTTTAAGAAGTCCTTCGAGATAAAAGCCATCGGTTCCATCCCCCAGCATCCAACAACTTGGTTTCGGTAAGTCAATGACACATTCGTCATGTGGTCACACAGTGAGGAATCTCTAAATGAATTTCTAGGACATCTCAACCAACATCATCATCAGATTAAATTTACTATGGAACAAGAAAGCAACGGGCAATTACCTTTCCTGGACGTTCCGTTACCAGGAAGCGTAACAGTACTCTGTGTGGGACACTCTGTCACCATCTACCACAAACCTACACATACAGATCGGTATCTTCACAAGACATCGAATCACTAACCGGGAAAAAAACATACGGTAGTAAAAACTCTTATCCACCGAGCCAAACAAACTAGGCGAGACAGCTAACCTCAACGAAGAACTGGATCATTTAAACCAAAACTTGCAAGGGTCATGACATACACTTCCAAGACACCAACATTCTCCCTTCAGAAACCCACTTCTCATCCCGACTAAACCATGAAGCTATTGAGATCGTTAAGCACAGAGATAATTTCAACAGGAAGGAAGAAGGGCTGCACTTTTGAGCAAGATATGACACCCGAAAATCCGAGAAATACCAAGATCAAAACGGTTAGAAAATCAACTCTTCCCGATTCAGACCACCCCTTTCAAATATGAAGACTCCGATCCCCACCCCATCAACATTGACACGTCACTTGCTCGACGAAGTTGATCCTTCCTTATCTCCAGTGAATGTGTTAGTGGACAACGGTCACCCTAGTAGGTCGTTTCGTCTCCTCACTCACCGAAAACAGCACTGAAGATGTCCACCGCAGTAGTGGACGAAACGTCTGCTACAAAGCAGTTTATGAACATGGTATAACAGCCCGAAAGGTATGAAATTTATTATGAGCTCTGGCCATGAAAGCCTACTTTCTCTTTCTATATTATATGAATAGTTTTCTCTTAAATTTCTTTTTTTTTTCTCTCGTCACATGGAGCTAATCCAATACAGATACTACATATAGCTATGTCACACGCTAAAATGAATTTGGGGGCTTGCCTGACCATCTTACATCAGAAAACATTGGCCAGGGATCTCCCCAAATGGTTGCACTTCGGGTTTTGACAGTAACATATACATACCATTTATTACCATTTATTGTTAAATATATCACAAGTATATAGAGCTAAAATAAGCCTATTATACGTCTTTTCAGGTTGTTCAACAATGTTATTGCACTGGGTTTTCTCTTCTACAAAGTGAAGGTATGATTGGAGGAGTTTCACTCAAGGTCGTAATCTGGATTGAATATCTGTATCTGAGAGCTGGTCATCCTCATACACTACCGCTGAAGCTTGAAGATATTGAACTCCACTCGGTGACATGAACAAGACACTCATAGTTGGTCTGGAAACTGCAATAGCACTACAGGCTGGTTTTCGAATGAAAGTTGCAGGAACATTCGGCAGAGAGACCAGGACTTCTAGAGATTTTGGCACAGTATCAGGTTGTAAAGGAAGTGAATCATCTCGGCAGAGTTGAGATTTTGCACAGAAAAATTATGCACCACACTCTAAGAACCCAGAGAAACGTCAGTCAAGAGTGAATCCACACTTGGAACAGAACCAGCAGGACATTCAAGTTTGGCTTGACCATGACTGAACAGAAGTTTTCTTTTGCCAGACTTAGCAAATGGTAGAATTCAATCAGGATTTGCATGCTCCCAACAATGTGGATGGCAGGAATATTAGTAATTGATACAGATCAATTTAGTAGGACACTTGGGCGAAGGGCATTGTGAAACGAAAACTTGCTGTGACTGAGTCACGAAAGTAAGGTCTTTATGGTGAAAGTGTTTTTTGACTTAGTCCATGTTCACTTTAATTTAGACAAGTTCGTTTGTGTTCTATAAGAATGTTACCTCCATTTTTCGATAGCACATTATAAATTCCTTTCTATCATGGAGCAAATTTTGCTATGAAATGTTCAGATGCGGACAACTGAGTATTCATTCGTTTGGTTTTCTGTAAGGCTGAAACTTTGAATTGTCCAATGGAAGAACTAATTTATGACCCAAATAGTTCAGCTACTGATTTATCCATGGTATCGTGTACTCCCTATCTTAGAGCTAGAGTGAGCTGGCTCAGATACAAGTCCCCATTATCATGAGCACTATTTATGAACTTAGCTATCATATGAATCACGATGCAATTTGCTCTTCCATTTGCTTGCGTCCTATAAATCGATATCTTTGCATGGTAAATGTCAAGACTGCTACACATATTATTGAAAATATCAGAAATTAATTGTGGACCATTGTCCATCATAATAGTGGGTAGAGGCGCACTAAATCACAGGCCTATTGCTCAACTACGCTTTGCGAATTGTTGGATATCATGTAACCAGCCAGAGAGATGAATTCTCATAACTGTGATTACTGGCACATATCACAACTGCGACTATGGTAAACCATTAATTTATACAGATCTGGGAAATAAGCATGTTCTCACAATCCTTTAATAGTTTAGTAAAGGGGCCAAATGGCAGAGCCATATGAGAGAACAGAAATGATTGAGGTATCAAAAAGTCATTGGGAACTACGTAAGTTATTGTTTTTGGCTCTAGTTGTAATAAAAATCACCATAATATTAGTAAATTGTGACAGTACCCAATTGTCCGGAAAAAATATGTAGTAAAAATTTTTTGTCTTTTTCTTTTTTTGACACAAAATAAACTGTTCCAGAGACTGCCACGAATCTGGGCTGGAAGAGATCTCGGCAACGGGATAAGTCCAGTGGCAAAGTCCTGGCGTTCATTCATTCATTCATGTACTAAATCAATGCATTTTCCCCTCTCTGTATCGAAGTAATTTTCGAAAACTGTCTTGAAGGCCAAGCTAAATGATAGTAAAAGAAAACAGTCTCTTTTTTTTCGTATAAATCGGGCTTTTCTCTGGAGGTGAAAAAACTTATAAGAAAGGATTATTCATATTATAGCCTATTGTGTTGATAGAACTTGTTAATGGCTTGTTCAGCAGGGCAAAAAGTCATCTAACAGACAATTCAAAATTGCTTCAAGAAAGCTGCAGGGTTGGAACCAGTCATCTCAGTGATAAAAGATCAGATCTGTTGGTTAATTTGAATTTCAACAATTCTCAGAACAATGTTGACGATGAAATCTCAAAACATTGGGAAAAACTAGGGTTTCTGGACAGGAATTCCCGCCTGTTCTCAGGAATTTATGATTTCCCGTTTCCAAAAAAAAAAAAAAAAATCCAGAGAATTCGGGAAAAATACTGTTGCAAAACATTAATACTTGCAATGGAATATAAAAATTTTTCAAAAAAATCAATGGAAAATATTCGTTGGAAATTTTCTCCAGCATTGCTTGGAAAAGAAAGATACATGTGCGGTCTTCTAGTTTCCAATTCTAAAAACTGTACCTGAGCCTTGAGCCTACCATAAAATCCTATTACTGAGAGAACTAATGGTTACAAAGAGCGTTAAGCAAAATGTCCCTCTTTCCTCTCCCATTTTATGATCCTGTTTGGGGAGCACCACAGATGAACACAAGATAAAACACAATGCTTCTTTTCAGATCTTAAGTAGAAAAATTTTGGTAGATACTCTCCCACAAAGCACACAGCAGAGTAAGATTCTGCTTTTTGTGATTTCTTTGATTAAATTTTACTTTCTTGTCCGCATCACAATGATAGGGTTCACAACCATAGTAGACCAATTTATCTTTATTATGGATAACAATGCCTGTGTATTTGATAAAAAATTGAGTTCAAGTGATGTAAAAGAATTAAATACTTCAATTATTGAAAAAGGATTTAATGTCGCTATACCTATGTGTAGTGTGACGAAAGCACTGCTAATTAATAGTTATCTCAATATTGACGAAAAATGGACATAGTGCCCTTTACCTCCAGTATACAGATTTAAAATATTCAAAATTAAAAAAGGTGAAATGTCATTTGATAAAAAAACTGTAGGAAAATTAGAAAAAATTCTCTCCTTGAAAAAACTTTAAAAATTTTAAATTACTAACCTTGAAAAAAACATTTTAAATCAATAGAAGTTGCGCAAGGTATCTGACTGTTTAAAACATCATTTTTTAAGAAAATATCTGGTTTTTCTTTCATTTTTTATGAAAGCACTCTTTTTTGTGATTCTAAACCAGGCCTTGTTTTGTTTATATGATGCTTAGAACCGAACTTACGTCCACTTTAATTGCGTTGTTACATGAAGCTATCTGCGAATGAAAATTTTAAAGGCATTTTATAAAGAATGTTATTTCTGACATTTACTTGAGTTTGAAACATAATTTCTAAAAATCTATTGACTTTTGATTGAAAAGACTGACTTTTAAATTGAAAAATTTTAATATTTTGCCATTTATTGTTAAGGGTAATATAAACCAAAATCTAAGGTGTATTAAATGTATTAGCGTAATTGCAGTGTTTCATATACACGATATGTTGAGTGACATTCCAAAAATTTCCCGTACATCAGTTGAGTTAAACGGCACTTTTGCCAAAATTTGGGATTCAAGTCAGAGTGAAAAACTCGTGAGTTTAAGTTATGTGGTGCATAGAGGAAATATTTTGTCACTAAAGAATAATAGTGGCCAAACTTAAACGTCGTATAAATGAGAAAGTATTATAAGTTAGTTGTATAAATGGGGTTCCACTGTAAATAAATGATTTCCCCATTCCTGAAGGCTCCAAAACGTCAGGAATTTGGAACCCTATGAAAAACAATACTAAAAAAACAAAATAATACTAAAAAATAGCAAAACATTACTAAAAACACTTGAAGCTAGAAATTTCATTTTCCAATTTTGTGGAAATGGGAGAAGTTCACTACAAACTTGTTGCACCTTTACTGATACCGAAATTGTTGAACGTATGGCCAACTCAGGTGACGAAAGTACAGTAGAAGATGCTCCAGAGAAATTAGAAAAAAGTAGCAGTGAAAAATACTGAGCACATGCTGTAAAAATGCTGTCATTTTTTGGAGCAAACTGAGAAGATAGGTCCTAAATACTTACAGCTCTTGCTAATATGTAAATATGCTATGAAATTGTGAAGGCTCAAACAGCATCATCAATCTAAGCTTATGCATTATTTTAAATAAATTATGTAAATAAAATTGAATTGAGCAAAAAAAAAATATGATTAAACCATCATACGGTATTTTTAGTTTTCATCTATGGAATTTTTTGATATTTTTGGGCATGTTTTTCCTTTTCTCACTAAAAAAACCCCCATTTCTCGAAAACTCTGTATCCTGACATTTTTTTTAATCTGGTCAATTTAAAGATACTGAGATCTGACTGTATTTGCAGCAGTTTTAGGAATTGTAGGATCTGGCTCCCCCTGCCAATTATCCAGACCCCGTTCTAGTTTAACGGCATTATCGATTGATCAACATCAGGTGCAAACTATGTTAGTCTGGCTTTAGTACCCAATACTGCTTGCGAAGTAAGTCATGGGAAGTTTGGGAAGACTTGTGGTTGCAACGTTAGTTTCATTCCCTGTATTTTTTTGTTTTCCCAAATGAACTTTTGGTAGACGACAATAAGGAATGACACTTATTTTTCTATCTGAATATTTATTACATTAAATTTAATTTAGTTACAGCAACAATTGATCAACACACTAAGTTAAAATATCACAGTTGTTATTGAAATTGGTCTCACCAATGCGATGATTGGAAAAATATCCACATGACCAGAAAGTCCAAATCATCCACAAAAAAGCAGCACACGAATTTGTTGAAATTTTCAACAACTTTAGGAGACACTACGATTCGCATAAGTCCACATTGCAGGAACCTGACCACTGCAAGAATGGGTTCAAGCAGCAGTCACATCTCGTCATGGACACAACGATCTTCAATCTCCGAGACATTAGCAAAATGGCAATCAAACATGGTGCTAATATGTTCATCTCCACAAAGCCGACGATACAACAATCAGAGAGTAGTTAAGGCATTGGTTCATCTTTCTGGGTTAGACATCATCATGACGAGTGTGGAGGTGCACAAGACACCTTTATTGTTACTTAGTTACTACTGCAAAAAAACAAAGTGTGAGCGAAAACAGACAACATACAACTGGTATTTGAAGGAAATTTCCCCGACCATTGAAAGGTCACCGGATCCAATCAGCTTCAAGAGATAACACATGAATTTGCATAACACAAAACACTGTTGAACAATCTCATCTCTGAAATCTGGCAACAGTATGAGAATCATCAAAACATTATCATGGAGACTGACATCAAAGAAAATAAAAAAGGTAAATATTCACATATTCAATAAATGACTAGATTCAGACTAAAAATGACTTCTTTGCCTGGCCATTACATGGATATGGTAGGCACTGAAAATTCGGCTGGCATTGCTGTTAACATACACTGGCACATCTGAGGAAAACCTCTGACCAAAAGGTGTTGCTCTGTGGACTAATGAGGCTATGAACAAAATCAACTATGTTGGAATGAGTACGTGGTAGACAAATGAATCAGTGATGTCTAATCGGATGAGGAACAAATTTCCACAAAATCTTGAATGCCGGGTGAAAGTCTTGACATAATTAGTATGCAATATTTTAGAATTGGAAAACTAAATTTTAGCTACGACATTCAGTTGTCGTGCAAGATTAGCCATATATAATATGAAATCAATCAGGAATTGGTTTGGACGAATTACAGCTCAGAAATACTTAGCTGCAGGGCTGGAATAAAAATGAGTAACAGGAAATGGCTTCAAAAAAGCATTTGAATTGGAAGTTTTGCACACCATAATCATGGATCGTTATATTTGTCCAAAAACTTATCACTGCATCTGTGAGAGACATAATTGTGAGTCGACAACACAGATGCTCTGGAACAGCATTTAAGGAAGCATAATCCTCTAACTTTACAAAATTGAGCATTAGCTATCTAGAGCAAGTATTGGCTGATACACAAAATTGTTGTAGTTAGCCATCATACTTGAGAAATCAGGAATATTATTCATGGACATAACTTGAGGTTCTTGGTACAAATTTACCAGAATTCGAGCATCATTATGAGGTTTAAAGATATAAGTCACGAAATTGCATAATTTTTCTAATCCGACTTCAAGATTCTAATATAGTTGCACAGAGTACAGCATGTGGAAAAGCTGATTTAATGGACACCGGATCTCCAGGTGTTCATGAAAATTCAGGTTTGGAGTATTAGATGTAGTGACGTAATGCAATCTCTACACAGGCTTTTATTCTTTCTACCCAGTTCTTTGTTTAGTGTTTCATATCAGCTGGAGGTTCCTTTCACTCTGAGATGGCAAAAAGAAAAAGTGAACCAAAAACAAGTCAGTCACTATGATGTTTATTACTATTCCCCAATGGGGAAAGATTTCAAAGTAGAAAAAAGGTTCTGAGGTATATGAAGCATCACTGCCTAAATCTATCATTGGAGAATTTTTGCTTCAATGGACATGTCTTCTTACCTGGTGATGTGGATCAACCTTATGCTGTTGGTAAAAAGAAATGTTAAAATGAAAAATGTAAGGATTAATCAACAATATTGTTTTAAAAGATTGAACACTATCTTTTGATTAAATGCTTAAAAATAGAAGTTTATTGTGATACAGAATTTACATTGCCATCACCCAAAGAAGGCTACACAACAACTGGCTGGTATGCACGCGTGTGACCTTGAAGATCAAATCGTAAAACACACTCTCCTGGTGTGACAGCAGTGCCCATATGAAACAGAGACAGGAAATGAATATGAAACATTGCATTTTTTCTTAACAATCCCACTCTTTCTCCTAAACTTCCTTTTTTACACAGCATAAAACAAATTCACATACAAAAACCCCTCTTAAACACGTACAAATCAATGTGATAACCATGAAATGCAATCAATAAGCATTATGCATCCAGTAGCTTACAGCAATATTTTGATGCTTACACTTACCAAGACCTTTGGTGAGTATATCAGCAGGCATACCCAAAGAAGCTAAATATCTAAAACGAATAACACCATTTTCATAAGTTACACACAAAAAAAAAAAAAAATGGTAACATGTCAATATGCTTGCTTCTGGAAAGAAATACAGGATTTTGTACCAGCTTCACTACTGATTGATTGTCACAAAACACAGGTGCAGTTAATGAACTTCAGATAGTTCGCAGAGATAAAATTCTTCAAACACACTGTCTCTTTAACAGCTTCTGTCAGGACGTCAGCACTGACTTACAGCTAATCAATCTTTTGTTTCTTGGTCTTGAAATGATTTCCCATGCTTTTTCTTGGGTTATAGCATTATATTCATCACTCATGGCACGTTTCCATTGCATTCAATGACGCCTTAGTAAAACCTCAGAAACATTAGGATTATTCTCGGTCCCCAGTTTATTCTCATTTTCTCGTTAACCAGTTGCACAGCTTCGTTATCTCGAATGGTTTTCATCTGGAACTCCTTCCACAGTTTTCTTTTTCCCCATTTTGACTTTCCTTGGATGTCTAATTGCTTGTACTTGAATTGCTGGCGGGAGTTCAGGAGATGCGCCAGAATCTGATTCAACTTCCCCCACCCCAGAAGAAAAAACAGTGTCCTCGCTAAATGGTGAATGATTTGCATTATTGCGGCTTCTTTCAATGTTCATGCTTTCATGGCTATTCAATTGAAATGTGACTTCAATTTCATCATCACAACTCTTTCCAGAGTTCATGTTTACACATGTTACAATTAGAAATCTATATAAATTAACATGTCCAGACTGACTGATTCATCATTGTCTAGTCGAAACTGCGGAAGTTATAAATATGAAATGAGTCAGTAGTTTTATTTTATAATGTAGAGATTCACTAAAAAGGGATTTTTCTAAATTCAACCTCTGAGATGGTCATAGGGGGTTCTAAGGTTACATGGAGAAATTATAGCTTCAGCGGTTTTGGCTCAGTGATGATGAATCAGTGAATCAATCAGTCAGGACATGGTATTTTACATGTATAAAATGGTATTTTACATTACCAAACTGCTGAAGTAATAAATATGAAATTTGGTTGGTACTTTTATTTTATAATATAAAGACTCACTAAGAAAGGATTTTTCAAAATTTAACACCTACAGGGGTCATAAAGAAGAATTCTCAGATTACAAAATCCACACAAGCGAAGCCGCAGGTAACAGCTAGTACATATATATATATAAACCGATCCCCCTACCTAGTACAGGAACAAATTTTTCAATGAGGTTCAAACACAAAAAACAATTTTTGAAGACTTGGCTTATATGCTAATATATAGGTTAATGTATTCAAAAGGTTAAGTCAATTCTGTAAAATGAACAAAATCAATGTAGATGCAATGTTACCTTGCTTAAAATTATCTCCGGAGCAAGGTATTCTGGTGTCCCACACAAAGTCCATGTCCTTCCTTTGACTCGCTTTGCAAAACCAAAATCTGTAACCTGGTGATAAAAACAAAAGTAAAGTGATTTAAAGAAGGAAATAGCAACACATAGTAAAATCACACATTATTGTGAATATCTCCTATTTTTGAGATCATAAGGATGCAGAATGTGTTGCATGATGGCAGCTTGACATGAGTACAAGGTAAAATGCAAGCATTCTAAAAACATTAGTTATTACTGCCATGCGTCAGACAAAAGTTTATCAAATTAAAAAAAAAGTGACAATTCTTGACTCCTTACCTAGAAAACTGATCTGACTTAGACAATTATTTTTTAAATACAAAATATGATGATTTGAAAATATTACATTTAAATATCCAAAGTATGCGTAGTAACTTTGATCAGCTCGTTGTTTATTTAAAAACCTTAAACTTTTCATTTGATTTGATTTTGTTATCCGAAATTTGCATCAAAGAAAATGAAGTTGATAATTACCATATTGAAGGATATTATGCATATAATAGATGCAGATGTTCAAACAGATCTGGAGGTGTCACAATTTTCATAAAAAATTATTAATATTTTTCATCCGTTTCTCCCAAAACATGGAAACAGCCGAGATTCTAAATATTTACTGTAAACAGATGGATCTAGACATTATTTTAATTTATAGATCACATGAATATACCCCGATGCAGTTTATAGAAGAATTGGGTAATATTACTGCTAATCAAAATAAAAAAAATATGATTGTAATAGGTGATGTTAATATTGATTTAATGAAAAATGACAATAATACCAACGAATATACAGGTTTAATGTCAGAACATCGGTTGCAACAACATATAAACAATCCTACCTGAAATAATTCGTGTATTGATCACATATTTATAAGAAATAAAAAAATGAACTCGACGTATAAAACTACTATTGTAATAAGCTCGATTTCTGATCATTGGCCAATAGTCTTAAAAATCGATATAAATAGAGAAATTGGAAATAAAAATGAATCAAACAAACAAAATCTCAGTAAAAAAGTTAACTATTTCAAATTAAATATTCCCATGAAATCTTCGAGAATCTCAGATGAAATATATCAAGAAAAAAATGTAGACATCATCTATGAAGCGTTTCTAGAATGAATAAATAAACATAAGGAACACTGGATGTGCGAAAGTGAAAATACTAAGAATAAACATAATTGGATGAATTCCAAAATAAAACAAATGATAAATTATAAAGAAAAACTATATAAATATATCTACACCGAAAATAATAAAAACTTGGCCCTTTTCTTAGACATAAAGAAAGCGTTTGAAAGTATCGATCATGATATAGTAATGAAAAAATTCTATAATGCAGGTTTAAGGGGGAAAATTTTTAACTGGCTAACGAGTTATCTTGAAAATAGAAAGCAAGCTGTTAAAATAAATAATATAATAAGTGATTATAAGATAATAAGAAAAGGAATTCCTCAGGGATCAATTTTAGGACCATCGGAATTTTTAGTATACATAAACGACATTCATTCTTTGCAACTGCATGGGAAATTAGTTACATTTGCCGACGACGATGCATTGAGCATATCAGCTTCAAATGATCAAGTATTAAAGCAATATACAGAAGATGACTTAAATCAAATTCAATATATTGGCTCCATAGAAATAAACTTCAGTTAAACGTCTCGAAAACAAAATACATAAAATTTCAGCTTCGAATAAATGACGTTGACATTTCATTTCAGATAAGGTATCACTCTCTAAATTGTATGGATGAGCTCTGCGATTGTCCTCAAATAGAAAAGACTGAAACCTTCAAGTATTTAGGAATAACATTTAGTAGAGATTTGAAATGGAAAAATCATATACAAATCATCAACACAATAGAATAAAATATTATAATATAAGAATGTATAATCTCAGAAATATTATTTCAGAAAACTTTTTAACATCTATTTACAATGCTTGGATCCTGCCCACCATTCATTATGGAATTTGTGTATGGGGAGGTGATTATGACTAATATCCAATTACTCAACAAAACAATAAACAAAAGCTTAAACATAATCAGGCCAAATACTCATTATCCATCAAATATCCAAATAAATGACTACAGATCAAATGTTCGTAAAACCTATGTTTATAGACTATTACTCTTTCTATTCAGAAATACAGATTGGTTCAAAATAAGACAAATTCAAAGAAATATCAGAAATAACGGGACCAAATTTCAAATAATTCTTCCTCGTAAAACTATAATAAAAAAACAATTTATCTATTTAGGACCAAAAATTCAAAATAACTTGGATTCACACATAAAAAATGAAAAATGCATAAAAAAATATAAAACTCTGATTAAAACATATGTGGAAAATACCAATATCATAAATAGTATATAAAGTATTAAGACAGACCAATAAACACATACATAAAAACCATGGGGCAATATGTATATGTATGTGTGTGTGTGTACATGTAACACATACGTGTATACATTAAATGATGTGTTTGCCACGAGAAAACATTTTGGTGTTATTTTCATGGATCTGCCCTGGACAGACATAGGTCCCTTGAAAGATCACACCCTTGCATACAGTTTGTGTGTAGTTCATGTGTTGTGTTCTTTTTTGTTATGTTGTTGTATGTAGTTTATTCATACAAATAAACCTTTACTCTCTCTGAACACCAAGAGGCCAAGAAATACAAAAAATCCCACAACCCAAACCAAAATCCAAAGAGTGTTAGTGACGCCACTCGAAAAACACATGATCAGGTACAGCACAAACAAAGGAGGAAAAGAGAACTGGTTTCTAGAAGAGACAAGTTGGAAGGGGAAGAAGGAAACGCACGCATGAAAGCGCTAAATTTAAAAAAAGATTTTTTGCTTATGAATTATGCTATTTTGTCTCCCATCACTTACTTTCATTGTTTTCTCCCCCTCTAAAAAGTTCTTTTTCTTCTCCTCGCTTAATATTTCAACAGAAAACAAAAAGGGTAGTTAGAGAGTGAAAAGAAAATTTTATAGATATTGCCAAGAAGCACGAAAGGCGATGAGTACCCACCTGTTGTAATAATTAATAAATAATTTTTTATGGCTTTAATAATTTAACTCTGCCATTAATTGTTTTTGTTTTTATGTATTTTTAGGTGCGATGAATGTACTTTAATTTTTTCATAATTTTTTGAGGATGACACCTTTGGACCCTTTCTTTGTAACTTCAAATACTTCTTAATACAAAATTAAAAGCCACAATAGGCAAATTGCCAAACAAGGTGGCTGGGAAAAAAGGTATATAGAAAAACAAGAAAATAAAAAGTATATAAATAAAAAAGAAATATTGGAAAAAAAACCTAATTGGTTGTTATAGCCTAAATACAGCAACACAATGGAAATAGATCAAAACTAAAAAAAAAAACCACTGAAAAACTAAAATACACTGCCCGTAAAAAATTCATTTCTAGAAGTTATTTTGAAACAATATAATCATGATTACATCCTTGCAGGTCAATTGTTGGAGTTAAACTTTTGCAGCCCTCCCTCACATTTCCTTTCTAGGAAAAAAAACATCTTCTATCTCCTACTTTCCTTTGCTGAACCAACCAACAGAATGTCATGTTGTATGTGTAGACATTTGGTCATTGTTGTCGCACCATGGACATTTTTCTGCACACGAGGGCTAATTAGACTGAGACCTACAATTTATTGCCGATTCCAAACAGCAGGCTTGTTTTTATACTCATCAACAGGTTGGTGCGCTAACCACTCGATGGGGGACTCCCTGCGGTGGGCAATTTTTTGCTGCGGTCAAGCAGCCGTTTTTTATTGTACCCATGTGTCAGGCAAGTTTTCTGACAAGGACGAACCGGGTATCGAACTCGCAACACCTCTAAACATCCTTTGCTACTTTAGGTGAGTATCTTATCGACTGGGCTACCATGCCCATGTATATGTAGATAATCACCCTCTTTTTTTAATCCAGTATTTTTCCACCTACGGTCCGCGAGTACATTATCAGGTGTGCCGAAATCATTTTCATTTACTACCATTGCATGAATGACACATGTAGTGCTGAGAAATAGTAATTTATTATTTTAATTTTTATGATATGTAAATTATAAAAAACAATACATTTTGAATTTTATAGGGATGGGGCTTCTTCAAAATTGGCCTTTGCTGCAAGGGGGGTCAACGGTACATTGACTTTCATGATGGGGGAGGGTTGCAACACCAAAAAGGTTGGGGAGAGACACTTCTGTAATCCATTCCATATTGCCCACTTTAGAAAAAAACTTATGCACATGAATAAATGTTGTCTTCCCTGAGGTGATTGAGAACACTAATAGACATGTCATGAAATCATCAGAGAGATTTTTTTTGATTGCATAAGCAAATTTGACATTACATTAGTCAGTAACTAGATGATCTTTCTGAGGGAAAGAATTTCCCAGCCTACAAAGACAATTGTTTGTTTTTGTACTCTGTCCAATATTTTTTTATAATTTGTTCATTTTTGTAATTCGCTACTATGTTTTTTTGTTTGCCAAATCAAACATGCTTGAGAACTAAAATAAATTTCTCATTCAAAATGAATTTTTATTGAGCAACAAAGTTATGGGCATTACTCATGATATGCAGCATTATGCTTATATGACCCGTGGATACAAATCATGTCGAAGAATGCTGATTCAACATCCTGAATGGGCCTGATTGAAAGGAATACAGTAGCGCAAGTTCACAATTCATACAGACATTACAACATGATGATAGAGGAAATATCAAGCATAAAGATGTGGGGTGAGAATATTTCTTCTGGATATAAAAATTGGAGAATAACCGAGAATATTCATTTTTCCTTTAAATAATGAAATTTTTTTAGTAGTTTTGCTTATATTATGAAATATAAATCAGTTTTCATTGCCTGAAACATTTAAAACAAAACAATTTTTGGCAAAATCACCCCCCTCCCCCAATGACAACATTTAGTTTGAGAATATTCTCTTGGTCATGATGAGAAGTTTTAAAAGTTTGCCAAAGATTTTAAAAATCTCAAGATATTATAAATAAACCTTAATAAATTATTTTGAAGCAATAAGTTAACACATTAAGCAAAAAAATTAAACCAAAATAGATAAAAGAAGCTATTCCTATATAATCATTATAAGATTTATATTCCTATATAAGATACAGAGAACTGTTGTTTTCTTTATACACTTAAATTCCACGTATTACTCATATTTCTTTGAAAGTTATGCAATTCAGCCATGTTGGTTTCATTTGCTTGCTTGCAAACTTTAATATTCCCGTCTTCTTGACGGGAAGGGAGATGGGAACAAAGAATATATTCTCTCGAAGGACTACTATATTATAAATTACCAGAAAATATTCTCATAGAAAATAATAAGAATTATTCTCAAGTTATTTAATGAGATTTATTATAATATGTGTTATTATAAATATTCTTGAGAATACTCTTGGAGGACTACTATTATAAATAACTGAAAAATATTCTCATCGAGAATATTCTCTGGAACAACTATAAATAGCTTGAGAATAATTATTTTCTATAAGAATATTCCCCAGTAATTTATAAAAGCAAGCTTTCCACAGAATATTTTCTAGGATATTATATATAATTATGTTATAAATAACAGGAGAATATTCTCATTAAGAATAAGAGTATTCTCAAGTTATTTGCAATATAAAGTAGTCCTTTCAGAGAAAATATTCTCCTTGAAGAGAAGGATCCTTCGAGGGTTCCTTATTCTCGAGAATATTGTTCTAAATATTATAGAGAATTTCGCATCTCTGATCAAGCACGTAATATTAGAACATGGAGAAATCTGAAATATATAACTAATTTGGGAAATCTGTCTTGCATATAGGGGCCCGCTGTAATTTTTGCACTGGTCCTCATGTTTAGTAAAAACGGTTGTGGATTCATGATGTTAACAATGACCGGTTTCATTACTGATAAACACCAAATTTAGATTAGGTCAAATTTTGCATCTGGTAACGAGTTCCATGTTTTCAGTGTTTAGCTGCCTTATTTGGTACCACAAAAGCATGGAAAGCTATTACTCCATTGAAGGGAAATGAGGGGAAAAGCAATGCAACATGTTTAGAATAAAATGAATCTTTCATTAAAATTGAGTTTTTATTGAGCAACACTGCACTAACAGAAGTGTTTGAAAATTGCAAAGAGTACGATAAAAACTTCCATAAGGGTCCTCCCAATTTCCTAGACTAAATGAATGCCAGAACTTTGCTACTGGATTTATCCCGTTGCCGAAATCTCTTCCAGTCCAGATTCGTGGAAGAGTCCAGAAAACTTTATTTTGTGTAGAAAAACATAACGTACAAAATTTTCACAGCATATTTCCCCCCCCCCCCAACAATTGGGTACTGTTGCGATTAACAAGTTTTGTGGTGATTACAGATGAGATGGGGTTGGGAATTAGAGAAAAGTTCCAGGGTTTCGTTAAGGATGAATGTACACATATTAGGATGAAGATATATTTTAAAAGCAATTGGAGGGGCCCCTATGCCCATCTCTCATCTGTTATCTTACACTTGTTATATTATATACACAGGATACAAAAAAAAAAACGAAATGAGAATCATATTGTGAAATATAAAATATCCATCAGAGTGAGTCATCTCGCTTAACACCTTATTGGTGAGCAAATGGGTTTGATAACTTGTGGACTAGAAGCCAGCATAAGTTTTACTGGGTTGAGTTCACTCACTCCAATGGATTTGATGAAAATATACAAAATAGAAATGTGTGGGCAGAATGCATACAATTAGGGATCACCAGTGCCATCTCGCTTAGCCTGTTATTCGGTGAGCAACATGTGAATACAACAATATGAGTACGCACGTGTTGTGGACATGAAATGCATGAAGAACTTGAATAGAGGAAAGAGAAATATATATGTATATGAATATGTGTCTAACTGTCAGGCAGAGTCGTCTCGCTCTAAACCTATTTTGATGAGAAATGTGGGATTAGTTTAATTGGGGGATTGTCTGGAGAGAGCCTTAGCTATGGATTAACTTCGGCCTTGTTCTTGTGGTTGACTCGCTCTGGCTGGTTATATTTATTAAAGAAAAAATGAATATATATAATAAAAACTATATGTAATGGGATTATTGTGAAACAATTCGTATCCTCCCGCCTAGCACCCCAGCTAGAATAGCGGAATGGAGGACACTTGTGGTTATCACATTTGCATCATTGATAAGGGAATGTCATAAAAATTCTTGTTCGGGTCCTGTTAGTACCTGCTATAACTTGTACATGTAGTGGTTATGTATTAGTAGTGGCAGTCATGTGGATATGGTTTTTTTTTTACTGTTTTTATCTATTTCGGTTTTTCCCTTATTTTTGCAAAACTTAAAACATTATTTTATAAATCTGGTGGACAGATTTTTTTATTCTATGTTGGCTTGTAATCCTTGCTGTTGAGTTTTTGATTATTTGAGTGAACTATTGTTTTCGGAATATTTGTACATGTGTAGATGCTTTGTAAATTTGCACTCCGTGGCATAGTGAACTTATTATGGTAGTACCCACCATACTGCAGGCACATTTGTCTGTTCAGCTGTGTTTCCATTTGTGTAGATTTATAGGGAATGGGCAGTGTCCTGTTATGCAGATAGCCAGTTCAATGTGTTGTATGTGACTCGAGGGACAATTTTATGCACTTTCCTAGCTGTTGTTCCTTGGTCCCAAATTTGCTGCCATTTCTGGAGGGTTGCTTGTTTAAGCTGTCGCTTCAGGAGAGTTAGTGGGAAAGGGTTATCAAGCTTATTGTCACAGTTGATTGCAACCTTGGCTAGAGAATCTGCTCTCTCGTTTCTAAGATTACCTACATGGGCCTTGGTCTAACCTAGGAAAATTTTTGGGTTATCTAATAGACGCCGCCTCAATACCCGTACTATTGTGTTTCTATTTTTTGGATCTAGAAGTGCTTGAAGGGAGGAGCAGCAATCAGTTATTATTAAAACTCGTTCTTCTGTTCTCATTGCGTATTGTGTAGCTGCTTCTATTGCTAAAAATTCTGCTTGAAAGTTACTATTGTTTTTATCTAGCGCTGCTTGCTACCTTTGCTTTTCTGTATTGTTTGTGTATACACAATAAGCTGCTGCGACGCCTTCATCAGTTTTGGAACCATCTGTGTATATGTGGATGTTTGCTAGTTTTATAGTGTGGCTGTCAATCGAAATTTGATGCCAGTTGGCAACAGGAGATTATTGTCCCGAGGGGTTTTTCAAAAAATGTGCTACAATATTTTTTTGTAACAGGTGATTATTGTCCCGAGTAGAGATGTGAGGTGAGAATATTCTCTTGAATGTAAAAATTGGAGTATAATCGAGAATATTCATTTTTCTTTCGAATAATTTTAAATTCTTTTACTAATTTTGTTTATATTGTGAAACATAAATCATTTTTCATTGCCTGAAACATTCACAACAAAACAATTTTTGGTATAATCACCCCCAATGATAACTTTTAGTTCCTCCTCAGGTCATGATGAGAAGTTTTAAAAGTTTGGTTATAAAGATTTTAGAAACCATTAAATTAAAACATTAAAAAATGATTTTAAAATTAGATAAATTTTCAGAAATAAGTTCACAACAATAGAAATTAAATCAAACTTGATTGATGAAGGAAGCAATTATACAATCACCTTCATTCTAAGAAGATACAGAGAACCGTTGTTTTTCAATGCATACACACTTAAATTCTGTATCACTCTCATTTCTTTAAAAGTTGTGTAATTCAGCCCCGTTGGTTTAATTTTCTTGCTTTCAAACTTTAATACTGTGGTCTACAAACTTCAATATACCCACCTTCTTGACAGGGAAGAGAGACAGGGACAGACTACTCAAAGGACTACTATTATAAATTACTAGTGAATATTCTTATGAAAAATAATTATTATACAAAAATAATAATTATTATTCTCAAGTTATTTATCAAGATCATTTATTATAATACATGTTATTAAATATATTCTTGATAATACTCTGGAAAGATTTCGGTAACTGAAGAATATTCTCACCGGGGACAATATTCTAAAATATTCTCTGGATGGACTATTATTAATAACTTCAGAATAATTCTTATTATTTTCTATAAGAATATTCCCCAGTAATTTATGAAAGTAGTCCTTCCAGAGAATATTCTCAAGGATATTATAAATAAGAGGAGAATATTCTCATCAAGAACTCATAAGAATATTCTGAAGGTATTTATAATAGTATTCCTAGCAGAGAATATTCTCCGAAAGATTATTCTCTAGAATTTTACATCTCTAGTCTCGAGGGGTTCTGCAAAAAATATGCTACGATATTTTTCTTATCGTTGCCCACCTCCTTAGAACTCGTTCGTCCTGACAATTCAGTCCTCAAGTCAGCAGCTCAGACTTTGTCACTCGCCGTGGTAAGGAGCTAATCTGTTGAAATGAACCACCTTGCACTTCGATGATGGTGTATTTTGAACTTGAACCACGACACTGATCGCTCTCTTTACAACTCTGTACAGTCCTTCAAATGACGTCTGAAGTTTCGGGCAAAGTCTTTTCCGGCGCGCTTGGAGTTCCAGAGCCAGACGAGGTCTCCTTCTTTAAAATCATGAGATGTGGCCTTTGTATCATAGCGGTTCTTCATAGTTTCGGAGCTAAAGTTGATCCTATCCCTAGCGATTCAATGCACATCCTCGAGGTGCTCCTGTAGTCCCTCGACGTATTCTTCCGGAGGAAGAGAAGCATCTGGCGGTCACCCAAACAGCATGTCACCTGGCAACCCAAGATCTCGTCCCATGAGCATCTACGCTGGTGAAAAGCCGGTGCTCTTGTGGATGATAGTTCGGTAGGCCAGCAGGAAAAGCAGTAATTTTGCATCCCAATCTTGTTGGTTCTGCGACACGAAGAGAGAGAGGTGGCTCAGGATGATTCTGTTGAATCTCTCGACCATCCCATCAGATTACGGATGAAACGCCATATTTTGAGTCTTTTCCATTCCTACAGAGAAGTTTGCACATACCGCCTAAAACTGCTGAAGTGAAGTTTCTTACGGAATGGATAAGCATGGGGGACTCCAAATCGAGACACCCAATTTTACAACAAAACTTCAGCTAGTGTCACTGCTTCTTGATCAGGAACAGGATAAGCTTCCGGCCATTCGGTAAAAATGTCCATTACCACAAGTATGTACTTGTGACCAGGCCCGTCATTTAGGGGGGGGGCAAGGGGGAGGGCCATTGCCCCCCCCCGGCTTTTGAAAATACACTAAAAAAGGTACATATATATATATACACACACAAATATATACACTGCTGGCCACCGTAAATGCAACACCCTGAAGGAAGCATGCAAATAATATGAAATTTACAACATGCATTAGCGGAGGTGAGATATGCAAATGATTAGAATTTCAGCGCAGACGCACATCACGCGCGCCTGTGGCGCCACTTCAAAGTGCTATTTAAGGCTTGGAGATTGACGATTTGAAGTACGGCAATTGTGTTTTTCTTGTGGTTTTTTCAAAAAAACGATCAATTATGCCTCGTAGAAAACAGCGATCATCTTTTGATCAAGTATCCGAGTTCGACAGAGGAAGGATAGTGGCCTACCGAGATTGTGGATTATCTTTCAGGGAAATCGATAGTCGTGTTGGACGAAACCAAACAACTGTAATGCGGATATGTGATCGTTGGATGCAGGAGGGTATGACGGACCGACGTGTTCGATCGCATCCACCTCAGTGCACCACTTCACGTGATGACAGGCGTATTGTGCGTATGGCAGTGGCGGATCGCTCAGCGACATCACGAACCATAGCACAGCACATTCAGTCTGTACCGCATCATCCAGTGTCTGCGCGTACCATTCGACGCCGTTTACAGCAGAGTGGTCTGTCCGCAAGACGTCCATTGCTTCGTCTACCCTTGACGTAGAACCACAGACGTCTCCGCTGCCAATGGTGCGATGAAAGAAGGATGTGGACGGCACAATGGAATGAAATTGTCTTTACTGACGAGTCACACTTCTGTCTGCAACACCACGATGGTCGGATTCGAGCCTGGAGACACCGTGGAGAGAGGATGCTGAACAGCTGCGTTATGCACCGCCACACGGGTCCTGCACCGGGTATTATGGTATGGGGCGGTATTGGATATCACTCTCGCACTCCTCTAGTACGCATTGCCGGTACTTTAAAAAGCCAGCGCTACATCTCCGAGGTGTTGGAGCCAGTTGTCCTTCCTTACCTTCAGGGCTTGCCCACAGCCATATTTCAACAGGATAATGCGCGACCACACGTGGCACGCATTGTCCAAAGGTTCTTCGTCAATCGCCAGATTGAATTGCTTCCCTGGCCAGCTCGCTCTCCGGATCTTTTGCAGATAGAAAACATGTGATCCATGGTTGCTCAACGATTGACCCAGATTACATCCCCAGCTGCCACACCAGATCAACTTTGGCAACGCGTGGAAGCTGCTTTGTCTGCTGTACCCCAAGAACACATCCAAAGTCTCTTTGAATCAATGCTGAGGCGTGTGGCAGCAGTGATCTCCAACAATGGCGGCTACTCTGGCTACTGATTTTGGCAGGAACCACACTTCACAGAAGTCTATAAATTTAATCATTTCATGCTTGGTCAACATGTTATCTACAAAATAAATATTGTTGCGATATCTTTTGTCTTTCTTGGTGTTGCAATTTGGGTGGCCAGCAGTGTATATATACATACATTGATTGAGTACATATGCTTTGCCCCCCCCGACCCCCGGAAAAAGTTGAAATGACGTCCCTGCTTGTGACCATCATGAGTTCTGGGTAACGGTCCCAGGATGTCCGGGGCGATTCTCTCGAACAGCGCACCAACGTTGTAGCGTTGAAGGTGGGCCCATGTGCATTCCAGGTGGACATTTGCGAGCGCCGCAGGTGTCAGAACTCTTGCTCCATTTTTCCACATCAGTCCTGGACATGTCCCAATAGAATCATTCATGGACCTTCAGTCTTTGTTATGTCGAAATGTCCACCGGTCGGGCTGGGCTTCCGTGCTAGTCTTTCAAAACTTCTTCCACTCGGCTTCTTGGTAGGATGAGTTGCTATCAGAACGGCTTTCTGTCCTTCGACTACCATTTGCGGTACAGTATGCTTTCTCTCATCTTCAGGGAGTCCATAGCACCCAATATCTTTTGGTCGTCGGACTGGAAGAAGCGACGTCTTGCCACGTTGGTTCATTCCCGGTGTATTCTTTCAAGTCAATTATTGGTCGCATGTCGAGACCTTCTAGTTGGGCCTTCCAGGTGTTCTTGTTGCTCCAAGGGTCATCACTTGAGACTTGCAATGTTTCTGTCTTGCTATAGGGTTCACGGGCTTGTACTTCTCTTCAGCCTTGACGGAATGATGACCATTCTGTGGACACTGTCTTCTCGATAGGTCATCTGCATTTCCATGCGATGCTCCCTTACGATGCTGGATCTCCATATCGTATTCCTGCAGCCATTGTATCCATCAAGGGACTTGACCTTCGGGATTCTTGAAGTTCAACAGCCAGCTTAATGAAGTGTAGTCCGTGCGAAGGAAGAAATTTCCGATGTAGAGGTAATGATGGAAATGTTCCACGCCTTTGAAGATTGCAAGCAGCTTCTTCCTAGTGACGCAATAATTCCTCTATAGCTTTGACGAACTTTTGCTGAAGCAGGCAATGACGTGCCCTTTGCCATCCACTTCTTGCGATAGAATAGCTCCGATCTTGTTGTTACTTGCGTCCGTGTCGAGGATGAATTATTTCTCTGCTTGTGGAAACGGCAATATTGGAGCCGATGTTATGGCTTGTTTTAGTGATGTAAAAGTCCGTCGCACTCATCAGTCCACAAAAATGTTTGTTTGACTTTAGTGAGTCGGTGGAGGAATCACACTATCTTGGAGGAGTAATTCGTAAGATATTCCATGTAAAACGGTCTCCATCAGCCGCTCAGAAGTAGCTGGAGCGTTGCACAGGCCAAATGGCATCACCTTGAACTTCCACAGTCCTTGCCGGGTGGTGAATTCAGTCTTTTATCGATCATCGGGGATATTTTCACTTGCTAATATCCACCCTTCAAGTCCAGGGTAGAAAACCACTGATGTCCGGAAAGCGTGTCAAGAGTGTCGGCGATTCCTGGCAGTGGATAACTTTTTTTGTGACGTTCAATCTTCTATAGTCCGCACAGAATCAGGTGGAACCGTCCTTCTTTCTGACCAGTCAGATCGACGCCTTCAAAGGCTTTGGAGCTATCTGTGTATATGTGAGTGTTTGCTAGTTTTATATCATGGCCGTCAATTGAAATTTGATTGGGGATAGTTGAGCAGGAGGGGTGGTGGTGCCAGCCATGCTCCTGTGCTTCAAAACTCCTGGGATGAAAGTCTAGAAGTTCGGGTTGAATGTTTTTCCTAAACCTAACTGTGTTTGTGTAGACTGCTTCCATTTGGAGCTTTAGGTGTAGTGGGCAGTTGCCTGTGATCACCTGGAGTCCGAGCATGGCTGTTGTTGTAGGCTCCGGTTATTGTTAAAAGAAATTTCCTCTGTGCGATATCTAGGGCCTGTTGTGTTTTTTAGTTGGATGCTTATGCCAAGCTGAGGCGCCATGGGCTAAGAATCTCTCGACTACCGACTTGTAGATGGTGTTCCTAATGCTTTGTGAGATGCCCCAGGATTTGCCTGTTATTTTAGTTAGTTTAAATGGAAACCAGTCACTTTTAATTTTTGTTCATTGATGTGAGATTCCCAGCCGAAGTCATTGGATGGTTACACCTAAATATTTCAGATTGTTTACACATTTTATGTTTTTACCATTAATTTTAATTCTAAGGGGATATTTATTTTTTGTGAGACAGAGAAATTGTGTTTTTTTTCTGTTGAGATTTTCAGGTTATGTTCGTTAAGCCAATTTGAAAAATTGTTAAGGATTTTAGTTGCCTTTGTCTCTATCTGTGATACATTAACTGACCCTATCACAAAGACAAAGTCATCAGCGAAGGCCTGGATATGGGCATCTTCCGGGATGGGAATTTTTAGGTCTTGACTGGCCGCAAGACTCCATAAAACTGGCCTGCTACATGAACCCTGTGGACAGCCAATATCCTGTTTTCCAACTGCCAGGCCTTCCAGAGTTGTGATTAAGACATGTCTATTAGCTCCAGATGTCTGACAACCTTACAGTAATCTAATCATTGTGTTTCTTACACACCATCTAGCTGCTGAATAGATAATCACAAGTACATACTTGTGGTAATGGACTATTTTACCACGTGGATGGAAGCATATCCTGATCAAGAAGCAGTGACACTGGCCGAAGTTTTGTTGTGAAATTGGGTGTCTTGATTTGGAGTCCCCCATGCTTATCCATTCCGTAAGAAACATCACTTCAGCAGTTTTAGGCGGTATGTGCAAACTTCTAGGAATGGAAAAGATGCAAAATACAGCGCTTCATCCGTAGAACAAAACTATTATTTTTGTTATTACCTGGTGTTCGCATAAATGTGACTAAACTGTATACATAAACTAATTTTTAAAGATATTAAATAAATTTTTGACAATACACACATACAATACAATACACATTAAAAGTTTTAACTTTATCAAGTGCGCAATTGCTTGATGTCTACACGGCAAAATGTAAAAAAAATGTCCATGATAAAATAAACCTTTTATCTACCACATTATGGAAAGCAGAATAAGAAAAAAATGATAAATGAAAGTATAAATATCATAATAGCAAATTATTTATCATGTAAATTATTTGGTAGGTCATTTTAGTTCTAATCAATGACAAAAAAGAGAAAAATACAAATTTTCAAACAAATAGTAGTATATAGCAAACTATCTAACCTGGTACTTTAAATTACTGCCAGAAGGTAAAGGGTTAGGAAAAATAAACTGAATATTAATCATTATTAAGGAACCCAGATGAAAGAGTTGTGGTCCATGAGAATTATTATTTCTAAACATTTTTTGTACACATCTGTAGTGGGAATCATTCGGGAGATCAGGATTGGAGTCCGAGATAAAAAAAAATACAAATATTAATAATCTGTAAGAAAAATTGATTTCTGGAATACATACTTTAATGTAGCCTTGTTGATCAATCAATAAATTTTCTGGTTTTAAATCTCTGTAGATCAGATCCAGGCTGTGCAAGTATTCAAATGCAAGGACAATTTGGGCAGCATAAAATCTTGAATGAGGCTCACTGCATAGTAAAAAATATGTAAAGTAAGAAGCTCAATGTGCTAAAAAGTAAAAATACAAGAGCTACAGAATGGTCATAAAAATTCTGAATATACTCTCTTGCTAATCCGGCACATATGACGAAAGGGTGTGCTGGATTACTGGAAGTCAGTTGCAGAAGTCCATTTGAATAATATCAACTTCTGCACACAGGCATGCAATGACGTTTCCCTATTCTATGCTCAAAGAAAACTGCTTAAAATGCCAGATTACTGGACTGGCCAGACTAACACACATGGCCAGATTATTGAGTCTACTGTATATGTTAGCTCATACTTTATAATTAAAAGTATAAGTAATCAAATAATTTTAATAACACATTCACATGACCATGTCCATTAAATGGTGTGTTCTGTCGTTTTTGTTGTTTATTGTATCTCTAAGTGTTCATTCCACGGCAGTGTTTCTTTCATTATTTGCACATTGTTGAAACGGCTGTCTACTTTTTCAGAAAGATAATTGTGAATGATGACAAGAAGAAATGCAAGCAAAATTTGAAGTATGAAAGCTTACATGCATTTTCGTTCACTGCCCTATGTCTAACTTTGACATAGCTGCCCAAGTGATTGGATGATGAAATCACGAGGAAAGACACATCAATTGGCATCATTTTCCCTACTTTATGTCTCTTTATTTCAGATCCAAAGCATCACTCCTAAAAGATGTTAATTTTTACTTTCCAAGAATTTAGTGAAGCAACTACACCCATTCAGATGCAACAAAGAGTAACGTGTGAAATAACCAAGGGAAATTGGAGCAAATTTTTTGCGGCACAATAGAAATGGGTGTGAATTTCACAAATTGACATGCTTTTGAATTGGGAGCATATATGAATTTTGATTTTTTTTTATATCCCCCATATTATTTTACATGTGTAACATTACCATTAGGCCCCCGCGGAAATAGTCCTTGAGTCTAGTCATTTTAATGTTATATTTATTTTGTCTTACCTTTTAATTTGTTTCCGGAGACGATCCATGAGATCGTGTGCCACCGATCGACCGCCATGTTTATGTTTTGTGTTGTTGCCAGGTTCTGTGTTATATAATTTTATTTGCAATATTATCTTTCTCCTCTGATAATATGTAAATGAGATGATGAATGCAGTACCGTGGATTAGTCACTGCGATTGGATCCTGTCATGATGCATGATATGTGTGGGAGTGTTTTCAGATAAATACCAGAGACGTAGCGAGATGCTATACTATTCCAGCTCCTTCAAAGCAGCTACGTAATCATTAAGGTGTTTTGCCCATTGAGGCATACACCAGGTGATCTCTTATTCATAGTGATGTACTGAAAGTCGAAAAGCCTGCTTCAGCACCGCTTGGGTCTCAACGTCCACTCTATGGTTTGACTGATGGCTTGGGCAGATAACTCCCGGTGTGATTCAATGTCATCCTGGTTCCGTCGTCCGCTCCATGGTTAGACCAGTATCTTAACTGCATACCTCTGTATATCTCTCAATACAGCCTTAGTTTTGACATCTGCTCTATGGTTGACCGGTAGCCTGACCGGATATCTCTTGGTGTGTTTCAACGCTACTCTGCTTCTGGCACCTCTCCGATTGTTCGACATGCAATGGATTAAGCAATCAACTGTTATCAACATCTCCAGGCTGTCTCCAATTTGACTGTAATCCTGCTAATGTTGGACTAGTGATATGGATGATGTGATCATGATAAATGTTTTCTGGGTCATCTCAACAAATGGTGAAATTGTTCCAATTATTGATTTAGTTAATTGCTATGTTTGAGAAAAAGTAACTTACTGTGATAATCAAGTGTCTGAAAGGTGTTATATTGAGAATGTGAGTTTTAATATTTAACAGAATAAATGTTTTAAATTAACAAATTGGTTTGTTCATTGTTATCATCTGTTCAATGAACAATACTTGATAAAATTTAAACAATTGAACCGGGAAATGCAAATGGAACCTTGCATATGCATTTGATTTTGTTGAGGGTTTGTTTTCCAAGAGTTTATTGCATCTGACTAGAAGTAGTCTCTTTTACTTTAACTGCAGCATTAACCATAAGATGAAGTGCCACCCTCCCTGGATGGCAAATCACCAGTAGTATGCATAGAGGAGGCACCTTTGCCCTCCCAATCACAATAATGAAATTTTTTAATACGGGGGGGGGGGGGCATAACCCCTATCACCCTCTCTCTGTATCCGCCTATACCATGAACTAACTGCATAGCCATAGATTTCTCTCTTCACAAATTGTTTCTAGTGAAAAAGACTTTTCTATGTATCCTGTATATTATATCATGTTATATATTGTATGTGTGTTTTACGATATAAAGTCAGAAGTCTGGCAAATGTTCACAGACTTGTCAGCCATTAAGCATGTATTTATATTTAGAAATAATAGTAAAAAATTTCAAACAATTTTTCAAGCACTTAAAATTTCATGCATATAAATAGCAATTTTATAGAAAAATAGACATGCACTATGTTTTTCCCAACTATTTTATTCCTAATTAAAGAAAACCAACAGTATTGAGTTGATTTGAGGTATATTTTATGCCCATGAGCATTTTGCATGCATTGCATAGCAAAAAAAAAACTTAAACCTATGGAAGGTTCAAGAAGAAAAATAGCATGCTGTGTTAATAAACCAAAGGTTCTAAAATCATGCAATTTTGAATATTAACTTCTACAAAATCAGACAAAGCATTGAAAAAAAAGGCAAACATTGCATTATTCTGATGCTTGGAAGCAGAATAGGGTATGATTACATGATCAGTTGAAGTGAAATAAGCTGAAGTTTCATGCATTTGTTGGTCAGCAGGGCATGCATGAGCACGAGAACCCCTGCATACACCTTACCTAAATCTTCCACTTTTCCGTAAATGTGAAAACATTTCCCCACCTGGTACATACTCTAGCACCATATATAAGTTTGAGTAATCCTGAAACAGAGAAAATTCCAAAATATGAGCAATATTACAATCCTTACCTGAAACGTCCTATCCTTCTTAAGTGAGAAAACATTTCCCCACCTGGTACAAATTCAAGTACCATATACAAATTGGAGTTGTCCTAAAATTCAAAATCATTTCTCATATTAGATAAATTACAATCAGAGAATGTGTTCTATATTGTTAAATTGCAGATTTCAAATATTTTTCATTGGGTGCACTGAATTATACTCAAATTGATGAATCTTGTTTTAAAATTTCCCTTACAAAACACTTTACTGACAAACATAATTGAATAGTTTGTATGTTTGATAACTATAACTTAATGAAGATTGGTTCAGGGGTATACTACAACTATTTCCCATAAGCTGCTATGCAGTCGGGTGGGCATCATGATAGACTTTCATCACAAGTACCAGGGGTTATATCCCTAGACATCACAGTGGTGGTTGGATGAAGCTGATTTTTGAAGTTGAAAATGCAAATGAAAGCCACGCTCTGATTTGAAATAATTCTCTTCACAGACAGCAGGTAGACCTTCAACAAGAAAATTCAAGCATCTGTCACTTTAACTTCCAACACAGAATACAGATACCAACACTTCTCGTACATGAAACATGGTAAATTCCAACATATGTTAAGGCCATGCATAGCCTATATCTACACAACACATTTTTACAAGCACACACCAGTTCATTGGAAATTCCCCAGAGGAATGTTTATGGTGCACAGTAGCAGCTATTTTGCATAATTGTCTTCAGAGCATAAGAAATGGTGATTGTTACAAGGTTATGCTGAAGATAAATTCAAGGATGAAACAAAACTCTCATAACGTTCTTGAAGTCTTAACTGGAGACAAAACTTGAATTTACACGGGGAGAGTTAAAACATAATTCTCACCTGCATAAGGCATCTTTTTAGTGCCTTTCTACGTTTAAGCTGAACCAAAACAATTACCATGAAAACCTTGTATACAATAAGGTGTAATTTTAGAAACAACACAGATAATGTAGTCATTAAAGCTCTTACTAAGCTTATATTTCCCCCCCCCCCGCCCCCATGTCTTCATATACTGACACATATTTATACCTGGTTGTCTGTGATTCTCAGCTAGATGCAATACATCAAAAGTTAATTTTGCCTGCATGTTATTCCATTCAATAGTTTGAATTTTACAGAAAAAATAGTTTTTCCATATTTTTCTCCTTCCCCCTTAATTGGTGACACTCCTACAACACCCCATACAGCCACATAACCCTAGAGCCACTTTTGATTTATATGTAAAATATATATATGGTACTAACTAAACAGCAATCAATCATGTGATGCTTGACAAACCCCAGGTACCAAGTCACCATGGCAACTTTATGTGTGATTTTTTTCGATTTTGTCCAGCTTTAAAGATGGAGAAACTCCAACAAAATTGAAGTCAGCAAAACATGATGGAAAAAGGATGGTAGCTTCTTTCTTTGGTCAAGGCAGTCAAATAGCAATGGTATTACACTACTAGAAAACCTATCAACAGCTGACTATAACACATCAATTGGCCTCTAAGAGGAAATTAGGGTCTGCTTCTCCATCACAACAATGCATCAAAGCACATAGCAGCCAGAATATTGAAATATTTGACACACTTCGCTACCTTTCTCTACATATTAGGTGCAAATAACTTTTTCTGTGTGAAACGTATAGCTCATTCACTGGATTTCAGGATCAGGAAGTTAGGTAAATATATAGAGGATAAAAATTTTAATGAAAAACTACAACATATATTTTGATATAGGAACCCCAAGATCTAATGTCTCCAGCTATGCAAACTTTAGCAGGAAAGCCAACTTTAAATTTGATTTTCACTATTATATTAACATAGAAATACACATTCACGCTCTCTTCGTTCTCTCGAAACACTTCATTCATATAACCTTGTACAAGAAAATAGTTTTTTCTTGTACAGGGTTCCTTTTCTAGTTCCCTCTCCATGGTTTAAGGAGCAAAAAAAAATTATTACAATGGAATCTTCCATAACAGACACTCCCTTTAATGGACAATTTCTTTCAATTACAGTAGAACCTCGTTAACTTGTCACCCTAATAAGTCGTTACTCCGGTTAAGTCGTCATTTTTCTTCCGGCCATTCCAACTTTCATAGACAACAATGTTATTAAACCCTTGTTTACTCGTCGCTAATTTCGGTTAACTCGTCACTATGAAAAAGTTTGAGAAAAGAGGAACAGAACTATTTTTATGGCTCCCATTAAAAAAAAAAAAGAGCTTATTAACAACATTGACATATGCTTAAAAGTCACCATAAAATCCTATATACCCAAACAGAACAGTTTAAGTAACAAAAGTTAAGCTGGGGAAGTTCATTTGCCGACTACGGTTTTTGGGGACTGTTCAAGTTAGATCTCATTTCTGCATGGGCTCTACTGGAGAAACTGCAAGACACCCATGCTCTATCGCAAGAAGCAATGTAAGCACTTCGCTTCCCCCCCCCCCTAGTGGGGAAGGGACCAAGGCATCTCCGGCAGAGATGATACATCATTTATTGATACGTCAAAGATTACATATAGTGCAAGGAAATAAAAAATTATGTAAATCGAAGAATGAAATTAATCAAGTTAAAGTGTGCTACGGATAATAAATTATCATAGAAAGCATGGACACTCTACTCTACTTTGCTTCACCAAACACCAATTCTGGCCATATTGCTATATTGCAATTTACTGTCATTAATAAGATGGGTTGGAAATGAAGGCGCTGTCTATCAGTGGTTGCCTCAAGTTCGTTAGGGAAAAAAATATCTCACATGTATCCTCCCCCGGATTCGAACCCAGGACCGGGGGTGACTGTGACAGCAACTGTCACGGTGGTAGACGAGCATCTTGCCATAGACTCTACTAATTTAGGGCTTGAAATTTAAACAAAATATCTTTGTTGAAAAAAATCTGTCATTCTTTCCGAAGTTGGTCTTCTGTTTACTTTTCCCTGCCCAGGGTCCCTCCACAAAAGCAAAAGTGTTCAAGATTACTTTGAAGTTATATCATGAACTACTGGTGAAGAATTAAAACACTAAAATTAAATTTGATGTATACGTAAAATTAATGTGTTGCTCTGTTAGTCTAAATTAAAAACTACTGATATAAATAAAAGTGTACAATACATTTTACCCCAATAATTTAAGTGATAAGAGATAGAAAAGGTAAAAAATTGCTATTATTTTTTCTTTCGCAATCTGTAAATTTTATTAATATTGTTATTTTGATTCATACTTTAATAAATTTCATATTTCTTTAAATTTATACGATTTTCACAACATTACACATTAAAACTGACGGCACTCTGCTTAAGTCGTTAGTCTGCTTAATCTGTCATAATTTTTCGATAACTTGAGGTGACGACTTATCTAGGTTTTACTGTATATCGATAGGCCTCAATGTACAGGGTGTCCATAATTAAGACCCTATTTTAAAGTAGTAACGAAACCAGCCATTAGAAAAGTGAAATTTTGCAAAGGACTTCATGAAGTGATGATAGTTTGTTTCGGGGGGCGGGGGGGAAATTAGTTGTACATGTCATCACCAGGGGGCATGTCACTTTGAATACCTGTGGTAAAAGTGTAAATTTATGTGATGTCATGCAGCAGCTGTTATAAAACCTAGAAACATTTACAGAGATCTTGTTTTTCAATGTGTTTGCTGCTCACAATGACGGTAAGTTTACGAGATCATGTTTTCTTGATCAAATTGTTTTACCAAAACCGCAATTCTGCAGTAACTGCTCTACGGAAATATTGGACGTGGAAGAGGATTCGAAAAGGTCCAATGAATGTTAAAAACCTTCGGTGTATGATAATGAAATTTGAAACCACAGGATCGTTGGCTGATTGTCCTAGAAGAGGAAGAAAACCCATTTCTATAGACACAGTACAGGAGGTTTCGCTTCAGGTGGAAGAGGATAGAGCTTCAATCTCATGGTAGCACTAGTGTCAAGCACGTAGCACAGGCATTGCATAAGCCACATTCAACTGTCCATAAGATCATGCGAAAAATATCCTCCGATATTATCCATACAAACTTTCACTTGTGCAGCGGTTGATTCCACATGATTATGCTTGACTTCGGCTCTCACTTGCAGTTTCTAGCTCGCATTAAGGTCTATTCAGAATGGCTTAGAATATCCTCTGGACACAGGAAGCACATTTTCACTTGGGTGGTGCAGTCAATACTCACAACTGCCGAATTTGGGAAACAGAAAATCCACATGCTATCTTAGAGGTTCTGTTGCATTCACCAAAAGTGGCGATATGGTGTGGATTTACTACATTATTTATTCTCTGTCCCTACTTCTACGAGGAGTTATGTTCTACAGGTCTAGTCACATGTTCGATCACCGGGAAGCTATACGCATTGCTGTTACAGAGCGAAATTGTTCCGGCTCTAACAAGCATGTCACTACCTTGCAGACACAATCATTATCCAAAACGGAGTTCCTCTACACATTGCAGTGTGTTAAGAATATTCTTGAAACATATTTTACAGAAGAATGCTTCATCAGCCGGCACCTTCCCTAATTTATGGCCTCCCCGATCCCCGGACATTAATCCTAATGTACTTTTTGGCTTCGGGGACATTTGAAACATCTGGTACTTGTGACAATCCAAGAACTTTACCTGACCTTAAAAGCAGCATTTCATGCCATGTGCTGAACATTTCCCAGCACACACTTCGGTCAGTTGTGAAACATGCCATCTTGCGATTTCATATGGTATCTGAAAATGATGGCCATCATGTTTAACATGTTTTGTTGCAGTAACAATTGTAAAAGTGTTTAACAATTGTTAAAATTGTAAACGTTTGCGTTCGCCTATTCGTCATTTCTTAATAAAACGCCCTCTGGTGGTGACATGTGCATCTATTTTTCCCCCTTAAACAAATTCCCATCACTTCATGACAGGGTTGGCGCATGACAATTTTTGAGGGTTTAAACCGCAGTTTCATGTAATTGCATTGTCACATCAAAAACCTCAAAAATACTGCTTTTCAACATATAAATTCTCATTGAAAATACACGCATTGATTGCATGTAATGCTTAAAGGGACTATGCAACACATAAATATGATTTTAAAATAATCTTCTCTTCTCTACAGAATTATTTTGGACAACACATACATGTATATATACTTGTAAAATATACAATTTGTGTAGACCATAGCATAAAAACTACATAAGGATATGTAATGTATTCAAGATAATTTTCAACCTTCTAAAATTTCTTCAACTGTTTATATATATTAATATATATATTTTGTATATCAACATCTGCTCTACTTTTTTTTACAATAGATACGTGTTTAAAAAGTTCTTTCATGCTATATAATATATAATGTTGATTTTTGTTGTTATTAAATTATCTAGAAAATCCCAGATATTCAAAACAATATTCTTATTGTACATAGCATTAGAATATATCCAGTTATCCAAAAAATACTCTATAAATTATCCTAAAATAATTTTTCTCACTAAAAATATCATATTAGTTCATTATTAGCCAAAATTTTCCATTGTCACCACATTTTCTATTCTTGGGTTACATTCTTTAAATGGTAAATGTTTTTTTTTTCTTTTTTTTTCACATTCTTACCACATTTTCCTTGGGCTACACATTTTGATGTTCTATTTTTAGAAAATTCATGAATGGGGATTGCATCACACATGTAAATGTGGTGTATTGTCTCACAGGCTTTTGTTTATCCTTCACTGAGATACAGCAACAGTAGTGACTGCATTATCATGCTAGGGGGCAGATGGACCATCCAATAAAGACACCAGCTGCCCTTAGAGGACAAAGACCAGTGTACTAGAGAAAAGTCCAACTTTGATATTTGTTGTTTGAATTGTAAAGTAGTGATGATTAATATGGAAACCAGTTTCAGAAATTTCATTTGATATTTTTTTGTTTAGTGAAACTAATTTCTAAGAAATCATAAATATTTAGTCTATTATTAGTTTAAAATAAAATGAATAGTAATGGAAGGCCTCAGCATATAGCCTGGCAAAATTTTGATAAAGTAGAGAAAAATGGAAACACATATGCAAAATGTGGAGTTATGCGATGTAATCGTGTGGACAGGATGAAGACCAATATAGCTCCGTGTATTGGAAGGGGCAATGTTGTTGAACTAATACCTGATGCACAAAAAGCAACTACATCAACATCTACAGAGTCCACTGCTTCACAGCCTGTTATTTTGTTAGAATCAACAGAACCTGAAATTTTCACTCAAAAAAAAAAGAAGCAAAAAATTGATGACTTCATTGTGAAATCAAATTCTGCTGCAACTAAAAGAAATTGATTTATTCGTGGCAAAGTTTTTTTTTTTACGCCAATAATATTCCATTCAGCATTGTTGAAAATTCAAGTTTCAAAGATCTAGTTTCTGCTTTTTGACCTGGTTATACTACCCCAAATAGAAAAGCTTTGGCTCAGTCATTGCTTGATGAAGTTACAACAGAGGTTAAGCAAACTGCAAAAGACAATCTCAGTGGAAAAGCTGTAACTCTGATTGAAGACGAATGGAGCAATATTCATAACGATCCAGTCATAGCTACATATATGCATTCTGAAGGTAAATCCTATTTTCTTGAAGTTGTTGAGTGTGGTGCTATTATGAAAAATGCAGACTACCACAAACAAATAATTGATAATTCCATATGTTTGGCCCACAATAACAATTCTTGTGAAGTAAAGGCAGTTGTAACTAATAATGCAAAAGTGATGGAGAAAGTCGGGCAACTTTTGCTTCATGAGACTAACCAAAATTTAATAGCATATGGATGCTCTTCTTATTGGGTCAACTTACTCGGACAAGATATAACACCTGAAGCTGTGCTCAAACAGGTGGTTAAAATACAAAAATACTTTAGAAATCATCATTTGCTTCCGGAATGGCTTAATGAACATATGGGGTCAAAACTCCAATTACCTTGTGATATTCGATGTAAGAGTACACTTACTTGTCTTGAAACATTGATACACAATAAGCCATTTTTTCAGAAAATAGTGGAAGATCACGAAAATGGAATTGTTTTTTTACTCAACAATTATACTTATACACAAACAGTGCAAAGATCTTTCATTCCAACTCAAGCCAATAAGTGAAGAATATCGCATTGGATATTCTTCAAACAGATACAGCTACAATAGCTGACTCATGCTGTTTGGCTAAGCCTTCTCAAAGAAAGTGATCTTCAGCCTCATATTGAAAAAATACAAAACAGGATGAACCAGATTCTGAGACCATTTCATTATTTGGCATATATTTTGCACCCAAAATATAAAGGTGAAGGACTGACTGATATGTTAAGCAAACTGCTTAACATTGATTTGGCTTGCACATGGGCAACAGAAAATTAATGGTTGTTTGCCATGGCTAATTTCATATGAAGAGGAAAAACTCCTTTTCCACCTTCTTATTTCAGTGCAGCAGGAAGAATGACAAACCTTGTGATTTGGTGGAAAGGACTTTCTAAATGTAATGCTTTTTCAGCTGAGCCTGCATCTGAACTCATAGAACTAGCAATGCTTTTGCTGTCCAGTCCCGCCAGATCGGCCTCCATTGAAAGAGTATTTTCTAACTTTGGATTTGTCCATTCAAAACTAAGAAATCATTTAGGTGTAGAAAAACGTGCAAAATTAGTTACATGTTATAGGATGCTATGTGGTAAAAATGAACCATACTATTAATTATATATCTATTCCAGACATTTTGTGCCTCAAAAAATTTGAAATTGCAAATTATTTTTAATATTTTGTTTTAATTTTAATAAATTAATGTCTGAAAATGAAACATTTGTAATATATAAGTTTCTCATTATTAAGTTATATACCTATTCTATTCGAAAACCTCCCAAAGCATTCATTTAAGTTTGTGATGGTTTAAACCAGTTTTTGACGCTTGTCACGTCAAAAACACAACCCTGCTTCATAAAGTCCTCCACAAAATTTCACAATTTTCTGATGACTGGTTTCGCTAGTAGGCTACTTTAAAATAGAGTCTTTTAATTATGGAAGTCTTGTATTTTACCACCCACTAATGGACACTTCTCGTAAGCAGACAAAAATCTTATGTCCCATGGGTGTCCGTTTTCCAGAGGTTCTACTGTAAATATGCATAAAGACAGAGTGGTCGAAAGAAGGAATGGAAAAAACCAGTTCCTCTCATATTTTTTTCTCCTCCTTTTCTTCTATACATATAAAATAACATGTCCTGACTGACTGATTTATCATCACCGAGCCAGAACCCCTGAAGTTATGAATATGAAATTAGTTTTATTTTATAATATAGACTCACTAAGAAGGGATTTTTTAAAATTCAACCCCTAAAAGTGGACATATGGTGTTCAAAGGTTGTATGGAGAAATCATTGCTGAGCCGGAGTGCAGGTATAAATATGAAATTCGATCAGTAGCTTTATTTTATAATGTAGAGACTCACTAAGAAGGGATTTTGCAAAATTCATTACCTGAATGGGTCATACGGGGGAATTTTCCAATTATGAGATCTATGCGAGCAAAGCTGCGGGTAACAGCTAGTTTCATATATACCTATATATATACATATAACAATAATACTTAGTTTTCAAATAATTTTTATGAAAAATTACATGCCAATCATACTATTACAATAGAACCTCTCTAATCCAGACTTCTCTGGATCTAGGTGATTCTGGATTATGGATAGTTTTTGTGTTTATTTCCTTAGTTTTCATATTTAAAGCAGTAATAAAGACATTGGAAGGCAACAAAAAAATTTTGAGTTTTTATTAAAACTTTTATATGGGTTATTATTATTAAATTTTTATATTTTCTATCAGTATAATGGCCCTTCCTGTTGTAGTCATAGGCAAACAGATTTTCCTAAAGAGGGGAATCCTTATTTTGGGATTTCACAATATGGCAACTCTACCATCTCACATTTTAAGGAATGTAATATGAAAATAAATATGGAGTCATTGGATAATACAATGAAACCTGTATTAAAAAAAGGAACTACAAGAGACTGAAATTATTTCCCATTCCAGACAGGTTTTAGTTTTATAAAGGTGCACACAAAAATATTTGCAGTGATTTATTTCTGTAATTTTGCAAAACTTAAATTTTGACAATATCGCCCTAACTATGGTAAGTAAGCCAACGAGCATAAAACAGAGACATGCATATTGTTATTTTGAATTTTTTCATGTTTGCTGTTTCAAATGAAACTTCATATTTAACATAAACTTTATTTTATGAACTTCATATTTAATGCGCTAACAGTTAAACTTCAATATAAAACATTATACTGAATAGTAACTTTTTAAAGATAATGACAATGAAAACCACCAATAACGTTTGTGAAAGAAAGATTACACATATCTGTAACACTCTAATTTTGCTATTCTCTTGCCATACGACCTACTTTTATGTTTTTAAATCCAAAACGTGTTTCTTGCAGCTGATCCCCATCGCCACACTGAATGAAATGCTAAAACACGGTATCACTAAATTGTGAACAATAATTCAGTCTCTCTCACCTATTCCTCTCCCAAACTAGTTTAAATGGAAATTATCAACCTTTTTCCAAAAAACACCGGAGCGTTTTCTAATAAAAGACACCATTTCCATCGTAGATGCAATGCTAAACAGACTTTTACTAAACTTTAAAATAGTATATCCACTTTTATACCCAAGCTCAACCCATTACCTGTAGAACCAGTTCAGCTAAATAATGAGCATTCATAGTTTTTCCAAGTAAAAGAAGTAATAAGAGAAGCAAAAGAAAGACCAGTATGGCTTAACTTTCTCCTATCCAAATGACAAAAACTTGTACTTGGCCAAAAGTTCTTTTAATTTTTGCAGGTTTTTTAATCTAAAAAGAAACTAAATATGCGTTCCATTTCCACGTTACACAGTTTTCGTCTTAAAGAGGTTTCCCGTAATTGAAAAACCATTAATAATCCAATAGACTATTTTTCTGTTCCATTCAAGACCAGTTTTCATCTCATACAGTTTCCATCTTAAACAGGTTTCACAGTACTATCAATGACTGATAAGTAAATATTATTTTAATAATGTTAATAAAAGTTTTTTGTAAAACATGTATACACATGAGTGTGTAACTATTTTCACATAAGCATCTTAATGAGGAAGCTTTGACCTCACCTTGAAATGATATTCAAGTTTTACCAAGAAAGGAAAGCTGACAGCTTGCAAAATTTTCTTTTCATTGAGGGTATGTTCCACTTGTTTTAGTTTCACAACCTATAGTAAAAACAGAAAGTTTACCAAAAAAGTCATAAGGAATAAAATAGAAAAATGCTATATGTACAACCTATATTGAACAATGGACTGTAATAATTACACAGGAACTATGTAGTTAACCAGGGGGGCGTATGCAAGATCAACCTTTGAAAGAGACACAAAGAATCTCTTCCAGAGAAATGATAAACTAAACAATTTTTAGTCAACCTTTTGATTGCATGTAGTTTTAGAAATTAAATATCAGTTTGATTCACAGGGGCACCCAGTGAATGATGAGGAAAAAAAATTCAATAAAAAAATAGAAAATTTTAATTTCCTTCAAGAGAAACCCACTTTCACTCAAAAGAGACCTGGATTTTGCCAGCAATGGGTTAAGTAGAATAGAGTGGCATTACTGGTCTTACGAACAATACATTCAAGTTTTTTTTAAAGAAAGTATAGTCATTTCTTTTAACTTTTTCAAAGTTTGCTGCATATTTGAATTGGTCAGTATAAAAATATTGAAAAAATATTTAAAAAAATTCAATTTCCCAAACAACATGATGTATCAACTCAAAGGCAACTGAAGGTTGTGCACCTGTTTTCAGAAATAAATAACTATGAGCCACTAAAGTTGATAAAAAGGAAACTTTTTTCAACCAGGGTATAAAAAAAATCACAGTTTTTTTTATTTATATCGACTGACTGTTTCTTAATTAAAACAAATCTTGTTAATCATTAACCAGTCATCTGGCCAATTAATTTCTCTCTTTTCTCCCCTTTTTTTCTTTGTTCAAAGGTTTGAAGCTAATAAAATGTACTTTCCTGATTAAAATTTTTCATGAATACGTTGAAACTGACTTCACCCATCATATTCTTAACTGTGTATTTAAATTACCAAAACATATATATATACACACACATAACAATTGAAATAATTACTTATTAGTTTTCAAAAACAACGAAATGAAATTAGACTAATAATCTTCATGACAGTATATGCTGTTGTAGCCAGATGACTAGGTTAGAAAAATATATATTTTTAATCAATCTCAAATTTAATTCAGCATTAATGAATAAACTAAAAACAAACAATAAACTAACTGCAAGCAAAAATATTAACACCAAAAATTTGTGTTTATGTAACATGAAAGTTTGAGCCCAAATTAATTTCATGAATTAACATTTTTCTTTAAAACCATGCTTTTATTCATGAGGGTTCCCTTCTTAAAGTAAGTGCCTGGTGGCAGCTCAGTATCACACACACGTGGTGCAAGTTTTTTGATTCACCTGATGTACAACCAAAGGGTCATTGAGTATCAACTGAATGAAAAACATTCTATTGACAAAATTGTTTCTTGTGCAATTAATGGATGCATTTATTATGATATTTGCAATGATATATGCTATTTGCTATGATATGATATTTGATATATGATATTTGCTATGATATATGCAATTATTATGATTGCCGCTGTGGTGGTCGAGTGGTTATAGTGACGGACTCGTGATGCGAGTATCCGGGTTCGAACCCCACAGTGGTGGTCGGCTGAAGTTGGTTTTCTGTGGTTCCCAACTTCAAGGCGCAAATGCGAGCCGATCTCCCCGTTAAAAAGTCTCGCCACAGAGAGCAACAGTCCTACAACGATAAATCATTCAATCATAACACTTCACTCATAGTTAGTAAAACTGGGGGCAGATGACAGCACTACACATAACAAGCATTACACAGAAACAAACTTTACGTCAGGTTGCACTACACGTACACGCACATTCCCGCATGTACCGATTCGTTGGGGGGTTCCGCGGGGGGGGGGGGGGGGTGCATGTGTGGTGTAGCAGTAGTAGGTAGGGGCTCGGGGATCCATGATGTTCTTAAGTCAGCCACCTCGTTGGGCAATTTGCCTGTTGTGGCGTTGTATTTGTATTGTATTGTATTGTATATGTTTCAGACTTGCATGATGTTGCTTGATAATTTACACATTTTTATTGATATGCAGACATGAGTTTTGGTAAAAAAACAAGCAGACTCTAGACTTTTCCACTTTTCACACTAAAATTTCAAGTCCAACTGTATTTATGTTGGTACAACATCTATTATTATTTTAAATCAGTATACAAAAACTAGGTTCCCTATTTTTTTTATCAGGGGAACCCTAGTGCCTTATTGTAATGTATTGCAAATACTTAATGCAATTATATCCAAGTTTGGCTTCCTTTATTTTTCTGCAATTTCTTCCATGCAACAAAATCTAGAAATAGAACAGCTATCTTTCTGCACTACATCTCGGGATTAGGTTCAAGTCTATATTTACCAGATCTATATTTTTTTTAAATCAATTTTACTACATTTCAATAACATGCATTTTTATGCATTAATTCAAATTAACATTTCAATAACTTATACTAAGTCTTTTACTTCAATATCATTGAATGTAAATAAAGGAAAAATGAAATTTAAATTTCATTATTTAAATTAATAATTTTTTTTAAATAAAGCAATTTTAATCATAATTTAAATTGGCATACCCTGTTTTCAACTATAGAGACTACTTCACCAATCACTAACTCTGGCCATATCGTTATATTGCAATTTACTGCTGTTTGTGTGTAGCTGTTGTATTTCATATTATTCTTTTTCTCTGTATCGCCACTAGATGGCACCGCTTACACAATTTTTATCTATGTTATTTTTCTCGCCTTTTGAGGCAGATGTTATCTTGTATCGGCTCGAGTCAGTCGTACCTTTGCTTCATCTCATTAATAAACGTTTTTTTATTATAATTTAAACCTTTGCATTCTCCGTATATAACGGCGCGTTCGTCGTTCGTATACAACTGCCATTAATGAGATGGGTTAGAAATGAAGGCGCTGTCTATTGGTAGTCACCCCAAGTTCGTTAGGGGAAATATCTTATCTATATCCTCCCTCGGGTTTGAACCAGGACCGTGACAGGAACCTTCACGGTGGTAAATGAGCATCTTACCACCACGCCACTCGGGCGTAACCATAGAGACTGGTTAAATATAGGTCTGACTATAGATGTGCTACAAAGCCATTTTTTGAACCTCTAAATCATTTGCATCATGCAAGAAATTAAATAACAGACTAGGAGAGTGTTTTTTTTTTCTGTCACTTTCACCAATATCCTTTCTCATTCAAGTTTTGGAAAATTCATAAGATATATTCAGTGTATTTCAGTTCTGAACCATGTTATATGCTTCATCAAAACTAACACACATCATCACTTGGAACCAGGTTACGCGTTGCTGATTGCCATTGCACCCAATCGTGACAAAATGTTTCATTTGGCAAATAAATAAAAGATCAAATTCACTAAATTGTGAGTGTCCATTCAACCTCTTGATGGTCGATTTGGCTATTAAATGCAGTTGTTTTGGAATTCACATTTTATGACGGATCAATTTGGCTAAGGTTCTCTCTCATTTGGCTACAACTTTTTCCATTTGATTAGCTACAAAGTCAGGGGGAAACCCTGCTTGGAACATAACATTGATAATAAAACTTTACATTGATTGCACATTTTACCCATATGTTGCCTTATTTGTTTTTCTCACAACTGCAAACAAGGTGCAGAACTAGCATACAAGAATAAAAAGATAGTGTATGATAATATTACAGTAGTTAGCACTAGAACGGTAGGAGCAGTCATTTTGATGGTTTGATTTTGAAAACGCTATAATCTTGACAGTATTTAACGTACATGCTCCATGTTTGGTGACTTTTCATTATTTATGTACTTCTGTGTATAAAAACTTGAAACCATTGAAGGTTTTGTTCAGGAGATATTGACATTTATAACTAGAAACATTTCATGACTCCTCATGCCACCATCTGCTTTGAAAGCTTCCTAGGAAAATAGGTTCATTCAGTGTGTAGAAATGACTCTTAGAAAAAGGATGTATTAGAGCAAAGTAGTCCAATTTTATCAGTGCTGAATGATGTTTCAGACAATAAATCTGAGGCTGAGGAGACTAACGATGTAAACTCTGACGACAAAAACCATAATTTTCTGCTAAATTTACTCGAAAGAGAAAGTAGTGATTCTGGGAGTGACTGGTCTGAATCAGATAATACTGATAAAAAAGAAAGACTAAGATTTTTTTTTTAGGTGTATATTCTTCATAAACATTTGTGGTATGAAATTTTAATAGTGCCCTAGTTTTTTGATAGTGCGAATTTATGGTGGCATAATAGTATATTGTATATTATCCATAGCGTGCACGAACAACTAAATAATGCGAACAAAAAGACTGTTATATACATATAAAAAGGTGTACTGTACATCACCAAAATGGAGCAATGTACGATGTGATGTAAATGCAATGTTTACCTATCTTTTTCCATGGTAAATCTTGTCCACAGTTGCCCTCTAAAAATTTTCATATTTATTGTTGGAAAGTCATTTTATGGACACCCTGTATGTTTAAGAAAAGGCAAATTTTTTCAAAATTAACAAATTAGCCATATGGGAAAATGCTTGTTTTTTATTGCAAAAATTTAGTGTGATTCAATATATTGCACTAAAAAGAAGCAGCAGTCAAAATGACTGCCATCAGCCCTTTTAGGTATAATGTATAGACCGGCCCTTCTAGTGTTAATAAATAATTCATTCAAGGAACTCGTGACAAATGCTGAAACAAACAGGTAGAGAACTCATCCAATAAGTCATCTACCAGGGTTTATTGCAGTGGTTTCCAAACATTTGTTACTCGTATCTGGCACTAGCTATACTTACAAGCATTAACCTTTTGAATAGTGTTAGAATAAATAATTGTGCACAAAATATTTCTTTAATTAATAACAATATCTTACAATTGAGACATTTAAATGCAGTAATTAAATATGTCAATTAAATTGATCATGACTTATTTTTTTCTTTTCAATATGGTCAACTCCACTAACTTTTGTTTACTTATAGTTGCAAAGTTAAAATTTACTTTCACACTTGCAGGAAGTCTAAAATGATACATCACATACAGAACACTATTGAGGACTTTATAAAATTTTGAAATGCAGAGAAATTAAAAAAAAAATAAAGCTTAAGAAATAAAAGAATGTAACAGGTGCAATAAAAACACCATAACATGACTGTTACACCCTATTTTGTAGGTTAAAAATAAAGTTGTTATAATAAATCCATTTTTTTAATCTGCCTGAGAAGTGGGGGAACTACCCTTCCAACAACAACTTCATATACACTGTCAAGTATTCAATGCTTAAAGCAGATAAACATCAGACAATGAGCTGCACCTGTCCGAGATAAGAATCCAGAGGATGTAAAAAACAGAGAGGTGTCCAAGGTATAGAGTATTGTGGACATGCTTTGATATGGAATTACAGTCGGTTCCATTCAAAATCGTCCAATGTACGGAGGTGTCCAAAGTAGCAGGTTATACTGTATTATGTTACTTGTGTTTGAGCTAAACATGGCTCTACAGAGGAATTTGGAATAAATTTATTAAATTACCTACTAATACTCATTAGTATGTAATTTAATTTTATAACACATTTTCTTAAATACACACACAGCTTAGTTGCTTACTTGGAAAAATTATTAAAAAACTTTTTTTTTTTTTTTCAAAAACAATATGCAGTACACATATTGTACTGCATATTGCGTACAGCCGCTGTGGTGGTCGAGTGGTTATAGTGCCGGACTCATGATGCGAGGATCCGGGTTTGAACCCCACAGTGGTGGTCGGCTGAAGTTGGTTTTCTGTGGTTCCCAACTTCAAGGCGCAAATGCGAGTCGATCTCCCAGTTGAAAAGTCTCACCACAGAGAGCAACAGTCCTACAACGGTAAATCATTCAACCATAACACTTCATTCTTAGTTAGTAAAACTGGGGACAGATGACAGCACTACACATAACAAGCATTACACAGGAACAAACTTTACGTCAGGTTGCACTACACGTACACACACATTCCCGCATGTACCGATTCGTTGGGGGGTTCCGCGGGGGGGGGGGGGTGCATGTGTGGTGTGGCAGTAGTAGGTAGGGGCTCGGGGATCCATGATGTTCTTAAGTCAGCCACCTCGTTGGGCAATTTGCCTGTTGTGGCGTTGTATTTGTATTTGTACATCAATAGCATCAGAACATCATGACACCCTCTGCATAACTTCATGATGTCCCTAGGAGATGCGATCTTTGAGACCTATCGTAGCTTATTCACCTGGCCATCAATGAATAAGCTACAACTCAATATTTATAAATCAGTTTGCATACTTTTCAGACCTCTGCAAAAGCCGTTGGACACTGCCATTGCCAATAAAATTCAAACAGGTTGAGTTAAAGCTTGTTGATTTGGTTAAATACCTCAGAGTTTTAATTGATGAGCATCTTTCATGGTCTAACCATATACTAGAAGTTAACAAATCATTAAACTCAAAGATACACATTAAGTCAAGGATACACAGTTAGTTGAATTTTGGAACGCTCTGATGATGGCCGCGCTTGTTGTTGTCAGGGAAGATTGTTTTAGTATTATTTTATTTTGTAATCTTTGTAGTCCTGGCATATACATTTTAAATTAAAGATATTTTTATAAAAGATATATATATATATATATATATATATCTCGTGTGCGCGCATCACTCCTCCTGCCATCCACATACCTATAACTGGTTACTCCAAACCTGATTTATTTGAAAGTCTCAAATATTTTTATACTGCGCTACCGATATATTTTTGATATTTTTTTATTCTTCACAAATCTCACTATGGATCAGGAACCACATGGCATGAATCAAGTAGCTGTCAAATCTGCCCAGTTCTGGTGTTCAAATCCATCTGTGGGATTCCTGCAACTCGAGTCGCAATTCACTCTCGCTGGAGTGACAGCGGAGATCACAAAATTCCATCATGTCGTGGCAGCATTGGCACCAGAGGAATTGGCCATGGTTAGCGACATGCTTGTTAGTCCTCCTACTGTGACGCCATACACAGCTCTGAAAGATCACTTGTGTGCACAGTACGCAAATACAGAGGCTCAGCATCACAAGAACTTGATTTCCAGCATGCAGTTGGGCATCAAGAAACCCTCTCGGCTGCTTCTCGAAATACAGACCAAAGCATCTGCTCCCATTGGAGACAACCCCCAAAAGACTTTGTTCTCGCAACGCTGGCCAACTCATGTCCAGCAAATATTGGCGATCTCTGATGAAACACCGGACAAACTAGCAGACCTGGTAGATGGAATCCTCACGGCATCTGACAACATTACCATCCAAGCAATATCATTGTCTGACCATCAGCTAAAGGACATGCTGCACCAAATCACTTAGTGTTTGGACTGTTTAGTTCAGTCCCTGCTTCAACAACAGAACTTTCGTCGCCATTCCAGATCATGATCTCGCAGCCGAAATCATAATTTCACCAAGGGACAGTGCTGGTATCACAGACGCACAATGCCCATAAATGCTCCAAGCTGTGCAACTTCAACCAGAACACATTGGGTTGCAGCAAATCCGTCATTCAGCAACTGGAACATTCATATACGTCCTCTGGCCTGCATTTTCTAATAGATACTGGTGCCAATGTATCTGTAATGCCACTAAACAAAGAAGGTTCCTGACATCAACCGAACAAGCTTCAGTTATTTGCTGCTAACAGGACTGTCAATAACACATTTGGTCAGTGACTGTTAAAGCTTGACCTAGGACCCCATCATGCATTTCATTGTTCGTTTATCGTTGCTGCAGTTTCACGTCCAATCATCGGATCTGACTTTCTGCTACATTTCAGACTGCTTATAGATGTTCAGCGTGGTCAATTAATTGATCCACTGGTACGTGCAGACGTACCATCTCCAGCAGTGAAATACATCCGGGACAATAGCGAATTTCATCAAATTCTCACAAAGTTCCCCGAACTGACAGACTGTAGCAATATGTTAAATGCTGTTAAGCATGAGGCCTAACACTGCATTGAGACCAAAGGCCTCCCAGTTGCATCAAAACCTTGCAGGCTACCACCAAACAGTGTAGCTGTGCCAAGCTGTGTGCAGCCAAGAGGGAATTTGATTTCTAGTTGCCCAAGGAGTTTGCCAAACATCTGAAAGTTGTTTGGCATGCCCACTGCACATATTAAAAAGTGCAACAGAGATTGGTGACCATGCGGTGACTAAAGTAGACTGAATGCTGCAACTATCCCTGACAGATATCCCGTTACACACATCCAGGACAGTCTCTAGGTGCTAGAGGAGAAACAAATATTTTCCCCCCTAGATCTCGCAAAAGCTTTTCATCAAATCCCTGTGAGACAAGAGGATATTTCGAAAATAGCCGTAACATCATTTGGGCTGTTTGAATTTTTCTTCATGGCGTTCGGATTGTCGAATGCAGCAGCAATATTCCAGAGATTTATATATATGGTGCTGCAGGGTTTTATCTTTTGTGTACCGTATTTCGACGATGTTCTCATGGCATCTACAAATGCTGAAGAGCAAAATGAACATTTGTGTTAAGTATTCGAACGCTTTTTCGAATTTGGAGTTTGCCTCAACGCTGCCAAATATGTTCTGGAGCAACCATCAGTTCAATTTTTGAATCATGTGAGCTCTGCAACCGGCGTTGCACCTCTTCCAGAGAAAGTGTCGTCATCGCAGAATACCCAAAGCCAGACAAAAATCAAAGAGCCCAACGATTTTTGGCCTTCCTGAATTTTTATCTTCGCTTCATTCCAAAAGCAGCAGAGATGCAGGCACTCCTGCGTAAATTTCTTGAGAGTGCCAAGAAAAATGATAAGAGGAAGATTGCTTGGTCCAAAGAAGCTGATGAAGAATTCCTGAAACGAGGGATCTGGCAGATGCAACAGCTTTGTTGTTTCCAGTGGTAGGGGCATCTTCGGCAATTTTGGTAGATGATTTCGATGTCACCATGGGTGCAACTTTGTAACATGTGTCAGGATCTTGGCAGCCACTTGGGTTCTACTCCAAGAAGTTATCTCCTGCAAAAAAGAATTACAGTTTACAGTGCCTATGATCGAGAGCTGTTGCAGCTTACTCTGCTATCAAATATTTCAGGCACATGGTTGAAGGCCATCCATTCATCCTGTACACGGATCAGAAGCCTCTCATATATGCCTTCAGCCAGACTGCTGACAAGTGCTCACCTCATCAGCTTCAACACATCGATTTCATTGGTCAGTTTACTACTGACATCCGACACATCAAGGGTGCAGAAAATGTTGTGGCGGATGCATTGTCTCAGATATCCATATCTTCCATAGAAACACCATCACCAACCAACTTCAAACGAATGGCAGAGGAACAACTCAAAGATTAGGACATTCAGCAACTACTCACCAATCTTTCATCGACTTCCTTGAAAATCCAGTCGCTTCCTGTTGATGAATCAAAACTTCAGCTGTACTGTGATGTCTCTACAGGTCACATGCATAGGGAAATCTACACTGCCTTGTATGGACTGCCACATCCTGGAATAAAGGCCTCTGTGAAACTGGTACAAGAGCGTTTCGTGTGGCCCGCAATGAAGGCTGACATGTCCTCTTTGGTACGTACAGGCATTAACTGTCAGAAGTCTAAAGTGAGTCAGCATACAAACAGCCTACATGGAGAATTTTCACCACCTGATGCCAGGTTTGAACAAGTTCACATTAATATTGTAGGCCCATTGCCTCCATCAGAAGGCTACAAATGTTGTCTCACCTGCGTGGATCGCTTCTCTAAATGGCCTGAAGCCTTCCCTATGCCGGATACCTCTGCTGACACTGTGCCCAAGGTTTTCTATGCTGGATGAGTTTCTCGGTTCGGTTCACCTAACAGAATCACCTCAGATCAAGGTGTCCAGTTCGAGTCCTTTTTGTTCAAAGCTCTAACCAAGTTCTTGGGAACCAATCACCAGAGGACCACATCATATCATCCAGAGGCATATGGTTACGTAAAAGGCTTTCATGGAGACATTAAGTTTGCCATCAAGGCTAATGCAACTAATCATTGGATAATGGTACTTCCTATGATTCTATTGGGTTTTCGAGCCGCCTGGAAGAAGGACTTGCAAGTTACAACTGCAGAAATGGTGTATGATGCACCTATATGACTTCCAGGAGATTTTTTCGTACCTAGTCGTCATCACCTAGATGCATCAAGCTTTGTTTATCAGTTAAAGACCACCATGAAAAAATAAAGCCCAAGACAGACTGTTCGCCATGGAAAATGCACTGTTTTTGACAGCAAGGACCTGCTGTCATGCTCGTATCAGGGTTTAAGCTACGATTGAATTTTTTGCAAAATGCAAAAGAAAATCTTAGAATGCAAAAGAACTAGTAACCACTTTCGCAAAAAATGTATACAGGAGGTACGAAACAAGAAGACATCTAATGATAAATGATTAGCATTGTAGCATTTTGCTTAAGCTTTCCCCCCCCCCCATTTTTGATTTTTTGCTAAAGGATTTTTTTTTATCTGGCTTAAACCCCTAGGTTCAGGTTGCCCTGCAAATAGTTCTCTCGCTATTGTTGGCGGGGGACTACCTGTGGGGAATCGGTCAAAGCTGTCCACGGAATCAAGGTCGTCAAGGATACACTTGGGTTTTGGAAAGCGCTGATGATGGCCGCGCTTGTTGTTGTCAGGGAAGATTGTTTTCGTATTATTTTATTTTGTAATCTTTGTAGTCCTGGCATATACATTTTAAATTAAACACATTTTTATAAAAGATATCTCGTCACTCCTACTGCCATCCATATACCAATAGCTATTTTCATCAGTTCTAGAAAAGTAAATTACCAAAATTAAAATAATGGAATGTTCTACTGCATGAACCGACACATCACATAAATTTTTAAATATTCATCGTGAATAATGTAAATTAAATTCATGTTACCTTTTGTTTGTCTAGAATTTTCATAGCATAATAATCTTTACATGATTTGTGCTGCACAAGCATGACACGGCCAAATGAACCTGTACCCAGAGTTTTGATTCTTTCAAAATCTTCCAAGCATGCTGTGTTCTATGGAGGTACACATGAAAAAATATCAATTAACAAGCCATGTAAAATATTGAAGTTGAAACTGATTCTTTACAATCATGATAATATAAAAAAATACATTGTGTTTTTTCCAAGTAATAAATAATTTCAGAATACACTCCCTGATAATAGGGTTCATTCAAGATGATAGTGTAGCCACTGATAATAGATGTAATCCATATACACTAGGCTCCATAAATTGAGGAAAAAATAGACAAATTAATACAAAATTTGTGATTTATTGTTAAGAAAATTATGTTGCACAAAACTATAAGTTGTCAAGTAATGCACAGTAGCATGAAAATGCATATTTGAGAAAGGTTATAATTTCTACTGAGATATTGAAATGACATTTCAGATAGTTAAGTGCCAATACTTGGGACAATTTTAAACTTTGCACTGAAAAATCAACCCCTGAATGAATGAAACATGAAAATTAAAAAAAAAACTTGTATACTAAAGGGTGTCTAGGCAGCACCTCCTAGGGATAGAAGGCCTCCACACAGGTTGGCAAGTTTATCTGTGATGTCATGAGCATAGTCCGATATGACAATCTAGCAAGTTTGTCACATTTCTGGTAGATTATCTGGGTTGGCTCACAAATACTGCACTGTGATTGGATATGGGGCATAGAAATCATCAACCAGGCCAGGCCTTCTATCTCTAGGAGGTGCTGGTCTAGGCCCTTTGTACTGATAATTAGAAAATTTTAGGAGTACATTTAATAGGCCTACCTAAAAACAAATAAAATGCCATTTGTCCAAATTTAGGCACAGGTACCCAACTTGAGACAGTACAGTTTTTGTGTGTTCGTTTCATGTTTAAGTGCCTTAGTTTTAACTTTGGACCGATTAAATCTTTTTAGAAAAAAATCCTAAGACTATACCAGACTAATAACAGTTCAGAAATAAAAAACACCTAAAATAATGTCACAACTTTTATGACAGAATCACAGAGTAAGTGAAATTAAACAGATAATGGAAGAACCAGTGGAGTAGGATTTCTCATTCATAAAAAGTGAAAAAATCACATCATTGAGTTGGATAGTACATCTGATAGAGTTGCAAAGTTGGTTATGCAAATATCAAGTAGATACCGGATACAGATTATACAAGTCTATGCACCAACAACAAGATAAAGCAACAGATATTTTGAGATACAGTTTTTGGGGAGAGAACTAATTTTCAAAGTTGGTATAAATGTGAAAATTGCGTAACTAAGTTCTGACGCAGCCACTTGAATGGCACATAAGTATAATCGTTTATTAATTGCTTGAAAATGATGTTTCATATCACCTCATTGACAAACTTTTATTCTGCACCCCTCTACTTCTAGGATTACATATACAGTACTATCAGCACTCCAAAGAATGTCAATGAATGGTCAACAAATCTTTTTCAGCTGTTTAATCACAGCATCTTTGTATGAAAAGTCTTGGGACAAAATTTCCGGTCTTTACAGTTACTCCATTTTGGTTTGGCATCAGGGCAAGCTGTCGACACTGCTGCTGATTGCCTGTTTAGTGCTTTGAAGGGGTGTTTTTTCTAAACTTATCTAGGCAGGGGTGGAACTTGGGAGTGCTGGTAACCCAGGTGTCAGACGAGAGGGGGGCACAAATTTCACACTTTAACCTCTCCCTGAACATTGAAAGGGAGTGGCTAAATGGGTGCTTACCCCACTGACCCCGCACCTGGTTGTGGCCCAATACCGTATCTCTGTCAACAATCAGTCAACCAGCCTATCATCAAAGTTTAGGGCTTTTGAAGAGACAATATGCAATGAAAAACAACTATAGCAACACATTTTTGTAATACACAATAATTGCATTGATTCAATGCATAGAAATGATCATTTTCTCAACATTTGGCATTTGAGTGAGAACGTCAAGTAATTGAAGTTTTTGAGCATTATAAATGTCCTATTGTCACCTTTTTTGCTCCCGATCTCGTCTGAGAGGGACTCCGGTCAAGAACCACATGAAGGTCTTGAAGAAAGGCATTGAACTACTTTTTCTTCCAATTATTTTTTGTTTAATGTTAAAAGAAAAACGTAAGGTGAATTTCCCACAAGTGACTATCATTGTATGTGGGCGAGTTCACCAAAAATTTCAAGATTCCCACCCCCAGTAACACATAATCACTCTCAAGCCCCGTTCACATGTGCAAGATTGGGGGTCGCTTTGGTGATAATTACCGGCATGGCAACTTTTTTCCCCTTGTAGGGAAGAAAAAGGTGGGAGAGAAGCTCATCAAAAAAAGCCCATCTTTCTTGGGGTGGATTGGAGGTCGACACCGACCTTCTCTCCCATAATCCTTTGCACCGCGAAAACTGCTATAAATTCCTTCGTCAACCATCTTGAATTAATCACTTCCGTTCAACCTACGTAACCAGTGACGACTTCCGGAAAGAAGAGGTGGGATTACCGGCATAAACTTAACGTCTTGTGAACGGTTTGTAGCGAAAATCCCCGTTACCAGGAACTTCCTGGGATGTTTTATTGTACATGTGAATGGGGCTTATATGTCCAATCAGTGTTGGTCATGTAACATCATTATGACAAGCAAACATTTATCATGTTTCAGGAAAAACCTGACATGGTTAATTGCTAAAAAATGACTGTCCTTTCACTTTTATGTTTTTGCTTAAGTTGGAATTTTTCGCCCCTCTGAGACCACGATATCAGAGTTTGTGATCTTTCATCAGAGGAAAAGTGATCTAGCAATTTAGCATAGTTTTCACTGTATTCTTATTTGTTTGAAGCTTCAGTTCGTCTTGTTTTACTCTGCAGAAGCGTAAGAACAAATAGTTTGTTTTTCACATTCACTAAAGCTGCTGCTGGTTTGGCACACTGGACTGAAATGGGGGAGGGGAAATTCATTCTTTCTCTTCCTTTGACCACTTGTTCTACATTTCGGATGAGAATGGTGTATGTCAAAATTCACTTGGAACTCATGACCAAGTACAGTTAGTAATTTTTTCTCTTGTTCTGTATTTTATTAATATTATTTATTTAATGTTAACTACCATTTCATCCAGAGTCGTAACTACAATTTTTGTGAGGAGAGGCAAAAATGATTTTGCTGCCCTCTGCATTTCAAATTTTGATGGTTTTGTAATGGTACTTTTGTTCTTTCCTAATATTTGCTACCCCTAACGTTTGGCACCCAGGGCAATTGCCCCCCAGTTCTGGCCCTGATTTCAAAAATTTTTTAGTAACAATGGAGTTGTGCCGCCGGATTTGTGAGTGTGTGTACCTAACCGTCTGAGAGTATATAGGGTTGTGTGTGAATTTTTAGTGATGCCATCTATATTTCCAATTGTTAGTGAAGTGTAATGATTAAATATTTAACAGCCCTATGACTAGGGTTACTAGATTCAAAAACTGAGAAAGGAGGATGCCTGTGCGCACACCCTTAGTGACGTCACTTATCCAAATTTCCACAATACACGGCGTCACTATTCGGACCAATAAAACCGGTTACAACAGTAATTTTTCCCAACTGTAAAACAAAATCATTAAAAAAAAGCAACAAAAAAATTCTGGGAATTTCGATGGGTATTGGCGAATGCATGTGGGGGGAAAATAAACCTCCAAAACACTCGTATCAATGATGAAATATGTGTTTCAAAGTGGAGAAAAAATAATTCTGAAAACCTGAAAATGAGGACAAATGGATGAATTTTTTGAAACGTGGAAGGACATTTGGTAACTCTACCTACGATGTTACAAATATTTAATAATTACACTTCACTCACAATTTGAAATATAGATGGAAGCAACACTATATACGTACTCACTCACACTTCTGACAAAACTCAATTGGTAGTAAATTGCCCATGGCAATAGACCAAAGTTGTGCTTGGATTAACCCATTAACGACAACTTTGATTTTTTAAAAACAAAAAATAATGAGTGGAACCACTTCCACCATTTATTGGTAAAGAAAAACTTAAAATTTAAAATGGCAAATTTTCTTACTAACCGGCGTTAATGGGTTAAAAAAAAGTCCAGTGGTTAGGGAGCTAGCTTGAAGGTCTGAATTCAAATCCTGGTGTGGGCATGGATGTTTACTAACACTAAAAAATTCCCTGGACAGATGGTAAAAATCTCTTGGGAATATGTGGGGATCATGTTATAAATTCAAAAAAGGTCTCGTATAGAATACATGGAATTCTCTGTAATGGTAGCTTCCGATCAAAACTTAAAAGCTATCCAAAAAAACAAAAAGTTAGCATCTAGAGGATTTCCTGTAAGGTAAGGGCTGCTATAACAAATGTTATTTTTTGTAACAAAATCATCCCTTTCAGCAGTGTTTAAGCTTTTGGCTGCGCAAATAGTGGGAAATATACAGTGTCTGAGAAAGATCATTATTATTCCAAACATTAATAACAAAAAAAATATGAAAAGGTAAAATGAAATGCAGTTTGTGGAAAAAGAATCAAGAAATATAAGTTTTTTCTAGTATCAATTTCTTGAGGTAGGTGATGCGAGTAGCTTGGCAGCTGTAATAAGAAACAAATATGATGACAGTGCCGGAGAAAGTGCAGTGTGTGTTGTGGTAAGCGGAAGCAAAATCCCCAAAAAATGAAAAAAAAACAGTGCAAAGAAAGTTTTGGCTGAGAGAGATGTACCATAGAAATCCACCAAGTGTACCTTCAATTTATGCATGAATGCAGAAGTTTGAAGACACAGGAAATGTTGAGCATGTGAAAAATCATGGTCAGCCATCGACATCAAAAGAAAATGACAAGCGAATCAGAGAATCATTCTCCAGGAGCCCCAGGAAACCAGTGAGAATTGTTGTGCAAAAACTAGCATTACTAAAATCCACTATTCCTGACGTCCTCCACAAATGATTAAGGCTGCAATACCTTACAAAATGATTAAGGTTGAGGTCATACAAAATGCAATAACTAGAAGCTTTGAAAGCAGATAAGCCAAACCGATATCATTTTGCATGCACTTTGCTGGAAAAAATGGAAGATGAAAATTACCTCGACAGAATCTGCTTCACTAATGAATCCACATTACATGTGTCTGGATAGGTTAATTGCCATAGCGTTAGGATATGGGCTCTGAAAATCCACACATTTCAATTGAACATGAACGAAACAGGCCCAAACATAATGTTTGGTGTGGTCTTTTATATGATGTTGTAAATCGGTCCATTCGTCTTTGTGGAGATGATTAATAATGATGTGTACCAGGATCTTCTTGAATTGTACATTCCACAATTGGAACATTTACAGCCAAATGTTTTATTCCAGCAGGACAGTGCTCTACCTCACTGGACATGTACTGTAAGTTAATTACTTGACAGTGTTTCTGAACGATGGATTGGTCTTGGACGACCATTACCTATAGGCTTCCATGATCGCCAGACATAACTCCACTGAGTTTCATTTTGTGGATTTATGTTAAAGACATTGTTTTTATCAAATATTTATTCTCATATTTCCATTTCAAAAGAAAGAATACAGTTAGCAATCCTCACTGTTACATCGCAAATGCTAAAACACTTAGTGGGGAATTGAGTACAGACTGGACATTCTTCCTGCTTCTAAAGGAGCTCACATAGAGCTATATTGAAGGTACTGTAAAAAAAACTGTTCGTTTCTTGATCCTTTTGCCACAAAATTGCATTTTATTTCACTTTTTTGTTTTTTTTATCATTAACGTTTAGAACAATAAAGATCTTTCTCGGACACCCTGTACTTTTTTCTGAGCAGGTGGAAAAAATTTCCCTTTTTCCCGTTTTCTTTTGTGAAAGGTATATGGCAATCAAGCTCAGTTATTTCACAGATTCGATAAAATCAAAAAAAGGGTGGAATACAGAACAATCTCTCAACCCTGTCACCATATAAGGAAAGAAAAAAGAAACTAGAACACATATATTTGTATGCTATCTACACATCATTATAAGAATTTCATCTAAAAAAATCCAAATCACCAGAGGATGACTGAGCAGACCACTAAAGGCATCATCCAAAAGTGTGTATGTGAGTGAGGGGGCTGAACTTCACAATAATTCATGAATATACAATGCAACCCAGTTATATCATACATCAATACAATACAGTAAATTGCTTCATTCGTACTTTAAAGCCAAAGTACTTTTCAAGGCCGTGTCCTGATAGTTGGTAGAAGGGGGATGGAGAGGGGGAAAGAAAAGTCTGAGAGGTTTGTTTTTATTATTATCCAAACATTTGTTTGGTCTCAGTTCTAGTTTCTGTACCCCAGTGTTATCTGCCGCAGGTTACCAGAACCATATTGTAACTTTATTCCATCACTCCCAAGATGTTCAGTCATCTTCAGTTAAAGAAATTAATGAGTCAATGAGCTCAAGGTCCATGCTATAAGGTTGAAACTTAGCACTTGAATCTTTTTGAGAAGCATGTTTGTGACATTCACAGTGTTAAATGTGAGCAGGAGAACATCACTTGTCAACATTCCCCTCCATTTACGAAGAGCCTGATGAAGGTGATACAATGTTTGGCAATATGCAGCAGCATCAATTATGATGGTAAGAAATATGAAGCCAAATAGAAAAATGCCTCCTCTGTCCCAGAATCAAATTAATTTCCAAAAGTAATTTTTTTCTGAACTTGATGTTTTGAATTACTTGGCTTTGGATGAATGAATGAGGCACCATTGTTGAGATGATTATTACTTGTGTTCATAAAAAATCAGTCCCACCTCCAGAGAATTCACAGCACCACATCGTTATATTTTATCAATTTGACTACCATAAGCTGAGACAATTTCTTTGTGGTTATTTGCTCCCATTTGAGGGAACGTATGGCAGAGCACACTTCATAATTGGCAGGATTCTGAATCATTGTCGCCATTGTAAACTTTTGTTACTCCAGCCAGACTTGTATTAGTAATAAAAAAAGACCACAAGGGAGAAGCTAAAGGGTCATGGTCAAAGTCAGTATCACAATAAAACATTACTTTTCCGCCTATACCAAACAACCCTTATATTTCATTTTGGCAATGACTATTACATAGTAAATATTCTATATCCTTAGACTTGGGATGTGAACCAGACACTGCCCTGTTAATCTTTTCCTTTATTTATACAATATAAATATTATATATAGCATATGTAATATAATTTTCTATATACTGGCAGTTCATATGCATACTATGGAAAAGCTAAAATAGATACCTTGCTTGGATTGGCCCATTTTTCTTCAAAATCTTTTTTAGCTTGTTCCAAGAACATCCTCACTATAATAAAGATGGGGGAGGGGAAAGTTGTGCTCATTGATAAACTAAATCAAATTAAATAAAAAATTGATAAGATAAAAAAACAAAATTTGATAATTCATTAAACACAAAACATATATGCTTACACGTGTCCCCTTAGGGGGTTAATCAGAGGTCTGTCAAGACTTTTTTTTGTAGAGTCCTGTTTTTGTGGAAATTTTCCTTACTTTTGTGAAAAGGATCATTTAATTTTGAGAAATAAGTAATTTTGTGGGAAGCGAAGTAATCTAGTTAACCTATCACAAAAGACATGAAATTCCAAATTTATGGTTTCATTAATTTTTATTTTGTGAAGTGTCCATTTTCCAGGTCCAGAATTTTGTGAAGGGTCCAGAAAATGGACTCATGGCTGGACAAACCCCTGTTAATGTTACTAAAACCAATGAAAAATCTACTCGAGAAAGATAACATAAAATGCAACTTGCTTCTAGTTTTTATGTAGCAGCTACCTGTAAAACAGTTGAATAGCCAATCTAACAGGAATTTTAAGAAATCAAACTAAAACTGAAATTAAATGGTCCTGAATCCAATGTCCTGAATTGAAACATTAACATTTTCATCTCACAACAGTTATTTTGAATGCATGAGGACAAATTAGACCACGACTCATAACTGAATAGTTTTACTTCCATTTCTCCCACAGAAAAGTTGGTGCAGTAACTGCTTGGTGTGGAGACTCTCTCGTATTTGTGTAGTCATTTTGAAACCATCACTTTTCCATAATTGAAAGTTATACCCCTGTATCAGGAAAGACTCTCACCAAGACTGAGCCCATTTTGAACTTGCAATAATCTTAACCCATCTTTGATACATTAGATCACAGTTTTCAAACCTTTTTTGTCCCATCGCCCCCCCTTCTTCAGAAATTTTTTTTCTCCCATCGCCCCCAACGCAATCTAACCCATAAGATCCTATGTTAAACTCGTAGCTTCTACCACCCCCTGGAACATTTCATCGCCCCCCAGGGGGTGTTAATGCCCACGTTGGGAATCACTGCATTAGATGGTTATCTTATGAAAAACAGATGGCGGCACTAAGACTCATGCACCCATTTTGTATTTGCACCGTGCTCCACGGAAACACTGGTTGTAGATAATGTTATATTAAATCACTTCCTAGGTATTCCATTTGTATAATATAAACATGAAATACACTTTAGCAGAGGATGGTCTATATTACTTCCAATAAGATTTTACTCATTGATGTGTGGTATTTTTTTCAAAGGAACTTCAAGACACACACAGTCTGACTACAATGTTTTATCACTGATCAATGTATGTGGAATGTTCATCCATGCTATCAAACTCATATACTGCTTCGATAATTAATGGCACATCATTCATGGCAGCTCAATCCTTCAAGTGGCGCATTGACAAGATATCTTGCCTCCTTAACAGCTTTTCATTTTAGCATTGACAAGTCCAGATATTTTGTGAAGTTGATTTCTCAGTGGAACACTTGCCCCTCCCCTAGTTTGCACCTGCTGCAAACCAGAAGAAATTATATGTTATTAAAAATATGGCATTTTGAAAGAAGTTTAGTTATTTCTGCTGTAACGCTTAAAAGGTTAAAATTATAAATTTTCATCATTATTTTTATTTGTTTATTCTTTCAATTTTTTCACAGAGCATCATGAGATCGCATGTAGAGAACATTTCAAGAACCACTGCTGCATACCATCTATGAAGGAGGATGCCAATTTTTGGTTGAAGCAATCTTTTTCACAGCATCATGAATTGTTTTTAAAAAGAGAAACACTCACCTTTTAAGGTCATCTATGGGCTAAAGACATGATAGTCACAAGGAGTGAGTTCTGAGCTGTAAGGAGGTCCCAGCAAAAACAACACACTCCATTACACACAGGCATGTGTTACTGTAGAGCTGAAATGACCCCCCCCCCCCAGGACAATGACCTTTTTTTTTCATATCTGTTTTGTCACGCTCCAAAATTTCTGTAAGGTATCCAATTCATTCAGCATTGAGAGCATGGCAATAACTGGCATTTGGTGAAAGGTTTTATATGTAGAAATACTTTTTACATACAGGAACTAAATCACAAAATGTTGCACTCACTTAACTATGGATAAAATATTGAAATGATCTGAATTGTTTACTTCATTATAAAAATACTGAATTTATACTGTACTATACCTATGTTTTTTAAAATGAATGATTAAGAAAAACTACAGGACCAAGTGTGAAAATACTTCTTTCAAAATAGTATTAGTGCTGTTTAAAATACCCATGCATACACTAAGAAAGGAAAAATTTACCCATGATATTGATGAATATACACGGCCTTAACCTGATTCACAATCAGGATCAGGACAAAATGTCACAATTTCTGACTGAATACATGTTCATGCAGTGTGCAAGTTTTAAAAAGAGTGCAATACTGTCCACCCAAAAAAAAGTGAGAATAAAGCAATGGTGGATGTGCTTTTTCTCAGTGCAGCCAGCTGGTCCCTCAAATTTTTCATCCTGTTAAATTAACTGACCTCCAGAATTGAGCTCAAACATCTTCGAGAATGAGATGCAGAATATATGACACTTGCATAGAAAAACTGCAAGAAAATTTACCATATTCATCATCTTTATTGATAACTCCATCAGCATACAACATGGTAAAAGTTTTTAACACAGTCAGATATATGTTTATAACAAAAAATAACAATGTTTTTACAATTTACATTTAAAAATGTTACCCCACTTGTTTTATAGCCTATGAAAAATAACCATAGCAAAAACATTTTAATCCTTTATGGACCCAATTTATGAAATTTCATAACACAAATTTCTTTTATATTAGAAGTGTATCTAATAAGAGCTGTATCATGAGAGGGGTTTTCTTTGAATTTTTTTAATAATCATAGTTAATTTTAATATAATTTTTACTTTAAAGTGCATAGGAACCAGGGTTAGTTTCTTCCAGGACACTGGAAAAAAACTGGAAGAAAGTGCATTAATTATCGTTTACTTAAAGTATTAGGTTGTTCGGAAAGTAATTTCGTTTTTTTCCAACAGAGGACTTAATTGTATTTTCTCACAGTCAACTTCACACTTAAGCCGCATAATGATTATATATTTTGACAGCTGATATAGCAAGGCTTACTTGTGAAAAACTTTGATTGATTCTACGCAGTAGTTTTTGGTTGGTGCCCTTTCAAATATGGAAAGTGAAAAGCAGCATTTTCGGCATATTTTAGTTTTTTACTATAGAAAAGGTAAAAATGCTATTCAAGCAAGAAAAAAATTATCCGATGTGCATGGAGAAGATGTATCGACAGAACGCCAGTGCCAAAACTGTTTTGCACAAATTTCTTTTTTCAACATTTTTTTTTTCAATTTTGATGTTGAAGATGCACCACGTTCTGGAAGGGCAGTTGAGAAGCTGACGAAGACACAATAAAAGGCATTAATTGATGCAAACCGGACAACACAACGATCACTTCTGAAGTGTACTGTCATCAGCTGGACAAATTGAATGATTCACTTAAACAGAAAAGGCCAGAATTGATCAATAGAAAAGGTGTAGTGTTCCACCAAGATAATGCGAGACCTCATACAAGTTTGTTAACTCGCCAAAAGCTTTTACAGCTTGGACGGGATAATACTGCCACACCTACCATATTCTCCAGATCTGGCACCTTTTGATTATTATTTGTTTCGGTCTCTACAAAATTTTTTAGACAGTAAAACCTTTACTTCAAATGAAGAGGTCAAAAATCACCTGGATCAGTTTTTTGCCAGCAAAGAAGAAAAATTTTATGAGCATGGAATCATGCTACTGCCAGAAAGATGGCAAAAGGTATTGGACCAGAATGGACAATATATAATTCAATAAAATATTTATTCACTATAAGAAAATATTCTTTCATTTTCATAAAAAAAAACGAAATTACTTTCCGAACAACCTAATACATATGCTTGTTATTTCCCCTCATTGGTTGTGAAATAATATCAAATGTTTTAAAAACAATATTTTTTTAACATTTAATTATAAATATCTCACCAAGATGTTTAACATTTTATTTTGCAGTAAAGCACACGTATTAAAACCAATTATTTCAATTATCACTCAAATGTTTTAATCTGAGTATAAAAGATATTATATATATATAATTTAAAGTATAATTAATATATGTTTGTTTGTAGAAAATAATTAGTTTCACATGTTCAACACTAATTACTTGGCTTTATTATCTAATTACTTGGCAATATTTAACTATAAGGAGTAATATGTCTCAGTAAAACCAAAGCTGCTGGGAGGCATCAGACATAACAGCCAATTGAAATGCTTAGAAACATTTTTAATTGTAATGTTTTTTCATCATTGTAAATCTCCACGAGGATAGAAGCATACTTGACATAATTGGAAATTGCATAAATTGCACTCAATATATCAGCTACAGAGAGATTGTGTAAATAGTGCTGATTATTATCATGAGTGAATGGGGTGTTTTAATGCTGACTTGATGCCTTATTTGTAAGTCGTAAAATTACAAAATGAAGAGACTATTCTTTCCTATTATTTGTTTTCATGTCTTATCTATACTGAATATTAGGATGAAAGACTAAATTCTGAACAGGAACTGTGGCAAAATAGAGTAACCTGTGTGATTTTTTTTAACTGCAAGTGTAAAACATCAGTCATACCATTCAAAATTTAATATAGTATTATGGTAAGAAAGAATGTGTTAAATAACTGAAATTCTCAAAAAACTGTGATTGTATTAAAATGCTTCTAAGTTTTTATTTTATATATGTTTTTGGATTCACCCACTCAACTTTGGAACAGCCTGATGGCTGTCGTAACAAAAAGGTTTTGTTACACCATGCTTGTTACACTGAACTGATAAAAGAACAATTAATTTTAAAATGGTTATATTTCTTGTGAATAAAAGTAATTCGAAGTTTATAAATAAATAAAGGACTTTTTATTCAAGCATAAAACTAATAAAACCTTCCAAAATTGATACTATATTAACATTACAGTTGATAAAATCCTGTAACAGCAGTAAATTAAGCTTATGGGTTGGATGAGTATGAAAGGAAGTAATTTTTTAGAAATAGGTGCCTTCCAGCGACATACCTGATGAGCTTTATGGATATGTCAAAATGCTTTTAAGCACTCTTTCAAGTTCTGCAGAAATCAAAAGAATTTCCTCATCTTTCGCATTCATTCATTCTAAGTTGAGAAATTGATTACGGCATACAACTGCTAAGACACTTTTGTTTTTCAATGTGGCACTGCAGTGAGGAAAATGAGGATTTGCATATTATTTTCTGGTTTTTTTTGTAATTATTATTTGTAATAATTTGTTTTTTAATGACCTTTAAAATAAGAAGAGATCAGTGCCATTTAATAAATGAATAATGTTTAATCATTTCGTTACGTAAAAAAGTTAAAAATAATTTTGTCAATTAGATTGAAATTAGATGAATGGATTTTATACTTTTAATGAAATTTTCCTAGGTCTGATGCAAAGCTTCATCATTCACTGGTCAAAGAGAACTGATATAATTTTTCTAATTTGTTTTGTTTTACATGTGCATAGTTAAATTGCCATAGACCTAATTCAAGTTTATTAGAGGTGTTAAAATGTATTTGCCATATCTTACATTGTAGTGCAAATGATGAATACGGAAGAAAGACTGGTTTCTTCTGCTTGGAAAAAGCAGGGTCCGCAGTTTTTTCCAAGCGGAAGAAACTGTCCAACACTTCAAAAGACTGATGCAGTTATTAATTTGCATACATGATTAAATTAGTGAAATTAAATTTACTTGATGTTATAAAAAATATGTGTTTGCTATATCTAAAGCATAAATTCTAACTTAAATGATAAATTATTGAAGGAAGAAACCTATTTCTTCCGGCCGGTTTTTTCCATGGTTTTTCCGCTTCAGAAGAAACTGTCCAACCCTGCGAACATAGGCTATGTGATAGAAATATTTGATATAAGTTATGTTAAACCTGATTAAACTTATGATCTATATTTTTCTTTATTTCTCATGGAAGACACTCATACAGACATGCTGACACTGACTTGAAGCTTGTCAGTAGTGATGAATTTTCAGTTTTGCAATGGGAGTACCGCCTAGGACAACATAATCATAGTGCAATAAAAAGCAATAGCTCAAAAATTTAATTTTTTAAAATTTTAATGTGAAGTTCATTAAATAAAGCACCTCATTGCCACTGGAACCTAGAAGGCTTAGGCTTCCCGAAACAACTTTACAAGGTCCCTGTTTTTTTCATATCAGAGCTCCTATGGCATGGCACCTATGATGAAACATTCTTTCTGACACAAGTTCAGCGAGCTCTACCATACACTATGCAAATGAAGCCGGGTCTGGACCAACATCTTCTATAGCAGAAAGCCTTCACGCACAGCTTTGACATTACTGAAGTTTTCCATTTCACCTGTAGCAATTGGATATAGCAGTCCGACGTATGTGAAATCTTTCCCTTTTTTCAGTATGTCCAATCACTGGGTGATATGGATGACTTCAGTGATGTCCCGAGCTACGCGCAGATGCTGTAGGCTTTCTGCTAGAGACCCGCCACACTGAACTACTTACTCAAAAACCTGTTTTTAGCCCACAGCATAGGATGGTTCCGACGGGAAACTGGTTTTTGTGTATAGAGTAAAGTGGCGGGTTTAGACGCAGCTTTACGGGTTACCTTCTGCACACAGACAAAACAGATCGGTTCCAAGTTTGTCTTCACTCAAATTCTCTCACATGCGTATTCATCGTTATGTTAAAGCAATTTAAAAAAAATAAGTAAACATAGTAAGTTAAAATACCGCAAGAAACTCAAAGACCCGATTTTTTAAAAACCAATTTCTGTAGCATTGAGAGTGTCTCCAGTAGCTCCGTAGTTTATGGCAACCAGCTGTAGAAATTACGGACAATACGTAGCAGTTAGAAACTATGCTTATATTTATTTTTGTCTCATTTAAGCACAGAAATAAATTTTGCATTTTGAACGTGGCAGGCATTTTTTGCCACATCTACATCTGTTGCTGCCAATGAGAAACCAATAAGGCACTGTTTTGAAAATTAATATCTTTTGATATGGACAACGCATATGTGATACTAAAATTGAAGTGAGCAAAGATCTCTCAATTTTTAGGGAATGTAATATAAGCATTCACAAGAGATATTTCCAAAAAATATGGGATAGATGTTCAAACTAACACATAAGGCTAAGGATGATAACAAAAGTGGTTAAATTAAAGTGATATTATCTGTATGATTTTTTTCATATTTATAAAACTCATGAACTTCATTTGAAATCATCCCTTCCAGACCCAGTACTAAGAAACAGAAGGGGCAGGCCCGTAACTATTCTGAGGCAACTTGGGCGGCACAACGAGCCGAATTATTTTGCTTAAACTAATGTTATTTGAGAAACGAATGAAAATTTTTTTAGGACATATTTTTCGTTTTATAGGGCATATTTACAGTCTTTTAACAGCATAAATGCATATTTTATAGAGCATTTTTTAGAAGTTTTTAGAGCATAAAAATTCTAGTCCTAGTTATTATTAGCCCTATAATAAAGTTGTTTTCTCCAGTTACTTTCTCTCTCTCGATACGCTTAATTAGGATGCTATTTTGCAAAAACTATGATAAAAACTAGGCAAATACAAGTAATGAAGTGTGTGTCAATAAGTTTAATGAAGTGTAATTAATGAAAATTAATTAGCAATAATTTACAATATACAGGGTGATTATATATAACTAAAGTTCCAATTTCAAAACACTGTAAAATAAAAACCACAGGTCAAAATGACTTGAAAATTTGCATGAATGTTCCTAAGGCAATGGAATTTTTTATGGTGAAAGGGAAAAAATACTTAAAATATAAAATTGACAATGCTGTACTCATCCGGCACATGGGAAATTTGCTCACAGAATGGAAATTTATAGCCAGTCAAGGCAAAATGATAATGCAATTAACATGGCACGATTTCATAATCCATCACAAAAATATGAAGCCATTTATACAAATAACTGCACCTTACACAAGAAATGTTAAATATGTTTTTTACCGTATTCTGGCTGTGAGGTGGAAGAACAAAAATGCTTGTTCAACAACAGATCAGCGTAGGCCTATCTCATGGTAATGATGTGTGGATGTGGTTTCAATTCACCAAAGTTTGCAATCTGACCACTGCACATAACATTTTAGGTGCCAAAATTAATTTTAACAAAATTAGGTGCCAGCCAAATTTGTTAGGAGCAGAGCATGTTTCCCCCCCAAGAAAAACAGTCCCAAGTAATGTTTTTTCACCTTTCTGGAACGTAATGACCCATTCTCCTATTGGAAGACACGTTATTACAAAATCAAAAAAAAAATTGTCTCATACTTACACTTTATTTTAGCAATGATGCATATAGAATTTTAGGAGCCAAAACCAATTTTCTAGTTGCCCTGGTATCTGGGATTTGTCCAGCCCAGCTATTCACACACTGATGCTGTTAAAGTGCCGAAATGATGTGGTTGCGCAATATAGATTATACAGCTGGCCAAGTACAGCATCATCTACTAGTACATTTTAAAGTTTTTTTTTCTTTCGCCAAAGAAAATTCCATTGCTTCATGCAATGGATCTATGCAAATTTTTAATCGATCATGACCAGTTCTTATTCGTGTTTTGGAATCAGAACTTTAATTATAATCACCCTGTAAATTGGGAATACGTGTGGATCACATTAAAAAAAAAAAAAAAAAAAAAAAAAAAAAAAAAAAAAAAAAAAAAAATAGCTGATTATTTTTCATGTCACTTACTACAGTGCATTCTAACCAAACAGTGAACCAGTCCATATTTCAAGGAATTTCTAACTGAAAATTTTTTTGGACAAGGATCACCGGCTACTTTACAAACTGGCCAATTTCTGGCTTTTATTACTGTACAGTAGAACTTTGATTAAGCCTGGTGGTGATATACAGTATAAGATTGTCCTTTTCTTTCCATAGAAAGAAGCACATGTCTGTGAGGTAATGTAACTACTAGTACACTGGTGTTTGTCTTTAAGGAGCAGCTGGTCTCCTTTTGGATAATACGACCATCTGCCCTTAGCATGATAGTGAGGTCCCTATTGCTGCTTCTTTGTGAAGGTAAAAAAACCTGTGAGATAATACACTGCCACCACGTATGTGAGATAATACACTGCCACCACGTATGTGAGATAATACACTGCCACCACGTATGTGAGATAATACACTGCCACCACGTATGTGAGATAATACACTGCCACCACGTATGTGTGATGCAATCCTCATTCATGAATTTGCTTAAAATAGAACATAACGCAAATAAATCAGAATGTAACGCAAAGTTAGAAAATGTGGTAATAATGAGAAATTTTTATACAGCATACAACTTTAAGCAACTGAATTTGGCGTGTCCCTATACCAAAGCTGTTCCGAATGAAGCATTTTGGCTAATAATGAACCAATATGATATTTTTCAAGGGAAAAATTATATTTAGGTTATTTTTATGTAATTTAAAAAAAAAACAGACTGGGTTTTGTAAAAATAAACATTTGGTTTAAACCAAACAACAATGGTTTGGAGGTTAGATTCTTTGGAATAAATAACCTTAATCCTTTCTTCCTAATGAGATTTTCTGCAAACAAAACAAGATTTAGCAGAGAAAAATAGAAAAAAAGAAACAAAGTAGGATTTTACATTCCTTAAAAAACTTCACTATGTCTTCCAAAAAAAGAAAAAGATACAATCAGTCGCAGAAAGATAAATTTACAGATAGGATTACAAAGAAATTGTGACAATTCCATGTTCAAAAATCGGTCAGAAATTCATCATAAGCATACTTTGATGAAATCAGTGTTCATTATAAGCAATCAAAATAGAATAGATGAACAATATAAAATGTACAAGACACGGAAAAACTTCATTATATATAAAAATTTTTAATATTTGTTATAAACGAGTCCGATTGTATTTTTCTATAAGTTTTCCATACATGACCAAATCTAAAAATAGAACAGATGTCCTTCTGCCCTGCATCTGGTTCAATTCTGAAGTTACCACATCCTGTAACTTATATCTTTTAACCCTTTGAGCGGTTCTTAAAATTTTTCTTTTCTAACTGTCACATTTGAAATTGCGAAACCTTCACAAATTGCCAAATATTTTCAAGAAGAATCTTTTTTTCCCGATTGCAAGCTGACAACTGCTTCCCCCTCCAACAAGAAAATTTATTCCGCCCATTGCTTTTATTTCCCTTACTACGATACAAAAATACCTGCCATGACGTGCGTAGCTTTCTAGGAAAATAAATACTTTTTTTAGAAAAACAATTCTTTTTAATATTATATTTATACTGAGCATATATTTCTTTCTCTTTTTCTTGCTCCTTCTCTTATCTAACCTTGAACAAGAGCTGACTCCGTCCACTGGGAGATGATTGATATGAGGGGAGACAGAAAATGTATGCGATTTACAGGAAAACCACTTCAAAGCATTTTTAGAAAACAAGATATTTTGGAGTGACTAAAATAAAGCAGATCGGGTTTGATGAATATGTTTTTGATGAGATTGCAGCTGAAAGGGTAAATCAAGAAATTTTGACTATCACATTACAATAACATAAGTTCAATCTAATCCTGATTTAACGACACCATTTATTAAGCAGAATTTTGACACTATAACGAGTTTGGAATTATATCAAATTACAGATTTAAAATGTGGAAAAATGAAATTTCAATAGAAGAAAAATAAAATTTAGACTGGAAAAAATTTGGATGGGGGGGGGGGAAATAGGTAAAATTTTAATTTTGTGATTTAAATCACAATTTAAATGAAGCTGATGTAAATTGGCCTGGATGAATTACCATTGTATTTCAGAGTTTCTAAAACTAGGACGGAAGTACTCCACCATGAAAAAAAAAAAAAAAAATCTTCTAAAAAATACAATACTTGCAAGGTAATAAAATATGTTGTCTTAAAATGTGATATTAAACATCTCAAATGATAAAAAACAACTGGTACTAATGTAATCTTATTGAGAATTACTGTTAAAAATGCTTGTAACATTTTTAAATAGTTGTAAAAAAATGTGACATTGTATAATTCTCTATTTCTAACAAATCTTTGTGTAATAATAAATTATACCCAACTAAATAAATATGACAAATATAAAATACTTTTTTCAAACTGACTAGATATGTTTAATGTTTGAAATATATTCAATGTCATGAGCTTTGAAACCAATACAGAAGTCTATAGTGTTCGAATTATAGCTAGTTTGATGTAATTATATTCTTGCATCATCTGAGAACTTATCTGTAGCCTACATCACCCAAATTTAGGTCTACTCAAATGTGTAGCCAATTGAATCACGACTTATACAAGGCCATATATATAATTTCAAACTTTCACTCATACATTTGAGATTTCTATACATTTATTTTCTTATAAATTAGTTATGTTATAACTAATAACCAAGATTCTTCCATATCAAGTGAAATTTTCAAACTATGGAGCAAGCTAAAGCTTTCCTTGCGCATAAATTACGTTCAAGTGTAATTTCTTTTATCTAGTTTAGAAGAAAATGCAAAAGAGAATGTATGACACTTTAGATAACTTCAGCAATGGTAACTTTCAACTCAGCTGAGCACATAAAAATATGGATCAAACTACATACAAAAGGCACTTGGAAGATTACATTCTTTCATTGTCAGTTTAGAAGTCTGTCACAATGATGCTGAAATAAGGTACCCATTCTTTCTTAAACAATCAACTAATTCATAATGGTTTTTGCTTTCAACTACACTACAACCGGAACACGAGGACTATGTGGGCAAATTTACAAAGATAACACATAGATCAGTTTATTTTATTCCGCACTAAAAAGAAATCACCCGAGAGACAAACCAGAACCAAGTATTATATTAAATCAATGAACCTAATAGGTACCGAAGTATCACCAATTTCGTAGTAAACATAACAGTTTTAAATTGAGGCCTGGGTGAAGCAATCAAAGTAGTGAAAAACATGGATATACCTTTAAAAGTACTTAAGAAGTCCAGAATGCACTTACCGTTTTCAGCGGGATCACCTTTCTTAGCGGCAGCTGCATTCCCCATGTTTAAGAAGCACACACCTCGAGGAACACGAATTGTGGAGAATGAATTAAACGAATATCAAAACAAATTCTCGCATCACTAGCGCTGCCCTGACAAACAGGACTGTCACAACACATTAGGAACTACCCAGCACTTCACACACCTCGGTGATATAGTAGACTTGCATAATCTCGTGCACAGCTCAACGCATAAATAAGTAATAAAAATTGAAACAATTTTCTAAGTCTCCATAAAAAATAAAAGATTGACTTAGAAGCAGATGAAATTAAAAAAATAATGAAAAATACGCATCATGAAATAAATTCAAAACAATTTGGAACATTTGAACACATCAATCCTCTTGGAAGTGAAGGAATATTTTTCTCGTACTGGCCAATTCCTATGTATACGAAGCCAATTTCACTAAAGCAGATTTCGGAGTTCCAGAGAAATAATAAAAAACTTTTCAGTTCTCTTGATATTCAACTGGAACTAAAATTTTTAGCACAAGCAAACAGGATTTTTTTTTATTTCAACTTTAAGCTTTGCTCCTTTTAGTGACTGACTCAGCATGGTCATTTTTAGTTGAGACTGCTGTTTCAAATGTTCCGGTTTTGATTCCTCAATAATAAAAATGAAAAAGTATAACTACAACATTCTCTCTCACCTGAAAGTTGTTGTGTAATCTCGAGAATTTAATATGTGATCAAGTGATTCATGAAACATCTTAGATTTGTGAACTTAATTTAGTGCATACCATTGTGTAATATACTAGGGAAAAAACAACGTGTGTAGACCCTCAAAATTGGAAAAAGGAACCACGCAGACCCGTCGATAGAAATTTCGTTCGGGGGAACCACTTTCATTACCACTTCTTATGGGGGGGGGACCAAAGTGATAGAACAACAATAGATTTGGCCATCTTTTTCCCTTTTTTCGGTCATTTTTTCACATTTGGAGGGGGGCTGACCCCCCCCCCCCCTCCCCTCACCACGGCTAGACGCTTTTCGGAACTGTATGAAGTTCCTTCATCAGTAGCAAAGAAAAGAATTAGAAGATAGTGAAAATACTACTTATAGCGGGAGTTACTCGCTGTTCCAGACAATTTTTTTTTCAATTCGACTCTTTATCTGGAACAGCGAGTAACTCCCGCTCTATAAGAAGTATTTTCACTGTATTCCAATTCTTTTCTTTGCTACTGATGAAGGAACTTCATACATTTCCAAGACGTGTCTAGCCCAGACGTTGATCCAGGGTGATGTCTTGGGGGGGGGGGGGTCGATTTTTTACAGTGAAGGTTTCGATCAGTGAGGCCCTAACCCAGTGTTTCAAAAATATAAAAATTAATATTAAAAAATAATTACAAATTAGAATTAATCGGAAATTAAAATTAATTACAAATTAGAATTAATCGGAAATTAAAATTAATTACAAATTAGAATTAATCGGAAATTAAAATTAATTACAAATTAGAATTAATCGGAAATTAAAATTAATTACAAATTAGAATTAATCGGAAATTAAAATTAATTACAAATTAAAATTAATTACAAATTAGAATTAATCGGAAATTAAAATTAATTACAAATTAGAATTAATCGGAAATTAAAATTAATTACAAATTAGAATTAATCGGAAATTAAAATTAATTACAAATTAGAATTAATCGGAAATTAAAATTAATTACAAATTAGAATTAATCGGAAATTAAAATTAATTACAAATTAGAATTAATCGGAAATTAAAATTAATTACAAATTAGAATTAATCGGAAATTAAAATTAATTACAAATTAGAATTAATCGGAAATTAAAATTAATTACAAATTAGAATTATTTATAACTTTTTGTTGCGGCTCCCCTAGCAAAAAATACCGTACGCAATAAAAAGTTTGAAGGCAGACTGAATAATGTGTTATATTTATAAACATTGTTAGGCCTTCTTAACCGCATGGCAGTCGCGTGGTTAAGGAGCTAGTCTCTGACTGCGCAGGTCTGGGTTCAAATTCGGGTATGAATGTCTTTTAACACTAACAAATTTCCTGGACAGATCTTAAAGATATCTTGGGAATATACGTAAGGATCACGTTAATTCTGATGCACATTACCAGCTAAAAAAATTCTTTTAACAGTATCAAATGCAACTTAGACAAATAAATGAAAAATACAGATGAAAATAGAGCAGAGTATCAATAAAGCATATGTCGGGCCTGCTCCTAGAATCCTGCTCGATAAAAATTGAGGCTAACAGTTAAACGGACAAAACAATATACACAAATAAAAATACATCCGTTTGTATTCGATGAATATTTTTTCCAACTTTTCATGTCAAAGTAGGTACTTTCCTTATTAATGTAATTTTTATAATATTTGTAAAAGTATTAAACGTTTCTCTCTGCGACGTTTTGATAAAAATTACGCAAAATAATATGAATAAAATAAGTATCTCGATAAACCAGAGGAAACCAATTCTGAGCTACCTCAGATACCAGAAACCTCGTTTAATAGAGACGATCATTGAACATTTGAAGAAAACAAATTAACTCAAACCCCGACACACAAAAACAAAACAGTTATCAATTAAGTATGTACTGCGGACATACAATAATAGTGCGACCCGTTACGGGTCGCATTGCGCTTGCGAAAAATGTATGTGACCGCTCAAACTTCAAATGGCCACATGCTATCAGAAAAAAAAAGCTGAACTTACGCCGCGCAGCTTTTGCCCTCCCACGTGTAGGGTCCATGATACGACAATTCCGGTTTCAGTACAGCACAGGATAGTTTTTTTTATCTATTCAGATTTTGTGTGATGCCGATGGGACCGGCGAAATGAGCTTCGTTTAAATCAGTGAGGGACTCCCCAGGTGGGCCCCTCTGTGGTCTCTGCTTGTCTCGTTCGGTATTCCATTTATTTGTCGGCCGATTCATGAGAGGCACTCAGTTGACTGCTTGGCTCTTACTCTATTCATATCAGTTCAGTACTTGCAAAGCCACCTAGATACTACATATAGGAGGCTTTGGTACTTGGCATCCGGTAAGTTTCTGCTCATTTCGCTCAGTACCTTATTTAGTCTTTACTCTTCATCTGCCGCTGTGGTGGTCGAGTGGTCATAGCGACGAACTCGCATCGCGGGGACCCGGGTTCGAGCCCCGGACTGTTAGGTACACATACTTACACTTCCGGCACAACTCACTAGGTAGTAAATTACCCATGGCGATAGACCTGAGTTGTCCTCGGCTTGAAAAAAACCCCTTCATCTGCTTGGCGTATACAATGTTAAGGTTGGGAGCCACTGCTGGAAACTCAAGCGTCCACAGCCGAGCTCCGCTCACTTCAGCAACTTGTGGTGTTCACGAATACGCTTTGAAGATTTAACGATTTGTTTAGGGAACATTTTCCTTTCAATTACTCACGTTCTAGACAATTAATTTGTCTTTCTGTGAACGATTTCAGAAATTCAAAGAAAATTTTATAACACACCAAACTTGTATTCTCTCTTCAAATGGAAAGAAACACTACAGTAAAAACACTTGATCATTGATCATTTTTGTCGCACCACGGTCATTTTCTGCACCCGAGGGCTAATTAGATAAAAACACTTGTGCATTTCGATTTATGAAAATTTTTTGCGTCGGAAACCGACATTCTTCGTCTTCAAATAAAGTATTCCATACTACTACGTATAGAGATACTCTTAATAATCCCTCCGGTAATCCGGTGTTTTTAGGTCGGCTTTCTTTGAGCATAGAAGAGGAAAACATATCATTTTTTACATGTGTATGTGAACAGAATTTTATATTATTTAAATGGGCTTTTTCAATCAATTTCCAGTAGTTCGGCGATATCGGGAACCCAGCACACCCTGGTGTGATATGTGCCAGATTGACGGGAGTCTACTGCGCTAATAATTCATATCTATATTAGTTCCAAAAATCGATCAGATTTTTTTTTGCTATTTTTTCACTTTTCTCTGCTATCTTTCACTTTTCTCCTCAATTTTTTTTTCTACAACACTAAGATTTTGAGTACGCATGTCCCGTCACTGAAGACAGTGCCGTGTTCACAGGGGGGGGGGGGGGAGACTCAGCGGGCTATAGGCCCAGACAATAAGTTCAGAGGGGCCAAGAAAATTTCTAGAATGGGAGAAGGGTGATGAAATTTATATAACCCTCAATAAATCAACCTGTGCCCAGACAGCTAATGACTAGGTCAGTGAGTGACCAAAAGAGTAACCTAGAGAGTTTGCAAGCTCGTGAGTGAGCAAAAGAGTTTTTTAGAGCGAGAGTAAGCATGTGTGTGTGTGTGTGAATGGACAAATGAGTGAACTATAGAGTGAAAGACCAGTTCAGTGAGTGGCCGAGAGTCAACCGTCTTAAGCACATCTTGGGCCCTCGAGCAAAGTGATTTTTTCTGAGGCCCCCACCTGGTGAGACATGTTTATTTTCGAAAATTTTACCAGATATCATTTTCAGGAGTCCTTCCCCCCATTCACTTGAGGTCCTTGCCCGTGGAGGTAGGTGCATGCGTTAAGACAGCATTGCCTAGAACGTGTGCAAGTAACCACAGACAGTGACCAAAACAGTGTCAAACACCTGAGTGACCAAAACTGTGAATGACTAAAAGAGTAACTTTAACGCACGTGTACTTGCAGGAGTGGGGGGGGGGGAGGCAAGCTGGTTATAGCACAGGGTGATGAATTCGAGGAAAGAGTAATCAAGAAAATTAGACTAGAATGGAAGAAGGGAGCAAAATTCGTGTAGCCCACGGGCGGCAAAACCGTAAATGCACATCAAGATTTCTCTCGTGATTAAATTTAATTCCCGCAGAACATCCGACACCACACAATCAATTTTAAGTAGTTGATTCTGCTTATATGTTCTCCTCAGTGCCGAAACTTCAAGGAGGGGAGGCGGGTTTAGTGCCCCGGTTTCTGGAGCGCGGGGGTGGGGGGTATTTCACCCTTTTACTTCCCTTCAACATTACAGGGGGGGACAAAATGCTGACCTAGCATCTGGTCGCGGTAATTCTCAGAAAACTTTTCCCGATTAGTACGATTCATTTTCGTGATCCCATCTTTCACTAATACTCACTGATATTTCCCGTATAAAGCGTGCTTCCGCTTACAATGTTTTTCATAGCGGTTTTTGGAGAAAAGTTATAAGTGGGATCCACTTGTGTAACGTTTAATCCAGGTACTTATTTATTCGCACCTGAACGATTTCAAATTATTGAATGGGGCCGAGGGCTATATTTTCAGATATTATGGAGAGGCTATGTTCACAAGCCTCCTTCTGAAGCAGGACTCTTGACCTAGGTTTGTTTTGGAAAGGGGGGGGGCTTTGCTCAGATTTTTTATATTTTTAGGGCCCCACTATAGTGAATTTGTAGATTTAAAAATAAAAAAAAATGATAAGAAGCCCTGTTAGCCTCACGATTTGAAAGTCCCTGCAGTGGCGTATTTATAGGGGGTTTAGAGGGCATAGCCGAGGGCTGAAAATTCAGAGAGGCGTAAAATTTGAAGAATGATTGGCCAAGAAAATTGGGAAGGGCTGCAAAATTTGTATAACCCTCAATAAATCCACCTCTGCCTAGATAGCTACTACTACTAAACAAGACATGCACCTCGTCCATATTCCTCTGTGGAACTTCTAACGAATTGGTACATGTTGGAATATATGTGTATGTGTAGTGAGCCTGACGTGATGTGAATGACCAAAAGCGTGACCTAGAGAGTGTGGAAGCATGTCAATCACTAAAAGAGTGATCTAGAGCATGTGCGAACGTGTGAATGACCTAAATAGTGACTTAAAATTTGTGCAAGCATGTGAATGACCAAAAGAATGACCTACAGAGCGAGGGCCAGAGTGAGTGGCCTAGAAAGTATGCAAGCTTTTGAATGACCAAAAGAGTGACCTAGAGAGTGTTAAAGCATGTGAATCACCAAAAGAGTGACCTAGAGAGTGTGAAAGCATGTCAATGACCGAAAGAGTGATCTATAGCGTGTGCAAGCTTGTTAATGACCATAAGAATAATCTAGAGCAGTGATTCCCAACCGGTGTGCCCTGGCACCCTAGGATGCCACGATATCGGCTAAGGGGTGCCGCGAAATGTTATGGAGATAAATCAAAAAAATATTACGATCCACTCAAGGTTTTAAAATAAATTAAGTCGAATTAATTACTCTCGTGCATGACAGACTTATCTGATAAGTCGCCATCTGGTAGCAGTGTCAGCAATGTGAACTTTGGCCTGAGTTAGGTCTGGCTGTCCATGTACGTCCCCGTTCAGCACACATGAGCTCTAAGGAAAGTGGATTCGTTGGCTTTGTAGTTTAGTGGTCTAGAGCGCTCACCCGGCAAATGAGAGGACGTGGGTTCGATTCCCGCAAGGCCAGTTGAGTTTTCTTTCTTAGATTTATCTTAGCATCAGCCAGCTGCCGAAACTTCCGTAGTAATAGCGGAGAGTGACATCACCTTCGGATAAACTGAAAGACCTCATTTTTCAACACTTGCATACACACATTGAAAAATGCAATAGATTTGTACTTTCCATCTTTTTCCACTGAGAATCTCGACTGAGTTGTCTCACCATTTGATTTCGCAGACAGTGTGGAGGAAATAGATTTCACTGCTTGCGAACGAGATGAATTTATTTATCTTTGCACCGATTCCACATTCAAAGGTAAATTCACCAAGAGTGAGGCGTCAGTGGCTGTTTTTTGGCTTGAACTGAGAGAGGAGTATCCTAATCTAATGAAGAAAGCAATTAACGCACTTTTGCCCTTTTCAGCTCATATCCATGTTATTTTTACGGTGATTTTTGTTGTAGTAAATTGTATTCTGTATTCAAGGAAGGGTGCCCCAAATTTGTAATTCCCAAGGATGCAGTGCCTGCATGTGTAAATAATCAAAAGAGTAACCCAGCAAGGAACCATATGAGTGAGCAATGAAAAAAGGGGACCTAGAGCATGTGAAAGCATGTGAGTGATCAAAACAATGTGCAAGCATGTGAGTGATCAAAACAATGTGCAAGCATGTGAGTGATCAAAACAATGTGCAAGCATGTGAGTGATCAAAACAATGTGCAAGCATGTGAGTGATCAAAACAATGTGCAAGCATGTGAGTGATCAAAACAATGTGCAAGCATGTGAGTGATCAAAACAATGTGCAAGCATGTGAGTGATCAAAACAATGTGCAAGCATGTGAGTGATCAAAACAATGTGCAAGCATGTGAGTGATCAAAACAATGTGCAAGCATGTGAGTGATCAAAACAATGTGCAAGAATGTGAGTGATCAAAACAATGTGCAAGCATGTGAGTGACCAGAACAGCGTGCAAGAATGTGAATGACTAAATGAGTGACTTAAAGAGTGCGTGAATATGGGAGTGACCAAAAGAGTGACTTAGAATCACAGGTGTACTTGCAGGAGTGGAGGGAGGCCAAGCGGATTATTGCCTGGGGTGGCAAATTCGGGGAAATAGTAGTCAAGAAAATTAAACTAGAATTAGGGAAAGGTGGCTGAATTCGTGTAGCCCGCAAGCGGCGAAATCATAAATAGGCATCTGGGCTCCTGTTAATGTCATTATCAGTGAATCCGCAAGAGAGAAAAAAAAAACGCAGCTTTATTCCCTGGGAAAACTCCAGATGCGCTACAAAAGTTGTACAATTTATTTTCTTCAACACCCACCTATTTTAAAACTTTAAAATTTTCACTTACCGAAAATAGATTTTTTTGGAAGGTCCGGCCATTTTTGGTCGCATGTTTAAAGACTGCAGCCAAAAAAAAGGAAAAGAAAAGAATGGTTAGAAACGGATGATTGTGAACATCTTGTTCGATTGCTTATGCTTCATTGTGTGTTACCAAGAACACTGAAGGGTTTTCCTTTTTCCCCTCTCCCTCGGTAAAAATAAGCAGGCAAAAATTCACTGAAAATGTTGAAAATAGACACTAAAAAAAGCATTTATAAATAATGTAAAAAATTCAAAAAAAGAACTAACTAAAATTAAGGGTTATATACTTTGGCCAATAGAAGATATTACCGTGTAAAATAATAACAAAATCCTTCATATGCAGTGAAACCTTGATATAACGGTACTCTGCGGATCAAGAAAAAATATCATTGTAGAAGGGTTATCGTTATATCGAGCGGCAGCAGTTTAACATTACAGCACTGGCATTTCTAAACAAGACTTGGAAAATTATCGTTGTAGAGGGATTTATCGTTATATCGAGTATCGTTGTAGCGGGTTTTCATTTTACATAATATCAGCAATGTTGCTATATGAAATAAATATTACTTGCATTTGCGTTGTGATGTGGTTGTTACCGAAGATCGATTCAGTTCTAAAATATATTTTTGTTGCTCAAGAAACACATGAAAACCAGATACGCCTCCACATTAATATTTCTAAGGAATTCTAACGTATAGGAGGCGCGCTGGGAAAGCAATAAACCTTCCCATTAATCCCAGAAGCACAACAGACGCTGTGACCCACACGGTCCATGCAGAGCCGTCTTTATTCTATACCTTTCCTTTCTAAACTCTCAATTCTGTCCTTTTCACACCACTTCAAAAAGTCCTCCTCATCTTTTTGTTGAAGTGCTGCTCTTGGCTCAGATAGGGCCTTCCTCTCTTTCGCAATAGTCTTCGATAGATATGCTGACTGATTTTGGAACTTCGTCGTATATGCACCATCTTTCAGTGTTATTTTTTTCTGGGGTACAGAGATCACAGATCCGTCTTCTTGCGGAATATTCTCCTCACTGACAATAAAAGGTTCATCAAAATGATTAACACCAGCAGATGAACCTGGAGCGAAGTCTTTTCTGTTGATTGCTGCAATTCATTGCTTTCGTCTTTCTACGTCTTTTGGAAAAAAGAAAGCATGGGTGTAATTTGTCTATGATTTGTAATTAGCAGCACACCCAGGTACACAGCATTTTCTGGGCATCTGAAATATAAAAGAATGTACTTTAGAACAAAATGTAATGAAATCTGCATAGCTCACAAAACTTCATTACCACATATTTGCAATGTTTTCAAATTAAACAAAAGTTTTGGCTAATAAAATATTACAACCAGAAATGAAAAAAATTCGCTTTTTAAAAAAAAATGCATTCGAAGAAATAAATTGGAAATAAAAAACATGAATGTTTGGATGTTATATTATAATACAAATGCTGAACAAAGGCTTACCTTGAAATTTCAATTTGAAACCATTAAAAAATTAATTTGAAACCATTAACAAATTAATTTGAAACCATTAACAAATTAATTTGAAACCATTAACAAATTAATTTGAAACCATTAAAAAATTAATTTGAAACCATTAAAAAATTAATTTGAAACCATTAAAAAATTAATTTGGAACCATTAAAAAATTTACACAGCGAAATTCAAAATACACGATCTTTGCAAAATAAAATTTCCGATCTCAAAGAAGAAAGAAAAGCGAACATATCAGCCTCAATCAGAACCTTCTAGAGATAGAAGACCTCCGCACTCAGCTTGTGACGTCAGTAAGCAGTCCATTTACCCCTCAGAATGTTCAGGGAAAAAAAATTCCCTGCTCGTGCCAGTATTATGGTTGTGAGGAAAAGAAATGATCGAGTTCAGAATTGGCGATTTCTATGCCCCACATCCAATCACTACGCGGTATTTGTGAGCCAATCAGGAAGATTCTACGCCAAAATAAGAAGAAACGAAATAGGATGCTGTGTTTGATATAAATTATTTATTATAAATAATATATTTTAACATATTATTTAACCTTTAAAAGTTATAAAATAACTTTCATAAACCTTTTAGAGTGAAATCCCATCCTTAGATTAGTTACTTCTGAAATATAAAATTTCACTTTTTTTTTAGTTTATAGACTCAATATCGAGTAAAATATACTTGTGGGTATCGGGGGGCACCAAAACTATTCAAGTGCTCAGGGCCTTCAATCGTCTTAAACCGGCCCTTAGTGAACGCCGTACGTGGATAACGTTGTTTAATAAAAGTATTTTTTTAAAGTTTGACAAAATTAAAAGATTAAAAATTTAAAAAAAAATAAATATATATATATACTGTATATATTTAAAATTATTTTAAATATTTATATTTTTTAAATAATTTCAAATATTTATATTTTTTTAAATAATTTCAAATATTTAAAAAGAAAAAATTAAAATTTTTTAATTAAATTTAAAAGTTATTAAAGTGTGTGGTCAATTAAATATTCGTAATGAACAGAACGGCTTATAATGTTGGTCCCGTCAGTGGCCATTGTTGGCAGGTTTAATTTTATAAAATTGTAAAGTCTGGACAAAAGGCAGTTAAAGTTGCTATATCTCCTTCATCTCAGAAGGAAACAGAGGGATAGACGTTATATGGTTACATAATATTGATGAACAGGAACCTGCATATGGTGTTTTTAAGGGTATTTATGGCAAATAATTAAAAAAATTCCGTGCAAAATCATCTTTAAAAAGTAGCCAAAGATGCGGACGAATTCGCTTCGCGTCCACATCGTGTGAATAGCTCCGAATAACCAAATTGTCAAAACTTCTATGTGCGGATGCGGAGCCCGCACTTAGGTTTTGATAAATGCGGACGATGTCCGGACCCGCATGAACATTTCTAAGATGCGGGTGAATTTCGGCTCGTCTGAAAGGCTCAGTGTATATTCCAATTGTTAAAACTTCTTTCGGACCCGCGTCCGCATTTGCTCCGTGTGAAAGGGGAAAGTTGGAAATTTTTTCTTGTTGATTTTTTTCACTTTTTCCAGCTAGCCTGTTGTGGCTTCTGATTTTTTATTTATATTTGCATAAATTAAGGGTTTTTAACCTATGAGTCGCGACCCAAACCTGGTTTGCAGGGGATTCCGAGATGGGTCATACTATAAGACGCTTTAATATGCATTAGTAAAAGCTTACTTTATATTAAAGGGGCGCTCTAGTTCATACAAATCCAAATACAATCTGGTTAAAAATCTGGCAAGTAGGAACCCAGACCTGCGCAGTGAGAGGCTAGCTCCCTAACCACTCGACTGCCAGGCGGCCCTTGGGAATACGTGAGGATCACTTTATTATCGCGTCATTATTTAAAAAAATCCATTTGCAGCTGCGTCACTAGTTTCAGGGCATCTTAACAACATCGTCTTATTGGGATGGGACCCACACATTTTTTGGGGCTCTCTTCAGCCATGATTTTATATATTTTTGGGAAGTCTATTGAAAAATTTATAACATTATTACTGAATGCACAGTAAAGGCGTCGAAAATGTTTAAGACCTGTGTACGCTGGACTTGATCTTGAGATCTGTTTCTGAATTAATTCTGGGGGTAGTTGGATCGGTTCTACGAAATGCTGCACTCCCCACTGGCTCCGACGCCGTTGATGCACGGCGTCGAATGAATGCTGAAAAACATCTATCGAAAAGTATAAACCCCCAAACAAAAATTCAGAAATGATGGGAATTTGGAACTAATGAAAGAAATGAATAATTCCAGAATAAGTGAAAACATTTTCTTAGTTAAACATAATGCGAGAATCAATGAAAAGAATGCGAGAATCAATGAAAACAATGCAAGAATCAATGAAAACAATGCAAGAATCAATGAAAACAATGCAAGAATCAATGAAAACAATGCAAGAATCAATGAAAACAATGCAAGAATCAATGAAAACAATGCAAGAATCAATGAAAAAATAATGGAAAAAATTTTGGAAATTAATGAGAGAAATAAATTAAAATAAGTCTAGAATGAAAAATACAGAATTTATAAAAAAAATTCTAGTTGAGAGTTTCCAGTAATTTGGAGCCCCTTGTTTAGGCCAATTCAGGGCCATTTCTTAGGTCCCGTTCGCTCGCCTGTTAATATGCTACTGACTGGTTTTGAAGATTATAAAACCAAACATTTTATTATTTAGGAACATTTAATAAGCATATTTTCAAATTCCGAATAGACCCATGGGTCGCGAAGTTGATCCTTTTTTTCTAAAGATATGCTGAGTTAATTTTTTATGGTAGCACAGCCAATAGAAGATGACGGTGTGACGTCAGAAAACTTCCGTTCGCATGCAAAACATTCTTTCATGTGACCAGGGGCAATCATCGAGAAGAAATATAAGTATTTCTCCTCTAAGGGGGCAATACCTCCTAGATAGCTAGGAGGTGCTGCTTTAATTCTTCGGCTCACTCCTTAACGTCACGTGACGCGAAAGAGGGAAAATCAAAGCTTTCCACACAGGGAAAAGCGATTTTTCCCTCCGGCCGATCGACTACTGACCAATCAAAATTAAGCTTGGGATATACAACTACTACTATACATTTACTGAATTTTTTGTTTAGCGACGGTGACAACGCAAATTCATTTCTGATGCACGTGCAGAAATTTTCATGAAAAAATGTAATCGTTTTTGATATTGGGCCAATATATTATTGGTTGTCTTCGTTTTTTCTCAGAGCTGAGATTTCTGTGGTTTTTTTGCATCATCTACCAGTTCTTTTTTTATGTTTTTGTTGTTGATGCCAAAACTGTTTCTTTATTGTACTTCTTTGTTCTACACAGTTCCGGCATTTCTGATCTTCGCAACTGTTTTTGAACAAGATTGCACTCTGAAGATATGAACTAAAGCTGTCCTAGAGCCCTATGCCTGCATAGAGGACGTTAATCTGTATCTGCATCTAGAACATTTGTTGTTTTTTTTCTTCACATTCTTTAACGTTAAAAATGGAAGGTGTTAGCGGAGGTTATTGGTTAGATTTTTTTTTTACTTTGTTTTAATGGGGAGGATAGAAAACAGAAGGAGTAATGAAGAGTTATTTTTTTATTAAATATATTTTTCAGCGTGTAAATATTATTCACGAGGATGTTTCAGCATTCTAATTAATTTATTCAAGTTATTTCATCTATACTTCAGTTTATAAGGAACTTCCAAAATCACATGGGAATAAAAATGTATTGTTGTCCTTCATTGCCTATTTTGATGGATGTGGGTGATTATTACTTTGCTCAAGGGCGTAGCCAGGGGGGGGGGACTTGGGGGTCTGGTCCCCCCCGAAATGTGAGAAAATGACCGAAAAAAGGGAAAAAGATGGCCAAATCCATTGTTCTGTCACTTTGGTCCCCAGCCCGAAATGAAAGTGGTCCCCCCCCCCCCGAACGAAATTTCTGGCTACGCCCCTGACTTTGCTTCCTTATTTTTTTACATATATAATTTTAAGATAATATAATTATATATCATCGAGAAATATACAATGAAATCTCAATATAATACTCTGAATGAATGAACGCCAGAACTTTGCCACTGGACTTATCCCGTTGCCGAGATCTCTTCCATGCCAGCTTCGTGGCAGAGTCTGGAACACGATATAATACTCTGCGGACCAGGGAAAAAAATATTGTTTTAGAAAGATAATCGTTATATCGAGAGTCAAACAGTATATTGATTTTCAGACAAGACTAGAAAAATATAGTTGTAGAGGGATTTTTATCGTTGTAGTGAGCTTTCACTGTATAGTGAACTTGGTAATGAGTAGATTTCTAATTGAATACAATCAACTGTAAAAAGCCGACGAAATTGTAGTTTTTTTCTTAAGGAAAAACACTATACTTGAGTCATCATCGTAATAAATTTTCAAGTCAAAGAAATAAATTTTTCATTAAACCGGCGCCATCGCGAGTAGAAAATACTCTCACCCGATACTTAAGTAGTGGGTTTCCCCTATCCGTATCTTCCTCCGAATATTCGGAGAAATACGATGCTTGTTTTTGGAGGGGGAACGCTGATATTACAAAAATTTCCTTTTTATGTTTACATTGTCATAATCGGCGCGGATACGGATCGGATTCCCGATAAGCATGAGTGAACAGTAAAGCCCCCGGAAGGCCGTTTATTGTTTGGGTAAAGTAGAACATTTTACAGGAGGGACGACAGCTGTGGTAGTCCCCGTGGACTATTCACATGTCCCTTATAATAGAAATGAAAATATACACAAAAACGACATGTTTATCTCGTCTGTCGCAGCGAGATAGATTGAAACTCCAGTCCTGCTTAGCCGTCTGTCGAAGAACATTCCTATTCGTCCGTCTTCCGAATGGTTTTTGATGGCTCCCACCTAGCCGTCTGCCGGGTAGCGCTTCAACTTAGTGAAGTGATGCACTGAGGACTCCTAGGTTTGTACCATAGTCCATACCATAACGACGTGTTTCTTCAAATTTGCAAACGTCAAGTTCTCTCTGCGGTCGGTTTATATTGTTTTCTACTGCAAAAAAGATCGCTCTACTTCAACGGAGGTGGTGGACGCGAAACGGAAGCAACTTGTAATAATTGGAGAATTATGCAGATCCACCGTGGTATCCCCATTAAGAACTTTCCTAAGGTCCTTTATGGTGTCAATGTCCCTATTAGAGGAAATCACTTTTTGACATATCACTTTGATGGCTTCATAGGTTTTGCCAGGAACAGAGATGAGTTCTTTTAGTTTCGCACAATGTCCAATGCATCTATTAGAGCAGGTATCTTCAACCCGTTGCTCGCGAGCACCACGGTACTCCCTGAAGCACCCAGAGTTCTCGATTTCATGCTCACGAGCACTTGATCAACTTTCCAATTGAACAGTCTTAACAAATTGCACTCAAAGATTGAAATCATTCTGATTTCATGCATTTATATGTCAAACTTGCCGTAATTACGACAAATAATTCATTCTTGATGATGTCCCGTATTTTCCGGTATTTCGAACCTAAATTTCCGTATTTCTTTCGAGGAAATATGGTCAGTCAAAGTATGTGCATTTCTTATATCGAGTATGATTGAATATAGTAATTTCTGAAATCTAGTGCAATTCTATCAGAGAGGGGATTTGGAAATTTCTAGTGATTTTATTTATTTTAATATCAATTCAACATTTATTTTTATAAAAATAATTTTTTTGTAATAAAAAAATTGCATTTTTTTAAAATGTCAAAACATGGCAACAGGTTCGTGCTCAGATTATGATTGTGTTATGACGGTGGCGGTAGTGTTCAGTATGAAGTAAGCTTTATTTGTCAAGTGTATGTTTCGATTTTTCTCGATCTGCCTTACACGGTATCAAGCAAGAAAAGTAAGTTTTCTGATAACGTGTTGTGCAGCAATAAAGGTGAAGCTGCATCTGTGCAAATAACAATTTTGACTTCGTTTTTATTTGAAGTAAAAAGTACAGCAGATCCTCAAAACGCCCCCTTCGAAATGGTGGATAGGTTAGTAAATAGCGAAGCAAATGCCAAAAGAATTGCTGCGGTCGAAAGCTGTTTTGGCACATCCGGTCAGCCTTTAGCAATACAGGGCCGGGTTTTGGTTGGAGAAGGTGTGTTGACGAAAATGTGCCGAAAGAAACCGAAACCTCGGCAGTTCTTCCTGTTCAATGACATTTTGATTTATGGTAACATTCTGATTGACAAGAAGAAGTATAATAAGCAACACATTATACCCTTGGAAGAAGTCAAACTTGAAAATTTGGAAGATGATGGAGTTATGAAAAATGGGTGGCTGATACGTACACCCACCAAGTCATTTGCTGTATGTGCAGCTACTGCCACAGAAAAAGCAGAATGGATGGCTCATATAGTTAAGTGCATCGATGATCTGCTAAAGAATACAGGGAAGAAACCATCGATGGAGCATGCTGCAGTTTGGATTCCAGATTCAGAAGCTACTGTTTGCATGCATTGTCGACGAGTCCAGTTCACAGTGTTAAATCGCAGGCATCACTGTAGGAAATGTGGCGCTGTTGTATGCAGTGCATGCTCAAATAAAAAATTTCTCCTTCCTGCTCAGTCATCAAAACCATTGAGAGTGTGTTTGAAGTGTTATGACACATTGTACCGAGCTAGAGAATCTGGTGAGGGGCCACTGAATGTTGAAAAAGCTGGCAATCAAGATACATCTGGAGAAGATGATTCAGATTACGAGGAAACTGAAGAAGATATGAATGCAAATAAGAGCAAGGAAGTGCAAAGCGTATCAACTGATGAAAAGCCAACATTCTACAATATTGTGGCCGAGGAGGGTTGTAGTTCCATTCTCGAATCAGAAAAGCTTTCGGAAGATCCTGAATATAACTAAAAAAAACTGAACTTCCAAAATTCTTGTCGAATTAGAGACTGTGTGAAAATTCATTTTGCACATTCTTTGTGAGAAGTGCCTCTTTCATATCTCTATTGAAAAAAGGATTAATATTTTGTGATTTTTTAATGCATATTTATAAGATGAAATATGGATACGTTTGTGTGATTGCGTAAAATTTCTTTTTTGCTTATAACTGTCATTATGAAACTGAAATAAGATAGTTAACATTTTGTTGTTTTTTTTCTAGATTTGAAACTTTTTAATTTCATTATTGTATGTTGTTTTTTTTGTTACGTTTTTGAAAGAGAAAGTTCGTCTTTTTTAACTTTTCCATTTCAAATTAATATTGTAACTGCTCACAGCTTCAACATATCGCCTCTTATTATATATTTTCAAGTATTACGTTTATGTATGCATTTGTAAACTAGACGTTAATTCTAATGTCACTGATGAGAGAACGTTCTGAATTTGTTTGGCATATGCCATTGTGAATTTGTGATGTAAATTTTTTTTTTTGGTCTTACAAATGGGATTGAAAAAGAGTGTGATAGTGATGCAATAGAAAAGAGGATTGAGGATAATAACTTTTTTTTATATGTTGTAGAAAATTTGCAGTTTAATGATGGGGCAAATGACAATATGACAGCATCCATATTGGTTATTTGAATTGTGATATTCATAGAACTTTGATTTCATCATAACCAACTGTTTTTACAGAATTACAGCTTCTAGAAAAGTAATTGTGCACATTTAAATTTTATTTAAAAACTCTTGAAAAAATCAAGAAACATTTTTACTAAATTGATGCTATTGTAATTGATACAATATATAAAGATTGGAAATATTAAAATAAATTCATAAACGTCGAGATAATATAAGGTAGTAAGGCATTATCAGATATTATAGACAAAAAATTTACATTTTTCAGTGAGTTCTCTAATGTAGCGGTTCTCAATCAGAACTCTGTATGCACTTTGCAGAGGCTCTACAGCTGCTCAAAATGAATAAAATGAATTAGTAAATTTGATGAATAAATAAACCTATGGGGCTGCGTCATAGAAAAAATACACAAAATAGTTGAGAATAGCTGCTCTAATGGATAACATTTAATCATTCAAATTCAAGATGGTTGCAGAGAAATCTATTTCTCAGACAGTATAAGTTCAACAGTAAAGACAGATTTTAATCTGAATATGCATTTCAGTTCACAAAGGATACTGTTTATAAAGGGAGGAATATATGCAATTGAAAATTTACCATGTGATCTCGCTGTCCTGTGGTCTACTATTGGTCTAACTTGGCTGCACATCTGAACATATTGCTCAGCAGACTGAACGATAGAGTGGCTGATAAAGGCAGACACTAGGTGATATTGTAGTCTGGCGTATTTGGCTGTGCTATATTGTAAGGCCTGCTTGTGATGGCTTAGTGGCTGCATTGTTTTAATTGATCAAGTCTGATTGGCTTTTATTTAGTAGCTCAGAGCTGGTGCTAATTTCGTGATTAGTGTGAAATGGAAATTATTTTGAAGTTTGTCCTTCAACTTTTCATTTACCACATAATAAAAAAAAATTATGTAATTTTTTTAGGAGATCGCATTGAAACATTCTTTCACATGACCACATGTGTTGTTGGGCGCACAACACGTGTGGTCAAGTATTTTAGAGGAATAGCAAATAAATACACTAAACTTTTGTTTCTGTTTTAATATCCCACCCAAGCACAGCTTCCCATCATACAAGGAAATTATTTTCATGACTAGTAGTTCCCTTTCTTGTCTCGTAAATCATACAGAAGTATAGACTGTACAGAGATGAGGGAAAGGAGTGGCGATCCGCCATTCACAAAAATTGTATCATTGGTATTGGGGACAGTGCGGATATAGCCATACCCCGTTAGAAGAGCATGTATCCACTTATGCACAAGAGAAGGAAAGCACGAGATGCATGGAGTGAAAACAAAGCAGTTTAGCTTAACTGCTAAAGCATCATCAGCAGTGCCATTAACTTTTGTCAGGATAACTGGACGTTTAAGAAATTTTTTCGAAGAGATTCTTTGTTACACACTACTCTGGGGAGCTATGGAAAAGTACTGGTTAGGTTAAGAGGCACCACGAATGGAAAAATTTTGAGAACCCCTTATTTATATATATATATATATATATATATATATATAGTGTTTAGCTAGGGGCATTGGAAGTGCTTCAACCCTGTGGTGTTCGTCTTGAATTTCATGTACTAAATTTTTATTTCTGAATTAATTCTGGGGTACTCTGACCCATTCTACAAATTTCCATGGGTGTTCGAGCACCTCCGGCTCAGACGCCACTGAATTTTGCAGATACACCCACCTTAAGTAAGACAGGATGTGGGAGCAGTCTATAGAGGTCTTAGAAAGATTTGCAGGGTTTTCCTAGAGGACTTATCTATAGGAATGCTAGTTCAGGTTTTCACAGACTAGGGAAAGATTTTTCTAATTTTTTGTATTCCTAAAAAAGATGGAAAATAAAGATGCCATTAAGAATGTTCCATATTTTCATAAAGCGAGTGGTTGACGATGTAAGCATCCTTCAACCCCACCCCCCTTGTCATCAAATTTGAAACTCCTCCCTGCTGCATGGGGCATGTGCCTAGGGTCCCAAAGACTTCATTTTGTATTTTACAACAGCCCACATACCCCTTGCCCTGCATATGCTTCTGCCTCAAAGTAACAGGTCCCAAAAATTCATATTTGCCCAGGGCTTGAACTAATGGTCCTGAATAATTAATTTACACTTATTTTAAAAGTACCATAGAGTACCATCAGTATTATATGCTCACAATGAAAATTAAAGATGCCAATTAAAATATGTTGAAAAATACAATTGCGTGTATATTTATTCATTTTACTACAAAGAAAGGCATAATTTGTTCCATGAATGTGTTAAGGAACACTTTCAGAGCGATGATATTGAAAAAATGTATTTTGAGGCTTTGATTGAATTCTATTTTGCTCATAGACACCCACATTATACAAATGTAGGCCAGTGGTAACTCAAATTTCTGAGCTGTTTGAAAGTATAATTTCCTTTCTTTTGTGGGATGTAAATATACAAAAGTGTTATGCAGTAAACACATTCACAGGACAATACATATAACTGAATTTTATTAATTGCCTTCAATTACATTTTTTTACAACAAATAAATTCCAATGGTCATACTAACAACGCAGATTTAGAAAATATGTCAAGAATAATATAAATTTGGTGGTGCTTTATGTGATGCTCTACCTTTATGATAATCCCTATACAGGGTTTTTTTTTCTTAGTGTGTAGGGTATCGTATTAAGATTCCACTTTACTAGTTCTACAAATTAATTAAAGCATTCAAATTATAATAGATATATATAATTCACTATTGTTTATGTACAGTCTGAACCTTACAATGAACTGATGGTACTCACAAGTACCAATCGAATTTGCTTGCTATTTAAAACATAGGTATAATTTCTATAAAAATGATGAAATAAATAAAAACTTGATAAGTATGGCGAAAAATTATTTTGCGTTCACCTCAACTATTTCCTTAGTAGTAGGCCTCTGTAAAGGTGCAACAATAGCTGCAATGACGACCATGAAAGTTAATTTTTATGCAGAAATCTTTGTCATACTCAATGGTTAAAACATAATGGTAGTAAATAAAGCCAGATTAGCTATTCCAATGCTATGGGGTGGTTATATTTCAAAGGACAAAGTGATCCAGCCATTCAACTTAAATTTGTCAGTCACTCTTTGTATTCAAATAATGACAGCTAATCAGAAAAGTGTTAAGGAAGCAGAGGTGCTCACTCATTTCAACCTTAGCATCTGGCTTCATCAAACACAATATCTATTTACTGAGCACAAGAAGTGTCAAGCTATGCCTGACAAGGACCCCAGAACAGCAAGATCATGTGGTTTATTTTTAATTTCCTTTTTTAAAATATCAGATTTTTAACCTTTCATTTGCCTTTTCTGTTTAATTTATTGTTTAACAACTTAGTTGAGACAAAGTGCAGTATACCTTGTAAGATGGACAAAGTTTAATTTCAATAGTCTGGTGTTGGCAAAATATTTAATAATTAACTATTTTTCACACACAGTTAATTACCAATTTGATAGATATCATTATGGATTAAGAAAACTCCGTAACTAGATTCTTGAAAAACTATTTTTAGTGGAGGTTAAATTTTACTATTAGATTTGGAATATTTGTGTGCACAAGAACAAATACATTCAACTTGCTCTGAACACTGAAAAATAATTAAAGAAATTCTTTGACACATTATATTGGGTGTCCACAGTAAGCAAAAACAAAGGAATGCCTTGAGCCGGCATTACACTATAAAAGTTTGATAAAAATTAGTTTATAAAACTTGAAAAATGCAACCAATAGACAGATCAATTGTTTGCTCGAATGTAATAGATGTGCTTATTGGTTACATTTTTCAAGTTCTTTAAAAGAATTTTTATCAAACTTTTTTAGTGTAATACCGGCCTTAGGCAAACTGAATCTTGAGAGTAGTACTGTGTGATTTATAGTGTAATTTTTTTCTTCAATGTAAAAATGATAACAATTTTCTAAGGATCTCAAAGAAAAATGCAGTTTTGTTTTTTTTCGCCATTGTGTGTGTGAGTCTTGCAACGAGCAGTTTTATCATTCTGAAGTAAGATTATTTTTTTTTAAATAAGTGTATTCCACTTGTGTTTATATAAAGCTAATAAAACTGCCTCAAGTATCTTCTGTTATTTGGGAACAAAAATGTCATTCTTTATGACTACCATATGCATTGCTACAAGTGTTTTTTTCAAAGTGCCTTATATAATACATTCGTTTTGTACAGATATTTTATGAAGTTTGAAATATCCAGTATTTTCTATTTGCAAATTCCCAAGAAAAGTGATATGTATACATATGTTGTGAATTGTACATATTTACAAGTTTGTTTTATCTTTGAACATGACATATAAAAGGGAAAAAAGTAATACTTGGGATTGAAACAGAATGATATATATTGAATTTGTTTGTTTTCACAGAGGTTTTAATTTTTCTTCTAACAAGGGTGATTTTTAATGTTAAAAGAAAATGTGTATTATAACATTCATTAAAGTCGAGTATTATAATTTCATTTAGTGTTCTGGTATTTTCATATCTGCCCACACAATATATATATATTAATTTTATTTCTCTACTGTTTCAAATCTTTTGTGACGTTAATATATTATCCACTAAATATGTTTACTGAAGCGTGACATCTTGTCTCCAATACTTAATTTCAACTGACAGATCAATTGAGTCAACTACACCATAAATGCTTGTGTATATACCAAAAACTTGTTTCAACAATGTTTGAACTACATTGTTTCAATACAACTTGGATTTCTCCCAATTTATAATTGGTTAACTTTAGTTTTAAATTTAGTTGCTTGTTACAATTAACTTTATGTTCTATGGTTTGGAACCATTTTTATTTAAATTATATCTTCCTAAAATGATTATGAAAGCAGATTTTGACGTATAAAATATATAAAGCAAAGGTTGTGTGTTAAAGGTTATGAACATTTTGAAATGTATTTACATTTTTGTTGTGGTCTTGATCAGTTTATTAAAAGAAAAAAAAATTGAGGTTCATGTGCAAATATTTAGAAAACTCTAAGGAACTTCATTATAACTAGAATTAACCAAGTTTCACTGTATATACAGTGTGCTCTGAAGTTATATCATTAATATGCTGTGGTGGTTTTTGTTAGACACACTCGGCCTTCCACATATAGAATAGAAGCTGACTAATGTTTGCATTGAAAAGTTTAAATCTTAGCAGCTACCCATTGATGAAAGAATTAGGTGAAGAACTAGATTCAGACATTTTAACGAACTGGAGGTATATATATAGCGATGGGAACCAATTAAAATTTCTTACTGGTTGATTAAAAAAATTTAATCAAAATTTAATCAAATTTTTTTATCAGTTTTTAAATGTCAACATTTATTTGAAAAAGAAATGAAGTATTTTGGTAACTATATGATATATTAAACTTTTCTGCAGCATAGTGGAAATCACTAAACCCCCCCCCCACCCCTGTAAAATATATCTTTTTCAAAATGAAGTAGGCTTTCTTCCAATTTTCAGTAGTAAGGTGTATAGGAAAGTGTGTTTCATTGAGAAATCAACTATACAAAATATGTCTGGGCTTGTCAGTGATAGAATAAGCAAGGTTCCCAATTGTCCTACTTTTGGGTAAAATGACCTATTTGTGTCCTGCTTTCTAGGTTTTGTCCTACTTTTTTTAATAAAATTTGTGTAACTTTTTTTAAATGAAAATAGAATCATCAAAATATTGCCAAATAATACAAATGTGGTAGATTGTAATTAATGATTCTGCCAAAGTAGAAGTTGTATCATTTTTTCAGGTTGTTTGCGGGGGAGGGGTGGGTGTATGGGGGAAATGTGGTTTACTAATTGTTCTGCTGCTTACTTTGAGGGTTCAAAAACTCATTTTGAGTTGTCATTAAAAACTTCTGTCTGGATGATGGAAAAAATAATTTTGTATTCACTACTTCATGGTCTTTGATATTCATTGTACAGTAATTAGCATTCATCATTCAAAATTATGGTGCATATTTTGTGTATAGGTGAAAAAAACAGTTTTTGCATAACAAAGCAGTTGGATACATAGGCCTATAGGTACATGTATGTAAGGAGAAGTGATGAGACATCTGGTATATAAAAATATATCTGATCCTTTGAATTTGTTGTTGCCTGTTGATCGTTGGAAGGCTTGTGGGCAGTGAAGGACAGGTCACCACCGCAGATTTAAGCCGGTTTGACTGTGTCTATGCTTACAGACACTGGTCGACCTTTTATTAGAATTTGGAAGACTTTTTTTCTCCCAATTTTGACAGCACCTGGTAAGGTCCCTCATACAGAGGTTCTAGGCTCTGTGCAGAGAAAAGCGTGAGAGCATGACAGCAGGTCCTTGCTAACAAAAACTGTGTTTTCCATAGCAAACAGTCTGTCTTGGACTTTGATTTTCCATGGTGGTCTTTAATTGATCAATGGCGCTTGATAGATCTGGGTGATGATGACTAGATACAAAAAACTCTTCTGGAAGTCATATAGGTGCACCATAAACCACTTCTGTAGCAGTGGCTTGCAAGCAGGGCCGTATTTACATTTTTGCTGCCTGTGGGCTATACAAATTTTCCTGCCATTACTAATAAATTATAAACAGACAAAAAAGTGGTACTGTATATATTTGCGGCTAAATTTTACTTTTCTGTCATGTATTCGTATCCTATTCCAATCCTTAATGATTGTCATATAATGAGGGGTGCTCAACTTCCGGCCCACAGGCGCCTACACATTGATAAATTTAATTTGAATGTATGCACCATACATTCGAATATGAAAGTATCTCAGCACCAATCAATGGTGCCAAAATACTTTCTGCGTACTTGGTTATAGTCTAGCAACAAAATCAATAATGCATTACATAATATCTATACATATGTTTAACCGCACGTCCTAAAGTGTATTTTTAAATAGTGAAATGCTTTTTCAAAATTGTTTTGTGGACCGAATAAAATTATAGACGGGACCTACCAGTTGTTTGTGCACTCGTGTGATTTAAATGCTTGCATTACTTGAATGTTGAGAGTGTCCCACAATTGGCTGACGGTTTCAAAATGGGAATAGCAAGAAAATGGTGACAGATAATAAAGTCATTCTTCCAGAATGTAAATGTGCAAAATCAGGAATTTCAGCTATGTAATTCATGTTTCAAGGGATTGTATAGTATAACCTTTTATATGGACAACCTGTGCCGAAAAACTGATTTAAAAAGTTGTTGCCCTGTCTCTTCTGACGCCAACAAAGAAATTTCCACGTTTCTAAGTGTAATATTCGCAGATATATCTGAATTCAAAAATCTGAGAAAAGTTGGGAAAGAAGCATTGTCCGTTAGTTTTTGCTGCTGCTTCTCCCAATTTTCGAATTCAAATATCTCAGTGAATACTTAGAAACAAGGAACTTATTAATTAAACTGCTTTTGTTCCTTCCATTTTTGTTCTTTTCCCTATGCCACTTTTACATTGAAAGCTACATAATAAATATAATACAAAGATTATGTAAAAATTATTTGATAAGTTAATTTAATATTTAATAGGTAGGATAACACATTTTATTTATTCATGTTATTCCAAAATCAATTTTTGTGAAAATTTTTACACAATATTCAAAAATGAGCCATGTTTAAAATCAGTGACCAAAAATACATTACAAAACTTTATGGTTTCCAAAATTTAGTACGTTCAGTTTCCAGAAAATTTTCCATAATTAATTTTACAAGTCTGAAGAATGAAATTTATTTTATTAAATTGCTTCTAAATATGAATTAATATGGGATTTACTGAGTGGTAATTAATTTTTCTTATTAGAATTAAAAACAAAATTAGCAATGACTAATATACACTCGTGTGCAAAATTAAGAGAATTAGTACATTATGTTGAATTCCTGAAATACTAGTGGACAGATTTTAATGAAATTTGTTACGAATACACAGTTATACCAGAGAAAGAGATGTAAGATAAAAAAGTCATAGTATGCACACATGATTGTCAGTAACGCTCATCATTGCAGGAATGTCCAAAATCCACATTGCAAGATTGAATTGAAAATGAGTAATATGGGGTATGGTCCCCTCTCACAGTCAGACAGGTCCCAAAGAGCGATGGCATACTGGACACAAGGCAGTTGAGGAGTAACTGTGGCAATCGGTCCCACTCCTGCAGCAATGCAGTTTTCAGTTCCGGGATGGTTCTCGGAGGGGGATGATGAGATGCAATTGCCCTCCCAAGAGTGTCCCAGACATGTTATATAAGATTTGGGTCGAGATCTGGCTGGCCAATCCATATGCCGAATATCCTCACTTTCCAGATAATCTTTGACCAGGTGAGGCCAATGAGAACGAGCGTTGTCGTCCATGAACAGGAACCAACTGTGCCAGTCAAAAGTTGAGCATATGGCTCTAAGATTTCCTCTCTATACCTCCTAGCAGTCAGAGACCCTCTGTCAAATACATGGAGGGGTGTGCGGCTGTCCAACATGATGCCTCAAATAGACACAACGTGCGAATTCTCTTAATTTTGCACACGAGTATTTGAGAATGAATCGGGGGGAAAAACAACATTTACCATCCTAATGAGGTAGAAAGAGAGTGTAGCTGTACAAAACACATGCGTTCCGCCCACACGCATGTGTACGCTTATGTATTCGACACTGAATATTTGCATACTTCTTCTGTGGCATTATTAGTACCTTTGGTTCAGTACTTTTTGTGAAAATAGACACAAATGTGCAAATTCTCTTAATTTTGCACACAAATTATATATATATAACTTGTGTTATATATATTATACAAGTTATATATATATATATATATATATAACCATATTGTGGTCTTTTGTTTCTATATTTCATTGTGGTACATGTAGTTTGATACAGTGCCACATTTCTTAGAATAATCACCACATACAGACTGTATGCATTGCTGTATAGAAAAAAAACCATCAATATATGACATTTTGTTTATGAACTTAACATAAGGCCCTACATCCGCTGCACATTTGATAAAAAATTTATTGAATGCTTATTTTTAATTTCGGAAATATTTGCTAAATGCTCACTAATGCTTGCCAATTTTAAAAATGCATTGGAAATTGTTTTTTGAAACGAAAATTAACATCAGGTTTCCAGAATCGGAAATACGGACGCACTATGTTCACACCCTTACAGAGGATTCCAAATTACTTAAGATTAAATTGTGGCGATTGTTCATAAATTATCTATAAAGAAGACTCTTACAAAATACAAAACGTATGAACTTATCAGAAATGTGTGAGTAGCTATATTTCATATTTACTTATTTTGTTTTCGTCAGAAAATTGTAAAATGAAGAGGAGCTTTTTCCGTTTTGTTGGTAATCCTGCATTTATAATCAAATGTAGTTTTGTAATATTGTGTACAATTAATAAAAATGCAGGTTCTGCCAAGCTCCACATTTGTTCCCCCTCTTTTTTTTCAGGAAAATGTCACATGAGAAGAGCTGTTCTTAGAGGACCAGTAAATGGAATCATGTGACCCCACCTACCATTCTGTACCACAATTTCTTTATATTTCAATTAGTGACTGCAAACAGATGTTGTTCTGGATTGACCAGCTTCATCCCATTTCGATTCTCAAATAAGTTTAAAAAAATCATATTGTAATTGAATTCATCCATTCGATTTATAGCACTTGACACTGTTTCTATCCCACCAGATGGTCAATTATAGCCCACTCTTCAAGACTCTCACCAAAGCCCCAACCGGAACCAATAAAAGCATCTCTGTTGCAGGAGATTCTTTCTCATATGGCAGGCATCGTTAAAATCAGTGGAATGTTCTGTCTTTTTACCTTCAAAGAGAGCCGAAATGGAGCTATTGAAATTTTCTTTGTGGTCAGCTGGGAAGGGTGCAGCAGCCTCCAGTCATGGAAAGAACCCTTTTTTCGTCCTGACCACTGTACCAACATTCTCTATAGATTGCTCTTCGAAGAAGATACCCTGGCCCCCCCAGGGCCGTCATTTCAACTTTTTCCGGCGGAGGGCAAAGAACATGTTCTCAATGTGTATATATATATACCATTTTTAGTGTATTTTCAAAAGCCAGTGGGGCCGCAATGCCCCTCCCCGATCCCCCCAAATGACGGAAATGATGGGCCTGACCCTCCCCCAATTTTTTAGGGGATGTCGGCTGAACTCTTGTTATTTTTCCAACACCTTCAGTAATCTGAAATGAGTGCTGCTTCGCTTCGCTCACCCTCCCACCTCTACTTGTGACAATATTTAGGAAGGCCGCACACTGTAAATAGGAAAGTTAGACAATCATATATTTTTTACTTAAACGCCAGTCTGTGTGGAAAAAACACAAAAAAATAAACACAATATGGTTTAATAATTATATATTATTTACGATAGAAATGACACTTCCACACGTGAATTTAAAAAAAATGTTTTTTTTCTCCCCCCCTCTTTCTATACTCCAAAATTTGCAGCCCTGGGCTATAGCCCGCTTAGCCCCCTGTAAATACACTACTGTCTAGGAGATCAAAAAAGTTCCCGTCACACTCAGACAGTTAAGAGATGTGTCAAACTTGTTAACAAATTCTCAACCAAAGGATGTGGACATGGAGCTAGAGATGACTAAACCAGATCTACACTATTATCAAGATCATTTGTGCTTGGTTTCTTTAAAAATTAGACTTTGAATGTGTGTACTTAGAAAAGAAACAGAAGTAGCAGTGAACCACTGAATCCTAGTCAATTTTGTTAACTAGTTATAAAATATAATGTAAATTACACCCCAATTTACGCATGCAAATTGGTAAGCAATTATTTAGTCAGGTGGTGGCCCTCCAAAAACTAATTTGCCTGAGGGCCAATGATATGCTTGAGATGCCCTTGTGACTTTATAAGCAGTTTTGTAATTTGAGTATGTTGTTAAATGCAGGATTTATGTAGTTAAAACAGGCAATTTAGTCATTAAAATCTTACCCTGGGCTGCATTAAACAGCTTCTTCATAAACTGATACAAATCATTTGTCTGATTCCTAGCTTGTAGATACAATACATCAAAAATTACTATTTCTTTTGAAAATTAGTCCATTCAATTACATCCATTGCTTGAAATTTTACAGACAAAATGTTTTTTCCTACTAAGAGTAAGAGATAAAAATATTTCTGCAATTATTTTTATCTCTTACTCCTGATTTGGCAACCAGTGGGGTGGCACAGATCGAATAGATGCTCAAGGAATTGATTCATGCACTGGTAGACTTTGAGAGTTTTATTATTGGGACGGAAAGGGTGCAGTATTGACTATCCAGAATAGGTAAACCCATAATGGTACCGAGATAAAAGGACTAATTCAGATCAGGCGGACTACCTGTAGATGTGAAATGGTGTGTAACCTTTACCGTTAAGGATGCACCACTACCTGGTGCTCCACCTGTATGTACATGAGAGATTACACAAAATCATATTCGTGATATATGTATTATTATTACCTTCTTGGAACAGAGCATTGGTATTTTGGTTTGAGAAAGCATTAAGGCCCCTTTACATGTAATCTTTCCCTTGCACCTGGAGCAGGAGGGTCTTGCACAAAGGATCAGATGTGGTTAGAACTTTGGCATTCCAACAGCGTGTTTTTAAAGTGAGATACATTCTTGTGCACGCTCTTTCTCGTGTAAAAGCCACTGTTCAGAATCTTGTGTGTAAAGGGGATCGTGTGGCAAAATTCAAACGCTTTTCCATGCTGTGTGGAGTTTTGGAATGTACAACACTCCACATTCCTGGCTGAAGTTTTTTCGCTGTTGGCAGATCAAATTCTGCTGACATTTGCTCAGAAAAAATATAGATTTAAGAAGCTTATTATTACTATGGGGATTATTCATTTTGAAAGATAACTTCAATAATAATCAATTTCAGTCATTATTGATCAAAATTACCGTTACGAATTCATCATAACTGTATTTTCTAAATTTTATTGGTTATTCCTGAAATTAGAATTTTACGGAAAAAAAATACAATATCATTCAAATACGATTATCTTTTTTTTTCATCAATTATTGACATGGTATGCAGCCGATATTTGTTTTTTATACTTTTAAATATCAGACAGAAAAATAGATAAAACACTACAAAATTATTATTCTTCAAATTGTAGTGTTATTTTGTAGGGATTTATTTTAGATATTTTTAAAAAATTCTTGACAGATCGGTTGTATTTATTTCATCAAAAAATCATTTCAATCTATTAAATCAATATTGGTGAGCATGAGCAGTTATAAAAATACCAAAAATAATAAATAAATAGAATTATTTTTAAATTTTCAAATCTGTACACATATTCTTACACGTGTAAAGCATGCTGTTTTGTGTTATAACAGCAATAAAATTATGCGAATAGCAATACCTGTCTAGTTGGATATCATTCATGTGATATTGGGTGGTTTTAAATAAAATTGGCGATAACCTTATATTACGAAATGTCCCTTATACTTCGTATTTTGAACGTTGCTTGATCGGCAGTTCTGAAATTGTTTACAGCTATCACACATGCAGAATCATACGTGTAAAGGCGCCTTTAGTCTCCCTGAACGTGGAATGTCACCAACCTGCTGTGTCAAAATATAGAGATGACTATTTCTTTGTTTTCACCACAAAATATCATCGTGGCTGGGTGTGGAACTCTGTTGTTCAATGGCACAATATGAACCCGAACATCCACTATGGCACATTTTTGCTCTTTGGAATTATTAGTCTGCGTCGCCTAGTCAGTTGGGATTTTGAGATGTAAATAGTATGTTAATCAGGTCTGCTCTGGTTCGCAGATTATTTCTGCTATTTACTTATTTTTTGCCAGTCCATAAATTATTTTCCCTATATATCTATTTTTCCGGCGGTCTGCAAAATTATTCAATTACTTTCACTGCTCTGCAGTTGAAGAACACTGAAAAACCCATGCCCAGTGACACTTTTGCTTCTGTAGTGAAATTGCAATATGTGAAAAATGGAATTATCATCTTTCTTTAATGAAGATAACTATATTACACATATACAACTCCAGGCTTTGTTTAAATGTATCAGAAAGCCCCTGCAACATTTTTTGCCATACTTCTGAAAGAGTTCAACTAGGTTTCTGGTATTTTCCATAATTTCCTCAACTTTTCCATATGAGCTTCTTTACCCATCTTCCTAGAAAAAAAAACTTTTTTAAAATAAGTTAGCTTTCTTATATCTAGATATAATATATTGAAGTGAGAAAATTTATCAACCTAAATGCTATTTATAGCTAAACACAAGCTTTTTCAAGCAATAACTTTACTTGTATGAAAAGATATGATTATCCTATACAAAGACATAAGTTGAGAATACTATGTTTCAAACGCAGTCATCAGTTACACCACTCTGTTCTAACTGTCCCAGGTCATCTTGTACCCACTTTATTGAAGTTAAAGAACATGGAGCAGAACAGCTTCTCATTCCTAGAAACTTGTCCACAAGGATCATTTCAAGAATTATGATCGAGAAGCACCCATGTCACAATACTTGAGAAAACTGTTTAACTGACCGGCGGTCCTGCGCGTATGTGAAATTGACGACATCCAAATGGTCTCAGCCGTATTTTCACGTGTGAACTTTTCAACTTCCAAATGGTCCTGGACGTAAATATACTGCCTTGCTTTCCCCCCATAAAGAATCACTAAGCTGGCTTAGCATACGCCCCTCTCTTTTCTCCACAAAATGACCATTGTACTCGCAAAAGCGCTGGGTGTTGAAAACCACAAAATGGCTTCTGCCACTTCGGCGGGAGGGGACAGTTTTCAATTAACTTGGCAGATACAGATGTTTGACAAGCACCTTTTGAATGGTCGGTTCAAAGAAGCCTTAATCCTTTTGTAAATAAAGAGGAATTTTCAGAAAGTATAAAGAAGGCTGTCTTCAGCAATAAATGCCCCACCTAAAAGGCTCATTTTTAGCTTATTATAGAAATTCTTATCGCTTGATTGTAGGATATATACTGACATTCACTTTTATTTTGGCGTGAAAATTATTTACATCTCATTGACTGCAAAACACTGAATACAGGATAGAGATAAACAGGATTCCCCCACCCGAATTGTGACATCCTGGCTTTTCAGTGATTTTAATTTTTTATCAGTATAGGCGAAATTTTTTAATTTTACTTTTCATTTGTTTATCTTTACCTCTTTATCACTGCTCAAGTACAATACAATTATCTGATGTGATTGGAAAGCCCTTACATCAGAAAACCAAATACAGTATCATGTTGATTTAACGCAGAGCATAATTTTTTGAGAAAAATTTATAGTGAAAGTGAAAATTTTAAAGACTGTCATATATACCTCTAGAGTCCAGCGATCTTCCCTCTTGTGAAAGTTATATGCTGGGCAGTGATTCTAAGATCGTGCTGCCACCTCTCCCACCCCCCCTGGCAAAGTGATATTCTGGGGAGGGGGCAGTATTTCGATGGAAGTAAACAGTTTACATATTTACATACTTTCGAAAATTGTAATGTTCCAGAATTTTATCATGTAAGCCCAATGAAGACATTAGACCCCCGGACTATGCCTGGATCAGCCCATACTTGTGAACAAGTACAGAACTCCAGAGTCGGGTGAACGTACAGAGAAAGCATATGGCCACATATGCGCATCACATTTGTGGTAAGCCATACATAGCATGTATGAAATTCGATTAGCTTTGCAAACTATGCCATTATAATGTTCAGTAAAATCAAGAATGCGGCTTATTTGCAATACCTAAATCCACGCATGTATCCAATTGCTTCAACATTTCATTGCTTAGTTGATCATTTTCAGCTAATATCAGTATTTGTAAAAATATATATAAATTTTTATGGTATATCATTGTTCATCGCTTCGCTGAGCTATTGCTCTAAAAAAATAAATAAGCCAATGACACTCGTGTGTGGCCTTTTTTTTTTTTTTTAAAATTTAATCGGTTGTAATGAAAATGAAAAAAAAGCAGTTGAAGTGGAAATAAATATAAGCATGTTATCACATTGTTGACCGGTGATGAGTAAACTCGTACTTTCAAGCAGGATAAACAATGCTTTTATAAGTTGAGAAACCACAGAAAACGAACTAAAGTAGACCACCACTGTGCCGCCAGCGAGGTACAAATCTGAATACTTGTGACGAGATCCCAGAATGATGTCCGCACGACCACACAATAGCCCTACAATATACTAAGGAGCCACGGGTGAAAATCCAGTAAAAAGGTATGCTGTAAAAGCTGAGCCACGGCTTACGATTAAGCTTTCTGTGTAAAAAAAATGTGCAGCTCATCTATCAATTCCTCACACTTATGTGACAGGACATGAATAAGCTTGTATGTGTTCATCAAGCACAATGCCTAAACATTGAACGAAAAAAAGTACATTTAAATTAAAAAATAAAATACAATTTTTTTTATTGTATCTTTTGGTCATCACACTTCTTATAAAATGTGTGCTTCTTATAAAAAAACGAAAGATCCAAATGGTTGCCTGACTTCTTTTTTCCCATCTATCTGGTGACCCAGCTATTAGATATGTCGGAAGAGTTACGAAACCGTGGGTGCTTGACTTAAGCTTTACATGGAAACTGAGGCTTTTTGGATCACGTGATATTCCTCTTTTCTTGAGAGATATCACGTGATCCAAGGGATATCCTTGAAGGATATCAAGGTAACTAATATGGCGACTCATGAAAGAAACAAATCTAAATTGAAGAAACATAGAAATTAATCTTTTTTTTTTTCCTTTTTAATGGGAGCTAGATATTTTGAAATTTTTTTTAACTTCAAGTTATCGATCTGCCTGTTTTTTCTTCAAAAAATGCTTGATTAAAGCTGCGGAATTTCTTCAATGTAATTTATATGGCCCATAATTAATTTCAAAATATCCTAAACTATATGGATTGAGATGCAATTGGATAATATAAGACAATACGGAGACATTAATTTTCATTTTCGCACTTGAGAAGATATAAATAAAAAGTTGAAAACAATGTTATTGCATGGATATCCACCTTAAAAGTGGGTCTGACTCATTATTTTATATTTAATTTTCTGGACTTCTCTAAGTGAACTCAATATTTCGAAAATCAAAAATGCAATTCAATTTTTCAAATTATTGATGTGGCAGAAAACCTCACTAAATTTCTGCATTTCTACACTAAAATCTGCAATTTTAACTCTATTTTTTTATTTCTCTATGGGGATCATCTAGTGTTTGTCCCTCAGAGTGATGCTGATGATGACGTCTATTCAAAAAGCTTCATTGATCCCTGAATAAATTTTGGGGGTGCTCAGATCAGTGGTACAGAATACTGTAGCTACTCGAACACTCACTGCACCCTCTGGCTCGACCACCACTGCCAGTCATCCACCTAAATGCAAGAATTTTACTTATATATTGTGTAATCTTTTGACTAAGTACTGCACTGTCAGTTGCCTTCCCCAACCCGCAATAAATTTCTGGCTACGGCTCTTCCAATAGCGCCATTTTCCACATAATAGACAGGTCATATCATAGGTCTTGAGGTCAAACAACCTAACATAACATTTATTTGCACAATATGTACTTAGGAAGAAATTTAACGATCAAAAACGGTTCAGTTCCTGGATGTGAAATGGGCCAAAGTAATTGAATTTAATTAGTGAGACAAACTAATTTCTTAGTTAAATAATTACCGTACTCCCCCAACATTAGCTGGCATGCCGGGAATCAGTGAGGGAGACCAGCATGCTGAAAATATCCATATTTTCCTGAATGCCGATAAATTTGATTCACAGATTCTGGGAAATTCTTGAATATCTTTATATTTTATTAATTTATTTCTTATCAGGAAAACAGATTATACATATGATGGCTCTTAGTGAAAAGTAACAGTTGAATATTTAATATCAGAATGAATAAGTGTGTGTGTTATGAAAGATGATAAATAAATAAAACGGACAAGATGGATATATCTATGTATATACTGTAATTGGAAATTTCAGTAATGTAAGTTGTAATGAAGAAATTTAAGTTGTATAGGTATATCTCAATGTAGATTATGAAAGAGGGTGTGAGTGGGGAGGGGGGAAGGAAAAAGGAAATGAAATATCTCAGAGAAAATCAGAAATATTGCTCAATGTCTGTACTGTAATTGAAAGAAGGTAAGATTTGATTAGTCTTCTATACATGTGTATGAACAGGGCCTCAACTAGGTGCTTGGTCACCCATGGCAAGCGCACATTTTGACGCCCCTTGTAATGTTGAAGGAGAGATTTTAGAATGCAATTTGTGACCCCTCGGGTCCAGCACCCGGAGCACGAGACCCGCCTGCTCCCCCTAGTTGCGGCTTTGTGTATGAATTAAGGCTGACAGTTGAATTCATATCAGATGGCAAAGAGTTATAAAATTCAGGAACTATGTAAGTAAAATACTTTCTTTTCAAAGTTTTATGAACACAAGATAATTCATAGAGATTCAATTTATTCCTGAGGAAGAACGAGACAAATTAATATTTAAAGAACACTGATTTTTGAAAATGAGGAAGATTGATTTAGAAAAAAAAATATGTATATCAACTTTATTCGGAAAATCCATTGATTCAGCTGAATGCATGCTGTTTTCCTATTATAACCTCACTTTTTCCAGCATGCCGAAAGTGACCAAGACCACAACATTCAAAAAGCTGGAGTCCCTCGAGTTTTACGGCATGCCTGCCAATGCATGTGAATATGGTAAGTTTCTTAAAATTTTTAAGTAAAATAATTTGATAGTTGTTCAAATCAGCACTCGTGTAATCAGTTCCATTTATCCCATATCTTTACTTTAAAAGTGAAAAATACGTTAGCAGAGGAATGGGAAAAAGGATGAGTCCACAAAAAGCCAAGTTTTGAACTTCGTTTGAATCCTTTTACGAGAGTACACACCTTTTTTTTTCCTCTACTACAAAGAAGCATTCAACAGTGGGCAGAACAAAAATTTTAAATCACACAAGACTAAATCCGATATCCCGCTGTTTGTACGGAGGGAAGGAAAAATGGTTAGAGTTTTTCGAAGTAGTTTTGTGACAATTACCTGAACCTTTTTCAAGTCGATTTTCTCAACACCCTAGAACAGTGAGTCGGTTAAAATCAAGTGACGTGAAAGAGAGACTTTTCTCTCTAGTACCTTTTCTCTGGCCAATAACCGGCAAGTCTTCAGTTTTTTTTTTGTAGTTCTGGCATTGCACTCTCTTTTTTTTGCTATTTTTGATCATGATTTTGCTTATGAACATAGTGAGTTTTTTCTTTTTAATTATTCGGTAGTTAAATATTATTTGTGATGATTTTTTCAGATAAATAATTCAATTGGGTTATATAAACCATACCTTAATTCCTAAAGAACTATGGAACAATTGGAATTTGTTCTGATGGAAGGATTTAGTTTACTGAAACACGATTGTATTTGATACTGAATAATTGATAATAATATTATTTTTTGTGAATAATCAAGGCAAATCAATATTACCAAAGTTACAAGAATTTAACACAAATGTTCTCTAATTAATTTTTTTTTTTTCGAAACTATACATTACACATAACCCCCTATATGTAGAGCTGCAGCAATTTTACAACTCTTAATATGTGAATTTCAAATTTAGTACGATCAATTGCAGAATGCAGACACAAATTCCTTATTCAGCAAATAAAAATGCATCAATTGCCTGCTTTTCGTAAGAAAAAATATTATTCATGTGATAAAATAATATGGAAATATTTTTAATATTTTATATATTAATAGCAATAATAAAAAGAAAAAAAGGTATGAATTTTTTACTAATGAAAAGCCATTGCGAGTGTAAAATGCCATCATCCCCATTCCTGCACTGCTTGTTGATGGAGCTGGTTGCAAAATTTCCTTCTTCTCCCTATATAGTCATAAACAGTAGGGGTAAGGAGTGGATGTCTTATAGGCATGAGAAGCTGGTATACCCTCCTGGTCCTTCAGAAATGAAGGTGAATTCATGAAATAAATTTTGCCAAGTTCTTCTCCAAACTAGCACTATAGTGTGCCAGTGACATTACTGGTTATCCAGTTCTTTTATCCTCAATGAACAAGTGTGGATGCAAATGCAGCTATTTTGGTACTATAGAAATAACAACTTACTGATGCAAGTGCTGCATGTAAATTTTCAATAATTTCAAATGATGAGAAATTTGAGCCATCATATATACCAGGGGTGGCCAACTTCTCTCTGTTCGAAGACAAATATTAAGGTCAGATGCTGAGTCGCAGGCCACATCAGGGACAAAACTTTGTACACGTGTTTAATGATTAAAACTTTGTAAGCGTTTTACACATAAGCCGCATGCACAAAAAAAGGAGAGAGAACTCTGGCATATAAGTTTCACCCAGTATGATTGCTTGGTATGGCATTGCCAGGGCTGTCTTAAGAGTATCATAGGTCTCCTGGCTAAGTGATTTCACTGAGGCCCTACCTATTAAATTATCGAAAAATTCAACTACTCATTTTTCTGAGGACCAGGGGGACTACTCTTCTCTTGAGGTGCCCGGGTGGGCCCATGTGTTAAGACGGCACTGGGCATTGCAGGCCACAAACATTTTGACTGGATTTATTAACTGTAATTAACTAAAAACTCTTCATTTAATTAAATACTAATTATAATTATTAATGAATTATTAACTGAACACTTAATTTTTTAGAAAAGAGTATATGTTCTCTCATAGATAGTGAAATCAGCACAGAAGGGAACTGCGTAAATAGCTGCAGTGTGGACTACAATTTCTTACCAGACCAGACTCAACTGTTTGCCCCATGCCCAGCTCTCAGGGCTGATAGTGGGACTACAGACGGGCTAGTTAACAGACTAGGAAGGTGTATTTAATGTATGTCAGTAAGACCGGGCTGCTTCTGGCTTCTCACTGGATAGAATTTTTCTAGTGAGGAAAAAGTCTGAAGATCCACTCTGCAAGTCCACAAAACTGGACTTCAAAAATTTTTTGGGGTTGACATCTGATTTTTTCCAAGTTTCTTGGCAACTCACTAGATTCAGGCAAGTCAGTAAATCCTTTTATGTGTGGTCTTAGAAAAATTTTCACTGATGGCTGGATTTTGGACTTTGCTTTATTCATGGTTGCAAAACTTTTCCCAAGCACTTTGCGATAGAAATATGGTATTGGTGTATCTTTCCTTCAATTTATCAAACATTGTGAACTTAATCTTCCTCTGAGATTTTTCTGGATGAGATTTTTTAGCCCTTGAGTTGATGTCAGTTGCTCGCAGCTCAGCCAAATCTTTTTTGTGTGCCTCAAGTATTTTTTTTTAGTTTTACTTACTTAAAAAGAAAATTTTTAAGGGAAATTTAGCTCATTCAGATTACCATCAATGACCTCTAATCATTGTGAAAAAAAATCTGCTACTATTACTTCCAAAATTCCTGTAGTAGGTTTTTGAAATCAATCATGTGGCCTTTGTATTTAAAGAGGTTTTGTGGTTTGTGTTGAAAATATATTTATTTTTTTGTGAAACCAGAAATAACATTTTTTTCTACTTTAATAGCAATTTCTTCAATCAAAACTAATACCAAAAATATAAGTATATACCAAAATATAATATAACAGTTTTTTCATCACGACCCGTGGGTCAGCTGTTGGCCACCTCAGATATATACCAATTTATATACTGCTAAGTTTATTTTTCAAGCTAAAGAGAGAGTTTTCTTCTCCCATTTAACTTCTTGGACAAGAAGTAGGACTTTTCATGGACATTATTTAAGATAAAAATGGTATATTAAAAGATTAACACAAAAATTTAACCAACCATATTTTTATGAGTACTTCTATATGTCTGAATTTAAAAAAAATCACAAATATTTTAAATCTACAATGACACATCAACATATTTTCAATAAGATCAATAGAATTTCTGAACAGCTGCATTATTTCAAACTTTAAATTGTGTTGAAAATCTATTGTTATACCTTATGTTCATGCTACATGATTAGTTACAAAAAATTAATGTGATACATACATAACATTTTGTTTTGTAGATTCATAACTCAAACTTATTTTATGACTCTTCTGATCAGCCTTTTCTAAGATGTGCTTTCTTGAAAATCTAGATTTATTGAAATAAGAAAAATAAAGAGAAAAAATAATATAAATATAAAATGCCTTCAAAAATCTACAACATATATTCAGTATTTGTGTCAGAGGCTAAGACCTAAAACTGTAACTTTAATAGCCTAACTCAAGGGTTCTTAAACTGTGCACCTCCAACCTTTGTCAGGGTCACTGCTCCGCGCCACCCCTGACAAAGGTTTTTTTAAAAAATATTCTTGGTTAAACAGCTGTGGGAGCTCGCAGATAAGCATTGAATAGGGTAAAGAGGCACCGTGGGTGGAAAAAGTTTGAGCACCTCTGGCCTAACTGGAAAAGACAAAGAGAGGAAAAATTCACCTATGAGTTACTTCCCAGTCTCTGTGAGCCTCTACATAAGAAACTATCTTTCCTTCATTATGAGTATAGTACATTTTCATTTTTGGACAGTTTCATTTTGGTTAACAGAGATGTTGCATGTTTTTAAAAATATATATAGTATAATAAACACAAAGGCTACAACAGACAAATTGTGCCACAAGTTAGCTGAAGAAAAAAGATAAAACACAGAGAGTCATTTAGAAAAATAAAAAATGCAGTAAAAACTTGTATTTGAATACAAAAAAATACATTGTTAAAGTAGAACAATAAGATCGCTGTATCCATAATAAAAAACAATGCATTCAAATACATTTCAGAAGATGAAAGAACAATTTGTACAAATATCACTTTTTTTTTCATTATAGATATCAATACCAATCATATTCAAAGTTATAATTCTATTTCATTCAAATATTACATTAAAATTGATGCATCTTATGTCATTTTTCAAAATAATGAAACATTTTTTAAATTTCTGTGCTACAAGAATAAAATTCTTGAATGGGATGGAATTTGTGCACATATGGTTTGCATATACCCAGCAATTTAAGTCACAAAGGTAGTTCTTCACTATTTGGGGTTTCAGATATTTGCAAAAGGGACTAGAATCAATAATTTGCAGATACAGTGTTTCTACTTTCCTCTCCTTTGTATTTTCCTCCTTTGCTCATTTCTTGGTAATAACAATCACCCATTACTGCAGGACTTCATAAACTTTTGCCCCTGTGACGCTTTTGAAAATAAGATTAGAATTTAAAATTATGCCATAAACATTCCCAATCATTTGTTTTTTTTGGCTGCAAAGAGAGCTTCACTTTGAAAAAGTAAATGTTTTTGGATTTCAATGCATTTGGCAATGACTCCAACATTACTTCATTGATTTCCTTGCTGCCAGTTATGTTTGCCTTCATTTGGTAATTTCCTTCCACCACTTACTCAATTTCTTATTCTTTTGTTTAAGTGCTTTGCCAAAATTTTTTGAATTGTATTATTATTTTCCATACTAAGAGTTTATCCCAGTGGTTCTCAAACTTTTGTCACTCATGGTTCATAGGTTAAATTATATTGGACACGATAATGTGTGTTATTTCCAATTGAGCTGTTATTTTCAATTAGTGCATTGCTGTGATTTAGTGGATGCCATGAAAATGCCTTAAAACCCAACAGATATCACACAAAATATTTGAAAATCCTAGGTGTGCCATAAAATGTAAATGTTTTGGAGTCTCTGGAGCATAGTTTCCCAACCTTTTTTGTCCCATCGCCCCCTTCTTCAGAAATGTTTTTCTCCTATCACCCCCAATGCAATCTAACCATAGGATCCTATGTTATACCAGTAGCTTCTACTGCCCCCCTGGAACATTCCATCACTCCCAAGGGAGTGTTAATGCCCATGTTGGGAATCACTGCTCTGGAATATAGAAATGAGTAAAGCAAAGGATAATTTTAAAAAATTGCCTCAGCAAAAATTGGAAATATGTATAATGTAATCGATCATATTATGATCATAGCTATTTACAATAGTTTTCAAGCAATGCAGACTAGTAAGATTTTTATTTTTCTGGTAAATTAAAATTTTAAAAGATTAAGATGAAAACATGACTCCCACATAGATGTGCTGACAGCTCCAGCCTGTAAAGAATCTTAGTCATTTAAATTGTTCCTAATTTTTATGGCATAAATATATTATATTGTGGAGGGGGGAGCAGGGCTGGTTCTGGGCATTTTTCAAGTGTAAGCGTTTATTTTGATGATAAAAAATTGCCCCTCCCCTTCAGCTCATATCCTAAAAAATTACTCCCCTTTAGTTAGCACCCTAAAAAATTGTCCCTTTTCAGTTGGTGCCTTCTGCAGCTGTGTAGTTCACAGGAATCAAGATGCAGCCCTAGCAGGGGGCATAAAAATTCCCTACCCGAAGACCTGCCAGAAATCATGGCCTTGTGGCCCGACTCCAGGATGTGGGGCCACAAATGACAACAATAAAAAAAAAGCCACAAAAAAAATGTTTAGAATCACATGCTGCTTTAGGATTTTTGTGTACTCAGATTATGTCTAGCCGTGCTCTCCTCTCGTCATTTTCTTGTGTAGCTGGTCAATTTGTCATGGTCCACTATTTGGGAAGAAAGCTGAGAAGGGTGGCGTGGTATGAATTATATTATTGGGTTTTATTTTTTACATCATAAATGAATCACTAAATGTAAAAAGGGGTGATGTCACATTTTTTTCAATTTTTATGTTTTGATGGATTCATGTAATAGGATTCATGCCAATGCATCGTTTTATGGTAAAATGGGTCAAGTCTCGTCTCTAGATGCTGAGAAAAAACAGATGTTAAAAGTAAAAAGGTGTCAAGTCCAGGACACACACATGACCCCTTTTTACATTTAGTTCTCAAGACCACTAACAGGTGGCGCAGCAGGATTTTCCTGTTGAGTTACCTTCATAAGGAGGTTTTCTTCGTTTACATTGTTTTTGTTTTGTTATTTATTGATTTTTGTTTAAAACGTAGTTGTTGTTATTATGTAATTATGTAGTAATTATTAGAACAAAAAAGGAGCAAAAAATTTTATGATGCAATTATAGAAGCTAAAGAGCTTTGCCAAGAAAACAGCAATATTTTCTGTCTGTGTATTGACTTTATAGCTACTGTATCCTTACCTCGGATTCCAGTGCAAGATATTTACTACACTCATGTCCATAAATTGAGGATAATGCCAGCTCCGGCAAATAAAGGTTCAGAAACAAAACAAACGTTACTTATTCATAAAGCCCATTTATTAAACAAAAGATAAAGAACAAAAACGATGGTGTATGTATGATACCATTCATAAAAACTATGATTTTTGCTCCCTGGAGCAATTGTAAAAAATATCTCCTTTACAAAAACTTACTATTGCATGGTTGGTATGATGGTTAATACACTGTATGTCTCCCATGCGATGGAATACAGTCCGTACAACGCCTAGGCATGCTGAGTATCAAATTATAGATCTGATCTTAGGGAAGATCACTCCACTCAACAAGCAATGCTCTCCGAAGTTCCGGTACACATGTAGGAGGTGGTTGACGGGCTGCAACTCGTCGGCCAAGCATGTCCCACACATGCTCTATCGGATTCAAGTCAGGTGAGAATGCTGGCCATTCCATACGGGTTATATCCTCAGATTCAAGGCATTCGTTTACGATGTTTGCTCGGTGAAGACGGGCGTTGTCATCCATAAACACAAATTCTGCGCCCATGGCACCCCTAAACAAACATACATGTTGTTCCAGAATGATGTCCCGATAAATTTGGGCGTTCATCGTTCCAGTTTAAACATGCAGATCTGTTCTGGAACCCAGTATAATTCCACCCCAAACGAGCAATGCTGCACCACCGTAACGGTGTCGTTCAATGATGTTGTCTTGGTGGTAACGGGTACCTGGCGTTCTTCATATGAAAGTCTGACGTGAATCAGACTGCAAGCTAAACCTGGACTAGTCGGAAAACATCACACAAGCCCACTGTGACGATGTCCACATTGCATGTTCTCTACTCCAGGCTATAATCACTGCCGACAGTGAGTTGCCGTGAGTGGAACACATCTGACAGGCCTGCGAGCATATATACCAATATCTCCCAAACGTCTGTACACGGTTTGCCTTGAAACTGTGGTACCCGTGGCTGCAGATAGCTGACGAGACAGGTCGGATGCTGTGCGCCGTCTGCTTCTTTTGGCAGTTACTGCCAAATACCGGTCTTCATTCGGCATTGTAACTCAGGGACGACCTGTACTGTAACGTCTACTGACATTTCCGTTATCTTGGAATCGTTGCCAAAGCCTAGAGATGACACTTTGGGCAATTCCAAGTTCCTCGGATACTTCCATCTGAGTACGCCCACATTCCAGGCGGCCGATAATTCTACCACGTAAGAAATCATCCACATGCGTCCTCTGTGTCATAAGTATTTGCTTATGGCACTGAGCGCCTTACAGAACTCTTGTGAACAATTTTACTTCTTTGCCACCATTCCTTATATACCCCCCTCTTACACTCTCGTCATTGTGACGTACTATCGACATCATCTGGTGGCTTCCTGAAATTTGCATATCATTCTTGCAGATGTGTGTGATAATTCTACAGGTGAAATTTTTACTTTAGATTTCGATTTCCGTGTGATTCTGAATTATCCTTAATTTATAGACATGAGTGTATTTTAGGCAGCTGAGTGTTAATACCTTCGGTATTCATAACCTAAGAGATGGTAAAATGAAATGTTTCATTTATGACGAAACAAATGGAGGCAAAGGACCTAATAAAGTTATGTTCTGTTTGAAAAAATATATTGATGGAGCTGAACTTTTTATGGACAACTGTGGAGGGCAGAATAATAACACATTGATGAGGTTTTTGATGTTCTTAGTAGAGTCTGATTGTTTTGAGGAAATTAAATTTCATTTCCCCATCAGAGGGCATTCTTTTTTATCATGATAGGGATTTCGCCCTGATAAAAATACTTATCAAATACTTATCAAATACTTATCAAAGAATGTGAGATTGTACACAGTGGACCAATATGTGGATTTGACCAACCAGAATGCATCAAAGTTTACTGTACACAATATGTCAATGGTATTGGCTCACAAATCTTCCCACTAAGAAAACTTTGTGTACCACTAATAATACTCCAAAGCAAAGCTTATTCATCGACAAAACTTCCAGTAACCAAAGTAAAAGGGATGACTTGAATAAAGCAAAAAATACATCCCAATGGAGTATAACAATTTTTGGGACCAGATTTTTAGTGCACCAACCATTAACTCATTAGAGGCAACCGGAAGAGGAGTACTTTTGATCCCAGTCTAATAGAAAGTTTGTATAGTATAAAAAGCTAAATAAAGTTTGTTTCATTGCATGCATTATTTATGTGTTTTCCTGAGACTTTTCATTAGAGAATTGAGGCTCTAAAATGTTTAATTATAAAAAGGGGTCATGTCTGTATCAGATTTTATTCTCTCGTGGCTATTCTTAAGTAATAAAAATTTAAAATCTTCTCTCAGGGCTTCATTACATGCATTCCACAGACACTGCAATTAAATTTTTTTAATAAAAAAATTATTGGAGAAGATATGCATTTTTTGCCTCTCTTGAAAACTTGAGAAAATGTGACATGACCCCTTTTTACATTTAGCGATTCAAATTTACTGAACGATGGGGGGAGAGGAAAAATTTGATCCAGAAATCGCCAAAAATCCAAGCTTGTGGGTCATCTAATGTTATCAATTTTTATGTTGATTTAAAGTGATGATTGACCACAGGACAGATATGAATAAAAAGGTGGAATGAAGAAGCAATGCGCCTATCATGTGAACCGAAAGTTTAAAATCAAGTGTTCTTAATTAATGGTCCTATGACTTGAGTCAGCTTTAGCGAGAAAACAATTTGCTCATTTTTCTTATATTATACACTTAGTGACCAGATTATTATGACTACCTGACAATTTTAATCAAATGAGCTATGGCATCACACTGTTGCCACTAGACGGCTAGGCTAACATAAAAAAGGAATACTTAGTTCTCCTGAGATAGTAGTATAGGTGAATTGATTGTGAAGATATGAAGAAAAACGTGATTTGAAAACTTTGAAGATGAGATGATTGTAGGAGCTCGAAGCCATGAAGAGAGTGCCAGCAAAACTGTAGGATTTGTGAAATGTTAGAGAGCAGCTGTGGTTAAAGTGTTTAAAGACTGGACTATCAGGCAAAAAACTGGGTCTCAACCCTAAGATCTCCATGTGAAACGTATGGCCGTTACCAACTGGTAAATGCTCGCAGGGCTGGTTCAATTTAAGTGTAAGCAAATAATATTTTGGTGATAAAAATTGCCCCTCCCCCTTCAGTTGGTCCCTTCTGCAGCTGAATAGCTCGCAGGATTAAAGATGCGCCCCTGAATGCTCAGGTACAACAAAAGTTCACTGTACACTGCATCACCAAGCATACAGAAGTCGAAGGCCTGTATGGTGATCGTTATAAAAAGACCACTCGGTGTATCTGCTTTTTGCTCAGAAAGAGAAACCAATGATTTTAAATTAAAACCATTGAATTTTTGAAGAAAAAAATTATTTAATAAAAGTCCATAGCACGAAGGAGGGAAATCACTTTTTCAAAAAAATTCAGTTGTGCGATTTTCACATTTATACAACGGCTTGACCTGTTTTGAGCATCACAACACTCATTATGCCTATATTCTTTGATAAGCTTTAAGAGCAAAATTTACAGATTTCCGTGAAAAATAAAACTTTTAAAATTCTTATTATATATTTGTTTCTTTGAGAAGTGGTGGCTACACAAGCCTGCAATATGAGCACTATTGCTAATAATACACTGGTGAAATAAATTAAGAGAATTTGCATATTTTATCGAATTTCATGAAAAGAACTGAACTGAATGTAAAACCACTGCTTCTAGACAAAAATGCAAATCTTGTAAGTCAAATACGTAAGCGTACACGTGTGTGTAGGCGGAACCAGTAGAGAAACAGGCTTTATAAGCGAGCGTAAGTTAAGACACATTTCGTTCGCTAGCACACCTCGACGAATTTCTTGGTGTTATTTCGCAGCAATCGATTAATTTCAAATTGTAAGAGTAAAAATGAGTAACCACCAACGTTTATGATGATGGAATGAGGTGGCGAATTGTGGGGAGGCTAGAAGCAGGCCAATCTCAAGTCCAGATTTGTAGAGAGTTCAATTTAACACCCAGCGTCGTGTGTAACTTATGGAAACAGTTCCAGGATACCGGATCCATCAAGAGAAAGCCTGGGCAAGTAATTATTTGTTAGTGCTGGACTATTTTACTAAGTCCCATTTTCAAGTCCCCTTTATTGAATATTTGTAGTTGGTTGCGAAGTTTATCAAAATGTTTGTGACTGAATTGAAACGTCTCTCTGCTGAAAAATTTTGTGCTACATTAGAACCTCTTATAACAGACACTCACGGGACCGAAAATTTTCACCACTAATGAGCAGTGTCTGTTAATGGATAGTAAAATCATCAATCGCATATCCGGTGTCCCATTGACGCAATTCAAAAAGTTTCCTACAATGGGAGGTGTCCACTAACAGGAAGTATCTGTTACGGGAGGTTCCACTGTATATAGTATTCCATAAAGTTCAGGTACAGTATTTGCTTTTGCAACCAGAACAATTAATAGCCATCTTCAAATTTGAACTTCAGACCCGCTTTTAATGCTATTTCTGTCAATTTTTCTTGTAAATGTAATTTGTGTTATTGTTGAAGATTGAAAAAGAAATTGAAAAAATACCTGGAACAATTTAAACTAGATTTAACATGTATTACCTATTCCTATGAAATCACATATCCAGAAATTTTATTTTACATGAAATTATTCCCACCAACACATGTTTTAAATGAATTAAGTGTTCTATTTTCACATGGAGCATAAAGTAAGGTGTTGGTGAGTTGAATTCTGGTGAATGCATAAACATTCATTGATAATAAAGCCAATCCCTATTACTCAAGTTCAAACAAAGCCACTTGCACCTAGCTAAATTTGAATTTTTTTTTAAATATAATTGGTTGATAAATTTGATTTTTCTTTTTAAATGGTATTGATGCAAACTACCCTGTGATTTTGATTTTACAGTGACTGTCTAAGAAATATGGGCACATGCCTATCCAATTAGAATTAGTGTTGTTGTAATGCACTCCATACGCAATTGTGTTCATACTCTCTGAAGCATGGGCCAGCAACCAAATTTACCTGGCAATCTACTGCTTTATAACTTTTCCCCTTATCAGAGATAAACTCAAATGGGGCACGAGTCCCAGATATTTTTTGTTTTTTCTGAATCACCAGAATACTACCAAATAATTATTTTAGTTCTGTCTTTGGATTGTCAATTAGATTTTTACCAATCTTGTACATTTGAAATTAAATAAATTGAAAATTCAGAATAGTTAATCCTTTCCCTGGTATATCAAAGGGGGAACCATCGATAAAGGCAAATAAGGAGAAAAAAGTCACGAATTCCTAAAGCATTTCGACACGCTATGTGGGTGCCACCTTCAAAGGATGAATACAACTAGTATCAATGCTGACCGGGAATCCCACTTGGGTTGATTACCAAATTTTAAACACATCTGTAAAAATACATCATTTCAAGTCAGACACCGTAGTCCCACTCAAGCATGCCATTCGCATGGGCATTATGATCATAGCCTACTTTTGTAATATCAGTTAAACTTGTCATTTAATCAAATGTGATGCATAATAATTCGTTTTGATTAGCAATAACACTAATAAATGCTTTGAACTTTAAATGTTCAGCACTAAAGTTTGTGAAAAAATTTAACTGTTAAAATAAATTAATTCATAAAATCAGATTTTATATAGTTATGCTTTATAAATTTAAATAGATGAAGATTTCTTAATGGTCATTTTTTATGCATGGATTCACTCAATTATAACCTATGGATTATGTGCTGTGTCGGGGGCTTATCTAACCAATATTACAAAATTAAATAACACATACAGCAAACCCAGAAAATTAATAATACAAACATGTAATGCATACAATAACAATATAAATTGTCATACACTGGACATTAGACAGCTATTCATTTACAGACTTATAAATTTTGTGTTGAAAAAAAAAAAAAATATATATATATATATATTATATATATATAGAATTAACAAAATATTATATATATATATTATATATATATATAGAATTAACAAAATATTATATATATATATATATTATAAACAAAAGAAACACCTTTTTCAAAAATGTTTCTCATTCACTGCTGCAAAAATATTGAATTCATTTCAGTCAACAGTTCATAATCGTAGCAATAAATATGATGCTTTCATGTATACAAAAAGCGTACAAAATTATGAAAATATGTTTTAAGACTGTTTTCATTGAATACTATATAAATAATGATATGAATGGGAAATATTGGGATAATTTTACTCGCAGCTAAAACAAATAAGACATTTTTTCATTACGTCATGGCAGCAAAATATATATATATATATGTGTGTATATATATATCTGTGAAAATAGACAGCTATACATTTGTATGTGTGTATATGAATAGCTTTGTTAAAAGGAAAGGTATATTCATTACTTAGACTTATCATTTGTAAAAGAAATATATCGTAATTCAAAAATTTCAAATCCAATAATTCAAATTTTTAAAGTGCATAACTTTTTGAAATATTCATATCTTATTAGATAACATTTATTAACATAAATACAGTTCTTGGGAAATGGCAGCAAAATATAAAAATTTAATCCATAGTGTTGCCTGGAAGGACATTGCGTCCCTTGGGCCCAATATGATTATTATGTGTTCATGTCTTGTCCTTTCTATTTGGTTCATGTTTTGTTTTTGAAATGTATTTTGTGTTTGTTTTTGCAAATAAAAAAAAATGATTTACTGAAATTTTCGATAAAGCAGCTCGTGACACATTCTTTGTTATTTTTGGTATGCTAAGTAAATTCTGAAACAAATTCATACGCAAGTATTTTTTTATGATATGATCTTATTTTCTGATACTTCGGGTGCGAATGGTTCCATAAGAGAAAATGGAGTTTTGCAATGTAACAAGATAATGAACAAATATAAAAAGAAATCTGGTATTTTAGTTTGCTAATTTCCTATCGAAAACATTATTCAGGCATTCACTAGGTAACCAAAATATTTGGACTCAAGTCACAGAGGTCCTAATTCCTGCTTTGCCCAGGACATCCTTGTGTCTAAGTCGAGCTCCAGCTATCTGTCATTTAATCTCCCAAATGAACAGGGAGAAAAATCATTATAATTGATTATTCCCTTTAACACATAATTCTGAATGAATCTCACTAATATTTACCATTGTTTTATGAATATATCAAAAATCTCGTAAAAAGCTTTAACATTAAAAGAAAAAAAAAATTCTGATGAAACCACGCTAATTAAACGTAAAAAACAATAGACAAATTCTTTGAGAGATATGATTGATAATATAATTGTATCATTGGGTAATACTATCAATATACTACTATGCATAGTAACGAGTCAGTTTTGAATTGAGTTGAATCAATCTTAAAGGTCGTGTAAAAATCCATCGCTTTCTTTCAAGGAAAAACACTACGTAAGTCACTGTAAAAAATTTTCAAGTAAAAAAAATAATTCTAAATAAAATTAGTTCAAAAAAATAATTTTTTTCACTAAACCAATGCCATTGTGAGAAGAAAATCCTACAAACCCATCCTACAAACTCGTCCCTAACCGTAGTTTCAACAAGGCAAATTATTCACTTATGCAAAATATTCTTCGCTCTCACTTCAATGATTTCCTATCCATACCCTCTTCTAACAATATCCACACCCTCTGGACCTCTTTTAAAGGTATTATAGACAAATGCCTAGCTACAGTTCCAATTTAAAAAGTTTCTTTTAAGTATTTTTTTAATCCGTGGATCACCAGAGACATTATTCATCTAAAGAGGAAAATCCGCTGAATCGCTTTCAAATATAAAACCAACAAATCCAATTCACTCAAATCCGTAATTTCAGCCTCCACCCGTGACCTCAGAAACCTCATTTCCGTCCAAAAGTCCAGATACCTCTCTCATTCCCTACCCTATTACTTAAAAACCAATCCAACAAAATTCTGAAGTTACCTTAGACACCTAAATCTGTTGGTCCCACTTCCCTCACAAGTTCAAATAAATAGACATCTTCTCCTTCAGAGATGGCTGTCGAATTCAATTTAGCATTCTGCTCGGTTTTCTCAATAGACCCCTCTCTTCCCCAATACTCTTTTTCTGATTCTATCCACAACTCACCCCCAATATCCTTCTCCAAACAAGGTATCCTAAAACTATTGAAAAAACTAAAACCCCATTCTGTTGGCCCCGACGACATCCCAAATTCTATTCTTAAATGCTGTGCTGACTATCTTTTAATCCTGTTCAATGTTTCACTAAATTCTGCTACCCTCCCGAATGACCGGAAAATCATTAAAATTATTCCTATCCACAAATCAGGTCCACTTTCCAATCCCCTTAATTTCAGGCCAATAGCAATCACCTCCTCACGCTGTAAAATCTTCAAACATATTATAGCAAAAAAAATCAGTATTCACTTGGACTCCATCAGCTTTTTTTTCTCCAACCAACATGGCTTTAGACAATCTCTCTGTACTACCTCCCAACTGGCCCTCTTCATCCACGACCTCTCTGAAGCCATTGATAAAAACCTACAAACTCATATTGTTTTCCTAGATTTCTCTAAAGCCTTTGATAAAGTTCCGCACGATAAAATCCTCCTCAAACTCTCATGCCTTCGCCTTAACATACAATTACTTAATTGGGTGGAGGCTTTCCTAAAACACCGTAAACAGTTTGTCATCACAGTTTGTTTCATTTTAATGATCATAACTCACCATCTGCCCCCGTAAAGTCTGGGACCCTTCAAGGATCGGTCCTCTCCCCATTACTTTTCCTACTTTATATCAATGACCTTCCACAATCCCTCAACTGCACCACTAGACTATTTGCTGATGACTGTGTAATTTACCGTATCATTCTGATCAAGAACTTCTCCAACATAACCTGGCTTCCATCGCTGACTGGTGTTCCCTATGGCAAATACAAATACAAATACAAATACAACGCCACAACAGGCAAAATGCCCAACGAGGTGGCTGATAAAAAGATGCCCATAAAAATATGGTTGTCATATGTTTCAAAAATACAGCAACCCAATTAAAAATGCAATTAACACAAATTACAAACAATATATACACATGATAAAATATTATACAATGCCCATAAAGAATACTTATGGTTGTCTTATTCTAAGAATGGATAGCTTCTCGATTTATAAAATCGAGAAGCTAAGCATCAATAAAATGCCAATAAATATCTCAAAACGTTTCACATGAAAGTTACCAGTAAACTACTTCCTCTTGAATACTCCTACTCCATCAATCATTTAATGTTATCCCAAGTTTCTCATATAAAATACCTCGGTGTCATAATTTCAGCCAACCTACGTTGGAACAAACACGTCGACTACATTTACCAGAAGTGTCTTAACAGACTTTTCTTCCTCTGCCGCAATCTTAACCACTCTACTCGGAATATCAGACTTCTCTGTTACCAAACTTATATCTCCCCCGTCCTTTCCTACGCCACTGAAATTTGGGACCCCTACACCTCCAGTAATACAGACAAACTCGAATCAATCCAAGATAAATCCGCCCGATTTGTTCAGGACTGCTGGCCATCTTTCATTTCTGTGTCCGAACTTAAAAATGAACTTCATCTCCTCCCTCTCTCTACTCTTCGTCTCATTTCTCGTTTAACAGTGTTTTATAAAATTTTCCATGGTCAGTTCAACATAGATACTTCTGGTATCTTCGCCAAACCATCCTACATCTCTAGAAGACTCGACCCCATTCCCTTAAATTAAAACCTATTTTTGCTTCCACTGACTGCTTTAAATACAGCTTCTTTCCATTGGAATACCATTGGTGAATGGAACAAACTCCCAAGCTCTATTGTTGAATCTCCCACTATCACTAGTTTTTTATCCAATATCAAACAATATCTTTGTCATTCTCAATCGCATCCTCTTGTATAGGCCCAAGGGTCAACAATATTGTATAAATAAAATAAATAAAATGTTATCATGCGATGCTGAAGAAGCATGTATCCCTTATCCGTATATTCCTCATAATATTCAGAGGAGAAATAATGCTTGTTTTTAGAGATAGTACCAAAATTTCACTTTTATTCTTATATTGCCATAATCAGTGCAGATACAAATAGCATTCTTGATAAGCATGAGTAGATAGTGCTGCACAAGTGCCTTACACAAGTTATTAAAATCTGTCAATATAAAAGGATTTGGTAACATCAAAATTTTGAAAAAGAAAAAAAAATCATTATTGTACTTACAATTTGACAAACATTTTCTTCCACATGTTGATAGTTTCATTTCTTTTCAGACGTTATTGAAATTACAAATACAAACGCAAAGGCCACAACAGGCATATTGTACAATGAGGTGGCTAAAATTGATCAGTATGTTGGAACCAAATGAATTACCACCCGTTGTGTCACAAACACTTTCGATATGTGACTTTTTAACACAAAAATTCAATATTACTCATCGGTAATTCATATTTTGACGCTTCCACACAGATGTTATATATATATATATACTTGGGTTTAAGTAATTCACAAACTTGCATGAATTCATTAAAAAAATGTTTCCATTATGGCAACATGAGCATCGCGGCTCATAGGGACTTCACCAACTTCTATCAGCGTCGTCGTGACGAGATGTTGCCCATTGATGTTTGCATCTGTTCATAAGCAGTTCTTTTATGAATGCAAAATAGTTACTGTACTTTTCTCGGAAGCCACAGATAATAACCGAGACTAGGGTAAAGGGAGTCGCAGATGACAAAAGTTTGATGACCACTGCATTCGGCAATGACAATGAATGTCATAATGTATAAAAAACAACATACAAAAAAAAAGACAGTAGCCATAGGTGAATGAACACTGATGCTCAAATTGTGGCCCTCCCACCACATCCTGCCGCAGGGTCCCAAGGCTAGGCTCTTTGATGGTCCACTGCTGTAGTGAACTTATAACATAAAAAAAAGATGAGAATCATCTTGGGGACCTGAAACCAGAACCCTAAACCAGCCCCACCTTTGTAGGGAGGGGACATGGCTCCAATAATGACTTAGTCATTAGCAAAGTCCCAGGGGGATGCTAGACCACTTATCCCCAGATGGTGTTGAAATCTGTCACAATAGCCTTTATTCATCAATTACAGTTACAATACATCTGGAATGTATAGTGCATATTCAAAGGGGAAAAACACTTTAGCCATGGTTCCTTAACACATGAAACTACTGCGTGCAATATTCTTAGTTTTTTTGTTTTACGCCCTTAGGAACGGATATGTATGAAGGCTCCCTTGGGAAAAGGGTCAGAGTTTTTGAAAACTTATTTTTTTCTCTAGTCCTTTCATTGCCCCCCCCCCCAATCGTGTCTGAAGAGCTGGTATCGCCCCCCCCCCCAAAAGTCCCATTTCCCACTTTGAGAAACACTGATCTAGTTTCCTTTTGAAAAATTAAAATTATTTTGTTTAGGGTTTACTACATTTCTATAACTACCAAAAAGAGACAATAAACATTATCATTAATTAACTCACATTTTATAAATATATAAATTGCATCAGTTATTTCAATTTATAAATCCGGTGATTCTAACAACCTCAATAACTACAGACCTATTTCAATCTTAATTCTGTTTCCAAGCTGTGTGTGTTTGACACCATAATAAAAACTTGACTCTTCCCTTTTTTACATAAATCTAACTCCCCCCAAACAACATGGATTTCTACCTAACACAAACACAAAATCCACTCTTTTAGATTTTACTTCTACTGTCTACACTAATATTGATAAATCTTACAAAACAGTTGCTATTTTCCTAGATATTAGGAAAGCTTTCGATGGCGTCTCTCATGAAATCTTCACTAAAAAACGTAGTTTCTGTGGTATAAGAGGTGTTCCTCTTAAACACTTTTACGATCTTACCTTCATAATAGATGCCAATTTGTTAAATGTTGTGATAAATATAGCAATATCATGAAAACTATTAATGGCATCCCTCAAGGCTCTGTTCTTGGCCCCTTATTATTCCCCATTTTCATTAATGACTTTTGTAACCTTAACATTATAGGTAACATAATAACATTTGCTGATGATACAATCATTATTTATAGATCTAAAGACCACCAAACTTTGAGTCTAATGCGATTAATCAAGACTTAATTAAAGTGTGCAACTGGTTTTCAGCTAATAAATTAACTATTAATGTATCCAAAACTAAATTTATCTATTTTCATTACTTAATAACCCTCTTCATAATACTAATATTGTTTCCCATGATTCTAATTGCTCCCTTAACGATTTTCATTGTAATCTTCTTGAACAAGTAAATTCTATCAAATATCTTCGTGTTTATGTAGACTCTTACCTTAAATGGAATTTTCATATCACAAAACTTCCCAGCAAACTTCGTTATTTGTTGTACAAATTTTTTACCTCATATTTTATGTCAATTCCTCTTTCCTTTTAGTTTTGTACTACTCATTTTTTCACTCTCAACTACTCTATGGTTTAACCGCCTAGGGCAGTGACTACATTACTAACTTATATCCTTTGATCACTTTGCACAAAAGAATAATTAGACTGATAACTAACTATTATAGTACTCCCTCACCAGGACATTTCCATTCTCTAAATAAATTACCACTTTGACATCTCTATTTCTTCAAATCAATCATGTTATTTAAAAAACAACATTCTTTACCTCTGAACACCTTTCATTCTTCTGCAAGAACAAACTCAGCTTATTTACTCTCCAGAATCTATGAAACGATTAGTAAGAAACATTTTTTATATCTTGTCCTTAAATTCTATAACTCTGCCTAATTAGCTCCTTAACAATACTTTATTATTAACTTTAAAAAAATTAAAATGCTACCTGTTTTCAATAAATAATATTGAATATTTTTATGATAAATTTCCCTCCTTAACTTCCTTCTTCTTCTTATTTCATTTGTGTGGACTTACATTAATCGGAATATTATCACCACATGCCTGCAGCCACCATGACCTATCAATTCATACTGTGTTTAATTTTTTCCTTTTCTGTTCACACATGTTGTGTTAATTTTTTTATCTTTTAATTTATTTATTTATATGCTTACATGATTCATACCAAATTGTAATTTGTGATTGCCAGTAAAGGCCATTTGGCTTCTTGGTAATTTTTCCCCCTTTTCTTTGTATTCCTCATTTCTCACCAAAAAAATAATATTGTTGTTATATATAAATAAAAATCACACATTTAGTGCCCACTTTACAACTATCATAAGCCTGCTGACAATCACACTAAAATTTATGGCTTGTGTAACAACAATATTCATAAAAGCTTATTTCAGTGACTTATTCATGCCACCTGCAAAAAAAATTAAAATTTGATTGATACAAATAATATTTTCATTGAAATTCAGGGTTTGAGGTGTGATGAAAACATGGTGTAATTGAAGTTGCACAATGCATAAATGAAATATTTTAATATTAAAATGTTTTACAGATGATGTGAGTTGAGGCCAAACTTAAACATTATATAAATGTGAAAGTTGTATAAAATGAATGACTGAAGAAATTTGTATAAAATGGTGATGAATATACAAATATACAAACATTTATACAAGTATAAAATGGTGATGAATCATCACCATTTTATATTTTTTCATCATCATCAATATCAGGTACTGTTGCACAATCTGCCCATGTGTTTTCTCAATACTTTGTAGAAGCTATTGGTCTATACTATGAAAGACAATTTTTTACTATTCTGTGAAACTGAAGACGACTCTTTTTTTTGTATTTCCACAACCGAAGGTCTTTCATAAATGGACAAAACAGCTGTCTGATCCTTTTATAATTAATTTTGAGCCATCTAAATCAGTATTATTTTTTGGATAATTCATTTACATAGAAAATCTATGTCAAACTGGTGTCAAATACAAGTTTTATAGTTTATAAATAAAACCTAAGAGAATAGGTGAATCGTGATGAAATGTAAAATACTAATAACAATCAAACACACAAACCTGTAAATAGAGAAGTACAGCAGAGAGCCTGCTATCATCAGGCTGAAGCATCCCAAAACAATCCAGACATTATGTATACCTTTTACTTGTTTATAGATATGACGACCATGAAAACTATTATAATCAGATTGTCTGCAATGTACAGTTTTGATCAGTCATGTACACTCTATTAAAAAATGAAGCAACAATTCATCTAAAAGTAATATATATATATATTCAAGACAGCTTGCAATTTTCACAATAATATAATTTTAATAGTATGATAAACTCTGAGAAGTTTTTTTTTTTTAAAATTAAGGTGTCTACATATGCTTACTTTCATTGACTGCAAGGTAATAAATAAATATGCAGGACTTAGCTTTTCTTTCCTACTCCACGCACACACATCCTGGTTGCTATTGCAGCACCATAGCCTTTGCTATTCAAAATCCAAGAACCCTTCATTCGACTTACTCTGTGACCGACAAACCATGACTATTTTTTACAGTCATGTACTGTTGTTGCTTGCTGTGGTGGTCGAGTGGTCATAGTGACGGACTCACATTGGGAGGACCCAGGTTCGAACCTGGTTGGTTTTCTGTTGCCATAGTGGTAGTTGGCTGAAGTTGGTTTTCTGTGGTTCCTACCTTTGAGTTGCAAATGCAGGATGAGCTCCCTGTTAAAAGTCGCACCACGGAGAGCAACAGACTTACAACAATACAATTAATCAATTATTTAATTAAGTAATTGATTAAATTTAAATTAATTTTAATTGAAATTAAACTTCACAAATATCTAGAAAACTGATAGCAGCACTACATACAATAAGCATTACACAGAAAAGAGCTTCACATCAAGTTCACAACATGTACACACACATTTCAACATGTACCAATTTGTTAGAAGTTCTGCAGAGGAATGTGGACAACATGCATGTGTGGTTTAGTAGTCTCTCTCTCATGTACTGTTATACCAGAACTTGCAGTTTAAATTCCAGATGGCTCAACAAAGACATTCAAGCAGGGATGCCAGAAGTCAAAAATTGATTTTTGTTGCTCGAAGTGTTTGATTTGCAAAATAATAATAAAAATAAATTTCTTCGGGAGAACACAATAATTCAGCAGAGACAATATGTCCCGCTTTCAAGTAGCATGTCCTGTAATGCTCCAGGCAGATGAGCTGGACCGGTTAGGACCTGAATTCACTCTTTGGCCACTGAATTAATATTTCAAGAGTCTGCCAGAGTATAATATATTCTGGGCAACAAGTTGACCAGGTATATAGTGGTGGATCTGTTGCATATTATATTAATTTTTCACATGTATTGTGGGTTCAGATCGGATTCTTTGTACGCAATGTTTGGCAGAGATAGATTGTATTTTCATTGGTAACATGTGCATACACATGTCAGTGTGTATGCGCACTTAGTGTTCAGGAAGTCTGATGCCTGGGGCATTGGACCAGAAAGGGTGCTGAATTTACCCTTTTTCGTTAAAAATTATGGGGAGACTAGGACACCAAAATGGCACTGTCCCCAAGAGACAGAGTAAATTCCCTTTTTTAGCTGCAAATCACAAGTTGCTGAGGTTAGGGTAGCAGTCACACTTGACTGTAAAACAGGATTAAAGTTTATGATAATTCTCATTTAAATTATTTCATTTATATTGCTAAGGATGACGGTAGCTCATCTGACTCAGTATTGATGAGACATAGTTTGAGAAATACATGATATTTAATTATGAGATTATAAAGAAGATATTTACAGGTACATATTTACATTAGATTCAGAGACAGAAAGACGACGTGGATGCATCTCGTGTGAGAGCTGGAGCTGATCTGATGTTCTCACACACATGGCCCTTCGAACCCTCTGGAGGGGCATCCGATCATGTAATCATCTCGTGTTTCAGTACAGAATGTATTGAGATTCTTTCATGTGACCTGAGCGTGCTTGGTAAGAGAGCCAATGTGCAAAGTATAATAATAACAATAATAATACATATAAGAATATTGAGGCTCTACAGCACCCCTCCCCGGTGTCAATGTTGGACACGATAAAAAATCTGTGAACCAGACTCGACGTACAGATTGTGGGGTCACTGGTGGTTTTGATGTCATGGTTGAGTTCTCTGATGTAGAGTCGTTAGTTTGCATTTGCGCCACCAGCGACATTGTATCTTCCGAGAGGGAGAATGCTGGTTTTAAGCGGTCGATGGAAACCGAAACTGTTTTGTCATTGATGTCAAGTTTGAATACTTTTTCGTTTTTGTCAATGACAAGAAAGGGACCATCATATGGTCTCTGGAGGGGTCGACGGATGCTATCACAACATAGTAATACACGAGTAGCATTCGTCAGTTCTGGATACACAAATGTAGCACGTTTTCCATGGTGTTTTTTTTGCAGTTGGACGGAGCTGCTGCATGTGGCCCCGTAACTTATTTATATAGTCACAAGGGTCGATGTTGACATTCGTTGAGTCGAAAAATTGGCCGGGAAGACGCAAGGGTGCACCAAACACGAGTTCGGCTGACGTATCGGCTTGGTAGCCCAGAAGTATCGTTGGTAATACTTCGGCCAAATGTTCGGTGCTATGGCATTTAATGGCCGTTTTTAGTGGTAGATGAAATTCCTCAATCAAACCATTCATTTGAAGATGGAAAGCGGTAGTTCTAGCTCATTCAGTGCCTAGAAACTGTAGGAGAAAGAGTAAAAAGTGGGACTCAAATTGTCGACCTTGATCAGTTGTTATAACTGATGGAGCACCATAACGGAATACCCAACAGTTATAAAAGGCTTCCACTACAGTTGGAGCTGTGATGTCTTTTAATGGTTGTGCTTCTGGCTGGCAGGAAAAATGATCAATTATGGTCAAACAGTAAGAATAACCATTTGACCCACTATGTCCAGATGAACGTGGTCAAATCTTGCAATGGCATAGGAAATTCCTTCAAAGGACATTTGACATGTCTGCGAATTTTACTTTTCTGACAAGCCATGCAAGCTTTTGCCCATTTTGTTATTTCCTCATTGATACCAGGCCAAACAAAGCAAGAGCATATTTGGTGGATAGTTCTTCTGATGCCTGGGTGTGCTGAACATGATCAAACATTGAAACAAAAAAAGCTTTCGTGGCCATCGAGTAAATTAGAATTAAATTTAAGAGTTTTCAGGTTTTTTGGCCGACGTGAAATACACTTTTTGTCTTCCGATGTTTTGTTCGCACAAGTTTGTTCAATATATTTGCGGAAACAATTACAAATTTATGCTTATAACAAACTTTTATTTCTGAATCTCGAGGTGATCCGCTCCTTGCAACAAACCGCTTTTCTGAGTCCGGCGGTATTTCATCATCGGTCAGACCTCCTTATAACGTCACACCTGAGGACCGAATAAATGACTTCATTAACAGGGTGATTTAATAACGAGTAAACGTTTTGCCAGTTAAGTTAGCAGGACTTTAAGAAACTGACATTATATAGGCGTATTGATGGTGAGAGTGGTCGAAGCTATACCAAGGTCTTAAAGTATATCAATGATTCCCAGAGTGTGAGCAGCATGGCTCTCCCATGAAGGAAGGTCCCACAGTGCTCCTGGCTGCAGTCTCGGGAGGAATTTTTTCTGGTTTTTTACAGAGTCATCATCTCAACTTTTTCCGGGAACGTACGTGCTTGAGTCTCGAATATACGTGACGACCAGCAACTTTCAGCCTCCCCCCAATGTTTTTCTCATGTGGGCACCTCTGTATGCCCCCCCCCCCAACATTGGTGGGGCTGGCAGGGTTTCAGCCCGGGATGATTCTTGTCATTTTTTGATTTTTCACGCTGTAAACTTACTATGTAGAGGCCGCCAAAGATCCCAGATTAGGCACCCTGCTACAGGATGTGAGGACCATGCCACGGCGTATTGCGATTAAGCTCTTTACGGGGGCAATACATTCAGATGAATTTTATCAATCAATTAAATTATTTTTGCAGTGAACAAATACTCAAAAGCACATTTTTTGGTGGTATTAACAACGGCGATTCAGAAAAGATGCCAACAGCAACAGAAATTTCAGGGCATGTGATGATAACGTTGCCTCTCGATATAACGATACTTTTCTTGATCCAAAATCATTATATTGAGGTTTCACTGCATTTTATTTAGCTATTGTTTATTTGTCTGTGTTATTAGTCATACAGTATTTTGTCCAAAACGTTTCGGCCCAGGCTCCCGAACTCGATAAGTAAAATATGGCTCTTGGAGTGTACTTGTTTCGGTTTCAATCATTATTGGCATATTTTTTAATCTTTCTTTTCCTGCTGCATCGTCTGGAAGCCTCCTTCCCCCAAGGGTCACGTTCAAACAAAAATAACAAAAAAAAGAGATTCTTCTGAGTTTTCCGACAGCAGGAACAACAAAGGACCAAAGCACTATTGTCTCCAGATGTCATCCAGACATGCATGGCTTCGGGCAGCTACGATTGGCACAGAGGGAGAATGAAAAATACTTTTACTCCGAAGTAAAGGAAGGACACCTGCGTGGACAGAATCGAAGCGGGTGTGGCTTCAACAATGCCCATCGTAGGTGCCTGAAGTTGTAAAAATAACCACTGGATAAGTAGAGCAACACGACAGAACAAGACGTATAGGGTGAAGAAAAAAATTTTTTTTTTATTTTCTGTTAGGGTTTTGTTTACTGCAAAACACTGTAGGTGCTCAAGCAGCAGCAGCACCCCCCCCCCCGGGTTCTGACACCACCCCAAAACATATGCATCTGGATACCTCCATCCCTTTTAGGCAAAACAGGGAAAAGGGTCACAAGCAAAAATTGTGAGAAAGTGGGGGTGTGAGAGCACTACAGTAATATGTTTGCTGTATCGGCGCCTAAAGGCTCTATGAATTGTGATGGCAACGGAGACTCCAGCAAGATTCAAAAGACGCGTAGAGAGAGGAAACAGGCAGTTTTCCTATAAATTTTTTTTTTTATTTACTTTTTATGTTAGATATTTGCAAAAAAACAATCAGAAATCTATATAGGAGATTTTTATTTCTTAATCAATTTCTGTGGGTGCTCTGCCCGTTTCTACAAGAAAGTGTGGGTGCTTGAGCACCCCCGGCTCCGACGCCACTGCCTGTCACACACCCCTAAGGGCGGCTCTGGTTGTACACACAACATTAAGTACTACCAGGGCCGCAATTGGATACTTTGTCATCCGGGACAAGCCAGCATTTTGGCGCCCTTTGTAATGTAGAAGAAGCTAAAGTTAAAGAGTGAATTTGGTGCCCCCCTTCTGGTTCATCGCCCGGGGTATCAGACCTGCCTACTCCCCTTAGTTGCCGTCCTGTGTACTACTGTACATATAGTGTAGTCCGATGTGTGATTTCCAAACATTTACGGTTCACAGTGCCGTTTGTACTGCAGCTGAAAAAAAAATTTCAGTTCCAGTCCAGCCTAATAGAAAAAAATGTAACTATAATACTTCCTGCAATACACTGCAAAATTATCTTTTTTGAACACCCAGTCAGTGCATATGAACTTTTCTGTTTCAACAAAGAAAAACCGATGCCGTAACTAATTAAAAATTCTTGTTCCTTGACTCTAGATTTATCAATATTGGGTTTCATTTCTGCATTAATCATCACCAGGTCTGTGAATTCATTCTCTTCCCCTCTATTTTTTTTCTTGGTCTATGAAATTTTTCACACATTTTCACTGGTCCACAGATGTGAAAAGGTTTAAGAATACAGATGTACAGTTTATCATAAGAAATGTTTTAATAAATCATACCATTGAATTACTGAATGGATAGAATGTCATGGTACCACGCCCCAAAGAAGAATATGCTGAAATCTGCGGCATAAGTCGCAGAACATTCAGTGCTACTGCAGAACAATCTCTAAAAATTTTGAGAAAATATAGAAAACACTATTGTGAGAATTTTTGCTGTCGAAATATTTCAGTTGGCCGAGGGTTCATTGCAGAACAAGGCAAAACATTCTGCTTTGGGGGTACCACGGCACACAATTTGGAAACCACTGGTACAGCAAATCTAAGCCTTTTGTTCTTTGCGGACCAAGAAAATATATCGCTGAAGAGCAGTGGCCCTTACCCTTTTTTCCATCTTGCACCCCAAGTAAATGCAATATGGCTTACCTTCCTGCACCTCCTTGAATAATCAATTTTCTATTCGTTATTTTTTCTTCAATCAATGACATTAATTATCTGTATGTATTAATTTTTATAAACTCTTTTACTTATTATTTAATTTCTCTTTTTGGCTACTATTAACATTCATTTTTGTTTTGTTTTTTTCAATAAATTCAAAAACTAAACTAAAAAAGTTACTACATAACTTTTTTGAAATTTGGGAAACAGTTTCAATGTTTAGAGAGATATAGATGGATTTTTTCTCAGCCAGAGATATCAAGGAAACAGTTATTTTCCGGATATTATGCTGAACATCACGTCTCGGCGGAGACGTGATGACTTTTCTTTCCGAGCTCACCTCAGCATAATATCCGGAAAATAACTGTTTCCTTGATATCTCTGGCTGAGAAAAAAGCCATCTATATCTCTCTAAACCGTCCCACCCGGGGGCCATTTCCTGAAGTTAAGAGAGGCTACTAATGCCTCTACTTCAGCGCCTCACGACACAGTGCGTGAAATTTGGAAGGCAGATTCATGTGTCTCCAGTGGTGTAGATGGTAGCATGCTTGCCCGGTATGTAAGAGGGCCTGGGTTCGTGTCCCGGCGGAGACGTGATGACTTTTCTTTCCGAGCTCACCTCAGCATAATATCCGGAAAATAACTGTTTCCTTGAGTTTCAATGTTCTTTACATATTGATTCCAGCTGGTACAACAATATACAGGGTGTCCTAACTTGGCCTTTTTCTCATCAAGCATTCATCATAAAGAAATGGTTCCAATTTTAAAAATGCTCAAATTGTATTGAAAAAAAATCAGCCTGTACCAATTTTTAGAGTGAAATTAAGAACCACTACTGTAGAAGGATTACCGTTACACCAGGAGAAAGTTTACTTAGACTACGGGCATTTCCAAAAATAATTTGAAAAAAAATATTGTGAAAGAGGGACTTATCGGTGTACCGAGCATCGTTGAAGTGAGGTTTCATTAAAAAAATATATTGTTGGTACGAGACAGTATCCCTGGGTATGAAAGACAGAATACACACTATTACAAAGTTAATACAATAGAGAAAGATGTTTAGATAAAAGTCAACTGAAATGAGGTATAAAATCTGCTCCCCTTCATCAATGACAATATGCAATTTCTTTGAGAAAAAATTTATAATAATTTCTCTTTTCTGCTCTGCATGAGAACTTCCCATAATAACCAATTACCAATAATAAACACTGATGGCAAAATGGTTATGAAAATGCGCGTATCTTAAACAAAAGCAAGTAAAAATATGATAGCCTTTTCTAACCTATCTCAAAACTGCTTGTCATTGGACAGTGAAAATTCATGGGGGGGGGGGGGTGGAGATCACCAGGAAGCCTAAAATTTATGGAACATGTGGGAACGTGGGTTTAACAACAAGCAATTTGTGAACTATAGTTTTTCCCCCACATGAAGAAAACATTGGGGTGGGGCTGAAAGTTACTGGTCGTCCCGTATACACGGGACTCATGCACGAACACAGAAGAGTAAGGGTGCATTTGCATTGTTTTTTCAGAAATTATTGGGGGGGGGGGGGAACTTAGCCCTCTTACAAAATTTATTGGGGTGGTGGGAAGTCAAATGGCCTCAGCCCCTAGGCTCCGGCACCTATGGTCACCACCAAATTTGGAGGCTGGTGGAATAAAAAGGTTTGTGGGTGTAAAAAGACTGGCCTGGAGCGAGGTCTATCCAGTCTTTCTTTTTAATTGTTTAGTTTTGGAGAAGTCTTTTGCGACGACATTTCTGGGGTTCTCAATGAGATGAGTAACAAAAGAAAGGGCATATGTGTGCATTCTCAGAGTACAACACACAATTTCGTTTTTTCCCCCCATTATATTTTTTATGAAGAGAGTTGACACCTCTTTCCCACAATCCAGTCCTTTTGTGTACAGCCCAATCTGTGTTTTGAATTACTGTAGGTTGGACTACTGGACAATAGCCATTCCAAAGAAGTGGGGCTGCCGCTTAATTGTGATTGCAATGATAATAAAAGCAAAAAAAAGCACTCTGCTTCAAAACGAATTTGAGCAACCCATTGCAGAGACATGTTGGGGTAAAAGGGGGGGGGGGTGCTGTTCCAGGAAATGAAAAGAAGAGACAATGCAAAGTGGGGTGTCATCCCTGCTCAGAAAAACCTGCTGGGGATAAAGAAGGAGATAAGTAGACACTGGCTGTTTTTGAATAGGAATGATGAGCAGGATCTGCATTGAGAAACTCTTGTCTTTCTGCAAGCCAGTATACCAGCCAAGAGTAGCAGGTTTTTTTTACTTTTGTTAGTATGTTTTTCAGGGGCAAAACGAATGCCAAATAAATTAGGATCCATATTTAGAATTTCAAAAATTTCTTAGTCATATTTGGAAGGGCACTTTAAATTATAAATTATCTATTGGCTGCCGCTGTGGTGGTCGAGTGGTTATAGTGACGGACTCGCGATGCAAGGATCTGGGTTTGAACCCCACAGTGGTGGTCGGCTGAAGTTGGTTTTCTGTGGTTCCCAACTTCAAGGCGCAAATGCGAGTCGATCTCCCAGTTGAAAAGTCTCACCACAGAGAGCAACAGTCCTACAACGATAAATCATTCAATCATAACACTTCACTCATAGTTAGAAAAACTGGTGGCAGATGGCAGCACTACACATAACAAGCATTACAGAGAAACAAAAAACTTCATGTCAGGTTTCACTATACGTACACGCACATTCCCGCATGTACCGATTCATTGGGGGTTCCGCACGCGCGGGGGGGGGGGGTGCATGTGTGGTGTAGCAGTAGTAGGTAGGGCCTCCAAAAAATGGCTCGGGGATCCATGATGTTCTTAAGTCAGCCACCTCGTTGGGCAATTTGCCTGTTGTGGCTTTGTATTTGTATTTAATTTGAATGGTATTGCTCGCACAACACGAGCAAATATCTTCCGACATCCCTGCACTCAAGCACTAACTGAGACTCAAAAACAGGGTCATTGAACCAAAGACTGGTTTGCTGACTACTCAGCCCCAAACCACCTTCCATTTCAGATAATAAGGGATGCAGTATTAAGAAAAATAACCCGGGAAAATATATGGAACTACAAAATGGCGAACACAAAGAATTAGAAGAGGTACTGTTCACATGGTTTTGAAATAATCTTGCTAAAAATATTCCAGTCAGAATATTCCAGTTCCAGAAAGATGTCAGAAAGTTTAGAAATGAAGGTGAACAGAGAGATGAAAATTGACAGCTTCAATTGTGAAGAATGAATAAACTTTTGAAAAAATAGAAGAGAAAAAATAGTAGAGCAAAGTACTTTGGAATTTTTTTTTTTTTGTAGAATCAGCTGCTGTGATAAAAGAATCAATTCATAATTGGCACCCTGTTTAATTGGAAATTCAAGACGATATTCATACAATATCAGCAAGAGTTCCTCATATACTGTCCTGCCAAATACACATGTAATTTTGCATTTGTAGAAATATCCTGTTTTTCTACCCATATTGTGGAGATTGAATAATTGTGGGTTTACATACATAACAAGAAAAGACATAAAACATGAATTTGATCTAGCTGATGTTATTTGCATGAAAATATTCATGTAATAACCCGTTTTAAGTCAGTTTCTTTGTTTAAGGATGAATTTTCTTTTTTGATTCATATTTTCTTCCCAATGTCCAATGGCACAAAATATGTCAAAAAGCTGCTTTACTACAATTTTTTTATGGTGTGGTGTACTTAGCAAATTTCTTTTAGCTTTATAAAAAGTATTAGGACAACTGTATGATACTGAAGATGGTGATTTGAATGAACTTTCTTCATTATTTTTGAATAGTCGAGCTTTTTTATTCTTGTTTCTCATCTTCTTTCTTCTGATGTCAATTTCTTTTACAATACCACTTAATTTTTCCTCTTTATTAAGTTTGTACTTTTGCATTGAAGCATGGTGTCTTTTTTTGTAAGTGCCATAGCTTCCTAATTTTTTTAATTTGAAATGACCATAAAAAATAAAATAAATGGCTACAGATATTACTAAATTCAAATTTGGAAACTTTGAACTACAGTCAAATCCCATTATAATGAACTCCAAGATACTGAAGAAATCACTTCGTTATAACAAAATTTCATTGTAAAGGAATTTCCAATTTTTAACATGCTAATTTTTAGAATTATTATTATTATTATTTTCCAGGGCTTAGTTAGAACTAGAATGACCTACAAAAAAATTTACATGATAATTATTTCATTTTTCCATAATGTGGTACTGAAAGGGTTAAAATAGTTTTCTATTCTTCATAGCTAAAATCACAAGATTCCTTATTAAATTAATTATAATAAAGCAGTAATTAAACTTAATTTTTATTCAACTGAAGTGGCAGAGAACAACAACAATGATGAAATCAGCAGCAAGTTTACATGCTTTTCAATTTAAAATTTAAAAATGTTGTAAATTCTATTTTATAAGAACATAACTGCATGTGAAAAATTGGTAAAAAATATATCAAATTGGTTAATTTGATAAATAAAGTGTGTCTGATTGACTGACTTACTTGTACCAATTTATGTTATTTGGTGAATTTTGTGAGTATAAATTACTCTTTCCTCTTATGAGACTTCCATCATAAATGCCTCGACTCTTTTCGTTCATCAATGTAGCATATGCATTATTTAATTCAATAAATTTTTTGTGCTGAGCAGCATCTCCAGGACAAACATCTGGGTGCAACTATAGAAAATTTGAGCAGGATTAATATAAAATATACAAAAAATAAAAAAGTAATTAAATGTTTTTCCTTTCCAAACTGACAAAGTTATGCATAGCTTTTCAGTTTGGCATAACTCTATTATCTTCTTCAAACTGGCATAACTATTATCACTCATTCATAAACATTTCTTTTATAGGTTGGCACATTTTGATGTTTCTGCAAATTAAAATATTAAAAACTGATTTATGCTGTCACATTTGGCAATTACTCATTCATAAATCACACATTATACTCTTTTGCTGAGCTAAAACCTCTTCTGTTTGTGACGTCTGGTACTGTTTTTTTCTTTAGAAATCAAAACCTTGGTTACCACTGTGTATATCTCCCAAACTGTTTTGTGTGTTTTGTCCAACTCATTGCTTGTCAGAGGGCATTGAAAACCTCACATATAAGCATCGGTCGAAATCATTGGTGGTCTGCTGGTCCGAGATCAGTGATTACACAATCAGACCACAGAGAAAAAAATTGTGAAATTGTGGTAGTCGCAGGACCAGTAGTGAAAAACTTTGCGTGCCCCTTCCCATGGTGATACATTGATTGCAGGAGAATCTCCTATGGGAGAATCACAGATCCGCAGTGGATTTTTATGGCTTTTTGCACCCCCCCCCCCCCCGTTGGTGGTATATATGTTAATATATTTGAATAAAGGAAGAGACATTTTTTGGATTTTATGCTGAGGTGAACTGGAAAAGAAAAGTCACCTGGTCTTTGTCGGGACTTAGACCCGGGCTCTTGCATTACCGGCAAGCATGCCACTGTCTACACCACTGGAGACATGACCCTGCCTTCCTTATTTCAGACACTGTGGTGTGAGGCACTAAAGTAGAAGCATTAGTAGCATCTCTTAACTTCATCAAATGGCCCCCTTCATGTTTGCCCAGAATGAAAGAGGGTCTGGGTTCCACTCCTGGTGGAGACTAGGTGACTTTTATTTTTCAATTCTAATGCTGAGTAGTAATTTATATTATTAAACCCTAATTAATTTATAATCACCCTATACATAGAAGATGAAGTTGCAGGAATCATTTTGCAAGTGATTTTTTTTCTAAATCTTATTTTCAATGGAAACATACAAATATTTCAACAATTGCTAGCAGACAATGGAAGTAGTTAATGGGTAAAAAATCATATTTGATGAAAGTAAACAAAAGTGAATTGAAGAGTGAGCCATGTTAAGAAAGTGGTTTATATCAAAATTTATTACATTTTGCAATGAATGAGTCTTCATTCATGAAGTCAAAACAGGGAATCTTTGCTAATGAAAAACATTTTCAACAGCTGTGCTTCTATTTCTACTCATCAAAATTGCAGCTCAGGTCTGTTGAACCATTGATTGGTGCGCCAAATACTCAGCGGCCAGACAATTTTTTTTTTCATTTTAGATACCTGCTCAGACTATTTGAGAACTTAGGTAATTATTTAACAAAAATAAGGTGAAATCCTCAAACAAGAAACTTAATCTTAAATGAAATAATTAGTCATGAAATGAATGCATGAGAAAAAAATAACATGCATACTTGTTTGCAGAGTTTTATATAAGCATCCCTTATTTCTTTTGGTGAACATGTAGTTTCCAAACCAAGGATGTCATAATATGTTCTGAGGGTTCTGTAAAAATAAAAGAAAACTTTTCAAAAATACATTTATTTGCACTTTTCTTACCTTTTTTTTTTATCTAGAACCACAACTTTTCTCATATACACTGAATGCAAATACGCATAGATGCATATATGCATAAGATAGATACGCATAATGCATATACACTGAATGCAAGGCCACAACAGGCAAAATGCCCAATGAGATGGCTGGAAAAAAATGCTGATGAAAAAACACTACTACTAAACCATACATGTACTTCATCCATATTCCTCTGCGGAACCTCTAACAAATTGGTACATGTTGGAATGTGCATGTATGTGAAGTGAAACCTGATGTGAAGTTTGTTTCTGTGTAATGCTTGTTATGTATAATACTGCCATCTGCCACCAGTTTTTTCTAACTAGATGAAAAACACTGAAAAATGCATATAAGCGATATCTCAAAAAAAAAATCAGCAAAAGAAATTTTTCTGAACAATCTGAACCTGAAATAAAAGTAAAGCTTTTTGGATACTAATTGGTGGTTAACACATTTTTCTTAAAAGTAGCCTTGCGATTTTAATTTTTAATATCAATGAAGTCTTTTTAAAGGAAAATTTATGGGTTCTTTCTATAATTCATGTTGATACAGATTCACTGATATTCATCAAGTGTGCAATGGTAGTTAAACTGTTGCTGTTTTCAATAAAATATTACACTGCCTCACCAAAAAAGAAATATATTCTGTATAGTAATCTGTGCTAATTAAACACTAATATTTGATTGGATTCCTTTAGCATGAAGTATAACATGCATTTGTCATGAAAGTACTTTTATGAGGTCATGCAATATCTCAACACTTATTTCCACTTTAATTTACATCACTATTTCAGAAGGGTCCTTGATAGATCAGCGAAAAAGCAAATTACTTCTTAGATTCCTCTCTGATAAGGTCTACAGACTCTCAATTAGACTAAGATCAGTGCCAATCCAAGTTTCGAAAAGGTTGCTAAAGAGCTTTCTCAACAAATCTTTCAGTTTGAGGTCAATGTATCCTAACATTATCATCCTGGGATATGTCATCACTTTCATAGAAATAAATGCCTCTCAATGGATAAATATGGTTATTAAGTATGCTAAGAGACCGGGAAGTGTTTCAAACCTGTGGGTGCTCGAGCACCCACTGCACCCCTGGCTCCGACGCCAATGCTAAGAGACTCAGATTACTTCATTAGTCAACATAATTACTTACCTTTCGGTGACCTAAGTGTAATCTAACAAACACAACTCAGATCATAATACTTTTTCTGAGTACTGCACAGTGGATATAGTCCTCTAACCATGAGATGAGACTTGGCTACAGCATGTCATGTCAGATGATTCCATTCTTTTCTAGAAAGAACAAGCCAAACATGAAATCTCAGTTGCTGATGAGCTATTCTCAATGTGCAATCATTTCACCTACAACAATTTAATAAAACCGTCTAACGTGTTGTGACATGATGTGGCCAAGTCTCACCTCTAGGTGTTAGAGGACTATACAGTACGACATTGAGTATTCCTCACAGTAACTTTTCTTTAACTCAGTGCACATAATTAGTATCATTCTAGAAATATTCTTGTGATTCACTAACGCAAGGTGTGGCAGAGTTTGACACACAATACGAACAACATAATTATTAACTTTAATTATAAAGTGAAATCAAAAGAAAACAGAAAACACATCATATAACAGACTCATGCATGTACACAACTTACTCACTCTAAGTATGCATATCGAATGGCAACAAAACGAACCGATTTGGTGGTATAACATAGCTGCCAAGTTACAGCTAAGGTTGGTAAGATATCGTAACTCAACACTCCCTCCACATATGAAGCCTAATACCTTTATGAATACAATTAAAAATTACTTTTGACAATGACTTCATCATGATATCTGCCTTTTGATCTCCGAACGGTACATACGTTAGACAAAACATTATTTTAACATTTTTCATGCACTGAATGAAACTGAACGTCAATATGCTTTGATCTGCAGATTTTGAACCAGCTTTATAGCACTTTGGTTGTCCACATACAGAACTGGAATGTCATCGAATCCAATTAGCTTCTTGAACAATACCTGCAACCACACAAATTGATTATTCTTCACTTGTGGCTACATACTCAGCTTCCATCAAGGACATGCCTACACTGTGTTGAAGTCTTGACCACCAGGTGATAGCAGCACCTGAATACAAAGAGACCATTCCAGAAGTTGACTGTAGAGTTTTCTCATCACCATCATGATCTGCATCACTTTAAACACAGAAGTTTGATCATAGAGATGAACGATACATTAGTAGTATCACGAAGGTATCTGCAAATCCTTTTTATTTGAATCTAGTCATCTTTTGTTGGTTTACACTAAGCTTGAGACACAAAAGTTAAAGCAAAAGCTATATCAGATATCAGAGCAAGTAGCTGCCACTAGATACTGTAAACACACACAACTGCTTCTCTATAAGGAACATCAACAGGATCAGCTCCCTCCTGAGCTTTAGTGGTTTCACATGCAGTAGCTACTGGCTTAGCTTCCTCCATACCAAAACGATGCACTATCTTCGCATTTTCTCAGCATAGAGGCCTTGAGTTACATGAAAATGTCTCCATTTTCTTTCTATTTAACGTGGACACTCACAAACGAGTCTAGTGGACCATCAGTTATCTTGAACTCTTGCTTCAGATCAACGATCAGCTTGTCTATCTCTGACTTGCTTGATCTATGCATCATCAACATAAAGAGCAATGATAAATATCTCTTCCTCAGTCTTTCTGGTAAACAAACATGGATCAGCCTGAGACGGTTGAAAATTCAACTTTGTGATGAAATGCATGAATTGACGATTTCAGCATCAAGAAGCTTACTTTAGTCCATAAAGCGAACGCGAACGATGGCACATTCAACCAGAGCCATCATCGTATCCTTTTGGTTGTCACATATAAATCTCCTCGTAAAAAAAAACTATACAGGAAAGCTGTTTCCAAATCAAATTGATGAAAATACAATTTATGTGAAGCCACAACACTGAGAACAGTACGCAGGGTATCAAAATGAGCAACGGGTGAAAACAAGTCATCATAATCTCGACCTTTCCTCTTAGCAAAACCTCTTGTGACAAGCCTAGCTTTCACCTTGTCAAGTGATCCATATGCTCTTGTTTTGATTTGGTAAACCCCCTTGTTGTCAAGAATCTTTTTTGTGGTAGGAAGTTCTGTCAGTTCCCAGGTTTGATTCTCTTCATGAGACCTCATTTCTTCCTCCATAGCATGATGCCACTTTTTTTCTTCAGGCAAACTTACAGCTTCACTATAACTGGTAGGAGTAACACCAGTCAAGGTACTGAAGTGAAGATCGTTGATCCAACTTGCCGAATTCTGCTTCATGGGCTACCAGATGTTCATCCATTGATAAGATGACAATTTCATCATGCAAGGCATTGAGCTCTGTCCACAGTTCTCTGGCTTGATCTTGATAGATTTCCAGCTGATGCCGTGGGAGATCATCACTGTTGAGATTCGGCTTGATGATGTTGCAAAGCCTTGTGATCTTGCCTTTCACCGAACTTCGTTTCTTTACCAAAGATTCCATCTGAAGACCGTTGTTGCTGGTTGCGTTTTTCTTCCTGGGTTTCGGCACCATAAATGTTCATGATCTCGTGGCGTGATTTTCAGGATGGGTCTAAGGTAACTAGCACTGCATATTCTGCTGAACGAACTATCGATAATTAAAGGGACAATTCTAGATGCAATTAACAAATTATGAGTTTATTGAAATATGAGAGGGAAAAAATACATGAGCCGCGTTGTAGTCAGTTTGGTCGCTGAGATGATACTGAGTTGCATGCACAGCCACCCAAGGCAACAGCCTCTTGCCAACTGTATGCTACTGCCATCTAGTGGCCTCAACAACATGTTTCTTGGAGATCAATTTGAAATTGTCAATGGTAAATTATTAATGCATCAGAAACATTGTTAATTTACTCCAAGAAAAATACACTGATACTCCAATATTGACATTTGAAATTCTGATGAATCCCAGAATAGTGATTCAATGTTCTAAAGAATCAGAGATATGTAATATTTTCTATAGAAATTTGATCGGATCACTGCTTTACTTAGCTAACAAAACAATACCTGACATTTTGTATTCAGTAATGCTATTATCTCAGTTTTGTAACAATCTGAATGAAATGCATTGGAGAAGGTTATGTCAAATTTTGCATTATGTTATAAGGACTGCCAATTAAACTATAAATCTGAGTAAATGTTGAAGTTTTGATCTAGTTGCTTATTCAGATGCCAGTTGGGCATCAGACAGAGACAATCGTAAATCAATAAGTAGATATATTGTGATGTTTGGAAATGTACCTATTTCATGGAAAAGTTCAAAACAAAGTAGTGTAGCACTATCAGCAATGGAATCTGAGTTTATAGCATTGTGTGTGTGTGTCAGAAACTGTGAAAGAAGTAATTTGGTTAATGAGAATCTTAGGAAATTGCAAAAAATTAGAATTACCATTACCTATAGCCTGAATTTATTGTGATAATGAAAGTGCAATATATTTTTCTAGAAATTGTAATGAAAATCGAAGAACAAAACATATTGACATCAGGTTTTATTTTGTTAAGAAATTATTAGATCAAGAAAAGTTTAAGTTATTACATATTACCGGTAAACAAAATATTGCGGATATGTTGACCAAATGTTTATCTAAGCAAAAACTTTGACAGTGTTGTGATTATATTTTTGATAATTTTTTGTTACAAGGGCTGTTACAGTTTCAATTTGTATCAGTACGATGGGGCTGAAAGTAAAATTTGTACTGATATGCAAATTAGATATATGTCGCCAGATGGCGTTATTTCTTATTGTTATAAAAAGTATTTATAGTTTGTTTTTTTCGCTGCATGTTGATCACTGTATGTTATATGATCTCGTTATTTTTGCTCGCTGTCGAATATAATGATAGAGTATTGTGAATCATTTTGCTACAACAATATATTGACTTTCGTTAGAATTAAGGTATTGTCGTTTTGTAATTGATAAGGGCTCTACATTATTTTCATCTACCCTCCAAATTGGTAATGCATGGATTTAAAATTTAATGTATACATGTTTGTGTTGTAGGTCTGTATAATCGTCATGACAACTAGAGCTTTTTTTTCGAAGGAATAGCCAACTCAAAGTTGGAAAATCTTAGAAAATTATATTTTCAGCTGATCACCACTGCGCAATTATGGGTTTCAAACCTGGATTTTTGCCAAAGGCGAAATCTGGGGAGGGGCCTCCCCTGCCAAGAACAAAAATTAAAAATATTTTTGTATAAAATTAAAATAGTGGGGAAAAAATACATTCTTTTACTATCAGCTAACAACGAAATTTTAAAATTCGGTATATGGCCCCTCATTCAGGGATGCAACAAGATATCCGTTATCTTATTTGTCAACAAACTGCATGTATATCAATACAATATAGTACAGTAAAATACTTCATTTGTACATCATAGTAACACTACTTTTTTAAGGTTGCACAATCATGACAAACTTTAGAAAGAAGAAAAGAAAAGGGAAAAAGTTGGGGAGGGTTTTTCTCTTCTTGGAACTAGGAAAGAACAGTGTCCTGGGGAATGCGTGAACCAAATTTTTATGCGTCTTTTTCCGAAATTCTGGGTATTTGACACACTATAGCACGTCATTGGCATCTCTGTTATATATCAAAATGTCCAAGGAATATCAGATGTTGTAACTATGATATAGGACGATCTTGTCCTATATTGTGCAAACTATTTATGCAATTAATTGATTGTCTTCAATTTTTCAGTCAAATATTTAATTTATCCCATATTAATTGTCTTTGGTTTAAAGGAAAACTTGGAACAATAAATTATTTTTTTCAGAATTACTTAAATTTTCACACTTTTCAATCTTGTAATTCTGATGTAAAATTGCATCAATCTATATTATGAAACCATTAACTATATCAATTACTATCATAAACCTGACAAAGTTCTATATCAGATTCATGATATAGATCTGTCTCTTTCAAGATAAATGTACAAACAACAAAGATTAATATAGATCTGTGTTGCCATGACATTGATTGATATAGGAACTGTGTATGATGGCATAGACCAGTTAGGGGCATTCAAGTATTATGTCAGAAGATTTTTAGCCATTTTTGACCCCATTCCCCCTTGTCCTTGAAAGTCAGCAAAACTCTGACCCCCCATTGTGTCCTCAGCTCTGCCCCCTCTAAATGCATATTAAGATCACAGATGTATATGGGGGGAGGGGGGCACGAGTCTCTCTATGCCCCCCACTCCAGATGATCAAAAATTTATTTTTTGATGCAAAAATATTTAAAAAAAAAATTAAAATATCGGAAGAAAATACTTTTACATGTTATTATAAGAAACTTTAGTTACTACAAACTAGAGAAAGGTTTTTCTCATTTTTGACATACTGAGTAAAGATGCCATTAAGAATATTTCACATTTTATAAAGGGTGGTTGATGACATAAGGATCATTCAACCCCCCCCCCCTTGGCATCAAAAGTCAGCATACCTGAACCCCCCCCCCCCCCATCAATGCTGACATAACACTTGAATTACCCCTATGCAACAGAAATTGGTTAAAATTTTGGATGATGGAAATCGGTTACGATTTTGGTGTTCAAGTTTTCAACTCCTGAATATATCTGGACTGGACCAAGTTATGTGTATGTACTGAGAGGTATTTCCCAGTGCTCCCAACACACAGGGTCTGGGTACCCAGGGAGGTGACATTGGGCAGATACTTTCATGGGGAAAAGTTGGGGGGCAGGTTTCATTTTGAGGGGTCTGGATGAATCTCATTGTTTTATTATTGCTTTAACATTGAAAAAAAACTCTCATGCGTTATTATTCAATAACTTCATGTTGAGTTCTCTGCCATATCTCTGAGACCTCCTCTGCTCCTTTTCTAAAAAAGGGTATCGCAGACAGGAGCAGCCTCAATTTTTCTGATATGGCCTTTATCGGTTGCGGTTCTCCATAATCTCCCACATACAGGGATTCAATATAATGGTACGAGATACCATAACTTTCGTTCCCAGAGCGGTCACCAAACTCTGAGAATTTCTTCAGAATAATGTTCTCTTCATATTCACATGACCCACAACTCATGTTAATCCACTTGGTGTTAGAGCAATGGGCAAATTTGCCTAGGCTTTTCTCTTATGGGACACCAAAGAATGATGATGATGTGCATAGAAGAAATGATACAACACATTTATCATTACAGCTGAAAATCACCTGTATAAGAAGTAGTAATGAAAACAGCACCCTGAACAAAGGGGGAAAGATTAGCAAGATTGGAAAAAGATTTATTTTCACTAATACAAAGGCTCTAAGGTTTACCTTATCATTAAACTCAGCATGTAAACTGAAATATCAAGTCTCAGCAAAAAAGTTATGCATTCTCTCTCTTTACTTACTTTCTAAGAAAATATTGGATCAAAAAACTACTGAGCGCTTAATGAATTTCCTACTGAATGTTATAAGAAATCACATATAGCATAATTCACATTTATTTGACTGAGAGTAACTCTTGTAAAATACACTTTCGATGTAAAACTGAAGAGAAAAAAAAACTGGTACAGGCATGCGTATGCAAATAAAGAGATATGGAGCCAATCAGAGTACAGGGCTGCGATCGACAACACCTATATAACACAACAAGGGTCTGGCATAGTTGTTATATCGGTTAATGCTGCTACAATGGCAGGTTATCGAGATTTAAGTGAGTCTCAACGTGGTGTTATAGTCGGCGCACGAGAGATGGGACATAGCATCTCCGAGGTAGCGATGAAATTTGGATTTTCACATACGACCATTTCACGAGTGTACCGTGAATATCAGGAATCCGGTAAAACATTAAATCTACGACATCGCTGCGGCCGGAAAAAGATCATGCAAGAACGGGACCAACGACAACTGACGAGAATCATTAAACGTGACAGACGTACAACCCTTCTGCAAATTGCTGCAGATTTCAATGCTGGGCCATCAACAAGTGTCAGGGTGCGAATCATTCAACGAAACATCATTGATATGGGCTTTTGGAGCCGAAGGCCCACTCGCGTACCCTTGATGACTGCACAACACAAAGCTTTACGCCTCGCCTGGGCCCGACAACACTGACATTGGACTGTTGAGGACTGGAAATACGTTGCCTGGTCTGACGAGTCTCGGTTCCAATTGCTTCGAGCTGATGGACGTGTACGGGTATGGAGACAACCTCATGAATCCATGGATCCTACATGTCAACAGGGGACTGTTCAAGCTGGTGGAGGCTCTGTGATGGTATGGGGCATGTGCAGTTGGCATGATATGGGACCCCTGATACGTCTAGATACGACTCTGACAGGCGACAGGTACGTAAGCATCCTGTCTGATCACCTGCACCCATTCATGTCCATTGTGCATTCCGACTGACTTGGACAATTTCAGCAGGACAATGCGACACCCCACACGTCCAGAATTGCTACAAAGTGGCTCCAGGAACACTCTTCTGACTTTAGACACTTCCGCTGGCCACCTAAATCCCCAGACATGAACATTATTGAACATATCTGGGATGCCTTGCAACGTACTGTTCAGAAGAGATCTCCACCCCCTCTTACTCCTACGGATTTATGGACAGCCCTGCAGGATTCATGGTGTCAATTACCTCCAGCACTACTTCAGACATTAGTCGACTCCATGCCACGTCGTGTTGCGGCACTTCTGTGGGCTCGCGGGGGCCCTACACAATATTAGGCAGGTGTACCAGTTTTTTTGGCTCTTCAGTATATATAACTCTATCTTACAAACAGGGTAATCTCATTATGAAGTTGACTGTATATTTTAAATGAATATAAGAATAAAAAATTTTTTACTTCCGAGTGGATGAATTCATCACTTCTCAAAATAGACACTCCAGGTTGTTGAAATTGAGCTCCTGCGCATCATCATATTTTAATAAAAAAAAATCCATAACAGATGCTATTTAGAACTATAAACAATGGGATATAAATTTATTGAAGATAAAAAATAATTAGAAAACATTAAGTATGCAAAGAACTAATCAAAGTAATTCAGCCATGTAAATATATGCTATAAAAATGTTATTTATTGCATGCATGGAGTAGTTTCAAATAAAATCAATAATTATTTCATGCTGGATTTGATTTTAATTTTTTTTTGACACAAGGAGAAATTATGTCAAGCTGTGCCAAACTTTATGCTGGAAGCCTTAAACCTGATATGATTAAAGATAAACAATAACAAGAAACAAACAAAATTTATAACTAATTCCTCAGATGTTATAGATATACAGAGAAATACACAATAATCACACATGAATTAAATATTTATACCTGTACAGGTACACTTGAGCAGGCAAACCTGAACATGTGTAGCACCTTTATGCTTTGTGTTAAGATAATCAGATTTAACAGACTTTCAACATTTAATGGACACCCCCTTTGTTTCTATTACTCCATCAAATATGAAGTTTACCGTATAGAAATTTTCAACCAGATTTTTTAGTCAAAGGAACATTATTATTTCAAATGAAGAAACCAATGACTGAATTTTGACTGTTCAGGTCAAAATAATTGCACAGGTCTTCATACACACATTCAGGTATGTTTGTACAGGTATACCTGACCCATGTATAGCAGCCTTTTTTACTGAAACTTCATCAAAATTAATATGGTAGCAACAAAATAAAATATTATGAATGGTATAGTCTTTTTTATAGTAATTTTTTGGTTCACTTCTGATCAAGTCTATGACATTAATATTGTAGAGTTTATTACAATCTCACAGTTAGAGAGAAAATAAGAGGTTTATTTTATTCCAGCAGGATATATATAGTGAATGTAGCAGTAATAAAAGGATTTACACTGTCTATGACCCAAATATTCTCAAATGTTTTACATTTGTGGCATCATGGAATATGAGATTAGAATTTTGTCATGTTTCATTCTTGAGGCCCTTGAGTGGAATCTACAAGTCCCATGATACACTGATTTTCCATCCATATGATTGAATTAAAATAGGATCTCAAAACCTTTGGAATTTCAAAGTGAGAAATTCCTTTTCAGGTTCTGTATCTTTCAGAAATTTTATCCATTACTGATTCATTTGTTTCATCAGAATGGTCAGGCATGGCTTTCATCTTCTTCCATGCAGCAGCAAAATCAAAGATGATGGACTTGATGCTGCATCTGTGTTAATTTCCCAACATCCCCAAGAGTTTATTATACAGTGAAACCTGAATATAACAATACTATGTGAACCAAGAAAAAAATATTGTAGAAGGGTTATTTTTATATTAAGTAGTAGCATTGTTATCAGACACTACCAAATTCATGCTGTTCTATGCAACGTTTCTGAATTGGTGTTGTTAGCCATGGCGAAATGAACATTTATAAGTATTTATTCGCAGAACTATTTTTTAATTCATTTAGTTGAATAAAATCCATTATTTTTGTTCCACCCTATATATATATATATAACCCTATATATATATATATATATATAAAAGTAGTTTCCTGCACAATACTTTTATGTATTCCCAGAAAGTAGCTTTCCAGCACCTCCATTAATGCTTTCAGAGGGTGGATAGTGCAAAATACCAATGGCTATTAGACGCCATGGAAAGAACTAACACTGATGAGGAATTTAAAAATACAGTAGAACATCGATTATCCGAACACATCGGGATCAAAGGGTGTTCAGAAAAGTGAAAAGTTCAGAAAATTTATTTTGAAACTAATTCAATAACACAAAGGAATAAATTGAAATTCAGCAACAAAAACCTTAAAATAATTAAAATTAACCGACTTATTCTGAAAAGTAAATGAAAAAGGCAGCGCATCACAAAAGAAAAAAAAAATCCATCTTGCTTCAACTTGCTTATACAACATTTTGCCGTCTCATCCCGTAATATTTTCAACAATAAAAATTGAAGCGGATCAGTGTTAGGCCGCGATTCTAACCACGCGAGACATCTTATGAAACACTGTTCTGCCTCACTGTGCGTTATTACATGTGCCATTGGTTCATCTTCATCACTTTCACAGTCATCCTGATCAACTTGATCGTTCACTTTCGTAATTATTTCTTTGTCATCCAAAAAAATGTTATCCTGGATTGTCGCTATCAATTTTCAACCACTGCGACACATCATTTCATGACAGGACTGGAATACAGGGGGTTTCTGAAGCGTATCTAAGCATTCTTTCCAATCTGAAAGATTTCAATCGTCTTCAGTGGTTACGTTAAAACCATGAAAATATGGGCATAACTCTCTAAACCTTTGTGAGACTTTAGTCTGTCTGCTGTTTTTAAACTGGCTGCAAAATTTTCTATTTTATCGCAATTTTTTTTAAATCACTGAGGATTGTCACACCTAGTCCATATTCAGCTGCAAATTTCCACCATCACCCGCTTTCAATCTTTTCACAATTTCCACTTTTTTCGATGTTTAAAACAACACGTTTTCGTTTTGTCGCCATTCTGCACTTGAGAGCGATGAAAAGTGTTGACACTGTTAAAGCTAAAGAAATATTGAAAAATATCTGTTTTAAGCAAGATAGGAAAGATACTCCCCCGAAAAAATTGTGACAAGAACTGTTTTGTTGTCAAGAAGACCCTTGCCCCCCTTTCATTAAGGCACACCCACAGGATTAAGGTGAATTCATAGACGAGAAAAAAGATGCCAGCTAAAGCTGCTCCTATTCACATGTTTGTTTGCCTGTCAATTGTTTGTAACTGCATATACTGTACCCAGATCTGCCACTGTTTACATCTATAGCTCACAGGTGCTGTATGTACAATTGTTTGGAAGTGGATTATTGTACAATAGAACGAGGCTATCGAGTTGGGAGGTAAGAGGATTCAAGTTCCAAGAAAATACCAACTGTGTTCAGCATCGTTGACTGAAAATGAGTTAGGTTGAAAAGGTGTTCGGTTGACCGAGTTGTTCGGAAAATTGATGTTCGGATAATCAATGTTCTATTGTATACTAAAGGAGATTTTGAGTGAAATATAAAAAATACTAAGGAAACAGTTATTTTCCGGATATTATGCTGAGGTGAGCTCGGAAAGAAAAGTCATCACGTCTCCGCCGGGACTCGAACCCAGGCCCTCTTGCATACCGGGCAAGCATGCTACCATCTACACCACTGGAGACACATGAATCTGCCTTCCAAATTTCACGCACTGTGTCGTGAGGCGCTGAAGTAGAGGCATTAGTAGCCTCTCTTAACTTCAGGAAATGGCCCCCGGGTGGGACGGTTTAGAGAGATATATGGAGACATGATTAATTTTTTTTTCCGAGCTCACCTCAGCATAATATCCGGAAAATAACTGTTTCCTTGATATCTCTGGCTGAGAAAAAAGCCATCTATATCTCTCTAAACCGTCCCACCCGAGGGCCATTTCCTGAAGTTAAGAGAGGCTACTAATGCCTCTACTTCAGCGCCTCACGACACAGTGCATGAAATTTGGAAGGCAGATTCATGTGTCTCCAGTGGTGTAGATGGTAGCATGCTTGCCCGGTATGCAAGAGGGCCTGGGTTCGAGTCCCGGTGGAGACGTGATGACTTTTCTTTCCGAGCTCACCTCAGCATAATATCCGGAAAATAACTGTTTCCTTGATATCTCTGGCTGAGAAAAAAGCCATCTATATCTCTCTAAACCGTCCCACCCGGGGGCCATTTCCTGAAGTTAAGAGAGGCTACTAATGCCTCTACTTCAGCGCCTCACGACACAGTGCGTGAAATTTGGAAGGCAGATTCATGTGTCTCCAGTGGTGTAGATGGTAGCATGCTTGCCCGGTATGCAAGAGGGCCTGGGTTCGAGTCCCGGCGGAGACGTGATGACTTTTCTTTCCGAGCTCACCTCAGCATAATATCCGGAAAATAACTGTTTCCTTGATATCTCTGGCTGAGAAAAAAGCCATCTATATCTCTATAAAAAATACTGTTATAGTAATTTCAAAATATTTTAAAAAAATGTCATTATAGAGGGATTTTTCAAGGTAAACGATATTGTTATATCAAGAGGAATTTAACATTAGGTAGTTAACACTTGGTAGTTCCAAACAAGATCTGAAAAAATATTGTACAGGATTTAGCATTATATTGAGTATCATTGTAGTAAAGTTTCACTGTACATAGATACTTTGTGGAGATTGTTATTGATGATAAAAGTGATTAAAGTAATGTAAGTCAAATTTATGAATTTTTAGTGCCAACAAAAACTTTGATACAAGTAAAACTTCATTATATTTATGTTTGATATAAGTGTGGGTCTGGCTATATTTATGTTCACTATGTATAATATATTAATATACAAGTTCCATATAATAAACAGGTTTTTTTTTATTAAGTTAAACATTTTTTTTAGAGATTGGCAATAACATTGAACTTTAGATACGAAACTGTGACCATCCCAGTGAAAATGGCAGATGCCATAAATCACTGCAAAATTTCATCTTTATATCTTGTATTTTATCAAAAATCAGTGCAGTTTCATTATATATGATGTACTGATCGAATAAAGCAAATTTTTTATTAGATTATCACTTAACAATCTCTACCATTTCAGCAATGTGCATTTTACACAGACAATCACCAAACTCTGAAATCATGCAAATTGGGGAACCATAAGTTAGGGTATAATTGTAGAGTGGAACTTTGGTTTGCAAGCATAATTTGTTATGTGAATATGCTTATAATCCAAAACCTCAGCTAATCTCAGTAACACCTGAGCTAACGAAGATATGTTGCAGGATGACATTCCTAAGCAGAAACACGACTTTATATAGGTTTCTATGAAAATATGTTTCATTCGTTTCAAGAGCCAAAAATTCTAAGATAAGTTTTATTATACACTACACTGTATAAAGATAAAAACTTAACAGCTTCACAACTGGATGAAGGAGAATTTAAAGGAAGATGAGATACTGAATATATTTTTACTTTATACCATGTTCTCAGTCCAGTCAGAAGCTGGTTTCCGACATTATGCTCCTTCTCTTTTTCTTTTTGGAAACAAGGTGCAGTGAAAAGACGTTGGCATTGTGTCATTTTTCTGCAGCAATCTAAACAATGCTTCAAAAATAATATTCTATTTTGCTTGTTTTGACCCGACTTATTCCCCTACTTTAATTTGACAGCCCAAGGTATTGCCAGAAATGTCAGCACAAGTTTGTCCACAAAGAACAAAAAAAATTCTTGGGTTGAGGAACTTATTTTCAAAAGGGACTTGCTAAACTTACATTTCCCCTTTTGCTAAATTTACAATAGAAGTGAAAAATGCATTCCAGAGGAATATGTTTGTTTTACTAAAGTAGAAAGCAGCACAACACGTAGCATGTAGTAATGGTAGAAGAATATTTAAATGCATATATGATTCATATTTAGATACATATATTTAAATACATATATATAATACAGAAAATTGGAAATTTCTACGTCACATGTTGATTTCAGAAGATTTTTACTAGCCCAGGAAGATACCCTCTCATCATTAACACTAGAACTGAGGAGTGGGTCAATTTGACCCATTTATCTTGAAAACTTAGATGCAGATGTTAAAAAAGTTTCGTGACTTTTCATGATATCATATGAATATTAATTCATGAAACTTCTATTACAGTATTATATGTTTTCTGATCAGCATTCAAGGGAGTTATCCCCATTTGAATTTCGAAAGTGTTTAGTTCTGAAAGAAAATTAGAGAAAATGTTACCTTTGATTAAAATTTGAGCTGGTCAAGTCAACTGAAAAATTGGAAATTTCTACTTCACATGTTGATTTCAGAAGATTTTTACTAGCTCAGGAATATACCCTCTCATCATTAACACTAGAACCGCAGAGTGGGTCAATTTGACCCAAATCAAACTTTGTTTTCATTTATCTCGAAAACTTAGATGCAGATGTTAAAAAAGTTTCGTGACTTTTAATGATATCATATGAATATTAATTCATGAAACTTCTATTACAGTATTATATGTTTTCTGATCAGCATTCAAGGGAGTTATCCCCATTTGAATTTCGAAAGTGTTTAGTTCTGAAAGAAAATTAGAGAAAATGTTACCTTTGATTAAAATTTGAGCTGGTCAAGTCAACTGAAAAATTGGAAATTTCTATCATATGAATATTTCATGTTTTCATTCACATTTCATGTTTCAGAGTTATAAGGGGCCATTCAAGTATTACGTAAGCACATTTTCAGCCATTTTTGACCCCCCTTCCCAGCAAAAGTCAGCAAAACAGTAACCCCCCCCCCCCCATCAACAAAATTTCGTCAGCAGCTTAGAATATTTCATATCTTCAAAAAGGGGTGGTTGATGACGTAAGCAACCTTCAAACCCCACTTCCCATCAAAAGTCAGCAAATCCAAAACCCCCTCCCCCCTTGATGCTGACATAATACTTGAATGACCCCTAAGCACTTATACCTAGAACCGTGGTTTGGGTCAAAATGACCCAACATACTATTCTATAGGAAAAAAGGGGTGTAGAATTTTCTTGGAAGTAGTTACAGTTACAGTTGAATTAAGCAGGGCTATCGGCTGCAGAGACCATTCCCTGGCTGGGAGAGAGTAATGTGAGGTAGGTAATAAAATAAAGAAAATTGAAAATTCAAAACAACAGCAGTAGTAGATTACTACAAAAACAAAAAGAATGGAAATGGGATGATATGGAAAAGAAAAACTTCAGATCTAGGGGACGATGCTAGATCACTTTTGTGAGTTATGAGATGTAGTCCCAGGATGAGTGTGTGTTTAGGTTGGAAAGGACCTCAAAACCAGAAAGAATTGTTAAATAAATCTTTTACTTAACGAAATTAATTTTTCGAAATGACAAATCGATATACGGAGGTTGGACGCCATGAAGGTAGGCCAAGATTTAATAGGAGGAGAGGACGCAAAAAAGGATGGAATGCGATGACGCATGAAGCGGGAGCAGTTGAAAAGAAAATGGGTCGCAGTTTCCGGAAGTTGGCAGTGTGAACAGAGAGGGCTGTTAACTTTTTTGATGAAAAACAAGTAAGCATTAAGAGGCGCTCTATCACAGATTAACTTGTAAAAGAGGCGTTCAAATTTTGAATTAGAGAAGAGATGAGAAATCTGATTACAACAGTTGAAGAAAATTTGAAAGTCAGGAATAGTGGAATTAAGCGAATCAGATGTATATTGACGAAATGAGAGTCGTAACATAGATCGTAGGTCCTCTGGATAAAGAGCCGGCGTGACGTAAGGACTGGGAGAGGAGGAAAGCGAACGAACATAGCTGTCAATAGACTCGTTCAAATCTATCCCAGAATGTGCAGGGACCCAAATTAATGAGATATGGCTGGTATAAGAACAAACCATAAGAAGTTGGGAATAAAGGAGGTGGATGACTGTGGGAGAGTGACTGGAGAATTCATTAATCGCATGAAGAACTGATTTAGCATCCGAAAAAAGGACCACGGGTTGGCCCCTGGTGGGGATAAATGATCTCAAGCCCATAGTGATAGCTAGAGCTTCTCCTGTAAATATAGAGGAGTGAGAGTGAATCCACCATGCTCTCATACTATTCGTAGAGGGACAAAAAGCACCGCAGACAACATTAGAATTTTTAGACGCATCAGTAGCGATGATGATCGTTGAACGGTCTAAAGATTTCAAGAAATTTTGAAAGAGGATGTTGATTATATTCTTATGTCTATGTTGTTGAAAATCCAGGTCATCAGTGACAACCGAAATTTTGTTCGAAATCCAAGGATAGAAAGAGTAGATTGGTCTGAGAGTTTGGGAGAACGAGAAATTAAGGAAACTGAAAAATTGGGAAAGTCTGATTTTCAGTTTGGGAGCAATATGCGAAAAAATTGAATTGAAGTTATCAGCACAGCCTTGAGTAGGAGAAGCAGCAGCCTGAATACATGCAATACCATTTCTAAGAAGAAGAATTTCCTCCAGAGTGGGGAGTGCTAAAATGGTACGCATCTTGAGTATTCTAGTAGAAAGTGGTAGGCCCAAGGTAGCTCTCATTGCAGAATGATACATAGTATCCAATTTCGAACGGTTAGTTTTAGCTGCATTTAACCATACTATGGAACCATATCCTAAAAGAGCTGAAATGATGTTAATGAAAATAGGTTTCACAATAGAACAAGGAATATTTCTGGAAAAATGATGAAGAGAACGACAAATATTGAGAGTGAAAGTGCAACGAGATCTGAGATGATTAATTTGTTTTTTCCAGATTAAAGAACGGTCTAAATAAATACCTAGGACTTTAAGGTAGGGATCAAACGGGATACTATTTCCATTGATTTGGAAATTCGGAACATATGAAGTGGGATTCCGAGATAAAATCGTAAAACCAGATTTCGAAAGCGAGATGGACAGACCACTGTCCTCCGCCCACCTAAGGATACAATTAATTGCAGACATCATACGAGCTTCCATATAGGCTTCACAGTTAGATTTATACATGATGAAAATATCATCTGCATACACAAAAAGTTTAATGTCGGGCGGTAAGTAGGTGACGATATCAAGAGTGAAGAGAGAAAATAAGATAGGAGACAATGTTGAGCCCTGTAATAATCCTGAACAAGGTGAAAACTTATTGGATGAGCAACCACGCCAGTGAATGAAATGATCCCGTCCACCCAAATAATTAGATAACCAAAGTAAAAAGCGACCATTCAAACCCATTCTCGCCAGTTTATGTAACAAAAAAGAGTGTTGGGTTGAATCATATGCTTTATTGATATCAAAAGCAAGAAGATAACAGGTCTTAGATTGGCGGAAGGCATCTGAGGTATAAGAAACAATATCTCTGAGACAGGCCTCGGCAGAGGTTTTTTGACGGAAGCCGTAGAAACAGTGCGGAAAAATTTTGAACCGTAGGCAAATCCAATTAAGACGAAACAGAATAATGCGTTCGAAAATTTTGTTTATGGAATTGATCAATGTGATAGGGCGAAAAGAAGATAACAGGTCTTAGAAGGCATCTGAGGTATAAGAAACAATATCTCTGAGACAGGCCTCGGCAGAGGTTTTTGGACGGAAGCCGTAGAAACAGTGCGGAAAAATTTTGAACCGTAGGCAAATCCAATTAAGACGAAACAGAATAATGCGTTCGAAAATTTTGTTTATGGAATTGATCAATGTGATAGGGCGAAAAGAACTCGGATGCGATGGGGATTTGCCAGGTTTTTGAATAAAAATAATTTTACCCTCTTTGAAAGAGTATGGAATTATGGCAGAAGTCCAAATCCTATTGAAGGCAGGCAAAAATTCCAAGCCTTTAGCAGGGAGATATTTAAAAGCGTGAAGAGGAATGTGATCAGGACCAGGTGCAGTAGATTTTCCGGATCTTATGGCTCTGCAAAGTTCCTGAAAAGAGAAATCCGCATCTAGACATTGTTGAAAACAATGTTGGGGACCAGTGAATTGATTCGGAGGAGGGAGGGAAATGTTTGGAAAATGAAAATTTTTTAGAATTGAAATCTGGTCCTCTGGACCCGTGAAGTCTCTGTGAGCAATGGAAAAAACTAGTCGGGAAGAATCAAAAGATTTCGAAGCCACATACCGGTTTCGCCTCAAAATAGAATATACAGCTGAAGGGGGAGAATGGGGCTTAACTTCAAAAGCCAGAAGTTTAAGACGAAGAGTACGCAGATGACGACGAAATTTAGCAGCACTCTGTTTGTACAAGATCCAGTTTGAATTAGATGGCGAAGAACGGAACTTTCGAAAGTTACGTTTTTTTTCAATGAGAAGAGATCGACCATCCCTATCCATTTTGATACGAGGGAATTTTTTACGAGGTTTAAGCGAAGTGTGCTTTGAAATAGAAGAGCGTAAAAAAGTATATAAGTCGTCAAAATTATCGGACGATGGGATATTTTTCAAGTCCGAGATAATTGAAGGCCAATGGGAATGACGAACCATTGATGAAGTATTACAGTTTATCGGAATAGAAAGCTTGATTGGAAGGTGGTCACTGTTCAGAAGACTGTCAGTCGGAGACCAGGTTAGAGTCCGATGAACATTTGGGGAGCTGAAACAAAAATCTAAAAATGAGTTGGTATTGGCACTATAATAAGTAGGGCAGGTAGGAATGGTGAAGCAAATATTATTTTGAAGATACCAGTTGTGAAGGGCAATACCAGCTGAAGAATTTACATTGCCACAAAAGTTCACATTTTTAGAATTAAAGTCACCCAACATAATATAATTGCAAGTCATCAAAGATATCACGTGGTTCAAAGGATCAATGTCAAAAGGGCCATCAGGACGGTAAATATTTGCAAGGCATAATGGATGATTATTTATAAAAATTTTAACACAGAGAATTTCAAAAGATACATCATTAGTGGCCCAAATGAGTTGAGATGAAAAATCAGACCTGATAGCTGTAATTAAACCACCACCGGAAGAATATGTTCTATCAGAACGGTATATATGGAAACCCGGAATAAAAAAGGATTGGTAATTAGAATTGAGCCAACTTTCCTGGATGCAAATGATGTCAAATTGATGAATAATATTACGAAATAAATTAAATTTGGAACGAATGCCACGACAGTTCCACTGCAAAATATTTAATCTTTGACTTAAAGACATGAAAAATAAAAATAAAGGCAGGACCAGCTTGGAATTCTGACAACAAAAGGTAATAAAAAAAAGTGGCATGCATATGAATAAGAAAACTAATTAGGTATTACCTTTGGGAGGATAAAAACCCCCTAGAGCTCCGCCTGTCAGAAGACTCGAGGAATAGGATGGATCATTTTTATTTTTTTTTCTCGGCAACGTCCTGTCGTCCACCGTGGGACGGAGAGAGTCAATAACAGTCTTGATTACATCAGGCATAAGAGCAGACAAACAGTTCGAGACTGTTTCTTGTAGTTGAATTGACATTTCATTCAACAAAGCTTCTTTGATCTTTGTGATCTCACTCTGGATTAAGCTGTGAATTTCTAATTTCAAAGATGCCAAGTCAACAGGAATCGTGGACATACTAGCTTTACTAGCATATGATTGAGGATGGTTAGGACGACACGCAACCCTGGCCTCTTGAAGAGTGACATGATTATTTGCCTTAAATTCAAGCACTTTACATTCAAAGATATATGACACACATGATTTGTCCATTGGATCATGATCACCAGCACAGTTGACACATGATCTAGGATTTGAACAATCTGAGGAGCTATGAGCACCCCCACAGGATCGACAGACTGGACCAGAGGCCCGACAATGGACTTGTCGATGATTCAATTTGAAGCACCTGGAGCATTGAAATGGCCGGTCAATGAAAAGGTTCGGTCTATGTATGGTGAACCATATTTTGAGAACTGAAGGTAAATTCACTCCCAAAATAGTAGCAAGCACTGACGTGGACGCTTCACCATTTCTTCCAAATCTTCTTAGACTCAAAAGGGTGATGTTATTTTCGCGAATTTCCTCGGCCAAGTCCGCAAGAGTTTCAGAGGTAGGAATATTCTGCAGGAGGAATTTCGAGGTAATGTTATCAGTAAGCAAAATAGCTTTGACTGGAATATCTAGGATCCTAGGTATCGATAAGGCTTCGGTCGCCGCTTTTTGTGAAGAGGTCGCAATTATGAGTTCATTACCACGAGTGAAACGGACGTCTAAGATCTGAGAGGTGTCTGAAAAATAATTTAATAAGCTTTTTTTCAAGTCCCTCGGTCGAGATCTCGGAATAGCTTGAGCACCCGACAGCTTGACAGTGAAGCATTTAATTTCATTACACGCACAGGCTAATAAGTCTACATCACTAATATTTGAAGACCACGTGTTGACAGGCAGAGCCCTATTAGGGTTCGCAAAACCATTAGAGGGAGCATCATTATTAATTTCCATGTCGATATTGTTATCAATCAAGTTAGCTATAAGAGAGTTGGAACTACATACCAAATCCGCCGTCTCGACGATAAAACGAGGATTAAATAAATAACCAAAAAAAAAAAACAACGAAAAAATTACCGTGACGAACAATATGAAGAAAGGGAAGGAGGGGAAAGAAAATTACAGAAAGGAAAGATTATCCTTTTTCTAACACAAACGCAAAAAACAAACTAGCGCTACAAAAGTCGACGCAGAAACCGGATTACGAAGAAGCAGCCGATCACCCCGTCCCTTGTCGTAGTTACACTTTCTAATATTATTTGTAAATGAAGATAGTGAAGAATAAAGGTCTTTCAAGGTCAAGGCCAATTCATTGTCAGAGCAGATTATCAGTTTTTCAATGGAGGAATGGCAAGTAGAGCTAAATATTTTTCCTTTGTAAACTTGACTACCTGGAATTCCGACGGGACTCAATAATTTTGGGAGAGTAAAAGCTTAACTCTAGAAAAAACATGTAATTGAAATTTCTGTAGGCAAATGATGTCACAGAAAAAGAATAAATGAAGAGATCTGGCTTGCACCAAATACATTTTGCACCGATTTCCAAACCTTGGGAAGTATCAGCATCCAACGAATCTCTCTTTCAGAGCATATAGTGATGCAACTGATCAAGCCATTTGAGAACTAGGGCAGAAATGCCTCAACTGACACCCTTTTTCACTACACTGAAGCTGGCTCAAATGATAAAAGTAAAAAAATATGAGCTTAGTAGAGACTGTGAGACAAAATCGAAGAGCAATATTATCTGATGTGCAATAAAGATAGTGAAACTACAGTTGTATGGAACAATGCCACAATGACCATTTATAAAGGAAAGAATGATATAAGTTTTTCATTACTCAGCAGGCTTCATCTGGCAGTCGATATTGACAGTAGTTAGCCCCAAAAATCTTCCACACACACAGAAACTATTTCACACTACAATTCAACAAAGTAACGATCGTAGTTGTAGCGATCAAATGGCCAGAAAATATTCAGTGAAGGTGGCATCATAGACGTTTTCTACAACATCCTGGATCTCACTATAAAAATATTCCTGGATTTTGTATAGAGCAGTACAGAAGGCGAGAACTATTTTTCGAAAGCAATTCCTCTAAAATCGTATTGAAGAGCTACGTTCATCATACGAGTTGCCCTTGCTCAAAAGGAAATGTTCGTGCACTCTCGATCATGTAACTGTTAGTTAGCCATCAAAAAATAAATAAAAACAAAAATAAATAAATGAGTCTGATGTCAGGTAACATAAAAATGTGGAAAAAAAAATGTTAATTTTTGCATGGGTTGTGCAACTTCAACGCAAGAAAAATGAAAAAAAAAATTGCTCCAAACTGTTCATCATAAATTCCAATTACCAGTAAGAAATCACTACTTAAATGACAGAATCATATCATAGACTTTTTCATATTCAATTTGACACCCTTATTTTACATCTTTGTCATATTATGGGATTACTGAAAAATGTTTTTGGACTGAATAGAGTAAATAATATATACTAAATCTTTTTACTGAATTAGATCATTTTTTAGCTAATTTTGAAGCCCATTTTATATTCATAAACAAATATAGTTTTCCATTATGAATACACAATTAAACAACATTGAATAAGAGTAGGGAAAAACGCAGAAACCGAAAATAAATTCATCTTCGCTATGAAACAGTTTTTTCAAAGTTTGGGTCAATTTGACCCAGTCTGCGGTTCTAAGTATACCGAAAGTGCCGCGGTTCTAGTGTTAACATAAGAAACACAATCATTTTACAGTGGAACCTTCCATAATCCTTTAAGACTAGGAAATTTTTAAAAACATGAATGCTTAAGTATTTAACCCGCATGATCGATCGAGCTCGGTCTAAGAGATATTGGACAACTCTACAGATGTGGACACACTTTTGAATTACATTGATGGGATTCAATGTATCTCATTATCCATTAACAGACACTCCTTGTTGTTAGTGGACAAAATATTCAGTCTCATGGGTGTCCATTATCGAGAGGCCTGTTATCAAGAGATGAAAAATAATGAAGTGTATGAAAAAATAGGATGTGTTCCTTTATGATAGAAACATCGAACGCTACATTTTAATTTCTAACAAAAATATTTCTGTTTGAATAATCCTGATTGCATAATCTGACAGAGCTTTTAAGCTTATCCCAAAGATTCATGAACTGTTACAAACTGTTACAAAGTGCATTTCAGAAAAAAAGGTAAATGTTCCCTTTTGAAAATAAGCTCCTCATTTATTGTCAGTATCCTTTCGGAGGGATTAGTCTGAGACTGGACACAAGTTTTAGTGCAAATTATAATTCTAGACTAGATAAAGAATACATAGGGATTACCAACATTTATTATCTATCCGGTACTCTTCAACCATAAGGCTTGGCTCAGGGTTGGTTTTCGATGTCAAAAACTGGTTTAAACTGTCAAAAACTGTCGAAAACCATCAAAAACCTAAATAAATGCCTTTTGATAATGTTTTGAACACAATAGGTATACAACATGAAGAAAACTTACTTTTTTGCATAACCAGAGAAAGTTTTATTTTTTAAACATTAATTTATTACAATAATTAAAAGAAAATGTTAATTATAATTTGCAATTTTGAATTCTTCAACATAAGAGCCTAGAACATATAAAATATAATTTTATGGTTTATTTATCTAAGCTACTCATTACCTGTGTTCAATTTGCTAAGTGGAATAGAGCTGCTTATTCAAAATATGTATGATAGGACATCAGGGTTAGGTTTTTGACCCCAGAAACTAACTCGGTATTAAAACCCCCAAAGCAGAATGTTTTGCATTGTTCTGCAACAAGCCCTTGACTGACTGGAAATTTTCTGCAGTTCCTATAATAGTGTTTTCTACAATTTTCTTAAAATTCTCCCTGATTGTTCTGCAGTAGCACCGATTGTTCTGCGACGTACGTCGCAGATTTTGGCATATTCTGCTTTGGGGATTAAAACTATCAAAATCTTACTGTCAATGATGTCAAATAGTTTTTGTTAACTTGATAGACATGTTAAATAACAAAACACTTACTTTTATTTAGATTAAAGTGTTTTATATTCAGAATGATTATTACTGAGGAAAAATATCTATTTTAATATTTTAAATTTTCAGATTCGTCCAAAATTTTATTCCATATAAAAATTCTCATGCAGCATCTGTTAATGCACTAATTAAACTCATTTATTTTCACCTAAAAATTTCTTAGATCAGGGTGTATAAATTCACAGAGTTTTAAAGAGTATTTCCAACCAAAGCAGAGCTGACAAGACTTGATACCCAAAGCATTTGTTTTGCATGTTTGAATACAGCTTCAATTGGAAAACCATTGCATTATAAATGCTAGTAAATGTACCGTATCATAGTGCAAAAGTAAGAATATCTAAGTTTGACATACAAGCTAGCATTGCCAAATTAAATGACATTTTAGTCCTACAATTTAGTATTTTGATCGCTAGATATATTTCAATGTTATGCGCAATAAGAGTATCATTTTAAGTATCAGTGGTTATCTAGATAATTTAATAATAACAGAAATCAACATTACATACATGATGTAATAAACTTTTTTAAACACTTATCCGTTATAAAAAGAGGACAGCACACGGTTTATATCAATACAAACATATATAAGCAGTTGAAGAAATTTTGGAAGGTCAAGAATCATCTTGAATCAAACAATGTCAAATCGTTCCACAGTTTTCCTTTCAATGTTCATGTTATGCTTTATTCAAATTTTATAAGAAAAAAAACCATATATATTTTGTCCAAAATAATTCTGTAGAGTGAAGAAAATTATTTTAGAATCATATTAAATATTTATTCTTTGTATAACATAGCCACTTTAAACATTACATGCAATCAACGTGTGCATTTCCAATGGGAATTTTTATATCTAAAAGCAATATTTGAGGTTTTTGACGTGACAGTTTAAACTGTGGTTTAAACCATCAAAAACCTGCCAACCCTGGCTTGGCTAAGTTGTAAATCACTTTTATTCTTGTCACAAACTGGACATATGCAGAATTAACATTCAGAGGTAACACTGGGATTTCTGGGGGGGGGGGGGGGGGAAGAATTTCTTTCAGAGAGATTTTAAGCAAATAACCTTCAAAAACATTTAAATTAACAGAAATTGATTAAGACTGCATATATTATCTTTCAATATTTAATTTTTTTAACAAAAATATTTTTAATTTTTCATCATCTTCGGGATGGGGCACAGGCCCATTCAATATTCCCTCTTGCATACACCTCTGGTCATGAGTGCATGAACTTTAGGGGTGTTTCTTCAACTTATGCTGGAAAATTTCTCAGCATGTATAACAAAGCAGGAAGAATTATCTTTATGCTTCATTGTTAATTCTCATTATATGTGGTTTCATAGAGCAGTGATAAAAGACGACACCATAAATTATATAATTGTGTTTTACATTAATTCTCATAAATACAAATTTTAGCTATGTCATCTACATTTCACTTTACCACAATATTTTTCATCAAGTGGCATCATGCTGTTAAAAAACCAGAAATACAAAATACTGTTTTGATTATGGTAGCTTGTATGGAACCAGCCAGACACAACCTAAAATTCTGCTGGAGGCTGAAGAAAGCACCAGAGCAACATCTACTAGATAACAATATTGGGTGTTGATCCTAGAGAAGGAATAAAGATAAAGAAATATAAGTCAGGTGGTCACAAGAGTGGAAAAAAAGGTTGTTTTACCACACCAGTCTAAATTCTTTTCAACCAAAATTATATTTCAGTACTATTTTTTAACATTTGAGAGTGGAATATATATGTATGTGTGTGTGATAGATAACAAACTAATAATTTTGAAAATACAGAACTAGCATATGTGCATAAATATGAGAAGAATCCCGATTTTTAAGACTAGGAAATTAAGAGGGCAATCCCTGGATTTTCAGTACATAGATTTTATGTTTGTTTCAAAACAAATATTTATTTATTAATTTCCATGTTCTTTTTTTGAAAGTGAGTAAAAAAAGCACAATTTTTAATACTTCATTGAATAAGATTTTTCTTCATACTATTTTTAATAAATTTTATGATGAATTTTAATACATTACACTGAAAATTTGCAACAATACTCGATATAATGATAAATCTCTTTACAAAAATATTTTTCCAAATCTTGCTTGGAATTGCCTTTAGTCTAACATTAAACTCCTCTCAATACAATATCTCCATTTACATCAATAAATCCCTTTGTAGCAAGTTTTCTTTTTGAACAGCATTTCGCTTTGTAACGATATAACAGACCCACTACAACAATATTTTTTATGTCTCGCTCAGTGCTCACAATTGCTTTTGATATATTTTTAAACTCGTCACCTGTTTTTGGTCTTTCAAAGATGTCTAAGAACAGTATTTTGCATCACCTAATCATCAAAATTGGTAATAATGTTGTCGATATTGCTTCTTTCTATGTAATGTATAAAAGTGGGGTGCAAAAAAGTTCTTTACAGGGGCAAAACATCTGAATTTAATTAATTAGTCAATTATGTTTTTATGTAGCAAATAAATGCTTATATACAAGTGCATTTGCTGGTGTTACTAAAAATTTTGAATAGATGCCACCAACAGCATAAATTTGATCATGCATGATGATAATGCTTTTTTTATGCTTTCCATACAACAATAATCCTTCTACAATGACATTTTTATAGTCCATAGAATATCATATTAAAGTTTCCTTCGATATGATACACATAAGCTAAATAGCTCAGTTAAGAGTTAAGTCATTATATTGGTTTTACATATTTTTATTTATATTGTGAAATATGAAATTTAAATTCCTAATGAGATGTTTAGAAAATTCTCTCATGACCCCAGTTCATCAGCTAACCCAGTGATGAGCAAACATCTTTAGAAGCAGGCCAAAAAAAAAAAAAATTTGGAAAGACGGACATATTTGGACATTTTTTCATAATTAGGATTTTTGTGCTTAGAAGTGAAGTGGCAGGATAGATTATATTCTTTGGAGACTGCTGCAGCTTCATTGTAAATGAGACACAATGATTTATCCTATACAACTCTAAAAATAAAAAATATTTTAATAATTTTATGCATATTTTTTGGACGTGTTCCATTTTTGGATATGTAAAAATGTTCAACCTCTTTACGATCAAGGGCAAAATATTTGTCCAAATGCCAGTGAAATAAATTCAATCTAGCTTTCTGTATTTTCTTTCCTCTCTCCCTCATCATCACGAAGCTTTATTGTGAACATATGAACAGAGGTTTATTTGTTTTTTTCCGTTCTTTCTATACTCCTGTTAGTGATTCCCCCCCCACATATAATGTATCTTTCTACTATATGGGTCATTATCAAAAAATGTGTACAAACTATTTTCGAGACTTTATAATTTTTTTTACAAAATTTCAGAGCACCCTGTTAGTAGAATTTTTATTTTTTTCTAGTTCTTCATTTAATTCTCTGTCATATGTTATGATTAACTAATTTATGATTAACTTAATTTACAAATTAAGATATGTTATATCTTAATTTGTTTCAGATGGCATCTAATTTTTTTTTTAAATCATTGTTTGCAGCAAAACCTCAAAATCTGGCAGCCCAAGCTTGAAAAAGTGTTAAACAAAGAGACTTGGTGCAAATACGAAATTTTTTTCAAAAACACTTGGAATCACATTTTATACATGTGCCATAGATGCACAAAACTGACAATAAAATTTTGAAAAAAACATACTTTTTTCTTATGAAAAACTATTTTTTTGTTCGTGTGCCAAATTTTTTCCCATTTTAAAATGACAAGAAATCTCAAGCAATGCAACAAAATGGAAACTATGATTTAAAGTAAAGTTTTCTTAGTTAAGAGGTTTTGAAGTTTTAAGTTAAATTTAATAAGTTTTATCTATTCAATTTAAACCCTTCACAACTTTCTCCATGTTATTTTTCAGTTAAATATGAAAGTTAAATAGCACAGATCGTTAAAATCACTGCCGGGGAGCGCACAGATTCGAGAAGATGTGTCATAAAGGGCATTTTAATATGAGTAAAGGTCGTTACTCGACAATACATTCTGCATTTTCTGGAATAGAACCATTATTTTCCTATATTATTTTAGTTTCCAGGCTCTACTCTCCCCTTCTCGGTCCACTCTGGACTGGGGGACGGGAGTAGTTTATGGATAAGTAGTTTATAGGATCAGGGAAAAATTAGAACTCTACTGTATACCTACTTTCTTATCTATTTATATATTAATACTGTTTTCCTTTTCTGCTTTTTCTAGCTTGTGGTTAGGTTAAAACAAGGTTACCAGATTTATCGGCGATTCATCAAAATTTGTTGCCAGAAGTATGTGCGCAAAAGGGTTAAATCAATTTCTAATTAAATTCTCACAGCTATACAAGGGGGTACCCAAAAGTAACTGGAATCGCCTTACTTACGCCTTACACGGAGCATCCGTAGCAACTAGGTAAACGTAAAACCATTCTCCTAAGTCAATGTGCCAAGTGCCGTTGCTTGGAAAGGTTGTGTTTGGCATACGTGAATTTTTTTCGTGGAAGCTGTTTAGCCTGTTCCTCATTTCTGGTCATGACAGACTTACATGAGCAGTGCAGGACTGTGAAGTTTTGCTTCCTACCCGGGAAAAAAGCAGCAGAATCTGTTAAGATGTTAGAAACAGCTTATGAGAATGTTGGCTATGGGTAAAACTCAAGTGCATGAATGTCTATTAAAAGCTAGTTGCTAAGAAGATTGCACAAAAATGTGTGTGAAGAAAAGACCTGATTTTTGAGAGACTGGTGATTGGTTTTTGCATCATGATAATGCTGTTGCACATATGGTGATGCTAGTGCTGGTGGATGTGTCTGGTTGTTATTTCGGAAACATACAGTCATGACTCCTTTCTTTTTTTAGTTATTTAATAGAAGAGAGAGAGACTTTTAGGACATGTTCGGTCGACAGTTGAAGCCAAACTGAACTCCAATACAAGAACACACTAGATAATGCCTAGCTAGTGATTGGCATAAAAAATATAATAAAAATATAAAAATTGTACAAGACAAGTAGCGCCACAGTACTCCCCCACGAGTCAGAAGGACGGCATATTTCACAATGTACAAAATATGATAATATAGTTACGACGATATGACAGTATAGTTACGACGATTTGACAATACAGTTACGGCAACTAATATGGCATTGACATGTGCAAAAAAAAATTTTGTTCGAAAAATTCAAAAAATACGCAATACGAAAATACCTTATGCACAAATTAATAGTCGAGCAAAAAAAAAAAAAAAATTACAAATGATCAAAAATTAGTAAATGTATGTATATGCAAAAACGATTACTAGAATAGATAATAGACATATATAATATACATATAAGAACATTGAAAAATGAAAAAAATTTTGCAAAACATAATACTAATTTTCAAAAAATGTTGTAAAAAACAAAAATAATGTTATTCATTTGAAAAAATATGCAAATAAGAATAATATCAAGGAATTCTTATACGAACCGTACGCCCTGATCGAGTTACATAAGGCTGTTTCGGTTCAGTGAACGGTGATTGCTCATTAAAAGTGCAATCAAGCAAAAATGCTGGTTTCAATCTGTCTATTGAGATTTTCGTTAGTTTGCCTTTCATGTTCACTGTATATACTTTTGGAGATCGTTCAATCACTTCATATGGCCCCAAATATGGTTGTTGAAGGGGCTTTCATACGGTGTCCAGCCACACGAACACATGGGAAGAAACAGCAAGTTCTTTATGAACGAAAACGTTGTGAGTCCCATGCCTTGAAGTTTGGATTGGACGTAAAGTGTTTATGTGATCTCGCAGAGCATGTAGAAATTCCGGCTGTGTTGGCTGAGGGTCGGAACTACGGAATAATTCACCAGGTAGGCGCAATGGTGATCCGTAAACCATCTCGGCAGCAGAAGTGTTGATGTCCGGTTTGATGCTGGCTCGGATGGACAGAAGTATGGTAGGTAACACTTCAGTCCAACGTTCCGTGGCATGGCAGCGTATGGCACCTTTGAGCTGCCGGTGGAATCTTTCAACGATGCCATTGGAGAACGGATGATACGCTGTCGTGCGTGTTTTCTGAGTTCCAAGAAAACGAACGAATGCGCGAAACAAATCACTTTCGAATTGTCTCCCTTGATTGGTGGTAACTGATTCCGGAACTCCTAATCTGCTGATCCAACCAAAGTAGAATGTCTCTACAACAGTTTCGGCTTTTTGGTTTTCCATCGGGAAAGCCTCTACCCACCTGATGTATCGATCCACACAGGTAAGGCAGTAGGTGAAACCCCGAGAAGGAGGAAGAGGACCAACAATGTCGATGTTAATGTGTGAGAATCTGCATTGGGGCAAAGGGTATGCACCGATGGAAGATCGAGTGTGGCGATGCACTTTTGAGCGTTGGCACTCGATGCACGCCCTGGTCCATCGTGTGACATCCTTGCGTATTGAACTCCACACAAATCGTTGACGAATAAGGTCTACAGTTGATTTAACGCCTGGATGGGCGAGGTTATGAAGGACCGTAAACACGTGATATCGGTGTTTTTCTGGTACGTAGGGACGGATAATTCCAGTGGATAAATCACAAAAAAGTTCTGTACCCTGAGGACCGAATTTGATAGGTTTTATATCGAGCACCCCACCTGGTTGTCGGAGGGCTGTTAATTCAGCGTCTGTACTCTGTGAAGTAGCAATAGCTGCGTAATCAATCGAGTCAGGTAAATTAATTTCGGATAATCTGGAAAAAGCATCCGCTACAACATTTCGCTCACCCTGAATGTAACGAATGTCCGTAGAAAATTGTGATATATACTCTAAATGACGTCGTTGTCTGCGAGAGCTGTTATCATTAACTTTGTGAAAAACATAAGTTAGAGGCCTATGATCACTGTAGATCGTAAATGGTCTGCCTTCTAACATGTGTCTGAAATGTTTAATAGAACTATAAACCGCAAGCAACTCGCGATCGTAAGTACTATAGTTCTTTTCAGTTGTTGTTAACTTTCGAGAAAAAAATTCGAGTGGTACGACGACACCATCGGAAGTTTGTTGTAAAACAGCTCCGAGAGCGAAATTTGATGCTATCATCTCCTGTCAACGAAAGATGAGCATCATGTTTAGGATGAGCCAAAAGCGTTGCATTGGTAATAGCATGTTTACACGTTTCGAAAGCAGCAATAGTTTCCCCCGACCAGGCGATGAGAGATTTATCTTTTTTCTTCTTTCCTTTGCACAAATCATGTAAGGGAGCCTGGTCAGATGCTGCGTTTTTTAAGAAACGGTGGTAAAAGTTGAGAATTGCTAGAAATCTTCGAAGTTCATCAACCGTTTTTGGTTGCGGATAATTACGAAGAATGTCGACTTTTTCTGGCAAAGGAGAAATGCCATTGCTGTTAACCAAAAATCTTAAGAACTCTATCTCAGATTTCCAAAATATGCATTTATCAGGATTAAGAATTATGGCAAAACTGTTTAAACGTTCAGAAACCAATTCTAGATCTTTAAGATGTTCTTCTTCTGTTGCTGATGCAACTAGTACGTCATTTAAATATGCATAACAGTTCAAGTCGCTTAAGACAATATCTATGAACCGTTGAAAAGATTGTGCCGCATTAGACAATCCAAAACACATATATAAGTACTCATAAAGTCCGAATGGGGTAATAATGGCAGTTTTTTCAACAGACTCGGGATCTAAAGGTATCTGATGATAAGCCTTAACCAAGTCCAATTTATAAAAAATGTTTTTTCCCTGCAGACCGTAACTGAAATCATGAACATGTGGTATAGGATATCTGTCTGGACACGTTATAGAATTAAGTTTTCTGTAATCCCCACATAAACGGTATTCTCCATTACGTTTAGGAACAATGTGTATCGGGCTTGCCCATGGACTTTTTGAAGGTCTCAGTATGCCCTGATCCATTAGCGTTTGAACTTCACGCTTTGCAATAGCAAGTTTCTCTGGAGAAAGTCTGCGGGCTTTGGTAAAGACAGGAGAACCTTTAGTAGTAATGCAATGTGTAACGCAGTGTTTTTTAGAAGTAGCCCCAAGCATAGAAGGATTCGTTAGATTAGGAAATTTAGATAAAATTTTCAAGTAGGGCAAATCTCCACTAATGGTCTTTAAGCCTAATGTAGGGCAACTGGCATTGCTACATTTGATTGAAAGTGAAGTCAAACTGTCAATCAAACAAGACTTTTTTACTTCAACTAATAGACCATAATGTTCTAAGAAATTGCAACGTCCCTTAAGGGAGTTGCTTGCCCGGTTCGAAATATCCAGCAATAAAGTGGCAAACGACAAGTGGAAAATGATTAGAAACAAACTTTCGCATGAAATATTATTATTTATTCAAATTAATTATATGGGTTAGTTAATTTTAACAATGGATTAGTATATCTTGGAGCCCTCTATTTGACGTTAGCAGTAAAGATACTGGCTCACCAATTGATGATCAAAAACAGTCAACCTGTGCAGCGATCGGACATCCGATGTTGTTAGCTTTTCCGTAAATACCAGAGGAGTTTTCTCAGTTGAGAACCGGAACACCTTGATCAGTTCCTGGGGGCCTCTCGGTTGAGGGCCGGACCACCTTGCTCAGCTCCGGGGGGCCTCTTGGTTGAGGGCTGGACCACCTTGATCAGCTCCAGGGGGCCTCTCGGTTGAGGGCCGAACCACCTTGACCAGCTCCAGGGGGCCTCTCGGTTGAGGGCCGAACCACCTTGATCAGCTCCGGGGGCCTCTCGGTTGAGGGCTGGACCACCTTGATCAGCTCCGGGGGCCTCTCGGTTGAGGGCCGGACCACCTCGATCAGCAATGAAGAACTTTGACTGTGAAGATTGTTTTATATTTTGATTCCAGACCTGCCGGAAAACGGATTCAAATAATGTAGATTATTGCATTTTAATAATTCAGCCTAAGGCCAATAGATACGGTAGTAAGACGGTGAACCGTCCTACTAGAGGGCTTCAGTTGAACAGAACAAGATTAGACGAACGCAATGTGAGAGACAAAGAGGGAGGAATTTATACTCCCCTTTTACAAGAAGTTTGGGACCACATGTCCTCGCATGGCCTTTTCGCCTCAACAAAATTATCGAATTTGCATATTCATGCGTCACTATTATAAACATTACAATTTAATTACATTGGAATCTGGCAACATGACATAATCCGGAGAGCTGATCAGACTCTCCCGATTATGTAAACATTACCAACATAACAATATGAAATGAATTGTTCCGACGGAGGTCTGCAGCCCCCCGCCGAAAATAAGTGAGTACAACACTATATTTTCGTATCCGCACAACGAGACTTGCAATAACTCCCCCGGGAGGTTCTTCGATAAAAATAATTTAAACTGGGCTAAGCCTCGCCCAACTATACATATATTGGATCAAACCCCTCCACGAAAATAGCGGCATCGTCGTCATGAGGGAAATTAATTTATGTGGGACATCAGTAGCCCGACCTCTGGCCCGTTCTCGTTCGACAGCCGAAAGACCCCACCCGCCGACTGCCGAACTAATCGAACACTCTGGCCCTTACCGGTTCGCCAGTGGGTCCTCGGGTGGTTTCCGGTAACTAAGAGGTCCCTGGGGTCTAAAATAAGAAGGAATTTCCCACATAACGACAAGATCACCATTAACGTAGAGGGATCGGATCCCGATACGTTACAAAATCAGCACCTAATATCGGGCGATTAACATCAGCTATAACGAAGGACCATCTAAATAGTCTGCGTAACCCTAAATCCACTGATAAAGATTTGCAACCATACGTAGAAATTTTAGTATCATTAGCTGCGTATAGCGAAAAGTTTGTATCTGCTGCTTTATGCACCTGTGTATCTCGTGGGAAAACCGAAATGCTAGCGCCTGTGTCCACTAAAAAACCAGTACCGGATTTTCGATCATGAACAAAAAGGCGAACTAAACGCCGGCCATCACCTGCTGTCGCCAAAACAGATGGGCCAGTTAGTTTTCCGACCAATCACAGGGTTTAATGCATTTTGATGCTTTTCGACCACATTTGAAATGGTACCAACAATAAGGTTTACGTTTGGGTGTACCATCACCACTAGACCTCTCTCTAGACCGAGAATTTGAACGAACTCTTCCCTTTTTGTTAAAATTTTTCTCTCTATAGCGGGATAAGCGGTCAACAGCAACGGTCAAAGTCGAAATTTGACTTTGAAGTGATTGCAAGCTGATGGTTTCATTACGGCTGACCTCAGAAATAGTCGGTGTGTGCCCAGTGACTTCGGTAATTTTATCTGCCATTTCTGCTAAATCCGGCAATGTATCCTTACTAACAGAAAGTATCTGCTGTGTATGGATAGGCAAACGTTGTAACCGAAGGCTTTTAAGCACTTCATCTGAAATTTTCTTGCCAGCTAATGTATGCATCTCATGCAACAACTGAGAAGGTCGCTTATCCCCAAGAGTGAGCTTTGAGAGCTACTCCAAGCTCTTGGAGTAGAACTCGTAAGCGGGATGTTTCCGACAGTGAAAACTGTTGACAAATGCGTGTTTTTAACTGGTTGTAAGAATCATCTGTAACAGGAGATCTGATCAAATCGCTAACATATGATAACACTTCAACATCGAGAGCTGTCACAACACAGTGAAATTGCATTTTAGGATCAATAATTCCGGCTATTTTAAAGTTCGATTCAATCTGAAGAAACCAAAGATCGACATCGGATTTCCAAATCGAAGGCGCGCGAAAAGAAACACGCGAAAGTTCTAATTCAGAAAAAATATCTGTTTATTCTGTAGCATTCGGCATATCCAAAAAAAAGTTCAGCACAATCCAGGAAGAGAACTGAGGAGATGCCCCCTCAATCAGTCAGCAAACGCACCACACACAGGGGAAAAAAAAATGCAGCAAGTCGCATATTACGAAGCGAGAAAGAGTAGTTTCGACTGTGCGTTCATGGCTGTCAAACATCTGCTTTACGCGGGTCACCAGTACTATGGTGATGCTAGTGCTGGTGGATGTGTCTGGTTGTTATTTCGGAAACATACAGTCATGACTCCTTTCTTTTTTTAGTTATTTAATAGAAGAGAGAGAGACTTTTAGGACATATTCGGTCGACAGTTGAAGCCAGACTGAACTCCAATACAAGAACACACTAGATAATGCCTAGCTAGTGAGTGGCATAAAAAATATAATAAAAATATAAAAATTGTACAAGACAAGTAGCGCCACACACACATCATTCACAGTGCACCAATTGTTAACAAGAAACAGTATGACTTCTGTGCCCCACCCGGACTTTTCACCTGATTAGCTGTGTGACTTTTCTTCATTCCTATGGATGAAAAACATGAAATGAAAGCATATTGCGCCAACATGGATGAGGTGCAAACAAAAACAATGAAGGCGCTGTATGGCATCACAACAGATGAATTTCAAAAATGTTTTCAATAGGGATGTGTAGTTCATGAACGAACTAGTTCGGGAAAAAGAACTGTATGTAGCTGTCTTCGTTTTAGTGAACTATCGTTCTTTGGTTCTTTACCCCCTTCACTACCTATTGGAGAATGCACATGCACGATCCTTCCCTAAGTCCATGCAGTGCCCCCCCCCCTTCCCCAAGCTAAACGTCCGAACTATAGAAACCTTTCACTAGTTCATTCAGTTCAGATTAGTTCTTATCGTTCTTCGAACTACGAAAGACACAGTCGTTCCTTGTCATTTACTTTCTCGAACCGTACACTATTACTGAGGAAGGCTTTTTTTTGGTTTTTTTAGTTTTAATTAGGTTTTTGTTTTAATTAGTTTTTTGTCTAAATACTCATTAGAAAGTAATGCTTTTTTCGTAAAAATTTGCAGACAAATCTCTCAACGATTATTTTAGATTAACAAACCTAAAATTTTTTTAAATCTGAGAATCCAAATTTTTAAAAAATTATGTATTTCGCCATTTCTTTTTTTATATATCTTGAACAGCTCCAGAATTTTGTTATATAAGGAGCTGTTCAAGTATTACATCAGCAGATTCTTAGCCATTTTTTTACTTCCCCCTCCCACAACCATCAGCAAAACTCTGACCTCCCTTCAAAAAAATTCCATCAACCCTGCCCCCACCTTTTAATGCATATTAGCGGGATCAGTAATGCTCGTAGGTTGGGAAATAGGGCAGAAAAGTGCAAACCGGTTCTAAAATAGTTTAGAAAAATCTCAAATGCCTTGACTAGGCTTCACGAAACCCAAAAACAAATGAAATGGCCGGAGTTAAAATTAATTTAAGTTGTACCAGCATGTTGGAACTCTTATGAAATGTTAAAGATTATTTAGTAATAAAAACCCGATATTATCCCCTCTTGCACTTTTATAGTATGATGAAACAACACTTTCGAGAAGTGATTGGATTGTTAATGAACATAGCATTAATACTCTAGAAATTTTTGACGTAACCAAGGAATTGAGTGCTGCTAAAAGTGTAACTTTTCCTAAAACAATGGTTTTGTTCAAGAATTTGTATGACTGTCAAAGACATGTCAAGAACTCCAAATTTTCCTATCGTATTAAAAGAAATATGCGATAAGCTGCTAAAGGAAATCGGTGACAGGCTAATATCAAAGGAGCACGAATTAATCCCTGAATCAGTGTTGCTTGACAACTGCTTTAGAACAGTCTGCATTTAAAAATACAAGGAAATTTGATGTCGTTTTTTAGTCACAAAAATCAAAACATTAATCACCATGGACCAAAACCAAAATGACCCCCCCCCCTTTCCGATCAACCTGAAAGTCCCACCAGGTTCCCCAAGCTCGTCGAAGATTTGGACGAAATTTGATGAAGAAACAGCAGTTCTAACAGCAAGACAAAACCCTGAAGCGGCTAGTATCGTGGAAATAGATAAATACTTATCTGAACCACTTTTACCTAGGCTGTCTGACCCGTTACTTTGGTGGGATCAAACAAAGTTAATTCTTAAGCAGTTTGAAAGTGTGTGCATGCAAAATAGTGTAAATCATTTTAGTAATTAGTGATGTAAGTGTAAAATTCATATTATCATAACATTATTTTTAATTAATAAATGTTTGTTCGCACCTATTACAATGTTGTTTATTTTTTTTTACACCTTAACCTGATCCATATATTTCTCTCTCTCTCGTCTCATAATAATTAATTTCAGTGAACTATCAGATAAGAATTAGTTTTTCCCAGACCTTACCAGGTAAGAAGCAGTTAAACGCCCTTGATGACAATAGGAATAAACCCATCTTTAGCGGTGCCCACTACCCAGATGAAAATTCTTAGGTGAAAATAAGAAGCCCTCAACCAATCCTCAAAAAAAATATTCTACCTGCCGTAAAAAAAAAATAATCTGTTCTTAGAAATAGAAAGGGCCCCACACTGGGTTTATTCCCAAAGAGTGAAGACCATTCGATTTTCATTGGCAATTAAATTTTGCTTTATGATATATCAATTTTACGGGTTTTTATACGTGCTCTCATTTATTCGTAGCTTCACATTCAAAATGAACTATGTAGTTCACTTGAACTAGTTCAATAAAAAGATTGATCTCAAAAGGAACGGTTCCGTAAAAAAAATGACTTTGCCCATCTCTGGTTTTCAACAATGGAAGAAAAGACACAACAAGTGTATTAGCTCAAACAGAGAGTGCTTTCAAGGGAAATTGAATTTTTATTTTTAAAAAATTAAATAAACAAATTTTTAAAAAGAAATCCTGTTACTTTTGGGTACCCCCTGATATATTGCATGTGCAAAAAAAAAAAAAATGGAACTGTGAAAATTTTATTAAATGAATTTTTTTGAAACACTGAAATCGAAAATTTCTATAGTGGGCCAGATAGAACCTTTAAGCAGAGCCATAGTTTTCCCATCACTCAACTAACCCACTGACTTAGTCCAGTCATCTACTGAAAGCGACAATATGTGGCAAGCTACGTGAGCGGCAACAGCCGACATTGTCTGATGTCGTCCACTGAAAATTACCTTTACACGCTACCCAGTTCGTGACTGCACTCAATGTAGAAAAGTGAGTTCGTTACATAATCTTAAGAAAATATTGAAAAACTAAAATTTGAAGAAATTTATCAAGTCAATACTTAATGAGACACATCTGGAACAAACTTGGATTACGCGTTCTTGTTGTAAATAAACAAATAATTATATTTAATCAATTATACTACTTACCATCACAACCCATGAACAGCAATTATCAAATTTTAAGCTTTCATGCTGAAGCGGGCAAGCAGGGAGGGAGACATCTGCACGGAGAGAGACCCCCACCGAAAGAGAAAAAATCGGTGTGACTGTAACATCCCTTAATGGGGTTACGTGCCCGGTTCGAATTATACAGTTAAAGGCAGAGAACAAGGACGTTTCTATAGCGTTAGACCAGAAGTTTCGTCACGAACCAGACCATTCAAGGTTTTATCTGCCAGAGGGCAACTAGTCACGGGTTGAACTGCAAGACTCTTTAATTGGTTATTTAGCTTTTATAAAAACATCTTCACCGGACCCGGCGGGAACAAGAATGGTAGTTATTTAGATCATATTATATTAAAAATTTCATGACCGAAATCAAGAACAAGCTACTCAAGTAGCCAAAGCAAGAGGTGAATGAATGAATGCGTGAATGCGATTAGTGAGATCGAGAGAGGAGCTTTTATACATAAAAACCAGCTTTAACTTTAAGACAATTCATCCACCGGCAACACTCCGTCTCTCGATAAAAATTCAACAATTCACAAAAATAATTTGCATACAAAACAAAGTCAAAAAATATTTCAAAATTCCTCAGTGGCAACGCTAAACGTAATCGGGCGAGCTCGCCAGGCTCTCCGATCACGCCTCTTACGTCAAACACAAAAACAAAACAATTATTCCGGCGGAACTCTGCAGCCAACCACCGAAACAGGTAAATAAAAATACAATAACATTATAACAAGACGATGTGATATCTCCCCCGGGAGAATCCCCAAACTAAATAATTATTAAGCATATGTTACATGAGAAATAAATTTTGATGGGACATCAGCCGTCCGACCTTGGTTCCGTCCTTGTCAAACGACCGCAAGACCCCACCCTACAGCAGTAGGACTAAGCGGACTTTCTGGCTCGTGATGGTATGCCAGCAGAACTTCTGGATGGTTTCCGGTAGCTGAGCGGTCCCTGGGGCCAAAACATGACTATTTCCCACATAACAAATTAACAAAAGTAGCGGAGAAAGACATTATCCTGATCCGTTACACGATAGCATAGAAAAAGTAAACAACTATACTGCGCATGAGCAGATAATGCAAGAAGCGTATGTTCCCAATCTAACTGAAGTCATTGCCTCATATAGCCCACTATTGTTTGCAGTGGATGACGCTCTCTTACTTTCTGTGCAATGGAATCAGTCTTGTGAATACAGACAACTGTGTGTGACTAGTTAATCGCTTCAAGTCACTGCAAGTACAGGACTGGACTTATTGTATTAGAGAAGTAAAGTTGAAGGAAAAAGAAAACTCTTTTGAAATAGCCATATATTAAAAAGAACAAAATATTATTTGGCTCTCAGGCTGCAAAATTTTAAGCACTGGCCTTGCACATCTAGAAGTCTTGTGCTGTATTTTAAAAATATATGACATCCATATTTGTTATGGACATCTTCTTCCCAGCCACCTCGTTGATAATTTTGCCTGTGGCCTTGTATTTGTATTCCATATACGTATTGTGAAAAATATCTTGTTTAGCAGGTTAAAATCTGTTTAAAAATTTTTGCTCATATTGCAGGCGATTATATTCAATCATTACACTTCATTCATAACTTTAAATATTTATGGCAGCACTAAAAATACTTGTACAACACTAGATACTCACTCAAACTGTTAGGTACATGTGCACACTTCCAGCTCACAGACGTACCAACTTTGGGGATCCACAAATCCAGAGACTCGAGAGAGAGAGGGTGAACGGGGGGGGGGGGGGGAATACCCTGCACCCATAGACCTGATCAAAAAAAAAATGTGTAAAAAATATTTCGAATTTTAAAAAGAAATCAATTAAGGGAACATGTCACTCTCCTCTTTTCCAGGCAGTTTCTGCATTACCCCTGAGTAGAATATAATTCATATCAGCCTTTCCATGCAGAATACTGTACATAAAACGTAAGTGTTTCCTTTTGTGAATGCTATCAGCGATTGATAATCTTGGGTATATTAACTCTTGTGTGTGTGAAAGCAGTTTTATATTTTCTTTTTGACGATATATTTAAAGACAAAAAATTGGTTCCTTGTTTTCGGAGAACTAACTTTGATGTCTTGAGAGGAAGGTTAGCGGAAGTTTTCAAAGACCGGTTGGAATCAGTGGAGGTGGGAAGTCAATGGGAAGAATTTAGTACGAAGCTGTCCTCTGTTTTGCATGACGTCATACCCTTTGTTCGAAAAAAGCGTGTTTGTACATCGCACCCTCCATGGATCACGGATAGCGTGCGGAACCTTTATCTTGAAAAGAAAAGGGCATTCAGAGAGTATAAAAGTGGACGAGATGACCTATCATTGTTTACTGATAAAAGAAGACTGTTGAAGAAAGCGATAAAGGATAGTAAAAAGGAAGTTGAATCTAGGTTGGCAGATAACATTGGCTCTGACCCAAAATCATTTTTTCGATACGTCAATAATGGATGTAAGGGGACAGTTGACCCCCTCTCGATAGGAGGCTCTAGGGTAGAGAGCAATGTAGGCATGTGTAGTGCTTTCAATGACCTTTTCGTGTCGGTTTTTAATGGAGATAATGATATTCGATATGTGGGTGTTGCATGGGGTAATAAAACCCTCAACGATATTCAAGTAGAAGAAGTGGAGGTCCTTAATCTTCTAAGAAATGTATGTGCAAGCAAAGCACCAGGACCAGATGATATCTAGGACCAGAGTTTGTGAAGTGGATAGACGAGAATAATGTATTGTCGGATAATCAGCATGGGTTCAGGAAGGGGAAGTCATGTGTGACTAACCTCCTTTGCTTCTATGATTACGTGACTAAGGCATTGGGTAAGAGCAAAAATGTAAACGTTGTTTACCTTGATTTCCAGAAGGCATTCGATCGGGTCCAACATGGCAAACTCTTGAAGCGTTTACACGAGATTGGAATTGGGGGCAACTTGCTGAATTGGATAGAATCGTGGCTAAGAGATAGGTCGCAACGAGTTATGGTGAATGGGGAATTCTCTGGTTGGACAGACATCACAAGTGGAGTTCCTCAAGGAAGTGTCCTTGGCCCCATACTTTTTTCACTTTTTATCGATAAACTCGATCAGGGTATCGATGGGATTACTAGCAAATTCGCAGATGATGTGAAGCTAATGGGGGTAATCGGGAATGAAAGCGATAGGGAGTTGCTCCAGACCAACTTAAACAGGATTGCAGCATGGGCAAATGAATGGAGCATGACGTTCAGCATTGATAAGTGCATGGTCGCTCATTTTGGTTCGAACAACCCACGGTTCTCTTACGAGTTGAGTGGTGTCAGTATCCCGGATGCAACTGGGGGTCACCGATTTGGGAGTTCTCATTGACGAGCGACTTAGGTTTTCTGAAAATTGTCCAGCGGTGGTCAAAAATGCGAATAGAATGCTTGTGGTCTCATTTTCAAAAAGGTCTCTTCGCATTCTCCTAAAGTCATTCTCCCGCTTTTTTGAGGGTTAGTTCGTCCTGGACTGGAGTATGCTGTAAGGTTTTGGAGACCATACCTACAGAGGGATATAGACTTGGTTGAAGGAGTGCAGAGAAGAGCTAAGCGTGTCCTTATTGGCACACAGGGCTTGAGTTATGAAGAGAGACTTCATTTTTTGAATATGATTATATTGGATGAACGCAGATGTCAAGGAGATATGATCGAAGTGTTCAAAATTTTCAATGGGATAGATAGGATGGACCATGAATTTTTAGTACACCACCAATCAACTGCTTTTACAAGGGGACACTAGTATCGATTGATGAGGGACAATGTAAGGTCATGGTGTCACCAGTGGCGGATCATGATTTTGGGAGGCCCCAGGCGCAACCTGATCTGGAGGCCCCCCTATCAGGGGCGGATTAAAGGTAGGGACTGTCAACCCCCCCCCTTCCCCCCCGAGAGCAGAAAAATTAAATGGAAAAAAAAATGTTTTCTACGTTTTTGACTGAGTAACAAACCAAGAAAATAAATTTGCTTAAAAAAGGGGGGAAATTCAGAATTTTTTCCAAAAAAAATCAGAACCATCCTGAAAAATTGAACACATTGTCACAACCACCGCCCCCACCCACAAATTTGCGTTTATCCACCACTGCACCCTTTTGGCCCTAATAAGAACGAGATGGTTCACTAAAATGAACAATATTATGAAAATCATAACTTTTTTTTTTATTTTTGCATCACCAAAACCATAAACACAAAAATAAGATAAGGAAATATAATGATATTCTCTGGTACTAGATGAAAAATAATCACACTCCCATTAAAAAAAAAAGTCACAGTAAAATTCTGCATCATATTTTTAGTAATCTAAGATGTCCGCCCTGGTGCCTTCAGCCACACGGCAAAAATGGAGATCCGTCATAGTTTTAGTAATTTAATATTACTGATTAATAAAGATTTGATAATATCTCAAATATAATATATTTGATTTGATATAAAGATACTGATAATATTTAATAGAAAAACATTTCTTCAATAGAGGGAAGAAATTATATCAGAGTAAATATAAGAATTATATTTTTAATGGAAGAAATTAGTTCAGAATGAATTAAAATTATTGTCAATGAAAGAAATTATTTAAAAAATTTTTTTTAGAAATTATTATTTTTTATTTGTTTATTCTATTTTATTTTTACTATTATTATATTATTATTATTTTCTCTTTCAGCCACCTCGTTGGGCACTCTGCCTGTTGTGGCCTTTGCCTTTGTATTATTTGTATTCAGAGTGAATAAAAATCTTCTATATTATGCCCCCCCCCGTTTCGTTTAATAACGAAAAATGCCACAGTATAACATTGTGGCCCGCGTACTTTATAAAATGTTTCAATATGGCCTGCTATGCCTCAAAGGTTGAAGACCCCTGCAGTAGACTCTCGCTAATCCGGTACGTATTAGACCACGGTGTGCCAGATTTTACCGAAATTGCTGGATTAACTTTGAAGAAACCCATTGAAATAATATATGAAATTTCGTGCAAAGACATAGTCAGGACTTGATCAGCAATTAAGAAATATTAGAACGTGTTAAGGGGTTAGGGCATCAGGAGAAAAGTGACACCACACCACCTAAATATCCTGGACTACTGGACGTGCTGGATTACAGCACGACCGAATTCTCGAGAGACTACTGTAGTTGAATTGAAATGCTCAAATAAAAATTTATCAGATAATTTATATATTTTTAGTTTTGCTTACCGTTATTTTTGAAGACTCTGCAATCTATATCCTAAAGGAAATCTTGAGGATCGGCATGGAAATTTTTTTCATTACAATAACACACATTACAATTACATTAACAATAAACACTTTTCGGTCTGACACAAAGATGTTGTCTACCCAAGCCTCCTTGACCAATCCAAAAATGTAGCTCTTTTTTTTAGAAAGAAGGAAAAGAAACCCCCTTGATTTTTTCCAGCTGGGGAGGGAGTGTTAAAAGAGAAACAGAAAAATCACGTGATTCAGAATGCATGTCATTCAGCATTCATTTCAAACCCCACTTTTTTTTTGTCATATGGTCGTATGGTTCCAGTCATAGATTGCAAATGTATATGTTGTTTGAACCAGCTTATAGTATTTCATTCAAACAAGTGGGAGACAAAATCACAATAAGAGCTCTACTACATTCATTTTAATTAGTACGAGTGTCTCTTCCTGTCGATGTCGCCGCTTGCCGATAGCCATCTTGTCATCCATTATACTGTATACAAAAGCTTACACCAAAGCTGTCGTATTATTGGCGCCTATAAAAGCATTTAATACTGTGGAATGAGACATCTGTTTATGCCTTCACTCCAATTTTCATTTCGGACAGACATTAGGACCTGCTGTTCTCACCCCTCCTCCTGCTTGTGCCCTTAGGGAAATACTGTTTGAAAATGACCCTCCCTGAATGATCGCTTTACAATGTCTCTTCTTTCTTTGTCGGGGAAGAACTGGCCCTTGAGAGCTGCGTCTTGTAAATTGTTCTTTCTTTCAGTTCCCGTTTTTCTTCCATAACTCTTATACGTACAGTATACATTAAAAAAAAAAAAATTGCGGTTAAAAAAAAAAAAGGTAGAGCAGATACTGTACTTAGTTCAAGAGATTTGTTGATGCGCATGTAAATTCATATGTAGGATGAAGCACACAACTATTTGGAGGCCCCCCGCTCTGCCGAGGCCCCAGGCGCGCGCCTCATGCGCCTGTGCGGTAATCCGCCACTGGGTGTCACAGGGAATTTTTCTCTAATAGGGTTGTTAATGAATGGAATAGCTTACCCCCGGAGGTAGTAAATTGTAACACAATTGACACGTTTAAAAAGAAATACGATAAACATGTTGGGGTAAATCGAGAAGCTATCCATACTTAGAATAAGACAACCATAAGTATTCTTTATGGGCATTGTATAATATTTTATCATGTGTATATATTGATTATAATTTGTGTTAATTGCATTTTTAATTGGATTGCTGTTTTTTTTTTGTAAATATATGACATCCATATTTTTATGGGCATCTTTTTATCAGCCACCTCGTTGGGCATTTTGCCTGTTGTGGCTTTGTATTTGTATAACCTGGAATGGGTTAAAAACCAAATTATTTTTATTATTATGGCTTTGAGTATTTTGATAATTCCCCTGAGAATTGGATTTGTGAGTATGATAATGTATAACCACTAATTCACACACACTCACACATAATTTTCTCTTTCTTGAAATATGTCTTCCACACTTAAAAACAAACATTACATAATATCCTCTCCATACATAATTATCCTCTAATAATTGATTACATCACTATTATTATTGTTGTGATTGACTAACCCACACTACACCCATAATTTTCCCAAATTTTGCACAAACATTAATTACATAATAATTATTATAGTTATTTTTTGTAACATCCTATGGAATTGGTGAAAAATGTCATTTTATTGTCCTTAGATCTATTCCCAAAAATTTCACCCATAAATTCCCCCCACCCACAATGTGAAGTGCCCCACTGTAACACCTTTTACAGTAATTAATTTGCCTAATTTGCACCGAGTATTGTCTACACATGAAAAATTTTAATTAACCAAATTTTCTTTGGTTCTCGAAGTCGATATTAGTCTCGTTCGATGGGGAAATTTTCCTGGAACCTTAAATTCAAAATTTCAGACCAATCGACCCAGAATTTGAGGAGTTATTCAACATTTTGTAAAATTGGCTTTGTTTCTTTATTCCTGGTTTGCATCATATCTTGAAAATAGCTGCTTTTTATTATTTTTTTTTTGAGGACTCTCATCAAACTTCTCTCGAGGGGAAGGGCGTGTCTCAAAACCTCATCTGTCACTCAGAAAACTGATGTCACGAGTCAGATGACCTTCCGCATCCAATAAGGTGTTTCAAAAAGTTTGAGATCCGCAGAAGGAATGTGAAAATCGAGGCTTTTTGCTCTGAGAAATGATGGAGTGAAGACGTGCTCTCCGCTGCTGCACAGCTTCCCTAGAGGCGAACTGACAATGAGTGATCTAAGCCTGAGCTACCAAGACGATGTCTCCGAAACACAGGGCCACTCTGCCACTGTAATAGTCATCTCCAATCGGCTCTTAAAACGATGCCTCTTATCCGTTAGACCACTTCATCGTCAAGGGAACCACCTCTCCTCTAGGGGGCCGTTGCAGCAAGACCTCCGCCGCCGCAGCTTGGTATCACCTCCTCGGATGTCTTCCAAGGGACAGCTCAGATGCACACAATCTGATGAGCAGCGCCCCAACCCACCACTTCTAAAGCTGCGCTGATCACTGCCACCTTCCAAGGGCTCAACTATCTCTCAGTCCCAGCGTCATCAGACCTATCCATAAGTGAAACCTGATTGACTATCCATTCTAACTTTGTTCCCCCAAGACCCTTTCGTAATATTCCTGAGGATAATCTCTGTTATAAATTAATTCTCATATTCTGATTAAACTTAAGCTTTGCCCAAGTAATGTTTTTCACTACAACCCCCGCAACAACCATTCTCACCCTATTCCATAGGGTGTAACCGAAGGATGTTCTGTTATTTCTGTCTGTATAGTTCTGGGGGAATTCATATTTTTCCCCTAAGAATTCATATATATTTTCATATCAAAATTTCATGTTTTGAAACTTAACTTCACATTGTTGTATTCACTCTGCGTGTCGTATTCCTTGTCATAGGCGGAGATTGACTTGGAAGTTTAGGGGGGGCACGATGATGATGATGTTAGCTCATATATACATTAGATCAGTCGACTCCACCTTTGACGCCCCCCCCCCCCCCGTATCTCCGCCCATGTTCCTTGTTTGAGATCCTAATTTTTTTTGCTAATGTAAGTTTTTCTTCAGATTTTTAGAAATCTGGGTGTGTGAAAATCCTCCCCGCTCTCCTCACGGCTGCCCCTAGTCTAAATTTCTAATTAATATATAAATGATTTAAAAGGTAATTAGTTAAAAATTAAAGTCAAATAACGAATATAACAGAAGAAGCAATTTAAAAAACTTCAAAATATAAAGCTGCTGATGAAAAACTTAGTGTTTGTCAAATGGTTGTTAATAGAATACAATAATGATTATACAGAGATTTTGGCAACCGTGATAAATAACCCTGATAAATAAATGATTGCAGATAAAAGCTAAGTAAACAAAGGCACGTCTTTGTCAGTTGCTTAAATGCGGTCCAAGACTTTTTTATGTCTGCTAGGCAGAAATGGCTACGACTCCCTCTATGGGCGTTTTCTCTAATAACGGCAGTAGTCATTGACTTCACGGCATTGTGAAAGCTCGTGGAAAATCTAATTTTTTGGGAACAGCTTCGGTATAAGGGACACGCCAAATTGGCATTTTTTCCGGCGATAAGGTACCATCGTTGGCGTGCTCTGGTTCGTTGTTGTTCTGCTGGGTTGTCGTTGTTCCAGAATGTTCGAAGAATTCTGCCAGTTGGTGGCGCTGGCTGTTGTCTTTCCGTGTCTTTCAAACGAGTCTTAGTCAAGGTTTCTAGAATATATACTGTCTTACTGCCATTTTCAAACTGGTTTTCTCTTTTTCCATTCTATTCTCTCTCTTTCTTTCTTCCAAATGACGTCACCTTATAGCCGCAGCGTTTTAAAAAACCGTTGGGATCAAAGCATTTTCTCTTCCTTACATATATATGATGTAATGTGTGTGTTGGATTAATTATTTTGGATATCTTTTCCCTCAGGTTGTACCTTTAATATTTTCCAATATTTATTCTTTTCTACATGCAGGATGCCCCTGCATCCTTTTTATTTTATTTACTTATTTTATACCGTTGATTATTTATAAGAACCCAGATTCCCGGAAAGAGTCCGGGTTTTAATTTATAATACATAGAATATATTTATTTATACAACATGCAGGACCGTTGTTTATTTATAAGAACCCGGATTCCCGGAAAGAGTCCGGGTTTTAATTTATAATACATAGAATATATTTATTTATACAACATGCAGGACTGTTGTTTATTTATAAGAACCTGGGGAACAGCTTATTAACCCTTTCCGGCGCTGTGTCCCCATAGCGAAACCACCTTTTCAAAATTCCATCAAAAAATAACTAATTTTCGCACAGTAATCATTTAAATCTTATTAAATAGCTTAAGATTTAGATTTTCTGTCAGAGATGGCAGCATCATACTGGTTTTGTTTTGCAAGTGGTAAAAAAATCCACCATTTTCTCTAGTTTTATAGTACGTGTTTTAAAATTTATTTCCTAATGAAAAAAAATTTTTTTTCAAAAATTGATGATGGTTTTTTATAGATTTTGCCCTATTTGTTGAAATCAAGCCATTCAATAAACTTAAGAATAGTTTAAAATCAAATTATGAAAGTTTTAAAAAGGTGGTTCCATACTGAGGACACCGCACACCTAGAGCAATGAGATACACCAAGTGACGTCAGTGTGAAACCACCTCTCTTGAGACGAAGCGACCTTGTTTTTCTTCATTTTCTCCCCTCTGTCTTGTTTACTAGAAAATGGGTGACAGCAGCAATGGTGTTGAAACATCTCAGATGTGTATTTGTGGTGGAAATTTTGGGGGTTAGAATGGAAGACACAACATGTGTTATTTTTTTGTCCCACACATAACCATTCTTTCATTCTAGTGGTTTTAGAGCAGCTTTTTCTTTTGACGACTACTTTCTATGCTCTCTCTACTGCTTTAATTTTATTTTCTGGAATTTATTTCGCCTTGAGTCCCCCCCCCTCTTCACAACCGATTATTGGGCATTTGTTACTTTTATTGGTGGTGAAATGCCTATAAAATTCCTAAGCACAGTTGAAGCAATATTATACTAATTTCAGAGCTTCTCTCTGATCTGGAGTCTAATGCATCTGATGATACACCAGATAAAGAAAATAAAACAAAGCTTACTGCATGGATTATCATGAAAATTATGCTGATGTATACACTGCCCAATGCCTGGATCCTCCCGACAATTTCACATGGTTCAGGAGAAAAAACCAAAATCCAGATTTCAAAGGAAGAAGTGGGACCATCTTAGTAAATTCTACGAATGCCGGATACATCGCCAATCTTGATGTTCTCATTGTTTTTTTCAGTGCCACTGATGGAAAATTTGGCATTTCGAAAAAATTTATATGCCACTCAAGAAAGAAAATTTACACTGCCATCTCATTGAAAAAGATTTACCACCTATCAATATGCTTATGTTGATCATTTTGGCCTACAAAATCGGTAGAAAGGGAATTTTTCAAACAAAATGTTGCTTTTTCTGCATTACACCCTAGGGAAGCTTTCAGTGTTCTAGGTGTGCGGTGTCCCCACTGTGCGACCACCTGTTGTTCGCTGGATTTTGATGAAAATAAAATAATAGTTGCAAAACATATTTATATGAGTCCTATGTATCAAGTATATGAAGTTAGTTCGGCCAAAAAATTTTTTTTTTATATAGTGCCCCTCAAAGGGTTTTAAACCCTTTTATTTAAACCCTGATCGATTTATTATTTACAACGGCCCGGGTTTTATTTAAACCCTGATTCTCTCATTTATTTTTTAAACAATCCAGAGCTTATTTTTGTTTATACCATTTGTTTTTTACTGTTTTCTATGCTGGAGATTTTTTTTTCTGGCACCTTTTTCTCGGGCCGTCGGACATATTTGGCGGCGGCAAAAAAAGACGTCAAAACTCGCCAACCTGTCCCTTATACCAAAGCAGTTATGGTCTGAGCTCAACACATTCAGTAAAAAATTACCCATGCTGATAGACCACAGTTGTGCTCTGTTTGAAAGAAAGAATATTGTACATAAGGGGACACACTTCTCATTTCTTCCAGACTATGCACTTAATAGATCCATGATTAGCGTTATGATGAGGAATTACTGATCTGGAAATACTGAAATTATTTTTCACAATAAAAACTCAACAAAATAAGCATTTTTAACAAAATGACGACCCAGCTGAATAATTTAAAAGTTGTGTCTATCCTGTAAAATAAACGATGCATTATCACCCAATTGAACTTGAAACAGATTGATTTTTTTTTTAAATTCTATTACCCATAACCATGAAGCAATTTGGATAATAACTCTGTAAATGTCCTCTATATCCTGTCAAGTATCTGTGCCATGTACTTGATTTGTTTTACGTCCTTTTGTACCAACCTAGGGCTGTTGGGTGAGAAAAAACAAAGTTAGTGCAATATATTGCTTAGCTTTCCAGAGTGAGAAAGAATTAGATGCATCAAAAAAAAAATCGCCATATAACTAGAAGATATTTAACATATATATGACATATATTTACCACCATATATATAAATACACGCATTCATATATTAAGCACAATATATTTTCACACAGGTGTGAAACTATTCAACAAAATGCACAAACAGAAAATCAAATGCACAGTATATACAGCACAAACAATTTTCAGATACAAACTTGACATGAATGATTAATATCCTCCATACCTGCTGGGGGATTCAGATACAAAACAAATGTTGTATATACAAACATGTACGTCCTTGACTTCTTCTTCTTCTTTAATTATACAGGGCTTTATGCCGGAGGGCCCCAACAAGATATAAAAACAGTGGTCAAGACCGTCCATGTGTGCGTTTACGTCCTGTATCAATCCCGGACCGAAACTTCTTCGATGCTGTTAAAAAATTTTCGCCCTACTTTACTAGCCGCAAGTTTGAATCACTTTTTTATCGTCTCATGACCAACAGAGCACCTACCAATGGTTACCTTCACAGAATTCATCAAATAAGTTCACCTAACTGTATCTGTGGCAACAATTGTGAATCTAACAATCATTTCTTATTTACGTGTCCTAAATGGTCAATTTTTAGAGAATGCTTTCTGCAGAATGTAGGCCTTGGTAATAATCAGATATCTGACTGGCACACACTCATTGAAATGACTCCGAGCACTTTGATCAAGGAATTTGAAATTTTCATGGGAAAATGTAATCGTTTTTGACATTGGCTGCTTTCATTTTTCTAGGAGCTGAGATTTTTGTGGTTTTTTTTCTTTGCATCATCTACCAGTTTGTTTGTTTGTTTGTTTGTTTTTTTGCCAAGACTGTTTCTTCATTGTAATTTGTTCCCCACAGTTCTGTTGTTCCTGATCATCTTCGCAACTGTTCTTGTACAAGATTGCACTCTGACGTTATGAACTAAAGCTGTCCTAGAGCCCTAAGCAGGCATAGAGGACGTTAATCTATCTGTATCTGTAATCCCGGTCACATTTTAAGCAGGCATAGAGGACGTTAATCTATCTGTATCTGTAATCCCGGTCACATTTTAAGCAGGCATAGAGGACGTTAATCTATCTGTATTTGTAACCCGGTCACATTGCCGGTTGCTGTTCTTTGTCTATATTCTATACATTAATTAATTATTAATCAAGATTGTTCTTGTTATGTTTTCGTTGATAAATGGTGCATGATAATATGGCGTGTCTTTTAATCAACCTCACCTCGGATAAAATAATTGGCGATAAGATAAAGAAACTTCTATTTCGGTAAGCCACTTTCTCTTTGGTATCGAACTATTCGACAAATTTTTGGGCGCGTTTCAATCTCAACAACGTGAATTATTCGAAGCATTTTTATCGACCCAGACGCAGTTAAAGCAACCGGCAATGATTGAAACATTCGATACTTTCGATCCGAAGAAAGAATCTTTCATAATGTATATTCATTGCTTCAAAAATTTTCTTGATATGAAAAACGTGTCATCCAACAAAGAATTGTGTGCTCAAATACTTCTGAACTCTGTAGGTGTCTCTAATTATAATACTTTAGCAGCATTGGTTTCGCCACGCCTACCGAACGAGCTCACATATGACGAACTCATCAAAACATTCGAAGTCCATCTGTGTCCAAAGAAGAACATAGTAGTGGCACAACATCAATTTTTGTCTACCTATCAGACGGAAAATCAAACAATCGCGATTATGTAGCAACTCTGCGACAGGATATTATCAACTGTGAGTTCGTGTCACCTTGCCAATGCAAAACGTCTATAGCGGATATATTTCTACGTGCCCAGTTTGTTCGTGGAATTCGTGACAACTCGATACGTGAGCAACTTTTACAGTCTGAAATTCTTGAATTTGATGACATCTTGAAGAGAGCAATAGCTCTTGAATCATCAAAAATCGGTATCAGCAAAATCAAAATCAATCATCAAAAATCCAGACCAGCAAAACGTGACTCGAGTACCTCGCGAAACACAGCTGTATCTTATCCAAGAAGCAAGAACCGCCAGAGTTCCAAATCCAGTTCCAGAATAGACTTTGTGAAATTGGGTATACAAAATCTTTGTATTCGTTGTGGTCGTGATAATCACATTGCAAATGATTGCAAAACGAATCCAAAATCTCTCAAGTGCAGTGCCTGCAAGAAAACGGGACACCTCAGAAAAGTATGCATTAAGACACTGCTAGATGAACAGAGCGAAAATCCATCAGAATTCAAATCAACCATCATGTGTCCAATGCCGAAGCTTTTCGTTGTTATGGTGTGCAACAAATTATCGACATATTTCAACACCACGAGCGACCAAAGGATATCGACAAATATTTCATCATGATCAACATTGAAGGTCGAGAGGTAAGATTCAAAGTGGACTCTGGTGCAGGATTTACATTTATTCCACACGATGCATTCCATAATCTGAACATTCGAACACAACTTCAAAATTCAACTGTTGCTTTCCGATCATACACTGGTAATGTGTTCCTGCCAGATGAAAAAGTGAATGTGAATGTGGAGTACCAAGGGAAAACATCCCGTGAAGAACTCTACATTGTTCCAGAGGAATATGATGCATTATTAGGACGTGTTTGGATAAGGCATCTAAAAATAAGCCTAGAAGATATCGACTCCCATAAACCAGCTGATTTGGGAACATTACAAGTTCAACAAACCAACTGCCTGGATAACATTATTTCTAAATATCCAAAAAATTTTGAAGAAAAAGTTGGTTGTATCCCAGGTTTCAAAGTCTCATTGCAGCTACGTGAAAATTGCAAACCAATTTTCCATAAGGAACGCGAAGTTCTTTATGCCTTACGCTAAAAAGTCAATCAAGAACTGGACACGCTTGAATCCCAAGGAATCATATCGAAAGTTGCAACAAGTGATTGGGGATCACCGTTGGTAGTCATTCCTAAACCTGATGGAAATGTACGACTCTGTGTAGACTACAAGATTGGTGCCAACGAACGTCTTGTCAGTGCCAACTATCCAATTCGTCGAATTGATGAGATCCTGAACAGTCCCCGAAACTCAAAATATTTCTGCCGGCTAGATTTGTTCAAAGCCTATCTTCATGTTCCAGTAGATGAAGAAAGCAGTCAAATTCAAGCTTTGTCTACTCATCGTGGAACTTACCACATGAATAGGCTATCTTTTGGCATCAAAACAGCACTTAGTGAATTCAACCGAATAATCGACCATGTCCTTCAAGGGATACCCAAGACTCTTTCGTACTTCGACGATATCATTGTGCATGGTACCACACAAGAAGAATGTGCTGGGAACCTTGAACTGTGCCTCCAGAGATTACAGGAATATGATCTTCACCTACCTGAATAAGAATAAGTGTTCATTTTTTCAAGAACGTATCGAATATCTAGGATATACTGTGGAGTTCAACAAAATTTCCAAAAGTTCTGAGAAAATTAGAGCAATTATGGAAATTCCACGTCCATCAAATGTGGAAGCATTTCGCCGATTTCTCGGTATGGTCACATACTATACAAGATTTCTACCAAATATTTCTTCTGTTACTTACCCCCTGCGACAACTCCTTTGAAAAGATTCAAAGTTCCGATGGTCAGCGTCATGTGAAGCAGCCTTTATCAAGCTGAAAATGGAAATATCAAGTGACCGAACTCTAACTCCATATGATCCAAACTTACCAGTTATCCTGACCTGTGACGGCAGTCCTGTTGGTATCGCCGGAATCTTGGCACACATTATTGATGGTCAAGAAAGACCTATTGCATATGCCTCAAGATCTTTGACGAAAGCCGAACAAAACTATTCACAGCTCGATCGTGAAGCACTAGCCATCGTGTTTGCAGTTAATCATTTCTTCAACTATTTGTTTGGAAAACGTTTCAAGTTAGCGACCGGCAATCGTCCTCTAACAAGGATTTTTCATCCGAGTTCAAAGCTACCTCCTATGAAGTCTGGCCGGTTACTTCGATATGTTAGTTTTCTTTCAGCGTTTGATTACGAAATTACGTTCAAGAAAGGAATTGAAAATGCAGATGCCGATTGCCTTTCCAGGGATCCAGTTGTGCAGAAAGAGACGTCTAGTGACATGGCTATCAACAACGAGATCAATCAAGTGTGTATGGCGTCAATTAATGAAATATCGACAGAAGTATTGAATGCCGACTCGATCAAAAAAGCAACTGACTCTGATGAAAATTTATCGAATATCAAACAGAAAATTCAATAAGATCCTGAACTTTCTTATGAATATACCTTAGTAGATGGAATCCTATTCAAAGGACAGAGAGTAGTTATTCCGAAGATACTACAGAAATCTGTTTTAAATGAACTGCATCGAACACACATTGGCATCACAAAAATGAAACAACTTTCTCGAAGATACATTTATTGGAAAGGAATCGACAAAGATATTGAACATTTATCCAGATCATGCGAACAGTGTGTACAAATCAAGACAAATCCTTCAAAAGTGCAAGTCCATCCTTGGGACGAACCAAAGGAAAATTGGGACCGCGTCCACATCGATTACGCTGGGCCTTTCCAGAACAATTTTTTCTTGATCGTTATCGACGCAAAATCCAAATGGGTCGAGATCAAAATATGTCGAAATGCACCTTGTACATCCTCAACCTTTGAAATGTTATCTGACATTTTCGCTGTACACGGGGTATCCACGCACAATTGTTTCAGACAATGCAACAATTTTTGTCAGTGACCAGTTCAAATCTTATTGTGCTAAAAATGGAATCTTTCATAAGCTTATTGCACCTGGGCATCCTGCTACTAATGGCTTGGCCGAGCGAAATGTACAGACGTTGAAAAATCGATTGAAAGCAATGTCTAATGAGCCAAATTCAATGCATGCGAAAGTGAGAGAAATAGTTTTTCGATATCGAGTCACTCCATTGGCAAATGGTAAAACTCCGGCTGAAATGTATTTGCAACGCAATATCCGTATTCAATTCGATGCTGTTCGACCCATGAAACACATTAAGAACACTGAACACACAATCAAGTCCAGACAATTAAGCGTGGGAGACAGAATACAAGCCCGGTGTTATATCAACAATCGAACTGTATGGAAACTTGGCACCGTCATTCAAAAATTTGGAAAGCTTCACTATCAAGTGAAGTTGAATGATGGTTATTCTTTCAAAAGGCACATTGATCAACTGAGAAGAACAGAGGTTCCGAAAAAGTAATTTCTTACAATCAGTCTCATTCTTACCAACTACCAAATTTAATGATAATGAGGATTCTGATGAACAGATTCAACAACAACCCAGATGGCAAGTCTTTTGTTATCCAGAAATACATCAGCAACAACCTCATTACTCCCAGAATTCAGATATTCAACCGCAACCAAGAAACAGCCAGCATGTACCACTTACAGACCAACCTGATACCCAGCTTCGTAGGTCAACACGGCAACGCAGATCTCCATCATACCTGCAAGAGTATGTAACAGATTAACTGTTCAATTAAGCGTGGGAGAACTGTTGTATCTGGCAACAAGATATAAAGACAGTGGTCAAGACCGTCCATGTGTGTGTTTACGTCCTGTATCAATCCCGGTCACATTGCCGGTTGTTGTGTTCTGCCTTTGTCTATATTCTATACATTAATTATTAATCAAGATTGTTCTTGTTATGTTTTCGTTGATAAATGGTGTATGATAATATGGCGTGTCTTTTAATCAACCTCACCTCGGATAAAATACTTAACTTGACTTGAATAATTAATATCCTCTGTACCTGCTGGGGGAATTCAGATACAAAACAAATGTTGTATATACAAACATGTATTTCCTTGACTTCTTCTTCTTCTTTAATTATACAAGGCTTTATGCCTGAGGGCCATCCCCTGTTTGAAAAAAATATGCCAAAAGCACAGAGAATGTCTTATGGAAAGTTATACTGACAGAAAGCCAGCAAAAATAAGGAAACGTAGATATTCAAACATTCTGTAATCTTCTTATCTCGAGAAAGATGGAAAAAACTACAAAAAAAAACCACAACCAAAAATACAAATACAACGCCACAATAGGCAAAATGCCCAACGAGGTGGCTAATAAAAAGATGCCCATAAAAATATGGTTGTCATATATTTCAAAAATACAGCAACCCAATTAAAAATGCAATTAACACAAATTATAAACAATATATACACGATAAAATATTATACAATGCCCATAAAGAATACTTATGGTTGTCTTATTAGAGGATAATTATGTATGGAGAGGATATTATGTAATGTTTGTTTTTAAGTGTGGAAGACATATTTCAAGAAAGAGAAAATTATGTGTGAGTGTGTGTGAATTAGTGGTTATACATTATCATACTCACAAATCCAATTCTCAGGGGAATTATCAAAATACTCAAAGCCATAATAATAAAAATAATTTGGTTTTTAACCCATTCCAGGTTATACAAATACAAAGCCACAACAGGCAAAATGCCCAACGAGGTGGCTGATAAAAAGATGCCCATAAAAATATGGATGTCATATATTTACAAAAAAAAAAAAAACAGCAACCCAATTAAAAATGCAATTAACACAAATTATAAACAATATTTACTTATGATTGTCGTATTCTAAGAATGGATAGCTTCTCGATTTACCCCAACATGTTTATCGTATTCCTTTTTAAACGTGTCAATCGTGTTACAATTTACTACCTCCAGGGGTAAGCTATTCCATTTATTAACAACCCTATTAGAGAAAAATTCCCTGCGATACCATAACCTTGCATTGTCCCTCACCAATCGATACTGGTGTCCCCTTGTAAAAGCAGTCGATTGGCGGTGTACTAAAAGTACATGGTCCATCCTATCCATCCCATTGAAAATTTTAAACACTTCGATCATATCTCCTCGACACCTGCGTTCATCCAATGTAAACATATTCAAAAAATGGAGTCTCTCTTCATAACTCAAGCCCTGTGTGCCAATAAGGACACGCGTAACTCTTCTCTGCACCCCTTCAACCAATTCTATGTCCCTTTGTAGGTATGGTCTCCAAAACTTTACAGCATACTCCAGTACATGACGAACTAATCCTCGAAAAAGCGGAAGAATGACTTTAGGAGAACGCGAAGAGACATTTTTGAAAATGAGACCAAGCATTCTATTCGCTTTTTTGACCACCGCTGAACAATGTTCAGAAAACCTAAGTCGCTCGTCAATGAGAACTCCCAAATCGGTGACCCCAGTTGCATCCGGGATAGTGACACCACTCAACTCGTAAGAGAACCGTGGGTTTTTCGAACCAGAATGAGCGACCATGCACTTATCAATGCTAACGTCATGCTCCATTCATTTGCCCATGCTGCAATCCTGTTTAAGTTGGTCTGAAGCAACTCCCTATCGCTTTCATTCCCGATTACCCCCATTAGCTTCACATCATCTGCGAATTTGCTAGTAATCCCATCGATACCCTGATCGAGTTTATCGATAAAAAGTGAAAAAGTATGGGGCCAAGGACACTTTCTTGAGGAACTCCACTTGTGACGTCTGTCCAACCAGAGAATTCCCCGTTCACCATAACTCGTTGCGACCTATCTCTTAACCACGATTCTATCCAATTCAGCAAGTTGCCCCAATTCCAATCTCGTGTAAACGCTTCAAGAGTTTGCCATGTTGGACCCGATCGAATGCCTTCTGGAAATCAAGGTACACAACGTTTACATTTTTGCTCTTACTCAAAGCCTTAGTCACGTGATCATAGAAGCAAATTAGGTTAGTTACACATGACTTCCCCTTCCTGAACCCATGCTGATTATCCGACAATACATTATTCTCGTTTATCCACTTCACAAACTGCCTTTTGATGATAATTTCCAAAATTTTCGAGAGGGAGCTCGTCAAACTCACTGGACGATAATTTGACACCGCTTCTCTACTACCCTTCTTAAATATCGGAACAACGTTAGCAAGTTTCCTATCTCTTGGGACGATACCCTCAGCAACACTACTTCTGTATATCTGTGCGACTGGCCCCAACAATTCATTAGCACATTCCCTGAGGACCCTGGGATAGATATCATCTGGTCCTGGTGCTTTGCTTGCACATACATTTCTTAGAAGATTAAGGACCTCCACGTCTTCTACTTGAATATCGTTGAGGGTTTCGTTACCCCATGCAACACCCGTATATCGAATATCATTATCTCCATTAAAAACCGGCGCGAAAAAGTCATTGAAAGCACTACAGATGCCTACATTGCTCTCTACCCTAGAGCCTCCTATCGAGAGGGGGCCAACTGTCCCTTACATCCATTATTGACGTATCGAAAAAATGATTTTGGGTCAGAGCCAATGTTATCTGCCAACCTAGATTCAACTTCCTTTTTACTATCCCTTATCGCTTTCTTCAACAGTCTTCTTTTATCAGTAAACAATGATAGGTCACCTCGTCCACTTTGATACTCTCTGAATGCCCTTTTCTTTTCAAGATAAAGGTTCCGTACGCTGTCCGTGAACCATAGAGGGTGACCAGACAAAAAACGCAGATGGAGATGAAAAACAGGTCTTCAGGCTTATTGAGAACGATGCTAAGCTACTTTTAAATGACATAATGACATGGAGCAACACCACCTATAGAACAGCATGGAGGAAAGAATAACAGGAGGTGGCTCGACTAGACAGAACCTCCTAGAGATAGAAGGCCTCTGCACTGTTTGCCATAAACGTCATTCAGACTACCTAGCATGTTTGTCACATTTTGAAACACAGCCTCCTATTTCGTTTCTTCTTATTTTGGCGTAGAATCTTCCTGATTGCTCACAAATACCGCGTAGTGAAAGCATGTAACACCTCAGTGCTGAGAGAGAGACAGTGTTTTAAGGCACTTGAACAAGCGGTGTTGAAAAATATGACTTTTTATTTTTGTGAAAAGAGCATTTTAATGCAAAACATTAGCATATATAAAGCCTTTCAGCTGTTTATATCAAAATATTGTAGAAATACTTCTAGTCCAGGTATAACAAAAACTCGAACACAGACAATTTCAAATTTCAAACTCAATTTTAAATTTGAATTTTCAATTTTTTTTTCTCAATACTGTATCCACTTAGCGGAAAGTTCGGAGCCACCGAGGTGCCCCTGGTTGAACTAATGTTATGATCGAAGTCATAACACATACTTTATGTAAATTATATCATTGTTTTAGATGGCTATATATTGTACATAAAGTGTAGGTGCTTTTGTTTTTCTTCTCGGCTGGTGAAGGGGAATTTTCTCACGGATCGTGAGAACGGAAGTTTGACCACATGGCCCCCTCGGACATTCCTTAGATAGACGAGTTCCACTTTCACTTGGAAGGGGTCGGGTGGTCTGAGTTCCTGGAAACTATCCGTGACGTAGATATCCAGCACGCTGATTGGCTCAAAGTCCCACTCCAGGAGTACTATCTTGTAAGTTTCGCTTCACTCGGGGGATTCTTGATGAGTACGTCTAGGTGTTAAAATGTAGTAAATTAATACTTGAGCACGACTTCGATTTCCGTGCTTGTGGTGTGTGAATATAGTAAGGGTGTATGGAAAGGCACGTCTAAAAGATGGGTATCGTTGTAATCTTTATATTATTATATTAGTTTTTTTATATTATCTATATATATATTGTGATTATGTAACCAAGGAGTCATGTAATTCTTTTTTTTCTCACGACGCAAATGTCCTAATCATGAAGTAAATGTAAAACTTTAAAAATTCTAATCGACTCGAATCCTTTCTTGAAGTTTCGTTTAAGTCTTTTGATATTTTTAGTATTGAGCGAATATAACACTAATAGGAAAGTGTGGCGAGTCGGGAGACTGTCCAGTGACCGGGGGCGCTAAAATGCATGGGTTTTCTCATGTGAGCACATTTTTGTTTCTCCTCACCGTTTGTGACAGGTAGGAACGTGACCCAAGTGCAGGATCCCTATTTAAAATGGTCAGCTAATCATAGGTTTTAATTCATTCGTTTTTTAAATACTTTTTTTGGAAATACTTTACTGTATTCAGATTCGATTCTGCGTTTTTAATAAATAATACTAGTCGGGAAAAAAGAGGCATGAAAGGCCTTCTATCTCGAAATATTTCCTACATCAGAAGACATCTTCAATTCCTGTAATGCTCCCCACAACACAGGAAAACACTTTTGCTTTCGTTAGTAGAAAAATTGGGTGACCGCGAGGGCGATTCCTCTATCATTTTTATTTTTTACTGCACAACAACAGAGAAAGAAATTGCTTCCCCCCCCCCAAATCTCCTGCAGGGGTAAACGAAAAGAGCTCGAGAGAGAGAGTGTGTATTTGTATCTGACCAAAATGGCTATGTACTGTACGTATATAGGTGCACTGCCCATCGATTATTTTCTTTTCGAAAAATAACCGTAATATTATATACTGTTCAGGATAATTTTTCACAAGACTTCGAGGTTGCAAGATAAGAAGCGGTTCGACGGACAAACACAGATTTATTTACAGAACAGCAATTTACACGTATTTACAAGCTAATCAGAGAGCTAACAACTTTCTCGGAAAGTTTAAACACGACTGACTTTTCATCCAGTCTCTCTCTAAATTCGAGTCTTCTTGAGTCTGCCATCTTGTGAGCACCGAACTATTTATAGACCCGGAGAAACTTCAATAAAAAGAACATTCCACAACATTTTATTTTACAGTTTCCAATTTGGCGGCGCCACCGTTCGGAGGGGTTGAACCAATGTCTGGAAGGGCGGGACTCTCAAGAATGTTCCCGCCAATTCTCCGCCAATCGTATGTCGCTGTGCTAGACCGAAACCGGTATCAACTGATTTCGACATTTTGAGAGCCATCAGAAGATTGCGATAAAGACTTGCGCCATCTATCGTTTATAATTCGTAACAATACACTCAAACCTTTTGTTTAAAAAAAAAAATTCTCATCTCGGTGATTTTTCATGTATATTTTAGTTTTTTTTTTTATAAATATGTATCTTAAAGATGCTTTTTCTAGTAATGTATATTTAACGCGTTTCGGCGCCCGGTGCAATCGCACTGGTCGCACTGCCCTAAGACCGCCCCTGGTGAAGGTTCCATTTCTTGCGTTGAAGAGAACTGTTCTGCAAAGTTTAGAGAACATGGCAAAAAAAAATTTCTCCATAAAAGATAACCTTTCGATATTTTACGTTGATTGGGAATTAATATAAGTTATGATTTAATCTTTTTTTCATAAGATGTATGACCGTGTTTTATGCTAATATGTTTTATATCATAAAACACGGCCCGATTCCCGCATGGATGCGTGAAACGTTTGCTTGGTCAGGGCCATAGTCGGAGATAGAGTTGAAAGCCTGAAGAGGGGGAAAGCATGATTATGCTGATGTCAATTCATATATGCGCATATACATTAGATCATTCAGCTTCACCTTCGACGCTAGGGGGGACATGCCCTCCCTCTATCTCCACCAGGGCCGTCTGAAGAGCAGAAGAGCATCTTAGGCCCCCGGACCAAGTGATTTTTCTGAGACCGTAACTGGCAAATACTCGAAAATTTCAACCAGATTTTATTTTGTTCCCTTTATTTTCTTGAGGCCTCCAGGCCGTGTCCAGATAAGCCCATGCGTTTAGACTGCACTGATGTCCGCTCATGGTCAGGGTCGCAACTAGATGCTTGGTCAGCCACACGGGGCAAAAAAGCATTTTGGCGCTACCTTGTAATGTCGAAGATAGGTTATAGAGAATGAAACCCCTCTGTCCAGGTCAACAGACCCACATGTGCTCTCCAACCTGCAGCCCTGCCCGGGGGGACCCAGAATTCAATATGTTCACTGATTTACTGAACGTTTGGATCCAGATCACAGATCCTTCCCCCCGATGTCTGATTCAGGCCCCGACATAAATGTTAAAAATTTTCGGCTCGTGGGCCATATGGCAAAAAAAAAACAGGGATGAAATTAATTTGAAAATGTTCAATTGATGCTGGAATAATTTCTGCATAGTCATTTCAGCACCAAAATCAATAACGCATTATTATATAATCGTATTTTGTATACGTTTTACCTAGGCGTGTACTATTTCGAACTGCGGGCTGGATATGAGAGATACCAACAGCTTGAGAAACTGATGCTATTATCGTGTTGTAAACACTATATATATATGGTACTTTCTTATATTAAATATAATTGTAACTTAATGAATACATATATGTATGCATTAAATTACAGTGAAACCTCGATATATAACTAAAGAGTACGTAAGTCGAAGATAATCCTAATCTTCGGTTTATTAACAATTAATTAACACATAATTATAATACTACTATTATCCACAATTCTAGATTATTGTCGAAATTAAACATAAAACACTTAACAAATTTTAGATGGAGTTCGTACGGAGATAATCCAACACCATCCCGATACTAGTGTAGACTACTCGCGTAACAACTTTCTTCTTTCGTCTCGCCTTTGCACTTTTTCTTTTCCTACACGCCCACGCGTTTTTTGCCCCCGGCGCGTCTTTAGTCAACAATAAGTGGGCCGCTGCATAATGATACCCTGCGGACCAAGAAAAAAAAACATTGTTTGAAAAACTCGACTTTCACATACTTACAATCGAAAATCATGAGGCCCCGGGCAATAGAATAGAGACGACCCTGGCCATGCCCACATAGAGACATGCGTAAGAGGCACTGTTCCCATGGACAGTTCTGCTAGATTCAGAAAGTATAGTCCCATTTGTTCCCATCATATTTCATGTGTATAATTATTTATTCACAGCTTTCTGTGGCCCTCTTCACCACTTGTTGTGACTTGCCTTTCATCTGATTTTCGCTCATGGGTCCCATTAGAATATCCTGGAATAGCAAGGGCCATATGACTCGATGTTGAGAACCACCGCATTTGTATACCGCGGCACACCGTTTCATAATGGCAGTCCCGTCACTAGTCTACTTTACCGCACACAAACACTAACGCTTAGAAATTCTAAGTTTTTATTCTTACCACATTATCAGCCAATCAGAATCAGGCTACTGTGACGTTATAGAAACATCACCGTATGTGTAAAGTGTACCTCCTGCTGTTACGTTTGGCACCTTATCGCCAAACACCAGCGTCTATTAACGATTTCGCTATTATTTTGTCATTACGTCTCATTTGCTCACACGATAATATTACAATGACATAATTTAACAATACTATAATATAACGATCATAATAATAATGATATATATTATATAATAATAATTATATTGACATGCAATAAATACAGTGGCTTGCCTAAACACAAGTTCTATGTTTGGTTTCCTAATGAATCTATTATCATTATGAACCAATAACAGCTTCGCCGGGCGCTCGCTTCGCGAGCCGTTATGATTGTCAACTTGATGCAACTGAACCACATTTGGATTAAATCAGAAAAAATGAAAACATTTTTTAGTGATTCAATAAACGATAACTTATTCTACCGGGGTGGTTCCCCATTCCCCTGTATCGCCAAGCTCGCTGTTTGGGAACAACCCTCCCACCCATACCCGTGCATCTGACAATTTGTGGTGAATTATAATATAATAAATCATATTTATCCAGCGCAACGGTTAAAAGAAATTAAATGTAATGAGAAATTAAATTTTTCAAACGAAGATGATAGGGAAAAAAAATTGAATGGGTTCGATGGGGGACACGAACTCATAACCTTCGTTTTATACGTCCTGTGAACTTCCCACTGTACCAATGGTGGTTGCCGAGCTGAAGTTGAATTTAGTGTATTCATTATTAAATGTCGCCAAGAAATATGGTGGCACCAAATGGATCAAAAGTTGCGGTAGTCTTGCGGTCTGCTGTGATGTTTCTGTGACGTCACAGTTGACTAGACTCTGATTGGCTAATAATGTTAAGATTGTCAGAATTTCTAAGCGCTATACACACACAAACTCCGTTCATATATCGCCATACAGCGATTTCCAACCAGTGGAGCTGAGTGGGAAATGGAGGCTCCATCCATCGGTGATCGTCGTAGGCTTGGTAGATAAGGAACTTGTTTCTGACGTTCTATGCCTGGATTCGAACCCGTGGACCTTGACGGTAACCTTCATAGTGGAAGGCGAGCATCTTATCACTGCGCCCCCCCCCCCACATTACTCGTTTGGAACCAAACTGCGTGCCGCGGCTCACTGAGGTACCGTGATATTCTGGGTATTAAATTATGTTGCATGTACTAATAAGATGGTTCAATAAAACTATCAGCAGAATATCAGAATATTTGCGGCACAAATAACAACAGTAACACCCAAGATGCTGTGGCTCACCATTCGGAAATTACAGCTCAGTCACAGTCTTCAACATCCCAAGTTGTCTCCTGACTAGGATGACCATATTTCCACGAGAGAAATACGGGAAATTGGGATTCCAAATACGGGTAAATACGGGACATCGCCAATTATCGCCAAGAACGACGCCAAAACCAAACAAGGTTGCCAAATATTGTTGAAATTACGGAAAATATCACAATGGCGGGAAATGAACCATTACTGCAAATTGCAGTGGATTAAAATGAATTCCACGAAAAAAAGAACAAAAAAAAAAAAAGACAAATGTGGGAGATTAACATTCTCATTTATAGTTGTAATTATCATAAAATAATTTATGAGTTGAAAAATAATGTCAATCTTCGACTTCAATAAAGAATAAAAATTCAAGTAGGCTTCGTGTAAATTACGGGAAAAACCGGGATACTTTCGCCAAAAAGTCGGGACAACCAAAAAAACAGAAAATACCGGGACTGTCCCGGGAAATACGGGACGTATGGTCACTCTACTCCTGATGTCAATAAAAACGTTTTTTTGAAGGCATAAAATGTCTCAAACATGACGTGATAAAATGGTCATTATGTCCATTTTGGAAACATCAAAAATGACCACCTGCAAATTGTTGGACTTTCGGTAGATAGATGGCGTCATTCGAAGACACGGAAGGGAAAAAAATGTGCGAGCTGTGGCGTAGCTCGGACTAGAACCCAGACCGTTGGAGGACTGTCCCTATGTATCATGGAGGTAATATCGGGATACCTCCATGCTATGTATCTCACGACATGCCTCTACCGATCGCGGTAGCGCTCGTTGGGTGTTATTTTATAAAGACTTCACAAGTATTGATTAGTTGTATTACAATTTCCGTTAAATAATCTCTTGTTGATAGTTACCCGATGGCAGTTATTTTTTTCGTTTCTTTTATTTTTTTATTGTCCAAAAATATAATGATATGTTAATTATAAATATAATTATTTGCGTTAATTATAATTATCGAAAAAAAAAGATTTTAAAATTCATTATTTTTTTAGTTCAATGCTGTACACGTCAAAGAATCCATTGCATCTTTTTCAATTGTTGACAGATTGCACAGATCCGCTGATCTTCCGCAAAAAACATGATATGGATGCAATTATAATTTATATAAAGTGTTGATAAATTTATATGAATAATTACTCATTGTTCATATGAGTAAACAGAATATGAGAAAAAACAGAAAAGTTTTACATTTTCATCCAAACGAAATTGCAATTAGAAGTACATTGTTCGCCACGGTAATTGTTCATTCATCTTATGATAACCAATAATGAATAGGTCTATGATAATTTTCAAACACCCTCTGAAGGCTTATTAACAAAACATTTTGGATAATTTTGATATTTTCATCCAGAACAGAATTTTTATCAGTTCAAAAGAAATGCGGAATTTTTATGACGCAAAATCATTTACGGGCCATTTAATATCACGTTATTTCCTGACCTTCATAGCTAATGAAGGTCATAAAATGACCTGGTATTTCAAGGTCATCAAGTATCACGTTATTTCCTGACCTTTATTGTTCTTGGTCATTAAATGACTTTTAAATGACGTGATTTTTTTTCGGCTGACGTCATTCAGAGAAAATTACCAAATTTTCACGTCATATTTGACGTCAGGCGACTACTTGGGATAATTCCTAATATAGGGTATCTCGCGGCACTGGAGGGAAGAGCAAGCCCCAGCCAGTGCCTGTGTGGGCCCATGCCATAGGCGGAGATAGACTTGGAAGTCTGGGGGGGGGGGGCAAGATGATGCTGTTGTCGATTCATCTATATATATATGCATTAGATCAGTCGACTTCACCTTTGATGCTGGGGGGGGGGGGCATTGCCCCATATCTCCACCCATGGCCCATGCGTTAAGACGACACAGCTTGTTACTGCCCCTTATACCCACGGGTGCCGTGGCACCCTGTTTGGGAATCAATTTTTCACCACATTATAACTTTTTAAATAGGTTCACGCGTGTTTGCATTATGCTAGAAATCTACGAGCGTACATTGCCCTAATTTAGGCAAGCCCGAGTTCAAAATGATAATAAACAAATACTCTGAGACAAGACAAACAAGAATTTTTTTTTCATTTCAATCAAATTATTAAACACTTTTAAATGCTGTATCTAATGTTTTTCTTTCCCTGTGTGTTTTTTTCTTATAAAGACGCGTTCCTGATAATTTCCTTCACACACACACACACACAAAAGGTTTCTAAAATTTCCCTCTCCTGGAAGAGAAAAGCTGCTTCCATTGACTTTTAACATTGCATACATAAGGTGACCATACGTCCCGTATTTCCCGGGACAGTCCCGGTATTTTCTGTTTTTTTGGCCGTCCCGACTTTTTGGCAAAAGTGTCCCGGTTTTTCCCGTATTTTACACGAAGCCTACTTGAATTTTTATTCTCTATTGAAGTCAAAGATTGACATTATTTTTCAACTCAGAAATTATTTTATGATAATTACTACTATATATGAGAATATTAATCTCCCACATTTGCCATGGTTAGGCTGACCATATTTCCTCGAGAGAAATACGGGACATTGCATTTCCAAATACGGGAAAACACTGGACATCGCCAATTTTCGCCAAAAACAACGCCAAAACCAAACAAAGTTGCCAAATATTGTTGAAAATCCGGAAAAATCACAATGGCGGGAAATGATGCAAATTGCAGTAAATTACAATGTATTCCACGAAAGACAAACTTTCAAGGCAAATGTGGGAGATTAATATTCTCATATGTAGTTGTAATTGCCGTAAAATAATTTATGAGTTGAAAAATAATGTCAATCTTTGACTTCAATAAAGAATAAAAATTCAAGTTGGCTTCGTGTAAAATACGGGAAAAACCGGGACACTTTTGCCAAAAAGTCGGGACGGCCAAAAAAAACAGAAAATACCGGGACTGTCCCGGGAAATACGGGACGTATGGTCACCCTAGCCATGGTGAACTTTCTTTTTTCGTGGAATACATTTTAATCCACTGCTACTTGTGGTAATGCATCATTTCCCGCCATTGTGATTTTCCGTAATCTCAACAATATTTGGCAACTTTGTTTGGTTTTGGCGTCGTTTTTGGCGATTATTGGCGATGTCCCGTATTTTCCCGTATTTGGAATCCCGATGTCCCGTATTTCTCTCGAAGAAATATGGTCAGCCTATGCATACATAACTTGGGGGAAAAAGTTCATCAAAAATCAATTGAATTTTTTAAAAATTAAAAAAATATATCTTGACAATAAACGGTTTTCGTTGCAATCACAAAAAAAATCATGACGTTCTGATCATGAACACTATGCGAAAAAATTCATTAAAAACCGGCAATTTTTTTTACATTATGCTCCCGTTCGAGTGGGTCACGTGATGAATGCGGTGACGTCAAAATGAGTTTCATTCTGAAGCGCGTGCTTGCTAGTGGCTATAGTAATGGCTAAGACGCCTTCAAGGTGTATTAAGGAGTTCTACTAATGGCTAACCTTATATATTCCAGAAACCTTGATCCAATAGGAATTAATCAAACTGTGAAGTTGTGCGCTAATCAAAACAGTGCGAGTATTTTCACACCTGTTTGTTTGTAAACAAAAGCTGAAATGCTACAAATCTTACGTCAGAGCTGAACAAGAAAGTGAACTGTATTATAAAAGAGTGATGTCAATCGCCAATAAGTTATCCGAAGGTTTCAATACAATTGTTTTTACACATTATTCCAATTCCAGTATTGCTTACAGATTACAAGCAGATTTAATCGAGCTTCCTATGGCTTAGATTTTCCTCGAAAATATAAATATAAAAAGTCTCAAAAATAAAATAAAATGGCTTAGATAACCAAGTGTAGGTTAGATATAACTTTAGATACCCAAGTATGTAAACTGATTTAAGATAACTCGTATCATAATTACAGTCAGCCCCGCTTATATAAATACAAATACAATATGGCACAACTGGCTGAGGCTTAAATGACTATTAATGATTTCAACAAGTATTTTTGAACAAAATGCAAAAAACGAGATAATTAAAACAACCTTTTTTGAACTGAGGCATTTTGCTTTAAACAAAAAGAAGCTAAGTTTTTTTTACTAGTTTTGTTCCTGGCTAAAAGTTCATTTTTTCCTTTTGTTCACCCCTTTTTGTTATAGCTCTGTAAACCAGAGCAGCTTCCTTGTAATTTGAAATGCCTACCCCACATTATTTTCTCTAGCATTGGGTTTTTGAATACACTAATTATAAATTGTAGCTCTCACAGAACCTGAGTCTGAGTGTAATGTCTTAAACATCAAAACTTAATTGTTGTTATCTCTATACAACCTACCTTCTGATTGAAAAAAAAATTCTTGCCTTTTTCCAAATTTTACTTAATTCCTTCAAATTTTTACTTGCTCATGGCACCATTGGAGAGTGTCATTTTGAGCTTGAAACCATTCCAGTATAACTTGGTCAGCATTGTCAAAATTAGGATTTTATATCTCTAGATTGAAAATTTGCATATCTGTAGATCAGGGACGAACAAATCCCAGATGCCATGGCGACAAAAAATTGGTATACACGCCTAAAATTCTCTTTGTGTAGTTTGAATTGCAGGCTGAGAGCACAACAAAATGTTTGGAATTTGTAGCAGCATGTATCTGCTAACATGAAAGAGGTTCACTATGCCCTGTAAAGTCAAAAGAAGCATTATTTTGGACCGTTTTCTTGGAGTAAAATTTTTTTGGCACCTAGATTTTCTTTGGATTTGTCCAGCCCTGCTCCAGATCTTTTGAGTGATATGCAATTTAAGTCTGAGCTTATCTGTTTTTATTGTATTCTAAACTTGAGAATTTGTCACACAAACTCAAATATTTTCTTTTCATGTTCATCTTCGGGACATATCATTACTAAGTCATCAATGTCTTTATTGTATGATCTGGACAGTCTCATAGGTTTCAAACAAGGCATTAGAGAGCAGGCGGGTCTGTTGCCTCAGTTGCTGGACCAGAGAGGGCACAAATTTCACCCTTTTATCTCTTTTTCAACGTTACAAGGGGTGCAAAAATGCATTCTTGCCAATTTGGCATTATGGAAGAATCAATCTTTATGACATATATAATAGTAGGTAATAGTAATAAATTCAAATAAACACATCCATCTAGGACTTTATTTGAAGAAGCTGAAAGCAGAAAAAAACACTTCAGAAATTTTGTCCATTAAATCTGAAGTTTTAAAATCAAGGTTTATTGAAACAAAGGTTTAGTGTAAATGTAAATAGGGTCATTCTTATAAAATTGAGCAAAAAATTAACGAAAATTATGAAAAATAAATGTCAACCAAAAAAAAGGAAAGAAAAGCTAATTAGGTTTTCATAAGAGCAAATTTTATTTGCTACGTGCAGTGTGAAAACAGCACAAAAAAACCTGCTCATAGGAAACCATGGCTTTAGGGGCACTTCTTTACCTGTTGGTAAATAAAATATATTCAACAGCGAAGTTTGTTCAAAATTCATGATGAAAAAAATTAATTTAAGTTTAACAATGTTAAGAGATGGACAAATCTGTTGGGGCATTTGGCCTCTTTTGGCATTAAATTGGTATTTATGTTTGGCACTCATAACAAATTCCATCTATTTTGGTTGCTCATGTTCTACTTGGACAGGCAGTGATACCATGAACAGTTTCTTTTTGTCAATCACATTTTTATTTTTTTTATTTGTGTTTCTCCCTCCTTTTATCGTCAATTTCATGGGGAGAACAAATTTATAATTTGTGTTTGTTTTGCTAGAGCATGAGAGGCACTCTCAAAGCAAAGTCTTCAGATGAAACATTGCTGCAGCTAGATGTTGCAGTCAAGAAATATGGATTTTTTTTAATTTTTTATCACCCCTAACTTAGGATCAAACCTTCCTTCTGGTTACCTAATGCCAGGAGAAAAACATTTTATATGTTTTGTACAGATGAAAAACTATGTATGTTGAAAACATGTGCTTTTCAGAAATAATAGAAGTCTTAACTCAAACATATGGTAAAGTGGAAATAATTTTCAGTTATATATTTCTCACCAGGGGTGGCTTAAGCAAGGGTGCAAGCCACCCAAGCTTAAGGGGCTGGTTGGAAGGGGCAGCAGCCTAGGTTTTTTTTAGATACATAAATTTTAAAAATTTTGGAATAATAAAAATTCACAAGACACCACATGCTGTCAATCTTTTAAGTCATGCCTTGACAGCGAAGATGTTGAGAAAACTTGAGGGAACAAACAGTGCCAGGGTTTGTAATACCAGAAACAGGAATGAACTCATCACAAGGGGCAAGTATGCGTTTTGGGGTTCGCTTTCTCACTTGTCCAAAGCCTGGAGAACCAGAACCCCCTTGCACTCCCCTAATTTCTACCCTAGACACCTTGAAGTAGATATTTTGACTTTAATGTTCAACTCTGTGTTGGAGATATAAGTTAAATCCAATAAGCAATGTAATGTGGAAAAAGTTATCTGGAAGGATTAAGGTGAAATAGCTCTTTACCAAAAAAAAAACGGGATAGTTTCTTCAAAAGCGGAACGTATGGTTAAGTACATTTTGTTGGGCAACATTTTGAAGGAGTTTGTATAGATTAAAAAAATCAGGTTTATCCTAGAGTCCCCCTAGGCCCCTTTCAACCTCTCACCAGGGTCATCTTTATGGTCGGCTTTACATCCTTGCGGCAGGTGAGCTTGATCCGCCCCTGTTTTTCACAAAAAAAGTAGCTAGGAGAAGGACATTTAATAAAAACACTCACATTTGAGTGGTTCAAGTTCTGCAACACTAGTTGCCACAAATGTAAAATAAGTCTGGGTAAATTTTCACTCCAACTATAACCTATTAATAAAAAATATTTAAAATCATAAAGAAATGAAATATGAAAAAGTATACCAGTCATAAAAATATATATTATTGAAAATAAGAATATATTTTTGTTTTCAGGTAGAAAGTTATCATTTTAAAAATTCGCTGCAGAGACAGCCAGGAGAAAGGCATTTACTTAAGAATAAAATTTTTATTCTAGTGACTTTGTTAAAAAGTTCTATTGATGAAAAAATTATATCTAGAACTGCAACATGTCAGAGGCAGGACTATAAGTAGAAAATTATATTAAAAAAATAAGTTCTGTACCTGATATATATTTGGTAAATGCTGAAAACACGATTTAGGTCAATTTCATGAGAATCGCCCAATAATCACGGTACCATTTTACCGTAATGGTTTTTACTGTCTTGGTGAAAACATTTTTTCCGCAGTTTTTACCACCCAGAGGAATCTCATGGTTTTTACCACCTTTCGAGAAATTTTTTTTTTTTTAAATTTCAAAAACTGATTCAGCTACCTTTTTTTTTCATTTTTTTTGAAAAAATTCATAATTTTGATACAATGTTGTGTAAATACAGAACACTAAAATTATATTCTTAGTAGCAAGCATATTAAATTATAATATGCTCATTTGATCTTATTGTTAGACATTATCTTGCCATAAAGCAGGGCTTGACCCTAGGCACGGGTCGCCATGGCGACTAGGAAATCGGCCTTGTCACCTAAAGTTTTTTTTTATATAATTGTTCAATTGAAGTTTATGGATGACACAAAATGTTCTGATTTCATGACAGAGTGTCTTTTAGCAAAAAAAAAAGGAAATTTGTAAAAGTAAAAAAAACAACAGTATTTAGTACCATTTCTCTTGAGCAAAGAATTATGCTTGTCTCCGAAGCCATTTGGCTAGTACATAAATATTTTTTTTCATGTCAACCGCTGTCGTAAATATAGGCTCATATTCTCATCATATACTGATGGATTAAAAGAGAAAAGTATGCACACTATAAATTCTAGTTAAAGTATTTGTTTATAAATAGCAGAGGCAGATTTATGGCTTTGCTGCCTGCTAGCTATTCAAATTTTTTTTCCCTTCTCCTGTTTCAAATTGGTATTTTTGACCACAAATTATTTCAATCTACCACCCTGGAGTACAGACCACGTATGCACCTCCCCCTTCCTTCTTAAATAACGCCTTTGATAGTCATTTAAAAAATAAACTCATGAGCTCTTAGTGGTAATAAAAAGTTGGAAAGAACTGGAATATTGATGGCATTATTTATCATAATTAAAATTGGTTTGTAGATGATGAATGTTATGAAGTGACACCCGTATTTACCAATAACTTTTTTTTAGTTTAGAAATAGTAGGTAATAGCTTTTCTATCTCTATACCAGGGATAGACAGGTCGCCATGGCAACTAAAAAGTTGGTATTGGTGCCTAAAATTTTCTTTATATAGTTAATAAATTGCAGGCTGATAGCATCACAAAAATGGAATTTATATCAGCATATTTGTTAACATGAAAGAGGGTTACTATATCCCCTAAAAAGTCAAAAAGCATTACATTGGACCTTTTTTCTGGGTAATTTTTTTTTTCTTTTCTGGTGCCTAGATTTGTCCTTGTGATTAATCCTCAGCCGTACTCTATACTAAAAAATATATAGTATTATGCAATGCACTAAAATCTAGCGATTTCCCTCTATATTAATATTACTCTCTAGTCCTAATGCATATTGTGATTATACTCCATTCATAATGATAACTCCTTTATAAAAAAATATTTTCCTCTGGTCCAGGGCCGTAACTAGGCTGGGGCAACCGGGGTTCCGAGCCAAATAAGGGGCCCCAAAAAAATTTGCATTTATTTGCATAATAATAACCCTTTCAAAAAGGACCCCGAAAAGGTGTCCTTTCTCTGGTGGCTTTGAGTATCATTATATAGGCTTTCACTGTATTACGTTTAAGTATATATAAATTGTACAAAATATAAATTACAAGAGAATTACAATATAAATTACAGAATTTATACACATAAAGAGGGGGCAAAGAAATAGAAATAGGTTTTTACATCAACTTAATTCAAAGTGTGCTTCTGGTGAAGACCCAAACATTAGTCGTGTTGCAACAGTTCTGTTTCTACAATCCTTTTCTTTTTGATTAATGCTTAAGATTATTTGAATTTTTTATGATAATTATTATTTAAATAATTATTAATCATTAGTTAATAGAAAAACTGTTACTCTGCATATTAATTATCAATACATAGAGGCTAATTATATATTGTAAGTACCTTGTGCATATACATATACAAGGTTTTACCATGGTATTTACCAGTAAAATACCTAGTTTTACCATGTCCTGGTAAAAAAAAAATCCACTGCCAATAATAAGTGTTAAAATAAAAAGTGTATCAGAAATCAGTAACTTCTAGTATATGCCAACCATAAGAAATGAGAATTCTGTGAATTACATTTTGTGACTATCTGAATATGTAATCTTACTCAATTTTTGAAACATTAAATTATGAAAAAAATTACCCATTCCCAAGAGGAGGGAACTGACTAGGTATCATCAACTTTCAAGTACCATATTACGATGAATTCTTGACTTCAACATTTACAGATTCTGTAATTTGACATACCCTCAGTTAGCTTAATTTCAAGTCTCATAGCTTAATTTTTTTTAATGAGTGTAAATAATCAAACTGTTATTTTGGGATTAAATAAAATCTTAAAATTTCTTCTTGACAAATTTTTAAAATATTTTTTTACTTGCAGGTTTTCAAAACACCTATGACGAATGCTCACAGTGTTTGATATTTTTTTTTCATCTGCTATGGGGATTTGTGCATCAGCTTATATATGCCTGCTGAAAATTGTTACAGTTACTTACAATTCATGATATATCAATGATATGCATGCCTCTGAATCATTTTTACTGCAATCTGGTCGAGTAAGTAAATATGAATATTTTAATATTTACTATTATAGGTTGTCTTTATTCAGATTTGTTGTTGTTGTGAATGATAAATCTTATTTTTTATTACAAATGTTAGTTATATCATATTGAAAATTTCTTGAAAAATTATCTTTGTGTTGAGATCCATAGAAAGAAGAATCAGCCATGATGTGAAACATAATTCTTAGCAAAATGATCAATATATCTGCTTCCTCAGAGCACTATAGATAATTTTTTTTCTCACACCAGTCATTAATGAATATTATTGGAATAAATACATCCATATAAAGAAATATTTTTGAAAAGTGATAGACAAGTTTTGGACTCCAGTCATCTGTAAATACAGTGAAACCAGTGTTATCCGAAAATGTACTTTCGAAGAGGGATTTCACTTTTTTCCAAAATTTTGAGGGGTATTTTTATAAAAAAAGAGGTGTATTTTTCTCTATCAGTAAGAAATAACTATATTAAAAAAATTTACCTGAAATTTGAAGGAGTATTTTCACTCAAAGGTTTTTAACTGCTGGCTAAGATATATTTAGGAAAGAGAGAAAATTCTACTGCCCTTGTGGGGAAATGGACCCACATCCTCTCTCTTGCTGGGAGAGCACCCCAGACCACTAGACTACAAAGGCAACGAATATCTCAATCTTTCCTTGGAGCTTGTGTGCACTGAGCGGGACCGTACATGGATGGTTGGACCTAATTCAGGCCAAAGCTCACAATTGCTGACACTGCCACCAGATGATGACTTATCTGAGGAGGATGTCACTCTCCGCTATCCATACCAAGGTTTTTTAACAGCTGGCTGATGCGAGATATATTTAGGAAAGAGTGAAAATTTTACTGCCCTTGTGGGAAAACAAACCCATGTCCTCTCCCTTGCATTAAGACAGCACTAGTACCACCCCTTCCCTAAAAGTAGGGACTGCAGTAAGTACAATTTAACACTGCATGCTCAATTAAAAAATATTTTTTAATTGTCAATTTAATTTAATTCAGTTTATTTGATTCAATTTTATTTAAATTAAATTAGTAATAATATTCAATTGATTTATACTTATGATTAATTGCATCAAGTGGTAATAAGTTGATGATGATTAATGTATTAATATATAATTATAATATATATTATTAACATACAGGGTGTTTCAAAAGGAATCATCCGATTTAAAAAAAATCATAACTATTTAGCTTTTAATCCATTTTGATCGAATAATGTATAGGTAGAAAGAGGGAAACCTCAAGATTCACGCAGTTGTCGACAGGTAGCGCTAGCGCTCTTCCTTCAGCCACCACTTCCGTGTTTGTCAAGATGGTGACTGCACAACAGAAATCATTTTGTGTTCTAAGCTTCGTGAAGTGTGTGTTCGTAACAACTGTTCATCATGCTTTTCATTGACAAAATACTCTCGTGTCTAACCTCCTACCGCTCAAAGAGCATTAGACGATGGTATAAACAATTCTGAGACGGGTTGTCTGTGTAAAGGGAAATCCCTTAGCCATCCCCACATGTGAGATCAAAATGTGAAGTGCAGAGTTTCGCACTTAGTCCACAGAAATCCACTCGCCATGCTGGTAGGGAACTTAACATTTCTGAAACATCTGTCTGGTGTGTTTTGCGCCAACGTTTGTTTTTGAAACCATACAGGATTCAATTTCTGCAAGCTCTTAATACAGATGACAAAGAATGACATGTGGAGTTTTGTGAATTCATCCGTCCGAATATACAAATACAATACCACAACAAGCAAAATGCCCAACGAGGTGGCTGAGAAAAAGTTGCCCATAACAAATATGGATGTCATATACTTCAAAATTACAGCAACCCTAATAAAAAGGCAATTACAAAAACTAGAAACAGTGTATATATACATGATGAAATATTATACAATGCCCATAAAGAATAACTATTATAGATGTCTTATTCTAAGTATGGATAGCTTCTCTATTTACCCCAACATGTGTATTTCTTTTTTAAATATGTCAATTGTTTCAGAATTTACTACCTCCTGGGGTAAGCTGTTCCATTTATTAACAACCCTATTAGAGAAAAACTCCCTGCGACACCATAACCTAGAATTGTCCCTTACCAAACGATACTTACTTCACCGCACACCAACTCCAGTCATATATCGCCATACAGCAATTTCCAACCAGTGGAGTTGGGTGGGAAATGAAGGCTCCATCCATCGGTGGTAGCCCCAGGTTTGGTAGGTGAAGATCTTTCTTCTGACGTTCTGTGCCCAGATTCGAACCCATAGACCTTGATGGCAACCTTCATAGTGGAAGACAAGTATCTTATCACTGTGTCACTCGGGCAATATAAAACCAGGTGATTGACGGTGTAACAATAACCTGTGGTCCATCCTATCCATCCCATTAAACATTTGGAACACTTCGATCATGTTTCTCCGACACCTGCGTTCATCCAATGTGAACATATTCAAAAAAAGAAGTCTCTCTTCATAACTCAAGCCCTGTGTTCCAATAAGAATGTGCATAGCTTTTCTCTGCACCCCTTCAACCAAGTCTATGTCCCTCTGTAGGTATGGTCTCCAAAACCTTACAGCATACTCCAGTTGAGGATAAACTAAGCCTCAGAAAAGTGGAAGAATGACTTTGGGAGAACGAGAACATACCTTTTTGAAAATAAAACCAAGCATCCTATTCGATTTTTTAACAATCACTGAACAAAGTTCAGAAAACCTAAGTCACTCGACAATGAGAATTCCCAAATTGGTAATGATAGTTGCATCTGGGATAGTAACACCACATTCAATCTGTAAGAGAAATGTGGGTTGTTTGAGCCAAAATGAGTGACCATGCACTTGTCAACACTATACTTCATGCTCTATTCATTTGCCCATGTTCCAATCTTGTTCAAGTTAGTCTGGAACAACCCCCATTAGCTTCATGTCATTGGCAAATTTGCTAACAATCCCATCAATACCCTGGTCGAGTTTATATATAAAAAGTTAAAAAGTATGGGGCCAAGGGCACACTCTTTGAGGGACTCCTCTTGTGACGCCTGTCCAATTAGAGAATTCCCAGTTCACCATAACTAGTTGCGACCTATCCCTTAACCACGATTCTATCCAATTCAGCGAGATGTCCCCAATCTCATGTAAAAACACCTCAAGAGTTTACCATGTTGGACCCAATCGAATGCCTTCTGAAAATCAATGTGCACAATATCTACATTTTTGCCCTTACCCAAAGCCTTAGTCACATGATCATAGAAGCAAAGGAGGTTAGTTACACATGACTTCCCCTTCCTGAACCCATGCTTATTATTCGACAATACATTATTGTCGTCTATCCACTTCATCAATTGCCTTTTGATAATAATTTCCAAAATTTTCAAGAGGGAGCTTATCAAATTTACTGGACGATAATTGGACACAGCCTCTCTACTACCCTTTTAAATACCGGAACAACATTAACAAGCTTCCATTCTTTTGGGACGATACCCTCAGCAACACTACTCCTGTAAATCTGTTTGACTGGCCCCAACAATTCATTGGCACATTCCCTTAGGGCCCTGGGATAGATATCATCTGGTTTTGGTGCTTTGCTTCCATATACATTGTTTATAAGATTTAAGACCTCCATGTCTTCCAGTTGAATATCGTTGAGGATTTTATCACCCCACGCAACACCCGTATATTGAATAGCATTTTCTCTATTAAAAACCGACGTGAAAAAGTCATTGAAAGCACTACACATGCCTACATTGCTCTACCCTAGACCCTCCTATTGGGAGGGGGCCAACTGTCCCCTGCATCCATTATTGACGTACCTAAAAAATGATTTTAGCTCAGAACCCAATTTTATCTTCCAACCTAGATTCAACTTCCTTTTTACTATCCCTTATCACTTTCTTCAATGCCCTTCTTTTATCAGTAAACAAGAACAGGTCACCTCGTCCACTTTTATACACTCTGAATGGCCTTTTCTTTTCAAGATGAAGGTTATGTATGCTATATGTGAATCGTAGGGGGTGCAATGCACAAACACGCTTTCTCTGAACAAAGGGTATGGCCAAAACATTTTATTTTCTGGATATTATGCTGAGGTGAACTCGGAAAGAAAAGTAATCTTGTCTCCACCGGTATGACGTCGTGCAAAACAGAGGACAGCTTCGTACTAATTTCTTCCCACTGATTTATCACCGCGACTGATTCCATCCAGTCTGAAAACTTCCGCTAACCATTCTCTCAAAACATTGAAGTTAGTTCTTCAAAAGCAAGGAACCAGTCTTTTGTTACCAACCTTACTCGAAGAAGAAGAAAAGTTACAGAAAAAACTAACGACTCAATGATCGCTGGAAGAAAACTCATCCCTCACGTGACCATCTCCTATTGAAATACAAAGTAAAATTACTGTTTTTTGATTAATTTTTTTTGCATAGTTCTAATTCACAAAACTTTATCATTTTTTCTGAGTTGATGCCACAAATACTTCTCATTATCAAAATATTTTTTTCAAATTTTTTTACTTTTGACAGATTTTTTTTTTTTGACCCATGCATGCAATATTAAATCGATGGGGAGTATCTCCATTTGTAAAATCAAAAATGGAAACGAAAAGAGAAATATCAGAAATGTTTCTTCTATGAGTAAAACATTTTTCCCCATACCTTAAGATACCTTTCGATATTTAATGTTCAGTGGTAATGTATTAATTGGAATAAGTTATGATTAAATCTTTCTCTTGTAACTCGACTGTACAAGCAGGGCGGAAACTGGGGGCATGATTTTCACCCTTTTACTTCTCCTTCAACAACCTCTCCTCCAGAGTCGGCTAACCAAGCCTGGAGGAGATGCGTCCCCCCCCCCCGGTCCGAAGCACTAGATCCACAGAGATGCCATTGGTGCGCTATAATGCATCAAATACCCAGAATTTTGGAAAAGGACGCATAAAACTTTTGTTCACGCGTCCCAACCTTTTTTACCATGTATCATGATCGCGCGACCTTGAAAACATGGTTTTACTACTTTGTACCCTGTACTGTATTGATATACATGCGGGTTGTTGAAGAATAAGGTGAAGGATATCTCTAGTTGCTTCCCTGAATGAGGGGCTGTGCACAGACATTCCAAATTTCGGATTTTTTATTCCCCTGCGGATTTTCTCCCTTCCGGTTACATACGGGAAATTACAGTATTTTCGCAGCTATCTGCCGGCATTCAAAGACAGCATCTATACAGAGTAAATTCATCTTGTTTTCTCCTACAATATTGCGGATGCACATTTTTTTTAAAAATCTTAAAGGATTAGAACGCCCGTTAAAGTCGTAAAACTTTCCTGAGATCATGGAAAATAAACCAAATCTGTAAAAACTCAACCTTCAATATCCACAGTTTTGTCATCTAGCTGCTATGTGGTAGTCACCGTTTTGCATCGCAAAAATCACGGGTCTGTACGCAGAATCGGCTTTTGGAGGGGCACAAGGATCTAATTCTTCACAGATAGTATAAAAGAAATTATTTTATTCCAATATTTTAATTCTCTACAAAAACATTCTCTACAAACTTTTGATCTTGGGGGGGGGGGGGAGAGGCCCCTTATATAACCCCCCCTTAAATTTTTCTTTTGGTGGAAATCAGGGTTTGGAACCAGTGATTGTGCAATGGTAATCGGCTTGGTAAAATTTTGAGTTGGTTATTCCTTTGAGAAAAGAAACTTCTGGTTGTCACTGCGGTTTACACAGACCTACAACACAAATATGTATACATTAAACTTCAAATGCATGCATTACCAGTTTGGAGGATAGATGCAGGGCCGCAACTGGGGAGAAGAGCAGGTGGGTCTAGTGCCCCCTCCCCGCACTCTGGACAAGAGAGGGCACCAAATTCACCCTTTATAACTGTTTCTTCTACATTACACGGAGTGCCAAAATGTGTGCGCTTGCCCTGTTTGAGAAAGTATCTAGTTGCGGCTCTAGATAGATGGCACCACCTACTGAACACAAAACTTGCCAATTGCTGGGCACACACACACAAACATACTGTTAAGTTTCACCAACACAAATCTGACATATCTCCCATATTTGGGGGTGAAAATATATGTCAACGGAGTGGTGGACCATCAGGGAGGGAAAATAAAAAATCATTTTACCAGGAAAACCAAAGTATGAATAGGGAATCAGAAGATAATTGTCTGAGAGAGGAAAGAGAATCTAATTTACTTTAAATTTGATCAGAAGATATTGAAAGTGCTAAGATTGTTTTAACGAAATGTAAAATCAATCAGAAGGGAATTTATAGATTGATTTATTAGTAAATATATTAATGTGTCTCCAACTGAATTAAAGTGGATCCTGTTTATAAAGTTTTTTAAAAAATCGTCATAAAAACGTTGTAAACAGGAAACACTTAAAGTAATTCTCATTAAGATTTCTCATTTATTGTTAGGACCATGGTTTTAAATACGAGGAACGTTATAAGCGAGATCAACTGTATATTTGTTTTAGATTTATATTACATGTGTGGGGAATTTCATACGTTAAATTCTCAGTTGTAATGAGCGTCTTTGCAAGGTTTTCCTACTAGTAGCAGGGGTGGGAAATCTGCACCAATCGCGCCATCCTGCTCCTATAGTGTATTTTCATATTTTTCTGCGACAAATAGCACATTTTGCTTCAGTATATCCAGAATTTCGGAAAGCATGCCAAAAATATTTTGTTCTTGCTTGGTGCAAAACGATTCTTTCCCAGAAGAGAACATTTTATTCCACTGTATTTAAACTATTGCCCCCTCACACACATCAGGCTTTCCATTGCGAAACCCTGCTAATATCAGTGATCGTGCAACTGAAGATGGTTTGCAATGATCTTACAGCTTTAAAGCGCAAATGTGTCAGTTTCTGTTTCAAAAAAAAGAAAGAAAATTGCCACTGTACGCAGCAGAAATTACTGTAGTCCATCGTCATTGCGTCAAATCGCGATGTTTCGTGAAAAAAATTTTCATTCCGGGAGTAAAAAGAGCATGTCTGCCGAATTACAAATGCTAATTCAGAAACTTTGCCAAGCATTAAATCATCAATGTTGCCGAATTACGAGTGTTAAATCACCAAATAATGAGTGCCATATCGCCAATCTCACCAAATAATGAGTGCTGAATCGTCAAACATTATGTTGATTTTTCCGAAATTCTCTCCCATTTTGCAACAATTTCTTTCTGAGTATAAAAAAATTTAAAACTTATAGAAAGTTTTCAGCTCATTTGAAGTGCTGCTACTCTAGACAGCAAATAGTGCCCTTAGTAAGCAAAAATCATCTTGAATAGACTGGTGTATAAAATTTTATGACAGCGCTCCAAAACTGCTCAGAATCCTGAATTTTGCTGCTCCAAAATAGACTTTGTCACTTCCCACCCTTGTAGTAGACAATGAAAGTAAATGAACCTTTTTGGATAGAACATGTTTTTAGAAATGCATTACAATATGGCCCACTGCTCAGTCTCAACGAAGAAATATAAGCAGGTGATCAAAGACCTGGGGCATGCTGGAAGAAAATTCATAGAGATACCAGTGTATTATGGGGGGGGGGCATAATTTTTTTCAAGATAATTTTTTTTTTGAAAGGGACCCACTTTCACTCAAAAACGACCCAGATTTTTCGAAGGTAAATTAGAGTACAGCAGCATCTCTGACCCTCCTAGTTACAGCCCTGCTCAGGAGGGGTGACATTTAAACAACATGCGTTCACTGATTTAGATACACGTCTTTGATTCAAGTCACGGATACTCTTTCCCCCCCCCCCCACCCCCGGATTCGTGGCCCGGACATAGATGTTCAATCTTTATGACAATCAAACACAGGTCATATGACAATCAAAACACAGTGCATATGACAATCAAAACACAGGGATAAAATTAATTTCAAAATGTTCAGTTGATGCTGGAATGATTTGTGCATAGTTACTACTGCACCACAATCAATAGTGCATTATTATATAATCCAATATCATTTACATTTTACCTAGGTATGCACTTTTTCAATCTATGGGCTGGATATAAGAGATGCAGGGCTCCCCCTCATCCTACTTTTTGGTAAAATGTCCTACTTTCTTGGTTTTGTCCTACTTTCTGGTTTTTGTCCTACTTTTCTTACCAAATCATATCTACAAAATTTGTGTAATAGGTTTTAATTGAGCAGGGGATCATCAATATATTGCCAAATAGTACAAATGTTGTAGATTGCAATTAATGATCCTGCCAAAGCAGAAATTGTATCGTTTTCAACGTTATTTGGGGGGGGGGGCATATGTGTACCATTTGGTTCATTAATTTTTCATTTGCTTAGTTTGAGGGTTCAACAAGTAGAGTAGCCATTAAAATCTTTGGTCTGGATGGAAAAAAATAATTTTGTATTTACATTTCCTGGTCTTAGACAGTAACTAGCAATCATCATTCAAAATTATGGTGCACATTTTGTGTATAGGTGAAACAACAGTTTGCATTACAAAGCAGTTGTATACATATAGCATTCCATTGCCCAATAGCATTCCATAGTCTTCTGTATTTTTAGGGCATGTGCAGAGGCATAAACAATGTATACAATACTCAGCAAAGAGCTAGAAATGAAAGTGCTTCATTTTTCAAAAACAATTACACTAGTATTGAACAGTAAAATGTAAACAGATCCCTTTAAAAAAAAGGATGGCAACGCAAGTGACTTATTTACATCGGAACTTGTAATTTACAAATTTACACATTTTGCATTGTGCTTTTGAAAGTGGTCTCAAAGGAGCGTCATTCTTAAAAATCTTACATTCCTTCATAATTTGCTGTACATTATCGAAGAGAATTGACAGGTTGGACTGTGGAAAATGCTAGCAACAAAAAAAATGTAATTTATAATTTGAAGAGAACAGAAAAGAATTTTCTTTTCTGTAGTTGCTAGTGCACTGTTTTGGCCAAAAATTGTTTTGTAACCAAGTCATTTCTGTCATTTTGTTTTGACTTTAGTCAATCTTATAGGATACTGAAATAGTGCTATAAAAAAATAATTAATGGGAAAAAAACTTTTAAATAAAATTTTTTTGTTTAGGAATTTTTTTTTCTTATGCTATATCATTATGTTGTCTAAGAGGGGTACCCTCCCCCATCCTACTTTTTAGTCCTGCTTTTTCCTACTTTTTCTAATTTTTTGAGTGGGAGGCCTGAAGACGGAAACAGCTTGAGGGCCACAAACTGATACAATTATCGTGATTTAAGCACTGGGTACTTTCTTAAAATTTTTCCACGGGCCTGATGGATTCTCTTGTTGGCTCATTGAAAGTTTCTGGTTGCCCTGTATGTACGGGACTATAGCCCTTATATAGGAGTGGAGAGTTGTGCGTTGCATTATATGTTCATTGATTGTGGGGGTGCTTAAAAACTCTCAACCCCAGGTTCCAGTGCTTATGGCCCAGGGGCCGGAAGTTGTTCACCCTTGGTTTAACCAAACATCTTAAAACATATTTGTAGATAATCTTTTTTGCTTCTAAATTGCACAGCGAACTAAATAAAATTATCGAATGGATCAGATTGGCTTGTTGGCCGGAGTTTGTGCTCCCATGTATTAAATTACAGCGAAACCTCTATGTATAATGATACTCTGTGGACCAAGAAAGAATATTGTTGTTTGAAAAACTCGGCTTACATAATTACGAGCGTGGTAGCCCAGGTCGATAAGATACTCGCCTAAAGTACCAAAGGATATTTAGAGGTGTCGCTTGTACCCGGTTTATCCTTGTTAGAAACTTTCCTGACACAGGGGTACAACAAATATGGTGACATGACCACAAAAAAAAAAATGCTACCACAGGAAGTCCCACACCAAGGGGTTAATGCACCAACCTCTAGATGAATATAAAAAAAGACTGTCGTTTGGAATCGGCAATAAATTGTAGGTCTAATTAGCCCTCGTGTGCAGAAGAAAACCGTGGTGTGACCGACAAAAATGCTCAAATGAATATACTTACAATTGAAGATCATTTGCTCAGGCTATGCTGGATTTTGAATGAATAGTCACATTTTCCCCCAACATATTTCACGTTCACATGAAAACTTTATTTCATCACAGCTCTTTCTTTGGCCCTCTTCATCACTTTTTGTGACTTCCTTTCACCTGATTTTCTCCTGTGGGTCCCCTTAGAATATCCTAGGATAACAAGGGTCCATATGACCAGAGGCAAATGTAGAGCTCGCTGTTGGGAAGGGGTGTTTTTGCATTTCAGGTGACCATACATCCTGTATTTTCCAGGAAATTCCACATTTTTTCTCTATTCTGACTTTTCCCATTTTTTAGCCAAAGTTTTATTGAATTTGTTATTTAATTGAAGACTTTGAGATACAGGTAATTTTCAACAGATTTATTGCATAAAATATTATTATATAGAAGTTACGAAAATTTCATCATCACATTGAGAGCAGTATTGCATATTTCGTTTGGGAGGGTTGTCACCCTGATCACCCTTCAACTTACCTATACCACATTGGACATAGACACTGGAACTTGAGTACTCTCGCTGCTTGCCTCCCCTCCTCCAACTTTGTATGAGGGCTTAGCACCCTCCAAAGAGTTTGTGGATATACAATGTAATTGTATTATACAATGCATGTCTCACATGCCGATAGTCCTGAATCTTATACACATGGTACGTCAAGCAACTATGCCCAAAGATGAAAAACCAAACGGAAGATAATTTATTATTTTAAGAGTGCCTACCATACTGAGTATAGTTTTGGCATCCTATAACACATTAATAAGAAAAGGATTGTTGAAAAGTTGAAGAGAATTTTTTGATTTAAAAAAGGAATAGAAATTTCTAAATTTTTGAAAAGCATTCCCGTGCCACAGGTTGGCCACCCCTGCTCTAAACTGTCGTTGTGCTGGGCAATTGCTTCTTTATCGACAGGTGGCTTGACGAGAAGTGGCTCCATTATAATATATACATATATATGGTTCCCTCTAAAACCCTAACTCTCACCCATAATGCTTCGACATTAAGTTCCAACCTTGCCCAATTCAAACACCCCTCACACTTGAAACTATTAGCTAATATCCCCCTAGACTAGGGAACTTCCCATCGCAAGCTTTACACAACACAAGTCACGGTCGAGGCATACTAACACTATTGCAGAAAACTAGATATTAACACTTAAAAAAATAGAATGAGAAATGTTAGCAGGAAATTAAAATAATGTAAATTACATTACAATGTAAAATACATTACAATGTAAAATACATTACAATGTAAAATACATTACAATGTAAAATATACGTAAAAGATGTATGAAGAATTTAAGTTAACTAAAATGCTCAACACTATATCACAAAGAAGAAATATATATAAAGAATACAACACACCCCTAAAAAGTATTAAGATACAAAGTACAATTTATATTTTTTAGTATTAGCAAATAAAAAAAAAATTACTTAGAATACCCGGGAAAAGGGTATACACTGTTCGCTAACACTCATGCCCAAAGAAAACCATGAAATTATATCAGAGAGGCGGGTAAACAATAAAATGGCAAGTAACCGGCATATGGGTATTCCCTCCTATATGAGTACATAGGCAAAGAAATTTATTATAAACAAAGAAACAGCTGTCACAAACCTGGCAAAAGTACAATGAAAATGAAATGAGAGCGAGAAAAAAAAGCTGAAGTCAATCAAAAATACACAACGGAAATTAAAAAAGTTGAGAGCAATAAAAAAGCACTTCTCTCGCAAATCTAACAATGTGCGGTCCTAAAAATCTGGTGACAAAATCAAGTTAAAGAGTAAATTAAACACACAATCTAGAAAAATATAAAAAATGGGGGCAGAGTATATGACCCAAAAAATAAAAAACATGCTAAATAAAACTCATGAAAACAAAGAAAAACACAAAATGGCACACCAACGTGACAGATAATTCTTCAGTAATTCCCTCGGCAACAATGGTCAATGAGCGGAGCAAGATAAAGGCATGTCCAGTTCCTATCGCGGCCAAGACGAGAATGTCTCACAAGATGACAATTTTTTAACATGCTTAGTGTTTAGTGACAAGGCTACTTTTCATCTAAGTGGCAAGGTCAACCACCACAATATTAAAATATGGGGATATGGAACAGCCACATGAAATTGTACAGCATGAAAGAGCCTCACCCAAAGTTGATGTTTTTTGTGCAATTTCTTGGAGAAAGGTGTATGGCCCCTTTCTTTTCATAGAGACCACTGTTACGGGAACCACATATCTTGATATGCTTGAAAACTGGCTTTTCCCACAGTTAGAAACCGATTTGGATGACTTCATTTTCCAGCAGGACAGGGCATCACTACACAGGAGCTTGGGCATTCAATAATTTTTGAACAATCGCATTCCTAAATGATGGATCGACCATATGGGACCTGATGATTCAGTTAAACATCACTGGTTTCCAAGATCGCTGGACCTCACAGTGTGAGATTTCTTCTTGTGGGGGTTTATAAAAGACTACGTTTATGTGCCTCCCCTTCCAGCTACATTAACCAAACTAAAGATACGCATAACAGCAGCTGTGGAAGCAGTAGATGCAAACATGCTTGCAAAAGTTTGGGACAAATTTGACTACCATATATAGACATATGCTGTGCATCCCAAGGTGAACATATTAAACACCTTTAATTTGGTTTGTAAAAATATGATTAGAGCCATGTAATATAAAATTAATCTCAATGTCTATGTGTTCAATTCGAGTGATTCTTTTTGAAACACTCTGTATAATGATCATAAATTTATTTTAAAAACACTACCGATTCATGTTCTTGAATGCTGGCATTTATCAAACTGGTTTAGTGAATGTCAGAAATAGGAAAGTTAAAAAAAATTTTTTTTTTGCTCTTTAACCTGCTTTTTTTAAAAAGTAATAATAATCCTTGGTTTTGCTGGTCTCCAGACACTGGAATATATTTATAAAATTTAATGAAGGAATGCACAAATAAATCTTGTTTACTTTTACTTTACAAACACTGTAATTTTTTATATTTGTCTTCATAATTTTTTGATAAATAAAATCATTTTGATCTTCAATTTTTTTTAAATTATAGTTGAACTAATGGATGATTTTATTTAACTCTGAGTATCATGTAGGAACAATAGCAACATAAGCTTTATACAGGGTGCAAGCTATCAGTTGGCACCACAATTTACTGGTGAACCATTGGTCCTAGAGGCATACTTCTAACTAGAAAAAGTATTCAAATAACATGTGGACCTCAGATATATATGCCATTCATATTGCAAGGGGTTGTATAGTTATTAAAATAAAAACTAACTTTTATATGGATACCCCATGCTCAAAAACCTAGTTAGAAAGTTGTTGCCCTATCTTTCCTGAGGCAAACAAAAGAAATTCCATGTTTCTAAGTGCAATATTCGCTGAGATATTTGGATTCAAAAAATAAAGAAAACTTATTAAAAAAAAAACAGCAATAAATGAGGGGGGGGGGAAACACTTTCTGTTAGTTTATGCTATTTTTTCCCTTAATGTTTCTCCATTTTTTTAAATTTAAATATCTCAACAAATATTGCACTTGGAAATGTATAATTTATTGTGTTGGCCTCAGGGGAGACAGTGCAACAACTTTCTAATTGGGTTTTTGAGCAGAGGGTGGCCTTATAAAAATTTTTTTTAATAACTAACAACCCCTTTAAATATGAATGATTTTCTGAGTTCTACGCATTAGTTGAATATTTCTTCTAATTGGAATTATGCCTATTAGAATTGCAGTGACAACTGTTAGCTATACACCTTGTATAAAAAAAAAAAAAAAAATGTGTAATTCATAAGTTTATGTGTTTTTCATCCAATTGGATACAGGAACCATTGATAAAATATTGGGGCGAAGAAAAGCAAAGTGAAGCTGTGTATGGTGTATATGTTAAAAAAGTCTGCTATGGTCTATGTAGAAAAGTAAGTTTTCACTGCATCCTTGCACTGGCGAGCTACATTCATAATATGAGAGTTAAGCCATGTGAAAAATCTTGATCATACATTATTTCCAAAAGTGTGTTCTTTTTAGAGTTTAGGCATTTTCTCAAATTTCTAGAAAAATATTTGGCAAATAAATCATTCTGAAATTTCTAGTGAAAATTTAGTCACAAGTGTATTTAAGGGACCTATAAAAAATTAAGTAAGAAAAACTTTTTGATCAACCCTGTATGATAAAGAACTGCAAATGATTTGTAACTTTCACAAAATATTGTAATAACTTTGTGCAATACTTGTGGGCATTTTCGTGAGAATAGCTTGTATATTCACGAAGATACAAACTTTTCCTATAAAAATTCCAATTTTCATTGCATGTTTTTTTGCTTATAACATGAAGAGTTTTCAACCAATTTTTATTAAATTTACAGAAACATCACTAATATACACATGAGACACCCTGTGTAGGAATTTAGAATGTAACAGTTTATTATTTATTGAGATATGAGCATTTTTAGTAAATGATTTTTAATCGTGCATTGCACAGAAAATGTGGGTTTTTTTTTCACAGTTTGGTTGTCAGATATATAGCGCAACTTATATGAAAATTCCAGTTGAATTTCGTGAAAATTCAAAAAGATATACTTGATATCGTGACCTGTAATATAAGTTACTTGAGTTACTTGCTGAGGTCTTACTATCACCCTCCTCCCCTACTTGAATGATAAGGGATTTTGTGCAAATTGGTATTTTTCAATTATTTTCTGTTATTTGATTATTTCTTTCAGTTTCTTCATTTTGACATCATACATGTTTGTTATGTTCAAGCATTTTTCTGGCACAGCATCAGACACATGTCTTTGCTCATTTGTATAAAGATGTAGGCTTAGTCTTAAAATGATCAAATAACATAAAATAATAGAAATACCAATTTGTGGAAAACCCCTTATCATCAGTCAGTAACTTAAATTGCATCTCATAATATCGCTGGAATCTCATATTCAACTGGAATTTTTATATAAATTGCACTATATATGTGCATGGTACTCAAGACCTAGATTTTCTCTGCTTACCAATTGTAGAATTATTCTTTTGCTCAGTCAAAAGAATGATATGTTGTAAAATAGTGGCTCTTCACATCAGCCAGCAGGGCCCCCTAAGTTGGGATCTTTATTGTGGCCTTTTTTTCTACAGTGAATTTATAGTGTGAAGAAACAAAACTGATAATCATTTCAAACTCCAGGCTGGAGCTCTGCTCATGAGTAAAATAGTGAAAAATAAAGATTTGTCATGCAACATTGTACCAGTGAATGCAATATAGTAAGAATCCATAAAAACTCCAAATGAATCAGATAAAGTACAATAACGAGCTTTCAAAAATGTACCTTTGAGTATTACCAAATGGGTACTGAAGAAAAGCAAACACCATGATATAGAACATCTGTTCTCCCAATATTAATCTGTTCTCCCAATATTAAAAGACTGTCCATTTCAGCATAATTTGCAATCATATTAGTTAAATATCTCTATAGCGGCCATTTTGACTGCTACCATCATTCTAGGTAAAACTTCATTTTACCACTAAACTGAGAAATCTAGAATATTCGTGCTTTAGGAATTTAAGAGACTCAACAAGATGAGGAAAGTCATGAAGTTTCAAGTACCTGAGATAAACCGTTCATGTGTAATGGCATGTCAAAGTAAGTTTGCGGTCAAAATGACATGAATGAATGAATAAATGAATGCCAGAACTTTGCCACTGGACTTATCCCGTTGCCGAGATCTCTTCCAGCCCAGCTTCATGGCAGAGTCTGCTGTCATTCTAGTGTTAAGAGACTTTCTAAATCATCATATCAAATCTTTCATGGTCAGCAGCAATTGACAAAAAGATCAGTAAATAAAAAAATAAAGGCAGCAATAATCCTGTCGTGGATGCCAGATTATGTTAACCCTTTAATTGGCACAGCAGAAATCACACTTAACCTCCTTCAAATTGCAACATATTTTTCAATGAAGTAGACTTTCTTTTTCAGCAGGTGCAAGCTAAATGGTAGAGGGAAAAGTGTTTCATTGAGAGATCAACTGTACAGCATATCTGAGCTTGTCTCTATTCTAAAATAAGAGACTTTTAAGGAGGCGAGATATCTTGTCAATGTTGCTTAAAGGGTTAATAAACAAACTGAAAATTCACTATAGTGGATCCCATCCCACTTAGAATGTTTTCCTGCTTAGTGCAACTTATTTTTGTGGTTCCAACTTTTACTAATACTCATTGAGATTTCCTATTCAAAGCATTTTCTTTCTTACAATGTTTATTAATGATGGTTTTTGAAAACCTTATAAATGAAATCAACTGTACATGAATTTCAATCAATCCATCACTTAGTTCTAACTTCTACTTGGGGCGTTTTTGTTGCTGCTGTTCAATAAAAAGATGGGTGTGATTCTTTTAGTGACAGAATTTATTCATGACAGGAAAATCTGAGATCTATATTAACACTAAACTCACATACAAAAATTTACTCACACATTCTCGAACTGGAACTAAAACTACATTTCTCCATTAAGGAGGACCAAAATGGGTTTCACATTTCTGGCCATACAAATGCTGTACACAAACATAATTGTAAATATGTCAAAAAGCAGCTAAAATATTTTGCGTCATCAGAAATCGAAGAGTAAAAATGGTAAATGCTGTAAGTGCTAAAAAAAAATCAAACACAGTTTTTCACGTTAAAGTGTCAAATGAGCAATGCTTTATAATGGTGTTGACGTGAAGAGTGCCTGGTAGTCCTCCAAGTGGTTCAAAAGAGTGTGTTAAGAGGTCGCAAATGTGAACATCCCTGCGGGTTAGCATGAGCTGCAAAATAGTTTTTTGTGATTTCCCAACATTTTTCCTTTTGGCACTTACAGTGTATATCATTTTTACCCTTCAATTATCATTGGAAATAAAATATATTCTAATTTCCTGTATATGATCTGCAGATACCAATTTCGCTATTTTGAGAAAAACTATTGTATAATCTGCAGAGCTGCGTATAATCCACATGTGAAAATTTCATTCACCAATAATGAAATCTAAAAGAGCAGAAAGATTGCAAAACGAAAATGTCTAGCACATCTATTAAATTTTTCTAGTTAGATCGATATGTCATCAATATATCTTTCAAAAATTATTTTTGAAAATATTTGTGTCTATTCCAACCTCTCCGAAAAAAACTGCAAATAAAACACCGTGGAATATGATCTGCATCAAGTTATTCTAATGTTTTTTTAAAGTATAATTCACTGATTATATGCAGGTAGATGGCGGAAAAAAAATATACACAAAGCATTAGCCCAAATCATTTGGTACTAAATTGCCCATGGCAATAGACTGGAGTTGTGCTCTGTTTAAAGGAAAGAAAGAAAAGCTTATTTGTAGGAAAATACTGTGAATGACATACATAAAATCTAGATTAAAAGCAACAAATTAAGCAAAATAAATACATCATCAAAGAAATACACCTGCACATCGGAATCACTATTGCTATCAAGCGACAGACATCCATATTAAAAATTTATAGATCACGTGATAAATTTTATTTTTTGAATGTTTTCTTTGGGGTTTGGGGAGATATGATTGAATTAGTAAAGATTTTCAATCAGATAGATGATAGACTATAAAATATTGATACACCACCATTTAAGTGCTTTGATTGGGGAACACCAGTTGGTTTGAGACCACCCAGTTATCGTGTTGGTGGGAGATTTCTCTTACAGGGCTATGAAAGGTATAGAATAGTGTATATATGAAGATGTAATGTCACTCTCTGCTATTCAGACAAAGGACTGGAGATGGACAGTCAGACCTAACTCAGCTAATAACTCATATATACTGTCATTAGCCACAAGATGACAACTTATCTGAAAACGTCACTCTCTGTTGTTCACAACGTTGGTAAAAAAACCAAAAAACCAGATTTTTTTGGTTTAAACCGGGTTTTTTTGTTTTAAATAGTATTAACATTAACAACAATAAAATTTCTGAAAAATCATTCAAACTTCTAATAATTAATTAAAATAAAATAAATGTTTATTAATATAATTAACACTATTCCCATATTTAATTAATCAATATTTCTTATATTTTAACAAAAACCAACTTTTGCAATTTAATTATTTTTTACTTAACTCAATAGATTACTTCGTGTTTGAAAATTCTTTTAATATTATTATTAAACATATAATATAAAGATGTTTTCTCCAGTTACTTTCAGTATGCTTAATTAGGAAGCTATTTTGCAAAAACTATAATAAAAATTAGGTGAATATAATGTATTTAATGAAGCATAAATAATGCAGATTACTTAACGATGATTTACGATATACAGGGTGATTATAACTAAGGTTCTGATTTCAAAACACTGTAAAAAAAAGAATGATTGTCAGAGTGACTTGAAAATTGACGTGAAAATATTCCGGAAGAAATATAATTTTATTAAGTAAAGAGGGAAAAAAGACTTTAAAATGTAAAATTAATGATATCATCCAACATGTGGGAAATTTGCTTGCAGAATGGAAACAATAGCCAGTCATGGCAAAATGATAACTTCATTATAACATTGACGATTTCATAATTCATGGAAACATCACAAAAAAACGAAGTAATTCAATAAATAACTACAACTTACTCAAGAAATGTTAAAATATGTTGTCCACCGTGTTCTGGCTATGAGGTGAAAACACAAAATTCTTGTTAAACAATAGATCAGAGTTTGCCATGGTCATGATATGGATGTGCTTGCAATTCATCTTTATTAAATCAAACGCGCCCCCATGTTAATATTCCTGAGGAACTTCTAACATATAGGGGATGCACTGAAGCTTGCAATTTACAAAAGTTTGCAATTCGACCACTGTTCATAACATTTTGAGGTACCCCCCACAGCCAGAAGTTGCAAGGGTTAATGTCAAAGGAACTGATGGCCAGCCAGGTGTCATTCAATCCTGTTATTGTCAAAATGAGTCTTCAGCAGCTGCTTTGCTGGTATTGCAATGTGCATCTTGATAGAAGTTGTTCTATCCACACACTGATGCTGTGGAAGTGCCGAAATGATGTGGCTGCACACAATAAATTATACTGCTGGCCAAGTACAGCATCACATCTACTTGCAAATTTTGCACTACTTGCACTTTTTTTTTTTTCGCCAAAGAAAATTCCATTGCTTCAGGAGTATCCATGCGAATTTCCAAGTCATTCTGACCAGTACTTATTGTATAGTTTTTGAATCAAAACTTTAATTATAATCACCCTGTACATAGCTGATTATTTTTCATAAATCTGTTACTACTACTATAAAGTAGAACCCTGATTAACTGGGCCTAACAGCGAAAATATAAAAAAACAACTATTGAATATTAAAACTGAGATATACAGTAGGAGATGTGCTACTTCTTATGGGAATGAAAATGTCTGTGAGGTAATGTAACTACTAGTACACAAGTCTTTGTCCTTTAGGGACAGCTGGTGTCTTTATTGGATTATAGGACCACCTGTCCCTAGCATAATGGTGTCACTACTGTTGCTGCTTCTTTGTAAAGGGAAAAAGAAACTTAGGAGATAATACACCACTACATTTAGATGTGTGATGCAATGCTTAATCATGAATTTGCTAAAGATATAGAGCTTCAGAATGTAGCCAAAGGTTTGAAAATGCGGTAAGAATGAGAAATTTTGGCTTCTGTATATAACTTTACATAACTAAGATACTTCATATGAAAAAATATATATATTCAGGCCACTTTTATAAGCCTTTTTAAAAAAAAAACACTTACACCATCTTATGGCATTTAAAGATATACCATCAAAATGTACCCCAAGAATATAAAATGTGGTAAAAATGAAAAATTTTGGCTAATAATGAACCAATATGATATTTTTCAAGGAATAAATGTTATTTAGGCCACTTTTATTTGACTTTTTGAAAAAAACCACTTGGTTAAAACCAAGGTTTAAACCAAACAACCCTGGTTGTTGATACAAAGGTTTTAACAACTGGCTCATGTGAAGATAAATTTAGGAGAGAAAATTCAACTGCCTCAGCTGAGAATTGAACAACCATCTCCATACTATCCGTTTGAGTGGGCTAGACCAGTGGTTCTCAACCTTTGGAAGGCTGTGACCCAGTTGATTTCTTTTATGTGAGTGGAAGGCCCAGTAATATGCATGCCTAATGGGGCATAAGTAATTTGTTAACTATTCACAGCCCAGTTTGACTGATGTCAGGGCCCAGCGGTTGAGAAACACTGGGCTAGACCCAGGGTTGTTTGGTTTAAACCAAGTTGTTTTTAAAAAAAAATCAGATAAAAGTGGCCTAAATATCATTTATTCCTTGAAAAATATCATATTGGTTCATTATTAGCCAAAATTTTTCATTTTTACCACATTTTATATTCTTGGGGTACATTTTGATGGTATATCTTTAAATGCCATAAGATGGTGTAAGGGTTTTTTTTTTAAAAAGGCTTATAAAAGTGGCCTGAATATATATATTTTTTCATATGAAGTATCTTAGTTATGTAAAGTTATATACAGAAGCCAAAATTTCTCATTCTTACCGCATTTTCAAACCTTTGGCTACATTCTGAAGCTCTATATCTTTAGCAAATTCATGATTAAGCATTGCATCACACATCTAAATGTAGTGGTGTATTATCTCCTAAGTTTCTTTTTCCCTTTACAAAGAAGCAGCAACAGTAGTGACACCATTATGCTAGGGACAGGTGGTCCTATAATCCAATAAAGACACCAGCTGTCCCTAAAGGACAAAGACTTGTGTACTAGTAGTTACATTACCTCACAGACATTTTCTTTCCCATAAGAAGTAGCACATCTCCTACTGTATATCTCAGTTTTAATATTCAATAGTTGTTTTTTTATATTTTCACTGTTAGGCCCAGTTAATCAGGGTTCTACTGTATAGTAGTAGTTACAGATTTATGAAAAATAATCAGCTATATACAGGGTGATTATAATTAAAGTTTTGATTCAAAAACTATACAATAAGTACTGGTCAGAATGACTTGGAAATTTGCATGGATACTCCTGAAGCAATTGAATTTTCTTTGGCAAAAGAAAAAAGTGCAAGTAGTGCAAAATGTGCAAGTAGATGATGCTGTACTTGGCCAGCAGTATAATCTATTCTGTGCAGCCACATCATTTCGGCACTTCCACAGCATCAGTGTGTGGCTAGAACAACTTTTATCAAGATGCACATTGCAATACCAGCAAAACAACTGCTGAAGACCCATTTTGACAATAACAGGATTGCACGGCACTTGGCCAGCCATCAGTTCATTTGACCATAACCCTTGCAACTTCTGGTTGTGGGGGTTACCTCAAAATGTTATGAACAGTGGTGGGATTGTAAACTTTGGTGAATTGAAAGCTTCAGCGCATCCCCTATATGTTAGAAATTTCTGAAGAATATTAACATGGGGGCGCGTTTGATTTAATAAAGGTGAAATTGCAAGTGCATCCATATCATGACCATGGCAAACTCTGATCTATTGTTTAACAAGAATTTTGTGTTTTCACCTCATAGCCAGAACACGGTGGACAACATATTTAACATTTCTTGAGTAAGTTGTAGTTATTTGTTCAATTACTTCGTTTTTTGTAATGTTTCCATGAATTATGAAATCATGTAATGTTATACACTGAAGAGCCAAAAAAACTGGTACACCTGCCTAATATCGTGTAGGGCCCCCGCGAGCCCGCAGAAGTGCCGCAACACGACGTGGCATGGACTCGACTAATGTCTGAAGTAGTGCTGGAGGTAATTGACACCATGAATCCTGCAGGGCTGTCCATAAATCCGTAGGAGTAAGAGGGGGTGGAGATCTCTTCTGAACAGCACGTTGCAAGGCATCCCAGGTATGTTCAATAATGTTCATGTCTGGGGATTTAGGTGGCCAGCGAAAGTGTCTAAAGTCAGAAGAGTGTTCCTGGAGCCACTTTGTAGCAATTCTGGACGTGTGGGGTGTCGCATTGTCCTGCTGAAATTGTCCAAGTCTGTCGGAATGCACAATGGACATGAATGGGTGTAGGTGATCAGACAGGATGCTTAAGTACCTGTCACCTGTCAGAGTCATATCTAGACATATCAGGGGTCCCATATCACGCCAACTGCACACGCTCCATACCATCACAGAGCCTCCACCAGCTTGAACAGTCCCCTGTTGACATGTAGGGTCCATGGATTTATGAGGTTGTCTCCATACCTGTACACGTTCATCAGCTCCAAGCAATTGGAACCGAGACTCGTCAGACCAGGCAACGTGTTTCCAGTCCTCAACGGTCCAATGTCTGTGTTGTCGGGCCCAGGCAAGGCGTAAATCTTTGTGTCGTGCAGTCATCAAGGGTACACGAGTGGGCCTTCGGCTCCGAAAGCCCACATCGATGATGTTTCGTTGAATGGTTCGCACACTGACACTTGTTAATGACCCAGCATTGAAATCTGCAGCAATTTGCAGAAGGGTTGCACGTCTGTCACGTTTAATGATTCTCATCAGTTGTCGTTGGTCCCGTTCTTGCATGATCTTTTTCCGGCCGCAGCGATGTCGTAGATTTAATTTTTTACCGGATTCCCGATATTCACGGTACACTAGTGAAATGGTCGTATGTGAAAATCCAAATTTCATCGCTACCTCGGAGATGCTATGTCCCATCTCTCATGCGCCGACTATAACACCACGTTCAAACTCACTTAAATCTCGATAACCTGCCATTGTAGCAGCAGTAACTGATCTAACAACTATGCCAGACACTTGTTGTGTTATATAGGTGTTGCCGACCGCAGCGCCGTACTCTGATTGGTTCCATTTCTCTTTATTTGCATATGCATGCCTGTACCAGTTTTTTTGGCTCTTCAGTTTAATTAAGTTACTTTACCATCTCTGGCTATTGTTTCCCTTCTGCAAGCAAATTTCCCATGTGTTGGATGATGTCATTAATTTTACATTTTAAAGTCTTTTTTCCCCCTTTATCAAATAAAATTTCATTTCTTCAGGAATATTCAAGTCATTCTGACAATCATTCTTTTTTTAGTGTTTTGAAATCAGAACCTTAGTTATAATCATCCTGTATATCGTAAATCATCGTTAATTTATCTGCATTATTTATACCTCATTGAATACATTATATTCACCTAATTTTTATTATAGTTTTTGCAAAATAGCTTCCTAATTAAGCATACTGAAAGTAACTGGAGAAAACATCTTTATATTATATGATTAATAACAACATTGAAAGAATTTTCAAACACAAAGTAATCCATTGAGTTAAGTAAAAAATAATTAAATTGCAAAAGTTGGTTTTTGTTAAAATATAAGAAATATTGATTAATTAAATATGGGAATAGTGTTAATTATATTAATAAACATTTTATTTTAATTAATTATATTAGAAGTTTGAATGATTTTTCAGAAATTTTATTGTTTTTAATGTTAATACTATTTAAAACAAAAAAAAAAGTTTTTTTACCAACCCTGGAACATGGATATACTATTGAGTTGAAATTGAATGTTTATTCAAAATTTCATGAGTTTACTGCAAATATTAATGATGTGTCTAGTACTTGAGTAAACCATGGACAAGTGTTCAAGATTTTATGTAACAGAAAGATCAATTAGAAAGATGCGTGAATAAATGATAGAGAGAGAGGGACCCAATAGTCAGAAAGACTCTACACCCAGTCTTTAATTGATGGTCCAAAGATAAGAGAAAAATATCCTGAACTGAAAAGAGAAGAGAATTAGCCGAACTAATGTGTTTATATTAACTGGAGTAAATATTGTGCTGTGTGGCTGATTGAAGACACAAAAGCCTAATGGTGGTTTTAATGCTTAGAATGAATGGATGGCTGGAAAAATTCCTTTCCAGTTTAAGTTACACAAATATATCATATTAATTGAACTGTAGCAAAGCAAAAAAAATCAAAGGAGTTTGGCCGAAAATTACCACTTTTATAAAAAATCATTTCAAGAAATGGAAACAAAATATACATTTATTGTCTGAGAAAGTGGTTCATAAGGATATTTAATTTAATAACTATAGATTTATTTCATTGAGTAATATATAACTCATTAATGATATCAAAAGTTTATAGTTAAATCAGAGATGCCACTGGACTCTAATTTACGTGGGTCCCGGGACCCAGGTTATTTGAAAAATCTGGGTTCTTTTTGAGTGGAAGTGGGTCCCTCTCAAAAAAAAATTTATCTTGAAAAACATTATGCCCGCCTCCCCATAATTCACTGGTATCTCTATGAATTTTCTTCTAGTATGCTCCAGGTTTTTGATCACCTGCTTATATTTCTTCGTTGAGACTGAGCGGTAGGTCATGTTCTGGGTAAGAGAAGAAGGTATCTGTGAATCAAGTAATTTTTTCATTTCTAAAAACATGTTCTATCCAAAGGTTCATTTACTTTCATTTTCTACTAGTAGGAAAAACTTGCAAAGAAGCTCATTAGCGCACACTGAGAATTTAACATATGGAATTCCGCACATGTAATAAATCTAAAACAAATATACAGTTGATCCTGCTTATAAAGTTTCTCTCATTTAGAATGTTTTTCCACTTGATACAACTTATTTTCATGGTGCTAACAACAAGTAATACTCATAGCGATTTCATGTTTAAAGTGTTTTCCTATTTATTACGATTTTTAAGACGGTTTTTGAAAAACGTTATAAGCAGGATCCACTTTAATAAACAGTTGAATGCACACATTTATATATTTACTAATAATCAATGTATGAATTCCCTTCTGATTGATTTTACATTTTGTTAAAAATATCTTAGCATTTTCAATATCTTCTGATCAAATTTAAAGCAAATCAGATTCTCTCTCTCTCCTCTCCAGACACTTATCTTCTCATTCCCTATTCATATTTTGGTTATCCTGGTAAAATGATTTTATTTTCCTTCCCTGATGGTCCACAACTCTGATCTGTCGCCATTTAACTGCCACATATTTTAACACCTGAATATAGGTGCTATGTCAGATTTGCATTGGAGAAACTTAAGAGTGTGCTTGTGTGTGTGTGCCCAGCATTTGGAGTGTTTTGTGTTCAGTAGGTGGTGCCATCTATCTAGCACCGCAACTAGATACTTTCTCAAACGGGGCAAGTACACATTTTGGCACACCCATGTAATGTAGAAGAAGCAGTTATAAAACATGAATTTGGTGCCTCCCTGTAGTCCAGAGCCCAGGACACTAGGCCCGCCTGCCCCTCCCAGTTGCGGCCCTGCATCTATTCTCCAAACTGGTAATGCATACGTTTGAAGTTCAATGTATGCATATTTGTGATGTAGGTCTGTGTGATCGCCATGGCAACCAGAAGTTTTTTCAAAGGAATAGCCAACTCAAAATTTGAAATCTTTAGAAAATCACATTTTTAGCCATGAAAATCACGGATTTTCACGAAAAGCAAAATTTGGGGGGAGGTTATAAGGGGCCTCTTCCTTTCCACCCCCCCTCCCCCGGAGATCAAAGATTTAAAAATATTTTTGTAGAGAATTAAAATATTGGAATAAAATATTTTCTTTTATACTATCTGTGAAGAATTAGAACCTTGTGCCCCTCCAAAAGCCGATTCTGCTTACACACACATGATTTTTGCGATGCGAAACGGTGACTACTGCATAGCAGCTAGATGACAAAACTGGATATTCAAGGTCAAGTTTTTACAGATTCGGTTTTTTTCCACGATATTGGGAAGGTTTCACAATTTGAACGGGCATTCCAATCCTTTACGATTTTTTAAAAAACGCGCATTCGCAATATTGTAGGAACAAGACGAATTTAAGCTGTATAATCTCAGTCTTTTAATGCCGGCCGATATCCCCGAAAGTACCATAATTTCCCGTATATAGCAGTAAGGGAGAAAATCTACAGGGTAATAAAAATCCGAAATTTGAAACCTCTGTATACGACCCCTCATTCAGGGAAGCAACCAAAAATATCCCTTATCGTATTCTTCAACAACCTGCGTGTATATCAATACAGTAGTGTACAAAACCAGTTTTTCAAGGTCGCGTGATAATGATACACGGTAAAAAGAAAAAAAAAGGAAAGGGGAAAAAAAGTTTTGAGGTTTTTTCTTCTTAGAACTAAGAAAGAACGCGTACCGGAGGACGTGTGAACAAAATTTTTATTCGTCCTTTCCCCAAATTCCGGGTATTTTACACGTTGTAATGCGTCAGTGGCATCTCTGGTTAAATAATATCAGAACCTTGTTTTATCCGGCATGCGGAAAATCAACAACTCGTGTCCCTCGACTTTTCTGGCATGCTGGATTATATGCAGGAATATGCAGGAATACTGTATTTTTCTATTTATTTTTTCCAGCAACCTCATTGAGCAATATGCTTGTCATGGTCTTAATTTTATATTTGAGATAAACAAACATCTATGTTTGTTCTTCTAAATGTAATTTAGTTCTTCTTTTTTTCCCTCCAGGGAAAGGTTGAAATTCTTCCTTCTTTAGAGTGGGAAACTGATTGTATCAAAGTTATCAAAGCTGGCACTTTACCAAAATTAATTGACAGTCTGTCCACTGATGATGGCGAAATGGAACCAAGTTATGTTAACATATTTTTTTCAACTTATAGATCGTTTGCTTGTGCTGAAGAAATTCTTTCTCTTCTTATTTCAAGGTAATAATTTTAATTATTATTCTTTAATTAAATTCTTTCTATCACATTAATATTTATAATATATATATTTATATATATATATACAGGGTGCATAGCTAACATCTCACACCATATTTCACTGGTGAACCGTTGATCCTATAGGCATACTTCTAATTCGAAAAATATCCAAATAACATGTGGTAGATACGTCATTCATATTGCAAGAGGTTGTATAGTTATTAAAATAAAAAAAAGTAACTTTTCATACAAACACCCTGTGCTCAAAAACCCAATTAGAAAGTTGTTGCCCTGTCTGTATGAGGACAAAACATGTTTTACTCTCATTTATGCTGTTTTTTAGTAGCATATATGGGTAGTAGAAGAATATTTAAATTCTAGGTTGAAAGCTGAGTGAAAAAATGAATTTCTAAAAGTGAATTTAAAAAAATGGAAATGTTCCTTTTTGAAAATAAGATCCTTACTTTGGGTGAACAAGTAGGATGTTAGATTTTTTTATAGATATCATTAGCTTGATACCTATAGATATTGTTATATTATGTTAAAGGAATTGTTTATGGCAGAAGATGGGAAGACTTATTTCCCAAAACATAGTATACATACATATTATGAAAATCAGATTATCATAATTTCTAGGTAATAGGCTGTGTCAAAAAAGGACCAAATAAAAGAAAGTTTTCATAAAAATGCTGTGGCTTTGTATATGCCACACAGTTTTAATTCAAGAATAAAAAAAAAATCACTAGCATCCACAAATAAAGTCAAGTACATAGGTACATTAAACTTACCTTTAACTCCTTAACTGCCAAGGGCTTGTTCCTTAAGGAGCCTGCGTGTTAACTGCCACAGGCATATTTATACGTCTTTACAGCAGGTGAGTGAAAAAAAAGTGACACTGTGTGGGAGTGGATCTTGTAAGATTTCATCGGCAGTTTAAGCGTTCAAAGTTTTCTTCAAGAACTATAGTATTACTGACTAATATCATTGGATATTATCCAGGAGTAAAAATTTAATTTTTTGACAGGATCAAAAAATAATAGAAAACATTCATAAAATGCTTATATAATATATCACAAAATCTCTTAAAATTAAAATGCCTAAAAAAAGATTTTTGTATATGCCACACCTTTGAATTAGTCACAAGAGCTAAAAATTTATGGGTAAAAATTAAAGCTATATAAACCATGGCTTAATTATAAGAAATTACTGTAATTACACTAATGAGGCAACATGAAATGTGATCAAAATAGTAGTTTCATGGTTAAAAAAATTATTCATTATTGTTTCTTTGACCATCAAGATTATCAAATAAGTTTTTGTATTTTTTGATAAAGTTGGATGTATGTTTTATATTTCTCTGTTTCTGTTTCTGAATTTTAATTGTAATATTGCAATATACATTTTAAATTATCAGGTCTTTGTCTAGAATTCTGCTGGTTTGGATTGACATGTTCCCAGAAGATTTTTGTGATCCTCCCAGTTTTCCAGCTTTGCAAAAAGTGCTGGATTATGCCAAAAAGTATTGTCCTGGGCAAGCATTGGAATTAAGATGCACATACAGGCTTAACAGGTTTATGAAAGATGACAAAATTGGTTAGCTTCATTTATTAAATTATACTTTTTTTTTGAGACAAATTAACCATATTTTTACAAATTATGTTCTTAGAAATTTACAAAGAATCATCACTATCCTCATGCTCATTTACATTCAAAACTTCATCTGATCTTGATATATGGTTGCCATACATCTACATCACTGATGTTGTGTAAGGTGTTGGTTGGCATACATTCTTACAATTCCTCCCTTTTATTTGAATTTTCACTTTTTTAGTATCGGTTTTCTTTTTTATTTTAGTAAAAAAAAAATGTAGAGAAAGGCATAGGTGTTTCTTCTGTGCTTGTGTAGATATGTTTCCTTCATTACATCCCTTGACAATCTTTATTGAATTTTGCAGACAACGATCACCAATGAATGTTCCTTCCAGATAGATCAGTTCCTATTCCATTAATGGCTTCCGCTCCAAGTCAGTATGAAAAATTAACAGCTTATAACACTGCTCCCAGAAAATAAAACTGGAACATCCTATTTAAGCCCCATTTACATGTGCAATATTGCGGTAGCACTTGAAGTTCTATCACCCACTTGATGACTTTTTCCCTTCACAAGGAAAGAAATGGAGAGCAGTCATTGGTGAAAATTCTTAAAGCAGGTTTTAAACCCGTTTTTTAACACTGCTGTTTTCTCCACAAAAAAAGCATAAGGAGTGTGAATAGATTATACATAAAATATACCATAATATCTTGAATGATAGCATATAATTTGCATGTGCAAGTTAATCTAATTTGAAGGTGAAAAAAGTCCTGTAATCAGCAATATTACATCATTTGTGAGCAAAATATGACACTGGGAATGCTCCAGTTCATAGCACATAATGTGTGAAATAAAAACACTTGTAACCTTTCAATTCAAATGTGAATAAGACAAGACAGCGAGAGAAGTGCAATCAAGGTTTATCCAAAATCTTAAATTCATATGAATCCATATAACCTTTGAACCCCCTTATGACCCCCCCTTAGGGGTTGAATTTTGAAAAATCTTTTCTTAGTGAGTCATTACATCAAGAAATAAAACTACTGACCCAATTTTGCATTGAAATTTGGTCAGTAGTTTTTTTTCTGTTTCTGTATGTTTATTTTCTATCAGTAGTTTAAAGCGGTTTCGGCTCGGCGATGATAAATCAGTCAGTCAGGATATGCTTTTTTATATTTATAGATTGGGGATTCAATTTCTTTTAATAGTTTCTTTTCCTACTTTTTTTCTGCTGCAGTTACAAGTAAAGTAAAATATATACAACAAAATGTAGCTGGTTCAGTGGACTGAGCCAAAACAGGAAATAATCTTTTGTACAGTATTGGTCTGCAAGTTTAGTCGTAGGGTGTAGTTGCATTAGCTGTTGAAGACAAACACAAACAAATTTCACCACAAGGGTGTCTTTTTTTTTTCAAGGTTTCCAAATATGGTAACATTATCTTGGTATAACGTAACTTGATCTTTTGCGAAACCTTGTTTGAAAAAAAAAAAAAACTACTATTTAGGCCAAAATATATTAGTTTCCAATTTATTTCAAGATGATAAAAATTACCTTAGTATGATAGGTAGTGGTAAAAGAATGCACAATGTTTCTAAACATTCATTTATTTATTGATACCTAGATCTAGAAAAATTTTGAAAAAATCCAAAAGCACGAATTTCTTTATTGATAGAGAGATTTTTGTAAGCCCATAATACATAAAGAAAAGAGACTTTTCTGGATATTTATGTCAGGGCTGTACAAATCAGAAAAAAAAATCTAGGCACAAGAACACTTTTTAGGTACCAGAAAAATTTTTACTCAAAGAAAAAGATCCAAAATAATGTTTCTTTTGACTTTTTCATGCAAGTGACCTTCTTTCATGTTATCAGATGTGCTGTTATGAATTCCAAACATTTTGTGCTGCTCTCAGCTTCTAATTTAGTTACTACACAAGAAAAATTTTGGCATCAATGCCAATTTTTTAGTCGCCATGGTGACCTGGTGCTTGTCCAGCCCTGTATTATGTTGAGGTTAACTCAGAAAGAAAAGTTTGCTGTCTCCACTGGGAATAAAACCTTGGTCCTTTTGCAATCTATGCCAGTGTTCTAACCTATACACAATAGGGGACACACCTAGGCTTTCCTTATTTCATGCAAGCTACGTGTGTTCTTATTGGCACACAGGCTTGAGTTATGAAGAGAGACTTCATTTTTTGAATATGTTTACATTGTATGAATGCAGGTATTGGGGAGATATGATCGAAGTGTTCAAAATTTTCAACGGGATGGATAGGATAGACCATGAATTTTTAATATGCCATCAATTGACTACTTTTACAAGGGGGCACTGTTATCGATCGGTAAGGGACAATTTTAAATTATGGTGCTGCAGGGAATTTTTCTCTAATAGGGTTGTTAAATGGAATAGCTTACCCCTGGGGGTAGTACATTCTTACACAATTGACACATTTAAAAAGAAATACGATAAACATGTTGGGGTAAATCGAGAAGCTATCCATACTTGGAATAAGACAACTGTAAATATATTGTATGGGCATTGTATAATATTTTATCATGTATATTGTTGTGTATCAATATATTGTTTCTAGTTTTTGTAATAGCATTTTTAATTAGGTTGCTGTATTTTAGAAATATATCACATCTCCATATTTGTTATGAACATCTTTTTCTCAGCCACCTTGTTGGGCATTTTGCCTGTTGTGGCGTTGTATTTATATTTGTACAGTCCAATCCCGTTTTAACGAATACTGATATACCGAAAATCTAGTTTTAACGAACACTTTTCTAATCCCTTAAAAGTTGACATAGGAACAACGCAAACAACCTGAAATTTCTTTATAATGAAATTTTGTTATAACAAAGAGATTTCTTCAGTTTCTTGGAGTTCGTTATGATGGAATTCGACTGTATATGTGCTGAAGTAGAGACTCTGCTGAAACAGCTAACTTTTCACTCTGTGTTTACTTAGGCTTAATATCCAGAAAAGTCTTTTCTTGATATATTATGGGCTGAGAAAAATCTCTCTTTCTCATCTGTTACCACCTGGGGGCCATTTGCTGAAGTTAAGGGAGGCTGCAAAGTCTCTACTTCACCATGTCAGGCTACTGTGCGTGACATAAGAAAAGCAGAGGGGTGCACAAGTTAGCTCACTATCTTTGATCGCAAGGGAATCAGGGTTCGATTCTAGGCAGCAAACTGTTCCTTCCAAGTTCAATATCCAGAATAGTTTCTTTCCTTGATCCTTCATTGATACTTTTTAAAATGAAAAACATGATAAAATAAATATATATTAAAGCATTATGTACAATCTTAATGCGCAATTGATAATTCAGAGTTTCAAGATAGATGTATTGAAAGGCTATGCAAGAGAGAAGAGAAAACTTCATTACAGAATCACCAATCTGTATTCCTCAGTATACCTGAAAAACATTTTGCTCATCAGTTGACATATATAGATGCTGTAAGTGATTTTTATACTATTTTCATAGTTTCATCTGTTTTAATTTCCATTGCTCAGTTTTTTCAGTAAAAATAGTGACTCTTCTACTCATTTTTTTTAAATCGTGAATGCTAGCATATTTTATCATGATTCACTTTACTTAGTTGCTTCAGAAGTATGCCTAGGTCTCAGTGCAAGAGGGTTAGTTTTTTTTCTTTTCTCATACAGCACCAATGTTATAGCCAAATGGAGAACAATTTTTCACTGATAAAATTAAAATATTATTGAAGACGTTGGTGGGCTAAAATGTACAGAAATTACAAAAAGTATGGTATTCAAAAATTGATCATTAGCAAATTGCTAGTTTTGATTCGAGATCTGATGGTGGTGAAAAGCAGCTATCAACAATGATTTCACTGAACAAAATTGTTATATGAAGAAGAAGGAGGTGTGATGCAATTGTGTGATTTTTGAGGGCATATCAAGCTGCTAAAAGTATTTGAGCGAAGCAGATTAGCTTGAATTTAACAAGTTACTAGCATTTTTTGTTGAAGATATTGTATTGCAAAACTGGAACAAACAAATTGACAGTTGCAGATAATGTAAAACTTATTGAAAACGTTACAAAATTTCATTCCAAAACTAAAGGATTTTCTGGATGCAGTGTGCTCAATGGCATGAAAAATATATGCAGGGCTGTTGCATTATATAAAAACCCAACCAATCAAAAAAATTTTTATGTGTTGAAATATTGTTTTTTAAATTTTATTTTTGTAATGGTTTATAAATGTGCGTATATATTATATTTATATGTGTTTGTTTATGCATAATATGCATATTATCCTGGTTTTCAAGTATAACATTAATTTTGTAAAAAATGTGTACAGTAGGACCTCGATCATCCGAACACATTGGGACCAAAGAGTGTTCGGAAAAGTAAAAAGTTCGGAAAATCGATTTCAAAACTAATTTGATAGCACAAAAGAATAAATTGAAATTCAGCACCCCCCCCCCCCCGACAAAACCGTGATAAGAACTTTTTTGTTAAGAAGATGCACTCCCTTCTCTCATTAAGGCACACCCATAGGATTAAGATGAATTCATCATACGAAAATAAAGATGACAGCTCTAAATCTACTCGTATTCATTCATGCATTTGTTTGCTTGTCAATCATTTATAACTACATTAACTGTACCCGGATCTGCTCTGCTTACATCTGTAGCTCATAAGTACAGTATGTACAATTGTTTGGAAGTGGTTTATTGTACAATAAAAGGAAGCTGTCGAGTTGGGAGATAAGAGAATTCAAGTTCTAAGAAAATACCAACTGTTTAGCATCATTGACTGTAGAAAACTGAAACTGAGTTAGGTTGAAAAGGTGTTCAGTTGACAGAGTTGTTTGGAAAATTGATAAATGAGGTTCTACTGTATCTTCAATTATATATATTCTAATTTATTAAAAATATATACCCTAAAGATATTTTTATAGAATGAGCATAAAATATCTTAAGGCCACTACACATGTTCAGGTTTGCCTGTGCAAACAAACTTGAACAAGTGGAAGGTGCCATCCGGTATACTTGCCCAGTTTTTTTTACCTGAATGGATTGGTTTCTTCATATTATGTACCTGTATATCCATAACTGTGCAGGCAAACCTGAACATGTGTAGCAGATTCACATTGTATTTTTTTATCAAAATATTCACAAGCATATGCTTTGATTGGTCTGATTGATTGCTGTTGGAAATATTTAACATCAGAACAATAATGAGAACAACTTTTTTTCCCTGCAGCATTAACTACAATCAACGCTCGTTATAAAGAACCCAGGTTTTTGCTACTATTCCATTATAACAACTGGTAGGATAAGTCCAAAATTTTTTCATATAACAACTACCCAATATAGCAGCTTTTTTCGACAGAATAATAGGGATCGTTAAAACAATTGTCAACTATATTTTCCTGTGAAGTTTGTTTCAGAGTATGCCAGTCCCATCTATAGTTTTGACTCCTGTATAATGATGCTCTTCTCTGGTCCCTTGGATATTGTTATATGGGAAAGAATGAACGGCAGAACTCTGCTGCGAGACTTATCCCATTGATGAGATCTCTTTCAGCCCTGCTTTGTGGCACAGTCTAGAACACTCTATTAATAATAATTAACTATAATATTAATTGTGTGATGGGAATTTCACTGCAGTTCATACATTTGATTACATAAATTCGTTACGATTCATGTGAGTTCAGTTTTTTTTTGTAATTTTAAAAGTAATTTCCAGTGCTTTTCTTGCTATTTGCAGTTATTTCTCTGCTGTTTATCTGTGTTATCATCAACTGAGGTAATATTGAGCCAGAAAAAAATAAGAGATTTTCTCGAGATGGTCTTCAGTAATTTTTTGTATTAACTAGTTTTTCTCAAATCTACTAGGAAACTGAATCTAATTTCACTTTTTTTGTATGATTTTTTAAATAAATATTTCTCATAATATTTTCATAACATCAGTTTTTTCCCCACAGGTATCATTTAGTGAATTAATAGTGATGTTTGTAATACCGTATTTTCCAAATATCAACCGTTTTATTGTAATGTTATTTCTAGGCATATGTCTATTTTGACAAAAATACTGTCAAAATTCTTTCATTATTGGTATTTTATTACTGAGAAGCTACAATGAACTGCTACAAATTAAAAATGCCTAAATAAAAAATGTGTAGAAGTTATTTTCATATGCAGTATATATAAGGGAATATTTTCTGTAAATGAATATGCACTAAGGCAGTGTTTCTCAAAGTGGGCAAATGATGGAAAGGTCCAAGGGGTGATAGAGACCATGGGTATAACATAGGATTCTATGGGTTTACTTAAGTTGGGGGGCAATGAGAGAAAAAAATTCTGAAGAAGGGGGTGATGGAACAAAAAGCTTAGGAAACTATGCCCTGAGGTATAGAAAATAAGCATTTTAAAAACACCCGTATCTGCTTTTTTTTTTTTTATTGCATAGTGATTGTTTTAATGCATGTTTTCTCATTTTTAGTACATATTTCAGAATTTTTAACTTTCTCAAGATTTTTTAGTGTACAGTCGGCAAGCTTTTTTTTAGCATGTTAACTGGTGGAGATTTTGCCCCACTAGCCTTTCTATTTGCCCCACCAGTGAAGATAAAAAATTACCACTGGTGGGGCAAAGCCCTTTTCTTGTTTTCCTGAGGCAGCTTCAACTTCAAACCCTATACCAACGTGAAGGGAGTCAAAGAAAAAACTCACAAAAGATTTCGCCATTTGCAAGGCCGATTTTTTATGACTGGTCCTTTTCCTTTTCCAAGAAGGAAAAGGAAATCTCAACTGAAAAGATAAGTTTTCCAGGGACCGACTTCCCTGGAACAGGTCTGTTGCTCTCATAAAAAGTCAGACGAAGAACAGATGGAGGATCGCTGAGGCGAAGGATATGACCATTGACTAATTTTTTTTTTAATGCTCATTAAAGTGTAAACGATTTAGTTATATAACCCTGGGAGAAAAGTTACCAGGTTGTCATCAGATGCCAGGGTTAAAACATTCTATTTTAGAGCAATATAGATAGATAAACATTAGTTTAGTAGCACAAAACCATTCAAATTCTGACATTGGGTGATCTTCAGATCCGAAGAGAGGGAAATGAAGAAAAAAAGAAATACAGTGGAGAGAGAACCCCATTTATACGACTTTTGGCAGTTTTTATTTAGCTGTGATTCTCCCATAATTTTTATTTAACTTTCGGATTATGCTTAAAAGTTATCTGAATATGAAGAAAACAAAGAAAAGTCATGAGATTATGATTTTTTGATAAATTTAATCCAATGCTGACACTTTGCCCCTTTACTTTAATCTCTCTCTTCAGGATTCTTACGATTATTTTACAAATGACAAAAAAAGAAGAAAATTAAAAACAAATTTGTAAAATATTCTGTGAACAACACTGTTTATATTTACAGATTTAATTTTATTATATATATATATTTTTTTTTTTGCAAACGTCTCCAAAAGTAACTCGGCATATTGAATTTCTTCACTCTTTCATAGATCCAGATTTTTTTGTTGAAATTTTCATTTTTTTTACATTCAAGAGAGAAGGTGGAGGGAGAGGGGCTTTTCTTTTTTTCAGAAATTAAGAAAAGCTGATTCCACGCAGCCAGCTAGCAAGCAAGATACAACAACCAAAGGAAATTCTACTGGAAATGAAAGAAGGAACTCACATATTGTACTTGTTTCTTACCAGCAGACCAGTTGCAAATGCTTCAGAAATAATACTGGGAAACAAAGAACTAACACAATGGAAAAAAACTTGGAAGGAACCTGTAGTATGCAAAGAAGAAGTATGGTCTGTACATCTTGTATAGTTCCCTTTCGACAAGTGTAAATTATTTTGTTTATGGCTCGCGCGTTTCCGTAGTTCTAAAACCTTACAATAAACAAACCATTTTAGAGCCCACTTTAAAGGGGTTATCAGGTTGCTGAATGTTTATGTATCTGTTTACAATCATACTAAAATTATGGCTTTTCTGGCGATAATATTTGTGAAAATATTCATTTCAGTGACGTCTTTTGCTATCTACAAAAAAAATTAAAATCCTATAGACAAAAATTAAATTTTTACTGAGTTTCAGTTGAAATGAAAACGCTGTGTGATTGATGTTGTGCGTCTGATAAATTAAATATTTTAACATTAATATATATATATAGGAATAAACTGCAACCCGAAGCCAAACGTCAAGGGCGATCTTAGGGCAGTGCAACCGGTGCCGAATGAGAAGGGGCACCGAAACACGTTAGATATACATTACTAGAAAAATATCTTTAAGATACATATTTAAAAAAATAACTACATAATACACATGTGAAAAATGACTGAGATGAGAAAAAAAAATGGAGATTTGAATGTATATAATATTACGGTTATTTTTTGAAAAGAAAAGAATCGATGGGCAGTGCACCTATATACGTACACTATATAGTAATTTTGGTCAGATAAAAATGCACACTCTCTCTCTCGAGCTCTTTTCGTTTATCTCTGCAGGAGATTTTGTGGGGAAGACACAATTTCTTTCTCTTTTGTTGTGTTGTAAAAAAAAAAAATAACAGAGGAATCGCCCTCACGGTCATCCAATTTTTCTACTAACCAGAGCAAAAGTGTTTTCCTGTGTTGTGAGGAGTATTACAGGGATTGAAGGTGATGTGGGAAAGATTTTGAGCCAGAGGCTTTTCATGCCTCTTTTTCCCCTTTTGGTATTACTTTTATCGAATCGTCAACATAGTACAGTATTTCAAAAAATATATATAAGTATATTGAATAAATATAAAAAAAAAAAAAAAATCAACCTCTCAGTCTCCTATTGGGAAAACAATAAAAGTTCATCATTTGTTGTTTCCACAGGCCAACACCCTATATCTACATCCACCATTGCATGATTTACTACTACTATTCAGCGTAAGTTAGAATGGTCAGCTATGATCATAGATCTAAATCCAATAAAAACCTTTGTGGTCTATTATCATGTTGTATTTATTTCCAATGTCATCAATTTTCAAGTATTACTGCATTCACTTCACTTCTGAAACATAGATGGCAGCACTGAAAAATCAGATACAACTAGACTGACAAACTCTGATGTGGCAAATAATATCTTTTTAGCATACTCAGTCAAGTATTTAAAACGATTTGTGGCAATGGCACAACTGTTAAACTGTGAATACTAAAATACAGCATGCTCTGTTAGTAATTTGGGCATTCGCTAGTCTGGCCCATCCAGTAGTCCAGCATTTTTAAGCAGGTTTTCTTCATGCATAGAAGAGGAACCTATGTCACTGCATATCTGTGCACAGAAGTTAATGTTATTTAAATGGACTTTTTCAATTAGCTTCCAGTAATCTAGCGGTTTTGATAATCTGGCACACCATGGTCTGATATGTGCCGATTAATGAGAGTCTACTGTATGCTGCTGTCTATATAATTTTGAGACATGCTTTTCTTTTCTTTTTTTTTTTATTTTCATTAATTTAGTTCTTGAGCAAAATTCTGTTAAAGAATTGTGCAGCGACTTTATCCACATAAGATTAGTGTATAAAAAATTTGAGATTGAAATGTGAAATGTTTGATTTGTTATTTAAGAGAAAAGCAATTGTCTATATACTTTTGAGACAGACAAAAGGTTACTCCAATTCCATTAAAAACTTAAAAATATTAAGAAAAAGTATAATAATTATCTATTGTGCACTGAATGATAAAAATGAAAAATAAATGGAATACTGTTTTTAGTGTCAGAAATTTATTTACAACAATTCTCCCTTAAAAATTAAAGCGTTCAATTTTTTTAGTGTCTTCATAGTAAGATCCTTCCCAAGTTTTGCTGTTTTGAAACATCTGATAAAAACAATATGCCTGTCCTTTAACACAACCTTATCATAGTTGAAATTTCACGTGGTTTCTATTTCGTAATCATCTGGTAAAATCCTTGACTATAATTTTAATGATCAGTGACTAATTTTAATGATATTAATTGGTTTGCAGGAATTATTTAAAAAACTAGTTCCTTACCATTGCCTTGGCTCGGTTTGGTCACAGCGTGAAAAGTTTGACAAAACAGGAACCAGACCAACAACTGTGATATCAACTGTGGATCAGTTTAATGCTGTGTCATTTTGTGTCACTAGCACAGTCTTGTCAGACCCTTCACTGGATTCTGTGATGCGGGCAAATATTATTGAAAAATGGATAAGCATTTCTCAGGTGAGTAAAACTAATATGCATGTAACAATATTTTTTAATCCCCTTGTTACTGAAATGCCACAATTTTTTTTTTCATAATACAGTGCATGTTGCTTAATGTGATCACATGAAAACCCGAGTAATAGGTGTTTGTTTAGTGACTTCATTTTTGTGCTGTTTCCATCAATAATGAAGTTTTGTAATGTTAATTAAATTGTACTTTTTTGCCCTGACAGACTAGGTTTTCCATTCCTACACCTATGACTTAAGCAAGAAAATTCAATATGTTGTGCACCATGTTCTGCTATGAGTTGAAAGTGTAAAAATTGCATCTTTCACAACAGATCAAAGTGAGCCAGTGGTAATGCTGGGGATGTGGTGTGTAATGCAAGCTTTCAACTTAGCCAAGTTTGCTATCTGACCACTGTGCACAACATTCTTGAAGTACCTCCACAGCATTATCACCTAATCTTTATGGAACATGCACTTCAATCTGCTGCGTAACATGCAGTTTGGAGCTTCAAACTCTTAGTAGAACACAGTAAACAACATATTGAACACTTCTTATGTAAGTTGTAGGTGTTTGTTTTGTGACTTTATTTTTGTGCTGTTCCCCACCTCCATCCTTATAACCCTGTGCTTCAATACCAGTTACTAAATCACATAGGCATTTTGGCATCTTACTTGACCCATAAAATTTGCTTGGAGGTACTTCTCTGCAAAAAATAAAAATAAACTAAAAATAAATATACAAGTATATATGCATAAAAATAAATCCATACATAAGTTGTTTAGGGCAATTATAATCGATGCATACACCTGCTAAGATTTGAATTGCATCATGGTGAAAAGATAAACAAAAGCTACCTTATATACCTAGTGTCCTAGGTCACCATATTTGTATACAATATTATGAATGCTATGATGAACATGCACACTATTTGACATTTACACATTACTTCTCTATATGTTTAGAACAATTATTACCAAAAACATTCATATCAACTACTATTAGAAAGTAAGTATCTTACCTGGAAGTAGATGCCATCGTAAGTTTCAATATTTTTCCGGCAACCCGAAGATATGATGGTCCAAACGGCAAATGCTATTCATACAGAGCACAAATTGGTCTGTCCATGGCCAAGAACATTTATTAAAGGAAGCCCTAGTGGTGCCATCTTCTGTTATTGCCTTAAATTCAGAACTTTATAATCATATATAACTAACTGTTCTACATTTAGGACGATAGGCGTAAATGGGTTAAAACTCATAGCCCCAGTACATTGCCTGTGTACCAGGGTTTAAGCTGGATAAAAAATTCCTTTCGCAAAAAAGCGAAAATTGGGGGAAAAGCTTTAGCAAAGTGCTGCAATGCTAATGTAATGATTGATGGTTGGACGTCTACTCGTTGTGTACCTCCTGTACGCATTTTTGCGAAAGTGGCTGCTACTTTGTTTGCATTCTACGATTTTCTTTCGCATGTACCGTATTTATTTAATTAATAGTACATTCCCGGTTTTTTTTTTTTTTTGTTTTAATGTTTCCCAACATCGAAATCTATTTGCAAATGACAATAATGAAAGACGATTTTTTACAGTAATATTATTTATTAACAACATTAAATCTGTTAAAATATTTTTTGAATTAATGGTGCAACAAATTTCTCTGCAAGACGTTAACATTAAAACAAAATAAAACATCACAGAATATTATTGAAACATCCTCACCGAATCTGTCCGTCAGTATATTTCGTTCTCACAATTTCAACTACAGAAGATCAGTCCAGGTCTTCTCCCAAAGCCACAAGTTCAGCAGAACACTACTCAACGAGTCCAGGAGGTAAGCACATCCTAAAGTCCGTCAGCAATAACCCATCACCAACGAGAGGACACCCCCTCTTCATTTCACGTGCAGGCCACTGGAACAGGTAGAGAGATGACCAATGAGAGGAGAAGTGAAGCTACTCCAGCAGCATCACAACAGGAAACTTTTGTCAACTCATGACAACGAAGTAAGAGGAACCCTTCGCACCCCTGAGGCTGGACGACTCAGCAACAAACCTCTACGTAATTGAATATAGAAATCAAGCGTGTGCGTGCCGATACCTAGCACACTGCTGGTATATATGGAAAAACCCTTCATCTCATCAGCTATCCAAGAACGAATCATAACTGAGAATGGACGGTAGTACTGAAATTATCATAAACCTTTTAACAAATAACATCTCATTTGCATATTTATACGAAATAAAACACTATTACATAACTTTAACACACAGAAATTTTCAACATACAGAATGTAAACATTGGGGACCTGTCCAGGGTCTACAACACTAGTCCTATTGCACTTCGAAATTCTCATGATGTTTCTTAAACGCAAGGTGGTCCATGGCCCACTAATGATTTGAAGGTAACATTGTTACCAAACACAACAAAGGTTCATTGGGAACATTAATTGCATCCATTAGAATATTCGAATATTTGTGGTGCACAGTCACAGTTATAGTTTAGGATAAAGAATATTTAGATTTTATTCAATGAAGTAAAAGTAAGTACTGCCTCCACCTCCGACGTCTATGTTTCCAAACTTATATGCTTCCTGTCCCCTCCTATGTGTGCAAAATTTGGGATCCCTATACACAAAGCAATGTATATAAGCTGGAATCTATCCAAAATAAATCTATCAGCTTTATTTTAAACTGCTGGTCTTTCTCTGTTTCCATCACACAGCTCAAACGCCAACTTAATATATCCTCCCACTTATTCATCATTATTAATCCCATCACCGCACCCTCTTGTATAGGCCTTGGCCAAACAATATTGTATAAATAAATAAAATAATTTTATTGTTTTCTCATTGTCTTAGTTTTTTCGAGTAATATGTTTTATAAATAAAACCTTAATTTTTAGGAGTTACGAATTCTGAAAAACTTCTCTTCCTTGAAAGCCATTATAGCTGCATTACAGTGCAGTTCAGTGCACAGACTGAAAGGATTGTGGTTTAAAGTTTCTGCGTGAGTTTTTTCTTCTTCCTATGTTTATATGCATATTTTATCTTTCTGTAACTTTATGTTAATTTTTTTTAATTTTTGAATGAGAATTTTTGCAATTGATTGATCTATCCCAGTATAAACTTATAAAATCACAAAATTCTCTGCGTAGTGCTGCTGGAGTTCGCTGTTGAGATAGAGCTACAAGTTCACACTCATCATAATAGCTGGAATTGGTGTCCTATTTGTTTTTTGTTCAGAAAAGACAATCGTGAAATAAAAAAGACACAATATACTTCTGGCAAATACAAAAATTTCAGTTCCTCAAATCTGGTGCTATAATTTTCAACAGCAAGTATTTAAATTGATTTGTGATACTTTCAACTAGGTTTGGGCATCACTTTGCTGGGAAGCACATGTTGCTGTTGGGACTGTTCTGGTTGCCACATATGATAAACATATGCTTCCACACACATAGGCGTAAACTTGTATCTGGCCCATGGGCCCGAGCCCCCCCAATATTTTTGAAGAGCTGGCTAGGCTCCCCACACACAAAAATTCGGGTGGAATTGTTTCTCACACTTGGTTCAGAAAAACCTTTTTGACAAAACATTTTTCTAAATAGTAGAAATCATCTGCTCGAAATTTTATTTTTTTACTTTTCTTTAGAATCTCAATGTACACATTGTTGGACCAGGCTTTTAGACCGATATCTTTTGCGGGGACCCAGATTTTTCACAGGGAAGTGCTTGAAGCCTGTCATAGGCATAAACTTGTATTGGGCCAATGGGATCGAGCCCCACCAGTAATTTTGGAGAGCCAGCTTAGCCCCCCCCCCCCAACCCAAAAAAAAATCGCATGGATACAGTGTGTTTTGGCCTTTATACGAAGCTGTGCGTGTAAAAAGTGGCAATTTTTCCACAAAAAATTTTTTCTGGCTATTTTTCAGGATGCAACTTATTTATTGGAAATTACTGAAATTTCTTTCATGTTCCATTGTAAATTAAATTGTGAAATTTTTAAAAGTATGTAATATTTCTTACTTATGTTATTCAAAATTGTTTTTATTTCAAAATGAATTATTCTCAAGGTTTTAATAGGGTTCCTCCTTTCACTGTCACTTCTTTTTTGTGGACAAATTTTTTTTTGTCCCGCCAGTGACCGCAAAAAGAGGGTTCTACATACCCTGTTTACGATCGCAGCATTCTTAGAAATTTTAAATATCTTGCGGCATCTCAGTCGATCTTGAGAAGGCATTTCAATGCTTTCCTCTCCCACCCCCCAGACAAAAAAATTATCTTCACTCCTAGTTACAGCCTGTCCGTGACATCTAGTGGTGTGTTTACCAGGGGTTAGGGGGCTCAGGGGGCTATAAGCAGGGCCATGACCTCCCACATACTGGAGAAGGGTTTCTAGCCTGGGATTTAGCTTCTTTAGCGGGCCCCCGAAACCAAACGCTTCACGGGTCCTTCTATAATATATTCATAGCATGAAAAACTAAAAATGATGGTAATTTTCCTAGGTTCATAACTAGGCTGGGGCAACCGAGACAATGCTCCAGGAACTTGAGCCAAATGGGTGGCTCCCAACAAAAAAAATTTACACTTATTTAGCACATTTCTTAAAATCTTTGGGAGTTTCTTATTCTGCAAAATGAGAAGAAAAGGGGGGGGGGAATGAACCAGGCCCGTAGCGAGAAATTTTGTTCGGTGGAACCAAAGTGATAGAACAATAGATTCGGCTATCTTTTTCCCTTTTTTCGGTCATTTTCTCACATTTCCCCTCTCGCTACGCCCTTGGGACAAACCCCTCCTTTTTTGTGCATAGCACTTTCAAGGGAGCCCTCTCATGAAAAAGTATGCACCGGGGTCCGGAAAAGGCTCACCAGGGCTGGAGCCCTGTCAATTCCACCCTTAAGGGGCATACCGAGGGTGAACAATTTTGGGAGAAAGAAGGTGGGAAGAGAAAAAAAAACAGTTTCCGAAATTCTTTGAAACATTTGAAAAAATTTTTATTTCATGTATTTGAGTCTTTTTTTTTCTTTTCACGATGAAGGCAGCCGTACCCTCCGCAGCTCACAAAAAGCATTTCTATAGGATTCAGTTTTGGTTACTTCAATGCAGGTTTTCTGAATACAAGCACCATTTTCTAATTAGAAGGATGGGGAGTGTATGGTGTGTTGCCTATGTGGGGAATATGTCACCTGGAAGCATCCGTTCATATAGACGGACCCCTGCTGTCTCCCGAAAATGAAAACTACATTCTTTTTTATGCCACCGGTCAGGGCTTTGGTGAAAGCTTTTGTGCTTAATGGATGGCCATCAGTGAAACAGGAACCCTGACAGAAGCAGTTCCATAGGGGATCCTTAAGTGGAATATGAAGAAATCACGGTGGTGAAGAGAAATGTGCTATAGACAGGGTTTTGTGATTTTGCAAAATAAGAATAGCCCTTTAAGTACTCCTAGTTTTTCCCTGAAAAACCCCACGGATGTTGAGATAGGCAGTTCCACAGTATTTTATGGTTTGTGTGGACTACATTCGGTTGTGCATATACAGTATAACCTTCCATTAGTTGAACATGTTGTATTACAAGAAAAAACAGAAAAGTTCCTCGTGATTCTGCCCAGTTTCCTGACAGAAAAAATAAGCAATATTAAATATAGTTCATATCATATTCAAAATTTATTTACGAAAAATTCAAACTCCATTTGGCCAGTAGCGTAGTAAGTTCTGGTGGCACCCGGTGTGGAGTTTCAACTTGCCACCCCCTCATGTCCACCAAAATATAAAATGAAATTTATTGAGGAAGTAATTTTTTAATAAGACAACAAATAAAAGGCAAATACCAGGAAATACTAAAAAATTGCTTATGCATTTCGACACGCTGTGGGCAGGGGCGGCTCGAGCTTACCTGCCGCCCGGGTGCGAAGCCTCATATGCCGCCCCTAATGACAACCCTGGCAGGAGGCTGTCAGGGCTTCAGTGAAGGGGACCTCGAGATAAACCTGATTTTTTTTCCACAAGAAAGCCTCACATCATATTGTTTACTGTGCAAAATGTGAATGACCATACTTTCCGCTTTTGAATTAGATTTTTGTTTTTTATTTAATTTCAGAATTATCTTACCATTCTTAATAATGCCAGATAACTTAACCCTTGAAACAGTACTTCTTTTTGTGAGCCATCATCACTGATCCTGTAAAGATGATATGCAACGAGATTATTTTTACTTAGAAATTCTTTTCAAAAGTGTTTCTGGTATTCCAGGGACCCGGCCAAGTGAGAAGCCGAATTGTTCCTTTGCTTTCATTTGACTATTCTGGAACAAATTCTGGGCAAGGGCATGGCACTCCCTTCGCCTTCATCCTAGAGCAGGACTCCCTAGGCTGGGATCTTTTGTGAGCCCCCTCAGTCAGACTTCTCACCGGATTTTCTATAGTTGATTTATAGCGTGAATAAGCCAAAAAATTGAGAATTGTTCCGGGCCCTAGGGCTAGAGCTCTGTTAGTTCCGTCCTTGTGGGGGCCATGGGTGATAGAACCAAAATGCACACTTGCCCATTGTGATAAGAATACAGGGGCAGCGCTTGGCTATGCGACCCATTGCAGCTACACAGGGCGCCGTTCAAGAGGGGTGTTAAATTCGAGATGAATAGGTACAAACCAGTTTCATTGGCCAAAAAAACCAAAGAAAATTTTCTGTCTGCTTTGGAGGGACACAAAATCCGAGATGAAACAACGTAGGAATTGTTTTGATAAGTTGGGGGCATGACCCCCCCTCCAACGATAGGGCTGACAGGGCTCCAGCTTGGGAGCCCGGGACTAAATCCTTATAATTTTGTTTTTTTTTTCACACTATAAATTAACTGCAGAAAGCCCCCCCCCCCCATGGAAAATCTGTCTTGGGTTAAGCAAAAGATTCCAGCCTGAGGGCCCTGACGCACGATGTAGAAACTATGGGATGGGGACAATAGGTAGGAGGCGGAGGACCAGGACCAGCTGTTTGTTTACCTGAGCACCAATACAGTTTAAAAGAAACGAGACAGAGCACCACCACCCCCCACACCACACAATAATACTAAATTATTACAGCATCACATTGTTCAAGTGCAATTTGCTGCAATTGGCGATTGTAAAGGCCCATGTAAATTATTTGACACATTATTTTATGCAACAAAAAAGGAGCATTAATAAAAAACCTGCAATTTTTTGTCACCCCTCAGAGCTGGTACCTGGTGTGGGCCACACCCCTTGCACCCGCTTTCTTTCCTACGCCACTGCATTTGGCGTGTGTACTTGGAAAAGTGATAATATTTAAATTGAGTTTTATTAAGAATTTTATGCAACTAAAAAAATTAAGTTTTCTTCTAAATTTCTGGTCCACCGTCCGGAGCACCAGACCCTCCTGCTCTCCCTAGTTGCAGCCCTGCTCCTTCCCATGTTAGAAAACAGTTAATTGTAAAATCAGAAAATTTTGAGCCATCCCTAGATTCTGATTTAGCAATCATATATACTAAATTTTAGGCACAAATACAGATTTTCCAGTCGCCATAGCGACCTGGCGCCTGGGATTTGTCCATTCTGGAATAAATAAAGATGTATATACTGTTTATATATTTTTTGTGTATATATATATACTTGCATTCTTTGATTTCGGAATTTGTGGGACCTGGGGGAACCAGGGGATTTGGAGGATATACTCAGATTTACGGCACAACTCGATCTGTAAAAATTGCCTATGGTGATAGACCAGAGTTGTGCAAGGTTTTAATGAGAGAGAGAGAATGAATGTATGTTTTTATTTGGACCGTGATCCACAGGGCCGGGCTTAGGAATTTTGCTTCCCGGTGCAGAAAACATTTTTGTGGTCCCTCCAAAAAAATTTTTTGCAGTCGCTCCCAACTTGTAATGACTTACGAACATAAATCTTGAAGGGAAAAAAATTGTTCAGGAAGAACTCATTTTATTACACTTATTTTTTCATTTCATTATTTAAGGAACACAATGGTTGAGATCATAATCAAATATGATATATAGAGAGAATATTATAAAAATAATATACAAATTGCATTTTTTTTTTAAAATTAATTTGACAAAATGTATAAATGACTAATAATAATAAAACAGGGTCCAACTGCTTACACTTCGTCATGGCTCGAATCATATTGAACAGACATACATTTCTGACATACTTTTAAAGTTTTTCATTTACAGTTACAATTCGACAAGTTTGATAATTTTTTGAATTTTTTTATTGTTGTTTTTGCTCAACTAATGTAAATAATAGTAGATCAAACTTGAATGGGGCTCAAGGGCACAGGCGTATGCCCCCAATAATTAAATAAATTTTTGTTAATTAAGTGCTTACGGAAAATAGGCACCAACTCAAAATTTCTCTGGAAGAAATTCCGTGCCCCCCCCCACATAGACTGGTCTTGGTGACCTTTCATTAAATTAAGTTGTATAATAACCAAGAATGGCCACTAAAGCAGTGTTTTCCAAAGTGAAAAATATTGCCCCCTAGGGAAGGGAATAGTACAGAGGGTCAGTAGAAGCTATGGGTTTAGTATAGGATCCTATGCGTGGGCTTGAGTTGGGAACGATGAGAGAGAAATATTTTTTGAAAAAGAAGGGCTATATGGTACAAAATGTTTGTGAAACTTTTCACTGAAGCAGCGGTTCTCAACCGGTGCTCCGTGCGCACTTCCCGGAGGCTTCGCAGCCACTTGAAGAAAATAGAATAAATTCGTAAATTTGATAAATAAATAAAAGTGGAGCCTATGGGGCTCCGCCATAGAAATTTTACACCGAATAGAGGCAGCTACTGAAGCATATTTGTGTTTGAGTAAAAGGGATCATCTGTGAAGATTTTAACGCATTTAGGAAAATGTAATGGAACCCTTTCTATACATCTCCATATTACATTTCTTACCTTACCCATTTGTACGTTGCTTCAGTTGCTATTCCTATACATTATCCCTGTATACATGGCCTAATTTCTGCGTGGGCAAATGGTGCCTTTATAAATTTGAGCCCCCGAAATTCAAACAACATACATTCACTGACCAATTAACATCTTTGATTCTTGTCGCAAGAGCCTCCCAATTCCTGATTTACCCAGGGCCCTGTCTGTATGCACTTCAATTAATAGATGTTTTAACTTTGATTCAAACTCTCAAGTCTGGAAAACAACACCATTTCTATCAATCAAATCACATAATTTTTTAATTGGTAAAAACACGTCACTGAAATACAGCACATTCCGTTTTTCAAAAACCCATCATGAAGAAACATTGTGAGCGGAAAACCGCTTTAAACAGGAAATCTTGATGAGTATTAGTGATAGATTCAACACGAAAGTAAATCGTAAAAAAGCGGAAAAACATTCCAAGCATGAACGTTATAAGCGGGATCGACTGTAGTTTCTCATGCATATTTTTTTACTGAAAAAGCCATAAAATTTAAGATGATTGACCGGTTCAATGGCTTTTGACAGGCACTGAAATAATTATTGAACAGTATGCTGATAGCCAGGGCCATTACTAGGATTTTTGCCGACCGGGGCAAACATGATTTTGCCTCACCCACATTCAATAATTTTGTAACAGTGTTCTCGGTTCCCACCTAAAACTGCCGCTGGGACAGTTGCCCCCTCTGCCCCCCTCTAGTTTTGGCCCTGCTGATAGCAGACATGTGCAATATAAGTTCTGTCTTTAAGAGAAAAATCTTTCAACAACGGAATTCAATACATCTTTCCACTTTTTGCTTAGATATAGAAACCAAAAGCGAAACAAACAAGTGTAGGACGTTTTACATAGGGTTTAAATAACACTTTTTTTCTGTTAAATCTTGAAATGAATACCATAAAATTGCTTGAGACTAGCAACAGTAATATTATGATAGTATAATATTACTTCTCAATCATAATTTTTTGAATCAAAGCAACAGATTTTTTACAAAAACTCTTTTGGGAAACGTCTGTGGAGAAGGGGGGATTTTCAAAAAAAGTGCCAGTTACACTGAGGTTTTTCAACACATCGTATAAACAAGGTTCCATTATTTGCCCCCCCCCCCCGCCCAAACATTTTCAATTAGTATACGCCTGCCTATGTCCACACATACATAATCACTAAACGCATGATATACAGCATATGGCATACTGCCATACCATGAGCAGAAAAGAACTGGTTCACTAAGGAAAATAGTTGTACTCTACAATAGCAATATAGCATAAAAGGAAGGTATTATTTGGTCTCTTCTCATAAGATTTTTTCTCACTGTATATCGCCCCCTCCCCACCTATGCCAGAGACATGTGCTTTGCTTGGCCCCCTAGACATATCAATTTACGTATACACTAGAGCCAACGAGAATAATTTATAATCACATTTATTTACATAGATGCCTAAACCAGATTGTTCGATATACTCTCTCATCCAACAGTCAACAACCTATCTTCTCGGCTCCTTGGCGTTACAACGCAATCCGATTATCATATATTGCTTCATTTCACTTCTGACACATCCCCTTTTATGTTTATGGGGGGGGGGGACAAAGATCGATTTGCAGTGCTCAATAACATTTGCTGAAATGAGTGAGTTTAACAATGCATACTCTGGGTACAAAGAGTAATAATCAAGCAAGAAGCAAATAAAATTTTCCATTTAGCTTGAATAAATCGATGGCCACCATTTTCATGGTCTGGAAGAAAAATCTGTCTGAATTAGTGGATCATGTTTGTTGCTCCTATTCTGACAACACACAGCACATTTCTTGATCTTGTCTTCAATTTGTATTGACAGACCAGGCTACCATAGGCGGAGATAGACTTGGAAGTCGGGGGGGGCAGTCTTATTGCCGGGGGCACGATGATGATGTCAATTCACATATACATATATACATTAGATCAGTTGACTCCAGCTTTGATGCTGGGGGGGAGGGCAATGCCCCTCCACGCCCCCCCGTATCTCCGCCCATGCGGGCCACTAAACACACTCTCTTGCAAGTACATGACACTTGTTCACTCTCAAGTGACCACAATGAAGTCATTTTAGAATGTGTTGCTGTAAGACTTATGGGATTACAAGGCGACTGTTTCATAGCAGTAAGCCATCCTCGATGAACATCTCGTCCTTAACGTAGAAGTATGGTGGTTTTGCTTGGCTTTTAATGTCTTCTTTTCTGGCCAGATGCTGGCAATGAAAGAAATAATCTTGGAGATAGTGATATCTTTTTACTGCCATCTTTGATATCTAATGGTATAGCCTCAGAAGCAGGAAGAGTAGAGATGACAAGTCTCACATAAGCCTCAGTCTCTTCCTCCAATTTTCTGGAGTTGTTACTTTCCAGAGGGGGCTCTTGAGTGGGCGTCTGCTTCTAAAAGCTGTTTACATGGAGTGTATTAGATTGAGAATGAACATCTCATCATCCGTATACTGAAGCGTTGTAAACGAAGAGTTAATTCATTCATTTGCTTGGTTGAAAATATGGGCACGAGTGGTTTGTGGTCGGTCTCAAGATGCCCTTTGAGTCCCATAATGAAGTCTTTGAATTTCTCACAAGCCCAAGTGAATGCTAATGCTTATTTTTCTATCTGAGTGCACCTTCTTTCTGCAATGGACATAGTTCTTGAGGCCACAGGGTTTACCATACTGTCCTTTGTGTTCTTGAAGCAACACACTTCCTAAGCTGTAAAACAGTGCGTCAGCAGAGACGATGACTGGTAGCTTAGGATCAACCATGCTCGGACTGGCTCCAACATAAGAATGCATTTGATTTCCTTGAAGCATCGAGCTCAGAGTCCCACAGAAAGTCATTTACTATTTTCAGTTGCACTTAAATTGGAGTAAAAATTTTTCTCAAATTCGGTATAAACTTTGCCAAATATTTCACCATTCCAATGAAACTTTGCATTTCACGTAAATCTTTTGGTGGTTAAAGATTTTCTATGGCTTCTACTTTCATCTGGTCAGGCCGGAATCCTTTGTGGTCGATCACATGACCTAAAAACTTTACTTCAGTGACGCCAAAGACACACTTGTCCCTGTTGAGGGTGACATTCGCATCATGGAACCATAGAAGATGCTTCTCTGAAACGTCTGTTGCGTTCTTCTTGAGTAACTCCCCAAATTAAAATGTTGTCTGTCAGGTGTGTCACGGCTGGAATATCCTGTAGAAGATTTGCAATGTCTCGTTAAAAAACTTCTGGAGCTGTAGTAATTCCAAACGGAAGTCTCAAGAAATGGAACCTTTCAAAAAGAAAGTCGTCAACCTTTGAGACTTTTCTGTCAATATCCTGTTTTGGCGTCCAACTTAGAAAAATCCTGGCTTCTTGGGGTATCTGGCCCAACAGATGATCAACCGAAGTGTAACGGAAAATTTCCACCTTGAACACTACTGTTCAACTTGGTCAGATCGATGCAGAGCTTGATGGTTGGTTGATTTGGTTTCACTGCTAACACAAGTGTAGCACACCATTCACTCAGTTCTGTGACGATTTGATTATTCCATCTTTCAACATCTCATCAAGAAGCAGTTTTACTTTATCCATCAATGGGATAGGAACTCGCCTTGGAACGTTAACTACAAAGTGTAATGAATTGCCGTTACTTCCCGGATTCAAATTTTATCTTTACCAAAATAATTTCATCAGACAGATGACAATAATGATACGGCAACTATTTCGTTTACTTAAGACTTTTATTTCGGTGTTAATCTTTATATTTTACAACATTTGAGCCTGTCAAAACATGCGTCAGTAAATTTGCTTTAGAGTTTTAGCTGTAATATATCGCAGATTCAAAACGTTCTCACCCGACCGATCTGGCGATTACACCTTCGGGATGTCACTGACACAAGAACGTGATCAGTTCACTTCTTGATTGATCCATGCGATCTCCCAGAGAGGGGAGGCTCCATTGCAACAGCATCACGAGCAACAGCAACAGAGACAACGAACCCGATGAATATCCCTTCACAGACGAGAGCCGACATCTCGTAGAGACTTCAACACAGGCTGAGCGATTTTTGACTAGAAGATGAAGGGGACGATCAACGGATCGAAAGGTGCCGAGGCACCCTGCTAGATCATCAACTCATGGCTTCTGGAACGAGGGGGGATGTAAACATCACAGGTGAAATATAACAATCAACGGGAAAATTTCCCCCGGAACCAATCCGTATCGAGACTCGGCGGCACTAGAATCAACGTAACATTTGAAAAATTTACATATTCATATGAACATAGAATATTGTAGAACTATGGCATTCAGCATCTGGCAGCATAAAAGATCGTAAACATGGCGGTACATGATCTCGCCGATCGATCCCGGAATCAATGTAAAGGTAATAAAAATATAAAAATGACTAGAAAAGGACCATTTCCGACAAGGCCTAAATGGTAATGTTACAAAAAGGCACCGCACCAGGCTTCAGCTTGATTTCGTAATTCCCCCTTCAGTTCTCCAAGTCCATTGAAAATTCATGGAAATTCCTTTTCCGGGTTGATTTGAGTTAGGTTTGAGCCATCACTCATTGAGTCTGAATCAATTTCAGTTGGAAGCAATGCTCTCTTGACAATTGCGGACGATCGGGTACCTTGATCCCATAGACTTTGCAGATGTCGAGGCAGGCTGACTTTCAAGTTAGTTGGCACTCGAACATTCCCTTGACGTTCAAGTTCGCTGCACCAGGTCTCGAAAGATTCCGGTCAGGTGGCTTGAGTTTTGAGGGGTGGGGAATCAGTTTTTCTTTCGTCTATAGAGACTAGCTGGGATGACTGAAGTTACCAGACAAGACCCAGACTCTGTCCCTTGAGGGATATAAGCCTTTTACCCGACAGTGGCTGGGATGACTGTCACATCTGCTCCTGAATCTAGCAGAAAGTCAATTTTGACATTTCCAACTAAGATGTCTTCTTCCCAAGTCTCTTTGCGTGATGATACGGATGATACCAAGTAGCCAGGGAATGACCTCGACCTCTTCGTCCTGACTTTATGCAATGATGTTAATAGCTGCCCTCAAATTGCACACTCTAGCAAAGTGATTTTTCTTACCGCACCTATGGCCCATAGTGTCCTTGGCTGGACAGGAATTGTTGTCATGAAACTTTGCTCATCTGCACCAAAAACAAAGGAGAAGCAGTAGCTTCCATTTCTACTGCTGGTCTGGCCCTGTTTTTCCTTCGTTGATTGCTCTTGTTTCTCAGACTCTGAGCCATGGCTTCCTTGTTGATTCCTATAACCCTTGCCGGGTTTCTGGCTGGCTCTGAGCTAGTTCTCAATGTAGGGTTATATATCTCCTCTTGCTGCTTCTAGACCGATTTGTATTGTCTTGCCATGGTCGTAGCTCTCTCCAGCATTATACCTTGCTCCAGCTCAAGCTTTTCAGACAATCTTTGGTCACTGACACTCACGACAATATTGTCGCGAATCATCTCTTCTCTGAGAGCTTGATACTTGCATGATTCAGCTAGCACACAGAGAGCAGAGAAACTCCTCCACTGGTTCTTTGAAGTGTTGGAAATTATTGTACTGGTAAACAAAACTTAACTTTTTTCTTGTTTCTTTGATCAAATATGGTCATTCTTATAGTATTTTCCCCCACTGATTCTGAATCTGCTTTCAGACTTTGTGTGTCAGGCATAGTTTTTGAGTAACAAACGTTTAAAATTTTGAAAAACGTATATTTTTCACATTTGCTCACAACTTAAAATAGCTTAAATTCTAATATTAATGGCGGTTCAGAAGGTATTTTTACATGATGAAGACCGAGTACAAGGGCAATGACTTTCAAATCTCCGCAAAAGTGCCAGGCATGTCTTTCATATACTGAACCATCCGTAATTTCATGTCTCCTTCATGTGGGTCCCGTAAGCGATGCGAATGGAGGGGTTTTCGTTACTGTTGTGCAAAAGTACTGCTTTCAAGCTGGTTTTAGAGGAATCTATGAATAACCTCCACTCCAGGGGATTATACTGATGCCCCAATGCAACGTACAGAGCATCAACATCATTGCAATAGACTAAGTCGTCTTCCTTCGAAAAAAGATGCTGAAATTGTTTTTGTCGACGAGCAAACCTTGGACATTTTGGTCAGGAATTCCCTAGAAAGGGTGAAAGGGACCCGTAATTCCCTTGTCCCCATGGCTAGCACATGATCAGAGGTATTTCAAAAGAATCTTGATGATCTTGGCCTTGAAACTTGATCCGATTATCATATATCACTTTATTTCACTTCCGATACAACATGAATGTGAAAATTCACACTTTTTAGGGTCATCAGCTGGTTGGATCACTTATTTTGCTAAGTTTTGCCAGAAATATGAATGCGTATCCCCAATTGAAATATGTTACGAAACATTTTAGTAAAATAACATTCAAAGAGTATCATGGATAGAGTAAACATTCAAACATCATTTCCCAAGTTTTTGAAATGTGCACATTCATGTTTCTAGCATAAAGTGGGGGGACAATGCAGTTGGACTATATGTTGTGTAGCACATTTAGTGATTGATTGCCATTGTGAAATCTTGATAGAACGATCTTACAATGTGCTGGTTGACTAAAGATCGTTTTCTGTGGTTTTCTAAGTTCAAAGTGCAAATGCGAGTTGGTTTTTATTTCCCCAAAAAGAAGTCTTGCCTTAGCCAGCAACAGGTACAATGTGAGTTTTTACTGCCAATTGTTACAATGCCTAACTCCAACAAAATGTTTATTTCACGAGTAAAATTCCACCTAAAAACTGTTATTTTGCCAATATTTTTCCAAACAGCACTACAATTTTCTCTTCTTTTTATCCCATTTTCTAAAACTTTTTTGTTTTAGCAGCCAAATTGAACTGACAAAATGCCAGCAGGGATAACCCTAATAAAATTTGAAGAAAAAAAACTAATATTCACCCATCACCATTTTCTCATTTCCAATTTAGAACAGGCATCACTTCCCGAAAATGTTTTTCTTCCTAACAAACCGAACAACATTCAGTGATTTTATGGATTGAAAACTGGCTCTGTCCCTGTGAGCTAGGTACTGTGAAAGAGAGGTAGTCCACGACAACTGTAAAAACACATTTCTACAGCAATTTGGTTTCCATATTGATTGATTTAAGCACCATCTTCTCAGTTATGGAAGTAAATTGACCAACACAATAATGGTCCAACACCATAAATAATAGGCCATGATTTAGTTTACCATCATGGGCATAAAGTGACTGTGGTGAAATGAAAGAAATCCTCGGATTCTCTTCATCTTATGCACTGGTGGTGCCAATCTTTATGTGACTGAAGAAAACCAACATATTTAATTTTTTGTGAGAATGGCAGACTCAAATATCTAAATTTATTGCATAAAACAGCTATTTCATCAACTATAACACAGCAACTTTATAGTCATTTTCGGATTTGATGGATTGGATTGGACAACACTACTCTAATGGAGCAGTCCATCAAAGTTTATTTGGTCAGGAAAGCAAAAGTCAAGGACTAGTTAAAAAAGTCAAATGAATTTTCCTTTCAGTATGCTTTGAGCACCCTGCATCATCAAAACCTTTGTAATCAAACTACTGTACCATTGATTCTAATGGCTACCAAGGAAGCAGAAATCAGTAAGACTGAAATGCTGATATTCACAAACAGCATATCAAACTTGGTAGCTGTTGTGACATAAAATGATGGCAGATAAGAGAAAGCTTCTTCACAAAAACCTGCATGTGCAACTCTCGTGTACTCAGTGGTGAATTCCACATCTAACACAAACTACCAAGACATTGATTGCGCTTTTCATTTAAGAAAGTATGTTTTTTATAGTATTTTGCATTTGCGTGCCAGTTTACCATTTTATATTAATAAATTGGATCAAATCTATTCTCATAGACAAAAAGTTGAAGTTTTCAAAGAATTGTCTAGTATTTTTATGGAAGATGACAATCAGTTAAACTCCAGGAAATTATTAACTGAGGTATTTTTCATGTTTTATACTTTCTAAAATGGTTTACCATAATGTTATTTATCTTTAAGTTTAAAATATTTCAAAAACACAAAGTTTTGTTAATTCGGGGAAGCTCTAGTCTATAGGGTGATTCGCTACTGCATTTACAAACTTCTTCTCGGATGGCCGCGGCTGCTACAGATATTCATGCAAGAGATATGACCCTATCCTATTCTTTCTTTTAAACTGAGCACAACTCTGGTCCTATCACCATGGGTAATTGATAAGCAAGTGAGTTGTGCCAGAAGGGGGAGTGTATCTAGTATTATGCATGAATTTCACTGCTGGCATTTATGTATGTTTCAAATTGTGAGTGAAGTGTAATGATTGAATATTTGTACCATTGTAGTCCTGTTGCTCTCTGTGGCAAGAAATTTCATCAGGAGATCAGCTTGTATTCACACCTTGAAGTTGGAAACTACAGGAAACCAACTTCAGCAGACCACCACTGTGATGCCAGTGGATTGTGTTCAGACTGCAGTAGCTGTACGTGCTGCTTAGGGTATGGGTGCAGTTGGTTTGAGTTCAGGAACCTCCAGATGGTAGTTTTTGAGAAGACCACAGCAAGTATCAATTGTTCATGAGCTGGCACTTAGATTGTCATATGTTAAACCACAAGTGCATTTTGTACATATTTCTCTGCAGAACTTCTAACGAATGGGAAGTGGGTGTATGTGTTGTGAACCTAACATGAAGTTTATTTCTATGTGTTGCGTGTTATGTGTAGTGTAGCCATCTGCCATCAATTTTTCTAACTATGAGTGAAGTGTAATGATTGAATAATTGTATCATTGTAGGCCTTTTGCTCTCTGTGGCAAAATGGGGAGATTGACTCGCATTCGTGCCTCAAAATTGGGAACTGGATTGTCATCTGCATGATGAAACACCATCTCTTCCATTTCAGGGGTATGTGTCTTTCGTCCCAAATACATAGAATGTCTCTCAAAGGAACCAGTTTCACATAATCTTTGATGTAGCCATTACATAATTTCCAAATCTCCCTTATTTTCCAGGAGGTTCCCAAATTTCTACTTCATCTCCACGACTCCAGAAAATTTTTCATATCTTGTAAATTTTGACCATGGTTGCAAAAAATCCCTGCTTTTGGGGGAAAAAATTATTCCCAAAGAATTTACTTGGAAAAATGGAAAAAAGACTTGATTTCATTTTTGTTGGGGGGAGCATCAACCACCCCCCATATCTCCGCCCATGAACCATATGTCCCGTTTCAGGCCCAATGGCAATTTTTTTGTAGATGAGACAAGATTTAATTTGAGAGTAGTAATGGCAGGTAATTTAATCTACTGGTCGGTGATGATATGTGACTTGATGCTGGTCGGTGATGATATGTGACTTGGTGCTGGTCGGTGATGACTTGTACGATGTCACATTTTTGAAAAGGGGAAATATCCCTTTTTTCAATTTTACTTTCATTATGAAAAATCCCTATACCTCTTTCAAAAATCCCTGTTGTATTCATTTTTGTACGGAATTCGGATCAGCACAAAAACCTCCCTAATTCTCATTCTCTAAAGTTGGCAACTATGCCATACAAACCTGGTGGTGTAGAATACGCCTGCCTCATCAGGTAGCACTCCCAGTACAGGTGCACAGCAGCTCCATATGCTAGATGGATATCTGTTAACACCACATTTATGAAACCTTTCATCCTATTATCTTGATGTTTGGTTATCAGATGACAGTTTGCCTGCACAGATGTTTTACCGATTCTCCGACAATGCCTTCTATCACATGATGAATACATTTTCACCTTGCATTGTGTTTTCTGATTTGGATTCGTCTGAGTCACCTACTACTCACAGAAGTTTGCACATGCAATAGTGAATCACCCTGCATAAAACATAGTTTTTAACGATCATTCTGCTTTTTTTCTTTTCCTAACAAAACTGATAATAAAATTCTTTGATTTTTTTCTATGTATGACTACAAAATAAAAACTTCACAACATACTAACAAAAATTGTTACTTTTGTATTTTGTTAACAGCTAAACAATTCATGCATATTACTCACCTTTAGGGCTGATTCAATTAATCGGGTTGACTAATTGATCAATTGTTAATCATGGTTAAAAATTATTGTTGAGTTAATCGACTCAATCAATCTGATTAATATTCTATCAATATTTTTATTTGATGTTTATAATTTAATTTTATTTATTTAACGAAACTGATCAGATGTCTTAAATTATTTTAATATGGTTTTGGAGACCATACTTACAGAGGGACATTGACTTGGTCGAGGAGGTACAGAGAAGAGCCACACATGCTCTTGATGGCACACAGGGCTTAAGCTACGAAGAGAGACTTAATTGTTTGAAAATGTTTACATTGAAAGATCGCAGATATTGGGAGATATGATCAAAGTGTTTAAAATTTGCAACAGGATGGATAAAATAGACCATGAGTTATTAATACATCGTGAATCAACTGCTTTGACAAGGGGACTCCAGTATCGATTGGTGAGGGACAATTCTAGGCTTTTTGTTTGTCGCAGGGAGTTTTTCTCTTATAGGGTTGTGAATAAATGGAATAGCTTACCTCCAGGGCTACCAATTTGAAACACCCAAGACAAGAAAGACAAGACCAAAATTTATCGTTTCCACTGTAAGTAGTAATTTTCATATTCGAGAAAAATCAGCTCCTCCTTCCATTTGGGAACAGTTTCTAGGGAGCTTGAAGGTCAAAAATAGTTTCAAATCAGTGATTAACCTAAATTAACCAATTTTCTAAAATACGACAAGATCCAAGTAAAGAAATTCTAGGATTTGACAAATATGTTCAGAACATTTGCTTCAGAGCGGGCATCCTTAATTTCTTAATTGATTCCTTTTATTTGTTTACATTAGGTGAATAGGTTTGTAAATATATATATATATATATTTTGGGGCTGTTGAATAGTCTTTATTTGTTAACTAGGAGAAGACTCTTTAATTGCTTCATTATGAGGACTTGAAGGAATCGACTAGGAGTAGAGGCTTAAAGTCCAATCTGCACCTTCTCATGGTGCAGCCTGTAAGTAACCATGTTTAACACATGGTGAACGGACGCCAATGGGCTTCCTCCAACCTCCACTGGCCAGCATGGAGGATTACGGCCAAAAAGAAATATAAACTCTTTCTATGAACTAAGGCCCTCAGTCCCCAGCAGTCTGAGTGTCCCTGGTTACGGCAGCAACCAGCAAGACATGAAGACAGAGGGTGCTAAGAATCTCTGAGTTAGACCAGGCTACCATAAGGCCGAACACATACTGGAGATGTGAGCGGAGAGGTATGAGAGTGCGGCGAAAACAAATGTACTGTTTTGTTCTGTGACTCACATACTCGGGCAGCGAGACAAGGAGGAGAAAGAGGCAGCTCCAAGAGGTACGCAACCCTTTCAAGCCGGTTTGTTTTCATCGCGAGGTTAAATCAGACGCTATTTGGGGATTGGTCAGTTTTCTCCCCTTTTTTTTTCTCCTCGTTCTCTTGGAAAAAAAAGAAAACTTCTGAGGGGGGATCATCATCATCACACCCATTTGGTTTGGAGGGGGTGTTTCGGATGTTTTTCCATTTTTGGCACTCTCTCTTCTTTTCGATTCCCATGGTGCTTAACCCAGTCTATCCTAATTTAAAAGTTTGACGATTGTTGTGGTAGCATTTTACGGATTAATTCCCCCCCCCCCCCGTCATTTTTTTAGACATGAATATTTTTCAAAATTTTACTGGGACTAACGAGATAGATATTTCGTAAATTTCCGTCCATCCCATTGCACTTTTTGCAAAGGGTGGCAAATTTCTGTCGGAAACTGGGAAACCACTATAAAATCATAAGTTATATACCACTATAAATCATAAGTTATATACCACTATAAATCATAAGTTATATACCACTATAAATCATAAGTTATATACCACTATAAATCATAAGTTATATACCACTATAAATCATAAGTTATATACCACTATAAATCATAAGTTATATACCACTATAAATCATAAGTTATATACCACTATAAATCATAAGTTATATACCACTATAAATCATAAGTTATATACCACTATAAATCATAAGTTATATACCACTATAAATCATTATGCAGTCGCTGGGGCGGAAAAACCCTGTCCTCCCCACAAACACATAAAAAATCTTTTAGAAAGAAAACTTTATCTATGTACTGTCTATACCAGCTGTTCTCAACCAGTGATCCACGTGCGGCATTCTATTGGAATGCCCAGTGATCCAGTGAATTTGCAACAGCGGAAGCCAGAGATAAATCCAGAATTCAGTCTGCGTCCCCCACTAAAAATCTGGGTATTGGGTCCCTGCTGCTGGATGGGGGGCCCTGGATTTCATTCGTTGTAAAATTGATAAAAATTTAAAATTTTTGTGGCCCCTCACCGGGGAGATGTCCGACAAGTCTCCAAGTCGGGGCCCCATGGAGATGTTGACAGGTTTCATTTTGGGTGTCCCTTGATGAATCTCATTGATTTTTGTTGTTTAACAATGTAAAATTTGCAACACATCGGTAGCCCGAGATAAATCCAGTCTGGGCCCCACTAAAATTCAGCGAATTGGAGTCTGGGGACCCCCATGGGCAAGTTTTCTGGGGGTACTTGATGAATCACATTTGTTTTTTGTTGTTTTCTTATTATAATATTCGCTTCTTCAGTAAGCTGGTGCTTTCACATGTCCCTTTCCATAGTACGCTGATGAAGTGGGACGAAATAAACAAGATATGTTGTGATGAGAAGAGGGGGGGGAGGGGTTTTTCGCCAAATGCGACAGGGGGGGCAGAGCTCCCTAGTATATATATATATATATTTGTATGTATATATACCATTTTTAGTGTATTTTCAAAAGCCCCCCCCCCCCTCGAATGACGGCCCTGGATTTGTCAACACGTTGATGGATTAGCAGGGGTTCTCAAACTGTGCGCGCCAACCTTTGTCAGGGGTGCAACTTCGCAGTGGTCTTGACAAAGGTTTTTCAAAGAAATGCTTTTCTTACAACTGCTCTTCACATAGACGTACGCAGAATTTTCTCGGGGGGGTGGGGGTTCAGATATGTTTTTCCTTCTGGGGGGGTTTACGTTTTTTCCGTCAAAATTACACTATAATCTTGGCTTAAGGTGGGAGTGTTAGAACCCCAAATCCCCCCTTTGCGTATGCCAATGGCTCTTCATAAGAGAAAAGGGCGGCGCGGTTGGAAAATGTTTGAGATTGAGAACCCGTTTTTTAGGAAAACGGATAAACACCGTGATGATTGCTCATCACTTACTAACACTGTCGAAACACGGTTTCTGTTTTTTTCTCTTTTATTTTATTGTACTGAATATCTGTTATTTACGTGGATTTGAATTGGAATGCCTTGTGTTATGAAAGAGACACGAGCTTTTTTCTGATACAAATAATGAACATCTCACACACAATACATATCTCTATTTCTCACAAAATCGAAGCCAGTTTATTGCATCATCTGTGCGTTCATTGAAATTGGTTATGCATAGAACATGCCGGATAAAAGCAGTGCCGTCTTAAGGCATGGGCCCACCAGGGCACGACCCGGGAGCAGGGCCGTCTTAAGAGCTTCATGGGCCTCCGGGCCAAGTGATTTTTCTGAGGCCCTACCAGGCAAATTCTTTAAAATTTCAACCAGATCTCATTTTTGTGAGGCCCCTTTCCTCTTGAGGCCCCCGGGCCGTGCCTTAAGACGGCACTGCCCGGGAGACCTCAAGATAAATAAGGCTTCACAAAAGAGAGATGTGGTTGAGATTTTCGAGAATTTGCCTGGTAGGTAGGCCCTCAGAAAAATCATTTGGCCCGGGGGCCCATGATGCTCTTAAGATGGCCCTGCATATAGGAGGAATCTATAACTCTGGGATGTCATAAATAATGGATCCACTCTGATAATTTGTGATTAACGACCACGTATACATTTATCGCTAATAACAATCATTTTCATAGTGATACGCTGGCCATAAAAAAATTACAGTTGCGTCATGGAGGTGTATGGATAACTTCTCGTTTCATCTCATTAATGGTGATATTTTCTTTAGAAAGTATTAAAATAAGCTTCTGGGGATTATAGGCATGTATTTTTATTCAGTGTCTAACTAATTCTGTTGTCTCTTGATTGAAGTATAATTACTTAAATCTTTATGCAGTAATATTATAATATAATAATATTATGCAATAATATTCGAAACAACGGTTTGATACAAGAAGTCATTAAAAACATATATCAGGACTTGTAGTCTTTTGAGGATTAACGGGTTTATTGCAGCGCTTCTCAAACTTTTTTGACCCACAGAGCCCTTTCGGGTATGTAATTTCTATGGCGGCACCCCGGACGCCTATTTTTTATTTATTCATCAAAGTTTCTGACCTATTTTTATTATTCAAAAATATTAGTAATTATTTTTTTCAAATTTACTGGTTTTTTTTATTTATTTTCCTCGCGTAGCCACGGGGCCCTAAGGGCTCTACGGAGCACTGGTTGAGAACTGCTGGTTTATTGGAATCCTCCAATATTGCCAAACTGATTGATTTGGCATGAACAGGCTGGTAGGGTTACTAGTTGGCAAGATGTCACTTTTCCTGCTCAAAGGCTTTTCTTCTTTACCCTTCAGAACGCCTGCGGTCATTTTCGCTCTCTCCGCCTCGTCAGTATGTGAGGGGACATCGAGATGAGCATCGATGTATTTTCTCTTTTTAAATCGCTCGCTTTGTTCGACTCCCCAGTATGTGTTCGGCCTAAGATGATGACCTTGGCCATGATCTCTTTCTTCAGAAAATAGTTTGCAGGAGTTGATAGAAGAACTGGAAAAAATAAATTGGGACATCTTATGCATCTGTGAAGTAAGAAAAAAGGGAGAGGAGAAAATCGAACTTGCCAGTGGACATATATTATATATTTTACTATAGAGGAGCAGATAATGGAAGAACCAGTGGAGTAGGATTTCTCATTCATAAAAAGTGGAAAAATCACATCGTTGAGTTAGATAGTACATCTGATAGAGTTGCAAAGTTGGTTATGAAAATATCAAGCAGATACCGGATACAGATTACACAAGTCTACACACCAACAACAAGCTATTCTGAGGAAGAAGTAGAAGACTTTTATGAAGAATTAGACGAGTTGCATAGTAAAGGAAACCATATCAAAATAGTAATGAGTGACTTCAATGCCAGAATTGGAGAGAGAAGAAATGGTGAAAGCTCAGTTTGAAGTCATAGTTACAGTGTACGAAACGACAGGAAACAGACTTGTCGAATTTGCAGAGAGCGAACAGTTATGCATCATGAATTTATTTTTTAAGAAGAAACCCCAAAGAAAGTGGACATGGAGAAGCCCAACTGGAACAAGTGAGACAGACTACATCCTATCTAATAAGAAGCATATGATCCAAGACTGCGGTGTTCTTAACAAATTCAATACAGGAAGTGATCATCGACTGGTGAGATGTAGAATAAGGCTTAACACTAGAATGGAAAGAGCGAAACTTATCTAAAGCAGTGTTTCTTAACCTTTTTTTGCCCATGGCCCCCCCTTTGAACCATATTTTTTTCTTGTGGCTCCCCTGTCTTACCCAGAGTTTTCAACTCTCATCTAGAAGCAAGACACTTTATATGTATTGAAATGATTTTTTTTCAGTGAATTTATACTGAATGAAAATTTTGCAAAGAAAATTGGCCTCCAGACCACTAGCCTGGTATATATTGATCTCCCCGCTAGTCAGAGTTCTATCAGAACCATCTCAACATTATGGGGCCTCCACCTTAGGCAAAGTGATGCTATGGTAGTCCCATACTTTAGCTGGAAATAAACAGCCTACATATTTCCTACTTATTTTCAAAATTAATATTGTACTATACAAAATATCATAAGGTGGGGTCACTTATGGGCATGAGGCCCCTGGACATGACCCCTCACAAGAGTGGGACTGACAGAGCTACAGCCCGGGGCCTTTTCATATAGAGAAAAGGGGGGGTCTGAAAAATTTAGCCGGGGACTTGAGAAAAACCCCATCCTAGGGAACTTGTTGCAAAATGTAGGTGGTGAGGCCTGGGTGAGTCCATGCCCTAAAGGAGGCCCTAGTTTTATGGGTGGTTTTGTTGGATTCTCTCTCTCACTGTAAGTGTTAGTCACTAACATAAAATCTTTATTTCTCCACACCTTATTTTTCTTCTCAGCTCTCCAAACCACCTGTCATGGCCCCTTTCTCCATTTTCTTCCGTGGCCCCCTTGAAGTATCCCAGTACCACAAGGGGGCCATATGACCCCCGGTTGAGAACCACTGATCTAAAGTGCAAAAACTGTCATCGATATGGTAAAGTTTCAAGAACATAGATATAAATTCCAGTTAGAGCTGAAGAACTGATTTGATTTGCTATATAACACCACGGGATGGACACTGTGTCACCATGATGAATAAAACTTTAACCACTACCCTAAAAGAAGTAGCTGGAGAAAAAGAAATCAAACTGGTGGAGAAAATAACAGAAGAAACAAAGCAACTGTTGAAAGACCTCTCTCTCTCACACTCTCACTGTAAGTGTTAGTCACTAACATAAAATCTTTATTTCTCCACACCTTATTTTTCTTCTCAGCTCTCCAAACCACCTGTCATGGCCCCTTTCTCCATTTTCTTCCGTGGCCCCCTTGAAGTATCCCAGTACCACAAGGGGGCCATATGACCCCCGGTTGAGAACCACTGATCTAAAGTGCAAAAACTGTCATCGATATGGTAAAGTTTCAAGAACATAGATATAAATTCCAGTTAGAGCTGAAGAACTGATTTGATTTGCTATATAACACCACGGGATGGACACTGTGTCACCATGATGAATAAAACTTTAACCACTACCCTAAAAGAAGTAGCTGGAGAAAAAGAAATCAAACTGGTGGAGAAAATAACAGAAGAAACAAAGCAACTGTTGAAAGACCGGAGAGAATTTCAGATTAAGAAGAATGACCCTAAATCAAAAGTGGAATATGCAGAACTTTGTAAAACAGTACGAAAGCAAATTACAGAAGATGTCAGGAAGTTTAATTGTGATATTGTAAAGAAAGTATTGGAAGATAATAAGAGCTTAAAATCAGCAAAACAAAAACTGTGTGTTGGGAGAAAAGAAATTTTTGCACTAAAAAAAGATGGAACCATCACAAAAGATGGAAATGAAATCATTAGTATTGTTGAGGAATTTTATAATACTCTATACAAACATGAAGAACAGGATCGGGACAGAGGAAAGGGAGAAGTAAGAAAAGAAAATGGAGCAAAATTTGTGCAAGTAGCTCCTGTGCTGAAAGAGGAAGTCTACAAGGCTATAAGATGTATGAAAGAAGGGAAATGCCCAGGCGAAGATGGGATTTCAATAGACATTATCCAAGAAGCAGGAGAAGAATTTGCCAGTATGCTAGCTGCTTTGTTCACAAATTGTCTTATAAAATCAGATGTGCCTGAAGATTGGAATAACACAATAATGGTTTTTCTTTACAAAAAGGGTGGAAAAGAGGATATCAAGAACTATCGACCAATCAGTCTCTATCAGTAATTTATAAAATCTTCAAAAACGTGCTGACATATAGGCTTGAATCTAAACTGCACAAAGCTCAACCAAAACAACAAGCAGGATTTCGAAGTGGATTCAGTACAATGGATCACATCCAAACAACCAGGGAAGTTATAGAAAGACACAAGGAATACGAGTTACCATTGTGTATGGCCTTTATTGATTTTGACAAAGCATTTGACTCTGTCTTCACATCTGCTGTTGTTGTTAAAGCTCTAGATGTAATTGGGCTAGAGAAGACCTACATCACACACACAATATCATCAAGAAATTATATGACGAAGCAACTGCAACGATTCATTTGGATAAAGGAAAAGCAAAGACTAAAGTTGGAAAAGGAGTCAAAAACAGGGTGATACTATCTCACCGAAACTCGACTGCTGTTTCAGAAGAAGTATTCAGAAAACTGGATTGGGATAAAAAAGGAATTAAAATAAATGGAGAATTTCTCAACCATTTGCATTTCTCAACCAGTAATCCAGACGAACTAAAATAAATGATGCCAGAACTGGCGAAGCAAGTATTCAGGTGGGCTTGAAAATGAATCTGCAGAAGACTAAAGTTATGTTCAACCCCTTTGCGTTGAAGAGGACAATCTTGCTAAACAACACAGAGATAGAAGTAGAAAGCTATGTATACCTGGGACAAGAAATTACCATGGGCAACGGAATCATTAATGAAATAAACAGAAGAATCAGGATTGGATGGAGTACTTTTGACAGAAACTGTGTAATTCTGAAGAGTCACATGCCATTATGCCTGAAAAGAAAACTGTTTAACCAGTGTGTGCTACCAGCATTGACTTATGGAGCTGAAACATGGACACTCACAAGCAAGACTATACAGAGGCTACAGACAACACAAAAGAGCATGGAAAGATGTATGCTAGGCATCACAAGGAGAGACAGAAAACAAATCACTTGGATAAAGAACCACACAAAGATATATGATATCATGGATAGAATTAAATGTTTAAAATGGAAATGGGCTTTATATATTGCAAGAAGACAGGACAACAGATGGACCACAAGTATTCTAGATTGGTACCCTGTGGTATTAAACGTGCGAGAAAGCATGCCCATGCAAGATGGATTGACAAGATCGGGAAATTGGCTGGAGTCAACTGGATGGCTAAAGCTTCAGACAGAGCAAAATGGAAAAATTTAGAGGAGACCTTCATCCAGCAGTGGATTGAAAATGGTTGATGGTACAAATACAACACCACAACAGGCAAAATGCCCAGCGAGGTGGCTGAGAAAAAGATGGCCATAACAAATATGGATGTCATATATTTCAAAAATAAAGCAACCCAATTAAAAATGTAATAAGAAACATTATAAACAATATATACACATGATAAAATATTATACAATGCCCATAAAGAATACTTATGGTTGTCTTATTCTAAGTATGAATAGCTTCTCGATTTACCCCAACATGTTTATCGTATTTCTTTTTAAACGTATCAATTGCGTTACAATTTACTACCTCCGGGGTAAGCTATTCCATTTATTGACAACCCTATTAGAGAAAAATTCCCTGCGACACCATAGCCTTGCATTGTCCCTTACTAATCGATACTGGTGTCCCCTTGTAAAAGCAGTCGATTGGCAGTGTACTAAAAGTTCATGGTCCATTCTATCCATCCCATTGAAAATTTTGAACACTTCGATCATATCTCCTCGACATCTGCATTCATCCAATGTAAACATATTCAAAAAATGAAGTCTCTCTTCATAACTCAAGCCTCGTGTGCCAATAAGGACACGCGTAGCTCTTCTCTGCACTCCTTCAACCAAGTCTATATCCCTCTGTAGGTATGGTCTCCAAAACCTTACAGCATACTCCAGTCCAGGACGAACTAAGCCTCGAAAAAGCGGAAGAATGACTTTAGGAGAACGCGAAGAGACCTTTTTGAAAATGAGACCAAGCATTCTATTCGCTTTTTTGACCACCGCTGAACAATGTTCAGAAAACCTAAGTCGCTTGTCAATGAGAATTCCCAAATCGGTGACCCCAGTTGCATCCGGGATAGTGACACCATTCAACTCGTCAGAGAACCGTGGGTTGCTCGAACCAAAATGAGAGACAATGCACTTATCAACGCTAAACATCATGCTCCATTCTTTTGCCCATGCTGCAATCCTGTTTAAGTTGGTCTGGAGCAATTCCCTTTCTCTATGATTCCCGAGTACCCCCATTAGCTTCACATCATCTGTGAATTTGCTAGTTATCCCATTGATACCCTGATCAAGTTTATCGATAACAAGTGAAAAAACATGGGGCCAAGGACACTTCTCTGAGGAACTTCACCTGTGACGCCTGTCCGACCAGAGAATTCCCCGTTCACCATAACTCGTTGCGACCTATCACTTAACCACGATTCTATCCAATTCAGAAAGTTGCCCCCAGTTCCAATCTCGTGTAAACACTTCAAGAGTTTACCATGTTGGACCCGATCGAATGCCTTCTGAAAATCAAGGTAAACAACATCTACATTTTTGCTCTTACCCAAAGCCCTAGTCACGTGATCATAGAAGCAAAGCAGGTTAGTTAAACATGACTTCCCCTTCCTGAACCCATGCTGGTTATCAGACAATACATTATTCTCATCTATCCACTTCACAAACTGCCTTTTGATAATAATTTCCAAAATTTTTGAGAGGGAGCTCGTCAAACTCACTGGACGATAATTGGACACAGCTTCTCTACTACCCTTCTTAAATATCGGAACAACATTAGCAAGTTTCCAATCCCTTGGGACGATACCGTCAGCAACACTACTCCTGTATATCTGTGCAACTGGCCCTAACTATTCATTAGCACATTCCCTGAGGACCCCGGGGATATATATCATCTGGTCTTGGTGCTTTGCTCGCACATATATTTTTTAGAAGATTTAGGACCTCCACATCTTCCACTTGAATATCGTTGAGGATTTTATTTCCCCATGCAACACCCGTATATTGAATATCATTATCTCTGTTAAAAACCAACGCGAAAAAGTCATTGAAAGCACTGCAAATTTCAACATTGCTCTCTAACCTAGACCCTCCTATCGAGAGGGGGCCAACTGTCCCCTTGCATCCATTATTGACGTATCGAAAAAATTATTTCGGATCAGAGCCAATGTTATCTGCCAACCTAGATTCAACTTCCTTTTTACTATCCCTTATCGCTTTCTTCAACGCTCTTCTTTTATCAGTAAACAATGATAGGTCACCTTGTCCACTTTTATACTCCCTGAATGCTCTTTTCTTTTCAATATAGAGGTTACGCACGCTATCCGTGAACCATAGAGGGTGCGATGTTCGAACACGCTTTTTTCGAACATAGGGTATGACAAAAATTGTTTTTTCGGGTTCGAAGACTGTCGTCCGTTTGAGTTAGTTCTCAACGTTTCCCCAATACTAGTGGTTGGCATCATCAGGAGAATTGATAAACTGGATCAAAGTCAAGTTTTTCGGAGTCTCAGGTTGTATTTATGCACATAAGTGGCTTGAACTACACTATTGTTTTGCGATTGGTCAGTTGATTCTATAGCTGGCAGCGTATTGTAAACAGTTATTATGCTGGTAGAACCTGATTGGCCGAGAGATGTGGAGTTATCTGATTGGCTGTTGTCGTCATTCTGTTGCTGGATCTTGAAGGGGAAGGTTCTTGTTATTCAGAGAGCTGGTGTCCAGGATCTGCTCAATTTCAAAGTTTCTTCTCTTCTATTGTAGCTGTTTTTGTGCTTGTATATTTCAATAGCCTCTCTGTAGATTCGTGGGAAGAAGTGGTCAACATTAGCTATTACCTGTGTTTTGCTGAACTGTACACTGTGGTTGTCTTAAAGCGCATGCTCTGCCACCGCCGACTTTTCTGTTTGGCACATTCTGCAGCATCGTTCGTGCTCTTTTATTCTCGTGGCCACAGATCTTTTTGTGGTTCCAATATATACCTGACCACAGGTGCATGGTATTCCGTAGATCCCCGGTGTTGATAGAGGGTCACGGTGGTCTTTTGCTGATCGCAGCATTTCACATATTTTTCTGGTTGGTTTGAAAATGGTCTTTATATGATGTTTTTTCATGACCTTGAGAACTAACTCAAACGGACGACGGTCTTCGAACCCGAAAAAACAATTTTTATCAAATGATGGCCGCGAAAACCTTATCAACTATTTATAGGGTATGACGTCGTGCAAAACAGAGGACAGCTTCATACTAAATTCTTCCCATTGACTTACCACCCCTACTGATTCCAACTGGTCTTTGAAAACTTCCGCTAACCTTCCTCTCAGAACATCAAAGTTAGTTCTTCGATTACAAGGAACATGTCTTTTGTTATCAACCTCACCCGAGGAAAAGTTACAGTGAAATCTGATGATGTTTTTTTAATCACATTAATTAATTAAAAAATATGTACCTGTACTATGTTTGTTATAAAGTGTTAGCATTTGAAAATTTTAATTAAAATTCACTTAATTGATTAAAATTTTTTGATTAACCAGTTAAAAATTTTAATTGTTTCTCAGCCTTACTCAATTTCTAATAAATTATATTTACAATTCAACATCGATTATCCGAACACATCGGGACTGAAGGGTGTTCAAAAAAGTGAAAAATTCGGAAAATTGATTTCAAAACTAATTTGATAATGCAAAGGAATAATTTGAAATTCAGCGACAGAACCTTAAAATAATAAAATTTAACCGACTCATTCTGAAAAGTAAATGAAAAAGGTAGTGTATCACAAAAGAAAAAATGATAAAACAAGTACATATATGCATTATAAATAGCACCATAACGCCATTAAAACATTTAAAAAAAAAGAATCTTTCTTTAATTGCTGCAACTTGCTTATGACATTTTGCAGCCTCATCCCTAATAGTTCTAATAACACTAACAATTGAAGTGGGTCAGCGTTAGGCCGCGATTCTAACCACGCAAGACATTTTGTGAAACACTGTTCTGCCTCACTGTGTGTTATTACATCTGCCATTGGTTCATCTTCATCACTTTCACAGTCACCCTAATCAACTTGATTGTTCCCTTTCATAATTATTTCTCCATCATCCAAAAATTGATATCCCGGATCGTTATTATCAATTTTCAACCACTGAGACACATCGTCTTCATCACAGGACTGGAATAAAGAGAGTTCTTGAAGCATATCTAAGCATTCTTTTTGAATCTGGAAGATTTTGAGCATCTTCAGTGGTTGCGTTAAAACCATGAAAATGCTGAACTTCCTAAAACTTCACGAGATAGTGACCTGAGGAAAAGAATTCCAAGCTTCTACTACCATGTAACAGCAGTCTTTCACATTCAGTGTTTTTGCAAAAGACAAGATATCCTGTGAGGAATTCTCTTCTTGAATCGGCAATTTTTTTAGCAACTGCTTTCTGTACCAGTGTTTCAGGCTCTCCAGTACACCCTGATCAAGTAGTTGAATAAGGGAAGTCGTGTTTGGAGGCAAAAACAAGCAAACTATTCCCTCATTCTGGAGCATTGTCTAACCCTTTCTCTAAACTTTTTTATTTTAATCTTGTTTTGACTTCTGGTATAAATATGCATTGAAACCATTCAGAAAACAATTTAGAATCCATCCAAGCATTGCAGAATATTTTACCAGTAATGAGCTAACATTAACATTTTTCAAACATCTTGTATTGAGGCTTTTCCCTACCACAGTTAGGGGCATCAAGTGATGAATCTCAGACGCATTTGCACATGCAAGGATTGTAACACGATCTTTTATTTTCTCCCTTTCAGGAGCTGTAGATTCAGTTCCACCAACAAGAGATTTTGATGGGAAAGCTTTCCACAGTAGAGTCCAGTCTCGTCGCAGTTGTAAACTTGATTGACCGTTAAACTTTTGTCTTCGACAATTTTTCAAGTTCCTTAACAAATTTGGCTGCATCTTCTGAATTCACAGAGAGTTTTTCTCCTTCAATACTGAAATGACAAATGACTTGAAACGCTGCAACCAACCCACACTCGCTTGAAAATGTTCATCACATTCTAGCATTTCATTAAAGAGTTTAGCTTTCTCCTGAAGCATCGGTCCACTTATCAGAACACCATCAGTTCTTTTTTATACGAACCATGTGTAAACAGCTTTGTCCCGGTTTTCATTTTCTGACGATTTCATTGTGAATTTTTTCTTTAATGAATCTGCTGTTTCCAAACTGGCTGCAATATTTTCAATTTTATCACAATTTGTTTTAAATCACTGATGGTTGCTACACCTAGTCTGTATTCAGCTGCAAGTTTCCTCACACCATCACTCGCTTTCAATCTTTTCACAATTTCCACTTTTTTTTTATGTTTGAAACAATGTGGTTTCCTTTTGTTGCCATTCTGTACTTGAGAAAGACGAAAAGTGTTGAAACTACTAAAGCTAAAGAAAGATGGAAAAATATCTGTTTTTTAGCAAGCTAGGAAAGACAGCCTTCCCCCCCCCCGCCCCCCCCCGTCAAAACTGTTATAAGAAGTGTTTTGTTGTCGAGAAGACCCTCGCCTCCCTTTCATTAAAGCACACCCACAGGATTAAGATGAATTCGTAGACAAAAAAAAAGATGACAGCTAAATCTACTCCTATTCACGTTTTGTTTGCTTGTCAATCGTTTATAACTACATACACTGTACCCAGATTCGCCATTGTTTACATCTATAGCTCACAGGTACAGTATGTACAATTGTTTGGAAGTGGATTATTGTACAATAGAAATGAAGCAGTCAAGTTGGGAGATAAGAGAATTATTAAGTTCCAAGAAAATACCAACTGTTGAGCATCATTGACTATAGAAAACTGAAAATGAGTTAGGTTGAAAAGGTGTTCAGTTGACAGAGTTCTGAAAATTGATGTTTGGATAATCGATGCTCTACTGTACTTGAATTGAATTTTAAATATGAATTATAAATCATAAAAGTATGATTCAAACTTCCTTAGTATTGAAAAGTTTTGAATGGTTTTTCTCTCTCAAATTAAACAATTAGTTGATGCATTCAAGCATAGGAAACCAAAATTTCATTATTCTAGCTAATGATAAAAACTTTTAACTCATTCAATAAATCTGTTATCAATTATAGAAACAACCAATAATATAAGATATACACCCAGTGGCCAAAATATTAGGAACATCCTGCTACTCACAACTAATATTGTATGGGACCTCTTCTGGCTTTGATGACAGCAGATAATCTTCTGGGAATGGACTCTGCAAGTTGCTGAAACCACTGAGGAGGATTATTAGCCCATGCTAATGAAATGGCAGCTCTTAATTCCCTTAAATTAGAAGGTGGTGTTTTGGACCTTTCAACCTCGTTCAACAAATGCTCAATTGGGTTGAGATCGGGTGACTGAGGGGGCCATTGAAGCAATTGAAACTCTGAATCATGTTCCTCAAACCAATCTGAGATAATTCCAGTCCCATGGGAGGATGCATTGTCCTGCTGGAAATATACCCATCACCAGGAAACATTATGGCCATAAACGGATGCATGTGGTCAGCAGCGATGTGGAGGTAGGCACTGGCATTGATGGATGTTTCCAATGGAAATAAGGGCCCAAGAATATACCAGGAAAATGCTCCCCAGACCATGATTCCACCACCACTCACAGTGTCACACCGCACTGAACAGTTGTCATTTGTTTGACAACATTCATGCTGGATCCATGGCTTTATGCTGCTTGCGCCACACACAAACCCTGCAATCAATGTCATGGGAAAAAAATCTTGACTTGTCAGACCAGACAACCTTCTTTCATTCATCAAGTATCCAATTTCAGCATTCTATAACCCACAAAATCTGTTTTCTTCGGTTTTGCAGCAAAATCTCAAAGGGACTCTTGTTGATCGCTGGTTATTAAAACCAATTCGTTTTAAGATCTGTCTTGTAGAGCGTACAGATATGCTGTGTGATGATCCTGAATTGTATTGTGCTGTAATTTGTTCTATTCTAGCTCTTTGTAACCTCCCTTTATGGGTTAAGCCGATGGGGCGAGCCGATCTCCCCATTAAAAAGTCTCGCCACAGAGAGCAACAGGCCTACAATGATAAATTATTCAATCATTACACTTCACTCATAGTTAGAAAAACTGGTGGAAGATGGCAGCACTACACATAACAAGCATTACACAGAAACAAACTTCACATCAGGTTTCAATACACGTACACGCACATTCCCGCACGTACCAATTCGTTAGAGGTTCCGCAAAGGAATATGGACGAGGTGCATGTCTTGGTTTAGTAGTAGTCTCTTCTTCAGAACCAAGGAACTTCAGGTAGTTATAGCCAGACGTTCAGGTAGTAGACACGGCACAAGTCCAACCAATATGAAGGAACAGAGTCCCAAAGTTCAGGTCAACGGCAGTCAGCATCCGCTAGAGAATCTCCAAAAGTTTGATGAAGAGCATGATGATCACATCACACAAATGTTGGAAGGTGAAGAAGTGGGCGTCACCATCAGCAGTCAGTATATCCTGATACCTCTCTCAGGGTTTTGCCATTCAGAAACCTATCAGGAGCAGTAGCTGCTTGTCAGAGCTGAACTGCAAAACTTAGATTTTTCTTAAAAAAATTGAGATCTGGTTAAAAGTATTTCAACCGGACCAGCCGGGAACAATAAGATCTGTTATCTAATTCACAACATTTTTTAGGCATTAGCTTAACGACCTAAGCTGAGAACAGTAAAACTACCTAAGCTGTAGAGTAAGTAATAGTAGTAGAAGTAGTAAAACTAGTTATGGAGAAAAAGTTATCGTGATAGGGTACGACTGGTATTTTAGGGGAAACTCCCGGCCTCACGTGTCTAGAAAAGCCAATCAGCTTCAAGGTCATTTCATTTACATATATGATTGCAAACCGGCAACATCACGATCGGCTTTGATCATCGCTGCAGATTTCTGACAGGAAGCAGCAAAAGGTAAACACTTATGGTTTTAAGTGATGACGACTTCAGACTTTTATGTGGGGGGGGGGGCATGTATATGTTACATCTTCTGTTTTCTGTTGCTGCACACAATGCATGTCAGTCATCTGCCACCTCTTTCATTCACAAGCGATTTCCACCCATTATCCATTTTTCCCCTTACCTACCATTCTTTAAAGACTTGAGATACTGTTGTACGAGAAAAGCCAAGAAGGTTAGCGACTTCAGAGGTACTGTAACTGCCCCTTCTGGTGCCCACAATCATGCCGCTTTTGAAATCACTCAAATCTCTTGTTTTCTTTATGAACAGGCAAATTGCAACGTTAACTGGTGCTTCTGACCAGGAGAAAGCTTTTCATCAGCAAATCCAGTTTATTACATCAGTGCACGGAGGAGTTGAACTTTGAGTGATGGGTGTTGTTAATTTTTTTGACACTGAGTGTATATTTGTATACTTCAAAGCAAAAATATTTAATTACTTTTAGAAACTATCTTAAAATTATACACTGCTCAAAAAAATTAGGGGAGCACATGGTTTTAACAAAATTGACTACAGCAACTGATGACCGGTATATACAGTTAACAGCCCGTCGAAACAGAACAGAGAATGCTACGCAGCTGCAAAGACGGTTGCTCTTGGCAACAAGACGAAGAGTGTCCAGCCAAACAGTACGTAATCGGCTTCATGAGGGAGGGCTCTATGCATGTAGGCCAATGGTCTGCATTCCGTTGACCCCACGCCACCGTGCGGCCCGAAGAAGCTGGGCTGCTGAACATCGAGATTGGGAGCAACATGATTGGAGCCAAGTGCTGTTTACAGACGAGTCCCGATTCAGTATGGAGTGTGACACCCGACGTGTTCTGGTATGGAGGGACAGGGGCACTCGAAATAACCCCGCATTAGTTTGTGAAAGGTCACAATACAGACGAGCTGGTTGGATGGTATGGGGTGGAATCAGCATAGGCAGACGTACGGACCTGCATATCATTCGGAATGGCACTTTGACGGCCCGAAGGTATGCAGATGAGATACTGCGACCTCATGTCATCCCTTATGCTGGAGCCATTGGAGATTCCTTTTTTTTCCAGGGTGATAATACCCGACCGCATAGAGCTCGTCTGGTGGAGAACATGCGTGAAGCTGAAACAATACAGCGTATGGAATGGCCAGCGTGCTCTCCTGACCTGAATCCAATCGAGCATGTTTGGGACATGCTCGGACGATGCATTGCTGCGTGACCAAGGCTGCCTGTTACTGTCCGAGACTTGCAGATTGCACTTCTTGAAGAGTGGAACAGTATTCCCCAAAGTCTGATCGATAACCTCATCGCATCCATGGCAAACAGGTGTGCAGCAGTCTTAGCTGTTCGAGGAGACCACACGCCCTATTAAAACTCATGCATCATGTCTAAACAGTACTTTTTTTTATCGTTTACATGTAACCAAATTGTTGCCCTAAATCATCTTTTCATGTTTTTTCCATATTTTCAAAGAATTAAAGCTTAATTCCAAATTTTTTTACATCTTTTTTCTGTATTGCGCATTGATACGCGTGTACTATCCATTGTATGCCAATACGTGGCTGTCTCGCACGGTTTTCTTCACTTTTTTTGCTTGCTCCCCTAATTGTTTTGAGCAGTGTAGTAACATCGGAATCGGCTTGTGATTGATTTTGGAAACCATATTTAAAGGGTTGGCCATTCACTCTGCTTTGTATATGTGTTTGCCACCAACATGAATTTTTAATAATAGCTCGCTTCTTGGACAGATCGGATCATACCTGATCCCTTCGGCATAACAGAAGTGGACCATGTACAGTCACGTTCAAAAGTCTTTTGAAAAATGCAATAATGTTTGTAGTGCTAACTCATTTGCATGCACCGCCCTGACCTTGACGCATGTAAAGCAGAAGGAAGATATTTATCGACGCCTGTTACTGAAATTTGTTTGTTTGGGATTAGGTGGCTTTCACATTGTCTACTTTTTTGTTTTTAGACAGATCGAAGTGTTTAATAAATAATAAATTAATCAAATATGTAAGTAATTAATTCTTATTTAGTATGAATTTGTAAAAGGAATATGCAGAACACAATAAAAACTTAAGAACATAAAAAATATTTAGTAGATTTTTTCGGAAAAGTGCAATTAAGGCTTTAAGTGAGGGGTGAAGTCAATCTCAAGTGGTAAGTAATTTCTGTTATTTCAAGACAGTTCATGATTTTTAGAACCATGTGTAATAATCTCTTGAACGTGTAAAAAGTAATTTTCTTTCAATATGACAAAAGAAGACAACAGATAGGATAGATAGAACAATCAAAATGCAAGCAAAGAGGGAGATCCTCAAAATGTTTACTAGGTGAAAACCTGATAAATTCAATTCAAAACACGGACTGAATGCCAGTGTATGACTTGGTTGAACATTATGGGTTTGTTTGGTTGTCGTCCAAGTGAAAAAAAAACATTATTTAATTTCAAACAGGAGGGAGAATTATGCCAATCTCCCTATTGACAAGAGAAACAATCCAGGGTACAAATAAAATAATATATAATACATATATAAGATATTACAGGCTCCTATAGGTAGTTATAAATAAGTAATAAGCTATATATGGCAGTTATTAAGATATTATAGGTTCTTACCATTAAACACAAAGGTGAAAGTGGGGATACTTCTCTGCTAATGGTGTTGGTATTCTTTATCTTCTGAAAAAAACCCACAAGGGACAGGTTTCGTTATAAAAATGTATTTTATAAGCACATGTCATCCTTTATGACATGACACATGCCGCTTTTATCGATATTCCAGCATGACAATGATCGTCAATACAGCTCAAAAAATTGTTAAAAGTTACTTGAAAGGCAACAAACTAAGAGTTTTATGGATGGTGAAATCAGAGCAAAAACTTCAATACCATCAAGCGCTTATGGATTGAGTTTGATAGATGAGTCAGAGCCAGAAGTTATTTAAATTTTATGGTTTTTTAATTATGCAAAAAAAAAAAACAATAATGGGAAAAAATACCCACTCTGACTATGGGATAAACTCATTGAGTCCATACCAAAACATGGCAAGTTATTTTACAATCTAAACTACTTCCAACAATGTGTTGAGTTATTCTACTTTGTTTTGGTGCTCAATGCATGATTGATTTTGTTTATTTAATAGGTGTTTGCTTTCCTATTTGTTTGTGTCAAAAGACTTTTGAGCCAACATAAAAGTTAATTTTTTTTTCTGGATTTAAAAAAGTTTAGATACTTTTTATTTTACTTTTACTTTTAATTTTTTGTTCATAATGGTTTGTAATGAGACTCATTGTGTATGTTTGATAGGATAAATTTCATTAAAAAATTCAAATACAAATTTTGTAGACACATTGATGGTTGTCAAAAGGCTTTAGAGCAATATATGTGTGAGTGTGTGTTTTTGTTGATAAATTTTAATTTCAAATTTTAAAAAAAATTTAGGAAGGATCGGCAAAGTTTGCGAGTGCTTACAATATCAGTGGAAAACACATCCAAAAAGAAATTTCTGTTGGAAACTCTGTGAGTAGAATATAAATTGTATTTCTACTGTTTATGTGAAATCTAAATTTATATATTTGAGTGACATTTATTTCTTTTTTGATTTGACATCAGATATATCTCATAAAGCTTTGTTAGTTTTCTGAAGGAGCAAAATTGTGGTGCATTCTACACTGATGAATTCATAATTGTGTTAATGAGTAATTACTTGAACTTTTAAACTACTCAATTAATTAAACTATCACATTCACATTTCATTGCATAAATACAAGGTGCGTTTTATAACCGAGAGTAAAATCTTAGCAAGAAATATATAAGTACAGCAAAAAATAATTTATTTTCCTTCAAAATAGAGTGAAACTCCTCTAAGATTGCCACTCAGCATTCTGCAAAAAGTGGCCGTCTGCAGACGTGACAGCCAAATAGAGGTTGTATGACAGGAAAAACAAATTTCAGGGGGCGTGTCAAAATAGCGGTTTCGATTTCGCAAAAAAATCTTATGATCAATTTATTTACAATGCTAAAAAAAACATACATATACAGTGAAGCCTCGCTACAAATGATACTCGATATAACAATAAATCCCTCTACAACAGTATTTTTCAAATCTGGTTTGGAATAACCTATAGTCTGTAATGTTAAACTTCTCTCAATACAGCAATATCCTTTACTATGATAAACCCCTCTACTGTATAACAATATTTTTTAAGAGGATTTTGAAACCGCTACAATGTTTATTATTTTTTACTCAAAATATCCTTTCAGTATATTTTTTAACTTATATCTTACATGTCTCAGTTCTTCCGAGAACATCTAATAATATCAGTATTGGGGTATCACCTAATCACTGCAACTTTTTTTATAATGCACCAAAGTGTATTACTATAAACTCCTTTACAGGGGCAACACACACGTCTGACTGAATTTCTTTTATTAGCTCATCAATTCAAATATTTTACAGGTAATAAATACTCAAAAACACTTTTTTTGGGATATTAAGAACCATTGGCATACGCAAAGGAGGGGTTTCTGGGTTTTAACCTCCCTCAAGCCAAGATTATAGTGTTCTTTTGCAGGAAAAACTTAAATTCCCCCCTGAGAAGAAAAAAAAATTGAACCCCCCCCCCTTGAGAAAATTCTGCGTACGCCTATGCTAAGAACGTCAATTTAGAAAAGTTGCCAACAGCAGCATAAATTTGATGACACATGATGATAATGTTGCCCCTTGATATAACGATAATTCCTCTACAAAGATATTTTTTCTTGGTTCATTATGGTTATGTATATAGAGGTTTCACTGTATTTTATGCAGAACTTGAAGTGCCAGGTCATCCAATCAATTCCTTAATCTTTATTATCCGGAATCTGTTCTTTCTTTATAGAAAGTGCTGTGCATGTTCTTTCCTCACATTTCTTTTACTCCCTCACTGTTGTTCTACTGAATCTCTGCATGCTAAAAAGTGAAGAAAGTATCCACAAAGCCAAAACTTCCAGATCCTTTACCTATTCAATAAAGATCATAGGTTATTTGTCTGGTTTATTCTGTCACCCCATGAGCAAATTTTTAAACTGTCTTATCAACTAGCAGCAACCATATAGCATTCAAAAGGAATTACCTTTTGGGTTAGATAATACAAGGTAACAACCAACGTTAGTTGACCCAAAATTGCAAAAAAGAACCACAGCTATACGCATAATATATCACTATTTCGGAACTATATGAAGTTTCTTCATCAGTAGCAGAAATAGTGAAAAATAGTGTAAAATACTCCTTATAGAGGGAGTTGCTCGCTGTTGTAGACAAAAGAGTCGAATTTAAAAAAATAATTTTTTGGGTTTTTTTTTTTAGTTTTGAGTCAACTAATGTCGGTCATTACCTTGTATCATATAGCATAAGCCTTTGCCATCCTATTTGCAAATGTTTCCAACCTAATAGTGTCACACATGAGCAGAAATTTTTATTGATCTGAAAAGGTATTTGTGCTGATGTATAAAGATTATAAGGTTATACAAAGAGAACTACAAGAGAGACTCAATAATCCGAGGTGGATGGGACCGAGGCTATCTCAAATTATCGAAAAACTCAAATTAACTAAAAACAATAAAAAATAAATTTATTTAAAAGAAAAAGTTAAGAAAAAAAGCTGCATAAAGTGGTGGCCACATAGTACGGGTAATTTTTGTATTATGTCTATGGAGCCTATTGTCTGTTCCAAGAAAAACTGGCCACGAAGGGAAGTTGGCTGGGGAATAGAGGTGGCCGCCTATGGAAATTTCGCTGTATCTTCCTTCAGATGATATGCAATGGTCCCATCATTCAATCCACTTTTCACAAAGCAAGTACAGAATTCTCTCTCTGGAAGCTGCCTCAGTGAACCCTACACAGCAAAAGTAATAAATTTTCTGGAGTTGCCATGGAGCTTATCCTTTATGTCAGAAACTGCCAGAAATTGCATGGTGTGAGATCTGGACTCTAACGGGGTTGTGGCATGACAGTGTTCAAATGTATATTACATTCACTAAGATATTACTTAATATAGAAGTATAGCAACATGCGGCTGGGTGTTATCATGATTTAGCATCCAATTTCCTGCCTCGTGATGCTTTTTCAATATGTGTTGTTATAAACTTTTAAAAATTGAAACATAATATGTAAATTGCCTATAATGGCAATAGATTGGCATTGTGCTTGATTTAGAAGTAGAAGACCCCTTCTCCAAGTTCCTAGGGAAGTTGGCTGGTCAAAGTTTTGTCACTTTTCCCATTTCTTGTGTGTTCATGGTTAATTTCTTAGAGATTGTATTTTCATAAACAAAAATTAATGTATCATCATCGTCATGATTCGTTGGTGTCCCAAGAAGGAAAAGCTTAGGCAGTTTTGCCCATTGCTCTGGCACCAAATTTGATAACATGAGTTATGGGCCATGTGTACGTGAAGGTATATCATTCTGTGGAGATTTCCCAGAAGTTTTGTAACATTGTTGGGAACAAAAGGCATGGTAACTGTTACCATTTTGTTGAATATTAGAATCCATGTAAGTGGGATATTATAATTTACCTGCAAACGATATGAGCCATTTCTAAGTAAATGAGGAGGCTGCTCCTATCTGTGATATCCATTTAAGAGAAAAAGGAGCAGAGGAGGTCTCCTCTAGGGATATGGCTTGAAACTCAACATGAAGTTATTGAAAAATAACACATGTAAGCTTGGATCAGAACAGAGAATTGATACTCACCATGAGTTCAGGTGTTTAGTATAATTAAGAAAATTCACTAAGTTGTAAATTCTGGCTGCATTTACTACTTCACTTAGCATCAACTGATGATCAGCAAAGTAGTTTGTTCTTTATGTTCTTGGGATAAAGAAAGTAAGGAAACATCCTGCATAGTGAAGTGGAGTTTCATCTTCTTTGCATATAAGACAGATAGACAAATCAGTGTAGCCACAGATTGTGGATATTTGTGTAGATGTTTCACTAGATTAGCATGACCAGTAATGATTTGTAAAACCTGTCAAATCTATTTCCTGTTCAGTGAAATAATTTTTTTGGCAATATTTGGTTGTGTTCCCAAGGCCAGTTTGGCTTGTCTGCAATCCTGCCTTGAGCTTCATTGCAGATAATATTTATTTTTTATCTATTGGTTGACTTTCCCCCCCCCCCCTCCCTTTTATGGTTGACATGGAAACAGGATAGGAAGGTTCAAGTCCAGATAACTTCAGATTCGCTGCCTCTTTGGCTATTTGTTCTGCAAGTACATTTCCATGGAAGTTTACATGTCCAGGAACCCAGCAAAGGTTGATGTAGTTGTCATGTACTGTTAAGTTATTCAATATATATATCAGTGCAGAGAGAGTAGTTGACACACAGTTGAAATTTGAAGAAGTTGTCAATAGCCATTAATGTGGTTTGGCTATTAGCGAAGATAACAATTTGTTTATTATGATACCCTTTAATGATTAAGTTTTCAGCTAGTGTAGCTATTTCAAGTACTTCAGCTTGGTAAATTGTAGTCGTTTTACCAAGATAAAACTGTATCTTATGGTAGCCATGATAAAATTAATGTAGGTGCTGCATCTCTATAAGTGTGGCAACACTCCAAAATGAAGTATATTTATAAAATAGTAAAAGCCGTGGTGGATAAAGCAAGAAATATGATAAATAAACTTTTAAATTTGTAGTTTTTACATAATTCTTTTATAAGGCCTTTGGAAAGCTTATTAATGAATAAGCAGCAGAGTTGCAGGCAATCCTGCACAAATACCTGAAGGGTGCCAAAATAAATGTTAAAAGAAATATATAACATGATTCAAAAATATATGTATGGTATACAGCAAAAAAAAAAAAAAAACATCTGAACACATTAACAGATAAAATGTGGCATATTCAAAAATTTTTGTTAATTAGGCGATTTAATTGAATATTAACCATTTGCATCACAGCTGTAAAATCTTCTATTTACTCTATGGGTTGAAGAACAACATGCTTTCTCCCTAAAAAGGGTTTAATTTATAATATTTTTTGACAGACATGATATTCAAAAACATTCATCGAGCAACAATAATTTTCCCTCTAAAGCCATTAACAAGTATGTTCAAAAACCAACTAAATTCACATGTCTTGACTGTCACAGTCTATACGGTTTTGAGCAAGTTTCTACAACAGTACTGATGGGGAATTACCCACCTCTAACTTGGATGGCTTCTCGATTGACATATATCTCGGTGACCTATCATCCAGCAAATTAAAATGCGTGTTAATAAATGCCAGGAGCTTGGGTAATAAGAAAGATTTTTTAGAAACTATGATGGTTGTGGAAGGCATGGATCTTATAGCCATTACAGAATCTTGGACAAATGATGGGGATGAATCTTTCTTACACATCTCAGGATATGATGCTTTTTTGAGAAATAGATCTGATAGGAAAGGGGGTGAAGTGTTGATATATGTGAAATCATGTTTGAAGGCTAAAGAGTGTAACGTGAAGAGAAGTGATATTGAAACTATATGGGTTGAGCTTGAAAACAAAAGACATCATAAACTTATTGTTGGGGTTTGTTACAATCCACCAAATAGGGATCCAAACTACATCACCAAATTAAATTTCCTACATGTGTAAGCGTAAGAGGGTTATCATACTAGGGAATTTCAATTACCCTGGTATTGATTAGGAGAACCTATCATCTAGAGCAGCGGTTCTCAACCAGTGTTCCGCAGAGCCCTCGGGGCTCCTTGTGGTCCACTCTCCATGGGCTTCGCTGTCACTCAAGGAAAATATTTAAAAAAAGTAAAATTTAAAAAAATAGTTATAAATATTTTTAAATAGTAAAAATGAATCAGTAATTTTGATGAATAATTAAAAAATTGGCCTACGGGGCTCCACCATAGAATTTTTTTACTTAAAAGGGCTCCATGAGTCAAAAAAAGTTGAGAACCACTGATCTAGAGATCAGTATGAAAGAGACTTTCTTAAGTTGGTGCTCAAAAATTTTTTGTATCAGAAGCCACTAGGAGTACTGCTATTTTGGCTTTAGTTCTTACTAGTTCTGAGGATCTTGTTGAACATTTTTCGGTGGGGGAAGAGTTTTCTTCCAGTGATCATCATATCGTCAGATTTCACTGCAACTTTTCCTTGGGTAAGGTTGATAACAAAAGACTGGTTCCTTGTTTTCAGAGAACTTTGTTGTTTTGAGAGGAAGGTCAGCGGAAGTTTTCAATGACCGGTTGGAATCAGTAGGGGTAGTAGGTCAATGGGAAGAATTTAGTACGAAGCTGTCCTCTGTTTTGCACGACGTCATACCCTTTGTTCGAAAAAGCGTGTTTGTACATCGCACCCTCTATGGTTCACGGATAGCGTGTGTAACCTTCATCTTGAAAAGAAAAGAACATTCAGAGAGTATAAAAGTGGACGAGGTGACCTATCATTGTTTACTGATAAAAGAAGAGCGTTGAAGAAAGCGATAGGGGATAGTAAAAAGGAAGTTAAATCTAGGTTGGCAGATAACATTGGCTCTGACCCTAAATCATTTTTTAGATACGTCAATAATGGATGTAAGAGATAATGATATTCAATATACGGGTGTTGCATGGGGAAATAAAATCCTCAACGATATTCAAGTAGAAGATGTGGAGGTCCTAAATCTTCTAAAAAATACATGTGCGAGCAAAGCACCAGGACCAGATGATATATATCCCAGGGTCCTCAGGGAATGTGCTAATGAATAGTTAGGGCCAGTCGCACAGATATACAGGAGTAGTGTTGCTGACGGTATCGTCCCAAGGGATTGGAAACTTGCTAATGTTGTTCCGATATTTAAGAAGGGTAGTAGAGAAGCTGTGTCCAATTATCGTCCAGTGAGTTTGACAAGCTCCCTCTCGAAAATTTTGGAGATAATCATCAAAAGGCAGTTTGTCCTGTTGAAGAGCTACGCGTGTCCTTATTGGCACACGGGGATTGAGTTATGCAAACACCAAACATGGCCCCCGCTCTGTCCATTGTGGGATATAAGCAGAGGGATTAAGTTATGAAGAAAGACCATTTTTTTTTTAATATGTTTACATTGGATGAACGCAGGTGTCGAGGAGATATGATCGAAGTGTTCAAAATTTTCAATGGGATGGATAGGATGAACCATGAACTTTTAGTACACCGCCAATCGACTGCTTTTACAAGGGGACACCAGTATCGTTTGGTGAGGGACAATGCAAGGCTATGGTGTCGCAGGGAATTTTTCTCTAATAGGGTTGTCAATAAATGGAATAGCTTACCCCCGGAGGTAGTAAATTGCAATGCAATTGATACGTTTAAAAAGAAATACGATAAACATGTTGGGGTAAATCGAGAAGTTATCCATACTTAAAATAAGACAACCATAATATTCTTTATGGGCATTGTATCATGTGTATATATTGTGTATAATTTTGTGATTGTGTTTTTAATTGGGTTGCTGTATTTTTGAAATATATGTCATCCATATTTGTTATGGACATCTTTTTCTCAGCCACCTCGTTTAGTTGGTTAGTGAATACAAATACAATGCCCAATGAGCCTGTTGTGGCATTGTATTTGTATTTGTATATCTCATATTTTTATATATTTAAAAAAAAAAACTATAAAATGTTAAATGTGTGTTTTTATTATTCATACAGTCTATTACATTCTGTATCGCTGCAGGCATATACAGTTCATGGAACAGTGCCTTACCTTGGAACATTTCTCACAGATCTAACTATGATAGACACGGCAATATCAGACCATATGCCAAATGGATTGATAAATTTTGAGAAACGTAGGAAAGAATTTGAAATTCTTGCTCAGATTAAATTGTTACAAAGTGCAGCTAACAATTATGATATAATTCCTGATGAAAATTTTCAAAAATGGTTTTTATCTGTTCCAGTACTTGATGATTGTGAAAGGTATGTTTATTCATGTTCACCGAGTTCTTACAAATTACATTTCTTGCAAACTTGTATCCAATATTTTTTTTTCTGGGTGATTCTCACAAAGTTAGCCTAAATTTTGTCTGCAGCAGTTTAAAATAAATATATTTGACACAGAACTTTTTTTTCATCACTTTCTATTTATATTGTAGTTTCTGAAAAGTCGCCACTCTGTTTTTAATTTTTTATCAATAGATTTTTAAAATTTGCTTGAACAAATTTCCATTTGATAAAAATTGTTTGTTCGGGTTCAAAGATCGTTGTCCATTTGAGTTAGTTCTCAATGTTTCCCCAACACTAGTGGGTGGCATCATGCGAATTGATAAAACTGTATCAAATGATCCATTTTTATCAATTCTCCTGATGATGCCAACCACTAGTGTTGGGGAAACGTTGAGAACTAACTCAAACGGACGACGGTCTTCGAACCCAAACAAACAATTTTCATCAAATGATGGTCGCGAAAACCTTATCAACTAAATTTCTATCTGTTAAGGAAACGTGTGTGTGTTCTTCTCCTGGCTGTCCACTGCCCATTTTTCAAATTTTAAAAAATAACTTTCTATTCTAAAACAAAAATATATAATTTTTTCCATAATATATATTTTTAATACCAATATACTTTCATGATTCATCTTTTTTATTGTTTTAAATATTTTTTATCAATAGATTATAGCCAAATGAAAATTTTCTCCAGCTTTTTTTTTCCCTTTCATGACATTTGGAAAACATTGGTTCAAGTCCTACATCACCAGTTGCCACCTATCAACTTTTGTGTTCAGAAGGCTGAGAGAGAAGAATGTAGCCATCTCTTGAACTTCCTTTTAAATCAGTTAGAATTGTAAATTACTTCACAAATTAGATTTATTCAGGAAAAAAGAGGCGAGTAATGTCATTCTCCTGGCTACTTTTTTGTGAGAAAAATATAACTAAAAATTATTTTAACTTCACCATACCATGTGTTTTGATTCAGAGACATCTATTATTTCTGAAAAGCACATGTTTTCAACATGCTCAGTTTTTTATCAGTGTAAACATGTAAAAATGTCTGTCTCCTGGCATTTGGCTGTCTTTCTCCTGCATTAGGCAACCAAAAGGACAGTTTGATCAAAAGTTGGTGGGAATAAAAAAAAAAATTCAGATTTCTCAGTTGGAACATCAAACTGCAGTAATGTTTCATCTAAAGACTTTACTTTGAGAGTGCATCTCACATGCTGTAACAAAATGAAGACAAATTAAAAATCTGTTGTCTTCCATAACATGACGAAAAAGATTGAGAAACACAAATAAAAAAAGAAAGAAAAATGCAATTGACAAAAAAATTGTTCAGCGTATCATGCTTGTCCAAGTCAAAAATGATCTACCAAAATAGATGGAACATGTGATTGTCAAGCATAAATATCAAGTTAAGTGCTGATATAGGCAAAATACCTCATCTGGTTTTCTTATCTCTTCACATGGCTAAATTTAAATTAATATTTCTCACTATGAATTTTTAACAAACTTCATTGCTGACTATATTTCATTTATTAGCAGGTACAGAAGTGCCCCTAAGAATTTTTTTGATTTTTTGGTTGATATTTTTTGTTATAAGTTTTTTTTTTCCTTTCTTTTTTTTTTGTCTAATTTTGTGAGAATGACCCTTCTAGCATTATGGTTATATCTGGTATAATTTGTCTATTTTTTTCCATTATATCATCTTAAGTAATTCTGCATTTCAGGATTTCACAATATGTTAAGGCAACTAGGTATATTTAAAAGTTCATGAAGAAAATAGAGTCAGTATTATCATTAACACAAAAAAAAAACGAATAATTAGAGCCCAAAAGTTTAGGCAAAATGCCATAAATGCCTATTTTAACATAGTTTTAAATTTATTAGTGAATTTCAGAAGCCATAATCTGCAAAACTTGGATATTTTGAGCATTAAGAACAAAAGAATTGCTCTTTTTAGACTTTTCTAACTCTCAGTATGGATTATCATAAGAAAGCAACCCCCCCTCAACTTTGAGTTTCAGGCCCATTTAAACTCGAAAAAGTGATCCAAAAGATAGGGAATTTGGTGTTGCCAACTTTGATTTGACTGGATGGTGTTAGTCGTAAATGATTTTGTTTCAGATGAACGTATCCAATATTAGAAAAACAGAGAAAAATTTGAAATTTGATTTTCCACATGCTTCACATAACATATTTCGCTCAGGTATTGGACTGCATTTCATATGTATAGCTGGCCGATGACTGTCCCAAGAGGTCACCAATTGACATCATGGCTTACACAAGGGGAGGTAGGAGCAGACAGGGCTCTGGGACCTATTTTTTTATTTACATCATAAATGCACTGTAAACAACCATAGCTCCTATTTATTTTACATAATTATTTAGTATTGATTAAATTAGCCAGAGTCACCCTTAGGGTTGTGTGAGAGATGTAGAAACACTGGGCCCCTTTCTTGAAGGAGTCTTGCATGTGTGGTAATACATAAAAAAGGCTAAATTTTTTTACAACAAAAGAACAAAGTAGCTTTATGTTTCAACTATAGAAATGATAATGATTATTCCAAATTGTACAATAAATAAGCAAGAATTGAAACACAACTTGAATGAGTTCCATAGGTAATTTTCTCTGTGGCTTGGCCCGTGAATTGACCCAATCCTGAGAGTCCACTAACATTTTATTTTGGGCTTTAAATCTCAATTTAACTTGGATAATAATGCAGTTATTATATAAACTATAATTAAAACAGTAGACGAATTATATAAGTGCAACCAATTTTTCAGCTAGTTTTTGGACCCTTAACAGCATATTTTTTAGTTACATTTTCTTCCTTCTATAAATTATAAATGCTTTTTTTTAGTGCCTATTTTAGGCATTTTTAGTTCCTTTTTGCCTGCCTATTTTGACCATTTTCAGTGCCTGAACTTCCAGGCTCTACTAATAATAAAGGCAAATATCAGATGCAACACAAATTCCCTAAACTTTTCAACACAATATATGTCCCATCTTCAGAGGACAAATATAATCACTATCACATAGAGCAGGGCATCCCATTTGGGTTGATTACCAAATCATAACTCTTAGTTGCTCTGTGGAAAATTATATACCAGGTGTACAAGTATGAAATGCGGATTTCAGAAAACAGATGGTGTACCAATGCAGTTTGTGCTATATAGGTTTGACACTGCGCCATTTTGTTGTGTCATCAACAAGTGTCAGATGCACACGAGTGATAAATTGGAAAAGTGTGTGCATAGTGTTGTATTGTTGTGTTCAATATGTCGAAAGTTATACTGAACAAAGAGCATTCGCGGACAGCATTAATTTTTTTGTTTTCATTTGAAGAAAACTGCTGCTGAATCATACCGATTACTTCGAGAAGCTTATGGTGAACATGCTCCATCGCAAGATAGGTGTGAATGATGGTTTCGGTTTTTCAAAAGTGGCGACTTCGATGTTGCAGACAAGGAACATGGAAAACCGCCAAAAAAAAAAGAAGATGCGGAATTGAAAGCATTGTTAGATGAAGATGATACTACACAGACACAAAAACAACTCGCAGAGCAATTGGGCGTTAGTCAACAAGCTGTTTCCAATCGCAATGCCCCATGACAACGTGAAATGCTCCTTGACAATGTGCAATGCTCCATCACATACAGCAAAAGCGGTTCGCGGCACGTTGGAAGCACTCAGCTGGAAGTTCTACCCAATGCGGCTTACTCACCAGACTTGGCTCCTTCCGATTACCATTTGTTTGCATTGATGGGTCACGCACTTTCTGAGCAACGCTTTGGTTCGTACGAAGATGTGAAAAAATAGCTCGATGAATGGTTCGCAGCAAAAGGGGAAGATTTTTACTGGCGTGGTATTCACAAATTTCAGGAAAGATGGGGGAAATGTATAACAAGCAATAGAGCATACTTTGAATAAAACACTTTTTATCATTCTTCCGAATTTAACGATTTTTTGAAAAAAAATCCGCATTTCATACTTGTACACCTGGTAAGAAGCAAGGTTCTGACATAATTTTCATGGACAAAGTTCCACAGAAATAATGATAAACAATGCTATGCAAATTCTTTAGCACCACTCATTTGCGTGCATTGATGTTGTCTATACAGTGTGTTCCACAAAGTGTCCAAAAGTAATAAAATTCTGCAATCTATTTCAGAGTTAAAGTTTACATGTAGAAAGTTACCAATTTGAATTCAGTTATAATATTTTTACTTGTATGAAAATAAAAATTGGAGCCCTTTGGGTTTTTATGCAGTACCTAATGAAAAAATATAAATTAGTTCATTGCACATTTCTGACTTTTATACCTAAAGAAATTAATCCTGTAACATTTAAATAATATTTTTGTAGAGATATTGATGATTAAAATTTTTAATTTTTTCTCTTGAATATTTACCACTATTTTCACTTTTCAAGTGACAAATATCAAGAACTTCAATTGTTCATATCTTGACAATTTTTTTGTTTAACCTATTATACAGGCCTGTTATACTTATATCTCAGTTATTTTATATTTATTTTAAATTTCAGAAAAAATTTTTTAGGTTATGTTGAAAATATCTTGAAATGAGCATTTCTGAATTTTTGTCTCATCCTCACGTATTTAATCAGAGATATGATACCCTACAAATAGGATATTGGGTGGATGTGTAGTTGAACAGTTATAAATGGCAAAACTGTTTTGCTGTTCTCAGCTTAAAACTGCTTTTCCATTGTCATTTCTAGCTAATTTGAATCATTGGTTGCCAATTACCAGGTTGTAGGAAAGAAGTGAATGTTGCACACAAATGAGTTTTTAAAAGAACTTTGAAGTAAAACTTTATACAGATGGATATGAAAAAATAACATTTGTTGGCCATTTTGGAAAACATGGTACATATACGAAAATAAGAAAAACCTTTCCCCACTTTGTGGGCACCTGAACTAACATTCACCTTATTGATAAGTCCTCTGTAGAGCCATTTTAGTAATCTCTAAATGTTCTGCGGATCTTTCAAGTGATTTGGAAATGTGTCAGGGCTGCTGAAGTGTTTTAGAAATGTGTTGCAGGCCACTTAAGTGCTCTAGAAATATGTCGTGGGCTGCTTAAGTGCTCTGAAACTGTGCCGCACATCACTCAAGTGATCTGTAATTATGCCGCAGATCACTTAAGTAATCTGGGAATGTGCCACAGGTAACTTGAGTGATTTAGAACTGCACTGCAGGCTGCTTAAGTGCTTTTAAGTGTTCTGGAACTGTGCCGTGGGTCACTCAAGTGATCTATTAATGTGCCATGGGCCTACTTGATAGGGTTCACACATCCTTACAAACTCCTTAAAAAGTCCTAACTTTTTTCATTTCCCTCTGGAAGGGCCCTTATAACTCCTTACTTTTTGCAGCCATTCCTGAAAAAGTCCTTTTTTTTTTTTTCTCTGAAGGGATGATCTTTCTTAGAATAGGCATTCCCCATAGTGATGAATAACATTGCTTAGAAAAATAAGAGGAAGCTTCTCCCGAATATAAAGAGAGAGAAAAGAGAAAAAAGAGTTTTTTTTTTTTTTTGTAATAGGAAATGTGAAAGCGAGGATGGGATTGGAACATCCAATGATTTTGCATATATCTAGTACAATTTCAGCAAATTAATACGATTATATGCTTTTGCTTCTAAAAATATGGTTTTTTACGGAATCGCTAATATTCACCTGCCTATATCACAAACTGGTCAGTGTTAGAAATCGATGGTCCATTGAACAACATCACTCCGCGGAACCAGTAGCCGAAAATTCCCCCATGCCCAAAGGTGAGAAAAAGTTGAACACTGCTGGGAGTTTTACTGATGCAGCTTATGCTGCGATGTCTCGAGCCGCCTAAATTAGCAGTATACTGAGTGGCACCTCAATCCTTTAGCATCCGTTAGATGGATAAATATTTTTCTGAAATTTGCATGCCATCCTAACCCTTTATACTTTTATGAATTATACAGCATTTTATTTTTTCAATCCAGGCCGAATTTTCTAAATGAACTTGTGCCGAAAATTGAGTTTATAATTCACGAATTTTTGATAGATTTGATTTACAATAATAAACAATTATTTTCCGATATTTAAGTATCGTCAATTTTTTCATGTCTTAAATTTATAAAATTACTTTTTGGATTACTTTGGATTTTCGGAAATTTTCGACAAAAAATAATATTGCTCTTGATATAGTCTATTAATATTGATCATTCAGGTGACTAGAATGTCTAATTTTCAGTTATGAATATTAGTTGATTTTCACCCTTTAGCATCCATCTAATTTTGGAATTAGAATTTTTGTTTTCATGTGATCGGGGGACTGTGCCTGTAAGCAAAATCATATTTCATTTTAGATAAAACATTACGGCCATTTAGATAAATCGAGAAGATAAAAAAAATAAAATGGTAGAACAAAATATATACACAAGCAAACAATTTTTCATTTTATTTTTTATAATTAAACCATACCTTTGTTCTCATGCAGCAATGGCTTTTTCTAATTGTAATTATGTAACTTCCTAACCAATTTTTAGTATGGGATCCCCTCCCAACCCACCTCTTTTTTCCGTTAATTCGAAAACAGGCTTTGTTACGCTTTTTATGAATAGAGTAGAATTTTTTTTTCTTCAGAGGTTGGTAGGTCTGGTTGTGTGTGTGGTGGAGGGTCGTTAACAATCCAATCCTTTCCGAGGGGGCTGGATGAATCTCATTGTTTTTTTTGTTATATAACATTGTAAAATTTACAACAATGGAAGCCTGAGATAAATCCAGTCAGGTGACCCTGGAATTTATTTGTTGTGAAATTAATACAAGTGAAAAATTTTCATGACCCTCACAGGAGGGGGGAGTCTGACAGGCCTGCAGGTTGGGGCCCCTGATGGGGAAGTTGACAGGTTTCATTTTGGGCCCTGGATGAATCTCATTGTTTTTATAGCTTTAGCAGTAAAGTTTGCTATAAATCCATGTATGGAGCAAATAAAAAAAATCTGAATATTGGCTTTCCGCTCCTTGATTGGGGTTCCCTTTCATTTTAGTCGTTGGTAAAATGAATATAAATTAAAATTTTTTGTGGTCCTCACATGGGGCAGAGGGTACAACAGGGCTCCAGGCTGGGGACCCTAATGGAGTATTTGACTCAATTTGGAAGGGTGCTTGATGAATCTCATTGGTTTTTTGTTGCTTTAAGATTGTAAAATTCCTCAGTAAGATGGTGCTTTCACATGCCACTTTTCATATCACTCTGACGAAGTGGGACGAAATTAAACAAGATATGATGTGAAGAGAAAAAGGGTGTTGTCGCCGAAGGGTTTGCCCCCCCCCCCCCCAGTATAGCTATGTTCATAAACTTTTCCCAGATATTTAATTTTTAATAATTTTTTGACTAGTTCACAAATGCAGTTCATGTGAGGGTGTCATGACTTGTATAAGAAAAAACTAGATGAGTTTTCTTAAAAATACATTTTGTGGCTTTTAAAAAAAAATGTATATGAAAGGATTTGAATGAAAAATGAAGTAGTTATTTTTTAGCTTATGAGCATATTTTCTTAATCAGTTTACAGTGATTTTAACTTTTATTTTTTCAACATCTGTTATCTCTCTCTCGCAGAAGTGGCCACAGCTGAAGCAAGATAAAACAAAATTTATTGCAAACTCATTACATCACTTCCAATTTCTTTAAATCATTTTAATACTACTACGACAACTCTCACCCTCTTCTTTCTTACTACACTTCTAAATACCTAATCCTGATCATCGTGCTCTGTTACTGTTCAAATTTGTGTTCTCAAACAGTCGCTTGCTACTCGCACATACAGTCACGGCATATCTCTTCCTTTTCAGCAGGTGAAATTCCTACCCATCATACTTTTAATTCTGAAAGTTGAAATCTTGGAACCATTAAAATAGAAATTGAAAAAAAAAGACATGAAAATCAATTCACGTGCAGGGTTCTTCTGTTTTTAGTCTAGTGGTGCAAATTTTTTTTTTTTTGTGGAGAGGGGATTGGCCCCATGACTCCTTAAAAACTCTACTTTTCATTTTGAAAATTTTGTATGAACCTTGCTTACGGTATTCATTTCAAGATTTAACAGAAAAAAAAGTTGTTTCAACCTTATGTAAAACGTCCTACACTTGTTTGTTTTGCTTTTGGTTTCTATATCTAAGCAAAAAGTAAATGATGTATTGAGTTCTGTTGCTGAAAGATTTTTCTCTCAAATAAAGAACTGATCACCGGTTCCGCTGCTTCAGTGAAAAGTTTCCCAAACATTTTGTACTATATAGCCCTTCTTTTTCAAAAAAAATTTCTCTCTCATCGTTCCCAACTCAAGCCCACGCATAGGATCCTATACTAAACCCATAGCTTCTACTGACCCTCTGTACTATTGCATCACACCCTTCCCTAGGGGGCAATATTTTTCACATTGGAAAACACTGCTTTAGTGGCCATTCTTGGTTATTATACAACTTAATTTAATGAAAGGTCACCCAGTGGGGGACAGGAAATTGACCTTTTTATTTTTGATTTTTTTTTTGCACTATTTATAAATATGTTATGATTAGTGCTGTTTAGTACTGTTGCTCATAATACAATAAAAGTTCGTTATAACGACAGCTCACAACCACAAGAAGAAATTGTAACATACTTGTAACGTACGTAATTGTAATCGTTGTAACATACTTCTCATTATAAATGAATTTTCACTTTTTTAGTCTGTAAGGACATAAAATTATTGAAAATTGTTGCTTTATCTGCATTGGAACATCTTTGAGATCATTTCATTCTAATATTAACAAATGAACAGAACTCTAGTCATGAAATTGATTTTTTTATCTCAAAGCAGTTGATTCTCTTGCCCCGGAGTGAGGCAACTTCGACTGTCTTTCAGAGTGTTAATTCCATACCTTCCTGGGAACTGCAGTGATGTTTCTCTAGGGAGCATGACCGTAGTATGCCTTTCCGGGGCAGACCTCTCCTTGGAGCTCTTCTTGAAAATTTTTCTATTAAGCAAAACAAGTGTAAATATTTTGGATTCCCCCCATTCATCAGTGCCGTCTTAACACATGGATCCACTCGGGCCTCACAAGGATAGGGGCCTCAGAAAGATGAGAAGTACTTAAATTTTTCGAGAATTTCTAAGGTGGGGCCTCAGAAAAATCATTTATCCCGGGGCCTCAGATGCTCTTAAGACGGCCCTGGCAGTGCCCCAGCCTAGTTACGGCCCTGCTAGGGAGGCTAGAAAACTTCTTCGAAATTTCCTAATACAACCATCTGAGACTCATTCTCTCGTATATTACGGAAGACAGATTTACGATGCATGGATTCTAAATTTTTACAATTTTTAGAACTGAACTTTCGGGAAAAAAAAGGTAAGATGTCTCTCATTGATTTTTCCTCAATCTTATTACTCATTTAGTGCAGTACCGACATTAGAGATATTTTGTTTCATGAACAGAGATTTCATGCATAAAAACATTTAAGAGCACAAAGGTCTGAAAATTTAAGATGTAGGTACGTCGCTTGCAGCCCTGATAGTTCATTCTCTGATAAGAAAATGTGTTTGCCAACTATTAAATAAATCATATCTGAGGTGTAGACTAATTGCAACTAGTGTTGCTAATATTCGACAACCTATTCAAGGGCGTCTTTTTGAATTTCAAGTTTGAATATTCAAATATTGAGATTACAATCTTGAATATTATTTGTGGCAAGAAACTCTTGGTTTTAAACAAGTAATAACATCGGAGTGCTCATATATAATGAATCCCACTTAAAGCGTTTATCAAAAATTTGTCATAAGAACATTGTAGGTGGGAAAACTCTTTAAACGGGAAATTTCTAGTGTTAGTAAAAGTTAGAATTACGAAAATAAATCATACTCATCGAGAACTTACCAAGTGGGAACATTAAACAGAGAGAATATACTTTATTTTGTGAATCCTAGTACTTTATTTCTTTACTACTATTATTTACATTAGTTGAGCAGAAACAACAATAAAAGATTCAATAAATGATCAAACTTGTCGAATTGTAACATATCTTTGATAAAGATGATGAAACACTTTAAAAGTATGTCAGAAATGTATGTCTGTTCAATATGATTCGAACCACGATGAAGTGTAAGCAGGTGAACCACGTTTTATTATTATTAGTCATTTATAAATTTTGTCAAATTAATTAAAATGCAATTTTCTCTCAATATATCGTATTTGATTGTGATCTCAACCATTAACGTGTTCCTTAAATAATGAAATGAAAAAATAAGTGTAATAAAATGAGTTCTTCCTGAACAATTTTTTCCCCTTCAGCATTTATGTTCGTAAGTCTAAAAATTTACAAGTTGGGAGCGACTGCAAAAATTTTTTTGGAGGGACCACAAATCCCTAAGCCCGGCCCTGGATCATAGTCCAAATAAAAATATACATTCATTCTCTCTCTCCCTCATTAAAACATTGCACAACTCCGGTCTATCGCCATCGGTAATTTATTACAGATTGAGTTGTGCCATAAATCTTAGTATATCCCCCCGAATCCCCTGGTTCCCCCAGATCCCACGAATTCCGAAATCCCTGGGCGGGGTCATGAAAACAATTATACACAAAGAGAGAGAATGCAAGTAAAAATATATACAGTATATACATCTTTATTCCAGAATGGACAAATTCCAGGTGTCAGGTCGCCATGGCGACTAGAAAAATCTGTATTTGTGCCTAAAATTTTGTATATGTGATTGCTAAATCAGAATCTAGGGATGGCTCAAAATTTGCTGATTTTATAATTAACTGTCCTCCAACATGGGAAGGAGCAAGGCCTCAACTAGGGAGAGCAGGCAGGTCTGGTGCTCTGGACCAGAATGGGAGTCGAATTCACCCTATAACTGCTTCTTCTACATGCAAAGGGCTACAAAATTCTGGCTTGCCAAAGGTGACAAAGTATCTAGTTGCAGCACTGAGAAGGGGTCATCAGTTCCCAGAAAGGTCGAAAAAAGATTATTTAAGACACTTTTCTTGCAAAAAAGCTATGTTTGGCTCCTACAGAATTTGGCTGGCACCTAAATTTTTCTCTGATTTTTCAAGCTCTCTATTTATTTATATTTATGATACAGCGTATATTTCCCGCAAAATCAAATTACATTTCACTTATTTAAGATTTATTTTACTCTCATATATTGAGTCATATATCAGGTTTTAAATTAGAAAACTACTTTTTTTAGTTGATAAATTTCTTAATAAAACCCGATTTAAATATTGGCACTTTTCTAAGTACGCAAGCCAAATAGAGTTTAAATTTTTCTTTAATAAATTTCAAATATGATTAAAAAAAATAAAACCTGTGGTAAATTTTATTAATTTATTGATATGTCTAACAGAAAAAAAATATTTTACTATGCTTTATTGACTCTTAAGTATTAGAGGGCTCCAAAATACTGTATCTAGATTGTTTTTGAAGATTTTGAATAAATTATCATTGAAAAAAATGTGTAAAATGCAAAATGCATTTTAATGGTTTTTTTTCAGGGAAAAACAAGGAGTACTCCAAGGGGCTCCAAACAAAGCTATTCTTATTTTGCAGAATCACAAAACCCCTTGAATTTTTTGTCAAGCGTTTCGAAGAATTTCGGATGCTGATTTTTTTCTTTTCTCTTCCCGCCTTCTTTCTCCCAAAATTTTCCGCCCTCGGTACAGTGCCGTTTTAACACATGGGCCCCACCCGGGCACCTCAAGAGAAGAGGGGCCTCAGAAAAATGGGAAGTAGTTGAATTTTTCGAGAATTTCCCATGTAGGGCCTCAGAAAAATTACTTGGCCCGGGGGCCCATGATGTTCTTAAGATGGCCCTACCTCGGTATGCCCACCAAGGGTGGAATTGACATTGCTCCAGCCCTGGGGATCATGGCCTTAGTGACCCTTCCCCAGTGCATACTTTTTCCATGGGAGGAGGACTCCCTTGAAAGGGTTATGCTAAAAAAAAGGAGGGGTTCGTCCCCCCTTCTCTTCCCATTTTGCAGAATAAGAAACTCAAAGATTTTAAGAAATGTGCAAATTTTGAAATAAACACAATTTTGAATAACATAAGAAATACTACATACTTTTTAGAAATTTCCCAATTTAATTTACAATGGAAGAATGGATACATAGAAAAAATTACAGTAATTTCCAATAATTAAGTTGCATCCTGAAAAATTGCCACTTTTTACACATCACAGCTTCGTATAAAGGCAGAAACACACTGTACTGACATGATGTGATTATTCGGAGTCTAGGTGGGGAAAACGTATCCATGTGATTTTTTTAGGGCTGTTTGAGCTGGCTCTCCAAAATTATTAGGGTGGCTCAATCCCATTCGCCCAATACAAGTTTACGCCTATGACAGGTTCATAGACATACGCAGAATTTTCTCGAGGTGTAGGTTTTCAGATTTTTTTCCTTCTGAGGGGGTTTACGTTTTTCCTGCAAAATAACACTATAATCTTGGCTCAAGGGGGGAGGGGTTAGAACCCCAAAACCCCCCTTTGCGTATGCCAATGAACAGGTTTCAAGCACTTTCCTATGAAAAATCTGGGTCCTCGCAAAAGATCTCAGTCCAAAAGCCTGGTTTAACGATGTGTAACTCTGAGATAGGATCATTTTAGTCATGGAGGGAAGAATATGTAATTTTTTCACCCTCTCCACTGAAAAAATCGATCAAACTTGTATTTTTCGTTCTCCCCCAAAATTAGCAGCCCCTCTCAAGATTTCCTCCTGTGAAAACTGCCTTCTTCCCTATTTCCGGACCTGGCTACCTAAGTGCTGGGGTACTGGAAACAGGGCTGCAACTGGGGAAGGGGTCAAGTGTCCAGGGTGCCAGATCAGAGGGGAGGGCGCAAATTTCATTCTTTAACCTCCCTTCAACATTACTGGAAATATTTAAAATTTCTAAGAGTGCTGTGAACGTAAATAGTTTGGGAATCCCCTTATTTGTAAGGAGGAAATTTCATATTCTTATTATTAGAATGAAAATGGTACCCGACGCACAGGCTTTTAAATTTTCCATTCATTCCTTATTTTCTTTTTTTTAATGTTAATTTTATTTTACTATTATTTATTTGATTCGAAAGCCCCCATTCACATGCACAATAAAACATCCCGGGAAGTTCCCGGTAACAGGGATTTTCGTTACAAACCATTCACATGACGTTTAGTTTATGCTGATAATCCCCCTCTTCTTTCCGGAAGTCGTCACTGGTTACGTGGGTTGAATGGAAGTGATTGATTCAAGATGTCTGACGAAGGAGCTTAAAGTAGTTTTCGCAGTGCAAAGGATTATGGGAGAGAAGGTCGGTGTCGACCACCAATTTGCCCCAAGAAAGATGGGCTTTTTTTTATGAGCTTCTCTCCCACCTTTTTCTTCCCTACGAGGGAAAAAAAGTTGCCATGCTGGTAATTATCACCAAAGCGACCCCCAATCTTGCACATGTGAACGGGACTATAGATGCTGGAACCTAGGAGTGGAGGATATTTGAGCCCCACCCTCAATAAATTTTGTAAGGTGGCTGAGCCTCCCCCAATAATTATTGAAAAAACAATGCATGCATCCTCTGTTTCCTGCGTATGCACTTGAGTCCTATATATACGGGACGGCCAGCAACTTTCAGCGTTCTCCCCCACCCAATGTTAATTTCTTCATGTTGGCGTCTCTCTTATGAAAGCTCGAAAAATATTACGGGCCTTCAAACTTGTTAATAAGTTTATTCGTTGTTCACTTTACCTCCTCCCATGTTTTTTCTGTTGTCTCATGTCCCTTCCCCAAGGGTCACACTCACACACTCAACAAAAGAGATGCTCTTGAGTTTACCGATAGTACAAGCAGGAAAAAGCATTCCCCCACCCCTCCAAGATATCTCCAGAGACGCCTTCAGGCAACAACAATTGGCAGCACTCTGGGAGGATGCAATTTTGGATGGATGTTGGGGTAATTGTGACATAAGACTACTATTGTCACAGAACAAGATTGTCAAAGTGAATTGAGATTCTAAAGAAAAGTAAAAAAAAAAAAATTTCGAGCAGATGATTTCTACTATTTAGAAAAACGTTTTGTTAAAAAGTTTTTTCTGAACCAAGTGTGAGAAACAAATCCACCCGAATTTTTTTTTCGGGGGGAGCGGGAGGGCTTGGGCCCATGGGCCGTATACAAGCAGTGGCGGATTAAAGTCTGTCGAGGCCCTGGGTGCAAAAGAAAATATTGGGCACCTTAAATTAGAAAATAATGTGAAGTTTGCATTTTTCTGGGCCCTTTAGAAGTCGGGGCCCCAGGCGAGTACCCGGTGTGCCTGCCGTTAAATTTGCCTCTGGAAACAAGTTTACGCCTATGCATGTTTTTGCAATAGTTTTTATTATACAACTTGTATTCAGATAGTTTTGGAACTAGTGGGTAGCAGGGTGGTCTGGTGCCTCTGGTGGACAAAAGAGGGTGCTGAATTCACTCTTTAACTGTTTCTTCACTACTGTTGATTGCACAAGTGTGCCAAAATGCATGCTTGCCCCATATGACAAAGTATATAGTCACAACCCTGTATAATGCCCATGTAATAAATGTTCAAATGTTGTTAAGTCAAAATGTGCATGCAAACCTCCTTTCAATACCAATACTTGAAAGAAAAAATTATGAGTGAGAGGAATATTTTATTTTTCATGTAACTTGATCGTAAAAGTTTAATTACAATATTTTGAAACATGTTGGTGAAAAAAATAGTTTTCCTTTTTTTTTTTCCAGATTTTTATAGTTTTTATTGTTATGAAACGATAAAAGTTTTCTAATATTTATCAATAATTTCTAGATTAAATAGTTGATAAGGTTTTTGCAGCCATAATTGGATGAAAATTGTCTGTTCAGGTTCAAAAACCGTCATCTGTTTGAGTTAGTTCTCAACGTTTCCCCCACTTGAAGATGCCAACCACTAGTGTTGGGGAAACGTTGAGAACTAATTTAAACAGATGACTGTCTTCAACCCAAACAGACAATTTTCATCAATTTCTAGATGTATTCACCTATATTGATTTTTTTCAGTTATCAGCTGTCCTGTCTTATTGAACCAGAGGATATTACAAATTTACCTTTTTCAGACAAAAGATCATCAAAACCTAAAAGGTTAAATTTATTTATTTCAAATCTATGCATTTGTATTTGTGACAACTGATTCACCAAATTCAGCGCATTCATAATTAAAAGACCCTATTTTAAAGTAGCCTACAGGCAAAACCAGTCATCAGAAAATTGTGAAATTTTGTAGAAGACTTCATGAATTGATGGGAATTTGTTTCATGATGGGAAAAATTAGTTGCACATGTCGCCACCAGAGGGCATTTTATTAAGAAATGACAAATTTATAGTCAAATGTTCAAAATTTGTAAAAGTGTTTCAAAATTTCAACAATTGTTAAATACTTTTACAGTTGTTACTGCAACAAAACATGATGGCCATCATTTTCAGATATCATGTGAAATTGCAAGATGGCATGTTCCACAACTGACCGAAGTGTGTGCTGGGAAATGTTCAGCTGTAACGTACCGATGGGCCCCCGGCGTAAAAGTCTGAAGTCGCCGTCACATAAAAACATGTATGCTCACTTTTTGTTGCTATTCATCGGCAGCTGTGATCGTATGGCGATGATCAAGGCCGATCGTGATGATGTCCGCCTGCGATCGCAGGCAAATGAGGTGACCTTGGAGCCGATTGGCTTGGTTAGACACGTGCGGTCGGAAGTTTTTCCTTTAAATACCGGCCGTACGTTGCAACAGCTCTCACTTCCGCTCTTCCTTTGTTTTGTTCATTCAAACTAAAACCCTCTAGTTGGACGGTTCTCCGTCTTGCTACCACATCATTTGGCCTTAGGCTGGGAAAATGATCCAATAGTTACTCAACATGAAATAGTTTAAAGTGTCTGAATTTGTTTTCCGGCTGTTCCGGAACCGAAAAATTATTTTATCTTCATAGTTTGAAAAAACCTCATTGCTGGTGTTGGACGGAAAATAACATAGCAGCTGGCCTCGTCTAAAGGTACATGCAGTAACGTAACATCGAGCTGGTCCGGCCCTCAACTGAGAGGCACCCTCGAACTGATCGACATGATCCGGTCTCCAACCGAGAGATCTCCGCTGGTACTGACCAGACTACACTGCACCGAAGTGACTGTCGACCTCGGCTTCCCGACCGGCAAATAAGAGACTGATTATTGACTGACCATAAACTGGTGAGAGGGTTCCTTTCTTAATATTGAATAGAGGGTTTTATGTAGAATAATCTTGTGTAAAAATTGTGTAACTAATGCCCAAACTTAATAAATATTTTCATGCGAAAGTTTAGTTGTGATAATTTTCCACTTGTCGTTTGCTACTACAATTACTGGATATTTCGAACCGGGCAAGCAACTCCCATAAGGGACGTTCCACAGCACGTGGCGTGAAATGCTGCCTTTAAAGTCAGGTAAAGTTCTTGGATTGCGACGACTTACCAGACATTTCAAATGCCAAAAATCGCATGGATCAAAAGGCCTGGGGATCAGGGAGACCATAGATTAGGGAAGTGCCGACTGATGACATGTTCTTCTGTAAAATGTGTTTTAAGAACATTCTTAACATTCTACACACTGCAATGCCTTGCATAAAGATTGTGTCTGCAAGGCAGTGACGTGCTTGCAGAGCCGGAACAATTTCTTTCTGTAACAGCAGTGCATATCACTTCCCGATGATCGAACATGCCACTGTACCTGTAGAACGTAACTCCTTATAGAAGTAGGAACTGAGAATAAATGATGCAGTAAATCCACACTATACCTTTACTTTTGGTGAATGCAACGGAACCTCTAGGATAGTGTGCAGATTTTCTGGTTTCCAAATTCGGCAGTTGTGAGTATTGACTGCACCATCCAAGTGAAAATGTGATTTCTGTCCAGAGACTATTCCAAGGCCATTCTGAATCTACCTCAAAATGAGCTAGAAACTGCAGTGAGAGCTGGAGTTGAGCATCATAATCATGTGGAATCAACCGCTGCACAAGTGAAAGTTTGTACGGATAATATTGGAGGATATTTTCCGCATGATCTTATGGACAGTTGAATGTGTCCTATCCAACGCCTGTGCTACATGCTTGTCACTAGTGCTACCTTGAGAATTTCAAGCTCTGGTCTCTTCCACCTGAAGCAAAACCTCCTGTGCTGCATCTATAGAAACGGGTTTCTTCCTCTTCCAGGACGAACAGCCAACGAGCCTGTGGTTTCAAATTTTGTTATCATACTCTAAAGGTTTTAACATTCATTGGACCTTTTCGAATCCTCTTCCAAGTCCAATATTTCCATAGAGCAGTTATTGCGGAATTGCTTTTTTGGTAAACAGTTTGAACAAAAAAGCGCTAAACTTATCGTCATTGTGAGCAGCAAACATATTAAGAAACAAGATCACATTAAAAACAAGATCTCCATAAATGTTTCTAGGTTTTATAACAGCTGCTGTGTGACATCACATAAATTTACATGTTTATTACAGGTATTAAAAGTGAAACGCCCTCTAGTGGCGGCATGTGCAACTAATCCCCCCGAAGCGAATTCCCATCACTTCATGAAGTCCTCCACAAAATTTCGCAATTTTCTGATGACTGGTTTTGCCTGTAGGCTATTATAAAATAGGGTCTTTTAATTATGAATGCCCTGTACATGAGTGTTTTATCCAGATTTTTAATCTAGGAACTTGTTTGAAAGAAGGAGAAAACACGCACAAAAATATATTTCATTTACAGTGTTTCTTTACTTAACTGCCTGAGCTTTTGTTTCCAAAAAAAAAATCTTGAAAGCTTGCTCTAATGCTCTGCATGAAAGCAATTGGCTATGAATATTATTGTTCAATTATATACTGATTAAATTGCATTTCGACTAAAGAATTGGTTCTGAGCATTAAACAACCTATTTGTAGAATAAAAGAAAACAGTAATTTCATGAATGTTTAGTTTCATCCTGGAAAGGTGCAGGGCTAATATTGAGCAATTTTTTTCTAATGTTTTTGAATTGTGGAAGTTATGCCAAGAAATATGGTATACTCGGCAATGCTAAAATTAATATCAATGTTTCCAGTACATAATGTCTAATTAATCAAGTATTCAAAATTATATGGGAAACACATGACTCATCATTGCACACATAAATATATATTAATAATAAATCAGTAATGTACCATAATTTTTTTTTAGCTCCTACAGCTAATTCGAAGCTGTTGCCTGAAACCCTTTTGCCTTTAATAACTATTGTCCGGTCATCTAATTAATGAATTTTTATGGACAAATATTTCAGTATGTCAATGTTTAAATGGTAATTACATAAAATTGACAAAAAAAGCATAAGTTAAACATGTAAATTTGTTTTTCATTCAAATTCTATTATTTTCCTGAAGGTAGAATTGTTATTAGAGGAAAATTATATGTGCAGCTTATATGGAGGTGAAGCATGTAAAAAATTGCTTTATTTCTGTGAGAATGTTTTGTTATTTCTTTTGGATAGGATACAGTTTATTCATCCCAGCAGTTTCATTCACTGAAAATTACAGTAGTTAAAAAAAGAACATTAATTTTAGCAAAAAATAAGCTTCTTGAATAAACTGATCATCAAAAAGAAATGAAAGTATTAATTGAGAATTATAATTACATTTGACATCACCCACAAAAAAAGTTTTTCCAGCAGTAAGTTTCAAGTAGTTCATCATTTTTGAATGTAAATATCTCATTTCATAAGCCAATTTTTAAAATATTACTTGTCATCCAAGAGTATTTACAAGAGATGTATGAAATGTCATATATATATAGTTTTTACATTTTTCAAACACCTACACATTTTCTTTCACTATAAGAAGAAGCTGAAAAACTCTTTTATTCTCTCGTATACAGATAAAAGCAATATTATGTCATCTTTGTTTTTATTTATTCCATGATTTTTTTCTCCAGTAACAAACCCATTTTAACACTTCTAATGCCAAAAAAATTCAGCGGTGATTGTAAAAGTGTATTTTCTTTCTTTCTAGGCACAGCACTATTGTGATTTTATATTGCAACCCTGTCAAGGACAAGATTTAACCTAACACATACTTTCATCTTGTTCTTGATTTTTTTTGTCTTTCATCTTCATGTAGATAGGTGCCTGTGTTCCTAACATTTTATAAAGGATGTCCTGTAAGTCCTAACTTGACCTTTATCCCATTAACCGTTTGTCGTAGAGGTATGGTTTTATTTAAAAAATGCTCAAAATGTGTTCAAGAATGACCCTGTACCAGTTTTGAGAGTGAAAATACTGTGTGTCACAAAATGAAAATCTAAATGTTTGTACGGCTCTCCTGTCTTCTGACTTCCAGTCAAAAAGTTGTTGTCCTGTCTCTTCTGAGCCCAATAAAAGAAAAAAATTCCACGTTTCTAAGTGTAATATTCACAGATATTTGCATTTGAAAAAAAATCAAAGATAAAAGGGCAAAGAGCAGCATAAACTAATAGGCAAGCTTGTTATGCTGTTTCTTCCCCTTTTTCTCTGATTTTTTTACAAATTCAAATATCACATTGAATTTTTTTGTAAGCTTCAGGAGAGACAGGGCAATAACTTTCTAATTAGAAGCTAAAAAACAGGGGACCACGTAAACATTAAGATTTTTTTTATGGCACACTGTATTTTCACACTAGAAACTGGTGCATGCAATTTGTACTGTGTGTTTAATTGGGTGTTGATTAAGTGCTCACAAGCAGGAAATCAGGTATGGGTATCAAGCACAATAGGTATTGCAGGAAGCACTGTGGTGTGCTTGCAAGCAGCAAGTTGAACATGTCTGTGGTACAAGGTGATTTCTGAACACATTTTGAACATTTTTCAAATTGAAATTATATCTCATCGACGAACGGCTGATGAAATAAAAGCAGAATTAGAACTTACAGGACACCCTGTATATGTTATATGCATATACCATACATTATACTTTGTACTGTATATGTATGTAAGATAAGATATATATAATTCCTAAAGAAAAATACTCTATACTGTCTGTACAGAGATGTCAAATACCTGGAATTTCGGAAGAGGACACATAAAAATTTCGTTCACGTGTCTCCCGGGACGTGCTCTTTCCTAGTTCCAAGAAAGAAAAGTAGAGAGGAAAAAACCTCCCCAACTTTTTCCCTTCTTTCTACCATTCATCATGATCTCGTGACCTTGAAAAAGATGTTTACAGCTTTGAAGTACAAGTGAAGCATTTTACTGTACTACACTGCTGGCCACCCAAATTGCAACACCAAGAAATACAAGAGATATCGCAACAATATTTATTTTGTAGATAACATGTTGACCAAGCATCAAATGATTAAATTTATAGACTTCTGTGAAGTGTGGTTCCTGCCAAAATCAGTAGCCGGAGTAGCCGCCATTATTGGAGATCACCGCTGCCACACGCCTCGGCATTGATTCAAAGAGACTTTGGATGTGTTCTTGGGGTACAGCAGACCAAGCAGCTTCCACGCGTTGCCAAAGTTGATCTGGTGTGGCAGCTGGGGATGTGATCTGGGTCAATCGTTGAGCAACCATGGACCACATGTTTTCTATCGGCGAAAGATCCGGAGAGCGAGCTGGCCAGGGAAGCAATTCAATCTGGCGATTGACGAAGAACCTTTGGACAATGCGTGCCACGTGTGGTCGCGCATTATCCTGTTGAAATATGGCTGTGGGCAAGCCCTGAAGGTAAGGAAGGACAACTGGCTCCAACACCTCGGAGATGTAGCGCTGGCTTTTTAAAGTACCGGCAATGCGTACTAGAGGAGTGCGAGAGTGATATCCAATACCGCCCCATACCATAATACCTGGTGCAGGACCAGTGTGGCGGTGCATAACGCAGCTGTTCAGCATCCTCTCTCCACGGTGTCTCCAGACTCGAATCCGACCATCGTGGTGTTGCAGACAGAAGCGTGACTCGTCAGTAAAGACAATTTCATTCCATTGTGCCATCCACATCCTTCTTTCATCGCACCATTGACGGCGGAGACGTCTGTGGTTCTGCGTCAAGGGTAGACGAAGCAATGGACGTCTTGCGGACAGACCACTCTGCTGTAAACGGCGTTGAATGGTACGCGCAGACACTGAATGATGCGGTACAGACTGAATGTGCTGTGCTATGGTTCGTGATGTGGCTGAGCGATCCGTCACTGCCATACGCACAATACGCCTGTCATCACGCGAAGTGGTGCACTGAGGTGGATGTGATCGAACACGTCGGTCCGTCGTACCCTCCTGCATCCAACGATCACATATCCGCATTACAGTTGTTTGGTTTCGTCCAACACGACTACCGATTTCCCTGAAAGATAATCCACAATCTCGGTAGGCCACTATCCTTCCTCTGTCGAACTCGGATACTTGATCAAAAGATGATCGCTGTTTTCTACGAGGCATAATTGATCGTTTTTTTGAAAAAACCACAAGAAAAACACAATTGCCGTACTTCAAATCGTCGAAATCTCCAAGCCTTAAATAGCGCTTTGAAGTGGCGCCACAGGCGCGCGTGATGTGCGTCTGCGCTGAAATTCTAATCATTTGCATATCTCACCTCCGCTAATGCATGTTGTAAATTTCATATTATTTGCATGCTTCCTTCAGGGTGTTGCATTTACGGTGGCCAGCAGTGTATATCGATATACACACAGCAAGGCCGTAGTGAGGGGGGACTTTGGGGTCTGGTCCCCCCCTTTTAGTGAGTCTTTATGCCAGGAAATAAAACTACTGACTGAATTTCATATTTGTAACTTTAGCTTGGTGTGATTTCTTTATATAACCTTTGAACCCCCATAGGGGTCGAATTTCGAAAAACCTCTTCTTAGTGAGTCATTACGTCATGAAATAAAATTGCTGACCAAATTTTATATTTATAGATTCAGCAGTTTTGGCTTGGAAATGGTGAATCAGTTAGTCAGGACATGTCATATTATATGTAACATTGCTTACTATGTTCCAACTTCAAGGGATTTGAGGGTCACCTAGCTATTGAGCTAAAATTTTGCACAGATTGTTTTTTTGATGAGAGGAACAAGATAGGGGTTGGACCCGAACTTTTAAAAAAGTTGAAAAATAAGTCTACGCTAATGCATATTGTTTGCAAAAGTATTGTTGATCAATGCTCATATGAAATGAAAATATGATTATAGTTTTTCCCTCATTTGGGACATGTTTCTAAATAAAATTTTAATTACAGTAGACTCTCTATAATTCAGCCCATCCAGTAATCAGCATTTTTAGAAAGGTTTTCTTTGAGCATGTAAGAGAAGAATGTCACTGCATGTGTGTGCGAAGAAGTTTATATTATTTAAATGGGCTTTTTCCCATTAACTTTCCATTAACAATTATCCAGCGATTTCGATAATCTGACATACTCTGGTCTGATATATGCCAGATTAGTGAGAGTCTACTGTACTTAAAAAAATATGTATATCCAATTGTACATGTAAACATCTTTGTTTTTATTTAACCTATATTTTCAGCTTTAATTTTTTAAAAATGGTTTTTTAATTTTTTGATTCATTTCGTTTTGGTAATTTTTTACTGTTCTTATTAAAAAAGGGAAGAATTCATTTTATTTTCTTTACAATAGGTAAAATAATGGCAAGTAATGACTTTCTTCTTATCAATGAACCATGCTTCTTAACATCAGATCTAATAGTTCACTAATTATTTTTAGTCCTTGGACTTTATGGAAATGGAGCAAAAGTGTTTCTGCATTTCCTAAATCTGCATCATCTCTACTCCAAGATTTATATCTGCATTACAATGGAGATGACATGGTTGAAGAGAATTCTAAAAATGAACTAGTGAGTACTTTTTCTTATATAATATGGTGTTGGACAAAACTTGGTCTTAAAAAAATTTCATGCTTTATTTAAGAGCTAGAATTTTCCCTCCCTTTTTGTACTGTATATAGCTGAAATATGTCATGACATGAACAAATACTAAAAGAACTAGATCACTATTTCCATGACAATGAAAATTCCCTAACTAGTGTATTGATGTGCTGTGTCTTTGAGATACAACTGATTCTCACCAAGCTCATTGGAAAAAGTTTCATGTACGTAACATACCATGTTATGCTATTCATTAAACAAATATTATGCAATAATATGAAAATGCATGTAATTTAAAGAATTATATTAATTAAAGAAAAACTCTTTTTGAAATAGTTTTTTTATTTATATGGAGGAAAAAAAAAAGTGTTAAATAACATTTTTTAGATGATTTCTAGAAATGAAAAAAAAATTAACTCGTGTTTACTCAGTATTCATGTTTCAATACCAGAATAGCAAAAAGAAAAAAAAATTACCACAAATGCAAAATAGTTTCACTCATTTTCTTGCTGAAATTTCTGCCTCTTACCCATCTGCAGTGCCGTAGAAAGGGGGTGCGGCCCGCACCGGGTACCAGCTCTGAGGGGTGACAAAAATTGCCAGTTTTGTATTAATGTGCCTTTTTTGTTACATAAAATAACATGTCAAATAATTTACATGGGCCTTTACAACTGCTAATTGCAGCAAATTCCTGGTGAACAATGTGATGCTATAATAATTTAGTATTATTGTGTGGTGCGTAGGGGGGAGTTGTTCTGCCTCGTTTCTTTTGAACTGTGTTTGTGCTCAAGTAAACAAACAGCTGGTCCTGGTGACCCATCATCTCAGCGTTCCCACAAATATCATTCGCCCCAAGTCGTTCTGTTCAACAAGATCATATTTTTAACCCGAACATCATAATAATATTCAAAAAATCGTCAACGAATAAGGCAAATACCAAGAAATAATAAAAAATTCCTAATGCATTTCGACACGCTATGGGTGTCATCTTCAGAGGATAAGAATATTACGCTGACAGAGTTTCCCACTTGATTGATTTCCAAATCTTCAATCTCGGTTGCTCAGCGGAAGGAAAAACTATATGCCTGTCCAAGTCAAATGTTGTGGCAAGAATGAAGAGAAGCGCCTGCGTGTAAGTAAACTCGATCAGCGTGATATTTTTATCCTCTGAAGATGACGCCCATAGCCAGGGGTGGCTCAAGCGAGGGTGCAAGGGGTGCGACACACCCGGGCGGCAGGTTGTAAGGGGCGGTAGCGCAGATTTTAGTTAAGACCCCAAAATTTAACACAGTAAAAATTTACATGGCATCACGCTTTTGAGTCATACCTAGACAACGAAAATGTTGAGAAAATAGGGTCTGTAATACCAGAAACAAGACTGTAAGCAATCGAAGCAGCTCGAGATAAAATCTACCCATGCGCGTCAGGGCCCTCAGGCTGGAATCTTTTGTTTAACCCAAGACAGGTTTTCCATGGGGGGGGAGCCTTTCTGCAGTTAATTTATAGTGCGAAAAAAAAAAATTATAAGGATTTAGTCCCGGGCTCCCAAGCTGGAGCCCTGTCAGCCCTACCATTGGGGGGAGGGTCATGCTCCTCCCTCACGACTTATCAAAACAATTCCTACATTGTTTCATCTTGGATTTTGTGCCCCTCCAAAGCAGACAGAAAATTATTTTGATTATGTTGGTTTTCATGTTTTTGCTCGATCAAATTCCATATTGAGTGGATATGCAAATGTAAGTACCGCGTCGGATGATGTAGTGAGATTGTATAAAAACGATTATGTGAACTCCGATCAGATGGTGGTGATGAAGACGGAGACCGATACGGGTATGTCGATTGATAAGGTTTTTGAGCTTAAGGATTTGAAATAAATAGATGTGTTAGTATGAAAAAATTCGTGTCTTTATTTGAATTGAATTTTTTTTTTAACAAGGTTATGGGCCAGAGTACCCAAATCCTAAAAGCTCTAGTTTAATCGTAAATGTTATAGCTAGCGAAGTTTTCCTAGATATTGATGAATTATAGCTGAAAGTTGCTCAGATCGATTTGTTTTTCCCAAGTTGAACGAGTTCAATTATTCAACATGGAAAATGGACATGAAAGTTATCCTGATGGATCGCAATTGTTGGGACTTTGTGATGGGCACAGCTCAAGAATATCCTGACGATGCTCCGGAACGAGGCAAAAGAGACTTTGCTTGGCGTAAGCAACGGTGTTACACCACAATTTATCAAGGTGTGGAGCGAAAATTTCTTCCTCTGATAAGCAACACTAATGATGGAAAAGAAGCTTGGCAAGTTTTGAAGGAAAATTTCGAACTGACATCCAGAGCCAGACTAGCATGTTTAATCGACAAATTTTTCGAGCTGAAATTTGATTCAGAGAATGAGACGATTGGCATATTTTGCAAACGCGTTGCCGAGAAACGACTTGAAGTCAACGATGCGGGATTCAAGATCCCAGAAATTTTGTGCTGTTTCCAGTTGATCCGATGTCTACCACAAGAGTACGATAATTTAGTACAAATCCTATATCGTTTAGTGGACGAAGAATTCTCTTTCTTGAACATCGAGAAACAACTAATTAGTGAAGCTGGTAGAATCCAACTAAAAGAGAAAGACTCTAACGCAACAGCAATCGACTGTCTTCAACCACCTACGATCATCTTATGGGGCCGTCGAAATTTTGCACGTACTGTAAAGGGACTAATCACAAGGTGGATCGATGCTTCAAAAAGAAAAAAAGTGACAGTGATCATCGAAAGAATACTCAGACTATGTTTTGTGATAGTGCAATCACCGATCAAGAACAATCCTTCTCATCGACAAGAAAGATGGAAGAATTCCTGATTGACACAGCAGCGACTTCACATTTTTGTAATCAACGATCATGGTTCAAGAACTTTAGAGAACTGCCATCATCGGAAGCGCTTATAGCTGACAAGGACTATACGTCCAAGATCCTTGGGGTAGGTGATATTGATTTTGTTATTAAAGATGTAAAAGGTGTCGTTAACGTAACTCTCACGGATGTATTGTATGTACCAAATATGAGGAGAAACTTACTAAGCTGTGCTAAAATAGACTTGGGCGGAAACAAAATTATTTGGAAAAATAACAAAATGCTTGTATATAACAAATGGTCGAAATATTTCTTTACTGTTTTTCGTAAAGGTTTGTTATATGTGTTATATGGTTATCCAAAAATTAATGAGGGGAATGATATTGAATGGCTTAGATTCTGACTGTGTGCATAAGAGGTTTTGTCATACAAATGTTCCTGTAATTAAAAATATGAGTTTAAATAATAGCGTAAAAGATCTAGAAAATGTGAAATTCAAAAACGCTAATTGCATAACTTGTAATATCGCTAAGTCTAAGCGAGTATGTCTGACTAAAAACTATGAATATGCCAGAAATACAAAATGTGTTCTCAAAAGAATCCACATGGATTTATGGGGGCCTGCTCCCATGAAATCGTTAAATGGAGGTAAATATTTTTTGTCAATCATTGACGACTATTCAAGAAAAGTTGATGTATTTATCTTAAAAAACAAAGATGAGGTGTTTGAATATTTCAAACAATATTTGTCTAAAGCTGAAAGAGAAACTGGTAAAAGGTTGAAGTCTGTCAAAACCGATAATGGGTTAGAATTCATTCACAAGATGTTTGAAAATTTTCTAAGAGACTTGGGAATAGGAATTGAAAGGAGCACAATTTTTACTCCAGAATAAAATGGTGTAGCGGAGAGGTTCAATGGAACATCGATGGACGCTGTACGAGCTATGCTACATGACAGTAAACTAAAACCATCATTTTGGGCCGAAGCTTTACTAACCTATGTTCACGTCAAGAACAGGTGTATACACAAACTCACTAAAGGGTTAACGCCTATACAAATTTGGACTGGTCATAAACCATCTGTCCGGCATTTTCGAAGTTTTGGTTCTTTGGCTTTCGTGCATGTTCCAAAAGCTTACAGAAATAAATTTCAAGCTAAAGCGAAAATTGGAATTTTCTTGGAATACGCTAACCAAAGAAAAGGATACCGAATTTGGATTACTAAAAAGCGTAAAGTTGTTGAAAGTATTCATGTAAAAATTGATGAATCAAAAATTGGTGTTATTTCACTGTTCGGTCATGAAAATAAGTTTGAATATGGTTCTTATGAACTAGACAAAAATGTTAGACAATTTGAAGATTCGGAGAAAAAATCTATTGATGTATCTAATTGGATAAGGGAAGAAAACCCCAGAACTACAAGTTCACGTATAGATGTGTATTATTTCCCTACATCCAAATGATCGGAAAGACTTAGAAATTTGAATGATGTCAAAAAATATTGCGAGAAAAATAATTTGAAGTTTGATCCAGATCAATTCAATTTTAAACCAGTTGTGAAAAAGTGGAATCTGATGAAAGTGCGGATTTTGTGGATATTTTTCAATGTGAAGCTTACAACGTTGAAATTCCGAAAACATTCGAGGAAACTCAAAATTCTCAGTTCAAGGAAAAATGGGATAAAGCTATGGATGATGAAATTGAGATCATGAGCGATCGGCAAGTTTGGGATCTTGTTGAACCACCTCCAAATGCGAAAATATTAAGTTGCCGGTGGATATACAATATCAAACGAGATGACAAAAATAATATCAAGAGATTCAAAGCAAGATTAGTGGCTCAGGGTTTCAATCAGAAACGAGGTATTGACTTTACCAATGTTTTTTCCCCAGTCGTAAATTTCGATATAATCCAATATTTGTTCGTTATATTAGTTAGCTTATTGAATTGGTGTCATTTTCAAATTGACGTTAAATCACCTTGTATGGTAATCTTGATGAAACTGTATATATGAGACAACCCGTTGGTTATATTTCTGAAAAATATAAACATTATGTGTGCCTATTAAAAAAGGCTATATATGGTTTACACCAGAGCGGACGTCAATGGAACTTTGAATTAGACAAAATATTACTAAATCTGGGATATTATAAATGTAAATGGTGTAATTGTGTTTATAAATTGAACAAAGTAATTTTGATTGTATATGTTGATGATATTGTAATATTTGGTAAAACTGAAAAAGATTGAAAAATCCAGATCAATAGAATTAAAGACGTGTTAGATATAACTGAATTAGGGCCAGTAAAATATTTACTTGGCGTAAATTTTGAAAAAATTGGTGATTCAATGTATTTACATCAAGAAACTTATATTGATAAATTGATTTCTAGATTTAAAAATTTACCGAAACGAAATGTACAATTACCTTTAAAAGTTGGATGTAAATTACCGGATAGAGCGAATGAAATTTGTGAAAATGACTTGATGCGTGAAATACCCTATAGATCATTAATAGGATGTTTGTCATTTATAGCAAGTCGTTCGAGACCCGACATTTCATACGTAGTTAATACTATGGCACAATTTTGTAATGGGTACACGTATCACCATTGGACTGTTTTAGTTGATGTATTGAATTATATTTTTGAGACTAAGCATTATAAGATAAATTTGTCTAATGAAAAGAATTTTTTATTGAAAGCATATTCTGATGCAAATTGGGGATGTAATCTTAGTGAAAGACATTCAACTAGTGGATATTTGATTGTGCTCGGAGAAATCCCGGTATCATGGAAATCGCAGAAGCAAAAATGCATTGCATTGAGTTCCATGGAATCGGAATTTGTAGCTTTAACTGAATGTTCGAAGGAATTAATATGGTATTCGAGGATACTTAAAGAATTGAATGTTCTTGAAAATGAAATTGCTATATTGTATTGTGATAACCAAGCGGCTATTCATTTTGCTAAAAATAATGTTGAAAATAATAAGACCAAGCATATAGACATTAAGTACAAGTTTGTACGTAAATTGTTGAATGATAACTTATTTCAATTGAAGTATGTAAGTACGAAAGATAATCTTGCAGATTTTTTAACCAAGCCTCTTGTCAAGGAGAAATTTAAAAAAATTGTTGATGGACTTTTCAATTATTCTTTGATTCGATCAATGGGGCCGATTGTTGGTTTTCATGTTTTTGCTCGATCAAATTCCATATTTAGTGGATATCCAAATGTAAGTACCGCGTCGGATGACGTAGTGAGATTGTATAAAAACGATTATGTGAACTCCGATCAGATGGTGGTGATGAAGACGGAGACCGATACGGGTATGTCGATTGATAAGGTTTTTGAGCTTAAGGATTTGAAATAAATAGATGTGTTAGTATGAAAAAAATTGTGTCTTTATTTGAATTGAATTTTTTTTTTAACAGACTATTTTTCTTCCCAACTTTCAACGATGCGACCCAATAACAATTTAAATTATCACTTTTTTCCTGTAGATCCTGTTTTAGATGGGGAAGTTGTTTTTGAGGAAATCTATTCTATTATTCTTAAATTAAAAAATAAAAAGTTGCCGGGATTAGATAATATATATTTTAAATGAATATATCAGAGAGCCTTCTCCTCTGACACCCGCTCACTCTTGGTGAAAATTTTCAATAATTTAATGCATGCATCATTTTTTCCTGCTGCATGGAAAAAATTAATAATTAACCCTGTTTTTAAGAAAGGTGATCTGAGTGATCCCTCTAATTATAGAGCTATCTCGTTGGCCTCCTGTCTCGCTAAACTTTTCACTTCTGTATTGAATAACAGACTAAATAAATGGTTAAAATATAACGATATTATTGTTGAATGTCAAGCTGGATTTAGGGAGGGATATGGAGCAATATATCATATTTTTACTTGGCATTCAGCTCCAGCGCAAGCAAAGAAAAGTCTATGGCGCTTTTATCGACCTAAGTAGATCATTCGATTCCGTCCCATATGATATACTCTGGGAGAAATTGAAGAACTATGGAGTCTTAGTTACTGATTTGTTTCTTTGATTAAAGATTTATATGATGGCGCGACTGCTCAAATTCGTATTGGCGGTGAACAGTCATTTAACATAAACACTGGGGTTCTTCAAGGAGAACTACTTGGTCCAAATCTTTTCTCAATTTATATAAATGAAGTTATAGATATTTTAGATAACGCAGAAATTTTCCTGGCATAAATATTGATGATAGAACAGAAATACATATTTTACTGTACGGCGATGATATGGTACTGCTCGAGGATACAAGAGCCAATCTTCAAAGAAAATTAAATTTAATTTTTGATAGATTTAAGCGTTTAAAGCTAACAGTGAATTTCAATAAAACAAAAATAATGGTTTTCCGAAGAGGAGGTAAACTATCTTCACACGAAAATTGGTCATGGGAGAACACAACGATTGGTATTGTACCGGAATACACCTATCTTGGCGTACCTTTCTCTTTTTCGGGTCTCTTCACAAAAGCTAACAAACACTTCTCGGGAAGGGCTCAGCTTGCAATCAATAATTTAATACTGATTCTCGCAAAAATGAAATGTAATAATTTAAATATACATTGTAAACTTTTTCAATCATTAGTTACATCTGTATTTTTTTACGCTGCCCCTATATGGAGTATTTTTGATTGAAACAGCATCGAAAGAATTCAACAAATTTTTTTCAAAAGAGTTTATAATCTGCCTAGAAATGTACCTGGTTACATCATTAGGGCAGAATTGGGACATCTGCTTTTGAAAGTAACAGTAATTCAACTCATAATAAAATTCTGGACGAGATTACTGAAAATGCACGAAACCGGACTTCCGAGAATCTGCCTCGCTAAACTAAGTAAGATGTGTGATACAGCTTCTGATCATTCCCGGAACTGGGTAGCACACCTAAATGTTATGTTATCGGAGGAATGCGGTTTTCCATTTCTTGTTAATTGTAATGATCCCCGGACTATTTCTAGATCTCTTCCCAGTTTACTTAAAGCAGTGGCTGATATTGGATTTCAAACTGATTTTAACAAAATTCACAACTCTACTCATTTTCTTCATTTTAAACATTTCCGTTTCTCTTTTCTACCAGCAGTATATCTTTTCATCAACCTTCCAATTAACATAATAAGGTTTTTTATGAACTTAAGATTAACCAGGACATATCGACATCCTACTGGCAGAACCTTGTTTTTTAGAAATTACGCAGAGTGCAATGCTTGCAACAGATGTGAGGCTAACGATCTTGTCCACGTAATTTTTTGTTGCCCAATGTACATCTCTTTCCGCCGGAAACGTATCCCACAGTATATTAACTCCCTAGAATCAAATGAGCAGTCAGTCGGATTATTTAATTTTTTTCGAGATGTGCAATTATTTTTGAGATTTTTTCTTCTTTACCTTGTGGATTGTTATGTGTAATTGTGATTTTCCCCGTTTTGATATTTATATTTTTGTATTTATTAGATACAAATGTAATCTTTTTTTTTTTCTGTTTTTGTACCACTTATTGTAATAGGCAGACGTCCTTTAATACAATTAATAAATCTATCTATCTATCTATTATTATTATTACTTTCACATTTACTTACATGCAGCAACACGTTACTTCTGTACATTAAAAAGAAATATGTATTCACTAATCAACATTCGGTTTTCAAATGAGTTTTATGGTTATTTGTCTTTTCTAGCTTCAATCATCTTGTAACTCCCTACCAATGTCAAATTCTGGAAATTCTGTGAGTGATCATGGCAGTAAACTGCAAGAGTTTTATGTCATCAAAGTTAGCTTCGAAGAAAACTCTAGTGATATAAATGGAATGGCTCTATATAAGAGTATAATGGTAAGATGAGTGATGAATATTTCACATATTTCAGTTATTTGTTTCAATATGCTAGCGTCCAGCTTCAAAAAAAGAAAGACTTGGTAATAAACAATGTAGCAAGGATAAAAAAGGAAAGTGGTTCCACAGGTTATTATATGTATTCAGGTTAGAACATAGCACCCATGGTTATTGATGCTGCAGCTATCTTACAAATTAGAAGGCAAAATTTTGAAAGAAAAATAGAATTTTAAAAATTTGTAATGAACAATTGCAGATAGCATTTGTTGAACCCAAAAATCGATTTTCAAATTTTAAAAAGGATGGTTAGATGCACTACCTCAATAACTCACGTCTATATTATGTTAGCTGGGCATTATTTTTCATATAGTACTGATGTAATGTAAAAATAATTTGACTAATGAAAATAGATGAAAATAGTTGAATCTAATAAAATTCAAAATCATTTTGCATCTACCTCTCTGAGAATTTCTAGCCATGACCCACTACTACCAAATCCCCATGACGCATAGCCTGGTAAGTCACTGGTGGTTTAAAATATTGTTAAGCATGGGCAGAGATATGGGGGGGGGGGCATGCCTCCCCCCCCCTAGCATCAAAGGTGGAGTTTTCTGATCATTGATCATTTTTGTCGCACCATGGTCATTTTATGCACATGAGGGCTAATTAGACCGGGACCTACAATTTATTGCCGAGTCCGAACATTAGGCACTTATTTTTTTAAATTCATCAAGGTTGGTGCTCTAACCCCCTAAACTCCTTTGTAAGGAAACGAGGAAGGCCCACAGGAAAGCTGTTAGGACAAAACTTGAATCAAACTGGATCTACTTCAAGGAGGTTCAGAGGAAGTTCAAGAAAGAAATCAGAAAAGAGAAGAAAAGCTCTTGGCAGAAGTTCTGCACAGATATGAGCTCACTGTTAGAAACCGCCAAAGTAATCACACACAAATTGATCAAAAACAATTCCTATGATAATATTAATGTTATTGAACGACCAGATGGAAACTATACCATTAGTCCATCGGAGACACTTGAATGCCTACTGGATTATCACCTTAGCAGATCTATAAAACCAGACTCTGATGAACAGTCTGGGCCTGCCTTAGAACCAGCAGACACTTTGCTAGTCAACATAGTAGTTCATTACGACAAATGTGCCAAAGCCTTGAAAGGATTTTCTCCTTTGAAATCACCAGGCACAGGTGGAATATATCCTATCTTTCTACAAAAAGGATGGGAAATTATCGGAGGTATCTTCCTACCAAAACCAGGAAGAGACACCTATAAATCATTATCTCATAGAATGATTACATTATCGTTTCAATTGAAGTTATCGGAAAGACTGGTACTCTTTCATCTCCAAGATACTCCCCATTTAATGAGCAGAGTTGATGTGAACCAGCATGGCTTTAATGCTGGGCACTCCACTGACTGCTCTTCATCAGTTGATCTGAAGAAATGAAAACACAATTGTCAATTTGCTATTGGCATTTTCTTGGACATTGTTGGAGCCTTCAATAATGTTACATTTGACTTTATACAAAATGCACTTATAGATTACAACATTCCACCTATGTTAATTAGATGGATAGATCATATGCTCAGGAACCGAATAATCACTGCTCGTGTTCTTGATGCCCAAGCTGAAAGATCTATCGGGAGAGGTTGCCCGCAAGGGAGAATCATTTCTCTTTTTTTACGGAACATAGTCTTCAGCTCCTTGCTCTCTGATCTAATAAAAGGACCAGGATATACTCAGGTATACGCAGACAATCTAGTCGTGCTCATCCAAGGGCATGATATATCCACATTGAGGTATCTGCTCAACAAATTTTAGACTCTGTCAACAGATGGGGTGATAAGCACCAACTAGTATTCTCCACGAAAAAAACCAAAATAGTGGTCTTTAAATGGAACAGAAAGTGGGAACTTGGAAATCTAACCACGAAGGGACAAGGTCTTACCATCTGTGACAAAGTGAAATACATTGGTTGTCACTTGGATTCTAAGCTCTCTTGGAAATTCCATATTCAAGATAAAGCTAAGCGGCCACTAATATACTTATGCCATAGCTGCCAACTTTTGAAAATGAAAATTCTGGAGATTTTCGCGCAAACCCGTATTTTATGCTAAAACCACTCCCTAATAAATACAATAGGGATTTTTCCAAATAAAATAGGGGTTTTCCAAACATAAAAGTTAAAGCGTAGGGAATAAAATCCCTACTGAAGTCAAATTAAAATAGGGATTTTACACACATGGAAGTTAAACCCTTGGGAATAAAATTCCTACGCAAAAAACAAGTGAAATTGGAGGCCAAAACTTCAATGATGTAAAAATAAATGTTGTGTTCAATCAGAAACGCTGTGAACAAACATTCTGCGCGAATGACCCCAAAATCATCGGAAGATGAAGGAAAACGCCGTCAATTTTTGAAGAACACTGACTTTTTGTGACACTTGCTTGATGGTTTTTTTTTTCATTTCACATGAGTAATGATGGCAGTCTTTCCATGACCGATGTTTATGTCCGTAACACAACTTGTACAAAAAGGAAAAGTAGGCCCTCTTTTGGAGCGTTTGATGAAAGGAAATTCATCGGAATAAGTACCTTTAAAATTGATTAAATATGTTTTTGCTTATCATTATTCATGCTTTGTTATATCGCACGTACGTAACTTCAACAAAAGAAATTTTGACCATATGCGCGTCACTAGAATCTTCAATTATTATCCAGGACTATTGGCTGCTAAGCCATTTCCCTGCACGATAAGACAAACAACTTTCTTGTTATCATCAGAGGGTTTGTAAAACTTCCTTAAAAAGGGAATTCCCCCATTTACGACGTGTGACGTCATTTCGAAAGAGAAAAAAAAAGAGGCTTCATGCCCCACAAGAAATTCCTTAGGGACTGTTTTCATAAGCAGGGATTTTTTTTAATGAAGTAGGTAATTTTTAGGGACAATTAGGGATTTTTGTGATTTTCGTAAAAATTCGGTAGATTTAAGAACTTTTCGGGAGGTCGAGCGATGAAGCTAAAATTCGGGAGATTCCCGAAAAATTCGGGGGACTTGGCAGCTATGTTATGCTATGCAAAAGAATTATTGATGAAACATGGGGTTTAAATCCTAAAACCACCCAGTGGATTTACACAAAAACTTGTAGCAAAAACCTCTTACAAGACTGCCTTACAAAAAGTGCAAAGATTAGCATGCATTCTTATCATGGGAGCTTTGCCCAGCTCCCCTTCTATCGCCCTTGAAACTGCTCTCAAGCTTCAAGCTGCCACCTCGACGGTATCTACAAGGAGAAGCTTTCCAAACTATGTACAGGCTGGAAAGGGTACGTGGTGCAACCATCCTTATTTGGGATACAAACCTTCTTTTAAGAACCACTTCTACTGGGAAAAGTAGAAATCTTTTTTCTACTAATGCCAAAAGACCCCTGTTCCAAAACAAAAAATTTTACTAAAAACTTCACTATCCACATACCCAGGAGAAATGAACTTGCTAACATAATTGATAACATCTCAACAGGAGTTATAAAATGTTACACCGATGGCTCTAGGATTACTGAAACTGGGGCTGGAGCAATTTTCTGCATCTCTGGAGTGGATCACGACTACCGTAAGATACATTTGTATCTTGGCAAAATGACTACAGTCTTCAGAGATGCCATTGACGTGCTATTCCGTGTCAAATACCTGGAATTTCGGAAAAAGCCGCATAAAAATTTTGTTCATGCATCCTTTGGGATGCATTCTTTCCTAGTTCTAAGAAAAAAAATAGAGGAACCTCACCCAACTTTTTTTATTTTTACCGTCTATCATGATTGTGCGACCTTGAAAAAGTGGTTTTACTACTTTGCACACTACTGTATTGATATACACGCAGGTTGTTGAAGAATAAGATGAGGGATATATCTCTAGTTGTTTCCCTGAATGAGGGGCTGTGTAATTGTCAAATTTTGGAGTTTTTATTCCCCTATGGATTTTCTCCCTTCCGGTTACATACCGGAAATTACTGTACTTTTGCGGCTATCTGCCGGCATTCAAAGACAACCTCTTTACGGAGTAAATTTGCCTTGCTCTTACAATATTGCGAATGCACATTTTTTTTAAAATCGTAAAGGATCAGACTGCTTGTTCAAATTGTAAAACTCTCCCGAGATTGTGAAAAAAAACCGAATCTGTAAAAACTGGACCTTGAATATCCGCAGTTTTGTCATCTAGCTGCTATGTAGTAATCACCATTTCGCATCATGAAAATTACGAGTCTGTACGCAGAATCAGCTTTTGGAGGGGCACAAGAGGATCTAATTCTTCACAGAAAGTTTGGGTCACTAACACTCTAAAACAATTTTAAATTAACAGATAGTGTAGAAGAAATTATTTTATTCCAATATTTTGATTCTCTATAAACATATTTTTAATTTTTGATCTTGGGGGGGAGGGAAGAGGCCCTGTGTTTGGAACCCGCGATTGCGCAATGGTAATCAGATAAAAACGTGATTTTCTAAGGTTTTCAAATTTTGAGTTTGCTATTCCTTTGAAAAAATCTTCTGGTTGCCACGGCGATCACACAGACATGCAACACAAATATGTATACATTAAACTTCACATGCATGCATTACCAGTTTGGAGGATTGATGCAGGGCTGCAACTGGGAGGGACAGGGACAGGTGGGTCTAGTGTCCCGGGTTCTGGACTAGAGGGGGGCACCAAATTCACCCTTTATAACTGCTTCTACATTACATGGGTGTGCCAAAATGTGTGCTTGCCCCGTTTGAGAAGGTATCTAGTTGCGGGCCACAACTAGATACTTTGTCATCTGGGGCAAGCCGGTATTTTGGTGCCCCTTGTAATGCAGAAGAAGCAGTTACAGGGTGAATTTGGCGCCCCCTTCTGGTTCAGTGCCCGGGGCACCAAACCCGCCTGCCCTCCCAGTTGCGGCGTTAGAGAGATGGCACCACCTACTGAACACAAAACACGCCAAATGCTAGGCATACATACATAAGCACACTGTTACGTTTTTCGAACACAAATCTGACATAGCTCCCATATTCAATGTGCAGTTAAATGGCGACAGATCAGAGTGGTGGACCATCAGAGAGGGAAAATAAAATCATTTTACTAGGAAACCAAAGTATGAATAGGAGAATCAAAAGATAAGTGTGAGAGAATCTAATTTGCTTTAAATTTGATCAGAAGATATTGAAAGTGCTAAGGTTTTTTTAACGAAATGTAAAATCAATGAGAAGGAAATTTACAGATTGATTTATTAGTAAATATATAAATGTGTGCCTCCAACTGCTAATTAAAGTGGATCCTGCTTTATAACTTTTTTCAAAAAAACGGTCATAAAAAATGTTGTAAATACGAAAACAGGAAATATTAATGAGAATTACATATTGTTAGGACCAAATAAAATAAAATAAGTTATACTAAGTGGAAAAACGTTCTAAATGGGAGAAATGTTATGAGCAAGATCTACTGTATAGATTTATTACATTTGTTAAATATTCTCAGTGTTCATGGGCTTCTCTTTGCAAGCTTTTCCTACTAGTAGACAATGAAAGTAAATGAACCTTTTTTGGATTGAACCTGTTTTTAGAAATGAATTATACTTGATTCACACAGATACTTTCCTCTCCTATCTAGAACATGACCCACCGCTCAGTCTCAATGAAGAAATATACGCAGGTGATCAAAGACCTGCGGCATGCCGGAAGAAAATTCAGAGATACCAGTGAATTATGGGGCGCAGCATAATTTCTTTCAAAGTAAATTTTTTTTGAGAGGGACCCACTTTCACACAAAAATGACCCAGATTTTTTGAATAACCTGAGTCCCGGGACCCAGGTAAATTAGAGTACAGCGGCATCTCTGAGTCTTTCAAGCTGAAGTATTAGCAATAGCCATATATACTTGCTGAAAGCCTGATTTCTAATGGGTATCATGGCAAACAAATTGCTATCTTCTCTGACAGCCAAGCAGCACTAATGGCTCTTGACAACTTTCTCAAGTTTCAACTGTGCGTTAAACACTGCACAGACATGCTGAATAACTTGGCAACATTAGGCAACAACATTGTGTTGTGCCAGCGTCCTCAGTTATTTCACTCGCCAGATGGCGTTGCCATACCATAGTGTACTTCCATACTCAGTACATGTAGAGTAGAGGCATTTTTGCCTCTGGTGTTTCATGTGGTTGAAAGAGAGGGTACTATACAAAACCGCAAAAATATTAATTTAGATTTTTTTTGGACTGAAACCGTTTCCTCCCTTTCAATTGATAATGTATGTTATACTGAAACGTATCTTTCACTTGATGAATCAATAGGACAATAGAGAGGTTGACTGATTTTTAAACAATAAATGTAAATGGGATAAGGCAGAGATTTAGGACTATAACATGGTACTACTTATAGTGATATACAATGATACCTCGGCTTTCTTTCTTTCAAACCGAGCACAACTTTGGTCTATCACCATGGGCAATTTACTACAGAGTGAGTTGTGCCAGAAGTATGCATGTGTATACCTAACAGTCTGAGTGCATATATACTGTTGTGTCTGATTTTCAGTGCTGCCATTTATATTTTAGAAGTGAAGTGAGATGATTGAATATTGTACCATTGTAGGCTTGTTGCTCTCTGTGGTGAGACTTTTCACTGGGAGATCGGCTTGCATTCACTCCTCAAAGTTGAGAACCACAGAAAACCAATTTCAGTCAACCACCACTGTGGCAACAGTGGTGTTCGAACCTGGGTCCTCGCAATGTGAGTCTGTCACTATGACCACTCAACAACTATAGCAGCTGATACCTCAGCTAATGAACACCTTGGCTTATGGTTTTTTTGCTTAATCTTTTAACGGCGAATGTTCCCAATTGGGAACATCAGTTTTATTAATTGCAAAAAAATATTTTTCTTACATGAAAACATTTGAATTCTTTTTCCTTGAATGCATGAGATTCCAGACTTAATTTACAAACAAAAATTTCATTCATTTCAACACTTTTTTATACTATAAATTTAATTTTTTTTAATCACCTATTTTTAAAAAAGAATAAAATTTAATTTTTGATTTTAATGTTGTTTCTATGAACATGGGCAAGTCCCGAAAATATACAAGAAAATTTTTTTTCATGAATTTTATGGTTGATATATCTAAACTAAAGGATCAGGACAGGAAATAACAGAAAAAAAAATTGAAAATCAATTCAAATCTTAATTTGGCGAGTAAAAGGTTAACAATTTTTTTTCATGATTTTTTCTGCCTTGGCTAATGAATATGGATTCAACTAATGAACATTTTAGTTGATGTAGATGCATGCATTAACATAAAACGGCAATGTCATGAGATGATTTTTAGTGCCAATCTTCATCAGAATTACTGTCACTCGAGCCTGATTAGCTCATGTCCACCTCTGAATCTTTTACTAGATGTACCTCCACTTCTTTTTCTGAGGCTTATGAACCATTTCATCTAAAATAAAAAATTCAGCTAATACAATACGCATTAAAAATGTTAGCCTATGTTTTCAGAGGACGTGTTTTTTCATTGCAAGACTCTTAACATCAAACTGAATAGTCTCGACATCCTAGGAGCTTATCTTTTCCATCAGCATGTACCAGACACAAAAATCAGCTAACCAAACCATAAATGGATGATACCTAGGAACTCATCTGGTTTGTGTCAACATCAGCTTCAATAGACTAAAGCTGGTGTTCGTTGTGTACATCTTCCTGTAAATTCTCATTTATCCAATTTTGAAGCTGTTTATTTTAGCCTTTGGTTAGTTTTTGTCTTTTTTTATAGCGCTACTTGGTGTTTTAAAAAAAAAATATCTTTAAATTTTGGACAGTGCCTAAAATTAACCAATAAAATTTTCTATAGAAACCTATGGGAAATCATGTTTCGGCTAACAAACATGGTTCCAGAATGAATTATCTTCATTAGCTGTACATAGGTCAAATGGATAATCTTGGCAAGGAACATACAGCCATACAGCAATATTTCGGTATGTAAGCATGATCAAATGGGCTTGTAATCAAAAACACTCATACATCAAAGCAAACTTTTCCATAAAAAATAATTGAAAATCAAGTGATTTTTGTTCCACTGCCATTTTCCTCATTCCAAAAACAATTGGTTTCAAAGATAAAAAGTGCAGATTGATTTGCTTTAAATTTTGTATTTTTACTTAATTCATAGTGAACACTCAAGTATTTTCAGAATAACACAAAAAAGCAGGAGCTTCAATTTGAAATCACTGCTTGCATTAATTTGTAGCAAGAGAAAGGGGGCAGTCTTTCATGGGTTTATATTATGAGTGCCACCGCAATAGTCAGCAGTGCCTTAATGAATGGACAAACGAGGGCCTCTAAACTCTGGAAGTTTTTATTAATAAGAATTTTCAATTTGGTCTTTCATTAAAATAATAAAAACAACCCTGAAAATGTTAAGACCTGTTCCCTAAACTTGTTAAAATGGCCTATTGGCCTTGCTCATGGTGAGAGTCACCAGGCAGAAAACCAATTGAGATCGAGTAGTATAATATTCACATGCCAAGAGTTATTGGCAAGATCAAATGTTTTGCTCCATTTGAAAGCTAAATCATCTGATGGTGAAACAAAAGATATCAATTTATTCCAAGCAATGCTGTTGAATGCATGAAGTTTATATTTGTGATACACTCTTGCAGAGAGTAAGCTTTTATACAACATACAATTTCTACTTATGTAACTCTTGCTAGCAATTAAAATGTATGAAACTCCAACAATCAGAATAAAATCACCAAATGTGCAGCATCACTGGAAAATAAAAAGCCAACAATAAGGGAAATACACTGTGAATTGTGTAACAAAAAATGTTAAAATTTTACTGTCCCGTTGAGCCTGGATTGTATGTCAATTCCTGTTTTGGAATCTTCCACAAAAGATAACCATTACTGATTGGTTTTTTTTTCATAAATTTTATTTCAAATGTAATTTTTTAAAAAGTGGTGTATGAATGTGACAATTTTTTTTTTGGCCATGTATTCTCATATGATGTGTGATCAAAGTTATATTTCCTAATGAAATTTGTATGAGAATGCTACATGTGATCATGTTTAGTTTTGAGACTTTAATTTAGTCAATAACTACTGAAAATTTTATCAGCTCCTAGAGATAAACTTTTTACATACGTGTCAGTGAACTTATTGATTTAAAATGTGAATAATTTTTTTTTTATCACCTTTCAGCTAAATAACAGAGATCATGCTCATACTGTTATTGACAATGCATTACTCAAGCATGGTATACAGGGCAATCCAGATGATTATGAACTGTCTCAGTTGGTACCCGGTGGTGGTATGTAACATATTTTATAATATCTGATGCAGAGAGTTGAACTTGCTTAGTAATGAAATTTCGCATGTGAGGCTGGAATTACACTATAAAAGTTTCATAAAAGATCTTTTACAAAACTTGAAAAAACAACCAATACGCCTATTCATTACATTCGCTCAAATTTAACAGATTCGCTTATTGGTTGCATTTTTAAAATTTTATAAATTAACCTTTGTAATACTTTTATAGTGTAATCCCGGCCTAGCAAAGTGTTATCATGTCTCAATATTCTTTTTTTTTAACTGCACATGCTCACAAAGCCATATGGCTGCACACACTTTTTATCGTACAATAGGGAATTCATTATATTGTATACAGACTTCACTATATTTTCCTAGTATGTAGGCCTAGATAACAAATTCTATGCTGGGGGCGCCATTGGTCAAAAATGATTGGTGTTGCTCGAAGTAGACATATATTTTATCACTAGAGCCTGAAGATATAGGCACACAAAAAGGCTCTGAAAATGCATAAAATAGACATGTATAATTAATGGAATAAAAGGAAAAGTAACTAAAAACTATGATAACTGGCAAAAAATTGCCCACATTCACTGAATCTACTGTTTCAATAATAGATTATAATAATTGGCATGAAAATAGAAAATATATAGAAAAATAGAACAAATGGAAAGTCCACTGCAATGAAAATGGTAAAGAAATTTACAATTCGGAATTAGTTCACAATCATGAGCCAGAAGATAATCTCAAGACAAATAATACAGTCGATCTGGTTCATAGCGGTTTTTAAAAACCATCATGGAAATACATCATAAGCAGGAAAACGTTTTAACCGGGAAATTTTGATGAGTATTAGTGGAAGTTGGGACCATTAAAATAAGCCATACTAAGCGAGAAAATGTACAGTGGGAATGTAATAAGTGGGATCCACTGCATGCCAAAAGAAAACCTATGAGAAGTCTTTTTGGAAAATCATCCAAGTAGAAATCAGTGCTTCTCATCATTCCGAAAATATAAGCGTTAAAGATTGGGAATATATAGCAGTTATATATGGAAAATTTATGTATCAAACGAAGCAAACATATAGGCATATAAAAAAATGTATGCTGGGTCAAAGTTTTACATTTGTTGGGAATGTTTGGCAAATTTTCCACATTCAAAACATAATAAATAAACACTGGAAATACATTACAATCAGCATCATTTTCTACCAGTTCAGGCTCATGAAAGCAGAAGAAACATATGTATTAACCGATATTTCACTGTATCCGATTATTTTATAAGTGGGCACAACTTATCAAAATAATCAATTATTCTGTAAATTATTGAGAAATTGATTTCTCAGATAAAAGCAAACAATAGAATGTGAAGAAATACGACCAATTTATGTGTAAAATTAGAAAGTAATATTCAAAGTCAAAGACAGATGATGCTAAAAATCAAAACTATGCGTGCAGAATCGAAACTTAAACTAACTTGAAATGAAGCAAAATTTGTCCACTGACCAAAATTAAGATTAAAAATTATATTAACTGCTATTTGACTGCATCAAATTTCTCTATAATTGAGTTCAACTAGGATAAATTTTGTCAAAGTAATAACTTTTCTCCAAAAGAAGAGATATAAACATATTTTTATAATATTCATTAGTTCAGAAATTAATGTTTCAAGTCAACAGCAGAGGATGCTAATAAACACTTTTTTTAGACTGGCGAATCAATACATCTTTGATGAAAATCAGATTTAGGGCAATCGACTTGTTGTAGGAACACGTTTCCATCTGGAGGACAATCGTCTGAGCCCCTGAATACTATGGGTTTAAAATTGAAAAAAAATCTTTTGAAGTTCTCAATGCTATAAAAACATCTAAGTTCTACAGAATATGCCCTCTAAGATTCGCTAATAAACATAAAATAATATAGAATTAGAAACTTATGGCAGGAAAATTAAAAAAAAGTTTAAAAATGGGCAAAAAAGGCATTTATGGCATTTTGCTTGAAAACTTACGGGTGCTATTTATAACATTATATTTAATGACCATATGTCTATCTTAACATTGATCTCTTGAATTTGATCCTGAGTTGGTAGATTTTTTTCTTCATATAATCGTACTAGGATACGTTTTTAGAATGACGCAGCATACTCAATGCTAATTGCACTGCTTCTGAGGCCTGCAGTCACATAAAAAGAGAAAACAATTGGGATTTCCTGGATGCCCAGTCTTGTAGCAACACCATGTTAAAGACATCTCTAGTGTGGTGTTGCTTGTAGTTGTGTCTCTTCTTGAAGATTTCATGGCAAGCTCTTCAATCACTTTGATCTGTCCAAGAAGTATAGCTAAAGGAAATAGTTGTGCATTGACGAAAAAAATTCTTTGGTCCTTATCATTTGTATTAATGAGGTTTGATGTATTATTGTTATTTGCTCATATAAATTCCTCATATAGATGGAATGATGGCTCTCTGGTGGGCCCGGGATAGAACTCAACATTTCTCAACTTTTTACACGAGAAATTTGCTAGAAAATCAACATATGATAGCCAACCAGAAATCTTGACCTAAAAATTTGTAGCAATAGAAAATTCGGGTCTGGGTCACGGTCCCGGCATGTCAAAATCCTGACACGGTCGAATTAAAAAATTCAATTTTTTCCGTATAAGCAGCACTTTGTGATTTCTGTCGGGATTTGAATTTCTCGCAGCGAGGGGCGTTAGGGCGGCGATAAGACTAATAAATTGGATCAAATAAATTTTCAAATTGTAATTTTGACGTATAAGCCGCACTTCATGATTTCTGTCGGGATTTACATTTCTTGCGGCGAGGAGTGTTGGGGCGCCGATAAGCATGATAAATTGCGATCAAATAAATTTTCAAATTTTAATTTCACCGTATAAGCCGCACTTCGCGATTTATGTTGGGATTTGCATTTCTCGCGGCGTTGTGCCACCTATAAGACTAATAAATTGCGATCAAATAAATTTTCAGAATTTAATTTCAAATGTATTATGCAGTGGAGTTGGCGAGAGGTGACGTTATCTCCTGTTATTTTGCAAGCCTATTCCACTTGTTTACGCCGAATGGAAGCTTTTCATTGCTAAGCTGCCTTACACGTTTACCTTGCTGATTTATTTTTTTCTCCATGATTGCAAAAAGGAAATGCAGTAAAACCTGTCTTCAACGGAAAAATTTTGTGGTCCCATGATTTCACTGCCAAAATATACATTAAAAACCTGCATTAAACCATTTGCATTATAAGCGCGTATATGCGTGGAATCTTTTTCTCAGCCACCTTGTTGGGCATTCTTCTTGTTGTGGCATTGTATTTGTACTCTACTCTCGTAAATAATCTCATGCATTCTGAAATTCTTGCTATCGTAGAACATGTTATTCACGTTTTTCGTCTTCTTAGAACATGATTTTCATTTCGTGTTATTCCTAAAGCAGTAGAGCTGTCTTAGCACATTCCTGGGGGTGGGGGGAGGTGCTCATGATAATGGGATCTCGTGCTACGATTTTCGAGAATGTGAATTGGTAGGCAGGTACTTCCAGCCAAGTAGGGGCTTTAAGACATAACTTTGCACCGCTGGAGACCCCGTCCCCATGATGTTGTACTGAAGAACAAATTGTGAGATTTTTCGTCTTCCTGAATAAATCGTGAAATTTTCGTTCTAGGAATACCATGCGTGCATGAATGAAATTTTTTTGTGATTAACGAAAATCAGGTTCTAGGAAGACTACGAGAATCACCAACAACAATACAATAAACACCTCTTAATGGACACCCCTCTGAGTTGGTCACCCCTCTTTTATGGCAAAATAATAATTTCGCCTAGTATAATAAAAGTATGCATTTCAAACCCCTGATTAACTGTGACTTTTTTTTACGAATGTTTTTGTCCCACCGGTGTCCGCAAATGAGAGGTTTTACTGTACTTGCAGCCGAGACCTCGTCACAACCCTTTAATTATATTTTCATATTTTTGAGAGCCGCAGAAAATTGAATCATAGGTCTGCTGTTTTCCGCCCTGGTCTTAATCATCGAAGCAATAAAAGCGGAGCATATTTGAGGAACTGAAATTGCGAATAGGGGTCATTCAAGTATTGTGTCAGCATCGAGGGGGGGGGGTTCGGATTTGCTGACTTTTGATGACAAGGGGGAGGGGGGTTTGAAGGTTGCTTACCTCATCAACCACCCCTTTTTGAAGATATGAAATATTCTAAGCTGCTGACGAAATTTTGCTGACGGGGGAGGGAGGGTCAGTGTTTTGCTGACTTTTGCTGGGAAGGGGGGTCAAAAACGGCTGAAAATCTGCTTACGTAATACTTGAATGGCCCCTAAAGCGGAATTTCAAAACACAATTATGACTTTTACGTCGATTAAATGAAAAAGAATACTTTATTTTCTTTATAATTTACTCTTGTTACAATTATAAAGGGATACAGACACTCCTCGAATGGAAGGGGGGCAATCGCCCCCTCCTCTGTACCATAGGCTACAGTACTTATTTGTTGTTCCGATCGGGTGATGGCAGGGGCGGTTTTAGGGCAGTGCGCCTGGTGCAGTTGCACCGGTCGTCAAAAGAGAAGGGACGCCGAAACGTGTTAAATATACATTACTAGAAAAATGTCTTTAAGATACGTATTTATAAAAAAAATATCTATAAAATATACATGAAAAATGACTGAGATGAGAATTTTTTTTCCAAAAAAGAAACAAAAAGGTTTGAGTGTATATAATAGTACGGTTATCTTTCTACCCCCTGTAGTAGGAGCGCCAAATACGGCGTAAAAGGGTGAAAGAAATTACAGGAAATTATTTCTGCTCGCTAGGAGGGTTGTTATATCCGAAGTGGAAATGCAAAAAAATATTTAAGAAAACTTATTTGCGCCCTCTCTATACATAGGAGTGCCGTTAAGTTCGAGGTAAAAGGGCAAGAAAATAGGAAAATGATTTCTGCTCTAGAGGAGCGCCAAAGCCAAGGTAAAAGGCCAAAAGAAATTCGACATACGTTATGACATAAAATATCGCTGTTTCTTAGAACGCATCTCAAAACGAAGTGATTGAAACAAACGTTTTTTTTAATTGGGGAGGTCAGGGGGTCAAAAAATAGGTCCCACTCGGGTAGAGATTTTGTCTCGAGCTGCCCCTGAGTGCAACATATGTGTGTATATGTGAAAAATTTTGACAAACCGTACATATACACAACTGAACATCTTTTCGGAGTTTCATGGATCTTGTTATAGATACCCGGCGAATAACGGTAAAGCTTCCCATGAGGTTCCTAGACAGTATCTCTGTTCTGTCTAGGAGGCCTTGGTAAGTTGTGGCCACAACGGGACTGTAAAAAGACACCATTTCCTTTCAAGAAACTAATGAGGAACGTATGTTGGAAATTCAATTTGATTTTTTTTCCAACCGACTTTCAAGAAGAGCCGAAAACCTCAATATAAATTTGATCGAAATGAAAATCTGGTGATCCTAATAGTGAAATTGTCGATTTTAATTTTTGTTGTATTAGTTTTCTATAAGATTTGTAAGAATTTTAATCATCGTAAAGAAAGTCATTTCCTCGACGTTAATCTTGAATAAGAATCAAACAAAACCTATTGAATTTTGCTGCTTATAATCCGCAAACTTCGCTAGTTTGAGGAAAAAAAGGCACCATGTATAGTCCGCAGTGGTATATGACCCACATGAGAAAATTTCAATTATCAATATGAAATCACTCTCAAGGAGGAGGGGGGGGGAGGGTGTTGTGTAACACAGTTTTGTAGAGAAAATGTCAATTTTTGTACTGGCATCTACCCAATCTGAAAAAATCTACCAATGTTTTTGTTAATACATTTTTAACGTAATTATAACTAATGAAATCTCTCTCGGGAAAAAAATAAAGCCGTAGATGATACGCAGTGGTTTATCCGCACTAAAGCCACTCTTTTCATGCAACTTCGATAAGAAATTCATTTTTGAAGTTTTTTTTTATTTCAACGTAATTTTTTGAAACGTATAATCTACGGACGCAGCAGAATAGGGTAGGTTAATAGGGACTTCCATTGAAATATGGAAATAAAGTAGTGTACCTCCCATATTCAAAACAAACAGAGGCAAATCCATTTCGAATAAGAGAAATTTCGGGTATGGGTCTTGGTATATTCGAAATGAGGTTTTTTGAAGCTGAAGAAATATAGCATTAAATATATGTTACGGTAAATGCGTTGAATTGGTAAAGCATATCGGTAATGCATAATCGCCAATCGTATCGGTAAGTTCGATAAATTTCGCAACATTTATCACTTTTACCAGCGATTATGCATAATCCTTTTTTAGCACCCTGTATGCACAAACGTGCGGTTGCTTCTTTTCGCTTTAGATATTCTTTTTTTAACCTCAGGGTTCAGCCCAAACTTCAAGAATTGTGCGTTATCGTTGAAATTTAAGCCAAAGTCCCAGAGGTTAAAAAAAAAATCTACAGAGAGAAAAAACAACCCCTTCCCAGTGCCGTCTTAATGCATGGGCCCACCCGAGCACGGCCCAGAAGCCTCAAGAGTAGAGGGGCCTCACAAAAATGAGATCTAGTTGAAATTTTCTAGAATTTACTCGGTAGGGCCTTAGAAAAACCACTTTGCCCAGGAGCTCATGATGCTCTCAAGACAGCTCTGTCCCTTCTCCAGGGCTGTAGCCTGCTTTCTCGGGAGCAGTCTTTTCTTGGAGTCTCCTTGAAATAGTTATGCTCAGAAAAAGGATTTATAAGTGCCCCCCCCCCATTCGGCTCGGAGCACCGCCCAAGTTGCCTCAGAATAGTTAGGGGGGCCTGACCAAGCTGCAGGTCTTGGTGCTTTAGCTGGTGTTTATCTGCCCCTTCTGTTTCTTAGTACTGGGTCTGAAGGGATAATTTCAATGAAGTTCATGAGTTTTATAAATGAAAGAAATCATACAGAAATATCACTGTAATTTAACCACTTTTATTAGCAGCTTAGCCTGTATGTGATGCGTGCACTCTGCATATTTTACCATAAAATTCAATTAAAATGAGTATGAAGAAAAGATTCTTTGGATGAGTACCCTGCATAAATGTGTGCCGTTTTGCTTTTTAAATGTTTTTAAATCTGTTAATTAAACCGAACCAGTTGGGTTTTATGCTTGTTTATAAGTTGAATAGAAGTAATCCCATTCTAGGAAGAAAGCTTTCCCTACTTCTTCATCCCTTAATATCCAACCAAGAGGTCGGGGGGGGGGGTGATGGGGACGATCACCACACCAAGAGTTTGATAATATGATAGAATAAATCTGTCCCTTATTTTATAGGACAAGAAATGACTAGCAAAAATTTTCTCCTCCGACACGATTTGCACCTGGGAGGCGGGGGCTGACTAATGCTTTTGCACCAGGCGCCACTTGGTCTAAAGGCCTGTTTACACGAGGCAAGTGCTTTAGTTGGTAACTTAATTTTAACTTACCGATTCTTCTTGAAAGTGTCCACACGATAATTGGTAAGTAGACGCTCATTGGATAATTTTTACGGAGGTGAGCGCAGTTAGTGCATGCACGATTCAGTCTACTCAAATCCACGGAGAGAGAGAGAGAGACGCACACAACGCACGGGAGAATAATAGCAATAATTTTTTATTTATCTGGCATTCAGAGAGGTGCTTTTTTTAAAGCTCATAGCTTTCGTAGCGATGGATGAAGATGATCAGGTGGAACTTACGAATACTGTGATCACAGCCACGTTATATGATATTTTTTTTAAAGAATATAAATTTATTCACTTTCACTTACCCAAGAGGGGAAAAAAGAATACACAACATATAAACTTATGTAAGTCATCGAGAAGAAATATAAGATTTCTCTATTTCTCCTCTAAGTTGTAAATATCGATTATATGATATTTTAATCGAAGTTAAAGAGGAGGTAAATTATGAATTACGTAAGCCAAAAATACGGGAGAAGATTCTTGGCATTCGTAGGAAATTATAAGGGTTAAAAATTAAATAATAAAAATTCATTAAACATAAAAATTATTTCCTAATTTTCGAAATTATTATTTTTTTAATTTAATCTATAGAGATGATATCTTTATGTTAAATATTTGATCATGTATTTTTACAACAGATGGCAGCAAATTCGTTCTGGACAAGAGAAATATTCGAAACCCCCCTCTCTCCAGTTTTTAATATATAAATCCTCCACACCTGATATATATTTTTTAATCTTCAAATTTTTTCAACTCCTGACATCACGTCGACAGAATATTCCATAGCTTTTTCCAACGTCGAATAATTTTTAGTTTGTTTGTTTAGGTAATTTTCATTTCTATAGTTCAACAAACACTCATGGCGAAGATATTTTTCAACAAACTTGAAGGTTGTGTCCTCCAGCCACTTCACCATCCAATATTTCCGCGGAATTCTTGCGAAACTTCAGAAGACAACGGAGCATGAACAGCTTCACGCTTGAGATCAAAATAAACCCCTCCGTGAGAGAGCAAAAAGACCCCTCCAAGAGCGGCAGGTCACGCCCACTGGCACATGCGCATAGGTCTACTTAACCGGAAAAAATAGAACCATTCTTATCTCACTTACCAACTAAATCACTTGTGCACTTGCCAACTAAAGCCGTGTAAATGGCCCTTATCGTCTGCATACATTGTATCGTACTTGGCAACTAAAAATTAAGTTACCAACTAAAGCACTTGCCTCGTGTAAACGGGCCTTTAGACTGGCCTTGTACTTGATGCAGTTGTTTTGATAGCCGTAACCATAGTAAAGCAGTTGCTTTCTGAAATTGTAACAAAAGTTTTCGGAAGAGCAAGTTTTACAACAGCAGAAATCAGTGTAAGGGTTGAATTTTCAAATGTTATGCAAGACTTACAAAATTGTATGCATTCCGTGATCGCAAGGCTTAGTAGGGATAGGAATTTGTTGTTTCCTCATCTTCCTCAATACTTGTAGGGGGGAAAAAAACGTATGTTTTGCCTCAAATTTGTTAAGTAAACAAAACTTTTTTTTTAAATTTAACTTTATTCTAGAATGCAAATGAGCAATTTTTTCTTAAAAATCAAATTCCACTTCAACGAAATTTCGTTATAGCAAGGTGATTTCATCAGTTCTTTGGAGTTTGTTATAATGGGATTTGACTGTATTAACAAAATGACTATAAGGCTGTGCTAAGCTATTTGAAGATAAATTCAAAATAAAAAAAAAATGTCACTGTTAATTTAGTTTCATCATTCACTGTGCTTGATGCATCTTATCTTTTGGTCAAATTCTGGTATAATAATAAATTAGCAAAGAGCTATTTATATAATGAATTGCTATTTTAAAGTCTTGTTATAACATTTACATTTTTTCAATTTGTAATTTAATAATTTATGAGCCGTGCCTTCAACTGTTGGTGATAGACGTGACCTCCACATCCTGGAGCAGGGCCCTTAGGCTGGAACCTTTCATGGGGCCCCTTTATATAGAATTTATAGCGTGAAAAAACAAAAATGATGAGAATCGTCAAGGGTCCCAAGGTTGGAGCCCTGTCAGCCTTGTGGGGGCCATGGTGATAAATATATACACGAAACTTTAAATATCTCTATAAATATTGCATTTAAAAATATGAAATGAAAGTAAATTTTTGAAGCAGATTTTACATTTCACTAATTCAGGGTTTTGGCGCACATGGTGTGGATGGAAAGATTTTTTTTAGGGTATGACCCCTCAAAAACATAGCATTTTCAAAAACTATATTTATATTTGAAAACGTTTTGTAATTGAAAACATACTTCTAAAGTCAACAACTTTTTCTTTCAAACTGAGCACAACTCTGGTCTATCGCCATGGGCAATTTACTACCGTTTGAGTTGTGCCGGAAATGAGTATGTGTGCCTAACAGTCTGCATGCATATATAGTGTTGTGTGCATCAAGCTTATATTACTGGAGAGAGCATCCAGCCGCCACGACAGCATCTACATCAAATATAAGGAAACCACGTGACTTGGTGAAAACAAAGCTTGTTTGCCCATAGAAATGTACAGTTCAGTTTCTAAATATTGTGTTTTAAAGATTAAAAAAAAGGATAGAGAACTCATCTAAAGATCAAAAAAGATTAAATTTATTTCATTAATACTGGAATCGTTTCTTTCATTAATGCTGGAATTAATTCGTTTATTATTATTTCTTTCATTACTTCTGGAGTAATTGCTTTCATCAATTCTGGATTTATTTCTTTCATTGATTCTGAAATTATATCTCATTAATTTTGGAATTATCACTTATTTCATCAATGCTGAAATTATTTCTTTCATCAATTCTTGAATTTTCCTTCGTTAATTCTGGAATTATTTCCGTAATTATTATTTTTCATCAATTCTGGATTCGTTTCTTTCATTAATGCTGAAATTATTTCTTTCATTGATTCTGAAATTATATCTTTCATTGATTCTGAAATTATATCTTTCATTAATTTTGGAATTATTTCTTACTTTAATTTTGGAATTATCACTTTCATCAATCTGAAATTATTTGTCATTAATGCTGGATCGGAATTATCACTTCATTAATGCTGAAATTATCTCTTCCATTAATTCTATAATTTTTTCTTTCATTAATTTGGAATTATCTCTTTAATAAATTCTAGAATTTTTTTTTTATTAATTTTGGAATTATCCCTTTTTCTCTTAATTCTGGAATTATTTCTTTCATTAATGCTGAAATTATTGCTTTCATTTATTTTGGAACTGAAATTGTGTTTCATTAAAACTAGAATTTCTCATTTATTCTGGAATCCTCTTTCATTAATGCTGGAATTATTTTTCATTAATTCCGGAATTTTGTCACTTTCATTAATTTTTAAATTATTAATTTCATCAATGTTGAAAGTATCTCTTTCATTAATTCTGGAATTATCACTTTCATTAATTCTGGAATTATCAATTTCATCAATGCTGAAAGTATCTCTTTCATTAATTCTGGAATTATCTTTAATTACTCTCATGAAAGGAATGCCACATGCGACTCATGAAAGGAACAAATCTAAATTTTCGAATCATAGAAATGAATCGATCTGCCTGCTTTTGCTTCAAAAAATGCTTGATCAATAGTGCGGGATTTCTTCAATGTAATTTATATGGGCCCATAATTAATTTCAAAACATCCTAAACTATATGGATTGATGCAATTGGTTAATATAAGACAATACGGAGACATTAATATTTATTTTCGTGCTTGAGAAGATATAAATAAAAAGCTGAAATTAATGTTATTGCATGGATATCTACCTCAAAAATGGATCTGTCTAATTACTGCATATTTAATTTTCTGGGCTTTGTATTCTTAGCAAACTCAATATTTTGAAAATCAAAAATTCCATTCAGTTTTTAAAATTATTGATGTGGCAGAAAACCCCACTAAATTTCTGCATTTCTATGTTAAAATCAGCAATTTTAACATTGATCTCTATGGGGATCATGTTTGTTTGCACCGAGTCACATGATCTTCCGACGGAGATGTTGGAGCACACCGTTCTCAGCACTGCCAAGGCGAAGACTGCTGATGTCATGCTCCCTTCAGTAATATAAGCTTGATGGTTGTGTGTGAATTTTTTTTAGTGGAGCCATCTAAATATTACAAATTCTGAGGGAAGTGTGGTGTTTGAATATTTCTACTGTTATAGGCCTCTTGCTCTCTGTGGCAAGACTTTTTAACGGGGATATCGGCTCGCATTCACGCCTTAAAGTTGGGAACCACGGAAAACCAATTTCTGCTGATTACCACTGTGGCAGCAGTGGGGTTCGAACTCAGATCCCACAATGCAAGTCCGTCACTCTGACTACTCAGCTACCACAGTGGCTAAAGTCAACAACTGGCAAAGATAATCTTGAGGACAAATAATTTAAATCAGCCTAAATATTAGTCATTTTGCAAAAAAGACAGAATTTTCCCTCCCCGGCTTGCTCGAAATAATATGATGTGAAGTATCAAAGAGCTCATTATCTATCATTTCAAGAAATAAAAAATAAAGGATTTCTTGAGTTCACCTTAATGTTGAATGGAACATTGGAGAATAGAGCTAATCAAAATATTATGTAATTGGAAAAATACATTAACACTTCTTTTTAAATTTCTTAAAAAGTTTTTATTAACGTCTTACACACACACGTAACATTGATTTCAGAAAAATCACAAAAAATGGATTTTTTTTCTTGTTCAATTTTATTCATTATATAAATAAGAACATGATAGGGAATGGTTATTTTGTAAAGAAACAAAATTTTTTAAATAAAAAAAACGAATATTCATTAAATTAAATAAATCTCTTATCAGAATCCGCTATATCAACTAGTTCATCATCCGCTCCCTTTTCATTCTCATCATAAATTGCATCATCCATGTTGTTGCGTACTATCCATGTATAAGACGACCCCCCCCCCCCCAGTTTTGACAAAAAGGGGTTCCTTATACATGTTAAAATATGGTAATTAATCGACAGTGAAGAATTGACCATTAATTTTTGGTCGAGTTAACCTCATGCTAGAGTAGATGGGAGAAATATTGAGAGCTTTCTCTCTTGCTTTTTTCATTTGATAATTTTTGTCACACCACGGTCATTTTCTGCACACGAGGGCTAATTAGATTGGGACCTACACTTTATTGCCGATTCCAAACAGCAGCCTTTTTTTAATACTCATTGAGAGGTTGGTGCGCTAATCCCTTGATGTGGGACTCCCAATCTTTTTCTGTGGTCATTTTGCCATTTCTGTTGTACCCCTGTGTCAGGAAAGTTTCTGGCAGGGACAAACCGTGTATCAAATTTGCGACACCTCTAAACATCCTTTGGTACTTTAGCTTTTGCTTCTTTCCCTCGCAATCACCACAACATTTTGTTGCAGGGACGCCGGAACATATTTGCTCGTGTTGCTAGAGCAATACCAATCACGCTAATAATGATGTCAATTCCTATATAAATATATACATTAGATTAGTCGACTCCACCTTTAATGCTGGGGGGGGGGGCATGCCCCCTGTATCTCCGCCCATGCACTATACCAGTGATTCCCAATGTGGGTGTTAACGCTCCCTTGGGGGCGATGGAATGTTCCGGGGGGGGGGGCGGTAGAAGCTACGGGTGTAACATAGGATCCCATGGGTTAGATTGCGTTGGGAGAAAAAAATTTCTGAAGAAGGGGGCGATGGGACAAAAAAGGTTGGGAGCCAGTGGCGGATCCAGGGGGGGGGGTGATGGGGGCGATCGCCCCCCCCCCCCCAAGAGCCTTTAAACAATAGGTGAAGGGGCGATCGCCCCTCCCAAGAGCTTTCAAGCAAACATAACTCCAGTTACCTCACTTTTTTTCTTTATTAATCCTAATTTTTTTAATTAATTTCTTTTTTTTCTCAAAGTTCCTTTCCATAAAATTTGTTCCCCAAGTTCCACCTTGAGATTTCTTCTGCTGGTAAGGTCGAAAAAATAAAGAAGTCATAGCCGGTGGAGGGTCAATTGTATTCCCACCAAGGTTCTACAGGGATTCCATGTGATTCGGCTGTCACGCTGCCTTTTCGCTGCAACATACCCCCTAGCGCCTAAGGGCTCGTGTAGAGAGGCAAAAAAATGTACACCCTTCAGTTTTCTTGGTAACGCGCAATAAAGCACAAGCCATCCAATAAGATGAATCATCGTTTTCTAGCCTTTGTTATCTCTTTTTTTTTTAAATTCAGTCCTGAAACCCGCAAGCTTGACGTGGATCAAAAAATGGCCATGTCTTCGAAAAAAACAGTTTTCAGTAAGCAAAAATTTTAAAATAAATGGATGTTAAGAAAATTAATTCTATTACTTTTTGTAGCACTTCTGGGGTTTTCCCAGAGAATGAAGCTGCATTCGCTTACGCATTCACTGATAATGACATTAACGGGGGGTTCCCCCACAGGGCGAGGCTAACAGGGCTCAGGACGATTCTTATCATTTTTTGATTTTCACTCTACAAATTCACTATAGTGGGGGCCTAAAGGTAAGAAAAATCTCAGCAAAGCCCCCCCCCCTCCTCGAAAACGTAGCTCAAAAGCCCTGCGCCAGCAGGTGAGCATTTGAACACACATAGCTTCTCTATAATATCTATGAAAATATAGGCCTCGGCCCCATCTAATAATTAAAGCCTTTGTAATTTGAAATAAGTACTTGGATTAAACATTATAAGTGGATCGCGCGTATAATGCTTTTCCAAAAACAGCCATAAAATCGTTTAAAGCAGAAAAACGCTTTAACGATTTAAGGGTTGAAATTCACGCCCCCCTCCGGTCCAGTGCCCTGGGCACCAAACCTACCTCCTCTTCCTATGTTTCGGCCTTGAGGAACGTTATAAGTGGAATCCACTATATAAAATTGATTCTGTGGTGTCAGATGTTCTGCGGGAATTAAATTTAACCACCATCTTTTCAGACAAAAAATCTGAAAATTAATATTGTGCACTTGATAATCATAATTAAATATTAATGAAAATCATTCCAATTTGCATGAAAGTAAGCTTTTGCTATTTAACGTATCTGTGGCGAAAAACTGTCTTTGAAACTGTCTTTTTGACAACCATATAGTCTGCACAAAATTGAATAAGAAATTTATTATTTTAAATCACGCAATATTAGAATTTCATTAGGAAGTATTTTTACTCTTAAATTTTTCTTAATTATGCAGACAAATTAGTACCCACCTATTTTATTGAAATATGCGTCAATTATTTCTTGTTATCGAAAACAGTCTATACTTGTTTCAATAACTTTTCAATGCTATATTTTCATATTATAAACATTTTCATATTTTATCTTGACGTCCTATTCGAATAAGCAAGATTTGCCATTTAGTATTTCGGTTTCCAAGATTTTATATTTCCTGATTAGTAATTCTCTGAAACTCGTGCTAAGGTGGTTCCAAATTAAAGTTTTCATCCTTTATGAGTTGTTTATTTGAAACCGAACCAGAGATTCAGGTTAGGAGATTGAGAGTAATTTTGATGTTCAGTCAGAAGCGCATTTACGGTTTTGCCGATTTGAAGGCTATTCAAATTTCAACGCCCTTCCACTCTAGTCTAATTTTCTCAACTACTCTATCCACGAATTTTCCATCCCATGTTATAGCCCCCCCCCCCCACTCCTGCAAGTACACCTGTATTAAAGTCACTCTTTTAAAGGTCCGTCCCACGAGAGTTTGCTAGGTGACGCTGGATAAGATAATTAAAATTAAAGATAATAAAAGTCTTTGTTAGGATCCGCGGTCGTCTCGGGCCTCGGGGAAGCAATAATTTTTAAGGCTTTCAATACAAAGGCAGAGGAACGAGCGTCTTCCTTTGTGAATGACCGAACAAGCACGGGTTACTTCACGGCGGCTGTTATTTTTGCGGTTTATGTCCGACAAAGACTTTTATTAACTTTAATTATCTTACCCAGCGTCCCCTAGCAAACTCTCGTGGGACGGACCTTTTAGTCATTTACATGTTTGCACCCTGTTTTGGTCACACACGTGTTTGACGCTGGTTTTGGTAATTGTTTCGTTACTTACACGAGCTCTAGACAATACCGTCTTAACGCATTCCCCGCGGGTGGGGGCCTCAAATACAGAGGGGCCTCTGGTTTAAAATTTTAAAAGTAAACGTGTCTTGCCAGGTAGGGGGCTCAGAAAAATTACTTTTTCCGAGGGCCCAGTATACGCTTCTGACGGCTGACTCTAGGCCACTCACTGAACTGGTCCCTCACTCTTTATGTCACTCATTTGATCATTCATTACTCCCGCTCTAAGTCACGCTTTTGCTCATTCCCGTGCTTGTAAACTCTCTAGGTCACTCACTGACTGGGAAGAGGTGGCCCTTTTCCCATTTTGCTAATTTTCTTGGCCGCTCAATCCTCAAATTTGCCGACCTTCTGCACTTGACGCCCTGGGCTATAGCCCATTTAGTTCTGTAAATAGGACATTGTCTTCAGTAACGGGGCATGAGGATGATTAAAATCAGTGTTGCAAAAAAAAAATTGAGGGCAAAAACTGAAAAATTACCATCAAAAAAAAAAGGGGGGGGGGCTGATGGAATTGAATTTTTCTAGAACTAATAGAGATATGAATTATTAGTACAGTAGACTTTCGCTAATCTGGCACATATCACACCAGGGTGTACTGGGTTAACGAAATCGCCGAATTACTGCAGATTGATTGAAAAAGTCCATTTAAATAACAAACTTCTGCTCATAAACATGTGCGCACTATGTTTTCCTATTCTATGCTCGGAGAAAACCGGCCTAAAAACACCGGATTACTGGAGGGATTATTGAAAGTCTGACTCTATGCGTAGTAGGATCGGAAACTTTATTTGAAGGCAAAAATGGGTTTCAGACGCAAAATATTTTCATAAATCGGGTATACAAAGCTGGAAATTTGTAATTTTTTTAATTTTATCGTCTCGTTTGAAAATTATAAGTGATAAATGAGGAAGTTAAAGGTATTATTTGTAAATACAGACATGTCATAAATGGGTGTTTTATTGTGTGTAGTACTTATTTTCATTTTAAGAAAGGATACAAGTTAGGTGTGCTATAAAATTGTTCACAGAAAGAAAAATTAACTGTCTAGAACGTAACTGAAAAAAGACTGCTTAATGTTCTCTACACCAATCGCCAAGTCCTCGAAGCGTATACGTGAACACGAAAAGTTGCTGGAGTGAGTGTAGCTCGGCTTTGGATGCTTGAGTTTCCAGCAGCAGTTCCGAACCTTTTCAGTGCATACGCCAAGCAGATCATGAGTAAATACTAAACAAGGTATTGAGCGAAACAAGAGGGACCACCTTAGGGACCCCATGGATGGAAACAAAGTCCCTTTGGTTGGGTCCAGTGGGGAGTACTGAGCTGATATGAATCAGTACGAGACAAGCAGAGCCAGTTGAGGGCCCCACATGGATCTGCCGGCAAATAGATAGAATTCTCTATCGAACGAGACAGACCACAGAGGGCTCACCTGGAATCACTGATGTAAACAAAGCTCATTTGGCCGATCCCATCACCGGCATTCAAAATCTGAACAGGGAAAACATCTATCTTGTGCTGTACTGAAACCGAAACTGCCTTATCACGGACCCTACATATGAGAGGACAAAAGCTGTGCCGCATAGGTTCAGCTTTTTATCTGAAGCCATGAAGTGATTTAAAGTTTGAGCGGTCACAAGAATTTTTCGCAAGCTCAGTGCGACCCGTTACGGGTAAGGGGGCTGTCAGTGTGCGCGTAGTAGCCTACCTATTTATTTGATAACTACTTTGTTGTTGTGCGTAAAGTTCATGCTTCAAGGGTTGGAGCTGACAGGGCCGGGGACGATTCTCATTTTTTTAAGCTATAAATTAACTATAAAGGGGCCCGTGAAAAGTCTGGTCTGGGGACCCACTAGAGGCTTTAGCCTAGGGGCCCCGCTCTAGGATATGGAGGCCATGGTCAGGGCTTTAGATAATTTTTTTTTTCCTTCAAATGTTCAAGGATCGTCTCTCTTAAACGAGGTTTCTTGTATCCGAGTTAGCTTAGAATTCATTTCCTCTGGTTGACCAAGATCCTTATTTTATTCATATTATTTTGCCTAATTGTTATCATAACGTCACAAAGAGAAACGTTTAATACTGTCACAGGGATAAAAAAAAATTAAATTTAAACGGAAAGTATCTACCTACTTTGACTTGAAAAAAGCATTTATCAAATACATTCGGATGAATTTTTATTTGTGCACATTGTTTTGTCCGGTTAACTGTGAGCCTTAATTTTTATCAAGTGAAGGAGGAAGAAGTAGTATTCTAGGAACATTTTAAAATACCAATTCATACGCTTGTCATATTCTGTTCTCTTTTCATCTGCAAAGTTTTTATTTATTTGTACAATTGCTCATGATACTATTAATAAAAAAACATTTTTAGCTAGTAATGTGCATCAGAATTCCTTACAATGTTTATAAATATAACACACATTATTCAGTCTGCACCTCAAACTTTTTTTTCGTACGGTAATTTTTGCGAGGGTAGCCGGCACAAACGTTCAAATTTATTATCAAAAACAGCTTATTCATTAATTGTAACACCAGTTGCTGCAAGCAAGCTTTTAAATAAGCATGTTGCATATTGAAAAAATATAAATTTTAATTTAGATTTAATTTTTAACTGCCTTCAATTTTTAATTAATTTTTATGTTCAATTAATTTTTTAAATGAAAATTAATTGAAAGTTTTAAATAATTTTAATTCTTAATTTTTTTAATTTAAGTACGTTTGGCACCTGCGGACACTAGGTTGGGTCTCACCGATCGACATCTTCATTGTAAAAAATTGCCGCCCCCCCCCCAACACATCACCCTGGATCCGCGCCTGTTGGGAGAAAAAAATTTCTGAAGAAGGGGGCGATGGGACAAAAAAGGTTGGGAAACTATGCACTATACCCATTACTTTTTCATTAATTTATACACATTTACTGCTGAAAATCATGAGGAAGCTTATTGCTATTATGCCATGTAAAGAGATAAAAACATCATCAATAGTCTCATCGATGTAGTTAAAAAAAACAAAAAGTCACTGAGAAAATAAAACAAAAAATAATAATAAATGCAATAATGAGACATAGCTTTGTTATCTGAAGTTAAAAAAAATCACAAAAAAAAAATCATACTGCAGAATCGTTTATTATTAAATAAACAAATACACACAGACACATGTATTTTAAAAAAACCATCCTAATAAAATGAGATGCTGTACATATATTGAGATTCAGAGACGAAGGAAAAATGGTTCGACGTTTGTTTTTCTATTTTTCATGACTTCTGACTGTGTGAGAGAATTTGTGAAGAAAAAAAATACATAAATGACTGGAAATTAAAAGAAAAGATACACAACATTTTAATTATCATGAACGTAGGCGTAAGCAAAATTTTCTCGAGGAGCAAGGGGGTTCAGTTTTTTTCCCTTTTGGCGGGGGGGGGGGGGGTTAAGTTTTTTCCTGCAAGATAACACTACAATTTTGGCTCAAGGGGGCTAGAACCTCAACCCCCACCCCCTCTTGCGTACGCCAGTGACCATGTAGTTATCAAGTAAGGAATATCCATGAATAGGGAACTAACTATTACATGCGTCTTCACTAGCGTGGATTTGGTAATCTACAAATTCTTCAAGACCAACTTAGAGGTTGAATTTTGAGAAATTATTTTGGAAGTCTCAACAGTATAAAATAAAACTACTGACAGAATTTTATGTTTATAGCTTCAGCAAGGCCATAGTGAGAGGGGGGGGGGGGAGGAGATTGAGGATCATTTGGATTCAATTATTCATCATTTGAAATTACCAATAATTTCAATTAAAAACAATTTCATTTATACACTGCTGGCCACCGTAAATGCAACACCCTGAAGGAAGCATGCAAATAATATGAAATTTACAACATGTATTAGCAGAGGTGAGATATGCAAATGATTAGAATTTTCAGCGCAGACGCACATCATGGGCGCCTGTGGCGCCACTTCAAAGCGCTATTTAAGGCTTGGAGATTTCGACGATTTGAAGTACAGCAATTGTGTTTTTCTTGTGGTTTTTTCAAAAAAACGATCAGTTATGCCTCGTAGAAAACAGCGATTATCTTTTGATCAAGTATCCGAGTTCGACAGAGGAAGGATAGTGGATTACCGAGATTGTGGATTATTTTTCAGGGAAATCGGTAGTCGTGTTGGACGAAACCAAACAACTGTAATGCGGATATGTGATCGTTGGATGCAGGAGGGTACGACGGACCGACGTGTTCGATCGCGTCCACCTCAGTGCACCACTTCACGTGATGACAGGCGTATTGTGGGTATGGCAGTGACGGATCGCTCAGCCACATCACGAACCATAGCACAGCACATTCAGTCTGTACCGCATCATCCAGTGTCTGCGCGTACCATTCGACGCCGTTTACAGCAGAGTGGTCTGTCCGCAAGACGTCCATTGCTTCGTCTACCCTTGACGCAGAACCACAGACGTCTCCGCCGTCAATGGTGCGATGAAAGAAGGATGTGGATGGCACAATGGAATGAAATTGTCTTTACTGACGATTCACGCTTCTGTCTGCAACACCACGATGGTCGGATTCGAGTCTGGAGACACCGTGGAGAGAGGATGCTGAACAGCTGCGTTATGCACCACCACACTGGTCCTGCACCGGGTATTATGGTGTGGGGCGGTATTGAATATCATTCTTGCACTCCTCTAGTACGCATTGCCGGTACTTTAAAAAGCCAGCGCTACATCTCCGAGGTGTTGGAGCCAGTTGTCCTTCCTTACCTTCAGGGCTTGCCCACAGCCATATTTCAACAGGATAATGCGCGACCACACGTGGCACGCATTGTCCAAAGGTTCTTCGTCAATCGCCAGATTGAATTGCTTCCCTGGCCAGCTCGCTCTCCGGATCTTTCGCCGATAGAAAACATGTGGTCCATGGTTGCTCAACGATTGACCCAGATTACATCCCCAGCTGCCACACCAGATCAACTTTGGCAACGCGTGGAAGCTGCTTGGTCTGCTGTACCCCAAGAACACATCCAAAGTCTCTTTGAATCAATGCCGAGGCGTGTGGCAGCGGTGATCTCCAACAATGGCGGCTACTGATTTTGGCAGGAACCACACTTCACAGAAGTCTATAAATTTAATCATTTGATGCTTGGTCAACATGTTATCTACAAAATAAATATTGTTGCAATATCTCTTGTCTTTCTTGGTGTTGCAATTTGGGTGGCCAGCAGTGTAATTTTAAGAAAATTGATATTCGGCTAAATCAATCACTCTTTCTCTGTATATTCGTCCCATCACTAGTCCATATTTTTCTTCAAAAAAGAAAGCAAGTAATCATGTTTTGTAGAAAATTCATAAAAAAAATTATCTTGGATTGAGGGAATGTTGGCTTTTTATATTCATTTAAAAAAAATTTGTTCCCTCCCTCCCCCCCCCCCCGCATTTAGTATAATTTTTTAAAACTACATTGCTGTAATTTCCTTGATCTAATTAGTTTAAAATTGAAAGATAATTGTATTTTTGAATGTTTTTGATAATCAAAATAAGGAATTTATTTATCCAGGTTTTCAATGTTGTTTTAATATAGTGTTTCAGAAATATTTATTTCATTTTTATATTTTTATAGAAGTCATGATTCCAAACTCCGCTAATGTGTTTTATGCCATAAATGCAACATATGGTATGCATTTTATCTTGAGGCACCGAAAAAAGAAAGTTTGCAGTCCTAAGCAAGAAAAGGTAGTAGTGAAAAACTTCTTGCAATCTACCTCCTAGCACATTACTCACCATTAAACTGTATAGTTTATTTTTATCATATGGTATATTTTTTACACTCCTTTTATCTCTGGCAAATAAACTGATTATATTTAAAAAAAATTTCCCCCAGTTAATAATTTTTCAAAAAACATGTTTTTTCCCCCATTAGATCTTTCCTCAAAGCACGGGTCTTTCAAACTTGAAGCTGCTTGAGTAACTAAGAAACTTTTAATAGTTGAAAATAAGCGCTACTATATATTTTAACCACACAGCAAACCCTTTTAGCAGTTTTTAAAATTTTCCTGTGGAAAATCACCAAACCTCCTAGAAAAATTGCCGTCCATTTTTTTTCTCCCAATTGAGTGAGCTAATAAGTGATAAATGCCCCCCCCCCCCAACACAATAAAAAAAAAAATCTCTCTTTCTGTTATCAGAATTCGAACGAAAACTGACTGTCCACTGGCAGTTGATTGATAGGATGGGGAGCAAAACATGGTATCTGGGCTCGTCACTGCCAAAATAAGAGGGTTTTAAAACCCGAGATATTTCAGGATTGCTAAAATAAAGTATATCAAGTTAGACACTAATTAGCCACTTGTTAGGACAATCCCCTTTCTATTTTCACAGCATGCAAGGAGGCCCCAGGTTAAGACCAGGTGATCATATACAGATCAAGTTTCAAATGAATTAAAAAATATATATAGAAAAAATATGCTTTATTGTTTCTTTACACAATATCAGAATAAAAAACACACCAGAAAAAACAGAAGATATAGGAACTATATTGTTGAAATTTGTGAAAATTAAAATTTGAAACAACTTTAATGTTCCATTCAAAATTTATGCAAATTAAAGATAAAGTTATGGTGAACATTAGAAATAATATGAGAGGGCAGTTTTTCCCGCTGATTGCTATTTGAAGAATTTGACATTTTTATTTTTACAAACGAAGTTTGATCTCCCCTCCATGAAATGTTTGAATTCTATAATAAATAATTTAAACCATGGAGATGCCTATCAATTAAAAACCTGATATTCGAAGTTTATTGAATGATATTTACTGCCTGCACAAAATAAATCTTTTGTTCGACCAAACAGGATAACTGCTCGACTTGCTTCCATTAATATTTACTTGAAATTCTTTATGTAATTGTTAAATCTAAAAATGATCAAAATATTAAGCAGTTAAAAGCAATTCCACAAGTATAGTTTTCTCAGCACAATGAAGAAATATTACAGTAATACCTCAGCTAACAATGATAATTTGTTCTGGAATCACGTTCACGAGCCAAAACATGGCTTATTGGGGGTGGGGGACTCAGCCCCATTACAAAATTTTTTGGGGAGCCTAAATGGCCTCAGCCCTTAGGTGCATGCATCCATAACAAAAACTTTTAGTTAGCTGAGGCATCACTGTACAGCTTATCTGAAAAATACAAAAACAGCAGATTATAACAGTTCACTATTTTATGTTATGACTGTAGGTTTGTCTCGTCCTGTGTATTGCTTCAGATTGCTTAAACCTAAACTTATTTCAACCAATGGCTTTAGCATTTCCTGAAATCAGACAGAAAGTACAATTTTTTTTACACTATTATATTACAATTTCATATTTTTAAACTGCATTGAATAGAATAGCTATTACATAAATTTGTCAATAGTAATACAGTAAAACCCTTCTTAATGACGGACATGACTTTTTAAGCACAGCATGAACCTTGCATGTGTACCTCAGGTCTTTGAAAAAGAATCATTACAAACCATTAATCGGAATGAAGAGGATATACATTATAGCTGTTAGATATTTTGAAAAATGTTAAAAAAAGACAAACATTCATAGCACAAACAGATTACCTGAGCATCAAGTTTAAGTTTTTCTTTGTCACTTTCGAAGCTATCAACATACATGCGGACAGTTGCACCAGAGCTGCCAGTCCCACTTAAACGCAAAACGATTCTGGATCCATCAGTAAATATAATCCTGATTCCCTGATAGAAAAATTTATGAAAGAGGTATCGCATGCCATAAATTAATAAGATAAATTTTAAACTTGTACACACTTTTTTTTTGTCAGAGGGAAAAAGTCATTATAGAATATTTTCATGGAAAAAAATTCACATTCACCTGTTTTTTAGCAACACTATTGTCAATTGGATCAACATAGGAGAAGTTATCAGCCTTGTCGACTTTATAAGTTTTATCTCCAAAAGAATATATTTTTCCGATGAAAGTTTCATCTTGTATAAGTTTCTCCAAATGATCCATCATCTTGTTGCATGGTTCAGCACTACAGTTTTCGTAGTCATACCTCGTAAAGAAATTACGCCCATATATGGACCAGTGTTCACAGAGAATGTCTTCTACACTTTGTTTTTTGAATGCCAATACTGATAGCCAGGCAAGAACCGCCCAAATTCCATCTTTCTCTCTTACAAGGAAAAACAGTTATTGAAGTGAAATCACATACAAATATCATATAAAGACTAAAAAAAAATTGGGGTGAATCAATATTTTTTCTGCACTTCAGAGTTCATCAAATCTTCTAATTAGTGTAGATCCTGCTTGAGAAGTGTCATGGGTGTTTTTGCCTAGGAAGATTTATTCCTTGAAAAAAATCAAAAACACAAATTTTCTTTCTCTGCTTTAATTTGTTGTCACATTAATTCAGCTGATCAATAAAAGCAATCATCCAATCAAGAACAGTTTTGTTTTGTGTATGGAAAAGCTAAGCTAAAGTACTGTCTTGTGTACTTACAATTTAAGACATTGCAAATACAATGAAACCTGCCAAGATGGACATAGTATGAGAGGGAAACCTGTCTTAAACGGAATCGAAAATATAGTCTGATTAGTGCTTTGATTTGCACTTTTATATATATGCAATGGAAACTTGTCTAAAACAGAATATTATTTCAGTCTCTTGACATTGTTTCATACAGGTTTCACTGTATTACTGTACATACTTCAGGGGGGGAAATGTAAAGCTTGTGGTTCATATTTTTTAAATTGTGTTGATCTTCACAGACTAACCATGGTATAATAATAAATTTGGATATGCATTTGACAGAATGGAATATAAGGAATTTATGAAATTTGTCCTGTGAAGAAAGCCTATGGTTCTTTTCGCAATGGGCTCTATATCTGGTAAAGACGTTCCTTTATCCACTATTTCAACAATGACAGATTTTGGGATTGGTCAACAGAGAAATCAGATGAATGACAGCAAATTTTTTGTTTAGTAATTAGTTCAGCATTTATCTGCTATGAAAAGCTATTACTCCATTGATAGGAAATGACGGAGAGGGGCAGTCAAAAGTCACTAGACGTCCGTATATATTAACTGCAAAGGCATATGCAGGGATTAGTTGCTTTGAATATTCACGAACTAATGAGGGGCTTTGTGATCCTTGAAGTTTCTTGGGGAAAAGGGTTCAAGTAGCCTGAGCCTCTAGATTCCAGTTCCTATATTATATATATGGTAATGCTGTATTTAAATAAACTTCAAGTTTTCATTTTTTTAGTGATTTTTTTGTTATTGGGTTATGATTATTTTGCCCGGAAGGTGCCTCCCCTGTAGTAAAAGCCAACATCCACCACTACTGAGAGGCTTTGCACCAATGTTGGCTTGTCTGTTTGATGCAATTAAATTGGCACTAATTCCATGAATTTTAAAACCATATCATAAAAAAATGTTTTTCAATCAATCTATTTGATATTGGTCTTCTGAATGTTTTCAAATGAATACTGTACAATTTGGATTTAAAAAATATAACTGAGTGAAATAAAATGAATACTTCAAAGTCATTTCATGAAAATGGCTCATAATTAACAATTCATTAGCTAGAGGGCAATGCATTTCTTACCGGATGTGATCTGATCCAGTGCCAAAGCTTTCTTCACCACAAATTGACAATTTACCAGCATCCATAAGGTTCCCAAAGTACTTCCACCCTGTAGGAACCTCAAACATCAGTGTACCGGACACTTTCGCAACACTAAAATAATTATACAAGTAATATAAGTTCATTTAGTTCTAAGAAACAGTAAAAATGTTCTTTTCAAAAAATATATTACGCTATTGTTCCAGATAATGTCTCTCACAAGCACTTGAGATGGCAAAGCAAGAAACAATTTGAAGGACAACACATATTTCCCAGAACAGTTATTTACTTTGAATAAAACACAAAATAAAGCTTACCGATCAATAGCACCAGCTGTAGGCATGCTACGTGCATATCCATTAACACCAGTGTTTTTAAAATAAGGAATGCAATCTAAATTAGCCGCCAACACTGCAAGAGAATCTGATGGTGTCACAAAGAAAGCCTTCCGTCCCAACACCATGTTGCGATCCTACAGTTTTATATGTAAATTTTGTCAAATTGAGCAGCTACTGTATATTCTACTTGATTATATTTAACACGCAAAGCAGTAAAATAACACGAACCCCATCACCATCAAAAGCTGCGCCAAAATCATAATCTTCATTTTTTAATATTTCCACCAATTCAGCTGCATATGTAAGATTAGGATCTGGATGATGGCCTCCAAAATCTTCCAGAGGAATGCCATTAACTACACTTTCAGCATTTGCACCCAATTCATCGATGAAAATTTTTTTTGCATACGGCCCAGTAACTAACAGGAAAAACACATTTTATAGTGTTATTAACAATGCCAATTTAGAAAAGAGGACAACACAAATTTCATGATGTGATGTTGCCTCTGAATATAACGATAATCCCTCTACAACAATATTTTTCTTGGTCAGCAGAGTATCGTTATATCAAGGTTTCAGTGTAAATATTAAAAAAAAACTGCTATGATTTGTAGAATACAGCTAAAAAATCTTCATTTGCGAAAAAGTTTGTAAGTTGAATTATAACTGTAATTTGAAATACAGTAAAACATTGATTAACCATCATCTTAAAAAACAAATACAGAAAAAACAGCCCCAGGTTTTAATGTCCAAAAAGATCGGATCACTGCTATGGTCTGTGCAAATTCCACCAGCAATCATAGATTACCCCTGCTTGTAATTGGTCAATCCAAAAAGCCATGTGCTTTCAAAAATTTAAATATGAACGCATTGCCTGTGAACTATTATGGCCAAAAAAGTTTTTTTTGGACCAAACAACTTTTTCAGAATTGTTCTACAATGTTTTCGTGCCAAAAAGCAGTTGCTGCAAGAAGCATTGCTGTTAATGGACAATGCCCCAACACACCCCCCTTTTCCCACCGAATACAACTCCACTTATCCAGCCTGTCTGGACTGACCTTATATTGAAGTTTATATTGATTTTTTTTAAAGTAAATACAATATGTATGTATTATTCACTTTTAAAGGATTTTATTTTCATTTTTGTCCCAAGCTCACAGTGAAATTACATAGCTGTACAACATATGTATTAAAGATTTCTGTTATCCCTATTCGGTTATCTGTCACAGCCCTGGTCCAGACGATGACGGTTAATCAAAGTTTTACTGTATGTTAAAAACTCTGAAGTTTTGGTGTTATTTCGAACTGTAAACAGGGCATTTTGTTTGGTGCAATCACAGATAAGAAAAAACAAATAACTGAAATTACCTCCATTCATGCAATTAATCAGAATTTTGAAACCATTTTTTATATGATTTCTTATCAAAGAAAAATCAAATATTTCTTTCATGAGATTGACATATTCTACCACTGGATCGACAACTTCTATACGAAATGGATTTCCATTTTCTCCAACAGTATAATCAGTAACTCCAATTTTCTGAATGTCACACTGTAGATCAGAACATGTTGAATACTCCTTGATTCTCTTTGTCTGTTCATATATCTCATTTGTTACATGATCAGGAGCTGGACCTGAGAAGAAAAACATAAGTCAAAATACAATGCAATAGAAAATGACAATATACAATTTACAATATATTCTTTACCAGGATAAATGAAATTTCTTGTATTCTACAAACATTTGTTGCAGAATACTTACTAAACACTTTGCAAGAAAAAAATTAATGTACATGTGAAAAAAACTACTTCAAATACGTACCCCCATTTGAAATATTATATTTAATTCCGAAGTCGCCTTGAGGACCTCCAGGGTTGTGACTTGCTGTTAATATTATTCCTCCTGTGAATCCGTTTCTCCTTATATTACATGACACCGCTGGAGTAGACATAATTCCATTCTGTCCTACAATCAGCTTTTTAACCTACAAATAAAATTAAAAAGGTTTGCCTTAGGTCGGCAAAAAATACACCCATATCAGCCTGATGAACAAGCATAAAATATGCAGTAAAACCTTGTTAAGTCGTCGTTTTTCCTACAAATAGCTTTTCCTTCCAGCTTTCATAGACAACAATGTCATTAAACCTTCGTTTACTCATCACCATGAAAACGTTCGAGAGAGGAATGGATTATTTTTATGGCACCCACTAAAAAAAAGGCTTGTTAACAGCATTGCTATATGGTTAAAAATCACCATAAACACCTATGTACCAAAACGGGACAGTTTAAATAAAGAAAGTTACGTTGGGGAAGTTCATTTGTCGACTAAGGTTTTTAAAATGTGAGGGCCTGTTCGAGCTAGACCTGATTTCTGCATGGACCCCCACTAATTTAAGGCTTCAAATTTAAACAAAATATCTTTGTTGAAAAACCAGACATTCTTTCCAAAGTTGAGGTCTTCTGTTTATTCTTCCCTGCCCAGGGTCCCCCCAAGTCAAAAGTGGATCCTGTGTTCAAGATTACCTTGTAGTTGCATCATAAACTACTGATGAAGAATTGAAACACTAAAATTAAATTCCATGTATATGTAAAATTAATGTGCAAAAGTTCAGTTGTGAAGAAAAGCCAACTATTCTAACAGTTGCTATGATTAGTCTAAAATAAAAAGTACTAGTGAAAATCAAAGTGTACCAGTATATTTTACCGTAATAAGTGGTCAAAAAAGGTAAAACACTTCTATTTTTTTTTGCTATCTATATATTTTATTAATATTGTAATTTTGATTCTTATTTTAATAGTTATATTAGTTTAAATTTATACGATTTTCACAATATTGCTGATTGAAACTGACAGCACTTCGCTTAAGTCGTCACTCCACTTGAGCTGTTATAATTTTTCCATAACATGAAGTGACGACTCATCAAGGTTTTACTGTATACTAGAAATATTTTTGCATGAGGTAATTGAAGAATTTGTTACATGAAGGGCTTCTAATTAGAACAGTTAGTTTTAGGGCCGTAACTAAAAACAAAAAAATATTGAGAAATTTAATTTTTTGGGATGTTATGCTGAAACTGATATTTGGAAAGAAAAGTGATTTGTCTCCTCTGGGTATCGAACCCGGTCCCCTTGCATACCGGGCATGTGCGCTAACCAATACACCAGAGACACACTTTTAAATTCCTTATAACATGCATTAGTAGCGTGAAACATGATATATAATGTTTTAAAAAAACCGGTGTTTGTAGCAAAACCTCAAAATCTTGCTTTCCCAGCTTGAAAACAAAAGGTAAACAAGGAGACTTGGTGTGAAGCAAAAATCTGAAAATTTGAAAGTTGTTGAAGAATAAGATGAGGGATATCTCTAGTTACTTCCCTGAATGAGGGGCCATGTAATTGTCGAATTTTGGAGTTTTTATTCCCCTGCAGATTTTCTCCCCTCTGGTTACATACCGGAAATTACATAATTGATAACATCTGAACAGGAGTTATACAGCATAAATTCGCCTTGTTTTTACAATATTGCGAATGTGCATTATTTTTTTAAATCGTAAAGGATTGGAATGCCCGTTCAAATTGTAAAACTTTCCTGAGATCGTGGGGAAAAAACCGAATCTGTAAAAACTCTACCTTGAATATCCACAGTTTTGTCATCTAGCTGCTATGTGGTATTCACTGTTTCGCATCGCGAAAATCACGGGTGTGTACGCAGAATTGGCTTTTGGAAGGGCACAAGGATCTAATTCTTCATAGAAAGCTTGGGGCCATTCAAGTATTACGTAAGCAAATTTTTAGCCATTTTTGACCCCCGTCAGCAAAACTCTGACCTTTCCCCCCCCCCCCCTTGTCAGTAAAATTTCATCATCAGCTCTGCCCCTCTGAATCCTAATGCATATTGGTGAGATCAGAGACTTACACAGGTGGGGGGGGGGATAGGGAGCTCGTCCGTCCGCCTCCCCCCACGAACAAAAATTTTTTTTGATGCAAAAAAAATTTTTTTTAATTGAAATTTCAGAAGAAAATACCTTTATATGTTATTATAATCAATTTCTGTTAATTTGAAGGCTATTTTTTGAAGGCTATGAACTAAAACTTTAATAAATTATAAAATAAAATTTATTGATAAAAAATAAATAAAAATTTAATAAATAAAGTGACCCACACTCTAAGCCATATAATGATAAACCGCATAAAGGCCCTTGGCCCGCAGACCAAATATGGCCCTGAGGGTTATCTGATGCGGCCTGCCCTCCTCTAACCTAATTTTGTAAAAATTAACTAAGCAGCACATTTACAGATTGCTTAAGTGTCCCGTGGTACAATTCCAGAGCATTTAAGTGGCCCGTGGCATATTTTCAGATCACTTAAATGACCCAGGACACAGTTCCAGAATACTTGAGTGATCTGTGACACATTTAGAGATCCCTTGAGTGACACGTGACATAAGTGCTCTAAAACTAAGTGGTCCACACAATGCGGTTCTACATCACTCAAGTTACCCGTGAAACATTCCCAGATTACTTAGGTGATCTGGGGCATATAATTATGGATCACTTGAGTGATGCGTGACAATTCCAGAACACCTAAGCAGCCCGGACACCTTTCCAGATCACTTGGATCCCCAAAACATTTAGAAATCACTAAAGTGTTTCTGTAGGGCACTTATCAATAGCGGGGGAATGTTACTTCAAGTGCCCACAAACTATCGAAAGGTTTTTCTCATTTTTGGTACAGCGAGTAAGATGGCATTAAAAATATTTCATAATCTCATAAAGGGTGGTTGATGACGTAAGCATTATCCAAACCCCCCTCCCCCCTTTTCATCAAGTCAGCAAATTGGAAACCCCTTCCCAACGATGCTGGCATAATATTTGAATGGCCCCTTGTGTCACTAGCACTCAAAAACAATTTTAAATCAACAAATATAGTATAAAAGAAATTATTTTATTCCAGTATTTTGATTCTCTACAAAAATATTTTAAATTTTTTATCTTGGGGGGGGGGGGGGGGGCTCCTTATAAACCCACTTCCCAAATTTTGCTTTTGGTGAAAATCCGGGTTTGGAACCTGCTATTGTGCAATGGTAATCAGCTAAAAATGATATTTATTTTGAGTTGGCTATTCCTTTGAAAAAACGCTGGTTGCCACGGCGATCACACAGATCTACAATACAAATATGTGTACATTAAACTTCAAATACATGCATTAACGCATTAACAGTTTGGAGGATAGATGCATGGCCGCAACTGGGAGGGGGGAGGGACAGGCAGGTCCAACGTGCCAAAATGTGTGCTTGTCCCATTTGAGAAAATATCTAGTTGCGACGCTAGATAGATGGCACTCCACCAACTAAACACGCCAAATGCTGGGCACACGCACATAAGCACGCTGTTAAGTTTCTCAAACACAAATCTGACATAGCTCCCATATTCAGGTGTGAAAATATGTGGCAGTTAAATGGCGACAGATCAGAGTGGTGGACCATCAGAGAGGGAAAATAAAATCATTTTACTAGGAAACCAAAGTATGAATAGGGGAATCAAAAGATAAGTGTGAGAGAATCTAATTTGCTTTAAATTTGATCAGAAGATATTGAAAGTGCTAAGACTTTTTTAACGAAATGTAAAATCAATCAGAAGGGAATTTATAGATTGATATAGCATTACTTGTATAACATGGCCCACCGCTCAGTCTCAACGAAGAACTATAAGCAGGTGATCAAAGACCTGGGGCATACTGGAAGGAAATTCATAGAGATACCAGTGAATTACAATTTTTTTTTGAGAGGGACCCACTTTCACTCAAAAAAGACCCAGATTTTTCCAATAACCTGGAATAATCCAGGTAAATTAGAGCACAGCAGCATCTCTGCCAGAATAGATCTGATAACACTTTTGAGTTCATTGAAAGGTTTACTTTTAATGATTGATCAACTTTTTTTTCACGTTACTTATAAAACATGAGTTAGGATTCATGTTGTGCAGTGGCATAGCCAGGTTTTGGTCCATGGGGGAGCGAAATTGGAAAAGGCGCCATTTTTTGTTCGTGCTTAAGACGCAAACTTAAAATGGACTTAACGGACTTAAACTTAAAAGAAGCAAACTTAAAATGGAAAGAACTTTAAATTTCCCAATTTAAAAAAATCAAATTTATTTTGTTTTCAGTGGATGTTATTTTTCAAATTAAATTAATTACCTTGCAATTGATTAATGTATTTAATTAATTTTAAAAAAAATGTAAATTCCATTTTATGTTTTGTGTACTTATACAAATGCAAACACCGAAAACAACTGGGAAGTCATCCTAACAGGTAGTTTGAAAAAAAATTTAGATTAAAATATAAAAAATGATTAGGAGAATAAAATAAAAAAGGAAATAATATATATTTTCTTTCTCTCTAAAATTATTCCACGATATGAAAGTACAGAGAAATTACCCACGACTTCCCCTATTCTATAAACTACTCTTTGATCTTTGAGGTTTCCCTTTATAAATACCTGGGTATTACAATCTCTTCCAATCCCCGCGGGAACCTTCATGTTGATTATATCTTTAATAAATGTCTCCAAAAACTCTTTTTCCTTCGCCGTAACCTAAAATACTCCATCCGTCATGTTTGTCACTTGTGCTACCAAACATATATTCTCCCTGCCCTCTCCTATGCCTGTGAAGCCTGGGATCTCCACACCGAAACCAACATAGACAAATTAGAATCTATCCAAAATAAGTCCACTTGTTTCATTTTTAACTGTTGGTCTTCATCTGTCTCCATAACAGAACTCAAGCGACAACTCAATATCCAACCGCTCTCCTCTCTTCGACTTATCTCTCGTTTAACTTTTCTTTACCAAATCCTCCATGGGTTTTTTAATATTGACACCTCCAATATTTTAATCAAACCTTCACATTTCTGTTAGACTCAATCATTCCCAAAAATTTCAGCCTATCTTTGCCTCTTCAGATTGTCACAAATTTAGCTTTTTCCCAAGAACTATTATCGACTGGAACAACCTACCATCAAATATTGTAGATTGCACCACGATTTCCGAATTCTCTCGTACCATCAATCGTCACTTTAGCCACATATAAATTCTGCATCCTCTTGTATAGGCCTTGGCTAATCAATATTGAATAAATAAAATAAAGACATTTCTCTTATGGAATTTCTAACAAATTAATGCATGCCGGAAAGTTCTTTCTTATATTATGCATGACCATAACGCATATAAGATGTCATAGTTATGCATGGTTTCGATTCGAGAAGTTTTGCCATCTGCCTTCCATATTAGAAGTAAAACTGGCAGATACCTGAAGTTTCGTGTTATGCAAATACCACGGTGAAAGCCTGCCTGCTCTTTGCGGGAAGGCTTTCCAAACGAAAGATAGGTTAGTATTCGTACCTAGAAATTGAAAAAAAAGACTCGCTTCAGTCAACCGCGACTGTGCCACTAGTGGGGTTCAAACTGGGATGAATCCATCATGATGCCCACACGATCGCAGTGGTTATCACATACTACTAGATTGCAGACACACAAGCAAAGGGTGGCCTGAATTCAAAAAGGTTTAGGAACCACTGCTTAGGAACGAATTAGTGTGTGCCAGAAATTGTCGCATGTGTCCGTAATCTATTTAAGTATCTCTGAGGCGTGTTTGTAATGCCACTGCTCGTCTTCTGAATCGAAATGAAAATGGCAGGTGTATGAATCGATTGAAATATTTTTTATGTTTTATTATCTACCGGCTTCCTCTGGAGATACTATTTAAAGGGGGAGTTCTCTGCTCGAAGTGGAAAAACTTAAAAAAGCATTGTGCATAGTATATGTATATTTATTTCTAGTGAAATAAATTCAGATTCAAAAGTAATGAATTTAAATTTATGCCATGTGTTTTATAACAAATCAGAGAAAAATGAAAATATATGAATGATGAATGGTACAGACTAGCGCAGGGGTTTTCAAACTTTTTCCATCTGCGCTGCCCCATTACTTTAATCAATGCTTGCCCGCGGCTCCCCAGAGCAGTTTAACCAAGAATCTCTTTGAAAAACCTTCGGGATGCTCTGTGGTGTCCCTGGCAAAGGTTTTTCGAAAATATTTTTTATAACAGCTCTAGGGAGCTGACGGAGCTCACGGATAAGCATTAAATAGAGGAAAGGGGCACTTCAGGAAGAAAAAGTTTGAGAACCCCAATGCGTCAGGCTATTCTGGTGGGCAGTCAAGGATAAATGATGACGAAATCAGGGGGGGGGCCACAGGTGCCAAAAAAGTTTAAGAAACACTGGATTAATTGGAGGGGAGATGTACATGCCATGAGTTAACAAACACACCGGCCATAACTTTTTCCAGGGAATAATTTCTCCGATTCGGCACACTGCTGTATATGCATAATGATGAAACAAACAGCGATTCATAGAAAAGAGAAATTACATCATGAAAAAAGACAATGTTTCTGAAAAAGTCACATTTTGACATAAAACTATGCACTCTATCACCGTATATATAATATAGTACAATATATTATTGGACAAATATAGAAGCCTATAATTTCCTCTCCCATTCTCTGCATATCAGAGCGCTATTGACTAAAGATTATAGGTTTTTATTTACCCACCTTTAAGAAACTCTTCCAGAACCTCCTTTTGTGCCCCAAAATCTTGGGTTTTTAGAGCTCAAAAGCCCATAGCTGTTTTACACCTTTTCCTAGTATTTGACACTGCCCTATACACAAGCTAGTAGCTCTTGCCAAGATACCGGCAGATAACGGGGAATTTCTAGGCACTATGAATCTAGCTAAGTCCCCCATACAGAAAGTGGTATTTCTAGGAGCTCAAACTCTACCTAAGGCGCTCAAAGAAAAGGCGATACTTCGCGGAGCTTGAATCCATTACTTCATAGGTTCAGTGGTCTGTCCACAATAGGTTCCCGTGCCTAATTTCTTCAAAAGGCGCCTTAGTCAATGCTCTTGGTGGTCCTTCAGAACAAAATGAGCATTTCGTGAACGCCATATCCTCATACCTATGAAAGGTATTTCTAGGAGCTCTACCAAGAACTATCAATAGCAAGAGAAAAAAAGTTACAGCTAGAAGCGGGCAAGATTATGCCCTTTAATAAAGGGGGGGGGGGGAGAACAGAGGCTGATCTGAAAATGCTTTCAGATGAAGAGCTTGAGAGCAATTGTCAAAAATGGTATAATGAAAACCTCCACTTTCTTTTTTCCCCTTCTCTTAAGGATTGGTACGAACCCAATCACTGTGAAACTGCAAGAGGCGCAAATATAAATGTAGATTTTTTTTTCCCTTACTGGACATTTTAGTCAATGAAGTTAGAAACTGAAAAAGTCAATACATATTTTTTCAAGTTTTTTTTAAAGATCAGTCATTTATAGAAAAATAGGCGCCAATGTAGGAAAAATTTAGATTGGGGGAGCAATCGCTCCTTTTGCTTCCCCCCCCCCCTGGCTACGCCACTGATGTTGTATCTTTAGTACTAGATTTTTTACTTTTAAATGTCTACTCTGTCATGTACGTCATTATCATACATGATTAAGGTTTTTTCATCTATATTAACATCAAGTGATAGTACATGAAGATATGTTTCAAAATATGGTAAAACTTGTACGAAATGGAACGTCAAGAGACTGAAATAATATTCCGTTTTAGACAAATTTCCGTTTTATAAAGGTGCAAAATCAAAGTACTAATCATTGAACAGACTATATTTTGATTCCATTTAAGACAGGTTTCCGTCTCATACAGTGTTCATCTTACAGGTTTCACTGTATAATAAATGTTTTTATCAATTATTTCAATTTTTAATGAAAAATAATAATTTATGCTTATTTGTCCACTGCTACATGTCCAAAAAACTCAAGCAATGCAACAGAATGATAACTATGATTTAAAGCAGTGGTTCTTAACCAGGGGTACGAGACAGCATTTGTGGGGGTTCGAGATGGAAACAATACATGTTGAAAAATTATTCAGGAAAATTGAAATGATGATTAAAATTGAATTTTTCTCTTCAAGAAATATAAATGATACTGGCATTTTGACACCTCGTTTCTTTAGATTTTGCTTGCAGCAAATGCAGCATGTGAAATTTGCATTGCAAGTTTCTTTTGATTAGCAATCATACTTTTTTTCTGTTTAGATTAAAAAAACAACAACACTGTACCATTAATACCTCTAACATATTTCATGGTTTGTTCACATTTATACCTCATGTAATTAGCTTGCTGCACTTATATTTGATACTGTGTGATCATGACTGAAAAAAAAAAGTAAAAAAATGCAATCAAACATTAACTTAACAAATGTCAACATTATGTTGCTGTTCTGGCTGGAATCAATAAGTGAATGATATTCTTTTCCACATTTATTGAATCTTTTTCCCACATTTTGAAAAATGTTGAAAAATAACTTTTTTTGCAGGTTTAGTTTTTGATTTAATATAAAAAAAAAGCCAAAATTAAACATTAATCGTAGCTGAAAACGGCATTAAATAAAAAGTAAAAGTTTATTGACATTAATTAATGTAATTAATTACAGAAAAACTATATTTCGAACAGATAGCACATTATCTAAAGGGACGCAGGAAGGTAAGCCGTTTTACACTGTAATTTTTTTGAATTGATTCAGACTTTGGCTGGCCATTTCATGAATTGGCCGGAGATCTCTTACCAAAGCTTGTATGCTGATTGTAAGACGGCCCAGTATAGGAGCCAAATCCTTTTTTTTCTTTTTTTTAACACCAATGTTTGATACATCTCTATATATAGCAGTTGTATCAAATTAGCTCCATATGACAAGAGAAAAAAGTGAAATTTGAGAGAAAAACTACAAAAATAATTACATAAACATAGTTCTTCTGATAAATTTTGGAGTAAAAAAATGATTACAGCATCGTGACTGCGGTTTGATAGGTTGCCATAACTAAAGTGGACATACATAATTATCACGAAAAAATATGCCAACATGACAACGATCCAGAATCATGTCTTTTGTTAGCTGGCCAAAGTCTAAATATCAAAAATCATAAACTGTCCGAAATTCGGACAGTGGCCAGGTCAATATTTAATGAAATTGGCCAATTCACGAAGTAGCCGTCCTGTCTCAAACTGGCCAATTTCTGACTGGCAGTAACATATATAATTTTTGAGAAAATAAAAGTATTTGCATAGCGTCAAGGCTGTCTTAAGAGCATCATGACATCATGGGGCCCCCTGGGCCAAGTGATTTTTCTGAGGCCCAACCTTGGAAATTCTCAAAAAATTTAACTACTTCTCATCTTTGTGAGGGCCCTCTCCTCGTGAGGACCAGGTGGGCCCGATGCGTTAAGACGACACTGCATAGCCTATTTAGAATATATATTTGAGATATCTTTCTTCCAGTTAAACATTTCTGTCCACTCTGGTGTGACAATGGTGTCACTCTGTTATGGGAAGCGTTTTTGCAGTTCACAGGGAAAAAAAAAGAAAAAAAAAAATCACACTCGAAAGTAATATATTAATTTATAAACTACCAACCCATTGTCTGTCAGAAATGAAAAGTTTTGACTATAAGTAGTTAAATATGTGTAAAAAAAATTAACTTTTCTATGTGCTACTTTGAAAAAATTATGAAAATCCATCAAAAAAAAAGAAAAGAAAAAATTTAACTTTTTTTTTCAGCATAAAATGTAAGAAATAATTTAATTATTTTAAGGAGAAGAACATTATTAGAGTGGACAAAATACATGACTTTCAGTCAAAGAACCAAAAAAATAATGTATTACTATAAATAAAAGTGAAAATATTTATGAAATATTAAATTTGAAGTCATTGGCAATAATTTGTGATCATTTTCATTTCAAAAATACAACTTTGAATTTTTCATTTCAAAAATGTGGAATGAACATTTTTTTGGGAATGACCCAGGGTTGTTTGCAATTGGTTTTAACCAAACCACTTCGGTTTTTTTCAAAAAATCAAATAAAAGTTGCCTAAATATCATTTTTTTTCCTTGAAAAATATCATATTGGTTCATTATTAGCCAAAATGTTTCATTTTTACCACATTTTATATCCTTGGGGTACATTCTGATGGTATATCTTTAAATGACATAAGATTTTATAAGTGGTTTTTTTCAAAAAGTCTCATAAAAGTGGCCAGAATATATATATTTTTTTCATATGAAGTATCTTAGTCATTTAAAGTTATATATAAAAGACATAATTTCTCATTCTTACAACATTTTCTAACCTTTGGCTGCATTCTGATGCTCTATCTTTAGCAAATTCATGAATAAGGATTGCATCACACATCTAAATGTAATGGTGTATTATATCTATCTCACAGGGTTTTTTTTCCCCCTTCACAAAGAAGCAGCTGCCATCATGCTAGGGGCAGGTGGTCCTATAATCCAATAAAGACACCAGCTGTCCTTAAAGGACAAAGACTAGTGTACTAGTTGTTACATTACCTCACATACATTTTAATTTTCTTTCCCATAAGAAGTAGCACATCTCCTACTGTATATCTCCCAGTCTTAATATTCAATAGTTGTTTTTTTTATACTTTTACACACACACTGTTAAGCCCAGTTAATCAAGGTTCTACTGTATAGTAGTAACAGATTTATGAAAAATAATCAGCTATATACAGGGTGATTATAATTTAAGTTTTGATTCCAAAACTATACAATAAGTACTGATCAGAATGACTTGAAAATTTGCATGGATACTCCTGAAGCAATGGAAGTTTCTTTCACAAAAGAAAAAAGTGCAAAATGTGCAAGTAGACAATGCTGTACTTGGCCCGCAGTATAATCTATTTTGTGCAACCACATCATTTCGGCACTTCCACAGCATCAGTGTGTGGATAGTACAACTGTTATCAAGATGCACATTGCAATACCAGCAAAGCAGCTGCTGAAGACCCATTTTGACAGGATGCATCTTAACCCTTTCAACTTCTGGCTGTGGGGGTACCTCAAAATGTTATAAACAGTGGTCAGATTAAGTGGTTTGATAAAGCTGAATTGCAAGAACATCCACATTACGACCATGGCATACTCCGATTTCGTTGTTGAACAAGAATTTTTGTGCTTTCAACCTCATAGCCAGAACACGCAGTGGACAACATATTTAACATTTCTTAAGTAATTTGTTCAATTGCTTCGTTTTTTGTGATGTTTCCATGAATTATGAAATCGTGAAATGCTATAATTATCATTTTGCCATGACTGGCTATCGTTTCCATTCTGCAAGCAAATTTCCCAAGTGGTGGATGATGTCATTAATTTCACATTTTTAATTATCTTTTTCCCCTTTATCAAATAAAATTCCATTTTTTCAGGAACATTCATGTTAATTTTCAAGTCATTCTGTTTTTACAGTGTTTTGAAATCCAAACCTTAGTTATAATCACCCTGTATATAGTAAATCATCGCTAATTAATCTGCATTATTTATGCTTCATTAAATACATTATATTCACCTAATTTATATTATAGTTTTTATTCTGCCATGACTGTCTATCGTTTCCATTCTGCGGGCAAATTTCCCGCATGTTGGATGATGTCATTAATTTTACATTTTTAAGTATTTTTTCTCATTTATCAAATAAAATTGAATTTTTTCAGGAATGTTCATGTCAATTTTCAAGTCGTTCTGACAATAGTTCTTTTTTTACAGTGTTTTGAAATCAGAACCTTAGTTATAATCACCCCGTATATCGTAAACCATTGCTAATTAATCTGCATTATTTATGCTTCATTAAATACATTATATTCACCTAATTTTTATTACTTTTTACGAAATAGCTTCCTAATTAAGTATACTGAAAGTAACTGGAGAAAAACCTTTATATATTATATGATTAATAATAACATTAAAAGAATTTTCAAACACAGTAATCCATTGAGTTAAGCAAAAAATAATTAAATTGCAAAAGTTGGTTTTTGTTAAAATTTAATGAATATTTATTGATTAATTAGCATGGGAATAGTGTTAATAACATTAATAAACATTTTATTTTAGTTAATTATTGGAAGTTTGAATGATTTTTCAGAAATTTTATTGTTTTTAATGTTAATACTATTTAAAATAAAAAAACCGGTTTAAACCAAAAAAAACTGGTTTAAACCAAAAAAACCGGGTTTTTTACCAACCCTGGAATGACCCTTATATGTATGATTTGAAACAACGATATTTTTTTTGAAAAGAAGCATGCAGCAAGAGAATTTTCTGTATAAATGTACACCTCCCCATTTTTTTTTCTGATCGATATTTAAAAAAAGAGAAATTGTTATTATAAATAATGACAAACCTTATTCGCTGCACATATTTGCACGATTTTTTTTACAGCTTCTTTGCAGTAAAATCTGCCATCACCTCCAACGACAAGCAAGCTATTCTCAAGCGTATCGCCCATGGCATTGAGGATACATTGAACGAAATTTTCGGTATAATTTTTTTCCATGAAAATATTGACAGTCTTTCTTAGTCCGCTTGTTCCCGGTTTTTGACCTTCAAAAGGGGCAGTTGGAATTTTCACTATTTTCAGATTTCTTTGACTAGCCATCATTGGGATCTTCTATAGGACTCGGAAAGCGCGCTTCTCAAGTTCAAGACGTTCTAGATTTGAACTGCGCTAAACGTCGACTGCTAAGGTGACCTAGAAACTTATCCTTAACGGGTGCGATGATCTTTTCGCCATTGATGTACAGTAATACCTCGGCTTACGAACTTTTCGGCTAACGAAGATTTTTGGTTGACGTTGACGCGAATGCACGTGTCATGGCCCCCCACATCTTGAGACAGGGCCCCAAGGCTGGGATCTTTCACGGGCCCCTTAATGATGAATTTATAGCGTGAAAAACAAAAAAGTGATGAGAATCGTTTTGTAGCCATGGAACGTGCTAACGTAACACAGCCGCGTGGTGAACTGAAATTCCGTGCAAATCATTATCAGAATTACTGCCCCTCGAGTCAGATTAATTTATGTTCGCTTCGGAATCACTTTCTAGATCAGTGATTCCCAACGTGGGCGTTGGAATGTTCTGGGGGGGGGGGAGGTAGAAACTACGGGTATAACACACAGGATCGTATGGGTTAGATTGCGTTGGGGTTCGATGGGAGAAAACAATTTCTGAAGAAGGAGGCGATGGGACAAAAAAGGTTGGGAAACTGTTGTGGTTAATTTGACCGTCTTAAATTGGGTTGACATGTGTTCATCGATCACTCGATCCCCACAACAAAAAAAAATTATGAACAAAATCTCTTCGTTTTGGTCACAAGGCACCAAATGTAATGGTGCTTTTTTTTTTTTTTTAGATATTGATAAGTTTCGTCACTCTATTTTCAAATGAGGCTTAAGTAGGAGAACGGTAACATTTATGTGGTCATTAATGTTCCCTCAGTACCATTTAAGTTGTATGTGTGACAGATCCAAAAAAAAAACTACTTAAGTCCTTCGTTTTTACTTATTTGGTGGGTGATAAATATAGTGGTTATACAATATGTTGTCACATCTTGCCCACAACAACCCCCTTTTCCACAGTGAGTAATTCTCCTGTTCAATATGCACCAGAAAGCTTACAACTTCTAAGATTAAATCGCACACACAGATTTATGTATTTAAGGAAATTCTCTTTCTTTTTTATTTTTTTTAAATTTACTTTCATCATTCCTAAATTTCTCTCACACCCATAACAATAATAAAGAAATAATCGAAAAATTCTAGATTTTAACATTCTCAAATTATATACAAATATAGACATTGAATAAAAAAAAACCCAACAAAACACCAAACAAAGTTTCCATTCTACTTATCATGATCAATTATACACACAAAACTTGAGACATTTAAAAGCTAAATTGATAACCAACAATGCTGAACTCCTTTTTTTACTTTATTGAAATCGAAAGCTATTTGATACTTGTGTGACAAAATTATATATATATTAACCCAATTTCTCTTGTCGACCATCACGAGACAAAATGGAAGAAGAGAATATCTACTCACAAACCCAGTTTCCCACGCAGGTCACATCTTTGAAGACCAGATCTCCGATGAACTGTCCATCTCCTCAATTAAACGCCTAGGACAGTCACTAATTCATCCTCGACGAGGGCACTCCTCTTGGCCGCAGGACGATCACTCGTAAAGTTCTACCACTCGGGGCAGTATGAATGTTGACCAATACCATCCTCGGCACAGACCTCCGACAACCCCTGGCTCCTGGACTCCTCCATCTGGCGTGATGGTGATAGCCGGATCATTGGGTGGTTGTAGCAAGTAGTGACTCGGCTCGGTGTTTGCCTCTTCGCAGATTTTCGTCGTTAGACTAACTCGTGATCTTTTTTTTTCGGACGTCTCGTCCGCTACCTTGCGTGAATTAGATCATTGGGCCTGGGGATGTGATTCACGTCCATGAGTTTCGGGGGGGGGGGATTTTTGTGATGTCAAAAATTCAAAAAATGATTTGTTTTGAAAAGTCGTGGGACACTTTTCCCCGTTTGACAAATAAGCCTGACATATTTTAACCCAGAATAGTCATCTCTAATGAGTGTAATTAGTCAAATTTAGATATGATTATGTTAAGTTTGTCTTGTGAATAATTATTGGGCTTGTCTCTTTATTTTATTGTGGTAGGCTGAGCTGAATTTTGTGGTTGCCTAGTCCCTTCCCTCTTGTTTTCATTCCGTCCAATATCCTAAAACGTCCAAAATCTGTGTTCACATTGTATGTCTTTTGCGGAAAATTGGAAATTGACCTTTCTCATGACACTCTGTCATGGGGAGAGATTACCGGCTTCAACCATCGAGAAGAAATATAAGGGTTCAACGTTGTTGACATGTACCTGTGGGTTCGGCTCTCCCCATGGCATAGATGCTGTTGTTGTATGTGTCTTTACCAAAGCTAGCTAAAGAGTACTCTTTAGCCAGCTTTCGTCTTTACTGACTTCTATAATTTTGTCGGCCATTTTCGCTGAAGTATCCAAGCTCTCTGAGCTGACTGATAGGATGGCCTGTGCTTCTGATGGCATACGTTGAAACCATAGTTTTTAGAAAATTGTCACTTACAGATTTGCCGGTCAAATCTTTCATTTCCCTTAATGGGTGTGAAGGTTTTTGTCTCCCAACTGTAGTTCGGACAACTTGCGTACTTGGCAAGTGTTAGAATCTGAGAATTCTCCGATTAGCCGTTGGTTGAGGGTCTCGTACTTGTTTGTTTCGGGCGAGTGAAGTAGAATATCAGAAACGGAGGCGAGAGAGCGTTTCTGGATCTATAACCGCAATCACATTGTATTTGGCAGAGTCGTTAGTTATGTCGGATATTGAAAAACAACTTTCCACTTGAATGAACCATAACATTATATTCTGCCGCCATATGGGCGGTAGTTTTAAAGCAACGCGAGAAATTTGTAAGCTTTACGGTCATGGGTCAGGTGACGAAGAGTTTGGAGAGTTATCGTTAGGCATTTTTGGATATAGGCTAATGCGAATCTGGTTATGTAATTGTTGTGTTTTCTTTAACACTTTGTTAGCCGAGTGGATAACACATGGGTATTTATTTTGATGAGTATTTATTATTACGTTAGACTTAGATAGATTATATACATATAGATAGGAAGAATTTATAAAGCGGAAAGAGCAGAACATTTAGACATCTTGTCTACTTGATGTCCGAGGTGGAACTCACTAGTTCCCCTTACACAACACTAGGTGGCGTTGTATGTTCTTATCAGTTTAGTTCTTTTAGTCATTTCTTATAAGGACACCACATTCCTCCCCGCTAATTTAAAGATCCAACCGGACAGGAGCTTTCCTGGTTCGTTGGGAACGTCGCAAAGGAAAGGAAGTACTGGACGTCGCTGGTGCCTTAGCTGGTGTTGGTAGATCGCTACTGATCTCTGCCGGAGTTGTCTGTTCTTCTGGAGCAAACTGCACTTCGGAGTCAGCAGCGACAGGAGTTGATGAAAGTTTGCCTGGAACTCGGGGTATCACCAAGCTTGGCTGGACTTGATTGCCAGCTGCTCTCATCTGGTCGATGTGACGTCGGAAGAGAGTTCCATTTACATCTACAGTGTAGTGCAGAACTCCGTCTTTGTTGAGAACAGTTCCGAACTTCCACTTGTTATTGGCGGATCTGTAATCTCGCACAGCCACACGATCTCCTGGCTCGAAAGTTCGGTCATAGAAGTCTGTGACCTCATTTCTGATCCTTTCTTGAACCCTGTTCTTGATATTTGGCAAGACTAGGTCTATCCTAGTTCGGATTTCTCTTTTTAGGAATAACATTCCTGGGCTTTGCATGGTAGTCGCATTTGGCGCTTTTCTGTAATTCAACAGAAACGTGCTCACTTTTTGGTAGATGTTTCCGGGAAATCTTTGCATCGCCCGAAGGGATTGTTTTAAGGTGTGAACGTATCTCTCTGCCTGCCCGTTGCTTGATGGTTTGAAGGGAGCACACGTTTTGTGCTTTATTCCATTATTCCTCATGAATATTTCAAACTCGTGTGATGTGAACTGAGGACCATTGTCACTCACTAACACTAAAGGCAGTCCAAATCGAGAGAAACAGTCCCGTAGGCATTCAACTGTCTTGAACGTGTTTGTTGATTTCATCGGGTATACTTCCATCCATTTAGAATGAGCATCGACTACGATCAAAAACATATGCTCGAATATGGGACCTGCGAAATCTACGTGAATTCTCTCCCACGGAGCACTCGGGTATTCCCAATGGTGTACCCTTGCTTTCACCGGATCGGACTTGAATCTGGAGCAATCTGGACAATTTTTAGCAGCTTTTTCTATGTCGCTATCAATGTCCCTCCAGTAGACGTAGGATCGAGCAATTGCTTTCATTTTAACAATGCCCAGATGGCCTTGATGGAGTTCATCAAGAATTTGATTTCTAAATTTCTTCGGAATAAAAACTCTTTGGCCATGCATTATACATCCGTCCTGCAAGGTATACTCGGCTTCCTTCCCTCCTAAAGGTTCACCGAATTTCAATTTCCTCAGCAATGGACCCAACTCGTCATCATTTTGTGTCTCTTTTGCTAAATGTTGAGCTTTCACTGGTAGTGTTTCGATTTGATTCAACTGGAAGAGTTCTATGTCATCCTTGACAACTAAGTCTTCCGACCTTAAAGGTAATCGGGAAAGACAATCTGCATTACCATGGTTCTGTGTGTTACGATAAATGATATCGAATTGATATGCTTGTAAGATCAAGGCATAATGCAGAAGTCGAGTAGCCGTCAACACTGGTAGACCTTTCTTCGAGCTGAATATCGCTACCAAAGGCTTGTGATCTGTTATGAGAGTAAATCTTCGGCCTTTCAAGTAAAGCATAAATTTCTTTACTGCCCAGATGATTGCCAAAGCTTCTTTATCAATCTGGGAGTATCTCTGTTCCGTTTTCGTCAGCGTACGAGAAGCGAAGGCAATTGGTCTTTCTGTTCCATCTGGTAAGACATGTGATAGAACTGTTCCTATTCCCACTGGAGAAGCATCCGAAGCAAGAGTAAGAGGTAGTGTAGGATCATAGTGCATCAAGATTCGCTTTGAGCAAATTTCCTTTTTGATCTTCTTGAATGCAGTCTCACACTTTTTAGACCAACGCCACGGAACGTCCTTTTTTGTCAGCTCATTGAGAGGATAGGCAATGGTTGCCAGATTAGGACAAAATTTCCCGTAGAAATTTACCATGCCCAGAAAACTTTTTATTTCCTGAACGTTTTTCGGTGCGGGAACTTTCAAAATTGCTTCAGTTTTCTCATTTGTTTCACTTAGGCCATTTTCATCAATTTTGTGACCTAAGAAATTTATTTCTTTTTGAAAAAATGTGCTCTTTTTCAAATTTAACTTCAGCCCATGCTCCTGACATTTTTTGAAAAATTTTTCCAAAGCCCTGAGATGTGACTCGTCATTTGTTCCGGTCACTCTGGCGTCATCCATAAAAACTTTTACACCATCTATTCCTTGGAATAGCCCATCAATGTACCTCTGCCATATTGCTGGAGCTGCATTTAGGCCGTACATCAATCTTTTACAGGCGTATAACCCCTTATGAGTGTTTATGGTTAGGAGTCGTTGACTGTCAGGGTGCACTTTCATTTGCAAATATGCATGACTGAAATCCAATTTTGAAAATCGTTTACCCCCATTTAAACATGAGAATATTTCCTCAAACGTTGGTAAGGGATGCTGAGGCACCTCTAGCTTAGGATTTAATGTGACAGAATAATCTGCACATAACCTTATGGATCCGTCTGGTTTCACCACGGGAACAACTGGTGTAGCCCAATCTGAAGTTTCAACTCGCTCGATAATGCCTTCTCTTTCAAGCCGGTCTATTTCTTTTTCAACCCGGTCTTTTAATGCGAAGGGCACAGTTCTCGCTCTACGAAACTCTGGGGTAACATTTGGTTTTAGCTTTAGTTCCACTTCATGGTTATTTATCTCACCCAATTTGTTGTCGAAAATTTCTTTATAATCATCCAACAATTTTTTGAGATCCATGTCATTAGCGGTCCTCACAGCCTTAAGAGAGTTCCAGTCTAGATTGATTTTGTATAGCCATTCACGGCCAAAAATCGTGTCTAAATTTTCCCTCACCAAATATAAGTTCAAGTGCAACTTTTGTTTTCCGTACTCCACTTTCACAGTGACATATCCCGCTGGGACAATTTTTTCTCCATTGTATGTCCGGAATACTAAATTCGTAGGTTGAACTTTTTTCTTCGAGATTTTTCTGAATCTCTGTAAGCTCATTACTGATACTGTTCCACCCGTATCAACTTCCATACTCACTGGTTTATTGTCTATGTTGACAGTAACCATCATCGGAGGCTTTTTCGGCTCTTCACTCAATGCCCACTCTAACCCAAACATGGAAACGTCATTTTTGTTTTCCTCAACTGAAATCTGTTTCTGTTTGTTAGGTGCCGATTGAGTCTTCTTTGCCGCGTAGCAGGCTTTTTCTATATGCCCGATTTTTTTACAGAAGCGACATTTGCTAGCAATAAATCTGCAGGAGTCTTTATCGTGATTTGTCCCTGTGCATCGTATACACGGCGGATATTTGACAGCGGCGGCAGAGTAGTTTCTGTTTTGCGTGGGCAGTTTCGTTTTCCTCTTCCCCGCTTTCACTACCTTCAATTCTGCCGGCTTCCCGATAATCTCATTCGCCCCCTGAACAGCTTTCTCCATCGCCAGCGCGATCTTTATTGTTTTGTCTAGCTCGATGTCGTCTTCCTCAAATAAACGATCGAGGATCGCTCTATCTCGGAGCCCACTAACGAAAACATCCCGAAGCATGGTGTTCAACATCTGTTGTTTATAATCGCACGCGATTGCGAGATGTCGCAATTCGGCTATATACGAACTGATGCTTTCGCCTTCGTTCTGCTTTCTGTTCATAAACATGTGCCTACTCGGTATAATCAATGCTTTAGGATTCAAATGGTTCTTCAAAACATTCTTTAAAATGGCGAATTCTTTCTCCGCTGGATTTTCCGGAGACAATAAATTTTTTAACAAGTTGTAGAGCTTTGCAGAAATGCTCGAAATTAAGACTTTAGCACGTTTTTCTTCTGGGACATTTTGAATGTCTAAAAACGCCTCGAAACGTTCTATAAACGAATCGAAAGTCTCTGAAGCTTCATCATATTTATCAAACGAAACCGTCACTTTTTGGTTTGTTGACGTTGAGCCTCGTTGCTCTTTGAGAGCTTCCATTAGAGCTTGATTCTGTCTTATTAACTCTTCAACTAAATTTTCCATCGTCAGAGATGTATGAAAAACTTTTTCTCCTACCTTTTGCAGTCTTCGAGTAAATACTCTATCCAACTTTTAAGATGGGCCTCGTCGCCACTTGTTGTGTTTTCTTTAACACTTTGTTAGCCGAGTGGATAACACATGGGTATTTATTTTGATGAGTATTTATTATTACGTTAGACTTAGATAGATTATATACATATAGATAGGAAGAATTTATAAAGCGGAAAGAGCAGAACATTTAGACATCTTGTCTACTTGATGTCCGAGGTGGAACTCACTAGTTCCCCTTACACAACACTAGGTGGCGTTGTATGTTCTTATCAGTTTAGTTCTTTTAGTCATTTCTTATAAGGACACCACAGTAATTGCGAAAATAACAATAAATCCTGACCAAACAAAATAGAGCGATCGAAAAGGTCCTAGCCTGATCCTAATGACATCGGCGTAGCGGCATGCGTTGGGCTTTGGCCGAGTAGATTCTTCGTCTTTTTTTTTCCTGAAGGTTGCGTGTCGTTCTTGGTCACCACTACGGCATGGCTCTTTTTATGTATCATAGACTGAACACATGATCTTTTGCTATTTAATGTATTACATTTTTATTAACATAATTTTCTTTTATGATATTTCTCTTATGATATAAAACATATTACGTAGATTCAAATCACACACAACACGTCGATTGAGCATTCTGCTCCGATTTTTCTCATTTTCTGGTTTTTTATCTTCCTTTGATGTGAATCTTGAATAAGAATTAAACTAAAATACACTATTTTCTTGAGCATAATCCGCTGATGCGGATTTCACTAGTTCGAAGGGGGGGGGGGCGAAAGAAGTACCGTAAAGTCAGTAGCGGGGAGTATATATATCCCTCACGAGAAAAAAAATCCCATTCATCAATTTAATCTCACGGAATAGAAGGGGTTGTTTGTATCGTGTTTGCAAAAAAATAAAAATGTCTATTTTTCTATTCATATCAATGCACCATGGATAAATCTTTAAATTAATTTTAAAAATAATTATTTCAATTCCAACTTCTAAGAAAAATATTTGGTGGCTAAAAACGCAGTGGTAATGTTTTTTAACGTAAAAAGAAAATCCGCATATAATACGCAGAAAAATACGGTAGGTTAATTGTGATTTCCATGGAAAACAGAAAATAAAGTAGTACCTCATGGCGCTTCACAATATGCACCTGCTGATTTCTTTGGGGCTTGCTTCGCGGTCACTTGTTCGGAATTATGAGACGACATTTTAGAATTAGATTTAATTTCTTCAAATATAAAACATGCGAGCTACATACATGTGCGACTTCTTACCACGATGTTTTGAACTTAACTCACTGTTGCCATCTTACAAATAGTAATAATGAGAATAATCGATAAAAAGGAAGAAAACAAAAATAAAACGATCCCCGATCGTCCATACTCCCGCCCCAAAAAGGTGACAGTCAATAATCGACTGGCAAACGACATAGATGATTCACGGAACGTTTGTATAAACAAATTCACAGTCTTGATTTCCACAACTCTGACCTTTCCGTCGTCACCCGGAAAGACTTGGGTCACTCGAGCCAAGTGCCACTTAGGGGGAGGTGTGTCTTCCTTCAAGATAACGAGATCGCCGACTGCTATGTTTGACGTTTCACGTTTCCACTTCATCCTTGGTTGAAGACTTGCCAAATATTCCCTGGACCATCGATTCCAGAAATCCTTTTGCAATTTTTGTATCTTGGCCCATTTGGCTTGGAGACTTCCCGATGCTTCACCCTCACCTTCGAGTACAGCAGTCATTGGAGTCAAGGGCGTAGCGAGGGGGGGGGGAACTTGGGGGTCTGCCCCCCCCCCCCGAAATGTGTGAAAATGACCGAAAAAAGGGGAAAAGATGGCCAAATCCATTGTTCTGTCACTTTGGTCCCCCCCCCGAACGAAATTTCTGGCTACGCCCCTGATTGGAGTACCGATGAGAAAATGTCCAGGAGTCAAAGCTTGCAGCTCGTTTGGATCTTGGCCGAGTTGAGTTAGGGGTCTTGAATTCATGCAAGCTTCAATCTGGACAGTCAGAGTAGTTAACTTCTCATAAGTGAGAGCACTTCCCTTGCACGTTTTCAACAGATGACGCTTTAAACATTTGATGTTGGATTCCCACAGTCCACCAAAGTGAGGTGATAACGGAGGAATGAAGTGCCAATTGATTTTTTCTTCAGAGATAACTTTCTGCACATCTTGGGATTTACAGAGTTCGAACTGTGCCTTTAAATAATTGGCAGCGCCCTTGAAGTTGGTTGCATTGTCCGAATACATATCTGTGGGCTTCCCTCTTTTGGATATGAATCTTCTAAATGCTGCAAGGAAAGCTGCAGTACTTAGCTCTGACACGATTTCAATGTGAATTGCCTTTGTTGTGAAGCATACGAACAACGCTAAGTATGACTTGAGTCGAACCTTCGACCTCTTCAATATCGGCTTCGTTGTAATCGGTCCGGCAAAGTCTTCACCAGTTCTTTGGAACAGTCTGCAGGGCAAGACTCTGTGTGCGGGTAAATTACCCAACATTGACGTTTCAGGTCGTGCCTTGAATCTGTAACAGGTTACGCATCTGTTGAGTATTTTTCTTACGGTGCTTCTACCCAACGTAATTCAGAATTCTTGTCGAATCATTGAGAGAACCAGTTCAGCTCCAGCATGAAGGTATTTGAGATGGAAATGTTCCACTATCAGGGATGTGAGATGATGATTTTTAGGCAGGAGCAATGGATTCTTGACACTTGTACTAAGATCCTAATGTTTCAACCTACCACCCACTCGCATCAAACCCCTTGAATCGATAAATGGACTTAGTGACAAAAATTTGTTTGTGGGTGGAAGGGGATTTCCCTTATCAAGAAAATTGTGTTCGTCCTTGAACTCTGAGTTCTGCACGATCCGAATTAATGCTAGAGTAGCATCATTTAATTCAGCGGCACTTAGTGTACCAACGATTTTGTTCTTGGATTTACAGTTGTGGATGAAACGAAGACTCCAAGCAGCAACACGTTGAAGTTTAACAAACGATGAATGCTTGCTGATCAAACTCCATTCTTCCACGATTTCGTGAGATTGGGTTGCATTCACCGACTTTTTTAGTTCTATAGTCAACTGGAAACCTGTCCTTTGCATGAGTTTTATCATTTGGTTCATCAACGTCCTTGCTTCACTGATGGTTGCAGTACCGGTCAGCAAATCGTCGACGTAGAAATCCTTCGATGCAATCCTTGAAACATCTGGGAATTGTTGCTCTTCATCTTGAATCAGCTGCTGAATTGTTCGAATGGCCAAGAACGGAGCATAGGTTGTCCTTCAACTCCTCACTTGGATCGTTTCTCCACACTATGCGTTGAAAATCTGAGTGATTCCTCTGAACGAGAATCTGTCGAAACATCTTTTCTATGTCGGCGGTTAGTACAACAGCATGCGATCTGAATCGTATAAGAACATCAAAGATATCTTCCTGGAGTCTCGGACCAGAATGCAGAATTAGATTTAGTGAGATACCTGATGACGTCTTGCACGAGGCATCGAACACCACCCTCAGTTTAGTCGTGCTGCTCTGCTCTCTCAGGACACCATGATGCGGCATATAGAAATGCTCAGTGCAATGAGTACTCACGCTTGATTCTGGAATGAGCTCCATATGACCCAGTTCTTGGTACTCGTTCATGAAGTCCACGTATTTCTTTTTGAGTTCGGGTTGGCTTGACAAACGTCTCTCCAGTGTCTTAAATCGTTTGACTGCTATGGATCTAGATTCTCCCAACTCAGCAGTTGCAGATTTGAATGGCAGACTCACTACATACCGTCCCGAATCACTTCTCTTGACATCTGTAGAGTAAATTTCCTGGCACATCATTTCATCGGACAATTCTTCTCTTTCAGCGGGAATCGCTTCCAGTTCCCAGAACCGGTTGAGAATCTCGTCCACACTAGCACTACAACAACACTGAGTCTGGTTGCAGCTAATTTCGAGTCCTTGCCGCGTCCCCTTAGCCGGCACCCTTCCAGTCAGTATCCATCCCAGTTTTGTCCTCACTACAAGTGGAGCTCCAGGCATTGAGAGTCGTTCCGGCTCCAGAATATCGAAGAAAACATCCGCGCCTAGAATTATATCGATCGGCCTCGATTTGTAGAATTCAGGATCGGCTAGTTGAATGTCACCGAACATCCCCTCAGGAAGTTGGAGATTTTTGAAGACAGTTTTTCGACAACTAATGCTGTTGTTGTATGGATCTGATCCTTGCCGCAACTTGCGATGAACTTCAGATTCACTTGTGCTGTCGAAACGTCACATATTTCATCACTGACGCCTAGAATTGAATGCTTAGATTTGGTGAATATCATTCCTACTTTCTTGCAACAGTCCTTGGTTATGAGAGATGTTTGGGAGCCACTATCCAGGAGTGCTCGACATTTTACATAATCACCACGGCACCCGCGGACATTTATGAGTGCTGTAGACAACAGTACTTGACTTGATTTTGCTTTGGAAACATTGAAAGTGCTCGACACGGCTGCTTATTCACTCGTAGGTGTTACGACAGCAGGCTGTACCTTGAATTCATGCAAGAGAGTATGGTGCTTTCCTTTACAACACTGGCAGCGGGTTGTAAACAAACATTTTGCAGCTGAGTGATTATTCCTCAAGCAATTGAAGCATAGCTTATTTGACTTCACGAAAATCCACCTGTCGTTGAATGTCATGGATTTAAATTTGCTACAATCACTGAGCTTATGATCTTGTTTACACACTATGCACAACACATTAGCTTGTTTACGAGTAGCACAGGAAAAAGCAAGTCTAGAATTGCCTTTCGACTCTTCCCTTGGTCTGGGACCATCTTGGACAGACTTTAGACACCTGGCCTGTTTTTCAAGGAAAGCTATGAATTCATCATACACGGGATAATCTTGACCTTGACTTAGTTCCCACTGCTTGATTAGACTATCATCTAATTTTTGTTTTAGAAAGTACACCAACAGTACATTCGAGAGACCACTTACTTCAAGTCCCAAGCACTGTAGATTTCGTATTGCCTCGTTCGCCGTGTCGAGCAGTTCCAAGATGTTTCTCGAATTCACGATTTTCACTTGTTTCAGCGTGAAGATCTTGGCGCATTGTGTATACGCGAATTCACGCTTGTTGTCATATCTCGACTTCAGAGAATCCCACGCTTGAGAATAACTCGCACTCGTAATCGCAAATCCCGACACTAATCTCGCCGCTTCACCTTTCAGGGCCGCCTTCAGATACTGGAACTTCTGGACATCTGATAAATTGGGGTTGTTCCCGATAGAACCCTCGAAGATTTCCTTGACGCTCAGCCAACCTCCGAACTCGCCCTTGAACTCCGGTAACTCGAACTTTGGCAGCTTGAGATTATTGTCCTTCGACTGAGATTTTTCACTGGGCTGGCTGAAACTATCTTCAGCCATCGACACCGAACTTGTCATCTCGCGAATTTTTCGTCTCAGCTCTACGTAGCCGTCATACTCCACTTCACCGAGTGATTCATTCGATTTCGCGATATTGCGGTAGCACCTCTCTAGATTCTGATTCAAGTTTTTTAGCTCGCGCTTGAATTCCCGTAGCAAATACACGTCATCGGATTCTAAAATGGCTGACACCTCTTCCTCCACCGTTCGAATTTCCTTCGTCCAGAGCTTGAATTCTGAGAGCGTATCACTAGATTTTGATTTCGGCATATTGGAGAACGATTTAATTCGAACAGAAACGCCACGGAAAAGAGTTGAGTTCACTCACCGATAACACTCGCCTATTTTGGTTGACTAAGATTCCTTTACTATCACCGAGCTGTCCGGCTTCCAAATCGAAACAAGTACACACGAAGAGCATCCGGCTTCTCGACGGACCATTATCATGGCGCTTCACAATATGCACCTGCTGATTTCTTTGGGGCTTGCTTCGCGGTCGCTTGTTCGGAATTATGAGACGACATTTTAGAATTAGATTTAATTTCTTCAATTATAAAACATGCGAGCTACATAGATGTGCGACTTGTTACCACGATGTTTTGAACTTAACTCACTGTTGCCATCTTACAAATAGTAATAATGAGAATAATCGATAAAAAGGAAGAAAACAAAAATAAAACGATCCCCGATCGTCCACCTCACATGTCGGAAAAAAAAGAGTGGGGCTGGCGAATCCGTTTCAAATAAGAGAAATTCCGTGTATAAGTATCTTCGTAGAAGTGAAATGAGGTATTTAAAATGATAAAATATATAATAAAATATTGTGGTAAATGTGATGAATCGGTTATTATGCATCATGACTAGGCTGACCATATTTCCTCGAGAGAAATACGGGAAATTCAGATTCCAAATACGGGAAATACGGGACATTGCCAATTATCGGCAAAAATGACGCCAAAACCCAATAAAGTTGCCAAATATTGTTGAAATCACAGAAAAATCACAATGCCGGAAAATGAACCATTACTGCAAATTGCAGTGGATTAAAATGAATTCCACGAAAAAAAATCGTTCACCAAGACAAATGTGGGAGATTAATATTCTCATTTATAGTTGTAATTATCATAAAATAATTTATGAGTTGAAAAATAATGTCAATCTTCGACTTCAATAAAGAATAAAAATTCAAGTGGGCTTCGTGTAAAATACGGGAAAAACTGGGACACTTTTGCCAAAAAGTCGGGACGGCCAAAAAAAACAGAAAATACCGGGACAGTCCCGGGAAATACGGGACGTATGGTCACTCTAAAATCATAACAAATCGTATCTGTAATTTTGATAAATTTCACTGTATTTATCACTTTTACCGGCGTATACCTATGCGTAACCTATGCATAATTTTCGAACGGAGTTGGTAAGTTCGATAAATGTAGAAGTCGTACGGTAACATTAAAGTGATATATACATATCACTTTAATTTAAGCCCTTATTTTAATTAAGTGCAGTTTTGCACGTACTTGATGCGTGCACCACACATATTTTCGATAAAAATTAGGTTAAATTAGAATAAGTGAGAAAAAGATAGAAAAAAAAATTGATCAGTCACAAAATTTAGCAAACTTAAAAGAATGGTCGGTGATTATACATAATAACCTACGAATTATGCATAATCACCAGTTTTATCACATTTGCCGTAACACGTATGTTTGTTTGAAGCCTGATTAAACAGGAATGACGTTTTGGACCTGACACTAGACTCAATCCAATCTTCTGATTTACCAGAATTGTGCCAATTTGTTTTGAGTAAGCAAACTTCATACTTATGCGTAAAATGCAAACTTGAAAGAAAAAAAAAATTCAAGATGCTTTGTCTGCAAACACTAGTTAATTTTTTGTTGTGGTGTCATGCCCTGAGCCACCAACCAAATCTTTTCCTTCCTTATATCGCATTTCATTATACATCCATGTGAATATTTCGCCCCCTTTATTTGTCGTTGTAATAGTGCAGCTACATTGGTTGAATAAAAAATAATTAGAATAATTTTTTTATGTATAAAAATACAAAAGAATAAGTACATGTTTTAATAAGACTATCTCCATGCCATTGAATTAGTGAATCAACTCAACAGATCATGTCGCTGTTGCCCCAGTAGCTGATCACAGTGCATCATTTAAAATAAAAGTCAATTTAAAAAAAAAAAATTTTAACATTAATAACGTTTTTTGACGGGGAACACGTCTTTCCTTTTGAAATCTGGTAACACACTTGAGATGTTTGAGTTTTACGAAAAACATTGTTTACGAAAAATTTAATAACATTAAAAGTAAAATTTATGCATGAATGAATGATGTTGCTTTTTCATTCAAAGCATGTGATAAATAGCAATTGACCTTGCGCTAACGCAGGCCCGTAACTTGGATGTGGCAGCGACAGTCTTCGGGCGGTGCAACCAAGGTTTCTAGAATATATACCTGTGAGCATTACAATTGGCACTGGGTGCCAATGCTAGGCAGCGCCGAAATAACTTGAAAAACTCACGCACCCTGAGTTCTTTTGACAACAACATGATCCATCTGCAAGGGTGGGCTGACAGGGCTCCAGCCTCTGGACGATTCTTCAAATTTTTTGCTTTTTCACTATATAAATTAATTATAAAGGGACTAGTGAAAAGTCTGTTCTCTTTCCTGGGGATCTGCTACCGAATGTGGGAGGTCATTAGCACAGCAGCGTTTTAGGGCAGAGTGAAACCTATTTAAATGCACAGGGTACAGAGTATTGAGGAAACACAGTTGTAAAATTAATGTAAATAAAATGAAAATTAATGATAGAAATAATTCGAAAATTAATTAAATTCAGACTTCATGAGCAAAATATTTTCAGAATTGATGAAAAATTCCATCAATTTAGGCGTCCCTGTTTGATTTGGGACCTCTGGGATCCAGTCCTGTTGCCCCACCTGTTTAAAAGATATATGGACTGGTTATATTAATGTCGGAAACTAAACATTTTGTTAATCAGAAATATTTAACAAACATTTTTCGAATTGAAAGTAGAACAATGTACCGCAAAGTTGATAGTGTTGTTGATTTTGATTCGTTAAGTTTTTTGGGTCAAAAAGGATTAAGAGAGAACCCAGAGCCAAACTTGGTCATTTAGCGGTCCGGTGCGAAAACAGCTTTACGGCCCTCTTCAATATTATAAGAGAGCTGTGGAAGGGGTTAGGTCCAGAGGTTAATACTGTATTTTTTGCTCGATAAATCTACTGATGTTCAATTTTGGGAGCCCACTGTTCTGGGGATTGATGGATCCGTCTTGGAATTTGGATCCGTCAAAAAAAAACTTTCCAAGGAGGTTCTACAAAGCAAAGCAAGGCCGTCTTAACGCATGGGTTTACTGGGTAGTACAGGAGGTTAAGGCAGAGAGAGAGAGAGAGAGAGAGAGAGTGAAATCTTGACACATGGGCCCACCCGGGCACGGCCCGGGGACCTCAAGAGAAGAGGAGCCTCACAAAAATGAGATTCGGTTGAAATTTTCTAGAATTTATCAGGTAGGGCCTCAGAAAAACCACTTGGCCCGGGGGGCCTATGATGCTCTTGAGACGGCCCTGGGTTAAGGAGCCTCACGTTAACAAGACGCAAAACAAAATGACGTCTAATACATGAAATAAGATTTTGAATCGTGTTGACTGACACCTCATGTCTGACGGGTCTAAAAAATCTTTTTTTCCTGAGGGCTCATGATGTTGTTAAGACCATTGCCTCCTCACGAACACAGTCAAAAATTAGGACCCCATTCAAGAATATGAAAGGCCATGGATTCACTGCCATATGTGTGTCTATTACATCGACGTATTTTTCACCAACAGATCCAGAAAATTTCGTTCTCGTTTTTTAAAGCAGTTTTATCGTAAACATTATAAGTAGTCAGTTGAATAAAATTCAGTTTTACGGCTCCTAATATTTTGCGGCCCGTTGCGATCGCATCCTTCGCACCTGCTTAAGCACATCCCTGAGAGAACCCCTGTTTTAACAGTATGCTGATATGGCCTGGGACCCCAGTAGCACACCGATATAGAACGACGTAGAGATTTCGATACCATTCGACATCGTTACCGATATCATCCGGTCCGACGTGAAATTGTATATATTTGTCGACGTAGTTCAACATAGATAATCCGGAGAAAAGTTTGGATTATTTCAAAAAAGACTAATTATCATACAAGATGTTCTCCTTCGAAACGAAATGCTGTAAAAGTGAGAGTAAAACTATTTTAGAGAAAAAAAAGAAGATATTTTGGTGTTTATTAAGTGAATATATTTTTGCTATATCGTGCGATATCGAGCACGTGAAAATTTTCCACCTCTTTCCGACGTTCTAACGTCGAATCAATATCGGTACGATATTTTAACGATATCGTTGTGCTACTGGGTGGTGGTTGTAATTTTTAATGGTTGTAATATCATAAAATGAAAGATCTTCGGTATCTCATCTTCATGTAAATTCTCACGTTCATCCATAAATCAGTTTATGTCTTTTATACAGTGTTTCTTGATTGTTTTATGAAAGTTATCGTTAAATTTTGGGCAGTACCTAGAACGAATTATATGATATTGCGTAGAAACCTATGGGAAATTTCGTTTCGGCTAACAAGGATTTCGGCTTACGAATAAGATTTGGGGACGAGTTATTTACTTTAGCCAAGGTATCGCTGTATTATGATTGAAAAAATATATATACACTCAAACCTGTTTTTGTGCGGTGGATAGGGACCACATAAAAAAAAACGCATAAAAAAAATCGCACAAAACTTCACGAGTAGCTATAAAAAATGTTTTTCGCAACACATTTAAAAAGTATTTTTTTTTATGCATAGGGACCGCATAAAAAATGTCTCACGTAGAAAATAACTCAAAATCTTAAGAAATAACTAGAAATTGCTTTTTTAAACGAAATCGAGACACGAGGCTTGGCAGCTACTTGGAATCTCGCCAAACCTTTTGGAATCTGATTTAGAAAATACACATGCGAACATTTTTAAATATTTTATTTACATATGTACTTATTTTACTCATACAAAACTGTTCAAAATGTATAACCATTATCCTTCGTAGTCTGACAATACGCGAATTTTCTTGTGGTAAACTGGTTCAAAATCACTTTCGTCACTTGAAGATACTACCTCGCACTCGTTTAGAGTTGACTTTTTTTCAGTTACCCAACAGTCGGTGATCAGTTTTTGCGACGACTGTTGTTTCACTAGACGCTTGTATATGTCTCGGTAGCCAGATATACAAGATTGAAGCTCCTTTTGGAATTTTGAAGTTCTTTTAGAATTGGCATCGATTGCAAGAAAATGATCTTCTAATTTACTGCAAAGTTGGAGTCCTGCATAGATTTTATCTGCTGTCATATAATCGGGTTCTTCTTGCCCATCAGTAACATCTGTTACGTAATTTATAATGTCATCATCCCTTACGGTTTCATCCTGAATCATTTCGACAAGATCATTTTCACTGAAAGTATTAAAACCTCCGCCGATGCCATGTGCTAGCGTAACGATGTGATGAAATATCAAAAATCGAAAAAACTAAATGGCCGATCAAACCTACTAATTTTTTTTATTGATAACTTCGTCAGTTATGTTCTAATTTGATTGAAATTTTCATAAACCGCACAAAAAAAATCGCACAAAAACAGGTTTGAGTGTATAGTTTTGTAACATCCTTTATTATTTGATAATCAAGTAAAAAAAAGGGGGATTCGCTTTTTTTTTGGAAAGAAACTGTAATAATTTCTGCAAAGTATGTATATGTGTTCTGACCATATTTGCTCAAGAAAAAATACGTGAAATTGGGCATCGAAATACGGGACATAGCCAGTTATCGCCAGAAGTTATGCCAAAAGTAAGCAAAGTTGCCAACTCATGTTAAAATCACAGAGAAGTCGCCAATTGAGGGAGATGAAGCGCGACTTCAAATTGCAGTGAATTAAAAAAAAAGAAATAAATATGTCAAATAAATATTCTTATTTGTAGTCGTAATTATCGTAACGTTGAGTTGGGAAGATAATTTCAATTGGTGATTGGAAGAATAACAGTCAAGTGGTCTTCTACAAGGATGACGTCACTCATCGCTACCATACGAAGGTTTTTTTTTTAACAACTGGCTGTTAAAATGGAAGATATATTTTGGAAAGAGAGAAAATTAAACTGCTCCTGCGGGGAATCGAACCCACGTCCTTTCATTTTCCGGGTGAATGCACTAGACTACAGAGGTACCGAATCTCTCAATCTTTCCTTGGAACTTGTGTACACTGAAAGGGACCGTACATGGACGGCCGGACCAGACTCGGGCCAACCTCACCCCAAGTTGTCGCCTGACGTCAATAAAAACGTTTTTTGGAAGTCATAAAATGTCTCAAACATGACGTGATAAAATGGTCATTATGTCCATTTTGCAAACGTCAAAAATAACGTAAAAAAATAACCATTTGCAAATAGTTTGACTTTGAGAAGGTAGATGGCACTATTTGAAGAGACGGGAGGAAAAAATGCATGACTTTCTGGTGCAAGTTGGATTCGAACCCAGTTCATTCGAGGATAGTCCATATGTATCTCACGCCATGCCTCTACCGATCGCGCTTTTATAGCGGTAACCACAGGGTGTTATTTAATGAAGACTTTAAAAGTATTGATTAGTTATATTACAATTACCGTTTAATTTCTTGCTGAGTTTAGCCGATGGCAGTTATTTTTTTTGTTTTCTTTTATTTTTTTATCCTTGAAAAATATAGTAATATAATTATTTTCGTTATTTATAATTATCGAAAAAAAAAAGATTTAAAAAAAATTCATTTTTTTAGTTCAACGTACACGTCAAAGAATTCGTTGCATCTTTTTCAATTGTTGACAGATTGACAGATCCTTTGCTCTTCCATAAAAAACATGATATGGATGCAATTATAATTTATATAACGTGTTGATAAATTTATATGAACAATTGCTCATTGAAAAATTTTGCATTTCCATTCAAAACAAAATCGCAATTAAAAGTACTTCATTTATCTTGTGACAACCAGTAACGAATTCGCGTAGGGTAATTTTGAAACACCCTCTGAAGGTTCATTGACAAACATTTTGGATAATTTTGATATTTTCAACCGGAACAGAATTTTTCAGTTCGAAAGAAATTCGTGATTTTTATGACGCAAAATCATTTACGCCATAAAAAATCACGTCATTTAATGACCTTCATGGCTAATAAGGTCATGAAATGACCTGATATTTCATCAAGGTCATCAAGAATCACGTTATTTCCTGACCTTTATTGTTGGTGGTCATTAAATGACTTTGAAATGACGTGATTTTTTTTTTGACTGACGTCATTCAGAGAAAATGACCAAATTTTCACGTCATATTTGATGTCAGGCGACTACTTGGGACAACTGCTTACGCTGCCACCAGATGGCGACTTATACAAGGGGAAAAAACCTTCGAAGTGGGCTTCTCATTAAAAATACGTGAAAAACCCGGATATTTTTTCAAAAAAAGTCGGGACAGCCAAAAAATAAACCAGGACGTATGGTCACTGAAGTAATATTTGTATTTAAGGACTTTTGATGGTCAGAGACGCCCGATTTCCGCTTTATGGGGTCGTGTAAATATGGCAGGTTTAAGGTTCACTCACGCAATAGTATGTCGAGTACCGGAAGCGTTAGGAGTGAACTGTGGTATCGACGTTGTGGAAGCGAGAAAAGAGCACAGCGAATTTTGTCAAGTTTTAAGAAATATTGGGTTAGATGTTATCGAGCTCCCAGCTGATGAAAATTTCCCCTTCTGTGCCTTCATCGAAGATACCGCCATCGTTTGCAATGGGACTGCTTTAATTTGCAAGCCTGGTCTCGAATCTCGTAGAAAAGAGGTAGAGAAGACGTTTTTTCCCTCGCCGTTTAGCAGTAGGAAAATCTCTTCTAAAAAGTTCAATGTAGAAATAAAACGTTTAAAGACACAGTTCATAAAAACATTGAATGCATAATGTAGGAGTGGCTTCGTACCTTCTTTAATGCCCTCAATCAAAAGCTTGTTCTATATTGTTTTATTTTTCAAACATGTTTCAATAAGAGAAATTTCTCAATTGATATTGATTGAGAACTCATTGTCAATGAGTCTCGAGAATTCTTAGATTCACTTGGGTCAGGGCACACGTTGTTCACAAGTCAGGGCTTGATGAATCACAGAAAGATATATTTGTCAGAACAATTTTTTTAGATGCCAAACATTTCTTTCCATAAAAAACAGGTCAAAAATAATATTTCTTACGGCTTTTCCAAGATGTAATGACCGCTTTTAGTATTGATAGATGTGCTGATATCAGGGCTGCAACTAGGGAAGAGCAGGCCGGTCTAGTGCGCTGGACCAGAGGGGGCCCAAACACCTCTTTTAACATTATGAGGGGTGCTAAAGTGCCTGCTTGTCCCAGCTCGCCAAGCATTTAGGTGTGACCCTGGCTGACATAAATTCCAAAAATCTTGTATTGCCCTCAAATCTGAATCCAGTAACTACAAATATAAAATTTCAGATGTCACTAGGGCCGCAACTAGATGCTTGGTCACCCGGGGCAAGTGCATATTTTGGCACCCCTTGTAATGTTGAAGGAGAGGTTTGAGAATAAAATTTGCGTCCCTATGGTCCAGCGTCCAGGGCACACGACCCGCCTGCTCCCCCCTGGGTGCCGCTATTAATTTTCTAGTCACCATGGTGACCTGGTGCCTAGGATTTAGCAGGCCTGCTTTAGGAGTAAAATTATACATTGTAATGTGATGTCTCTAACTGTTAAGCCAGGTGAAAAATTATTTTAAAAAATAAAGCTCAAAATTTTTCAAATCTATTTTTGTAGGAATCAGAATTAATGTAATACAGAATCATATTAATGTTTATCAGAAAGTGTCATTTGAAAATTTGCAGTAAAAAACATTTTAAGGCCAGTCTCTCTTTCTTTTCTTACATCTCTAAGGCACAGGTCAAATACTTTAGTAAATAAAATTTTAGGTGTGTTTTTAGAGTATATAAATGGTGTGTTTACGTCAATTAATGAAGTGATTTAGTGGGTAAGTAGACAAGTAGAATGAAATCTAGTCTTTTTTTCTTGATTAAGTAGGCGCTATGTGTACCAGTGGGTGTGGCAAGTGGTGTGGTCTTATATCTCATCCATTGATATAAGGTGTGAACAAAGTTCTATTTAGGTCATTCTCACAAAAAATGTATTGTTGAGATATCAATCAATTCTGTATGTAAAATATGGGTAAGCCTATATGATTTATGAATTAATGTAATGACGGTAGTGTGGTCAAAATGATGACTCCTATAGATTGTGCAATGATATATAGACAGTTTAATATGATTCCTAAACATTTTGAAATAGTCATCTTATGCTAACATAAATATTATAAGAATGGGTATTTTATCTTAAAATTTTTGCGGTCCTCCAGTATCCAATCCATTCGAAGGAGTTTGATGTAATATATTAATTGATTCATACAGTGTTCCTATAGATTTTAACACTTTTATTGTATTGTTTATATGAAGTTTCTCAGAGTGTAAACAATAGGAACAAGTATTTGGGTGGAAGAATATTGCACAAAGAGGTTGTTCATCTCTCAAGATTTTACCGGGCACCAACCAATAATGCTCTTACTACTACCCCTAAAACGAAGTTTCTTATATTGATGAGCACAGAATTGAATTTTCAAATCCTTTTTTAGATATTTGCTATTAAATTTATATCTACAAAATTTTTTTGGAAAATTCTGATCTTTACTTTTTTTTAAATCATCATTTTTCACCTGGCTTTAACATTTTTTCTCCACTGTAGCATAGAAATGTAAACTTAACTAGTCTATAATGTGTTAATAATAATTGTAGTCTTGACTTTTTTTCTTTACACAAATGTCTTTTATTTATTACTTAAATGTTTTTCATAATGTTTCTCATAATAAATGATATATTGCTAAAGTTTCTCAAACAGTTTGAAAGGATTGCAGATGGGTTTAAGTATTTAACGGCTCGGTGTAAAAATAACTTTGCTGCCTTCTAAAACAGGTTTCCCAATCCTGTAGTGTCCATGAATACCCTGCTGTATACTAGGTTTACATTGGCACCCGAGAAGGAATATCAAACTACTATTTCATTTTCATCATAAAAAAACTTCAAATAAATTTGGACGACAAAAACTGCTGCTCAGCTAAAAAATTGCAAATGTGTCCCTAGGAATGCAAGGGCTGGAGTATGTTGGTGCTAGAGAACCAATTGTTTACCCAGGGCCACAAGTAGGTACTCTTTCAGCTGGGCAAGCATGCCAACATGAGACAGCAGCTAACTATTCCAACACAAATGCCACAACAGACAAAATGCCCAACGAGGGGGTTGAAAATATTAGTGTTTTCTCCACAAAATAGGGGTTGCTGTAATTCACAATATCATTGGCTACCATGCCTTGCCTGGCATGGGGCAAACTTTGATCGGGCATGTGTTTTTTTCAACCACATGCATGACACTAGCAGGTAAAATGTTGTTTCTGGTTTGTATTTAATTGAAGTTGGGCATATAAATGTTTGGAGGTTCGTTCATCCCTGCTGGCGATCCTAGACCTTCCACTATGTTTTTTCTTTTATACGATATTTATACTCCTGTGGTATTTATGTTAAGATCACTTTTTTGTTAAATGTTTACCCTTGAAGCTGCACTAATCCCTGGATGTACATTATTTTTTATTGACTGTATTTGCATTAAAATATAAAGGTGTATAAGACATAAAAATAAACTTTGTTTTGAAACCAGTTTTCACAAACTTTGTTTTCAGGTTGACACTGTGAGAGCAATAATCAAGAAAGAATTGGAATTGCCTATTGTTGATATTGCGGATGATAAAGCTTTAGTTGATGGAGGAGATATACTCTTCACTGGTAAAAAACGATTGGATTTAGATATTTGTATATTTTTTCACATTATTTACGTAAGCAGCTAAGTTAGTAAGAAATTTGACTGAATAGTGTTTATTAATTTGCGTAACGAAAGTAAATGAAATAGCATTCAGAATAACTGTATTTATTATTCTGAGGACTTAATTCTTTTGCTCTGTTATACCATGGTCTAAAACGGCTTGATAAATCAAAAAATAATTTAGGTGCCAAGCTTTGCTTCCCCTGAAAAATCTGTCCAAAATCACACAATTTTACCCGTGACTTTTCAAAGAGTTTATGATCCTTTTTCCTGTTAGTAGGCACACTGACATTAATTCAAAAAATTTTATTTCCTTCAGATTCCAAATCAATCACATAAATTCAATTCTTTGTCACCCTGGTCTAAAATCGACAACAGAGCCAAAAATTTCGTCTTTTGTTATGGCAGGAATTTTTATGTAGGACAACCTATTATAAATTTCAAAGAATATTTCTCTGATTTGAATGTTCTGTCTTTTTCTCTATTTTTATGTAACACTAGATGCAATACTTTGAGCAGTCTGAAGCTGCCTTTCTTATTTAAATTAATTGGAAGGCTTATATGGCCTTAATGTTCAAGCAAGTGAGGTAATAATGGGTTGTGGGTGAAAATGAGCAATAGGCGCCTTTCTCACCAAATTGGTGACATGCTTACCGCTGTGTAAAAATTTCAGGGCAACCCTACTACTACTTATCCGTACATGCACCTTGTACACATTCCTCTGTGGAATTTCTAGTGAATCAGCACATGCTGAAATGTGTGTTCTGAGTAGGGTTACCAACCGTCCTCCTTTTTTATGTCATTTCAAGCATCATCCTACGTTTCAGCAAATTTGCTCTTTTGTCCTCCTTTTTTCAAGTTTCCAGAATTTTCTTTTTTTCTGGGGATAATTTGTTTTTCTCTGCTTTGAAACATATATTTCTTCATTGATATGAGTGTTTTTGTGTTTTTTTCCCCCACACACATTCACCAATAGCCGTAGAAATTTTCAGAATTTTTCCTGTTTCTGCTTGTTTTAGTACTGTTTTAGAGTTGGAAAAAATTATTGATGTGGCTGGTTTTATTGGGCGGAACAGTGACACCATCTATTGAGGAAATTGTTATAAGTGACGTCACTGAGGGTGCGTGCGCAGGTGTCCTCCTTTCTCAGTTTTCGAATCTGGTAACCCTAGTTCTGAGTGTGTGTGGCCCTTAATGTATTTATGTTGAGTTGCGCTTGTTTTATTGTTCACGCTGTCATCTGTCTTCCATTTTCTGAAGTAAAGATGGAAATGTTTGTATTTTCATGTTATGTCAGTGTCATGTTGTAGGTCTGCCTACTCTCTGTGGAGAGGGCAACCCTGAAAAACACTGCCAAAATAAAGGAAGAAAATTTTTTTCCTCATTATTTTTCCTCTTTTCTATCTCCATTGGCAAGTACAACTTTAAAAAAAATTATGAAAAAAAACTACGTACAAAATTTCTTCCTAATCACATAATCACAATTTTTCGTTTTCAGATAGCAAAACCTGGTTTATGTACTGTTTTGCCTGATATGATGATCATGGTACCTGATATTAATCTTATTTATCTATCCAGACTCTTTGAAAAAAAAGTCTTTCTAATAAAATTTCAAAATTATTAGTTTTCAATATTTACTATAACATCACCAATAAGGTATATTACACTTGCACACAGAGTGTGACATGTAATGTAGTAGCATATAGAAAGTAGCCTTCAGTGGACAACATTAGGTAGCCCTAGGTGTCTAACTTAATGTCAGCTTTAGTCAGTGTTATTTGTCATGTATTGTCCAATAACTTACCAAAAAATAAAAATTCCTCAGATTGAACAGATTGTAGCATTTTATGTTGAGAGAGAGAAACAGTTGAAATATTCCGATCAAGAGAAAGAAATTTTCTTATTTAGATTTGTGATTGCTGTTATCACCAAAGTTCCTGTTGCAGCTGCAGGAAAAACATCTGTTTTCAATTTTAGATCATGATGTAACAGGCAAAAGAATTAAGATCCCTAAATATTAAATAGACCTACAGACAGCTGTTCTCAATTTCACACCACAATTTGAAAGCTCAAAAAGATATAAATTTCTAGGAATACATGTGCTTGCATACTTATTATTACATTCACATTTCTTCATCAGTTTGCGTGAATGTGCTATGTTTTTTAATAATGTCATGTTAATTTTTTTATTTCCATTTCTGATTCATAAGGAAGAGAGTTTTTTGTTGGGCTATCAGATCATACAAATGATGCTGGAGCAAGAGCTGTTGCTGCTGCTTTTCCAGAATATGCTGTTACACCTGTGAAAATACCGAGTGGAAACCACTTGAAATCATTAATGTCACTTGCTGGTCCTGATATAATGTGCATATCATCCTCGCCTGAATCCCAGAGTGTTCTGAAGGTATTCATGTTTCTAATAAGTACAGTAGAACCTCAGTTTACCTCCCCTCATAAACTATCACTCTATTTATACCATCAATTTTTGGCACTCCCAACTGAAAAATAGGACAGTTTATGTAAATAGTGCCCTGATATACTGTCATTAATTTTATGCTTCACCTTGATATATCATTTAAAAAAAAACCAATCCCATATCAAACCAATAAACAGTCCAGTGTGACCCAATTATTTCTTTTTAAATCTTGATTCTTGGGGAAGAAAGCCAACTGTGCTACCTATTGTAAATCTGCGTCAAAATCTGTTTCAATTTTCCTCCCACCTTTTACAGAGCAAGGTAAAAACACATCAATAGCATCCCATTGTCATCTCATTCACAGGTTATATACTCCTTATCTTGTTTTTTTCAAAGTCTTCCACTAGTTATGGTCCCACTTTTTCTCGTTTTTTTTAACAGTTTCTGTTAGAAAAAGGTGACCAATATAGTTATTTGCTTACTCTTTTTTCTGTGCATCCACACATTCAAAACTCTAGCTCTCACACTGAAAGCAAAAGGAAAAATAGATTGAATTCAAGATATCCATAGCAACATTTGTAAGAAAATGGGAGATTCTTAGTACAATACTTAATGAAAATGTTTATTGTTCTGAAATCAAGTTGGAAATATGTAACTACACCAACAGAAAAAATGTGTCACAAATTATGAGCAAGCGAACAGAGCTTTGTTTACTCGGTTCAAATATGATAGGACTTAAAATTTTCTGAACATCTCTCTCTTGAGAGATACGCCCTTATAGAAATTGCATTAGTCACTCCTCTTGTAAATTTTTTTTGAGGGCCCAAAGTGTGCAGCATTATACAGCTTCCATTGCATTTTTAATTTATTACATGAAAATATATCGTTACATTTCAATGTGAGGCGATTTATTTTGAACTGTTAAATGTCAGTTGTGCACTTTAGTTGTGGCTTCTCTGCTGCAATGATCTTATACTCCCTCCCTTATCTTATAAGATGGATAAACACTTATTTTTTCTATTTGACCTGAGTAAGCATGTATTATTTATTTGTTTTAGCGTATAGCACAGGAGGCTACATATAGGTATCATATGATTACTGTACCTGATTATGAAGCAGCCAACTGTTTGTTCATCAATGGGAATCTTGTACACAGATCAGAGTTTCTTGAAAGTACCAAGGTAAATATGAAAACAGAATAATAATGATTCATAAATTATTTACTTTTCAAAACTTGAACCCACTTACACATTTTCTGTTCCCCAAACTGTTGAAAGTTAAAATTTATCAACCTCCATTCATATACAGATTAATAAAACACACACACATTTGTAAACAATATACAATCGGTTCCTGTTATGCTCACAGGATCGAATGATCTGTCCTGGGCAATGTCTTAAACCCATCCTTTTTATTTTTCAGACCCTCTGTGGCAAAGGTGAATTCACCCCCTTAAAATGCCTTTTTAAAAAAAAATTAATTTTACAGCTCTAAATGCGCTATTTATGTATGGATCTCAGTGAAAATGATCCCGTAGAACCCCTGTACTCCTAGACCACAGGTTGAAAAACACTGGTCTAAAATATTAGTTTATATTGATGGCAAACATACATTCAAACAAAAGTGATAGATGTGTAGATTTAATACATGATTAGTATTCGAAAATGACATCCCATTCTCTCTAAGATTCCATGTGTGAGTTTGATACCATTTCATTTGTGTTAGAAGTTCTGGCACCCGCTTGACTACTTTTTTCTTGGTAGGGAGAAAATAGGGAGCAGGCATTGCCCCCCTCTTTTTTGCGGATCTTTGAGTTATGACCTCCTTTCCCATAATCCTTTGTGTGCACGAATTTCAGTAAATTGGGGTTGGAATGCTGGCCTATGTAAACAGGTTTTAACGAAAATCCTTTAACCCAGTTTTAAACAGGCTTTTTCCCTTTCCTATGTAAGCAGGCCTCTGGAGTCATTTTAACGTCTGACAGCATGATGGGAAAAAAAGTTTCTGCTATTTTTACTTGTGACCTTCACGTTGTTTATATACAAATTAAAACCTATGCTATACAAATTATACTTGAAAAAAATTTCCTTTTTCTTTGGCAGTTAAAAAGCTATTTGAATGTTAATCTATGTACAAGGTGCATAGGCAACAGGGTGTATGGCATTTTACTGGCAAACTGTTGATCCTAGAGACATACTTTCCGTTAGAAAAAGTATTCAAATAACATGTAGTACTCAGATATGTCATTCATATTGCAAGGGGTTGTATAGTTATTAAAATAAATTTATTTTTTTATATGGACGCACTGCTCAAAAACCGTTAGAAAGTTGTTCCCTTGTCTTTTCTGATCCCCCAAAAGTTTTGTTTTTAAGTGCAATATTATTCTCTGAGATATTAAAATTTGAAAAACAGGAAAGTTGGGAAAAACAGCATTAAATGCAGAAAAACTATTTTACCCGGAAGGAAATTTATAAGAAATTCAAATTGGCGGGTCACTTTGATGAAAGGACATCCAACAGTGTGGTGGAAGTCATAATGATTGACAAAAAACAATAGGTTATTGCCCACGAATTAAAATTTTTTCCCTTTACTGGTGGGCCGAAAACCCCACCAGTTAACAAGTTAAAAAAAAGGTTTGGTTCTTATCTACTTTGACGAAAGGAGACAAACAGTGCCTGATTGACTCTTATAATAGAAATGTAGCTTGAATGGGATATGCAAGATAACTGATGAACTGAAATGTATCAGTTTGGAAAATCTTAAAGTTTGAATGTTTGTGCTAAATGAAATTGGGGTTAATAATGTAGAAAATTTACGTCAATATCTTTTCTCTTTACAGATCTTTGAAGAAAAAATTGACTTTTGCAGAATTCCTGTAAAATTATCTGAACTTTCTAATGCAAAAGGTACTTTAAGTGGCTGCTGTATTCTTTTAAAGAAGACAAAGTATATTAGAAAGCTTTGAAGTACATGATGAGTGTTTCACTTTCATCAATGAAAAATGCCTGCTCAGTAGTTCAACATTTCCCAGTTGATAGATATTTAAAGTACGATATTTTCTTTTGGCATTAAATATATCTGCTGAGCTGCATGCAATTCTGCATTTAAACTATCACTGACACCTGTTTCATATTTTTATTCAATATTATTGGCTCTAAGCAGCTGGAAATTCGATTTTTTTAAAAAATGTTATCTTTGTAAATTGGTTGACTTTGTATTTTTTTGTATTGCCAGACAGTTGAATATGATGTTTAATGGCACTTAATTTTTTTGTTATTTTGTTGAAAATAAAAAAAATTTGAAATTAGTCTACTTTTTTCACAATTTTAACATCTGGTTAGTGTCATTGTGAATTTAATTTATATGTTGTGTTGATTCCAGGAATGCTGGAAGTAAAATATAATTGGTACTGCTCGAAGTGGTAATATTGTACATACAGATTATTATTCAGATCACATTATAATGCATTTGATGAGAGAGATAAAACATGTTCACTCATATTTTGTCATTGTATATAATACAGGGTGCATAGGTAACAGCATGCACTACAAACAAACCCTTGATCCTAGGTCATACTTCCAATTAGAAAAAGTATCCAAATAACGTGTAGTACTCGGATATGTTATTCATGTTGCCAGGGGTTGTATCGTTATTAAAATAAAAGTTAACTTTTTATATGGACACCCTATGCTCAAAACCCAATTAGAAAGTTGTTGCCTTGTCTCTCCTGAGGCCAACAAAAAATAAATTACACATTTCTAAGTGTAATATTGAATGAGATATTTTTGAAATTCAAAAAACGGAGACAAGTTGGGAAAAAAAGATAAATGGAATAGATTATCCCCGGATGTAGAAAATTCTAACAATTGACACATTCAAAAAGAAATGACAAAACACATGTTGGGGTGAATCGAGAAGGTATCCATACTCTCTTAAAATAAGACTACCATAAATATTTTTTATATGGGCATTGTATAATATTTTATATATAGGGGAACCCGGGGTACGAAGTTGAAAATATGCTTTAAAAATACAAATGCGTTAGTTAAGAGAGCTGCAAATGTTTCTATGAACACATTACAATTTAATAATCACAAAAATACAATGGTATTGTAAGAAAACAAAACAATATATTTTTTTTCAAAAACAAAAAGTTATGTCATTTGCCCCGTACCCGGGGCGGAATGGGTTGGTAAGGACAAGTAATTATAAAAATATATAAAATTAGTGGAAATGCAGGAAAATTAATTTTGCTTTAAGTGACTAGAAAGGTTTAACTACAGTTTTCATTGATTGTGTCCGTTTCTTAAGTCTATTCACAAAATACACACACTAGGACAGCTTCATCATCTTCACTGTCTATTTCCACACAGAAATTGTGTGCTCATTTTTTTGCACATGCAACAAGTGACCCAACCTTCAACTGACTTTTCAGTAAAATTCACTGCAATATAAACGTTCACAGAACAATCCTCAGAATCACTCATTAATTTTTAGGTTTTTCCATTATTTTTTCCTATCTTCAGGAAATTTTCTTTGATTTTTCAATTCTTAATTTTATTGTCTTTCTTAAATAGTTTTATCCTTGCTCTTTCTTTTGTGTATGTGTGTTGTTTGGCAAAGTTTTTTCCCTCTTTTTCCTTAATAGTGGATTCTGAAACCTGCATGGGGAATCTGTTAAGAAAGCGATCTTCCGATTTGTCCTTTCTGCGCTTTCTTTAACTTTTGGAATTGACATTAGAATTTCAGGTGAAACATGAAATGAAGAGGCCCTGTTGTCAGTTGCCATCCAAGAGCACCCAGGAGTGACACAACTAGCCTTATTAAATAGCAACGAAACGCCATTCTTCCTCGAGTGGTCTATAACCTCAAGGTTCTTGGTATGTGTTGAGTGGCCATCTAATATAAGAAGAACCGAAAAAGTCTTTTGATGCCTTAGAAAATTCCACAAATTTTCGAAACCATACAAGAAATAACTCAGCAGTCATCCATCCAGTGCTGCGCGCCTCCGCCCAACCTCCTGGCCGCAATACTAACTCAAATTCTTTCTGCTTCTTCTTTCGAGGTAAAATGAGCATCTGGGGCATGTAAATTCCACTTGCCGACATACAGACAGGTTGCAGTTTGGCAGAATGGGTACTTCCCCATTCCGCCCCAGGAACACGATTCAGGTTAGGGTGGTAAGGTCACTCGAGAAAGATACGTAAACAAACGTTTAACTACACAAAACTAAAGACAATTAAACGTACTTCAAGCAGGTACTAACTATAGTTATAATGTAAGAAAGTATGTATACCTTACCTTGGTTGCAAATACACCAGAAGTTACAAGACAGGAGCAATAAATCACATAATGGGAACCTCGCTCACCAATGCTCAAGAAAACCAAACTAACATGGTTGCCGTAGTTGCGCAGTAACATGTTGGTCTAGATCTACTTGCCGCTCACTGGTAGCACCCTCTTGCCACTGAAAAACGTCGAACTTCATTCTGCCCCGGGTTCCCCTACATATAGTTTTCAGTTTTTATAAATGCATTTTTAATTTGGTTGCTATATTTTAGAAATATGACATCCATATTTCTTCTGGGCATCTTTTGCTCAGCCACCTTGTTGGGCATTTTGCCTGTTGTGGCCTTGTATTTGTATAAATGGGGGGGGGGGGTGGGATTACACTATAAAAGTTAGATACATGCCCTTTTGCAAAACTTGGAAAAAAAACAACCAATAAGCTTATTGGTTACATTCACTTGGATGTAACTGATATGCTTATTGGTTACATCCTTGAAGTGTTATACAATAACTTTTATCAAACTTTTATAGTGTAATTTCGGCCTTAAATGTGTTTTACCCGCATTTATGCTGTTCTTATCGGAGTAGGATACGAATACAGGCCACAGAGAAGTAAAATTTAGGCGCAACTATATATGGTACCACTTTTTTTATTTTCTTTGTTTATGCTTTATAAGTAATGGCATGGGAGGGAGGGTAAAAAAAGTTAGACTGAAATGGGAGAGGCAGCAAAGTTTGTATAGCCCAAAGGCGGAAAAAACATAAATACGGCCCTGGGATCTCGTGGATTTCCTAGAACAATTTTTACGATTGGGTCTTGCTAGTGCACAATTTTGGCAATTTTCTAGATGGGGAAAAACCGTCCTTGGCCCACGGGCTGGAGCCCGTGGGCCAAGGACGCTATATTCTCTCTCTCTCTCTCTCTTATGATTTTTCTTTTTTCATACAAAAATTAACTGAAATTTTAAAAAATTTTGGAGTCTTAATTAGTCTACGCTGTCGCCCCTCAAAATCTGCCACCCGGGCGCATCGCACCCCTTGCACCCTCGCTTAAGCCGTCCCTGCTCGGTATGTTGGTCTCCCCCTTGCTGTTTCCGTTGGCATGCCGGCTAAGGCCGTGCACATAGTGCGGTAACCAAGAGGTACGAAAGTGCATAATAGAGACTAGCGACGAAAACAATTGTATTGTTTTGTTTCACACCGCACATATTCGATAAGCGAGGCGAAAGAAAGAGGCCATTCAACGAGGTAATGCGGGGCAATACGGTATTCATTTTCTGATTTTCATAGAAAAGTTTCGACCCTCATCGTTCTCGCACGATTTCTAAGATTTTCGTGATTTTTTTCTTAAAATATGATTCTCGCGATTTTTTTCGAACAAGATTTTCGTCGTTTTCATGGTATTCAACAGCAGAAAATTTGCGATTTTCGAGATTACCCCAGAACATAATTTATGTGGTACATGTGGTCTTCCTTGAGAGTATGATTTCTGCACTTATATTGTTCTTTCTGAAAAACATTTTGTGGTTCTCATGGTCTCGTGGAATTTCTTAGGGAACGGTGTTTCTCAAAGTGTGTGTCGCTGTCCTAGGGGCGTCGCCAATCTTTGTCAGGGACGTCCGGGCAAGCTGGAGATATTGATTTGCACGTGCCTATTTATGCTTTAAAATGGTTATTTTATAAGTGAAATACTAAACTACTCTGGGGAGCTGCAGATAAATCATGAATTGAGCAAGGGAGCCACGGGTGACAAAAGTTTGAGAACCACTGTCCTAGATCCTAGAACATAATTTTTGTGATTCGGGGGTCTTAATAGAACAAATTCCTTTTTAGTCTCTAGTGAAACATTTGAAACTCTCGTGGTCTTATAGTTTTTGAACGATAACTCACACAAAAAAGTGGACTGTAAACACTCATTTTTAGATAATTTTAAAGTTCAGAACAATAAACAAATTCACTCGCACAAAATCCTGATCGAGGGAATTGTTATACAACAGAGCAGCTCCAGTTAGAGTCCATTATTATTTACACACAGCAACAGTTTTGATTTTTGCGATTCCTGTAGTCTTACCAGAAAACTTTCTATAACATGATATTTTTTATGTTTATTCCTAGAATAAATTTTGCAGTTGTTGCTCTTAGAGCATAAAATTTGCATTTTGTGATACTCATGTTCTTCCTAAATACGGTACTATTTTTATGATTCTCGTGGTCCACCTCGAACACGATTTTAACAATTGTCGTGATCTTCTTAGAACAGAAATTTAAACATTGTTCGTGTCCTTCGAACACGATTTTCGTGATCTGCCTTATTCCAAGATTACACTCTAAAAGTGTGATAAAAGATCTTTTACAAAACTTGAGAAAAACAACCAATAAGATTATTGGTTATGTAACCGATGTGCACTTATTGGTTTCATTTTCAAGTTTTAGGAAAGAACTTTAATGCTGGCCTTTATTCACGTGGCCTCCCTTAAACATGATTTTCGTCATTTTCGTGGTACTCCTACAGCGCCACTGTGGTGGTCGAGTGGTCATAGTGGCGGTCTCGCATCACGAGTACCTGGGTTCAAATCCCACCGGTACCACAGTGGTGGTCGGCTGAAGTTGGTTTTCTGTGCTTCCACTTCGAGATGCAAATACGAGTTGAAAAGTCTCGCCACAGAAAGCAATAAGCCTACAATAGTACAAATATTCGATTATTACACTTCACTCATAGTTAAAAAATTGTTGACACACAGGTGGCTGCACCATAACCAGCATTACACAGAAACGAACTTCACGTTAGGCTCACAACACCTGCACTCACAGCTTCCAGCATGGCTCTGGTCTTCTTCGACCACTTGCTTACATATCTTCATTGAGACAGAGCTGCGGGCCGTGATCTGGTTAGGAGGAGGAGCCTCCTCAGAAGTTTTGCAATTTCTGTGATGTGTAATATATGAAGTTGTAAAGTCAGATGTGAGTCAAGCAATCCTCATTTTTTGATAAAAAGTAGGTTTTACTGGATTTGTTTTCATAGAGTCCCATGTTAACCCTTTGCGGTTCTATGTCGAGTCTACCTCGAGATACGACCGCATCAAGAAACAACGGTACTTCATCGTTATAACCAAGCCCCTTACGAATAAGAAAGACCCCCTGTGACAGTGCCGTCTTAACGCATGGGCTTACCCGGGCACGCCCCGGGGGCCTCACAAAAATGAGATTTGGTTGAAATTTTCTATAATTTACCTGGTAGGGCCTCAGAAAATCACTTGGCCCGGGGGCCCATGGTGCTCTTAAGACGGCCCTGCCCTGTGTTTGATTTCGGCTTCCTAGCAGAGCATTCATAAGCTATATAAAAAACGCAAAAGTATAAGATATACAGAAAAACTGGTTAATTTTGTAAAGATACTGATTTTTGGAACGGACTAACGTGCAGGGCCTTCCTTATTGCGGGAGAGGTACTATAAAGTACGAACTGTATCAACGAAGTGCTGACATAGCCTTTGGACCGCAAAGTGTTAAGAATTTTTGTGATTTCACAATCTAGTGGCGAACTATTGAAGGTGAGACTTTGTTATTTTTTCTTTCAATAGTTTAGAACTTCTACATTGCATTTCTGGACTAAAGTCAGAATTGTTGAAAATGTGACTTGCACCACTCTGACCTTAACCTTTAAACCCTTCGTATTATATAGAACAATTTTCGTGGTTCTCGTGGACTTCCGAGAAACATGAAAAGAACATTATTTTTTTTTTTGCTCACCGGGTGTTGCTAATACACAATTTTGGCAATTTTCGGGGTCTGACACAAACAGCGTTTTCATGGTCTTAAAAAATAGAACAAAAAAAAAATTTCGTTACTTCTTTATGGGGCATTGTATAATATTTTATCATGTATACATATGTATATATATTGTTTGTAATTGTATTTTTAATTGGGTTGCTGTATTTTTGAAATATATGGCATCCATATTTGTTATGGGCGTCTTTTTCTCAGCCACCTCGTTGGGCATTCTGCTTGTTGTGGCGTTGTATTTGTACTCTACTCTAGTAAATAATCTCATGCATTCTGCAATTCTTGCTATCGTAGAACATGTAATTCGCGTTTTTCGTCTTCTTAGAACATGATTTTCATTTCGTGTTATTCCTAAAGCAGCAGAGCTGTCTTAGTGCATTCCTGGGGGGGGGGGGGGGGTGCTCATGATAATGGGATGTCGTGCTACGATTTTCGATAACGTGAATTGGTAGACAGGTACTTCCAGCCAAGTAGGGGCTTTAGGACATAACTTTGCACCGCCGGAGACCCCCTCCCCATGATGTTGTACTGAAGAACAAATTGTGCGATTTTTCGTCTCCCTGAATAAATCGCGAAATTTTCATTCTAGGAATACCATGCGTGCATGAATGAAATTTTTCTGTGATTAACGAAAATCAGGTTCTAGGAAGACTACGAGAATCGCCAACAACAATACAATAAAATACCTCTTAATGGACACCCCTCTGAGGTGGTCACCCCTCTTTTATGGCCAAATAATAATTTCCCCTTGTATAATAAAAGTATGCATTTCAAACCCCTGATTAACTGTGACTTTTTTTACGAATGAATGTTTTTGTCCCACCGGTGTCCGCAAATGAGAGGTTTTACTGTACTTGCAGCCGAGACGTCGTCTCACAACCCTTTAATTATATTTTCATACTTTCGAGGGCTGCAGAAAATTGAATCACGGGTCTGTTGTTTTCCGCCCTGGTCTTAATCATCGAAGCAATAAAAGCGGAGCATATTTGGGGAACTGAAATTGCGAATAAGGGGTCATTCAAGTATTACGTCAGCATCGAGGAGGGAGGGGGTTTCGGATTTGTTGACTTTTGATGACAAGGGGGGGGGGGTTTGAAGGTTGCTTACATCATCAACCACCCCTTTTTGAAGATATGAAATATTCTAAGCTGCTGATGAAATTTTGCTGACGGGGGAGGGAGGGTCAGTGTTTTGCTGACTTTTGCTGACAAGGGGGAAGGGGGTCAAAAACGGCTGAAAATCTGCTTACGTAATACTTGAATGGCCCTAAAGCGGAATTTCAAAACACAATTATGATTTTTACGTTGATTAAATGAAAAAGAATACGGTTTTCTTTATAATTTACTCTTGTTACAATCATGAACGGATACAGAGACTCCTCGAACGGGAGGGGGGGGGGCAATCGCCCCCTCCTCTGTACCCTATAGGCTACAGTACTTATTTGTTGTTCCGATCGGGTGATGGCTACCTATACTATTGCCGTTCGACAAGCGGTTTGGGTCGATAAACATAGATTGGGGATTATTCTTCGCTTCAGTTTATTATTATTTTCAACAGTACAAATCAGTGAAACTCAGCCACGGGACTGAACTATATTTAACGTATCTGGTTATTTGTATTATACTGTTTAAGAAATCGGATTCGGTGAATTTTGTTAAAGCAATGTTCAACATGTATGCTGCATAATACATTATTTTGTATTCTTCTTCCTTCGTATTTAGTTACTGAACAAATTTACCCCAACCCCCTCGATATACATTTTATTTAAAATTGCCGAATTTCGTTGGCCCATTTAGATAATTTTCCACAAAGGAATAATAGCTTAAGGTAAAATCCAAAAAATATAGGTTAATCATTGCCCAAAATATTTTTTATATTGGGGGTAATGGAATCAGTCTCAGCAAATGATAGACTGTTTTCTTATTGAAATGACCACTTCCTAGATAAATATATTTTTATCGATAGAATTGCGAGATATGAAGGTAATAACGCAATGAAAACGATAAAATTCCCTTCTGACTAGGTTTATGCTTAGGTAAAGACTAACATCATGCGAAGCTTAATGAATGTGGGCGATTAGCTGAAATGCTCGGAACTTTATTTGCAATCGCCCTGGGGAATACGTTCAATATACCATAATGGAGTTGTTTTTTTTTATTTGACGGGAACTCTCACTACAACGATTCGAGGTTTTTCCGCGTTATTTCGGTTACACGTGAAATATGGTTATTTATTGATACCTAAGCAATTCCAATATTTTTATCTTCAAATATCGTTAGCGGACTCACTCCCTCCCGATAATACTGGAAATGACTATCAAACGGCAACTGGTGAAGTAGATGGAAGATGTAATACTGCAGTGCGTTATACAAATACAACGCCACAACAGGCAAAATGCTCAGCGAGGTGGCTGAGAAAAAGATGCCCATAACAAATATGGATGTCATATATTTCAAAAATGCAGCAACCCAATTGAAAACACAATCACAAAAATTATAAACAATATATACACATGATACAATGCTCATAAATAATATTATGTTTGTCTTATTCTAAGTATGGATAGCTTCTCGATTTACCCCAACATGTTTATCGTATTTCTTTTTAAACGTGTCGTAAGCTATTCCATCTATTAACAACCCTATTAGAGAAAAATTCCCTGCAACACCATAACCTCGCATTGTCCTCTACCAATCGATACAGGTGTCCCCTTGTAAAAGCAGTCGATTGGCGGTGTACTAAAAGTTCATGGTCCATCCTATACATCCCGTTGAAAATTTTGAACACTTTGATCATATTTCCCCAACACCTGCGCTCATCCAATATAAACATATTAAAAAAATGGTCTTTCTTCATAACTTAATCCCTCTGCTTATATCCCACAATGAACAGAGCGGGGGCCATGTTTGGTGTTTGCATAACTCAATCCCCGTGTGCCAATAAGGACACGCGTAGCTCTTCTCTGCACCCCTTCAACCAAGTCTATGTCCCTCTGTAGGTATGGTCTCCAAAACATTACAGCATACTCCAGTCTAGAACGAACTAAGCTTCGGAAAAGCGAAAGAATGACTTTAGGAGAACGTGAAGAAACCTTTTTGAAAATCAAACCAAGCATTCTATTCGCTTTTTTGACCACCGCTGAACAATGTTCAGAAAACCTAAGCCGCTCGTCAATGAGAATTCCCAAATCGGTGACCCCAGTTGCATCCGGGATAGTGACACCATTCAACTCGTCAGAGAACCGTGGGTTGCTCGAACCAAAGTGAGCGACCATGCACTTGTCAACGCTAAATGTCATGCTCCATTCATTTGCCCATGCTGCAATCTTGTTTAAGTTGCTCTGGAGCAACTTCCTATCGCTTTGGGAAACCTCCCTATCGTGTTGTCGGGAAACTTTAGCATAGGTTTCTTTTAATAGGTAAGGGAAGGTCGCGAGTAACCAATCGCCTTTACTTTTGAAATCACGTGACAAAGGCAAAAATGTGAACGTTATATATCAGAATTTTCAAAAGGAATCCAATTTGGTCCAACGGAGTAAACTGTAAAGGGTTTAGCAATGATTTGGACTTTCTTTCAAACCGAGCACAACTCTGGTCTATCGCCATGGGCAATTTACTATCGAATGAGTTAGGGATCATTCAAGTATTACGTCAGCATCGGGGAGGGGGGGTATTCGTATTTGCTGACTTTTGATGACAAGGGGGGAGGGGGGGGGGGTTTGAAGGTTGCTTACGTCATCAACCACCCCTTTTTGAAGATATGAAATATTCTAAGCTACTGACAAACTTTTGCTGACAGGGGTGGGGGGGGGGGTTCAGTGTTTTACTGAATTTTGCTGACAAGGGGGGGAGGGGGTCAAAAATGGCTGAAAATCTGCTTACGTAATACTTGAATGGCCCCTTATGCTAGTGGTGTGCATGTGTACCTAACAGTCTGAATGGGTATCTAAATTCCTGTGTGAGTTTTTCAGTGTGCTGCCATCTATTTTTCAAACTGTGACTGAAGTGTGATGATGGAATATATTTGTACCGTCGGCATCGTAGGCCTAATACTACTGTGACGAGATTTTTTAAAATGGAGATCGGTTCGAAATTCAAGACTAGAAGTTGGCATCTATAGAAAATCAAATTCAGCCGACTACCAATATGTCGATGGTGGGGTTCGAACGCAGGTCCTCGCGATGCGAGTTCGTCACTATGACCACATGACGGCAGAGCGGCACAGGATTGGGATTGGATTGAAAGCATATTATTGAATTGGATAGATTCGTGGTTGCGAAATACTGTAAGATATGGACATCATTATTATGGACATCACGAAGGTCACGGTGATAGAGAAATTTTCTGATTCGACCGGTGTCACAAGTGTAGTCTCTCAAGAAAGTGTTTTAGGTCCCATACATTTATTGCTTTTTATAGATAAACTTGATCAAAAGTGGAACGTCTGAGAAATACCAGACTGACCCATCCGCCATCTTTGAGCAAAAGTGTGTCTCATGTCCTTCCGATGAAAATCAATGCAAGGAACTGAAGACTAACAAGGTGGATGCATCTTTTATAGGTCAATCTCCTTTATAGGTGCTTTTAAAGAAGGGTAGTCTGGACGAGAGTAGTCTCTTATTCAAATTGGTCTAGAGTAACAGTTATTAATTGATGAACGACCAACTTGAATGCTATCGTAGAATAGATAAATAAAAGAAGCATGACGGAAGTCCCTCAACGAAGTGTCCAGGTCCCATGCTTTTTGACGTAGAATCTGGGGGTGGGACCGTGCCCCTTGCCAAGTAGAGTAATAAGCACGGCCGTAACATCCTTTTCTAGAAGCAACTTAAGAAAGCAACTCGTGCAGCAGAAAAATTTTTCTTCGCGAATTTATCAGTTGATATCCCCCAAACCATCGCTCTTCTTAAGCTGTGCTTAACAGATCACTCGGGACTCCATGGCCGCTAAAGTAAATTGAAATAAATCAGCCAATTCAGTAGAGATATTAACTGATTGATCTATACTGAAAGAGACATAGTGGCCAAAAGGGCTCTGCGAATCAAAATGGTCGTGAACCATTCAATGGTGTACGCAGAATTTTCTTGGGGGGCGGGGCGACGGCGGGCGTTAGTCATTTTTTTCCTTCCAAGGGGCAGGGTTCGTTATTTGAAAAACACTAAAATCCCGGCCTTAAGACTGAGGGAGAGGGTTTAAACCCCCATTTTTTTCGGTCCTGTGTAAAACTTTTTTTAGAAAAGAAAGGTGACACCAAATCTCTCTAACACGTAGAAGAAATTACTGCATAGAAAAAAAAGGAAATTAAAATTCTATCAAAACTCATACCTTCGGAAATTAAACGGTACTGAATGGCCCTGTGCAAAAAACAAAGATTGCGTGCAATCCCAAATTTGCGCGAAAGGAAATTTAAATATAATTATTTTGTGTTTCTCAGGAGGGAAAAGAAACTCGAAGAAAACCTGCCGTTTTCTTCGAGAGCAAGCGCAATAATAAAAAAACGCCGGATTAACGCATGGCTGGATTATCGAGAGTTTACCGTAATAAATAAGAAAGCGGCATAAAACTCAAAATTTAGAGCTCTCTATTAGGTTACAGTAACACAAGTACCCTATGTGTTATTGGTTTTATGTATTAAAGTTTTCGTGAAAGTGTTGATTAAAACTTTATAGAAAATCTTAGCCGGAAATGTAGTTGAGCTGAGATATATTTTCTAATTCTTTATCAAAAAGTATATGATATTATACGTGCTCAAATCATATAGGTCCCACACCAGCAAATGAACTCTTAGGGGCAGATAGCATGCTCTATTAAGCTTTCTGTAAGCTAAATACTGCTAAAGAATTTTAAACTCATTTCGAGAAATTCGCATTTTATGTAAGAAAAATCCGCTAATTAAAAATTATAATAAAATATATATATATATTAAAATGAAAATGAGAGTGTCTCATGAAAAAAAAGTGCTTAATAATTAGGACATGCAGTATTTGCATTTTCCAATGTTTGGAAGAAAAAAATCGTAACATCTCATGAAATATAGGTTAACATTAATTTCATAGCAGGAGATGTAAATCCATTAATAATTGATTGGGTCTTATAAAACAATACTTGCAAGTTACAATCGGAAGATGATAGGAGAAGCAATTCGAATCACGTCGTTTCTCGCGCATATTCACAGGCACACCCTCTTCGCCTTCTATTCAGCAGCCCATGACGGAACACTTACCGTCTCCATGGTATCTAAAACTTGTCCTGGACTCATTCCGAAACTATATGTTCCGGGCTTGAAGCTTCAGGTATTGACCATCCTGGTGCTCTAGAGAATTTCACTTCATTGAATAGGTGAGAGATTACTTTAATTTCTATTAGAGATTAGGTTTCTATAAATAATGCATGACAAGCAGTTGCGAACTTCTAAAATTTCTATAAAAAATATATTAACAAAGTTATTCAACAACTAAGACCATTTCTGAGGATTCATTCAGATATTTTAAAATTATCGTTGCTCTTGAATGATATCCGATATTCCGCAACTAATTTTGCAGTTTCGATGAAATCATTTTGATGATATGTTTGTAACGATTTAATGTTGCGATTATTTCAGTAAAATCTGTCTAGTTATAACTAATATTTAAAACAGACGAAACTTCTTATAATTATTATCATACTTTGTTGTACATTAACGTTTGTAAACAATGAGTTTTTCACTTCACGAAGTCGTACATACCTACTTGATAAGTCTCCTTCAGTCAAATTATTTTTCTATTGCTATTCTCTGAGCTTAATTTCGTTTTAATATATTCGATATCATCGATTGAGAAAATCAATCTCAAAGAAAAACCTCTATTTAAGGCCAGGATTGCACTATAAAAGTTTGATAAAAGATATTTTACGAAACTTAAAAAACAACCAATAACAATATTGGTTACGTTCGCTCGAATGCAACAGATACGCTTACTAGCTGCATTTTTCAAGTTTAGTAAAAGGACTTTTATCAAACTTTTACATTGTAATCCTGGCCTTAAGAGAATTCAATAATAATCATACTATAAGATATATGAAATGTTGGGTTTTTTTTTTTCTAAGCAACTTTTTTAAATCATTGCAGATAAATTTCATAAGAAAATCATGCACGAAGAGTGGAAAGTCTAATGCTTCTTCTCTGTTAACTTGTTCGTCTGTGACTTGGCTTTTCTACAGCAATGGGTGCAATCAATGTTCCACTCTTTTGTCTTGGATTATGGATAAACTTTTTTGGTGCTCATGGTATAATATTTCACAATCTTACATTTTTGCCGTCAACTTACCAAAAACATCCCAATAAAGAAGTTTACGGTCTTCACATGCAACCTCCAAACAATATCTTGGTAGGTTTCTCTTATAAAAATATTTTAAGATAATGATTTACTAGCAGAAATGCCCAGTTTCCTGAGAAAAAGGATAAATGTATGACAGTTACCGAGTTTATCAGCATATCTGAACATTTTTCACGATTTAGACCAATGAAATAATAATCAACAACTTAAGAGAATTGTAAAAGAAACATACTTTCAAGCTAGCCAATATAAAGAGTACGTTGACTTGTAAATTTATGAATATAGTTGGGATTAAAAACCTAAAACTTTTAAAAAATGACGTGTTTAACCTGATTTTTTTTTTACCATTTGAGAGTGAATTATGATTACTCTGTTTCATACATCATGTCATAACCCTGTTAATACGTAAAATTGCCACAAAATATTTATTTTATTGATACAATTTCATTCAAAAATTTTCACTGATATGAATATTTTAAATTAAATTTGACAATTTTAGAAAATACGAATTAATTTTATTCATTTATCTAAATCACGAAAAGCAACTTATGATGTTGAACTCACATCGTGAGTCAAAAATACAGAACCTTGGACTATACAAAAATCGGTATTAAAGAGTTTAATTTTTTCTTCTATGTTTTAGAGACGAGTTAAAAGACAAGAATTCGATGCAGATGGTAAGGATGCGTGAATTTTGGTTTTACAATCAATGCTTTTCATAATTCTGAACGTGCATGAATAATGATTTTCTTTTTAAAATTGCATCATTGTTATATACCAATCACTTATGATTCTCCACCAGTAGCGTGCGAAAAATTAAGAAAAAAATACTTGAAAACTGAAAAAGCTAATTTTTTTGAAATAAAAACAACACAAAAAATGCATTCTAATGGTGTGAAAATACAAATTTTACCATTATCAAATAGCCAGATAAATTCATATAAAAAATTAAAAATATATCATCACTTATTCAAGGTGTTAAATTGGAAATCGAAACTATATTTATATACTTTAGCTGAGCCCTATATTTTGTCTCTAATGCCATTAATGCCAGAGAAGTTCAAGCCACAATCATGTTTTTCCTTTGCATATTTCCGAGTAAACTTTTACGGCTTGTCAACTTATAGTATAAAATGCAGTATCTCACATCATGTTTAACTTGAATATTTATCGTCTTTCACTTACCAACTGGATAATGTCTTCCGACGATGCTGCTGGAGTTGAAGAAACGCTGAATATAAACTGTTTCACTGTGACTAGTTAGCCCAAAAGTTTATCGATCGAAACTTAAATTATATTTACAACTGAAATGCAAAAGTCATACAAATTTCTGATTTCAGTTCCGGAAGAACCTCCTGACCCTTGTGATTTTGGTGTTGGAGCCGAAAACTTAGATATGTGCACATGGCTCATACCATTGAATACCACAGTTAGAAGCAGATGGAGAACGGGAATGGGAGAGTTGTCGGCTTGGGTAGGAGGACCTCGAGCAGATCACACAACATCGGACAAAACAGGTAAACTATAAGACGAGGATTATTTTGATTTTTATTATTGGGTGTATCATTTTGTCAAGGTCATTTTCATTCTCTCGTATGTGAATGGGATGACTGACTGCTATAATTTACGAGACGAGCAACGAAAGTCATACTTGCGATGATCCGTTGATAGTCGGTACATCAAAGAGACTTGCGTTGCGTCTTTTGGATTTTGTATAGCGAACGCTGTAGTGTTGCGATCTGCGATCCCAACTAGTTTGTGCTTGGGCGGGAAAAGAAGAGAAAAAAAAACTAAAGTGTCAGGCGTATTTATTTATTACTCCGTGTTTAAAGCGAGTAAGCGTATGTAGACGTACAAAGTACGAAAGACTGAATACCAAGCAGAGATGAAGTTCGAAAGAAAATCCACATGCCCTGCGGGAAATCGCAACCATCATCTCCTCGCGGACTGTCCGTGTGCTCTACCATTAAACTGCAGAGGACATTTTCTTTCCTTAGAACAGTGGTTCTCAAACTTTTGTCACCCGCGGCTCCCTTGCCCAGTTTATAGTTCACCCCCGGCTTCCCAGAATAGTTTAGTTGATATTTTTCACACACTTGTAAAAGAACCACTTCAAAGCATAAATAGGCGCACAAATGAAGATCTACCGCTCATCGCGATGTCCCTAGGGGCCGCGACGCACGCTTTGAGAAACACTGCCTTAGAGAGTATACATGTTCCCTGAATGGGATCGCGCATATGGGCAGCTTACTAACTCATTCTCTAAATATAGAAGTAACTTGAAACTTTTGCAATTAATTTTCACAAGCATTGAGCGCACCTTTTCTCGTTATACAGTGATAACTTGAGTTACGAGTTTAAGGTCGGTCGTCCACTGGAATCCACAGTATAACGAGAGAAAACAAGTTGCGGAACAAATCGCATGTATGTGAAAAACTACTACAGTGGTTTTCCGTATATACGCGACTTGTTTTAGCCCGTTGTAGCTTCCAGTGAACGACTGGCCTAATGCGTTCCTGAAAGTTTCTTGTGTGATGAACAACTCGAATCATCTCGAAGTAAATTTTCCGTTTAACCCTTGACCCTTTATTTGGAAGTGTTGCTCTCAAGCACACAACAACATGTGAATCTATTCTATATATATAAAATTGATTTTCTGTCTGTCTGTGTGTGTGTGTTCTCTATACAAATCTACAATTTCAGATCGATCGTCACCAAATTTTGAATATATACCAAATGGGACCCGACTTGAACGATAGACTACTTTAAAATTTCGTCAGAGCAGGGCAAATGCCCCAAATGGGCAAAAAACCGTAGGGCAACAATGGTTTTTGGGCCTCAACAATCACTTTCCGAACGTTTACTTTGGTTACCGTGGTTCCCTAGCAATGCGTTTCAGACATGCATTATGCCTTTACAATGGTTTGTCATTTCTTCAACACTGTCAGTATGTGTATAATATTTATGCCTTTATAATGGTTTGCCACATTTTCAATACTCCCAGTAATGAGGTTTTTTGAACGACGTCGTTATCATCATCAGCATCGCTTTGATGGTCAAGAAAAGGGTGATCCTCATAGAAATCAGTGTTAAAATTGCCGATTTTAATGTAGAAATGCGGAAATTTGGTGGGGTTTTCTGTCACATCAACAATTTTAAAAATTGTATTGAATTCTCGATTTTTCAAATATTGAGTTCGCTTAGAGATATACGAAGCCCAGGAGATTAAATATGAAGTAATTATCCGGACCTATATATATATATACTTTTGAGTTGGATATCCATGCAATAACGTTGATTTCAACTTTTTATTTATATCTTCTCAAGCATGAATATTAATGTCTCCGTATTGTCTTTTAATATTCAACTGCATAAATTCATATAGTTTAGGATGTTTTAAAATTAATTTTCTCTCTCTCTCTCTCCCCCCCCCCCTCCAACAATAAACTTTTTTTTTAAATTTTTTTCTCGCCCTTCCATCTCCGATTTGGCCCTCTTCCGTGGGGAGGGGGGGGGGGGAAGAAATCATTTTTTAATGTCAATATGGAACTTTTTCACATATTCACCTCGGATTTAGCACCCCCTCTTGAACGGGGTTCGTGTATTCTATTCGTACCCCTGTATTCTATTACAAGGGGCAAGTGTGCATTTTGGTTCCCTCACCTGATATTTTTTCCAGAACGGTCGAATGAAGACAAAGGAAAAATTCGTCTTTTCACCTGTCCGGTCCCTGGAATATCAAAAACAACTTAGCTATATAGAAGTAAATTTCTAAATAAAAATCAACCTCGTTGCACATCATATTTAAAGGATAAGTGTAAGCGATGACGGCTCATCATATAAGTGTCGTTTTGGGGGTTAAGTTATCTGGCATTACTAAGAGAGCGATAAAGTAATTCTGGAACAAAAACAGAAAAAAAAGAAAAATTGCTTTAAAAGCAGGACGTATGGTCACAGACATTTTGCACGCTGAACAATAGTGTACGGCTTTCTTCTCGAAAAAAAAAAAAAAAATCGAGCTTATCTCGAGGTCCTCTAGACTGGAGCCCTGTCAGTTTCCCGCAAGGATCGCTTTTAGGGGCTGCACTTTTCACCCAGGCGGCAGGTCAGCTCGAGCCGCTCCTGCATATTGCTGTGCATTCATTAGCAATGATGGAAAAGTAAGTTGGTTTGTATTGAAGTAATATTACTTTCATATATATATATAGCTATCTTCTTTGCGATTCAAACTATAGTAAAAAAAAAAATCGCATTGAAAACTTCAAGGTAAAAAAAATAAATGCAAACAAAACATTTTTTAATAAATTAGTGAAATCACAGCCACACATGCTCTGCTCTGCAGCAAACAGAGTTGTCGTTAATTGGAACATCTACTAGCAAATTCAAAATAGGAAATGGATAGCCTATGACCTCACCATATGTGCAAAGGCGATTTTGAATTTTTATCTTCAAACTGGCTTCAGTAATGAAAGTTTAAAGGACCCTTTGCACACATGTTCAAAGCTATGCATTTTTAAGGGTTATAATAATGCATGAGATCCCCCCCTTTTTTCAATTCGTTCCATTTCTTCACAATATTGATTGCTTTTATAAAATCAAATACTGTAGCATAGTATACCTAGTCAGTGCAGAATAATGTGGTTTTGCCTAAATTGTTTTTGGTATTAGTACTTTACATATTTTATGATGCAGTACGGAAATCACTGTCGACTGGCCCGATGCACCTAAGCTTTCATGCGTCGAATGAGGTTTTTCTTTTATGTTTCAAGCACTCAAGTCGAATATTGGTTTGCTAGTGAAGCATGCTAAGCAAATATATTTGAGCCTGGAATACACATGCTACTAAGTAGCACGAAAGCATGCCATTTTCAAGGTTTGCAACCGATGAGCTTATTGGTTGCATTCGAGCAAATGTTATCAATAAGCTCATTTAGTTGCATATACTCGAAAAGTGGCATGCTTTCGTGCTAATTAGTAGCATGTGTATTCCAGGCCTTATTGTGCTTGGAACCTGGATTGCTCAATTGGGTTATTTGGATTACTCGTCACAAGTCGAGACGTTCATCTCACTCGAAATGCCTAGTATTTAATTTTCAATGGCAACCAGAACTTTTTTTTTAGTCATTAAGTGAATGAATGGCTAATGAAATCGTTACGTGATTGGTTACGAAAAAAAACATATCAACCGAAATATTACATGATTCAGGCAACGGGAAATTAAACAAACTCATTGTGATAATCTCACGTTTCTCAGAAAGCAAAACCGCAAACAGTGTAAAAGTGCTATATCGCACTCTTTCTACGTTGCCATGCTCAGCGAGCTCTTGTCATGCTTCAGTTGAAGCGGAAGCGTTAATATCTGGGGCGAACTACATGGATAATAAAAGATGACACGCTCTTCTTCATTGGAGAATGGGTACTTTCCTATTTTATGCTTCATGTCTAATGCAATTGAAGCTGAAACTTCTGATGAATCATCGCCCAAAGGCTGAGTAATGAAATGATTGAACGTAAGTTTGAGTTGAATCAGTTCAATACGAACTCCTGGTTCCTTCTCGTGTAAAGGAGAAACTAAATGACTAATTGGATAGTTAATTACTGATTAATTATGTTTTCACTCCACGCTTTCCTGAAATAGATTAGAATAATGTAGACCAGTGTTTCCCAAAGTGGGGCAATATCGCCCCCTGGTGGGCGATGGAATTGACTAGGGGGGGGGCGGTAGAAGCTACGGGTATAACATAGAATCCTATGGGTACACTTGAGTTGTGGGGCGATGGGAGGAAAATATTTCTGAAGATGGGGTGATGGAACAAAAAGTTTGGGAAACTAATGATGTAGACGTTGTTGGAGTTGTGCGTCGCAACGAGCCGTTGATAAATTTAAGGCCTGCTTGGTGGTCAGTAGGAAACAGGGGAAACCTAAGTTTTAAAAGTTGTTATTGTCTTATGACCATGAGGGTGCCGAGGATATACATAAATAAGGTTGCCAGATTTCAAAAATCAAAATACAGGATACATTTTTCTTCAAAGTCTCGTTGAGTGGAAATATAAATAGCAGCACCAACTGACATGCATAATCGTGTGCATCAGTCAGGAGATTCAGTTTACAATTCAAATACTTCGTGTCTTCAATAGATGCCGCAACTACAACAACCAAACTCTCACTACTCGTCCATAGTATTAATTTAATATAACATAAATATAATACTAATATAATTGTTATATATTGTATAATTCTAATATAATGTTATTGTAATAACATTATATTAGTATTATAATAGCATCATTATAATAATATTATTGTATAATACTAATATAATTGTTTTTACTTAAAAATTACATTATAATATGCACACATACATGTATGCATAATATGTAAACAGCGTAAAAGGTTTCGGAAAAATTCTTCTTTCTTTGAAAATCAACGTACGAGACAAAAAAGCAGCTGATTGAAACATTTCATTCTGATCAAAAATTATTTGAAATCCAGATGACATTCTGTTTTAGTAAACATGAATATTTTCAATTTTTTGCTGAATCGATGACACTAATGAATAAAATGACATATAGACAGACAAAATTTTATTGTTAGGCCGTGAGCCTATTACAATTTGGTGGCATTGAATATATATTATACACTGAAGAGTGAGTGAGACAATACATCAATTTGAAAAGGGAAAGGAATTTACTTTGAGTTAAATACATTCGTGATACATACATTACACACAATACATTGAATAAAGTAAGAAAAAATATATAATACATAAAAATATTAAAAAAAAAAAAAACCCGCATTGAATAGTGTAGGAACATTAGAAAATACTTTAAATAGAAAAAAAAAAAAAAAAAAAAAAAATATATATATATATATATATAACACACACACACACATACATTCTCAGATTATTTAAGTGATCCACGGCATCTAATTACGGATCACTTGAGTGATGCGTGGTACAGTTCCAGAGCACTTGAGTGGCCCGGACACATTTCCAGATCAATTGGATCCACGAAACATTTAGAGATCAGTGAAGTAGCTCTTTAGAGCACTTATCAATAAGGGGGGGAATGTTACTTCAAGAGAGCCCACAAACTATCGAAAGGTTTTTCTCGAAAGGTTTTTTGGCGCACCGAGTAAGATGCCAGTAAAAAATTTCATATTTTCATAAAGGGTGGTTGATGACGTAAGCAGTATCCAACCCCCCTTTCCCCCTTGTCATCAAAAGTCAGCAAGTCGGAAACCCCCCTCCCCCATCGAAGCTGACGTAATACTTGAATAGCCCTAAATATATCAATACTCGAACATCTATTTGTCTCTAATGTGCATGCGCTCTCAGAATGGACACTATAGTAATCGCGAGCGCTAGACGTCAGTTTCTCTCGGATTATCCTTTATAAGCATGGGGGGGGGGATGGTAGGTCCCCAGAGCCCATTCAGGAGCTTACCTCTATGGTTTACGACAAGGTCGTTCGATCTGGGATGAACGAGTTCATCATCAAAGAAAGAGGGATTAAGAGCATATGGATTGCCAATGCGAGCGTTCAGATCACCCATGATGATAATGTTTTCACAGAGTTGAATGAATGTATGAAAATAAATAGGTCCTCACAAAAAATCTTGGATAGGGCGGAAAGTAACAAGATATAATGTGGAATTTTTTAAAATCAAAATAATCCGGAGATGATAAAAAAAATGAAAAGATTAGTAGTTTTTAAAATGTTTATATTTGTTAATTTATTTTGATCGTACCCAAGAATTAGGCCACTACTGGGTCTACCAATACATGATTTAGACGTCGGACTTTGGATAGTTTTATAATTCTGCATTTGGGTTGGAAATTTAAATTCCGTAGTATGCCAGGTTTCCACCAGTGAAAAAAAATCCCAATCCGTGAAATCATTCCAGAAATCAGGGGCCCTACCATCCCCCCATGCTTATAAAAGGATATCCGAGAGAAACTGACGTGTTCACTAGCGAAAACGTAGCACTAGCGATTACTATAGGTGTCCATTCTGAGAGAGCATGCGCATTAGAGACAAATAGATGTTCAAGAGCTGATATATTCAATTACGGACGGTTAGCAGCAACTGTTGAGCAATTTGTACTGAGTAATTAGTCCTGGGCACTATGTGCAACCTCAAAACTAAAATTCCAAATTTGAGAGGAGATTTTGAATTAGGTATATTTCTTCTGGAGTTTTGATCGGGGAAATGATCGAGCAGATTTTGCATGACAAAACTGGGAACCCTGCTTGGCAACTTAAGATTTGGTTAACTACTTAATTACTTAACCTGTGTAAATGGGCCTTAAGGAGATAGAAGGTTGAAAGAAAAAAAATCAAGAAAGTATATCAAGTGACCAGGCATGGATCCTCGTGTCTCGATGGGGAACAAAAAAGCAATATGGGAAAATAATGATTTTGCCTCATGAAATACAGGACATATGATCATTATGTCATTATGTAACTTTTACACTCACCAAATCATTTCTCTTCCTAAAATGCATGGAGGAAGGACCTGGATCGGGGGTTAGCAAGTTATTGACTTTCACCGTGGTTCAAACTGTTTCACTGGAAACAAAAAATACTGCTTATAATAAAAATTTCTGTTGAAATACATATATTTATTGCATGTACCGCATGTGAGTTTAAACAGTATGGCTAAACTAGTTGTCTGGCTAAGCTAGGGGTCAAGATGAATTCTTTGAGGGAACTTGATGGGTCAAGAGGTAAGATGCTATTACAGGATTTACAGTACCGCCCAGAGTGAAGGGGGGAGTTATATTCGAGAAGCTATCCACACTTAAAATAAGACAACCACAAATATTTTTTATAGGCATTGTATAAGATTTTATCATGTACATATATATAGTCTTCAGTTCTTATAATAGCATTTTTAATTGGGTTGCTGTATTTTAGAAATATATGCATCCATATTTTTGGCATCCATATATATGGCATCTTTTTGCGGCGTAGAATAGAGGGCAACCGAAAGGGGTTCATAGTTCGAATTCCACTCGTAACGTTATTTTTCCCCCGTTTTATCTTACATCCTCAATTTTTTTTAATGATTATTTTTTTATTTTTCATTGCACTCAAAGCTGTTATTAAACGTCCCGACATTCCCGGAGTTGTGTGGGGCCATGATGCGCTTGCTGCGGGGATGGCTTATCAGCCAGCCGCCCCACATACGTTTTATTACTTTTCGCATTGTAAAATGAAAGCATTTGAGGTTTTGTGATTGTGTTGCAATTATTTTTCTCAAAAATAAATTAAAAAAATGAATTTTTCACAAACGCAACGCTATCGCGAGTGTTAAATACCGTAATTCGAATATCACAGTCAGTGTGGTACCCTCCACTTCTTGAATAAGCATCATTTTCCTTCCGTGTGTGTATTCGGAGGGAAATCCAACGAATCATCCGAAGAAATAAAGTAGGGGGAGAAAAAAAAAAGTTTCGAACCCCCTGAACCTTTCGTTCATCTGCGATTCTGTGCTTGTCGTCGTACCAACTGCTCAACAGTTGCTCTTTGCTAGCCTTTCATGATTAAATATCCCAACATCTATTTGTCTCTAATGCGCATGAGCTCTCAGAATGGACACCTATAGTAATCCCGAGCGCTAGACATCAAAAACTCTCAGATATCCTTTTATAAGTATGGGGGGGGGGGATGGTAGGGCCCAGGATATTCATATTTGTTATACAATCCGGCAATGTTAAAATGCAAAATATTTCTGGGGATCTTATTTTTTGACTCAATTTTTTCAAAAAATATAAAGTTTTGATTAGAAGTTAATTATATTGATCATTTTGATTATATTGATCATATTGAAGAGTATCTCATATTTCATAGGGGCGGCAAAATTAGAAGTGCCCAGAACGGCGAGAGCCTGAAGTCCGTCTCTGCTAAGAGGGGCCCGGCCAACTAATTTCGCAAATGCACCGCTATTCCGCAATTACACGATTTTAGTCAACCACGTCTCTTCTTAGTTTACGATAATTCCCACTATCGTACGATCTGTCGGTCACAAGGTGACTTCGTTATGTAATTACTGGAATGTATTCTGACAGATTAACATGCTGTAAGCATGTAATCTGTCAATACAAACATTCTTTATTTTAATTCGCGTAAGGGAAAAATCAAAATTCCGTGGTTAATGGCAGCGAGTGATGAATGTGGTAATACATTTCGAACAAGGCAAAATTTTTAAGTTTCACTAAAAGTATATGCTTTTGTAGTGAACAGTTCTAAGACTTTTCCTACCAACTGAATTGGTGTAGGTTGTGTATCAGACTGAAGACCAAGGTTCGAATCCAGCTTGTGGATCAATATAACTGCAAGCTTGTCATCATTATAATTGCAAGGATCTATATTGCAAACAGGCCGGCCATAATTTATAAATTTGGATTCTGTACTTTAATTATGCCTGCACACATTCCGGATTACAAATAAATATCTCGTTATCTATTATTAGTTTGTCCGTCAACATTTTTGCATTCTTACTCTCTGTGTGACCGCCTTTTTTCTTTCAACGTTCAGCAGACTCCTTCTCTTCGAGACGGCAGGTGAATAATCCTGGGAGACCGATACGCCAAAGGATTTCAAATCCTTCCATTTTTGGAATGAAAATAAAATGTATTTTTTTAACTACTTTACGATCAAGGACGTAATATCGCGTCCAAACGTCAGTGGAATAAATTTGAAAGAAAAGTATTTCTTTTTACCTCCTTGATGTATCCTTACACTATATACATCTAAGAGCGAAAGAGAGTAGGTAGGTGAGGGTGAAAGAAGAAATCTGCTTCGTACCTACTCTATTATCTGTAATTATTACTGATAAGGGGGGGGGGAGAGATAAGAGTATAAAATAGATAAGTATATCTCTCTCTCTCTCTCTCTCTCTCTCTCTTATATTTATGTATTACACTGTTTTCCATTCATTTGTTTTTTCCCCTACTTTTCCTTTCCTTCCTTTTTCTAACATGCGGTTAGGTTAGGACATAGTTACCATATTTATAGCCGATTCGTCACACAGAAAAGATCATCCAAATTTCTTGCCAATCGCTTGTAAGCGAAGCGGTTAATTTCTTAATGAGATAACTTTTTAAAAAAAATAGTGGAAAGGAAAATTTTTATGTGACCGACGAATAAAGTTGATTGAATGCTCGTGTTGAGAGAAATAAAAAAATATAATATAATTTCATCTTTATTTTTAGGTGGTTATATTTTTTATGAAACGTCATACCAAGATGATGTTCATGTTCCAGTTGTCCCTTCTCTCGGAATGTTAGATCGTGCTACGCCAGGTCCTCAGTCACCTCCGTCAACTTCAGCCGAATCTGGAAGTAAATCCTCTGAAGACATCGGAGTTATCGATACTGCGTTATTTATCAGTCGAAATTTAAGTAGAACAGGACCTATGGGATACTGTTTGAGTTTCTTTTACCTCCTAGAAGGTTTGAGTGCCGACAGACTAATTATTCATTTACGAGACATGGAAACTTTTGAAAATGCTTCATTATGGGAAGTAAGAGAAGGATTTGAAGGAACTTGGACGAAAGGGGAACTAGCGTACACGTATGACGGCTTCCATCTTGTAAGTACACTGCACAAAATACCTAAGGATTTCGTGAAAAAGATGTATAATGTATGCAGAGTGGTAACTAGTGACCGCCCAATAATTACACACGTGATTCCTTGTGAAAAAATGAATACGGAAATTTTTTTCAGTTTTTTTATTTGCTCCACATAATTAATGGGTTATATCGCTTTAAAATTCATATTCCGTCACTTTGGTATAACCCTAAAGAGAAATAGAGAAAAAGTAAATCAGTTTTTTTTCCTTCCGCGTACGCGTGTTTACAGTTTTCAAATTTTTAAGCGCGCAATCATTTTTCTAAAACTTGAAAGTATTTTTGCTTTCATCGAAGTTGCACAACATCTGTGTACATTTGATTTGTCTCGTTTAAATGAATAAAGTATCGCTAGCAATTTTGAGACGATATTTTTTTCCAGTTCCAACTTAGAGGTTTCTGAAGATTTCCATGTTGCATCCATGAAGTACCGTCTTAATGCATTGGCCTAACCGGGCATGGCCCTGGAGCTGCAAAGGAAGACGGGGGTCTCACAAAAATGAGATATAGTTGAAATTTTCGAGGAGTATGCATGTAAATTTGCCTGGCGAGGCCTCAGGAAAATCACTTGCCCGGGGGCCCATGGCACTCTTGAGACGGCTGCATTCATGGGCCCCCAAACGGGTGGGGCTGATAGTTTCTCTAGTTCTTGGACCCGGGAAAATTATCATTATTTTTTTTCATGCTATAAATTCCCTATAAAACGGCCCGTGTAAAGTCTGGCTTGTGAGGGACCACTGAAGATCCCAGATGTGGGGGCCATGGTTGCACTACGGGTTTTGATTGTAATTCTGCAATACAATTAACTTCATTAACACAATAAGCTTGTTGAATGAAATCGATCACAATAACAAATTGTCACCATGATTTTCCGGGAAAAAAATTAAGAAACGAAATATAAGAGCATCTCACATATTTCATAGGAGCGGCAAAATTAGAAATGCCCAGAGCCTGAAGTCCGTCTCTGCTAAGAGGAACCCCGGCAGCTAATTTCGCTAATGCACCGCGATTACACGATTTCAGTCAATCACGTCTCTTCTTGGTTTACGATAATTCCCACTACCGTACGATCTGTGGGTCACAAGGCGGCTTCGTTATGTAATTACTGGAATGTGTTCTGACAGATTAACATGCTGTAATCATGTAATCTGTCAATACAAACATTCTTTATTTTAATTCGCGTAAGGGAAAAATCAAAATTCCGTGGTTAATGGCAGCGAGTGATGGTGGTGGTATTAATTTCGAAAAAGGCGAAATATTTAAGTTTCACTAAAAGTATATGCTTTTGTAGTGAACAGTTCTAAGACTTTTCCCATCAACTGAATTGGTGTAGGTTGTGAATCTGAAGACAAATGTTCGAATCCAGCTCTGGATGTTATCAATTTTTTTTTCTTACTCCTCTCCCGAAAATGATTTAATTCTTTTAATTTTCTTTACTGATGCAATACATTTTACAATATATTTTGCCGACTCTTAAAATACAAGTTTGTATTAAATCAATTAAATGTTATAGTAAAAGCATGTAGAAAAAATTAAGACCAATAATGTTCTAAAAATGTAGTTATCTTTTCTCTTCCGAAGTTCCGATTTTTAAATATTTTATTTAATATTACGACTATTAACCGTGCATAATATATTTTTTTATACTATAATTTTTCTAATTATTTATAGTCGATTTGCTATCGAAAAATGCATTGATAAATTGGAAAAATATTTTACTAAAATTTGCAAAGATTTTCGTGATCCGCCAAGCTATTTGAATATTTCAGTTTGTGCTGTCAGTATACAAATTTGTTGGTTTAAAAAATAAAATTGTACGTTGTGTGCATTGAAAATAGCGTAATTGCACATTTTGGAAATGTCTCACGGAACATGGGTGGAAATGTTATCTACCTTGTTTGCATCGCTGTCCGGCGATCCGATACGAAAAGATGATATCGTAGAGTTACGCGAATTATAGTAGAGACTGAAGGAATGAAGCAACGTGATTGGCTGTGTGGAAAAAAATTACGAGAAAAATCGTGTAATCGTGGAATAGCGGTGCACTTGCGGATTATGCTCCCGTGCACATCTCAATCAAGGCAGCAACCAAGAAATTCTCTACAATTTTCTCAATATTTTTCGGGATTCTAATTAATTCCGTCATAAAGCGACCCAATTCAAATTTCCTCTAGTATCTGGTGGTTCAATTGACTCGCTCACACACACTTCCACACAAACAATACGGACCAACTCCTCTGGAAAACTAGCAGGAAGACGGGCTGAAATCTTCTGAAAACGATAAAACTGCACTAGCATACTTCTGCAAGCGTAGAAACTACTTTTAATATTGTTGTATATGCATTGTTTTCACAAAAATCCCCCCTTTCCTATATCACCTTCTTCTAACCCTCTAACAAAAACTAACAACCTTTCCTCCTCCCCTTCTTCTTCACAGATGACGACCAATGGCGCCTGAGACCTGGGATCTCGGATCACAGTACATACAATCGTTTTAATAATTTTGAAGTATTATGAAAAAAATAGGTTTACCTATTTGAAGTAAAAGATATAATTAATTTTTTTTTTATAATTCTTATGACAACTTTTGACAGCTGCATGATAAAATTCGAAGAGTAAGTTTCAGATTCTTGTCACACTCCAAGAAGAAAGATGTATGACTTTCACCTTTTGTAATATAAAGAAAATCATAAAAGATAAAAATTTTTAGGGAACAATACTGACACTTTAATCGTATTTACAATCTAACTAAATTACTGAATAAGGGTGGATTCACATCTAAAGACACTCACCGTACCGTGGCAGACATGGCAACCATTCTTTAACAGAAAAATATGTGTCTGAGCCTGCGCAGCCACGATACGATAGATATGAGTACGTTCATTGGTTTTTATGTTAAAGAAGGTTTGCGTGTCTGTAGATGTGAATCTTTCCTAATGTCAGTATTTCTCCCTCCGAAGCAGCATTTAAAGAGTGAAAAGTTCTAATATGAGTGTATGTGTGTGAACCGCGCACAACTTTGGTTTATCTAGAACCCCTTTAGGCGTCTTAGGTCTATCAGGTATTCCGTTTTAGTAACACATTAGCAGTAATATTTGTAGAAATGAAAACATACAAGAAATTGAAGTGTATAGAACAAAGCATACGTTCGTCACACATAAACCATAAATTGAGTAAAATGGTCATGCTTGCAGTTATTTTCGTTTTGCTTCAGTGCAAAATGAAAATCGAGTGATATACTGTAGTTTTTTGTATTTGTTCCATTGACATAGTATTCGATAATTATTTGAAATATCTTTTGATAAGAACTCTTATCCGACACGGTGGGTATGGAACAAATATAAGAGGAGTGTGCGTCCTATATGCTTGTTCATTTTATATATTTATTTCATTTCAAACCCACATATTCGAAATTTCTGTAAGGTCTATTTCTACTTGTTTTGTGAGTGTGCCCCCAAAAAATAATGTAGCGTTTTTAATTTTTTTTTAATTTTTTGGTAGATAATATTCGAAGCGGTAACGAAATCATCAAATGATGCAGGTCGGCCATTTAGAGGACATATTGCTTTAGACGACATTGTTTTTCAAAAGATGGGTAGTCCCGATCTGGATAATTGTTTTGGTAAGGATAATTTATTAATTTAAGTTATATAATAATAGAAAGAATTGAATTATACTTCTGCTAATAATTAAGCATATGTTTCTAAATAATCTAATCGTAAACGCCTGATAAAAAATAAACTTTAAACATAAACTTTAACTTTCATGAATAAAATTCAATCTGAAGATGATCATTTATAGTCTTATATTGATTTTATTATTGAATTGCAATTCTTTATTCCGCGTAGTGTGTAGTAGTCTGATGGTTAGCGCATCTATAGCTTGACGGGCATTGATTCAAAACCTATGGGGTTGGGGAAGCAGTCAGTGGGCAACAAAATTTAGAGGGCGGAAGTTTTAGGTGGGGACAAAGAACACTGTTATAAATTATTGACTTTTTGGTGGGGGCAGCAAAATCACGTTTGCCCGGGATGGCAAAATTCCTAGTTACGCGGACCTGGTTTTCCTGTACAAATATTTGTACCCGTTTAAAATCGATTTCAAATTACAGATCTAGATCTAATATTATAGATTAGATATGATAATATCTAAAATCTCCCCGAAGTTTTTAAAATGATTGTAATGCGATGAATCTATCCTGGTTTTACTCAATATATAACCTGCAATTCGTTTTACATCAAGTCTTGATACAACCGTACCTACTAGTGAATGCATCAATTTTTAGTTCTCTCAACGTGGGCTTCGGGGCTTTGAATAACCATAAACATGGTGCAACACAATAAAATTCAAACTGAAACAAAGTAACTTCGCTCTCAGTTACGGATTGCCAATAGTAGTACTTTCACAACGAAAACATTTGCTCAAGTCCATTCGTTCACATAAAATTTTTCATGTACTCGTATCTGATTTTTGTACACGATGAATGTAACGATGCACATACATCCTGTGAACATTGCGATGGTAGAGAATAAGTTTTTTTTTTCTTTTAGGCCATTGTACATTCGAGGGAGGCTTCTGTGGATGGACTAATGATGTGGAGGATGATTTCGATTGGGAACTTGGGAGAGCGAGTAGAAGTTTCTTGACCGGGCCTCCTAGAGATTTTAGTAGTTACAATCGTGATGAACAAACTGGTAAAAAAGGATTATTGATAATTTTAATTTTGCTCGAAAACTACTCAATTAAAATAACTTGATCTTCTTTTCCCTTTTAATATACAAATACACATAAAAAGGCCACAACAGACAAAATGCCTAACGAGGTGGCCGAAAAAAGATCCCCGTAAAAAATATGGATGTCTAATATATATCTAATACAAATACAACGCCACAACAAGCAAATTGCCCAACGAGGTGGCTGACTTAAGAACATCATGGATCCCCGAGCCATTTTTTGGACGCCCTACCTACTACTGCTACACAACACATGCAGCCCGAGCGCCCACCCCACCCCACCCCCCCCCGCGGAACCACCAACGAATCGGTACATGCGGGAATGTGCGTGTACGTGTAGTGAAACCTGACGTGAAGTTTTTTTTGTTTCTCTGTAGTGCTTGTTATGTGTAGTGCTGCCATCTGCCACCAGTTTTTCTAACTATGAGTGAAGTGTTATGATTGAATGATTTATCGTTGTAGGACTGTTGCTCTCTGTGGGCGAGACTTTTTAACGGGGAGATAGGCTCGCATTTGCGCCTTGAAGTTGGGAACCACAGAAAACCAACTTCAGCCGACCACCACTGTGGGGTTCGAACCCGGATCCTCGCATCGCGAGTCCGTCACTATAACCACTCGACCACCACAGCGGCCAGTGATTCCCAAAGTGGGCAATATCACCCACTGGGGACGATAGAATTTTCCAGGGAGCGATAGAAGCTACGGGTATAGCATAGGATCCTACGGGTTTGCTTGAGTTGGGGGCAATGAGAGAGAAATTTTTTTAAAGAAGGGGCGGTGGGGGGGGGGAACAGAAAGTTTGGGAAACTGTGATATAAAGTTCCCAAACTTCTTGTTCCATCGACCCTTTCTTCAGAAATATTTCCTCTCCCCATCGCCCCCTACTCAAGCCAACACATAGAATCCCATGTTACACCAGTAACTTCCATCGCCCCCAGAGGGCGATATTGCCCACTTTGGGAAATACTGATCAAAACTATATAAAAAATACAGCAACCCAATAAGAGCAATAAAAAACCAATAATTAATGTGAAATATATAAATATATTCCCCATAAAAAATTATGGTTGTCTCATCTAAGTATGGACAGCTTCTCGATTTATCCCAATATGTTTATCGTATTTCTTTTTAAACTTGTCAATCGTGTGAGAATTGACGATCCCCTGAAGTAAACTATTCCATTTATTCACATTCTACAATCCTATTAGAGAAAAGTTCCCTGCGACACCACAACCTAGAATTGTCCCTTACCAATCGATACTGGTGTCCCCTTGTCGAAGCAGTTTATTGACGGTGTATTAATAACTCATGATCCATCTTATCCATCCCGTTGTAAATTTTAAGCACTTCAATCATATCCCCCCGACACCTGCGCTCTTCCAATGTAAGCATATTCAAAAGATCAAGTCTTTCTTCATAGCTTAAGCCCCTTCTTCCATCCAGAGCACCGCGTGGCTCTTCTCTGCACCCTTTCGACCAAGTCAATGTCCCTCTGTAAGTGTGGTCTCCAAAACACTAACGCCATACTCCAATCCAGGACGAACTAAACTCTGGGAAAATGAAAGAACGCGAAGAGACCTTTTTAAGAATGAAACCGAGAGATATACTATCTGTTATACGCATGAAACGGATTATATACATTGTCTTCGTAACCCAGGTTATTAAATAATTAGTGAATTATTTTCTATAATCAGCAAAGTTTTAACAACCCGAAATTATGAAAGTAATCTTCATGACATACAATATCATCTACATTGTTACAATAAAGCATTTTAATGACCATTTTTATTCAGAAACTACGCAGAGAGTCTTCTGTGAATCAAAATATATGTATTGATACGCGCGCGTTATATATAACGTAACTAATTCTTCTATTATAGGTGGCTATGCGTATATTGATGCATCATTTCCAAGACGGCCAGGTGACAAAGCGAAACTTCTCAGTCCAAATTTTCTAGCTACAGGTAAATGCTTGCATGTGAAATTATGAGAGTATTCTACGATTTGTGCATCCACACGATACTTTCCGCTAACTACACTACTTAAAAAGTTCTAATTAATTCAGGTCGGTTTAAAAAGTAAGCCAAAAAGTTTCATTTTCTTTTTACCATGATAAGCTCTACAATTCCACGACTCTCCTGATAGTTTTGTTCATTACTTAGGTTTTCAAAATTTCCTTTCTTTTAAGAAATGTTTTTCCATCTGTTATTTATCCTTTGATTTTATGATTACGCTTTAGGTGATAACAATCCGATTTGCATGAAATTTGCTACTCATATGTTTGGCAATGGAATAGGTATGTTACGAGTACTTAAAAGAGTTCCAGGAGATAATGCTCTTGATAGAATTCTATGGGAAATAAGCGGTGAATCAGGAAACAAATGGCATCAAGCTCAAGTTTCAGTTTCTTCTGCCACTTCTTATCAGGTGAATGGATATTTTTCCTGGAATGATGCAATTATATACTGTACATATTTACTTTATATACAGTGAAATCTCTCTACAACGATACTCGATATAACTATACTCTATATAACAATAAATCCCTCTACAACGATACTCGATATAACGATAAATCCTTCTACAACGATACTCGATATAACGATAAATCCCTCTACAACGATACTCGATATAACGATAAATCCCTCTACAACGATACTCGATATAACGGTAAATCCCTCTACAACGATATTTTTTTCAAATTTTGTTTGAAATTGTTTATAGTCTAATGTTAAACACCTCTCGATATACAAAGATATTCTCTACTACGATAAATCTCTCTATAACGATATTTTTAAGAGATTTTGAAAACCACTACAACGATATTTTTTCATATTTTGCTCATAATCATCTTGAACTTAATTTTAACTTCATCGCATGTTTTCATTCTCCATAGAGCGTCTAATAACATCGGTGGTTTGCACCACATGATCACCGAAAATGTTGATAAATCTGTTGGAACTGCCACTTTCTCTGTAAAACACAAAAGTGCAATACAATAAACTTCTTTACAGGGGGCAATGCATCTGAATGAATTTCATTAATCAACCAATTAATTACAGTTTTTCGAGACGAATAAATACTTTGTAGTACGTTTTCCAATGGTATTAACAACGCAGATTTAGAAAAGATGCCAACAACAGCATAAATTTGGTGGCATGATGACAATGTTGCCTCTCGATATAACGATAATCCTTCTACAACGATATTTTTTTCTTGGCCTGCAGAATATCGTTATATTGAGGTTTCACTGTAATATCGAATGCATTACCCAAATTCGTTTTTGAAGCAACTACAAGCTAATAAAATTACTTAAAAAATAGTTGACCAAATTCTTCAAGATCATCAAGTGTACAAGTGCAACATTTCATTAACGTTTCTGGATCAGAGACAAACGCAAATGGAAGAAATTCATTCCAGTCTCCCTGTTTCTTTTTACCTCTTTCCCCATCACCGCGAAGATTCATTGTAACCCTATTAGCGGAAGTTGTTTTCTCCCTCCCCGTTTTTTTTATACTCTTGTTTAGTGGTTCCGTTCCCCACACACATAATGCATATTTCTGCTATATCATCATCAACAGCCATTTTTTATCCACTGCTGGATAAAGGACTCCTCTTCATTTTTCCATTTTACTCTGCCTGATGCTTTTGCCATCCAGTTGACTCCATCCACTTTTCGGATCTCGTCGATACATCTTGCGTTTGGACGCTTTCTTGGACGTTTAACGCCTTGGGAGTACCAATTCAGAATACTTGTGGTCCATCTGTTGTCCTGTCTTCTTGCAATGGAAGACAGTTTAAAATGGAAATGTCCAGCCCATTTCTATTTTAAACGTTTAATTCTTTCCATGATATACCTTTGTGTGGTTTCTTATCCAAGTAATTTGTTTTATGTCTCTCCTTGTGATGCCTAGCATACATCTTTCCATGCTCCTTTGTGTTGCCTGTACCATTTGTATCGTTTTACTTGTGAGCTGCTTACTTGTCCAGCTCCATAAATCAGTGCTGATAGCACACACTGGTTAAACACTTTTCTTTTCAGGCACAATGGCATGTGGCTCTTCAGAATTACACAGTTTTGGCCAAAAGTGCTCCATACGATCCTGATTCTTTTGTTTATTTCATTAATGATTCTGTTGTCCATGGTAATTTCTTGTCCCAGTTATGCATAGCTTTCTACTTCTTCTATCTCTGTGTTGTTGAGCAAGATTGTCCTCTTCAACGCAAAGGGGTTGAACATAACTTTAGTCTTTTGCAGATTCATTTTCAAACCCACCTGAATACTTGCCTTCGCCAGTTCTTGTATCATTTCTTCTAGTTCGTCTGCATTACTGCTGTTAATAACAATGTCGTCGGCAAAACGCAAATGGTTGAGAAATTCTCCATTTTTTTAATTCCTTTCTCATCCCGATCCAGTGTCCTATATTTGTGTGTATATATACTATATACTATATATACTACATATATTCTATATATGTCCTTATCACCCTGTCGGACCTCTTTCCCAAGTTTAATCTTTGCTTTTCCTTTATCCAAACGAATGGTTGCAGTTCCTTTGTCATACATTTTCTTAATGATGTTGAGATGTATCTCTTCTCCACCCCAATTACATCTAGAGCTTTAGCAACACAGATGTGAAGACAGAGTCAAACGCTTTCTCATAATCAATAAGTGCCAGGCACAATGGTAATTCGTATTTCTTGAGTCGCTCTATGAGTTCCCTCATTGTTTGGATGTGATTCATAGTACTAAATCCACTTCTAAAACCTGCTTGTTCTTTTGGCTGGGCTTCGATCAATGCGGATTCAAGCCTAAACATCAGCACTTTTGTGAAGAGTTTATAAATTACTAATGGGAGACTGATTGGTCGATAATTCTTGGTATCCTCTTTTTCGCCCTTTTTGTAAAGAAGAACCATCATTGTGCTATTCCAATCTTATGGCACACCCGATTTTGTGAGACAATTTGTGAACAAAGCAGCTAGCAGACTGGCAAATTCTTCTCCTGCTTTTTTAACAATGTCCATCGAAATCCCATCTTCATCTGGCCATTTCCCTTTTATTCTCTTATATATTTATACAGAGAGAAAGAGAACAAAAGGGGGGGGGTGAGAAAGAGAAGATGAGAGCGAAAGTGAAATCTATTCTGTACACTAGTCTTTTTTCCCCTTCTATTTCTAACATTCAAACGAGGAAATCAGTTTTTTCACCGATACTTCAAATACAGATCATCCAAATTTGTTTCCAAAAGCCTGTGCGTGAAGGGGTTAATATGTTTGAGGAAGTTTTCCCAACTCTGTAATTTGTTTCCATCTGTTGAGATTTGAATAAATAAATTTCAAAATTAATCGAAAAAACACGCAGAAAAACATTTTTATACTTGGATTAGTCATAGATACGCAAAAAAAGTCTTGATTACTCACAAGCGCATAAAAATAGTTCTAGGCAATACATAACGTGCGGATTATGTCTTCAACTACATATTAATTATAAAACTTATATGCTCATTATTTATGTTTACATGAAAAAATGATAACTCACTCTGTGACCATAATGTTTCATACATAAAGCGTAAAAAATAAAAAAGAATTACTAAGTCATTGAATTTTATAAGTTGACAAATATTTTTGAACGACACTTTTAAAATTCGTTTCAACAATTACAATACAGTAGTAGTCGACGTTTATATTGAAAAAAAATACATATAAAGTTGACTTATTTATTTTTAATTCTATCATCAACAAACTTGATGAAGTATAAAATTTGTGTTTTGGGCTCTCAAACAACCGGTAAATTTCTCTTGATAACATTTACAGCTTATTTTCGAAGGAATAGTGGGAACAAATTCGTTAGGAAACATTGCTATAGATAGTGTCTCTTTCACGCCTGGGACTTGCCCCAGTAAGTATAAATTCTTTTGAATTTATGTTTTGTCTTTTATCTCTCAAAATGTTGATGAAAAAAATCAAATTTTGATACACTTTGCTATCTAAAAATTAATATCCTTATCGAAAGAAATTCAGAAGCCTACTTCTTATAAATCAAACTGGTTATTTAATTAATGTGTTTTATTGCGATCTACAAAATTTCAAACATTTCGATCTAATTATTCTACATCTACAATATATATGATATAATCTACAATCTATACATATAAAATAACATGTCATGACTGACTGACTGATTTATTATCGCCAAGCCAAAACTACTGAAGTTATGAATATGAAATTTGGTTAGTAGTTTTATTTTATGAAGATCCACTAATAAATTGTTTTCAAAATTCGACCCCTGGGGAGGGGGAGGGGTTATAAAGGGGTTTAAAGGTTATACAGAGAAATCGTGAACAGCGGAAAAAAGCTGGAGCCATCTATATTTATGAAATTCAGTCAGTAGTTTTATTTCATGACGTAAAGACTCACCAAGAGGTGTTTTTTTTTTCGAAATTCGGTCCCTAAAGTGGTCATGAGGGGGCTCAAAGGTTATATGGGACAATAATTGCTGAGCCGAAATCATCGAAGCTTTAAACATGAAATTTGGTTAGTAGTTTTATTTTGTAATGTTTAAACTCACTAACGATGGATTTTTCAAAATTCATACTGTAAGGGGGACGGGGGGGGGGAGAAGGGGGCGGCTAAAAAGTTGTATGAAGGCAATCATCGCTGAGCCCAAACCGCTAGGATCTATAAATATGAAATTCGGTCCGTATTATATTTTATAATATAGAGACTCGCCATGATGAGATTTCCGGAAATGCAATACCCAAGGGGGTCATGAGGGATTCAAATGTTATTGGAAGCAATCATCGCCAAGCAATTTTCAGATTATCAAATCCACGCGTGCGAAGCCGCGGGTAACAGCTAGTTGTGTATAATAATTGTATCCTAGGATTGATATTTATCGACTCTATGGTACAAAATCACAAACTCGAAAAGCGCCCATTTCTATGCAACGGAAATCGGTTACGATTTTGGGTCAAGTTTTCATTTAACTCTTGAATATATCGGGAACCGTTTGACCCATCGGGACCAAGTTATGTATATGTACGGAGAGGTATCATTGCTCCCAACACACAGGGTCCAGGTACCCAGGTACTCAATAAAACTAATCTTCAGAGTTGCGCTGTTTTCGAGATAGAGGCCAATTTATCTCACCAATATATAGGGCACATAGCTAACTCCTCGCACCGCAAATTACTGGTGAACTGTTGAACCTCGAGGCATACTTCCAATTAAGAAAAAGTATCCAAATAACGTGTAGATCTCAAATACGTCATTCATATCACAAGGGCTTATGGAAATAAAAAATTAACTTTTTATACGGACACTCTGTCCTATAAAAAACGCAATTACAAAGTTGCTGCTTTGCCTAAGGCCAACAAAAACAATTCCATGTTTCTAAGTGTATTTGAATTCCAAAAATCATTGAAAGGGTGTGAAAAGCAGCATAAACCAACGGAAAACGCTTATTTACCTCATTTATGCTATTATTTCCCACCTTTTGAACGATTTTTCGAATACAAAAATACCTTAGCAAATATTGCACTTAGAAACATATTTTTTGTTGGCTTCATAAAAACAGAGCAACAACTTTCTAAAAGTTACGGTGTAAAACGGCGACGGTGTAAAAAGTTAATTTTTTTAATTTTAATAACTATACCATCCTTTGCAATATGAATGACGTATCTTAGGTATACAGGTTACTTCGATACTTTTTCTAGTTGGAAGTATTTCACTAGGATCAACGATTCGCCAGTAATTTGCGATGCGAGGAGTTAGTTATGCATCCTGCATATTGGTGACCTTAAATACGTCATTGGCCTCTATCTCAAAAACGGCGTAACTCTCACGAATAGTTCCATCAGCTTTTTTACTACCCATGACAAGACCTTTCCAACGCCACCACTTTTGTCAAAATCGGCAACTGACAGCTCGTGCACTTCCCTAGTAAGTAATTGTTTATGTATCCAACGCATTAGTCAAAGTCATTTAGGACCCATTCAAGGTAAATAATGAGGTTTGACTATTAGTTTTGCATAACAGTCCAAGATGAATGTATCTATTTAACACTAGAACTATAGTCAGAAATATTGATATTCATGAATAATACGTAATATAAATTCGGAAAATATAAACATAAGATTTTTTCACGGGACTGGAGCCCCCGGGGCCCCGACAGGCAACTCTAGTCCTTACGATACTTGCTTTAATCCAAAATAAATCCATATTTACAGCTGTATGATGTATTTTTGCAATTAGCGGTCAAAAGACCGCTGCGGTAGTTCTAGCGGGTCCAGAAATTCCGGTAGTTCTATGCTATTCATTTTCTTTGAAAAAAAATCATTGAATAAAAAAATGAACAACATTTAAAATTATTGTAAACATTTCACCTAAATTTTTTGAATCTCTCTCTCATTTCATTTACGTATCAATTTTTTCTAGTATCACCGCAAACGGCAAGTCGAAATTCTGGTAAGCCCTACGTTTTGTCATGATATTAAGCTTAAATTTCTTATTACCGTATTTCCTTGCGTATAATCCACGGAATTTTTACACAAACGTGCCAAAACACCCTTTACATTCCTCAAACATTTAAGCGGCATTGACGAAATATCACGCCTACTTAGCCTTTTATTTTACCGTTGACAAGCCCAGATATTTTATAAAGTTTATTTCTCAATGGAAAACTTCTCCCAACATCCTATAGTTTGAATATCTACTTCTTGAGTATCGCCAACTGAGTGATTTTGCCCAGTTTTAAAATTGAAATTAAAATTTTTCATTCAACCCGTTGATTAAGAGTCGAAAATAAAGTTTTTATGCTTTGTGCATAGTTTGTAGATATGATTTATATAGTTTTTATTTTAAAATGGGCCAGCCCTCCTTTTTATGAAAAAATAAAAAATGGGTGAGCAAAGTCATCCAGCATAATGGGGTGACTTTGCGCACCAGCTGATTTATGTATATAACAAGGATGTGAGTGGATTTTGGGCAATGCGACCAACACGGAATGTCAAGAGAACCGCAATGACAACAAAAATAACGCAAAACTATGCAATTAAATTTTATTTTTACACGTATGTCTCAATTACGACTCTAACGAGAAAGAAATCCACTGAACCGATGGTTTCACTGCAATATAAGTTAATATACAGAAAAAACAACAAAAAAAACCAACTTAACAAGGTTCAAAGCTCCAAGCATTTATTGCCTATAGAAAATACGTTAAATCTAATATTGAAAGAGTTGATGAAAAAAAATCTGGAATCGAAAGGAAAACATACGAGTTAAGGCAGTAAAAATTACAGGTTGAATAGTTCCCACAGAAATTTCACGAGTCCGCCTTGGAACAAATCATGAACAAAGTCAAGCTATTGTCTGGGTATATTGGTTCTTTTTATAAGAGTGAATCTCGTGTTTAAAATAAACTTCTATTTCTTTTCAAGCTGTCGAATAGTTTCAATTCATATTTACGTTATAATCTTTCATTCATTTCCATAAGACATTCAATCGTTTATAAATTTTAAATTGGCACTCTGAGACAAAATGACAATTAAAAAGTGGGCAAAGTAACCCTTCAAATTTCCTATGGAACCTGGGGTGACATTGCCCACTAAGATAAAAATCAAGTTTCCAGTTTATTATCATTATACAGGGTGATTCAGAAAAGATGTGAAAAACTTTAAGAGGTACACACCAATACAAACAATTGTCATCAAAGAATGCATGGTCTAATATGAAACACAAACGCGATAGCGCGTTTCGAAATGGCCGCTCCGCAAACGTTAAAACGGCATTCCTGTTGAAATTTATCGGGAGAAAAAGAACACCATGCATGCAAGTGTGACCTGGAGAAGAAGAAGAAACCGTATGCAAATCTGCGTCACAGTGAATAAAAGGCGCGGACGCCAGCCCTGTGAAGTTATTCCAGCGTGCAACCGTTCTAATAGTTGTAACGTACGGGATGATGGTGTACTTTAGTAATACTGAGTCCGCGACTTTTATTCACAGTGACGCAGATTTGCAAACGGTTTCTTCTTCTTCCCGAGATTACATTTGCATTCATGGTGTTCTTTTTCTCCCGATAAATTTCAATAGGAATGCCGTTTTAACGTTTGCGGAGCGGCCGTTTCGAAACGCGTTAGCGAGTCTGTGTTTCGTGTTAGACCATGCATTCTTTGATGACAATTATTTGTATTGGTGTATACTATCACCTCTTAAAGTTTTTCCCATCTTTTCTGAATCACCCTGTATAAGTACCAAAAAATTTGAGAAAAATATAGAAAAAAATATTTACTAAGGAGTCAAGTAAAAAAATTACCCCTTATGGCAAATTCTAGTAAAAATCAGTATGGGAAAACAAAGTGTTGAACGGATAAAACTGGATATATAGTACTGGATACATACATAAAAATAAATTCATGGCATCAGAGGAGTGCAATTTATAAACAGTTTTACATGCTGCGTCAAAAAAAAAAAATTTTTTTTTTTTGGATGTTGGAATGAAAAGCAAAAACAACTAGATGCAGCATGTAAATAAATTCTACACTGTTATGTTATTACATGAGCAACAGAAAAAAAAACAAATTTTCTATATCATCAAGTGAGAATATGCATTGCTTGACAATTGCTTTTTAAAGGATGATAAATTAGTATTGTGAGTGATTTCTGGTGGCAATGTATTGTAGAATTTTGAGATAATATAAGTAAAATGTTTCTTCAGAAATCTTCCGGTGAGGTGCAAAACCAAAACTCCAGTTGCTTTACAATCTTCATGACATCTACTAATAATAATAACTGGTAGGAATCACCTGGTTACCGAAAGGCTGCACAAATGAAAATTTGAGGTCTTCAAATTTTTCTTGAAATTGAATATCGTCGAAAAACCAGCTTATTGGCAATATTCATTATTGGGAAACATCCCCAAACCTCAGGTGTTGTCTCATTTACATGTGAAGCAAATGCCTTGACAACTGCAGCGTCACAAACGATCAACCAAGTAAGTTTTACACCGACAGAAAACTTTTTTTTTTTCAAAACTGTGCAGTCACCCAAGTTGATATAGCGTTTTGAAGACGGTTTAGTGATTTCTGCTGCGCCGCTCAGGGTTAAGATTTCATTATTTATGAACAAAAGCTTTACATGCGGATTATACGCCACTGTTGGACTACACGATGACATTTTTTATCGAAGTAAATAAATTTTCATCTGTGGCACCGCCGCAGATTATACGTAAGAAATAAAAGACAGAAACACTTCGATATATATCATAGATTGCATCATTATAAATCTGAAAAGGCTAGTTTTATGGTCGTTGATTCCATGTTTTAGGGAATACAGAATATTGAACAGGAATTTTTTTTTTACAGTTTAGATATAAATTAAACCCCTATAAGATGATTACCCTAAGAAGATAAAAAAAAAAATTTCGTTGTAAATTTATAGACGTCATTTTTTGCTGCTATATAATACGCTTATATATTTTTAATCTATTAGGGGACTGCAATTTCGAAGAAGATACTTGTGGGTGGACGAATATGTTACCAGTGGATGCTCTGGATGACCTCGATTGGGCTCGTCAATACAGCTACGGATTTACTACACCATCAACCGATCACACTAGAGGAACGAGAGATGGTAGCTCTGATGTGTCACTTAATTTTATCAATTGATGAATTGCTTAACACGTCAAGCGCAGCGTCGGTCACTGGCATTTAACGTGTTAAACTTGGGTGAATGCCTGAAGTTTCAATCAAAGTACCGATTTGGATAGTGCGAAAAAGAGATAATGCAAATATATATATTTATTGTAGTTTATTTTGTTTAAAAGTCGATATTGTTTATCTTGATTTGCATAAGGCATTCGACCGGGTCAAACATGGTACACCCTTGAAGCGTTTACACGAGATCGGGATTGGGGGCAACTTGTTAAATGGGATAAAATTGTGGTTGAGAGATACGTCACAACGGGTTATGGTGAACGGGGAATTTCCTGATTGGACAGGTGTTAAGAGTGGAATCCCTCAAGAAAGTGTCCTTGGGACTGTGCTTTTTTCACTTTTTATCGATAAACATGACCAGGGTATCGACGGGATTGTTAAAAAATTCGCAGATGACGTGAAGCTAATGGGGGTAGTCGGGAATCCAAGCGATAGGGAAATGCTCCAAACAAACTTGAATATGATTGAAGCATGACCTTCAGTGTTGTTAAGTGCATGGTAGCTCATTTTGGTTTCAACAACCACGTTTCACTTACGAATTGAAGGATATTACTATCTCTGATGGAACTAGGGTCACCGATTTGGGAATCCTCAGTTATTAACAGTTATTAATACACCATCAATCAACTGCTTCGACAAGGGGACACCAGCATCGATTGATAAGGAACAATTCTAGGTTTTGGTGTCGTAAGAAGTTTTTCCTCTAATAGGGTTGTTAATAAATGGAATAGCTTACCTTCGGGGGTCGTGAATTCTAAAATTGACGCGTTTAAAAAGATGTATGATAAACATAGTGGGATAAATCGAGAAGCTATTCATACTTAGATAAGACAACCTTTTTTTATTTGCAGTGCATAACTATTAAATATAGTATTAATTATTAGTTTTTTTCTTTTTTGATGTATGCTTTTATATTGGGTTATTGTATTTTGGTTATATTTGACATCAATATTTTTTATGGGCATCTTTTTTCAGCAACCTCGATGGGCGATTTGCCTGTTGTGGCCTTTTGCGTTTGTGTATTTTATTTAAAAAAAATGAAGATATATATATAGAGGGAGAGAGAGAGAGAGCTTGTAATTCCTATTTCCCGTTGTATATATTCTTCTATGTAGTCTTATATATTATATTCTTACTGTCTATAACTACTTATAATAAATCTACTATATTAATGACCATGATGGATATAATTTTCTGAATTTCATTGTTTCGATTTCCACATACGTATGTAAATAATATGTTAACACATTTTGTAGACCAGTTACTTAAGGAAAAGCTTATTCATCCCACCGGCGACATATGAGTAAAAAAAAAAACCACGAGTTAACACTCGTGAGAGATGAAGAATGTATTAAAATATGTCCATAAAATATTTTTCGATATTTTATGGACAACATTTTATTTTACTTAATATTTTTCCATACAATACTTAGAGTTCAGTAAAGTGATAGATGTCACTTGAAGATACTGAATTTAAATTATATTTTTAAAATTGAATTGAAAATATGCATTGATTAATAGTTGTTTCCAACCATGTTTTAGGCTATTACATGACTTTACTGAATAACCCCCAAAGTTCACAAAGAGGAGGAACTCGAGCTTGGCTAATTAGCCCTTTATTTTCTGGAACTCAACGAACCAGGTGTTTAGCTTTTTACTATTACATGTATGAGCGCTCAATAGATCCAGCTGGACCAAGCCTAGGCAGCCTCAGAATTCATATTAAGTCTGCCGCTGATCATCATGGTACTTTAACAACTTTATGGAGGTTGTATAATCATCAAGGTCAGAGATGGTTGTCAGCAAGAACTCCAATTGTTATGGGCGAGAAAAGGTCTACCCCAATGAATCCATACCAGGTGATTTCAATGTAGTATTAAAATAACTGCTTAAACGACTGTTATAAGCAGTTTTTAATGAATTTAGCTAAGAATCGGAACTAGGAAATCGATATTTTACACACGTATGTTAGCATCGAAAAAGTTCAAACAAATATTTATTTTTATGAACCCTGTCAGATTATTTTGCTTAAAATTTATTTCCTATAAACCTTCATACCATGAATAATTGCAGAAATAGCGAAAGATAATTAAATGCATGTAAAATAAAATGTTGAATCATATCCTGTTTTTGAAAAAAAATTTCCTGAAAATATTTTTTAATACAAAAATAATATATATATATATATATATATATCGAGAAATTTTATTTAAAAACATTCTTTTATAAAAATCCATCAGATATTTTATTTCGATCAATCTTCTCATTGCTATTTCTAGATAATTGTAGAAGGCATTTGGGGTCATGGTAGAGTCGGATCCATCGCTGTAGATGACATCAGTTTCTTCGACGGAGATTGCTCATGTAAGTACTAATGAATATTTATATGAATTACAAGTGATTAAAATTATGCATGTTGAGCTTCAAGTCAATAACTTTTAGATTCCAATTCGCGCTGAAATAAATATGACATTAATATACGTGTTTATGTAATACCAAACATAACGAGGAAAAGATACGCATCACAGGCGGACACAGGGAGAGCTGGACATTCGAGTTAGTTACGATCGTCCATGTACGGTCCCGTTCAGCGCACACGTGCTCAAAGGAAAGATTGAGATATTCATTGCCTTTGTAGTCTAGTGCGTTCACCCAGAAAGTGAAAGGACGTGGGTTAGATTCCCCACAAGGAGGCAGTTGAATTTTCTTCTCTTTCCAAAAATATATCTTCGCATCAGCCAGCTGTTAAAAACCTTCGTATGGATACCGGGGAGTGACATCATCCTCGGATTCATTCTCTTCCCGTATGAGGAGTCTGTATCTCCGCTTATGATATAGGGTAGGAGCCCAATTATCGCCTACGTTCCTAATATCGCCTACCACGGTTTCTTCTTGATTAGCGCTGGTAGCTGGTGGTCACTATCGGAACTACGAAGCTTTCCCCTTCAGTTGTTGTTTGTGGAAATTAGACGCACCTGTGTTTTTTCTTTTCTCTGGAAATTTTTTCTTATCATGTACGATGAGTTAATAAACACGTTTCATCACTTTTAGTATAATCAATAAAGTTCAAGTGATAGCGTTATATCATTTGAGGCAGTGATAGTCACCGTAACAGGCTACATTTTGGTGTAGTTTGTTTATTAGTTTGCGATTCGATTCCGATGGTGGAGGGCGCCATGTTTGAGAGTTGGGTTGTTCCCAATGTCGCCCACTTGAGTGTTCCCATTATCGCCCTAGGCAATATTACGAACACTTTCGAAGTAGGTTTTTTTCAGATGTCACATAAAAAGACGTGGAACAAGATTAAAATAAAAGAGATGTAATAGCGGTAAAAAAATAAAGAGATGGGACTATTGAAAGGCGTCGGAAGCTTTTCAAGTACCTGGATCTACATTAAAAGACTACGTAAAAAAACTTGAAGATGAACTTCAAAAATTACTTGATGTGCCACTAGGACGAAGGCCTTTTTTATCTCCTTATGTAGAAGATAAATTTGTTGAGTATTATTTACAAATGGATAAAACGTATTATGGACTTGGGACAAAAGATGCAAAAAGCATGGAATTTCAACTTGCCAATAGAAATAATTTACGCCACCCATTTTCTGAAGGAAAAAAAGTTCAGGTAGTACATATAGGAAATGCCTCCCTCTTTTTTTCAACAGATACCCTGACTTGTCTCTAGAAAAGAAAAAAAAAGGGAAAACGTCTATCACTTGAAAGTTCGTCAACTTCTGGCAAGACGCTGGCAAAAACATCAGGCAAAGCTATGAAGGAACCAGTTCCGAAGAAACACAAATCGGAAAAACGGAAGAAAGAAAAATCACTTCAGAAGATGAAGAACCTCCATATGTGTCAACTGACAACAACGACAGCAGTTATGGCGAAGAAGATAACGATGCCCAATGCTCAATTTGTGCAGGACTTTACTCAAACGATTGTCATGGAGAAACATTAAAATGTTTGATATGTAACAAATGATCCTACGAAAAATGCGATAAGAGGAAAGTAAAGAAAACACGTTATGTTTGTTTTTCAGAATGTCCACATATTTAGAACTGTTCGAAATTAACCGAATTTCAGATTGTGAAATGTTTTGTATTTTACCAAAAACATGCAAATTCGTTTTACAGCCCACAAGCTTTTTGTTTTTCAAGTCTACTAGTAGATCGAAATTCTTCAAGAAATCAGCGTATAAAAAATAAAAAATTAATGGTACGGGTTTTTTTTCCCGTCATATTGTAACTTCTCTGAAGCATTAAGAGATGGCTTTCAAAAGATATCTTTTTTTATGATGATCTTAAAAATCTGATAATTTCCACTTTGGAAGACAATGTTCCTCAAAAGGAAGTTTCAAAATTGTTTAAATGTGCTCAAAGTACGGTGAGCTATCTTTGGAAAAAATATCAGAGTGCTGGGGGGGGGGGGTGTTGTGAATTCCCCTCGACTCGTCACACAAATCACAATCGTCACTGGAATCATAAGGACAGGCGATAGGAAACTCAATGCACTTTCCAAGAAGAATTGTCGTGCCGCCCCAAAATAACTAAATTCAGTGTGGGTAAAGTGCAAGGTTTGTGTCTTCAACCATACTTCAGGCAATCTTTTACGAGAAAAGAGATTTAAAGGCTCTGCAAATCAATACCCAAACCTTATTCAAATTTGCAGCAGAAGAGGTCTTGGTTACGGTGGTGTAAAAGATCACGTCTGCTGGAAAATGGATGGCATGAAGAAGATGCCTCAACTAGCTATCAAGAGACAACTTGAAAACTGGAGATGACTACAATAATTTCTTATAGAGAAGAACAGGAAACCCCCTTGTTTGTAAGGGCAGGGTCGAAATTAGGGAGGAGCAGGCGGGTCTGATGTCCGGATGCCGGACTAGAGAGGGCGCAAATTTCACCCTTCAACCTCTCTTTCAACATTACAAGGGGGCGTCAATACGGGCTTGCCCTGGGTAAGGGCATTGATAAGAAAAAACAACTACTAATGTTTGGTTTGTCGTTCGTTCCAACGTTTGGACATGCATGATAACATAGATTAGGAAAACTGCTCAGTGAAGAGCACTGTAAACTCAGAAATGTACATGGGCATTACATAAAGATTTGTGATTCTTAGTTCAAAAATGGTTGTGGGATTCATCTAACTTTACATTACTGGCAGAGCTGTCTTAGGATCGTCATAGCACCCCCCTTCCCCTAGGGCCGAGTGATATCTCTGAAATACCCGCCACCAATTTACACGCTTGCTGTCAAAAATTGCAGGTAGATCTAGTTTTTATTAGGCCCCTCTGCACTCGAGGCCCCCCGGGTCTTGCCCGGATGGGTCTATGCGTTAAGATGGCACCGATTACAAGACGACAAAACCTCTTGCTATCGCAGCAAAAACATAGCCACACACACAGTCCTCTGATATTTTTTTCAAAGAAAGCTCACCATACTTTGAACACAAACAGTCCTGAAACTTTCTCTTTAGGATACGTCATTATTTTACGTTTCACTCAACTTGATCTAATTGGTCTGTGCACCAATAAAACAAATCCAATCCAAATCCAATCCTTTTAAGGAACTCCTGCTTCCAACATGGAAATTATCAGTTTTTCCAGATAGAGTTTTCCAGTCAGTTCATCATAAAGATATGTTCTGGGCAGGGCCGTCATTTCAACGTTTTCCGTGGGGGGGCAAAGAACGTATAGTCAATGTTTGTGTATATATATATTTGTATACATATATTTGTGTATATATATATATATATATACCATTTTTTGTGTGTTCCCAAAAGCCAGGGGGGGGGGCAACGGCTGCCCCCCCCGACCCCCCAAATGACGGGCCTGGTTCTGGGAGCTATCTCTTAGTGCCTCAGGAAAATTGTAAAATGATGAAAACCCTTTTCCATTCATTTTTTATGCATTGTCTGGTTACCCTACTCCTGCCCAAACGTTATTTCATCTACATATTTCGAGAGAACATATTTTTTAAAACAGTGATCGAACTCTTTTTTTTCCCCTGGTGTTGCCATTCAAACCAGATTTTCAAGGTCACATTAGAATAAATTTATTTATTTTTTCATTGATTTCGTATTTAGAATAATTGATTTTACCAAAAATGTTCACACACACACACATATTGGGGAAAAAATTAAATTTTGTTTTGCGTTTGAAACATACCATTGGTAATGTGTTTGCACATGATAGAACACTTTTTGCCACGGGTTGTTACAGTTGTCTGATTGAGTGTAATAATAAATATGTACATTTTTTAATTGGGGGGGGGTGCAGGGACGCCGGAAGTCAAAAATGTTTGGTATTGCTCGAGTAATGAGCATAATGTTCACTTGGATATGTATGAAGACCATACGTCACACATTCAACAAAAATGTCCCGTTTTTGGTAAATCTCCCATCGCCCGAACTGAGGGGGGAATGAGCTATATTTGAATAATGATTGTGTTGCTTTAGCAACATGAGCATATATGTTCCGGCGTCCTTGGGTGTGTGTGTTTGTCCTCAAATCTAGGACAAAAATTTTCATGTTTTTTGAGACAACGTTGTATACGATTTGAAGATATGACGAAAATTATCTTTTTTATTTCAGCCCATCCTCTAAAAGCTGCTGCAGTCATTGGTGAGCTAGAATTTTATCAACTATACATTCAGGGTGGACCAAAATATCTCTGATAAAGTATAAGGGTAGGTCAAACCGGGGCCATCGTGGTAACCGGCACCGACGTGAAAAACATTGAGAGGGATGAAAGTTGCCAGTTGTCCCGTATATACGGGACTGAAGCTCTTTTACGGGGGGGGGTAGTGCGTTTAATTGTATATTCAATAACTATTGGGGGCGGCTCAGCCCCCCTCGTAAAATTCATTGAGGGTGCCTCAGCCCCCAGCTTCCGGCGCCTACGTGATCGTGGTGACATTAGTTTCTCTCTCGTACGTAAGAGGGTAAAATAAACATCCTCCAATGACCAATCATACAAAAAAAACCATTGTTAGGAACCCATTTACCCACTCTTTTTGGGAAAATGCCACCGAATTTTGAGAGTCGCGTACCATTTCTGAATGCCTTTGTCAATCTATACGTCGTCGGTGCGAGGTATTGCCTCTAGGATAGCCGCGAGAAAACCATTACAACTACCTACGGGCATTCGAGCTTTCAAACCTGGACAGTACGAATTTTTTACATTACGGTAATGTTTGTGGCCACATGTTTTGCATGTAAAAATTGGTTTCTTTTTCTACCAGGCACCTACCCTAAAAGTTCGCTTTTGACATTTTGGACCTTCTTTGAACGTAAAAAAAAATCTCCGTGTCTACTGCAGTTATTCATATACAGGGTGTTCTGTTAATGGACCGACAAACTCAGGGGGTTGTTAGTAGACATCAAGAGGAACAAAAATTGCAATGGAACATGGTGTTGCAAACCACGTTGAGAGGGTGAAAATCGCGAAAAACGCATGTAGGTTTCGACGTCACGCTGGAACGAAAAAAAGTACAATAATAACTACAAAAAGATTTATTTGATCAATTATTGCAAGAGTCGTTGGAAGTGGCGGCCGCTGACGTCATTTCAAAGTCCAAAACGACGTAAAAACGATTCACGGAAGCGCTGGAAGATATCAGGTATGATTTTGATGTCTGCCGCAGCGACGACAATCCGCGCTATGAGATCCTCCGGCGTGTCCACAGGCGTCGCATAGGAAAGTCACACGGACTGAGATCCGGCGAACGTGGAGGCCAAAGAACGGGTCCCGCGCGTCCAATCCATCTCCTTGGGTATATAATATCGAGGTATTGCTGTTGGTACATCCACTGGGCTAAACGCCCATTACCATTTGCTCGACCGTAAATCAGATGCATATCAGCGTATTCCTCTTTCACGATATTCATTGAAACAGACAATTGCTACGCGTGCTTACTACCGCAACAGCGCTAATTTACGTCGTCCGCAGCGCGTGATCCTACCCTAGCGCATGCGTTTCACGACGCTGCTTAAAAAAATTATTATGAGCGAACCCACGAACGCATTCAGCGATCAACTGACATCCACCTTTCGTCTCCTCTGGAATCAGAGCCTGCATGCGTTTTTCGCTATTTTCACCCTCTCAACGTGGTTTGCGACACCATGGTCCATTGCAATTTTTGTTCCTCTTGATGCCTACTAACAACCCTCTGAGTTTGTCGGTCCATTAACGGAACATCCTGTATATGCCTTTCTTCTCAAACTGGTGCAGTTTTCAGCAGTTAATGAAAGCTATTCTTGTCAAACATTTTGTCTCATTTCGTTGGATTAATATTTTATTTAGATATTAATTAAAAATTGCGAAAATGTTTATACCACTGTGTACGACCAATGTTTATCCATACTAGATAAAAACAAGTTTTTCTTTTTCAACCGATTTTGATACCATTTTGTAATTCTAATTAACATTATGCTCTTATCACATTACATTTCTTTCGAACTTCTTTCCATCTTTTAAAACTTACGATTAAAGTTCTATTTCCAAGTATGTAACAAACAATATGCTTCATACAGGAGAATGCAATTTTGACAGAGATATGTGTGGATGGGAAAACAAAACAGTGATGCCACCTCCTTTACAGCCTTTAGGAGAGCCGCGAAAACCATTACCACTACCTACGGGTATTCGAGCTTTCAAACCACCAACTAATCAAGAAGGACTTTCTTGGCGTCTAGCATCACTCATAAGTCGACCAGCGAATTTACAAGATCACACATTCAGAGCTTCAAGTATAAATATTTCTACTTTCTACCTCTATATGATTAATAGATATATGAACAAATATAAATAAGTGTAATTTAAGCATATAAGATACTCGAATAGTACCATATTCTTAAATACTCATTTTTTGAAAATTGTATTTAGGAGCACACAAGATAAATCACCTAGTGACATTCCAAATTCGTCTACGCACTGGAACCGATATTAAGAATATTCCATGGGTACTATAAAAAAAGTTTACCATGCAATTTCTGAAGATTGTTTGGAGGTGTCAGTTTCTTATAGCGATTTCCAGAAAATCTCAGACTTCCACTGGGAATTAATACATAATTTACATGAGCTACTTCAGAAAAAAAAATCAGTATTTCTGGACGAATTTTTCCGAAAATTTGACGTAGGCTTCATCATATAAATTCATATTTTTGACGTTTTTTGATCATTCCGTCGTTTTTATAACGGCCCTGATCTTCCGTATTTTCCCGTAATGACGTCCAGACGTCTCGTATTTGTCTTGATCAAATATGCTGGGGGAACCATATTTGATCAAGACAAATAGCATTGACACCACAAGAAATATACATTTGCGAACATCAAGCATCTTCATACAGTAAAAAAATGTAACCATGAAATCCCAATACATTTATATTGTTAACATTATTCTGTAACTTCCTCTGTTTTTTTTAAAGTTTGTATTGTAAACGAAGCTCTCTCTTATTAAACACCATTTATTTCAACTTTTGTTTCTCTCTTTGTCTCTCTCAGCTGGTTACGTCTTCTTCGATATTTTCAATCAAGTGACCGCACAAAATCCCGTTCTTCGAAGCCCGGAATTCTCTTCCAGTCAAAATGATGCTCGTTGTTTGAGTTTCTGGTATGCTCCGTTTGGTCGAGGAGAAGCTACAGCACTCAATGTCTTTCGAGTGGAAACTATGCCTGCTCCTCCCGACCCTAATGCGGAAGATGAAGAAGAAGAAGAACCGAAGCCCGCTCGACAGCTCATATGGAGGATGGCAACAAGAAAATTTGATACATCATCTCGACCTGACTGGACCTATGGACAAGTATCGGTTGCATCTTTGACTAATCATCTGGTAAGATTTCCTTGTTATAATTAAACAAGTTTCTGAATTTTACAAAGAAACGATTGAGGCTTATTGAGACAGCGGGTCATCCTTCCAAGAAATTTGTGCTCGTGTGGGATGCAGCAAACCCACAACGATGCGAATATGAAATCGGTAAGCACAAGAGGAACAAATTCAGGAAGTCAAACTAGAAATATTCACGAAAACTAGTGTGGTATTGAGCCTCGTGATGCCATCGAATCAGAGGACAGTCATCTCATGCACATGGCTATTAATTGTTCTCTTTGCAACACCAAGAACTCTAGTTTGTGCTTGTATGTGATGATGCGGATCCTTTGTCAGCACATAAAATTCAACGTCGTCTATTGCTGCCCCCCATGGTGAGAGGTGGAGATACGACTAATTTTTCCGTACGCCATAATCCTCCTTGGCTGAAATGCTGTGTAAATTCTGTTCACAGCACCACCATGGATGCATCAGAGTTAGACCGCAAAGCCGTGACAGACTGCTTGAATGAGATGGACGGCTTTTCCCCACATCAATATATCAAGGAAACAAATGTTTTTTGGATATTATTATAGGTGAACTCGGAAAGAAAATTCATCTGGTCTCTACCGGGACTGCTTGAATGTTTCATTACGCATCATCATACCGGCATGAATTCTACGATTCATTAAAAGGAATTAAAAATACTTGTATAGGGAAAAAAATGCTGTCACGACACTCTTTTCCTTAGTAGCCGAGAAGCCAACTTCAGATATATCTTTATTTTGATATGGATTCCGAACCTTCACTTATGTGAAATTTTGTTCCCATGATCCCCATCACAGCATTTTATAGTGCGAGAATTTAATTTCAGTTACGTTAATTACATACACGATTGCCGTTTTCACGAAAATAGCCACGACAGCGTCCCCGACACTGCCTTTATTCTTTTTTCCCTTCCTCTTGTACTTTTTCCTTCTCCTTCTTACCCTTTTTCTAACGCGTGGTTAGGTTAGGACAAGGTTACTATATTTATCGTCAATTCGTCAAATAGTGATCATCGAATTTGTTGCCAATCACTTGTAAGCGAAGGGGTTAATGGCCTGGTTGTTCTATAACTACTTGATTTCTTGAATATGTTCACATTGGAGGAGCGCAGGTGTCGGGGGATATGATCGAAGTATTTAAAATTTTCAACGGGATGGATCATGAGTTATTGTTACACCGTCAATCAACTGCTTCTACAAGGGGACAACAGTATCGTTTAGTAAGGGACAATTTCAGGTTGTGGTGTCACAGAGAGTTTTCCTCTAATAGGGTTGGGAATAAATGGAATAGCGTATCTCTCTTCGGGGGTAGTGAATCTTAATACAAATGGCACGTTTAAAATGATGTATGATAAACATAATGGGATAAATCGAGAAGCTATCCATACTTAGATAAGACAACCGTTATCTTTTTTATGGGCAGAGTATTATATGAAGGTTTTTAACAGCTGGCTGATGCGAAGATATCAGGAAACAGAGAAAATTCAACTGCCCTGCGGGGAATCGAACCCAAGTCCTTTCACTTTTCGGGTGAACGCATTCGACTACAGAGGCAACGAATGTCTCAATCTTTCCTTGGAGCTGGTGTGCGCTGAACAGGACCGTACATGGACGGTCGGACCTAACGCAGGGCAAAGCTCACAATAGCTGACAATGCCACTAGATGGCGACTTATTCGAGGATGATCATCCAAGGTTAGGGTATTATAAATATTATAGTACAGGGTGGGCAAAAAGTCCGTGTAGAAACTTTAAAAATTCATAAAAACCGGAGAAATAACCGAAATAAAAAACCGTTTGCAGGGTTAGCATAGCTAGGTCACGGGAATTTTTTTAAGACAGGAAAAAAATAACTCAAAAACAGCCGATAGGTGGCGCTGACGAACACAAGTCAAAGAAAAGATACTCAAATAACGAACAGAATGCCTCCAAATCGTTTATTACAGCAGTATGTGTTCCACATGACCACCACCACAGGGGATAATACGTTGCAGGCGAGTCACAAATCCAGCAACGGCAGAGTGCAGCAGGTCCACATACACGGTTTACAACGGTGAACTGATTGGGGATTAGGAGCGCAAGTTCATTTAACTGTCTCATTTGCATATTTTCACCGAAGTCGCGCATACCAGTGCCACCTATTGGCTGTTTTTGAGTTATTTTTTCCTGCTTAAAAAAATTCCCGTGACCTAGCGATGCTAACCCTGCAAACCGTTTCTTATTTCGGTTATTTTTCCGGTTTTTATTCATTTTTAAAATTTTTACGGACATTTTCGCCCACCCTGTATTAATTATTAGTTTTTCTTTTGTGATATATGCTTTATATTGGGCTGCTATATTTTGGTCATATTTAACATCCATATTTTTTTATGGGCATCTTTCTTCAGTCACCTTGTTGGGCAATTTGCCTGTTGTGACCTTTGTGTTTGTATTTGTTAATGTGTTACCGGGGTGATGTGTAACACTGTAACTCTCAGGTAAAGTACTAATAATGACTATCAGGTCTTCCAGTCGGGACGGCGCACAGTGGTCTAAATCGTGAAATTAGCCGGGAAAAAAAAGCAAAAATGAAGTTTTTCGTATCGGGAAAAGAACCACATCAGTGTGTAGAAAAATGTCTGGTGCATCTTGAGGTGTTTTGTTTATTTCGTACTATTTGTTTACCTCGGTAAGCATCGGAGGGTCAAATTAGGGTGATAATTCACTCAAATGGGATTTTCGTTGAAATGTGGTGAAAAACTTAACTTTAGTAATAACTTGGTAGTGTTTGAGTGACACTACTAAATCATTTTTGCCATTCGTTTTTAGGTTTCTTTTCTTTGTTTTCCCAGCTCTTTGTAGAATAAATTGTTTAGAAATACTAATTTTCAATTAATATTTAATATTAATTTAAAATTAATTAATATTAATTTAAAATTAATTAATATTAATTTAAAATTAATTAATATTAATTTAAAATTAATTAATATTAATTTAAAATTAATTAATATTAATTTAAAATTAATTAATATTAATTTAAAATTAATTAATATTAATTTAAAATTAATTAATATTAATTTAAAATTAATTAATTAATATTAAATTTATATTGTTTCAGAAAATTTTGCTTCTTTTCAAGTAGTTTCGAGCATAGAAAGGAATTTAAGAAAAAATTCCATCTTTGTTCCCACCGTGAAACTTCTTTTCAGATTTTTTACACGGTGTGTGTGAACGTGTTGTATGATCCATTGCCGTCCCTAGCCGCAAGGCCGTAGCAGGAGAAAATCAGCAAATGGAGGTGAAAACAAGCATTTTTGTTCAACTCTAGCACTTCGTTGAGTGAACTCTTTAGCCGAACACATAGTCAGGCGACCACGAGGTACGGGAGTGCATAATAGACTAGCGACGAAAACAATTTGTTTTGTTCTATACCTCACATACTCGAGCAGCGAGACAAAGAAGAGAAAGATGCCACTCAACGAGGTGCGTGACTTGAAAAACCCGGTATTTGTGTTCATCTCGATGTGAACGGTGCGCAGCCCAAGTCTCCTTGGGAGACAGACTGGGGACCATGTTCTGGTCTGGTGGTGGCACTCGACTTGGGGATCAGTCCTGCTTCACCCTGCCAAAGTATTGCTACTGAGCATGACTGCAACGTCGGGTTTACTCTATTTATCCTGTATATCCTTAGGGGTGGATCAGGGGATGCGACCCAGAGCAGTGTTTTTCATAAATCACTCCGGAGAGTCCAAATGATGCATTTTATTTCATAACAAAGAATAATTTAGAATTTAAATGAAGAGGGCGAGAGAGGGAGACTTAATATGAGATATATCATAAAAAACGTTCTCTTCATGTCCAACCAAAGAGTTCTTTGGCTAAGTGCTCATTGAAAAAACACTGCTGTAGAGTAGAGGTCTTTAACATTTTTCTAATTGCGAGCACTGCCTGTACCCATTATCAAAAGAAAAGCACCATTACGGCAAGTTTGGCATACGGATGCATGGAATCAGGATGATTTCAATTCTCGAATGCAATTCGTACAAGATGATGGTTTGGAACGTTAATAAAGTGCTCACAAGCAACGGGTTGAAGATGCCTACTCAAGAGAGAATGAAAATCAAATTGTCATTGTGTTAAATTTTTGTCTCTATAATTTAATATTCCGATTTTTTTCTAGCTTGAATTTGAAGGTGAGGCAACAGATGGTGGCTTCGCTCTAGACGACGTAACTTTCTACGATGGAAACTGCCAAAGTAAGAACATTACACGTTTTTTAAAGTACTGAATCACGCATTGCTTCTCAGCCTTTGACGAAGATTAAAGTAAATGTAGTAATGAAGTACAACTCGGTTCAATGCACTTCACTGCATTTAAATTTATAGTTCATAAAACGTATTTTATAAATAATATACAACATTTGCATTTACAGGGGTTGGACAAAATAATATGACCACCTGTGAAATGAGACAAAATCTTTATTAATGGGCTGTTGGCCCTCCTTTTGCATTAATTACAGCTTGTATCCGTTGTGGAATGGACAAATACAAGTCATACACAACAGTCACAGGGATATGTAGCCACTCCTCCTGCAAAAGGAAACTAATTCAGAACGTGTCTTTGGAGGTGGAAACCTACTGTGCACATTTTGGCCTGAAAAATACCCCACAAAGGTTCATTTATATTAAGATAAGGGGACCGAGCGGGCCACACGAGGTGTTGCAGTTCATCATGGTGTTCATCAAGTCAGTCTCTGACAATTCCAGCTGAATGAATGAACGCCAGGGTCTCTGCCACCGGACTTATCCCGTTGCCGAGATCTCTTCCAGTCCAGCTTCGTGGCAGAGTCTGGAACAAAGTGAATGCACCTAACAGTCTGAGTGTGTAGCTAGTGTTGTGTATGATATTTCAGTGCTGCCATCTATACTTCAAATTGTGAGTGAAGTGTAATGATTGAATATTTGTAACGTTGTAGGCCTGTTGCTCTCTGTGGCGAGACTTTTTAACGGGGAGATCGGCTCGCATTCGCGCCTTGAAGTTGGGAACCACATAAAACCAACTTCAGCCGACCACCACTGTGGGGTTCGAACCCGGATCCGTCCGGGTTATAGCGAGTCCGTCACTATAACCACTCGACCACCACAGCGGCCGACAATTCCAGCTGTGTGAACGGGCGAATTGTCTTCTTGGAACACAGGTCGAGAATCAGGGAACAAATATTGCCCCATTGGATGAAAACGGTCGGCCAGAATACTGACATAAACTGCTGCATTAACCCGCCCATCCAGGACAACAAGTGGGCCGAGACCACGGTGAGACATCGCGCCCACAGCATCACTGATCCCCCTCCATGCTTAACAGTAGGAAGGAGACAATCAATGTCATATGCTTGTGCTGGCGTTCTCCAAACGTAAACACGTCCGTTAGTCTGGAATAATGTGAACGACGATTCGTCTGACCAGATGCCATTCTCCCATTGTTGTTGTGTCAAATTCTTATGTTCGTGACACCATGTTCGTCGTTTCAAGGCATTGCATGGTGTCACCAATGGTTTTGGAATAGCCGCTCTACCGTTTATGTTTGCTGCATGCAGTTCACGGCGGATAGTTTTTGTCGATACACCTTCCTGTAGATGTGTGTTCATCTCAGATGTTATCTGGGATGCTATTGTCTTGTGCTTTCTGGCCGCAATCCTCTTCAAAACCCTTCTGTCTCTATCAGTCATCTTCGACTTTCGGCCACTGTTATGCTTGGTAGATGATGTCTTTCCCTGTTTGCTATAGGCTGTCATTACCATCGACACAGTACTTCTCCCGACACCAACAAGGGTGGCCGTTTTCATTACTGTGGCCCCGGCAAGACGGGCTCCAACAATCATGCCTCTTTCGAAATCTGTGAGGTCAGCCATAACGAAGTTTTAACGCGCCAATATCCATCGCATCCGAACGCTATCACTGCTACGACTAGACTGATGTGTGCACATTGTCGCCCATTAAGTGGAACTCTTCCCCACTAGAGGGCAGGTGTATACGACAGGTTCCCTCGAGTGTTGTTTTTTGCACAGGTGTTCACATTATTTTGTCCAACCCCTGTATATAATGTGTACATGTAATATGTGCTTTACTTTTCTTATACAGCTCGCCCTGAAAGTGCATCTGTTGCCCAGCCTGATGAAGAAGAGTGAAAACTTCGCAGAGTTATAAGCAGCTAATTAATTTGAACATCGCCATCATTTATTGTGCAATAAATGGCTCCACTATGATGAAAGCATATTTAACATTGAAATTCTCCGTTCAATTTAATAGAGCTTTTCTCTTATCACACAAATATACTGTTGCGCACTTTTAAGCTGTTGCGAACAGCTACATGTCATAAACATTTTATGTGATAAAAAAATGGTTTATTTATTTTTTTGTTACGTGTATACGAATCTTTATAATAAATGATACATATACGCTGAATCATTTCCTTAAATACACATTACGTACTTCAATATTATAAATTGCGTGCTAGAATTATAGACGTCTATGCAAAAACATAGACGTCATAATCATCATCACCATCACTGAGGGACAGGCACAGGATGATCCCCATAGAAATCAATGTTAAAATGACCGATTTCACTGCAGAAATGCTGAAATTTAGTGGGGATTTCCGCCACATATCAATAATTTTAAAAATTGAATTGAATTCTCTATTTTCGAAATATTGAGTTCTTAGAGAAACGAAGTCCAGAAAATTGAATATAAAGTAATTAGCCGGACCTATTTTTTAAGTTGGATATCCATGCAATAACATTGATTTCTACTTTTCATTTATATCTTTTTGAGTATGAAAATTGTAGTTTTTGTCCCCTTATTGCCTATTCAACTGCATCAATTAATATAGGCTAAGTTTTTAAAAAAATTGATAATGGCTCATAGATTATATTGAAATAATTCCGCAACAATTGAGATAATTGGAAAGGCAAGTAGATAACTTGAACTTTAAAAACGAATCGGAATATTTAGCACTCATCATAGGCGGAGATAGACTTAAAAGTCTGGGGGCATGGTCATTATTGCTGGGGGCATGATTCCAATTCATATTTCATGAGATCAATTCTTTTAAGAAAGTTAACCGATATGGGTGTTCCTGGCAAAATAGTCAGGACGATCCATGTCCTACTGTCAGACAGAGTCCATCATCGTGTTCGAGTTGCTGGGGCTGTGTCAGCGAGTCGCCCCGTACCAAGCGGCGTCATCCAAGGATCTGTGTTGGGTCCTATTCTATTCACCTTGTTCACTAATGACATAGCTCAAGTCGTCTCTCCCATACCCATTCTACAATTTACAGATGATAAAGCTATTCTCAACGACGGACAATACAATGGGCCTCGAGACTGCCTGCTTTCGTCTCTTCCGTTGGAGCAGCCAGAACAATCTTCCAGTAATGCATCTGCCTACTAGGTTGTCTGATAAATAAATAAATATATATATGCACATCTCAGTGAGCTATAAGTAAGCCTTCCCTTATAGCTCAGTGATGCACATATGCATTAGATCAGTCGACTCCACCTTCGCCCCCCCCCCCGTATCCCCGCCCATGGCACTCAAGAAAAAAATTTATTTCATTTCTACATTTCTTTGATTTATATTTGTTATTTCAATCTGAGCTGCCGAGGAATTCGCCATGTTGGTTGCCTTGGATACGATTTGTATGTTCCTCAAAGAAAGAGGGAATATCACGTGATCCAAAAGCCTCATTGGAATAGGTAGCGATTTTCGGCTGAAGAACAAGTATTTGTAATCATTTGTTTCTCGTATTAAAAGAAGCCTCGTTTTGTTTTTTTTTCTTTATTCAACTTCCTACATTAGATACTGTTTACATAACTTCGTAGATAAAACTGTTGCATCAAAGCCTTGGGTGCTTGAGCACCCCCAGTATTTTTTGGCATGCATCCGAGCACACCAGAATTTATTCAAAAATCAATTTTTTTTTTACAGTAAGCTCAAGCTGAGCACCAGCGCCGTCGGGTCTGAAATACTTCCGACGCCCTTGAATTTAATTGCCTCCACAAACTGAGCTTTTGGAATCTAGCACCATGCATAAACCAGCGGCACGGAATGAAACATGTATCAAATAAAAAAATTAGAAACTAATTCTAAAGCGTAATTTCTTCTCGAAAAAGAACTATTGGGCATTGTGTGATGGACAAATAACTATACAGGGTTAGTAAGGAAACCCGCATTTTTCTGGCGAACCGTTGATCCTAAGCCCCGTTTACATGTGCAATAAAATATCCCGGGAAGTTCCCGGTAACAGGGATTTTCGCTACAACCCGTTTACATGTCATTTTTTATGCCGATATTCGCCCCCTCTTTTCGGAAGTCGTCACTGGTCACGTGGGGTGAACGGGTGGTTGGCTCAAGATGGCCGACGAAGGAGCTAACAGCAATTTTCGCGGCACAAAGGATTATTACTCTTTAACCAGCTTTGGGTCGAAGTCACCCACCATTATTCCGCAACAAAGATGGGATTCTTTTGATGTATCTCCGTCCCACCTTTCTTCCCCATGAGGAAAAAGTTGCCTTGCAGGTTATCACTGAAGTTCCCCCCCCCCCAATCTTGCACATGTAAACGGCTTTACAGGCATACTTTCAATTAGAAAAAAAACATCTAAATAACGCGTAGACCTCAGATACGTCATTCATACGTATTTCAAAGGTTTGTATAGTTATTCAAATATAAAAATCAACTTTTATACGAACACCCTGTCCTCAAAAACCAAATTAGGAAGTTGCCCTGTCTCTTGAGGGAAACAAAAAAAAATTCACTTTTCTAAGTGCAATATTCGTTGAGATATTTTTTTGGATTCGAATACCGGAGAAAAGTTGGGAAAGAACACCAAGAGCTTATCCGTTGGTTTATGCTGTTCTTTAAAAATTTTCCTCCGTTTTTCGAATCCGAATATAACAGTGAATATTGCTCTTAGAAACGTGTCTAAGAAGCTTCCGCATACGACCAACACCAGCTAGAGCAGAGCTGCTTTTCTGGTGTTGATGCGACTCGGTGGATCCCTATGCACTGTTGTGGTAAAGAGTGGTTGGAATGAACCCTCTCATATTAGTTTTCTGGTGATTACTAAACCACGGAACCTTTTATTTGGGGCCGTTCAAGTATTACGTCAGCAAATTTTGACCCCCTCCCCCCTTTCAGCAAAAGTCAGCAAAACTCTGACTCTCCCCCTCCCCCCCACTGTCAGCAAAATTTCGTCAGCTCTGCCCCCTAATTTCTAACGCATATTGGTGGGATCAGAGATGTACGCGGGGGTGGGGCAAACGATCAAAAATTTATTATTTTAATGCAAAAAGTATTTAAAAAAATTTAAAATGTCGAAGGAAAATATATCTTTATATGCTATTATAGTCAATTTTTCTGTCAATTTCAATGCTATTTGAAGGCTAAGAACTCAAATTTTTTTTTTAAGAAATTCATTGTGACCCACCCACCAAGCCATATATGGTAAACCCTTGGCCCGCGGACCAAATGCGGTCCTGGGGGTTACTGTGTCGCCCCTCAAACCTAATTTTGTAAAAATGAATTAAGCGACACATTTACAGATCGCTCAAGTCCGCCGTGGCACAATTCCAGATCATTTAAGTGATCCGTGGTCCATTGAGATCCCTTGAGAGTGACATGTGGCACAGTCTTAGAGCACTGGTGCGGCTCCCAGTGCGGTTCTACATCACTCAAGTTACCTGTAGCACATTCCAAACTACTTAAGTGATCTGCAACATAATCACGGATCACTTGTATGACGCGAGGCACAGGTCCAGAGCACTTAAGCTGCCCGCGAAACATTTACATGGACGGAGATAAGAGGGGGGCAGCTCCCCTTCCCCCCCCCCCAGCGTCAATGACTGAGCTGACAGGTCTAATGCATAGGCATATGCAGTCGAGTACACTTATAAGATACTCCAGATATAACATACACCGTGGATCTAACATACGGTTTCGTAATCCCCGAGTTTTGTTCCATTCACTTCAATACATTTTCCCCTCTATTATTACATGTCTCGCTTTCAACACACAATGTGGTTATAACATACGGAAAAGACTCCCTTAACCTAAAAAATGATTCGGATATAACGTACTGCATCGGAAAAAAAGCCAAACAAAAACACACACATAGATAAAAATATAGTAAAAACACAAGAACAAAATGTGCATTTTTATGGGCGATATATCTATATATATAAAATTGATTTTCTGTCTGTCTGTGTGTGTGTATGTTCTCTATACAAATCTACAATTTTAGATCGATCGTCGCCAAATTTTGCATATATACCAAATGGGACCCGACTTGAACGATAGGCTACTTTAAAATTTCGTCAGCCCAGGGCAAATGCCCCAAATGGGCAAAAAACTGTCCGGCAACAATGGTTTTTGGGCCTCAACAATCACTTTCCGAACGTTTACTTTGGTTACCGTGGTTCCCTAGCAATGCGTTTCAGACGTGTATATGCCTTTACAACGGTTTGTCACTTCTTTAATCCTGTTAGTATATGTATTATAGTTTATGCCTTTATAATGGTTTGCCACATTTTCAATATACTCTCAGTAATGAGGCTTTTTGAATAGACGTCATAATCATCATCAGCATCGCTTTGAGAGTCAGGGAAAGGGCGATCCTCATAGAAATCAGTGCTAAAATTGTCGATTTTACTGTAGAAATGCGGAAATTAGTGGGATTTTCCGCCCCATCAATAATTTTAAAAATTGTATTGAATTCTCGATTGTTGAAATATTCAGTTCGCTTAGAGATATACGAAGCCCAGGAGATTAAATACGAAGTAATTAGCCAAACCTATACTTTTGAGTTGGATATTCGAGCAATATCATTGATTTCATTTATATCTTCTCAAGTATGAAAATTAATGTCTCCATATTGTCTCTTTTGATATTTATTTGCATAAATTCATGTGGGTTAGGATATTTTAAAATTAGTTATGAGCCCGTGAAAAGTGCATCGAAAAAATTCCACAGCTTTAACTAAGGATTTTTGGAAGCTGGAACAGACAGATGGCTAACTTGAAGTTCAGGGGGGGGGGGGGTCGAAATACCTAGCGCCCCTTAAAAAAAGAAAAATATATATTCATTTCTACGTTTCTGTGTAAATCTAGATTTGTTTATTTCATGAATCGCGCAGGTCGCCATATTGGTTAACTTGGACACGGTTTGTATGTCCCTCAAGAAAAAGAGAGGGAGATATCACGTGATCCAAAAAAAGCCTCATTGAAGAAAACCCGGGCAGCGCCGGGTATTATAGCTAGTATATATATATACTTCGTGTCCTAGAGCAGTGGCTCCCAAACTTTTTGTCTCGACCCCTATACATAGTGACCATGCGTCCCGGTTTCCGGGATATTTTCGATTTATGGTTAGTAATGTCTAATATGCTGTATCAAAGCATTTTTCGGAACGCCTTTTTTTTCTTGGTTCCAATTTGCGCAACTAGTGATAAATGAAATCAAATTATTTTTCATTATTTAGTTAGCAGTTCTGTTTTATTATGAAATTGGAAGTGTAGGGAGGTGTAGGTTCCTTGATTTTGATATACAGTATGATTCAGAAAGAATCATCTAATTTTAAAAATGATTCTTCTCTTGAAATCAACCGTATTATTCATAGTACGTAGACGTTTCCCCCTTCATATTAGCATGTTACTTATCATTGATTTTTCAATTTCGAAAAATCTATGCAGGGTGTTTTGTTAATGGACCGACAAACTCAGAGGTTTGTTAGTAGGCATCAAGAGGAACAAAAATTACGATGGAACATGGTGTGGCAAACCACGTTGAGAGGGTGAAAATCACAAAAAACGCATGCAGGCTCTGAGTCCAGAGGAGACGAAAGGTGGATTTCAGTTGATCGCCGAATGCGTTCGTGGGTTCGCTCATCATATCTGACGTAAGCAGCGTCGCGAAACGCATGCGTTGGGGTAGGATCACGCGCTGCGGACGACGTAAATTAGCACTATTGCGGTAATTTGCGTAATCACCTCAATGTTACATACGCAAGGAGATGGATTGGACACGCGGGACCCGTTCTTTGGCCTCCACGTTCGCCGGATCTCAGTCCGTGTGACTTTCCTATGCGACGCCTGTGGACACGCAGGAGGATGTCATAGCGCGGATTGTCGTCGCTGCGGCAGACATCAAAATCATACCTGATATCTTCCAGTGCTTTCGTGAATCGTTTTTACGTCGTTGTAGACTGTGCAATGACGTCAGCGGCCGCCACTTCCACCAACTCTTATAATAAGTAATCAAATAAATCTTTTTGTCGTTCCAGCGTATCGTCGAAACCTGCATGCGTTTTTCGCGATTTTCACCCTCTCAACGTGATTTGCGACACCATGTTCCATTGCAATTTTTGTTCCTCTTGATATCTACTAACAACCCTTTGAGTTTGTCGGTCCATTAACAGAACACCCTGTATATATCAAATTGATTTTCTGTGTGTGTGTATATATATCTGTGTATTCTCTATACAAATCTACAATTTTAGATCGATCGTCGAAAAGTTTTGCATATACAGTGGAACTTCGGTTAACGAGCTTAATTCGTTCCGTGAACGTGCTCGTTATCCGAATAGCTCATTATGCGAATCAAACTTCCCCATAGGAAATAATGGAAACTCGGATAATTCGTTCTACAGTTGATCATTCACATAAAAATGACTAACAAACACGGCATTCAATCAATAATTAAATACATTAATAATTATACATAATGCAATAAAATATACGTAATACAAACAACACTGTAAATAAACGTACAATACGCGAAAACGTTTACAAATTAATTTACTCTAAACGAAGAGAGAGGGAGGAGGACTATCACGTTTATATATATATAGGACGATTTTACAGAATACTTGTTGTTTGCACACTTATTCTTTTTGTGTTACTTTCAAAAAGAACCTTAGCCAATGACACTTGCTTTTGCCTGTTTTTTAGGATTTCTGGGAAATGGGAAATTGCAATGTTCGTTGGAGATATTGCACATTGCTACACACACACCTTTATTTGGGAAGTTCTTTTCTACCGAGTTTTGCACAGATTCCACGTTCTATACATCTCCATAATCTCATTTTATGTGAGGGACTCCTCCTTACTTCTCTCTTCCTCGGACGAGATACCGTCCATGAACTCTTGCTGCCGCGTGCAAAAGAGATCCATAACTTCATCTACCGTCAACTTCTAGACATTTTTCACCAATAGTTCTTGAATGTCATCTTCATGCACCTCCAGTGCTTGGTGTTCCCCAAGCACAAAATATCTTCCACAAGTAGTGGCTCTTGTTCATGAGCTAGCACCCTTATATATATATAAAATCACGTTCAATAATACAATCAACCCACAATTTTTTTTCCAAGCAGAAATTTTAAAAAAGAACTTCAGGTGCTCATACGCATCGCTCTGTTATGTGTTACATTTCTAGTTTCGTATCCTACATATTCACACTCGCACGCGTGTTAATTTTCCGACTGAGGCACGCTTACCGGAGACCGTAGGGGCAAATATTACCCTAAATCCCATAACACGTGCATTGCAGTACGCAAAGGGGGTGTTTTGGGGTTCTGATCCCCCCCCCCAGCCAAGATTATAGTGTTATTTTGCAGGAAAAAAAAGTAATCCCCCCCCCCCCAGAAAGAAAAAAATCTGAAACACCACCCTCGAGAAAATTCTGCGTACGCCCATGAACGCGTGTGTGGGCGAAAGCAAAAAACCATCAGCTCCGTTGTGATAACGTGAAAATAAATTTTAAAAAACGCAAAATTTTTTTTGTTCGTAATGCGAACAATCGCTCGTTAACAGAGTCAACATTTGTTCAAAATCTTTGCGCGTTAATCGAACCGCTCGTTAACCGAAGTTCCACTGTATACCAAACAGGGCCCGGATCGAAAGATAGGATACTTTAAAAGTTCGTCAGAGCAGGGCAAACGCCTGAAATGGGCGAAAAACAGCCGAGCAACAATGTTTTCTGGGCCTCAACAATCACTTTCGGAATGTTTACTTTGGTTACCGTGGTTCCCTAGCAATGCGAAAAGTAACTTCCAATTACAAAAATTTGTTTCAAAAACTGTCGCACATCACCTCCGAAGCACAGTTAAGACAAATATTGTAGAAGTCCCTTTACGCAAATTTCATTTATTCCTTTCTGTTGCATAACAGTCATAATTTTAAAAAAAATTTACATTTTTATATTGAACTTTTGTTTTTGAATATGTAACATAGCTTTGCTGACGCTCGCCTGACCTTGTATAATAATAATGCATATGTTGTCTTTATTTTGAGCTTGTTATGCTTATCCAATGCTATGCATGTGTATAATGGTATTTATATTTATAATAAGTAATTTCTTTTGACTAAACAATTTAAGTTTTTCTACTTGCAGACGTTTTCGGTTCCGCCGTGTCACGAACTATTCTAGTGAGAAAGGAAACCTTTTCCAAGGTTGCTGCTTGTGTGTGGAACGCCGATGTCGATAGGGGTTGCGTGTGTGTTACGCCTCATTTGCATGTTCAGTGATTCAGGAGCTGTATGTAATAACGACTGTGCTTCAAAAAAAGTCACTTCAGTCTCAACCAGTAATAAAGTCGCAGGTCGACGCTCCCGCTATGGAGCCTTCTATCTGTTGCTATGCTTCAAGAGCACCTAGTGCTCACGAGTAAAAACCATTGATGTTCGTTCTCGGTCTCACTACCTTCTCAAGTCCTACCGATTCCGATCCTGTTTGGATGATCGCCGAACTACATGCGTGACTTTACCGACAGCCACGATCGGATGCCGCTTCCTCCTGACCACCTCGGACTGATCGTTAACTCCATGCGTGACTCTCCTGATTACCATAGTCCAGCGGTTCTCAATCTTTTTTGACTCGCGGAGCCCTTTTAAGTAAAAAAAAATTCTATGGCGGAGCCCCGTAGGCCAATTTTTTAATTATTCATCAAAGTTATTGATTCATTTTTTGCTAAATTTTACTGTTTTTTTATTTTCCTTGAGCGGCCGCGGAGCCCCTGGGGAGTGCACAAGGAGTACCGGTTGAGAACCACTGCTACAGTCGAATGTAACCACTTCCTTCTCGACACCCTCGGCCGATCCTACTGTGTGTGACCCCACCGACTTTCGAAGTCGGCGGTACCGCTTCATCGTTCATGTTCGCCGATCGTTGATCCTTCGTATATAAGGGGCCATTCAAGTATTACGTAAGCAGATTTTCAGCCATTTTTGACCCCCCCCCCTTGTCAGCAAAACACTGACCCCTTCCCTCGTCAGTAGCTTAGAATATTTCATATTTTCAAGAAAGGGTGGTTGATGACGTAATCAACCTTCAAAACCCCCCCTTGTCATCAAATCCGAAACCTCCTCCCCCCCCCCCTCGATGCTGACGTAATACTTGAATGACCCCTAACTCTTCTGACGTCCATTTCTGTGCCGTTTCGATTTAAGATGGACTTCGAGACAACGACTTGGACTTCATCAAGAAAGAAGTTATCCTGATTGACTTTCGGGGACTGATAAGTATAGCTTGAAACTTCCAGTTCATGAATGGGTTTCCTTGATTAATGTATATCTTGGTTTGGAATCGTTGTAATAAATAGTTTGTTTCGAAACTGTTGTGTTTATTGGCAGTCAAAGACAAACGTTGCAGATAAAATTGGGGGCTCGAGCGCATGGGCGGAGGGTGTAGGTAGATTGCGCCGAAGATAAACCGTTTATAGGTCGATTGCGCTCACCCCGATTTCCAGACTCGGCGCAATCGACATGTTGGGGGGATACAAACACTCCCATTTTCGGCGCAATCGACCGAGCCCCTGGGCGGATATGTGGGGGGATTGCCCCCCCCCCCCGCGTCAAAGGTGGAGTCGATTGATCTAATGTATATATGAATTGACATCATCGTGTCCCCCCCCCCCAGACTTCCAAGTCTATCTCCGCCTATGCTCGACCGGGATCAATCCGAAAAATTTTCGATCTAAAAAAAAAAAAAGCCTTATCTGCTTATGTCATTTGATTACGAACCTACAATATCAGGTGTTTTCCTTAACTAAGACAGGACTACACCATTCAGTACTCGCAGGCTCGATATCGTTTTTAACATTTCCTTCACCTCCGATTCGACAATTTCGTGTTTCCATAAAGGAAGTTTGAAAGGAGCTTTAAAACAAGGAGATCCTAGTCAAAATTTTATGTTCACTTATATTCGTCCGACCTGGAACATCCCTAAACAAGTCAGGAAATTCTTCAAGAACAGTTTGAAACATTTTTTCCTGTTCGAAGGCTTCAGCTCTGTTAATAAAGTCATATTTTTTCCCACTGAACTTTGCCTTTATAAACTCTCAAACCTCCCTCTAACTGGCAATTCTTAAAATTAACTATAAATTCAGTTTCAACAAATCGGTCCCAATTAAAAAAACTAATGGTAAGGAACGGACCAGATTATCTCCTGTTCAATCTCAACATGTCTGATTTCAATTTTTAACAACCAAGTCCCTACAGGCCTTCTAGCAGTCCGTAAGTCCGAAAAAAAGTATTTTCGTATATATATATATCCATGGCCTTAAAATAGCTCCTTCCTGAACCAAATCGGCGACTTCTTCGTTGATGATAGAAATATCAGCACCAGTATCAATGATACCCGTGACACCGAGTTCAGTTAGTTTTACAGTGGGATGAAAAAAGCTTAATTTTTGGGGGGATTTTTACCTTTGGACGCGTATATATCCACATCTTCCACGTCCACATTCTCGTTTTCCCGAGAAAACAGCACGTACTTGATTTCTAGAACAAAAACGTTTAACATGACCTACTCCATTACACTGATAACAACGTCGTTGAGGTAACGGAGATTCAGTTAATCGTCCAGAAAGGCTTTGAGGTACACGAGAAAAGTCGATTGTTGAAACCTATTCGATATAAATTCCTGTAAACTCAAATACAATTCCTGAACGGTTGCCGGTCACCTGACCTCCAAAAAATCACGTGCCATTAACGGGACTTGCCGTTTAATTAATTCAATAATAGCACAATCTGACACACTTGGATCATAACTCCAGTTTTCAACAAAAACTCTTAAAGATTTCTATAAATAAATGTTCTCGAAAACAATTCTCTAGCCAAATCGACCTTTGATCTATATTCATCAAATGTATACAACATTAAATTTTGACCACAGGATCTCCTAGTTTCTAAGCTCCTTTCAAACTTCCTTTATGGAAACAAGAAATTGTCGAATCGGAGGTGAAGGAAATGTGTTAAAAAAACGATATCGAGCCTGCGAGTACCAATTGGTGTAGTCCTGTCTTCTTAGTAATTAAGAAGCGTCTTCAAAGTATAGTTTGAAATTTCCAGTTCATGAAAGGCTTTCCTTGGTTGATGCATATCTTAGTTTGTAATTGTTGAAATAAATATTTTTTTTTTGAAACTTGTGTTCATTGACAGTGAAAGACATACATTGCAAATATTAACACTCCACAATCTTCAGGCTTTTTAGAGCAGAAAAACAGTTCAGACTTGTATCAGGACAGATTTGTTGCACGACTTAAAACACTCTTTATTAAAAGGCAATCATTTCAAGAGTTGAATGATATTACCGGGTATACAAATGGATATGCAGCATCAGATTTCTGCAATTTCTATATAGTTAATTGAGACAAACATTTTAATGTGTAACAGGAGAAAAAAGGGGAGGGGTCTTTGAATAAAAAATAGTCTATAGGTTATCATAGAGCTCCTTGAAATCACAGGTGACTCATCCACCATCTTGGAGAGAAGTATAGCCTTCCTATCCTCCTGCTTTGTTTTAATGACTAGAAGTTGGATGGAGGACTATGAGTCTGCTCCTCTTTCTAGGCACCTTGGATTACATTGTCAGAATTAGACTGTGTGTGACGCTCTATTCAGAGACCCTCCCCATGTTACCCATCAAAATGCTCAACTCCAACTCTATCAGAATCCGCATAATTCTGGCATGGCGTACACATTGTGACACCTCATATTATATACCTAAATGCTAGTCTGGAAAATGTCTAGCAGTTTTAGAGTTTCATAAAGAGTACATTTCAGAGCTTAATCAATTACGCCAATTGGTACTCATTATGTGCCAACTTTGCTATCTTGAGAACCAAAGTTTCTTTCAATATTTAGGAATAAAATATCATTTTAATAATTTGAAAAGAAATAATATACAGTGAAACCTTGCTATGACGATACTCAATATAACGATAAATCCCTCTACAAGGATATTTTTTCAATTTTTATTTGGAATATTTATACTCTTATGTTGAATACTTCTCAATATAATTTAATGATCCCTCTACAACAATATTTTTTCTTGGTCCGCAGAGTATCATTCTATCGAGGTTTCACTGTGATAAATAAAACAGCAACCCCCCCCCCCACAAAATATATATATATAAAATTAATACTTCATAGAAATATTGGTGTTGATCATAAATTGCATTATTTACTTCAATAAAATTCCATATTTAGCAAGAAATAAATACACATCACGAGAAAAGATGGATGATTACAACAATTCATGAGATGGCATGATGCATTGTGAACACATATGAAGTATATTACACTCACTCAATGACTTAACTTTAAAGTAACACAGTATTTGAATGTTTTCAGTATTGTACTATAGGCTGGAAAAGCTCAGCAGAAACATAATTAAAATAAAACTCAACAGATAAATAGAATTCGACAGCTTGCCATCTATTAAATATATAATCAGTACAAATATTTGCCAATGCAACTCCACTCAACAAATTATTTTGAAGATGTTCAACATTCCCCTTAGGTATCAGCCATGACTTCCAGAGCTGAACACATTAATTCTGCATTAATCCCTGGAATAATGTTTCTAAAAGTGTGCATCGTGGCTTCTAGGGGCATCAGGGCAAGCTGGAGATATTGATTTGTATGCCTATTTATGCATTGAAGTGGTTCTTTTATACGTGAAAATGTCTATTAAACTATTCTGGGGAACCACAGATGAATCATGAATTGGGCAAGGCTGCGGGTGAGAAAAGTTTGAGAAACACTGCCCTAAAACATGCATCTGGACACTGTCTTTCATATGCAGCAGGGTTGAGGGTTGTTCACTTGCGATTAGAAAGTTTTGTAGAAAACCAAGGAAGACACATTGAACATCTGTAGAATTATTTCTCAAGCGACAGCTCCACTTATCTTTGAATTTTTGTACTATTTCATAAATATAATCGATAATTGCATCATCTGATGTCCAAATTTTGTGTCATTTGGAGCAGTAGAACGTCCCCCTATAACCCTCCACATTTGAGAAGTTTAGTTTGTTATACATATAAATATATTAACACTTTTTTTTCCATCTCAAAAAAAGGTCCCATCTATAATAAAAATTAATGCGTTTTTTAACTCTATGGGGCCGTTCAAGTATTACGTAAGCAAATTTTTAGCCATTTTTGACCCCCCCTTGTCAGCAAAACGCTGAGTCCCTCCCCCCCCCCCCATTGTCAGAAAAATTTCGTCATCAGCTCTGCCCCTCTGAATCCAACTCATATTTTCATAGAGTGTGGTTGATGAAGTAAGCATTATCCAAAACCCCCTCCCCCCCTGTCATCAAAAGTCAGCAAATCGGAAACCCCCTTCCCCCCCATCGATGATGGCGTAATACTTGAATGGCCCCTATCAAAAATTTTAATAAATAAGTGTTGAAAAAAAAATAACACTTTTATTTCAAATGATTATGACTTAGCCCTAGTAATTTATTTTTAGTAATTCTTAATTGATTATTTTGCATTTTTTCAATCCAGATATACTCTTCCACTGTGAGAAAACACTTGTGATAGTTAAGTAGTGATGATATGAAGAACATAAAAAAAATAATAACTTCTGTTAAACACAATTTCTTCATATACAGTTGTACACCAAAAATCAAAACATACTAAAAAGAACAAGTTAGAAGTTATGAGTACTTGAAGACTTTTTGTACTAAGCATATGTAAAATGTTTCGTGTGACACACCAAAATGTTTTTTCAATTTAATATATATCCATAAAAAAAGTACAAAATTTAACAAACATTTGAGTCAGAGGTTTCTAAACAATTTAAAGCATTACCACACAGACATGTTGTGTTTTTGATTATGATCTAGTAAAAGGCATGGTGGAATTATAAAAATTAAGTAGTTAGTTCCCTCTAGCTGTGAAAGCTCTGTCAATGTGAAAATATTTTGCAATATGAAGCAGAGCAGAGTACTTTTTGAGTACTCAAGGTACTTTTAGTACTATATGACCTCAATTATGAATTATGATGTTGATTAAAAGTTGAAAACCTCTATCTCAAATGATCAATATATACATACATATTTTAAACCTTTCAATTGTTTTTTGACTTCCGGACTTCTGACATATTGGCATTTGCTCTAGATTTTCTGTTTCTTTTTTTATTTTCTGACTCAATATGTTTTGCTAATTTCCAAGATAAAATTGCATTTGCAAAAAAGAATGGTGAAAGAGCAAGAAGAACATAAAATATGAATTCCCATGGGCTTGTGGCAGCCCATTTTACTATGTCATCCAACCATTCTTTCCAAGATGACATTCTGATACTAGATCAGTCTGAAAAAACAAAAAATATCATAATTTTTAAAAAATCTGAACAGAACAAAGTAAAACAAATTGAAGTCAAAATATTAAAGTACTGGTTAAAACCACTTAGTATGCAAGAATGCTTGATGACGATAATATATGATTAGAGTGACCATATAAATGGTATTTTATGAGACATCCTCATATTTTCATATATTTTTAGCCATTAGAGATGAGACAAATATTCAACTGCTATTTGGCCCTTATGCAGAATATTTGGTTCGGCCGAATATCTGTGTAAATCTAAGCACAACAAACTAATTTTAAAAAACTAAATTAATTGGAATTTTTCCCATAAATCTAAAATTTATGCTGATTATATTTTATGGTGTGGTGTATATCTTTTTCTGTGAAAAAGGTAATATCATGGTGAATTTCTTAGGACGAAATAAACAGGTAACTGAAAATAAAATCAAACTGCAATAAAAGGTGGAAGTGAGCATGAATTATACAAGTTCACTTACTAAAGGATGTACCTAGACAAAATATGTATTGAGCTGCTAAAAAGGGGCAAAGAATATCTAGAGAGAAAAAATAAGAAAATAAGTCATAATTTTTTTTAGAATGGGGGTGATTCCCCACCCCCCCCCCCCATTTAAAAAAATTGTGTGATTGGCATAGGTCAGTGGGCAGGGTTGAACATTCGTGCCCCCATTCACTATCCAAGAAATTCACCCTCCCCCCCCCCCCCATCCTGTTCGAGAAGTATGTATCTGCTTGTGTCAATCCCGACTATGAACGAGAAGGAATTCATAAATTTAACCCTCTAGACACAAGCAATGTGAATATCGCTTTTCATGTAGTCTATAAAATTTTGCAAGGTAAGGTATAATCGCAGTCTATAGAGTATCCTGCAAGTGCTAGCATGGCCTTTATCTGATCAACCGTCTGTCATAGAGGTACAATTCCAATTTAAAAATGCTCAACAGCCATTCAAAAATTACCCTGTACTAGTTTTGCGAGTGAAAATACAGTGTGTAACAAAATAAAAAATCTAAATTTTTATGCAGCCCCTCTGTGCTCTAACTTCCAATTAGAAAGTTCTTGTCCTGTCTCTCCTGATACCAAAAAAAATTTCATGTTTCTAAGTGCAATATTCACAGAGACATTCAAATAAAAAAAACAGAGGAAATTTGGGAAAGAACAGCATGCTAAATGTCGGTAAAATGGTTTTTCTGCATTTAATGCCTGTTCTTTCCCAAATTTCCTCTGTTTTTTGAATTTGAATCTCTCTGTGAATATTGCAGTGGCATCAGGAGAGATAAGGCAACAACTTTGTAATTCGAAGTTAGAGCATAGGGGAACCATATAAAAATTTTGATTTTTTTTGTTGCACATTGTATTTTCCTTCTAAAAACTGGTACAGGGTAATTTTTGAATGGCTGTTCAGCGTTATTTAAATTGGAATCATACCTCTACAATGGACGGTTGATAAGATAAAGACAGTGCCACTTATGGGACACCCTGTATATACATAGCAGATAAAAAATTCTCCATGGTTTTGTACTGAAAAATTCAAAAACCGCCCTTAGCTGTATAGTCAACTGTTGCTGGAGTTTGCAATTATAATAAGAAAAGAAAACTGAAAACTAAATGGCGCAGAAATGATGGCTTTCAGCTACAAAACAATTATTTACTACAAAACTCATTAAAATTTAGTCAAATAACTCTCGCTAGAGCCTGTTGATTGGCAAAATTACTGGATGAGGTGACATACAATATGATGCTCAAAATTTCACTCCAATGACCAAGAGAAAGGACACAAATATGGGGCGAGCCACCAGTATAATTGAAACCAATAACTCCAGTATATCGTCAAGAGGGCATGCTTTCTTTCAACTTTACCATCATAATCATGCATTCGTCTTTTGCCACTGGGACTGCAAACTTTAGAGGGCAGCATATTTTGGAGAGGGGGAAAAAGTTAGGCTATAAAATCATCAAAGTTTACAGTGGAGGGACAGAAAATCATGTTTTTTTTGTCTCCCACAAAAATCTTAGTTGCGGCTCAGCTTGCCACAGACAGGTCCTGTTCCTCATAAGTTTGGACCCTGGGCACACAAAAATTCAGAAGAGAGCCCCCTTATTTCTATATAACATTCTTTGAAGCATAGTTACAGAGTATCATGATTTGATTTATTGCATAACAATTATATATAATTACTATAACAAATTCTGAAGTATGCAATAGTTTTTGCTTATTTTGCACCCTCATGAATTCAAAAAATCAACAAGATGAGAAAATAGTAATATTCTACAAAAAAGGGGGGGGGGAAGGCGAAAATATGAAATACAGCAAATTTTGGGGGCCCTAAACATTTGTGGGCCCTTGGGCTATGTTTGCCCATGCTAGAAACAAGTATTGGCCACAGACATATATAAATAATACAAATACAAATACCACGCCACAACAGGCAAATTGCCCAACAAGGTGGCTGACTTAAGAACATCATGGATCCCGAGCCACTTTTTGGAGGCCCTACCTACTACTGCTACACCACACATGCACCCCGCCCACCCCCCGCGGAACCCCCAACGAATCGGTACATGCGGGAATGCGAGTGTACGTGTAGTGAAACCTGACGTGAAGTTTTTTGTTTCTCTGTAATGCTTGTTATGTGTAGTGATGGCTCTTGTTTATAATTTTCAATAACATAGAGGACAAAATCGCATTCGCTTGAACAGGCTATACTTTCCGATTGTAGATCTGATTTCATACTGAAAAATGTTGGACCAGGAATTCTCAACCACAGCAAGGCTGGTGAGTTTTCCTACTATATTTGGTGAGGAGATTTCCCACGCATGGTATGGCTCTGTGTATTTTGGACTAGACAAAAATCCAACCGGGCCTGCCGATCCACACCAATTCATTTCAGTTAGATCGAAGGGGAGCCATTTGGCCAATTCAATTGCTCGTGTGTAGGCGATTTTAAGACTGAGCCTTGGCCAGATGACTCAACATCATGTATTTTAGATTCTACGAAAATCAAACCGGTGATGCCGATCCACACCAATCCATTTAATTTTCTCACCCACACATGATGAGTCTTGGATCTGTTCTGGGCCATTTGGTTGATTTGATTGCTTGTGTGTGTCCACCTTATTGGTGGAGGGGATTGAAAAACTATGTTTGCTCCCAACTGAAACACCATGCTGAAAACACCATTTATGATCCTCCTGAAAAAATGACTCAGATTCCTAATTACAGTCCTGATGAGAAACCACAGTTTTGGTAGATCAAATGGTTGAGATATACAGTCTTTCATATCACCCAGAACAAAATATAATTATGAAGGGGATTGTGTGTGTGGGAGAATATTCTCCCTCACACACAAAGTTTTTTCCTTCAAATTTTCTATTTACCTGTTGGCTAGTCTTCGGTAAATCAGTGTCAACTCCTAAGGAGAATAAAAGTAAGCATAGCTTCATATAAATCAAAAATACTTTATACTGAACTGTAAGATGAAATTGAAAATAATACAAGGAACAAAAATTCATTATTAAATGTAAAAGAAATGAAAGATGTAAATATTCAACTCCTCACCCACAGTCTTAGGTTAATTATAATCAATGTTACAAGATCACAGTGGGAAATATTTTTTAGATATTATTAAATATTCTTATAATCATTAATAGAGTCATATATAATATAGCAATAGTTTAATGTGTGAACAGAGTGTATGAAATAACCATTTACATACACAAGCATAACTACACAAGAACCAACAGTTAAAAACCCATCCTATATAGCTTCATACAAACATCCATGTGTAAAACAGGAAACCCGGATCAACACAACAGGAAATTTTTTTTTCATGTTCTGTTTTCAAATGTTATTTTTTTACTATTCATATATTTCAGCTATTTTTTTTCATATCTTTTTTATATTTTACCCCCCCCCTTTCTTCTTCCTTTATTTTTTTCTAGACACCTTGGTAGACTATTTACCTATTGTGACTTCAGATTTTGTACAGTAGATGCTCATTATAATGACCATTATGTCAAGTCCCAATTATTTTTCCTATTTCTGCAGTGTTATTGTTCATCCAACATAATGACCAGTAAATATCACTCAATCCATTACAATGACTGAACTCAGCTCACCTCCCCTTTTTTTGCAAAGAAATGGGAAAGTCTATCATTGAGTGTGTTTGACCTAGACCTTTGATGCTTGGAGAAGAAAAGATAAAGCGTTGTAACTTCTATGAAAAACTCTGTGGTTAAGTAGCTGCCTCACTGAAAACAGGACTAGCGAATCGACTGGATAATGATTATGTTTTGTTTTCTCGCATTGTGGCTCACTCTGGCTTCTCATGTGGTTGATTTTTTGCAATTTCACTTAATTTCTTGACATGGGCAGAGATAGAGGGGCATGGGAGGGCATCGTCCCCCCACCCCAGCGTCAAAGGTAGAGTAGACTGATCTAATGTATATATGTATATATGAATTGACATCATCATCGTGTCCCAACAGCAATAATGACCGTGTTTCCCCCCCCCCAGACTTCCAAGTCTATCTCTGCCTATATTTCTCGATAGAAGAATATACAGATAAGTGAAGGTTTTTAACAGCTGGATGATGCGAAGATATAGTTTATCTTAGAGAGAAAATTCAACTGCCTATGCGGAGAATCAAACCGATCACTAGACTACAAAGGCAACAAATATCTCTCTTTCCTCGGAGCTCTTGTGCACTGAATGGGATCATACATGGACTGTTGGACCTAATTCAGGCCAAAGCTCACAATTGCTGACACTGCCACCAGAAGTGAACTTATGTTTTCATTCTGAAAATTATACATGCAACATGGCTGTCTTAAATACACAGAGCACTATATCTTTATAGAACTCAAATTGAAAGTTTTGATAGAAGTTGACAAGAAATTAATGTCAAAAGCTAAAAAAGCTGAATCATTGAATATTCTAAAAGGTACATTGTTCCCCATAATTAAAAACCATGATTCAATTATGAAAAAAGAAGAGTTGGGGTTTCCTTCTTCACATAGTTGATCACAGAATGGAAATTACAACAGTTCAAAAAAGCGGAAAAGCTGAATTTTATGACATTTTTGAAAACGTTCAATATGAAGACCTCCCGATATAACTTCGGCTTTCTGTGAGACGAAGGGGGTCGTTATAATGAGAGGCGACTATATTTGAAGCACAAACAAATGGAAACAACCAGAAGCAGATTTATGATTTTGCCACCCTCCTCCCATTTTATTCCAATTTTCTTGACCATCCATTCCCAAAATACACAGAGCACTATATCAGAGCACTATTGCGGAATTTTTTGAACACATCTGATATAACAACCTCTCAATATAACCTCTGTTTTCCGTAAAACAAAGGGGGTCGTTATAATGAGAGGTGACTGCATTTGAAGCACAAACAGGTGAATACAACCAGAAGCAGATTTATGATTTTGCAGCCCTCCTCCCATTCTATTCAAATTTTCTTAACCATCCATTCCCAAAATTTCATCCCACCTCTGGGATATGTCCCACTGCCCCCTATAAATAAAGCACATGTTCTTTTCTGAAAAAATAAGATACATAATTACTATTTCATAGCTGTCAACTTTCGAAAATGAAAATTAGGGAGATTTTCGCACGGATCCGTATTTTATACTAAACCCACTCCCTAATAAATACAAAAGGGATTTTTCCACACATAAAAGTTGAAGCATAGGGAATAAAATCCCTACTCAAAAATTGAAGTCAAATAAAATACAGATTTTACACACATGTAAATTAAACCCTTGGGAATAAAATTCCTACACAAAAAACATGTGAAATTGGAAGCCAAAACTTCAATGGTGAGATCTAAAAATATAAATATATATATATTATGTTCTATCTGAAACGATGTGAACAAACATTCTGTGCGAATGACCCCAAAATCATTGGAAGATGAAGGAAAAAAGCATCAATTTTTAAAGAACACATGACTTTTTGTGACACATGCTTGATGTTTTTTTGATTTCACATAGGTGAAGATACCGCACCCCTATGATGATCTGATAGATTACCATGAACTTGGAGACTCAGAAGAAACGAAGTAAAAAGTTTGAATCATTTTCTATTGTAAACTTCTGCAAGTTACTCATTTTGCATGAAAATATAATAATTTTTTTCTCTAAAATGCATGGATTTTTTGGGGTTGGCTTATACACAGGTTTTCAATTTATTGCGGTTTTGGTGGTCCTGAAGTGGGGGGGGGGGGGTCAGCTTATACACGAGTATATACGGTACTTCTTCTCACGGGATTGGAGAAATGGGGAGGGGCCGTTTCCCTAACAACCCTCATACAACAATATTTCAAAACAGGCAAGCCTAGTTCTTATGCCACTTGGTTTAATCTAAAAATGCATCAACATTTATAACAGTATCACAAATTTTTGCAATAGAGGTCAAAAAGACAGTGGTAGTTTTAGTGTTAATCTTGATCCCTTATTTAGTCAGAGAATGTTATTATTGCTTGTTTCTATCATGATTTTTCAGTTTTAACAGCCATAGTGTTACCCTCTTTGTGGCAGTTTCTTTCTTTGGCAAGAAAGATGTCGGAAAGCATGACTCTGTTTCACTCTTGGCGAATTCTCATCATGCTTTTGGATGTTATCTCACCAAATAAAAAATCTCCAACAATTCACTTATACTATAACTATTCCAAAATTTGTTTCACATGAAAATTTTTAAGCTCCATGTTTGTTATAAGCGAGTATGACTGCAACAATAATTACCTATATAACAATATTATTCCCTGGTTCAGATGCACTTTATATGTTAATATATTCTATCTATAATGATACATTTTGCTGATCCCTTGAATATCGTTAGTTTGGAGTTTCACTGTATAGTATACAAAAAATAAATTAGCATGCTTCCCACAAAATAACAACCAGAAATCAAAAATAGCTAACTGAAAAAAAACCAACACTTTGATATTAAAAATTAAACCCTTTTACTGCTATGTGCGATTGACATAAATTAAATTTCTAACTACAATTAATTGATTTCTTGAAAATAATTATATATTGTGCAATGCTCAGAGAGAGGATTCCTCAATAAATGTTTCAAATTAATATTTCCTAAACCAAAAAAATAATGAGACACTGAAAATCAAAGGTAGAACTTTTTTGCCTAGTCAACCAGTTAAACTTCATAAAATCAAATAAATTTCACAACATTGAATTATATTCATTACATCTATACTTATCAAATATCAACAAGCACAGACACAACCACAATCTCAATTGTTAAAATTGTAAAAAAAATAAATAAATAAATGAATATAGAGTAAACTCCAACTTTAAACCCACCTTAAATGCCTTCAAGTTTGAATGTTTTTCAATTTATATTCTTCCTTTTTTAACTCCAGTTAAACAATTTTGACTTAACTTGAATGATTAGTGTCCTCTATACCGTTAAACAATTTTGTTTTATCAGCCAGTCTTCTTCTTCTTCTTCTTCTTCAATTATACAGGGCTTTATGCCTTCGGGCCATCCCCTGTTAGAGAAAGAAACTTCCACAAGAGCATAGAATATGTTATAAAAATGTACTAACGAAAGAGCTTTCAACAATCACAGAACACATAGAAATTTCAGCAATTTCCATTCTTCCTTCTTCTTCAGAAGGGTATGAAAAAAAGAAAAAAAAAAAAAACACAAACCAGACGAAACAAACGCAGATGGAGATGTTATATGAGATGGAGAAGAAGTCTTCAGGCTTAGGGGACGATGCTAAGCCGCTTTAAAATGATATGATGACATGGAGTCCCTGGATGAGTGTGTGGTAACAAAAAATGAAACCAAACAACCAAGGTAGAAAAGGACAAAAAACCAAACGAGAGAAAGAAAGAGGGGGAGAGAAAAAAAACAAGAAATAAAAACTCAAGAAAATCGTTGACTAAGGGTAACAAACCTCTCAAAGCAACAGATAATGTTCTCAGGTCTGCCTGAACAGAACTCGGACCAACACCTAACTGGTGGAGAAAGAGAATTAAAAGTTGAGAACCGAACCTGGGAGAACCTAATACAAGAAAACAAAAAGTGAGAGGAAGTTTCAGGAATCTTGCATTGTAGACAGAGAGGGTTAGCCATTTTCTTAATACGATGTAGGTATTCGTTCAAGGGAGCTCTATTGCAAATAAGTTTGTAAAATAAACATTCCAACCTTCTATTCGAAAACAAAGGGGAGAAGTTCTGGCAGCAGTTATAGAAGGAGCTAAACTCAGGAATAGATAAGAAAAGAGCATTGCGAATATTTTCCTTGAAGTGGCGATAGTAAAGAGAACGAATGTCCTCTACATAAAGGCTAGAAGGTAGAAGATCAACAGTAGTAGAAGCTACAGTACGAACATGATTGTCAATAGTTTCATTAATGGCAATGCCCGAATGACTTGGGACCCAGATTAGTGATATGCTGTTAACCAAAGAACTAGTATGAACCAGTTGAGCATACAGTAGGTGAGTCACCGTAGATGAATGAATAGAGAAATTGTCGAGAGCCATGATGACTGATTTGGAATCCGTAAATATGAATATTGAAGAATTAGACGATTGAATGAAGGATCTAAGACCTAAAGTAATAGCAAGGGCCTCCGCAGTGAAAACTGAGGAGTCTTTATTAATGAACCAAGACTTGATAACTTTTGTAACCAAACAGAAAGCTCCACAAACCACTTGAGATGATTTAGACGCATCCGTAGCAATTACATGAGCATTCAGCGGCAGAGACTCAATGTACTCTTGGAATATTGTTTGATAAGGGATGGTAGACTTAGTTTTTTGAAAGTTAAGACCCTCCGATATGAAATAGATATTTGAGGGTATCCACGGCCAAAAAGAATAAATTGGACGCAGCATGGACCTGTGGGAAAAACCAATGGTATTATTGAACTGTGATATTTTCCTAGCCAAAGATGGCGAGAGGCGACAAAAACCCGAATCTATATGGTTAGAGTGACCCTGCGTGGGAGAGGCTGTGGCAGAAATACAAGATAACCCAATCCTGAAGAGAATGGAATCCTGAAAGGAGGGTAGGGCGAGAATGGTTCTGAGTTTATCTATGCGAGTTGACGTAGGGAGGCCTAAGATAGATCTCATCGAGGAGTTATAGATTGTGTTTATCTTGGTGAGAGAAGATTTGGCTGCATTAAACCAGGCCACAGCTCCGTAACCAATGGTACCTCCAATGATGCTCATTAGCACAGGTTTGAGGAACTTGCAAGGAATATTTCTTGATGAGTGAGAGATGGAGCGACAAATGTTTAAATATAGAGTGCCCTTAGAACGCAGAGATGATAATTGTTTTTTCCAGGTGAGAGTACAATCCAGATGAACACCCAGAACTTTCAAGTACGGATCAAACGGAATGGATTCGCCATTAATGTTGAAAGAAGGAAAGTATGGAGGTCGTCTCCGTGAAAAAATAGAAAAACGAGATTTGGATAGAGAGATGCACAATCCACTATTTTCAGCCCATCTGAGAATGTTAGGCAAGGTGTTCATCAATCTGAACTCAGCATACTTCCCATCTAACGCATTCATCTGAAGGAAAATATCATCAGCATACATAAAAAACTTAATGTCAGAATTAATATATGAGGTTATATCTAATGTGAACAGGGTGAAAAGTACTGGGGAGAGGGTAGAACCCTGTAAAAGACCGCAGTTGGGAGCAAAGGCACCAGATCTGGAACCCCTCCAATGAATGACATGTTTACGGTTCGAGAGATAATTAAAGAGCCAAGTTAAAAATTTACCATGAAAGCCCAAGCGGGCTAATTTGGCAATGAGCAAATCATGCCTCACAGAATCATAAGCAGCTCTCAAATCTAGAGCAATAATGTAGCTAGTATAGCCCCTTTGGAGGGCATATGAAATAGAGGACACCATATCTTTCATGCAAATCTCAGCACCAGTTTTTGGTCGAAAACCATAAAAATTTTTTGGAAAGAGCTCAAATCGTAATGCAATCCAGGTGATCCTAAAAAGAATGATTCTCTCAAAGATTTTGCTAATAGTGTTTATAAGGGTCAGAGGACGAAAGTTCTTCGGATCAGTAGTTGGTTTTCCTGACTTTGGAATAAAAATAATACGTCCTTCTTTAAAAGACGGCGGCACCAGCGATGAAGACCAAAGGGTATTAAAAGCATTCAGAAATTCAATCCCCTTATTTGGAAGGAGTTTGTACACCTTCAATGGAACACCATCTGGACCAGGGGTAGTTGAACGACCAGAACAAATGGCTCTACGAATTTCCGTGGGAGTGAACGGTGCATCCATCTGAGCCTGGAACTCACGAGGAGGACCATAAAAAGTAACGGTTTGAGATCGGCCAGGTGAAGAGAAGTGGTAAAATTTTAAAAGTTGGATCTGTACGAGAGGCTCGACATAACTATTATTAGCAATCTTGAAAATATGCCGGGAATCATCCCAAGTTTTCGCCACGATATAACGGTGTCTACGCAAGACAGAAAAGAGAACTGAGGGCTGAGTAAAAGGATGAAGTTCTTGAGCCAGAGTCTTCAATCGTAGAATGCGAAGGTGGCGACGAAAAACCGAAGCTAATTTTTTATATTTAATCCAGTTGGCCTGAGAGGGCACACGGCGAAATAAGCGGAAAGCCCGTTTTTTTTCGATAAGAGCAATACGCCCTTCTTTATCCAACTTAAGCCAAGGTTGTTTCTTCCGGTACACAGAGTACCTAGCTGAGTTAACAATGGAAACAACATGATTGTAGATACTGTCGAAATCGTTAGTAGCGGGGATGACAGAGAGACCTGCCATTACTGCTGACCATTTAATGTAACGGAATTCCTGAGATATGAATTGTTTATTCAAAGAGACGGAAATTTTAATTGGCAAATGATCACTATTGAATAAGGATTCACAGGGAGTCCAGATAATATATCTATAAAGACCTGGACTACAGAAACATAAGTCGATATAAGATTGTGAGTCCTTGCTATAAAAGGTGGGGCAAAATGGAGGAACTAGACAAAGGTTATGATTAAGATACCAATTAAATAACATAGTACCTGCAGGAGATACAATATGTCCTCCCCAGTTTGGATGATGACTGTTGGAATCTCCGATTATGATGAAATTCCCAGAGATGTATGAGAAAATATTGTCAATAGCAGCGATATTGAAAACACCTGGAGGACGATAAAAATTTACAACATACATAGAAAAATTATTTAGAAAAACTTGAACAATCATAATTTCAAAAAAGGGGTCCGAAATTTTCCATATCAAAGATGAGGAAAGAGATGAATTTACCGCGGTCACTAAACCACCACCTGGGAGAAGTCGATCATTTCTAAAAATCTGAAAACCAGCAAGAAAAAAATGGTCCTTCGGTTCCAGAAAAGTCTCCTGTAAACATAACATATCATAGTTTAAACAAAAATTTCTGATAAAGGTTGACTTGGACTTGATGCCTCGGACATTCCATTGAAGAACTCTAAAATTCATATTATTCATAGTATTTTTTTTTTTTGGAAAGGATTAACTAGAAAAATATATTGAACTGAAGAGAGGGAAAAAGCATCAAATTCACAGAAAAAAAAAAAAACAAAAAAAACAACACTTATTTTTGGGAGAGAAAAAGGAAATATCAAGCGAGAAAAACACAATAGGAAAGGGAGGGGAAAAAAAATCAAACGAAGCTCGATTTGATCACAAAAATAAGAATACTGAACTCTTGTCAGCTCTAAATGAGGTAAAGAAAAACCATTATCAAACTCGATAACAGAGAGAAAGGAAAAAAGATCAAACGAGGAACAAACTTTAAACGAGAGGGGAAAAAAAAGGGGGGGGGAGACAAAAATGAAATTAAGTGAAAAACTAGGTTCCAACATTTGAGGCCAAGTCATTTTTCAGTCTCTTAGCTAATCGTCTTTGTTTAACCCTTTCCGCAGGAGAAGTATAGAATTTATTCGATTCAGGATCTTGAGAAAAGTCACTATCATCATTATGCTCAGGGGGCAAAGGTTGATTGAAGATAGCAGTCGAAGGACCAGAAGTGTCCATATTTACATTCGAATTAAGTGGCGGTATTATATTCACCTTATGTACAGCTAGGTTAACCGAATTGACTATTTCGGGAATAAGCGCTCTAATAGAGTCATTCAGCGATTCCTGAAGACTTATTTTCAGATCTTTAAGTACAATTTCTTTGATGGCAGATACTTCCGCTTGGACCAGGGAACTGATCTCAGCCTTGAGAGCACTGAAGTCAGATGACATGGAAATGCTGGTCCGAGCAGCATATGAAGAGGAATTCATTTTACATCTTTCTCGAGCGATGTTTATTGGAACATGATGTTCGGCTTTATAGTGATATGCTTTTGACTCCAAGACATAAGCAGGGCACTGACGATCAGAGGCAAGATGAGTGGAAGCCTTACAGTTAATGCAGGAGATAGGGTTTTGGCAGGTTTCATGGTTATGATTTTGGCCGCATCGTTTGCAGATCTGAGATGATACTCTACAAAACTTTGAGCGGTGAAAGTAGCTCCAGCAGCGAAGGCATTGATTAGGACGCTCAATAAATTTACGTGGTCGAAATATCAAGAACCATAACTTTATTTCCAGCGGAATGTTCCTACCAAGAATCGTTACCAGAACAGTTTGTAAAGGAATTCTTTCTTTTATAAATCTTCGAATACCGATGACCTGTAACCCCTCCGATTGCAGTTCTTCCGCAATTTCCACTACTGCAATATCACACGGAATATTTAGCAAAAATTTGGAGGTAATCGAATCCTTCAAAAGGACCGATTTAACGGGAATGTTCAAAATCATATCTATTTTTTTTATCTCTTTCGCAGTGTGAATATTTTCCGTAGAGATTAACAGCTCACTTGAGCGTGTGAATCGAATCTCCGAGATGTGTTTAGGAACAGAGATTTTTGAGCAGATATCCTTTTTCAGGCACAAAGGCCTGGATCTGGGAATAATTTCTGCACCCGAAAACTTGAAAGTTAGTAAAATGCGAGGGGACTCACCAAAACCGTCCAAGATGTCTTCATCAGATAATAAAGTATTCCAATTATGACTTGTAGACGAGACTTTGTCTGCACTGCCCGCTGGCTGTGTATCTATTTCAACAGCCATAGCTGCACATTTGAAGGAGTCAAACTAGACCCCGGAAACGGGCAGAGCCCTAACCAAGAGCCTTGATCCTTCACTTCAGGAAATTAAATAAAATTACTCCTACGAATATAATAAATAAAGAAAACTGTACTTAAAGAGGGAAACACTAGTAAAAAATTAAATAAAGGGTAAGGCACAAACGCAGAGCGAGAGGGGCGTAACACCAACCACGCAGCGCGTACGTAAACCTTCGTTCCTTATCAGCCAGTGATATAAATGATGTTATAGACGGCCTTGACGTGCATTAAAATATATGCGAAAAGCGACAATCCTCAGCTCTTTCAAAAAGTCAATGACGTTTCATTTTTTTTTCTTCACACAAACTAATTTTTTTAACTTGAAATTTAAGAGATAAATATTAATTTTATTTGACGAAAATAAATAATAAAGATTTTAAAGGTTATGAGGAACAGAATTTTGTGTTACTTTCTGTTTGTGTTTTGTTATTGAGTTAGAACCGTCCTAGCTTCCGTGTGGGATGCAACCTGTTGCTCCTACATCAACTATATAAATAGCAATATCGAAGTCGTACGTTTCTCATATACGTGCTATCTTTCAAATTATCCTGTGCACTTCATATCCATTTTATCGATTTATGGGTAATATATTTGTTATTTGAGGTTGTATTAATCTCAGAATTTTTGACGTGTGCCAGATGCGAAACCTTTGTTTACTTATCATCCACATGAAATTATTAAATAACCTACGCACGTTGGGTGGAATCTCTTGCTCTCTTCTCAGTTATCATCAGTAAATACATTGTTATAGTCTCTAATTACTAACAGCGTCCGATTAAATTAATCTCTAATTACTGACAAAAACTTGATGAATCCCCTGGTATTGGGAGCCCCCTTCCCGCAACTGTGGCCCAAGAGGTTTGGCACATTAGCAAATATAGTACATGTTGTTTGAAAACAAAGAAAAAACAAAAGTTTTGCACTATTTTAAATGAGAAATGTAATGTAAAATTTGCCATGAATATCTTACAATAGGCTAAATGTTTTTTTTTCGCACTTTCATATGAGCAAAATCATTGATAATGTCATCGAAATCTAATTTTTGAGCTATCTCAGCTTCAATACACCAAAAAGCTAAAGATGACCGTTTTTCTTGTAAAAAGACTTGGGAAACATGATTTTATCCTTTTTAATAAGAAGAATGATTTTTTTCTAGAACAGTTTGATATTGGTTATGCTGTCGATGATGATTCAATGTTGTCAACATTTGGAAACCAAACCTCTAGTATGAAGAGATGTTTTTTTTTTCGGCCGGAAATATACTGAGAAATTGAATTTTCTGGATGTTATGCCGAAACTGATATTTGGAAAGAAAAGTGATTTGTCTTCTCTGGGAATTGAATCCGGGTCCCCTTGCATACCAGGCAAGTGCACTAACCAATACACCAGAGACACTTTTCAATTCCTTATAACACGCATTAGTAGCATGAAGCGCTGAGTGGAGTCATAGCAGCTTCCCTTAACTACAGCAATTTTTGCCACAGTTGGTGTAACACCAACTTGCCCAGTATGCAAGGGGACCCAGGTTCGATTCCTGGAGGGGACAAATCACTTTTCTTTCAAAATATCAGTTTCGACATTGCATAAGAATCAAACAAAAGACTGACACATTGAAACATATTTTTGTTGCAGACTTAATATTACAACAGGTGCATTCAGAGGCATACCTGGGGGCCTAAACCAACCTAAAAGTAGGAAAAAAATTGTCAGTGAAAAAATTAAAATATCAAAAGAAAATACTCTTTATATGCTATACTAATCAATTTCTGTTAATTTAAATGCTTTTTGAAGGGTAGTAACTCAAAATTTGTCTGGAAGAAAAATTGTGTGCCTCCTCCAAAGGTTGATCCCGCATACGATATGATGCATTGTATATGGATCATTCCCAAAAAAAGTGTACAAATCGTTTTCAAGGCTTTATAATTTTTTTTACAAAATTTCAGAGCACTCTGGTAGCAATTTTAATTTTTTTCTAGTGCTTCATTTAATTCTCAGTCATATGGTATTTCTTAATTTGTTTCAGATGGTATCTAATTTTTTTTTTAAATCATTGTAGCAAAACCTTAAAATCTATCTGTCCCAGCTTGAAAAAGTGTTAAACAAAGACCACTTGGTGCTAATCTGGAATTTTTTTTCAAAAACTTAAAATCCCATTTTATATATGTGCCATACATGAATAAAATTACCAATAAAATTTTGAAAAATTTTTTTCCTTATGAAAAACTATTTTTTTGTTCTTGCCCCAAAATATTTTCCATCTCAAAATGTTTATCTATGAACATTATGAACATTTGAATGTTATGAACATTATGAACATTTGAATGTTATGAACATTATGAACATTTGAATGTTATGAACATTATGAACATTTGAATGTTATGAACATTATGAACATTTGAATGTTATGAACATTATGAACATTTGAATGTTATGAACATTATGAACATTTGAATGTTATGAACATTATGAACATTTGAATGTTATGAACATTATCAAATGTTCTCTGTGTTATGCACATTTGGGAAATATATTTTTATTTTGCAGATTAAATCTGATAACACTTTCAAGCTCATTGAAAGGTTTACTTTTAATGCTTTTTCACCAGAACCTAGAAGTTCCAAGGGTTAAGGTCAGGTGTCATGTCATCCTGTTATTGTCAAAATGATTCTTCAGCAGCTGCTTTGCTGGTATTGCAATGTGCATCTTGATAACAGTTGTACTATCCACACACTGATGTTGTTGAAGTGCCGAAATGATGTGGTTACACAAAATGGTATTATCCTGCTGGCCAAGTACAGCATCATCTAATTGCACATTTTGCACTTTTTTCTTTTCTTTTGCCAAATAAATTTTCATTGCTTCATGAGTATCCATGCAAATTTTCAAGTCATTCTGACCAGTAGTTCTTATTGTATAGTTTTGGAATCAAAACTTTAAATTATAATCACCCTGTATATAGCTGATTATTTTTTGTAAATCTGTTACTAGTATACAGTAGAACCTTGATTAACTGGGCTTAATGGTGAAAGTATAAAAAAAAATTATTAAATATTAAGACTGGGTGATATACAGTATGAGATGTGCTACTTCTTATGGGAAAGAAAATGAAAATGTGAGGTAATGTAGCTACTGGTACACTGGTCTTTGTCCTTTAGGGACAGCTGGTGTCTTTATTGGCTTATAGGATCACCTGCCCTTAGCATGATGGTGTCACTACTGTTACTGCTTCTTTGTGAAGGAAAAAGAAACCCTATGAGATAATGCACCACTACATTTAGATGTGTAATACAATCCTTATTCATGAATTTGCTAAAGATATATATATAGAGCATCAGAATATATATCTCATTGCTTTTTCTTTACTCTATTTAATTTCTAGCTATTGTGAATAATTAGTCTGAATAGCCATTGCGAACAGTTCTGTATCCCATGAGAATGGGGATATTTTTTGTATAGTTACTTTTGTTTGCAGCAAAATAACAAAATGCGGCTTCCTTCTTTCACAAACGTAAAATATAATTAATTTACCATTATATATATTTGTTATTATATATATGTATTTTTTAGTTATTCATAAACATGTGTACCATATTATAAACATAGGCTACATATTATTTTTTAATTTTGGAGACATTCATTATGCAGTAAAAATAAGGTGAAGTTATTTATTTTAACTTCAAAAATATTCACGAGAATTTTTCAAAAGATTATTAGGGAATTTCACATCTATAAAAATAACTGGATCATATTCTCAAGTTATTTAAATAGTAGTCACCTTCCAGAGAATATTCTACAGCAGTGGTTCTCAACCTTTTTTTGCCCATGGCCCCCCCCCTTCAACCATTTTTCATTCCTGTGGCCCCCTTGCGACCACGATCAATTTCCTACTCCCCCCCCCCCCATTAAAAGACAATTGTTCAAATATTGTTTGAAGTATAAATATGTGTTTGAATTTAATTTATGAAAATAACGAAATAAACACAATACAACACAGTAAAAAATATATATAATAAATTATTTTCAATCATGTAAACATTGAGCTTGAAGACTGGCATAATGTCATCAAGTTACTGTACAGGATGAAGTTTGAATTATTTAAAAATTAGTTTTTCTTGGGTAAATTTGAATTTTGGTGAATCAGAATTTCAAACAAATCAGAAATTATACATAATCTGATTTCAAATAAGAAAATTATTCGTTTATTGATTATAATTTTGATACGGTGAGATTTACATTCATCGTGAAAATCTGATGTCTCGCTGAATGACAAGCTGTCTCCAAGTAGCTTTTTGGTTCATAATGTGACCTCTCTCCCATAGGCGAACGAAACAACGTGTGAGTTGGGTTAAACTCAGCACAATATTTCACATAACAGATACTACTATATGTACAGGGTGCATAGGTAACAAGACATATGGTATTTTACTGGCAAACCACGTTCAACCTGCAGGAATACTTTCAATTAGAAAAATTATTCAAATAACGTGTATATAGTACTCAGATATGCCATTCATGTTGCAAGGGGGTGTATAGTTATTAAAATAAAAATGTTAAATTTTTTGACACACACCGTGTGCTCAAAAACCCAATGACAAAGTTGTTGCCCCGTCACTTCTGGTGCCAACAAAACCATTTTATCCGCATTTAACGTTGTTTTTCGGTTGGTTGTCTTCAAATAAATGTTACTTTCAATCAATAAAGTGACTGTAAAGTGACAATAAAGTTTACTGTCAATAAAGTGACACTGTATGCATATATACATTCATCTCGAAACCTTATAATTATTGATAACACAAGCTTATTACAAGGGCTCTGATTTTTATGACCTAAAGAAGAAACGTAGTAGCTAATAACTTATCAGCAACGACGTTTCATCTTTAGGTAAAAATCAGAGCCCTACTTATGAGAAATTGGTTACACACACGCAAAAAAATCATTGTGCTTGTTTTCGTGAAACTTAAAATTTTTGATATTTCAAGTGCTAAATTTAATCTTTTTCAACTACTCAAATCCTTATGCTCGGCATTGAAATATCCTGCCAACCAATCCAAAATCAATCAAATTTTTATGTTAATGTTACGTAAATCGGGGAAAAATTATGAAAAAAAAAATATTCAATGCATTTTGTTTGAAATTAAATTTTTTTTTGGTAACTCTTTTAATTAATTTCTTCATGGCCCCCTCATCAGCAGCCATGGCTCCCCTTTTGCGATATTTTTCTCCATGGCCCCCCTGGAATATCGTGGGGGCCCACGGTTGAGAACCACTGTTCTACAGTATTATCCTCGATGAGAATATTCTCAAGTTATTTATAAAGAATATTTATTATAATATTACATTTTTATAAATATTCTTGAGAATCTTCTCTAGGAGGACTATTATAAATAACTGGAGAATATTACCAAGTTATTTATAATAGAAGTCCTTCCAGAGAGAATATTCTTGAATATTCTCCTAAATTATAATTAAATATTATTCTCGAGAATTTTGGATCTCTAGTTTTGTGGAAAATATACTTTTTATTATAGCAAACACAAATTTATATTATTAAAAACATAAAACTCAATTAAAAGCAATTACTCATTTATTTGGAATAGTTACAAGTATATTCATCTTATATAGGAACCAACAATTAGATATGTGAATCACACTGTAAGGACTAAAACAAGTATGACTGCAAATCAGGACCGCTTCCAATTAGGTTCTCCCATTCTCAGTGAACAGAAAAAGTAGTTAATGTGTTCTAACTCTCCTAGGTTTTCAAAACCAGGTGGTTGGAAAAGCTAGGTCCTTACCAAGTAAAAGTATAGCATGAGTTGTCTAGACCAGTGCAGGACAAATACCAGGCACCAGGTCAAAATGGAAACTAAAAAATTGGTATTGGCAAATAAAAAAAATTTTCTTTGTGTCGTTATTAAATTGCAGACTAACCGCAGCACAAAATGTTTGGAATGTATAGCAGCATATCTGCCAATATGAAAGAGGGTGACTATGTCCCGAAAAAGGCAAAAGAAACATTATTTTGGACTTTTTTCAGATGAAAACTTTTTTAGAGCCTAAAAATTTTTTCTGGTGCCTAGATTTTAATTTAGTTAATAACAAAAGTTAGTTAAACAAATTTTCCTGGATAAATTCCTAATATACAGTATACTCCTGTTTAGCAACCATGTTTTTATCGCCAGACTAAATTTGGCAATATTTGCTAAGTTTACCAGCAATACTATAGGAACATTAACAATGTTTGAAAATGAGCCAGGGAGGATGATGTTATTGACATATCACTGTTTTGGCATAGCTAGAAACTTGGAGACAAAAAACATAAATGTTATATTGGAAATTAACTAATTTTCTGATTTGATAATGTCTGAAGGGGTCACTGTGTCAATAGAAAGTAAAAAAAAAACATTATTCAGGATTGTTTTTCTCAAGAAAAAACTATTCTTGGCTAGTATAAAATTTGGCTGGAACTAACGTTTTTCCGGTTTGTCAGTCATTAAATGTGATCAAATAAGTTAACACAGCTCTATCAAAATAAATAAAAACTATATATTAATACGTGGATGAAAAAAAAAATCATTATCCACAAAATAATAGCAACACAAAATTAAAAAGTAAAAGTATGCCTTCAGATACACCAGTTAAATTATAAGGTGGTTTTTTTTCAAAATTTCAGGTAGTTGATGCGCTACATTATGGTAAATGATTGCTTTATTAATTGCAAACAGAAGCATCAGAAATGTTTTAGACCCATGGGTACTCGACTTGATCTTTATATAGGAGATTTTGATTTCTGGGGTGCTCAGACAGGTGATAAACAATACTGTGGGTGCTTGAGCACCAACTACACTCATGTCTATAAATTGAGGATAATGCCAGCTCCGGCAAATAAAGGTTCAGAAACAAAACAAACGTTACTTATTCATAAAACCCATTTATTAAACAAAAGATAAAGAACAAAAACGATGGTATATGTATGATACCATTCATAAAAACTATGAGTTTTGCTCCCTGGAGCAATTGTACAAAATATCTCCTTTACAAAAACTTACTGTTACATGGTTGGTATGATGGTTAATACATTGTATGTCTCCCATGCGATGAAATACAGTCCGTACAACGCCTCGGCATGCTGAGTATCAAATTATCGATCTGATCTTGGGGAAGATCACTCCACTCAGCATGCAATGCTCTCTGAAGTTCTGGTACACATGTAGGAGGTGGTTGATGGGCTGCAACTCGTCGGCCAAGCATGTCCCACACATGCTCTATCGGATTCAAGTCAGGTGAGAATGCTGGCCATTCCATACGGGTTATATCCTCAGATTCAAGGCATTCGTTTACAATGTTTGCTCGGTGAGGACAGGCATTGTTATCCATAAACACAAATTCTGCGCCCATGGCACCCCTAAACAAACGTACATGCTGTTCCCGAATGATGTCCTGATAAATTTGGGCTTTCAGGGTTCCGGTTTGAACATGCAGATCTGTTCTGGAACCCAGTATAATTCCACTCCAAAGGAGCAATGCTGCACCACCGTAACGGTGTCGTTCAATGATGTTGTCTTGGTGGTAACGGGTACCTGGCGTTCTCCATATGAAAGTCTGACACGAATCAGACTGCAAGCTAAACCTGGACTCGTCGGAAAACATCACACAAGCCCACTGTGACGATGTCCACATTGCATTTTCTCTACTCCAGGCTAATCGCTGCCGACAGTGAGTTGCCACGAGCGGAACACATCTGACAGGCCTGCGAGCATATAGACCAATATCTCCCAAACGTCTGTACACGGTTTGCCTTGAAACTGTGGTACCTGTGACTGCAGATAGCTGACGAGACAGGTCGGATGCTTTGCTCCGTCTGCTTCTTTTGGCAGTTATTGCCAAATACCGGTTTTCATTCGCCGTTGTAACTCGGGGGCGACCTGTACTGTAACGTCTACTGACATTTCCGTTATCTTGGAATCGTTGCCAAAGCCTAGAGATGACACTTTGGGCAATTCCAAGTTCCTCGGATACTTCCATCTGAGTACGCCCACATTCCAGGCGGCCGATAATTCTACCACGTAAAAAATCATCCACATGCGTCCTGTGTGTCATAACTATTCGCTTATGGCACTGAGCGCCTTACAGAACTCTTGTGAACAATTTTACTTCTTTGCCACCATTCCTTATATACCCCCCTCTTACACTCTCGTCATTGTGACGTACTTTTTTTAGAAATAAACTCCAGTTAAACGTCTCGAAAACAAAATACATAAAATTTCAGCTTCGAAGAAATGACGTTGACATTTCATTTCAGATAAGGTATCACTCTCTAAATTGTATGAATGAGCTCTGCGATTGCCCTCAAATAGAAAAGATTGAAACCTTCAAGTATTTAGGAATAACATTTAGTAGAGATTTGAAATGGAAAAATCATATAGAAATTATCAACAATAGAATAAAATATTATAATATAAGAATATATAACCTCCGAAACATTATTTCAGAAAACTTTTTGATAACTATTTACAATGCTTGGATCCTGTCCACCATTCATTATGGAATTTGTGTATGGGGAGGCGATTATGACTGTAATATCCAATTACTCAACAAAACAATAAACAAAAGCTTAAATATAATCAGGCCAAATACTCATCCATGAAATATCCAAATTAATGACTACAAATCAAATGTTCGTAAAACCTATGTTTATAGACTATTACTCTTTCTATTCAGAAATACAGATTGGTTTAAAATAAGACAAATTCAAAGAAATATCAGAAATAACGGGACGCAATTTCAAATAATTCTTCCTCGTAAAACTATAATAAAAAAACAATTTATCTATTTAGGACCAAAAATTTACAATACCTTGGATTCACACATAAAAAATGAAAAATGCATAAAAAAATATAAAACTCTGATTAAAACATATGTGGAAAATACCAATATCATAAATAGTATATGAAGTTTTAAGACAGACAAATAAACACATACAATAAAAACCATGGGGCAAGTTATATGTGTGTGTATGTGTACGTGTAACACATACGTGTATATATTAAACGATGTGTTGGCCACAAGGAAACATTTTTGGTATTATTTTCATGGATCTGCCCTGGACGGACATAAGGTCCCTTGGGAGATCATACTCTTGTATACAGCTTGTGTGTAGTTCAAGTGTTGTGTTGTTTTTTGTTATGTTGTTGTATGTAGTTTATTCATACAAATAAACCTTTATTTTCTCTCTCTCAAAAACTATCGGCATCATCTGGTGGCTTCCTGAAATTTGCATATCATTCTTGCAGATGTATGTGATAATTCTACAGGTGAAATTTTTACTTTAGATTTCGATTTCCGTGTGATTCTGAATTATCCTTAATTTATGGACATGAGTGTAACTTACACACTCCAGCTTCAACGCCATTGACTGCAAATGACATGTATTTAATTGGTTTACACAAGTACTTTCCCCGACATTTAAAACACTCACAGACAGGGTTGTTTGGTTTAAACCTTGGTTTTAACTAAGTGGTTTTTTAAAAAAAAGCCAGTTTGGTTTTTTAAAAAAAAGCCAGTTTGGTTTTTTTGAAAATCAAATCAAAAAGTGGCTTAAATATAATTTTTTTTTTCCTTGAAAAATATCATATTGGTTTGTTATAAGCCAAAAATTTTCATTTTTACCACATTTTATATTCTTGGGGACATTCTGATGGTATATCTTTAAATGGCAAAAGATGGTATAAGTGGTTTCCCCCCCCCCCCCAAAAAGTCTTATAAAAGTGGTCTGAATGTATATTTTTTTTCCTATAAAGTATCTTAGTTATTTAAAGTGATATACAGAAACCAAAATTTCTCATTCTTATCACATTTTCTAACTTTTGGCTATAAAGACAAATGACGAGAAAAACCTTGGATCCTTGGCATGTTCATACATAACAAATTAACTAACCTGGCACTTCAAAGTATCATCAGTAGATAAAAGGTTAAGCAAAGATGAGTGTGGATCAGAATTTATTCACCATTTGGCAACCACTGAAGGTATGCCATGAGTTCTTTTAAAACTACCCAAGTACCCAAAAAAATAGGACTTTCTGTAAAGGCCAGTGCTATAGGAATGCTGCAGAAAAGATTGGTGCTGTTATGTGGTAGAAAGGAATGTGCATTGGAATGAGTTTGACAGAAGTTGCATTCTAAAATTGCTGCAAGAGCTTTCAGAACCTTATGCATACAGCATAAAGGAAATTGTCAATAGAAAGAAGAGGAAAATTAAAGTTTGCAACCCATAATATTGAACTTTTAATAATCTTCTTCAGAATGAGAATGATCATAAGAATGGCTCTTTTTGTCAATGAACTTTAAATTATTTTTTGCTTTGAACTTATTTCTGAAAATTTATCTAATTTTAAAGGAAATATTTTAATCTTTAAAGGTTTCCAAAAAATCTTCATAACAAAAACTTTGGAAACTTCTCACCATGACCTCAAACTACAACTTGTCATTATGAGGTGATTATGCCGAAAAAAAGAATTGTTCCAAATGTTTCAGGCAATGAAAACTGAATTTTATTATTATATTTCATAATATAAACAAAATTAGTAAATTTTTTTCGTTACTTAGAAGAAAAAAAAAATATTCTCAATTATTCTCCAATTTTTACATACAGGAAAATATTCTCATATGTCACATCTCTTAAAAAAAAACTATTATTATTTCTTTGAAATAACATGTATTTGCATGTAGGTAAATTTTTTTACAAATTGAGTACTTTCAATGTATTAGCATAAACTTCACTAAATTTACTCTTGCTTAAATTATTTTTTATAGGTTTCTTTTCAAGTTGAAAAAATGCAGAAATCATTATTCACCGAACTGAAATCGAAAAATCATTCATCTTGTCATTGTTGTCCATATGGGTTTCATATTGACAGAGATTTTGTGCAATATTGTGAGTCTATATATAACTTTGCTCAACTGGATAAGCGAAAACAAGAGAAGCGTGATCATCGGCGAAAACATAAATCGGTTGAATCATATTTAGGGCTTGAAATTCCAACTACCAAAAAATGCAGTTTTATAGCCAAGTCTGTTGTAAGTATTTTTTTCCCTTAATCAACAAATTTTTCATTTTATGCCATCTCTGGTGGACTTGTGAGATTTTATTTATGTTCATAATTTTGTTTCATACTTATACATTCAAACCAAGGTAAACCCTACAGTTGGGGGGGGGGGGGAACAGACAGAGCTCTCCAACTCGGGGGGGGGGCCTATGATTAACTTGTTAATTTCGATTGTTTTTAATAAAATACTGTAAATTTACTTTGGAAAGGCCAGTGAAAAATCCTCGCCTTGTTAATGGACTTAAACATTCAGAGCCTGAAGAATAGAGCTTCAACTTACAACATTTCTCAACGTTTCAGTTGATGTTTTTTACTGACTTCCATTTGCAGGTCTATGGGTTTATGTAATTGAACGTATCATTGGGTTACATTGGGCCTTCATTAATTTTTTGTAATGATTGTCATAATTAAAGGGGGGAAGCTACCGTCTTTTATTTTTGATAAAAAAATAAAAACGGCTTGAAAAATCCCAGGTGTCAGGTCGCTATGGGGACTAAAAAAATGGAATTGGTGCCTAAAATATTTTATGTGATTAAACTGGAAACCCAAAAGACAACACAAAATTCTTGATGTTGGTGTGTCCACTAATAGGGAGAAACATCACCAAAACCTTGAAAAGTTGGAGGAAAAAACTGATTTTGGACAGTATTTTTCTGCAAAAAAAATGCTTGTGACTCCTAAAAAAAATCTGACTGGCGCCAAATTCTTTTTTCTATTCATCAATCCTTCATATATATTTTTTCATTTTTACTCTACAAATGTGGGGCTTCTAAAAAATGGGAGCCCAGTGTGGCCCACCTGTTGCTCACCCCTAAAGGCATCGTTCCTTTTTGTAATGGTCAGAACCTTTCATACCCTTTCTTCTCAATCTGGATTCCAAGAAACTCCAACCTCAAGATATAGAGGGGCAGTTATGCAACAGTCACACATATGTATTTATCAGACATCCAGTGGTGTTCCAGCCATAACAATTAGATAATACCAAATTCTCAAGTATCGAAGGTCGAGGTCACACATCCTTAAAGACAGATTTTGTTGAACTCTTTTTTGCCAACTAGGAAAGGGCAGCAAGGTCTGGTGCTAGATCAGGCAGAACTCTGTGTTTACTGGGTTTTTTTTTGGTTCAAAATTATACGGGGAGGGGGCAAAATTGATGCTGACTCTGGGTGCCATAGTAGATTTTCATTTCTAGTTGTCGCCCTCTCTAATGTAGCAATATTTTTAACATTTTCTATATCAAATTGACGCTTCTTTTATCAGGGAGATCTTACATGGTGACTAGGTTTTAATTATTAGCTAAATAACTATTAATCTATTGATAACAGCCATTTGTCAACGTTATTAAAAAATATAGTAACCCTTCGTTTATCACACATCCGGAGACAAAGGAAAGAGGTTTAAGAGACTGAGAGGATGATATAACAGATGACTGTTTTTGTTATTATATGTCTGTCGGTTAAGTTTTTAGCAGCAATCATAATAAAAGACATGAAAAATCAGAATGTACATTACAGGGCATGGTATAATGAGAAGCCATTGTATTTTAAAAGCATGAGTCAAAGTTTTAATTCTTTTGAAACAACTCTTTCCAGACTGATGGAGAGATAAAACAAGTAGAAAATGAAGCTTTAAATTCTCTTGATGGTGTCATGAAAGATTTTGAAAATACTTGGTTGGAAAGCTCAGCGAAAAAGCCAGAGTTCATCAACTCAAAAAGTGTTCATCTTAAGGTAAAGCAGCCCTCAAAAGAATCAACTATATGCCCTGCTATGAAGGTGATTTTTATTTTTTATTTGATTTAATCCATAATCATTATCAGAGTAGAATTTCCTATTTCTGTTTGAATCAGTTACTATACTTGCTACTTGATTCTAAAGAATACTCGATATAAAATTTGATAAATAAGAACTCCCTTTGATATTGCAAATATGTACATCCCAACATAAATATTTGTAATTGATGACACAATTTTATAATTTGCTAGCTATAATACCCAGCGCTGCCCAGGTTTTCTTCAGTTGCAGCAGAGGATTGAAAAATGACAAACCATTACAAAGGCATGAAATATTATACATAATACTGGCAACATTAAAGGAGTGACAAACCATTGTAAAGGCATATGCATGTTGGAAATGCATTGCTAGGGAACCACGGTAACCAAAGTAAACATTCTGAAAGTTATTGTTGAGTCCCAGGAACCATTGTTGCCCAACAGTTCTTCACCCATTTCAGGCATTTGCCTTGCTCTGATGAACTTAAAAAAGTAAAAATCCGGGCACTGTTTGGTATATATGTGAAATTCGGCGATGATTGATCTAAAATTTTAGATTTGTATATAGAACATACACAGACACAGAAAATCAATTATATATATATATAGATAACATAAATATATGTATTTGAAATTACTTGCAAAAAACAGAAAAAGTAATGTTTGAGAAGGAATTCTGAAAAATTCCAGCACCTCAGATTATTTGGAGCCTTGTACAGTAGACTCGAATTATCGAGACTACTGTACAAGTGCATATACATTTGTTTTATTGTTATGTATATGTTTATTAAAATTAATGATTATGGTTAATGTCACAAGCAAATATCAACTTCTTAATAACTGAATGGTGTTTATTTTCCCATAATGGCTATTTGCTAGGTTTCAAGACCAATTTTTTTGATTTCCTGACCGAATTTTCAGAATTTGGGGGAGTGGAAAATTGTCACGAATTCCAGAAAACTCTGGCTACTACTATAATCGCTCATGCTCTTCATGAACATTCCTCTCAGGAACTTCCAAAAAAATAGTTGAATATGTTGTGTGGTATCTCTGACCTGACAGTTTTCGTGTATGTCGGAGGGATGTGTGTAATGTTTTCTGTGCTTTCATTCAGCTTCAAAATTGGAAAATGTAACTTTGAATTTAATATCATAGCATATAGCAGCTCTTTTTACCAGTCTATTGAAGGCTTAAATAAGCACAATTTTTACCCTTAATGCTATTGTATTGATCTGACACTTTAGTTGTTTCTTTATATCAGTATTTCTTAACCTTTTTTCAGCTATTACACCATCTGGACCAAATTGTCTTCCTATATCTGTCCTTCTTAACCTCACAGTTTAAAGGTACCATTCCCCCACATCCTGGAGCAAAACGCTTTTTACTTATTAAATTGATTTCTGAGTATATTTAAAAAAATTTTGTTCACTATAAATAAGGTTAATCTCTCTAGAGAAGGTCATTTTGTGCATGGGCTTACCTGGGCATGGCCCAGAAACCTCTTAGTGCATCAAAAGCCCCTCTAATGACTTTGCATAGTAATTAACATAGATTTTTTTTCACGCTTTGCTTGGCCCAGGAGCTCATGGTAATGTTAAGACGATCATGTCTCTGAACCCCCCAGGCGAGAATCCTGCCAGCCTTCCTCTTGTGAAATTCTACTATTTTACCAAACACCAACGCTAGCTATATAGCTATATTGCTATTTACTGCCATAATGAGTTGCGTTGGAAATGAAGTCGCCATCTATCGGTGGTTGCCACAAGCTCGCTAGGGAAAATATCTTATCTATATTCTTTCCTGGGTTTGAACGTGGGACCGTAACAGCAATCTTCACGGTGGTAGACTAGCATTTTATGATCATGCCACTCTGACATTCGTAGAATTCTACTGCAATCTATGAACATATGCACATTTTTCCCCCAGTAGGGTCAGGTGGGATAATTAGAAACAATTTTTGATTAGTTCAAACATAACATATAATTAATCTGCTGGAAATGAAATTTGTTTCTTTTCGAGGATTATACTTATTCTATACTTGTTTAGATACTATTACTATAGTTAAAGTTATTATTAGGCTATTAGGTAACTAAAGTTAGTAAGTTAATTTAAAGCCACCTAAGCCTGTTTTCAATTATCCCAAAATTCTGGGGTAATTCAAAACATGCATTTCAGTTACATTCTAGCCTAAACATGAAATAACATCAGTCTGAAACTCTAAATTGTCTCCAATATTGAACTACAGTATTTTCAACTCTGTCAATCTATGTTTATAATTATCCTTATGTCCTGTTTCCAATTTCCCCTATTCAAAGAGATAAGAAAAGTAATTAAAAAAAAAATACAAGAAAAGTCACATTTTAGTCAAGAAATGTAGTTTATTAAAACATGAAGTGTTTTAATAAACTACTAATTCCAGCTAAAGTTTTAACATAAATATTTGGAAAATAATGGAAATAGTTAGGTACTACAAAAAAAATCAACCGACAAAAATTCAGACAGTTTCTTGCAAAGAAACAACAGAAAAAAATATATACCCTTTAGACGTAAAATTCAATTCTTTCTAATGTTTATGTGACCTGGAAAAGAGTAAATAGTTTTCTGCCGTCTTTCAGTATAATTGGGAATGGAAAAATGGATTTCACTTGCTCTTTATTAATTGAAAACTTATCATTTTCCACCAATACAAATTTGTTCTTTATGCCGTCAATGCTTTTCATTCCTGTGACTTCCAACTCTTTGTGAAAAACTGTATGGACTTTGCAAACATAAGAATAATGTGTCTTTTTCCGAGAGCCTCCTATGATATTGGCTATTACATAAATGTCAGCAGACAGCCCTTCAATCGAAGGTTCTATATATTCAATCTCTTTATAGGCGTCTGTTTCCAGTTGTAGAAGACAGTCATATATTAGTAGGCATCCTGAGGAACAAAAATTGAAATGGAACATGATGTTGCAAACCACATTGAGATGGTGAAAATTGCAAAAAATGTTAATCGATGTTACATACCCAAGAAGGCAGATTGGACACACAGGACCCATTGCTTGGCCTCCACGTTCGCTGGATCTCAATCCATGTGACTTTTTCCTATGGGGTCACCTTAAATCACTCGTTTATGCAACGCCTGTGGATACACCAGAGGATCTCATAGTGTGGATTGTTGTCGCTGCAGCCGACATCAAAAGAATACCTGGTATCTTTGAGCGTGTCCGAGAATCGTTTTTACGTTGTTGTAGACTGTGAAATGACGTCAGCGGCCGCCACTTCCAACAACTCTTGTAATAATTAATCAAATAAATATTTTTGTAGTTATCATTGTACTTTTTGTTGTTCCAGCATTGCATCAAAACCTGCATGCGTTTTTCTTGATTTTCACCCTCTCAACGTGGTTTGCAACACCTTGTTCCATTGCAATTTTTGTTCCTCTTGATGTCTACTAACAACCCTCTGAGTTTGTCTGTCCATTAACAGAACACCCTGTATATATTTTTTTCCAGCTTTCTGAGACCCCCATAACCATCTGTCATGGCTTCCCTTAGAACTATATATAATTATAATCAATATATTATGAATTTCATTCAATTCTTATGATTTCTTCACAGGGTTGCAGTTTCAAATTATGTGAGTGTACTTCCTTTTATTTATTTATTTTGTTCTCTCATACATATTTTTCTTCATAATATGTTTACTTTATTTGTAGGATACAGCAAAGCCTCCAACAGAGCAGAAAATCACCTTTACTACCAAACATATTCAAGGTAAAGTATCTCCAAAAGCTGTTGTACTCAGTCGAGAAATGCTTGCTAAAATAAGGGAACAGATTTCAGTTAGTTTGAAGCGCACAAAAGAACTGGAAGCACAAGTGAAGTCCATTCCACATTTACAGGTAAGCCTGAAAGTGCTTGAGGTGATTAAACTTCTTATTGCATGACAGAAACAACAAATTTTATATTTTATAGTGCATCAAGGGGGCTGTCTAAAAATTAAATTAGAAAAAAACATTTTTGATCATCCCTGTATCACACACACATAAAAAGCTGCAAATGACTTTTTTCAATATTTTACTAGCTTTGTGCAATACTTATATGCATTTTTGTCAAAATAACATGGATATTCACAAAGATATAAATGTGTTTTTATAAAAATTCCAATTTTCATTGCATGTTTTTTGCTTATAACATGCTGAGTTGTCAACCAATTTTTACAAATTTTACAGAAAATTTGATACTGTAAAAGAGAGACAATGTAAAAAAAAATTTTAATGTGACATCCCAATATTCAATTAGATATAAACATTTTAAGTAAATGATTTTTTTTAATGACCCATGTGCAGGAAATACCTTTTATTTTTTCATAATTTAGTTGCCAGATTTATAGTAAAACTTATATAAAAATTCCAGTTGAATTTTGTAAAAATTCAAAAAGATACCAGTGATATAATATTCAAATCAGATATCAGTGAGCAGTAATTTCATTTCTTGCTGAAAGAAACTGGGTGATAAGGGATTTTCCACAAATTGGTCTTTAGATTATTTTTTGTCATTTGATTATTGTCTTCAGTTTGTTCACTTTGACGTCATATATGTGTGTTATGCTAGAACACTTCTCTTACATAGCATATCAAACATGTCTTACTTCATCCCCATAATGCTAAGGGCTTATTCTTGAAATAATCAAATGACAGAAAGTAATTGAAATACAAATTTATGGAAAATGCAAAAGCTGAGGTCATACCAATGCAAGGATGCATGTTCTGTGTGTTAATATTTGGAAAGTGTAGTACTTCATCAAAAATGGTCTTAATAGTGGTACCGCTTGGAAAAAGGCTGTCTACCCCACTGGTCTATGTGCCCAAAAAGTATTTTATGTACAGTGAATTCTTTTTTCTTTTTTTGTACACTTCTAAGACAGAAAAATCGGTCTATAGGAGAGGGTTGGTTATAAGAAAGTGGTTACTATTGAAAAATAAAATATTATCATTATTTCATTTGAGAATATTGTAACTTATTCAAAGATAACCATAATTTAATATTTATAGCCCGGAAATTTAGGCACTAAAAATGGTCGAGGCAATGGTAGAATAGGCATGTAAAAAGGCACTAAAAAAAGGCATTTATGATTTTTGGAAGGAGGGAAAAATAAATCAAAGGCATTAGGGGGGTCCGAAAACTGGCTGAAAACTTGGTTAAACTTAATCTGTCTATTGTTTTAATTATAGTTTATAATAACTTTGCAGTATTATCGAAGTTAAATTGATTTCACGCCCAAAATAAAATATTAGTAGACCCTCAGGATTAAGCCAATTTCATTACCACCATCACCAGACGTGGAACCAGTAGAGAAAATTATCTGTGGGGGTTCCTTTTCGAGTTACGAATAATTCTCATTTATTAGTTGTGTTATTATGAATAATCTTTGTCATTTCTATAGTTGAAATATGGCTATCTTGTTCTATTTTAAAAAAATATATATATATTTTTTTTATATTACCACGTATGTGGGACTCCAAGTGCAGGACCCTGTGTGGCCACATCTGTCACACACCACTGAGGGCGACTCTGGTCAGTTTCATCGAATTCTAAATGTGTATGTTTAATAAATATCCATGGTGGTTTGCAGTGTATTTATAGTGCAAAAATATATAAAATCAAAACAACGTGGGTCCAGAGCCCTGTCTCCTCCTACCCCGCCTTGTGTGAGCGATGACGTTGATCATGACCTCTTGGGATAGTCATCAGTCAGCTATACATATACAATGCAGTCCAATACCTGAGCAAGGCATGTGGAGAAACAAAAATTTATAATTTTCCTCTGCTTTTCTAACACTGTCTTTGTTGATCTGAAACAAAATCATTCATGTCTAACGCCATCTGGTCAAAGCAAAGTTAATGCATAGCACCACCAATATCTCAGATCACTTATTTGTGTCTAAATGGAGCTTTAAGGGAGGGGGCTTTCTGATGATAACTAATACTGAGAGTTAGAAAATTTTAAAAAAGAGCAATACTTTTTTGAAGTTCTCAATGATGCTCAAAATATCCAAGTTTTGTAGATTATGGCCTCTGAAATTCACTAATAAACTTTATACTATGTTAAAACAGGCACACACATGCACATTTATGGCACAAAAATTTCAAAAAAGACATTTTTACCAAAAAAAGTTTGAAAATAGGCAAAAAAATGTATTTATGGCATTTTGCCTGAACTTCCAGGCTCTATTAATAATATAAGTTTGAGTTCATGAAACTATGCAATATTGTTTAAATGCACAATAGAGTTTACAATAAGAATTGAAATGCGTAAATGAAAAGCCTAGAAGTATCTTGATATGACCTTTCTAGGCTGCCTTCATTCTTTCAAAGATGCTTTTATTTTTAAACAATCTTGTTTCATCAAAATTATTTTACTATACAATTGTCAATGATAAAGTAACTTGCATATTTTTTTGTGATCAAAATAATAGTCATTCATCAGCATAGCTTAATTCAGTGACAATAATCTGAGGAAATAAGTATATAGTCATGCCTTGGCTAATGAGGATAATTTGTTCCGGAATAATATTTGCTAACTAAAATCTTCGTTAAAGAAACACGATTTCCCATAGTTTTTCTTTATCAAATCATTTAATTTGTTCTGGGTATCATTCAACATATAAAGACAACTTTATAAAACACTAAGAAGCACTATGTGAGACATGAGAGAGAGAAGCCTTCCCCTCCCCCCGACCTTGTAGAGGAAGAAGAAAGATGATGGTGTAAGGAATTGAACCCCTGTGCGCTTAGGAGAAAAATAAAGCAGAGCAAAGGGACAGTTGGTGTTGGAATCTACCGGGGGCAGACGTGGACAAACAAGAGAGCGGCTACTGGAAGTGGCAAATGAAAAGAAAAGGCAATGTTTTAATGAAATTATTGTAAAATGTGTTGGTCGTTTTTTGTACATATGAGTTTTTTTAACGTGTTGACAGAATTATTAAAATCCCAGGAAAAAAAAAGAAGCATAGTGCTCTGGTGTGATAATTGAGCAATTTTCTTGAAGAATGGGTTTCACAGACGAGCAAAGGTAAAACCTCCCTCACTATATGAAAGAAAAAAACTAAAATGAACAGTTTCACAATTGGGTAAATGAGAATTTACAGGAAGATAAGAAACCGAAGATCTTTCATTTTACATTATGTGCACAACCCAGTTGAGTTTGTGGGACTCTCATAATATTATGTAGTATGCTTGTTCCGTGGCCTCATGCATGCAGATGAAAAAGATAAGCTCCTAGAATGTCCAGACTATTCAGTTTGGTGCTTTCTTACTATGTGAATTAAAAACATTCAAGTCTAGGCTCCCTTTTTTGTAATGAATTTTCTCTTAGCCTAATCTTTCATTTTACATAAAATGGTTTCAAAGCTTTTTGGAAGAGAAATAAAGGTTATATCTAGAGAATGATTCTGAGACGGACATAAATTTGGACACCTCGTTGGGCATTTTGCCTGTTGTGGCGTTGTATTTGTATTTGTATTTATTTGTATAATAATGATTAGCGTGAAAATTCATCTTGCATTGCAACTGTTAGCATGTACACCCATATCACTAGAAATTAGATTATTTCTTTAGATTCTTTCTTATTTCTTTAGATCAACCTGTATATGTTAGTCGAGGTTGAAATTCTGTGAAAAAAAAAAAAAAAAACCTTTATTAGCCGAGAAATTTCATTAGTCCAGTGGTTGATAGCTAACATATAAAATTAATTTCATATTTGTCAAAATATGTATGTTCATGTAGAATTAACTCTTTATGTTATTACTATTATGCTAGTGTTAATATAGTCTGTGCTCGTTTTTACGAACCTGTACGGACTTGATAATTATTTCATAAATTAATCATAAGTTTGTAAATGGGAGAAACGAAAAAAATGCCGGAAATAAAAAATGAGAGTTAATCATTCAAGTCATTCACTTTATTGATAATTAGCAAAAATATCCTGCATTGCCTGGGTTTTCTCCACGTACTGGGAGCTTTGAAGAAGTTACAAACCATTGTAAAGGAGTAAATATATCAGAAAGCCATGGTAACCAAAGTAAACATTCGAAAAATCATTGTTGAGGCAGAGAAACAAATGTTGCCTGACAGTTTTTCACCCTTTTTGACATTTGCCCAGCTCTGACGAACTTTTAAAGTAGCCTGTCATTTAATCCTCCTCCTAACCAGATTATGGCCCTGCACTCTGTCTCAATGAAGAGATTTTAGTAGGTGGTTGAAGAAGACCTGGGCCATGCTGGAAGCTGTGCACATATGTGTTGTGAACCTAACGTGAAGTCTGTTTCATTGTAATGTTTGTTATGTTTAGTGCTGCCATCCGCCATCAATTTTTCTAACTGAATGAAATGTAACAATTGAATAATTGTATTGTTGTAGGCCTGTTGCTTTCTGTGGAGAGACTTTTTCAGTGGGGAGATTGACTCGCATTCGCACCTTGAAGTTGGAAACCACAGCAAAACAACTTCAGCCGACCACCACTGTGGCAATAGTGGGGTTCAAACCCAGGTCCTCGCGATGTAAGTCCATCACTATGACCATTCAAGCACCACAGTGACTGTCGTTCAATCTGGGTCCTGTTTTGGTATATATGCAAAATTTGACAGAGATCAATCTAAAATTGTAGATTTGTATAAAGAACACACACAGACATATAGAAAATCAATTTATATATATAAAATTTCCATAAAAATCATTTCTTTTTGTTTGCTTCATCACAACATTTTGGTAAATATAAGATTCCATGTATGGAATTGATGTAGGATAATATTTTACGTGAATCTTGCTTTTCCGAAATATTTTCAGGATGGTGAAATGCTGCCAAAACCACTTGCCATAGAAACAACAAAAAAATCTTTTGCTGCTCTTTGTTCAATGTAATTTTGTGAATCCTATACCTTTTGGTGATTTCTGTTTTTGTAAGAGATCACACATTTTAATTCTTTCAAAATATTTTTTTCTATCCACAGTTAATCACAATATTTTCCATTTTGTTTAAATTGTGAAAAAAAAGATGAACAGCAGTTGGCTGAAATACAGTTTGATAGACTCTTGACTTGGAAATGACCTATCAATAACCTAACATGTCATACCATTTCTGAAACCACGAGTTTATCCAATCATAATTCACAAAGGGGTAATGCTATGTTGTCAACATATCTTTAATTCATGATCACCCCCCAACACAACAATCGAACCCTTTTTCCTGGCGCATGTTTGCAAAACACCTGTATGTTGGTGATTGACTCTTAAGACAGTACTATGTGTGTTAAGAGATTAAGTTTGATTACAACGAACGGAAGAATAAAATAACCGAAAAAAGCATAAGAACAACAAAGTTTGTAAAATAGAGGGTTGATAGAAGTGAGAGTTCGTAAAATAGAGCAGATCTTAACATTAGCTCTGTGGTATGCTGTTCGGGACAGGGCCAGTTCATGAAAAAGGTATGTTTGTAAATTGAAGGTTCATAAAATCAAGCGTTGACGGTATGTGAGCTGAGAAAAAAAAAATATATATATTTATAAGCTGGTCCCAACATGTGTGATTGGGATTGATTAAAACCATTTTATAAAAAGGATTTACCATGCCAGAGTCTCACTGAGCACAAGAATCACTTTTTACATAATGTAATTTTCAAAATCGCCTCAATCACTTTAAAATTTTGGTATTTCACCTAAAGCAAAAATTTGACAAATAATCTAAAAAATCTTTTGTTGATTTTCAAATCAATTTTTATTTCTCTTGCTATAGGTTAAATTGATGGTATTGGACAAAGAGAGACAAAGTTTATTGAACAAGCTGAATGATATTAGTAAAGAAAGTTCTGCTGAGACTATAACTAATACGGAACCAAAACATGTGAATAAGCTGGAACCAAATAGTTTTGAATGTAAGAGTGTACAGACCCATTCTTCCAATCAACACCAATTTATGCGAGAAATCAATGTAAGCGATTCGACTCGGATCTTCGAGGGAAAATATAATGGCAGTGGGAGTTCGAGCTTGAATGAAGAACAACCGAATAGAAGTATGAAGAATTTTAAAAAAGATGTTGGAACTTCATGTACTGTACTTACAAGAGATATAGGTGTAGGTCATGTGCAAAATAAGCTGGTCTCTACAGGAGTTGGAAAGAAGAACATATTCAGTCCCGCATTCCATTTTCAATCCATTAATGACAACTTGAATCTGGATAAGAGTGAGTCATCTGATTCAATCGACAGTGGAAGTGAGATAGAAAAAGTGTCTGATTCATCAAGGAATACATCAAATTTCAGAGACACTCCATTTGAGTATAGAAATAAAGTAGTAGATGAGGGTGAGAAAAAATTTTTTCATTCAGAAATTGATTCTCTCTCTGCAGTTGAAAAGTACGAAAAAGTTGTAAAGAGTTCTGTCATTTATGAAAGCCAGGCAGTTAGAAAAGAAAATGTGGAAACAATCACTGATCTGCAGATGTCTGACTTGATTTTCTATGAAAAGTGGTTGCTTGATAAAGAAAATACTCTATCAAATAAAGTTTCTACAGCAGTTCAAGTCAATGATAGGTATTCTGTATCTACAGATTTCAACTCCTTCAGAGAAGATTATGGGTCTCCTTTCACTGTTTCTGAAATTGCAGACGTTATTAAGATTATTGATGTTGATAATGCATCTCGTGAAACTTTAAACATTAGCGAAAATATGAAAAAAGAAAAGCATACCTTGTTACCTATTGAATTACATCAAAACTTGAAAATATTAGAAACAGTTGGTGTTGGAGACATTAATGTTAATGATTTTATTTGTTTTTGTTGTGCAGATAAAGCTCATGCAAGAGCTTTGACAAATTCGTTGAGAATGAGATCAGTTGGCACAAATACAGTTGAATGTCAGCTGGATACTCAAACGGATAAAAACAATCTACATAAGTCAATGCTCGAATTGGATGGGTCTGTACAATATTCAGTTTCTCATAATGTGGTAGATAAAATTGCTAATAATTTTAGTAGAAAAATTGTAGAAGTAAGACAAATTACTCCATCAGATAACTCATTAAACTTATTGGACAAGAATACAGAGAACGTATCAGATGTTTTTATCATTTCCTCAGATAGTGAATGTGAAAGTACTTCCACTACAGTAGAGGCTCTTTTGTCTGAAGATGCAATAAAAAATAGGTATTTATTTTATGTTTTTGCATGATTTGACCTCTGTGAACAAAAAAAAGAAAAAATTTAACAGTATCAGTGGGATTGACGAGATACCTTGAATCCCTAAAAGTCTCTTATTTTAGCATTGACAAGCCCAGATATTTTGCAAAGTTGATTTTTCAATAGAACACTTCCCGCTGCCCCATATTCCTTACTTTGCACCTGCTGAAAATCGGGGGAAAAGCCTACTTCATCAAAAAAAGGCATTTTATCTATGATTTCCACTATGCCGTGGAAAGGGTTAAGTAATATAGTTTATCTTTCACTTAAGTTTAATCATTTTTCTCCATATATTACAACGATATCTTGCTACAACAATACTCAACAATATAACAGTAAATCTCTCTACAATAATATTTTTGAAAATCTTATTTGTCTGTAATGTAATGTTAAACTCCTGTTGATACAATAAGATTCTTTCACTATAATAAATCCTTCTACAGTCAAACCTCCCTATAGTGAACCAAGGATATAGTGAACTTTTTCAGTGGTCCCAACTGAACACCTATTTAACTAATGCTATTTTAAACGCTTATAGTGAATTGAGAAAATGGAAGTCCGCTTATAGTGAACTCAGAAAATGAAAGTCAGCTTATAGTGAACTGAAATGTCCCGCAGATTTTTTTTCCAGTTTTTCAAAGGTAAGTTCACTCTTATAAGGATCCTGAACGACAGCATTTTCCTTGACTTCTGTGTCAAATCCCACTTTTCATCCTCCCCGCCGTTTCTAGGAATCTACCACTGATCCACTACAAGACTCCACTCTTTTCAAACCATATTTTGAAAAATCTAAACAATAGTGGAACAGACCTTGAGGTAAGATCTTGAGTGCATCAAGCTTATTTTTTTGTCTCCCAATACAACTTCCGTGCTGTAACTAATGGATGGATCAGAGCATTATTTGCAGCCTCAAATCTCACTACAGGGAGCGGTTTGTTATGCATATATTGGAAAGATGATGAACAGCTAGTATAACATCTTTCTTTTGGAAGCAATCGTTTTGCTGGAGAAGTCTTGGAGACAAGTAACAGATTCAACAATTCGCAAATGCTTTCGACATGCTGGTCTTTCCAAGAATGCATTGGAGCAAGGAAGAGACAGTATTGTGGATGACGAAGATGGAAAAACTATCGATCACTATATGGCTGGAAAAGCATTGTGCAAATCTTTTCCAAAGATGAAATTGAACACTTCGAATCTTGTGATAAGAGGTGTGTACTTCAGATGCTCCTACAGATGATGACATTGCATCTGAAGTAAAGCACAGAACGCAGATTCCCTACCCTCAGAAGAAGAAAGTGAAATGTGTCAGCACCTTCAATCTCTGAAGTGAAAGGGCTGCAAACATTTGAATACTTTTTCTATGGAAAATGTGGGCAAAAAAAACGTAGGACTCTTTCCTAATCATTGATAAGAAAATTGATGAAATTTACTTTAAATCTAAATGTGTTCAATCAAAAATAACAAATTTTTTCCATAGGATGTAAAAATAAAAGCAAATGATACTACTTTAAAATTCTTCCTTTCTAATATTTGATTAATTATCTATTTAAGAAATTAATAATTTATTATGTAGTAAAGTGTGTGTTATCACAGTGAATGTTTCCAACAAAATAACCATCAAATGCTAAGAAATATTATGTATCAACAAATTTGGATATAGTGAACCTTGGGTTATAGTGAACTTTTTATTAGGTCTGCAGATGGTTCACTATAATGGGGTTTGCCTGCATAATGATATTTTTTGAGAGTTCTCAAAACTGCCATAACAATATTTTTTATATGCTCAAAATGTCCTTTGATACATTTTAAAACTCTTTACTAGATTTTGTTGTTCCCGGTTTTTCTAGTAACATTGATATAACAATTGATTAACAGTTAATTGATTCACTTTCTGTGTAACACTAGGGCTGGTCCCAGGTATGAGATGACCACCTCAGGGCAGCATGTTTAGATCATTTGAGTCGCACCACGGTCATTTTCTGCACACAAGGGCTAATTAGACCGGAACCTACAATTTATTGCCGATTCCTAACGGCAGGCTTGTTTTTTTTATACTCATCAAGAGGTAGGTGCGCTACCCCTGTGTTTGTTGTACCCCTGTGTCAGGAAAGTTTTCTAACAAGGACGAACAGGGTATCGAACTCGCGACACCTCTAAACGTCCTTTGGTACTTTAGGCGAGTATCTTATCAACCGGGCTACCATGCCCCGGCATGTTTAGAGGTGCAGCATTCTGATTGCTATTGCTTGTCATTTCAAGCTAGTTTAATGGGCTAAAAAATTCACAATAGTATAATGTCGAGAGATAAGAAAGCAAAATACTACATTTTTGTATTAGATTTCCCTCCGGACATTAATAGAATGAAATTATTCAATTCCCTGAAGTTCCTTTTAGAAATTATGCACATTTTTTCATGGCTTATTGCAGGGCCTGTGCGAGGCATGAGGCGATGCGGCAGCATTTTTTATACCAGATTTATTATGACTATGTTTTCACTCGTGTGTGTGTGTGTGTGTGCAAATTTTTACACAGATTAATTTTGGAGTGAAAGCGTGAGTGGATAAAAATAAGCGCAAGTAAATACGATACCTTTCAGTGTTGAAATGCTATTCAATGCTTAATTCAGTTTAACACACCTCCTTTCTTGCACTTCCAAAAAGTGTCACCCATCTCCAGAAAAGCTGGTTTCTGAAAAAAATTCACAAGCTTTGACCTACGCAAGATTGACCTGGGGGGGGGGGGGCACGTTAGCACATTGAGTTTGGGGAGCATAAGGAATCTCTCTCAGGGATATTTTGAGCTACTAACCTTCAAAAAGCATTAAATTAACAGAAAACGAATAAAGATAATATACAGAGAGACAGTATGAAGGTATTTTCTTTCGATATTTTAATTTCTTATTAAAATATTATAAAATATTTTAAATTTGTGATAGTCTTAGAACATGGGGCACGAACCCCCATGTTCTCACGTACCCCCTCTGGTCACAAACCTATGAATTCAGGGCTGTTACTTTACTACTAAAAAATTTTAAAGCAACGTATAAATTAAAAGGTACAGTAGGAAAAACTTATCTTTATGCTACGCTTGTGTAGGCAACATAACAGTGAATCATTATTTTAAAAAATAGGAAATGAAGAGAGTGATTCTTGGATTTTCAAAAAATACATTTTGTCTTTTGGATTCAGAATAAATATCCATTTATTAATTTTCATGTTTCCTCATGAAAGTGTGCAAAAGCACATTTTGGATACTTGATTGAATAAGATTTTCCTTCAAATTATTTTTAGTAAATTTTATGTAAAATTTTAATATTTTATGTGATACATATGTGCTAAATAGCTTGGTTAACCCTTTGAGGGGCAGACATTTTTCCAAAACACATAGGAAAAAAGACAAACAGGTGTGCCCACTATGAGACCAGCTCCCTCCTCAAAGAAGAGTTATTATATTGATTTTCATCAGGATGTTTTTATTTAGGAAATTCTCTTGCGACATCTTAAATCATCAACGTAGGAGGGTCATGACCAAAACTTTGGGAACCACTGTATCAAGGTAATAGAGGTGAAGAAACGAAAATCTCTTCAGATAGAGGCATCCACCTCTATCATATTATTTCCTCATATATCATACCTCATATTATTTTGCCACCCTTCTTAAGGGTGGCAAAATAATATTCGCCTCCGACAGCAGAATTTCTAGGACTGGCCCTGCTCATTGAATGTGTTATTATTTTTTTGAAACCTGGAACCTCGATTTGGCCTTATTAGGAACTTCAGTGCAGCTATATAACACAGTATTTTATTATGTATTGCACTGCCCAGTTCTTTTCCGATATTCTTTTCTATTCACCCAGGGGTCATTTTCTTGTGTTAAATTTTCCTCTCCTTCAAAACAATGATGTTATTACCAAACATGAGGCCTGATGTGCGAACAAGCATGGAGAACCTTCACTGTAGGAATACATACTGTATAATGTTCACTAAATATTCTTTCATTATTTAGATTTTCACAGTTGAATTGAACCACATTTTTGTTTTATAACCAAAACTAAAATTAATATTTTAATTTTTTCATTCCTATTTTCAAGAGTGTGAATGCCCCTGTCACACACCTCAAAAAGCTGCTTCACATCTTAGCTTCATTATGTTAACTTTTTGCTTGGCAAAGATTCAACAGTGCTTATTTCTTCCAAGTTTGAAAAATTATATCTTAGAATGGAAACATTCTGCATTAGGTTTATGACACTGGGACAGATGTGAAAGATATTCATTCGGACATGCAAGAACATATTTAAGAAAAAAATCTAGCAAATGTTTTTTGAGCCCTGTTGATGTCCTTTACCAATTTTAGTCACTACAAACTAATCTGAAATTATATGTTGCTGTTGTTTCTTTTTCAAATATCAAAAGAATCTCGAATACAAAATCATATGTATATAATTAACTAAAGTAAAAAATATTGCATCATCCAGATCGAAAATATTCACCCGTTAGACCATTTCTGAATAGTGCATGTGAAATGCCTGCTTTGCACTGTTGGGTATCATTTTTTGTGTTATTTGTTTTGAAAATGACTATGAAAATGGATACACAAGCATAACCGGGATGAAATTAAGTTGATCTATATTCACAGCAGAAAAATATTCAGTTTATATTTCTTGAGAGACTGTCAGCAGCATTGAGTTCATAATCTGTAATTTAGCTCAAATTTGGTAAAAAAAAAGTGAAACCTTCACCTTATCATAATTCTATATTTGTTTTGATTTGTGTTCTGTGATTGATTATAATAACTACATTGTTTGATCATCTAAATGGGGTTTTTCAGTTCTGATATTATGGAAAGCAGCAATGATTCAATAATTGCCACTGAAAAAAGAAATACTGATTCTAATGGTCAAATGGAAGATGATCTCCAGTCGCAATGGGATGCCTTGGAAAAATCAGATGGAAGGTTTGTTGTGCTGAATGTTTCTTATTTTGTACTGGTGTATAAAGAGTATATAGATACAGAGAGAAACTTTGGTTAACGAGCTTAATTCACTCCCTGAATGAGCTCATTATCCAAATCGATCACATATAGAATCAAACTTCCCAAAAAGAAATAATAGAAATTCGGCTAATTCATTCACAAAAATAACAAATGAAAACGTCATTCAATCAACACAGTAACAATATACTAAATATTACAATACAGTAATACAGTAATCTTATAATGATTAATATTAAGATACAATAATTGTATAATGAAATAATGTGCAATAGCCTGCCAGAAATAAACATACAATATAATAATGTTAAAAATTAACTTACTCTAAACGACGAAAGAGAGGAAGACTATCGTTTAGGATGACTTACCACAGGCTATTCTTCTCCACAGCAACGTAAGGCCACACACTGCTATATTATAAATGTAAAGCTGAAGGTGGTTTATACTGATCAGCTCTGGAACACCTTCCCAACAGTCCTGATCTATACCCCTGCACCCCAAAGCAGAATTTTTTGCATTGTTCTGCAACAATCCCTCAGCTGACTGAAAATATTCTGTGGTAAAAATTCTCATAATAGTGTTTTTCTACTTTTCCTAAAATTTTTCCAGATTATTCTGCAGTGGCATTGATTGTTCTGCAATGTGCGTCGCACATTTCGACGTGTTCTGCTTTGGAACTAGAGGGAAGCAAAAGAGCAACTGTCCTGGGGATAAGTAAATGTTAGGGAAGAACAAAAATACTGTAATAAAATAATAAAATTTGCAGTGATGGGTGTGGTAAATTGTTTGCTCCCCGTCACAAAAGTTCTAGTTCTAGGCCCTGCTCCTGTGACTAAAATTTCTTTGAATCACTTAACACTAGAACCGCTGCACTTTTGGTATACCTAGAACCGCGGACTGGGTCAAATTGACCCAAACTGTGAAAAAACAGTGTTTCATAGCGAAAAAACAGGAATTTATTTTTGGTTCCTGGATTTTTCCTTACTCTTATTCAATGTTGTTTAATTGCGTATTCATAATGGAAAATTATATTTTTTTATGAATATATAATGGGCTTCAAAATTGGCTAAAAAATTATGTAATTCAGTAAAAATAAGACTTAGTATACATTATTTACTATATTCAGTCCAAAAACATTTTTCATTAATCTTATAATAGGACAAAGATGTAAAATAAGCGTGTCAAATTGAATATGAGAAAGTCTATAATATGATTCTGTCAAATAAGTATTGATTTCTTACTGATAAGTGGAATTTATGATGAGCAGTTGAGCAAATTTATTTTATATTCTTGCACATTCATCGCATGTTTAAGTTGCACATCCCATGCAAAAATTAACAGTTTTGTTTCCACATTTTTATGTTACCTGACACATCAGATCGTTTATTTTTATTTATTGCTATTAATAATTAATTTATTTATTTATACTTTTGCGCAAGGGCAACATGTATGATGAACGCATTTCTTCAATAAGATTTTAGAGGAACTGCTTTCCAAAAACTAATTCTGGTCTTCTGTACTGCTCTATACAAAATATAGGAATATGTTTATAGTGAGGTCCAGGATGTTGTAGAAAACGTCTGTGATGCCACCTTCACCGAATATTTTCTGGGCATTTGATCGCTACAACTACGATCGTTACACTTTGCTGAATTGTAGTGTGAAATAGTTTCTGTATGTGTGGAAGCTTTTTGGGACTACTACTGCCAATATCGACTACCAGATGAAGCGTGCTGAGTAATGAAAAACTTATATTGTCCTTTCCTTGATAAATTGTCATTGTGGCATCATTGTTCTATACAACTGTAGTTTCACTATCTTTATTGCATCAGATAATATTGCTCTTCGATTTCGTCTCACCGTCTCTACTAAGCTCGTATTTTTTGGCTTTTAGCATTTGAGCCAGCTTCAGTGTAGTGAAAACAAGTGTTGGTTGAAGCATTTCTGCCCTTGTTCTCAAATGGCTTGATCAGTTGCATCACTATGTGCTCTGAAAGAGATTCGTTGGACGCTGATACTTCCCAAGATTTGGAAATCCATTCAAAACGTATTTGGTGCAGGCCAAAATTTTATTCTTTTTCTGTGACATCGTTTGCCTACAGAAATTTCAACTACACGTTTTTTCTAGAGTTAAACTTTTACTCCCCCAAAATCTTTATTGAATCTCGTCAGAATTCCAGGTATTCAAGTTTACAAAGGAAAAAAATATATATTTAGCTCTACTTGCCATTCCTCCATTGAAAAAAGATAATCTGCTCTGACAATGAATTGGCCTTGACCTTGAAAGACCTTTATTCTTCACTATCTTCATTTACAAATACTTTTTAGAAAGGGTAACCACTTCCAAGAAAATTATACACCCCTTTTTTCCTATAGAATAGTACGTTGGGTCAAAATGACCCAAACCGCGGTTCTAGGTATAAGTGCTTATAGCTCTAGAACACGAAATGGGAATATAATGAAATTTTCGTGAATTAATATTCATATGATATCGTGAAAAGTCACGGAATTTGTTTAACATCTGCCGGTAAGTTTTTGAGATAAATGAAAACAAAGTTTGATTTGGGTCAAATTGACCCACTCCGTGGTTCTAGTGTTAAAGAGGCATTAGGAGGACAACAATCGACGATGATGCAGGAGTGGAAGAGCATGTGCACAGCTGACTGCACACACACACGTCCGTCTTCTTTCTTCAAGGAAAGAACTAAAAAACTGCTAATTCAGTGAAAAAAATGTATTTTAAAATCTGGAGATAATGTAAAGTAATGTTATTTTTTTATCTTTTTATTACTTTAAAAAATGTAAAATAATTCTGGTTTATATTTGATTTGCCCTTGTAATATGCCTATTCGATCTTCTCATCCAAATCTTTTTTTATTCATGAATATTTTTATGATTGTCATTAATAAATTATAATTTAAATATTTTAAAACAATTATTACTTTCTTGTTTAAAAAAAATCATGTTGAAGTATATTAATATAGTTTATAAGATTGTTGCATTAATGATTTTCGGGCATAAGTAAATAATAGAGGTTGATGTGATTTTTGAAGTCTAACGATATGTAACGTGCTAGATTTCTTTCTGTTCTTAAGGATCACATTGAGCAAAGAAGTGAAAGCAGCTTGCAAAGTGCTGAATGATTATCTCCTTAAATTTGATGGAGAGTTTATTGAAGAAAAAGCAGTGAGTTCACATTTTAAATGCTGTATAAGAAGCTTAGTGACATACTATTTATTGGTTGTAAAGGATACTCACTTAGAAACTTTATAGCTACAATTTCAAATCCTATTTTAGATTCAAATTAACTTTAAAGTGTTTTTACTGTGATTAGCTTTTTCTTGTGTATGAAACATAAAAATAAAAAATAATTACAATGAAACCTCGCTACAATGATACCTCCCTCTATAATGATAATTTCTGAATCTACTTTGAAATTGCCTTTATTCTAATAATAAATCCTCTTGATACAACGATATCCTCTATTACAATAACTCCCTCTTTAACGGTATTTTTCAGAGAACTATCAATAACAATATTTCTTTTAACTTTGCTGTTTCCTTCCATCTTTTTTCAAACTCTTTTCTTCAACGAGTCTCTGTGAAACAGATTTCGTTCTGTTTTCTTTTCCTGGATGCTTGTTTTGGTGTTTTATCAGATTTTTTTCACCATCTGCACCCTTGCCATCCCCCAGCTACTCCAACACGGTTAGCATTAGTTAGCTCTTTGAACAACCTCATTATTTGAGAATAGCAGTGCAATCTAATTGCTCTCTACTGTAGTTGTATGTGGGTTTTCTGACCACCCACCACCTTGTCTCTTTTTTTGAGGACTTGTCAACTTTTTTTTCCGGTAGTCATCCCAATCCTAAACTTCAACACCTTCTGCTGTGTTACAATAATCAAGTCTAGTGCTTCTGCTATAGAAACCGCTGGATAATAATTTTTCCCATAGGGTAAAGCGGTTTACAATGTGGTACCTACTGTACTAGCCACCAAAAGCCATTGATAATTTGTGTTCTTCGGCATTTTCAGAAAGCATAGAATGTCATCAAGATATACATAGCAGAATGGTAAACCTCGTAATACTTCATGCATGAAATGCTTAAAAGTTTGAGTGACATTTACAAGACTGAAGCTCAATCTTATATATTCGAATAAACCCCAAGGGGTAGTGATTGCGGTTTTTGGTATATCTTCCTCGGCAATGCTAATTTGATGGTATGCCTTGCAGATGTCTAGTCTAGAAAAAATAGACTTACTGTGCCATTCTTGGGAAAAGTCTTGAATATGTGGTATCGGGTAAGAATCAAATTTCATAACACTATTTAGACGACGATAATCGCCGACAGGACGTACTGTATCATCTGCTTTGGGCACAATATGTAATGGTGAGCTCCAAGGGCTTTTGGAGGGGCCGAATAATCCCTTGTTCCAAAAGGAATTCAAACTCGGTTTTCACCTGCTGTTGAATTTTTGGATTGAGACGTCAAGGCTTGGAACCCACTGGTGATCCTCGAGTGATGATATGGTGTCGCGTCATGTGTTTCACTGTTTTACCAGTCTGTGAAGGGTTGAAGACATCTGGGAATTCTTGAAATAAAGCACTATTCAGAATCCCCAATGGTAGTGACGGAAGATTGTGTTGTGGGCTTGATCGATCCGAGTACTCGTAATGATGTTTGCGAAAAAAAGTGAGGTACAAGGATGACGTCACTCTCCGCTACCATACGAAGGTTTTAACAACTGGCTGTTGCGAAGATATATTTTGAAAGAGAGAAAATTCAGCGGCCCCTGCGGGGAATCGAACCCACGTCCTTTCACTTTCCGGGAGTTCCTAGGGCGTTCACCCGGAAAGTGAAAGGATGTGGGTTCGATTCCCCGCAGGGGCCGCTGAATTTTCTCTCTTTCCAAAATATATCTTCGCAACAGCCAGTTGTTAAAACCTTCGTAAAAAGTGAGGTATCATAGAAATTTAAAATTATTCTAAATTTGTTATTTAAAACTTTGTAGAGCAAAGAGGAATTGAAGAGAAATTCCAATGGAGAGATAAGAAGAATCCGATGGTGATCTGAACATCTATAAGAAGAGATTTAGAGAAGGAACTCACACTGATGCGGAGGCAGCTCTTGCGTTTTTCGAAAAAAGTGAGAAGGAAATACTGTACACAGTGCCATCTTAACACATGCGCCTACCCTGGCACTTCAAGAGAAGAGGGGCCTCACAAAAATGAGATTTGGTTGAAATTTTCTCGAATTTACCTGGTAGGGCCTCAGAAAAACCACTTGACCCAGGGATCCATGATGCCCCTAAGACGGCCCTGACTACATATGTTCCACACTGACCAGGACCCCACTAAGAGAAAATACTGCACATTTGGCATGCTTATTAGGCAAATATGTTTTTAACATAAAACATTCAACGTCCAAAACCATATCAAGGAAAAATAAACTAGTAACAATTAACATATTTGTTTGCATATTTAATTATGTGAAATTTTAATCAAATTTCAATTTCTTTTAAATATACAGAATTGGTTTTTAAAACAATATATTTTTAAAGTAGTTATATTACTTAAAAAATGTGTATATTCTTGTAAATTATGTTTCATTTTGCTTAATCATGTCATTTTCCAAGCCAGTACAGATTTAACGAAGAAGTTTGCTGTTTTTCCCGACTTCGTTTTAAGCTGGTCCGACTGTATAAACATTTTTACCCAAGAAACACTAATTTGTAAATAATACAAATTTCATCCAATATAATAACTTGGTATATTGTGCCGTCTTCAAGTACAAAGTTCACATGGATTGAAAATAATTTGTCGTATTTTTTTAATGTAGTGTATTATGTTTATTTCTTTTTCATTATGTTCATAAATTGAAAATTAAATTCAAACATGTTTATACTTCAAACAATATTTGAATAACTATCTTCTAACCAGAAAACAGAGGGGGAGGTAGGAAATTAATCATGGCAGCAAGGGGTCAGAGGAATGAGAAATGGTTGAAAGGGGCCATGAGCAAAAAAAGGTTGAGAATCACGGAACTCGTGTGTTCACCTGTCAAGTGAGAGGACTTGGATTCGATTACCCGCAAGGGCAGTTGAAGTTTCTTTCTTGCCTAAATTCATCTTTGCATCAGCTATGTGTTGAAAACCTTCATACAGTAGACTCTCGATAATCCGGCTGTGTGCCAATCTTGCCCATCCAATAATTCTGAGTTTTATAAGCAGGTTTGCTTCGAGCATATAAGAGAAAAACATGTCACAATGTCTGTGCACAGAAGTTAATATTGTTTAAATGAAGCTTTTTAATTGATGTCCAGCGATTTCAATAAACCAGCTTACCCTGGTCTGATATGTGCTGGATTAGTGAGAGTTTGTACATTAAGATGATGTATCTATTAGATCTGAAAGATATATTTGAGTACAACCACATTTTTAGTACAGTAGAACTCTAATGTAATGGATGATATTTGTGGTCATGCTTTCTTTTATGAATATGGTTCATTTTGATGTTAACTATATCTTTTTGAAGTTTTTACTTGAAATTTTGGACCACCGTGTATTATTTTTTTCCAGACTAATAGCCTAAGCATAATACAAAATGAATGGTTCAGAGTAGCAAATCAGAAAAATGCTGACCCGATCATTATAGAAAAATACCTTGATGCTTTTGAAGAATTCTCTGACAAACTTCTGTATCACATTGTTAACCTAGCCGATAGCAATGTAAGTTGTATCTATCATTTATTTTTTATGCATTCTGTACAATAACAAAAGTAAACCTTTTTCAGAAATAGATTGTCAATGTCAAGATTACTATAAAAACAAATTCAGTGCTTATAATCCACACACAGAAATAAAATTCATAGAGAGAAAAAAAAGGATTAGAGAACAGTGTGTGTGGTATGATAGTGTGCACAGTGCTAATACAATTTATGTGTAAAATATAGTTAATAATAAAATAATAAGTGAATCATATGCTTGCATGTTAAACCATGTCGATAAATGTATATTAATCCTATGGCAAAGCAATGAAAGAACTTTTGCAACATTATAGTATTTTTAAAGAGATTTTTTTTTTTAATGAATTTTTTAGCAGATTACTTCTACTTACTTTTGAGATACAATACATATTTTTCGTTCATTATTTTACTTTTCCATTAGTAAGTTTAAAAAAATTATCCACTTAAGATTAATACAATTCAAAGATATATACAATCAAACTTCATAAAGAGATTGCTCTTGGAAGCACAAAAGATAGTCAAGGCCATACATACAGAGCAGACCATACATAGCCTTGCTACTCCCCTGCCTCCATTAATGTATATATGCGCAGAAAACCAACTTTTGTGTTTTGAACAAGTTGAGTCATAAAAATGAATTCATTTAATTAAGTGCCTGTATAAATTTGCATTATTTATCTTAATCAACCCTGCCATTCCAAAAACATGAAATTTTATTAACCTTCCATCAGGCGCAATATGCTGACCACTGAGTTCGGACACAATGTGCTTGATCAAAATGCATTCATAAAACATAATAAACACCTAATTAAGTTCATTTTGAGGCCGTAGTGAGAGGGGGGAACTTGAAGGTCGGGTTCTCCCCCTTCCCTTCTCAAAATGTGAGAAAATGAGTGGAAAAAGGGGAAACGATGGCCACACACACAAATCTATTGTTCTATAACTTGTGATCCCCACCCCCCATAAAATACAAGTGGTCCCCCTCTGACCGAAATTTCTGGCTACAGGCTTGGTTCATTTATACAACTGCCAAGTAATGAACATCATTATTAGGGGTGTCAAAAGAAGAAAAAACACAAGTTTTTGTGCAAAAAGAGCCATATATTTGACACAAAACTTGTCGAACAAATTTTAATGAAATTATGACCTACTATCAAGTACCACAAATAGAGTAAAGTTAATAGTTCACAAACGTTTTTAGTAGTTTTAAAAACGTTCACAGTATTAATATCTATTCTGTCATCTTCAGAGAGAAGGGTCTCTACCTTCTACAGTAAAGAACTGATCATACACCATATTTGTATGGGATATACAGATAGGAGTCTCATATTTCTTGCATTTGTGATTTGTCATCCTTCTCAAACTGATTTTGCTGGTGCATGTTGAACATTGTTTTCTTTTGGGAGGGGGGGGAGACCTTTTGTGTTTTTCCTGGGAAGGATGACGAAATCATTTCTTTCTGTTTTAGTAGCGGTTGATATTCCAGTGGTTTTCAAACTTCTTTGGCTTAGCTCCCCAATTGTCTGTTTATGGGTCAATCTTTTCAGAAGCAGTTTTCTGCACAGTGGTTCCAAATCATTACTATGGTAAATGACTTGAGAGTTAATACCAGCAACATTCAACATCGTGAAAAATATTGCCATTGCTTGATATTTTGTAACACATTGAATGTGGCAGACATTTTGTCTACAGTATGAACGCCTCCTTTCGTTGAAATATAGAACATGATAATGTCAAGTTTCTTTTTCATTATGAAGTGTTGACACGAGAATCACATTCTTTTTTGGATTTTGAACATACAACACCAAAGTCTTTTCATCATTAAAGCCAAACAAACTAGTGAGTTGTGCTTTTCCTTTAGTAGCTATAAGTTCAGGTGGCAGGCGTCTTTCATTTTTTCTGACAGTCTCAACATAGGACATTTTCTTCTTTCTCAGGTATTCAACAAGATCTATATCAGTAAACCAATTATCAGCTGTTATATTACGTCCAGATCCAAATAAGGACTCAGCCCAGGGCCGTAACTAGGCTGGGGCAACCTTGGCCCTGAGCTGAATGAAGCATTCCAGAAAAATATAGTTATTTTGCATAATAATAACTCTTTCAAAAGTTCAAAAGGCCCCCCCCCCCCCAAGGAAAAAGTCTCTCCCGGGGCCCCACAAAGGCACACTCCAGCCCTGGCTCAGCCATCCTTTTCATTACTTCACTTGGCTTGTTACTGATAAATGAAGGTTCTTCTGGTTGCTTCCCAGCATAAATTTCCATGCTAGATGTACAGTGGAACTTTGGTTAACTAGCTTAATTCGTTCCGTGAACGTGCTCGTATAACAAATCAAACTACCCCATAGGAAATAATGTAAACTCGGATAATTCGTTCCACAATTATTCATTCACATAAAAATGACTAATAAAAGCACTTTGTCAATAATACAATACACTAATAATTTATTTAATAATGCAATACACCATAAGTAAGCATACAGTGCAATAATTTTGCAACGACCAGCGAGAGGAAACTATTTTTTTGGACTAATTGTAATCTGCTGGCTCACCAATCTTTTTCTTTTTGTGTAAATTTGGAAAAGAACCAATGGAATGATACTTGCATTTGACTCCTTTCGAGGATTTCACAGAAATGAGAAATTGCATTGACAGTGGACAAATTTCATTGTTTGCTACAGCTTTACTTCAGTGGTTATTTTCTAAAAACTTTCACTCGGCTTCTCTCATCTCTCTAATCTCATTCAAAGTGAGGGATTCTTCCTCATTTCTCTTTCCTTCAGACAAGAACCTGTCCATAAACTCTTGCATGTGATGCAGATACATCAGTTTGTCTGTGGTCAACTGCTGGTTATATTCCTTCACTAGTTCTTGAATGTCATCCTCATTCACCTCTAGTCACGTGGTCTTTCCCAAGAACACCACCTCTTTGACACCCTAATGTTTATGAGCTAACCCCTCAAAGTCACGTTCAATAATGGAATCGCTTTCAATTTTCTTCAAGCAGAATTAAGGGGTTTTTTTGGTGGTTTTATCCGAGGAAGGCTATATTGATGATCTTGATGCAGTGCACAGTGTTGAAATGTTTTTCCAAATCTCAAGGGTAAGGTTTTTATCCTCAATCACCTCGAAGCATTGCTGAAATTGTTCTGTAGTTTTAAGTTTTTTGATGTTGGATATTATACATTAGATTGCTGACGGAAATTCGAGACTGAGGGGGGGAGAATATTTCAGCTTCCTCGTTGGACAATTTGCTTGTTATGGCCTTTGTATTTGTATATTACACACACACCTCCAGAGTATGTGTGTGGAAGAAAGCAATAAACCATCTGCTTGGTGATGGTTGTTGGGATAAAGTGAAACTAAGATGAACAAAGTGCAAAACTTTTTTCTCGTAATGTGAATCATCGCTCGTTAACCAAGTCAAAATTTGTTCCAGAGTTTTGCTCATTATGTGAATTGCATGTTAACCAAACCATTCGTTAACCGAAGTTCCACTGTACAATAAATTTTTGGGTCAAGGAAAGCTAAACATTTTATACCATATTTGTTTGGTTTCAGTGGTATGTGTACTGCTGAAAAGGGTGGTTTCCTCAAAAACCTGGAATTATTTAGCCAATTGCTATATTCTTTCAAGGAATGTAACTCTCCTGGCAGCTTTGCACAAATTTATGGAAAATTTCCCGAACTGGGGGGGGGGGGCAAGCTGATCTAATTTTTTTCTTTCTTCCCTTGTGTTTGTCATCAGAACAAAGACAATGAATCAGTGTCTTGACCCATTTGATGCTCATCACAAGACCAAATTTTTCAATGCCATCACCGTCTTTTCCCCCAAAGCCCCTTGAGGCTTTGCCGATTTCCTCTGTATGCTCCTGCTAGATACAGCAAACCAATGAAAGCTCTTGTTTCAATTAGGTCTGTGGGTTTGATGTCCCCCCCTCTCAAAAATTTGTGCCTGATGATTTCTATGTATTGGTTGGTATGCCTTACTATTATGTCCAGTGGCGTAGCCAGGGGGGAGAGATTGCTCCCCCCATTAAAGTTTTGCTTACATTGCCGCTTATTATCCTAAATGACTTTTGATCCCTGAAAAAGGAAAATCAGAAAAAAAATTAAATTCTTTATTTTCTGCCTGTGTTGACTGAGAGGATGAATACCCCTAAAGGCCCCTTTACATGTACGCTTTTGCGTGCACGCGCGATAGCTGTAAACAACTTCAGAACCGCCTTCAAGAGTGTGCGTGTAAAGGCGAAAAAAGTGTGCAGTTAGGAGGGCGTGCAGGAACGCAAATCCACCCTACAGGCAAAAATGGGGCGAATCCCTCGTCTCCTGCATCGTCTTCCTTCATTATCTTTTTTCTTTTTAAAGAAAATAAGAATATAATTGTTTTTTAATAGAAAAAAGTATTTTATATATAAGAAAGATCAGTTTCAAAATTTGAAATTAACGATAGAAGTATGCACTCATAATTAATGCAAAATAATACGAGAATTAATGAGAGAAATTATTCCAAAATTAATAAAAATCCAGAATTGAAAAAAGAAATAATTTCAGAATAAGAGAGAGATGAAAGCCTTTCAATAACTTGGAGCCTCTTTTTGATTTGGCACTGGTTCCATTCCTGTTCACTCACCAGTTAAGACGCCTATTAATTACTGGCTACAGAAATTTAAAAAAAAAAATGTATTAATTAGAAATTTATTCAATACCATATTTTTAAAATTGGAAATATATCTGGGGAACACAAAGTTGGTGTTGATGTTTTTAAGTCGCTGCTAAAAAGGTTAAGAACATCTGATTTAAATTTGATAGTATAAATTTGACTTCAACACACTAGAAAAAAAAAATTAAATGGGATTTAGGGTTGTGGAAAAAACTTCCATTATCTGAATGTTAGCAATGGTGCTGTTTGAAAAGAAGCACCCTATCATTAGATCCAGCCAACTCTGCATTCATAGCGGGTGTTCAGTGGACAATGTGCTGTACTTTCCCATGATAAAATCACAAAAGATGTCCAAGGTCAAGTGATGTTCAAAATACCAAGTAAAGTGATGTTTCGTGTTATAAGATTATTGCTGATTTCATTTAAAACCAAAAAACCAGTGAATATCCTGAATGATATCCAACTAAAAACGTATTGCTATTCGCAATTGTAATTTTATTGCTGTCATAGCATGACACACAACGGAATGTTTTACACAGATAGGAATACGTGTATAGAGTTGTTAAAAATTTGAAAAAAATTATGCTTCAATTTATTTGTTATTTTTTGTATTGTTATGAACTGCTTATGCTCGACAACATTAAACTGAAATGATTTTTTGAGGATAGGAACACAACCGAGAGAAATTTATCAAAAATTTCTTAAAAATATTGGAAATAAAGCCCTACAAAATAACACCATAATTTCAAAAAAGTGCACTGAAACCTCGATATAACGATACTCAGCGGACCAAGAAAAAATATTGTTGTAGAGGGATTATCGTTATATCGGGAGGCAGCACTTTAACATTAGAATATAGACATTTCCAAAAAAGATTTGAAGATATATCGTTGTAGAAGGATTTATTATTGTATCGAGAATCGTTATAGCGAGCTTTCAATGTAATAATTTTCATCTATTTTTCTGGCTGGTAGTATTAAAAAAACATCGGTTACACACCTAGTCAATAATTGATGGAAGAAAAAAATCTGATTCGGTAAATTATAATATTAAGTATATAAACAATTAAATTCAGAAAATGTAGTTAAGAGCTAATTACAGCAATTAAATTCGAACATCATGAAACCCTTCAAAATTTAAGAACTGAGAAAGCTTTCCAAAAAACCTTTCTAGTTACTGATATTGCTATTCTTTATCTCAAATTTTAATGAAATGGTGTAGTTTGAAAATATTCTGATCATTTTGGTGACTAAACAGCTGAAAAACAGTAATACCAACAGTTTTCTCTCTGTGTCTAGTTGACCAGGACTAAGGACAAATTAATTATGGAAATAATTCAAGAAAGATCATTGCACTGCAGATTTTCGTTTCTTCTCTTCAAATTATTCTTCTTTTTAATATAAAAAGCATATGTGAAATTTCCCACGAGTGACCACTGTGTGTGAGTGAGCACACTGAAAATATTGAGACTCTGCACCCCAGATAACACACTGGTGCTTTCACTGTCTTTCTTCCAATCAGCACTTGTTATGTAACACCACATGACATACAGAAAAACATTTAGCAGCTTCCAGAGAATTATGTGCTCTTTAGCTTAAAACTGAGTCTTTTTATTCTATGTCAGTTCATCTTTTGTTAGTTTGTGTGGAGTTAGTTGAGTTTTTTTGCATTTAATTTTTTTTTTTGAATAACATGATCCTCACGCATTCCCAAGGGATCAACATGATCCATCCAGGGAATTTGTTAGTGTTAGTAGACATCCATGCCCAAGCTGGAATGAATGAATTTTTGAACCAGAAGTTTGGAAGTTGAAACCAGATTTTAGTTCCAACTTCCTGCATATGACATCATAAATGTTGTTTTCTGTTTCATCAGGAAATAAGTCACAAAAAAATATTTTTTAGGAACATTTTTATCCACTAAGGATTGAGGATTCTTGAACTGCAGAACTTACATGATCTTTATGGGAAGCCATGTCAGTGGAATACTCAAGGTAAAGCCTAGATTTTAATGTTTTTAGCAGTAAAAAATTACCCCCCTTTTTTAGAAGGAAAAAATGACAAACAGACCCCCCCCCCCAATCAAGAAATCCTTTGTACGCCTATACAATCTATATGTTGGAAATATTCAAGATTTGTTTGGGCTCTGTGAAACATCCTCTTTACCATTAAAGGTTCTGCGGAACAGCCTTGTATCCAATGAGGATTTCGAGAGTGTTTACATTAGAATCCTTTGTGTTACGGTATAAGAAAAGCACTTAAGTGTGCTAAGTATGCGCCTTTACTTTTCTTTTTAAGTGTCAGAAAGTATCTTGATAGTGCTTCATATTTAATTATTATATGCAGTACACTTCCAACAGTTGGACACATCTTCTGCTATCCTGGTACACAAAATTAAATGATAGCTGCCAAAATCTAGTATTTATACAGTCAAACCCTATTATAACAAACTTCACAAGACTACTTTATTTTATTTATGTTACAGTTTAATATTTGCGTACTTAAAAAATGTCACCTATAATATGTTGTCCCAGTTATCCAAAATACCCTGGTCCCATGTCTTTTGAATAATCAGAAGCAATCGATAAAAATAAAGCTTTTTTCTCTCAAAAATCAAAAAACATTTTGAGTCATTTAAAAAAATTCATGATTATCAACTCTAAATATTGTCTTCCTTTCACACAGTTTTTACAGTCAGGAGAGGACATTCTTTGTAATACAAAACTTATTACTCTTTTTTAATAGTATTTAAAACATATCATTAGTGAATTTGCCACTCTAGAAAGATTAATTTCATCTTAATGTATCTGTAAAGTTTGTCTTTTTTTTTTTTCTTCTTTATATTTTTGTCTGCATTACCTGGAAAACTTTATTAATTTAATTTTACAGGGCAATACTGCCATTCATTATGCTGTATCTTACAGTAATTTTGATGTTGTGAGCATAATCATTGATTCTAAAGTATGTGATGTCAACAAGAAGAATAAGGTAAGTATCTGAATATTTGATAATATTTGCAGTTTCTTTTGAAATTGATTAAGGAATGTGTCTTTCCAACATGGAAGCTATATTATATAATGCAAATGCATCAAAATTTCAAAGCACACTGGCAAAGTGTAGCAAAATTTAAAAATATGTTTCTAAAAACATAATGTATAAAATCCTCATCACAGTCCTTATTCAGAGAAATAATGTGCATATAATTTCATCTTACCTGAACCCTTATTTAGAGTCTCTCTAAATACATGGACAGTCAGTCAAATATTTTGTGCCCACCATGAACAATTCAGCTTGAAAAACAATAATGTACAGCCACTCCCAGACTTATGAATGTTTGACTTGCATACGTTTTGAGTTACAAACCAAAATGTTTGGCACTCTTAGCAAACCCTTGTTAAAATTTGACAAAAATGTTCGAAATAGAACTCAAGGAAAGAAAAACTTTCTGGATATTAATGCTAGGTAAACTCTGAAAGAAAAGTCTACTGGTAAGTAGACTTTTGTGCAGGAGTTGTCCACAGCACCCAAAACTTTGATGCCATTGTGCACATACATGCAAATTCGATGACATAGATCAATCTTCTAATTAGATTCTACAGAAACAGTTTACACATAATATACTGCAAAAAAAAGGTAAAGATATTACATGTGTCGGCCTGCTATATCCAATGGCTACGGGTGAAATAACTTCTTCAGTGACATCACAAGCTTTGCGCAGAGGCCTTCTGCTATGGATGGTGTTGGGTATGCAGATATGCCTCTGTACTCTAATTTACCTGGGTCCCAGGACTCAGATTTTACCAATAACCTGGGTCCTTCTGAATGAAAGTGGGTCCCTTGAAAAAAAATTTAAGTACACTCATGTCCATAAATTAAGGATAATCCAGAATCACACGGAAATCGAAATCTAAAGTAAAAATTTCACCTGTATAATTATCACACACATCTGCAAGAATGATATGCAAATTTCAGGAAGCCACCAGATGATGTCGATAGTACGTCACAATGACGAGAGTGTAAGAGGGGGGTATATAAGGAATGGTGGCAAAGAAATAAAATTGTTCACAAGAGTTCTGTAAGGCGCTCAGTGCCATAAGCGAATAGTTATGACACACAGGACGCATGTGGATGATTTTTTAAGTGGTAGAATTATCGGCCGCCTGGAATGTGGGTGTACTCAGATGGAAGTATCCGAGGAACTTGGAATTGCCCAAAGTGTCATCTCTAGGCTTTGGCAACGATTCCAAGATAGCAGAAATGTCAGTAGACGTTACAGTACAGGTCGCCCCCGAGTTACAACGCCGAATGAAGACCAGTATTTGGCAGTAACTGCCAAAAGAAGTAGACGGAGCACAGCATCCGACCTGTCTCGTCAGCTATCTGCAGTCACAGGTACCACAGTTTCAAGGCAAACCGTGTACAGACGTTTGGGAGATATTGGTCTATATGCTCGCAGGCCTGTCAGATGTGTTCCGCTCGTGGCAACTCACTGTCGGCAGCGATTAGCCTGGAGTAGAGAAAATGCAATGTGGACATCGTCACAGTGGGCTTGTGTGATGTTTTCCGACGAGTCCAGGTTTAGCTTGCAGTCTGATTCGTGTCAGACTTTCATATGGAGAACGCCAGGTACCCGTTACCACCAAGACAACATCATTGAACGACACCGTTACGGTGGTGCAGCATTGCTCCTTTGGAGTGGAATTATACTGGGTTCCAGAACAGATCTGCATGTTCAAACCGGAACCCTGAAAGCCCAAATTTATCAGGACATCATTCGGGAACAGTATGTACGTTTGTTTAGGGGTGCCATGGGCGCAGAATTTGTGTTTATGGATGACAATGCCTGTCCTCACCGAGCAAACATTGTAAACGAATGCCTTGAATCTGAGGATATAACCCGTATGGAATGGCCAGCATTCTCACCTGACTTGAATCCGATAGAGCATGTGTGGGACATGCTTGGCCGACGAGTTGTAGCCCATCAACCACCTCCTACATGTGTACCAGAACTTCAGAGAGCATTGCATGCTGAGTGGAGTGATCTTCCCCAAGATCAGATCGATAATTTGATACTCAGCATGCCGAGGCGTTGTACGGACTGTATTTCATCGCATGGGGGACATACAATGTATTAACCATCATACCAACCATGTAATAGTAAGTTTTTGTAAAGGAGATATTTTTTACAATTGCTCCAGGGAGCAAAAATCATAGTTTTTATGAATGGTATCATACATATACCATCGTTTTTGTTCCTTATCTTTTGTTTAATAAATGGGTTTTATGAATAAGTAACGTTTGTTTTGTTTCTGAACCTTTATTTGCCGGAGCTGGCATTATCCTCAATTTATGGACATGAGTGTATTTTATCCCCTTCCATCAGAGACGCCACTGACTCTTAATTTACCTGGGTCCTGGGAACCAGGTTATTTGAAAAATCTGGGTCCTTTATGAGTGAAAGTAGGTCCCTCTCAAAAAAAATTTATCTTGAAAAAAATTATGCCCCCCCCCCCACCATAATTCACTGGTATCTCTATGAATTTTCTTCCAGTATGCTCCAGGTCTATGATCACCTGCTTATATTTCTTGGTTGAGACTGAGAGGTGGGTCATGTTCTGGGTAAGAGAAGAAGGTATCTGTGAATCAAGTAAATTCATTTCTAAAAACATGTTCTATCCAAAAAGGTTCATTTACTTTCATTGTCTACTAGTAGGAAAAACTTGCAAAGAAGCTCATTAGCACTGAGAATTTAACGTATGGAATTCCGCACATGTAATAAATCTAAAACAAATATACAGTTGATCCCGCTTATAACGTTTCTCCCATTTAGAATGTTTTTCCACTTAGTACAACTTATTTTCACGGTCCTAACAATATAATTCTCATTGCGATTTCCTGTTTAAAGTGTTTTCCTATTTATAATGTTTTTTATGATGGTTTTTGAAAAACATTATAAGCAGGATCCACTTTAATTAACAGTTGAAGGCACATATTTATATATTTACTAATAATCAATGTATAAATTCGCTTCTGATTGATTTTATATTTTGTTAAAAATATCTTAGCATTTTCAATATCTTCTGATCAAATTTAAAGCAAATCAGATTCTCTCTCTCCTCTCTCTCAGACACTTATCTTCTCATTCCCTATTCATACTTTGGTTATCCTGGTAAAATGATTTTCTTTTCCTTCCCTGATGGTCCACCATTCTGATCTGTGGCCATTTAACTGCCACATATTTTAACACCTGAATATGGGAGCTATGCCAGATTTGTGTTGGAGAAACTTAACAGTGTGCTTATGTTTGTGTGCCCAGCATTTGGCGTGTTTTGTGTTCAGTAGGTGGTGCCATCTATCTAGCGGCGCAACTAGATACTTCTCAAATGGGGCAAATACACATTTTGGCACACCCATGTAATGTAGAAGAAGCAGTTATAAAGGGCGAATTTGGTGCCCCCCCCCTCTAGTCCAGAGCCCAGGACACTAGGCCCACCTGCCCCTCCCAGTTGCGGCCCTGCGTCTATTCTCCAAACTGGTAATGCGTGCATTTGAAATTTAATGTACGCATATTTGTGTTGTAGGTCTGTGTGATCACCATGGCAACCAGAAGTTTTTTCAAAGGAATAGCCAACTCAAAATTTGAAATCCTTAGAAAATCACATTTTTAGCCGATTACCATTGCGCAATCACAAGTTCCAAAACACGGATTTTCACCATGAAAAGCAAAATTTGGGGGAGGTTACAAGAAGCCTCTTCCTTTCCACCCCCCCCCCCCCCGCGGAGATCAAAAATCAAAAATATTTTCGTAGAGAATTAAAATATTGGAATAAAATAATTTCTTTTATATTATCTGTGAAGAATTAGATCCTTGTGCCCCTCCAAAAGCCGATTCTGCTTACACACCCATGATTTCTGCGATGCGAAATGGTGACTACCACATAGCAGCTAGATGACAAAACTGGATATTCAAGGTCAAGTTTTTACAGATTTGGTTTTTTCCACGATATCGGGAAGGTTTTACAATTTGAACGGGCGTTCCAATACTTTAAGATTTTTAAAAAAACGTGCATTCGCAATATTGTAGGAATAAGACAAATTTACGCCATATAAACACAGTCTTTGAATGACGGCCGATAGCCGTGAAAGTACCGTAATTTCCCATATATAACCGGAAGGGATAAAATCTGTAGGGTAATAAAAATCTGAAATTTGAATTTTCTGTACACGGCCCCTCATTTAGGGAAGCAACCAAATGTGCCTCATCTTATTCTTCAACAACCGCGTGTATATCAGTACAATAGTGTACAAAGTAGTAAAACCAGTTTTTCAAGGTCGCGCGATCATAATACATGTAAAAAGAAGAAAAAAAAGAAAGGGGAAAAGTTATGAAGATTTTTCTCTCTACTTTTTTCTTAGAACTAGGAAAGAATGCCTCCCGGAGGATGCGTGAACAAAATTTTTACGCGTCCTTTTCCAAAATTCCAGGTATTTGATGTGTTATAACACATCAATGGCATCTCTGTCCAGGATCCTCTAGTAACCCTGTGAATCAAATAATTCATATCTAAAACATGTCAAGTTCATTGTAAAAAATTAACTTACCAGCATATAACTAGGTTCTTTTACTTTGATTGCCTACTAGTAGAAAAAGCTTGCAATGAAAACCATTAACTTTGGGAATTTAACATAATTATGGAATTTAACACGTGTAATAAATCTAAAATATAATTAAGTTAGGCGCATTTATATATTTATACAAATGCAAGGCCACAACAGGCAAAGTGCCCAATGAGGTGGCTGAGAAAAAGATGCCCATAACAGGTATGGATGTCATATATTACTAAAATACAGCAACCCAATTAAAACTTTTCCATTTATTAACAACCCTATTAGAGAAAAATTCCCTGTGACACCATAACCTAGAATTGCCCCTTATCAATTGATACTGGTGTCCCCTTGTAAAAGCAGTCGATTGATGGTGAATTAATAACATGGTCCATCCTATCCGTCCCTTTGAAAATTTTGAACACTTCAATCATATCTCCCAGACACCTGCGTTCATCCAATGTACATATACTCAAAAAATGAAGTCTCTCTTCATTACTCAAGTCCCCTGTGCCAATAAGGGCACATGTAGCTCTTCTCTGCATCCCTTCAATCAAGTCTATGTCCCTCTGTAGGTATGTGTGGTCTCAAAACCTTACAGCATGTTACAGTCCAGGACAAACCAAGCCTTGGAAAAGCGGAACAATCACTTTCAGAGAATGGGAAGAGACCTTTTTGAAAATCAAACTGAGCACATTCTATTCGCTTTTTTGACCACCGCTGAACAATGTTCAGAAAACCTAAGCCGCTCGTCAATGAGAAAATATAAATCAATTTATAAACTCTCTGCTGATTGATTTTCCATTTCGGGAAACCTTAGCTTTTCAATAATATCTTCTGATTAAATTTAAAGCAAATGATTTTAACGCTTATCTCCTGATTCCCTATTCATATAAATCTGTGCAAAGTGATTTTTTGGTGGAATGATTTTCTTTTCCCTCCCTGATGGTTCACAACTCTGATCTTCCACCATTTAACTGCCACATAATTTCACACCTGAATATAGGAGCTATGTCAGATTTGCGTTGGTGAAACGGAAACGTAACAGTGTGCTTGTGTGTGTGTTAAGTGTCAAAATGTTTTGTCCATGACAAAATTTCAAGGTAGAATTTTTACACATTTGGTATATTTTTCCTTGCATGACCTCGGAAAAGTTTTTGTCCAATCCTTTAAGATTTTTCTTCTTATCTTTAAATTCTTACTATTAAAAATTTATCCTGAAATTTTTGGCAAAAGTTGGAATGAATCAAACAATGTTCCATAAAATGATATAGGAAATTGTGTTTCAGCTAACGAATGTTATTCTGGAACGAATCATTAGCTGAGGTATCACTGTAATATTAAAATGCAATCCTGTATATCATCATTAAATTTGATTGCTAGTATCTTGGCAATAAAAATCTTTCAATTACCAGTTTTTAATACAGGATGAGTAAAAAATGTGTAAAAACTTTAAAAATTCATAAAAACCGGAGAAATAACCAAAATAAAAAACAGTTTGCAGGGTTAGCATTGCTAGGTCACTGGAATTGTTTTAAGACATGGAAAACTCAAAAAACAGTCGATAGATGATGCTGGTACGAGCGACTTCGGTGTAAATATACAAATGAGATGGTTATAAAAACTTGTGCTTCTAATCCACAAGCAGTTCACCGCTGTAAGCCGTGTATATGAACAAGGATGCTGAGTGCAAAGGATAAAGCTTTGTTGGTGAAGTTGTTTTACGTGAACCAGGAATCAGCAAGCCTTGTGTAAATTCTGAGTTCAGAAGAATGTGAGGACTGGAAAAGGGCCTTTAACCATGAGCGGAGATATGGGAGGGGGGGACATTGCCACCCCAGTGTCAAAGGTGAAGTCGACCAATCTAATATATATATGCATATATTAATTGACATCATCTTGCCCCCCAGCAATAATAACCGTGCCCGCCCCCCAGACTTCCAAGTCTATCTCCGCCTATGCCTTTAACAGCGACAGGCCTCATAAAGCTTGTTCAGTGGTTTGAAAAAACTGGAATGCTGGAGGATTGTGTAAGAGCCGGACAACCGTGTTTAAGGACAGCATGTTCACCCTGTGTTGTGCAGCCGAAATAGAAGCATTAGCATCCAAATTAGCTGCAGGGACCAGCAATGCTCGTGTAGCTGCCAGATGCTTGAGCTTACCACCATCCTCGGTATGCAATATTCTTCATGGAATCCTTGATCTGTACCCATACAGATTGCAGTCGTGCCATGAACTTTTACCAGTAGATACTGTTTGTACAGAGAGAAACATTTGCAAGGCGTCTTTCTCCAAAATCAAACAGAATCCCACCTGGGTCTTTAACATCTTGTGGTCAGATGAAGCTCATTTTTCGCTTCATGGCGATGTTAATACCCATAACTGTCTCATCTGGGCAATGTCTAATCCATGTGAGTACATGCAGAAACCATTGCATTGCCCAAAAGTGGCAGTGTGGTATGGGTTCACAGGTTCGTTCATCACAGGACCCTTCTTTGAAACGCTGTGCCCAGTAAATGAGTGGAAAACGGCTACAGTGAATGTGCAGCGTTATTTAATGCTTCTACGCAAGAAGGTTGTGGCATGTTTGCATGAAAGAGATGCGCTTTCTACTGTCACGTTTATGCAAGATGGAACAACTAGTTTCACTGCTACTTTGGTCAAGGCATTCCTGATACAGATGTTCGGGGAAGACAAAATCATTAGCAGGCATTGCAGGTTCCCATGGCCTCCTTGGTCTCCAGATTTGATACTGGCAGACTTCTGGTTATGGGGATATTTGAAATCCCAGGTGTACCGATCTAGTCCATCTAATCTGTCGGACCCAAAAGATGTGATCCGCTGAGAGGTGTCATGTATACATCCGGACCTGCTGCACTCTGCTGTTGCTAGATTTGTGACTCACCTGCAATGTGTTATCCCCTGTGGTGGTGGTCATATGGAACACATACTGCTATAATAAACGATTCGGAGGCATTCTGTTCATTATTTGCTTATCTTTTCTTTGACTTGTGTACGTCAGTGCAACCTATCAGCTGTTTTTTTTTTAGTTTTTTTTTTTCTGTCTTAAATAAATTTCTGTGACCTAGTGATGCTAACCCTGCAAATTGTTTTTCATTTCGGTTATTTTTCTGGTTTTTAGGAATTTTTAGTTTCTACTGACTTTTTGCCCACCCTGTGTTTATTTAAATAATAAATTGCATAATTAAAATTAAATTTCAATCATTGGAAATAACCAATAATTTTGTTTTCAATTAAAAACAGCAATTTTACTCATAATTGTGATGAATTTTAAGAAAATTGATATTCGGCCAAAACATTACTGTTGTGCGACTGTTAGGGCCAGTCGCACAGATATACAGGAGTAGTGTTGCTGAGGGTATCGTCCCAAGGGAATGGAAACTTGCTAATGTTCTGATATTTAAGAAGGGTAGAAGAGAAGCTGTCTCTCTCCAATTATTGCTCAGTGAGTTTGACGAGCTCCCTCTCGAAAGTTATGGAAATTATTATAGAAAGGCAGTTGGCAAAGTGGATAGACGAGAATAACGCATTGTCGAATAATCAGCATGGGTTCCGCAAGGGGAAGGCATGTGTGAATAACCTCCTTTGTTTCTATGATTATGTGACAAACGCTTTGGGTAGGGGCAAAAATGTAGATTTTGTTTACCTTGATTTCTAGAAGGCATTCGATCAGGTCCAACATGGTAAACTCTTGAAGCATTTACTCGAGATTGGGATTGGGGGCAACTTGCTGAATTGGATAGAATCGTGGTTAAGAGATAGGTCGCAACGAGTTATGGTGTACGGGGAATTCTCTGGTTGGACAGGCATCACGAGTGGAGTTCCTTAAGGAAGTGTCCTTGGCCGAATACTTTTTCAATTTCTGTCGATAAACTCGATCAGGGTATCGATGGGATTGCTAGCAAATTCGCAGATGATGTGAAGCTAATCGGGAATCAAAGCGATTGGGAGTTGCTGCAGACCAACTTAAACAGGATTGCAGCATGGGCAAATGAATGGAGCATGACGTTTAGCATTGATAAGTGCATGGTCACTCATTTTGGTTCAAACAACCCACGGTTCTCTTATGAGTTGAATGGTGTCTCTATCCCAAATGCAAGCAGGGTCACCGATTTGGGAATTCTCATTGACGAGCGGCTTAGGTTTTCTGAACATTGTTCAGCGGTGGTCAAAAATGCGAATAGAATGCTTGGTCTCATTTTTAAAAAGGTCTCTTCGCGTTCTCCTAAAGTCATTCTTCTGCTTTTTCGAGGCTTAGTTCTTCCTGGAATGCTAAAAGGTTTTGGAGACCATACTTGCAGAGGGACATAGACCTGATTGAAGGGATGCGGAGAAGAGCTACATGTGCCCTTATTGGCACAGGGGACTTGAGTTATGAAGAGAGACTTCATTTTTTGAATATGTTTACATTGGATGAACGCAGGTGTCGAGGAGATATGATCGAAGTGTTCAAAATTTTCAAAGGGATGGATAGGATGGACCAAGAACTTTTAGTACACTGCCAATCGACTGCTTTTACAAGGGGACACCAGTATCGATTGGTAAGGGACAATGCGAGGTCATGGTGTCACAGGGAATTTTTCTCTAATAGGGTTGTTAATAAATGGAATAGCTTACCCCCGGAGGTAGTAAATTGTAACACAATTGACACGTTTAAAAAGAAATATGGTAAACATGTTGGGGTAAATCGAGAAGCTATCCATACTTAGAATAAGGCAACCATAATATTCTTTATGGGCATTGTATAATATTTTATCATGGGTATGTATTGTTTATAATTTTTGTGATTGTGTTGATACCATCATACCCTTAGATGACCATATTTACAAAATTGCCTGTATTTTTATTTTGAATATTCAAAAACTGGTGATTTTAAAATGTTCTTTGATTTTTTTTCATAAGGCAGGATACACATGCATAATGCTTGTAGCTCTAGCTGAAATGATGAATGAAACTCATTACCTGGTGGTGCAAAGACTTTTTCATATGGGAGATATAAATGTGAAAGCCTCTCAGGTAATTGGTTTCACAAAAGAAAATTCTTTCAAAAAAAATTAAAAATTTTAGGGTTTTCATAAAGCAAAAAATTTTTTTTATTGATTTACTTCCCAAAATCATAGATTTTTAAAATTTCTATAGTAAATTAAATACCGGAGGAGGAATTACATGTAAAATATACTAATTAAACATTTTTTAAATTCTGTTTAGTTTTCTTTTCATAACATTTTATAGTTACAAATTGTTAATTTGTACAATTACAACCGAGTTCACTTATAACATACCGGGATCCCAGAAGTGTATGTTATAAGCAGTGTCTTGGAAATAGCTTATGCTAGAAATCTGCTTGAGAAGTATATGGTAAAGATTCACCACAACACCATGTCAGTGATTCAAGCGCTTTGAGAAAATATGTTTTTCATTTTTAAAGCAAAATATCTCAGGTATTCCAGCTAGTACAGTGAACAACATAAGAATAAACACTGCTGATGTGCATGTGTGTGTGTGTACCATTGTTGGAGAAGATTATGGAATTACATTGAATGGACTAGTAGAGATTTTACACCTTTCTCATGGTGGCTCATTCACCATCCTGCAAGTCTATCTACTGCTACTTGGTGAACTTCTTGAACACTAGTAGCAGTTCTGTTTAACATGACGCCACTCACTGCATTAGTAAGAGCACCTAGCTTTAAAAATGAAACACATCCTTTCTTGGAGTATTTGTGTCTCTGAAATGCTGGTGATTGGGGTGAACATCATTATATGCTTGCTGCAATATTTCATAAGCTTCTGTTACAGATTTCTGCAAATAAACACAAATTTCAAGGCTGTGTGTATTACTGATCAGAAGCAGCTTCTATTCTTCATAGGTAAAGAAATCTATTGTGCATTTATGTTTTATTCCAGCCAAATGAATTACTAGATTTACTGACAGTTTTTAACCCAAGCTGACAATATCCAAGCTATTGGCAAAGCTTTACTTCACTGTCATATATCGTCGATTTCAAATATATCATATATATAAATGTAATATGTATTAAATATGTATACAAAATATCAATTTTTTAAAAATAAATTATTTCTCAATCTTTTTTGACTATCCCTTGTATGTGTTCTTACATGCAAGATGGGATTATGAAAACTCTGTAATTTTGTGTAATTTAATTTTAGAATGGCCAGACTGCATTGATGTTAGCTGTCAGTCATGGTAAACTGGAAGTTGTTCGAATGTTGCTCGATGCTGGATCAGAAACAAACCTCCAAGATAATGATGGCTCAACAGCTCTCATGTGTGCATCTGAACATGGACATATTGATATTGTACGCTTACTTCTCTCCCATCCTGACTGTGATTCCACAATTGTTGACAATGTGAGAAAATTCTTTTTTGATTTGTTATAAGCCTATTGATCTAAAAAAACTTTAAAATCATAAGTTTCATTTTTTTGTGATGCCACATAGTTATTGAAAAATATCCACATATAAAATTACCCATAGAGTATGCTCCAAAATCACAGTGAAAGTCAGTTATAAAAGAACTTGCTTATGAAGAAAATAATAATTATAACAGACTTTTCATTATAAAGAAATTCAATATTTTTGTTTGCTTTCTCAGGTGCAGAATATTCCTACTTTATCTAAAAGCCTGCATTTTAATAGGCTTTTAGATAATTTTTGTTCTGATATTAGTGAATGCACAGGATTTGCCCAGCATAAAATTGTTATCTCATAACAGTTGATCCTCATTTTTACTGGAATTTTGTATTCTTAAAATGATTTAGTTGACTGACCAAACAATTGAAATTCTCAATTTCTCAATTCTATAGCTTTATGTACTCATTAATATCTTTTCTCTGATCAGAAGATTTCTTTTAACATGATTTGTTGAGCTGTTTGAAACAACTTTGCAACTGTGCATTAAAGCCTGCCAGTGGAAGATGACTGCGTCTGTCAGTCCTTGGAAGTAACAAAAGTTGAAAGCCACACGTCTTACATTGCTAAAGCTTAAAAATAGGAAAAGAGGGTTCCATGAAAATATTTGATCATTGTTTGGCGATGTCTGTTACGTGAAGTTCCACTGTATTCATTTTCATTCACCATCACTTAAATAAGTTTAAAACATCATTTACTAATATATTACTAAAGAAAATTTTATGAAGAAATTTTGTGAAAATTTTAATTGGCAGTTTAATGCAGTCAGTGTTTTTATATTTAGGATGGTAGCAATGCATTGACTATTGCTATGGAAGCAGGAAACAAAGACATTGGGCTCTTGATATATGCAAATATGAATTTTTCTAAAGGAAACTCTCCAGTAAGTAGCTCTTTGTGATGCTATTAATTTTTAATTTATGTGCATATTTCCTTGGATGTACTGTTGGATTTTTAGATGAATGTAATACAGTCAAGCCTTGTTGTAACAAGTGTCAAAGAACTTAAAATTTGGTTTGCTATATCCGTAGGTTCTTTATAAGTCAGCTTTGCTATGATAGGATTCAACTGTACATACATGCAAATAACATATATAAATGGGAGGACAATTTTTTTGTAATGACCTTTAAAATTTTTTTCCCTTCTCCCCACTTGTGAAATGAGGTTCATTATTCTCTTTCTGACTTGTGGCTGTAGCAGTTCTCTGGTGTTTCACAAAAAGTCAAGTACTGATAAATAGAAAGTCTAGTACAAATGAATTTGTACCATTGTAATTGTATGTAGGCCGTTTTTTTCATCTGCTGTTGCAGTGCAATCTGCATATAGACTATGATGATGTATTCAGAACCAGCACTATTCAATTATTATATATTATATGTGATTATATATGTACTTCAGTTTGGTTCATTATTTTTTTGAGAAACTTGAAAAAATGTGTTGACTCTTTTCATTTTCACTACTATTGTATTTTTACAGATTTTTTTTTATAAGTAATGCATGATTGCTTAAGAAACCTTAAAATTTCTATGGAAATGAGAAAATGAAAAGGATAAATTCAAAGATAAGTGTAACAGATGGAATTAGATACTATCTGACAATCTATAATAATTCAAAATGTTTTTAAAACTTCAGTTTCAAAGTTATTCATTCTTCAAAGACTCTTGTCTTACACCTAATTGAGTTAAAAAAGTTATCTGATTTTCAAAAAAAATCTTTTATTTAGCATGCTGTTGCAAAACAAAGGATAAGATCTATACCACGAGCCAAGACACCAACTCTGCAGAGTATGCGGCCATCAAGGTAATTGCTCAAACATTTTAGAAACATTGTTAGAAACATTTCTCGAAAATTTGTTAGAAACATTTCTCGAAAACTTGTTAGAAACATTTTTAATTGTTTCACAAAAATTTTGGATCATTAAGAAATTTTTATTATCTTGAATTCTAAAAAGTTTTTTATTACATTTATTATTTTTGAATTAAAGTTTGTTTCCCTTCTTTCCTCTACTCCATGAATAATTTTTAAGCGTATGAAATATCAGAACATTTGAGGAAATTGCTACAAAAAATGGGAATTTTTTTTTTTTTTTTTGAAAATTCCTTGAATGATGTATGTTTACATAATTTGTCTTAAACTTTTTCCCTTACCCATTTGCATCATTAAGCCAAATAATCTGCAAATGTGAGTGAGCATGTATTCTTATCTCCAATTTTGTGTACTCAAAACAATTTTCTTGTATGGTACATTAAAAAAAACTGTTTCCTTATTAATATACTGTGATATGGGATGGCAAATTTGAAGGGTGGATACATATGAATTGAGTTGTGTCAAGATATGATCAACCATTTTTATTTGGTGGTGATCAATCACCTTTATTTAGAAGATTAAGGTATCTAACTATGTTTAAAACATCATTTTGTAAGAAAATATTGATTATTTTTTATGAAAGTTCCATTTTTTTGTGATTCCAAAACAGGTCTTATTTTGTTTATATGATTCTTAGAATCAAAGTTACATCCACTTTAGTGTTGCGTTTTTACATACAAGTAATTTGAGAATAAAAACTTAAAATGTATTTTACAAAGAATGGTATTTTTTGACATTTTACTCGAGTTTAAAACATGATTTCTAAAAATCAATTGATTTCATCATTGCAAAATTTTAATATGATTTTTTGACATACATTGTTAGGGTTTTGTACCAAAATCGAAGGTCTATCACATGTATTTGCCCATTAAAGTATTTTGTACATGATATGTGAAATGAAATTTGAGAAAATTCACATTCACGCATACATCAATAGATTTGGGTGTAACTCATGAGCATACCATACAATCCTTTAAATTTCTGTAAATCTAATGTGGGGAAAAAATTTCATTCATAGGGTTTTTTGCCATCATGTTTCGAATATTAAATGATTTTTTTGGCTCTTCTCATTGGTGTAGTTCATACTTTATAACACTTCCTCTGCAATAAGGAAGCCCCCGGATGTTTGCCCCTTTGTGGTTTTTGTATAGCGTATAAGTTTTGCTAAGAGAGAGAAGCCGAATTCACAGGGGCTTTTCTATTATTGTAAGTGGCTATTGTAACAACAAAGTACAGACGTTTCATGATGCGGTCCTACATCGAACCTACCTCGACATACGACAGCAAAAGGCTAAAATTTGACATAAAAGAAACTTTATCGTAGAAAATAACACAGGTAGTCCAAAATTTTGTTTTTTGATGATTTTGAGACACTTTCTACCTAAAAATGTTATTAAAGTTCACTCAGATACCATTTTATAGAAAAGTGAGAAGAAAGGTGGTCAGATAGTTTAAAGCAGTTGCTCTAAAACTTTTGTCACCCGCGACTCCCTTGCCAAATTTGTGATTCATCTGGGGCTCTCCAGAATAGTTTGATGGACATTTTCTCATAAAATAACCACTTCAAAGCATAAATAGGCGCACAAATCAATATCTCCAGTTCGTCCTGACGCCTCTGACAAAGGTTGGTGATGCACACTTTGAGAAACACTACCTTAAACAAAACTTTTTTATAACACTAAATACCTCATTATGTTCTAGTATACAGTTGATAAAATTTTGTGTAAGAATATTCATTTTGAAAATTAATTGCTCCTAAGCTGTTAAATTACTCAATTTGTTTTTAATATAAATTCAAGAATTTTTATTTGTGCATATTATGCATGTTTCATGTGTTCTATTAATTTTTTTTGTAGCCCATCAGCAAGGTCTACATGCTCATTGCCATCAGCATTCCACTTAAGTTAAAGTATTTGATGATATTCCATCAACATATTTACAAGTGTATTTTCAGAAGTGCAATCTCATCAATTCACGTAATTTGGAAATACGTTTAAGAACTTCATAAAGTATTTTTTAGTCAGCGCTGACTTCTTTAGTTACTTTTTACATTACTATGTGAATACTATCATAATTTGAGACTATTTAGTGGATTCCTAATACTAAGTCATATCTTGGTAAATAGATATGATAATGTTACTACTGTGTGAAACTAAACATGTTAAAGGAGGTGGCTAATTTACTGTTTAGCTGGTTGAAAAATCAAAGTATTAGTTTAATACATTCCATATTATCAGAGTGTGTATTTTTATATTCAGTTTGCAATTATAGTAAAATTTGGAGGAAAATAATCTTTGCAACTAGTAGAAAAGACTAATCTGGATTTTGAGAATATACACTTTTTCTATCTACCTCTTTCCAACAAATTTTACTATTTTTCTAACCCTTTGCGAACCTTAAATTAATTTTTTTTATTTATATGAAATTCCAGACTTATAGTCTTGTGATAGGCAATGAAATTTTTTCATTTCTATTAAGTTCCAGTGTTTTTTAAACCAAATATTTAACAAAAATAAATTATATAAAACCTGATGTTTGGCCACCTTATAGGTGCTGTAAAAGAAGGATAGCCATTAAATTGTTGAAATTTATTAAGCTTTATAATTTTTGTTTAAATTTGCCTTCAAAAACATTGGAACTTCATGTTATTTTTGTTGGGCTTGTGTGGAATGAAGCCAAAAAGATTTTTTTCATGCGTGTTTAAGACAATGAGTAAATTAAGTAAGGATAGACATGAAGCTACTTGATTTAAAAATACTTTTTAGATCTTAAATGCAGCTTGTAAAAATTTAGACTATTATGATAAATGTTCATGCATAAAATTCTTATCACTTTGTTATTGTTTATTATAACTTGTGTGTATGTATTGGAAAAGTGTATATGTTATAGTTCTAGTGTCTTCTTCTTTAAGTAACGTACACTTTAGAATAAATATTTAAAGAAAATGTGTATCAATATACTGATTATTTATTTACAAATAAAAATCAAGCTTTGGTACATGATGGTAGCTGTAAGAAATTATGTAAAAATATTATCAAATCACTGTCTTGAATGGCTTTTATGCACTGGCATACTCAAGTACATGTCATTGCATTATATTTCCTTTTTGGTATGTAAGCTGCTCACACAGACTTTCATGTAAAGCCACACCAAATTTTCCTATTCAGAAACTACCTAGGACATCTGAACATCTATTACAATTTTTAAAGTTTAGTTTGACAATGTTCTATATTTAACTTTCTTTTTGGTTAATGTATGAGTTCATAAACCACCCATTAGACATCATTGTATGATTTGTAAAATTTATAAAAGCATTAAAATTTGAAAATAAGTTGAATTGTAAAAAAAAAATCCAAATTAGATGACTCAAGTGGTCACAAAAGTGCCACTAGTTAACCACTAGCAAGGCTAAAACTATTCATTGTGAGAGACATGAATCTTCAACACATTTTACCAGACAATAAACTAGGATTCCAGCTTTTAAACATTCCATCTATGGGGAGATTCGCATGCACACATGCAAACTTTCATATCTCCTGAGTTGTGTAAGCCTTTGCCATCAGCCATTGGCAGATGCTAATGAAGTTTGGTAAAACTTCAGCTGGTTACGGAAAGACAAAAGCCTATGTATGTGGGACCGATAACAAAAGCATTGCTTTTCACAGCCATAACAAAAAAAGTTGAGATTTTGTTGATTTTAATTTGTTTTAATGTTTTTATGATATATTTTAGAAAAGGTTGGCAAATCATGGAATAAAAAAAAGATGACCAAAAGTTGGCAAGGACTTCAAAGAAAAACATTTTGCTAATGACATATCTGAATCAAACTTTGAATTCTCCAAAACATTAGGGGGGAAATCGAATTGAATGGGTAATTTTTCAGCATTAAATTGAGTAGGAAACTGAAGGGGAATTTTTTTTTTCTTAAATTTGAATTATCCAAAAATTCAAATTAACCAAGTTCCAACTAGCTAGGTTCACCTATATAGGCAATTATCGTTATGGAGGGTATCATTATACAGGATTTCCTCACTTTACTAGCTATAATCTGCTGGTATGTGGTTCTACATTTGCCATGTTTCCTGCTAACATAATAATGGAATTCTTGGAAAAGAAATAAAAAAATGTCATACCAAGGGGGGGAAACCTAATTTTTTTCCATAATAAAGCTGCCGCTTTTCTACACTCAGCGCTTCACGCTACTAATGCATGTTATAAGGAATTGAGAAAAGTGTCTCTGGTGTATTGGTTAGTGCGGTATGCAAGGAGGGGACAAATCACTTCTTTCCAAATGTCAGTTTTGGCATAACATCCAGAAAATTCAATTTCTCAGTATATTTTGGGCCGAAAAAATGCCAACTGGGGCAAAAATTGCTGTAGTTAAGGGAGGCTGCTATGTCTCCACTCAGCGCTTCATACTACTAATGCATGTTATAAGGAATTGAGAAAAGTGTCTCTCTGGTGTATTGGTTATCACGGTATGCAAACCTTTATAAAATGGAAACCTGCCTAAAATGGAATATTATTTCAGTCTCTTGACATTCCATTTCATACAGGTTTCATTGTATCATTCAATCAAAAAAGGGGGTCATACAGAGAATCATGTTTGAACCCACACTCAACAACGAAAGAGTGATCAGGAGCAGGCAGGCATTCTACCGCCACCACTCAACGATGCACAATCATCTCACAAGCAAACCTGTTAGAAAATAGAGAAATAATTAAAAAAAAAAACTAGAATATATATGCATATGCCATCATCATTTTAAGAACTTTATGTTACAAAAAATTTCTTCAAAAAAAAATTGAGATCATCCTCAGATGATGGAGCATGCTGTATGGTAAATAAAACCTGGCGAAAAAATTGACTCATGCTGTAAACTACAGTCAATGATCACAGGCAATTTTTTTTGACTGTGACTATCTTTTTTTTTGTAGTCATTTGTCTTGATTGCTTAATCTGCTTCTCCAAAAGCTGCCGTAGTCAAAATTCTTTTCACCATGATATAGCTGCATAATTAGCATGCTAAATGTTTTTATCATATACTGCAAAGTGCAATGTGGGCACGGATAATAAATAATCATAGAAAGCATGGGCTCTACTAATTTAGGGCTTCAAATTTAAACAAAATATCTTTGTTGAAAAAAATCAGACATTCTTTCACGGGTCTTCTGTTTAATTTCCCCTGCAAAGGGTCCCCCTCACGTCAAAAGTGTTAGAGATTACCCTGTAGTTGTATTATGAACGACTGATGAAGAATTAAAACACTAAAATTAAATTTGATGTACATGTAACATTAATGTGCAATATAGAGTTCTGTTATGAAGAAAAGCTACCTACTCTAACAGTTGCTCTGTTAGTCTAAATTAAAAATTACTAGTATAAATCAAAGTGTACCAGTAAATTTTACCACAATAAGTAATAAGAGATCAAAAAAAAGGTAAAAAGTGCTATTATTTTTTCTTTTGCAATCTATAAATTTTATTAATATTGTTATTTTGATTCATACTTTAATAAATGTCATATTACTTTAAATTTATACGATTTTCATAACATCGCACATTAAAACTGACGGAACTCCTCCGCTTAAGCCATCATAATTTTTCGATAACTTTTGATGTGATGACTTATTGAAGTTTTACTGTATTTATTTGTGATATACTTCCATGCAGGGGCGTAGCCAGAAATTTCGTTAGGGGGGGGGGACCAAAGTTACAGAACAATGTATTTGGCCATCTTTTTCCCTTTTTTCGGTCATTTTCTCACATTTCGGGTGGGGGGGGGACCAGACCCCCATTTCCCCCCCCCCCCCCGCTACGCCCTTGCTTCCATGTGCATAGGTTATTTTCCCCCCTCAAGACATCTTACATTAATGTGCAGTCAAGTTAGAATGATATCAAAAACAACAATGGATTTTATTTTGTCTTATACTATTGTAAAAAATGTGGTAATTTCCGCCAAGTTCTTAAAAAGTATTATGTTATTCAAATTGGATATTTACATTCTTTATAACTAGATCATACCATAAATACTTATGTTAATGAGTGAAAGAAACTAACTTTTTGTAGTCATGATTTTTGTGGTGATGTGTTAAATTACAGCAACATATTCTTTTATTATCAGTCTGTGTACAGTGCCGTCTTAAGGCATGGGCCCATACGGGCACGGCCCGGGGGTCTCAAGGTAAGAGGGGCCTCACAAAAATGAGATATGGTTGAAATTTTCGAGAATTTGGAAAAAAATCACAAATGATGCTCTTAAGACGGCCCTGTCTGTGTAGTCTTATATTTTGAGTAGAAAATTTTTTTTATTGTTGCTCATATATATTTTACATCTTATCATATCGTAATGCTACTTTTTAAAATAAAACAATAGAGCATTTGTTTCAGAGTTATGGTGAACTCCCATTAGTATACATGGATATATGCATTGACATAATCATTGTGGATCTCCCTCCCCGCAGACCTTTAAGTCTATCACCGCCTATAAATCACATTTTAAAATTTAGTTTCATGCACATTTGTCCTGGTCCTTATTACATTGGGTTACTGAGACTACTTATTTGTGTTTATTTAAGAATGCAGCTGTTGTGGCACACAAAGTCATGTGTTTCAGTATCCAGAGCTGTGAAATGTCTCCCATCCCACTTTTGTGATCTAGGTAGGAATCATATACTGTGAAATTTTGCTGCAGTGAGAGAGAGATACTTGATGGAACTGTAAAATTCTTTAAAATGAAATTTTTTCAAAGATTATTTTGAATTATCTTGAATCTGGTGCTAAGAGTGTCATATTAACCCATGGGCCCATCCGAGCCTCACAGAAATGAGATCTCATTGAAGTATTTTTGAGAGTAAATTTTTTTTTTTTTTTTTTTTTTTTGTAGGCAAACATTTTTAGTCAGGTAGGGCCTCAGAAAACTTACTTGGCCTGGGGTCCACGATGCTCTCGAGACTTCCCTGAGTCTTAAACCCCTTTTGATGCAAAAGTATAGTTTAATATAAAAATCTCTCTATAAAAATGTTTTTTTTAATAGATTTTGAAACTTCTCCAATACTTTTCATATCTTGCTCAAAATCTATTTTTAAAAAACGTGCTAGTTTTCATTCTTTTGAGGGCATTATGTTTCATTAGTATTTTGCACTACCTGCCCCATGAAAGTGTTGAAGTTGATTTTTACTGTGCAAGAAACATGTGTTACATTGTAAACACTTTTAGGGTGGAATGAGAAAATGAATTTTATTAACTTAATTATAATTTTTGTTAGGGAAGTAACAAGAGAAATTTTTTTCAGAGGAGAATAACTGGTATTTTGGGAGGGCGGCAAATTGTTAGAGCAATAGACTTATAGAACTATAGAATGTTATTATATATATATAACCGTTATTTTCTCACATTTCCGGTAGGAGCAAAAAATATGTAAAATATGTATGTGATATATGAAGACAAGATATCTCGTCCCTGTATGTAAAGGGGCTAATATAACGATAGTCCCTCTACATTGATATTTTTTCTTAGTCTTGTTCGAGATTTTGCTGTGTAATTCAAACAGATGTTAGAGTTTAACCAGGAATGATAAAACTTCCTGAAGCTTTCTTATTAAATCCTTTAAATATTTCTCTTTTTATCTGACTTTTATTCTACTATGACTTTTATCCATTTTTATTTTAAACTTATTGTGACTTATCAGGCCTGTTGTGAAATTTTCCTTTGCTGGTGATTGTATAATCCAGTCATTTGCAAGGTTCCTGTATTTATTATTGTGAAGGACATTCATTGATATTTTTGTACAAATACCTCAGGTCTTCATATTTATTTGTCATGGCATTTTGAAAATACTAAAAAAATGTATACATAAGGAAAAAGATATAGTTGTGTAATGTAGAAGGAATGATAATTATCATTCCTTCTACATTGTATTATAATACAATATAGGCCTTTGTGTTTTTTTTATAGAAATATTAAAAAAATTTTTAATGTAAAATTAATCTTTCTCTCGTATTGGCTGGCACTATCTAACCCTTTATCTACCACGTTATAAAAAGTAGAACATGAAAAAAATTAAACAAATGTAAATAAAAATACAAAAATATAATGTCACGAGTTCAATATTTGGTTCGTCCTTGTGAGAAAACTTTCCTGGCACAGGGGTACAACAAAAACGACGAAGTGACCACAGCAAAAATTGCTACGGTAAGGAGTCCCACATCGAGAGGTTAGCGCACCAACCTTTTGATGAGTATAAAAAACAAGCCTGCTGTTCGGAACTGGAAATAAATTGTAGGTCCCGGTCTAATTAGCCCTTGTGTGCAGAAAATGACAGTGGTTTGACACAAATGATCAAAGATCATGTTTTAGCCCATTGAACTAAAATGCCCTGTGTAAATGAGTTAGTAGTTCTTTGTTACAACAATGAGGCTGAGTTATAAATCTGATTTTTGGGCCATGGTAGAAGAGAAAAAAAACAATTTTAACAAAAAGAAAATATAAAAAAGTTTAGGTAATATACAGGTGATACTGTATTATATTATAGACAAAGCATTATTTTATAAACATAAAAATTTTCAAATCAATTCAATGATTAGTTTAAAAGTTATAATTTTTTAGCTAACCATCTCTAAAAGCTGGCGATTTCATTTTAATCTCCAACCTACCAGATAGGATTCATTTAAATCTCCTCTGGGCTTGAGGGGTTAATGACAACCTTTCCAAAGTATTATTTGTTTAGTTATTATTAAATCAAAAGCTTATTTACATGCTCATAAGTTGATATGATCTCAGTTCATAGGCTTTCTAAACATTCTGTTAAATTTATCAAATGAGGAATAATTCATTGGGTCCGTGCATAGACAGGTATTTTATAGAGTATAATCAAAGTCTTTCTATTGATTAAACAAAGTATTTTATGGGTTCACTTGAGTTGGGGGCGATGAGAGAAAAAAATTTCTGAAGGGGGGATGGAGTGAAAAGTTTGGGAAACTGGTCTAGAGTGAATCCTTTAATACAGTGGTTCTCAAATTTTTTTTTCAACCTCAGCTCTCTTCCACAATTCATGGTTCATCTGTAGCTCCCCAGAATAGTTTAGTAGATATTTTCACTTATAAAAGAACCACTTCAAAGCATAAATAGACACACAATTCTCTATATCTCCAGCTCACCGTTGCGTCACTGTGAGAAACACTGATGCATTGTGTCTGGTAAGCTAAAATGGATTGATAACCAATTGTTTCGTTCAATTGCCATCAGGGGAAAAAATTAAATTACAGTGAAATCTTGAATAGTGATACTCTATGGACCAAGAAAATATATCGTTGTATACGGATTATCGTTATATCGAGAGGTAGCAATTTAACATTAGAGTATAGACATTTCCAAACAAGACTTAAAAATATGGTTGTAGAGAGATTTATCGTTATATCGAGTATCATTGTAGCGAGATTTCACTGTATTCCAGTTTGTAGAAACTACTGGTGAATTTAGAATAAAAAATATACCATAATAAAAACATGGTTAAACGTGGCAAATTTGAAATTGTGAAGTAAAAAAAATTCATACATTGAGTTAAATTAAAACGTTAGAGGGGAAAAAGAATTTTTTTAGCTATAATAGCTTCAACTCCATAAAATGGCAATATGCAAACATATTTATTTGTCTTGAAAACGTGACAATTTTTGTATAAATTAAAACCAGGCAAAGTTTCTCATTTTTGTGATAATATATATATATATATATATTTTTTTTTAATTTACCGTCCTTAATCAAAGGAAAGTAGCAGTAAAAATTGCTCCTATCTTTATTTTATCCAAGAAATCCACCCTGTAAATTTGAAGAAAAATTCACTGAAATATCAAAAATTGAAATATGTTAAGTTAAAATAATAATAGGATTTTAGGCTTCAAACATTTATTTTGTGTTTGAGCATTCCTCTCCCCACCCATTTTTTTTATTTAGTAAAATACTGTATTTTTATTCACACTTTCCCTGTGGAAGTGATGTGATTTCAATGATGTGAAAATGGGTATTAGTTCACACTTCTTGGGAGAATGTGGTGCCAAGGTTTTACCCTTTTAGTTTAACCGTATAGTTTCGAAAGAGAAGAATGAAAGCTTTTTTACCCCTCCCCCTCCCATTTACCCACTTTGCTTTTTTTTCATTAGACGGAAAAAATTGATCCATCATACTGGTGAAATAGAATAGCGACATTTTGCTGTGGGGGTTATGTTCATTTCAAGCAAATAATGGCAGTTAGAGAATTTAGAAAAATCTAGTAATAATCAATTAGACTTGTATTATTTTGATTTTTATTTCACTGTGTCTAACAGATTTATTCGATAAAAGGATTTCTTTCTATATATATATATTTTGTGATTTTTTTTCATTTTCTATGTGTCAATTATACTATCAACGATTTTGTAGTTTTTAATGTTTTAAATCTGACTAGAGTGATATTGAATAAAGTTTAAATTATTTTTTTATTGAAAAGTGTTGATGTGTGTACTCCCTTTTCAGTTTCAAAACCTTTGTTCAAAATATTGAATGATATTACATTTAGATGAATTATACGTATTAGATATATTACATCCCAAAAACAAATTTTTCTGTTTAATTGTAAGTTTTTGGCCAATTAAAAACGTTTTTTAAAAATTTACAATCACATTCAAGTGCCCATAAAAGATTAGACAATGCAATTGAATTGAATAATTTAACTCTCTAGGGAAGAGGAAACATCCTTTAAGAATTTATAATGTTTATGCTGTTCCTTTTTTTGGAATCATAAAGCTAATTGAAAAAACTTCAACTCCTCGTTAACAGCAAACAAAATCAATATTTTTAAAGCCCCCATGAGGCTGCTATAAGCGTATCTATTTGTCGTATCATCGAATCAAAGCTTTGAACATGTTCCTGAGAACAGGGCCGTCTTAAGAGCATCATGGGCCCCAAGTGTTTTTTCTGAGGCCCTTTTTACATGGCAAAATCTCAAACTCAACTACTCATTTTTCTGAGGTCTCCAGGCCGTACCGGGGTGGGCCCATGCGTTAAGACGGCACTGCCTGAGAAATTTCTAGCCAGGCTGCTCTTATTTGAGTCCACAGTTTACTGGTATTGGCTACTGGATGGACAATATATTGATAGAATATCTGGCAGACGTGTAGACCAGGGAAGAAGTATCTGTCGTGCTTTGAATAATTCCTGAAAAAAAATTTTGGAACATGTAGTATAGCGTTGTTGTCTTGTTGAAATATAGCGCGAGGAATATACTGAAGAGAGAACGACTACTACTAAACACCATACATACACCTCCCTCGTCCACATACCTCTGCGGAACTTCTAACAAATTGGTACATGTTGAAAGGTACGTGTTGTGAACCTGACGTGAAGTTTCTGTGTTCCGTCATCAGTTTTTCTAAGTATGAGTGAAGTGTAATGATTGAGAGAGAATAACTATCGTTTTAGGCCTGTTCTCTGTGACGAGACTTTTTGACGGGTAGATCGGCCCGCATTTGCGCCTCGAAGTTGGGAACATGGGCAGAGATGAGTGGGGGGAATTGTCCCCCCACCCCCAGTGTCAAAAGTGCAGTCGACTAATCTAATGTATGTGAATATATGAATTCACATCATCGTGCCCCCCAGACTTCCGAGTCTATCGCCGCGTAATGGTTGGGAACCAGAAAAAACTACTGGATTTCTCCGGGCGAGGGGGGATTTTCTTTTGAGAACTCATTTTCAGTCTTTAAAAAAAAAACTCACCTAAACAGTCAAGACCCCCCCCCCCACGAAGATACGGGGGAGGGGGGTCAATGGCGGAGCCTACTGATCTAACGTATATGTATAATCCAACGTCTATATATGAATTTCATCATCGTGTCCCCCCCCCCCGACTTTTGATGCCCGATATAACAAAATATGACGCCCCGACGGTTGGATACAAACCTTCTGTTTTATATATATATTAGCACGTGCATCCATATTAATGTAAATGTTCATTAGCCGAATCCACATTCGTTAGCCGAGGCAGAAAAATCAAAAAAAATCGTCGTCAGCCAAAAATTTTAAACCAAGGTATCATTGTACAGGTCATCATCATCAACCATTTTCAATCCAAATTGTTACTTTGACTGTCGCACCCATAGCCCCCCACATCCTAGAGCAGGGCCCCTAGGCTGGGATCTTTTGCGGGCCTCTTTATGATGAATTTATAGCGTGAAAAAGCAAAAAAATGGTGAAAATCGTCCCGGGCTCCAGGGCTGGAGCCTTGTCAGCCCACCCCTTGTGGGGGCCATGGTCGCACCCGCACGTAACATCCCAGGGGAAAAGGTCAGAAAGCCCAACCGGCCACATTGGAAAAGAGGCAGATTGGCCCACCGGCGCCCCATGTAAATTGCGCCCCCATTTGGTGCTCTGGTACCAACTTTTGATTTTATATGTCATACATGCAAAAGCGGCGCACGATTTTGGATTGTTTGTACTGTCTGCACATGGTTTTTTTTTAATATATCTGTAGTATTTTTTGATGTGGCACACACGGCGTGGCAAATTGCAGCTTTGACTGTCTCACCCGCATGTGGCTCCTCAAGAAAAAGGACAAGAGACCAGCAGACCGTTCGGAGGTGCAGGAAATAGCAAGAACAACAAGATTGAATGTCGACAAATCAAATAACTTCATACGTAGTCAAGAATAACGCGCCGATTGAGGCCCTTGTCGCGAGACGTTCATTGTTTTCCTTGATGAGAAGCGATGTTCCCGTCTTTTATAACAAATTGTTCTCTCATATCCACAATAGAAGTTCTTGGGGGTGGGGGGGGGGGTGTCTCCCTTCGCGGGGCGTGTTGGGGCGCTGTGGACCGCGCCGGTGGGGCCTTGTCGCGGGTGTCGGGACGGAGGGGGAATCGCACTCGCAGTGCTGTCCTGAATTTGTCGAGCGGTGTGCCCGGGGATTGGGGGTATGGGTCTGGGGGTGTGGTTGTGCTGCTTGGGGGGTTGGCGGGGTGTTGGTCCGAACTAGGTGTGCTTTCCCGGCCGGCTTGCCGGTTGAGTTTTCCCCGGCACGCCCACGATCTCACGATCAATCTTATATCGCAAAAGCGACAGAGCCTGGGCGTACTCGGTTCTAAACTAAACTAAACCATTTTCAATCCACTGCTGGATGAAGGTCACCTCTAAATTTTTCCATGTCATTCTGCCTGATGCTTTAGCCAACCAGTTGACTCCAGCTACTTTTCTGATCTCATCGATCCATCTTGTGTGGGAACGTCTTCTCGGACGTTTAACACCAAGGGGGTATCAACCCCTGAATACTTGTGATCCATCCGTTGGCCTGTCTTCTTGCAATACGTCCAGCCCATTTCCATTTTAAACGTTTAATTCTCTCCATGATATATACCTGTTTGGCTTCTTATCCAAGTAATTCGTTTTCTGTCTCCTCTTGTGATGCCTACTGTACAGGTATCCCTCGCTCGATGTGTTTTCACTATAACGTGATTTTGGAAAATTAGTGTAAGGTATAGTAACCTACGAAATTTAGCCTGGAGTTTGATTTCAATTCTGGAGGATGGTGTTCAGATTGAAGATTCGACGTGGTTGATTCTGTTGTAATGACAAAATCTAATGTGTTTGAGGATCTACAACAGATATTAGACCAACGTGGATAAAATGCTGAAATCCAACTCATCAGAGTTCACTGATGAACTTTTTTGATGACATTGACAATGCAATCAGAATTTTAAGAAAATGATTGTCATATTTACGAGGAATATTCGAGATTCTCTGCTGCCTTTTTGCAACAGTTTTTGTACGAACGAAGAATGCTGCTTATCATCTGAATCTCAACTATTTCCTTTCAAAGTTATCAGCTGTCATCCCGAGCTCTTCAGGAGATAAAGATCTACACTCACGAGAACCAGTCCATAAATTAAGAACAGCCGGAAGTAAAAATAATTTGCTAAATTCAACTGCATGGCGGAAATATGTGAGATTTATCTATAAGTAAAAAATATTGAATTATTGAATTCATTCGCAAACTTTTTTTTTGCTGCTGGAGTTGACTTTATTTTCCTGTGAAGAAACTGCCCCCATTCCTATCTTACCCATGTTAAACTCAACTTACTTTACGCGATTTAGTCTTACGCGATTAATTGGTACCGGATATTCATCGCGCCTGTTTCTTAACCATTTAAGCAGTTTTTAAAATTTTTCTGATCCACATTATAAAACTGCCTCAGTGGAAATCACTAAACCTTCTTACATTGCCACTTATTTTCAAGAAGAATATTTTTTTCGATTGCGTCAGCTGATAAATGCTCCCCCCTCAATACAAAAATAATAAAACAAGGAAGAGAAAAGAACTGTTACTTTCGCTGTAAGTATAGTCGTGTACTACCTCAAAGAGAAACGGAAAAAATCCTTTCTCTCCCCTTCTGTTATCAGATTTTGAATAAAAGCTGACTCCACCCTATTGGCAGTTGATTAACTGGACTGGAAAGGGGAACGTGTTATCAGGAGAAGAAAACTTACAACGGCATCTGGGCTCGTCAATGCCAAAATAAGAGGGTTTTAAGAACCCGAGATATTTCGGGAATTCCAAAATAAAGCGGATCAAGTTAGACGAGATATTAAATGTCACAGTTTTGCAGACTTATTGCTGGTACTCCAACGATACATCACCGAAATTACATATCATTTATTTTTAAATAATAAATCAGTATGTTCTATCACTCACAATCTAGTTCAAATATTAGGGCCCTTTCACACGGAGCGGATGCGGATGCGGACGCGGATGCGGATGCGGGTCCGGAAGAAGTTTTAACAATTGGAATATACTGCGCCTTTCAGACGAGCCGAAAAATCTCCGCACCTAGGAAATGTTCATGCGGGTCCGGACGTCGTCCGCATGTGTCAAAACCTAAGTGCGGGCTCCGCATCCGCACATAGAAGTTTTGACAATAGGTTTATTCGGAGCTATTCAGACGATGCGGATGCGGAGCGAATTCGTCCGCATCTTTGGGTACTTTTTGAAGGTGATTTTTCACGGAATTTTTTTTAATTATTTGCCATAATGATAAAATGACCATCATAAAACACCATATGATGGTCCCTGCTCATTAATATAATGTACCTACATACGTCTATCCCTTTGTTTCGTTCTGAGATTGAGATATAGCAACTTTAACTGCCTTTTGTCCATACTTTACAATTTTATACAATAAAACCTGCCAACAACGGCCACTGACGGAACAAAAATGATAAGCCGTTCTGTGCATTACGAATATTTAATTGACTACATACTTTAATAACTTTTAAATTTAATTTAAAAATTTTAATTTTTTTCTTTTTAAATTTTTAAAATTATTTAAAAATATAAATATCTGAAATATTATTTTAAATATTTGTTATTTTTTAAAATTTTTAATCTGTTAATTTTTTTAAACTTTAAAAAAAATACTTTTATTAAACAACGTTATCCACATACGGTGTTCACTCAGGGCCGGATTAAGACGTTTGAAGACCCTAGCACTTGAATATTTTTGGTGGTTCCCCGATACCTACAAGTTTATTTTACTCAATATTCAGTCTATAAACTTGAAAAAATGAAATTTTATATTTCAGAAATGACTCATCTAAGGATGGAATTTCACTATAAAAGGTTTATGAAAGTTATTTTATAAAACTTGAAAAAAGCAACTAATAAATTTATCGGTTGCATTTGCTCTAATGCAACCGATAAATTTATTAGTTGCTTTTTTTTAAATAATTGTTATAAAATTTTTATAGTGTAATCCGGCCGGGATTATACTATAAAGTTTTATAAAAGAACTTTTATGAAAGTTGAAAAATTCAACCAATAGGCGCATCGGTTGCATTCCAGAAAATGCAACCGGTGCACACACACACACACACACACACACGCACACACAGTTTGCATTCAAAAAATTCAACCAATAAGATAATATTGGTTGAATTTTTCACGTTTTATCAAAGAGCTTTTACAAAACTTTTATAGTGTAATCCTGGCCTAAGACAGAATTGTGATGTGAATATTTCTAAGCACAGACATTTTGGTCCCCACCCCTCCCCTTTTTTTCTACTTGCAAATTCTTTGATATCTCCTGAATTTTTTTTTTAGGAACATATTAGTTTCGGATGTTTTTGAATTGGATTTTTCGAACATTGGATGTTTTCGGAATTTTTCTTTCATATTTTTCCGGAAAGACAGATTTGTTTTCAAAATCTTTTGAAAATATTTTAAGACATTTTCTCCCATCGACTACTTGTGAGGATCGGAATGAAGACATCTTTATTCCCATATTCTATGTGGCTCTAGACTAAACCACCAAAGAATACCTCTAGGCTGCATATGGGCACTGAATCAGGGGTGAAGGAGAAAAACAGTTACAAAAATTGCGAAAAAATAGTTTTTATGCACGAATTTCAACCTAAAGATGCGGGCGAAACACCCGCATCTTCAGTGCTCGTGTGAAAGGGTATGCGGACCCGCTTCCGCATCCGCATCCGCGTCCGCATCCGCATCCGCTCCGTGTGAAAGGGGCCTTAGTTCGACACGCGCGGAATCTTTAACCGGAAAGAATTTCGGGCAATTTTCTGCTTCTCACAGCCGGTTGGCGTAATGCGGTGACACGCTATGCAAATGAACAGAGCGTTCCCCCATTCCCATTGGTCCGATCGCTACCGATTGCCGGAATCGGAAACACCAAGAAATGTTTCCCGTTCGAAACCTGAAAAGTAAAAAGTTGAAATTCAGGATTTTAACCAAGCGGAGACGACGCAGGTTTCTAGAATCGGAAACACGCACGTACTATGTGCACACCCTTAAGCCGGGTTTTCCACGCCGCGCGCACTGTAGAAACCTGCTCCTAGGAAAACCTGGCTTAAAGGTGCGATTATAGTGCACGCGTGTTTACGATTCTGGAAACCCGCGTTGTCTTCTATTGGTTAAAAACCCGAATTTCAAGCTAAAAAAAGTTGAAATTCTGTTTTTTAACCAGAGACGACGCGGGTTTCCAGAATCGGAAACGCCTGCACTATAATCGCACCCTTGCAGTCTAGTTAGATTACTTACACAAACAGGTATTAGCGATTCGATAATAAAGGTGTTGTACTGTATTTAGAGATTGGGGTTCAACCCATGATTGAATATCCATCATTTCAATAGGAAGCGATTTTCAATCGAAGAACAACCTCATTTGTTTCTCTTTTTAAAACAAGAACCCCGTTTTTTTTGTTTTTTTGAACGACAGATTGTAAAACTTCCTGCATTAGGGACTGTTTATATAACTTTATATTTTTGCCATGCTTCCAAGCACACAAAAGTTCGAAAATTAGAATTTTTACATGAATCTCAAACCGAGCACGATTGGGGTCTTACACACTCCCGACACCCCTGAATTTAATTCCCATTACTTAAACTGAGCATTTAGATTCTATCACCATGCACAAATCAGCGACGTAAAATGAAACATATATCAAATAAAAATACAAAATAAGAAATTAATCCTCAAGTGTGTCAATTAATGTTTTGTCGAAAAAGAACTTTTAGGTGCAATATAATGCACAGATAACTATAATGCCTAATTGCCTGCCAGAGAGCTATATAATTTCTAATAACCTGCTAGAGAGTTACACAATGGTTAATAAACTGCAGCGAACTATACAACCCCGAATTATCATAGCATAAACTTGTACCCGATTCGTGAACCCAAGATCGCTCAATATTTGCCACTCTATCTCGATAATACCTACAAGAATTTTAGGTTTATCCCCCCCCCCCAAGGGAGTAGCGAGGAGGGGGGAACTTGGGGGTCTGGTCCCTCCGAAATGTGAGAAAGTGGCCGAAAAAGAGGAAAAAGGTGGCCAAATCTATTGTTCTATCACTTTGGTCCCCCCCCCTCCCCAGAAGGAAATTTCTGGCTACGCCTCTGATTCCTCCTCTGATCCACAATATTTTTGAGCGCTCTCAATATTCTCAATAACTTCACGCCTTAGCATATTGCACTTCATATCACTTGGAGTTTGATAACGCAAAAGTCAGTTTTAAATCTTCTCTTCGAAGTAATTCTAATGTATGACCCCTCAAGCGAAGACAAACATGGGAAAGAAAAGGAAAAGAAGATTTCGAGTGAAAAACGTGCTTTTATTTTTACTCGCATCAAAAACTTCTCAAGGTTACATTCTTATCTCAAATCAGCGTACACACCTTGGCAAGTGAAAGAATGATGTTTGTATTTCTTTCATAGAACTTCCAACGTAATATTACGTTAGAAACATTGGACGGATTAATGATTTTGATTGAATTGAAAAAATTTTTTTTTCTTGGTTATATAGTATTTGTGTGTTTATTATTATTATTTTTGAACTCGGCCACACCCAATTTAAGCAATGTACGCTTGCAGATTTCTTGCACAATGCAAACACGCGTGAACTTGTTAAAACAGTTATAATGATGGCAGCAATCAACTAACGCCGTCCATGTACGGATCCTTTCAACATACACAGTCTGTCCAGTGGGAAAGGTGACTGATAAGAAATAAATAAAAGACAATGTTTATTTTTTACTTACTCTAGCTTTTATTCAAAATAGACTTCTTGGGAGTCAATACAGCACTGGAAGCGGTTGTAAAATTTTTTGAAGCACCCCTGAAACTCATTCTTTGGAATTGCCTCGAGAATCGCGGTCGTAGCCTTCTGGATGTCTAAAATCGTGTCGAAACGCTTTCTTTTCATTGCCAATTTTAGTTTTGGAAATAGCCACAAGTCGCATGGAGCTAAATCAGGTGAGTACGGTGGGTGTTCCAGCACCACAATCCCTTTTTTTGGCCAAGAAAATGCGCACAATCTTGCATTTGTGAGCCAGTGCATTGTCGTGCAACAACGACCATGTCCCTTGTTCTTGATATTCGTATCGAACTCGAACAATTCTGGCCCATAAACGATTTAAAACACCCACGTAATAGTCACCATTCACAGTTTGCCCTTCTGGTAAGGCTTTCTTATGGATAATTCGTTTAGAATCAAAGAAAACAGTAAGCAGCGTCTTGATTCGGCTCTTCTACAAACACACTTTTTCGAGTTTTGGAGATCTTGGACTCTTCCATTCCGAGCTTTGGCGCTTTGTAAATGGTTCGTATTGAAACCGTCATGTCCCATCACCTGTTACAATGGTTAACATGAAGTCTGGATGCGTATTAGCAGCTCTTTGCAAATCTCTGCTGTGCTCCCCTCTGCAATCTTTTTGATCGTCCGTCAGTGTGTGTGGTACAAAGCGAGAACAAACCTTCCGTTTGCCCAAATTTTCCGTTAAAATTCAGATGAATAGTGAATTTAGGAATTCCTGAGAGATCCTGAATTAGCCTGGTAGACGTACAATGGTCATTTCGACGAATTTCTGCCGCTTTTTGAACATTTTCTTCAATTCGAGCTGTCAATGATGGTCCTGGCCTTGGATCATCTTCAGTACTTCCCCTCCAGGACTTCCCCCATCATGAAATCTTGCATACGACTTGAAAACGTTCTTTCGACTCATTGCTTCATTACCATAAACAGTCTGAATCATTTAAAAAATTTCTGTGGCACTTTTACCTAATTTTAAACAAAATTTAATGTTGGCGCATTGCTTCACTGTTCCTTTTACGACCGAGACTCAGAAGGTACTGTCAATTGTCACGTGATTATAAATGAACTAGCGATGTTAGCGCTATGAAACTTTCACGAAAGATAGTCTAAATGTGTGAGTTGTTAAACCAATTATTTGCCCACAGATGGCGCTGGTAGTTACATGAATATAAAATCAGTCACCTTTTCCACTGGACATATATAAAAGGTTGAAATTTTCCATCTGCTTCCATGGCTTAGATGGTAGAGCACTCGTCCAGCAAGTGGGGGACCGGGGCTCGAGTCCCCGTGGAGAAGTGATGAATTTTTCCTTGTGTGTGTGTAATCTTTATCTCCACAAACAACCAGTCTTTCAATGAATCTTGTATAAATGGATTCTACAAAAGAAGTGTGTGACAAATATGTGAGATGATTATTTATATAGTCATAATTATCAAAAGTTAAGAAAATGATTTCAATCCCTGTGTGTGTGGTCTCGGTTTGAAGAACAAAAACTCAGGTAGGGGAATCCGGGGCAGAAAGTCCCCCCCGCTACGCCCTTAGGATACCTTAATCAACCGAAACCTCAAAACTAAAAAACTTCAAATTTAGGTTTTATAAATAGTCAATAATGACGCCGATTTCCAGAATCGGAAACAGGCGTACACTATGTTTGCACCCATATGCGGCGAAACCAGAAATCCACTTGCCTGACGAGTTTTTAATTTTTTTCTACACAGAAAAAATATCATTTTTCATTTTCTTTTTTTATTCTATTCATATGCGTATGACTAAGAATAAGAGACAATTACAAAAAATCATATTTAATTTTTAATATAAAATCTTAAAATTTGGTTTCACTTGTTAACTTTTCTGAAATTAGAATTTTTTTCAAAAGCTCTTATTTGAATTTTTTTGTGGATGGAATCTAAATAATCAACTTTTTATATAGATTATGTCACTGAACTAGATTATGTAATTAGATTACAAGATTATGTATCTAGCTATCATCAGGGCCGTCTTAAGAGTATTAAGGGCTCCCGGGCCAATTGATTTTTCTGAGGCCTTACCAAACAAGTTCTCGAAAATTTCAACCAGATCTCATTTTTGTGAGGCCCCTCTTCGCTTGAGGCCGGGCCCGGGTGGGCCCATGCCTTAAGACGGCACTGGCTATCATTACATATATAACTGTTGTGCTTGAAGCCATAGCGTTTGTGTTAGTTAAATGCTTACTTTTTGTTAGCGCCCTCTCGGGGCGAAGATAAGATGTCCGTGTCAGACACGGGCAAGTCAGGCAAGTGGTTAATAAATAATTAATATGTGATAATGTAATTAATTATGAAAAATTTCGATTAATGCTCATATTGCGGTTTAATTTCGAAAAAACTAAGTTTCATTGAAAGTTTTTGAACCAAAACTGAGATACCTCATTTGCTGAAAGGCTTAATAGATGGCAGCACCAATAGTAGTAAAGAGGATGTATTTCTCTTGGTCAGTAGGAAAATCATCTGCATAAAAAAGGATTAAATTTTCTGTGAGCGTGTGTGGAGCTACTCTCTAGGTAACTCTTTTGGTCACTCCCATGCTCTCACACTCTCTAGGTCACTCTTTCGGTTGCTTACTGACCTGGTTACACTTGTCATTCACACGCTTGCGCACGCTCTAGGTCAGTGTTTCTCAACCGCCGTGCCCAGACATTAGTCAAATTGGACCATGGGTGATTCACCGATTCATTTTCCTATTAGCCAAGTGTATGGCAGAGCAGGGCCGCAACTCGATATTTTTTCAGCCAGGACAAGCACACATTTTGGCGCCCCGTGCAGTGCTGTCTTAACGCATGGGCCCACTAGGTCACCGACCGGGGGCCTCAAGAGAAGAGGGACCTCACAAAAATGAGATTTGGTTGAAATTTTCTAGTATTTACCTGGTAGGGCCTCAAAAAAACCGCTTGGTCCGGGTGAACATGATGCTATTAAGGCGGCCTTTGCCCCGTGCAATGAATATCCATTAATTTATGAGTCGTCACCAGAGGCGGATTTAACGGCGGGCGAATCGGGCAAGCGCCCACGTCCCCGACTTCTGAAGGGCCCCAAAAAACCCAAACTTTACACTTTTTATAATTTAAGGGGCGCAATATTTTCTCTTGCACCCGAGGCCTTATCCGAACTTGTTTGCGGGAACTTACAGCCAGGGATTCTTGAGGTATGGGTCACGACCAAAACTTGATGCCCAGGGGTCTCCGAAATGGGCATGGGCGGAGATACGGGGGCGGGGGGCATTGCCCCCCCCCCCCAGCGTCAAAGGTGGAGTCGACTGATCTAATATATATATATATATATATATATATGTGTGTGTGTGTATGTATATATATGAATTGGCATCATCATCATCATCCCCCCCCCCCAGCAATAATGACCGTGCCCCCAGACTTCCAAGTCTATCACCGCCTATAGAAATGGGTCTACGAATCCACTTACTGTCCTGTTACAAATGCACTTATTGCGTTACTGGTTTCACTAATTTTTTAGAGCAAACAGGTTTATGGGTTACGGTTGAAAAAAAGTTAAGAATTTGAGTTAAAAAAAAAGGTGAATTTTTGGCGTCCCCTCTGGTGCACCAGATCCACATCCTTCAACCCAGTTGCAGCCCTGTGACCGGCTTTCTACTTACAAAAAAAAAAAATCAGTTTATCCGCGTTCCCCTAAATGTTAAAAATCACTGCTCTAGGTCACTCTTTTTGTCACTCACCGACTTGATCCCTTGAAAACTTTGTAGGTCAGGCATCTTCAGCTTGTTGCTCGCGAGCACTACGGTACTTCCTGAAGCACCCAGAGTTCTCGATGCTCGTGCCAGATTTCATGCTCGCGAGCACTTGATCAACGTCCCAATTGAACACCCTGTACAATTACCCATTTATGCCCAATGAATCGTTTTCAACCCATGAATAACTACTATTACTGCTACTGCTGCTTAACCATGCCTGCACCTTGCACACATTCCTCTACGAAATCTCTAACAAATCGGTACATGCCGGAATGTGTGCTCTGAGCGTACCTGGGGCCCTAACGTATTTATGTTGTCAGAATTATGATTTGTTTCGTGTTCTTGTTTATGCCATATATTGAAGTAAAAGTTGTAAATGCTTGAATTTTCATGTTATGTAAGTATGGTGTTGTATGACTGCCGCTCTCTGCAGAGAGAAATGTATTCTATGTAAAATATATCGGATTTTTCTAAGAGATTTCAAAAAAACCACCCCCCCCACGTAGGGTTACCAGGCAGGGCCGCAATTAGGGGGTGGGCAGGCGGATTTGGTGCCCCGGACGCTGAACCAGAAGGGGGTGCCGAATTCACCCTTTAACTGTTTCTTCTACATTACAAGGGGTGCCAAAATGCCGACTTGCCCCGGGTGACAAAATATCTAGTTGCGGCCTTGTTACCAGATTCGAAACCCAAGAAAGGAGGAAGCAGGAGCATCATTAGTGACGTCCCTTTCTCCAATTTTCACAACAGATGGCGCCACTATTCTGACTGATAAAACCGGCCACAACCATAATTTTCCCGACTAAAACAGAACCGCAAAAAAAAGAAAGAAAGAAACTAGGAATTTCGAAGGCTATTGGTCCGTCAATGGGAAAAAAATCGCAAAAACACTCATGTTAATGAAGATATATGTTGCAAAGTGGTATAAAAAATTTCTAAAAAAAAGAAAATGAATTCCGGAAACCTGAAAAGGAGGACAAAAGGGCGAATTTTCTGAAACGTAGGAGAACCAGGAGTCTGGTAACCCTACCCCTACAGAGTCCACACTCAGGACGTTTATATTAGAACGCTGTGCTCAGGACGCCCATCTTGCGTACACGACACCCATCTTAAGTTCACTTTGCCATTGTTGCGTAACCGCTATCAGTGGAAGTCATACATACTAAACAAGGAATTTATAATTGTTTTTTATATAAAAAAATAAATATATTAATATTTCTACACAGTTTCAATTTTGAAATCACTTCACCCGTAAAGCCCAGGCAACGCCGGGTACTTCAGCTAGTTCAAAATAAAGAACAGTTTTGTGAGTATCACAGTAACAAGAAAGTTTTTCCCTTTGAAAAATCTTCGGGTTCCGAGATGTTTAAGGTTTCCGTGGCGTTTGATCACGCGGAACCCCCAAAAAAAGCTGTCACGGAACCCTAGAGTTCCGCGGAACACCAGTTGGAAACCCATTGGAATATATAATGCCTGCTAGCGGTCTATATTCAAATATTTTAGAAATACTTCTCGTGCGAAAACTCGAATTCAGCCAGACGCAGGAATTTTTGTAATATTTAAAAATTTTAAAATGTGTTTTTTTGGCGAATTTGCGTGCACCAACCCCCGTAAGCGAGAATTTATTGCTTGCGTTTGAGAGTTAGTTCAGAGACGCGGCAAGCCCCAAAGAAAAGATTTAAATTGCCTAAAATGACACCATACATCCTTTTAGAATTTTTTTAGAATTTCTACGTACCTTTAGCATCCTTTTAGCATTATTCCTGGAGGGTAGGAAAGTGCATTGCAAGCATTTGTGGAGTCCCCCCTTTGGCCTCTTTCCTTATTTATTTACTGATTTATTTTATTTTCTTGGAGTGGATGCGGTGAAGTGTTCAGCAAAGTAGGGCCTGCAGGTTGGGAATCTCTGTGCCAATGGGAAACATGTACAGTAACGGATCTTTGAGAAAACTTTTAAACAGCTGGACTCGATGTATTATTTGCTTTACTTAGATATGTAAACCGATTAGAGAAATAAACGAAAACAAGACCTTTTTAAAAAACTAAATTTAAAAATTATACGTTTTTCTCTTAAATCTCGATACGAGTAGCATAAATAAGAGTACTTGAGATTCAAGCAAACTAGTAATGTTATGCTAATGAAATTACAGATTTTTAAGTAATTTATAATATGATTTTTTTTATACACCGGGTGCATAGGTAACAGGGCGTATGGCATTTTGTTGGCAAACTGTTGGTTTTGGGGGCATACTTTCAATTAGAAAAAGTATCCAAATAACGTGAATTACTCAGATATGTCATTCACGTTGCAAGGAATTGTATAGTTATTAAAATGAAAAAAATTAACTTTTTATATACCCTCCATGTGCACAAAAACCCAATTAGAAATTTTTTGCCCTGTCTCTCTCTCTCCTGATACCAACTAAAAAACTTCCACGTTTGTAAGTGCAATATTCACTGAGATATTCGAATCGAAAAACGAGGGAAAATTGGAAGAAGGTTTCGCATTTTTAATGCCGTTTCCCCCAAAATTTCCTTCGTTTTTCGAATTCGAATATCTCAGTGAATATTGCACTTACAAACGCGGAAATTTTTGTTGGCTTCAGGAGAGATAGGGCAACAACTTTTTCATTGGGTTTTTGGGCACAGGGTGTCCGTATAAAAAGTTACTTTTTTTTATTTTAATAACTATACAACCCGTGGCAGCATGAATGATAGATATATCTGAGAACTACACGTTATTTGGATACTTCTTCTAACTGGAAGTATGGCTGTAGGTTCGCCTAGGTTCTAACAACGGTTCTCCAGTAAAATGCTGTACACCCTGATACCTATTGATACCTATGCAGCCGGTATATTTATAATTTTTTGTAGGTATTTGTGTTCCTCAATATGATTTTTATACAACCAAATTCAAAATTCCATTGAAGTCTTTGTATTATTGTAATATTTTCTTTGGGGCATTTCGAAGTCAACTTCGTGGAAAAACAAAAATACATACCAATAGCGGGCTAAGTAACGAAAATCAAACAAAATCGAATGCTTCGAATGATTGAATTTTTAAAAAGTTTCGAATGATATCTAATAAATTTTTATAACGACCTGAAAAGTTTGTTCTCTCTGTTATCGTTTCAATTTTAAAATTTTAAATTTTCGATGTGCAAATTCAGGTGAAATAGCAAATGCACATTACCAGGAACACATATCAAACTTATTTAAAATAAATCTAACTTGTTTCTCAAAATGTGTGTCGTGGTTCCTAGGGGCTACGCCAACAAAGAGCGGCGAGTTGGAGATATTGACGTGTGTGGATATTCATGCTTTGAAGTTGTTCTTTTATGAATGCACAATGTCTGCTAAAATATTGTGTGGAGCTGTAGGTGAACCACGAAATAGGCAAGGTGAGCCGCGGATGACAAAAGTTTGAGAGCCATTGCCGTAACTTGATCATTGAAAATTTATCAAAAGTATTTGAAATATCGCATAAATCCCGAAATAACTCGTGTTATCTATGGCCGATTTTGTGGTGCACTAAAGTGTTGTGTCACGCCATTTGGGAACCATTGCTCAAAACAAACTCTCAAATTAGGTTTAAAAAAAAAGTGAGCAGTGTTCGGAGACACAACCTCCATTGTTTCCCGTGAATATTACACATCTATTTCATATTCACTTGAAGCTCCAGTTGAGCTTTTTGTTGTACAGAAAACAGTTTTCTTGCTACTTTCGCTATCACGTTTGAAAATATTCGATTATATTAAAAAGAGATTCCCTCCAACCTGGCTTTTTTTACCACACATCAACTCCGATTTTAGAGTCATACGGAAATTTCCAACCATTGGAGTTGGGTGGGACATGGAAGTGCCATGTAACATGTAGTCGTCCGAGGCAATAGTTAGGTATTAAAGAACTTGTTTTTTATGTTTTCACCCAGGATTCGAACCTGTGGATCTCGATGGCAACCTTCATGGAGGAAGACAAGATTCTTAGCACTGCACCACTTCGGTGCTAACCTGGCTGGTCAGTTGCGGGCCTATTTTTAATGAAATTTGACTGCTTTTACAAGGGGACATCAGTATCGATTGGTGAGGGACAATGCAAGGTTATGGTGTCGCAGGGAATTTTTCTCTAATAGGGTTGTTAATAAATGGAATAGCCTACCCCCGGAGGTGATAAATTGTAACACAATTGACACTTTTAAAAAGAAATACGATAAACATGTTGGGGTAAATCGAGAAGCTATCCATACTTAGAATAAGACAACCATAAGTATTCTTTATGGGCATTGTATAATATTTTATCATGTGTATATATTGTTTACAATTTTTGTTAATTGCATTTTTAATTGAGTTGCTGTATTTTTGAAATATATGACATCCATATTTTTATGGGCATCTTTTTATCAGCCACCACCTCGTTGGGCATTTTGCCTGTTGTGGCGTTGTATTTGTATTTGGATTAGGAAAGTGCAAGCTGATTTCTTCACTCTGATGCTGAACAATGTCTGTAAGCTCTTCTTACCAAACTGATTTGGATATCCTAGAACTTGCTTCAACGAGATCTATCCTCAGATACCCATTTTGTGTATATGTACTCGTAGAGTATTACAAGTAACTATAGATTGTGTTAAAATTGCTTGGACGTTATGAATTTTTAGACAGCTTTTTTTCTCTGCAAAAGATATCAAGAAAACAGATATTTTCTGGATATTATGCCGAGGTGAACTCAGAAGGAAAAGTCACGTGGTCTCCGCAGGGATTCGAACTGAGGATCTCTTGCAAACCGGGCAAGCATGCTACCACCTACACCACTGGCGAAACGACCCTGCCTTCCTTATTTCACGCACTGTAGCGCGAGGCGCCGAAGTAGAGGCATCAGTAGCCTCTCTTAACTTCAGCAAATGGCCCCTAGGTGGAACAGTAGAGAGAGAGACAGACAAAATATATTTTTCCTTGATATCTTGGGCTGAGGAAAAAGCTGTCTATCTCTACCTATCAAACTTTTATAGTGTAAGGCTGGCATTACACTATAAAAGTTTGATAAAAGATATTTTAAAAAACTTGAAAAAATAAACAACATAATAAAACAACCCTGTTTGCTACATTCACTTGGATGTATTCCATACGCTTATTGTTTGCATTTTTCTAGTTTTGTAAAAGATCTTTTATCTAACTTTTATAGTATAATCGCGGCCTTAGCAACATCGCGTGCTACTGATTGGTCATTTGTGTTCTTTAGCAATGATTATTTTAATGGAAGTTTGTGAAATCCAATTTGCACATACTAGGTTCCAGCAAAACTATTAGGCAAAAAAAATAAAATAAATGATAATAATAATAATAATAATAAATAATTAAATTAACTAATAAAAACCTAAGAAACGCGTGATTTATATTTTGCGATTAAAAATAATTTCATTATTTAATGCACCAATGTATATTTCATTGATGTTAAAATCTTATTTTATTAGTGGTACTTTCAGGGCACAGGTGTTACGGCAGACGTGCCATCCTCTGGGCATAATAAGTGTTACAATAACTGGGAAAGAGAGAGCAGACTCTTTTATATATCAATATATATTCTTTTATTATTATTATTATTATGTATGGAGCGTCAAAAGTGAAAACGGAGGAATAAAATCCAATAAATCTGAGGGAAATGGCGCGCTTGTGATGCCCGGAGCTCCCACAAAAGCCCAAGAATCAATAACTTTACCCCCGACAAGGCAAACGTTGATCGTTGACGGCTCGTTTCTAGAGCAAATAATTTCTTCCATATCTAATCGGCTCTCAGACATAGCCCAGTGCCAATAAACTACCCTAATGCGGTGCGCCGAGCCATATCGAAATGCCATTCTTTCTCACTTCCCGACAAAAGGCGCGAGCGAGTAATTTGCGTCAATCCGCGGGCCATCTCTTTCATACATGTGAGCTCGACTGCGTCGTGTAATAGCCTATTCAACATACGAGAAGCTTCTGCCTGTGAAATTATCCCGCTTATATGCGAAGATAGGAGCTTCAGTTATGCGCGTTAATAATTATGGGTCATGCTTCAGGCCCTTATAATGGCCTCTGTCAATTGTCTCTTTGGTTCTTTGGGCGCTCTTTGAATGCCATTCAGATATTTCAAAATATCACCAAACGAACGTCAGATTGTCGAGCATTATCGTCATCGTGTCTGTTCTATTAACATCCACGTGCGCGTACCACTTCAATAATATTATTGCATACACACACACATATTAATTACTCTATGTGTAAAAAAAAATACACCATGAAATGGTCCCACTATACAATAAATTTTCTTTACGTAAGTATTGTGTGTGTTCAACTATATACAGAAACCGCAATTGAATGAGGATAGTATTTAGATACGAACAACAAATAGTCTTTAATACCAAGCCACCGCCACCCCCAATAGGGGAAATAGCTTAAATAGCCCAACGGTGATTGGGGCGTGTTCGGTTTTGAGTCTTTAAAACCCTCTGTATACTGGCAGAATTCATTGGGTGAGAGTTCTGTTATGGTATGGCCTCAAATGACCCTATCAAGCGCTGAATTTAGGAAGGTGTGAAGGGTACGGCCGTACCGAACTGTAAATTATTTGTGGCTGTAACCATTGAATCAAAACTCACTGACTACGCATTTGATATTGATGTCAACCACTTAACAATATAATTCAATTTTATCAATTTTTTCAAAAATAAGTGGTGAAGTCATCAAAACCCTTTGAAATAGCAGGCTGACTCATTCGCTATCATTGAGCAAGAGTGTGACGGCAATATTATCGCTACAGCCAATCTCTGTTCCCTCACCTGATTTTTTTCTAACGATTTCCGAGACATCACTTACAGCGGCGAGCCTGTTTTTTGCTCAAAGATGGACGATGAGTCCGCTCTCTTATATAGGCACCTTTCCAGTCACATTAGAAGAATCCCACAGTTAAGGCCACTTCCTGTTTCTGAATCAACTGTTTGTAGCTAATGAAATGAGGCAATAGTCGCTAGCTGGTTTGGTTTGAATATGAGGTGAGATGTAAGCATATTCCGAAAATGTATCAGTCCTGTTAGGGGCCGTTCAAGTATTACGTAAGCAAATTTTTAGCCATTTTTGACCCCCTCCCCTCCCCTTGTCAGCAAAATTTCGTCATCAGCTCTGCCCCTCTGAATCCTAACTCATATTTTCATAAAGGGTGGTTGCTGACGTAAGCATTATCCAAACCCCTCCCCCTCCCCCTTGTCATCAAAAGTGAGCAAATTGGAACCCCCTCCCCGCCCCATCGATGATGACGTAATACTTGAACGGCCCCTTACTGTTACAGATTGAATAAGCTAGTTATCAAGTTTTCAAAAAAGGATGATTGTCGGCTTTTTAGCCAAGCATCACAGTATGTCTGAAACTCATCAGTTCGTCAGATATTGTGATATTTGTATCGCAATCAGACAAATGGTACCGCTGCAATTAACTGACATAAAGGCAGTGGAATACCTAGTGCCATTTGATGCTAGAGGTGGACGTTGGCTGAGAAGGTGCGTAGTAGCCGACTGACACCATACAGTTGAGCAATTCACGATCAAAACGAATCATGAAGACCTACCAGACTAGTGAAACATTAATGTACCGAACCCTGTCTTGAATAGTGCCCCAAAGGAAATGGGGAGTCACTGCATCCACGGCAACGAAGATTCTTCGGTTCAGACGACTTCAATTTGCAAGGCGGTATCAAAATTGAACATCTGGACGAGCCATATTTTATTCTGCGTGGAATGATAGAAGGTATGACCGCTGTCGTATCTGGAGACAAATCTCCTGTAATAATTGCTGAAAGAATACAAGCTGGTGTACTGGCGATAGCAGTAGTATAACTTAACAAATGTTACAGTGGTATCGTATAGGATCACTGATACTTCTAGAGGCCACTCTCAACTTATAATGATGAATTAATCTTCGCAGATCATGTATATCATTGAATGTTGTCTTCACCGGGGTACATACGATCTATAAAAACGAAAATACCGTAAAGACCATGTGATTTTGAAATGTCTGAAAACTTCGGAAAGAGAAAACTAATCACACAAATCTTTCAAATTTTCTCCCCCAATTCTCCAGATTTGAACCGAATAGATTACATTTGAACTCAACTTGATCATCATCGTTCTATTTTTAGATCTTTCACCACTCACTTTCCAGCAGCTATTCAATGGATTGCAGTCCACTTCGATTTACATCAAAGTAACAACCTCTTCTAGCATCTTATTGTGTCAGCTCTGACTGCGTATACAGTGTATGCCATTTTATTAAAATAACCTCATTCTTATTCGCTTTGCTCCAGAGGTACACATACAGTATGTGTACCATTTTTAACGGTTTTAAATGATTTCTAATGATTCTTTTTTCAATTTAAGAACTGGGGTACACATATTGTGTACCAAACTCACATGGTGCTAAAGATATCGATCCAAATTAATTAATTAATCAACTAATTAAAACAATTTTCTTTTCTTTTGAGCATTTTGACATACAATAAACACAAATCAATCAGAAAATGTTTTTAATAGTCAGTTTTGGCTCAGCTGTGAAGACGTTACGGTTTATTAATAAATGCGCACTTAGACATCGTAGCGGGCCGTAAAATGCTCAAACCCAGCCCTAAATCGAAGGAAATTTTTCTTAATTGGTAAAATGCCGTTACACACCTTCCGGTATACCTGATAGATATGCCAGTATGTACAGGTGTCCCTCGCTTTGCGTGATTAATTGGCTCCGCAAAATGGTCGCATAAAGTGAGTTGAATTTAACATGGGAAAGATATGGATAGGGAGTTGGTTTTTTCTTCAGACGTATTAAAAAAATGAACCCAACAGCAAAGGAACATTATTTTAAGTGAAATAATTATTAAAAATTAATGGGCCATTTAAGTATTAAGTCAGCTTTCGGATTTGCTTACTTTTGATGACGGGGAAGGGGGTGTTTGAATGATGCTTACGTCATCAACCATCCTTTAAAAAAATATGAAATATTCTTAATGGCATCTTTACTGGGAATGCCGAAAACGAGAAAAGCGCTTTCCCTTAGTTTGTGGGCACCTGAACTAACATCCCTCCCCCCATTGATAAGTCCTTCTTGTTTTTGAGCAACCATCTCGCCATTGACTAATCAACGTCTCTGGAATTTAGAGAAACCATGATGAAGAAGACGAGAGCTCAATGTTCCGTATTTTACTCCAACTAGCAACGCGGCAATCTTACCACTCTTTAATTAATGCTTAAGTTGAATCAGTGATTTTTAAACTTAAAACACAAGATAAAAATATACAGAGTGATTCAGAAAAGATGGGAAAAACTTTAGGAGGTGATAGTGCACACCAATGCAAACAATTGTCATCAAAGAATGCATGGTCTAACATGAAACGCAAACGCGCTAGCACGTTTCGAAACGGCCACTCCGCAAACGTTAAAACGGCATTCCTGTTGAAATTTATCGGGAGAAAAAGAACACCATGCATGGAAATGTAACCTGGGGAAGAAGAAGAAACCGTATGCAAATCTGCGTCACAGTAAATAAAAGAACGCTAGCCGTGCGAAGTTATTCCAGCGTGCAACCGTTTTAACAGTTGTAAGGTACGGGATAATGGCGTACTTTAATAATACGAAGTCCGCGCCTTTTATTACTGTGACGCAGATTTGCATACGGTTTCTTCTTCTTTCCCAGGTTACATTTGCATGCATGGTGTTCTTTTTCTCCCGATAAATTTCAACAGGAATGCCGTTTTAACGTTTGCGGAGCGGCCGTTTCGAAACGCGCTAGCGCGTTCGCGTTTCATGTTAGACCATGCATTCTTTGATGACAATTGTTTGTATTGGTGTGTACTATGAACTCTTAAAGTTTTTCCCATCTTTTCTGAATCACCCTGTAGTGTGTTCAGTCTATAATCATGTGGAAAAAAGAATCCTTGTGTGTGCATACATAGCAATGTTGACAACAGCAGTGTCAGACTGTGATGGTCACATTCCCCATAATTTATTTTCGAAGGGCAAACTCAATCAGAGGTGTCCGCAGGATCGACCTTTGGAGGGGGCACAAACGGCTTAGGGGTGGGTCGCGATGAATTTCTCGAAGTTTCACTCGAGGAGCCCTTTTTACATATTCTAGAAACTAGTTTTATTTCTCTTTCTTTATATATGCTGTACACCTGCTATAGTAAATACTATAGCTGGTGTTGGGTGCACTTGATCATGCGTTGATTGAATGATGTTACTCTAACACTCTAGGGAGGGTTGCGGGATTTTTAAATTCATTCTTGGCCTCTATTGGCGTTCAAAATATTAATATTTGCATTTTTTGAGCGGCCCATAATAATGCCACCGGATTTTTTTTCGTCTTTTTGTGCTGAATGAGTAGAATCAGTGGTAATTTTTTCAAAACTTTTTGAAGATTCATTTTGGAACCCTTTCCTTGTTAGACATCATTTATCAAATAGAACATGCTGTATTGAGGAAACTAAAGTCATGTGTGCATAGGCGGAGATAGACTTGGAAGTCTGGGGGGGGGCACGGTCATTATTGCTAGGGGGCACGATGATGATGATGATGTCAATTCATATATACATATATACATTAGATCAGTCAACTCTACCTTAGACACTGGGGGGGGGGGGCAATGCCCCTCACGCCCCCCCCCCTATCTCCACCCATGCATCTGTGTTTTGAATGATGCCCACGGTCACAAATAAATAGCTGGTAAAATAAGAAATAAATACCGGGTGTTCATAAAATAACTTGAGATGTTTAGAATAACAAAATAATTGAAGATTTTTATATTGGACAAATGTCCCAATTCTGCCACGTGCTGTTCGTATCTTTTGTTGTTTAAATAACTACCATTGGAAAGAATGGTGTTGATTAAGTACATATATTGCCAAATTGCGGTTAGCGAGAATAATGTTGGTTAAGAAGGTCACCATATATCACGAGTGGTCCCGCTATTCCGTGAGTGTTCTTATTTGATACCCACCCAGCATATATACCGTATAAAAAATAGAGAGATCAATCTCAAATTTAGTGAAATTAGTAATGAGTGAAAGTTAGAGGAAAGGCTTTGAATATTTAATGAAGGATCGCCATCGTCATGATCGTGCCGTTGGATTGAAGAAGAAACCTCCGTACGATGGAAAAGGGACGAGAATGAAATGAGGAATACACAGGGCAGGGTTTGATGTAGGAAGGATTGCAACTAAGGAAAGGGAGGGGGTGTGCTTTTGTGTAGTACCGCCATTGCTGTGGCACGGACAGAATGCCAGCGTTGCCAGCGTAACGTTTCCCTCCGACCACCTAATGAGTGAGCCTGAGGAATTTTCAATAATGGCCGAAAGGATGCCGGCGACTGTCCTTGCCCGCCAGCTAATAAAAGACTGGAATGTGATAACGGTTGGTTTTAGACAATATGCTTGCAGCAATATTTTGTCGGCCAAGGCGTCAACCAACCTCATAAAAACCCCTTCGTATGTCTGTCATGATGCCGTTTTTTCATTCCTTCCTTTGTTCTCTTTATTTTTCATTTCACCTTTCTTTCCGATCAACGCGTATATAGACAAATAGATATATATTGACACCGAACATTACTAGCGAGGGAGATTTCATCATCTCTTCGGTGAGTTCTTCTTTCGAATTTATGTTTAACTTCAAACAGTTTTTCGACTATTCAGTGAATGGAGTGAATCTAAATCACATTTGTGACCATTCAATTTTGGACATGTAGTCACGTATCGTGTGCACTGGTACATCTTTATGGTGTTTATTCGGTACTTAAGTAGTAGTGGTATTGGGAGGTCAGTATAACCTGCCCTAAAGTACCCGCAAACACGAAAGATTACAAATTCCGATGGAAATAAAAATTGTGAGTAGGCTTCTATTGGATGACAGCAGTCGCCAATCGGTGTTCCCGTAGAACTACTTCCGCGATTCACAAAACAGAGGCTTCTTTTTCAACTATCTTGTGTGGGAGTGTGCAAGAAATGCGGGCCTCTTTTGGCCTCATAAGATGGGTGTGACCTTGAGTCACATGGTAATATCCTGGTAATACCCAATTCACTTGCCGTAATGAGTCCATTCGATTTGAGTGTTAAAAATCACCTATTTTTATGTCGCTCGGTTTGCCGTTCAAACAGGGCCACCTAGAGCATTATGGGTCCCTGGGGAAACTGATTTTTTTATGCGCTTTAGAGCTCAGGGATCTTTAACCGCTGGTCCGTTGGGTTTTCCTGCCGGCCGGTCCGCGAAACATTTCGCCCAATTCATGCAGACGCTACCTATAATTATAGATTTAACAAATAAAATACCTTTCTGTTGGTTTTTATTAGCATTACCCGTCAGCAAATTCGCAAGTTATTTATCCAATTTTTGGTCCTTGTGAAACTTTTCAACCATTTTCACCGGTTAACAGGTGTTAAAAGTTGAAGAACACTGCTCTAGCTGACTAAAAATACCTGCTCAACATTTTACATGCTTAATCTCGAAAATCTTAACCAAATCTCATTATCATGTTTGATACCCCCTCCCCTAATCACTCGAGGACCTCATGACATGCCCGAGTGGACCCATGCGTTAAGATGGCCCCATCCGCTTATACGGGTTCTTCTAACGTGGGCGGGGATGGATCAACAGTGAATGGGGAATTTTTCAACTCTACCCTTCCGCCTATGCTAATAACAGTTTTTTTGGGGAATAAGAGGTAGGTCGCCCCCATCGTGCCCTACCGTATATCCGCTTATGAAGATGGCACTGCATTCACATACGATCCTAAAATTAAAGATGTATCCCCGTCAGAAAAACATGAAATTATGATTCAAACCAAAATTAAAATACAGTAATTGAATTGCAATTTAGAAACTGTGTAGTTACTACACCAATATCTAGTCCAGAGAGTTCCAATGGTCAAATTAACGCAGAACCTTTGATGGTTAGAATACTGTTCCACTGAAGCTAAAATAACGGAAGTTTCTCTCTTTCTTGATGTTTCTGTTACAACAACAATGAAAAAATTTACAGCCTGTGATACTGTGGAACCGTGAAAAACTATCATGGAATCCCTGGTTTCCACGGAACACCAGTTGGATACCCATGATCTAGTGGTAGTCCAACGGTGATCAAAGCATGTGTCTCCAAGGTGCAGTGGCATATGCACATGGAACCCATGACTCCCCAAAGACGATCAAAAATTTTAAATAGTTTTAAATATATTTTTAAACCGATTAAAACATCAAAAGAAAATACATTTACATACTATCTTAATCAATTTCTCTTAATTCTCAATGCTTTTTGAAAGTTGGGGTAACCGAGAATTCTACAGAAGAAATTCATTGCGCCCCTCCCGAACCCGGTGAATCCCCTCCTCCTGCGTACGCCTCTGCCTAGGTGTGTAGTAATATGTCTCTCATATTAACTAAAGTGACTTGAAAATACCGAGCAGACATCGCCGCCTTCCATCTCAGAGTGGCAAAACCATTTTTTTTTGTTCGAAGTGGCGTTTAATCGTTGAAAAGAAGGCACAGGGAATAGCTATTGGCTGTAGTGGTAATACTGACTCACATTTTGCATAAATATGGCGGATGAACCAGCCTGAGATTTCCAGTAGCGCTAATATTAGTGTCGTTCCTCATTTTGTCTTTAAAAATGTTTCGGAATCGTTTTTTCCGAAGTAAACAAGTGCAGTTCTACTTTCTATGTGTGTGTATCTATCTATCTATTTATATCTATATATCTATATATATATATATATATATACAGGGATACAGGGTGATCAGCGAATAAGCCCTTATTTCAAAATTAAATATCTCTACAACAAAGATCAATAGAATTATGCGGTAAACGGTACGTTTATTAGCAAAACTGTAAGAATCTTGTACAGAAATTTCGAAAATTTAGTTTTTTTTTAATTTTTTAAAATTTAGAAAAAAAACAAAACTGGAAATTTTGCGGTTCCGAAAATCCTCATTTGTGTGAAGAGAAACCACTGCATTCATCTAAAGTTACTGAATGGGCTGCGGTATGCGCCAGAGACATTATCAGCCCCTTCTTCGTGCGAGAAACGATTACTACTGAACGTTACGTTACAATTTTGGAACAATTTGTCAGCACACATGGCGCATACCGCAGCCCATGCAGTAACTTTAGGCGAATGCAGTGGTTTCTCTTCACACAAATGAGGATTTTTCGGAACCCCAAAATCTCCATTTTTGTTTTTAAATTTTTAAAAATTAAAAAAAACAACTAAATTTTCGAAATTTCTGTACAACATTCTTACAGTTTTGCTAATAAACGTACCGTTTACCGCATAATTCTATTGATCTTTGTTGTAGAGATATTTAATTTTGAAATAAGGGCTTATTCGCTGATCACCCTGTATATATATATATATATAAAGATGGGTATTCAGAACGTGTGTGTGTTCTATTTCTCAAAATGGTGGTGAATGTATGACAATGGGAAGCCGTGAATTTACGATGATCATAGGGCAAAAATTTCTAAGGGAGTCACGAGGGGCAAAAGTTTGAGAACCACTGATCATAGGCGTAAAGTTATTGTAAATATTGAGAAGGCTCATAATTATTGTGGGGGCCTGAAACCTAGTATTTCCACACGTTACTATGGAGATGGTGGCAACTGTCGGGGGAAGGGAAGGCTTAGGCTAGGGTTTTCAAACGTGAAAGTTCTCGCGGAACCCTTTACAAATTTTGAAAATTTCTTCAATATGCAGGGTGTCCCAAAAGTCCACATTCCCTCGGCGGAACAAGAATCCTCAATTGCAGTAGATAAGAGTCTCAAAAAATATATTTGTGAGTTACACATAGTGTGACCATAATTATGACCCATATTTTACGGGACAGATTAATTTTTCATAATATTCGGCTATTTCATCGTTTTAATAAAAAATTTTTGTCAAGCTTGCTGAGAAAACCCACTTTGAAGTTTTTAAATTGGGAATTCGTTAGCTCTTAACATCAATACAAATACAACGCCACAACAGGCAAATTGCCCAACGAGGTGGCTGACTTAAGAACATCATGGATCCCCGAGCCCCTACCTACTACTGCTACACCACACATGCACCCCTCCCCCGCGGAACCCCCCAAACGAATCGGTACATGCGGGAATGTGCGTGTAGTGCAACCTGACGTAGAGTTTGTTTCTGTGTAATGCTTGTTATGTGTAGTGCTGTCATCTGCCCCCAGTTTTACTAACTATGAGTGAAGTGTTATGGTTGAATGATTTACCGTTGTAGGACTGTTGCTCTCTGTGGCGAGACTTTTTAACGGGGAGATCGGCTCGCATTTGCGCCTTGAAGTTGGGAACCACAGAAAACCAACTTCAGCCGACCACCACTGTGGGGTTCGAACCCGGATCCTCGCATCACGAGTCCGGCACTATAACCACTCGACCACCACAGCGGCAATGAAAATGTCCGTTTTTTTTTGGTTTTTTTTTTCATTTGGCCACCCTAGTTATACACATAGCTTCCGGATAGTGAGAAACACGCTCATTTAATCTTTTTGTTTTTCTCCACCACCTTCATTTTCTGCACAATAGAACTATTTAGACCGTTATTTATACAGTTCAAAAAAGCACTGGCAAGGACAAAAGAGGGAGTATCGAACACACGACATCTCTGAGCATCTTGTGACAGAGTTCGCGAGTATCTTGTCGACCTGGGCTACCATATTCCACTGCTATGTAAGTAGCAATCGGCAAATACCCACGGTTTTGTAATCATGACAACTGATACACAAGTTTTCGGCAATTCACCATGTAGGGTTTTTTCCTGGAGCATGCTAAATTTTTGCTTGTCACGTGATGTTATATGACCAACACTGATTGGACATAAAGAGCGATTATGTGTTACTGGAGTGCGGAATCTTGAAATTTTCGGTAACTCACCAACATACAATGATGGTCACTCGTGGAAAATTTCCCTTCGCTTTTCCTTCAACATTAAGCAAAAGAATGATTGGAATAAAAAGAATGTCGTTCAATGTCAATGCCTTTTTCGAGTTCTTCCGACGGGTGGTGGTTTTTCTCACATGGTAAATGACCGGAGTCCCCTTACAGTCGAGGTCGGGAGCAAAAAAGGAGACAACAGGACATTTATGAGTCTTAAAAACTTTAATTACTCGACGTTTTCACTTCAACTCAAACTCCAAATGTTTGGGAATGATCATTTCTATACATTGAATCGATGTAATCGTAGATTACAAAAATGTGTGGCTATATAGTTGTTTTCTTTGTATATTGTCACCTCAAAAGCCCTAAACTTTAATGATCGACTAATTGACTGATTGTTGACAGATATACGGTATTGTAGCCGCAGCTATATGTTTTTAGTCAGCCGTGGCAACCATACATCCTGGCGCTCCCATTTAATTTTGAAGGAGAGGTTAAAGAGTGAAATTTGCTCCCCTCTCCCGGTCCGGCGTTCGGGTCACCAGGCCCCTTAGTTGGAAGCCTCAGGTTTTTCCTGTTGTGGCAACGCCCAGAATAGTTTAAAAAACACCAGTTCAAAGCACTAAACAGGCAATCAGAAATATCGACAGCTTGCTGCGACGCCCTTCATAACTGGCTGTGCCCCCTGAGAGCCGCGACGCATGGTTTGAGAAACACTGATGCAATGTTTCGGTTCTTTTCTTCTATACAACTTCTAAAGAACTAGATTCTATGCATTTCTGCTTTGCTTAGATATAGAAAACAAAAACAAAAAAAACTTTCTTAAAGAAAGTGAAAAATTACGTTTTTTGCTTTCAAATCTTTTGGAGAAAAATATATATAAGAAAACTCAAGATTTTTATAAGCAACGGCGATACGATGCGAATTACAGGTGTTTAATTATTAGGAAGAAAGAGAAAGAAAAGAACCAACAGGAATAGTGTTTGTCTACTACACGTCAAATTATTCCAAAGTTTTTTAGAGTACACGTTCTCAACAAAAATAAAGATACAAAAATTGCTGCAGGTGAAATAGTAACAAGAAAAATTTTGAAGCTATCAGGATTCCGGGATTTTTGGGGTTCCGTCACTTTTGAAACCAAAAATGCTATTATGGAACCCTAGTGTTCTGCAGAACACCGGTTGGAAAACCCTGGCTTAGGCTCATGGGCCGGATACAAGTTTTCGCTTATGTCACTGATCTAGTCCGACAAGCACGAGCTCGTATCTCGGTTTAGGCATTAAGGCGTTTAAATAGCCATCTAAGTGTCTCATTAATTCAACCCAATAACAAAATAAATTGACGGCACAGAGAAATTATAGAAATACTTTAAATAATTACAGTATTTTTTGTGCAAACTGAAATATTGAGACTCGCAGGAGGTTATCTCAAAAAAGGATTTGCGAAATTTTTATTTGATCGGCTTCGTATTTCGTTGATGCAGGACAGAATAATGCAACAGCAATTGTACGCATACGTATATATTGGGTGTACGAGATGTTGGTGGAAATGAAAAGAGGAACAATAGAACAGAAGAAAAAGAAAGAATGTTCACAGAAAAGAAAGAACGGATTTTAATAAAAAGATTATCGCGATCGGGAGAAAGTGTTGGAATTGCTTTCGTTCGCTTCAACAACTTTTCTTATGTTTCGTGCGTTTTCAAGCCTGATTTCCATATCAAACTCTTGTCTTACAATAGTTTTCTTCCAACTACCGTTTTCAAAGCATTCGATGTGATGCTCAAAAATCTCCGAAGCAATATCGAACGTCGTGGAAAACAACCGGGGCCCGATATTTGCTTTAATAACTTTGTATCAGTTTGCGGGCCGATGCCTTTTTAGTTATCTCTCTCGTTATATACGCATCTCGAAATCCAACAACCAGTTGTCTTTAAAAGAGCTATTTATCGAATATATTTTTGCACCTATCCTACGCATTTTTCTTAGTCGATGCATGCAATGACACGAAACACAAAAGAATCTAATTTAAGAATTATTCAGCTCAAATGAATGAGTATCGGGACATCTCGAGAATAACATTACATTGAAAATACCAATTAAAACAGTAATTCACAAAAGTGTCTCGCGGTGTTAAGGTGCTTAGAGATCGGGCTGTTTTGCAGCGGCGTCTTCAATTACATTTTTATATTCAAAATTAAATTAAAAGATGAAGAGTTAAGTTTTGCTTTTGATGCGAGGACATGAGAGATAAATAATATGAAGGAAAAAATCTCGAGTTGCGCGAGCGCATCCATACAATATCTCACTAAAGATTTCTTTTTCACGAAGACATCTCTCGAGAAAAGATTCGTCCAAGTTAAAAAAGGACAAGGATTTGGACGCTCAGACCACGACTAGATTTGTCTTGGTTGCTCAGAGCACGGCACCACTTTTTCCAGACCCGTAACTGGGAGAGAAGCAGGCAGATTTGGTGCTCCAGGAGCCGGACTGGTTGGCGCAAATTCCAATTCTTTTACCTCTTCATCAAAATTTACAAATTTAAACACCAAAATGCGAGCTTGCCCCAGCAGACCAACTATCTAGTTGTGGCCTTGGTTCTACCAACCCCGCATCTCAGATTTTTTTTTCAGAGTTCCCTTTCTTAATTAAACACATTGCATCCTATATTGTACTAACAGCTTCTACCACCATCCCCCTCCGTCTGTTTGGGGAAACATTGCAGCAGGCTCTCTATCTGTTGATGGACCTATGAATAAGAGCTGTAATTTCCCAAAGTCACTCACAAATGAAAATCAAAATATCAGTATTCCGTAATAATTTCGTCACGAAACTTCTGGATTTTGTGAGCTCAATATTTCAGCTGTTGTCTTTTTTTATCATATTAAAATAAACATTTGTGACAACATGGGTAAATTGAAAGTGAACAGTACATATCCGGTCTCTTTCATTATAATCAGTGTACTTTCAGTGTTTATGCACGATGTGTTCATAGGGCTGATCACCAGCTGAATGAAGTTCAGAAGTTTGAAAATATTGACGAGTCTATGGAAATGAAGCTTTACAGGAATTAATAATTCGACGGTTTCGGGAAGTAGGCTTATTAAGGTATCCGACTACCTTTCTTGCGTCACTTTGCTTTAAAATGTTACTGGAGTGAACTTTAATAACATTTTTTAATAGAAAGTGCCCCAGAATGATGAAAACAATAATAAATTTTGGAGTACCTATGTTATTTTCTGGGTTAAAAGTCATTTTTATGTCAAATTTTAATCAAAATTCGTTTGATATTTGAAACACGATTGCAAAAAATTCTATGAATGGAATGTTTTGTTACTTTCACAGTACATTCGGATAATAAGGATGCAGGTTATGAACTAAAATCTAAAGGATCGTACGATATGCTCATAAGAAGGGCCCGGATACTGATGACATTTACATTTTTCTGCTTTTTTCACTATTAGGGCATTTGCACGACATTTTTTCACTTTTTTAAATTTTTTGACAATGGAAAAGATTGGAAAAATTATGTGAATGCCGATTGCATTGAGCACTTATGAAAAGATATGATCGAATTTCTTGGAAAATAAAATAAAAGATGCTTTTTGGCTTCCTAACCATAGGCACACGCATAATTTTCTCAAGGGGAAGGGTTTCATTTTTCGTTTTCTAGTGTAAAAAACGCTATCCCCCCCAGTACACCAATCATGGCCCCCACATCTAGCAACAGGGCCCTCCGGTCAGATTCTTCACGGGCCTTTTAAAAGTGAATTTGTTGTGAAAATACAAAAAACGACAACAATCGTCTCAGCCCCCCCCCCCGCCCTAGCCGGAGGCCTGACAGCCCCACCCTTGTGGTAGCCATAACGCCAGTGTTCCTAACCAATTCATGAATTATAACTCGTTTATTAGAAAAATTGTTATTTTTGATGAAATCTAACGCGACGCGCGAGAGAAAAAAAAATTTACACATGTGCTTTTCATGCTATCAAATCTTTTTCTTTCGACATTCGAACATAACCGGTTTTTCAAAAGAACTTAGTTTTATTATTTTGATGGCATTTTTTTTCCAATTTTTAGGGCATTTTTTTAATGTCATTTTCAATATCTTAAAATTCGGTAAACTCAGTTTTGAAGATGAATATCGTAGTAGATAAGGCATTGCAGAGGATAACGATGCCATAAAGGCGTAAGAAGAAAACCCGAAATTAACTACTTGAATCTGACTTCAGATTTTAAATATTTCTAATTATAAATTATTTAATTTAATTATCCTATAGTTCACAAACATTTTGTGATACTAGTCGTAGGAAAACTTTATGGATCGATATTCAGTGTGTGACATACGAAAAACACGATTTTTAAGAGGCTCCTTTTTTTTCCTCTATCACCGTAAATAAATCGCACGAAATATGTGGAAATGTTTATTATACGACTACAACTGACCAGACAATAGATAATTTCACTTTTACCGCCGTCATCGAAATTCTCTGTGTAAAAACAATCGCTGAAATGATGCTGTAACGCTTTTTATGTGAATACGTCTACTAAATCATCTTACGATACCTTATTCATCACCAAAAAGTTACGTAATGAAATGCTTTCGGAGCTGCCCCTGGGGGGGGGGGTTCCTTAGGGGGAGGGTGACAGGCGCGGTCGCCCCCACTTACGATAATAATAATTTCTTTCATAAATTCTGAAATTTCATCCATTCTGGCGTTATGAATTTTCATGAGCCTGGAATTATTCCTTTCATTTATATACTCTGAATTTTCATGGGTAATGGAATTATTTCTTTCATTTATGCTGAATCGGGGATACGAGGAGCCGAAATTATTAAGACGCTTCTGACCCCACAATTATTTTTGCATCGGGCCCGCGTCTGGTAAGCGCGTTCCTGAATGCCTTAAACGCTCACATCTCAGGAAGTATGCGAAGCTAATCGAAGCCAATGGGTATCGTCTAATACAGGGGTCTACAACATTTCTTGAATAGCGAGCACTGCCTATACCCTTCATAATACAAAGAGCACTCCTTACGACAACTTTCACAGACGTATGCACAATTGTAATCCTCACGTGATTTTCACTGCACTGGGTGTTTAATTGTAGCGTTAAAGAAGTGCTCGGGAGCACGAAATCGGATACGAGCATTGAGCACTCTTCGTGCTTCGAGGAACACCGTGCTGTTCGAGGGCAACAGGTTTAAGATGGCTGGTCTGATAGATATTGCAAAGACAAATTCAACGATACCTGATATTAATACTTCTTCCGGTCTGGGCATCAGACTTGCTGCCTCTCTTGTAAATTGTCTCATGCTATATCTTGGGATTTACAAGATGAACATAGAAGTCCCAATGCTTTGGGAGACAGACTGTTTCTTCAAGTTTAGTTACCATGCCGAATTGGTCGCATTGCACTATAACGAGGCCTAAAAAACGTATCCACGTTTAAACTTGCGGCGTGTCATGACAAACACAAAAAAAGGACAGAATTTAAAAAATTCTGTACCCGAAAAATAGAGTTTAAAGATGAAAGGAAAAAAATGGAGCATATTTAAAACAATTGAGGGTTTTCCTTCGTTGCAACAAAAACTCACAACAGAAATGCTCGGAACTTTTGAGACGATCCAAATATTCTCAACGTTCCGTAGCGTCTACGACTCAGAAATACGCTATACAAGTAGAAAGTAAATTTTGAATCGGAAAGAACTCACCGACTGATGTTTCTTGACCTTTCTGGTCGGTATCACGAACAGAAAAAAGACCGAAAAGACGTGCCATGTGCCAACTATAAATATTAGCCACTTCGACGTATATATATACTACTGACTAGCTACGCAACAATTGTAACCTTTGCTAAACCTTTGGTAAACTCTAAAAACGATTGTACTTCGCTTAAAAAGAATTGTATGCCGTAAATTACGCTCGTAACCACAAAATTTTTTCCTCTAAACGGTAGAAAATAAAGGAAAAGTAAATGGAATATTATACGTATATTGCATATAAACACGCTCGAGAGAAAACATTTGAAGATAACTGTAAATAAAAGATCGTTGATAAGAATAAGAACCAAGTGAAAAAAAAAAACCAAACACACACGTTGTTACACCGTCTTAATAATACAGTCGTGTGTAATTTCTCTTGTTGTAGTAATGCTTCCAGACATCACCTGTCCACTAGCTTTTCTGTGGATGGATATAAAACAACACACGAAGGGCATTCAACTGCAAATCTATGTCTTATCTTCAACATAATGATGCTGATCCCTTTTTTTTGTAAAATCTTCCTGTTGTTAGGACTCGCGGACGAAAACAATTGCATTTTCTGTGTCCTAAATTAGTGTTTTGTGACCTTTTCCGCCCATAACCCTTTTCGACCATATTTGCCTCTTGTGCCCCCCCCCCCGTCTTATAAAGGACCCCCCTCCCAACCTCATCCGGGAACCAGACCCTTTCTACTTATTGAATTGATATGTTGAACAAAACTTTTATAAATAAGGTCTATCTCTGGGCTCAACGAGCCTTCCTTTCTGGAGGGTGGAGAAGGGTTCTATGCAAGGTCATCTCACCATCATATATATTTAAATATGAGTCATGGGGCAAAGTCGTTTTCTGTGGCCTCGTACGTAATAACAGCTTATATACCTACATACTCACTCTCGGAAACCATAATACCAAATCCTGTCATGTAGGCATCCCATAGACATGAGGACTTCATGCCATGTTCAGATGGGGCCCTGGTTCTATGGAAAATACTGCTGAATTCTGAGAAAAAATGGCCACTCTTGAGTCTCTCAAACTCTGAGAGAAAATGGTCGCAATTTCTCTCTTACATATTTCACTTGAAAGCTTTATTTTTCCACATCTGAGTCATTTTCACAGCTCTGTCACCCACCTTTCATGGATCCCCTTTCACCTGATTTTCCCCCGTGGCCCACTAGAATATCTCAGCACCACGAGAGCCCCATGTTGAGAACCATAGTCGTGAATGACCCCTTTCTTTCATGACAACTGAAAGCCACGGCGTGTACGTAATTCCCAAACATACGTTGCTTTCTAAACCCCTTATCTGTGGAATACGTTTCAGAAAAGTGGGAGTATTTTTCCCTGTTTAATTTCATGCATTATATAAATAATAAACTCAATTTTCAGGTGGAGATAAAAACCAATTTTTTCTTCTTCATAAAATGAAATTAAATAAAACAATAATAAAAACTCCCTTGCAATCACCAACATTGTACTTTTCAGTTGCCCGACACAGGTAAGGAGTTGAAAGTTTCACACATCATTCAACCTTAGTGGCACCCTCAAATTGCCGTGGGAATTATTTGCATAAAGAGGATAGGAAATGAAGACGCTCGTTCTATTCTAGGTACAGTAGTCTGCAATGGATGAATTTCTCATATAGATCATACGACGAATTCTTAAGTTATTTCTAAATATTTTTGAAAGGGATATCATATTTACGAATTGTGAAAAACATATAATCCAGACATTTTTAACCAGTTGAGGTGCTCACAGAGGCACCCGGAAGTATACGATGCTCGTTTCTGATTTCGTTCTCACGTAGTCTTGATCGAAATCCATATCGCATTAAATTGGTCTCAGTTGTTAAGTATGTATCAGAGCTGCCATGTGTGCGTGTGGATGATCTTCTTATTGTACTAAGTATAAACTAAGAGTGCTCCACCTTTTCGGGAGTGGGCCATTTCATTGGTTTGGAAACGTGTCGTGGGCCACTTGAATTACCTGAAAATATTCCTCGGGTGATCTGAAAGTGTGCCGTGAGAGGCTTTAGACAACTGGAAATTTGCCGTGGGCAATTTAAGTGGTCTCTAAATGCACTTGAAGTCACTTAAATGATCTGAAAATGTGCCAAGAGTCACTAAATTCATTTATAAAAATGTCGCGGGGTGCTTAAGTGATCTGTAAATGTATCACGAGGCACTTGAGTGAACTGGAGGTTGCCGTGGGTCACTCAAGTGGTTTAGAAATGTGTCTGGGGTCGCTCAAGTGATCTGGATATGTGTCGTTGGTAGCTTAAATGATCTGGAAACGTGTCGCGACCCGCTTATTGGTTATTTTTTGTTTGATGATTTTTTGTTTATTCTTTCATGGGGCCTCTTGAGGGGTTTCGTAATTTGTGGGCCACATCAGATGATTTCAGGGATATGAGTTGAGCTTGTATGGTATAAACGGTGCTCGCGAATGATAAAAAGTTAATTGGGCTGGAACACACAAAGCAACGATTCCAATATTTCATGTCAGGATAAAATCGCTTTCATTCTTCTAATTAGCATTTTCCATCCCAACATGGACAATATTGCCCCCTCGTGGGAGTTGGAATGGACCAATTAGGAGGTAGAAGTCGCGGGGGGTCCTAGAACAGTGTTTCCCAAAGTGGGCAATGTTACCCCCTGGTGGGCGATGGAATGGTCCCGCGGGGCGATAGAAGCTACGAATTTAACATAGGATTCTATGGGTTTACTTGAGTTGGGGGCGATGAGAGAAAAAAATTCTGATGAAGAGGGCGATGGAACAAGAAGTTTGGGAAACTAAATGTCTTAGAACACAAACCCAAGATCGCATGGGTTTGCTGTCTGAGAGCCCTTCTATAATAAATGGATAATACAAAAAAACAAGAAATAATAATAATTCGGGGTGGATCACCGTCAGTCCCACTCTTGAGGGGGGGGGGGCATGTCTGAGACACTCAAAAAGTGCTCAATACTCGTGTTTGATTTTGTTTTCACTAGGCCTTGAGAAAGTCACATTATGTTACAACCAGGGCCGTTTCAACAGAATCATAGGTCCCAGCGCAAGTAATATTTGGGACTCCTTCAACTGCGGGCTGGAAATACCAGCCTATCAATTTATATACTCATCACAATCCCAGCAACAGCATGGCCCCTACGAGGATGGGGCTGATAGGGCTCCAGCCCGGGGCCTCGGGACAAAAATCTCATCATTTTTGTTTTTCACACTACAAATTCACTATAGCGGGGGCCCGTGGAAAGCTTGCATGAAGGCCCAATAAAGATCCTAGCGTAGGGGCCCTGCTACAGGATATGGTGGTCACGAGTATCAGATCTTATTACGGAGTCTCCCTATGCACCCTAGGTCCATGCGTCAAGACGGCCCTGGTTATAACATAACATAAATATGTATGCATTTCATCACAATGCATGCATACTGGCTATTAACACTTTCGGGAAGTTGTGTTACTATGAGCGCTCTAAACAGCAGTGTGCATCAAGGTCGGGCAATTTTATGTCTGGACACTGTGACGACAAATGTCCTCATATCCATAAATTAGAATTAACACTCCATGATATCGAAGGAATAACCTAATATCCGATTCAAATGTAAGTAATGTGACATAATAAAAATAGATAAAATATATATTTTTTCATCAAATCTTTGATTCATTTATTGCTGGATTTGACTTTTTTTTTTTTTTTTTGGAATGGACTGATAAAGCACACAAGACAACGCTTCCACAAAACAAAAAACATTAACAATGATCTAGAATTATATAATACAGTATCCGATTAAAACGATGTATTTAAAATACAAGAAAAATGAAAAAAAAAAAACAAACAGAAAACAAAGATAAAAAAGGAAAATACGCACAAAATACATACAAATGAAAATGATTCTCAGAAAAAAGGCTTCTATGAATAGAAATTCTTGACTAAATAAAGTGTTTTCCGCTTATAAAACAATCGATTCTGGCTTCGAATATCTACGATTTAATTAGAACTGACGGCATAATAATTAACAACAACATTATAGACGCAAAAATCCCTGAAATATTAATCTATTTTTGAAGTCGATGTGGTCCATATCCACGAAATGTTCCGGTCAGTCTATTCAGATGATTAAGAGCGGTGGGTCTCAACCTCTGGCAGCCCGCGCGGCCTGGCAGAATTATTTTTTTGAGTTGAAGAAGGCCCGGTCATAAACTTGACTATATTGGCGGAGATAGACATAGGCTGAGGGAAAAGGCTATCACAATGAAAGCTGGGGGCCGCAACAAGCAGGCGGGTCTGGTGCCTCGGGCAGAGGACAAAAAGAGCTCAAATTTAGCCATTTAACCTCTCCTTTAGCATTACGAGGGGGAGTCTAAACGCGTATTTGCCCTGGCTAACCAAGTATCTAATTGCGGCTTTGCATGTAAGTGCTAGCACGGCTTTATATCATCAAACGTCCGTCGTAGAGGTATGATTCCAACTTAAAAAATGACCAACAAGCGTTCAAAAATTATCCTGTGCCAGTTTTAAGAGTGAAAATACAGTTTGTAACAAAATAAAAAAAAATCTAAATTTTTATACAGTAACCCTGTGCTCTAACTCCCAATTAGAAAGTTGTTGCCTTGTCTCTCCTCATGCCGACAAAACAAATCCCATGAAAACGGAGGAATATTTGGGAAAGAACAGCGTTGAATGCAGAAAAATAGTTTTACCCGCATTTAACGCTGTTCTTCCCAACTTTCCTCCGTTTTTCGAATTCGAATATCTCAGTGAATATTGTGCTAAGAAACATTAATTTTTTTTTGGGACAGGGCAACAACTTTCATACTGGAAGTTAGAGCACAGGGAGACCGTATGAAAATTTAGATTTTTTTTGTTTTGTTACACACTGCATTTTCACTCTCAAAACTGTTACAGGCTAATCTTCGAACGCCCGTTGAGCATTTTTTAAACTGGAATCAAACCTGTACGATGAATGGTTTATGATATAAAGGCATTTACAGGATACCCTGTACATGCATATGCATTAGATCAGTGGGCTCCGTCATTGATGCTGGGAGGTGGGGGCATTGCCCATAGTCGACTAATGGGAAATAAATAGGGAAAAATAACACGATGAATATCACTCACTGCCCGGCTGTTGAGAAACACTGACTTGGCGCATTGGTTCTCTACCAGACTTTATATGGCCCCCTTGCGACCACAAAATATTCTAAGGGGTCCACAGGTGACAATCCAGCAAAAGGGAAGTCACATCATATTTGTAAATTATTAATTTACTTAGATATCAATTTATTTATAGAGTAGAAAATCTCGCTCCTGGTTGTTAAGGCCCTGGTTAAGAGCGATGGACGAGAAAAGTTTTTAAGAAACAAATGATTTTTAGGTGGTTTTCTTCAAAGTGAACACGAGCCGTCTAAACGAGTTCGGAGGCCTCGGAGCCCTAACATTTTTTGTCTCCCCCCCCCCCCACAATTCCGAACCCTGATTTTATACATTTCGGAATTTGACGGCATCCATGCAAAGAAATTAAAAGATAATTACAGAATTGTACTGCAAAGCTGAAAAATATACTCACATAAACTAGTGAACGCTAATTAATGAAAATAAAAAGAAAATTGAAGAAATGATTTTCAAATTAATGAGAGAAATAATTTGGAAATTAATGGAAATTCAAAAATAAAATTTCAGAATTAATGAAAGTGTTTAATAAATTGTCCCGCTCGTTTGACTCGGAGCTCTTGGTCCACCTGTTAAGACACCACTGAGTACGTCGTACATTTGCGATTATTGCCAACTAAATCAAGAAACCGGGTCATCATCAAGTTGATGGAACAATGAGTACACAGGGTGTATAGGTAACAAAACAGCACGCACGACATTAGACTGGCGAACCGTTGATCCTGGAGACATATTTCCAATTAGAATAAGCATGGATGGAGATACGGAGGGGGGGGGGGGGGAGTGCGTGAGAGGCATTGCCTGCCCCCCCCCCCCCAGCATCAAAGGTGAAGTCGACTGATCTACTGCAGATATGTATAGATGAATTGACATCATCGTGCCCCCCCCGCCAGACTTCCAAGTCTATCTCCATGAGAAAAATGGAAAATAATAGTCCTATGAGAATAAATATCCAGACAACGTGAAGAACTCAGATACGTCATTCATGTTGCAAGGGGTTGTATACAGATGCATACGCAGCGGGAAGGCACAGGGGGCCCGTGCCCCCAAGCCGACCAAAAATTAGCAAAAAAATTAATATAATAATATTAATAAGTAATAAAATTGATGTTTTGATGGAAAAATCAAAATATCGAAAGAAAATATCCTTTATAGGCTATAATAACCGATTTCTGTTAATTTAAATGCTTTTTGAAGGGTAGTAATTCAAAATTTCTCGGGAAGAAAATTTTGTAAGCCCCCCCCCCCAAGCCTTTATGTGCCTCCTCCAAAGGTCGATCGTGCGTACGCCTCTGGTTGTATAGTTGTTAAAATAAAAGCATTGACTTTCTGTACGGATATCCTCGTGCCCAAAAACCAAATTAGAAAGTTGTTGCCCTGTCTCCCCTGATGCTAAAGAATCCACATTTCTTAATGCAATATTCGCTGAGATATTCGAATTCGAAAAACGGAGGAAAGTTGAGGAGAAAAAACAGCATTATATAAATGCGGTTAACCCGTTTTTCCAGCATTTACATAAAATGCTGTTTTCCCCCAACTTCCTTCGTTTTTCGAATATTCAACTCAGTGAATATTGCACTTAGAAATTCGGATTTTTTTTGTTGACATCAAGGAAGACAGAGCAACAACTTTCTAATTGGGTTTTTGGGCACGAGGGTGTCCGTATGAAAAGTTAATTTTTTTATTTTAATAATTATACAACTCCTTGCAATATTAATGATATATCTGACAAGGAAAGGGTCCGAGGATGTGATCCTCAAAAAATTATGAAAAAATTGAAGTACATTTTCATCTCATCCAGAAACACATAATTAACAAAAAATTAGCGGCGGAATGCAATTATTTAAGCTACAAAAAATTATTAAAAATGGCAACACAGTTGGCTACTCATCATCTCTCGCGCTTCCTGGCGATATCTATAAAATCTTCTTTTTCCTCTTTTCTCCAGGTTTTTTTCTAGAAACTCTAGTTGTTTCTCTTTTTTTCCCCTCTCTCTGTCTGTGCTGTATATAACTTTGTGTTGCAATGACTAAGACTTTAGGGTTGCGGGATTTTTAATTTCATTCTTGGCCTCTATTGGCGTTCAGAATATTAATATTTGTATTTTTATTTTATTTATTTTTGAGTGACCCATAATAATTCCGCCGGATATTTTTTATATTTCTGTGCATATTCAAATGAGTAAAATTAGTGGTAATTTTTTCGAAATTTTTTGAGGATGACACCTTTGGGCCCTTTCCTTGCGAGTAGTACACGTTATTTGAACACTTTTTCTAATTGGAAGTACGCCTCTAGGATCGACGGTTCGTCGGTGCGTGCTGTTACCTATCAGTACAATGGTTTTTTTTTTTTGAAGAAATTAAAGATTTGGAGTTGATGGGGGTTAAAGTCGTTTTCTTCATCAATGGTCGCACTGTGCTCCGTGTTATCAAGATTGGAACGTTGACTGTTCAACAGTATGCCTATATCCCAAGCATATTTGTTGATCTTTACGGGAGCAGCTATTGTAGATGTGATTTCGTTGGCAATAATCTCTGACTTACACCGTGAAAACTTCGTAGAAAACCATCTAAATCGACTGATCAGAATGTTGTTTAGACATGGACTACATCTAGCTCACAGTGGCATACAAACCAACATATATAGTGGACAGACACATCTACGTAGATTATCATTATGCCGTCGATTCCGACTGCTTAGGAGAATTCCGGTTTAATTGACGAACAACTCTATTGTCGATATGTACAAAATTTCGATGAGATGAATTGGAGAAATTGTGTGTGTCGAGTCTCGTATCTCGACTAGATAGCTGGAACCATCAATCGGAGTTCATGGTACAGACTATTTGAAATCCTGATTTTTTTTTTTCCGTCTGGAGATTCCAAACCTGAAAAATTAAGAGAGAAAACATTGAAGATTTCTGTGAATTTCAGAATGTCCATATTTGTATACAAATGTCATTCGATCATTTCTTGTAACAGTAATAGAAAAAAATTCGTTTCAAACCACACATAATGTTAATGGTTATCATCGACTAAAATTCAATAATGTCTGAGTAATGGTCGAGTAACTTGAACCTAGTATTCATGGAAGTATCCGAGAGTTATCGATGAGTGTGTCGGGCTTTGGAGTTATTGATTAACATCACAATTAAACTTCTCATTCAAATTTCATTCAAAAAGATTAGTATTATTGTGATTCGAGTTTGAGCATATGTCAGAGTTGTCGTGTGTGCGTACTCTTTTTCTCACGATAGTGCTCACGATTCTAAAAAGGTTGAAGATCCCAAATATTTGTGGTGCTATGGAGCCACTGGCAAAGTAAAATCTACAACTTCTGTAGTTAAGTTTATCATTTAGGACTAACTATAATATGGCTACATTATAGTTGGCCATATCACGTGTACTGGGCTCATTATATCCAAAATAATGTTTCTATCGACATGTTTTTTCCCAAGTGTTTACGACGGAAAGGAGACAAGTTCAAAGGATCGAGGATAAACGTGTCTGGAGACGAACAAGACACAAAACGTAATCATAGACACCCGCGCATACCCAGCGTTATTGGTAATCAATAATTAGTAAAAAAATATTATTTTCGTTCGTTTTGGCTCGAAAAAAAACATTGGTATCAACCAAGGAATACGCCGACGCGTAAACTACACCAAAAGAAACCGCCATTACATTCGGTCTCAAACAAGCTCGCTTAATGCATCAACAGATTTGGGCGGCCTGAGGGCTGATAACAACAGGCCATAAGGTGTTTCGCTTGAGCTAAATTTGGCGCCACTTCAGTTTATACAAGAAATAATAACTATAAATCATCCACTCGCGGCATTCAAGACAAGATATACAGGATGCAAAATAAAATTCTGATACACATCCCTTTAACTTTTAAACCGCTGATCATAGAAATATCCATTTCCAATAAAAAAAATGTTCAAATAGCATATGGATTTCACACAGATATTTCTTTTATTTTTCAAGGGACTTTATATGGTCCCCCTCTCCCCTGCCTTCAACTTGAGTCAAACAAAAGAAGTTCTATGCTTGTCAAGTGGAATGATAGCCTGAATATTTAATTTTTAAATCATGGTTTTTAGCATATATACTACCCCTGGCAGAAAGCGTTCGTTCAACCAAGAAAACACTAGCAATGCTACGTTTAAAACGCAAAAAACAAAAACTAATCCGTTTTTTCTTTTCCAGTTAAAATTTTTGTTAAAATCAATCATTCTGAATTCGAAATAAATGAAAAAAAAATCATAAATTCATTACGATTCGACCATGAAAATCAATTTATAAACTTGTAACACCCGAGAAAAAAAATGTTCGATCACTGTTTGAAGCAAATGTGTTTAATTATTTTAAAAAACGGATAGTTTCCACGTTGAAAGATGGTGTTTCTCAAAAAAAAAGAGTGGGGGGGGGGAAGAGAGGTTACAGGAATCTTCAGCTGTGCTCAAAGTACGGTGTACTGCCTTTGGCTGAAATGTCGGAGGACTGGCGGTGTAGAAAATTTACCTCGATCTGGTCGCCCTCGTAGTACCACAAAGAGAGATGGGACAGAAAACGGATAGCAATTGCCAAGAAAAATCGCCGTGCCACCTCGAAACAGCTGAATGCAGAGAGGGCATGGGCGGAGATACAGGGGGGGGGCGTGGGGAGCACCCCAGCGTAAAAGGTGGAGTCGACCGATCTGATGTATATATGTATGTATGAATTGACATCATCATAGTGCCCCCCAGAAATAATGACCATGCCCACCCCCCAGACTTCCAAGTCTATCTCCGCCTATGAGAGTGGGTGAAGTACAACTTTCGTGTCTGCAACCGTACCACCTACGAAATCGTTAGCGAGAAAAGGGATTCAGGTACTGCAAATCAACACCTAAACCTCATTTAACTTGGCAGCAGAACAGTGGATGTGTACCCACACACACACTTTCTGATTTTTTATAAGAATCCGCTTTTCTTAACTGGATTTGATCTGTAGTTAAGAATCGAGAAGGAATTTTGCTACCACATTCTTAACTAAGAATCGTTTTTCTTCCGTAGTTAAGAATCGAGTTAAGAACCGAGGCTACCCACTTTTCTTAGCAAACAATTCCTCCGAGATAAAACAAACTTCTATTACAGAAAGAATTCAAGTTATGATTCATATTTTGAAAAATGAAGAAAAAAAAGTTTGAAGATGATTTTTTATTTCTTAATAAGGAATTTCAGACTTTTTAAGTTATCGAAAAGTTATCTGAAGGTTGTGTGGGAGAAGTTGAAAACAGTGTTGGAGTCCATATACAGCACATATATGTTGCTAACATGATAAAATATCGGATTATTTCAATAAAGAGTTGGATAAATTTTGTTACATTTATCACATTTACCAGTGATTATGCATAATTATCCATAAATATCATGATCGATGGGTCGTAAATACAACTTTTTTCATATTATGGGAACTTGTAGATTTGAAATTTTTTATTGGCTTAAAACTTGGGAGAAAATTGAATTTCTCCCACAAAATAAGCGAGATAAAGCTCTAATCGGCCGAAATATAATTGTACATAAATTAAAAATCATTGAGGAGACGGTATTTTTTCGGGCTGAAATATACCGAAATTGAATTTTCTGGATGTTATACTATTCACGCTACTAATGCGTGTTATAAGGAATTGAAAAGTGTGTCGCTGGTGTATTGGTTAGCGCACTTGCCCGGTATGCTAGGGGACCTGGGTTCGATTACCGGAGGAGAAACTCACTTTTCTTTCCAAATATTAGTTTCGGCATAACATCTCGGTTAAAAATCGTTATTAACCTGCTGTTGCGTTTGTTTTTTCAGACACTTCGGTGTATGTAAAAAAGCCAACATTACAGAAGCGATGTCCACTTTTAATATTAATGTATTATCTGATCACTATATTATTTTTATTTGACCACGAAGTAGCAATACGTGCACAGTACCACGTTCATTTCGCCATGACAATTAATTTAAAGAAACATGAAAGATATTATAAAAATTATTGTTAGTCTTGTAATGTTAGCTTCACTTACATACATAATGTAAACACAACGATGACTCATTTATCGCATTAACCATGGTTTGACGATTATGCATAATGACCTACAAATGTGATAGACTCACGGTATATGAGCAAAATTTATCAAACTTACCGAAATGACTGGTGATTATTCATATAATAACAGCTCTTTATCACTTTCACCGTAACACCTATATAGCATAGCCCCTCTTTATGGAGGGTAGCAGAGATCCATCCCAGTGAACGTGGGATGAGTCTTTGATTCGAATCATGTCGGATGATTAAGTATGTATATGTTTCTGTTTTTTACTGCAGCACCATAGGCGGAGATTGACTTGGATGTCTGGGGGGGGGGGAGGAAAGGTCATTATTGCTGGGGGGGGGGGCACGATGATGATGTCAATTCATCTATACATATACATTAGATCAGTCGACTCCACGTTTGACTCTGGGGGGGGGCAATGCCTCCCCATGCCCCCCCCCCGTATCGCCGCCCATGTGCAGCACGTAAAAAAATATTATGTATTTATCATTTCTTCTCAACCATATTCACACATTTGGTTAAATAATCTCCGCCATTTTTTCAGGCTAGCAGTCGCTCTAAAATTCCTTTTCCTCTCCCCCATCTTGTTAACAATACGTTGTCGTTCATTTTTAGCTGGGTGCTGATTAGTCAATGGCGAAATTCCCCAAAAAGGGAAATTTTTCGGCCTGTCCGTCCATCGTCACGCGTGTTACCTCAAGAATAACTTATAACAATCACACCGACACCGTGGTTGCATTCGGAGCTCGATTCTTAACGTGATTCTTACGAACCGATTCTAACGTATGGATGATTGGTTATTAAGAATCAGAAGGTGGTACACCCCGAGGTCTCGGTTGCTATGGTGTAGAAATCACGTCCACTGGGGCATGAATGATTGAAATAAAGTCATTTTCAGTGATGAGTCAAAAATTAGCTTGGGGACTGGAGATAGCCACAATAAATTCGTCTGGAGAAAAACAGGAGAAAAGTTTAAAGATGAGTGCATTGATAAAAGAACTAATTCGTGAGAAGCGTACAGCCAACTCAGAAGTCTACATGGACATTCTTGAAAGCTTTTTTATTCCCAGTATTGACAATTGGTTTGAAGATTCGACTGACTTAACGTTTCAAGACGACAATGCCTCTTGCCATCGCAGTAAAACAGTTGAGATGTATCTAAGAAGTGCTACCATATTTTCAACGACGGACTGGCCTGCCAACATTAAAGATACTGCCAACCCAATTGAGAATGTTTGGCATAGGCGGAGATAGACTTGGAAGTCTGGGGGGGGGGGGCACGATGATGATGTCAGTTCATATACTCATATACATTATATGTATATGAATGTATATGCATATATACATTAGATCAGTCAACTTCAACTTTGACGCCGTATCTCCGCTCATGATGTTTGGTATCAGATGAAAAAGAGGGTAGACTCCATAGACTTAAGATATAAATAGTATTATTACTCTGTGGTAGACTCCAAAAGGCCTAATAACGTAATGGAACTGAAGCAAGCAATTAGAGACTGCTGGGAAGAAATTTTTCCGTCATACTGCGAACAACTTATTGCTTCTATGCCCCCAAAGGATGAAAGCCGTTACCCGGGCCAAAGGTGGAATACGAAATATTAAATTTCTTATTTTAGATCCCGTAATTGATCACTTTTTTCCCTCAAAACTGAGGTGATCGAACATTTTTTTCTCGTGTGTTACAAGTTCATAAATTGATTTTCATGGTAAAATTGTAATAAATTTATGTGTTTTTTTTTTCATTTGTTCAGAATGATTGGTTCTGACAAAAAATTTCACTCAAAAAAAAAACAATTATTATTATATTATTTTTTTTCTGTGTGTTTTAAACGTAGCATTGCTAGTGTTTTCGTGAGTGAACGAACACTTTTTGCCCCAGGGGTAAAAATAATTCTTATTTTGAGAAACTAGCTATGAGATAAAGTTAAATAAAGATCCTGTTTGTTTGTGATGTAAACTCAAACACATTTAAAACTACGAAATAAATGCAGTTCAGGGTTCAAAGTAAGGTGTTCATGCATCCACGAGAGAATTGAAAGAAAATATACATAGTTGACACTTATGAACGAGGTATGTATGTAAGTACAGTAAAAATATGTGTCAAACTTTCCTCGCTTCTGAGAGACCCTCTTAAAATATGGCAGATGTTTCAATGCGCGTATTCGTTACACGTATGCAATTCAAAAATATATCTCATTTTCCAGTTTGATTTGGATACACTACAGGTAAAGATGATTATTTTAAAAAAACCGTAAGTAAACACGTAGTAAGCCGTAGTACATATATGTATTGAAAGTTGACATATAGTTGCAATTTATGTTGTATCTAAGACCCACAAGTTATTTGAATGCGTTTTCTAATTGGAAGCATGTCTCTATGATCAGTGGTTTAAAAGTTAAAACATGCTGTACATGCTAAACTCGTGTCCTGCGGACTGAATGTGGCCCTTGGAGAAGTTTGGTGTGGCTTGCATTTTCGAACTCGAACTCACTTGATATGATTGTCAATTAAGCAATGAGCAAAGAAAGACTGGCATGGTTTTTTCTACTGAAGATATCAAAGGATCTCTGATCAAAGCCACATCGAAGAACCATAGAAAATTATCATAATTTTTGATTAAAATTTTCATCATGCTAATTCAAAATAGAAAAGTTCAAAATTGCGAGCTATTTTATTTCGTACAGACCTAGGCTATCAAATCACTTAGAGTGGCTACGCCTTCTAGAAGATTAAGCTGAGCGCTGAGTTAAAGAGTAGGTCTATGCTGCATAAGGACGTTATTTTGTACCATGTATATGTTACGGTAAAAGCCCGAAAACTGGTAAATCCTAGGTTGTACAGGTAAAATTTGGAATTTACCGAAGCGAACTGGTAAATGTCTAAAAAATATTTGTGAATATTCTTATTTTGGGCTTTAGTTATCCAAACCAAATTGATCTGTCTGTCGGTGATTGAACCAACTCGAATTTTTACGAATTTGTTATTAATTAATCATCACTAATTTATCACTACTTAATACTAAATATTTACTGTCAATTAATTTTCTATTAATTTAAATCAGTAGTTGGTTATATATTCGCTGAATGATAGAGCCCGCGATATTTGTTTCAAAAATGATATTAAACAGTAATTAATAATGATGCTCATAAACGTTTCCATTCCAGGCTTTAACCAGTTCGCTTCGGTAAATTCTAGACTTCACCGAAAAAACCTAGGATTTACCAGTCTTCAAACTTTTACTGTGACATATACACTGACCGGCACTTAATCTTTGAGAAGAATTTGCCTGGCTTCGTGAGGGAGAATGTTTGGAACATTTAAGTTTCCATTATTTTTCATAGGGAAGTTACCTTTCAATAAACGAGTACAGGTCCCCTTCGCTTTACGTAATGTCACTATAACGCTATTTTTAATAGTTGATTTTAGGAATTTTACCAGGCAAAATTCGGCTTGGAGTTTAACTTATTAATCCTGGAAATGGGCTTGCAAATTGAAGATATAACACAGTTAAATCATATGACGACGAAATACGTTGGATTTGATGATGTAAGCTGACACAAATTATGAGGGAAATTCTCAGATACAACTCGCCAGATCTCACTGATGAACAACATTTGATAACACATTGACAATGCCATGAGAAATTTAATCGAAAAAACAAAAAAATTTAGGTCCAGTGAAATTAGAATTTTCATATTTGTGAGAAATATGCGGAATATATTCTCTGGCTTTACTACTAAAATTTTTATAAGGAGACGAAAAATACTGCTTGTCAGCCGAATCTTGACTGTTTCGTTAAAAAAAGTTATCAGCTCATCATACTAGGCACTCACTAGAATCAAACAGAAGTAGTGAAGAGAGAAAAAGTATTAATTTTTGATTCATTCATATTGCCTGAATTCACGAGATATTTTTGAATAATCTCCAACATGTTCCATACGATTCCTTGGTGTTTTGGACACTTATTGATGTGTAATTATATGCCATAAATGAAAAAATAAATAAAAAGTTTGAATAATTAATTCAGTAAAAAAAGTTCCTTTGCTGTTGGGTTTCAGTTTTTTAATCCTTCTGCAGAAAAACCAACCCCCCCCCCCTCCCCTCACTATTTTTCCTATGTTAAATTCAACTCACTTTACGCGATTTCGTCTTACGCGACTATTTTGTGGAACCAATTAATCGCGTAAAGCGAGGGACGCGCTTTTACTGAACGTAAAATTACGAGCTCGTTCACGGAACGAATTATGTTCCCAAAACCAAGGTACTACTGTAATTTCATTCGAGTATACGAATACTATAAAAAAAAAAACCGCACGAGTGAGAAAAAAAACGAAAAAAGAAACTCGGTTCTTTCATGTGAGGCTGTTTTCTCAAGAGTATGAAACTTCAAGAATAGCAACAGACGGATTTATTGGAGAAGCAAACACGGATAGAGAGCGGTTTTAAAAAGCAACACAAGGCTATCAACCGTATTCTTATCGCGTGTTATGGCAGTAACGTATTTATTAATCTCAGATAATATTAAAGAAAAAGAAGCGCATCACATCGCACAAGCTGAAAAAAGTTTCTTTTTTATTTTCTTTTGGTGCCGCTACCGAGGTGGCCCAAGTGCCCATAAATCACTCTCTTTCTCCTTCTTCGTCTCTTCCTTTTTTTTTTCTTTTTAAAGTAGTAAGTAGCGGTTTCTGCACCAACATCAATCACCAACAACATCAAGGCACAGGAAGATTCTCATTAGAAAAAAAAAATCTTATTTTTCTCTACAAAATCAGAATCTCCTTTTCTTCTTGTACAGTGTTTGTAAGAGGAGGTACAGTACGTAGTACCATAAGGTGAAAACGCGCTTTTTGTACTGCATATGTGCAGTCAAACACTCGGTTAAAACGTCAATGAACGGTAATCCCGGCCGATCTACAAAGAATAATATCAACCGACATTGCTTTTAACGTTGACGAATGCATCGGATAAAACCACATATTTTTTACGCGGATTTTTTTTTCTTCCACTTTCGTGGTGTTTTTCCAAGAAATTCTTAAAATTGGAGTTCAACAAACGATGGAATTTCTATTCACAACTCCGTATAAAAACAAAATTAGGATTCGTAGTTTAATTGTTCCGTTTCCACCAAGGCATTATGGGGAGGGGGGGGGGCCGTTTCCCGAGATGAATAATTTTCTCAATGTCTTTATAGGTATTGGATTTCCATGAATATTTCCATAGTTGAAGTGCAACTGTTTTCATGATAACAGAAGTAAAATTAATTTATGATTTTTCATATAAATTACAACGATCTCAGGGCTTTGAGTGACCGCATCTGTAACATACTACATCTTTAAGGGTGGGTTTGGTTCCCATTCATTTTAGGCCGGGATTACACTATAAAAGATTGATAAAAGACCTTTTACAAGACTTGGAAAAAAATAACCAATAAGCGTACCGGTTGTATTCGAACGAATGTAACCAATACGCTTATTGGTCATTTTTTCAAGTAGTTTTGTAAAAGATCTTGTATCAAACTTATATAGTGTAATCCTAGTTATAGGAATATTGGCAGAATTATTGGACACCATGGATCAAAATTATTATACTTCTAACTTTTAATACACTATAATCCATGCAAATTGCAATTATCTCTCCCGGGATCGGGATCCTTAAGGTATCCCACTATCTTTCTGGTCACTTTTCTTTAAAATGGTACTGGAGTGAACTTTAATAACATTTTTTGATAGAAAGTGTCTCAAAAGGGTGAAAACAATAATAAATTTTGGACTACCTATGTCATTTTCTACGTAAAGTTCTTTTTATGTCAAATTTTGAGCAAAATTCATATAATATTCGAAACACGATTGCAAAAAATTCTATGAATACAATGCTTTTTTTATTTTCACAGTATATTTACCTACAGATGGTGTGGGTTATGAATTAAAAGTTAGAAGATTGTATGGTATGATCATAAGAGTTACATTCAAATCTGTTGATATAAGAGTGAATTTTATGAAATTTCACTCTACATATTTATTTCATTTATTTAAACAATAATGTTGGCCGAGGCCTATACACGAGAATGCGATTGATGGTGGCAGAAATAATGCTTTACATTTTTCGAAAATATAAAAGGCATGGGGGTGACTCAACGACAGTGGTGGGGAGTAATTCCAGTTATCTGTGGTATGAGGAAAGAAACTAAATTTAAAGCAGTCGGTGGAAGCAGAGATACGGTTTATCTTATGTGGATGGTCAAGTTTGCTGGAGATATATGTTGGCTTGGAGATAACACCGGAAAAATATCGAAATTAAGATGTCCATATCGTCTATAAAACACTGTACGTAACTCGATTCTAAGCTTCATATAAACAAAACAAGGCTCTCTTTTATAAAAAATAAAAAACGATTTTTTTCTTCCAAAATGACGTTTTCAACGTAGTCGCACCTTAACCCGTGCATTCGAGTTATCTATTTTTCCTGGTGTTTATAAAGCAGGGGTTCTTAATCATCATTCATTAATTATGGACCCATAAGCGAATACAGTCTCCTCGAACGGGGGGAGAGGGGGGGAGTTGAATCGCCGAGAGTATGCATAGTGAACAAGGGAGCGAAAGTCCGCCACTGCCCCTTCCGCCTATGCAAATAATACAATTTTTTCACTGAACCGGGGGCAAGCGCCCCAGTCGCCCCCCTCTGTTCACCTATGCATGATGGATCCTTCTTGTACTAGTAAAGTGGCCACGGAACCTCTTTCAGAATGGTATTTTCAAATACTTTAATAAAATTACAAAGTAGGCTATGTAAATAAACAAGTTAAAATAAATAGAATAGTTATATACCCTTCTTTCTAGGCCAACTGCGCAAATATAGAAATAGGATCTTGTGGTATATAGAGGAATTTTCAGGCGAGAATGATGATTGATTGTTTTCCAATCTACGCTTACGGACTCTGAAATCTTTTCAAGGATCCCCTGGACCTGGTCGACCACTGGTCAATGAAATTTAAGTTCAAAGGACTTAAATTCAACCTGTCGTCTTCATCAGTCTCCTAAACGTATTTGTCTCATCGCTCCCGTTTGCGATCACCGTGGTGCTTCCGAAGCACCAAAATGTGCGATATAGATATTCGTGTCCGATTGGCACACCAATCTATTAGCATCGTGTTAATTTGTGCTTTTTGTTAAATCAAGCCAGAGTTTAGGTGCTCTTTTTCTGATGATGGGCATACATAGACGGAACTCGTGATTTGAAAGAATTTGCCAAATTTTTTTTGTAAAGAACGTCCATCTCCAGGGGTTAGTGTAAGTATTTGTGATGTATTTCTGCGTTATTTATATCAGAGTGAGTGGATATTACATCACATAAAATATGATACACGTATTGTATGTCCCAAAAACTTCTACAGCGGTTATAACGATACAATTTCGGAGTCTCTTAAATGTTGTTATAACTGATCTTCACATTAACTATAGTTGTTGGATCAGAGATGCGATTTTTTTTTTAGAACACGGTTTGCGGTTTTTTTAGAAAATCAATGTTCTTATTTTTTTCCCTTCTACTGTCCTGAGAATTTGACACCCAAATATAGTGTCCTCACTCCCCATGTTGACAACACACCCTTCGGATGGATACAAGACGCATCTGTTTCGCCAGCTGGACATCGAGGAGTTATAACAAACAGAATGCTCTGTGATATATCGTGGGAGAGAATAAGGAAAAGAAAAAGAAACGGGAAAGGGGTCATTAAGACTCTCTAGGCCGACTTTTTTTTTACCACCTTTCAACGAAAATTGAGTCCTCTTTTTTTTTTTTTTTTTAGGAAGAATTGGATTTCAAGTAACTCCGTCCTTTTCGTGGATATGCAGCTGAATCTTCCCGCACAACACGTGTGCGTGTCTTCTTTTCACAAACGCGTAATAACAGTAACAGTAAATTGTTCATCGGACACTTTTACATTCTCTGGGACGTATCATTATCAGGGTGTGGTGATGTGGAACAACCAAATATTCACTTGTGAGAATTTCGTATTTTTTCCCATCAAGAAGACATAGTTTTTCCATTAGACATTTTCCCATCAGGTCGAACATCTGGTTTGTATCGAGATGCAAAGCACGATAACATCTCATCTATAGATCTTCTCGATGACACGACTACGGGAGAAATCGGTAATAACGGCAATCAAAGGACCCCAAAAACCGTGTGCGGTGCCACCAAAGACGAAGTTGTTAATAGAACCGATGACCCCCCCCCCCCAATATTTGCCAGAATAATAAAAATAATCTTGATAATATTCAATAAATACAGTATCTACTGAAATATTCAGCTAGAGGCCCTCCCATTATTTTCAATAACTTTACACCTAAGCCTCCAAGTGTTAATACAAGCAAGTTCTGAAGTCGATTCAAGAAGTCTCTTCAAATAAAAGCCGCTTGAAGAGATAACGAATGCATGGATCAAACCGTGTTAAGGATTCTAATCCCTGGAGGGATAGTTATTAGTTATAGCTTGCTATGGATACGAAAGAGAAAAAATATTTTACAGGGTGCTTAAAGTTATCATTATCCAAGAGCTAATTTCTAAATTGTTAGTCTTGGAGTTCCGATTAATTTTTTTTAGAAACGTTGCCGTCAATTCTCTTAGACCGGGATTACACTATAAAAGTTTTATAAAATCCCTTTTAGAAAACTTGAAAAATCCAACCAATAAAGCTCATAGGTTACATTCGAGCAAATGCAACCGATAATCTTATTGGTTGAATTTTTCAAATATTATAAAAGAACTTTTAGAAAACTTTTATAGTGTAATCCCGTCCTTAGAAACATGGGATTTTTTGTCGGCATCAGGAGAGACAGGGCAACCACTTTGTAATTGGGAGTTAGAGCACAGGGTTACTGTATAAAAATTTAGATTTTTTTTTATTTTGTTACACTATAAAAGTTTTGTAAAAGCTCTTTGATAAAAAAAAAACAACCAATAAGCATATTGGTTACATTCGCTCGAATGTAACAGACACGCTTATTGGTTGCATTTTTCAAGTTTTATCAAATAGCTTTTACAAACCTTTTATAGTGTAATTCCGGCCTTAGATGCCGTTTAAGTCGGGGAAACAACAGTTATTTTTGGAAAAGTTACGAAATTTAAATTCTTATACGCTTTTCGTGTGTGTGTGGGTTCGATGTAAAAAATCTTCATGCACTGACATGTTGAAGAAAAAAAAAAGCGTCTATTCTAGTGATAATTAATTGATGTTGAAGCAAGAAAAAAATGGAAGTCACATGCAATTTAATTTATTCATCACGAGCACCGTAACAATTCCTAATGTTATTCAATGAAATCTTAGGAAAACTAATCGGTTATTATAACCACCACAAAAGCTCTGAAAAATGTGCAGTTATATCAAAGGGTGCATTGCATTTCCGGTGATTAATGAAAGATTCATTAAAATTATTCTTTATGAGAACCGACACAGAATCACATGTCATACACATTATAGTCGCGGTGTCGTTATATAACAGAGTTTGACTATATTCCTTCGTCTTCCGCTGGAATAACCAACTCCCAACAGTTAAAAATTTTATTTACGAAACAAAATGATATCGAGTGACGTATAACAATAAGAGGAAAAACAGTAAACAATGTTGAAAAAATACGAGCTGATGAAAAGCCCTTGGCCATCACTTGAACTTTATTGAAATGAAAATAATGTCATGGATGTATAAATAAAAATAATTTTTCAAATTCGCTTCAAATACTAGGCATAAGTACTCGTTAAGATTTCGTTGAAGAGAAGGTAAAAATAAATTAATAAATAACTGGTATACTCTAATTCTCATCCGGAGCCGAAGACCTCTCGAGTTTTTCCATCATCTTCGATAGCAATTGTGTATAAAGATGACACACTAATGTCTCGTTTTAAGAAAGAACAGCTCAAATTAATTGAAATGCAGTAAAACGGAGAAAGCAAACGATCAGCAACAAACCGGATGGTTGAAGAGGAACCAAAAAAAAATCACAAAAATCGCAAAAAAAGAGAAGGGTAAGTATGAGATATATAGAGAGCGAACAATATATGGCGGAACAAGTGTGTTGTCAGCCCCGCAACTATTCTCCAAGTTTTGAACAATTTAATATCGTGTCTTTCTCTCTCTCTTTCTCAGTGACAGATGTGTTCTCGATTCTGTGTTGACGTTTCCTTTTGAAAACATTCATACTCAAAATGTTGACGTGTTTTTGTTGGCAGAGCACTTGAACTATGCGTTTAGCAGCAATCTCTGCTTCCTTACTTCGCTTGCCCCTTTCGAGTGTAAAGTATGAGAGCAAACATTAGTGAAAGCCTCAATCAAGGAACAACTTGGTCCACGGAGACAAGAGACACGTTACTATCTTCCGCCTCGATGAGTCGACAACAACTCCAAAGCTCCATCACCGATTTATGAGGTACGCAATATGCATATGAGACACGTCAAACACACACCGTCTTGACATAGACGTTGTAGTCTGAATTCTACAGGATCGTATATTTAATGACTAGACTCTCTAGAATCTAGACAATACGAGAAACTGTCACTTCGATTTGTCGCGTGTAGATTCCGTTCCACCTAATGGTTATTCCCAGAGGCTGATTTATGGTTTTGCCGCCCTTCTCCTATTCTAGTCAAATTTTTTTGACCACTCATCTCTCGAATTTGCTGCCCTGGGCCAAGGCCAAGCCCCCACCTCTGTAAATACGCCTCTGTCTCTGAGTAATTCTTTTAGTCACTCTTTTTTGCCACTCCTGACCTGGTTCTTCCCTTTCCCTTTCACTCTTTTGGTTACTCACTGACCTGGGTAGCAATCTCTAAGTCACTCTTTTTGTCACTGCTTGTAAGTGTGCAAGCTTGCTATGCTTACACACTCTCTAGATCAGTGCTTCTCAACCTTCGGAAGCCCGTGGCTCGGTTGACTTATTTTTGTGAGCGGAAGGCCCAGTCATACAAACAGCTAATGGGTAATAAATTGGAGGGGGGATGTGAAACAGTAAATCACTCACGGCCCGGTTGTACTGATGTCAAGGCCCGGTGGTTGAGAAATACTGCTCTAGGTCACTCTTTTGGTCCCTTGCTCTGTAGGTCATCTTTTAGTTACTCGCATGCTTGCAGACTCACTCGTTTGGTCATTCACTGAGGTACATACGGATTTATAGATTTTTATAAAATTTTTGCAGTCGCTTCTCCTATTCTACTAATTTCCTTGACCACTCATTCCTCAAATTGGCCGCCCTGAACTATAGACCTCTAAGCCTACCCCTGTAAATACGAATTTGGTAATACCCTAGTTAAGTGGATGGTATTATGTATTTTACAAAAAAGTGTTCGCCTCACACTGCCAGCTTGAAGATCAACGTTGTAAAAGCGCATCTATCACCTCGGAAGATTATCCATACCCGCGTATACGACAGTTAGATCGTGTACAGAATGGCCTCATTGGATGGATGTAGATAAGATCACCACTTCACTTGTCGAAATAGCAGTTTATTCTGGCGAAATTCCCATTTTTATCCGGGATCTTATCATTTGATGAGATTCAATCGTCGTTACTGTAACGCGCACGGGCCTCTCTGTGACGATAGGTTTCACCAAATGTTTACTCTCGGGTCTTTTATCTATAGCCCATCGTCATTTATCGGTGGCCTCTAACATGAATCGGCCTAAGATCATTTATAATGACAACTATTTATCTAATGCAACACATAAAGTGCTTTGTTCAGCTTTGATTTCCTCTTTTATTATACCCGTATTTCTATTTTATTCTACAGTGAGCTCTGACGTTTTCCTTCGGTCAAAATTTTGGATAAAGATTAGGCGATTTTTTTTAATCTATATATATAAAATTGATTTTCTGCCTGCCTGTCTGTGTGTGTATGTATGTTCTCTATACAAATCTACAATTTTTGATCGATAGTCGCCAAATTTTACATATATACCAAATGGGACCCGACTTGAACGATAGGCTACTTTAAAATTTTGTCAGAGCAGGGCAAATGCCCCAAACGGGCAAAAAACTGTCGGGCAACAATGGTTTTTGGGCCTCAACAATCACTTTCGGAACGTTTACTTTGGTTACCGTGGTTCACTAGCAATGCGTTTCAGACGTGTATATGCCTTTATAATGGTTTGCCACATTTTCAATCCTCCCAGTAATGAGACTTTTTCAATAGGTGCCATAATCATTATCAGCATCACTTTGAGTGTCAGGCAAACGATGATCCCCATAGAAATCAGTGTTAAAATTGCCAATTTTACTGTAGAAATGCGGAAATTCGGTGGGGTTTTCCGCCACATCAAAAATTTTATTGAATTCTAGATTTAATATGAAGTGATTAGCCGGACCTACTTTGAGGTGGATATTGATGCAATAACATTGATTTCAACCATTTATTTAGATCTTCTCAAACATGAAAATTAATGTCTCCGTATTGTGTCTTTCAATATTCACCTGCATAAATTCATATGGTTTAGGATGTTTTAAAATTACGGGCCCGTAAAAAGTACATCGAAAAAATTCCACAGCTTTAATTAGCATTTTTGAAAGCTGAAACTGGCAGATGGTAACTTGAAGTTCAGGGGGTGGGGATCGAAATACTCAGCGCCCCTTAAAAAAGGGGGAAAAATATATTCATTTCTACGTTTCTTTAAATCTGAATTTATTTATTTCATGAGTCGCGCAGGAAGTCACCATATTGGTTAACTATTAGACACGGTTTGATGTCCGTCAAAGAAAGAGGGAGATATCACTTGATCCAAAAAGCCTCACTGAAGAAAACCCGGGCAACGCCGGATATTATAGCTAGTTACTCTATAAAGTAGCCACTCGGCATTCCGTGAAAACGTGGCCATCTGCAGAGGTGTTCGCCAAATGGAGGTGACATAACTTTATTGAGAGTTTGGAATAACGTTGGCTATACCGGCGCCATTGCACCGTCACAAAAACTGGTCACAGTTCAAACGTTTAATATTTTAAAGGGAACAGAGTATACCAATGTACTTCAACCTTTTTACAACTGCGGACCGGTAGAAATGGGAGAAATTATTTGCGGACTCTGGCAAAAAATTCATAAATAGAAGAGAAAAAATTTGAGGACAACGGCAATACAAGCATAAATTGAGAGATAATTTGCGGATTGCCAAAAAAAGTATCAAAAGGAGGAATAATTTACAGAGCGCAAGAAATATGTAGACAGTACGTGAAATGTGTTTTTTTATTAAATCTAAAATTATGTACTGGCTATATGAATTGGGCGAAATGTTTCACGGACCAGAAGTTGAGCACTACTGTATATGATGCATGTAAAAGTCAATGCACTACAGATATATATCTTGTTTAGACAAAATCCAACGGTACATCTTTGGTGCGAATACGTCTTCAAGTTTACGTACCATCAAAAAAGTGATCCATAGAACCCTGAGGGTTCGTAAGAGATTGCTAAAGGAATCCGTTGAATATGTTTCAAAATGAAACGGAAATTTGATATAACATATAGCGAGCATAGAAAAACAGCGAATTGACCCTGAAGGCCCTCGGTCCCCTGAGTCTTCCAGTGAACACTACCGTGCCGTGAACACAAACACTGCCGTGGAGAAAGCGTAGGAGCCCTCGATTTTTGGGATTACAATTTTTCAAGATATTGATCCCTCAGTTATTTATTTCTAATGAAACTATATTTGATTTCTTATTTTCGTCATCGACAGAATCACTCGCTTATTCAGACATACGATCTGTGGTGGGGAAATTCCTATCATTCATCTATGAAAAACCAGGTATTGCACCACAATCCGATTTAAAAAAAATTACAAGCATTTTTTAAGCTTTATTTAGTGAAAAATGGCCTCATAATAGAGATACATCTATTATTATGTCTATGGGCCTATTGTTTTCTTTCTGTTTAAAACATACCAATATGGGAGGTAAGCCACGGAATGGAAGTGATCGCCCATATGGGTTTCAATGAAAATATAGCTGTTCATGTTTTTTATTTTTAAGATTCTAACATGGGATGCTTTCCAAAATAAACCCAGAAAAAAAAGCGGGATTCAACGACAGAAAAGTGTGTTTATATACTTCATTTACTTTAACGTCGTTTCAGTTAATATATATATATATATTAGCTCTGGGTACGGGAAAATCGTTTGTTTTGAGCGTGATAACTATGCGTAATGAAAACAAAATCGACACCAACAGAGACGTTCCGCCGAATTCCTCGTCTCATGACGGCCAATCGACATGGAAAGTTTACTACTAGCACACTAATCAACGTCCAAACACACAGGTGCCAAAAAAAAAAAAAAAATTAAAATGGCTTTTTGGGAATGTTGCGCCGATCGCAATACATAACAAACCTATCAGCGATAGTTACTTTTGAAGATGCCGAAAAATCTAGTTAGTTGTATATCATTTGTGTGCGTGAGCGATACCTAAACATATTTTTCACACAAACTAATGGCAAGGAGAACCAACCACACCGCCATTACAACAACTGTGTTTTGTAAATCACAGTTTATATCTGATTTCTGTTTTTTTTTTTATTCTTTTGTATACCAAGCGCACGTGGTGAATCATTTCTCAGGAATGAAAGTAAGCAAAGCCCTTGTTGTGCAATTTTATAATCCGGCTCGGGAATTTCCAATAAAATGCCTTTCCCCCCTCCCCTCATTTAGCTTTTTATTGCCCTCCTTCGTGGGGTGAATGAGTGAGAAAAAGGCGTCTTTTGTTGGCGGACTGTTGTCAGCCAAACCGGGCAACTTAGAAAATTTATGGCCTGCTCCGGTTGTCAACTCTTGTGTTCCATCCCCTCCACACATATACGCACATAGAAAGGAGGGATGACGGCTATGTTCTCTGGATGGTTCTGATTGTTCTTTCCAAAGCTTGTGGCCGACGAAGAATACTACAATCACAGCTTCAATTTTTAGGTTTAATAGTAACTCATAATTGTTCCCAATACAAAAAAGATCGAAGCTCGCAGTAGAAAATTAAAAAAAATAACATCATAATGGAACTTTCTATATCCAAAATCAAATAGGATAAGTAAATATCTCTGAAGAACAGTAAAAGAGATAAATAAAGGGTTTCAAAACTATTCACATCTTGGTCAGGGCCGAGCTTTGGAAGGCGCAAAAAATGGTGTTGCACCGGGACGTAAAACGGGACTAAAATACTGTATTGTTGCTTTAGATATTTCATTTTCACCTAAACTGCTTAGCACAATGTAATATCTTAAAATTTTATTAATTTATGGACATGTTATATAAATAACATGGGTGCTATATTTTTAACAAACACATGTGAGGGGTTAAAGTCAAGAGTGGTGTAAGCAGTGCTGCAACTAGATGTTTGGTTAGCGAGGGCAAGCACGCGCCCCTTTGTAATATTGAAGGGGAGGGTAAAAGGTGAAATTCGCGCTCTTTCTGGCCGGCACCCGAATCACTAAACATTCCTGCCTCCCCCTCCCAGTTGCGGCCCTGGATGTAAGTTAATTAATCCTCATTTTGAGAAAAAGAAAGTTTTACAAAAATTGTTTTCATAGTCAAATATTGAAAATTTTGTGATTTCTCATTGTAGGAGCGAACTATTGAAGCTCGGACTTAGTTCATTTTTTCTATCTAACCTAGAGGTTTGGTACTTCTAGATTGCATTTATGGACTTCAGTCAGAATTGTTGAAAATGTAACTTACACCACTCTAAACATCATCATATAACAGAGTTTTGGACAAAGCCTCCCTCCCAGCTAAAACTTTTAACCTCTACATTCATTTTTTTTTATAAATACATGTATATAGAGCAAAAAAGATCCCTGGGCCTCTAGGTAAGAGAACTGGTAATATCTCATTTACGAAGGCCATGAACATAGAAGGCCGCAAAATATTTAAACCCGGCACGGGTCGTGATCCAATGGTTGCATCAAACTGGAAACATTGTATGGGGTTCTGTGCATCAACTATGGAGGGTTCCACGTGAAATCCTGGCTGGGGTGGCCCGTCACACATCTCAGCCTAGGGGCCCGAGAAAAATCATGGGCGGGGTGACCCGTCGAATATCTCAGTCTAGAGACCCGTCTCCAGGATGTGGGGCCATGGGGCCAATACAATTACGCCACTGTCTTCCAGTCATGTAGGATTGTCGTCGTTATCAGTTAACAATGGCTTTGCTCAATATTTTTCTGTTTAAAAAAATATTTTTACACCCACAAATACACTTGCTGGAACGAATACAGTTGAAGCGGAACCATTTTGTAAATACTGTGGAACGCGCTTACATAACGATACTCAAGGGACCGGGTTACAAAGTATTTATCGTCATAGATGGAGTAGGCTACTATTAAAAGCGCATCCTTAAAGGTGCGTTTTATAGACGATTACAGGGTACCGTTAAGGATTTTCGCTGTATTTCACATGACGCCCAAACCCTTATAGGGTTTTGTAATATAACTGGACGGACATTTGGCTGACTGCAAGTGAGGTCACCACTCTCTCAGTAGGCCTACTCGCAAGTCTTCAAATATGTAGAATAAAAAATAATTTTGGTTGTGTGCGTCCCGGATCTGAGAATTTTTACTTTAGGCCCCTACACAATTTTAAATATATTTTTAATTAATGCACAGTCCTTTTTGATAGTAGATTTCATTTGACGATAAGATGAATCAATTTTAGCTTTTCTGGGATTTCACAGTCTCAATCATTTAAATGTTGACTTCACAGCGTTGCAAACTGTAACGCAGTGAATGATTCGTAGGAGCAAAAAAAAGTACAAATAAGGCCATTGTTCTACTTGAAAAATGATGATTAGATAAAACTCATTAATCTCTTTACAACTGTTCAACAACAAATCGAGTTAATACTAAGTAAAGAGATGGTAATTAAAAAATAAATAAAAAAAACGTGACGAGGTATTCCGCAAACAGAAAGTCATTAATGAATGTTTGCGTTTGCATGTTTCTCACTTTGAGTAGAAAAGTAAATGGACGACGGTAGGCAAACGAATGGGCTGTTCTCTCTCTTTTATGGTATTTTACTTGCAAACACCAAAGAATATAGCAAAATAATAAAAAACGATAACATTTTCCGAGTTTCGTAACAAACCCAAAAAAAAAGTAAATGAAGAAATGAGAAAAAGGTTATTGCAACGAGAAGAGAAAGAGAGACGGAGTTAATTTGCTTACCGTTCCGTTACATCTATCAGTTATAATGGAGGCAAAAGAATGAGGTTATAAGGTTTTGCTGATATTTTGCAGTGGAAAATTAGAATTGATCGTCGATTGTTATAAAGTTGTTCCGATTGAACTCGTTACTTCTCCCGTTGTTCTCACAATACGATGACATCTTTAGAGAAACTAGGCCTACTCTATACTGTAATAAATACTTGAAGAACTTTTTAATAAGCAATTTTTAACTCATTTTATTTATTTATAAGTACGATAATAAAATAACAATATGATTTTAAAACATCAATTCGAATGTATTTTTTCTCAACTGTTTTTTTATGAAACAAAATTTAAAATGCAATCAAAACCATTTAATTACTGTAATATATCTTTTGAAGCCTATTGGGAGTTTAAAAAGTTTCAGTTGTACGATTTTCACATTTACACCACGTTTTGACGTTGCCTCTTCAGCGGCGTATAAACGGGGTTCACATGTAGATTGCTTCGTTTAATTAAGACACACTATCAGATATAAATTTCCACCAATCGTGATAAATCCCACTCTAATGGGTGTTATTCAATAGACCCTTATACAATCAAAGTATTATAATATCGCTTATACTGAATACAATAACTAACTAACCTCTAGTTTCTTCTTTAACTTTTCTTCCCGCTTTTGTAAGTTGTCTTGAAGTTATCCGCACTATACATGGCAATAGCGTTCACTTCTACTTACCTTACTGCAATGAAATATGTTTGATTTATCCTTAGCAAACCATAATAAAAGCTTCTGAAAATATACATTAGTTGACATCATCAATCACCGTAATAATTAAAAGAAAACGTTTTCAAAAATAAAGAAACGTACCTCTTTTTTATGATAAAGTAAGACATGTTCGAAGACATATTCGCACTATTTCTAAAGATAATCGCAATATGATGATGCTATCCAATGACCTGCAAAGTTTTGCTATTTCACACGAAATGAATATTCGGTGAATTATAACGAACTTCCACCTCAAAGTAATTCGGAGACACAAAGAAATAAAAACAGACTCTTTCTTTTTGCATCAGTTTACGTTATCATTTTTACTTGAACTTATTTTTTGTTTCGGACATTCATGATAGACTACAGTGAATCAATCAATCATCATACAAAGAAAATAACTAGAACTATTCATTTTTGGAGTAATATTCCTTCGAAAAGAAACTAAATTACACAGTGATACAGGAATATGAATAGTTTTCCACGACACCATTTTTTTTTCTGTCCCGCAGAACAATTTGCATAATGTCACCGTTGATATAGTTTATAGTTGTTACGTCATTGTCATCATCCCTGTGCGATTCGATGGAACGTATGGAAGTTTTCCGAGTTTCAATCTCGAGTCCATGTAGTCACAAAGTACTATAAATAACGGGTGATCCTATTTTATGTGCATGCAAGGGTAATTATTATTATTTTTCGATGTTTCACTTTTTATTGCTTGTTAATCTCACCTTCGTGATGACGACGTTGCCGTGTAATAATTACATAAACGTAACGATAGCCGTCTCTTTTGCGGTCAATCACCAATCAATCGCTATTGCTGTGTTTCAATTTGATTGGGAACTTTCGAAATAAAATAATTAGAGCACCGCTCACACAATTAATCGGTCAATGTAGAAATTAAATAGAAAAATTTTCTATTCCATCAGTCATAAATTATATATGTAATACGTGCATGTACGTATTAAGTAAAGTTTAAATATCACGCTTTCAAAATCACAAATTATTTCAAGGGAAATAAGATTCATACGAAAATATAAAAAAAATTTTAACGGCAGTATAAAAAGTTAATTAAAAATAATCAATCATGCGCTATTGATTAAAGTTGCTTTGAAAAAAATTTTTTTTTTTTTTTTTGAGGGGATAGAAGCATTATCTTTTTACTTTCTTTGACGAAGCTGGAAGCAAGATACGCAAGAAGTGCATAGATAAATTTTGGTAATATAGAAAACGTTTCGTCATTTTATATAACTTCCTTCTAGTTTCGATTACATTTGCAAAAACTGCAGAGAATAAGAAAATATATGAATGATTTATTATTTACTTTTAATGGAAGCCGAAAATATGAAAAGGAACTGGACGGGACTTACCAAATGATTTTCCCAAACGATTGGTTAATCCTTATGAAATGAATTTCACCTATCCTCTCCGATCGATCCCAAAAATCACAAAAAACCCTCACATAGTACAAATCGACTCATAAAATGATTGAACTTTATGAATTTCACCTACCTGGATAGATTATGTATCACATTTATAGAAAATTAGACTCAGATGAATTACGGGTCACCACGTACCTGTATGACATATACTCACGTCATATATAGGCCTACCGTATGCCCAAAGACCATTCAAAAAGCAACACCAAAAAATATATATAAGCCGAAAACACAGACAAATTGACCAAACATCTTTTTCCTTGTTACAACATGGTCGAAGAGGAATTCACATCACAGAAATTGACATTTCACCGGGACGTCCATTGATATAATAAATATTTGCAATTAAATAGCTGAAGTGTCCGAGCGTCGACACTTACAGGGTAACCTCACCTAAATTTCTTTTTCAAGCCTCTAATTCCATAATCAAAAATATCAGATATTATTTAGTTTTTTCATTTTATCAGCACAAACTGGAAATAAAGTTGGTTATCTGAATGTGGATTTATCTTCATTTCGATAAAGAATCTTATTAAAATCCAGTTTCCACTGATTTCCTGCCGAAAGATTTCAAAAATCACCCATTATGAAAAATCAAATATAACATACACAGGTCAACTGCTCAAACTACAGTAGGCTACTCAGTAATTGAAGGATAACCAATCCAAAATTTTAGAGCTAGAAATTCCATTCGCTCAAACTCTAAAAAATACACTATTCTAAAAATACAAAAAGAATGAAATGATTATATAAAATTTCGTAGCAAAAAAAAAAAGATCTATATAAGATCTATCTTTTTATTACTTATAACAGCGGCAACTGGTTCCAATATAAACAGAGATGCGGCGGAGCATTAACTCACAAAAGTTCCTTCAATTCTATTATGACGTATTCCGTCATGAGCTCTGAATTTGAGTGACTCGAATATTTTTTTTATCCGTAGGAGTCTCGAAACTTCGAGGTTTCAGATAATTCGAGGTGGGTGTGTGATAGTTTTTCAAAATTCCTTCTCAAAATCTGTTTTTTTTCCGTCAAGAACGAATTTTGTTTCATTTTGTCTCATTTTAATTCGAATACCAGTAATTTCAATTTTTCTTAAGGGGAATGAAAGGGCCCGGATTCCTAGAATGGAGTCTTCGGTACACTCCCCAGGCCAGAATTTTACACAGGCTATACATCAAGCCCAACCAGGGCTGGATGTAGCCTCCTGTCAATTGCCCTTGTAAAGAGGCCAAACAGCTAATAGGCAACCCCCCCCCCCACACTTAAAATGTCATTTTCTATTTTTTTTCTGATAATCCGAGTTTTTAGTAATCGGAGGGTGGTCTCGGTGCCTTATACCTCGGATTATCGAGACTGTTGTATACAAATAGGGACTCCTAATCCAACGTTTCTACGGGCCTTCAAGCCAAAAATTTTAACAGGGCCAGGCCCGTCATTTGGCCGGCTTTTGAAAATATACTATAAAAATGGTGTATATATATATATACTAATATATATATGCATACATTGTGAGTACATGTTCTTTGCCCCCTTCCTTGAAAAAATCCCCCCCCCCACATTGGTTCACTTATAATGATAGTGCAAAAAACCAAAGCAATAAGAATGACCCACGAATCTTTAAACCGGGTTTTCCTGGGAGCAAATTTTTCTGCGCCGCGTGAACCGAAGAGGACCATTTTGCGTCTGCAGAAACGTATAATTTAAATCACGCTACGTGTTTGTGTTTTCCTAACGTGGCGCATCATCTGTTTTGTAGTTTGCATATCCACGTATTTTGCTATTTTGCACAACAAAAAAAAAGGGGATGCAGAGAAAGGAAGGGTAAGAAAAAACAACAAAAGTGAATAGAAGATCGGCGAAACGCGCGGCACACGACGCATTGGACTCCTCCAGAAGCAGCCGGTCAATAGATGCCCGACGTACAGCGCTGGAGCGAGGCATGTTGCGCTTTGTAGGAAAACAGTCGTACAGCTTTTCCTATTGGTGAGTGGACGGCGTATCACGCTGGGCGGTTCGCGTTGTACGCGGCACAGAAAACCTGCTCCTAGGAAAACCCGGCTTTAGGCATTGTTTTCGCACTGGTAAGCAAAATGCATGAGAACGGCCCTATTTATCGCTTCATTCTTTAAAATACGTGATTACTAGTTCAAAACTTTGTTTAATGAATTAAGACAGGGGTTTCTCAAAGTGTGCGTCATGGCTCCTAGGAACGTAGCCAATTTTTTGTCAGGGGCGTTGCGACGAGCTTGAGATATTGTGTGCAAATTTATGCTTTAAAGTAGTTCTTTTATATGGGGAAAATACCTAACAAACTATTCTGAAGAGCAGCAGAATGAACCATGAATTAGGCAAGGGAGCCGTGGGTGACAAAGGTAGAGAACCACTGAATTAAGCTGTTGAATTGAGGGGAAAACAGTTAAGAGTAAGCACCCCCATCACACACACACTTAAAAAATGCCCTTTTCTATTATTTTTCGGATAGTCCACGTTTTCAGTAATTCGAGGGGGTTTCGGTTCCGTTCATCTCAGATAATCGGGGCTCTACCGTATTTCCGTAGCCGCTACAGATGCAATCCGAAAAAATCCCAGCACAAGTACTAGACAAAAGTTAGGTCCTGAAATCTGGCTAGTCAAGAACGGATCTCAAATAAAACGAAGACGTGGTGCGAGTTAGGAGTGTGGCATGCGTGTCGTCGAGCATTATCCTGCAAACTAAATCCTCGAATTACATGGAGGAAACAACGGGGATCGTGCAACTGGGGGAATACCAAGCACTCTTCGCCATCTCGGGGCAATTAATTGTCTACCTTTGCGCACCACGTCCCATCGAGGGAAAATATTCGTCAATCGCTTGCTGAAGCTGACTCAATGACCAACCAAGTGACTGAAATTCCTTCCGGACACTCCACATGGCCATCACACGTACCATGGCAGTTTGATTGAGTAATTTTCTACGATAGTTTACCACCTCAGGTTGTGCTGCAGGTACTTTGACTACTTTCACCTCGCGCAGATATGGGAAAACAATCCTGCATCCAATTACAGGATATCGCCGATGTTTTTATGCATGCTAGGTGTGTTTTACAAGAAGTATAACGTCAACTCAACCAGATCTGTGGACCCATCGCTAATTAGGGCATGATCGGATTACCGCTGTACCCCATCATGGAATAGGACAGAAAATCCTCCCTCAAATATAAACGGTGGAGTTTATTACGTGGAGCAACTTATAATAGCCCGTGCCGTGCCGGATCTCTGCTTGTATTGTAGGCTGAGAAGGGTTCGTGATCGATTGATTTACAACTTCTGTTGCCAACATTCCGTAATGAAGGGAACTTTGCTTACGAAATGCTAATCGTTTCACTCTCTGTATATCCGACCTCTCATAACTTCGAAATTCGAAAGCTCTGGGACAGCTCCATTTCTGGTTGCGTTTTGTCGTCGTAACAGACTGAATAATTGTGCGCTAAAACATTTTTAGATGAATTTAGTTGATGAAAAATGGTTTAGCACACACTTTGGGTCACAAGAAAGGGTATTTGATGCATTCACCACCTAGAGATACTGTATTTCGGGTATCACAGATAAGTCCAGTGAAAATAAAATGTAGACAAAAAAAGATATTCTAAGGCAGGGCCGTACACAGCAAACTACCGGGACCTCATGGCAGATCAACACTTAAGGCTTTGCTATCAATCGTACTACATCTAATTTGGTTGATTATTTCGGAGCACCCTAAACTTGGGCATTGCCCGGTTGTGCAACGAAGGTCCTTTTCTGAGGAATTGAATATTGAAAAGAGAACTTCACGCACGCACACTCAAACTTATTAAAAACCACAATTACCCCCCCCCCCCACGGCACCTCTTATTTCATGCAATGGCGTCTAATCTATGTTTATTATGACTAATCTCACTCTTAATTTTTCTGAGACCAGTCGGTGCACTCTTAAGAACAATAAATATTGCTAGTTTATAACCAAATCTTCCCCAGGATTTTCTTATAAACTAATATCAAAAATATTAAAAACAAAGATTTATTATTTTTCTTAAACATTAATTAATAAATTAGATTCAAGTTCCAAGTAAAAAAAATCAACAAAGTAAAATAAATAATTATAATGATGAAAAAAAACAACTAATGAGTCAACAAGTGACGTAGGCCTACTTCAATTTTTGTAACTAAACAGATTTTTTTTTGAGCAATTTGTTCATTTTTGATACGCTACCTAAAACAAAGTTCGATGAATCAAGTTAATTTTACTCCCTTTGAACAGTTTGATAATTATATATTGCCCTCACATATATGGGAAGCTGCTAGGGCTAGTCGCATTGTTTGTTAATTCAACACATTACAGGCCCACGTAATATTATGGCCCAGCTCCGGCATGTGTTATATAACCATTACATAATCAATCCTTTTCAATTTTTAATAAATTTAAAAATTGATATTAATCACAAGTTAGTTATTCAACACCCAATAATTATTTATCCATGCTACTTCCGCATATGGTGCTTTTCAAATGCTTCATAGTTCGTGAGTTCAACCATATACGCTATCGAAAATTCAATTTTTATACACTCAATTAACTATAAAGAATTTAAAACATGTCCACTTTGAAATTTAAAATTATTGATGACACCACAAATCAGATCATTTTGTTAATTACTATTTTCTTGAGAGTAAAATTTTTACTTTCTTGTCACACATCTTTTTTTTTCAAGTGCTTCAAAGAATTGTCTAGATATTGATAGTTAATTACCAAAATTCTCAATAACTAGAGTCACAATCATGTATAAATTCAATTACATGAACGATGTTAGATACGTTTGGTTTTATCTTAATTTTAAAGAAAAGAGATTGAATAGGTTGATCGTGCATGCAACTCAGCCTACTACTGCTCATGAAACTAGCTCTGAGAGCGGTGCTCTAAATAAAAATGGTCAAATATGTATTATAGGAAACATCGTTTACCGTGTTGATGGTCATCGGGCCCAAGAGCCATTTGTATCCAATGGATTCGTAGCAAGTGATTGCAAATATTGCCGGTATTTGTCGAGTACATTCATTGCTGGTCCTGGACACGTGAATGCCGTCGATTCGACGCACGAAGAAGCAGAACCTGGAGACCGGGCCAAAGTTAGAAAAGACGCTGCATTTGGTGCACTGTGCGCTGGCTTCAAGTTCGCTAAGACGTTCGATTTGCCCTCGGCAGCTTCTTTTTCGCCGATTATCCTGTCAATGGAAAAACTCGGTTTCGACGGCATGGACTTGCTACACTGGATGCCTGATACTTCCGAGTTCTGAAAGACCGGTGTGCAAACTTGATTGGTGATGGGTCCTTGCAGACCCAGATTCAAAGGATGTAGAGACATTCGAGCCAAGTCCTGAGGCGTTATCAGCGGCACCGCTGGGGGCAGTGGTGCCATGTAAGGGTAACTCAACGCTATAGGTGGATGCGCCGTAAATAAACTATGACGATATGGATCTAGCGTTGCAGCCATGAAAGCGGAAGGGTCTTTTAGAGAATACGCTTGCTGTCTTTTGTAGCGCTTTCTTCTTCGGAGAAAACTTCCATTGTCGAACATGTCCTCACTTGCCGGATCGAGGCTCCAGTAATTGCCTTTTCCAGGGTTCCCCGGTTCACGTGGAATCTTCACGAAACAGTCGTTCAAACTGAGATTGTGCCTTATCGAATTTTGCCACATCGGGTATTTTTCTCGATAAAATGGAAATCGGTTCTTGATGAATTCACAAATGCCACTCAAAGTAAGTTTTTTCTCCGGACTTTGCAAGATGGCCATCGTGATGAGAGCGATGTACGAATATGGAGGTTTCACTAAATGACTCTTGTTTTTAGAAGAACCAACGACGTTGGATTTCGGACGATCAGATGGCAAATCACTGGTCGTATCTGTAGTGTCTGCTTCGACGACGCCACTGCCGTCGAGATCACTATCGTGCAGATCACTGTCCGAATCGACACAAACTGACGAGTCACCGTGATCAATTTTAGCTTCAGATATATTTCGAGCGAAACGATCATAAACGTTTGTCTGTATACGGCACAAAGAACTGTGTGGTGGCAGCGTAGCTTGATGGAGTGATTCCATGGATTTCAAGGGTGTACTAACTGATATTGCCTGGCTTTGGCCTGGCTCCTCGGCGGAAAAGAATCGCATCGGTCCTCCGACCGATTTATCTCTTTCGAATAAGATACTTGTCACTCACAATTTTGCTCTTAAAAGTATTTCCCTTACGATCTACGAGGGGTTTCCGCCGTCACCAAAACTATATCGTCCCGTACGAGCGGCAAACAGATACTTTTTTGTGAACGGACTTGTGAACGAGGGCAGATAGAGATTTACAAAAGTCCCGCCTCTTTCCGTAGTGTCAGCCACTCAGCATTCGACCAATCGCACCAGCGCCAAGTCAGCTGACGAGTAAAAGGGAACTTCCCCACTTTAAGCTCCTCCCACCAATCATTACTTATTCATGAGATCACCAGCCTTCTCGAAAAATGAAGTGAATACGAGAGTTTACGACCAAGTTCACGCGTGTCACGTGGGAAAAGATGCCAACAACATTGTGAAAATCCTTTCATGCAATTACACAAAGGTAAGAATCATCAACATTGATAAGTTTTTCGATATTTTTTTTTGCAGCTGGAGAATTCTTTGCTAATTTTACACTTTTTAAAAACGCCGAATGGCATCACCCAACCCGAAAATGTAGCAAAAACAGTTAAAAAATGCTAAAATTTATTGATAATTTTTTTCCAAATTATATCAATGTCTAATTATTGTTTATTGTGTATTATAGGCTACACTCATTATATTCCGAGAAGGGGTTAGACTCTTTGTGGCCTGTACAATAAGCATACCCGTTTGGCTCCTAATTAGGAAGAAGCTAACAATGCTTTAGTCCTGAGCTCTGGGATCAGCCTTTCCCCCCACCCCCTTTATTTCTTATTTTTTTCACCGTACATTCACTTGAAAATAAATGTAGGAGACCCTCTAATTTTTTTTGGTTTGGGAGTCCATCAAAAACCCTAGACCATGGGGTCCTTGTCAAAATGTATGTTTATTAATAAAGCGTAAGGCACATTTTTCAAATCAAACATCTATAAATTTATAAAATTTTAAGTTATGGTTTTTTTAAGAAGTTTAAAGCAAAAATTAAATAGGCCTACAGAATGTAATCAATGCACAATAGAGCTCAAAAGTCTTTTGACAAATGCAATAATGTTTGTAACGTCAACTCATTTGCATGTACTGCCCTGACCGTGACATGTAAAGCAGCAGAAAGATATTTATTGATACCTGTTAGTTGCTTGTTTGGGGTTAGTGAGCTTTTGTTGTCTAATTTTTGTTTTTGGACGTATCGAAAGTGTTTTGACAAATATAGTTTAATCAAATATGGAAGTAATTAATTCTTATTTAATATGAATTATTTATAGTAGGATTATGTAGAACCATAGGCGGAGATAGACTTGGAAGTCTGGGGGGGGGGGGAAACAAGGTCATTATTGCTGGGGGCGCACGATGATGATGATGTCGATTCATATATACACATATACATTAGATCTGCCCACTCCACTTTTGACACTGGTCTGGGGGGCAATGCCCCCCCCCCCCCCCGTATCTCCGCCCATGTGTAGAACACATAGTGAAAAGTGTAAAACAAAAAATAATCGGTGGATCTTTTCGGTAAAGCGTAATGAAGGCTTTAAGTAAGGGGTGAAGTCAAGTTAGTGACAAGTAATTTTTGTATTTCAAGACTGTTCATAAGTTTGTGAAACGATGTTTAATAATCTCGGGAACATGAAAAAAGCAATTTTCTTTAAATACAACCAAAGAAAAGCGCATAGAATAGATAGAATAATCAAAATGCAAGCAAAGAAGGACCTTCGAAATGTCCACTAGGCGAAAAACCTGATGAATTCAACTCGAAACCAGGACTGAATGTGAGTTTATCACTTGTAAAACGTCGGTTAAACATTATGGGCTTGTTTGGTTGTCTTCCAAGCGAAAAAAAAATCATTATTACTTAATTACAGAAGGGCAAGAGAGATTTATGCCAATCAAAATTGCTTTTTTCCTATGACAAGAGAAACAATCGAAGGTGTAAATGGGTAATATATAATACACATATGAGGTATTACAGGTTCTTATAGATACTTATAAGTTGAATCATACGGTAATTATTGAGGTATTATGGGTTCTTACTGTTAAACACGAAGGTGAAAATGGGGATGCTTCTCTGCTAAAAGTGTCGGTCATTCTTTACCTTCTGAAAAAAACACAAGGGACAGGTCGTTACAAAAATTCATTTTATAACCCCATGCCATTCTTTACGACGTGACACATGCCGCTATCACCAATTCCAGCACGACAATGACCGCAAATATAGATAAAAAATTGTTACCATTACTTGAAAGGCAACAAAATGCGAGTTTTATGGGTGGTGAATTGTGTGTGAAAAAGAGTGGAAAAAAATGTCCACTGACCATGGGACAAAAACTCATTGAGTCCATATCAAAACATGGCAAGTAGTTTCACAATCTAAACTGCTTCCAACAAAGTGTTGATTTATTCTGCTTTGCTATGGTGCTCAATACATGACTGATTTGATTATTTGGTAGTTGTTTGCTTTCCTGTTTGTGTCAAAAAACTTATGAGCCAACAAAAAAGTAAATTAACTTTTTTTCTGATTTTAAAGTTTAGATACGCAGTTTTTTGTAAAGAGTTTGTAATGAGACTCAGTGTTCATGTTTCATATAGGATAGATTTCATTGAAAAATTCAAACACAAATTTTACAGACACATTTATGGTTGTCAAGATTTTTGAGCGCTACTGTATTTTAACCTCTTTTTATGGCTCTCAATAATGGCGCCCGTCACGAAAGCACCCTCTTTGTACCTGCCGTTGTCCGGCCTGATTATATTTGTGAGCTAAAAGTTCAACATTAATACAACGATAATAGACCATCATAGAGATGTTTAATTCTCTCTCTCTAACATCTATTTTTTTTTCAAATAGTTAGTAATTTTCAAGAGTTAGAGTAATTTTCTCAAAATAAAGGAAATAAAAAAAAATCAGACCAACACACGGAACATGGTTTGAACCCGGTTCTAAAGTAAATCTCATAATCTCATGGTGATTGTGACATGAAAATGTGCCATCTTATAAAATTGGAGGGGGGGGGGCTGATAAGACAAAGCCAAATTACAGATTTCAATTGAGTTTTTGTTTTTTTCAAGTATATTTTCTCACCTGAATGGCAAAAATCTGACTGCTGCCATCATTCACAAGAGAATCATTCCTAATTACTAAAGAAAAAGTAAGTCGGAAAATTAGTTTTCCACCCTGAAAAAGAGAAGTTTAATTTTTCAAAAGAAAGGAATGACCGTAATTTTTTTTTAGAGACAAAAACATTAAAAACAAAGACTCAAAACAGCATCAAATGTAGAAGATTCACATTAAAAATGTAATATTCATAGGCTACTTCATATAAACAGTATAGCTTTGTGAGTTTATTTTCATGTCTCAATAAACCCCAAACTTAGAGGGTAATGGAACAAGAGAGTTGATGTATAAAAAAATTAAATTTGTTTACTTCATTTTAAGATAATATGAACTTGAAATTTTTGTCCCATTAGCACTTACTTTCCCTTACTATAATGAATACTGGTTCAAACGTGAAGGAATTCATAACTGTGCTAAATATTCCAAACCAGTGCTTTTCAACCTTTTTGAACCCAAGGACTAGTAAAAGTCTGATACATTTCGACGGATCGCTATTTTACAGACGGAGTAGCGTGACCATGTCGCCCGTATTTGACGGGACATTCTTGTATTTTTGGTTGGATCGCTTTTTTTTATGCAAATGTCCCGTTTTTTCAAAGAAGCTTATTTTATTTTGTTATCTTTACTAAAATTGTAAATGAAAATAATTTTTATGAGTTATAAACTCTGAGTTGATAATTAAGACTACAAACATGAATATTCATCTCATATTTGTCAAGTTGAAACTTTTTTCCGGGAACTACATTTCAATTAACTGCGATTTCCAGTAGTCCCTCATTAACCTCACATTGGTGACTTTCCTGTAATATTAGCAATAACTGGTGACTTTACCGACTTAATGGCAACGTTTTTTGGTGACAGAGGTGTCCCGTATTTTCCAATTTCGAAATCCTAGTTTTTCGTATTTTTCCTCAATGAATTGTGATCACCCGGTTTTAAGATGTTTCTGTGAAAATTTTTTTTCGTTTACTGTGATTTGCAATGGCCCTTAATTACAATAGTTTTCGAAATACGGTAATTGAAAATTTTATTGAGAATTATCAATATCTCAGGTATTTTGGGTTGCAATATATCGCCCGTATTTGTCTCGATGAAATATGGTCATCCTATTTTATCAGAATCTAACTTTTTATTTGAACCCAAAAGGATGTAACTATATACTGCAATATATTAATTTCACAATTAAGTAATTTTTCATTCAATTAAAATTAAATCATCAAGTCTTCCTGTGCTTTCCAGTCCGCGGAACATAAATCGAAAACGTTCTAAACTAGGGAAGGCCAATCCTTTTTTTAAGCCGCGCCACAATCAAGATTATTCTCGATGCAAAAGACGATCTACGAATTTTACGCTGTCCACACATGTCTCATTTTTACGAGACATGGCCATTCTCTCCGTTCCCGCAAAATATTTTTCGACTGTTCTCTTCATAAAAATGTTCAGTTTGTCACTCTCTCTCTCTAGAGTTTTAAATTGTATTTATTTTTGAGTGATAAATTCAATTATCGCAATACAGATTGTGTATGTACGTATATCGGAAGAAGTTCATCTTACCCACACCATGTTGGGCACAGACACTGAACGTGAGGACTCAGGGTACTCCCCCCTCCCCCCAATAAACTTTATAAGAGGGCTTGTATTATACTTGTATTGTACAATGCATGTCCTCCATGTTGACTGTCTTGAAATTCATACACATGTTACATCAGCAGTTACGCCCTAAGATGAAAAACCAAACAGAAATGCATTGAATAGAAAGTCATCTCACATAATTATTATTTTAAGAGTGCCCACACCAGACAAAATATAAGTTTGACTGTGTTTAGTACAATTACCCGCGTTCGATCGAAAGTTACGTGGGTGTACAAGGATATGAGTCGGCATTCTGTATAGTTGGTTACAGTGAGGACAACGTACGGGGGTGCAAAGGGCAAGGTCTTTTTTGGAATATTATCATCACCCTGTGTCAGGTGGGATTTCAAAAGATTGGGTGGAGGGGATGACCCAAGGGCTTAAACTTAATCTCTCTAACGTAAGCTATCTTTTTAAGAGATTCGTGTCCATCGGTATGGAAAATTGCTTCAAAAGGATCGATTGACGGAAATTCGGACAATGCGAATGTGGGATGTGTAAGCAAAGAAGGAGTGTGTATCAACCGTACGTTTTGTGGCCGCGGCTACTTTTTAACTGCGGAGAAGGGGCCCGTTTCTCTGTCCACCCGCTCAAAGAAGTTCCAGATGTGCGCTCCATAGCAGTTGGTTGGTCCTACAAAGATCATCTTGGCTTTTCACCGTAGGATGCCAGAGCTTAGGAATGCCGCTTTTTATTGTCTCCCTATGATAACACGTGCTTTCCGTTGAGTCTATTGAAAGAATAACACTAAGGCTATCGTTTGGAATACGTGTTATATACTTGTAATGGAGGTCTTTAGTGAAAAATAGCGATACGCGCGCTTTTTATTATGTTTTTCCAGTGAAGGGGGTTGGCAGATATACTGACATATTTTGTATTCACTTTTGTGTCACTCTCTTGGTGGCCCGCGATTCAAACGAAAAATGTCACAGTTCATAGAGTTTATATGTGATATGTACTCGTGTTACGCAGAGTTTATTAATACGTACACAGGTGGCTCTCGCGTGAATTTCAAATACAAAGCTCTGAGATGGTTCGTGCATCTTAAATTCCTTGTATAAAATATACAGGGTGCATAGCAAACAGGGGAGTATGGCAATTTACTCACGAACCGTTGATCCCAGGAGCATTCTTCCAATCAGAAAAAGTTTTCAAATAACGTATAGTAAGCCTACTCAGATATGTCATTCATGTTGCAAGGGGTTATATAGTTATTAAAGTAAAAAAATTAACTTTTTATACAGTCCCCGTGTGCCCCAAAACCTAATTATAAAGTTGTTACCTTGTCTCCTCTGATGCCAACACAAAAATTCCATGTTTCTAAGTGCAATATTCACTGAGATATTCAAATTCGAAAAACGGGGGAAATTTCGGAAAAAAACAGTGTTAAATACGGATAAACCGTTTTAGTTGCTGAAGCTACTTTTTACGTTGCGGTGAAGCTACTTTTTATGCTAGACACAAAAGTACTGTGCGGTAACCACTTCACACAGTGTTTACAACTAACTCTGAATTTTATTAATCAATCTCTCTCTCTCTCACACACACACACACACACACAACTTTTTGTTGCGAATAAATGCTTATTAATGCATTTTATGGTGGTACCAACAACGCCAATTCAGAAGGGATGCCAACAGAAGCATAAATTTGGTGGCGACTGATGATAATTCTTCCTCTCGATGTAACGATAACCTCTTTACAACAGCATTTTTTCTTAGTACGCCGAGTATATTTATAACGATGTTTCACTGCATACACTGAACCATAGAGCAGGGTTTTCCAACGTTAAACTTCTCGCAGAACTCCTGATGATAATGAGGCTGTTCTGCAGCACTCAAACAAATTTTTCGAATATTTATTCAGAAACGAAGTGTGACCCTACTGCCGTAGGGTCACGCGTATAGGTACTGGGTAGGGACCCTACGTCCTCAGGGCAAAATGAAAAAGGGGTTAGGCACTACGTCTTAATTTACATATTTAATGTCATAAATTACTGTACCAGATCCTATAGTGGAAGCCCCTATGCAAATAAGGTTCCTGTGCCGTGCCCGGGGGAACTCATGTGTCAAGATGGCCCTGGGTGTCCCTTAAAGTACACGTAAATTCTACAATTTAAGAATCCTCTTCCACTGGATGAAAAATGCAAAAAAAAAAAAATTTTTTTTACAACTTATAATTTCTCTATGAAACGAAAATGACATTCATGAATTTCCGAGCTTCTGGTTCGAAAATTCGATGTGGAAAAATGTAATGTTACTGTTTCTAAGTTGAGTCATCCAAGTGGTCTGATTTTTTTTAAAGCGACATTATCTGGTTAAAATTCAAGATAAAGAACAGCTTTGCAAGTACCAGTAACAAGAAATTTTTGTCCTTTGAAAGTTCTCCGGGTTATGGGATTTTTAAGGGTTCCGTGGCGTTTGATCATGCGGAACTTTCAAAAAAGTGGTCACGGAACCTCAGTTGGGAACCTATGCCATGGAGCAACGTTTCTCAACCTTTATAAAAACAAGGACCTGTAAAATGTCTGAAACAATTTGACGGATCACTTGTTTCCCGTATTACGGGACATTCCTGTAACTTTCGTTGTTCTGTTTTTTTTATATATTTGTCCCGTTTTTTCAACGATACTTATTTCAATTTGTAATATTTACCAAAGTCGTGAATAAGCACAGTGTTTTCATAATATAAATTTTTTCATGAGAATTATGGCAAAAATTATATACCGTATATACTCGTGTATAAGCCGACTCGTATATAAGCCGACCCCCCCACTTCAGGACCACCAAAACCGCAATAAATTGAAAACCCGTGTATAAGCCGATCCCCAAAAAAATCTGTTCATTTCAGAGAAAAAAAAATTCTTATATTTTCATGGAAAATGGATTGCGGAAATTTACAATAGAAAATGATTCAAACTTTTTAATCCGTTTCTTCTGAGTCTCCAAACTCATCGTAATTCACCAGATCCCCACAGGGTGCGGCATTTTCGTTTTTATCCTCATCTGGGCTGTCATTGCTATTGTCATTTTCAAACAGGATAACATCTTCAGTTCCGTCCATCGCATTGCTGATGCAACACTTTTTGAAGGATCGGCGGAAACAGAATTCCACGTCTCATGCACCCATTAGCACACTAGGCCAATGTCAGGTTTCTTCAAGGCACCACTTTTTGTAGTTTCTTCATCATCGGAACTCATCCATTCGATCCACAAATTCCTTAAATAGTCTGAGTCTTGTCGATGCTCACATCTAAAAGCTGTACACAATCGACGTTATCCCCCCTAGTATCGAAGCCAATGATGTTTTCGATTTCTTTGCCTCGGCTTTGACATAATCCGTTCCATGTGGGGTTTGAACATGGGCCCGTTTCTCATCAACACTGCTGCAAAAATGACTACTGATTATGGGGGTTGATGTTTCTCATCAAAAACTGACCCGAGTATAAGCCGACACCACCACTTGAGGAACGAATTTTTCCACAAAAAAACTCGGCTTATACACGAGTATATACGGTATATTTATCTCACATATTTGTCAGGTTTAACGTTTTCTCCTCAGTTTTCTTGGAATTTCAATAAGGATGTCCCGTATATTTTACGGATTATTATTTAAGATCCTAGTTTACCGAATTTTATTTTTCTCAGTGAAATATGGTCATCATTGAATCACATCATTTGAATATTTTTTTCGTGAAATGCATTTTTATTTATTGTGATGTGTACCAGCCCTTTATTTCCACACCCTTCAGCAATTTTAACAGTAATTAGCAACTTGCATTTAAAACAATAAATTCCAAATCTTATCAAAATTTAGTGACATCCCGCATTTAGGATCGCAATTTCCTGCATTTTCCTGCATAATTATGAAGGTTTTTATTTGAACCTATGCGGACATTACTAATATTAATTACAACGGGTGAATGATTTTATCAAGTCTACCGACAGGCCACTTGTGCGTGAACAGGTTGAGAAAATCTGTCTTAGACATTTCGACGAATCTCTAATTTACAGCATGAGTAGCGTGACCATGCGTTCCGTATTTTACGGGAGATTCCTGTGCTTTTGTCCTTTTCGATTTCATGTACAGTAACTGTTTCGTTTTTTTCAACGAAGCTTATACGAATTTGTAATCTTTACATACTTAAAATGGTGAATGAAGATATCTTTCATAACATATTAACTATACTAAGATAATTATGTAAAAAATATACTGTAAATACTCATCTTGGATCTTACATATTTTGTCGCGTTCAACGTCTTTCTTTTGACTCTTCAGTAATTTTAGAAAATTTGTCATAAATTGAATTTTTTGGTTACAATTTATTTCATATTTAATATTGCAATTTCCAGTATTTTTGATTAGATATGGTTTTCCCTTAGTATGAAGGTCTAATTTTTATTCGAACCCATAAGGATACCACTAATGTGTATCAATAAAAACATTTATTCATTTAGTTGGAATTAAAATAATCAAGTCTGCCTGCGAACCATCTGTACCATCGTCGCAGACCATAGGTTGAGAAACGCTGCCATAGAGGGTTAAATTGCTCAAGTGCAAGATGTTCTTTGACTTTTCTTTCTGCTCAACTAGTTGCATTTGTAGAAATAATAATGAAAAATCTTGTGAAAAAAGAAGAAAAACAAGAAAAGGAGAATATATGAAATGGATGGCTGTGGTCTGTCATGTTTCTTTCTTATCTTGCTACGAGCTGTTGCTGTTGAAAAAGTTATCGCGACCTTTTACGCTGGTGGTGGTCGTCATGCTAATACTGTAGTATGTGCGCTAGTTGCATTCCCTCCGGTTCTCCTTCTCTGTTTACTGTTAAAGCAATGATGGGGGAAAGAGCCATTTTTTTAAAGCTCCCTCAACCGAAAGGTGATGACTTCTGACCCCAAACAGTGCTGCGAGTGATATTTTAACGGCCCATTTGCTGAATTATACTACATGTTCAATGTCTTCTCCATTCCATTAAGTGGTATTGTTCGTGGACAACTCTTTTTTGCTTTCTTCCGCAATTTACACACTTTCCAACTACGATAGTGATAGTGACATGAACCCATTGTCCACGGAATCATCCGATGTAGTCCACGATTTGAAACTTAATTTTGTAAAAATGAACTGAGAGCGGCACATTTTCATATCACTTAAGTGACCCATGTGCAGTTCCACATCCTTTCAGGGGCCCGTGACATATTCTCAGATCACTCAAGTGACCCGCTGCATATTTACAGATCACTTGGATGACCTGGAGCTGTGCCCCAGGTCATTCAAGCTCTGGCAAGTGAAGACAAGGAAGCTCACTCAAGAGGCCTACGGCACATTTTCTGATCACTTAGGTGACCCTCGGCACAGCTTCAGATCACTTAAGTGTTCCACGACATATTTACAGATCACTAGAGTGACCTGCGGCACAGTTCCAGATAACTTGAATGTCCCGCGATGCATGGACTCCGACAACTTAATTGACCCGTGGCATGTTTACAGATCAGCTCCAGATCAATTATCAATTAAATATCCTGAGGCACATTCACAGAAGCAACGTGCGGTGCTGTTGCAGATCACTTAATCGAGTGGCCCGCGACACGTTTCCAAATCAATGAATGTGGCCCTCACTCTTCTAAAGATGAAACACACCCTTGTTTTAATGGGTATGTGCCAATGGAGGCCCAGTGTCACCCCCAAGGAACTCGTTTAGATGGCCCTACTTCCAACAACTGAAAGAATCGACTCGTTTCTAACACTGAATAGATTATTTTTTCACGCTTTTATGGATTTTTTTTGAAGAAACAAAGTTTCAAAAAATTAAATTTTTTTTGCTTCTTCTCGATAAAATTAAAAAAAGAAACCCAGTCCGTTATGATTAAATATTTGAATGTTAATGCGATAGTGAGGTGGTCGGCCCAAATGATCTCGGTTATTTTTACAGGCATGTGTTTAGTTTTGCCGTTGTCTCTTTTCATCATATAGAAATAAATTCATATTCGTATCCTGCAAGTCCTATATAATTCGGCCTTTATATCATCAATCGTTGGTCGTAGAGGTATGGTTCTAGTTTAAAAAATGCTCCAATTGTGTTCGGAAATCGCCCTGTGTCAGTTTTAAGAGTGAAAATACAGTGTGTCACGAAATAAAAATCAAAATTTTCATACGGTCCTCCTGTCCGTAAATGATGATTCCTCTAGATTTATAATGGTAACCTCTCTTGAACAAAATATTTCTTGGTCCGCAGAGTATCTTTATATCGAGGTTTCACTGTATACACAGGACCATAGAACAGGGGTTTCCAACGCGAAACTTCTCGTGGAACCCTTGATACTTATTAATTTCCAACTAGAAAGTTGTTGTTCCATCTCCTGAGTCCAACAAAAAAAAATTCCATGTTTTTTACTGCAATATTCGCTGAGGTATTTGAATCGAAAAATCGGAGAAAAGTTGGGAAAGGAGAGTTATCCGTTAGAGTTTTATGCTGTTCTTTCTCACCTTTTCTCCGAATTTTAAATCCAAATATCTCAGCGAATATTGCAGTTAGAAACACTGCATTTTTTTTTGTTGGGCTCGAAGAGACAGAGCAACAATATTCTAGTTGGAAGTTAGAGGACAGGATACTTTTTCTAATTGGAAGTATCCCTCTAGAATCAACGTTTCTCCGGTAATTTGCGGCCAAGGGACTTGGACATTAGTCCACTGTCGGCAAGGACTGTATGGGAAGATTTGAGTTGGGGCGATGAAAACAAAACATTTTTGAAGAAGGGGGCAATGGAACAAAAAGTTTGGGAAACTATGAATTAGTCTGTAGGCAACGTAACCCAGGGCCGTCTTAAGAGCATCATGGGCCCCCGGGCCGAGTGACATTTCTGAGGCCCTACCTGGCAAATTCTTGAAAATTTCAACCAAGTCTTATTAATTTCAGGCCCTTTTTCTCTTGAGGCCCCCGGGCCGTGCCCGGGTGGGCCCATGCCTTACGACGGCACTGACGTAACCACGCTCGGAGAACTGATGCGGCATCTGACGAGCCTACGTCAAGTATGGATCTCGATTACAATTTTTTTACATTGCTGACGTAGCTAAACATAAGCCGAGATCACCGTCACTGCATTTTATAGTACGCTCTACGAAAAATTTAATTTAATTTCAATTTACTATGCACGATTGTCGTTTTCATGGAAATAACTACGGCAGTGTCCGACACAGCCTACTCTTTTTTCATCTTTTTCCTTTTTTTGTACGATACACGGGCTAAAGTGCTGCTATTAAAAGCCATGAAAGATTTACTTTTTTTCCTCCTAACCAGCTAAATCTAAGGAAGGAATTTTGAAAATACCCAAAAATTGCTTTGCAGGTAACACCTTGAATTGTTTTTCCTCGCCTAAAAACACTCAGAACTTTCGGAACGACCTGATAACTAACCATAAGATTGCAAAAAAAAATAATTATTTTTATATTTCTTTTAAATTTCTGCGTTTATGTATGTAATTTGCTACTGATTCACTACTTGCAAAAGTTGCCCTTCTTTTAATCTTTTATTTTTGAAATTTATCCAAGAGAGGGAAAAACTCTGGTTATTCAGTTTTACGAAATTTCCCGGCAACGAATGCGGAATCTTGTTGTTATTGTATGTTCCTGGCGGAATGTATACGTGTATTGACCAAACACAAATTGCGATAAGGCACCCATCTAAGAACGAACTCTTAGTTCAAAGATATCTTTCCGCTCTAGCAACCATTTACTTCCAAGAAACGTCCATTTCCTTTCGAAAAGTTGCATTTCCTGTTTCTTTTTTATATTTCTTTAATTAATTTTCTCTTCAAGTTACCGCCTATTTTGGTTTCGGAAACGGCAAACACTCAATTTAATGGACTAATAGGGGCCGAAGGGGTGTCCTTAAAAATCGTGTTTTTTTTAAATACAAATTTTAATTCAAAACTTGGGAATAAGAAACATTAAGTCGAGTACATATCCGCAGCGCTACACAGCTTCAACCCACGCAAAAACCGGTTTTGAGGTGCGGCTATTTTACTGGTAGATTTTGCGTAGCCACCCCATGAAACCGGTTTTTCGCAACTCAGAATCACGTAGCGTTGCGGTTGTACATCCGGTTCATGTTTGAACTATCTCAATATATACAGTGAAACCTCGATATGACGATAAGGTCTACTGTGCGGACCAAGAAAATATCGTTGTAGAGGGATTTGTCGTTATATTGAGTATCGTTGTAGCGAGGTGTCGTACACACAATATGCATGCATATAAATTGGATCCCACTTATAACGTTTTTTAAAAACCGCCACAGAAAAACGTTGTAAGCGGGAAAACGTTATATAGATATATATATACACAATGAAGAGCCAAAAAAACTGGTACACCTGCCTAATATCGTGTAGGGCCCCCGCAAGCACGCAGAAGTGCCGCAACACGACGTGGCATGGACTCGACTAATGTCTGAAGTAGTGCTGGAGGTAATTGACACCATGAATCCTGCAGGGCTGTCCATAAATCAGTAGGAGTAAGAGGGGGTGGAGATCTCTTCTGAACAGCACGTTGCAAGGCATCCCAGATATGTTCAATAATGTTCATGTCTGGGGATTTTGGTGGCCATCGGAAGTGTCTAAAGTCAGAAGAGTGTTCCTGGAGCCACTTTGTAGCAATTCTGGACGTGTGGGGTGTTGCATTGTCCTGCTGAAATTGTCCAAGTTCGTCTGAATGCACAATGGGCATGAATGGGTGCAGGTGATCAGACAGGATGCTTACGTACCTGTCACCTGTCAGAGTCGTATCAGAGGTCCCATATCACGCCAACTGCACACGCCCCATACCATCACAGAGCCTCCACCAGCTTGAACAGTCCCCTGTTGACATGTAGGGTCCATGGATTCATGAGGTTGTTTCCATACCCGTACACGTCCATCAACTCGAAGCAATTGGAACCGAGACTCGTCAGACCAGGCAACGTGTTTCCAGTCCTCAACAGTCCAATGTCGGTGTTGTCGGGCCCCAGGCGAGGCGTAAAGCTTTGTGTCGTGCAGTCATCAAGGGTACACGAGTGGGCCTTCGGCTCCGAAAGCCCATATCGATGATGTTTCGTTGAATGGTTCGCACGCTGACACTTGTTGATGGCCCAGCATTGAAATCAGCAGCAATTTGCGGAAGGGTTGCACGTCTATCACGTTTAATGATTTTGGTCAGTCGTCGTTGGTCCCGTTCTTGCATGATCTTTTTCCGGCCGCAGCGATGTCGTAGATTTAATTTTTTACCGGATTCCCGATATTCACGGTACACTCGTGAAATGGTCGTACGTGAAAATCCAAATTTCATCGCTACCTCGGAGATGCTATGTTCCATCTCTTGTGCGCCGACTATAACACCACGTTCAAACTCACTTAAATCTCGATAACATGCTATTGTAGCAGCAGTAACCGATCTAACAACTATGCCAGACACTTGTTGTGTTATATAGGCGTTGCCGACCGCAGCGCCGTACTCTGATTGGTTCCATATCTCTTTATTTGCATACGCATGCCTGAACCAGTTTTTTTGGCTCTTCAGTTTATATATATAATAGAGCAACGTTTTGTAGGAATTAATCTGATACTTTCGTTCCTGTTGAATGCCATAGGACGTTGGCACTACGAATTTCGACGTGGCAGTATGAATTGCCATCAGCATCAACAGCAGATTCTTTCTCGTACGATAATTCGTTTACCTGATACAACCGGTAAAATGACAGCACACCGGCATGTTGGTGACTGCTATAGCTTTTCACGCTACTTTAGCTTAGAACCCCCTCTCACACACACACAGCAAACACCAGCAAGATGTCCAGAGACACTTTCTCAGTGAACACGAACTTAAAAATTTAAGAATTTTCTCTTAACGGGAATCTGTGGGACACAATTAAGCGTCGAATGAATGCTGTTCCCTGCCCGCAAAACCAAGACTAATTGTGAGAACTCGTTAGCACCACATGGTCCGCAATACCTCATCCGATCAATTCCAAGCAGGTTGTTGAATTAATAGTTCATTATAGTGGTTCCTTACTTATCACGCTGCCTATTCGGCCAATCGAAGCGTGTAAAATTTCAAAATCTAGATGGATTGCTCTATCTATGTTTAAAATTTCGTCGTACCTCATGGTGTTGCATTTTCTTTGCCGGGTTATAGATTAGAGAAGCAATATAATGAGAACAATATGACTCATGAAAAAAGAATTCATTAACTGCCTTTCAAATTAGCGTGGTAGTTAAATACATTTTATCAATCGGTTAGGTACTTTTTGTATATTTTTCCTACATTAAGTGAATCCTACTATCATCTTACATTGAGTGAAACACGAGAAATATAGAGTTAAAGAAAACTGTCTATCATCACAAGGCTATAAAATATACAAGTCCAGTGGCCGATTTCCAGTCTTGTCTTCTGCCTCCAGTTCAGATTCTACCGTAGAATGGTTGTATGTTAATATGTGTGTCAATGAATGTGTCTCCTCCATGAGGTGTGAGTATAAAAAAGCTAAAATGAATATGCTTTCTTCTCTTCAAGTGGTACTGTATCCCTGCTGAATTACAGGGGATAAGGAATACAGTATATGGTACCTCGAGTTATGAGTGGTTAACTTGCGAGTTATGAGCAAAAAATATTTGCTAAAAAGGCTTCAACTTGCGAACAACTATTCGAATTAGGAGCTGGCTTGAAATTTACGGGGGAAAAAACTCGTTGGAGACACGAAACTTCGGGTACTCTGAACACGCTGATAGCGATTGCCGTATTTGTATATGGTATACAGTATTTGTCTTGTAGGCGAAACTACTTTCATTCTACATAGAATGCAGTGTCAGGACTAGACACTGATCAAATTAAATACTCGAGGTACCGCTAAATGTATATTACAACAATTAATACTTCAACATTTAAAAAAAAAATCTGAAAACAAGAGCTTTAGCTGCAGGGCAGTATTAAGAATTGTATGGCCCTTTACACACACACACACACACACACACACACACACACACACACACAATAACTTTATATACTGTATGTCTTTATATAAAAGGCATTATACTCATATTTTTGAGTTGTATGCATTTATGAATTGATAGAATTGTGTGAGATAGTGCTTTGTTGAGCAGTTGAAGTCAAAATGGAATTCAAAGTCTATGTAATTTTATCCCATTTGACGAGTTTCTAATGTTTTTCGGTCCCATGGGGCCGCGTCCATCGCACCTGTCCAAGTCCGGCTAGTTATGTGTTTTTAATTGCTATGTGAATGTATTACTCTAATAGGTTTGCTTGATGTGTATATGGTAAATGTGAGGTGTTGTGGTTCAATTTGAAACGCTCTCTGTGTTTTTTCAGATTTGCATGGCATATGTCTTTGACGACTAGGTGACAATGTAAGTAACCAACATGGCAGCAGCAGCAAGGCAAACGTGGCGAACTATACCAGTTAACAGGAAGAAAAAAGGGGAAGGAGTAAGAGAGAGAGAAATATTGTGGTGAAGTTTGTACCCGTTAATAAATATGGTGTTGTGAGGTAAATAATGACATCTGAAATAAAAGAACTGAGCCTAGACTAGAGGGAGATTGTTTTTGTTAGTCCTAGCCCGACTTAGAGGGAGATTGTTTTTTACATCGGAATATATGGGGTCCTACTCGATAGATTCCTCAAGGAAGCGTTGAAAACGATGGAGCGTTCCAGAAGTCGTAATAAATGTTTCTGCATACAAAGAGTGAAACACTGTATTTATTTTACTTTGATGTTTTCAGTCATATGTCTCGCCGAATGTCTCATCGTTTCACCCAGCACACTATTATACAGACGTATTTCTATTCTGTGGATTTCAACGCTGTACTTTTCTCGAGGAAATGCACAACTTGACAGAAAAATGCAGCACCATGAAGGAATGCATAAATTTGAAACACAGATAGAACAACACATGTCCCAAACGTAAGATCTTAATTCTGAAATCTTACACGCATCGAGCTGCCGAATATTCAGAGTGATACGTGAGTAAAGCCGGGATTACATTATAAAAGTTATTTTATAAAACTTGAAAAATGCAACCAAGTGTATCGGTTACATTCGAGGGAATGATGAACGAAAAATAGAGACCAAATTTAAATTAAGTTCAAAACGAATTTGAGCAAATTATAAAAAAAATATCGTTATAGCGATTTCTGAAAAATTTCCTGAAAATATCGTGATAGTGTAAATCCTTGTATAGTGGGATGTATCGTAGTACAGGATATCGTTGTATCGAAAGGAATTTGGACTATAGGCAATTCCAAACAAGATTCGAAAAAATATCGTTGTAGAGGGATTTATCGTTATATCGAGTATCGTTGTAGAGAGGTTTCACTGTAATTACATATTTTTCGAGTTGAAGTACGTGAAATATTCAAGTCTATAATTTTTTCAATTTTGTATGACAAATTTGCCGATATGAGCATCCCACGTAATCGCGGTTAGCGTCGTTTTCGCGCAGTTTGATGGTTCGGATGGGAAATATTCGATGAGTGCTTTGTGATTTGAATATTTGTCTTACAACCATCGGTCGTCTCCTCAGTCCTTACGCATCTAATAAATAATATTAAGCTCAAAGAAAAGAAACATCTAAGGGGAAAGAAATCGGTAGCAAAAAAAAAAAAAATTTAGGAGAAAAAAAAAAGGGGGAAGAGAGGGCAATTTTTTTTTTTCATCAATATCTTGTATTTGGCGTTTGATTTTTTGTGTTGGTTTTTTTTTCTGGTTCTGTCAGGTTCAAATGTGACATAATACAGGATGTTCCTGTTTGCGCGTGTTATTTGTCACTTTTCCAATTGCGAAAAACGCCTCCAATCTGCATATTTGAGAAATTCCTTTGGCGGTATAGTAAAAGATTTGGGGGCGAAGAGAAGAAATGTTCCTGCTTCGAGTGTTGAAGGTAGTAAAGAGAAGGGTGATATGTCTTGGTTCCTTACCAGAACAAACACAAAAGGCGCATCCATTTTTTCTTTGCTTCTCTCTCTCCGTGCTTTTCGACAGCTTCAGATTTCCACCAACAGCCCAACGCCATCATCACTCCGTGTCTCCACATCAACACTTCACACATTCTTCTTCTTCTTCTTCTTGGCAATAAATGTTGAGGAATTCGCTCGTAGGGACGACGATGGGGGGCCCCAACAACAAGAAGAAGGCTGTTGCGGAGTTGCTGCTGCTACATATCGCGTAGGAGGCACCAAAAGCCAAATATTGGTGGAGAGATTCCAAACAACGTAGTCAGGTTGTGGCTGTACACAACCTGGGGCCGGGCTCTTCCAATATTGGCCCCGTCCGTCAGGAGGTTGAGGGGAAGAGGAGCAGTGATAGAGAAAAACTGGAGAAAAGCCCGGTCTGCTAACGGGAGCCAGAGCTTTTGTAGTTGCTTGGGGCATACGGAAGCAGCTAAACCTTATGATGAAAAAAGTCCCTTTTTTTTCTGTTTCTCTGTATATTTCTAAGTCTCGTTACTGCTATATACAGCCGGCAACTGCTTTTAGCCGTGTGGTGGCTATTGCGTATGCCACCTTCCTTATTACACTTTCCTATCTTATCTTTTTGGTGTTTCGTCATCATCCTCTTTCTCAGCACCTCGTCGTTTTTTTCACTCTTCGTTCATCTTGTTTTTCACCACTTCGGTGTCGTTTACCATTAGCTCCAGTCATCACTAAACCTACTTTGTCAGAAATTCTTCTTCTACCCAAGAATTTCAATAGGGTAGTCCACTTTTTTTTTCATAGCACACTTGAACTTATGGCTAAAATTCTACGACACAAGTTGTATTGTAATATATGTGTTTTGAATTCGCGCAATGCTGAAGAACCTCCTTGAAACACATTGGTAAAAACAAAGACCCCTGTGCTATGTGATTATGAGTCACCAGTTCCTTCACTAGAAAAGATAATTTCTTTATAAATAAAAAGTGTTTATCACTCTAAGAAAAATGTTAGCATTTCAAGTTATTTGAGTCGCGTCAAACTTTCTTGCATATTTGCCCCGGGTGGCAAAAACCCGGCCCTGCATTGACGTTCATTTTTTTTTTTTGGTTATAAAATCTCAGATTCAGTTCGAGGTTGCTCGTTCCCCTCGAGGAGTCTGTGAACCAACATTTGAAAAATACTAGCTTAGTTGGTCTGAGTATAGTAGCCTACTAGCAAATAGAAAGCCTTTGTAACTCACTTTAAATTCACTGGTTGTGAATTGTTCTCTTGACCTCTCTGTGGTATTTTACAAATAAAATTTACTCGAACAGACAGACTTGAAAAAATTTATTCGTGTTAACAAAACTCCTAGTTTTAGTGCTCTTAAAAAAACGAAATGAAATTAAATAGCGAATCAAATATGGCTTTTGAATTACTTGTGTTAGGGTGCGAACATAGTGCACGCTGGCTTCCGATTCTGCAAGTCCACGTCATTACGGATTTGCAGAATCAGAAACCAGCGTGCATTATGTTTCTACCCTTAGTCACGATCTCGTATTATCCGTGCTCATATGAAACAAGTTCGACTATACATATATGTTTTGGAGTAAAACATTATTTTACTGATATACATGTTAACACTATGTCATACGTTGCCCCAGAAAATTTTTCAAATATTTCTCTACTGATTCTAGAGTCGGACAGAACTAGTAGTCGGACAAAAAAATTGTCTGTAAAAACGGGTTTTCTATTAAAGCATTTAAAATAGCTCTTCATTTGGAAATTAACGAAATTTTAATAGCATGCAATAAGTTAGAGATTATGAACCCGGTCCATATTTGCCAAAATACACGAAAAAAATTACATATTTATTCTATATTTTTGAAATAACTTCAGAAAAAACTAATATCATCTTTTTTTTTTTTGTTATTTTGTTTAGGATTACTTTTCGGCGTAGTATTTTTTTCGGTGAAAAATCGGAGAATATATGAAACATTCAGCAACATATGTATGATATTTTGTGAGAAGAAAAAAAGTGATATGTTAATATTCATAAGAATGAATGCCTTTTACCAGAAAATGTTGGGAGCGAAACGTATATGTAACGTAAGACCACCACTACTGTTATAGATTTGTAATGCTGTGTAGAAAATATCTGTCTTATTGTAGAATTTGTTAGGGAATACGTTTTCCCTCGTGTCGGAAGTGCTTTGTTGTCAACACATAAATATGCGAAGAGAGAGAGAGAGACGTATCGCGTATCAATATTATTCCCCCGTCTTTGGTGCAGTAATACGAACCAGTGTAAACGATCGGATTCGGCAATGGCTGCTCGCTTCCATGCCCGGCCACCGTGCTGTCAGGAACGGAGCGATTTGCGATCATGATGTGGTTTACAAGTCCATTATGCGCCCCTTAAATCTCTACTATAATAAAAAGAGAGACTATCCGAGGGATATAAAGGAAAATATAAGAATGGTTCGTAAACAGCTACAGTAGGTGTTTGAATAGATCGCTCCTCTCTCAGATTAAAGCTGTCGAAGAATAGCTTTTTCGCATTTGAAAAAATATAATAAAAAAAATCCTCACTCTCTTCTAAATGTGCAGATTGTTTGATTCTCTCTTCGTACGGACATTTTTTACTAAATCTACTTTACTATTCAACTAATATGGGAAGAATAAAATTTGTGTAAATTTTTATTTCGGATTATTCTGCGAGATTTCTGCTTTCATTGAATTATATTTTTTTTTGTTCCGTGTTTAACCGTAGAATGGTACCTAAAAAAATCTATGCTTGTGATACCTATACGTCTAAGTACCTTTCTAGGGTTAATTCAATATAAAAAAAAATCATGATTAGATGATAACATCCAGACAATGTTATCAATCGAAAATGTTAATTTCTGAATTTAAAAAGCTTTATTTTACTCATGTCAGTGTGAAGTATTTAATTTTTTTTAATCACGCGATTTTTTTTGTATCTTTAAGTCAGTGGTTCTCAAACTTTTGTCACCTGCTGCCGCCCTTGCCTAATTCATGGTTCATCTGTGGCTTCGCAAAATAGTTTACCAGATATTTTCAATTATAAAAGAACCACTTCAAAGCATAAATAGGCACACAAATCAATATCTACAGCTCATCGCGACGCCCCGACAAAGGTTGGCGACACCTAGGAGCCGCGACTCACATGTTGAGAAACACTGCTATTCAGGATCATCAGGGTACCATAACCATAACTCACCATATACCTTCCTTTTATTTTAACTAACCTTTAGTAACGATAAATTCATATCTAGCCGTGAGAAATAAGTTCCCCGACTTTATCGTTGTTTGAGAGCCAAAGATTTTATATCATCGACTGAAACGGAGGTGCCCAACAGTATGGGATGATGGCATTATTCCAGCTCTCCGCGACACCCCTAGGAGCCGTGATGCACACTTTGAGAAACACTGCTTTAAGCCTAGAGTGAAAATGTCGTTTCAAAATCAAGGGGCCCGATTGGTTTAAAAACAAGGGACAAATGAGTGAAGCATAAAATGTTTTTGTTCCCAAAATATATATATATCCCCACTATTTTTCTGCATAGTCACCATTTTTCAAACAAATTTTGATACCGTAAAAGAGGAGTAAGTTTCGATACCGTTGGCCATGGAAAAAAAAGTAAAAAAAGTAGTTAGCTAAAACTTTTGAACGAATCGGGCCACCAAATTAATTTTAAAACTTGAGCCATTTTGTAACCCGCTGGACACAATAGAATAAAGTGGTTCGAAATTTTGATTGTTGTTAAATTTAAATGGTTTACTGATAATTTCAAAACAAATCCTAGGTCTTGATTTTACGTTGGTCTTCGATTTTTCACCCCATCTTCCATTCATCTACGTTCGAATTTGGAGCATTCACTACAGCAATGATTCTCAACCATTTTTGACTCGCGGAGCCCTTTTTGGTGTATATTAGAGGTGACCAACAGCTGGCCCTTGAGGTGATTTTGTGCGGGCCCCCGACAAAGTAGAAATGCTGTATATGTAAATTAAATTTGGGATCATTATTTGAACTATTGGTTCCAACAGCGTACTTCCTGATTAAAAAAAATAATTGCATTCATTATTTCTATATTGACGAAAATAATTTACTATGGCCTCACACTGCACTGCCTTTTCGAATACACAAATTGTTTATAAAGATTGTTATGGACATTTTTTTTCCTCCTATTTTTTTGGCCAAGTTGCCCGTTTTGGATTTTGTATTTGTAGCTGAATGCATATTTAGTGTTCTATTCATTGTGACGAAACTTTTTCAAAGTTCTATAAAACATATCTTTGTAACATTTTAATCTGAAAATTCCAGATAGTAGGCAATTTGTTTAGAGACATGCCCGCAAGTGTGTTTTTTTTACACGAATACGTCCATGTATCTTTTAATCGCTTTGAGCTCCATTCGGATATCTCGAGGTTGTAGATTATTTTATTACTAGGAATTTTTCCCCTTTTTAATCTGTCTGAAGACAATCGATTCGTATAACACGCCCGAAAATACTTAAAAATGACGAATTTATGGCCTCAACTGGGTGTTTTTAATCTTTTGTCTGTGGGCCCTGACCCTTGCTGTGATAGTGAATGGGTTATCATTGTGTTTTTGCCGCAACACAAGAGCAGTAGAAACTCAATCACATGATGAACGTAATTTTTTACTTCAGCCACGTGTAAGCTCTGACTTTTGCAACTGTGATTGTTATCGAACTAGGATTTATAAAACACCTTTTTTTCCTGAAAAATTTCACTTTCATTGTTTACGATTGTTTTTTTTTACGAGAAATGAGATAGCTTATGTCACTCAGTTTCTAGGGCTCCTGTCAGAGCCCGTTTCTCATAAGATTGAGCCCTTGGCAAACATGAATTTTTTAGCCCCTTCATCCCTTTCAGACCCTGTACGCATAAATTTGCGGTTGATTTCTCTCATTTCAAATATATTCTTTTTTAAATCTCATAGTTCAGCCTAATTTCAAGGATTGTGTGCTATTGCTGAAGTCGAAAAGAATATCTACAGCGAGAAAAAACGATTAAAAACAACGCTCACGTTTGTTAGCTCTGGGTCTGAAAGGAATACATATAGTATTTCTCAAGTTCATAGTAACAAAGTGTTATGTATCAATTATGTATAATTACCACGGCCCAGAGAGATGTTGATGACATTTGCATTTTTTGGCATCTTTTGCTTTTCTTTCACTGTTAGAGCATTTTTATGAATTTTGGGGTATTTTTTGGCATTTTCACGATTTTTTTTACCTTTTAAATTTTTCGACAATGGGAAAGATTGAAAAAGTAATATAAATACTGATTGCATTGAGCACTTATGAAAAAAATATGCTTGAATTTCTTTAAAATATGTTTTTGGCTTTCTAACCATAGTCATACACAGGATTTTCTCAGGGCGGGGTGGAGGATCATTTCTCGCTTTTTACTGCATAAAACACTATTCCACCCCTCCCCCAATACGCCAGTCATGGTCTCCACACCTTCACGGGCCTTTGAAAAGTGAATTTCTCTTGAAGAAACAAAAAGTTATAGGAATCGTTTCAGGCTTCCAAGCCGGAGGCCTGTCAGCCCCACCCTTGTGGGAGCCATAACGCCAGTGTTCCTAACTGATTCATAAATTATAACTCTTTTATTAGAAAAATTATTTTTACTAAAATCTAAACGAGAGAGGAAAAAAACTTCAGAAAAAAATTAACATATGATTGATGCTGTCAAAACTTTTTCTTCCGACCTTCGAACATAACCGATTTTTTAAGAGAAATTTGTTTTGCCATTTTCATGGCTTTTTTTTTCCTTCAATTTTTAGGGCATTTTTTTCAATTTTTCAAGATTTTTTATGGCAGCAACATCCCATTCTTAATAATTACTATTAAAATAAATTCTGAAGTATACTGTGGACTTTCCTTGCTTTACTTCTTGGGCACGGTATTCAATTTTACAAAAATAAATAAGATGAAAAAGTGAATATGGAGATAACAAACTCTTAAATTTTGGAATTTCGGGGCCTTCAATATTTGTGGGATCTGTGCACATGCCCCATTTGCCATGAGAGAAACAGGCCATAGGGCCCACTCACAGTTTTTAAGTTGAAGACGCATTCACGTCAGAAAATAAAAGTTAGTTTTTTGGTGTGCGCACTGATCACTTGTAATACAAGGGTGGAGGAGTTGACTCTTTGCAGTGGAAAGAGTCGCTGTCAATATACAACGGAATCTTCTTTATTCACTCGTTCGCATACGTCACGAACATCATAAATGCATATCATCTCTTTTTACTCTTGGTGTATCTACCACTGTCTCCTTGTAGTGGATGAACACATCTTAGCGAGGCACGTCCGTCCTTTCACTTATTTGCTTTGGTGCCCTCGAAATTTCGCGAGCGAAAAATATCGTCTATAGACGAGCGAGTGAGTAGCTGAAAACGACCGAAGCGCAAACAATCGGGTAAAGTTTGTGGGATTTCAACAAGCAGGGTGGGATTGATGCGTTGATCGAGTTATTTAACAATCCGAGGGGGAAGATACTTGAAACGAGCTCCCGTTAGGGATTTAGTGGCATGGATGCTCTTATAGGAAGAGCCAAAATGAATCATTTAGGTAGTTGAGCACGGCCATTCGCTCTGTTTCTGTGTTAGCTACTTACTCTCCTTATACGTTAAGCTTATTTGTCAGCGCCGCAGTCAGGACTCTCTTCCTCGTTAACAATCGCTTCGTTATTAGCCATAGATAGCATTTTGGGTTGTATTCTCTCTCTCTCTCTCTCTCTCCGAGTGAATATCGGTGATTTCGCAAACTCGTCCTTTGGCGGGCGGAGGAGTCTGTTCTAATCGTGTTAGCGAGTCTTAGTTCTCGACACAGCGTAGAGAACACAACAGCGTTTCAAAATAGAATTACTGACAAAACAATTGCAAATCCACTCGACGTCAGCTCCAGAGCAAATTATTATTCCGCTTCAAGTTAATATATTATCCACTATAAGCGAGCTTGCTCTCTAATTCATCTGAAACAACTATCTCTGCCTCTTTTTCTAGGTTCTTTTTTTTGTTTTTGCTGTTATTATTCTTTTCCTTGACATCTTATTTCTCTCATTACCGAAAGTTAAAGACTAAGAAAACGATTTTTCTACAGTCTCTCGTGAGTGCAGAATAAATTACCCTTTACGAGTTTTTCTTTTGGTAATGTTGCCGAAAAAAATACTCCTCCTCGTTTTTTTAGTTCGTGTTAGAAAAAGTGGCATTAATGCATTATGATAAATAAAAATAGCCTACTGTAAAAAAAAAAAATTGGTATCCACAGTTGTGTGTTAAGAGCAATAATCTCCGGTTGCGTACGCTTGGATTTGAATTTCAGCGGAATAATAGTCCTTGTGCAGCCATTCGAATTGACTCTAGACCGTTGTTGAACAAAAGTGACGGATTTCGAATTTATTGGCTCGTCTTGAAAGATATGCTTTCATTGTAGGGTTTAGGAAAAACGTTTGTAAGACTCTCTTCCCACCACTTGTGCTGTTACGGTATCGGACTACGTTCGAGAGCACTTTTCTATAAAATAGTTCCGGAGCGAACTTTGATGACATTTTTTGATAGAAAGTGTTTTAAAATGGCTCAAAAATAATTAATTTTTTGTCAAATTTCAAGCAAAATTCGTGTAATTTTCGAAACATGATTGCAAAAAAATCTATGAATGGAATATTTTGTTATTTTCGCAGTACTTTCAGATAGTAATGGTGCAGGTTATGAACCAAAATTTAAAGGATTGTATGGTATACTCATTAGTTGCACTCAAATCTGTTAATGTATGTGTGAATTTTTTGAAATTTCATCCTACTTAGACAAACATATGTGATAGACTTTATATTTTAGTTCATAATTCCAAAAAATATATAGCAGAATATTAATTGTATTTGATATTGTTGCAGATAACATTGTATCATTACGAATTAAAATTTCGTAATGATACAATGAATAGATTTTTAGAAATCATGTTTCAAACTCAATGAAATGTCAAAAATTGCAGCATTCTTCGTAAAACACGTATAAAGTTTTTATTCACGTATTACTTGTATTCAAAAACGCAACACTAAAGTGTACGTAACTTCGATTATAAGCGTCATATAAACAAAACAAGGCCTGTTTTGGAATCACAAATAATAGGATTTCATAAAAAAATATAAATCGATATTTTCTTCCAAAAATGACGTACGTTTTAAACGTGGTCGGATACTTTAAATATACAGCACTAGCTGTTACCCCCGGCTTCGCTCGCGGGAATTTGGTAATCCGAAAATTCTTCCTCGAGACCCCTTTAGGGAGTGAATTTTGAGAAATCCCTTCTTAGCGAGTCTGTATCATAAAATGAAGATACTGACAGAATTTCAAATTTATAGTTTCAGCGGTTTTCACTCGGCATGATTTCTCTACATAGCATTTCAACACCCTTATGACCCCATTAAGGGTCGAATTTTGAAAAACCTTCTTAGATTGAAGTCTGTGTCATGAAATAAAACTGACCAAATTTCATAAATATAGCTCTTTATAACCTTTGAAACCCTTTTATGACTCCCGAATTTCGAAAGGGGTCGAATTTCGAAAAACCCTTTCGTAGTGGGTCTTTACTTCATAAAATAAAACCTGGCTGAATTTCATATTCATAACTCCAGTGGTTTCGGCTCGGTGATGATGAATTAGTGAACCAGGACGTTATTATATTATATAGATTGCACTTTTTTCTTATTTTCTGGGTATTTTTTAAAACCCCGCACTTGTAGAATTTGCTGGTTTTGGGGGAAAAAGTTTAGTCTTGTGTGGCTTTTTACTGCGAGGGATTTTCCACATAAAAATTGTTTATAGGAGTGAAACAAATGAAAGTTAGATGGTGCGTTGTCTTGTCAGTAGGATATGGTGGATATGATAAACATCCCAGCCTTCATTGAATTTCTTTTGGGTGACTAAAGGAAAATGAAGCCTTGAAAATGGCTGCGTTTTAGAAGCAAGTCACACAATATTGAATTATCCCTGTAGTTGTTTCCTCCCCGTCTGTAGATTCACGAAATGTTTTCGAATCGTATACAGTATATTTGAAAAATGTCAGTATATATATCATCAATTTACTGGAATTTTATTTCAACTTCAGTCCAGGATGATGAATTCGATCGGTAATATTGACTTTGTTTCTACATGTTGGTACGTGTGAAACAAAGCCAACATTACAAGACTATTTTTATATTTTTATCTTTTCAACACTTAATTTAATTTTATTTGAAATACAGGGTGATTATAAAAAAACTATCCCGACATATGGGCCTCTAACTATCATACCATTCACAGAAACTGAATGAAATTTTGGCATAAGGTATTTTGAGGTATGCGCTCAAGAATGATATGGAAAAAAACAGTGTCACTCTAACAGTTACGGTTACAGTGAGAAAATTTCGAAAATATCAAATGGAAACACCAAGTTTTTTGTATTAGCATGTGATCTCCATTGTGAAAACCCCTAAATAGCGTTCGAACGGCAACTGTAGCATGAAAATCACCGGCGGTAGATAGGCTAAAAGTGAGGACAACCAATAAGGACAGAGAAGCAGCATAAAATAAAGCATTTTATTGTGTTTCACAAATTTTCCACATGACCTTGTGGAGGACTAATCAGGCCTCAGTCGAAGAAACGGTGGGACGAATGAAACGAACATTAATGCTCTGGTGCACGGCAAAGTCCTTTTTACTTTTTCCTTGACTAGCTCCGGGGATTTTCGTGCTACAGGTGCCATTCCAACGCTATTTAGTGTTTTTCAGTATGGAGATCGCATTCCAATACAAAAAACTTGGTGTTGCCATTTGATATTTTCGAAATTTTCTCACTGTAACCGTAACTGTTAGAGTGGCACTGTTGTTTTCCATATCATTCTTGAGCGCATATCTAAAAATACCTTATGCCAAAATTTCATTCAGTTTCTGTGAATGGTATGATAGTTAGGGGCCCATATGTCGGGCTAGTTTTTTTATAATCACCCCGTACATGTGCAAATACGTATCACGTACGGGAGAAACAAACTGATTAATGAGAAGATGGATGATTATTTTACATTTTTATCAAGCTCACCAACTCCATTATTATGCGTGATCACCGGCAAAAATGATAAATGCCGTGAAATTTATCAAACATACCAAGATGATTGGCGATTATGCATGATTACCGATTTATCACATTTACCGTAGCATATCTATACCTACTGTGCATTGTAATGCATCCCAACAGCTGGGCAGTAACCAGGATTGATGCCAAACTGTGTTTGATTATGTCAAACCAGGCCGCGAGTGATTTTGCTCTATGTCATTTTTCCAATTAGACTGCGCACTTCACCTCACAAAAGGAAATAAACCTTGCCATGGGTTTCCAAGTTGAGAATCACTGCTATAAGCTACCATGCTAATTGATTTTTATTGCTATCATTCATTCATTGCTAATTGATTTGTTATACGATTATAAAAATATTGTGGGGCATTGGAATGAATATTGAACAGATCTTTATTATTTTAAATGAGAAAATTTGTTTCGAGGAACAATTATGCTTTAATACGCTGGTTGGCAAAATCAAAAGAAAAGTCATGAAAATGAAATGTGTAATGAACATAAGGAAATGTGTGTGTGTGAAAATTTTAAAAAGAGCATTATATGATGACACGTGATATATCTTCATATTTGAATCACAAAATTTAGGTACCTAATAAATAATTTTTTAAAATATGAGAGTATGGTGGTATGGTGGTAGATTTTATTATTGTCACAATGGAGAGATTGAACATGTGATATAAATTTTTCCCAGAGATTATTTTAGTTGACTGTATTGTTACCCATAAAAGAAATTTTGCGTCGATTTTTCGTGCCCTTAGGTAGGAAAGCCTATTCGTGCAGAATCGCGTTTTGCAGTGTGAATTAAAGCTATACTCATATTCATGATTATTCCTTCAATTCGTCCTGAAGCAGCTGAAATATGGCTACCACAGAAAACTCTCAGAACTTTATAGATGACCTAACACGTAGACGAATTTAAAATTTTTTTACGTGAATACGTCTTTTAAATCATCTGATGATACCGGATGCATCCTCAAAAAATTGCCTAACGAAATGCTTTAAATGCCGGTATCTCAAGAACTATCCAACATATATTCACGTTTTTGATATTTGCGAATAGACCTCGTTAAGACAAATCCGATTGGGGGTACTACACTGGTTTCAATAACCCTTCCGGGGTGTGCACCAGGCTACCTTGCCGCATTCGTGACTAAATTGTTTTACGCAATATTTCGAGCGGTTCGTAACGCAAATAAAAGCGGATGGGATGGCATAGTCTGATAGATATTTTTCACACCAATCCGACGACACCCATTTGATGAAGTCAGTACCTACCACGCGATTCAAGGCACAAAGAACGTATTCACGTCATAACTTGCGACCATGTTTATGACACAGCCTATCCAATTTTTTTTTCCTTCTATATGCTACATCTCTCACTGGAAATGTTTTTTTTTTTGAAAAATATTCAATATCGATATGACATAACACTATAGGCTAGTCTATTCATTCAATGACGATCCGCAACGAATCTTTTTCAAACAGTTGAAAATAGTGAATATATTGTTCGTGGTTACGGAAATACAATAGACATACTATACGTAACAATGAACTCTCAACATCACCGGAAAGTCATTCACGTTCCTTACCCAATTTTTTTATACGACTCTCGAATATGTATTATTTGAAGAAAAAAATGTAGATAGAAAAGTATTTCGTAACCAAATTTTTTGAGAAAAAAAAAAATGTTTTCAATGTGATATATATATCTACCATGGGAAATGTAGAAACTTCATAATGACGAGAATCAAGTCGCAGACGAAATTTTTTTTATGGTCTTTTTCACGCGTATTTATAGATCATTGTATGGATTTTTCATTGGCTACCAATCATTCTGTTTCTGTAAAAGCCATCGAAAATCCAGTAGAATGACCGCTGTATTGAAAGCAAGGAATAAAGGAAAGAGGGTCCAACCGCACTTCTCTCTCTCTCTCTCTCTGCTCTCTATTCCTCTCTTTTATTTCACTAGAAGCACCATTGAGAGAGTTAGATAGAGATAGGTCACTACTTGCTGAAGTAAATTTTGCTGCTTCAAGCAGAAATCGCTAAAGATGGATGGATGGATGCCAGAGGATGAAAATAATAATGCATATAAAAAAAATCCGAAGAAAAGAAGGATTCTCAAGATGTTGTTGGATCAAAAGCAATCTTTTCCCCTGGATCCTGTACTTCAGATATGGACCTCAGCCATGGGTCGGGTCGCTTTTCAACGGGTCCCTTCTTGTGGCACTAAAGATGGTTTTCAGTGTTCATTGAGAGGGAAGGCAATGAGAGAGAATACTAGGAGGGGGGGGGGCTTATGCTTATACCCTCTTTTTAATCTAAAGGGATTTCCTCTGCGTCCCCCTCATAGTTTTGTATATCAACTTCCACCAACAAGAGTTGTTGGGAGGGCTGTTGTAATAGGTAGAACGAGAGGGAGGGTATATATAACTATACTATAAAGCACCGCAGCTTTTTGAAGCAGTCGTTAAAGACATGGCTTGTTTGCAAACACAGAACCGCTTCCATTGTTGTCCGCAGTTCTAGCGCTATAGGTAGTAGTAGCAGCAGCAGCAGCACTAGTAGAAAATCCAACCCTGGGGATTTCGGGTGTTCACAAAAAAAGTTTTTTTCGGGAGGGTATCGTTGGGAAATGAGTATGAAAAGGAGGGGGTGCCGTGTAATCAGGTCCCAACAAAAGCTGTTTCTAAACACTGCCGTGTGTAGATGCCTACTAAACGGTCCCACGTGTGCTTGCTGCCAGTGAGTTTCCATATCGACCTCGATTGGTTTGTCGAATCGCATTTCCCTTTCTACTCTTGTAGGCGGCCTAACCTTTCTTTACCCCGCTATTATTATTATTTTTATTATTCCTTCACCCCACAATCGGCGGGAATTTGCCTACGCGCATAAAAACCTTAGGTTTAAATACGGAGGATTTTATCGAGGTAATCTCTACATTGTGAGAATTCTGTTAATATTTTTATTGTGGGATCAAAAGCTGTGTATTGGGACTGCAAAGAAGAGTATATATACATGTTCGGCTGTCCTCAATAGGCCGGAAGTTTAGTAATTTAGAATCATGAACTGCGCGGGAAGTCAGTCTCGTGAGGGGCATTTTTTATTTGACATTTATTGCCACCTATTTTTATTTGATGAGATTGTTATGCTTTTATATATATATATAAAACGGTGTTTTAAACAGATTAAGCTCACTGAAGATATTACCACAATAGACGAAACGTTTAGAATAGGGGTCTTCAACCCGTGGCCCGCGAGCCACTGGTGACAACATTTTAGTGACCCGCTAAGACACCTATTAGTGAAAAATGAAATCGGCATTCTACTATTTGAAACTATGACAGTAATTCTCATTCATTTTGGGCATTCTTTCTAATCGTGTAAACAGTTGGTATATCCACAGAAAAATCAAATCTTGAATGACTTATTAAAATTTTTTGGATTTGATTAGAAAATTTTTTCTCAATAGTGGTCGAGGGATAAAACCTTGGAATATAAATTTGTTTTTTCAAGATGATAGTTGGTTTTTTTTAACATCAGACTGATAGTCCTGGGCATTATTGTACAAAACTCCGAGTGTGAGCGAGCTCTAAATTTCTCAAATTAATTACTGATTACTTAATAATTGTTTATCCCGTTAAAAGTGGCTCACGTAACTTTACGAAAATATTGAAGTGGCTCTCGGATGCAAAACGTTGAAGATCCCTAGCTTTAGAAATCGTAATACCTTTGGATCATAGCTATTTAGCATGAGTTCTTTTCATCTTGACGCTTGTCCAGAAAGCCTAACACTCTTGTATTTGATGTGGAACTATACTAAGGACGGTAGGTATTACACTATAAAATTTTTCTAATAGTTCTTTTGTAAAATTTGAAAAATTCAACCAGTCAGATTATCGGTTGCATTTGCTCGAATGTAAATTATGAGCTTTATTGGTTGGATTTTTCAAGTTTTATAAAAGGGATTTTATTAAACTTTTACAGTGTAATTCGGCCTTAGACTAACTCAAAACTGTTTATATTGGGGTATTCGCGTTTGGAGAAAAATGCATTTTCAATCCAAGTAAACTCCCGATTTGGAATTGAAAAGTAGAGTAGCTCCAGCCAGGGACGTCTTAAAAGCATCATGGGTCCCCGGGCCAAGCGGGTTTTTTCGAGGCCCTACTGGTAAATTTTAGAAAATTTCAACCAGATCTAACTTTTGTGAGGCCCCTTTTCTCTCAAGGGCCCCGGACCGTGCCCGGGTGGGTCCACGCGTTAAGACGGCACTGGCTCCAGCAAAAATTCATCCATTCCACCTTTTAAAAAAGTACCTGAACTATACCGACAAAATAAGAGTGATGATGTTGCTCGTCAAGATAGGAAATTCTTGTTGTTTAATCCATGGTCGCAATTCACTTATTTAGTTAGCAAAATTGAAAAACGCTTAGTGCGTTGAAGTGAGTGACGACATGAGGAGAAAAAAAAGAGCGATGAACCAGTTGTGCTTGGCCTGCGGACCTAAATCCACTTGGCATCTTTTGGGGGCCACCCTTTAAACATTAATGTACGCAGAGCCGTCTCGGCGAGTCTGAGGCCGAAATCCAAACATTTCTTGGGCGAAAATTTAACATATATCTTATGGGATATTTTTTATGATATATTTTCATCATTTAAAACGCATTCACAATTACGGAAATAATAAGAACAGAAATACCCGAACAAAAATATGCCCACACTAAACAAAAATTAACGAAAGAAATTATTATTAATGATAGTCTTCAGTAATATGGAGGCCCGTTCTCGTTGGCCCTCACTTTACGACGCCACTGAGTTGTACATACCCGGGATTCATCCAGATGCGTACGCAGGAAGAGGTGGCATAAAGGGTTCGTGCTTCCCCCCCCCCCTCCCCTCCCCACAAGGCAATCAAAAATGAAAGAAATAAATATTTTTATAGAAGAAAACTAAAATATATCGAAATAAAATTATATATATATACAGTCAAACCTCGTTAATGAGTCACTATTGGGAGAGCAAAAATATGACTTAGTAAGCGGAGTGACTCGTTAAACGGAGTAAACCATAGCTGTGCCAATTCCTGTCTGAGGACAATTGGGACTTCCGAAAAGTGACCCGTTAAGCGGAGTGACGTGTTAACCGGGTGACGCACTAACGAGGTTTGACTGTATATATATATGTTGTTTCGATCATTTTCTGTTAATTTAAATGCTTTCTGAAAAAAAATTTGGTTATTCAAAAATTTCTCTGGAAGAGATTCTTTGTTAGGGAGCATTCAAGTATTACGCCAACATCGATGGGGGAAGGGGTTTATGGGGGGGGGGATGTTTCAATGATGCTTACATCATCAACCACCCTATATGAACTACCAAGAAATATGAGATATTCTTGATGGCATAGTACTAGGTGTACCAAAAACGAGGAAAACCTTTCCCTAGTTTGCTGGCACCTGAACTAACATTCTTTCTATTGATAAGTCCTCTATAAGAACCATTTTAGTGATCTCTCTAAATGTCCCGCTGATCCTTCTAGTGATCTTGAAATGTGTAGCTGGCCACTTAAGTGCTCTAGAACTGTGACGCGCGTCACTTATACCCTGGGAATGTCCCGCGGATAACTTCGGTAATGTAGAACTGCACTGCGGGCCGCTTAAGTGCTCCAAAACTGTGCCCCATGCCACATAAGGAACCTCTAAAGGTGACACAGACACATTAAGTGTTCTGGAACTGTGCCGTGGGTCGCTCAAGTGATCTGTGAATGTGCCACGGTCCTACTTGAGTGATCTGTGAATGTGCGACGGACCAACTTGAGTGATCTGAAAATGTGCCACGGGCCACTTAAGCGACCTGTAAATGTGCCGCTTATTTCATTTTTACAAAATTAGGTTTTGAGGTGGCGTTCCACATCAGATAACATAGGATTAGCATATATGACTTTGAGGGTGGGTCGCAATGAATTTTTTAAAAATACGTTTTGAGTTCTTAGCCTTCAAATAGCGTTGGAATTAACAGAAATTGGTTATAATAACATATAAAGGTATTTTATTCCGAAATTTTGCATTTGAGTTGTTGCATTTCTACAGCTAGTTTTGACGCCTAGAATTAACTCATTCACTTCCTAGTTTCCTTATTTTTTTATGTTAACCAGGGGTCTTCAACTACTAGAACGCGGGGCCAAATATAGCCCTGAGAGCTTTTTGCTCTGGCCCGCCGAGCATTTTTAGATAGAAAAACGATAGCTCTGGACACTGGGAAATCTGTACTGCAATACTTAGAACTGTGAGATACTTTCCAGATTCAATAGTAATGCTGTGCCTTTGATACATTAAAAGGGCCGTCGCAACGAATTCGGGGGACTCCGAGCCAAAACAGTTTTTGAGGCCTGTGATTTCATATAGGCTATATATTTCGAGAAACCAAAAGTTATACATAATTACAGAATTTACAGAAATGCTAAAAAACACCTTAATGAAAGAAATAATTTTAGAATTATTAAAAAAATAATGATTTCATAATTGATGAAAATTTTTAATTAATTAAAAAATAGTTACAGAATTACTGATATACTTGCAGAGTTACTAATAGAAATAATTTCAGTATTTTCAAGATAAATTTCAGAATTGTTAAAAGTAATAATTCATGAAAAAAATTAAGATTTTTTGGAAAAGAAGAAAAAGATAATTTCATAATTAATGAAATTTTCTTTCAGAATTATCGGAACGAATTTCAGATTTAATGAAAAAAATATTAAAATTCATTAAGAAAAATTTATTAATTAATGAAAGGAAGTTATTTGAAAATAAATATTAATTCAAATTTAATGAAATAAATTCAGAGTAAATAAAAGTTTTCAGTTTTAAAATTTGGGAAACCCTGTTTAATGTACTCCGAGAATACCGCAGTATGACTTGGTGGCCCGCGGGTTTCATGGAAAGTTTAATTTGACCCGCAATGTCTGAAAGGTTGAAGACCCCTGTGTTAAACTGTTACAGTATTTGTATGACTGAATAAGTGGATTGCAGACCCTGATTAAATGACAAAAAATTCTCGTCTTGACGTGTACTATCACTCCTATTGTTTTTGACAGCAGGATTCAGGGCAACAATGCATGTTTCAACTCGAGTTTAGTTTCTTTTAACGTAGGTGCACATAACCATGTCATTAAATTGTATACAAATGACACGAGAATGTTTAGCATGACTGGTGTGTTCTTTAAGATCTCGTTATCCCCTTCATTATTAGCTGCTAATATTTCAACTTGCTACTAAAAGGATTAAAATAAGAGGAAAAATTAAATTTGGTTTATTTCGATGTGTACATATGATATTCTCCAACATACAGTCAAACTTACTGACTGTATGAATAATTTTTATATTTTTGTCTTTTTAAAACTTAATTTAATTTAATTTTTATGGTAAAGTACGTGTGCAAATACGTATCACGTACGGGCGAAACAAACTGATTAATGAGAAGATAGATGATTTTTTCCATTTTTATCAAACTCACCAACTCTCCATTATTATGCGCGATCGCTGGTAAAAGTGATAAATGCCGTGAAATTTATCAAACATACCAAGACGATTAGGGATTATGCATAATTATCGATTTATCACATTTACCGTAGCATATCTATACCTACTGTAATGCATCCCAACCGCTGGGCAGTAACCCGGACTGTGATGTCAAACTCTGTGTTTAACTCTGTAAAACCGGATATACAGTCAAAATTGGTTATAACGACATCTCGGTTATAACGTCTATAATTGGCAGTCTGTGCTGATCCCCGTAGGAATGTGATGAACTTCGAACTGTGAATGAAGTTTGCTTATGCTTATAACATCGATGAAAATGCCGTGAAATTGGATATAACGACACATTTTTCATCTTTTATGGCGTTTTTGATATCTAACGATGGAGAAAAGGATTTTTAAGAAGTTTGGGGCTCCGACGTGACTAATACGTGGCTCCGACTAATTGATGTGACTAGTATACAGGACACTGTATTTTCCCGTAATTTCGCCCTTTCCGACTCTGTGCATTACAAAAATGTCCCGTTTTCCCCGGTTTTTGGACAAAATTTACTTTGGTTCTTGTTAAGATTAATAATTAGAGATGAAGGTATTTTTTTTATAATTTATCAATTGCGTAAAAAAAGAACATGACTGTAAATATTCATCTCACTTATTTGCTATGTTAATCTTTTCCCCCGTGAAACACATTTTAAATCACTGCACACATTTTCTAGCGCTGTATTTCTCGCCAAAGGTAATTTATTAGTCATATTTGGTGATTTATCTGGCAGTTGGTAATATTTTTTGCGAGAATTTGTGATATCTCGTATTTACCGTTTTTTTCAATCAAATATGGTCACCCTGATCATAATGAAAAAACAGCTTCTTGCATAGCATTAAAATTGCATCTGATTACATTTTTCGTCAAAGAAGAGAAGGTCTCGAAAACGGCAACCTCAGTTGTAACGACACCTCTGTTATAACGACAAAAATTCATAGAATCTTCGATGTCGTTTTCCCCTAGTTCGACTGGATATCTAAATCGGCATTCACTATGTAAATAGGGTACCTTTTCCCCCAGAAAACAAGAAGGGGAATGTCCTTTATTGGTGATATCTTTCGCCCATAGCTCGATATTGCCTGGTCTCAATCTGCACAGATGGTGGGACAGGAACTCACCCATAGCCCAGTATGCGGTCCCATCTTCGAGTGGTCTGGGGGGAAAATAATATCCAACGCGCTATATATTTCGGCACTTATCTGTTGAGTACGTATTGACGACCGACGGGCAGACACAAGAGAAACGACACAGACATATAATACATGATACTGAGTACACTATAGTTAGTTGTGCGTACGTGGACTCACTGAAGAGTCACTTCAGTCCTATTCTTGCTTGTGAGTGAAATATTAGCTTTTGAAGTAATAGTGGAAGAAAAATAGAGTGTTTTTCATCACAGTATCGCTACAAAAACCGATCCAAAAAAATACCACGAGTCGAAAGAGCTGAGAATTAACACCATATACTTAAAGTTACCAAGGGAAGCTAGAGAAGAAAAGCTAATATAAAAATATTCATTTCTTTCTCGATGGTCCTGCTCTCTTTTATACAGTAGGCTATTGTATTGTATGTAGTAAGAAATACACCATGAAGACGGGGTTCCCTGAATATGAAAGCTTTGCTTGCACGTAAGTTAATATTGCATATCTATTGAAAAAAGATAGATTTTTACATTCTTCAGTACAAGAATTTTAGACTTTCAAACGAAAGCAAGCAACTGTGCCATGAGAAAAGAAATTAAATACACCTAATGTACAGTAATGTCCTGTAAGTCCTAATGTGGCCTTTATCTTATCAACCGTTAGTCATAGAGGTATGGTTCCAATTTGAAAAATGCTCAAAATGTGTTCGAAAATCACCCTGTAGGTACCAGATTTGAGAGTGAAAATATAGTATGTCACAAAATAAAGAATCTAAATTTTTATATGGACACCCTTTCCTAAAAAACCAAATTAAAACGTTGTTGCCCTGTCTCTCTTGAGGCCAATAATAGAAATTCCACGTTTCTAAGTGCAATATTTGCTAAAAAATTTTAACTCAAAAATCAGAGAAAAAGTTGGGAAAAAACAGCATAAACAAATGGATAACGCTTTCCCTTATTTATGCTAGTCTTTCCCAGGACGAGGGTCAGTTGCACTGCTCGCAAAACTGTCAATCAAATCCGAGGGTCAATTGCACTGGACTCCCCTTTTATCATCAGATGGGTTAGTTGCACGGGAGGGGGATAGATAAGATTCACCGAACCTTATATTATCTCATTATATGTTATCTATAGTGGATCAAAGCTGATTAAAGAGAGTGTACAAAAATTACAAATTTTATAAATAGTACCTATGGAACTCAAGATGCTGGAAGTGAAGATGCGTTAAACGCAATAATTGCGTAATGCAAAGGTGCATTTTTTTGGATGCAGGCCCGTCATTTGCGGGCACTTCCCCCCCCCCCCGGGCTTTCAAAAATACACTAGAAAGGGTATATATATATATATACAAACATACATATATGCATGCATCGAGTACATGTTCTTTGCTCCCCCCGGAAAAAGTTGAAATGACTACCTTGTTTGGATGAACATTCGACCGTAATTTTGAAGCTGGATTTACACCACAATCACGAGTATGGGAAGAATTTGAATAGGCAAATCATTTCTAACAGTTGTGAAACGGAAAGCTGTTAGTGATTTCAGCCAGCAACCCTAGAAGTTGATAAGGGGTCATTCAAGTATTACGTCAGCATCAATGGGGGAAGGGGGGGGGGGTTGGATGATTCTTACGTCATCAACCACCCTTTATGAAAATATGAAATATTCTTAATGGCATCGTACTCGATGCGCCAAAAACGAGAAAAATCTTCCGCTAGTTTGTGGGCACCTGAACTAACATTCTCCCTAATGATAAATCCCTTACAGAGCCATTTCAGCGATCTCTAAATGTTTCACGGATCCTTCAAGTACTCAGAAAATGTGTCCAGGCTGCTTAAGTGCTATGGAAATGTTTCCGGGCCGCTTAAGTGTTCTGGAACTGTGCAACGCATCACTCAAGTGATCCGTAATTCTGTGGTGTTTGGTCAGAATATGATATCTCTAAAAAATGGCTTTTTGATCTAAAAGTAAGTCTTGCTAATTATAACTAATTAGAAGTTTGATAAATGCACAAATACGTGTGTGCGGCTAAACAACATGCTGAAGTATGATATTTTCATTTGTATTTGTGTGTATGCTTTATTTTTGATTTTTAAATGACAATGAAAATGCTTATATCTCAAAAATGTGATTTTGGACTTATCAGATTCTGACCAAACACCACAGAATTATGCCACGGATCACTTAAGTAATATGGGAATGTTCCACGGGTAACTTGAGTGATGTAGAACTACACTGGGGGCCGCTTAAGTGCTCTAAAATTGTGCCACGTAAGGGATCTCTAAATGTGCCACGGATCGTTTCAATGTTCTGGAACTGTCGCGGGTTACTTAAGTGATCTGAAAATGTGCCACGGGCCACTTGAATGCTCTGGAATTGTGCCACGGGCCACTTAAATGCTCTGGAATTGTGCCGCAGGTCATTTAAGCGATCTTTAAATGCGCCGCTTAATTCATTTTTACAAAATTGGGTTTGAGGGGGGACCACATGAGCTAACCTTCAGGGCCACATTTGGTCCACGGGTCAAGGGCTTACCATATATGGCTTAAAGGGTGGGTCGCAATGAATTTCTTAAAGAGAAATTTTGAGTTCTTACCGTTCAAATAGCATTGAAATTAACAGAAATCGATTATAAATTACAAATTCTCTTTCGAAAATTTTTTTAATTTTTTTTAAATGTTTTTTACATCAGGGGGGGGGTAGGCACACGAGTCCCCTATGCCCCCTTCCCGTGTACGTTTCTGATCCCACCAATATGCGTTAGGAGGCAGGCGGCAGTGCTGACGAAATTTTGCTGGCGAGGAGGAGGGGGTCAAAATGGCTAAAAATTTGCGGACGTAATACTTGAACAGCCCCTAAGGGAAGAAATTAGTGAAAAGTTCTCAGGTTATACAGAAAAAATAAACGTAAAAGACATTTCATGCCACCTTTAACGCATGTGCGCCTCATCCCAATATCTATGCATTCATAGAAGTTATCAAATAATTCCAAGTTGATGTCTATGCATTGAAAAACAGTGTTCATATCGTGAAGAAGATGACAAACAAGAAATTTCAAAAGTGGATGGAAAACATAGAAAAAATGAATCGGAAATATCAGAACAGAGATATCAGTACAAACGGAAATATCAGAATATTGAAAACTCCCGAGACTTCAATATTTGAAAGCTATTTCATATTATGGATGCAATAACAGCCCAAAAAAACTTAGGTTAAATGATAAGCAAATTGAATATCAAATGAACGAAGGAATTTTATCCCGACATAAGACAATATAATTTAAACCCGCAAATTTTTTTTAGACATGCTAGTGACTATATGCTACTACCAGTCCTATGTCCTATGCCTGGATAAAGTGTGAAGGAAAAATAAAATGAGGATAGGGAAAAATTTTATCAATCAACAATTGGTAACAGCAAGAAAGGGAGGCGGGGGGGGGGACATCCAGTTCTGATGCCAACAAAAAAAATCCACATTTCTAAGTGCAATATTCACTGAGATATTCAAATTCAAAAATCGGAGGAAATTTGAGAAAAACAGCGTTGAATGCGGGTAAAACGGTTTTTTCGCATTTAGCTGTTTTTCCCCCAACTTTTTCCTCCGTTTTTTGAATTCGAATATCTCAGTGAATATTGCACTTAGAAATGTAGAAATTATTTTTGTTGTCATCAGGAGAGACAGGGCAAAAACTTTCTAATCGGGTTTTTGAGGACAGGGTGTTCGTATAAAAAGTTAAAATTTATATTTTAATAAGTATGGAACACAACACCCCTTGAAAAATGAATGGCATATCTGAGTACAACACGTTATTTGTAAATTTTTCTTATTGGAGGTATATCTCTAGGATCACAACGGTTTGCCAGTAAAAAAGTACATTTTCATGCTACAGTTGCCGTTCGAACGCTATTTAGGGTTTTTCACAATGGAGATCACATTCCAATACAAAAAACTTGGTGTTGCCATTTGATATTTTCGAAATTTTCTCACTGTAACCGTAACTGTTAGAGTGACACTGTTGTTTTCCATATCATTCTTGAGCGCATACATCAAAATACCTTATGCCAAAATTTCATTCAGTTTCTGTGAATGGTATGATAGTTAGGGGCCCATATGTCGGGATAGTTTTTTTATAATCACCCTGTATATATATATATATATATATAATATTTAATGAATTTATATGCAAAATTGCACCCCGACTTACGCACCTATCGTCAGTCTCACCTATCACGTAACTTCGGGGTATTATTGTATTTGTTTACATCTTGTGAATAGTGAGAGAAATTTTCACATGGCATCCATTAATATTATACAGTTACTAATATCACGTTTGCTATAAATAGTTAGACTTTGAAAATATTCGATTAAAATTCGTATTAAAAACTTTTGATTAACCAGTTTAAAACTTTAATCGATTCCCAGCCTTAAAAAATATCACCGATGAGAATACACGTGTAAATGTTTTATATAAGGCTTAGAATTGTATGGCAGGTATGGCACCCCGACAGTCAACGTGGATCGACCAAGAGGAGAGAGAGGCACCTACCTATTCATAATACACTCGACAAATAGGAGAGCACCACTCGCTCCCTTACCTCGACTGTATTATAGCACGAGAATTATTCGTCCATTAATTCATCTCTCGTGCACATCCAGAGTTATTAACTCTCTGTCTATTATATATGCATGCGTGCGAGTAACTCCAGTTTGTCAAATAATCGACTGACCGAGAGAAAGGGGAACAAGGATGGGTAAAGAGTGAGTGAGTGTTATGTGTCAAGTTTGATCGGGCCTTGCGGAGGATGCCGTGGACAAGAGAGAAGCCAATTCAGCAGCAGATTATTATGAAGGGAGAGATGATGGTGCCTTTTTCTGCTCATCCAGCCACAGAGAGAGAGAGTGAGGATCGGAATTTAATTACTCATAAAAAGCTATTTCCGGATGACGAGATAAAGAATCAGATTTTCTAAAGGGAGGGATGAGCCTTCCTTGGTGTTTGGTTGGTTGTATGGATGAGACTGACATCAGGGAGGGCTGATTCAATTTTAAAATCGAAAATTTGAATACGGACTCTCGTTTTTGTTCATTCTATCGTCTTGTTCAGCTAATGGGAATATTCTTCGTGCTTTTATATATCAACTCTTCCTCTCGGTTCTTTTTTATTTATATGATGCCTAATACAGTGAAACCCCTGTTAACGGTCACCCTATTTTATGGCCGAATAATTATTTCCCGTTGATGAAAAACACTATTTCGATACATGCATTTCGAATTCCTGCTTGACGATCACCCTCAGATTATGATGTCTTGATTCAAGTTTTTCTGTTTCATCCTGTCATCGAAATATAGTGCCGTTTCATCCTCAGGTGATGAATATCATCAGTTTTGTGTGTTTTTATCCATCTATTCATACCATCCCCTGTATTAGCATTCTAACCATGGAGTGCGGAGTAGCCTTGAATGTTCGAGTTATCGAGTCGAGATCACCGGGGTAGGCTACTCTTATTACAAAAGGAGCACCTATATACAGGGTGTCCTGTAAGTCCTAACTCGGTCTTTATTTCATCAACCGTTCGTCGTAGAGGTATAGTTCCAATTTAAAAAATGCTTAAAATGTGTTCAGAAATCACTTTGTCGGATTTGACGGTAAAAATACAGTGTGTCACAAAATAAAAGAGATCTAAATTTTTATGTGGTTCTCCTGTCGTCTAACTTCCAACTAGAAAGTTGTTGTCCTGTCTCTTTTGAGCCCAACGACAAAAAAATTCCAAGTGCAATATTTGATTTTTTTGTTGTGCTCAGAATAAGCCTAGGATAACGACCTTTTGGTTGGAAGTTAGGGGGCGGGCACCGCACAAAAATTTAGATTTTTATTTCTGTGACACACTTTATTTTCACTTTCAAAACTGGTACAGGGTGATTTCGGCACACATTTTGATCATTTTGAAATTGGAACCATACCTCGTGAGATAAAGGCCGAGTTAGAACTTACAGGACACCCTGTATAAATAAATTATTACCAGCATTAGTGAATTCTCGAATGTCCCATCCGAGTAGCGATCAAGGCCTCGCGAGTATAAAATAAGTTTCATTGGTACTTTGAAATATCTATACTACGGTGCTCGCGAGTTGTCGTCAGTAGGCTTACCAAATTTTGTACTACACTGCTGCAGAAATCAAGAAATATCTAAACATAAAGTTCTCAATTTTTTTATCTTGATGGAGCGGTAGACACATAGAACAGAAGGAAAAAGAGAGATGAAGCAAAGGGATTAAAAAACGCAATTTTTCTATCAGGCTAAGGATGAAACAGCAATATTTTGATTAGAGGAGGAATCGGGAAGTGATGAAACGCTCAACTAGGCCTACGCTGCTGGAATATGCTGCCCGCCTCTCTAAGAGAAATTAATATAGCCTAAACATGTTTAAGATCTATCTCATAATTTATAATATTTATCACTTATAAACCTATATAAACCTATCACCTATTTAACACTTATAAATAAATGTTTCCATTTCGTTGAACAATTTTCTCTCATGATTTATATTGTAAATTTTTTTCTGATATTCTGTTTGTAATAGCCTGATTTTGTATGCACAGTCCTTCTTTGCACTTCAATTTTTTTCCCATGAAAATAGTATAAATTTGTGGCATTTTTTCGACAGTAACTTTATTTACCGATTGCTGTTTGCCAACTCATCGAGATCGGAGATCATCTATTTGTTCTTTTCTCCGTGGTTCGACTGCACGCGTGTATCTATGTATTCTTATTTTTTAACACCATCTTATATGTTCAGCCTTTAAAATAATTCATGTCATTTTTTAAGTGCGGAAATAAAATTGAAATTGACAGTATTTTCATCATTCATTCATTCCACTGGATTAGAACCTCTGTATGGACATAAATATTCCTTTCCCGTAATTCCTTCTATGAAGTGAATATCCCGTGGCTTATGCAGCTTCTAAAGTTAATTTATCTTTAACTCTTGCATAGTAACTCATTCAAAGCTACGACCTCTTCAATCACATTGTTTCTAACTTCGAGCGATTTTAATGAATTTTCTTATAAAAATGAATGAACGAGAGAGAGTAAAACTTCCGAGGAAATAACTGAAACGTGAGTAATTAAGTATTATTAAAATGCTAGTGTTTAAGGTAAGGAGTACACGATAAAACTGATATTGTTATGTTATTATGGATATTATACTTAAAATCTGATATTTAATTCATTCTCGGCTGATATATATTTCTGCTCGGATAATATAATAGTAGGGGCAGAAAGGGGCTTCTGCCCCACCGCAGCCGCCGCAGCCGCAGCCATTCCCCATTCCGCAGCCACCGCATCCTTCTATTCCGCAGCCATCCCCCACTTTTCCGCAGCCAGCACCTGAGTCATTTTCTTCTGTGATAAGAGATCTTAAGGGGTCTTTCTTAAATCAAACTTTAGTGTCTGACATCAAGTCAACGCAGCTGTAATGACGTCAAAGATTTTTCAACGCTGTCCCCATTCCGCAGCCACCGCATCCTTCTATTCCGCAGCCATCCCCCACTTTTCCGCAGCCAGCACCTGAGTCATTTTCTTCTGTGATAAGAGATCTTAAGGGGTCTTTCTTAAATCAAACTTTAGTGTCTGACATCAAGTCAACGCAGCTGTAATGACGTCAAAGATTTTTCAACGCTGTCCCCATTCCGCAGCCACCGCAACCTTCCATTCCGCAGCCATCCCCCCCTTTTCCGCAGCCAGCACCTGAGTCATTTTCTTCTGTGATCTTGAGGGGTCTTTCTTAAATCAAACTTTAGTGTCTGATCACTCCCATGACGTCAAAGATTTTTCAACGCTGCCCCCATTCCGCAGCCACCGCAACCTTCTATTCCGCAGCCATACCCCACTTTTCCGCAGCCAGCACCCGAGTCATTTTGTTTAGTGTGATAAGAGAATCACTTCTTTCTTGATTCAGAGGGATCTTTCCTAAATTAAACTTTAGTGTCTGATGTCAGGGGTTGCGTTAGCAAGCTAGATATTTAAATTTCTACCAGGGATCTTTCTCCGTTTTTTAACTTAATTTTTTTTCTGTCGTTATTCTAAGAGGGCTCAATTATTTTGAAATAAAAATTTCCCAAAATTATCGTTTTTATTTTTAGCCACTGTAAGTCGTGTGGGGTCGTTCTTGAATTAAACTTTTTCATATCACCCTAAAAAGTTTTCCCCAAGTCTCAACGATGATGTCACAACACTCCGTGATAGGATTTAGAAGGATCTTTCTTAAATTAACGTTTTTTAACTAACTTTTTTTCAAAGAGGTTTGATGAGGGCTTAAATTATTTTAAAATAAAAAATTATCGGGGTTTTTTTTTTAGCCACTACGATGCAAGTCGTTCCTAAATTAAATTTTTTATGTCACATTTTCTAAGGTTCCAAGTTGTTATTCTAAAAGGGGTCGTCATATATTAAATTATCTTTTGGAATTTCTTATTTCTATCTCAAGTGATGAGATTTTTTTTTTTCAAAGAGGGTGTCATTCCTAAATTATCGTTTGGAATTTTTTTTTTATCCCCATGTTCAAATCTGACTTTCAACCAAATAATGCGATTTTTCACAAGAGGGGACTCGTTCATAAATCAGCTAGTAAAAATGCATGTAAAAAGACTTTAAATCTTACGCAATAAAATATTTGAATAGTAATATATATATATAATCACCACTTTATATTTTTGTATACGTCCTTCCAAATTAACGTTTTCACTAATACCATGATGTCACAACACTCCGTGATGGGGTATTTTTCAAAGAGGGGTTGTATCGTTTGGAAATTTTTTTTTTTTTTTTTGTGAAATTCGTCACAACTCTGACCTCACATCCGTCCCTAATGTTCTATACCTTTTTTCTTTTTTTTTTTAATTTCATGCCCATGACGTCGTCAGGTCATTATTCTGAAATATTTTTTTTTCACAGGGGTCGTTCTTGAATTATCGTTTACGCGTCGTTAAATTATCGTTTGGAAAACTTTTCATTCTGACATGTTTTTTTACCATCGTGTAACTTCTCTTGAAATACGAGTTCGTTTACTTATCTGAGAAAATTTCCCGAGCTGTAAAATAAAAGAGTTACTACAAATGAATTGCAAAGTCTTTTTTACAAATCAAGTTTTCAATTATTCAATATTTTAAATAATTTTCTTCAATCATACATTTCAAATTTTCATAATTAATCAAATAATTCTCCGTGGCGTTATGATTTTCCACTAGAATTTCAGCGATGTCATGAAAGTCAAGGCATGATCGTAATATTTGTAATAATGTTAAGTTATCAAGCAACTGCGTGCCCAGCTGATAGCCCATGGCGCATCCACGACAACTAGATATTTTTTCCCCTACGAAATCATAACTTTTTTTAAACTTCCGACTATAGCAACGGTAATGTAGAACTTGTGTTCATCACTTTAGCTTGATTTTTTCTTTTACGCTAACTCTTCTACTATTTTTTCCAATGACATCCTGTCTAATGTTCTGGGTACAGTAACATAAAGTTAATTTTTGTTGGAAAAACTATAAATTGCGAAAGAAGGAGGGAAAGCTCCAATACAATTCTTCCATCTACCGAGATATCACACTTAGTACGAGAAGAGGTCAAAGAGAAATCGAACTAGCGCAAAAACACTCTTGATCGCTATAGTTCATTCTTTCTTAACAGTCAACCAACAGGTAGACACTTTTTGCTTTCATAAAAAATAATATATATTTTTCACATGCATTTGTTAATCTTGAAGAAACCCCCGCGACGTTTTAGTGATCTCACAGTCAAATAGTGTGATAAGACAAAATATTTTATCCGAATGTATATGATTTCCTGAAGTAACAAAAAAAAATTAAAGGTCATCTTTCAACGAAGAGTCAAGAATCACTTACCATGGTGGATACTCATTCATCGTTTATTGAGAGCATGCAAAAGAGTTAGCTTACAGTGTTTAGTACTAGCTTCAATCTTTTACCTGCAAACTTACGCATTTGTCAACATCGGGAAAAAATAACAGCGAAGAAGAAGATGCTATAGAAACAATAAAATCAAAAATATAGTAATACCAAGAGGCTTTGAAATACTTTTAACATATATTTATTTTTATTGATTATTCTAGATAATTTCTTTGAATCGTATCATCTCCCACCCAACTCAGCATTATCATCACCGCGATTCATTACTGGATCTCCATTTGGATTTACCCACATGTTTCCTCATTCGTAAAACGTTCTGGGTGCAGCTGTGAATCTGATAATATCGGGGTGGTCGCCTTTGATGGCGAACTTGAGATGTCGATTAAAAGAAAGTCACTGGCTGATTCACGATTATTCGCCCAATCTCGAACCCGTTGTTGAGTCTAAAAATGAAACATTTGGGGGAAAAAACCCCTTTTATTTTAAAAATAGATAAATTTAAAGAATAATTTTGCTATTTTTTGAGTTTTCCTACAAAAAAAAATTTCAATTTTAGTGATGAGGATTATATAGACAACCGAAGAAAAAACTTTTATTTTGTTTTATTTTTTTATGTCCTCCTAGTATCACAAAACAGTTTGTGAAACTATGACGTTGAAATTGGATAAATCGTGTCGATCAAAAGACGTCTCGCACTTCGATAGTATGTTTAAAATGTTGATACTAATAGGAAAACAATATTTTGTAGCATCGATTTTATTTTTCTATTGAGCATAAAAAATAGTTTAAACAAAATAATTGAAGAATTGTGTCAGGAATATTATGTTTATTACAACTGACTACATTCGAGACACTTTTAAAAATAGAGCAGTCTGTACAAAACGTATGTTTTTAACTATAATTCAGAGATATTTTTTAGCTGTTACACATTATTTCATCGAAATTAGCTTATTTTTATACTTACGCTGAACATTTTACACTGAAAAACTAATGTATATAGTCATTTTTATACACTACGGGGCTATAGCAGTTGTCAATTCAATGAATTAGAAGTTCTAAGATATGCTAAATATTTTCGGAAATATGTTAATTTTTATGAAACAATACATGAAGTTTGAAAGAAAAGAAATTCAATATTTTATATTTAAACACTTGTAAAATACAACTGAGTATATAGCCAGTTCATTGCAGTTAGTATCACCTGAAAACCACGACTAAAAAATTTCATTAAAATATCGAACATACTTTTGAGAAGATGAGTTTTGCACGCAGTGAAGTAACGAAAAACACGAATCTTCATGAACACGTTTAAAAATTAATTGAGACCTATACTCTGGTTGAATTGACTCAGCTAGAATTTTTTTCATCACTTCATATGTATAAGAATAAAATAGTTGTGTATTTCTATGAAAAAAAAAAAGAAAAGAATCGCTAATTTCCATGATATTCGTCATTTGAAGATAGTCACAACCTTAAGTTCACATCGAGAAACGTTCATAACGTTATATAGATCGCTAATAAATGAGAGATGCACATCACACACTCCTTATTTTTACCTTTAAAATCGAAAACGATGTTAACTCTGTTGGATAATTTTAACCGCTTGATGGGCGTACATATTTAAAATGCAGGTTAAACACAACCCGATAAAATAGACACCACCGATAATTCTTTTCATACTCTTTTAAATTTTCAAGACAAGAGAGGACGGAACTTTTTATAATTAAAGACTAATACAATGTTGTTAGAAAGAAAGTCAAAATTAACAGGAGAACCATATAAAACAATTGTTTTATTTCACAGTAAGAATCGATAAAACGGAATAAATTGAAAACTATATCAATTTTCCTTTTTTTTCTTCGTTAATGAATTTCCCTCCTCAGGAGACCTTTTCATAGATGACTGGGCATTCCCTTCCAAGGTATCACATATCTCATGTTATGCTCTCATTCTATGCTCATTTCAAACTGAGCGAAGTCATTAAGTAAATCACACTCATGCTGCATATTGTAGAAAAGCCTAGAAAAATTCAGCTGAAATGTGAAGAAGAAAATCGCTGTCAAATTGAGGTGAGTATCCCGACACGCTCTCGCTGTTTAAACTCCCAATGACAAGTAACGCGGATAAAAAATGAATACGTACGGAAAATCGTGACGTGGAATACAACAATTTCAATTAGAGTGAAATTGATTCGAAGTATATTTTTGATAAGAAAGTTGCTGTCTTTTGAAAATGTCACTATCTTCATAAATCCGTAATTGTAATAGTTCAACCTCTCATAAGAAAGTCGCAAGCAGACGTGAAAAAAATTCTTCACCTCCATTCTTCAATTGGCATATATGAAGTAGTTGCATATCACACGACACCTGCGAGAACACTATGTATCGATCACATATTCAGAGACCCTCGCGAAGAATGGTAATGAAAATTTTCACAACGTTGAACCTCAGCGTGAAGAAAATTCCTCTTCCGTGCGTCATTCAGGTCACTGTATAGACTTTTTTCCCCTTCACATCTCTGCTTCTACACTCCAAAAACCAATATAGCACACATTTTTTTTAATTAATTTTTTTTTCTGTTTAAAACATTTTTGTTTTTTCAATTTTTTAATATTTTAAACTCTTCCCCAGATCTAGTTCTTACAAGTGTATTTAGATTTTCCATCTCTGTTTCTACACTCTATGAGTAAGTAAATTTCTTCCTGTTTGCTGTGGCATGCGTGTCAGATGTTGAGTGTTATAGGTTAAGATCGCGAGAATTTATTGTTAAGGAATAAAGTTTTTCTAACTTGGAAACAGATGAGACATATCATAACATTTATAAGGCATCATTTAGTGTTCACGATTTAAGTGATGGAGAATTCTCCCAGGTTTCATGGGTGTATGGAAACATACGCAACCTTGGGTGGTACTTGGGTTTTAACCCGTACGAGATGGTTGTAGCAGACTTGGTCCGAATAAATGAAAATTATCGTACGATTTTCGTGAAATTCGAAGAAAAATCGAAAATTTTGCAACGACAATTCGGTCTTCCATCCTATATACTATTGGATTCCCCGATGAATGTTTCGAAAAGTCTGGTTTCATGTTCATATCACCCAAAGCAGCAGGGCCATTGTGCTTTAGCTAAAGTTTTAGCGTTCCGGGAGTGGTTAAAATGTAAGAACTAGATCTGGGGAAGAGTTTAAAATATTAAAAAATTGAAAAAACAAAAATGTTTTAAACAGAAAAAAAAATTAATTAAAAAAAATGTGTGCTATATTGGTTTTTGGAGTGTAGAAGCAGAGATGTGAAGGGGAAAAAAGTCTATACAGTGACCTGAATGACGCACGGAAGAGGAATTTTCTTCACGCTGAGGTTCAACGTTGTGAAAATTTTCATTACCATTCTTCGCGAGGGTCTCTGAATATGTGATCGATACATAGTGTTCTCGCAGGTGTCGTGTGATATGCAACTACTTCATATATGCCAATTGAAGAATGGAGGTGAAGAATTTTTTTCACGTCTGCTTGCGACTTTCTTATGAGAGGTTGAACTATTACAATTACGGATTTATGAAGATAGTGACATTTTCAAAAGACAGCAACTTTCTTATCAAAAATATACTTCGAATCAATTTCACTCTAATTGAAATTGTTGTATTCCACGTCACGATTTTCCGTACGTATTCATTTTTTATCCGCGTTACTTGTCATTGGGAGTTTAAACAGCGAGAGCGTGTCGGGATACTCACCTCAATTTGACAGCGATTTTCTTCTTCACATTTCAGCTGAATTTTTCTAGGCTTTTCTACAATATGCAGCATGAGTGTGATTTACTTAATGACTTCGCTCAGTTTGAAATGAGCATAGAATGAGAGCATAACATGAGATATGTGATACCTTGGAAGGGAATGCCCAGTCATCTATGAAAAGGTCTCCTGAGGAGGGAAATTCATTAACGAAGAAAAAAAAGGAAAATTGATATAGTTTTCAATTTATTCCGTTTTATCGATTCTTACTGTGAAATAAAACAATTGTTTTATATGGTTCTCCTGTTAATTTTGACTTTCTTTCTAACAACATTGTATTAGTCTTTAATTATAAAAAGTTCCGTCCTCTCTTGTCTTGAAAATTTAAAAGAGTATGAAAAGAATTATCGGTGGTGTCTATTTTATCGGGTTGTGTTTAACCTGCATTTTAAATATGTACGCCCATCAAGCGGTTAAAATTATCCAACAGAGTTAACATCGTTTTCGATTTTAAAGGTAAAAATAAGGAGTGTGTGATGTGCATCTCTCATTTATTAGCGATCTATATAACGTTATGAACGTTTCTCGATGTGAACTTAAGGTTGTGACTATCTTCAAATGACGAATATCATGGAAATTAGCGATTCTTTTCTTTTTTTTTTTCATAGAAATACACAACTATTTTATTCTTATACATATGAAGTGATGAAAAAAATTCTAGCTGAGTCAATTCAACCAGAGTATAGGTCTCAATTAATTTTTAAACGTGTTCATGAAGATTCGTGTTTTTCGTTACTTCACTGCGTGCAAAACTCATCTTCTCAAAAGTATGTTCGATATTTTAATGAAATTTTTTAGTCGTGGTTTTCAGGTGATACTAACTGCAATGAACTGGCTATATACTCAGTTGTATTTTACAAGTGTTTAAATATAAAATATTGAATTTCTTTTCTTTCAAACTTCATGTATTGTTTCATAAAAATTAACATATTTCCGAAAATATTTAGCATATCTTAGAACTTCTAATTCATTGAATTGACAACTGCTATAGCCCCGTAGTGTATAAAAATGACTATATACATTAGTTTTTCAGTGTAAAATGTTCAGCGTAAGTATAAAAATAAGCTAATTTCGATGAAATAATGTGTAACAGCTAAAAAATATCTCTGAATTATAGTTAAAAACATACGTTTTGTACAGACTGCTCTATTTTTAAAAGTGTCTCGAATGTAGTCAGTTGTAATAAACATAATATTCCTGACACAATTCTTCAATTATTTTGTTTAAACTATTTTTTATGCTCAATAGAAAAATAAAATCGATGCTACAAAATATTGTTTTCCTATTAGTATCAACATTTTAAACATACTATCGAAGTGCGAGACGTCTTTTGATCGACACGATTTATCCAATTTCAACGTCATAGTTTCACAAACTGTTTTGTGATACTAGGAGGACATAAAAAAATAAAACAAAATAAAAGTTTTTTCTTCGGTTGTCTATATAATCCTCATCACTAAAATTGAAATTTTTTTTTGTAGGAAAACTCAAAAAATAGCAAAATTATTCTTTAAATTTATCTATTTTTAAAATAAAAGGGGTTTTTTCCCCCAAATGTTTCATTTTTAGACTCAACAACGGGTTCGAGATTGGGCGAATAATCGTGAATCAGCCAGTGACTTTCTTTTAATCGACATCTCAAGTTCGCCATCAAAGGCGACCACCCCGATATTATCAGATTCACAGCTGCACCCAGAACGTTTTACGAATGAGGAAACATGTGGGTAAATCCAAATGGAGATCCAGTAATGAATCGCGGTGATGATAATGCTGAGTTGGGTGGGAGATGATACGATTCAAAGAAATTATCTAGAATAATCAATAAAAATAAATATATGTTAAAAGTATTTCAAAGCCTCTTGGTATTACTATATTTTTGATTTTATTGTTTCTATAGCATCTTCTTCTTCGCTGTTATTTTTTCCCGATGTTGACAAATGCGTAAGTTTGCAGGTAAAAGATTGAAGCTAGTACTAAACACTGTAAGCTAACTCTTTTGCATGCTCTCAATAAACGATGAATGAGTATCCACCATGGTAAGTGATTCTTGACTCTTCGTTGAAAGATGACCTTTAATTTTTTTTTGTTACTTCAGGAAATCATATACATTCGGATAAAATATTTTGTCTTATCACACTATTTGACTGTGAGATCACTAAAACGTCGCGGGGGTTTCTTCAAGATTAACAAATGCATGTGAAAAATATATATTATTTTTTATGAAAGCAAAAAGTGTCTACCTGTTGGTTGACTGTTAAGAAAGAATGAACTATAGCGATCAAGAGTGTTTTTGCGCTAGTTCGATTTCTCTTTGACCTCTTCTCGTACTAAGTGTGATATCTCGGTAGATGGAAGAATTGTATTGGAGCTTTCCCTCCTTCTTTCGCAATTTATAGTTTTTCCAACAAAAATTAACTTTATGTTACTGTACCCAGAACATTAGACAGGATGTCATTGGAAAAAATAGTAGAAGAGTTAGCGTAAAAGAAAAAATCAAGCTAAAGTGATGAACACAAGTTCTACATTACCGTTGCTATAGTCGGAAGTTTAAAAAAAGTTATGATTTCGTAGGGGAAAAAATATCTAGTTGTCGTGGATGCGCCATGGGCTATCAGCTGGGCACGCAGTTGCTTGATAACTTAACATTATTACAAATATTACGATCATGCCTTGACTTTCATGACATCGCTGAAATTCTAGTGGAAAATCATAACGCCACGGAGAATTATTTGATTAATTATGAAAATTTGAAATGTATGATTGAAGAAAATTATTTAAAATATTGAATAATTGAAAACTTGATTTGTAAAAAAGACTTTGCAATTCATTTGTAGTAACTCTTTTATTTTACAGCTCGGGAAATTTTCTCAGATAAGTAAACGAACTCGTATTTCAAGAGAAGTTACACGATGGTAAAAAAACATGTCAGAATGAAAAGTTTTCCAAACGATAATTTAACGACGCGTAAACGATAATTCAAGAACGACCCCTGTGAAAAAAAAATATTTCAGAATAATGACCTGACGACGTCATGGGCATGAAATTAAAAAAAAAAAGAAAAAAGGTATAGAACATTAGGGACGGATGTGAGGTCAGAGTTGTGACGAATTTCACAAAAAAAAAAAAAAAAATTTCCAAACGATACAACCCCTCTTTGAAAAATACCCCATCACGGAGTGTTGTGACATCATGGTATTAGTGAAAACGTTAATTTGGAAGGACGTATACAAAAATATAAAGTGGTGATTATATATATATATTACTATTCAAATATTTTATTGCGTAAGATTTAAAGTCTTTTTACATGCATTTTTACTAGCTGATTTATGAACGAGTCCCCTCTTGTGAAAAATCGCATTATTTGGTTGAAAGTCAGATTTGAACATGGGGATAAAAAAAAAATTCCAAACGATAATTTAGGAATGACACCCTCTTTGAAAAAAAAAAATCTCATCACTTGAGATAGAAATAAGAAATTCCAAAAGATAATTTAATATATGACGACCCCTTTTAGAATAACAACTTGGAACCTTAGAAAATGTGACATAAAAAATTTAATTTAGGAACGACTTGCATCGTAGTGGCTAAAAAAAAAACCCCGATAATTTTTTATTTTAAAATAATTTAAGCCCTCATCAAACCTCTTTGAAAAAAAGTTAGTTAAAAAACGTTAATTTAAGAAAGATCCTTCTAAATCCTATCACGGAGTGTTGTGACATCATCGTTGAGACTTGGGGAAAACTTTTTAGGGTGATATGAAAAAGTTTAATTCAAGAACGACCCCACACGACTTACAGTGGCTAAAAATAAAAACGATAATTTTGGGAAATTTTTATTTCAAAATAATTGAGCCCTCTTAGAATAACGACAGAAAAAAAATTAAGTTAAAAAACGGAGAAAGATCCCTGGTAGAAATTTAAATATCTAGCTTGCTAACGCAACCCCTGACATCAGACACTAAAGTTTAATTTAGGAAAGATCCCTCTGAATCAAGAAAGAAGTGATTCTCTTATCACACTAAACAAAATGACTCGGGTGCTGGCTGCGGAAAAGTGGGGTATGGCTGCGGAATAGAAGGTTGCGGTGGCTGCGGAATGGGGGCAGCGTTGAAAAATCTTTGACGTCATGGGAGTGATCAGACACTAAAGTTTGATTTAAGAAAGACCCCTCAAGATCACAGAAGAAAATGACTCAGGTGCTGGCTGCGGAAAAGGGGGGGATGGCTGCGGAATGGAAGGTTGCGGTGGCTGCGGAATGGGGACAGCGTTGAAAAATCTTTGACGTCATTACAGCTGCGTTGACTTGATGTCAGACACTAAAGTTTGATTTAAGAAAGACCCCTTAAGATCTCTTATCACAGAAGAAAATGACTCAGGTGCTGGCTGCGGAAAAGTGGGGGATGGCTGCGGAATAGAAGGATGCGGTGGCTGCGGAATGGGGACAGCGTTGAAAAATCTTTGACGTCATTACAGCTGCGTTGACTTGATGTCAGACACTAAAGTTTGATTTAAGAAAGACCCCTTAAGATCTCTTATCACAGAAGAAAATGACTCAGGTGCTGGCTGCGGAAAAGTGGGGGATGGCTGCGGAATAGAAGGATGCGGTGGCTGCGGAATGGGGAATGGCTGCGGCTGCGGCGGCTGCGGTGGGGCAGAAGCCCCTTTCTGCCCCTACTTATAATAACTATACACGGTGTCCTGTAAGTGCTAGCGCAGCCTTCATCTCATTAACCGCCCGTCGTAGTGATGTGACTCCAGTTTAAAAAATGCTCAACAGGCTTTCAAAATTACCCAGTACCAGTTTTGAGAGTGAAAATACAGCGTGTAGTAAAATAAAAAGTCTAAACTTTTATACGCTCCCCCTGTGCTCTGACTTCCAATTAGAAAGTTGTTGCCCTGTTTCTCCTGATTTCAAAAAAAAAAAATCCATGTTTCTAAGTGTAATATTCATTGAGATATTTGAATTTGAAAAAAGGAGAAAATTTGGACAGCTTTAAATGCGGGCAAAACTGTTTTTCCGCATTCCGTAAGTCCATTTCACCTCCAAGAACACCTTGGCTATGGAAACATACTTTCAATAAAAAAAAATCAGAAACAGGGCAACAACTTTTCAGTTGGAAGTTAGAGGACACAGGTGGACTGTGTAAAAAATTAAATTTTGTGTCTCCATACATATACTGCCCGTAGTAAAATAAATGACGTATCTAAAATGGGTACGTTATTTGAATACTTTTTCTAATTGGAAGTATGTTTCTATAACCATCAGTTCACGGGTTATTTGATGTGAAACGGATTAAGTTTTCACCCTGTGTAGATATTATTTAATTGTGACCAAGATTTGGAATAGAACACCTGTCTTTAAAAATCACCTGTCTGTTAAAAATTGCAGTCAAATTTGCAGTTATCCCTGAAAAGGTACTGAATGAGTAAAAAATCATTTCAATATTGATGGGGGCGGGGGGGGGGCTGCTTTATAATTTTTTTTTTTTTTTTGCGATCCTCAAAAAGTCCGTATTCCATAAATTCAAAATAAGGGAGGGAGAGAGAGAGAGATGGTTTCTTCCCACGGTAATTTATTTTTCTCTTATCGTCCAACAGTAAATTAAATTCCGAATAGAAACGTGATATACCCGTAGGCCGCCAAAAATACAACACCGTAAATGACAAAAGATACCAAAGCCTCATTTATTGTACAAATAACATTAGAAAGAGGTTACATGATTGAGACTCCTGTCCAGTTGGGCACGAACACATCCGTATTGTGCCTGGCAACCATTGGCAATTGTTGCTACTCGTCATTATAGCTGGGGTCAGTGTTTTTGGGACATGCCTGTCTGTGTTTCTTCCATATGTTATCGAAGTTCATCGGTCGTAGCCGCAGGTCGTCAGTGGCAAGTCGTTGGATGATCATTGATTAGACGTGTTCCATGAGCGACAAATCTGGTGACCGGGAAGGCTATTGAAAAAGTGAAACCTCGTGGGCACGTAGGTATTGTTGTACGTTGCGCACCACGTGCAGTCACTCATATCGTCCTGTTCGAAACTTGCAGCTGGAAAGCCCTAAAAATAAAACAGGAAAAATATGATATAAAACTTCGGAGGTGATTGAGTGTACCAGCAAAGCCAACTAAGCGGCTGCAGTAGCAGAATCTAATTGTATCCCATACTATAACGATAGGTGAGAAGGACCGGTAAGATGATGCAGTCTGTCACCGTAGTGCTACTCGAATGCGACCATCGTGGTGCTGCAGGCAGAATTGAAATTGAATTCAAAGACAATGTTAGGACATTCGCGTGTCTATATGCTGCTTTCTACACATCATTGCAGCCACAGACGATTGTGATAGTCAAACATAGAATTTGAAGAGGAATTATGGTACAGTGGGAAACCTCGGCGTACGCGAGGAGAGAGGTGGTTTAGGGTTCTAACTTCCTCCTTGAGCCAAGATTAGGCCTACAGTGTTACTTTGTAGGAGAAAACGTAACCACCCCTCCTTAGAAAAAAAAAATGATGACCCCCCCCGAGAAAATCCTGCGTACGCCTATGGATACAGCGATACTTTGGGGACCAAGAAACAACATTGTTGTAGGATTTATTGTCATATCGAGAGGCGGTTCACCACGCACTACCAAATTAATGCGGTTTTTGACTTCTCTTCTAAATCGGCATTGTTAATAGCACTTATAAGTAGGCTATTCATTTGCTACAAAACTTTATATTTATTAGTTGATTAATATAATTCAGTTAGATGCTTCACCCTATAAAGTAGTCTACTGTACCAGATTTTTGTGTTTATAGGTCTACAGAAAGCAACACTACCGTCAACTTCATTAATTCTTTTGGTAATCAGGTGGTGGGCAATATACCGATGTTACTAGACGTCTCGGGAGAACAAAAACAGGCGACGAGGTCAAAAATAAACTGAAGGCGATTGTGAGCGATATACAATAAAATACCGCTGTAGCAGTTTTAAAAATTCTTTATAAAATATCGTTATCGAGGGACTTATCGTAATAAACGCGATGAATACAGCGATGCATATCGTTGTACGAGAGGATTTTAACATCAGACTAGGCCTATAGGTGATTATAAACAAGATTTGAAAAAATATCGTTTTAGAGGGATTTATTGTTATGTCGAGTATCGTTGTGGCAAGGTTTCACTACATATCTTCGAAAAAAAAAACAATTGAATAGTCATATATATAATTTTGTTAGAGAAAAAGAGAGACCTATTTATAGGCCTATATAGAGGAAGGAAAAGTATAAAGTATATTATTACAAAAATTTTAGTCGGTTGATGATAATAAAGATATTTACATTTATATTTCATTTATGCATCAGCTGTACATAATACATGATTTAAATTAAAATTCTTTAAATATATTGATTTTTATTTCCTGGAAAATAAAAAAATTAGTGGTTCATATTTATTTAGTGATTTTCCATCCGGATGAAAACCATCTTTTTTCATTCGAAGAATTTATTCAATAATTTTTATTATTATTTTTTACCGTAATACAAAAGAAATCTCATTGCATTCATCCTTAGATGAGAAACAAATCGAAATGCAATTTGTCTTTCATATATATTTACTTCGTGTTGGGAAAAACTATCGCGTTCCAACAAAAACCCTCTCAGTCGTTTATTTGAGGCTTTTAAGACACTTTTTGTTCTTTCCTATTTTGTTCTTTTGTGTGTCTGTGTGTATACGCGTCTCTAATTCAAATTTTTTGAAAAGACTAAGGAAACGAATTTACAAAACAGTGGGAAAAAGCGTCCGTCGTTCCTTTAAATACTGGGTTTTCGTGGAGCATTTCATGAATAAAATACCAGAAAAAAAGAAATACAACAGTTATCCATCTATCCATCCATTCCCCCCCCCCCCCACGTTCGATTTTCCTTTTATCCGGCGAGTTTCTATCATTATCTTTGGTAAGGCTTTGTCGGGAATTATTTTCACTATTGGAGCAGAAACACAATGTTATTCGTTGAAAGAAAAAGGCTAGCATAAAAGAGAAGAGCCTTTTTCAAAAGCATCTCTTTTTATTTTATATTATTATTTGGCTTCTCTCTCTACTTGTCTTACAATGGTTTACCGCGAAGGATTCGTTCAAAAAGGGATGATGATGCTGTGTATGTATGTGGCCTCTAACGTTTTATTTTATTTCTATCCGAAGTTAGGTTACCTTTGCAAGTCTATCTATCTCTTCTAAGAGAAGAATGTAGAGTGGGAGGGGAGAGTTTGTCAAACTCTCTCTCGCCCTCTCACACTCAACTCCAAAGTACCACCCACTTATAGGATTCCCTGCTCTTATTGGTTGAACGGCTGAATTGGTGGGCGGTACCTTTGAGAGGAAAGCAACTTCTCAAGAATTGACCACACCTACCTACCCAACCGTAATCAGAGCATGTGGTTCTAAAGATGCCTCTTTTATTGTGGTTTGTCATTCTGCCTCTCCCCCCCCCCCCGCACCATTCTTTTTTGATGAATAAGATATTTTTTTATTCTGTTTTATGTTTTGAGGATGAACTGGCTTCTTTTCTGCAATTTTTTTGCTGAGGAATCCCTTTTTTTTATTTTAGTCTCTTTTTTCATCGGTTTCTTTTCATTATTTTATTTTATTCATTCCGTAGAAAAATTTGCTTGCTCAATGGAAAATAACGTGAACGAAGTAAGATTTGTTTTCTGCCATCAGAAATTTCGTGATTCAACATTTATCGGATCGATATCTTTCTTCTCGTGGAATGCCTATGTTACTGCAAAGCCCGAAGTGGCTGGAGATCCCTGGCCAATAATCGATGTGCTGATGCAAGACGGACCGGTAGGCCCACACATCAATTTTTTTTCACCGCCAATGTGCGTAATACAGATAAATACAGTAGACTCCGGACTATCCGGCCTAATGTGGTGGAAGGGCAGACTGGATGACAGAAAAGTTGGATAGCCGGAGTTCCATAAATACAGTAGCCTACGCACTACCTACCCCCACCCATACCATCAAAAACATCTTTTATATACCAAAAGCCGCACTTATTTATATTTTCTGACTTCGAAGTACAGGCGAGTAGGCCTACTTACTTAATAAGTGTTACTACATGCTATGTAGCCTACTCTGAGAAATAATGAGTGTGACAAAAAGCCTCGGTCTCCCATACTTCTGAACTGTAGGCCTGTACTGTTTTAGAAATTCACCACAGGAAAAGGAAGTCTAAGAATAAAAATATTTCACATAGTTCGAGATAAACTTTATAATGTCTAACTTATAATTGCAGAAAGCATAAAATCATATACACTGTACAGCGCAGTGTTTCTAAACGGACCTCGTGGGTCCGTGAGATCATTTTCATTTACTATTTATTGACACAAATTCGGCTATTAATATCAATTGCACGAGCTGAATTTAGCCTAAAACGAATTAAAAAACTACTTTGAGGGTGCTTTACTCGATTTTTTAGGTGGTGCAAACAGCAGCTTCCAGTTTTGCTCAGAACGTAGCCATTAAATCACTATCGATCATACTCTGATAAATAATCAGTTAATTGGTATGATTTTTAAACGATAATTATAGTTTCCTACACATAAAAAAATAACATTTAATTTTTCTAATCAAGTCGTTTTTTGACAGAAAAATGTAACTTTTTTCTTGACAAAAATTCCAGGTGCAATCAAGTAGCACAAATATGTTTAGCAAACGATATCCAAACTGGCGGATGCATTTGATAACTTTTGTCGCACCACGTTAATTTTCTGCACACGAGGGACCTACAGTTCATTGCCGATTCCGAACAGTAGCCTTTTTTTTTTATACTCACCGAGAGGTTGGTGTGGGACTCTCTTCGGTAACAATCTTTTTCTGCGATCATGTTGCCGTTTTTATTGTACCCCAGTGGCAGGAAAGTTTCTGACAGGGACGAACCAGGTATCGAACTCGCACCTCCTTTGGTACTTTAGGCCAGTGGTTCTCAACCTTTGGACGCACGGTCCGGTTGATTTCTTTTTTGCTAGTGGAAGGCCCGGTCATACACACGACTAATGGGAAATAAATGGGTGAAAATGAAACGGTGAACCACTCACGGCCCGGTTTGGACTGATGTCAGAGCCAGGCCTTTGAAGAAAGAAAGAATGAGAGAGTGTAACAAAAAAGATGTGACCGAAGGACGTGCAACCGTGTGATGAGCGGGTAGGGGTGATACAGTTTGGATATTTGTGTAGAATTAAATTCTAAATTAGTGTATATAAAAGATTGAAAGCAGTAGGCTACCATTATTTTTGTGTTGCCGAAAAATCATGCTATAATTTCAAAACTAATATACCTACTGTTTTTCAACAAAGTAATTACTGATTCCAAGAGAAATTTTCAATAAATAAATAAATAAATTATTTCAATAAATAACAGATATTTATTTTATAAAACAAACGGGCTCCATAGAAAGACATACTAAAAAAATCTTTAAACAGCTCTGCTGTAAAATTTCCTTTTTTTGCACATAATGCCTTTTACTTCCGACATAAGAGATATAATTCTATACGATAATTACATACCTAAGAAGAGTAACAATTGCGGAGTACGCGTAGTACATATAACGAAACCTGAAAGGTGAATTTTGTGATCTTTCATATAAACCTGTGTGAAAAGAAAGCAATGGTTATATAAATTTGATAGTCATTTATTTTTGTTAAATCACTCACTCAAATTTTGATTAATCGGTTTGTATAACTAAACGAATACCGAGATCAAGATCTACATTGGTTAATTTGAAGATGAGTTTGGTCGTGGTTTGATGTGATCATTCATGGGTTGCCATGAAGGCATAATTCGGAAAAGTTACTTTTCAAGAAAACTAGATTTATAATTTTTCTTGTTGATTGGTATTTATTGGGATATTAGTACTGCCAGTTTCCTCTAAATTTTGGACATTGCCAAATTACTTTCGCGCCAGTACGCCACTATAGGATGATGATTATTTTGAAGTGGTAGGATGTTCTAACTAAAAATAACAAATTTTTTGAGTTTTTAAAACATTTCATCCCATGAACGATGTTTCTTCCAGAACTGATAAGACCTACTGTGCACCCGCGTGAACGAAAGTTTGTGTCTGTATTAAAGTTTGACGTTACTGAATTTCATTCGAATTTCGTATGGAACTCAGGAAAAAAATCTAAAAAACGGTGATACTGAAATATTAAATTACTCTTCAAAGCCACAGACCAAGCCGATATTAATAAAATACAGGGTGGGCAAAAAGTCCGTAGAAACTTTAAAAATTCATAAAAACTGGAAAAATAACCGAAATAAAAAACGGTTTGCAGGGTTAGCATCGCTAGGTCACGGGAATTTTTTTAAGACAGGGAAAAAAACCCTCAAAACAGCCGATAGGTGGCACTGGTACGAGCGACTTTGGTGGAAATATGCAAATGAGACGGTTATAAGAACTTGCGCTCCTAATCCACAATTAGTTCACCGTTGTAAACCGTGTATGTAGACCTGCTGCACTTTGCCGTTGCTGGATTTGTGACTTGCCAGCAATGTGTTATTCCCTGTGGTGGTGGTCATGTGGAACACATGCTGCTGTAATAAACGATTTTGAGGCATTCTGTTCGTTATTTGCGTATCTTTTCTTTGACTTGTGTACGTCAGCGTCATCTATCGACTGTTTTTTTAGTTATTTTTTCCGGTCTTAAAAAAATTCTCGTAACCTAGTGATGCTAACCCTGCAAACCGTTTTTCATTTCGGTTATTTTTCCGGTTTTTATGAATCTTTAAAGTTTCTACGCGCGGACTTTTTGCCCACCCTGTATATTAAAACTCCCTGAAATATAAGCAGACGGGAACGCATATTTTCTTCATTTACGTACGCTAACTTTAATTGCTAATACACTATCACAATGAAACAAAATTACATCGTTGTCTGTTCTTATTTTTTTTAGTTGTTTTTTTATCAATCTCACCCTGTAGTAAGAGTGAGTGGAAACAAAGTTTTTTAGATTATTTTTATGCTTTTTACTCTGATATGCTTACGCATTCGAACGAACAGTGAAAACAAGAAAAAGGAATGGAAATAAAAAAAAATCTTTTCTTCTCAGTTTCATCAATTGATGTTAATGTGCACGGACAAGTGCTGCCAGCTTTCACGCTTTTCACTTCAGCGGCTCAAGATTACCATCGATTACAATTAATTTGAGCGAGGCGCATTGCCAATAAAAGATTCAGCGTCTTTTCCCGAAACACAATGCAACCGAAAGTCGCAGCGGATCTAAATGTGGTCTTCGCTGGCTGCATAGTTGTTGCAGCTTGAGGAATACCTCCCTCTCCTCTAGAGTGAATACAAGGAGAAATCTTTTCTTTGAGGATGAGGTAGAAATGGTGGCAGCGGTGGTAGTGATAGATGCTGGCTACAGTTTTGTCATAGAGAGAGAGAGAGAGAGAGAGAGAGAGAGTGGAATGTTTCTAGTGCCGGTCCCTCCCACTCTTAAAAGCAGAGACCTGTCAATATAGGATAACACCTGGTTCGGTACCCAGAAGATTTAAAAGCTATCGTATCGACCGTTAATGGAGCAGCAGATATAAGCTGCTGCTGCTGCATCGTTGTGCTAAAGTGTGTTCTTGTATCCTTCATCCCAGCCACCACCTCTTATAACAAAGAGATGGCAGAGGCCGCGTGAAAATGGTGTCTCCAGCCCTCCATCCCTACAAACCAGATTACTTTGACTGTTTTACGTATTGAAAGAGAGCGTGTATGTGAATGCCAGCCCCCAATCTGGGAAACCTCTGCTAATACTTCTCCATACTCTTGCTAACATCTTGTAGAAATGAATTCTGATGAAAGGGAGGGAACGAAATGTTATTGACATTTCTTGTCACTGTCTAAATCCATTGATTTCCTTCTCTACAAATAACTGTCTTCTCTTAGATATTTTATTCCGAAGGTAAACCCAATAAAAAGAATACTTTGTATGATAAAAGTATTGTTTATTCAACATTTTAATGCACATTCTTCACCAAATTTACCCTGTTAGTCAATTACTTTTCATATACACGCAAAACCTCGTAAAAACTCAGTGCATATGAACTTTATTAATGATTTTTGTATAATTAGATCTATTATATAAAAATTGTTTCAATTCAAAACTCTACGAAAATAGACAATGCAGCAAAACGTACGAGTTCTCTTCGAATAAAGAAAAATACCCTTATTATAGTTAATGATATGCCGCTTAAAAATAACTACTAATTAAACTAATTAATACTTTCAGGGTCTAATTCTGTTAAAAATGAAGAAATGGGGAAAAGGTGATTTTTGTCTTCGTATATGTGCGACGTTGTTTTTGTTTGTCACTTCATTATTGATTGGTTGAAAGTGTCTTTTGTGGTTGAAGGTTCTTTTATAGTTACTTCATTCGGAGTTGGAATATAATGACACTAGTGAGGAAAGAAGAAGAAAGAGACGCGAATTTCATTCGTCTAAACTGAAGACAGTTTGTAATAGAGGCAAAAAGCAATGCAACGAAGACAGATGAGAGGCATTAGCGGCACGAATGAGTGTACGTGTTGTGTTTAGGAGGCCGTGTTGCACGCTTTCTCAGACAAGATGAGGCGCTAAACAAAGTTTATGTAGTTGTTTGCCAGATGAGAGAAAAGATCTTCACGACTCCAGAGAAGCTCAAGAGGAGAAAATAAGAAAAAAAAAGACGAACAGCAGCTATTTCGGCATCTTTTCCCTTATGTCGTGTCACACACGTTATAATCTCTTATTTGTCACTTGCTGCAGCTGTGTCCAACCCTCATCATACCTCGACTATCTTCCATCCTTCTTATTCTTCACCATCCCACAAACCAGCGTAAGTTTATTTCTGGGTGGTGTTCCGAAAACAACAACACTCTTTTTTACCTCGAGAACAACGAGAAGATTTATATGTAAATTAAGTTCTAGGAATTTGAAACTTGTAACGTGTTTTTGCTGCTCTTCTCGTAATTCTAATTTTCGCTGATAATGTTTTCTCAGAATGAGAACGACTTGCTTACTTGACGAAATCTGAGTGAGAACAACACAAGTTAGAGGAAAACTTTCGCATTACATGCTCATAGACATGATGCAAGAAGCCACCGTATTGACACATCAGAAATAAAACTGCACTTGGTGTTGCACTTGCAATCATATTTTTCTATGCATCACTATACCATTTTATGTAACACATGTTCCCACTACTTTACCGCTCACCAACTCTGGTCATATATCGCCATACGGCAATTTCCAGCCAGTGGAGTTGGGTGGGAAATGGAAGCTCCATCCATCGGTGGTCGCCCCAGGCCACGACCACCTAGATAACCAACTCCTGTGTAATTTAGACGGTCATGCCCAGGCTCGGTGGGTAAAGAACTTGCTTCTGACGTTCATATTCCCACTAGTCGCTTTGGTTGCTATCTGGTCCTATATACTATGAATCGAAAAATCTGTGTCCTTTGTGGAGTTTGGCCATTTTCTCGAATTTTTAGAAATATACTGAATGATTCGCTCTGAAATTTCGGTTATATATATTCCCTGCAGGGCCGTAACTAGGATTTTTTGCCGAACGGGGCACAAACATTATTTTGCCGCCCCCACAACTTTAAAATCCGATAATTTTGCAATGGCGTTCTTTGTTCCCCCCTAAAACTGCCGCCCCCTAAATTTTCCGACTTGAGCAATTGCCCCCTGCCCCCTCTAGTTACGGCCCTGATTCCTTGTATTCAGTATTCACCATTTTCAGTTAGAATTTAGTCACGAGTGCATTTAGGGAACCGACAAAAAATTAAATAAGGAAAAAAAGAATATTTTTGATCAACGCTGTATCAAAAAAAGCTGAAAATTACTTTTAACTTAAAAAAAAATATATATATAGCGCGTAAATAGTGTGCATAAAAATACTGTGCATTTTTGTGAGAACAACCGTATATTCACGAAAATATAAATGTTTTCTATAAAAAATTTTCCTAAAAAAGTATTTTTAGGGAATGATTATGATTTGCGCATGCGCAAAAAATATAAAATTTGCATTCATAATTTGATTGCCAGATATACAGGGTGCATTGCAAACAGGGGGTATGACATTTTACTGGTGGACCGTAGATCCTAGAGGCATACTTCTAGTTAAAAAAGTTTCCAAATAACGTGTAGTAGCCTACTCAGATATGTCATTCATGATGCAAGGGGTTGTTTAGTTATTAAAATGTAAAAATTAACTTTTTATACGGACACCCTGTGCCCAAAACCCCAATTAGAAAGTTGCTGCCCTGTCTTTCTTGATGCCAAAAATCTTTCCATGTTTCTAAGCGCAATATCCACTGAGATATTCGAATTCGAAAAACGGAGGAAATTTGGGGGAAAAAAAAAACGCTAAATGCGGAAAAACCGTTTTACCTACATTTTAAAAGCTCTTTTTCCCAAATTCCCTCCGTTTTTCGAATTGGAATATCTGAGTGCAGATAAACATGGATTTTTTTGCTGGCATCAGGAGAAACAGAGCAACAACTTTCTGATTGGGTTTTGGAGCACACTGGGTTTGTATAAAAAGTTAATTTTTTTATTTTAATAATTAAACAGCCCCTTGAAAAATGAGTGACATATCTGAATACTATACGTTATTTGAAAACTTTTTCCAACTGGAAGTATACCTCTAGGACAGCGGTTCTCAAACTTTTCTGACTCGAGGAGCCCTTTTCAGTGTATAATTTCTATGGTGGAGCCCTGCTTAACTCGAGGAGCCCTTTTTAGTATATTATATGGCGGTACCCTTTACGTCTCTTTTTTTGTTTGTTCATCAAATTTATTGATTTATTTTATTATCCTCGAGTGGCCGCGGATCCCCTGGGAAGTGCATATGGAGCCCCAAGGGCTCCGCGGAGCACAGGTTGAGAACCGTTGCTATAGGATCAACGGTTCGCCAGTAAAATGCCGTACCGCCCGTTTGCTATGCACCCTGTGTATAAAAAAATCGTCGCCGAACTGAATAATAAAGCTATAAATATGAAATTTGGTCAGTAGTTTCGTTTTATAATGTAGAGATTCACTGAGAAGAGACTTTTCAAAATTGAACCCCTGAAGGGGTCTTAAGGTGGAGGGGGGGGGGGGATTTCAGATTATCAGAATCCACGCAAGTGCGGCCACGTCCACGGGTAATAGGCAATATATAGGACCTTAACTTCATTTACTACTGAATTTTGATGAATAATTTGTTTTAACCACAGTCCCTGGCCAATTAATTTCTCCTTCTCCCTTTTGTGGAAGTTTGAAGCTAGTAAAATATATTTTTTGATTATATAAATTTTTTGTATGAATGCATTGAAATTGAGAATTCACACACACACACACGCACGCACGCACGTTCTTTGCTGTTTTTCAAAATCATCAACAAACGCAAATTCAATAATTGAAGTAATTAAGTAATTAATAATTAGTTTTCTAAATTATGCCGAAAACCATCGTGACGTGTTATTCCGTCATAGCCATATGACTTAATAACCATTATTTAATCAGCAACTGTGTGTATCTAATTTTATTCTGGTGTTCAGTACGGGTAGTTACTACTCATAAACACATGATTTTCATTTTTGTATTCCAATCATGTTTCTACATTTATTTCTATCTTTAATACGTGTAATTTTGCATTTATTGTTTGGAATTGAATAAAGTTTATTGATGCTTATGTAAAACTAACGCATATTTTAATCTCACGCTTTGTTGCCACCTAGAAACTCCAATCATTTAGCAAATTAAGCACATAGCTGGTAATTTCATACCGTCATGCTTTTCTTATTATTTTCTTGATTCTCCTTTGCTCCCAAAGATTTCATGTGGCACAAATATTGGAAAATAATTAAGAAATGCATTGAAATCGTGTTTGCAATGATCACCCGACAAATTCCTTTCGACATCACTACCTACTAAACATTCTATTTGTTACAGCTTACTTCTTAGAAATCAAAATTAACTTGTTGGAGAAGGGATTCTTAATTTAACTAACATTCTTTTATTAATTAAGTGCACGAGGAATTCTCAATTTAGAAAGAATAAAATACTTATTGTCGAGATACGGACATTTCATTCGGAAACATTTTAATGCGTTTAAAATGAAATTTCTTACGCGTTCGTGGATAAATAAGGACAAAAAAGAGGAATTAAAATATGGCCCATACGAAAATGCCATTTTTTCTGCAATTTTTTCTTCTATTGTGTGCGTGTGTCGTTAAGGTTTTAAGTGAAATGCATGTTATTTTCTTGTCATTGCGAAACGGTCTTTATTTGCGTTCTTTTGAGAGTTGAGTCGGCGGCGGATTATTGTGTACGTATTAAGGCCACTGTAAAAACCTGGTTTTCTTTTGGCTGCCTTTCTTTATGCGTTTAATTTATTCGCCCGGTGAGCAAATGTTTAATTTCATTAGTTCTTTGTAAAATGCTGCTGTCCTTGGATTTTTCTTGGTGATGGTGAAGAAAAGGAGTTTGCGGTGCGCATTGTTTGCAAACTTGACCAAAGGAATTTAAACACCTCTCGCGACAGTAATTGAAATTTCCTCTCTAAATGTTCCCCGTTCTTCTTCTTTTTTTACATTTTTTCACTTCTCTTCCCCTTTTTTACGAGGGATATTTCTTAACGGGAAACTTCGGTTCATTCGAATCAAGTAATTCTTTTCGTTAGCAGCAAAAAAGTTTTCTTTCTGGTCTTTGGTAAACATTCTGAAAGATCAACACTAAAAAAATGAAACGATAGCCAGTTAAGTGTAGGAAAACGTAATAAATCACTGATTCTTAAGCTAATTATTTTTCAATATATTTTAACATTGAGATATTAATTCAAAAATCGGTGTTGAAGAAGATACGTAACTGTCCTAGTGTTTGAAGCATCGATTGTAAATAAGAAATGTTTCAAATAATAAAGAATAAGGAAATTGGAGTATGAAATATGTATCTACTTAAATAGCGTCGATATTGGATTGCCCTTGAACATATGATCATCATTCATTTCGTAAAAGAAGTGGTCTACATGATTATATAGAAGATGAGTGAGTGAAGCGTAATGACTGAATAGACTGTAGGCCTGTTGCTCTCTGCGGCGAGACTTTTTAATGGGGAGATCGGCTCGCATTTACGCCTCGAAGCTGGGCACCACAGAAAACCACGTACGGACGTTGGGGTTCGAAACCTGGGTCCCCGTGATGCGAGTCCATCACTATGGCCACTCGACCACCACAGCGGCACTACTACTTAACCGTACATGCGTAGAAACATTCCTCTGAGGAATATTTAACGAATTTGCTGACATGCAGGAATATGTTGTGTGTGTATATGCATGGATTTAACGTATTTATGTCATCGGAGTTATGCTTCTTTCTTGTTATACTGATGCTGCCATCAATCTTCCATATTTTGGAGTGAAAATGACAAATGTGAATGACTAGGTGGAACGCCGCTTGCCGTAGAAACGATCTTTTGCTGATCTTTTTGGTTAAAGGTATATAATACAATATAATTTTTTGAATCTCGTACTTTTTGGCAGTTTCTATCTTTAGAGTTCGCACATTAATTTCTTTCAAAATATTTTTTTTTTCATCCACTTGTGTGGCAAGCACAATCTTTTCCGTTTCTTTTCCAGATTGCGAAAAGAAAGTTAACGAACAGCAGTTGGCTGAAATTCCATCAATTGGCTGAATGAGCTCCATCGACTCTCGACTTAAAAATGGCCTATCAATAACGTAATCATGTCATTTCTGAAACCACCAGTTTCATTCAATCATGATGCACAAAGAGTGAATTACGTTGTCAAAGCATCTTCAATTCATGGTCACCAACGCCAACAATTGAACTCTCCTTGTTGGCACATGTTCGCAAAACACCTGTATGTTGGTGATTGACTCTTGAGATACGTAAAACGTCAGAATTGAAGTTTACTTTTGATTACAACGAACTCAGAGGTGGCTGGAAGTAGGGCCGGAAACTGCCGGGACAGTGGGGTAGTGGGGGGAGGGGGCAACTGCCCGGCTGACAATTTTAGGTTGGAACAAAGAACACTGTCATAAAATTATATAATTTTGAGTTGATGGGGCGGCAAAATCATTTGTCCCGAGCAGCAAAATACCTATTTATGACCCAGTCTGGAGAATAAATAAACCAAAAAAAAAAAAAAAAAAAACGGAAAAAACGAAGTTCGTAAAATAGAGTTGATAGAAGAAATGAGAGTTTGTAAAATAGAGCGGATTTTTTTTCAACATAAGCTCTATGGCAGAGGATCAGTTCGTGAAAAAGAGCGTGTTCTTAAATTGGAGGTTCGTAAAATCGAACGTCGACTGTATGAGATTTACCTTGTTTAGGTCATCTTTGGTCCACCATTTGCGCCACTGTTGGGGTCGAGTGGTCGCAGTGACGGACTCGCATCACCGGGTTCGAACCCCACCGGCGCCACAGTGGTGGTCTGCTGAAGTTGGTTTTCTGTGGTTCTTAACTTCGAGGCACGAATGCAAGCCGATCTCCCCGTTCAAAAGTCGCGCCACAAAGGCCCCACAGGCCTACAACGGTAAAATTATTTTAATCATTACTAGGGCTCGGATTTCTGTCTTTGCATATTTTTTTATTTTTATTTTTTTTGCATATTTCGGTATTTTTACTTGATAGAGCATATTTTAAAAATTTTAAGGCATATTTTGCATTTTTAATAATTTTCGATAAAAAGTAAATTTTTTCCTCGCTATTCCAATCCCGCTCTTTGGGCTAGGATTTTTATGCAATAAAAATGGAACGTGTCGTTGTTGATTAGTAAAAAATCCTGAAATTCAGGGTCTTCAACCAATCAGGAATACTGTTACGAAAAATATTGTAGCGTAATTTTTGAAGAACGCCTCGGGACAATAATCTCCTGTTGCCAAACCGGAAATGGCAAGATATGCTCGAAGCTTCTGGATTTATCTAGAAGGTCTCCAGACGGTGGCGCCACTAAACCGGACTATAGAAGAATTCTAGAATTTTTGTTGTATCTATAAAAACGGCCAGTGTTGTTGGACTTTAAGCTCAGTGCGAGATTCTTATTTGTCGATCGCGTTCTGTCTGCTTGTAAATACGTGCAAAATAGCTGTTTTCTGTGAATAAACCTGCGTCGTCCTGCAAATTGTTTCATTCTTTTTATCCGGAACAATACTATCCCTTCAACGACCCTGGTGTGTGGCTGTAAATAGATAATCATCTGATGATGGTATCTCGTGGGAAAAATTGATGGGGTAATTTTTTTTTTTTTGTGGAAAATTTTGAGAGTTTTTATCAAACAAAAAGAATTATTTAAACTTTTTTTTTTAAATTTTGTGCAATGCTTTTCCAAAGCTAAATAAAGTACTTGGCTAGGTATTTTTACTTATAGATGGCATCACATTATTTCTGAATTTGTGGGGAAAAAAATTAAAAGAAAAAGTTTTTGAGAGAAATTATTTTTGGCTCTATGAGATTAGTTAGTAAAACGAAGGAGTTTTGTTCATATAATAAGTAAAGGTTGAAAATAGTTTAGACTGCATCAACACTTTCCATTATCGTATACTAATGTTATTTGAGAGAAGAATAAAAAAAATTTCGAAACATTTTTTGTTTTATAGTGCATATTTACAGTTTTTTAAGAGCATAAATGCATTTTTTATAGAACATTTTTTAGTGCATAAAAATCATAGCCTTAATCATTACACTTCACATAACAAGCATTACACAGAAACAAACTTCACGTTAGAGGTTCAAAACACAAATACAAGGCCACAACAGACAAAATGCTCTAGGAGCAGGGCCGTAACTAAGCTGGGGCAACCGGGGCACTGCCCCAGGGCTCCAAGTCTAATGGAGGCCCACAACAAATACACGCTTGTTTTGCATAACAGTAACACTTTTAAGGAGGCCTCCAAGAAAAAGTCTGCCTTAGGGCCCCGAGAAGACACGCTACTGTCCTGCCAACGAGGTGACTGAAAAAAAAAAGGTGCCCATAACAAATATAGATGTCATATTTTTAAAACCCACCAACCCAATTCAAAGTGCAATTATGAAAACTAAAAACTATATATACATGATAAAATATAATACACTGCCCATAAAAAATATTTATGGTTGTTTTATCTAGGTATGTGTGGATAGCTTCTCGATTTGCGCCAATATATTTATCGTATTTCTTTTTAAACATGTCAATTATGTTAGAATTCACTACCCCAGGAGGTAAGCTATTCCATTCATTCACAACCCTATTGGACAAAAATTCCTTGCGACACAAACCCGTCCCTTATTATTCGATACTGATGTCCCCTTGTCGGAGCAGTCGATTCACGGCGTATCAATAATTCATGTTCCATCCTATCCATCTCGTTGAAATTTTTAAACACTTCATGTCCTTCCCCACACCTGCGTTCGTTCAATGTGTGAACATATTCAAGAAATCAAGTCGCTCTTCGTAGCTCAAGCCTTCTGTACCAACAAGAGCACGCGTAGCTCTGCTTTGCAACTCGTACACCAGGCATCTTCAACTCGTAACTCGCGAGCACCACGGTGCTCCCTGAAGCACCCAGAGTGCCGATGCTTGTGTTGGATTTCGTGCTCGCGCGCACTTGATCAACGCTGCAATTAAAACATAATGTCAAAATTGCTTGTTGCATAATTGCAAAGTTGAAATGTTGACGTACGTTCACGCACGTCTGAAAACCCCTCTTCATTAATTTCATTCCATTCGTTCGAGGATTTCTCTAACAAACGCTTCTGTTCATCTTCTCAGTTTTCTCGTCTCATTATTGAGCACTTTTTTCGGAGGGGGGGGGGGAGGTGTAAAAATACACAAAATGCTTGTTGTCATAATATAATTGAAGCTCAAGTTGGTAAAATACTACTGTATTTGTACCAAAAAACCAAAATACTATCAACACATACACACAGTCACACACGTTTCATTTTTGGCGCGAATGCTAGCCGATCTTCACGTTAAAAGTCTCCCCACAGAGTATAACAGGCCTGCAACGATACAAATATTCAATTATTACACTTCACTCATAGTTTGAAAAATAGATGGCAGCACCAAAAAATTCACTCACAACACTAGATACACACTCAAAACTGTTAGATGCACATGCACACTTCCGGCACAACTCTATTTTTATTTTTCATGATTTTTCATTCTACAGATACCGATTATCTTCCTGTACCGAAATTAAAAAGTCCATGTGAATTGTTAAATAGCATTATAATATCTTTAATAGCTTAAATAGCTTTTAAATCTTTTGTAAACGCAATGGCAAATATCATTGTCGATGCACATGAATCCTTCATAATCGAAATAATATTGACAGTTAAAAGATCCCAATTTTTGAGACATTAGAGAAAATATTCAACACATGAATTTAACCTAAGATTTTCGAGAATTCCGTGTCATCAAATTTTAAACATAATCAAAGAGAATTCAGCCGTTACACCATATTTTTTTATAGATTAATTTTTTATAATTTATTTGGATGCGTGTTTTTCGTATCATTGGGGTAAAGAACTCATTCTAGTTGGAAAAAAAAAACGGGGAGAGAGAGGGAAGCGCGCTGTGTTCTTCAAATGGATCAAGCAGCCGTGTTATGTTTGGACGGCAAATTAATCCTCGCTACTTAGACAGCAGTCATGTGGAGTGTAAGGGGAGTGCGAAAGAGTCCGTCTATGTAATCCCTGCCAGACACAGAGAGATACCTTGAGCTCGAGCGCGTCCATCATCAACGTTTGGCCCTCTTGGTATCATCACAAGAGGCCGACTGTCTTCGAAAGAAAAGGAAGCCACATATACGAACGAGGGCAAAGCAAAAAGATTTCTAGCTGACCCGATGAATGTCTATGTGCAGCTGTGACAAGATCATACCACAGCCCTACGCATTTTTCATCACTGTATAAGCTTTTCTTCTCGTTTTCTTTACTATTTTTCTCTACCCTCGTTCCCTCTAAGCAATAGAAACATATGCGAGTTAAATTTAAAAAGAAAATACGTTGTTTAAGCGTTTCTCAACCTATAGTCCGCGGACCAGAGGTGCTCCGTGTTGATGACATAGGTCATATATGCTCAACCCATGGCCCGTGGACCAAATGCAGCCTTCGGAATCATCTGATGTGACCCGTGACAATCTACTAAACCACTCAAGTGACCCCACGAAAGATTCTCAAAATCACTTAACTTAAGTGGCCAGTTCTACATTTCCAGATCATTTAAGCTGCCAACGGCACATATTCAGATTACTTAAGTGACCCCAAGCACATTTCCAAATCACTTGCGTGACCCGCGGCCCAACTCCAGATCACTCTAGTGGCCCGCAGCATGCTTTTAGATCTGAGTGACTCGTGGTTACACTTACAGTTTACTTAAGCAGCCCGCGGCATTTTTATAGTGTCGAAATCACCTCAAGTGGCTCGCAACACACTTTCAAATCACTTGAGTGACCCGCGGCACATTTGCAGATAACTGAAGTGGCCCGCGACACGCGCGCTTCCAAAACTCTTTCATCATATCTCTGATACTGTATAACGCTGTAGCCATAAAAATGAATAAATAAATAAATAAAGCAAAACAGGTCTTGTCTTGTATAGTAAGGTTTTCCCACTTAGTAGTGGAAAAAATCATTATAGACTGATTTGAAAAATTTCTCCACGGTGTTTTGCAATTTAAAAATTTCCACGGTATTACTTTTATTTGTGATATTATGCTTCGTTTTCTCACGCACACACACGTTTCAGATTAAATGTAATCAATTAAATGCTTAAAGATAATTGGCTCATTAGTACAAACATTGAAAGACCTTGCGGTTTACCGGTCTATGTGCTTTGTTAATACTTTTTACTTTTTTTTAATATAATTTCTGAAAAATTATGAAGCAGGTTAAATTCTTGAGTAGTTTATTGCGGCTAATATATACTTTTTAATGAGAGGTTTCTAATAGGTAATACCGAATAAATGCGTGTGAATTAAATTGCTTTTGATGGTAACCGTACTTTTGAACATCATTAGCTTTGTACTAAACCCCTGGACTCCCGGGTCAGATGTGCGACTTTAATCTCTTCGCTCCAGTATTTTACCGCGATCGCTCGCTAAAATACCACCCCCCTCCTCCTCCCACATCGGCACTGAAAACATTTGCCATTATAGAGTTAAATACTATGCATTAAAAATCTATACCACGGACATGAAAAAATTCCCAAAATGAAGAAATTACCAATATGGGAAATTTTTCTGTATAAGAAACTATTCGTATCGTGTGAAAGGGGTCCCACGTCTTTGAAGGGCGGCCTTGTAGTATCTGATTTATGCTGCTATGCATATCATAGCACAAGCATTTGAAAGCTCTTATCAAAACTAATAGATGGAAAATAAATCTACACACTTTTCAATAAAAAAATCACATAAATATTCAGCCTTCGAAAGTAAATACCAACATCAGGTCTTGATTATAAGTCCCTACTGAGAACATAATATTATCGTCTCTGATTTAATGTTTACTTACAAGGCTGTCGCTTGCCTTCTTGGGGTCCCGGGACAGACTTTTCCTTGGGGTCCTCTTGAAAGGGTTATGATCAACGTCCGGATGTTATTGACCTAAAAAATCCTGAAAAAGGATTCAAAAACTTGAAAAAATGCCCTGAAAATTCGGAAAAATGCCTTAAAAACTAAAAGAAAAAGGCCCCAAAAGTGACAAAAAATGTAATTAAAATAGCAAGCAAAAATTCTTTACATAGTGAACCAATCATTAGAAGGTAGAAGAAAAGGCTGAAGGGGTAGAAGAAAAATAAAATTCTTATAGTATCTATTGTAAATCACATTCATTCTCGACATAATTGGCAATTTATTTCATCAAAAGTAGCCAATAGAATTTTTCAAAAAAACGATTCATAATTTATGAGTGGGTTAGGAAATAAAAATCTACAAGAAAAAATATAAATTTCTGAAAAAAGGCAAGATAAACTTTTCTCAACATCAACAGATGCTATTGTAGATATTTTGGGGAAGGGGATCTGATCTCTACTCACAGCGTTAATTTCTCTTTCAATTGCAAAGCTTTTAGACCAGTGGTTCTCAACCTTTGTAAGCCCGCGGCCCGGCAAATCTCTTTTGTGTAAGTGAAAGGCTCGGTCATACACACAACTAACAAGAAATTAATGAGGAAAGTTAAACTGCGAATCACTCTCACGGCCCGGTGTGACTAGTGTCAGGGCCCGGTACTGGGCCGCGGCCCGACGGTTGACAAACACTGTTTTAGACGTTCCCGTAAAGACATCAAAAATTTTTTTTGCTGGTACAATAAATGATCCATTTCCCCCCCCCCCTTTATTTTTTCGAATTTCATGATAGCAAATCGGCCTACTCAACTTTTAGCAAGCTGAATTTATCGATAGTACCAGTAAGCTCCATACTTTTGTGCAAGGACTGAATAAATAAATACAAATACAACGCCACAACAGGCAAAATGCCCAGCGAGGTGGCTGAGAAACAATTCATAATTTATGAGTGGTTAGGAAATGAATTCTGATATTTAGTCTGTCCTGTCTTTAAATTGAAATTGAATGGTAGAAACCAGAATGCGCGCTGAATATTGATTTTATGTACGTCATCAGATCCTTAATATTCCCAAGGCAAAATAAAGCTTACGAAATCTTACCGCGTGCAGCATTCTTACGGATCAAAATCATTCAACATGAATTTGCTGATTTCAAAATGTGCATGCAAATACTAGTCCCTTTTATATGATGAAAATTCCGTCTGTTTTAACATCCTATATAGGATCAGAATTTCTTGAATTCACTTTCATTTGTTGTTTGGCTAAGTTTGGCCAGCTCTTGGAATTTTCACTATATAAATTTACCTGGAATTGATGCTAAACTTTGTTTGGCATCTATAAAGGAAGATACAAGTTAAGTGATGGAAGTAATGCATTTTTTTCTTGTTTAAAAAATTTGGGCCTACTTTTTACTTTGACAAAAAATTTCATAAGTGAAAAAAAAAATCGTATAAATGCCAAAAAATTTCCCAAAACCTAAAAAAATACTTTTTCACTTTTAAGGCTGAAAAAATGCCTTAGAAGTGAAAAAGTATTAAAAATGCGAAAAAATGCAATTGTCATCAACATCCAGGTCCTGGTTATGATAAAAAAAAAGGTGGGTTTGAGGTCCCCATTCAGCTCGAGGCCCCGGTTACCCCAGCTTAGTTACGGGCCTGCGTACTTACAAAAAACTGGCGTTTCATGCAACTTTCAAGCTCGGCGGAATACTATAAATTCACCAAATATTGTTTTCGATGCGTTCGGTTTGTCATCGAAATCGGGTGTGCATTTGCGCAAATGACGGGAGATAGATTCTTTTTCACTTTTAGGAAATTGATAAACTTTCATTAAAATTAACATAGAACTAACTCTTTGTTCGCAAGAAGACTGGAGTTTTGAAGGGGATATCTTTTGTGAAAGCCGTGTTATATACTGTATATATATTGTTAAAAGGGGAAAAGACCATTCGTCACACTTAACACCCACACTTGTACTATAGGGACATAACTTTCCCATCATTAATAAAGATGAAAAGGGCTGCGGGAGTATAGTACTCACTTCATATTAGTCTCTGGCAGGGGAGTTTCGGATGATGCTTAAAAAATAAGAAAAAGGCGGTATTTTCTTGCCTAAGACTAATGTTTTAGTACAGCATAGATAGGGCTTTCGCCGCGTGAGAAAACAGCTCAAAAGAGAGGACGCTCTCGATTACTACTATACCGCCTAAGTTGAAGAAAATGCGACGAGGCTAATATTTTTTTTTTCGTTGTGGGCCCCCTTTGCCATTCTCGCTTGTTACCAGATGTATGATATAGCCATCGAGTTAGAAACCATCTCAACCCACCACCCATCTCTAGCTCTTTTAACTCGACCATAGCAAAAGAAAAAGACTCACACGTGTGAAAAAGACATCATCGTCGCCTTGTGTTTTCCAAAAGCAAGACCGGATTAATGCGTAAGAAAAGAAAAGAACACTTTACTTCCTGTTTTTTATATGTTTTTCTACCAACATCTAAATCAAGAGCAAAAGCTCCGGAAACTGTTTCGAAACAAATATTAAGCTACACAGTTACGGGAAAAATAGCAAACCGACCGAATCAACCACAAGATTCAAACGCACCGCTTTAATAGCATACATATTATTTTTTGTAGAAAAACATACTTGAAAATGAACCATCAGTTGTAGAAATGTTACTTATTCGAGTCAAAGAAAATGATAAATCTCACATGACTAATGACTTTCTTTCGTTTGAATGTTATAATTATGTTATGCTGTTAGAGTCCGAGAAGAGGTTTCACTTTGCATGTTTCCGTCGTGGATCCATGTTTGCAGGCAGGGACACAACTAGTAGAGAGCAGACGGATCTGGGCCCGTTCGCTGGACTAGAAGGGGAGCCGAATTTACCTTCAAATTGCTCCTTCTGAATTACACGGAAGCACTAAAATGCCTGCTTGCCCCTGCTGACGAAGTGGAAGCAGGACGTTTGAACGCAGCTCTTTGGACGCGTACAGTTTGGACGCCGGACAATCGGCCGGATCATTACATTCGTTAATTATTTTTTAGTAATAAATTTACGAATACTAAAATGTAGCTGTAATTAAAATTACGTCTTATTTATTAATGTTTACTCTAAGTATATGAATAATAAAATGAATATAAAATTATGAGTAAAGTAAAATATCAGATGATATACACAGAAAAGAATTTTTCCACCCATTATTGGCTTGTCATTTCTACATCTTCGTTTATCGTCCAGCTGATCAGGTTGGGGTTTCCGGTCATACATTCTTATGTGGTTCTGTTTTGTTTTTGTGTTTTCTACCTTCCCTAAATATCACATGATCAGTATTACACATCACATTTACATTTTGAATGCGAGCTCGTGCGGCCACCGATAACTTTTGTAGAGCAGCTGTGCGAATCTGACCTGGAAGTTCTTAAGTATAGACAGCTCTTCGTATTAAAGTTGTTATTGTACGAGAAACCTCAACACCTACAGCATCACCTTCATGTTCTGTATGTTCGGAAACGATCTACAAGAAATTATTATCGGTATCGGTGTACACTCTACCTCGACACATGTTAGCATTTCCAAGCCATCGCGATGCTTTCTTAGTTTTGTTAGCAACATATCTATCGAACCAATAAAGCTGATCGTCATGTGCAAAAATTTCTTTGTTGCGCTTCGATAATACTGCTTCGATCATTTTGATATAAACAATAAAAACACGTGTTACAGTGACCGATGCTTCTAATGAAATTAATGTGCGCAGACAATAATTAAACAGTGCACAGGCTGCCCGCTTCGAAACGGCAGCGTCCGATCAGCTGATGTCCAAACGGTATGCATCCAAGTGTCTCGCGTCCAATGAGCTGCGTCCAAACGTCACGTACCCTGACAAAGTAGCTAGTTGCGGCCTTGTATTGAAGAACGACTTCAGGTTTGATAATGAAGGCAAGATCGGTTAAGGCGTGTAAGTGGCGCCTCTCGATTCGGCGTTAATCCGTTGCCGACAAAATGCCAAATTTTAAGGTTGTAAATTGCTGAAGGTATCCAAAAATACTGGCTTATAGTGAGAGAACCACCCATGCTTAGTTATAAATTTTCATTGCATTGAATAGGGAAACCTCACAAGTTTATATATATTTACAGGTTAATAAAATTCAATGTGAGCACCTTTCGTGGCTTTTCAGATGTTCAAACGGTACTCGATCTCTTGCCAAGTGCCATTATCATTGAAGGTGTTATTAAAAAACAACTGCTGCAAAGATACGTTTTTTTTTCTTTCAAACCGAACACAGTCCATGCTATATCGCCGTCAGGCAATTTTAACCATTTCCTCAATTCGGCTGAACCGTGGCGACTTTATTAAACGAGAATAATAATAATAATAATAATAAATTAAGTAGAAAATAAAATAAAACAAACCCACACACACAGATACAGTGACTATATATATTTAAGAAGTCTCGCCACAGAACAACAGGCCTACAACGTACAATTACTCAGTCATTATACTTCACCCATAGTTAGAAAAATTAATGGAAGATGGCACTACTAGACTTCATATTAGTCTCACATATGAAGTATTACACAGAAAAAAACTTCACGTTAGGTTCACAACAGGTACTCGCACATTCTGGCATGCACCAATGCACCAATTCATCAGAAATTCCATAGAAGAATGTGTACGAGGTGCATGTACGATTAAGTAGTAGTAGTGGTAGTTGACTATATATAAGTATAATGCATCAATGCGTGATGGTATGGTACCAAGTAAACACAGAAAATATTAAAATTAGACAATATATACAAATGGGTGAGGGGCACACTGCATGAGGGGTGCGCACTCGTGAGAAGCATATAGAAACAGCCAGTACGCCGGATCTAATATGGTGTTGGATGTGGGAGTCTTCACATCTCATTGAGCTGGAACACGGTGTTTCATTTATTTCAGTGCGCATGTTGGAACATACGCGTCACTGATATAAATTCAGTTAACCAAAGCACTCATTGAACCTTACGTTATGACATGCCCTTGCTGACTAGTAGTCAGCGCACGACTGCTGTGAAGAGTCTCAAAACATCTGTCGAAAGTGGATATGCGTGAATTTAGTAGAAAATTCGAATAAAAAACAATTACTATCGACGGCATAGCACTTTCATAACAAAGCATGTGGGGTTTTCTCAGTATAAGCCCTTACTTACCTTTAGCCCGGACACCCTGTATTTTCCATTTAACTCTATAGAAAGAGTAGATTATTTTTTAACCAAATATTTCCGTTCCATTATTTTTAACAGGTAAGGAGAAAAAAATATAGCATATATATTATTCACTTTACTTTGCCTATTTTACTGTAGACTTCCCGCAGTTTTTCTTCCCAATGTCTGAGAACATTATGAATACCTATTATGTTTTTGAATCAATAAAAGTAGCTTCGAAATTTTTTGAATTTCTTATTCAATGTATGAAGTTTTCTTCTGCAATTTGCCAAAATTAACCTAGTTGTGACGAAACCTGAAATTCAGGTTTTTAACCAATCCGTATCGAGTTGCAGGCTGCATCACCCATCGTACCGATCCAACGTGTACCCTGCCTAAGAGTTGTACCCACTGTGTACTTGCGCTGTGGTTATGGATCCAAATCACCTAATATCTTGACCGCCTCTAATTCGCTGAAGTATGATAGAACGATCCTGGGAAGCAAGGAATAAACTGTCACGATGTTTTTTTCTGGGCTTGTCTTCGTCGACCTTGAGAAATTTTTTCATGACCACTGTGTTGGAAATAAAAAAAAATGTTTCTATATATATATATGTAGATTATATGGAATTTCTGCATTTTAAAAAGAACACTGTGAATTTGCCAAAGTACATTATAATCGTGACATTTTATTTTCACCTGATAAGAACAGTGATAAGTGCAATAGCCATTCAGAAAAACCAAGTTTTTGTTCCTCTGTATGGATGATTTTTTTTTTCAAGTTGCTTTCTTCAACCTTGAGTGTCTGTCACTCCCGGTGGCGTAAAAGACAAGTTGCATGAAACGGCATAAATTTTAGTGATTTATTAGAGACAAGTACATGTATGTATGTATATATATGTCTTCAACGTATAATCTCTTGTTACGATGCATTATTCGAAGTTGTATCAAACACTAAAGCAACATTTGTTTCGAATAAATCCTAGACTTTCACCAACGTTCTCCACCAATTATAATTTTCTAGGCCAAAAAATAACGTAATAACGGTTCAAAAGTCCAATCAAGATAATGCAATGTACACCTCCGTTCTATACGGAAAATAGCTAACTACGTCTTACGGATGCCGTTGGGTAATCAAATTCACCGTCGAACGACATTTATATGAATTCCAAGTGATAGTGTCGACTCTAATAGTAATCAATTGTAAAAAAAGTAATTTTAACTAAATGGGGGGGGGGGTTAAAACGTCCAAGTAAATTGATGATACATAATGAATTCAAACGATTTCGATGGAAAATTTATTCACAGTTCACTTTGTTTGTATCAAGTTTTACATACTAAGGTATCCAACTACCTTTTTTTTAGCATTTTTCTATAAAATGGTTACTGGAGTAAACTTTAATAACATTTTTTCATAAAAAGTGTCTCAAAATGATGAAAATAATAAATTTTGGACTACCTATGTTATTTTCAATAAAACGTCATTTTTATGTCAAATTTTAAGTAAAACTCATGTAATATTTGAAACACGATTGCAAAAAACTTCTATGAATGAAATGTTGTTATTTTCTCGGTGTATTCAGTTATTAATGATACAGCCGAATATGTTAATGAGTATACCACAAAATTTATAGGATTGTGTGGTATACTCATAAGTTACACCGAATCTGTTGATGTACGTGTGAATTTTTTGAAATTTCATTTTGCATGTCGTGTATAAAACACTGTAATTAGACAAATACATGTGATAGACCTTAGATTTTGGTTCATAACCTTAATATATGTAATATATGGCAAAGTATCATATTAAAATTTTGTAATGATTCAATATAAGTGACTCATATTTTCTTAATATTATAAATCATACTTCAAACTCAAGTAAAATGTTTAAAACAGCATTCTCCGTACAACGCGTTTAAAGTTTTATTCAGAGATTAGGCTACTTGACGTAAAAACACAACACTCAAGTGGGTGTAACTTAGGTTCTATAAGCATCATATAAACAAAACAAGACCTATTTTGGAATAACAAGGAATAGGGCTTTCATAAAAAATGAAATAATAATAATAAAAAAATTAATATTTTCTTCCAAAATGACGTTGTAAACGTAGCAGGATAAATTAAATTTTTTGACATATTTTTAATTATAATAGAAGAGCTGTTTTGTATCCTTCATAGTAGTTTTTTTTGCTGATGGATAAACACTGTTTGAATTCATTTTCGGTTTATTTCGACTACTTTTTCTGCTTTTGTTTGCTTCAAATACAAAGCATCACTAAATTTAAATCATAAATTTTTTTTTACCTAATAATTTAAGCCCTTAACAGATATTTAGGACTCGTCACCGATATGTTTGAGAAAATGGTTGCTACCCTGTTTAGCGAAGAATTTCTTTGACGAGAATTTCGAATGGCACTTTCACAGAACTGCCAACTTTCTGACCCGGCAATGCCGCATTATACTACGTTTACAGAGCTTCCGGATTATAAATTTATGTTGCCGTTTTTTTTTGTAAAAAATTAAGTTGTCACTATTCCTTTTCTTCAAGTCTGTTGCACGGGTTCAGGTAAACATGGCGGACCGTTCGCATTGAAAGTGTTTTTTTATACGTTGCATCGTAGGACGGCTGGGGTAGTGATTTGATCACCAAATTTTCTCTTTATATTATTTTATGGCATGCTGACCATATTTCACAGTGAAAATTATGGAAATTCGGTATTCATAACCGGAAAATACGGGACATCCATGATCGTAGGCAAAATTCTGAACTTATTGCTCAAAACTGCCGATTTGTTCGAAATTAAGGGCTTTTGTGAATTTTAGAGTGAATTCATTTGACGGGAAAAAAAAACCCGTTAAAAATGACGAATGTGTTCACAACTTCAAAGATATGTCATTGGAAAAATGGGGCATTTTTTAGAATAGGCGGGTAATAAATAATAATGAAAAATACGAGAATGCTCCGTAAAATATGGGTGACATATATGATCAATCCATGTATCAGTTTGGATTTTGGTACTTATTATGATAAGGTCCATTTGTTTTTTAATTGGGCAATTTGAGCACGTGGTCGGGGTGCCAAACATATGTCCCGCAAGGGTAGAGTTTATTTTTTCTCCAGCCGCCTCTGGGTTTTACCAGAGGTACATAATGTGTTGTGTTTTACGTAAGTAACTGTGCCATCTTAGTAACTGTGTGGCACAGTTTGTGCCAGTAAGATGAAATCCACAGACCCCCCCCCCCCCGCCCGTGCCAATAAAATGAAGAAAAATGAAAGTGACGGACCTTTTTTTACACAATAAATATTCTGTATATAGCAATGTAAAAATTATGAGTTACTTGTTTTCTCATCCAAGCTTATGGACCCAATGAAGTCTCTCCAAGGACCCCTGATCAGTGTTAAGTTGGCAAACTTAAACAATTTGAATTTCGAAATTCGCATAAAAACAACTAAAATCGTTAAAATCCAATATGTATGATATGTACGATATGATAATGTACGATATACATACAAACATACCAATGTATTTCATATGGACAGTTCTCATTGTGAAATGACCTGGAGATCTTTATTATACATGTCACAAATAAAAAAACCCTAGCATGCCCAAGTAATTTTTTATGTACGTCTTCATTGTTCAAAATAAAATAATTCCAATCGCCTTGGCATCTTATTTTCAAACATATGTCCCTCATCTGTAAGAACTGGATGAATAATTTGTATGAATGAGAGTGTTATGTAATTCAAATTGTTCAAGCTAGATTAGATTGAAGAAAGTGAAATCGTACCAGCTTATTCAACGGCATTTGGGTTTTGACGCTAGACTTACCGATATGAGATTGGAAATCAAGTCTTGTATCAAATAGTAATTTCAAGTATTTCGTATCTGTTGTTAAAAAGAATATATTGCTCCTAATATATCCAGCCGAGTACTATTAAATGAACTTCGTTCGTTAGTTTGGACTAAAGAAGATCGTGTTCATCAATTCACGATTTGTCCATATTTAATGAGTTTGCTCCTTGATTTTGTGTATCTGTTCTTAAAAGTGAGAGAGTGAGTGTCTTTTTAAAGGTTTTCTGTCGGTTTTGGAGACGATTGTCACGTGTCATCTGCTTATTATCCTATAATATGTTGCCAAATTAGAAACTTTTTTCACGAATCTAATGCAAGATTTTATACAGTTATCGTTTTTTTTCCAAATACAATGGCGTGATTTTTTAAAGTGAAATATGCTAACGATTCCAAGTTTAATGCAAATCACACATATTCAGTCTATATTCCGCGCCGTGAAGCAAATCAAGTCTAAGGTCGGTAAGCTTATTGGTTGCATTTTTCAAGTTTTATAAAATAGTTTTTAAAAGCTTTTACTTTATATATTATGTATAAAAATGTACATTATATATAAAAGTTTGATATAAAAGATCTTTCGAGCAATGAGCCTGTTAGTTACATTCGCTCGAATGTAATCGATACGCTTTTTGGTTGTATTTTTCAAGTTTTAGAAAAGAACTATAACTGTAACTGTAGCTTTTATTGACATTTAACAAAACTTTATTGACACCTTTGATTGACTATGTTTTTAGTAGACTTGACGTGCAAAGAGAACACTTCTCCCTTATTACAAAATTTGTTATTGTAGTGAAAAATTGTGATAATTGTTTTGTAACTGAAAAATTACTTTAAAAAAACTTTACGATATTCCATCAAAAAATTCAATAGATGTAGCTTATAACCATATAGGGCTCATTTTATAATTTTTCTTTTTTGTCGGATCTTTCATAACATCTCGTGAATCCTCAGCAATTAAATTACTTCATTTGGATGTAAAAAATTACTATTTGGATTTAATCGTTATTATTTGGTTCGGCGTTTTGCAGACCGACTACAACCCCGACTTAGTATCTGGAAGAAATTGTTTGGGTAATCACGGGACAACCATAGCCTTATCTACAAATTTATCATCAACTTATTTCAAAGCAACAAATGTTGGAAGTTTCCACATCGTTCCTGGCTACTGTATCTACAGTTGTTGTGTCAAGGAAGCAAGGCAATGTTTGCATTTCCAATAATTTGACGTTTACATTAAATTGCAATGAAATTGAAGCTCATATTCGAAGTTTAATAAAATATACACAAAAATCATGAGAAAATTTTTTCTCTATTTTTATGTAGGCTACTTCCATCATCGACGTGCCTTGTTACCCGAAGGGCATGCGGGGATTTGTCCAAATTCTGAGCGATGGGGGTCTCGGAAAAACTCATCAAACGCACGTGCACTTCTAATACTCCTCCTACACACGGTGCTGTCGGTCGGCACCTTCCGATTCAGTCTTCGCAAAATAAGCAAACACATGAGCTATGGTATAAGTAAAAAAAAAAGACGAAAGACATACGTGAAAAAAAGAAGAGTAGGGGAATATAAAAAAAATAGAGGAAAGGAAAACAGGAGCTAAACACGGGGCAGGAGTTTGCTACGATCACAAATGTTAGCTTTACGAGTTTCCCAAACAAATGAATCTCGCATTTACTAGAAAAACTCACAAGCCGCAGATGAACGAGAAGTTTCGAAACCAAAAGGAAAAGAGAAACTTTAGTAAAATGAATGAATGACACATAAAACATCCATCTGTCCTCATAACTTTGTTTACGTACTTTCAAAATGAAGAGCATTCACATGCGACCAAAAAAAAACATTCTTGTTTTTCAATGTTGTTCTCTCTCTTATAGCTTATAAAAAATATATTTAAAAAAAAATAATCAAAACGACTTTTCAAATGCCGCCATCTTTTCGTGTCATCTTGTGGAATAAACATGGTAACTGAAACATATTTATGATGGTCTTGAGAGTCAACTTATGCATCTAAATTAAGCGAATGTTTCATAGAAGGAGTTATAGCGATTTTTATGACTCGAGATATTCTGAGGATTCTTTTCAGTAAATGGCCTTAGAAAAACATCCGCAAGACCAGTCGAGTTTTTTATGTGTCTTTTCCGGTGTAACAAAAAAAAATCCATTTTCAGTTGTTTTTTTTAATATTAATTTAAAGTTAAAAACAGTATTAAATCTACTGGCTGGAAAATTTTCATGTGATGTGCGTTCAAACATGGACTGAAGACCCTGAAAGATTTAACAAAAAAAAAAAAGAAAAGGAAATTACAAAATGAATTAACTGGGTGCATCTCTAGAATGTTTTTGAGAATCTTACAGGCTATTTTTACACTCGACAGGATGCCGCAGCTGTGAAGAAAAGGATTCTCGAAGCGCATCTTTTTGGGAACAGAGAAAGCCTTTCTTCAAAACTCGGCGACGAACGAAAGCATCAGGAATAGGCCATACTTACCTACCTACCTACGTGATACAAAAATGTGCAAAGCTGGCAACACCGAAGCATCCTTAGTGTTGTGACTTTCCCCCCCCCCCCTCTCTCTGGTCTGGATCTGTTTGCTTGACACGAATTTATGACTGAACATGCTCGGTCGACAAGACGCCTCCATTATCACATGCTTTCACATTTGAAACAAAATTAGTCCAATGTTCATCAAGTTTAATGAGTAGGTCTTGAATCATTGCTTGGTATCGTTTTGGCATTAAAAATGAAACTCTCTCTAGTCTTCATTTTTATCATTTAATTTTAACAATTTTTAAATATTATTATAAGATATTTAATTTTTGTTTTACATACGATATTTCTTCAACCGATGAATAGTTATTGCCTTCATCACTTCTGTGTTTTCCACAGCGTTGAATACATTTACTGATCTATAGTTATGTGTCGTAGAAATATATTTTTCTTATAAACAAATTGTACCTTATTATATAACTCGAACAATGACGTCTTAACGAGGGCTCGAACTTCTAGGGTCCGGAGTCAAGCATTAGCCCCAAATTATTGAAGTCTTCCATCAATTGTGAATTTGAAATAACTTTGGAACGTCAATAATTATGAAATAATTTATTTTATTAGTTCTGAAATTTGTTCATCATAAATTCTGAAATTTGTTCATCATAAATTCTGAAATTTGTTCATCATAAATTCTGAAATTTGTTCATCATAAATTCTGAAATTTGTTCATCATAAATTCTGAAATTTGTTCATCATAAATTCTGAAATTTGTTCATCATAAATTCTGAAATTTGTTCATCATAAATTCTGAAATTTGTTCATCATAAATTCTGAAATTTGTTCATCATAAATTCTGAAATTTGTTCATCATAAATTCTGAAATTTGTTCATCATAAATTCTGAAATTTGTTCATCATAAATTCTGAAATTTGTTCATCATAAATTCTGAAATTTATGGTGAAAATGCCCAGGGCAAAATTTTAACTACCGAATTGCCCGCGTCTCACCATATTATTTATGACTTATATAAATTTGCGAGTTTCCCCTAGTTATTTTAATGGCGCGGCTTATATCCCGGATTGTCGGCCCGCAACGCTGCAGCTGACCATTTTGGTTTTCCAGGAACAGAAAGAAGTTGTCACCCCTGTTATAAACCAATCACTGGGAAAAGAACCAGTCATTCTCGATTGGTACATGGATTAGCGGATTTCCGAACAGAATCTTTGTAATCGTTATAGGTAGCCTATCACTATAGGACTATCACTGTAGTTGTCTCAGTACGGTTTCTGCTTAGTGCACCACCCACATGGGTTAGGCTCTATGTGGGAGGCTTGGGACGAATCTTATTAATTTTTTTATTTTGTTTTTTGCTCAATGAATTTACTAGAAAAAGGGACCGTAAAAAATCCTACTCTGACGGCCCCGCTCCAGGATGTGGGGACCCATTTTGAGAACGATCCTACGCAAATACATTTTTTCCTTTTCAATTTTTGCTTTTACGGTATGCTATTCGTATATATTCTTTTCCCTCGGTTAGCCAAGTAAGTGAGAGAGGAGCGTAAACATATAAGAAAAGACATTGGAAGGGACATAAATTGCCAGAATGAGACCCACGTTGTTTGCGGTCCCTGCAAATAAACAGCGGATGATTTCCATTAGCCACGGTGCTTGCTGCCATATCTTCCATCATTTTGCTGAACCTCCGGCAACGCGCAATCACAAGCAAGATGTTTCAGGCAGGAAACTTGGAATTTGTACGATGATTCTGTCGCGTTGCGCTTGTCACTCGCCCGGGAAAAGATGTTGCTTTCGGAACTGCTTCAACATGGAGACCACACATGCCACGACATTGTACGCTTTGGTCAATTATATCTTCGCGCTCTACCATCCTCGATTTCCCTCCTACCTCAGTTTTTTTTAACTGTAGTATCTGCAAAAACGAGCGTGTTTCTTCTAAGGTTACCCGCCTGTGTGGGCAAATCGTCGCTGTAAGTACTTTCCTGGTAGGCCTCTTTTCTCTGATATCCTCATCTTCTCTCTAGTGAGATGGGTAAAAAAAAATTGCTCATGACATATTGTACGTGCTGTTTTACCCGTTTTTGTTTGCTAAACTAAAATTATATTAGAAAAATCAAAATAACCGGGAGAGAGGCGCTATTTGTAAAAAAAAAAGATTGCATTTGGGTAATGGTGTGTAGGTCATCGTTTCTCAACCTTTCTAAGCTGAAGGACTAGTAAAATACCGGCAAAAAATTGACGGGCCACTTGTCTCGTATTAAGGGACATTCCTGTAATTTTGGTTGTCTCGATTTTTTTAATACGTTTGTCCTGTTTTTCCAGTTTTTTTGGAATTTTAATAATTTACTAAAGTATCGTTGATACAATGTGTTTTCATAATATATATAAATTATATTGTGATAATATTACGGCAAAAGTATAAATAATATTCATCTCAGATATTTGCCAGATTTAACGTTTTTTTCTACAATTTTTCAGCAGTTTTAATAACAATTGATGATTGTTCCTACTTCTGGCAACGTAATTGATCACAATTTTCGATGCCCCGTATTTATCCTAAAATCCCAGTTTACCGAACTCTTCTCAATGAAATATCGTCATCGAATCATTTGAATATATTTTTCGTGAAATACATTTTTTTAATTGCGATTTGTAGCAGTCCCCATTTTCCCACCCTTCAACAATTTCAGCAATAGAAACCGAATTGCATTTAAGGCAATAAATTGCATTTTGTGGCAAGATTTAGTGATATCCCGTATTTAGGATGGCATTTTCCTCGATAATATGTGGTGAACCTAAGTATAAGATGTAATTTTTATTTGAACACATACCGTTGTTACTAATATCAATCAACTATTTAAATTCATTCAGTTAGAATTAATTTCTCTCAAGTATGCCCACGGACCATAGATTAAGAAACGCTGGTGCAAGTCGATTGCCCTTACGATTTCAGAAAGACAGGTCGTTATTAATTACAAATAAACCCTTCATTTATTCTGAAGACAATTGATCTGTTGTGAGGGAACACGTTGAAAATTTCGACCCTTATAAATATATAAGCTGGTTCCACACCCGCCGCGCAAAAACCTCTTTTTGCGTTATGGTTGAAGTGGTTTTGCCGTCAAAAACCATGGGTAATAGTGAAAAAAAAACCAGAATTTATAGGGTGATTATATGTAATTAAAATTGCGATTTAAAAATTCTGTAAAGTGAGAACCACAAATCAGGATGACTTGAAAATTTGCAGGAAAAAAAACAAGTTAAAATGTGTGTACGAACAGATGGCGCTGTACTCGTAGACACGTGGAATTCGCTCGCAGAATGAAAGCAATACTTAGTCAGAATTGAAATTTTTCACCATAAAAATTCAATCATTGAAACATCTCGAAAACGGGGAATCATAGAATAAACACCTACGACTTACACAAGCAATGTTCAATATGTTGTCCGCCATGTTCTGTTACAAGCTGGAAGCGTATAACTGCATGCAGAGGCGTCGGAAGTATTTTGAACTTGTGGGTGGGTGCTCAACTTGATTTTTACACAAGAGATTTTGATTTCTGAATTAATTCTGGGGAGTTCTAAGACCGGGACTACAAGATACTGTGGAAGCTTGAGCACCTATTGCGGTCCCGGATCAAGTCAGCCAAATTCACCATCAACCACTATACACATCATTCTTGAGGTATTCCCATATCCAGAAGTCGCAAGAGTTTAGATAAGGTGAACGTGGCAGCCCAACACCTCCTAGAGATAGAAGGCCTCTGCACTGTTTGCCATAAACGCCATTCAGACTACCTAGCAAGTCTGACACATTTTGAAACACAGCATCCTATTTCGTTTCTTCTTATTTTGGCGTAGAATCTTCCTGATTGGCTCACAAATACCGCATAGTGATTGGATGTGGGGCATAGAAATCGCCAATTGTGAGCCCGATGATTTCTTTTCCGCACAACGATGATATTGGCACGAGCAGGAAATTTTTTTCCCTGATTATTCTGAGGGAGAATGGACTACTTACTGACGTCACAAGCAGACTGCGGAGGCCTTCTATCTGTAGGAGGTGATGGGCGGCCACGCGGTTTAGAAATGATGTCTGATGATCCTGTTCTTTCCGAAATGGTTCTTCAGCAGCTGCTTCACTGGTGTTGCAATGTGCATCTTGATAAAAGTTGTGCTATCCACACACACGCTGACACTGGTGAAGTGCCGGATGAGTGACAGGACCCGGAGGACCTATCTATTCACAAAAAAAAAAATTGTCTACTTAAATGCTGCCGTAAAGCTTCACACCACAGTGATGCAGAATGAAGAGGTAATGGCTGCACAGATTCTTGCTCCCCCCATATTTTGCAATTTCGTGTATTTTTTTTTTTTTTTTTTTTTGACAGATTCTTGTAGATAGAAATTGACTTCATCTGTCCACAAAACGTTTGTTTTGGTGACTGACATTTTTTTCCATTCTGCGGGCAAATTTCTCGTGTTTGATGAATATAGCGTTATCTATCGAAGCTTGCGATCCTGGGATATTCTGAAGGAACCATGGGTGAAATCAGATGAGAGGGGAGACATGACAAGTGAGCAGGGAGCCACAGGGATCTGTAAAAAGTTTTAAAGGGAAATATGTTGAGGAAAAAATGTGACAACTTTCAGAATCCAGCGAAGCTGTCCACGGAACCAGGGCCATATTCACCCATGTCGGCATGACCCGGGGCCCTACGTGATGAGATATAGTACTATGATTTTCGATTACTGTATGTAAATACGTGTATGTAAGCTGAGTGTACATGCTTCTCGCTAAGTATGAGACCCAGAACATCACTTAGCTCGGGGACCCATGATGTTGAGATGGCCATTCATAGAACTCCCACAAGAAGGAAGCGCACTGAGCTCTAGCCCAGGGTAAGTGCGAACCCATGGTGATGCGTCGGAAGGGGCGATTTATTATGTAAGTTCGTTGAATCGTCTGTATTTTGCCCAGACTTATTTTAACCTATGTAATTCGGCAGTTGGGAAGGAGGATCACACCCCCCCTCCCGGATCCGTGCCTGGCACAGGGTTCCACACACACAGAGATCGATTTTATTTACAAAATTTTTTCTTTATAAATTTAGTTTTGACTAAATTCAATCTAATAAGTAGAAAATATCTCACTCCTGTGGATAAGGTAGGGCCTTTCGTAAGACAGGAGGGTCCAAAAGAACAAAATATGGTCCAAATGGGGCCACGGGCTTGAAAAAAGATTGAGTTAACCACTGATCTATATCGGTACATTTTTAATTCTTTTATTTCGCAACTCTAAGTATAATTACCATGTTTATGGTAGCTTGGTATTATTCTTTTAGTCGAAGAGAATACAAGGTGATTCTAAATTCACGGGATAAACTTTAAAAGGTGATATGAGACACGTAAACAAGCGTTTTTGATCATAGAATGTGCAGTCAGATTGCAATAGTAAAGGCGGTAGAGGGTGTTTTTCAGGGTGCCCAACAGCGCTTTACTAAAAGCAAATATCATGTTTTCTTGACCTATTTGCTGCAATAAGTGCAATCCCCCATTTGAGGCAGCAGAGTATTATAGTGATAGACCTTCTCTCATGGTGCAACCTGGATAATATAAATTCTACCACAAGTTATTGTACCGCTTGATCATTGTTTGGTGCAGCATAACACTGATGGTCTTTGTACCAATAAAAAAATAAACTCCAATCCAATCCGAAGGTGCATATGCACTCTCGAATGGGTGATAGCATATATCGCAGCAAATCCGACAGAAAAATATATTTGTGCTTTTGACAAAGTGTTGTTATGCACTCTCTAAAAACATCCCCTTTGCTACTGCGATTCGACAGCACATTTTATGACCAAAAATATTTAAATGTTTTTGTTTAGGCGTCTTCTGTCACCTCTTAAAATTTGTCCCATGAATTTAGAATCTCCCTATATAAGCAGAATGTGTATCATCGTTATTCTCACGCATTTTATATTCAGTATTTTTTAAAAAAAGGAAATTCCTTGTTGAATCAGACTCGCGTTAAATTCACCAGATGCGAGAGTAAGTGGGAGCGGAATGTGATTTTCGGGTCAAGGTACCCTATTGAAGATACTACCAAAACCGTTCCAGTCGGAGCCACGGACAGAGACTCTTTGAGTCGAGGTAACGAATCGTAGCCGTGAATATCGCACATTCTCGGTCAACGAGACTGAGCATTCCTGTATTTGGAGAACGGATTGCCCCGTAATGAATTTTTTACTTCTTTTTCTTTTTTTGTTTATGAACGGAAACGCTAAACGAACTATGGCCGCGCTGTTTCCCTCAGCCATGGAAAGAGAACAAGATGTGGAGAACATGGCGGATTCTTTTACAAACGGTAGTGACCTCGAGTGTTCTCCATTTAGCGAATCTCTTGACATCTTGATGTAGAGCCGCGGTAGTTGAAAAACCCAGCTATAAGAGGATGATGTGTAATGCGATAGATGAATTCCACTCGATATGGCAAAGTATCAGGATTACGTTTCTTTATGAAACATAATTTTTGCCGACTGCTATGATTAATCTTGGTTAGTGTCAGCTGGATGGAGGCTAGTCTTTTTTTTCCCTCTCGTTTTCACTTGTTGATAGCGTGTCGAAATTTCATATTTATTTACAAACAAATAAGACAGACAAAAAAACCTAGCCATTCAGGGCCCGACTTTAACTTGATGGGGCCCTGGGCAAAAGAGGTATTGGGGGCCTTCTGACCGTGGTCAAAGAGGTTTGATACGTCAGCGAATACAGTGCATGTTGTTTGTAAACAACAAAAGAAGATATGCACTATTTTAAATGAGAAATGTAATGTAAAATTCTGCATGAAATATCTTACAATAAATGTTTTTTTCGCACTCTCACATGAGCAAAATCATTGATAATGCCATCAAAATCTAATTTTGAGCTATCTCAGCTTCAATACACTCTAAACCTAAAGGTGACAGTTCTGCTTGTAAAAGACTTGGGCGAACTGATGATTTTATCCTTTTTAATAAGAAGAATGATCTTTCTCTAGAACAGTTTGGCATTGGTGATGTAGTCAATAATGATTCAATGCTGTCTCTACATTTGGCGAAACGTCTCTTCCGAACCTCTAGCGTTATTTAACATTTGTGGCACTGTGTCACCAACCTGAACTAAGGATGAAAAAGCTCGTCTGAAAAAGTGTTTGCAAGATCAGATGCATAAAGTTTTGCATTTCACAATAAAACAGAATCTTCATGAAGATTTGGGGATTTCAATTTTGATCAAACATACGAATTTTCTTGTCATTGTTTCATAAATCATTTTACGATCAAAACGATGTGAAATTGACGGATCGAACAAAAGACATAGAAACATATTTTTGTTGGTTGTGGAGTTAATATTGCAACAGGTGCATTCATTGTACATGCTATGTGAAGTCTACTACTTATTGGTATAATATCAAAATTGATATTTAATAGAATTTTCTAATAATGGCCACTTTAGGATGATGATTTATGATGCCATTTAGGGAAAATTCTTCGATATTCTAAAATTTTATCGAATGAAATTTATAAAAATTTGAGTAAAATATATACTGTTATAGAAATTTTGGAGCACCCTTAAAACATAGGGCCCTGGGTAAATACCCATGTTGTTGCCCATGGGGAAATCGAGCCCTGTAGTCATGAGCTGCAGATAAAAAAATAAAAATTCCAGAATATTCAGAAACTGCTCATATCAAATATGGTTGTCATTTATACCTGTATATAATGATTCAAAATGTGTGATGAATACAGTAAATTCGGTTATGCCAATTTTTGACTGACGTTGCATTTGCGCAACAGTTTGTTCAATTTTTTTTTCAAATACTTTTCATACAAATTTTTATATGAAATGAACATTTTTAAACTAAAATGTCTAATGAGCGTATGTCATGGTACTTTTAAAATTTGTCTACAATGAAATTTTATTTTTTATGATTTTTTTCAAAAATAAAATTTTCAGAAATTGTATTCCGATCTTCTACATATATCTGAATTTGTTTTCGTTTTACCATGAACAGAAATAAATTTTTCAAAAATAGAAAAATAAAGTAATTTTTTTTCCAATTTTTTTGTTACATGGCACATGACGTTTCTAAAAATAATAATTATTGACTATTTTGATTAAATTAAGTTAATGAATTTACATTAATTAAAAAGTTAATGAATTGGAAATTTACATTAATTACAAAGAAAAACAGGCTAAATTTACTGAATATATATTTTTAAATTTTGACAATAAGTTATTAAAGTAGTCATCATATATCAAAACATTGTGAAATTCGGTCACAAATTGTGAGAGCGGTCGAAAATGGGTTAAAAAGACATCGAAGATTCCATTAAATTTCGCCGTTATTACCGAGGTTGACGTTTTTAAGACCTTTTTCTGATGAAAAATATAATAAGATGAAATCAAAAATACTGTGCATGAGATTTTCATTTCATTATGATTATGGTGTTATCGTATTTGATCGAGAAAAATCTAGTAAATTAGAATAATTAATACGGGACAGCACCGATTCTCGTCACACATGTTGCCAAATGTCTATAAAATTACCAAACATTGTTTATGAATAACCTTTGATGAAAAAATTTACTACAGCAAGTTTGCTAAAACGTATTTCATGGAAGAAAATGAAACTTGGTAAATATGTGAGATGAATATTCATAGTCATATTTATTATAACATAATTTATATATTATACAAATTACCTTCATTTCTGATTCTAGTGAGAATTGGTAATCAAAGCAAGCTTCGACATTTTTATAAAAAATAGAGGCCAGAAGGACAAAATACAGTAATTTTTTGTATACTGGTCATATCAATGAGCAAATCGGAGCATCAAACATGTAATATTTTTTTTTCAACGTTAAGTATAAACAGAACGACAGATGAATATTTCTTGCATGTGATCAGCTCTAAGCATAAGGGTTTCTTGAGAAAACGTCATCGAAACGAATTTGTCGTTATATCCGAGGTGGTTCCTTTTCAACGACGTTATAAGCAAAGTTTATTATGGGAATCAGGCCAGATCTCAAATTATTGACGTTATAGTCAAGGTGTCGTTACAACCGAAGTCGTTATAACCGAGTTTGACCGTATATTACCAATAAAAGTGAAAAAATATATACGCCATTGCCATAACTGGGAAAAGGCAGTCAAGCCCTGATGACCAGGGCACCGAATTCGCCCTGTTTTTTTCATCCAGAATCATAGAGCAGAATAATTCACAATAATAGAGAGCACAAAAAGGAAATGTTCACCATCTGAAATGCATTTTTCTTTCTAGTTTGCGAGCCAAAGAGCCCAGACCCTGAATCATACAGAGAAAGCCCCCAAATTATTAAAGGCTTTCAAAAATTCTTGAGTTATTTCTATTTCATTAATTCTAATTCTCAATTAATGCTGAAATTACTTCTTTCATTAATTCTTATTTTTCTCTGATTTAGAATTCTGAATTATTTCTTTCATTAATGCTTCTCTGATTAGATTAATTCTAAATCTTTAGATAATTTAAGATAATCTTTTAGATTAATTCTAAATCTTCATCAATGCTGGAATTACTTCTTTAATTAATTCTGAATATTTTCACTGATTTTTGAATTATTTTTTCCTCATATTCTGAATTTTCATATGTACTGGAATTATTTCTTTAAACCTCTTTTCTAATTTTTAATTCATCGATTCTAAACTTTCATTACTTCTCAGATTATTTGTTTCATTAGGTCCTAACTTTCATTATTTTTGGAATTATTTCGTTTATTAATTTTTTTCAGTTTTGAATTTTTATTAACTTTTGTGTTAATTTATTTTTAATCATGTTTTTTATTTTTTTGTGTGGATACTTTTTAACGTTACTTCATATTCTGTAATAATGTATGAGTTTTGATGTAATTACTCTCTCCTACAAAATATGTAAAATCATGACTTTTGATATGACTGTTGTCGACATGTTTTACTGGATATCTTTCCGTATTCTAATTATTTGTGTAGAAAATAAGGTTTAATACAACACCTAATTTTTAAATTGATTGCGGTATACAGTAAAAAATATTCTTAAATACCATCCCAAAAAAAATAAAATGTTTCAATTCATTATTTTTAGAGTTACGTGATAAATAATGTCAAAAAGGTTACCAAAATCAGATTATGGCACTCTATTCAAAATTAAATAAATCTATTTACAAAAATAAGAAATATTCTTATTCAATTACTAATAACATACAATGTAAAGTTTCGTTACATAATCTCGAATAGCCTATACAAAAATGTGAAATTTTGAATTCATTATTATCATAAGAAAAATTATTTTATTTATTATTATTATTCTTTGAAAAGTTTTCGTTTCACATTTCATAAAAGATTTCAAATTGAAGTTTTACAATATTTAGAAGAAAAATGGAAATAAAATCAATCCTCAATTTATAGAAAAATCTTTCAGATTTTCTTATCTCACAATTTTATTTTTACATCTGTCTTATATTTTTGCATTGCATTTAGGATACATGAATAAAAGCCTTTATATATCAATGACGCGAGTTGGTTTTTTTTTTCAGAAACAAAATTCCCTCGAAAACAATTTTGTTTCTAGTTCCTGGAGATAGAATAAAAAGGAAATCAAAATACAATATAAGAAGAGAAAATTGCGTCTGTTGGTGTATCTGTGAAAATGATTGGGTGGAAACCATTTCAACACGAAGACAATTGGTAAGAAAATATTTCAATGTGACTTTTATCTTTGTGAAAATTGAAACGAAATCAATTTTTGCTTCCTTCGCTTTATATATTTTGATATATTCCTTGCAAAAAATAAAAATAAAACAACAGTAAAATTCATTTTTAAGCTGTGTTTGCTATATTTTCCAATAACGTTTCATCGAAGAGGAGGAGGGGGGAAATCTCTCTTTATCGTATAAAATTTCTATGAATATATAAACAGAAAAATCGTATTTACAATCTACTATATACGTATATACAAACTGAATTACAACATTCTCTCCTTTTTAAAGGAAAAAAGGGTGTTTTTTGGTGATAGAATACGATTTATACATGTGTGAGTTTCAGTTAATGGCGTCGAAAAAATGGTTAAAGTGATATTTTCCTTTCAGATATCAGGCTACAAAACATCAACTTTATTTGCTTGAATACTGTATATGTTTAGGTTTCTTAACATATGGGTCATGAGCCAAACTTGGGTCGCAGAGGCTTCCGAGATGGATTGCACAAATTTACTTACAGCCAGAGATTCTTGAGCCATGGATCACGACCCAAACTTGATTCGAGCGCCTTCCTAGATTAGTCGTGAAATCCACCAGTAGTTCTGTTATAAATGCACTTATGGCGTCACTGGTTTCACTAATTTCGAGAACAAATAGTCCCTTTTGCCGCGAAGCTGATTTTGGGTAGCGGCTGAAAAGGGTTAAGAATCCCTGGTGATGTACATCGGATTAGACATGATGATATTTCGTTTCCTACGAGTTTCTAAAGTTCTAGAATCTATTGGTATTTTTCTGCAGTTATGAAATTGCTAAATCGACTGAGCAAAATGATATGAGATTCTGTGGAAATACCATGTGTATAAAAATTTTATTAGTTATTCAGAACTCGATCATTCGTCGATAGTACGACACACTTTCGCAGTACTTACTTTTACTATTAGTTCATTGTGTACGTGTACCATGCATGTCAAATCATGGCCAGCGGATAAAAGGCTCTTGGAGTAGCTTTGTTGTGGCCTGCGAACTTCAATCTAACATGATAACTGATCAATAAAAATGTTAGCTAGGAACGACAATGATACAATTTTTTCTCTGAACGGAGGGGAGGAGCACCTATCACCCTTATAACCCCCTGTTTGTATATCCGCCTATTAAAAATGATGACATCATTCCATAATGTTGAGCTTCTCCGTTTCAGCCGGTGATATAAAATCTCTTGGCTCTCAAACAACGATAAAGTCGGGGAACTAATTTCTTATACTAGAATCGATCAATGTATCAATCGTGCTTGCTAATTTACTCGTATATATCACTTCTTTGCCAGGCTTCGGAAGCTACAAATAACTTCTTAACTCTAGAACATAAAATTTCTCTCTCTCTCTCTCTCTCCATACTTCAATTTTGATAAATAATGAATTAGGAGCAGGGGTTTGCTGATTTATCCGAGCCCAACTATTTAGGAAAATACATACTTGCCGGTTATATATTATATTTTCTCTTTATCGGACAATAAGATGGTGTACTAAAAAAAATAAACGATTTATTTGTAAGAGTAGAAGAGAAGTCAAACCTTTGTTGAAAAAAAATGTAAGAAGGAATTTTTTTCAGCTTTTTTCCCAACCAGTTTATTGTAACTGGGAACTAGGCTTGGAAACGTTGAACTTCTTGAACTGTTTTAAAGACTTCAACCTTAAATGGTCACAAAAGTGGTCCAGGTTGCCGTTAATGATCATTTTAAAACTTAAAATTTCTTATAGGAAAATTTTCAAGTACTGTACAGAATCACACGATCCTCACTTGATAGTAAAACAAGGTACTAAAACGTTGCTTGCCACCTGTGCCACTTTGTTTCTATGAAAGAACTTTAATAAAAAAAGGTCTAAATTTTTGAAAACGGGAATAAAAAAATTCACACGATGTAAATTGAAACTATTCAAAGTTATGTACACCCCCGCTATGAAAACCCTCATTAATTAAGTATTTATTTGCATAAATATTTTGAACGATACATCATAAATAAGTAGTTATCATGAGTAGATAGTTATACGGCGGGGGGGGGGGGGGGGTTGCTGCCCCCCACCCAGCGTCAACGGGCGAGTCTGATATATAAATGCGTATACTTACTATATATATATATATATATATATATATATATATATATATATATATATATATATATACAGGTTTTTTATGCATAAAAATTACACGGCGGAGACAAAATCTAAACAAAGCGATTGTATTTTGCGTGTTATGTGTTCAGCGGGGGGAGAGTTATCGTAACAATTGCTTCGTACTACAGCGATACAGTTACGGATAGCGTAAATCCCGCTACGCTTCTCTTATCTGAATGAGATAATATTGTCCTGTGAGACCATAGTGCACATTGTCGACGAAAATTGTCATTCGTATTGATTGTGTGTGGGCATGCCAATACTCCTGAGAGACTACATACACATTTAACATTTACTCGTGAGATATTTTAGAAATCCGGATCGAGAACTTATTCAGTATTTTAAACCGCCGCTGTGGTGGTCGAGTGGTCATAGTGTGACGGCCTCGCATCGCGAGGATCCAGGTTCGAACCCCATCGTCGCCGCAGTGGTGGTCGGCTGAAGTTTTTCCTGTGGTTCCCAACTTCGAGGCGCAAATGCGAGCCGATCTCCCCATTAAAAAGTCTCGCCACAGAGAGCAACAGGCCTAAAACGATAAATTATTCAATCATTACACTTCACTTATAGTTAGAAAAACTGGTGGCAGATGGCAGCACTACCCATAACAAACATTACACAGAAACAAGCTGTGTTTCTCTCTATCCTAAAAACTTAAACCCTTTCCTAAAAAATCCAATTGAAAAGTTATTGCCTTGTCTCTTCTGAGCCAAACATAAAAAATTTTACGTTTCTAAATGAAATATTCACTGAGATATTTGAATTGAAGATGCGAGAGAAGTTGGGAACAGAATAAACCAGGGGTCCTCAACGCATGGCTTACTAACAAAATGTGGCCTTCGAAGGAATAGTTGAAAAGCATTGAAAGATGATTAAAGAAAGGATAATAAATCGATGTAGCTCTCCTTCCACCACAATTGACGCTAGGATCCTTATGCATTACCTGGGCCGTTCTAACAAGATGAGGAGGGGGTGTGGCCCAAACACTTTTTGGAACCTTAATCTAGAGAAAAATTGACATACATAATCACACAATTTACAGAATTGCTTGCAAACTTGTCAGAATGAAAAAATAATAACTTCAGAATTTTGAAAGAATTTCTGAATTGCTGAAAAATATTTCAAAATTGCTCAAAGAAATAATTTCACAATAAATGACAGAAATATTTTCAGAATATTTCTGTCACTAGTCCGACTAAAATAGGGCCCCCTTTTTACTCGGGGTCGTGTTCTGCCAAACCATTAAGACATCACTGTATATTTCATTGGGCTCTTGTGAATCTGGATGCTATATATATATATATATATATATCTTACAGAAATATGACTTACTATAAAGCCCCGCGGGCCTTTTGGGAACTTCGAATTTGGCCCGCAATGTATGAAAAGTTGGAGACCCCTGGCATAAACTAACGGGCGATGTTTCTTTCCTTCATTTACACTCTTCTTACCCAACTTTTCTCCAATTTTTGAATTCAAATACCTCAGCAAATATTCCACTCTAACGCATGTTTTTTTTGTTCGGCTGAGGAGAGACAGGGCAACTACTTTGTGTTTGGGCTTTTAGTACAGGGTACCCATATAAAAATTTAGATTTTTTTTTATTTTGGACACTGTATTTTCACACTCAAAACTGGTACGGGGATTTTTGAACTTTTTTTAAATTGGAACCATACCTCTACGATGAACGGTTGATGAGATTAAGGCCGAATTATGACTTACAAGACATCCTGTATGATGTATATCTAACTTGATATTCAAAATATCTCTTTCTGCACCAGATACCTATATGTCTGTTCCACTATTATTCCGATTTTTCGAAGGGTGGTTTGAAAAGAGTGGGGTCTCCTAGTGAACTAGTGAATTTCTAGAAACGGCGGGGAGGGTGAAAAAGTGGGATTTGACACGGAAGTCAAGGATTGCTGTCTTTCGGGATCCTAAAAGTAATATGTGTAAACTTACGTTTGAAAAAGTGGAAAAAAATCTGCGGAAGGGACATTTTAGTTCACTATAAGCGAACTTTCATTTTCTCAGCAGTTCACTATAAGCATTTAAATTAGTTAAATAAGTTTTCAGTTGGGACCACTGAGAAAAAGTTCACGATAATCGAGAGTTCACTATATCCCGGGTTCACTATAGCGAGGTTCGACTGTATTTGTAAGGCAGTATTACTTCAACACATTTACTGTATTTTATGAGCGATTTATAAGGCTCTTTAAGGCCACTTTAAAGCCCTGTATAAGCAGTACAATTCGAAATAAATTTTATGAATGTTTTTCAGGCATATTTATGAATGTTTTTCTGAAAAAATTATCAGCTAGAAAAAAAAAATTAAGCATTTAAGTGTTAAATTTCTTATAAAATAACCCGACATAAGATGATTTTCTTCATGTCAGACATCAAAAATCTACAACGGTATAAGGTGAAATAACGTTCATGTTGCCTCTCTCATCTTATGTAAAAATCCAATTGATTTAATTTAAATGTTGTCATCAATAAAAAAAATGTGTACATATTAAAAAAAATATATGCACGTATTAACGCCAAAAAAGGAAGTTAAAGAGAGGTCAAAATTTCACCGCAGCGAAGCGTAAAAAACAAGATGTAGGTCGCAACATACGCATATGGTGTAGTGGCATCAAAAGGTGGAAGGTAAGAAAGGCAAGATGGAGCTTTAATAGCAAGTGTCATTATATATCCCTGAGCAAAGAAATCTAATTTCACACCAGAATCTTTTTCTTGGTGGCGGCTCCTAGGTGGTTGGTATTAAAAAAAACCGCAGGAAAGAGAACTTTTTGCTGTTTTTTATGGTGCAAAAAAACTACACCACTGGAGGCGAAAGGAAAAGTGTGTGCGCAAGACAAGACTCTTTCTCCATTATCACTTCTTCATTGCTGTTTGCTCTTTTCTGTTTGCCTTTCCTTCTACACTTCCTTCAACATTTTTTTTTTTTTGCCAGTTTTTCCAGTTTCTTTATATATTTATTTTTTTTCCCTCTCCTAACTTTCATTACAATTTTTTTTGCTTCTCATCTCGCTCCCGGACTTTACTTGTAACATTGCCTGGAAAAAAGTCAAATGGTGGATAAAAAAAAAAATTAGATGAAAGTAGTGGTGCTCTGTGGGTGGGTTTTTTTTTCGGTGGCAACTAAAGTGTGGAAATGTTTGGTGGGTTGTTTCATATGTGGATGGGGGGGATCTCATAACGTTGATTGCCGCCGCACTGCTCTGCATATAACGCTGAAAATTTGCTGTCATGTTTTTGTTTCGAGGTAAGTAATTGCGGAAACGACACTTTCCAATTTTTGGTTTTTTTTTCCACAATTTTTTTACGGGAAAAAAATGGTGGAATTGGTAAGAGAAGCCTCGCGATAAATTACTTTTTGGAATCTAATTCTCGGTTTGTTTGTTTGCTCGTGTAAAAATTTTCGCTCTCTCCCTCCCGTTTTTCATTTCATATCGAAGAAATTGAAAATAATAACTTTTTTTGGTTCTAAAAATAATGTAAATTATTTTCTTCTATGCATCACTACGTTTGTACCACTAGATATTAAAGAAATTCGTCCAGAAATATGTATCCGGTGTGGGCAAACTTGCAAGGTTATTAAAATTAAACTTCTCCGACTCCTAGGATTGTGGAGGGTATTCTACTGGTCCAAATGACGTCAATTCAGATAACTGGTACATCAGATAATATACGCTCACCATTTGTTAACTCTTAAATGAGATTTTATAGTGATATCGTTTGAAAGCATGAACTACTCATCAGTTAAATAACGAAATAACTATTTAATGTAAAACAGAGATTAACACGATCACATGTGAACACAAAATGACCATCACATTACTGCAATAAACAAGCAACTAACTTCTGGCGGGAAGGTACCGGGACCTCAGCGCCGCCACAACTGAAATACAGAGGAGGTAAGCGGTGAAGAAAACATTACAAAAAATATCTCAATAGGGGAAAAATGGGGTTTCTGGTGCACAATAGAAATCCGCATGAGAACAATAGTCATCCGCATTTAATCCGCACTCTTCGCACGTTATCGATGGAGACCAAAGTGATTGAACAATAGAAATACAGAGACTACTATTTACTATCTTTTCCCCTTTTTTCTCACATTTCGTGGGGAGGGGACCAGACCCCCCGAGTCCCCCTCTCGTTACGGCCTTGTGTCCGCGTTATCAAACTACTCATAGATATTTAATATGACGTCATCAATGACCATTCCTGATGATAAGAGAGGGGACCCTTCCCAAATTATCGTTTGTAAGAGATCGTCATTAAATTATCGTTCGGAAAACTTTTTTTTCCCTACACGTGAAATTTGTCACAACACTCCCCTTATCTAAGGTTTCTCATGCCTATGACGTCACCCTCAAAGTCATTATACAGGGGGGGGGGGGTCATTCCTAAATTATCGTTTGTCTTTCCTAAATAATCGTTTGTCTTTCCTGAATAATCGTTTTCCTTTCTTAAATAATCGTTTCTAGCAAATATAATACTATGACATCAATTCGTTATTTCAAGCTCAAAGAGGGATCGTTCCTAAACTACCGGTTGCTAGGGGTTCGTTCACAAACTATCGTTTTTAGCCAATAAAAATGCAGACATTTTTTTTCAAATAATGGCTGTAACAAGACACTTTAAATCTCACAGTTTCTACCATAGAACACATAATATTTGAAAAGCATAATGTGACACATTATACTTTTCAAATATTATGTTCCATTGGAAGAGACTGTAAGGTTTGAAGTCTTTTTACAGACGTGCAAAAACATGTTTGCATTTTATTTGCTAAAAACGATCATTTAGGAACTATCCCTCTTAGAATAACGACTTGACGTTATAGTATTGTATTTGCTAAAAATGATTATTTAGGAAAGGCAAACGATAATTTAGGAATGACTCCTCTTTTTGAACTTAAGATAACGACTCGGAAAATTATGTGTATACAGAGAGAAGAGGTAACTTCATGGTCATGAAGAACCTTAGAAAAGGGGAGTGACATCAGAATTATGACAAATTTCACATGCAGGGAAAAAATGTTTTCTAAACGATAATTTGGGAAAACCTCAATTTGGAAAAAAAAAAAAATCTCATTACGACTTGCATCATAGTGAGATCATAATATTGTATTCGCTACAAAAAAAAAACCAAAAAAAAAACCGATAATTTAAGAACGATCCCTGTAAAAAAATCTCATCATTAGGAAGGGACATCATTGGTGGCGTCATATTAAATTTAAATAGCAATTTGATAACGTGGAGAATCACTGATAACATGCGAAGCAAATCCGCAGTCCCATTATCTTAGTGGAAGCAAGTGGGGAGCAGTCATTGTTCTCGTGGGGAGCAAAGGGGACCAATCTATTGTTCTATATAGAATTCCCATTTTTTCCCTACTCCCCTCACTCAAACTTTCACTCGTCCGTGCAGTACGTGCGCTGACGTAATAACCCGGATTTGCTGATAAAAAGCTTTCTGAAGATTTTTAACAGCTGGCTGATGCGGAGATATATTTAGAAAAGAGAGAAAATTCTACTGCCTTTGTGGGGAATCGAACCCACTTCCTCTCACTTGCCGGGTGAACGCCCTAGACCACTAGACAACAAAGGCAACAAATATCTTGATCTTTCCTTGGAGCTCTTGTACACTGAACGGTGGCGGGTCTAGTGGTCTAGGGCAGTGTTTCTCAACCTTTTTTTGGCCGTGGCCCCCTTTGAACCAGATTTTTTTCTTGTGGCTCCTCTGCCCTACACAGAGTTTTCGACCTTCATTTAGAAGCAAGATCCTTTATATGTATTGAATTGATTTTTTCAGTGAATTTATACTGAACGAAAAAATTTTGCACATAAGATTGGCCTCCAGATCACTGGCCTAGAATTTACTAAGCTCCCCGCTAGTTCGAGTTCTATTCAGGGCCGTCTCAACATTATGGGCGCCTTAGTCAAAGTGATGCTATGTGATAGTCCCATACTTAGCTGGAAATAAACAACCTACATATTTCCTACTTATTTTCAAAATTTATTGTACTATGCAAAATATCATAAGGTGGGGTCACTTATGGACATGAGACTCCCGGGCATGACCCCTCACAAGAGTGGGACTGACAGAGCTGCAGCCAGGGGCCTGATATGGTTTTCATCATTTTTTGTGTTTCACACTATAAATTTAATATAGAGGAGGGATCTGTGAAAAATGTAGACGGGGGTCTGCGAAAAACACATCCTAGGGAACCTGCTGCAAAATGTAGGTGGTGAGGCCTGGGTGGTTCCATGCTCTAAGACGGCTCCGGTTTCATGGGTGGTTTTGTTGGATTCTGTAAGTGTATATAGTCACTAATATAAAAGCTTTATTTCTTCACACCTTAATATTTCTTCTCAGCTCTCTGCAGCCCTCCAAACCACCAGTCATGGCCCCTTTCTCCATTTTCTTTCGTGGCCCCCTTGAAGTTTCCCAGTACCACTAGGGGGACATATGGCCCCCGGTTGAGAACCACTGGTCTAGGGTGCTCTCCCGGCAAGAGAGAGGACGTGGATTAGATTCCCTCAAGGGCAGTAGAATTTCCCGTCTTTCCTTAATTTATCTTCGCATCAGCCAGCTGTTAAAAACCTTCGTATGAATAGCGGTGAGTGACATCATCCTCGAAAAAACTTTCTCCTGGTCAGAAACACCAGTTAATGTTGCAATTTGCCTATTCGTGAAGAAAACGAGATTTGAATGACTTTGAACGCAGCATGATTGTGGGCCCCAGAAGGGTCGGTTCCAGTATCTCCTAAACCACTAACCTTCTTGGCCTTTCTCGTACAATAGTATCTCGAGTAATTAGAGGAGGTTTCACACGATATTAGTGGTGAGTAGCAGAGTGTGTTGTTCATAATTTTTTGGCCACTGGATGTATGCAGTTATATCTATGGTTCTAAGGCAGGGGTTCTCAAACTGTGCGCCACCAATCTTTGTCATGGCCAGCCTTTACAAAGGTTTTTCAAACAGATTCTTCGTTGAACTTCTTTGGCGAGCCGTGGATAAACATTGAAAGGGGTGCCGCGGGTGAAAAAAGTTTGAGAGCCCCTGTTCTAAGGACTATAAAACGCTGATTTACTTTCGGCTGTGTAAAACATGGTTTTACGAAAAAATAAAGATAGCTGTTAACCAACAGGAGAATATTGAACACACGTAGAATGATTTTTAGAGCAGCGGCCACAACATATTTGTGAACTTTTGTATTATTTTATTTAAAATAAAATGGTGGGCGCATCATCTATCATTTGTCAGAATTTGACATCATTCAGAAGTTGATAGCTCACAGTTCAAAAACGATGTTTAGGTAGCTATATTTAACTAGTCAGACTTTCTCAGTTCAGATACAAGTCATGAAGAAGTCTTAATGTCAGAAGACAAGCATGAAGTGACGATTTCTCGGTTGGACGTAGCGTCTTGAAAAGTACCATTTTTAAAATTTTATGATATGAACCAGTGTTTTACAAAGTGTGCGCTGCGGCTCCTAAGGTAAGGTTGCCACCAACCTTTTCCAGGAGCGTCGCGGTGAACTGGAGATATCGATTTGTGGATTTGTGCTCCTATTTTTTATGTTTTGATATGGTTATTTTATAGGTGAAAATATCTACCAAACTATTCTGGGGAGCCACAGACGAAACATGAATTGGGCAAGGGAGCAGCGGGTGACGAAAGTTTGAGAACCAGTGATCTAAACCCTTGACCCTTACTGCGTTATTGAGATGGAGCCATCTATCTTCCTCAAAATGAACAACACCTTGCTTGTCCAGAAAAAACATTCTTAAAAATGTTTCAGCAAGAAAAATATTCCAAATAGAATACAGGCGAAGGAGAAAGTGTCGAGTCGTATGTAGATCATTATAACCATCCTTCGGTTTTCAATCCCCGATGAGTACATTCATTACTCAAGAGTGAGAAACGTTTTCTGTAACGTTTTGTTTTCATAGCGGTGCTAAAAACGATCATCACACAAGAAAAAAAAAATCTTAACAAAACGATCATTAATTTAATTTGATCCCCATTCTCTCTTACAAAGAAAGTCGGGACATGGACACAGTGGAAAAAAAATGTATGAGAGAGAGAGAGAGAGAGAGAGATAGTCCAGTAGTGTGCGCACGTGCAAATGTGTATGAAGCAGAAGCAACACATGAGCATTGAGTCGCAGCTGGATCCTGCCATCGCCGTAAGATGAATGGCTTCGGTACGCTCCTCCCATTTTTTCCTAATTGCTTCTTACAGGATACCACCAAACGAAATTTGTAGTAAGAAAAGTACATAGTGTGAGTGTCGTTTCCTGCTGGGCTCTTGAAAGGGAGCCGCTCAAAGTTAAGGTCGGGACCTTATTTTGCCGGCGAAAAAGTTGCCATCTTAAAAAAATATCCAAAGTTTAAAAAAAAGTGGCAATAATGAACGAAAAGAAGAAGCTTATATGTTATTTTTTTTGTGAGCGTCGATCATATTGCTCTTGAACATCTTTGTATGTAAGCCTGTGTTGAATGCGTTGTTATTATAACGAGGCGTCGTCGAGTAAGTACAGTATAGCTTGGATCCCGCTACTGCCCCTCATTGAGGATCTTTTTCTTTTGCATTTTCCTTTTTTTTTTCTCTTCTAGTTTTCGTAGATGAAGTTTATTCTGTCATAACAGATGCTTAACAAGGCGGGATCTTCAAGCTGCATCATCATCGTCTCCACAAAGACAAACTTTTATATTTTCTGTTCCTTCTTCTGGAAAATTTCAACTCGAGTGTTACATATAAAAGCTTGTTATTTTTTAATATATAAAATCATATATATATATATATATATTATATATATAGATGTATATCCATCATGGGTGGTGGTGTTATAAAATTTGTTTTTTCAAAAAGGGGGAATGAGAAACCTCTACAGACCTTTGTTGTTGATTCGTAATGTAATATCCAAACAGTTCCTTTTGATGGAAACAATATACTGTATGTTTTTTTGTTTTTGTTTTTTTAATACAGTAAAACCTGTCTTCAACGGAATCGTCAGGGACCGAGATTTTTTTCCGTTGAACGCAGGTTTCGGCTTATTAAAGGTTCAATTGGCATAATGTATAATATTATGTAACGATCTCGTATGTAATTGAAATGAAATAAAAAGAAATTTATTGAAAATGAAATAAAAAGAAATTTATTGAAAATGAAATAAAAAGAAATTTATTGAAAATGAAATAAAAAGAAATTTATTGAAAATGAAATAAAAAGAAATTTATTGAAAATGAAATAAAAAGAAATTTATTGAAAATGAAATAAAAAGAAATTTATTGAAAATGAAATAAAAAGAAATTTATTGAAAATGAAATAAAAAGAAATTTATTGAAAATGAAATAAAAAAAATTTATTGAAAATGAAATAAAAAGAAATTTATTGAAAATGAAATAAATAACTTTTAAATATAGATAAAATAAGATGAAAAAAAAAATTAAATATAGATAAAATAAGATGAAAAAAAAATTAAATATAGATGATTCAAAATCAATAAATGTAGATAAATAACATGAATAATTTATATAGATAAAATAAAGAAATAAAGTAATGTGCATTATTTTTATCTGTAATTCCCCCGTCTCCATGTAATTCCGGCCCTGCTCAGCTCTGCGATCACGGAAAGCAGCTTGCATACAATTTTGTGTCTTGCCTATCATTTGGAAATCCACCCCTTACACTGATTTCTCCCGTAGAAAATCCTGCTTTTCCCGAAAAATTTTGTTTCAATTTCAGAAGAAAGCAACTGCTCCATATGAAAACCACAGCATCAAGTACGGAAATGGGTTTTGCTAATCTAAGGATGGGTGAAGTAGAACTCACATTGGCAAGCAAGGATTGCACAAAAATTTCGATAGAGCACTTTAACATTTTGCATGATCCTTTAGTCTATTGGTCGCAAAACAGTCGAGGTGTTTGTGTGCAATTTTCCGTTATAAGAGGGTACAATTTTCCTTTCCATTTCCGCGTTACAGGTTCTGTTTAATCCAGGTTTTTTAATGTATATTTTGGCATGGAGAGAGAGAGAGAAATTACGGGAACAAGATTTTTCTCCGTTGAAGACAGGTTTCCGCTTAATATAGGTTCCGTTAAAGACAAGTTTTACTGAATAACGTTTTTACTGTAGTCTCGTTTTTCAAAAGGAATTTCGTATTTTTTTCTCGTAATACCCATTATAAAAATCTCATTATAGAAATTTCTTTTCTCAATTTTTTGGTATTTTGGAAAGTATACATCTTCAGGTGTCATCTCAGTACAAAATATGGCTATATATATAAGTAGTACAATACTTTTTTTTATCTAGAAAGAGTTGATTCCTTGTCGATGTCATTTTTTGAGAGCTGCTGAAATTTTACGTGCTCAGAGATTTATAAAATTGCACCAAATTGAGAGGGAATTAGAACTAAAATTCAAGGTAACAACTACTCAACTTTGCTAAGCAAGATTTTATCTGTTTATAGATAACACTAAAACAAAGGCAAGTGTATATTTCGCACTTAATTTTCCGTAGGGACTAATTGAAAAAAATCCACTGTAATTAACTAAACTGTTGCATTCACGTATTGTTTAAATTAAAAATATGCTAAAACATCACCAATTTACTATTTTTGGGAAAAAAATTCAGTACGTTTTTATAGGGAGTGAATATCATAATCTTTGAACTATTTTTGTCTCCCCTCCGAAGTCTCTTCCTGTAGTTTGAATTGCCTAAATAGCAAGTTTCAGAAAATTCCGATCAGCAGAACATCTCTAGAAGCATCTAAGTAGGCTTTAGAATGTATTAAATTTTTCCCATTTTGCATCTCTTATAATTTTATAATACATGGATGTTTGGTTGGTTTCATCGTTTTCTTATTTAAATGCTACATATATCCGGTGCTACATGAATATAATATAATTATTACGTATTTTTATTGACGTATATACATTAATATACACCATATATACATTCATAAAACTATAATTTATAATGTAAAATATAATTTAAAATAAATAAAATATAAATTTATTCAATATATTAAAAAGAAAGTTATTGTATAATATTATATAAAATTTCAATTATAACATTTATTAAAACGTATTTGTTTATTAAAAAAATTGAATGTATGCACAAATGCAAATAAAATAATTTCTTATACAGTTTTTTTTAATTTACAGATTTTGGTGATTGATGATTATGTGAGCATCGATGTTTAAGTGAGCATCGATGTTTAAGTGATGTCCGATATAAGAATTTTACTACTGCTACTTATGCTAGATGTTATTAATCATTTATTTTACTTGTAAAACATTGTGTTTTGTATTGTGAATTTGTTGAGCGATAAAAAATAGTATTGTTTGATGTTGTGATGTTTTATCTCGTCTGTACTGTGTGAGTGTGAAATGTGTGGTGTTATGAAAAAATATAACGTATCTTAACTCTATCATCAGTTGCTTATGATTATATCTGTTTTACTATGTTTATTATTGTGAGAAACATACTTGAATAATGGGACAGAGTTTTTAAAAAGTGTTCTTCGGGCTGTTTATAAAAATCGAACTAACATAACTTATTAACCTCTTTACGATCACGGGCATAATATTACGTCAAAACCAGGCCCGTCTTTGGGGGGAGTCAGGAGGGCGAAACTCACCAATACCAGTGCCATAGGCAGCTGAAATATGCAGTGTAGTGTATCAACATTGTAAAATATTAATTGTTTATTTATGAAGAATTAAAAACAAAATTGATGATGAGAAGATATGGAATTTGAAAGGATTATATGAAAATTGAAAAATTCAAAATAAAAAAAGCACAGCGTTAAATGTGGAAAAACTATTGTATTTGCATTTGACACTGTTTTTGCCCAACTTTCCTCCGTTTTTAGAATTAGAATATCTCAGTGAATATTGCACTTAGAAACGGGGAATTTTTTTGTTGGCATTAGGAGAGAGAGTGCAGCAAATAACGTGAAGATCACGTTATTATTATTATTAAAATCGTGCAAAATCACAGGCAAAACTGATTTCCATTGAAATTCTCCAAATGCAACAAGGTGTGGTGATAATTCATAATTACTTCTACTGCAGCACTTCACTAAGTTGTCTCCGAATTATATTCACATTCAGAGACTTTTCTGTATACGGAAATCTCTCTATAGGTTAATTAAGAATTTCAATCAAAAATATATGTACACTACTTTGCAAAAAAAAAACAAGAAGCACCTTGAAAAGAAAGTGACTGTTTTTATTGAAATTAAATATGCGTAAAGCTCATACACGGATAATGAAATCATTAAAAATTCAAAGCCGCAGGACCCATCAATGGCTAGCACTTGTACATTGAATGGTTACGTGCCCTGTGCGACCAAATCCTTTTCTATTGTTCACTTCCATAACAAGGGTCATCCCTCATATCGTGGCATTATAATTGAATTGCTATTATATTTCTGTAATCCATCTACTATAGAGATTATGTAACATTCAGTTTAGCATGTGATGGAAGCATGAATGAATGAACGTCAGAACTTTGCCACTGGACTTATCCCGTTGCCGAGATCTCTTCCAGCCCAGCTTCGTGGCAGAGTCTGGAACACTTTAAAAAAAACGTACAAACTTTTTTACAACATATTTTCCCCGGACAATTGGGTACTGTCGCGATCAACAAATTTTGTGGTGATTACAGACGAGATGGGATTAGGAGTTGGAGAAGTTTCGGGGTTTAGTTAAGATGAATGTGCACATATTAGGATGGAGGTATGTTTTAAGAGCAATTGAGTGCCCCCCCCCCCCTCCATGCCATCTCATCTGTTATCTTACACTTGCCATATTATATACACAGGATACAAAAAGAAAAAGAAATGAGAATCTTATTGGGAAATAATATATATATATATCCATCGGAGCGAGTCATCTCGCTTAACACCTTATTGGTAAGCAAATGGGTTTGATAACTTGCGACTGGAAGCCAGCATCAGTTTTATTGGGTTGAGTTCACTCGCTCCGGTGGATTTTATGAAAATATACAAAATAGAAGTATTGTGTGGGGGAATATATACAATTAGGGAGCACCCGTAGCATCTCGCTTAGCACCTTATTCGGTGAGCAACATGAATCCGACAATATGAGTGCGCACGTGTGTTGTGGACATGAAATGCATGGACAACTTGAATGGAGGAAAGAGAGAAATACACACATATACACACATTTATATACATATATATAACTGCCAGGTCGAGTCGTCTCGCCCTAAACCTATTTTGGTGAGCAATGTGGGCTTGATTTAAATGGGGGATTGTCTGGAGATACATATGATGGAAGCAAAAAAATCCTGTTTTTAATTTATTTGAAATCATTTTTATATCGTTCAAATCGTACGAACTAATTTAGTTCATCGAGACGAAAACTTTGGATATACAATTGATAATAAATACACGAACAGGGTTTTCAAAAAGGGAGCCGATGTATTTTAGGGTGATAGGAGTAATTTTGAGAGTAACATTATGCAGTAAGACTTCAGTATAACGTTGACCACGTTTATGTCAATTTTACTGAAAATTTTTCATTTCATAGTGGACTCAAAAATTATGAATTAAATGAAGAACTGAACAGTAAAAGTAAGTGGAACCTGGTTCAACCATGCTCAAAAGCCAGGGCTGAACTTACTGAGGTTAAAAAGAGTATTTAAAACGAAATAAAAAACACTACCCTCCCAACGTTTGTGATCTCTGGATCGGAAATTCATATAGCGTAACCGTTGCTTAAACTCAAGTGTTCTTGCTATAATTATCACTTTAAGGTTTAAAAGTTTCAACTTTAATTTTTAAACCTTTACAGAACGATTTTATTGCCACCCGTCTCTAGAATGATGATCAGCCAGTCAACTGTGATATTTGTGGTGATAATGTGCAAGAAAAACAATTTTAGCGATGAGTTTTTAAAATCTACGAAAATTACGCGGATTCGATGGATAGTATTGATATCGCTTTCCAAAGATTTGGTGTTCATAGGCAGAGATGCACTTAAAAGGCTGAGGGGGGAGGGCACGATAATGATCTCAATTCATATACAGTATATGCATATGCATTAGAAAAAATTATCTCCATTAAATTTGTAGGGGGGGGCACTGTCTTCCACGCATTCCCCCCCCCCCCCCCGTATCTCTGGCCATGTTCTATTTCCAGTCAGAGTCGACATAATTCAAGTTATTTGTCGTATAAGTGAAATATTCTAACATTAAAATCTACGGGGAGGAATTGTGACCAGTATTATCAGAAAAAAATAACTTTCAAGAGTAATTTCACTCCTCTCTCCAAAATTTTAAGCGATAATTTTGTGTAGAGAGGAATATTTATTTTTTATTTGATTTTTATTTTATTCATTTACTTTTTATTCTTTATATATAAACGAATATACGACTACCTTTAGTTTTACCTTAAAAAAAAAGTTTACGACTACCTTTTGAAATTTATGATTACCATTTTGTAACTATTTTCGCTTCGGTTTCTACAGGCTAATCGGAAGTCAAAATATTGATTGGACATCGACTTTATATTACATATCATGAAGACAAATATATTAATAATATGGTTTATTATTTCAAGAAATCTTTAATAGCTTATAGGAACAGCTCGATCGGGAGTGAAAAAAAGGTAATTTAATATTTCAAGCAAAAGCGCCAGAAAATGCAAACGGAGCAGCTTAGAAACGTTACAGAAAATTCAAAAAACATAAAAAATAACTTTTGCTATATACGGGAATGACGTCACGAGCAGACAGCAAAAATAAAGCTTAAAAATCATTGAAAGATTCAGTTACGGATAAGATGGAGATAATGTAACATATCAATACTCAACAAAGTAGTTTAAAACAAAAGATCACACCATTGACTCCCACTAGAAGCTTTGTAGATGTTTGTGGAAGCCATTATCCAAGAGCTATACATAAAAAAATTAAAACTCGTCCCTGTAGCAAAATTACATCTCCTCAGTCATATCGTATTCGCGGAAATAAACTTGCGAGATGAAAAATCACAAACTATTTCGAGAATAATGCATGATTCAAAAGAAATGGTAGAAAATGTAAACGAAGAAATTGTATCGACATTTTAATATTAAAAAATAAATAATCGTAACTAATTATATCAAATTGAAATCAATAAGGAAATAAGTATATAAATAAGATCTTCTAAATTAATGAATAAATAAGATATCTTCACAACGTTCAAGAGTCCAACAATATATACGCAAATTTCTCTTACATCAATTGGTTTTTTTCTTTATTGAGGAATTCCTTTCACCATTGAGGGAATTATATAATTTGTTAAAATATATTGTCATATATGCTCATATTTTATTTAATTTATCCAGCAAAACTATTTCTTTTGGTATTTTAACAATAAATTAGTCGACATTTTAGCTCAAAATGGTGCACTGAAAATGTAAAAATAATTTTGGCTAGGTTTTCGGGTAAAATACCCACTATGCGTCGTATAAACGTGAAAATCCCATTGAAGAGATATTCAGGAAGGTCGTATACACCAGTGTTTCTCAACCGCCGGGCCACGGGTACCGGGCCCTGGTATCGGTCAAACCGCGCCGTGAATGATTTATTGTTTCATTTTTAACCATTTATTTCCCATTAATCGTGTATATGGCCGGGCTTTCCAATAACGAAAAAGAAATCAACCGGGCCGCGGGATTTTAAAAGTTGAGAACCACTGGTATAAACTGTATCTACTGTATTCCTACAGTTTCACCTATATTAGCGATATGGGGGAAGTTTCAATACAAAGGAAGAAAAGAAATCTAATCGAAAGATTACTCTATTCAAAAAGATATCACAAAGGAAAGGATTTGCCCAAGTAAAGAATGGAGAAGGATTTCGTCGCCCAGGGTACGACGATATCCATCTTGGCCGCTCAGAGAAAAGGGTTGCACAGGGCACGGCCGCACACTGCACGACACCGTTCAAATCAGTACAATTGGTGAAACCCCCCCCCCCCCCCTCACTGGCGGAGATGCATGCTTGTATACGTCGATGTAAGTGATAAAGATTCCTAATCTCTCATCTTGCGATTCATTCTGCCAGGCATTCATCAATTGTTGCTTCAGATTTTCACATTTTGGGGTGCCCGAATCTGACAGCCTACCATGTCCCATACATGTTTGATCGGCGAAAGGTCCGATGATCTTGCTGGCCAAGGAAGAGTATCAACAGCACAGAGGCAGTCCAGCGATATGCGAACCGTATTTGGTCTGGCATTATCTTGTTGAAAAATTGCCCCAGGATGACGTGCCATGAAGGGTAACGCGACCGGCCGCCAGATGTCATCAATATATCGTTGAACTGTTAAAGTTGTACGCAGGATGGGTAGAGGTGAATGACAAAAAGAGTGTGGCCTAGAGCGTGTACAAGCATGTGAATGACAAAAAGAGTGTGACCTAGAGCGTGTACAAGCGTGTGAATGACAAAAAGAGTGACACAAAGCGTGTACAAGCATGTGAATGGCCGAAAGAGTGACGCAAAGCATTTGTAAGCATGTGAATGGATAAAAGAGTGAGGTATAGCGCGTGTGCAAGCATGTGAATGACCAAAAGAGTTAGCAAGCATGTGAATGACCAAAAGAGTTAGCAAGCATGTGAATGACCAAAAGAGTTAGCAAGCATGTGAATGACCAAAAGAATTAGCAAGCATGTGAATGACCAAAAGAGTTAGCAAGCATGTGAATGACCAAAAGAGTTAGCAAGCATGTGAATGACCAAAAGAGTTAGCAAGCATGTGAGTGACCAAAAGAAGTACTTAGGGACACAGGAATATTTACAAGCGGTGAGAGAAAAAGCGGGTTATAGCAAAGGGCCTCGAATTCGAGGAATCAGTGGTCAAGAAAATTAAACTAGAACGAGAGAACGGTGACAAAATTCGTGTAGCCCACAGGCGACGAAACCATAACTACGCCTCTGATTAACATGCCACTTGTGGGGAGAGGAGGGGGAGGAGTTTTAAAGATATAAATTTACTAGGAAGAGGCCTGTGAAAAATCCATCACGGCATTCGCACCATCGGTGAGTAAAGTTGGTTCACCAAGAAAATAAATATTTGCCTCATAAATGTTCAGTAAGATTATTTTTTACATGTATCTCGGTATTGATGATAATTTGATTTATGTTGCAAATGATATGAATAATGAGCAAAAGAGATAACGAGTTTACAAAGATTAAAAGATTCTTTGGATGTTTGTTTCTCCTTCTGCCGACGTGTATTGCACATAAAAAACAATTTATGTACGAGTGTATTAACTTAAAAACATTTTACATACTTTAAAAATTTGAAGAAGGTGTCTGTAGTCAAACTGAGAAAACCTTTTTTTTTGTAATTATCTTTAAACAGAAGAAACACCAAAACGAATTTGTGCTAATTGCGTAACGGAATACGTAAAATAGGAGGCCATCGATGTATAGGAGAATAAGCTCGAATAATGGTGGTCTTAAACCCTTGACAAATAGTGAACACTGCTTTTGCCCACCATCAGACGAAGAGGAACCAAATAGCAACTAACATAATTATGTTTGAACTCAAATTCTGCAAACCCTTGAATGTAACTTGAATGGTATGTTTAATTTGGACGTGGAGACGAATAAAAAAGTGCCTCACGAGTACGAGAGCACTCTTGGGCTGGGTACGTTAACCACTTTACGATCAAGGACGTAATATTGCGTCCAAATGCCAGTGAAATAAGTTCAAACGAATTCTCTCTATTTTCTTTCCGCTCTCCTCATCATCGTGAAGCTTTGTTGCAACTCTATGAAAACAAAAGTAGTTCTTTTTACCTCCGTCACATGTGTCCTTCTACTATTATACTCATGAGAGCGAAAGAGAACTAACTAGTAGACGAGGGTGAAAAGAGAAACCTACTTCGTACCTACTCTCTTATCTGTAACTATTACTGATAACAGAAAGAGTATAGTATAATAGATAAGCGTATATCTCTTATACTTATCTATTATAATATTTTCCTTTCATTGTGTTTTCCTTACTTTTTTACTTTCCTCCCTTCTCCTTCTTTTTTCTAACATGCGGTTAGGTTAGGACAAGGTTACCATATTTATAGCCCATTCATCAAACAGGGATCATCCGAATTTCTTGCCAATCACTTGTAAGCGAAGAGGTTAATTAGCACTATGGTGCACGAGAGTAATAGGTTGAAGATACTTGCTTTAAAATGAATAAACGTAAATTGGCGCATCGATGTAAAATTGCCCCCGTTAGCTGTGAAATTTGGATGTGAATTTGGTTTTAAAACGTGAATTTTTCATCTCCTGGGCTTGGGTTCAATGCTTCCAAATTAGTGAAATAAGTATTTTATTAATACGCATACACCCACACATGAGATTTTTAATATATAAATTAGGATGTCAAGAGGCCTCAAAAAGGTGCTGGAGCTCCAGGCCCTCAAACTCGTCGAAATGAGCATTTCGATGAAACGTGTTATAGATACTGTCATTCAAAACCGTAGACATAGATTAAATTTATTTTTTGTCCATTTTCAAAACACAAGAACACAGAGTTTTAAAATTTTGACGTGCAAAACGTGATCAATGACATTTCTGCATTGCGTCAAATTATAGACAAAAATACAGTCGGTCCCACTTAATCGGATGTCACGATTCTCTAGCACACACAATGTCCGATTAAACGGGGAACAGTTCAATTGCCATTTTTCAACGTTAGTACAGTGTGTATATTGAAAATTAATGAAGGATCAATATTAATAAAGCTTCTCCAATAAATCAGACATAAAAAAATGAAATGCAAATAATATTTAATTACAATGATCACAATACCTAAGATTTTTACTTTTCATTAGGAAAGTTAACGCCCTCTATTGGCTGAACAGAGAACAAAAACAAAATAAGTGTAAGTATTGGAGACAACTTGAATCATTTTTTGTTGAATAACGTGATAAGCACGTATTCCCAAGAGATGGCTACGATCTGTCCAAGGAATTTGTTAGTACAATTTCCATCTATGCCTAAACCCAGACCTGCACCGAAAGAAGCTAGCACCCTAACCACTGGACTACCAGGTGGCAAATGGAGGCAACTTGGAGGCCAGTACCTACTTCAATGAATCGGTAGAGAATAACCGAGAACGTTGAAATAGCCGACATTTCAGGTGAGCTGCGGGATCTGCAACAATATACAACAGAAACAGAAATCTTGAAATACATGGGGTTGACTCAAATCTAGCCAAATTATCGGAACTAGAACTTGAAAACTTGATTTTGGATATTTCTAAATATATAGAGGTTTATACAATATACAAATACAACGCCACAACAGGCAAAATGCCCAACGAGGTGGCTGAGAGATATAAAGGTGGGTGACATATATATATATTATATATATATATATATATATATATATATATATATATATATATATATATATATATATATATATATATATATATATATATATATATATATATATATATATATATATGATGTACATGAACTAACCGGCAGTAGAAGTGAGGGCTCATCTAAGGGAAAACTTATTGTTCAGTTCAAATATCTAGGACGGTGCGTAACAAACTGTTTTGAACAAGAAAAAAAATGATTTTCAATCAAGACATTCGATCCGGTGGGAGTGATCAGAGAAACCACGTCAATGAAAATCTATCGCCTTACCACAGCAATCTGCATTGCAAATGTAGAGTGTGGGCCAAGGAATCGGGATATCAGTATGTGTGGACTCGGGGACGGAAAACTTTTTGTTAGGAAATCTCTGAAAAATCTCTGGCTTTGAGAATTCGGTCATCCGATGATTTCTTAACAATGACACTGAAAGATACTGATTTCATATACATATAAAGTTTTTATATTATTTTCTCAGTTGATGTAACATGGAGACGGCCAGTAAATTTATTAGCAACTACACCATGAACAGTCTGAAAACTCCAATAATCAGTACATAACAATAAATAAATTCCTTAATTATACATCCGTTTAAAAAAAATATTTTAATTTAATTCATGTCAATGATGGAAGTGTTCAGAATAAGCATGAAATTGTTGATTGTTTTGTTCTTGATACAAAATATCATATTGATCGCTTGAATTACTGAAACTTGGAACCAAGGTCACACTTAATACAACATAAATGGTTATTACTGTTTAAATTATAATGCACAAACTGGCGTGGCGGTGGCATTGCACAATTTATATTAAAAATTCAATTTCTGACTACACCATAATTTCTGATCTCTGAAAATTCTCCCGATATCAGTGTTCTTGTAATTGAAAATTCTGAATTAACCTTATCTGTCTATCATCGCCCTCCCACTGAAAATGTTCATTTATTTTTGGAGTCCCTTGAGCGCATCTTAAATCATAATAATAATGATAAAATAAAAGTTATAACAGGTGATTTTAATGTTGATGTGTCGGTTTGTACGCCACAACGCGAATCCCTTCTTGATACTATGATTTGTTATGGTTTCGAAAATTGTATTTTACAGCCTGCGCGCACAACTGAACATAGTGCAACAACGATAGATTTGTGCTTTACTAACATAAATATAGATAAATGTGGTGTGATTGATTGCCACATCAGTGTGGTCATCTTCCCATTTTCACTTTGATTCCCACTTTAAAAGTCGTAAACAAATATATAATAACTCATACTTCTACCGTAAATTCAATCCTGATTTAATTTCTAGTTTTAGAGATGAAGTAAGCTCCGTCGATTTTTTGGATAAATACTGTTGGCCTTAATGTCTCAGAGACTGCTTATAACACATTTAGTGCCAAACTTTGTAGCATTCGTAATGATTCTTTTCCGCTGATACAGTATAGGATTCACAATAAATGGAAAAAACCATCGATGCATCGGCACATATACAAGGCAATTGGAAAGAAATACAAACTTTTCCGTCGTTTCATTAGAACGCGTAGTTCCGCAGATTTAGAAATAAGCTAAATATTGAAATAAAACGTGCTAAACGTAACTTTTTTCTTTTAGCTTTTGAGCATAATAACAATAAAACAATTTGGATAAGTGTTAAAATTTTGACAGGTAAACTCACCCACAAGGCACCCATTACTTCTATTTCAATCAACAACAACACTACCAATGATCCTAGAGAAATAGCTGACGGTTTTAACAGTTTCTTTACTGACCTTAATAAATTTTTAAACTTAAATTCAGTTTAAAACGGTGTACATATCTCGAATTCCAACAGTCGTAGTATTTACTTTTATCAGTACTCAATAATTTGTGTAAGCATCCAGGATGGTGAGATATGACACTGGCCCGGGATCTGACGGTTTGATGCCGAAAGCCATAAAATGTGTGATTGATGTTCTCTCACTCATTTTAATTGAAATTTTTAATTGCTGCATCACCAATTCAATTTTTCCCAGGGCACTCAAGCTTGCCAAAGTTACTCCAATTTATAAGAATAAAGGTGATTCTTCTGCTACGAGTAACTATAGACCAATGTGTAATCTTCCAATTTTGGCTAAAATTTTTGAAAAAATCATTGCTCTACGACTTAACAATTTCTTTGGAAAATGCAATCTAATCCCACAACCAAAATGGATTTCGTGTGGGTAGATCGACTGAACTGCCATTCATGGGCTTCTTGAAGATGTTCGGAAAAATCTTGGCAATAGCCAATTTACCTTGGGGGGTGTTCGCCGATCTATCTGAGGCATTTGATACAGTTCAGTTCAGCAGGATATATTGTTAGAAAAACGATGTAATTGTGGCATACGTAGACCTGCCCATAATTTGCTGAAGTCTTACCTCAGCGATTGCAAACAATATGTATCTATTCAGGACATCTCCTCAGGCTGCCTCCCTGTTAAAACTCTTGTACCTCAGGGCTCGATTTTAGGACCGTTACTTTTTATCTTTTATGTTATCTTTAATGATGTTTTTAAGGTGAATAGTTCTGTCAAAGTTCACATGTATGCTGATGACACGACTCTTCTTTTCCGACATTATGATATTGATACTCTCCGCAGAAACGTTCAACTTATTCTCCCATCATATATTTCTTGGTTCCAAAGTCATAATTTGAAGTTTAATCCCTCTAAAACCCAGTGCATGCTGTTCTATGTTGGACCACGTATTATAAATTTTGAAGACATTGTCATTGACTCATATACTCTTTTAATCACTAACTCTATTAAATTTCTTGGAATCACCTTGAAACTAAGTTGAACAATTATCCTAAGTTGAGAGTAATCCTAATTACAGTTGCTTTGATCCTTTTCTCAGATTCCAGTGCCAATTCTTGAAACTCTCTTCAGAAATGGGATCACGATCTCAAAACCAAAATAATCACCCCTAACCCTAATGAAACTAATCTTCTGGTCGTGGATAGCCTTTATGCCTTGAAGATATGTATAATAATGTTTCAACGAATTAAAATGAACAGATATCATGACATCATCATATGCAACAACTCTTAACATAGCTACGCCACAAGGAATCATAACATACTTATCCCACTCCAAATTAAAACCGAATATATGAGATGCAGTAAGTTTTGTTGGTCCGGTGATGTGTGGAACAAACTCCCCAACAGTCTCAGAAATCTTAATAGCCTTTCAATTTTCAGGAAACGTTTAAAAACCTGGTTACTTAATAGAAACGCTCTTACTAATTAATTAATATAAATATCGCAAAACATGTTCAATATCTATTTTGGATCTTCTGATTACTTTTATGAATTTTTTTTCCTTGTTTGAAATGAAATCACGAATAATGCTGGAAATTGAGGAAAATCTTGCCTTTCGCTCTTTTGGCAAAATTAATTTGTAACATTTTAAGACCTCTTAATCCTGGAGTTCATTGTTGCCAAACATGGCAGTGGGAACCAGTCAGGGCATATATAATTGCCCTTTTTTATACCCAGCTCAACGACACTCGCATATCATGATCAAGTTTCTTTTTTTTCATTAACATTAGTCTATGTGAATTGTCCGCTCGTCTCCATGAATCTGACTTATTTTTGTCTTTGTCTAATTAATTAATGATTTTGTAGATATTGTATGCATAACATGAATGCTGGGTATTAGTCTGTGTTTTTGTGCAAATAAGTCTATCTATCTATTTAATATTCGATTAAGCGAAAAAAAGTCGTTGAAATTATCATATTAAGCGAGGAACTTTAACATTGTCTTTATGGGAGAAATTTTGGAGGATTTTATCCGTTTAAGCGGGGCCGTCTGTACTTGCAGGAAATCGAAAAAAAACTGATCAGTAGGAAGACCGAAGGCCTATAAATCCTTGGTTCGCGGCGATAAAGGTCTGGAAACACTTGAATACGGATGTATAGTTATAATAAACGTATGATGATGTATGATTACAGAAATAAATAAATAAATTTTGACGTTCACCAGCACAAAAGCATTAAAGGGTAAGAATTCTCAGTTTTTACCAGGTCATCGTGGGTAGGTTTAACAGCTAGTTAGGTTCTTATAGTAGGCAGTTAAGAGTGTTCACAAAACACATTTTCATTTTACGAATATGGATATTAGTCAGTGAACAGTGTGTTTTAGATAATTCACATTCCTTGTTTCAATGCATTAAACTGTTAAAATTTTACTTTTATATTCATATAAACTAATGAATACTGGGTACAATAAATATGCATTGTACGTGAGTTGTTAAATATTAAAATCATTAACACTAGAAAATTTTCAATATGACAAAGAAGGATAAATCTCCTAAATAATTAGTAAGATGCGTACATACATGACAGAAGGAACATTGATGGGTCATGAAATATACACGGCGTTAATTAAATTCTTTTGTGAATCCCATTTTAAGATTGTGCATGGAACCGCATGTTATTATTCTCTCTCGTATAGATAATCCCCACCAATTTCACCACAAATCATCGTATCATCACCGTACTGCACGTTGTTCGAATCTAAGCTAACACCAGATGCCACAATTGCAAAAAAAAAAAAAAAAGAAGCATTGCTACCCTTCTTTATTCTCTTTTTGACGATAACTAATTTCAATGGAACTGTTGTCGCAGTCATAAAAAGGAAGAGTGACAAGATGGACAATTGCTGATACGAAAAGTTCCACTGATGCTCCCGCAAGTGAGCGAGCACATATTCATTCCACCTCACGCATCCACTTCAGCATACATTGTGTGTGTATATATACATATATATGCAATTTACACGTGGTACATATATAATATATATATATATATATGTATAATATATATACATCACTTTTCTTTGAAAGCAAACGATTCGTTTGAGCTGCAAAAGTGCGAATCTTGTTTGAGGAAGGAGGCAAACATGGGCGTCTATTGTTGCGTGGATGCCTTTAATCAGAGAAGCACAAAAGGATGCTCTGAGGAAGCTTTTGTCCGCGTTGAATGCGGGGAGGCAAAAAGAATCATTTACGGAGAAGGCATCCCAACGTTTGCCGCTTGACACGAAGGAGAAGTATCCAATCACGATGGGGCAATTTCTTCAATCCTCACGCGCTGCGAAACCACAAAAGCCTAGATGCCAACTCACGTCCTCGTCTTTTGTTCGCTCTCCTGAGCATCAATTACCCAAAGGTAGTGGCTCCCAAACTCTCCATCATCTCGGATTAAAACGTCGTTCTCCGCAATTCCGGAAGAGACCTCCTTTCACAATGGATCGGATTCTGAAGGAAGCGATCGGGGGTGGGGGTAAATACAACGCTGCCTGCTTGTACACTCTGTAAGAAGTACTTTGGCACTACATGGCATGTGTGTGTGTGATGTTGCCCAACCGACCACTTTCGCTCTCACCCTTTCAAAGCCATCGTCGATAAAGTATTTCTTCAATCCGACGCAATTTTCGCTCACAGTTCAGACTTTTTGGATTTTATTTTTCATTTTTTTATCCTCTCCAAACATTTGAAGAAGGAAGTTGACTGCATCCGACAAAACTTTCAAAGACCTTTCTTTGGTCACCAGAGAACATGAATCACCCACAACACGAAATACCACTTCCATACTCGGAATATATTAACTTTATTATTTGTTGCAACATTATCTACGAGATCAACATTGCTACCATCAGACTCGTAATTAATCATTTAGCACTAACATGACACATAAAAAACATAGAATTTTTATTTGTATTCAAAGCCATCTTAACGAATTCTGGACCTAATCCTCGGGCCTAAAAATGTTTAGGAACCTCTCTGACTTTTATAAATAAAAAAACAAGTCATTGACAACGGTAAAAAATGTCTCAGTGGTTAAACACCGGATCAAATTGCGAATAATGAAATAAGTTGAATTATATGATGTTGAAGTAAGAAATAAAATAATTCGTAATGAATTTTCATGTCTTCAATGACCAACTCCTCCCCCACCTTTCATTGACCACCAATTGGCCACCAGTTAAGACGTACTAAAATACTGGGCTTGAGCCCAATATTTTAGTGCGTTCCCCAGCCAAATTTATTCATTAAAAATATTGTATATATGCATATCATAGTAGATGTTCAGGGTGGGGGGGGGGCAGAGCACAAAGATCTTTGCAGCCCCTTGAGACAAACTTATATATGTTACTGTAAAAACCCAGCGATCAATCAAACCTGTGTTATACTGGAAAAACCTAGGATTTGAACTATTGAAGGCCCGAAATAGGGACTTTATATGCCGCCTTTGGCGGCCAACCCCCCCCCCCCCACTTCTCTTCACAACATATCTTGTTTATTTCGTCCCACTTCATCAGCGTGCTATGGAAAGAGACGTGTGAAAGCACCAGCTTACTGAAGAAGCGAATTTTAATAAAAATAATGATAAAGCAACAAAAAACAAATGAGATTCATCAAGCACCCCCAGAAACTGGAGCCCCAGATTCAATTCGCTGAATTTTAGTGGGGCCCACACTGGATATATCTCGGGCTACCGATGTGTTGCCAATTTTACAATGTTAAACAACAAAAATAAATGAGATACATCCAGGGGCCCCGAATTAGAACCTATCAACATTCCCATGGAGCACTGACCTGGAAGCTTGACGGACACACCCCTGTAAGGGGCCACGAAAATTTTTCATTTTTTTCAATTTTGCAAAGAATAAAATCCAGGGCCCCACATCCAGTAGCGGGAACACAATACGCAGATTTTTAGTGGGGAATCCAGACGAATCCAGACTGGATTTATCTCGGTCTTCCGCTGTTGCAAATTGTATAATGTTAAAAAACAAAAAGAATCAGATTCATCCAGAGCCCCAAAATTAAACCTGTAAACATGGGGCCTCCGACTTGGAAGCTTCTCGGTCATCCCCCACTGCGAGTGCCATGAAAAATTTTCATTTGTATTCGTTTTACCAATGAATAAAAGCTAGGGCCCCCAATCAGTTGCCCGTTGTATTCGCATACTTTTAGTGGGGCCCCAGACTGTCTTTATCTCGAGCATCCGCTGTTGCAAATTCTGCAACAGAAAATAATGAGATTCATCCAGGGCCCCCAAAATGAAACCTGTAAACATGGGGCCCCCGACTTGGAAGCTTGTCGGTCATCCCCCGCTGAGAATGCCATGAAAAATTTTCATTTGTATTCGTTTTACCAACGAATAAAATCCAGGCCCCCCCAATCTATTACCCGGGACACCAATTCGCATACTTTTAGTGGGGCCCCACACTGGCTTTATCTCGGGCATCCGCTGTTGCAAATTCTGCAACAGAAAAGAATGAGATTCATCCAGGGCCCCCAAAATGAAACTTGTAAACATGGGGGCCCCGACTTGGAAGCTTGTCGGATATCCCCCGCTGAGAATGCCATGAAAAATTTTCATTTGTATTCAGTAACAGTTTCATTTGTACCAACGAATAAAATCCAGGGCCCCCCAATCAATTACCCGGGACACCAATTCGTATACTTTTAGTGGGGCCCCAGACTGGCTTTATCTCGGGCATCCGCTGTTGCAAATTCTACAACAGAAAAGAATGAGATTCATCCAGGGCCCCCAAAATGAAACTTGTAAACATGGGGCCCCAACTTGGAAGCTTGTCGGTCATCCCCCGGTGCGAATGCCATGAAAAATTTTCATTTGTATTCGTTTTACCAACGAATAAATTCCAGGACCACCCACGCAACTACCCGTGACCGAATTCGCAAATTTTTTGGAGCCCCCAGACTGGATATATCTTGTGCTTCCGCTATCGCAAATTTTTCAACGTTAAAGCAGCAAGAAAACAATGAGATCCATCAAGGGCCCCTGGAAATGAAATCTTTTAACTTTCCCATGAAGGTATACGTACAATCCCCCCCGGGTACCCCGACCCTGTGTGTTGGGAGCACTGTTGTTATATGTATATTATACATATACATACCTTTCGGCATGCCCCCCCCCCCACAAGGGCAGGGCTGACAGGACCAGAACGATTCTTATCACTTTTTGATTTTTCACACTATAAATTAATCACAGAGAGGCCCTGAAAAGCTGGTTTGGGGGCTCGGCATCTAAATTCCAACCTAAGGGCCCTGCTGTAGGATATGGGAGCCTCTCGGTACATGCACATAACATGGTCCCGATGGGTCAAATGGGTCACAATATGTGCTAGAGTTAAATGAATACTTGACCCAAAACTATAACCGACTTCCGTAACACAAAAACGTAACAGATTTCCGTCACTCAAAAACTTTACCCACTTCCGTCACTCGGTTGCTTAGCAACAGGCCCTTTTCGAGTTTGTGATTTTATATTATAGAGTAGATAAGCATCGTTGTAATTAATTACTCATTTATAAAATTTTTTTTTTTGAAAGCTGTGATCTCTGTATCATTCACAGAATAGTTAATTGAATATAAATAATTATTAATACGTGATTATTATAATTACTTGTTTATTAAATTATTTGTATTTACTAGAGATAGAGAGAGGAATAAGAGTCAATGTGATTAACTGGTAATTAACTAGTAATTATTAGCAAACACATAAAAATTCGAGCTCTAAGTGAATGAACGGTTGATGAAAACTGACAAACCGACCTTCATCGATTGGTGTTGGTAAATGGATTGGTTAAAGCCTGGTATGTGACCTTTTATAAGCTTTTTTTTAGATTTTTTTACCGGTTCATTCGGTAAATTCTGTACATTTCCATGTAAAATGTACATTTCCATGTACATTAAAAATCTTATAGATGTATATCAATTAAAATATCATTGATTTAGTTGTCATTGTTTAACTCTGAGCTCCGTTAAGATGCCAGCATTCGTATTATCTGAAATTCTATATATCATCGGGGAAAAAAACCGTTTATTTTTCTCAGTTTCGTTTTGGCGATTCATCAAAATTTCACTCCTATATCGAATACATTTTGAGATGAACTTGAAAATCTTTCTCTCGGGATACATGGTCTTCAATTCTTTTGATTTTTCACAGATGTATCGGAACGAAACATCTTCATATCCAGAGTTCAAATTTTATTGTATTGGCTAAATTCGAAGCAAAGAGAGCGAGAGAAGAACGAAAGTCCAAAAGTTCTGTCAGTTTTAGCTTTGTCATCGAATTTACCCGATATATGTTTAACTTAACTAGAGCGCTACTCACTGAAGAGTAGAAGCAGCCACACCACAATATGCTCATCCATTCATCCAACCATGTATATAATTCCTTACACGCCAAAAACCTCACTCACCTCACCTCATATCTCTCTCGCTTACTAACTTCTCTCTATATACATTCCAAAGCGGGAGTCGTCAACGACGCAAAGAGAATCAGCAGTCCACCATCGACTTCTTGATGGCGATTCTTCGTCCTTTTTTGATCGGTGGTGGCGACGGAAATTTTCGGGTGAAAGTTTTGAAATTCCAATAAATACAGTAAAAGTCCGTCAAAACGAGAATTTTGCTATTACTAGCAAGAGATTGTGTAATAGCCAATTCAAAGGTACAAAAATTATTCGGTTATAGCAAGTTGAAAATTAGGAAGCATCCGCTATAATGTCAAAAGAATTCGCAAAAATGACAGTTTTTCCTTCTCTCTCTTCCAGAGCTAAACATGATGATTCTTATCATGGTTCATGTTCCTCGAAAAAAAATTACTCTGAGGCACTTCCACAGAAAGCCAAATTTTTTTAAACTTTTTCTTCCTATTTTTGGGCTTCGTCACCATACACATGGGATATGTAATGATTTAATTCGACTTTTGTCTCTTCCAGTAACTAAGATAAAATAGAACCGGAAGATGAAGATGAGTTTAAGTTCGTTTTTCCGAATGACTGAACATATCGTGCTAAAGAAAATTTTCCGATTAGCGGGAAAATGTTGACGAGTCCACACAGCCATAGAAGTGAACAGTGACATAATAACTGGGACTTTTAGTTGTGTTGAGTTAGTAGATCAAATTGCTTTGAATGAAAATTCTATGCGAAAATATCTTAAGAGAACTAACCTCTGTGAGACCAAAAATCAATTTCATGACTCATTCGTTAATATTAGGACTAAATGAATGAGACGTTTTAATGCAGATAAAATAGCAATTTTCTACACTTTTATAACTTGTCAGATCAAAAAATGGAATTTCACTTGTAACGAGAACTCCGTTATAACGGCAAATTTCCTCGTGATTGTGAACTACCGTTATAACGGACTTTTACTGTACAAGGGAGCAATGTGATTAAGCATTCTTTGGGGAATCAACGTTATAATATTTTAAAATAATAATTCCATAAATCGGTCGTTTCACTCTATTATCTCATTGAATATACTCAATAGAAACCCACTATTTCTCTAAATGAAATTTTTTTTCGTAAGTGTGATATTTTACATAGTATTAACAATGTCGTCTCAATGAGTTCAGGGCGCTTCAGCTCAAATTTTATATATTTTTCAGGAGGGGGCAGAAAGTCAGCATTTATAATTGCAGAATGTTCAGAAATGCTGAGAAGCACTTGTACAAAAACCAAATTGCACAAAAATTACGTAATCAAACGAATATTAATGAAAATTGAGAATAAATGAAAGAAATCATTGCAGAATTTGTGAAAAAATTATTTCAGAATTAGTGAAAAAATTATTTCAGAATTGGTGAAAAAATTATTTCAGAATTGGTGAAAAAATTATTTCAGAATTAGTGAAAAATTTACTTCAGAATTGGAAAGAAAAATTACTTCAAAAATAGCGCAAGAAGTAATTTGAGAAATGATAAGAAATAGTTTTAGAATTAATGAAAATTCAGAATTGGTGAAAAAAATCATTTGTATTTCAGAATTAAAATTAAAATTGAAAAATTGGTGGAAAAACTTATTTGTAAATCAGAATCAGGCAAAGAAATTTATATAAGAGATGATGAAAGAATTTCAGAACTTATGAAAATTTCCTATAATTTGGGGTGCCTGTTTCTCTTGGAGGCCCTGTTGACCCTGCCTTGTGACGCCACTCCTTCTGGCAGCAATTAGTTATCTCTGTAGTACCTGTATAGTTTTTTTCTTTGCATACATTTCAGACATTAGGAAAAGGAACATTTCCGTTATGGGATTGATGATGATTGTATCTCAACACGACTGTGATGAGATTTATGCGAAAATTGCTGTAAACAGGCATCTTGAACTGGTTACTCGCGAGCACCGCAGTGCTCATTGAAGCCCTCAAGAGTACTCAATGTGTGAACCAGATTTTATACTCACGAGATATTTATAGATGCCTTAATAATTAAACACTACCTAGGTTGAATGCATGGAATTAGAGTTATATATATAATATCCTGATTTGTGTTTGAGTTGTTACATGGATGAAGGAACCAAGGGTGTTCAACTTTTAGGAGAGTACTGACCTCTTCATTGATTCAAAAAGGTGTCGTTGGCCACTCAACTAAGTGATATTGAACAGTACCACTGGTTACTAAAGTGATCTGTAAATATGCCGCGGGCTATTTAATTGATGTGTAACTGCAACGAGGGTAGCTTAAATGATCTGAGAATGTGCCGCGGTCCACTCAAGTGATCTGGAAATATGCCACGGGCCAGTCAACTATGGAACTACACCGCGGGTCACTTAAGTGATATGGAAACGTGCCGATTAGTTCATTTTTACAAAATATGTTCGAGGTCGCGGGCCATGCGTTGAAAATGTATGACAAGACCAAAAGCGTTAAATCTTTTGGATACTGTAGGTCGCTCAAGTGATTTGATAACCTGTCTTGGGCCATTTTGAATGGTAAAATAACCAGTCGAGGGCCGCAGTGTCATAAAATGTTTCCATAATTTCGAATTTTTCTATTTTAAACAGCTTTATAAAGAATTTAAACTGGGACCCGATCATCATTCTCCTTAAAGCTAATCTCAGTAAGTCTTCAACGCAGTTTTCTTGCCCGTTGGTATTAACGATAGAAACTACAGTAAAAGGTTCTATAATTATGATAACCTCTATTTACTTTAGATAAAGGGCTTCTCAATCAGTTGGTCATGAACCTCTTGAGAGTCCTACGAAAGATTTTAGCAGGTCCGTTAGGTTGGATGAGGGAAAAATTAATTCATTACAGTGATACCTCGGCTAACTCGAAAATCGTTTAGCTCGTTCCAGGCATTGTCCCCAATTTAAAGATAAAGTTTTTAAAACAAAAAAAGGAGCGCTATAGAACAGCGTTCGAACAGCTTCGAAATTGGAATAAATGAGAATTTACATGTAGGTGAGGTACTAAAGTTCATTATATTTTACACTATTTACAGAGTGTCCCACAATTGATTGACGGTTTTTAAAATGGTATAGCAAGAAAACGGTGGCAGATATTTAAGTCATTCTTGCGGAACATAAATGTGCAAAGTCAGGAATTTCAAATACATCGTTTAAGTTGCAAGGGGATGTATAGTTATTAAAATTGAAAAGTTAACTTTTTATACTGACATCCTGTGTTCAAAAACCCAATTAGAAAGCTGTTGCCCTGTTTCTTCTGATGCGAAGTAAAAATTCTACGTTTCTAGGTGCAATATTCGCAGAAATATTTGAAGTCAAAAATCGGAGAAATGTTGGGAAAGATTCTTGTATGTTAGTTTTCGCTGCTTATTCCTAAACTTTCTGAATTCAAATATCTCTGCGAATATTGCACTTAGAAACGGAGTTTTTGTTGTCATCAGGAGATATATGGCAACAACTTTCTTACTGGATTTTTGGGCACAGGGTGCCCGTATAAAAAGTTAATTTTTTTTTTCGTTTTAATAACCATAAACCCCTTGCAACATGAATGGCGTATCTGAAATTCCTAACTTCGCATATTTATATTCCGCAAGAATAACTTTAATATCTGTCGCCGTTTTCTTGCTTTCTCATTTTGAAAACCGTCAGTGGATTCTGGGACACTGTACACAACCAACACCAGCTTTAGTCTACAAATACCATATAGCTTTATTCTACTGAAGCTAGTGTTAACAACGCAGTCAAGTTCGTAGGTGTCGAAACCCCATTTGTGTCCCCATCCATTTGTGATTTTATCAACTCATTTCTGATACACGCAGATGAAAAATATAAGCTCCTAGAATGTCCAGACACTGTTCAGTTTGATGCTAAGAATCTTGCATTGAAAGAACTCGTGCTATGAAAGCATACGCTTTTTTTTTTTTTATATGCATTTTCTAAATTTTTCATTTTACATGAAATGCTTAAAAATTTTTCAGAAAGAAGTGCAGGTACATATGGGAAATGATTCCGAGATTGACATGAGTTAATCGGACTCAAATGAGAGTAATTTTGATGTGATGATTGACGCGAAAATTCAGCTCACAACGGGGCTATTTTATGTTAGCGCGTGCATCCATATCAATGAAAATGTTCGTAAGCCGAATCAGTATTCGTTAGCCGAGGCAGAAAATCCACGAAAAATCTTCGCTAACCGAAAAATTGTAAACCAATGCATTCTTATCCGAGGTATCGCTCACTGTATTTTTATATTATATATTGAGTAGGCTGCTATTCTAAAAGAATCCGTGGCATTCCTCTTATTGGCACTAGGGGTCTGTGGAATAAAAAATGTCAAGAACCCCTGAATTGAAACCATTAAAAAAATTCATGTCAACGGTGTCAATAAGCCGGGATATTGCTGTGCACCAACGAAGTGATCAGTTGGAATTAGAATTTATTCGACTATTTTTACAATTGTTATTGCCTCGACAGCTTCTCGGGCGTGTGGCTACTACGGCGAGGTTATATGACGATTAGGGCAAGAGAGTAGTGTGATAAATGATGCAAGATACTGTAGTAAGGTAATGCTTATATGGGCAAATGATTATTTCCAGCGCGAAAGAGCTACGGGGACCAAAAGTTTGGGAACAACTGTGCTCTTATCTCGATTCGATAAAGGTTGAATACCTGTGATGTAGAAAATCCATGCTTTGCATAGTTTAAATTTTTTCTGATAATGATCGTGTAAAAATTGCTAATTGTTAAAACAAATTTCATGACAGAGAGAGAAAAAAAAGGCTCATTTCATATATATATGTGTGTGTAATAAAATTATCTATTACCGCGTTTCCTCGTTAATAAGGTCTGTTCTTATATTAATTTTTACTCCAAAAGGTGCATTAGGGCTTATTTCAGGTCTTTTGTTTGGGTTATATATATATATATATATAACAACAGTATTCTCCTAACATTTCCACAACTTTTCAGTGAATTTTTCCTCTGCATTCTTCATCTAAGTCACAACCTAGATGTCTTGCACGGTGGGCTTGATAGATGTTTCCAAGTTAATTTCTCTCCATTCTATTTTCAATGTATTCATTCATTGGTCCTTGACTAGTTTGTTTATAACAATATGAAGAGTCTGAAGATAGAAGTCACTCCTACGGATGTATTCTGGAAGTGTACTGTGGATGTACTCTGGCCTCCAGGGCTGGACGAATCCCAGATGCTAGGTCACCATGGCGGCTGAAAAATGGATACCTGAGTCTAAGATTTTCTTTGTGTAGTTACTAAATTGCAGGCTGAGAGCAGTGCAAAAGGTTTGAAATTTACAGCAGCATATCTGCCAACATGAAAGAAGGTGCTTAAAAAATTTTTCTGGTGCCCAGATTGTTTTACGCTTTGTTCAGCCCTGGTTTAAAAATCATTATTTTGCGAGCAATTTGCACAATATCATTTATTTTACGTGCAAATGTGCATATTATTGCCTATTAATATTACTTTATAATTCAATACGCCCGTCATGTATAGCACTAGACGTACAAAATAAGTTCGGCTGACTAGTGATTTTAACTGAAGATTATATATATATTTGTAGGGTAGGCTTATACAGTCGATCCCGCTTATAACATTCCCACTTTGAACCTTTTTCCGCTTAATACGATTTATTTTCGTAGTCCCAACTCTAACTATTCTCATTAATATTTTATGAGCGGGAAACGCTCATAAAAACGTTTCCCGCTTACAACGTTTTTTCATGACGGTTTTTTAGAAAAAAGTTATAAGCGGGGTCCAATGTATTACGAGCATCCTGAAAAATCAAGGTAGGGTTTATTTTTTGTTTATGTCGTATTTTTGGAAAAATACCCAACGCATGGTTTTTTAATCTATATCTGGGGATATGTGCGATAGTGAAATAAGGATACGCTGAACAATGGACGAAACAACGATGGATACCCAAGTTTGGCGATTGGTGTCGGTGAGGATGATGATGATGAATAGTTGGTAACCTTGCTTCTATCCCCCGGGATATTGAACGACATCTCGTCAAGTGCAACGATTCGCGAATAACTGGAAGGAGTGAGCATAGACAAGAGACGGATGGATGGGCAATGGACCGAAATGGTCCTCTCTCTCTCTCTCTCTTGCTCACTTTTCCGTTCGTTGGCGAAAGCGCCGCTCAACCAACGAGTATCATCACCATCATTGTACATCATCCCCTCCCGAAGCAGCTTACACTAAAACGATGCTTGAACAGTATCCATGTCCTTGTAAGGGTTGGAGAGAAAGAGATAGACGACGCGAAAGTTACGCTTTGGACGAGAGCTTCTACCTCCTACCTAATTGGAAACGACGTGTGATTCGATTTTGTCAATCGCGTTAGGCAGCCAATCAGCAGCTACTAAGTCTCGGTGGTTCAACAAAGTGGATTATAACGCTTCGTGCCACGTTCCGCTTAAAGAAGGATCTCTCTGCCTGGCACCACCTACAAAAGGAATTCGCTTTTCCTCACGGACGAAGAGTCAATGTTTGTTCCACTGCGAGGTCAGGAATTTGAACCAACGCGTCCACACAACCACTCCAGATTCACTAGCTGTCTGTCTATATAATAAAAATATATATTATATTTTTTTAATACGTGCCTATTCAAAATTATCAAAATGTTTAAGTATTGAAAAATTTTAATTTTTCGGGAAAATTACACGATGTCGAAAAATTTCAATTGATATAAATGTTGCATATTGAAAGCCGGGGTTAAGCATTTTTTTGGCATGGTGTGAATACAATTTTGCGGTCCTCTATAATATCTGTATGTGTGTTTATTAATAAGGCATGTATGGGTTTTTAAAATATCTATATCAAGTTTTTAATCGTTGCCGTGAGTATAGTTTTTTGTGAATTTCAATCTACGGCTTTGTTGAGCAATTAAAGTTAGAATGAAACACGTAGTCAACGCATTATAATCTCGTTCAATGGCCCCTAGAATTTTGCGGCCCAGTGCTTCTAGACCCTTCTCACCTTGCCTATGTCCGACCTTGTGCATACGTTCTAATGAATGTTTCCCAGAAAGACTTTTTAAGGATGATTCCGTTGATGGAAATGGAACTTCAATGGGAACATTTTTGAATCGAAATTTAATGGGATTGATCAAGATGTGATTAACAGAAATAAAATTTTTAAAATTTATTAATCGGACCAGCCTTAATTACCACCCAGTTTACCAAAAAATTATCACTGTCTTTATTTCATGTGTAGTAAACTCAGCGGTGTATTTAAAGGAGGCTTAGCGAGCTATACCCCAGAAAAGAAAGTTCGGGGGCGGCAAATTTGAAGAATGAGTGGTCGCAAAATGTGTAACCTGTAGCCCTTCTAAGTTGTATAACCATAACTCCGCCTCTGGCTGGAGAACGAAAGACTAGGTCGATGAGTGACCAAACAAGTGACCTAGAGAGTGTGTGAGCACGGGAGTGACCAAAATAGTACGCAAACATACGAGTGGCCAAAAAAGTGACTAAGCAACAGAGGTGCATTTACAGGGTGAGGGAGCTGGGCACACACACGCACAGTCCAGACATTAAATTTGAGAAATGAATGGTCAAGCTAATTTAGACTAGGCTGAGAGACGGGCGGAAAAATTTGTGTAGCTCACAGGCGTTGAAATCACAAATCTACCTCTGAGTAAACCTATCCAGTGTAAAAACTCAATGACTCTTCTGGCTAGCAAGCTAGAAGAGAATGGGTAATTGATAACTTAAGTGGATAACAGTAATTCTGCAAACCTAAATTATAATGATTATTACTTCTCTTGATGTTTCAACTACCGTTTACTCTTATTTCACACAACACAAAATATCATGCTCTTTTCAGTCTAGGGCCTTCTTTCCTGTCCAAATTATCGCAATACTTGTAGATTTCTATGGCTTCGTGGTTGAAGCAAGTAAAACAATAGGGTGATTTTGATGGAAATATATGTCTTAGAAATATGTGTGTCATGGATGATCTTCGCGTAATTCTCTTCGCTTCCACTACTAGCTTTACACACTGGCCTAATCAACTATATACTTACATGTTCTTTCACATGTGCTTCTATGACGTTTTTGTGGTTCCTATGTAGAAAAGCTTCATGAGAACACAGAATCTTGTAACTAACATCATGTGCGTGAGTAGCTCTCTAACGTTTGTGACCAATAAACTGAGCACGCTCCAAAGATAGTTATTGGAAATATTGGGAAGGCTCGAACCGAAGTATTACAAGGATGATGGCGAGGGACATAAGAGTATCATGGGCCTCGGACCAAGTGATTTTTCTGTTGTCCTATCTGGCAAATTTACATGCTTACCCTGGAAAAATTCAACCAGTTCTCATTTTTGTGAGGCCATCTGTCCTAATGAGGCCCCAGGCCGGGCCCGGGTGGACCCACGTGTGAAGACACAGAAATATAGTGATGTCTTGCTTGTACATTCTCTCATTCATTCGTTTCCCTCAGTTATAGGACAAATTTCTGCGCTCCAGGCTGAAATAATAGTAACTAGGTATAGTGTTGTAATCATACGGCACGAAGTGTATTCATATGATTTTGATGAAGAAATATCATTATCCCATGTTTTAACATGAAAGCCAATACCTGAACTTGGTTACTGATCCCAGGATCCTCAACCTGCATAGCCGGACCACTTTCTTTCTTTTGAACGGAACACAACCAACACCTTCTATAGCAGAAAGCCTTCGTGCGACGCTCGTGACGTCACTGAAGTCGTCCATTTCACGGAAAGTGCCATAGTCATTGAATATACTGCAAAAAGGTAAAGATTTCGCGTACGTCGGACAGCTATATCCAATGGCTACAGGTGAAATGGGCGACTTCAGTGACGTCAAAGCTTCTTGCGGAGGCTTTCTGCCATAGAAGGTGTTGACACAATTCCGGTCTATCGCCATGGAGTGGTGTTGGAAGTGCGAGTGTGTGTGTGTGTGTGTACCTAAACAGTCTGAGTGCGTATCTAGTATTGTACGTGAATTTTTTTTAGTGGTGCCAACTATTTTTCAAACTATGAGTGAAGTGTAATGATTGAATATTTGTACCGTTGTGGGCCTGATGCTCTCTGTGGCGAGACATTTTGACTGGGAGATCCATGGCGATTATATGCATAATGATCGGCAAATGTGATGAATTTTATACGATTTATCATGTTTACCAATGACGCTTAGGCATTATGCATAATCACAGGTAAAAATGATAAATTAAACAAAATTTATCAAACTTGCCAAAATGGTCGGTGATTATGCATAATACAGATTTATCACATTTGCCTTAACATACTAATATCATGATATTAGTAATTTTCTCACATTTTGGGAAGAGGCATGGCCCTATGGTCTCGCCATCCTCTCGTTATGGCCTTGCCTGCTATGGTAAATTTTCGTGAACCAAAAAATAATAACGTTCCTCTCTGGCCTTTGGTTGGATCTCTGTCAGTTGTGAAGGCCATGACTGATCACCATAGCCCCCATAACTCATTTTTAAGGAGGGGGCAATTGGGGAATGAGTTTTTCTATTAAGGCTTGAATTTTTTCACGAAACTCCTACAATTTTTTTCAATATCAGTTCAAATTTATACTTTTTATACAATTTTTTGATGACTCTTTATTTTTCTCTTTCAGTGTTTTCTTTGAAAGGCGATTTGGACCTGGGATTCTTTACATTTTGTGTTCCACGGACAATTTGTGCCAGTAATATCAAGTACACGGACCCCCGCCGCCAATAAAATGGAGGGCCTCAAACCTTTTTATACAAAATAATGTTCTGTATACAAGACAGGGACGGAACTACAGAGGGGGAGATGGCCCCGAGCGGAAAAATTTAGGGCGGGGTGGCAATTTTAGGTGGGAACAAAGAACACCGTTATAAAATTATCGAATTTTAAAGTTATGGGGGCGGAAAAAGTCCCAGTTACGGTCCTTGTACAGGATGTGCTGTAAGTCCTAATTTGGCCTTCATCTCATCAACCATTCGTCGTAGAGGTATGGTTCTAGTTTAATAAATGCTCAAAATGTGTTCGGAAATCACCCTGGACAAGTTTTGAGAGTGAAAATACAGTGCATCACAAAATAAAAATTCTAAACTTTTATACGGTCCCCCTGTCACCTAACTTGCGATTAGAAAGTCGTTGCCTTGTCTCTTCTGATTTAAAAAAAATACACGTTTCTACGTGCAATATTCGTTGAGATATTTGAATTCGAAAAATGGAGAAAAGTTGGGAAAGAACAGCATAGAGATAAGGAAGAGGAGCATTGTCCGTTAGTTTATTCTGTTCTTTTCCAACTTTTCTCCGAATTGAGACTACCTAGCAAGTTTGCCACATTTTAAAACACAGCATCCTATTTCGTTTCTTCTTATTCTGGCGTAAAATCTTCCCGATTGGCTCACAAATACCGCATAGTGATTGGATGTGGGGCATAGAAATCGCCAATTCTGAGTCCAATCATTTCTTTTCTTCACAACGATAATACTGGCACGAGCAGGGAATTTTTTTTTCCTGAATATTTCTGTAGGGAAAATGGACTACTTACTGACGTCACAAGCAGACTGCGGAAGCCTTCTAACTCTAAGAGGTGCTGGGTGAATATCGACACAACGAGGTGATATCCAGAAAGTTTATTGATTTGATGTATCGTGGGCCCAGAGAAAAAATCATTATCCATCTCTAATGAGTTAATTGTTTTCTCACAGTCTACTTGTTAGTCTTTTCAAGGACCCCTGGTTAAGAACCATTATGCTTTTGACTAATTTAATGATTTTTTTGGCTCCCTCAACGTGAATAAGAGTTTACTTTGGAATAACAAGAATTACAAGTAATCAGGGAAAGAGACAGAACCAGTGTGGGGGAGGGGGGGGGGAACAAAGCCCCCGGGTTTCAAAACTCAAGGATGCAAAGCAAAAACAGAACTTTTTTCACATTTACAAAAATAACACTTTATTATGGAACTACTCTCATGGGAAGGGGACCCCCATTCTGACAAAAGTTCTAGTTACGGCGGAGGACGGGGGAGTGAGATGCTTTGGTGGGGCTTGGACTAAAAATGGTTGAGATCCACACTGGGCTAGAATATTCATTTTACGAGAATATTGAATTAATTCCTATTTAATTTAAAGTGTGCAAAATTGAGATATTTAAAGTTTATCTCCGGGCTCCCTAGGCAAGAACCAGAGCCCGGCTTTCTTATGAGGGGCCCTTTGCTTAGCAGAAATTACGAGGCTACGAGGCCCCTGCTAAAGGTATAAAATAAAAAGTACAAAAAAAAAATGCTAAGTGAATTTGTTTTGTTTAAATTTAAGAGGTGGAACAAGATCACAGAACCCAGCGCGGATTCCTCTGAATTGACGAAAATTGGGCCCTGACAAGAGCCTTGGTCAGAGCTCTTACCCGTTCTAAATAAACCTCTTAAATACCGTATTTTTTTAAAGGGATTTAACATTATAACACTTTTCTTATCCATTAAAATTTCGAAGACGCGATTTCGAAGAAATAGTCTAACAGTGTCGCCATCTAGTGTCGAAATAACCATCTTTATTGTCCGTTTTTTTTTTTGAGAAATTCTATTTTTCTCTTTGTTTTTGGTTTTTTGCATTAACTCCCACATCCCACAGCAGTGTTTTTAGGCTCTGTTCTTTGGCGGGACCCCTCTACAGTAAATTAAAAGTGTGAAAAAAAAAATTAAAAATCTTCTCGGGCCCCTGGGCTGGAGCCTTCTCAGCCCCACCCTTGTGTGGAGCCCTGGTTTTATGCATACATACAATCATGGCCCCCACATCCTAGAGCAGGGCCCCCAGGCTGGGATCTTTTGCGGGGCCCCCCCGACCACATTTTCACGGGCCCCTTTATGATGAATTCATAGCGTGAAAAAGGAAAAAAAATGGGGAAAATCGTTCCGGGCCCCAGGGCTGGAGCCTTGTCAGCCCACCCCTTGTGGGGGTCATGCATACAATACTTCATATAAGTTAATTTAAATAAATATACAAGGTGCATATAGGTAAAACAGGGCGTGTGGCAATTTACTGACGAACCGTTGATCCTAGAGGAACGCTTCCCGTTAGAAAAGTACCCAAATAACGTGTAGTAGGCCTACTCAGATACGTCATTCATGTTGCAAGAGGTTGTATTTGTATAGTTATTAAAATAAAAATGTTACTTTTTATACAGACACCCTGTCCTCAAAACCCAATTAGAAAATTGCTGCCCTGTCGCTTCTGATTTCAACAGAAAAAAAAATCACGTTTCAAACAAAAGTGCAATATTCACTGAGATATTCAAATTCGAAAAATGGAGGAAAGTTGGGAAAAAAAGTATTAAAAATGAGGGTAAGAAACGGTTTATTCATATTTAATGTGTTTTTTTTCAGACAGTAAAGATGGCTGTTTCGACACGAGATGGTGATACTGTCAAACTATTTCTTCGAGACGTACCAATTTTAATAGATAAGAAAAGTGTTATAATGTTAATCCCTCCAATACGGTATTTAAGAGATATTCAGATAGGGCCCAATTTTCGCCAATTCTGGGGCATTCACCCAGGGTTCCGTAGTTTTGCCCCACCTCCTAAAATTAAACAAAATATATTCACTAAGCAAACATTCCAGGCAAATTCTCTGCAATTTCAACCAGTTCCCATTTTTGTGAGGCACCTCTTCTCTTCAAGCCCCCAGGCAGTTCCCATGTGGACCTATGCGTTCTGACGGCACTGTCCGTAACTAGAACAGGACATTAAATGCGGATAAACCGTTTTATCCAAATTTAATGCTGTTTTTTCCCCAACTTTCCTCCGTTTTTCGAATTAGAATATCTCAGTGAATGTCTGCCTTCCTTATTTCCCCTACTGTGGCGTAACGTACCAAAGTAGAGACATAAGTAGCTTCTCTTAACTTCAGCAAATGGCCCCCAGGTGGGACGGTAGAGACATAGACGGCTAGAGAAAAAAACCGTCTACTTTTTCTTTTTGGCCCGCTCTTAAAAAAGTTCCCCATCATTGTCCTAGGACATGATTTTTAGTGAACCCCTTCAGCGATTTTATATTATAAAATTTGAAAATACGAAAATACGATATATGAAGTCGATCTCCAGTTTTTCAGGGTAGAGCCTTGTCAGTTCCTCCGAACACGTAACCGAAATCACATAATGTGAGAATACTAATCACTTATCACATTTTCATTTGTAAGTGAAACATTAGTACCAGTTACCTTCGGCAAATTCTTGAGAAAATATAGACATAGTAGATGTGTGTGTGTTTCTCAAAACTTTAATATTGTTTATTCTGAGGTATATTGCATATACTGTGTTTACGTGCACCAAAATGCTTTTGTTTAGAAATTTTTTAGACTGGATTTTAAACAGAAGAAAGAAAAACAGCGTAATTCTAATAAAGATGAAACTGATTTCTCTCAAGCTTGTATTAAATGAGATGTATGTTGAATCTGTGTTAAGACAAATTACTCTTCCTTTCACAGTGTATGTATGTGGAGACAACGTGAAAGGGATAGATCGAAGCTGTGAATTGCCTAAAGACGTGAATAGGTGGAAGTTCTTCGCGGCCAAAACAGCAACGAATACGAACGCAGCTTATTTTCAACCTATAAGAATAGAAGCTCTTAAAGGGAGGGGTATGTTCGTAGAAGGCATAATACGACATTTTAATCCTAAATGATCAGGAGCTGACAGTAGACGACTCTAGTAATTGATGCGGATCAGAACAAAAGACCACATCTCGAATGCTGTTTTGCAGGGGGGAAGAGAGAAGGTTTCTTGAATGAAGAAGTATTTCGCACTTGATTGGAAACTGCTGGTGGAATGCGACAAACATTACCTTCCCCTTCGCACCTTTTGGTGAATGATTCCACCACCGACAGTATTCTCGTAACCCATCCACATGAAGCGGACAAAAGCTTCCACACCGCGAGCATCCTTTTGTCAAGCTCTGATTAAAAGCATCAGCGATACAATGGACACCCATGTTTATCTCTCCTCTCTTCACTCTCGTTTCGAATCTTCTCAAATCATGTTGGATGATACTTTCTCTCTTCTACAGTATTCGAAAGTTTATGCGACCGACACAAAAATCATCTCGTAAGCAAAAATCTCTAGACTTACTACATTTTGACTCTTTTTGTTCAATGAAATGGAAGCAATATCTGTTCCATATGCATTTCTTTTGTGCATGCATTTGCATGTATCATTCATTCGTGCTGAAATTGTCACGAGTGGAATGAAAATTTCGTTAATGTTTCACTGATCAATAATTTGCGCAATTTCTTTGCTCATGATATACCAACATGGATTTTTTTTCCATTCAAACCCCACATCTACCACATTATGAAAAAAATAGTAATTATCATGTAAATTTTTTGGTAGAGAGGTTTCCAATTAAAGCCTAAAATAAAAAAATAAAAATTTCTTTTTTCAAAAAATTTATTTAATGCACAACGAATTGATTAACCTGGTGCATGAAAGTTTCGTCAGCACTATAGTTTAAAATACAAAAAAATACCAAATCAAATATCTTAAATAGTACATAATAATGAATATTTATCTATTTTACAACAAAGAAAGCCATAATTTGTTTTATATATTGTTAGGTAACATTTTATAAAAACGGTGTTTCACTGCATTACACAAAAGTGTGCTGCCTGCCGTAAACACTTTTAAAGGGGCGAAACATCTGAATTTTTTTAATTAACATATTTAAAAAAACTAGTTGTCCCACATTTATGCTATCATCTGGTAATCGTAAAGTAGTTATAAAATTTTTATAGAGGGTGGGCAAAAAGTCCGTAGAAACTTTAAAAATGAATAAAAACCGGAAAAATGACCGCAATAAAAAACGGTTTGCAGGGTTAGTATCGCTAGGTCACGGGAATTTTTTTAAGACAGGAAAAAACATAACTAAAAAAACAGCCGATAGGTGGCACTGGTACAAGCGACTTCGGTGGAAATATGCAAATGAGACGGTTATAAGAACTTGCGCTCCTAATCCACAACCACTTCACCGTCGTAAACCGTGCATGTAGACCTGCTGCACTCTGCCGTTGCTAGATTTGTCCCACCTGCAATGCGTTATTCCCTGTGGTGGTGGTCATGTGGAAGACATACTGCTGTAATAAACGATTTGGAGGCATTCTGTTCGTTATTTGCGTATCTTTTCTTTGACTTCTTTACGTCAGTGCCACCTATCGGCTATTTATTGAGTTATTTTTTTCCTGTCTTCAGAAAAATTCCCGTGACCTAGCAATGCTAACCCTGCAAACCGTTTTTTATTTCGGTTATTTTTCCGGTTTTTATGAATTTCTAAGGTTTCTACGGACTTTTTGCCCACCCTGTACTTCAAAATACAGTCAGTAGTCAAAGGGTTAAAAGTAGGACAAGGAATCGATCAAAGTTTTTAACTGGTTAATCAAAAATTTTAACCGATTAATCAGTCGATTAATCGAGTATTTTAATATAGGCCTACTCACTATTTTTAACAAACGTATTGGTAACTGTATGATGTTAATTGATGCTATAGAAATACTGTATATTTTGCTCATTTCAACGCAGCCATTCACTAGATGTAAACAAATATAGGAATGGATTATATGAAATTGAGGCCACCCATTTGAAGCAATTTGATACGCTGAACTTATCTGTCAAATCTTGGAATTAATTCACTCTCTTGAATCTTGTTTTTTGTTTTTTTTTGAAAATAAGTCATTTTCTGTTAGTCAACGATTTCAAAACCGTTCTTTCGTACTCTTACTTGTTTCTCTAGGAAACTCTTCCTAAATGGTACTGGAGTGTGTGTGTGTGTGTTGGAGGGGGAAGCTGGTGCTTTCCGAATATGAAAACTGTTATATACTGCGAAAAAATACTGCTGGTATTTTTTTCCAAAATTTCTCATTGAACTCAATTTGAAACTAGAATCATCACCATTTTTGGTTGAATCGATATTTCGCAATATTGATTCAAAATATGGTTACTTATCCTGAAATGCTATGTTTTGGAACATGATTTATGACCCGTATTACACTATGAACTGTTTTTTTTTTGCAAAACTTGAAAAATGAGACCAACAAGCGCATCGGTTACATTCCAAGCGGATGTAATCAACAGGCTTATTGGTTTGTTTTGCGAAAAAAGATCCTTTATCAAACTTTTTTTATAGTGTAATCCCGGCCTAGGACATCTAACCGGATTCGGAAAATGAATCAAGTCAAACTATAAACTTTTAATAAAACTTTTAGTGGAACTTTAACTAGGTTTTAATCGAGTCAACTAACTCAACTAAAATTTTTAACTGTGATTAGCAACTGATCGATTAACCGACCAGTTCTATCGAATCAGCCCTAATTAAAAGGTATTTTTCCACGAAACTTTTTATATCTACTGTATTTAACAGCTGCATTGATGTTCTTTCTGTCTTTTATCAAAGCTGGTTGAAAACAGAGATTTATTCATGACATTTTTTTTTATTGCACATGACTCAATCACGCCCTACACTTCCTGGAGCGGAGCTCCTAAGCTGCGATCTATTTCCGATCATTTCGGACCGGGAAAGGGACCCTTTCTAGTAAATTCGTCGTGCAAAAACAAAAAATAACATTAATCTTTAGCCTCTCACTTTAAAATTTGTGAAGACTTATCTAATGTTAGCAGATTCGGAAGCTCCAAAATGATGATGCGCTTTTGTCCAAGGCGGCAACTAGGTGCTTGGTCAGCCGAGGCAATGGTGCCCCCGGTAATGTTGAAGGAGAGGTTAAGGTATAAAATTTGTGCCCCCCTTCGGTCCGGCGCCCGAGGCCCCAGACCCGCTTGCTCCCCACTAGTTGCGGCCCTGCTTGTGCCGCTGTAGTAACAACTCATTTGCCTCTGTTCACAACAGATGGCGCTACTATTCTCTACAAATTCGTAATATATTTCCGAAAAAAAAAAACAGAACTACCAGTACTATTTTTTTCGGTCTTCGACCTATGGTTACCTGGTTCCGAAACTTAGAAATGAGGGCACGTGCGCGAGCACTCTCAAAACATTACATACACATTTTCACTATGTGGTGCCTCTGTACCAATAAATAACAAGAACTGTTTTCCCAACGTATTCACCTGTAGAGTTGAGTCTCAATAATCCTAGTTAAACGAGACCACCTCGGATTAATTTAACCTTTCAATTATATTGTACATATGTTTATATTTACAGTTCAATTATATTATAACCAATATTGTTATATTTTGCCGCTCCCACAACTTTAAAATTCGATAATTTAGTAATAGTGTTCTTTGTTCACACGTAAAATTTCCGCCCGCTAAATTTTGCCGTCCTGGGCAGTTGCCCCCCTTTAGTTACGGCCCTGCTTACATGGGCCCTTCCAATAGAGCATGCGCATAGCGTTAAAAACAAAACTTATTCTGATTTGATGGAAAATAATTGTTCTAATTTGTTTTCTCTGGATCTCCCTATTAGTGCTTAATTTCACTCTTGTTCTAGAATCTAGATCGTCTGCTTAATTGGGTTCTTTGGGCTCAAGTGGTGGGCTTCGATATAAGTTGAAACGGACTTGAGTATTTTGTGGCCCGGTGCGGAAACTGCTTTGTGGCTCTGTAAAATGATTTTTTTCCGATCCTCCAGTGTCTTCGGCACCTTGGCGCACGCCAGGTTTACATTTAACCGAGAGAATTACTCTATCAAACTATATACTACATTCTATATTTATAGTAAACAAAATAGCCACTGGACAATAAATTTGGGCCTATCGCTCAACGGGAAAAAATTGAAGGATGACCCCGGGCACTTGAAGGTTGAGAACCACTGCTATATAATCACCCCCCCCCCCCTCCCCAAGACAGTGGGGCTGACAGGGCTTCGGCCCGGGGAAAGGAATAATTCCTATTAATTTTGTTTCTTCACCTTATAAATTCAATATAGAGGGACCCGTGAAAAATATGTCCTCGGGACAGCCTGGGGACCCTCTCTGCTGCAAGATATGGGGGGGGGGACATATGTACACAGCGCACCACAATGGAAGGACTGTCAGTCCCACACGACGACTTATCTACCTGAGCTGTAACTAAATACTCTTTCAGCTGGGGCAAGCATGCATTTTGACACCACTCTTTCTGGTTCAGCAACCGGGTTAACAAACTCGCGTGTAATCTTGGCTTGGAGCAGGGCCTATTTCTCGCATGGGCAAATGAGGTACGTGCCCGGAGCACACAAATTTTCAGGGCTATGAAATTGGTTGCCTTTTACATTATAGCAGAGGTTTTTCCCCACGCCTCTGCTTCAAAGAACGCTGTATATATATAAGGGGCTCAAAAAATTCATACTTTCTCAGCGCCCGAACTTAATGCCCTGGCTTGAAGAGGTCTGTCAGAACCATAGCCTTGTGGTTTCCCTGTCTTAGACACAGGGCACTTAGGAATTTCGCGGCCCGGTGCAAAAAAATTGTTTGCGGCCCCTCCAAAAACTTTTATGTGTCGCTCTTCTACTAATAAACTTTTCGAGTTACGAACATAAATCTTGAAGAGGAAAAAAGTCGTTCAGGAAGAACTCAATTTTTTATTATGTCAGGAACGCGTTGATAATTGGGATCGTAATCAAAAGTCCGAAAGTTTAGGCACTAAAAATGGTCGAAATAGGCAGGCAAAAAGGCACTTGGAGTTGGAAAATTTTTTAAAAAAGCATTTCTTTTGTTTTCAATATTCAAAATATCCAATTTTTTCCATATTACGGCCTCTGAAATGCACCAGCAAACTTAAAACGATGTTAAAATAGGCATTTATGGCAAAAAAATTTTAAAAAGGCATTTTTTACAGAAAAGCTTAAAAATAGGCAAAAAAAAACCCATTTAATACATTTTGCCTGAACTTCTGGGCTCTAGTAATCAAACACGATATATTGAAAGGGAATTGCATTTAAATTAATTTGACAAAATTTATAAATGATTAATAATAATTATCGTGGCCACCTGCTTACATGTCATTTTGGCTCGAATCATATTGAACAGACATACATTTTTGTCACACTTTTAAAATGTTTCATCATCTCTTTTACATGGGCGGAGATATGGGGGGCGGGGGGGACATTGCCCCCCCCCCCCCAGCGTCAAAGGTGGAGTCGACTGATCTAATGTATATATGTATATATGAGCCGACATCATCATCATCGTACCCCCCCCTCCCCAGCAATAATGACCTTGCCCCCCAGACTTCCAAGTCAATCTCCGCCGATGTCTCTTTATCAAATATACGTTGCAATTAGATAACTTTGATCATTTTTCGAATTTTTTATTGCTGTTTTTTGTTTAATTATGTAAATTAATAGAAGTAGAGGAATCGAGTACTGGGATTCACAAAAATAAATAAAGAAGAATATTCTGAAACACGTTAGAACTAACTGTATTTGAAAATGTACATTAATTTAAAATTACTACAGTATATTCCGTTTAACACGTTCCCACTTAGAAAGTTTTCTCGCTTAGTAAGACTTAATTTCGTAGTCCTAACCTTCACTAACACGTTCGAAATTTCCTATTTAAAGTGTTTTCCCACACCTACAAAGGACGCTCAAAATGAAGACAAAATGTCTGGTAAAACTAGCGAGAAAGAAGTAATTATTTCATAAACCAGAAAAGTTAAATGACAATTTGAACTTGATTTTAAACTTAACATCAATTTTCTATACCGGACCCGTAGTCTGGACTCGAAAGTGCTGCCATCTGTTAGAGTTTTTCATAGTTTGTAATATGACTCGAATATCATCATATAATTATAAATCAGTGGTTCTAACCCTTTCTGAATCAAAGGATCAGTAAAATGTTTGAAACAATTCGACGGACCGCAAACTTACAACATGATGGTGTGTCGTATTTCACGGGACTGTCAGAATGGCCAGATTTTTTTTGGCTGCTTGACTATTTTATGAACTTGTCCCGTTTCTTTCAACGAAGCTTAATTTGAGGTAGACGGCTTTCAGCCTAATATATATCCGGTGTTAATAGATATTCAAATAGCAGATATTTCATGGATATTATGTCGAGGTGGACTCGGATAGAAAAGTCATCTGGCCTCCGCCGGGACAAGAACCCAGGCCCGCTTGCAAACCGGACAAGCATGCTACCATCTACACCACTTGCCTTCCTTTCGTATCTCCAGTGGTGTAGATGGTAGCATGCTTGCCCGGTTTGCAAGAGGGCCTAGGTTCGAGTCCTGGCGAAGACCAGAGGACTTTTCTTTCCTATTCCACCTCGAGATAATATCCAGAAAATACAGTGGATCCCGCTTATGAAATTTTCAAAAAAAAAGTCATAAAAAAAAAACGTTGTAAGCGGGAAGACGCTTTAAACAGAAAATCCTGATGAGAATTACTTAGTGTTGGGATCCCGAAAATAAGTCGTATTAAGTGGGAAAACGTTCTAAATGGGAACGTCATAAGTGGGATCAATTGTGTCTGTTTCCTTGAAGCTTATTTGAATTTGTAATGCTTATTGAACTCGTGAATGATGACATTTTTTATATCTTATAAATCATATTATGGTAGTTATGGCTACATTTAAGTTAACAGCGACTTCCAGTAGTCCTTCATTTCCTGAGCATTAGTAATTTTTCAGTAATTTTAGCAATGTTGATTTATGGCTACGTTTTGGCGACACTTATGGAAACGTTTTTGGTGACAATCGACTACGTCCCGTATTATGCAGTATTTAGGAGATCTTAGCTTCCCGTATTGTACTTGATAAAATATGGTCACCAAGTCATGACGAATGTTCTTTTCAAGAAATACAGCTTTGTTCACTGCGGTTTGGAGCAGCCCAAAATTTGAATTTCAGCAAATTTTGCAACATTTAGCAAATTTGTCGTAAATTGAATTTTTTGGCTACAATTAGTTGTATCCCGTATTTAGAGTCACAATTTCCAGCATTTTTCTCGATGGTTTATAGTGTGGCCAAGTACGAAGCTGTAGTTTTTATTTGAACCCCTAAGGGGATATTGTTAATGTCAATTACACAAATTGAACAATTTTACAATTGATTTTGAAGTAAATGATATAGTCTGCCTGCTGACCAACTTTGTCATCGTCGCGGACCATAGGTTGAGAAATGTTAATATAAATACATTTTTTCTTAGTCTCGAAAAATTTAAATTATGCAAATCACATACGGAATAGATTATTTTCATGGCAAATAAAATAAAAATACTTGTAAAAATAGAAATTTACAAAATTATGAATATAATAATGTTATGTGGATCAAAATTTGAATTTTATGAAAAATATTAATTTTTTAAATTGTTTTGAATATGTTCCACAGGATTTTCAACAGAAATATTGCCAACAAAACATGACTTTCAGGAAGAATTTGTGCTTTTATACACACATTCAGGGATTTTCATACTTGAATCAAAGTAATTTAAATTCAAAATTTAAGCATTTTCTCAATTCTATGTTTTTTTTAAATTAATTAACCTTGTGATATTGACTAGAATAAGAATTCTACAGCTTTAAGTTGAAGTCAAAGACGTAACAAAAATTTTTGCCCCCCCCCCCCCATAATCTTAAAATTCAATAATTTTATAACGATGTTCTTTCTTTCCACCTAAAGCTGCCGCCCCCAAATCTTGCCGCCCGGGGCAGTTGCCCCCCGCTGCTCCTCGAAATGGGTCGTTCAAATCCACTAACAGCCAAGTTTGGGTCATGACCAAGACCCAAACTTGATTCACAGGGGCTTCCGAGATCGGTCGTACAAACAGGTCCGCCCTGGAAGGTGCGGTCCCTATGAGGTACTGCACTCATGATAAATTATTGGCTTTCACGAATTCTTAAATTATTTCTTCCATTAATTCTCAATTTTCATTAATTTTGCAATTTTTTATACCGTTAATTTTGTATTTTCATCAATTGTGGAATTATTTCTTTCTGTAATTATTTCTTTCATTAATTTTGTAATTATTTCTTTCATTAATTTTGTAATCATTTTTTTCATTAATTTTGTAATCATTTTTTTCATTAATTTTGTAATCATTTTTTTCATTAATTCTGAATTTTCATTATGGTGCTGGAATTATTTTTCTTTCAATTACTTTTAATATATCAATTCCAAAATTTTCATTAGTTCCACGAAACTGTTTCCTCTCATTAGTTCAAATTATCTTCAGTGCTGAATTTTCATTAATTTTTGTGTTAATCTATATTTAATTATTTTTAAAATTTTTTGTATGAATATTTCTCAGCATTCCTGTGTATTCTGGAAATAATAAATATGCTGATTCCCCTCCCCAAAATATATCAAATCGGGCAAAAAGTCCCAAACATTTTGGTTACCCCGAAATGGTTGGTACCTGGCCCAGCGTCTGGTATAACGGCGACCCTGCGTACAAATTCCCTTATAGCCAGGAATTCTTAATTATGGGCCACGACCCACACACACACACACACACACCACACTTGATACGCAGGGATTTCCTAGACGAGTCGTACAAATCTACTTAGTCCTGTCATAAATGCACTTATTGCACCACTTGTTTCACAAATTTCGAACAACAAACAGTCCCGTGGGTCGCGAAGCTGATCTTGTTGATTTTGGGTCGTGGCTGGAAAAGGTTAAGAACTCCTGCCGCACCGGATACTGTACCTTGAAATTTGCTCTAAAATAAATTGCGTTAAGCTACACATTTGATTGAAAAAAATTATTTATTATTCTATAGATAAATTTAATACCATGACTCTCAACTATCTCTTCAAAGTGCTATCTTCTTACAGAACTTCAAAATTAATTACAGTAGACTCGATAATGCGGCCGTGCGCAGGGCCGTCTAAAGATCATCATGGGCCTCCGGGCCAAGTGATTTTTCTGAGGCCAATACTGGCCCTACCTGGCCAATTCCCGAAAATTTCAAACTGATCTCATTTTTGTGAAGCTCCTCTCTGCTCTTGAGGCCCCCGGGCAGCGCTCGGGTGGGCCCATTCGTTAAGACGGCCCTGGCCGTGAGCTAGTCTGGCTCGTATAGTAATCCGGCATTTTTAGGTGGGTTTTCTTCGAGCATTTAAAAGGAAAACATGTCACTGCCTGTTTGTGCGAAGAAGTTCACATCATTTAACCTTTCAGCGGCATTCCCGAGATATCTCGTCAAACTTGATCTGCTTTATTTCGGTCACCTAGAAATAGCTCGGGTTCTTAACACGCTTTTATTTCCAATGTGGCAGTTATAAAGCGTATCTGGTACTTTCCCATAGAACTTGAGTGACACGTCACATTCTCATTTCACTTTAGTGGCACGTCACATTCTCATTTCACTTTAATGGCACGTCACATTCTCATTTCACTTTAGTGGCACGGGGCACATGTACAGATTACTTATGTGGCCCGCGACACGTTTTCTAACCATTTAGGTGGCCTTCACTCTCCAAAAGGCTGAGCACCTTTGGTCTATTGCAGTGGTTTTGCGGCAGTATATCAAAGGTGGTCCGTGTTACTTCTATCATTAAATGCTCAACCGTTGCTCCATATGCACTTCCCAGAGGCTCCCCAGAGGAAATTATACACTAATAAAGGTTGAGAACCGCTTGTCTACCGTATTGACTCATATAAAAGTTGTGCTTTTACTAAATGTCAAGGATATAAACCACCTGCGTCACATAAAGAGGATCGCCTGGATAAATCGTGCACCCATTGTGCCTGACCACCCATAACCGCAACAAGGCATAAAACATCACAACATCATTATTGAGTCATGAGGGTGGGCATTAATTAATACGTGAATAATTGGGAGTATCTTTTTTTTTTGAAAGCTGAAAACCAACTCCTCTCCATAGAAATGACAGGTTCATGCGCTGAAAACACAAAGTATGTCTTCTTGTGTGAGCCATTACATCCTTCTTTTATCAATGCGAGCAGGAAATGAAGCGTTAGATTTTTTTTAGCCCTAATAATTTAGAACTTTTCCCGTGATAATAGTCTATAAGGTTTTCGCGGCCATCATTTGATTTTTTTTCCCGTGATTTTCGTAATTCATAACTTATATTCGATTCTTCCAGAGCAGCCCTTAGGGCTGTGCGACTGGTGCGGTCATATCGGGTCCCGCGCTTTTTGAGGCCATGCATTCACGGTAAATCATTAGAGGTTTGTTTTTAAACCGGTCCATAAATTATTTCTTCCATTAATTCTGAATTTTCATCTATTGCGGGATGATCAATTTTTTCAATTCTGAGTTTTCATCGATTCGGCAATTCTTTTTTTCGTTAGTTTTAAATTTTCACCAACCCTGGAATTATTTCTGTCATTAATTCTGAATTTTCATTGGTGCTGGAATTATTTCTCTCATTTATATTTAATTCAAAAGTTTTAAAATTTTCATTAGGTGCGGGAATCGTTTCTCTCTCATTAGTTTAAAATTACCTTCAGTGCTGAATTTTCATCAATTTTTTTGCGTTAATCTACATGTGATTGTGTTTTCAAAATTTTTTGTATGGATATTTTTTTCTTAGCATTCCTGTATATGCTGAAATATGTATATGCCGATTCCCCACCCATAAAATATATATAATCGGGGCAAAGTGGGTCCTAAACATTTTTGGTGCCCCGAAATTGTTTAGACGCACCTGGCACATGTGTGGTAAGGGCGGCCCTACATTCTACTACTGTTAAAATCTAGAGAATTAATACACCGTATTTTCCCGCACATATACTGACATGCCAAAAAAATCGAAGAATACCAGTTTTACATGATTTTGAATAGCTGGTGATTTCCGGTATGCCAGATAAACCGAGATTTTGATATTATTAATGACTAATGAGTTTTGGTGTAATTCAGTATATTAGATTTATATTTAGTAAAATAAATTACATTTTTAATCAGACGTGTATTTTATTTCCACACACACACACATTTCTTGAAATATTTTTTTTCTAAAAGTAACAATTTTTTAGGCAAAACTCCTTTACATGCTTTTTTTAAAATTTTGTCCAGCATTGATACAGCTCAAGTTAAGTTACGTGAATATATTTTAAAGAAACTTTTCTAGTGACTCATCCATCGACGAATTAAAATCACGTCTTGAATCAGCCATACTGTACGAACTTTAATATTTACCTGTTATTAAACGAACAAAAAATTCAATTTCTCAAAAAAAAGTAGGTAAGTCCACCTAATCCTTGAAATTTTGGTATCATCTTTTTCTGATCATCAATTGAACACTAGATGGAGAGTATTTTTCTGGCCATCAGGTCTCTCTTTCTGTCATTCAAGTATCTTTGTAATTGATTTTTCTTTTTTAACATATCTAAACACTTGTCCGTGTTTCACTCAAATACTCAAAAAAAAGTGCCATAGTTTCCATACAACGGAATTTTGAATAAACATTCAATCTGAACTCAATCGTATATTTACGTGTCCCTTCACTCTAATTATTTTTTCAGTCATATCTAGAAATCAAATGCGAATAAGACAGACAAATTAAATACCATTTCACTGATCACCTTAAAAAATACTTTTCGAATCACTAAAGGTTTTAATGTTTGTGTGGACACTGTATATCCTTATAGTAAACCAATCATTGTGTTCTGTTTGCGAATGTTATTCCCAAAAAAACACTTCAAGGTAAAGCCGTATAGAGAAGAATTGGCTATACATAAAGAAGAGCTGAATTTTAAATCACCAAATTAAAAAGGAACAGATTTAATCCTCTGAGGTTATTGAACCGATTTTAATCCTCTATGGTTCATCCTTATATAAACGTATTGAAAAAAACTTTTTTTTCAGGAAACCGGCTGTAACTTGTTGCTGTTAGTCACAATGGGGAATTAACGGTGAAATATGTAGTTTCCCATTATTTTACTGCTATCTATGAAATGATAAAATTTTTCTTCGCAAAGTTGTGTAGTTGTTACCTTCAATTTTATTTCCAATGCCCTCATTTCGGTGCGATTTTATAAATCTCTGAACAAGTAAAATTTTATCAGCTCTCAAAAAATGACACCGACAAGGAATCAACTCTTTCCAGATGAAAAAAAAGGATTGAACTTATATAGATATATTTTGACATCTAAAAAAAATGATACTTAGAGATATACTTTCTAAAATACCAAAAAAAATTGGTATAGTGGGTATTTTTTTCGTTACTACGTATTTTTCACGTATGTTCAAATATAAGAGAGTTTTAAAAAAAATTAAACCCTCTATGGTCCAGTGTATATTTGAAAATTATTTATATTCTTAAAAAAAAAAAAAGTGAAAATTGCACTGGACTGAAGAGAGTCAAGTTCTGAAATAGTTGTTAATTTTTTGGGCATGTTACTGAACCTCGTCATTTTCCACCATACTGCAAAATTCACGGGAATTTCCAGTATAAAATTTACACATTTCACAGTATAAAATTTACACATTTTACAATATAAAATTTACACATTTTACAGTATAAAATTTACACATTTTACAGTATAAAATTTACACATTTTACAGTATAAAATTTACACATTTTACAGTATAAAATTTACACATTTTACAGTATAAAATTTACACATTTTACAGTATAAAATTTACACATTTTACAGTATAAAATTTACACATTTTACAGTATAAAATATAAACAGTATTTTATTTGGCTTTCTTGTAGAATGTAGAGTATATGCTGTGTGTCAAGTCGTCTCTGCAGAAAAATGAGAATATTGGCCTGCTGGCCATGACCATATAGGTCAGCGCCATATTTATACATAAATGAATGAATAGAAACAGTAGTCAAATACACAACAAAAATGTCACTTTTTAAAACTCTACTTCTACGTAAAATTTTTCATACAACACGTAATGCGGAGATAACCCCAATTATATAGGATGACCTGTATTTTAACATTTCCTGGCCGATTCGACCTCTTGATGTCCCGTTATTTCAGTGGAACTGAAATGAATATGTTATCTTCACTGCGATCATGAATCAAAATAATATTGATCCCAAAATATGAATACAGTATGTAACTCTCTTCATCAAATACATTCAGATTCACAACAGATTTGCTGTGTTATTTTGCAGCAGTGTGAGTTTAAATATTTATGGCCTTCACTTCCTGCTGCTGAAGATTTCTATTTATTCGGTTGGCATGTTTTAGCAGTTTTAAACAGTTGTTTATTTTGGCGACAACTGATGTATTTTCCCATATTTATTATTGCGATTTCTTGTATTTGTCATGGTGAAATATGGTAAGGCCGTAATTAGATACTTGTCAGCCGAGGAAAGCAAGCATTTCTGTGTGACCCCGCAATGTTGAAGGAATGGTAAAAAAGTGAATTCGGTGACTTTTTCTTGGTCCTGCATCCGAGGTACCAAAAGTGGCTGCACCCTCTCCAATCGTTTATTTAAATAAAGAAACGATGTATTTTTGAGAAAGTTCTCTTTCTCTGTTAGACCACACATGATCCGGGCTCTGTCCCTTCCGGGATGTAAAACTTTTACCCGTGTGGGTTGGGTCATGCTGGGGAGGACCGGGGTGACGGGCCAGGACGTCCGCAAGTGAGCCATCAGCGAGCGCCTCTAACGACCCTCTGATTAAATCCTAGCTGCAGGTGCGGAGCCTGGTCTTTTAGTTGTTGCCCCCTCTACAGTAGCGTATAGCCCCACCCCAGGTTGTTTATTTGAAACCCCTCTCTCTCGCTCTAGTTCCTAAACATTTTTCCCAATTATTTTGAAACAAATTTTCTAAAATTTTACTTTTCTTTCTAATATCCCATTATTTGAATCATGTCAAACATGTTTTTTAAGTGTTTTCTTAAAAAACTATCATACTATTCTGATACGTGAAGATTTTACGAACGTTTTTATTAAGAAATAATTCTAATTCCCAGACACAGAAAATAACGTACAGTAGAGTATACAGGCTGTCCCAAATTGTTTGTACAGCAGATGCTGCAACTATTTTTCACTTCAAAAACACTTTCAATAACAAAAGGTTTTCAAATATGGCGTGTAGTTACTTAGAATCTCAAAATTTGTTTGAGGGATCACATACAAAAAAATTAAAGAAACTTATTTAACCGGTTAACTTTTTTCCAGACTCTGCCACGACGCTGGGCTGCAAGAGATCTCGGCAACGGGATAAGTCCGGTGGCAAAGTCCTGGCGTTCATTCAGATGTACTAACGGGACTCGAACAAGAATTTTTATGACATTCCCATAACAATGATGTAAATTTGATAACCACAAGTGTCCTCCATTCCGCTATTCTAGCGGGGGTGTTAGGCGGGAGGACACGAATGGTTTCATAATATAACCATTTTACATGTAGTTTATATTATATATATATATTCATTTTTTTTAATATAAATATAACCAGCCAGAGCGAGTCAACCAAAACAACAAGACCGAAGCTGATCCTTAGCTAAGGCTCTCTCCACACCACAGACAATCCCCCGTTTAAACTAATTCCACATTGCTCATTGCTCACCAAAATAGGTGTAGAGCGAGACGACTCGGCCTGACAGTTATATATATGTATATGAATGTATGTGTATTTTTCTTTCCTCTATCCAAGTTCTTCATGCATTTCATGTCCACAACACACGTGCGTACTCATATTGTCGTATTCATGTTGCTCACCGGATATTGTGCTAAGCGAGATGGCACGGGTGATCCCTAATTGTATATATTCCCCCACACAATACTTCTATTTTGTATATTTTCATTAAATCCACCGGAGCGAGCGAACTCAACCCAATAAAACAGATGCTGGCTTCTAGTCCGCAAGTTATCAAACCCATTTGCTCACCAATAAGGTGTTAAGCGAGATGACTCGCTCCGATGGATATTTTATACTTATATTTCCCAATATGATTCTCATTTCGTTTTTTTTTTGTATCCTGTGCATATAATACGGCAAGTGTAAGATAACAGCTGAGATGGCATGGGCCCCCCTCCAATTGCTTTCAAAATATACCTCCATCCTAATATGTGTACATTCATCCGTCTTAACGAAACCCCGGAACTTTTCTCCAACTCCCAACCCCATCTCGTCTGTAATCACCACAAAATTTGTTAATCGCGACAGTACCCAGTTGTCCGGGGAAAATATGTTGTAAAAATTCTGTGGTTTTTTTTTTGACACAAAATTAAGTGTTCCAGTGGCAAAGTTCTGGTGTTCATTCATTCGTCTGGTGTTCATTCATTCGTCTGGTGTTCATTCATTCGTCTGGTGTTCATTCATTCGTTTGGCGTTCATTCAGTACCGTTGAGTTGAAACTTCCAATTTTTGAAATCTAAATCCCACTCTGAAAAGTCATTTGTGAAATATTTCATATTTTTAAATGCAATATTTATCGCGAGATATTAAATATATAAAATCATGTTTTAGCAACTTATCACTGCGTTGGCAATTTTTCGTTGACGCAAAAACTGTCATATTTCGGGAGTGTGCACAAATAAAATGTGTGTGAACTCGCCCATTTAATTTTTTTTATTCACAATAAGTAACGATTACATTTTTTGAAAATTACAGAATTTTTACAACTTTGAATTTAATTTACGTTTCGAAATTTGTGCACCACACCCTCAATCGTTGGCAATGAATATTGAAAACTTAAAAAAAAGTCATATCTCCGTTAATTGCATTAAAAAATATGCAATTATTTATAAATGACCTCTCAGAGCCGCATTTGCATTTCATTAACTGGAAGTTTTACCACACAGGGTCTACATAAAAGTTAATTTTTCCCATTTTTTTATCTATACGACCCCTTGGGAAATTTAAGACATTTTGAGTAACCGCATGTCATTTGAAAACTTTTTTTTGTAATTGAAAGTATGTTGCTCTCTAAAGTCAACGGTTGCAGAGGTATCCGCTGTGCAAACAATTTGGGACAGCCTGCACGGTTGTACGAGTTTTCAGAGTGAAATTAAACCAGCTAATACTGTATTATCCAAATTTAGAGATGCCTTTTTCTATATGCTGCACGCAGTTTCTTCAATCGAAAAAGAAAATTCCGTATAGCTGTCATCAGATATAAATCAGTAAATGAGTGGTTACAGTCTAGTGGATTAGAAATAGCTTCATAAAATGGGTTGGGAAACATGTCGCACTGTACATGGAATGCGTAATTCCGCTCGCTCTTCCTACAACAAAAAAGACAATGAAATGTCCTTCACATCTTCCGCTCACTTTCGCTGTTCTTGAGTTGTTAATGTCGCTTGTATATCGAGCCGATTCGGATCTTTTTTCATTTGCATCATCATCATCATCACCACCATCCACAAAAGCATCAGCAATCGCAGAACCATGGGTTCATACGGACAGCATGGGTGAGCGCGAAAATTTCCGTAGGAAGTGACGTAACTTCTTGTTTTGATACTAATTGTAATTAGCATTGTAGACTGGCTTGGAAAGCCATTCTTCTTTTCCTACTACTTACAATCGCGATACTCGTGTTTCGCACGTTATTTATTTGGTTGTAAAAAAAAAGCAGCGAAATAATAACGCGCTCATAAAAAAGGCATATAAAATATGCAATAAAACTGCGAACTATTAAGAGTTTTTTTTTTGTCGGTGCGTTTTTGGTGAAAGTAAAAAAAGAAAGAAATCAAACCAACTCATCGTAATAAATATATAATATAATATAACAAAAGTTTATATACAGTAAGTACTTTGGTACTTTCAATTCGGAAAAACTGCATATTAGTTTCATTTTCTGTAACGTACCTGTAATCTCAAGAAAATCTCATGCTATCAGGAGCAAATAATAATTTCAAAAATTGTCGGTAAAACGACACTACGTTACAAATCAGAAAACGAAACTGAGTGATCATATAGGCGGAAATAATAACGTTTATTTTGAGTTACAAAGAACATTCTATAAAAATTGAGAGTAATTTTTTCTTGAGTTGGCAAGACCACTATGCTAGACAATAAAAGCGAGGACGACTTTTTTAATTTAAAGACAACGTGAATCAAAATATTTTAAGCGAAACTGATGAATCTATTTTCTAAGTTGAGCAGTGGTTTAAGGAACTGTTGTTCTTTGCATACACAGCAATGGAGGTAAGTGATTCAGAGTTAAGAAATGAAATGCGTTTTGCGATAAAATTTTGCTATCGTTTGGGCAAAATAGCTCCAAAAGCAGTTGATTTAATGAAGGAAGCTTACAAAGAGGAAAATGTTTTGGTGACTTTACGATGTTTAGATGGTACAGTGATTTCAAAAAAAGAAATTTGTCATCAGAACTAGCTCCTAGTTCTGATCAACCTAAAAGTAATATTGAAAATGTCAATATTTCGTATTTTACGCAACAATTTATTGCTTCACCGTGTTTGTTCTAGAGGTGTCCCTTATCATATTTAATAAATGAAAACAAGATTTCACCAATGTCACGAGTGGAAACAGATGGTTGAAAATGATCAGAGTTTCTTAAGGACAGTAATAACAGGCGATGAAATTTAGGTGCATCGTTTTGGTCCCTTTACGAAATGCGGCAGAAAATGTAATGAAGATGCTGACGTGTTATTTCAGCTGTGCAGGGTTCACACACACACTGAGGCTGCTTCCAGAAAATGCCTTCTCTACTTCCTTTTTAAAAGTAGATTGAACGATGAGACCATTGCATATCATCTGAGGGAAGATATTTTGAAAAAATAATACATTATTTTTTGCTCTACCTATATTTCTTAATTTTTTTATGATTTTCCTCTTAGTTCTTATGAAACGCACCTTGTACGAATAAGAAAAGAAGGAAGCTTATGCTTACACGAGGTCACTCTACATTTCTACAGATTTCGTGTTTTCATAAGAGCAGGTGAACAAGCGTGGTACGTAATGGGCGTAAATGCGGAACGTAAGATTTTCTCTTTCTGTATATCTTTAATATCATACTACGAGTGAATGTGAATGGAAACCAATCACAAGCATACCCGTGTTTTTTAGCCAAAAACAAAATGAATTTTTTTCGCATTCAACAACAAACCTCACTTGAGTATCCCATAGTAAGTAAAACTGTTTCACTTTATAATTTGCAGAAAAACATAATCAACTGATAATGCATGTGAAACAAACTAACCTGCAGAACTTCGTTCATCAAGTTTCGAAAACACCATATACGATTATTTATCTATCGCTGGTTTAATTCATAGTACTTGTATAAAAAATATTACATTAATTAGGCAGAAGTGACAATTTGCGTGCAATTAAAAAAATATAACAACAAAAGATTTTTTGACTGAAAAATCCAATCGAATGGCAAATTCAAAGTACTGACGTATTTTACGAAGAAAATATGCAAAACCATTTATAAATTCTAAATGCTGTTTTTTTTGTAGTCCTGCAAACAGGGCTGAAGAACTAAAAGGTCATGAATAATTTACAAGAAATAAAGACCAAAAGTTTAAAACAAATGAAGAAAATGAACGTAGAAAATAACTTGCAATACATCGAATATTGTAGAATAATGTAGCATTTACATTATGTGGAGGAACAAGAGACTCATCAAAAGGAATCAAAAGCGGATCTATTAAAAGAAAAATATAATGCATGTACACATTTCGAAAATAATTTTTAAAAACTTCCAGGAGTAGACGAAAGTAGATCAAAGAAAACGTCCAAATAATAGGATGAACACATAAGCAAATACGGCATGCATAAAGAGATGCAGAAATTACAATATGTAACAAAGATAAATTTGATAAAATATGAATCTAAAAAAAATCATTGAGAATCAGAAAAAATGAATGATTTTAAAGAAATATTGGAAACATTTGAGAAATTTAGGAAACAAGTGAATAAAAGTAGAAAGAGAGAATATTTCTCAGAAAAAGAAAATCAAAGAATATTTCTCAGAAAGAAGAATCGAAGAATATTTTTTGAATCATAGACAAAGAAATTCTACGAAAGTTTTAATAACTGGCTGATGCGAAGACGAATTCAGTAAAGAAAATCCAACTGCCTCTACGGGTAATCGAATCCACACGTTCTTTCACATGCCGGATAAGTGTCTAGACTACTGCGCTATTAGAAGCAATGAACTTCTTTCCTTAGAGCTAGTATGTACTGAACATTTTATCACCAGATGAACATCTATCTGAAGCGCTCACTCAGGATGTGAGAGGGTGTGGGTTCGATGATAGTGACATCATCTTCAGAAAAAGACTCTATCAAAAATTGTTTTAACTGAAAAACAAAGAAAGATATTTCAAAATGTCGCAGACAAAAATATTAAGACAATTAATATGAAAAACTGTAAACTGAAGAAGAAAAATTTTGAGAAAGTATGGAACTATACAAATACAAATACAAATACAAATACAACGCCACAACAGGCAAAATGCCCAACGAGGTGGCTGATAAAAAGATGCCCATAAAAATATGGTTGTCATATGTTTCAAAAATACAGCAACCCAATTAAAAATGCAATTAACACAAATTACAAACAATATATACACATGATAAAATATTATACAATGCCCATAAAGAATACTTATGGTTGTCTTATTCTAAGAATGGATAGCTTCTCGATTTACCCCAACATGTTTATCGTATTTCTTTTTAAACGTGTCAATTGTGTTACAATTTACTACCTCCGGGGGTAAGCTATTCCATTTATTAACAACCCTATTGGAGAAAAATTCCCTGCGACACCATAACCTTGCATTGTCCCTCACCAATCGATACTGGTGTCCCCTTGTAAAAGCAGTCGATTGGCGGTGTAGTAAAAGTTCATGGTCCATCCTATCCATCCCATTGAAAATTTTGAACACTTCGATCATATCTCCTCGACACCTGCGTTCATCCAATGTAAACATAAAATACTACTTTTAAGAACTACTACTTACAGAACTACTTACAGAACTACTTTTAAAAGAATGCGTCTGAAAATGGAGCGCAAAGATTTTCTAAAAAAAATGGGAAACAAAGAATAAAAATAAAATTTTCAGACAAGAGAAAGTAGGCAGTGAAAAATACGATTACAACGTGTTTAGAATTAAGGAAAAGAAATTTTTTAATCTCAAAAAAGGGGGCAGTGTTTTAAAACTTACTAATAAAAACGTTTCAGTATTCATACTAAGTATTCATACATAAAGATGGGCATCTTTTTATCAGCCACCTCGTTGGGCATTTTGCCTGTTGTGGCGTTGTATTTGTATTGTATTTGTATTGTATTGTATAAAAGAATAAATCGCGAAAAAAAAATCATATTGTTTCAAAGATTATAAAAATACAATATTTCAAAGTTTATAAAAGTGGAACAATTGAAATTCCTTTTAAAAACAAAGAAAAAATATCAAATAAGAAAGAAAGAATATTTGAAATTATTACAAAAAAGAATTATTCAATACAAAACAAAGACAGAATGCTTTAATACATAGCAAAAACAAACTGCTTCACAAAATGATGAGCAAGAAACATGATAAACTTTTTAAAAAAATTAACAATAATTTGTTCATGAAAAAAACACGTTATGCTTCTTACAGGAAAGCACACGATATGCTTCATAAAAGAAGAAACAAACACCATATGATTCATAAAGGAAGAAACAAACACCATATGATTCATAAAGGAAGAAACAAACACCATATGATTCATAAAGGAAGAAACAAACACCATATGATTCATAAAGGAAGAAACAAACACCATATGATTCATAAAGGAAGAAACACGATATGCTTCATAAAATAAGGAACAATAAATGCTTCATAAAATAAGGAACAATAAATGCTTCATAAAATAAGGAATACAATATGCTTCATAAAATAAGGAATACAATATGCTTCATAAAATAAGGAATACAATATGCTTCATAAAATAAGGAATACAATATGCTTCATAAAATAAGGAACATGATATGCTTCATAAAATAAGGAAAAAGTAAATTCTTCATGAAAAATGGTACGTGATATATTCATAGAATAAAGAATTTCATATGCCTCATAATATAAGGAACAATAAATGCTCCATAAAATACGGAACAACAGATTATTCATAATATAAGGAACAATAGATTATTCATAATACAAGGAGCAATAGATGCTTCTTAAAGACGGAACAGCAAACGCTTTATAAAAAAAACAAGGACTTCATGAAATATTTAACGGTAAATTCTTCATAATAAACAGTACACCATATATTCATGAAATAAGAAACAAGGTACGCGTTATAAAAGAAGGAACATGATATGCCTCATAAAGTCAGGAACACACGCAGAAGTCCTTCCTAAACAAGGAGCAGTAAAGGTGGATACATTATAATTGGCCGCCTGGCAGTCGAGTGGTTAGGGAACTGGCTTCTCACTGTGCAGGTCTGGGTTCGAATCCCGGTTCAGGCATGGATGTTTACTAGCACTAACAAATTCCCTGGACGGATCATACTGATCCCTTGGGAATACGTGTGGATCACGTTATTATTATTATTAGTTCGCAGGGAACGCTTCATAAAATGACGAACAGCGAAATCTTTAAAAATAGTGAATGCTTCATAAAATAAACAAAAGTCAAAGCTGCAGAAATAAGGGATACGATATGCTTCATAAAATAGGTAAGATGTTAGGCTTCATAAAAAAAAGCACCATGTGTTACATAAAATAAGGGAGAATAAACCCTTCATAAAATAAGGCACAATAGATGTTTTATAAAATGTGGAACAACAAATGTTTTTCCTCAAATAAGAACAAGATGTGCTTCATCAAATAAGAAACAAGATGTGCTTCATCAAATGAAATGAACAACTACGAATGCTTCCTAAAATAACGCACAGTGAACGCTTCATAATATAAAAAACACGATAGGCTCCATAAAATATTGAATCCGATATGCTAATAAAGGTAAAAATATGGAACAGCAACTAATTTTCAAAAGAAGAAGCAGTAAATGCATCTGTTTGGCTTTTCAAAAAACGCACAGCGAACGCTTCACAAAATAAGGAACAGTATATTCTGAATACAATGAGAGAGAGAAACAGTAAATTTTCTTCATAAAATAAGGACAGAAGATGCTTTAAGAAAATACGAAACGTGATATGCTTTATGAAATAAAAGACAAGATACGCTTCATAAATAAAAAACAGTAAATGCTTCACAAAATAAGGAACACGATATGCTCCACTAAATAAAAAACACCCCATACTTTACGAAATAAAGAATACATTATGCTTTTTGAAATAAGGAACATGACCCATGCTTTTTGAAATAAGGAACATGACCCATGCTTCATAAAATAAGGTACACGATATGCTTCATAAATTAAGGAACACGTTATGCTTCATAAAAGAAGGAACAATTAATCCTTCTTAAATAAGGAACAGTAAATTCAAATACTTTATAAAAAAACTCACAGCGAAGCTTCATAAAATGATGATCTGCTTCATAATATATGAAACAGTGAATGCTTCAAGAAATAAAGAACAGTAAATGGTTCAAAAAATTTTAAGACGATATGCTTAGAGTAAAATAAGGAACATAGTAAGTTTCATAGAATAAAGAATAGCCAATTCCTCATGCAATATGGAACAAAACATGCTTCACGAAATAAGGGACACGATATGCTTCATAAAATAAGGAACTGTGAATTAATAATCCATAAAGCCAAGAACTGTAAATTGATAATCCATAAAACCAGGAACACCGCACAATTCATAAAAAATAAGGAACACTAAATGCTTAAAAATATATATACAATAATAAATATGCTTTAAAAAAAACTTCCTATAAAATTAGAAACCGTAAATTCTTCATACAATAAAGAATATTAAATGCATCATAAAGTATGGAACTCCATATGCTTCACAAAATAAGCAATACGATACGCTCTATAAAGTAAGGAACAAACAGTAAATGGTTCATCAAATAAAGAGCACTATATAATTCATAAAATGAGGAACACGATATGCTTTATGAAATACGGAACACGATGTAAATGCTGTATTAAAGAAGGGGAAAATAAATGCTTCATTAAATAAGTAAAAATAAACGGTTCTTAAAAAAGGACAGCCAACACTTCATGAAAAGAACCGCCAAGCAATTAAATAAGTTTTATCTGGATATTATACCGAGGGGAAGTCTGAAAGTTAATTCATCTGGTCTCAGCCGGGAATCGAACCCAGTACTTCGTGCAAACTGGAAAAGTATGTTACCATGTACATCACTGGAAACACGACCCTACCTTCCTTATTTTACGCACTTTCGTATAGGGTGCGGAAATAGAAGCAGTAGTAACCTCCCTTTTAACAAATGGTTCTCATGTGAAACGGTTCACAAAAGGACCTGGGGTCGATTCCAGGCACATACCAGCTGAGTTTTCTTCCTGAATTCACCTCGGCATAATATCCAGAGAATTCCTATTTCTTTGATGTATTGGACTGAGAAAAAGCCGTTTCATTCTCAGAACAGTAAATGCTTCATAAAATGTGAAGTAAATACTTTATAAAATATGGAACAATAAAACGGATTGCTTCATAAAGTAAGGAACAATAAAAGTGATTGCTTCATAAAATAAAGAACAATAAAAGCGATTGCTTCATAAAATAAGGAATATAACAAACACGGTTTGCTTCATAAAATTCGAAGCAGCAAAAGCAAATGCCTGATAAAATAAAAACAACAACATTCATAAAGTAAGGAACAACAACAACATTCATAAAGTAAGGAACAACAACATTCATAAAGTAAGGAACAACAACAAAATTCATAAAGTAAGGAACAACAACATTCATAAAGTAAGGAACAATAACATTCATAAAGTAAGGAACAACAACATTCATAAAATAAGGAACAACAACATTCATAAAATAAGGAACAACAACATTCATAAAATAAGGAACAACAACATTCATAAAATAAGGAACAACAACATTCATAAAATAAGGAACAGTAAATGTTTTATAATAGAATGAACAATAAATACTTCGTAAAAAAAAAGACAACGAACGCTTCATAAAAAAAGAACAGTAATTCACAAGGAAATAAGTCTCTTCTGGATATTATAGCGAGAGGAACTCGAAAAGAAAGTCATCGGGTCTTTCCGCCGGGAATCGCACCCATGACTTCGTGCAAACTGGGCAAGTGTGAGACAATAAACACCACTGCAAACACGACTCTGCCATCCTTATTTTACGCATTGTGACACGAGGTGCAGAAAAATAAAAGTGTCTCATACAATAAGGAACAGTAAATGCTTCATAAAATAGGAAACAGTAAATGCTCCATAAAAGAAGGAACAACAAATGCTTCATAAAAGAAGGAACAACAAATGCTTCATAAAAGAAGGAACAACAAATGCTTCATAAAATAAGGAACAACAAATGCTTCATAAAATAAGGAACAATAAATGCTTCATAAAATAAGGAACAATAAATGCTTCATAAAATAAGGAACAACAAATGCTTCATAAAAGAAGGAACAACAAATTCTTCATAAAATAAGGAACAACAAATGCTTCATAAAATAAGGAACAATAAATGCTTCATAAAATAAGGAACAATAAATGCTTCATAAAATAAGGAACAACAAATGCTTCATAAAAGAAGGAACAACAAATTCTTCATAAAATAAGGAACAACAAATGCTTCATAAAATGAAGATCAGTAGAAGTGAGGTCCACATGAAATAAGGTAAAGTGAATGCTTCATAATAAGGGAACACGATATGCTTACTAAAATAAGGAGCACGATATGCTTACTAAAATAAGGAGCACGATATGCTTACTAAAATAAGGAGCACGATATGCTTAATAAAATAAGAAGTAGTAAATGGATGCTTCATGAAATAAGGAACAGTAAATGCTCCATATGGAACAGTGAATTATTCATAAACTAAGTAACAGCAAATTATTCATAAACTAAGTAACAGCAAATTATTCATAAACTAAGTAACAGCAAATTATTCATAAACTAAGTAACAGCAAATTATTCATAAACTAAGTAACAGCGAATGAAAATAAGGAAAATGCTTAATAAAATAAGAAACAGTAAAAGCTTCATAAAATAAGGAACAGTAAATGCTTCATAAAATAAGGAACAGTAAATGCTTCATAAAATAAGGAACAGTAAATGCTTCATAAAATAAGGAACAGTAAATGCTTCATAAAATAAGGAACAGTAAATGCTTCATAAAATAAGGAACAACAAATGCTTCATAAAATAAGGAACAATAAATGCTTCATAAAATAAGGAACAACAAATGCTTCATAAAATAAGGAACAATAAATGCTTCATAAAATAAGGAACAACAAATGCTTCATAAAAGAAGGAACAACAAATGCTTCATAAAAGAAGGAACAACAAATTCTTCATAAAATAAGGAACAACAAATGCTTCATAAAATGAAGATCAGTAGAAGTGAGGTCCACATGAAATAAGGTAAAGTGAATGCTTCATAATAAGGGAACACGATATGCTTAATAAAATAAGGAGCATGATATGCTTAATAAAATAAGAAGTAGTAAATGGATGCTTCATGAAATAAGGAACAGTAAATGCTCCATATGGAACAGTGAATTATTCATAAACTAAGTAACAGCAAATTATTCATAAACTAAGTAACAGCGAATGAAAATAAGGAAAATGCTTAATAAAATAAGAAACAGTAAAAGCTTCATAAAATAAGGAACAGTAAATGCTTCATAAAATAAGGAACAGTAAATGCTTCATAAAATAAGGAACAGTAAATGCTTCATAAAATAAGGAACAGTAAAAGCTTCATAAAATAAGGAACAGTAAATGCTTCATAAAATAAGGAACAGTAAATGCTTCATAAAATAAGGAACAGTATATGCTTCATAAAATAAGGAACAGTAAATGCTTCATAAAATAAGGAACATGATATGCTTCATAAAATAAGGAAAAAGTAAATGCTGTGAATATGATACATTTCATGTTTTAAGGAACAATTAAAGTGCCTTCTTAAAATAAGGAACATTTAAAAGCGGGTGCTTCGTAAAAAAACTGTTCTTATTTTATATAAAGCGTTCGCTGTTTCTCATTACAATTTAAGGAACAATAAATGCTCCGTATAATAACGAACAGTAAATGCTTCATAAAATAAGGAACATGATATGTTTCATAAAATAAGGAACATGATATGCTTCATAAAATAAGGAAAAAGTAAATGCTGTGAATATGATATATTTCATGTTTCAAGGAACAATTAAAGTGCCTTCTTAAAATAAGGAACATTTAAAAGCGGGTGTTTCGTAAAAAAACTGTTCTTATTTTATATAAAGCGTTCGCTGTTTCTCATTACAATTTAAGGAACAATAAATGCTCCGTATAATAACGAACAGTAAATGCTTCATAAAATAAGGAACAGTAAATGCTTCATAAAAAAGGAACATGATATGCTTCATAAAATAAGGAACATGATATGTTTCATAAAATAAGGAACATGATATGCTTCATAAAATAAGGAAAAAGTAAATGCTGCGAATATGATATATTTCATGTTTCAAGGAACAATTAAAGTGCCTTCTTAAAATAAGGAACATTTAAAAGCGGGTGCTTCGTAAAAAAACTGTTCTTATTTTATATAAAGCGTTCGCTGTTTCTCATTACAATTTAAGGAACAGTAAATGCTTCATAAAATAAGGAATATGATATGCTTTACGTTTTAAAGAATAGTAAAAGTGAATGCTTCGTAAAATAAGAAACAGTTAAATTGAATGCTTCGTAAAATAAGAAACATTTCAAAATGGAGGGGGGCTTCGTAAATTATGGAACAGTAAATGCTTCATAAAATAAGACACCGAAAATGCTTCATAAAATAGGGAACAGCAAATGCTGTGGACATGATATATTTCATGTTTCAAGGAACAGTAAAAGTGAATCTTCTTAAAATAAGGAATAATTAAAAAGCGGGTGCTTCTTAAAAAAACTGTTCCTTATTTTATATAAAGCGTTCGCTGATTCTCATTACAATTTAAAGAACAATGAATGCTTCATAAAATAAAGAACAGAAAATGCTTCAAAAAATAGGAAACAGTAATACAAATACAAATACAACGCCACAACAGGCAAAATGCCCAACGAGGTGGCTGAGAAAAAGATGCCCATAAAAATATGGATGTCATATATTTCAAAAATACAGCAACCCAATTAAGAATGCAATTAACAAAAATTATAAACAATTATATACACATGACAAAATATTATACAATGCCCGTAAAGAATACTTATGGTTGTCTGATTCTAAGTATGGATAGCTTCTCGATTTACCCCAACATGTTTATCGTATTTCTTTTTGACGTGTCAATTGTGTTACAATTTATTATCTCCGGGAGTAAGCTATTCCATTTATTAACAACCCTATTAGAGAAAAATTCCCTGCGACACCATAACCTGGCATTGTCCCTCACCAATCGATACTGGTGTCCCCTTGTAAAAGCAGTCGATTGGCGGTGTACTAAAAGTTCATGGTCCATCCTATCCATTCCATTGAAAATTTTGAACACTTCGATCATATCTCCTCGACATCTGCGTTCATCCAATGTGAACATATTCAAAAAATGAAGTCTCTCTTCATAACTCAAGCCCTGTGTGCCAATAAGGACACGCGTAGCTCTTCTCTGCACCCCTTCAATCAAGTCTAAGTCCCTCTGTAGGTATGGTCTCCAAAACCTTACAGCATACTCCAGTCCAGGACGAACTAAGTCTCGAAAAAGCGGAAGAATGACTTTAGGAGAACGCGAAGAGACTTTTTTGAAAATGAGACCAAGCATTCTATTCGCTTTTTTGACCACCGCTGAACAATGTTCAGAAAACCTAAGCCGCTCGTCAATGAGAATTCCCAACTCGGTGACCCTAGTTGCATCCGGGATAGTGACACCATTCAACTCGTAAGAGAACCGTGGGTTGTTCGAACCAAAATGAGCGACCATGCACTTATCAACGCTAAACGTCATGCTCCATTCATTTGCCCATGCTGCAATCCTGTTTAGACTGGTCTGGAGCGACTCCCTATCGCTTTGATTCCCAATTACCCCCATTAACTTCACATCATCTGCGAATTTGCTACTAATCCCATCGATACCCTGATCGAGTTTATCGATAAAAAGTGAAAAAAGTATGGGGCCAAGGACACTTCCTTGAGGAACTCCACTTGTGACGTCTGTCCAACCAGAGAATTCCCCGTTCACCATAACTCGTTCCGACCTATCTCTTAACCACGATTCTATCCAATTCAGCAAGTTGCCCCCAATTCTAATCTCGTGTAAACGCTTCAAGAGTTTACCATGTTGGACCCGATCGAATGCCTTCTGGAAATCAAGGTAAACAACATCTACATTTTTGCTCTTACCCAAAGCCTTAGTCACATGATCATAGAAGCAAAGGAGGTTAGTTACACATGACTTCCCCTTCCTGAATCCATGCTGATTATCCGACAATACATTATTCTCGTTTATCCACTTCACAAACTGCCTTTTGATGACAATTTCCAAAATTTTCGAGAGTAAGCTCGTCAAACTCACTGGACGATAATTGGACACAGCTTCTCTACTACACTTCTTAAATATCGGAACAACATTAGCAAGTTTCCAATCCCTTGGGACGATACCCTCAGCAACACTACTCCTGTATATCTGTGCGACTGGCCCCAACAATTCATTAGCACATTCCCTGAGGACCCTGGGATAGATATCATCTGGTCCTGGTGCTTTCCTTGAACATACATTTCTTAGAAGATTTAGGACCTCCACGTCTTCTACTTGAATATCGTAATGCTTCATAAAATAAGAAATATTTATTTATTTATTTATACAATATTGTTTGGCCGAGGCCTACACAAGAGGATGCGGAATTATATATGGCAAAAGTGTCGATTGATGGTACGAGAAAATTCAGAAATCGTAGGGCAATCTACAATATTTGATGGTAGGTTGTTCCAGTCGATAATAGAGCTTGGGAAAAAGCAAAATTTGTGACAATCTGAAGAGGCAAAGATGGGCTGTAATTTTTTGGAATGATTGAGTCTAACAGAGAAATGTGAAGGTTGGATTAGAATATTCGATGTGATATGTTTTACGTTTCAAGAAACAGTGAAAGTGAATCTTCGTAAAATAAGGAACAGTAGAAGCGAATATTTCGTAAAATAAGAAACAGAAAATTCTTTATAAAACAAAAAAATAGAGATTTTTTGTATAAAATAAGAAACATGGTATACTTTATGTTTAAGGAAGCGAATGCTTCGTAAAATAAGGAACATTTAAAAGCTGGTGCTTAGTAAATTAAGGAACAATAAATGCTTCATAAAATAAGGAACAATAAATGCTTCATAAAATAAGGAACAATAAATGCTTCATAAAATAAGGAACAATAAATGCTTCATAACATAAGGAACAATAAATGCTTCATAAAATAAGGAACAGTAGATACTTCATAAAATAGGGTACAGTAAATGCTTCAGAAAATAAGGAGCATGATATGCTTCATGTTTCAAGGAATAGTGAAAGTGAATGCTTCGTAAAATAAGAAACATTTAAAAGCGGGAGCTCCGTAAATTATGGAACAATAAATGTTTCATGAAATAAGGCACCAAAAATGCTTCATAAAATAAGAAACAGAAAATGCTTCATAAAATAAGAAACAGAAAATGCTTCATAAAATAAGAAACAGAAAATGCTTCATAAAATAAGAAACAGAAAATGCTTCATAAAATAAGAAACAGAAAATGCTTCATAAAATAAGAAACAGAAAATGCTTCATAAAACCAGAAATACAAATTGTTTCATAAAATAACGGACATGGTATACTTTGTTTAAGGAAACAGTAAAAGTGAATCTTCGTAAAATAAGAAACAGTAGAAGCGAATGCTTGGTAAAATAAGGAACATTTAAAAGCTGGTGCTTTTTAAATTAAGGAACAATAAATACTCCATAAAATTAGGAACATCTAAAAACTGGTGCTTTGTGAATTAAGGAACAATAAATGCTCCATAAAATTAGGAACATCTAAAAGCTGGTGCTTTGTAAATTAAGGAACAATAAATGTTCCATAAAATTAGGAACATCTAAAAGCTGGTGCTTTGTAAATTAAGGAACAATAAATGCTCCATAAAATTAGGAACAGTAAATGCTTCATAAAATAAAGAACAGTAAATGCTTCATAAAATAGGGAACAGTAAATGCTTCATAAAATAGGGAACAGTAAATGCTTCATAAAAAAGAAGAACATGATATACTTTGTTTCAAGGAACCGCAAAAGTGAATATTTGTAAAATAAGAAACGGTTAATGTGAATGCTTCGTAAATTAAAGAACAATTAGAGATCAATAAAATAAGGAACAATAAATGCTCCATAAAATTAGGAACATCTAAAAGCTGGTGCTTTGTGAATTTAGGAACAATAAATGCTCTATAAAATAAGGAACAGTAAATGCTTCATAAAATAAGAAACGGTTAATGTGAATGCTTCGTAAATTAAAGAACAATTAGAGATCAATAAAATAAGGAACAATTAGAGATCAATAAAATAAGGAACAATTAGAGATCAATAAAATAAGGAACAATTAGAGATCAATAAAATAAGGAGCTACAGGAGCGAACTATACATGAAATAAGAAACACGATGCACTCCATAAAATAAGAAACACGATACACTTCATAAAATAAGAAACACGATATGCTTCACAAAATAAAGATCATTAAATGCAAATGCTTCATAAAATAATGAATGTGATACGCTTCACAAAAAAAATCACAATGTGTTTTGCTTCATAAAAAAACACGGTATGTGTGTGCTTACTAAAAAAAGCATGTTTTATAATATATAAAGAGTCCGATCTTTTTCATAAAATAAGGAACAATAAATGCTTCATAAAATAAGGAACAATAAATGCTTCATAAAATAAGGAACAATAAATGCTTCATAAAATAAGGAACAATAAATGCTAAATAAAATAAGAAACAATAAATGTTTCATAAAATAAGGAACAATAAATGCTTCATAAAATAAGAAACAATAAATGCTAAATAAAATAAGAAACAATAAATGTTTCATAAAATAAGGAACAATAAATGCTTCAGAAAATTGGAAACACTAAATGCTACATAAAGCAACGAACAGTAAGTGCTTCATAAAAATGAGGAATTTAAAGTATCTGTTCAGAAAGAATACGTCAGAAAAAATCGTTTTCAAACTACGGATGCATTTTTGTTTTGAAGGGCAAGGAAAGAAAAAAATAAAGAGTATAAAAAAAGCGAAAAACATTGATGCAGAGAAATGTGCGACAAATAATGTGAATGATGAGTAACGAGAAAATGAATAATAAATAACGTCAAGGAAAAGTGGAAACAGAGTATGCGTCAGAAAATAGGGAACTAGGTAATGGAGTGTATCGGGCAATACGGAACAACAATGCATCCGTAAATAGAAAACGTAGATCGCGCCAGGAAATAACGTAAAAATGAATGCGTTATAAATAGAGGACCATGGATATATGTTACAGAGGAAGCAGTTGAATGCGTCATAATGTGAAAACCAAAAAAAGTTCAGAGAGAGTTCTATTTCTTTCAAAGTACGGAGAGAGAACTTTTCAAAGTTCAGTTGAGAGTCAAACGTAGATCTTAAAATAAATAATAGTGAACGCTTCGTAAAATGAGAGCCAAAAGTAAGTCAGGAAATGAATAATAGTGAAACGCTTCGTAAAATGAGAGCCAAAAGTAAGTCAGGAAATGAATAATAGTGAACGCTTCGTAAAATGAGAGCCAAAAGTAAGTCAGGAAATGAATAATAGTGAAACGCTTCGTAAAATGAGAGCCAAAAGTAAGTCAGGAAATGAATAATAGTGAACGCTTCGTAAAATGAGAGCCAAAAGTAAGTCAGGAAATGAATAATAGTGAACGCTTCGTAAAATGAGAGCCAAAAGTAAGTCAGGAAATGAATAATAGTGAAACGCTTCGTAAAATGAGAGCCAAAAGTAAGTCAGGAAATGAATAATAGTGAAACGCTTCGTAACATCAGAGCCAAAAGTAGGCCAGGAAATAATTAATGAAGATTGTTTCGTAGAATGATAGCCAAAAGTACATATTGAAATATAGATAATAGTGAATGCTTCGTAAAATAAGAGCGAAAACTAGTTCAGGAGAAAAATAATAAAGAATTCTCATAGAATGAAAGCCAAAAAGTAGCCAATAACTAATGCTGCGTAAAATGAAAGCCTAAAGTAGGTCTGAGAAAAAAAAATAAAGAATGCTTCGTAGAATTAGAGCCAAAAAAATAGTCAGTAATGAATAAAAGCCAAAAGTAAATCTTGAAATAGATAAACAACGGTACTTCGTAGAATTAGAGGCAGTAGTTCTTGAAATAGATAATGACGAATTCTTCGCAGAATGATAGGCTTAATATAACTAACTAAAGGAATGAAAAGGTTGAATTGCAAATTTTTAATTTTTTACAATATTAATGTCATGACTCATGACTAAGTGAAAGATTTACTCTATTTTCACAATAATAAATTCCTAAATTTGCTAATTTTTTGTTAGTTTCTCATGAGTGGGGCTAGAATTTTTATGACCTAAAAACTGCTTAAAAATGCTCTTTCAAAAATGCATTTATGCCGTAAGAAACTAAATATATGCTCTATAAAACAAGATTACATTGCAATTAAAACTATTTTAAATCATCAGTTTTATTCTTGAACTGAAATTCTTCAATTTATCAACTGCCTCTATAAAATCAATAATATAAAGGTCTATCATAGAATCAGTAACATAGCTGTTTCAATTATGGTTTCTGTACCAAACTGAAAGTTTACTGCTTAAATGCATAATCCATAAAGAAAATAACAATTCAAAAAAATACTTATTTATCAATAAACTCAATGCTAAAATGGGAGTATAGCCGAACCTCCTGAAGAAAAACTGGCCCAATATAATTTTTGCCTAATAAGAATTAAATATTTGCCACTCTGGACATAATCAATTCACTGTTTTTTTAATACAAAATTCGTTTGATACAAATTTTTTTTTGTATTTTTTCGACTTCGTAACGAAGTTCAACATTATTTCGTTTTGTTTCTCTGAATTTATATCCTAGCCCTACTCATGAGGTCATAAATAAATTAACCGATCAGGAATACAGTCAAACCTCGTTAATGAGTCACTCTTGGGAGAGAAAAAAGCGGAGTGACTCGTTAAATGGAGTAAGCCCTAGCTGTGCCAATTCCTGTTTGAGGACAATTGGGATTTCCAAAAAGTGACCCGGTAAGCGGAGTGACGCGTTAACCGGGTAACGCACTAACGAGGTTTGACTGTATTTGGAAATTAAGATGTTTGTTTATTTTATACTTTCCGGATACAAAATAAAGAATGTCACACAATAACATTATATATTTATACAATAACACAACTTTCATTATCTAACCCAGGGATTCCGAAGGACGATTTCTAATGTTGCGGCGAAAGTAAAAAATTAAATTTCGTTCGTGCACCATAAGAAATGAGATTAGGATTTCAAATATCTCTTCTCCAGAGTTTGGAGTTCAGACACTTGCTTAATCTTGAGGCACTTCAATGCATCTAAAAATGCTGCGACATACTGGTTGGTATAGTCACGGCCCTGTTATTTTGTTCAATATAGTTTTTCTTCAAAATATCTCGTGGTGCTTTAGCCAATTTTACCATAACGGCACACCCATAGGCGGAGATAGATTTGAAAATCTGAGGGGGGTACGATGGTTGCTGGGGAGCATGATGAGGATGATGTCAATTCATATATACGTAAATACATTAAATCAGTCGGCTTTACCTTTGACGCTGGATGGGGGGCAATGCCCCTCCCCCCGTATCTGCGCCCAAGGTCACACCGTTTGATTATCGCCGGTAGCAATTTTCGACGCCACTTTTACAGGCCCGTCATTTGGGGGGTCAGGGGGAGGCCGTTGCCCCCCGGCTTTTGAAAATACACTAAAAATGGTATATATATAATTATAAATGCATTGAGTACATGTTCTTTGCCCTACTCCCTTGAAAAAGTTGAAATGACGGCCCTGCGCTTTTACCATAATCACCGTCTATCTTTTTATGATAATGGAAATCGAATCACGAAACATTTGAGATCTTTTTCAGGAAGAGCCGCACTTACGGGTTGTGCAACTGGTGCTGCCGCAACGGGTCCCGCGTTTTGGGAGGCCCTGCATTCACGGTAACAATAACTTCTTTCATAAGTTCTGAATTTTCATCAATTCTGGAAATCTGAATTTTCATCAGTATTCTAAAAGTAATTCTTTCATTTATTCTAAATTTTTATCAATTCTAAAAGTATTTATTTTATTTATTCTAAATTTTGCTCAATTCTGGAATTCTGAAGTTTCATCAATTCTGGAACTATTTCATTTATTCTAAATTTTCATCAACTCTGAAGCGATTCCTTGGATTCGTTCCGAATTTCCATGATTTTCATTTCCTAAATTTTCGATTCCCCTTACTCACAGAAGAAAGAAAAAAATTGGGACTAAAAGGGGCCCCCTTCTATTATTTTCGCGCCGTACGCCAAGTCTGATGAAAGCAGCCCTGTTAGCAATCTCGTCTATTGCTAAATCTGCTTTTCCATTGACTAAAGTGAGTGACTTCATCTTTCTATGCAGCAAAATCAAAGACGGTGGACTTAAAATGCTTCATTCATAAAACATTCGCACACTACGCCGATTCATTTTATTTATGTCTTTTGGAATAATTTTCTTGTTCCAAAATAAAATCCCTGTACCTTCGAAAAATTACTCCTTAATTTTAAATCATTTTAAAAAATCTAAAAAAATAAAAATCGTTGCGAAATTTTGTCCTTTAAATTCAAAGTAAAATCGGGGTCCGTTAAATCAGAAGTTTACGAATGTTTTATAAAGTGAGAGTTAATGATAGGCCTTAAATTAAAATGAAGAAGTTAATGATAGGTCTTAAATTAAAATGAAGAAGTTAATAACGGGTGCATTCTAAAAAAACAAAGATCGTGACTGCACGTGACCGAAAAATAGCGAGCGCGATCTTGTCTTCCGACTAAAATTTCTACAACTGCTCTAGTTCTCTTATGGCGGCGCCACTATATAAATATTAATAAACCTTCTAAAAAAATCTCGAGGTTTTTCGTGTGTCATCTTTACATTTCTTGTGTGGCATCATGGCATTGCCGAATCGGAGCTGCCATCAAACGCGCTATGTATGCCGTCAGTTTGGTGAGATTTACAAAGATATGCGACACCAAAGTCGCTTGAAAGTTATGCTCTGAAGTTAATTTAATCTCTTAATTGCAGATTTGTGCGACATCGATTATTTACAGGTGAAAGATGGCATAATAAATGATAAATAATCACTATAATTTTTGTAACAATATTTCTTCAGAAATAAATATTTAGTCATCTCAGTATACGAAATATGCAATTCGTGAGAAAGTGCAGTATATAGAGACTTTCTTTAAAAATAAGTTACAAGAAAATGATAGTAATGAATTTTTAACGATTGAGAATATCTTCAGAATACATCAAAATAAATATATGAAAAGATATCATTATAAATTTATTTATACTTGAAAATATGTATTGTGCTCGTAGCAGAATAAACATAAAACTATTATGTATCAGAAAATAAAAAAAATTAATATTTTATATTAAAAAAAACCTAACATAAGTGTAAAGAAATTAATAAAAAAAAATTAATGCGAGTGTGAATATTTTTAGAAGTAAAGACAACTGAACACAGCAAAAAAAATTATTCGACAATAAGTTCGACAATAAGGAACATAAATTACATTACAGATTAAGAAGTGAAAGAGCTTTCCCACACATAAAAATAAAAAATTAAAATTTGAAAATAACCGCATGAAGGAAAAGTTCAAGAATATTTAGAAATACACATAAGGCTAATTTCTCAATATGGATTGAGAGAAAAAATAATGCGTGAAAAAAATATGGATGATATTTTTATAGGTATGATCAATCATACCTAAAAATACATCCAAAAATTTAAAAAAAGTCGCGCTATTTTTTGATAGAAACACATTTTTCAAATAAAAAAAAAGATGGTTTGAGAATTTTCTTCCATCTTTTTTCATATTTCTTTACGCATGCATTATTCATATTTTTTTCATGTTATTCTAATCATATATTTATTTATTTCATATTTATTGAAGACGTTGTTTAAAAAAAATTAATAACAAATTACATTGTAAATTGTCTGTTCGGGTTCGAAGATCGTCCTCCGTTTCAGTTAGTTCTCAACGTTTCCCTAACACTAGTGGCTGGCATCATCAAGAGAATCGATAAAACTGGATCAAAGTTCGAAAATTTTGTCAATTCTCCTGATGATGCCAACCACTAGTGTTGGGGAAAAGTTGAGAACTAACTCTTGTCTTCGAACACAAATAGACCATTTTCATCAAATAATGGCTGTGAAAACCTCATCAACTAAATTACAATGTTTTCAAAAAATTATTTCAGTTGAATTCTGGGGAAAAAAAATATATTCGAAAGCCAAAATTATCAATTTTTGTCTTTTATCTTAACACAATTTGGGTTTGGATTTTTTTTTTACAAAATTATTTGCTCTTGTCCTCCGGTTTTTTTTCCCTTATAGCTTGTAGTCACTATTGTGAACAATCAAAATTAATTTTTTTGACAAAAGATGGACCAGATAACGTTTATGAGGTAGAAAAAAAAATAACTTTCCCTCTCTTCTTTATTTTCAGACCGTGAAAAGAAAAAACGAAAACATTCAGTGATCGTGATTACGGAACAGTAGTATTCCTTGTTTTTCTTGCTGCTGTAAAGTCATAGTTGAGCTGTGGGAAAAAGACAGCCATCGACCGACCTAACCCAATATAGCGAATAACCAACCGCTTTCATGAATAGGCCAGAGTTATGAGCCGGAATCGCCTAGGGAAAAACGAGCTGCTGAAAAAGGGGAAAAACCCGTAATAATAAAAGGGAAATCGCATCACGTTGTCCTACAAAACCCTATGCGTATGATATCGTCGTACGCCGGCTTTGCGTACGTTGGAAAAGAAGCAAGTCGAATCGTGTTTGAGTTTCAGTTGGCACTCGTACGTTGTATTGGTGTGACGTGTCTCGTGATACGCACGGCGCGAGATCAGCCGACCATGAACCGTAGCTGTACTCTGTGTCTGCCAAACAAACACCAGTGACCATTCGGATTCCCCGACTCTTTACACGTGTTTTTAGAATATACGTGTATTAAAAAAAATAAATAGAGAAGGTTGTGCCTGTCACTGGATTGTCACGAGTGCCTGTGTGTGTATGTGTATGCGGCTATGCCAGGTGAACTGATGGACGGATTTCACTGCAATAGTGAAAATTTTGACGTGAATTACGATCGAAATATTCATAATGATATAGGTAATTCTCAACCTATCAGGTCGTCGCAGACTTCGTCGTCGTCGAGGGTATCTCCTATTCTTATAGGAGTGCTTCTGGCTGACGAACGGATTGCAAATACCAATAAAATCAATTACTCAGATCACGTTTATAATCTCGGTGCGATTATACTCGAAAATACTGACATTTTCGTTGACGAGCTTCGGAGGACCTTGCGCAATCAAATTCTTTCACTACCAGGTACATTCAGTATACTTACGAAGCAAGGGTAAGTTAGTTTTCCATTAGTTTAAAAAATGTTGAATTTCTTCAACGAATATTTTTTAAATACCTTTTGTTTTTAGAACTCCCCAAATTAATCTCACTTCTTAGTCATTCAGTCTTGTTTGTTCTTAGAATAGAATGAAATGAATAATTAAAGTGACGTTTGATTAGATTATCTCAGCTATCAGTTGTAAAAAAATTTAAGGAAGTTAAAAGTTTTTATTTAATCTCTTTTTTTTCACCGCTTCTACTTCTCTCTATAAATTACTTACATAGCCTGTGTACGCATGTTTTATCGCGGGGGGGGGGGGGGTGGTGTTGATTTTTTACTGCAAAAATAACGCTAAAGTCTTGGCTCAACCACCTTGCGTATGCCAATATGTATATAGCTACTCATTTTTTGAAGTATCAGTAATTTTTTCATCATCTCTGATGGTGCGTCAATACTTCAAATCACTAAAACAAAATGATTACATCAGTGATTTATTTTTATAATTTCAATTTCTTTAATCGCTTTAAATTGAAATTATAAAAACTTCGAACACATTTTCTTTTAGCATACTAAAATAATTCGAATATGAACTATTTTGTTCCTAGAATACATGAACTTATAATTCACTTTTGTACTTCCTCCATGTAGAAGACAATTTTTTTTTATCTGTTTGTTACTCGCCAAAATTTTATTAACCGTACACGATGCAGGCTCTATCGACTATTGTCGATTTAAGGCATGATAGAAAAACTCATCATAGCTGCTGGTTCAACCATCTAATCAGCCATAAAAAATCAGTTATTTTTAAAATGCTATTTATAAATGCTTAATATATTCTAGTTCAACTAACCTCGTATATAAAGGTCTTACATCCGCATAACAACTCCACTTTTGATACGAGGCAGATACTATATTTATGCTATCAGAGATCGTTTATTCAATTATTACGTCAAGAATGGTATTAAAAAAAAGCTTATACTTTCTCGTGACGCTCGAAATATGAATGTGAAACCAAAAACTAAACAGCCTTCGGAAAATAAAAATAAAATCTAATAAACAAACAACAATACCGCATCTATTTGGTCGAGAACGAGGACGGAACTTCAAAGGACGTTGTCATAACGTCAAAAGTTTTGTTTTTGGACATTGGCCAAAACGAGTTCGGGATTTCGAATTGGAAAGGATTAAATATAGTAAGACTTTTTATATTTCTTTCGTTGCTTTCGTTGTTGCATTTCCTATTCGAAATATAACATTTGATAGAAAATCTTGAATTGTAAAACTTTATTTGACACATTAATCAAATTAAAGTGTTCATTCAGCTAGTTGTTTTTTTCATCGTCTTGACGGAAGTTCGCTATTACATATGAGATCCACGTGGTTTCTGTTTGTGGTTTCGCTGAAAGTTTATTAACTACTGTAACGTTTTTTATTACAGTTACTGCTGAGATGATTTTTTCGTCGCAGTAGAAAATTATTAAGAAACGAGTGACATCACTCTCATCATTAGTAGTTTCACTGTTATATTTATGTAGATATATAACTTTTTAATGAATTAAAACTCTAAAAGTGAATCGCTATATTTATAAATTTTTATTGTTATATATTTTTAGTTGATTGTTTTGGATGAAAATATTGTGAAATTAGAAGTTCAGAAAATAAGCATGCAGCGAAGCATGAATGATTTTTGCTCAAGGTGTTGCAATATTAAGCATTTTTCTTTTCCGCCATCGTTAGAAACAAATAACGTTCATCAAATGGCTATTTTATCTTTTACACGTGATGAAATGCCTTATTCTTGTCATAGTGGTGATGTCTCGCATACCAGCTACAATAGTTGCTGATAACAGCTGATAACAATTTATTTCCTTTTTGCTCCTCGCAGTACCCTTTAGCCACGTACCCAACAAAAGCTCAAAACAATAGAAAAATTCTTATTTATTTGTTTATTTTTTGAATCGATGACGTTTGAATTCCGATTTCTTTCACCGTAACTCCGACACGACAAACAGGTTGATGAATTACTTAAGCTGACTTAATTCAGTTATCTAAAAAAATGCAGATATGCAATTCCTCTTCCTGCATTTAGAATAAATGAAATTTATTCACTCATTTCTTTACTCATTTTTTTCACATTATTATGGCATACATATTAATTATTAATTTCACATTACTTATGATGTATTGTACATAAATCGTATATATATACACTGGTGTAAGAAATTAAGAAAATTTGCAGACTTGGTCGATTATCTCTAGAACTACTGTACCGATTTTAATGAAATTTGATATGTACATACATTGATACCATATAAAACAAATAACCATTCAATAATTGTAATACACACGCATAATCGTGCGTAACACTCGTTGGAGTCGGAAGGTATGAAACAGCGGTTGCAGAATAAACAAAAAAATGGATTAATAGGGGGTATGGTCCCCTCTTACAGATATACAGGTCTCGCAGCGTGATTTCATACTTGAAATAAGGCAGTTTATCATTTCCTGTGGCAATTGGTCCCACTCGTTGGTTCCCGGAGGGGGGTTGCGAGTTGCAATTGCCCTCCCCAGAGCGTCCCAGACATGTTCTATAGGGTTAAGGTCTGGAGATCTGGCTGGCCAATCCATCCGGCCAATATCCTCACTCTCTAGAAAATCGTCGAGCAGAAGAGCTCTATGTGGCCTCGCGAACTCAGGGCCAACTGCACCCCTGAAAAGGCGAACATAGGGCTCCAAGACCTCATCCCTATACCTCGCACCAGTCACAGTGACTCTTTCAAAGACATGGAGAGGTGTGCGGCGATCCAACATGATGCCTGCCCAGACCATTAAACCTCCTCCGCCATAATGGTCGATTTCGCGGACATTGGAGGGTAGGTAGCGGGTCCCCATATGCCCCAAAGCAGAATGTTTAGCACTGTTCTGCGACGAGCCCTCAACTGACTGGAGATGTTCTGCGGTAAAAATCCCCATACATGTAATAGTGGTTTTTTTTTTTTCACTTTTTCTTAAAATTCTTCCAAATTGATCTGAAGTAGCGCTAATTTTGGCGAAGATTTTGGCACATTCTGCTTTGGGGCTCATGTGAACGTACGGCGAGAATCGGTGCTTAGGCTGAACCGGGACTCATCAGTGAAGAGAACGGTCGCCCATTGATCCATACTCCAATCTCTATGCTCTCTGCACCATGATAAACGGATTCTCCTGTCCGTAGAAGAGAGCGGGACGCAAACAGCAGGTCTTCTTGCAAACAACCCTCTCTCATGAAGTCTTTTGGAAACAGTCACCCTTGATACACGGGTTCCTGTGGCTGCGTAAAAGTCACGAGAGAGCTGAGAAGCTGTAGCACTCCTGTTACGCCTCGCTATAATCGACAAATGGCGATCTTCTCTGGCCGTCGTGGCTCTTGGACGACCTTGCCCAGGCTTTCTGTCGATGGATCCGGTATCCTGGAACTGTTTCCATAAGTTACACACGACGCTGGGCGTTAAATTGAGCTCTCTACAAATCTGGACTTGAGATTGGCCTGCTTCTAGCCTCCCCACAATTCGCCACCTCATTCCATCATCTAAACGTTGGTGGTTACTCATTTTTACTGTTACAATTTGAAATTAACCGATTGCTGCAAAATAACACCAAGAAATTCGCCGAGGTGTGCTAGCGAACGAAATGCGTCAACTTACGCGTGCTTATAAAGCCTGTTTATCTACTGGCTCCGCCTACACACACGTGTACGCTTACGTATTTGACGTACAAGATTTGCATTTTTGTCTAGAAGCAGTGGTTTTACATTCAGTTCAGTTCTTTTCATGAAATTCGATAAAATATGCAAATTCTCTTAATTTATTTCACCAGTGTAGTATTTTAATAATATATTAACGGGTACTGTGGAAGTTGAAAAGGGCAGAAAAAGGGAGGGGGCAGCAGAAATTCTATGGAGAGAACAGTTCGGCCCGTACAATTCGGGCAGGAAAAACAGACGACACTGTTCACTTCAATGTATTATCGCGTTTCAAATAGTTATAATGTGAAAATAATTAATGGTGGGAAATGTGGAATTTAGTGTCATAATAAAAAAAGTATTTTATTTTTGTTACATTAAACAATTTACAAATAAACTGTGGCAACTTGAAAATACGGACTCACTGCAACAGATATTACATAAAAAATTGAGTTTCATACAAAACTATAATTATTAATTCAAATTTATTTGACATAGACACAAATGCAAAACTTACACATGACATTCTATGTACAATTGACGTTCTTTATAACGACCATGTGATATTGCGCCCATTCCGTTATAACGACCGGTACGATAAGTCCAAAATTTTGACCTATTCGATCTATGTTACTTATCAAATATTACGACCTACAAAAACCATACAATCTAATACAACGTTCCGAACGTAGTCCTATTCCTCCTGTTTCTTGCATAGAAGTGTACAATATCCGTGTTTTTCGTTTACCAAAATTGTGTTTGACCCTGATATTGGAAAATTCGGTACGTGGTGCGTGCACGTAATTAAGTATCACAATTTTATTGTTATTTTCTATGCTGATGGATTTTCACTGCACTTTCACATTATAACAAAATAAATGATATAATTTCTCATTCCGTCCAAATATGAACTCTCTTGAGAAGCTTTTTTTTTCAAATGTTCGATGTTACGACCTCCTAATATGAAGTTCATTTGTCGTTGAACGGGGGGGGGGGGGGTCATTATAGCGAACGTCGACTGCATTATCCCAGGGATCAACACAATTTGTTTTTTGTTTATATTGCATATATAACTATAAAAACAAATAAGATATTATTCAAAACTGGACTGTTAAAAAATTTTGGGGCGTATGTTTAAAGGAATGATTAAAAATTAAAAACCGAACCCACAGACATACATACGCTCATTTGAAAAACATAATCAGTCAAACAAAACAGGCTTTTACCAATTACCGTTTTTATCGTACTGATCATTATCTCCTACTCAACGAAACAGTTCGTAACAGCTCAAATGAAAGCGTTTATTCCATTTTTCGAACTTTTTATTTTTTTGAACCTCATTAAGGTAAATGCCTGCATCAACCAGGATTTACCGATTGTGGCATCCACAGCATTAGGCATGGCATGTAATTTATTTCGCCTCCCAAATTTCAATTTCTAACAACCAGCAGAAAAATGAGTCGCAGTAGTGTTTTTCTTTCCTTTTTTTTGTTTTTATCGCAAACTGTGGTGATATAATGTCAATGTCAAGCAAATAAGCAGGTGCAAAACTTCTCACATTGCATATTGTTTAATGGCTCAATCATTTCCGCGTGTCTTCAGATAAACTCTTTTGTTTGCATTGCATTTCTTTTTCTCATATCATAAAGTTTTTAAATAGTTCTACTGGGTACATTTTTACTTCTAAATTTTGAGACGGACACACTAAGGCCATTCTTGCTTGTAACACTCGCTATTCAGTTGAATTCGATGAGAAGCCTCGTGTAGAGCTTCTCTATGTGTATATAAGCGAATAAATCTTTTCTCGCTATATTCTTCCCAACCTCATCCGGTTTTTTTTATTTTCTGACCTTGGATGAGACGTTTCTTGACATAACAATACCGTACTTCCACAGTAATCTAGAAAAAAAAAATCAACTTTTTTTTTCTTGAAGAACCGGTGTTTGAAGATCATTCTGATTGATACCACAGAAACTGTCATTGTTCACCGGATGGAGCTGATAACTTTCTTAATAGTGTCTTTCGTGTGTACTCTATATGTAGTATTTACAATTTTTATAATAACATGAGCAGAATATATTCAAAAAAACTTTCTCTTTTTCCTATCGGCGCTATTAAATTATTATACTCGGAAAAAAAATTCTTCCAACGCAATAGACGTTTTCGAGATGAGATAAATTCTGTGGTGTTTGGTCAGAACATAACTCCAAAATCACATTTTTGAGATATAACTATTTTTATTGTCATTTAAAAATCAAAACTAAAGCATACACACAAATGCAAATGAAAATATCATACATCAGCATGTTGTTTAGCCGTACGCACGTATTTGTCCATTTATCTCACTTCTAATCAGCAAAACTTACTTTTAGATCAAAAAGCCATTTTTTGGAGATATCGTGTTCTGATCAAACACCACAGAATTTCTCATGGAATACGATAATTTTTGGGCAATTATTGAAAGACAAAAAAATAAAAAATTGTAACTTGAGGGATATGTGAAAGAATGTGGTTGAAATAAATGAATCATGGTGATTTACTACTTATTTGAATCTACAGAAATCTAGTAACGGTTGTGGTTCTCAACTTGAAATATTCACTTGATTGAAAGAAAGATATTAACTTCACTAAATACTTTCGAAATCATTCTGTTTTTCACTTTACTGTCGCATTTTCCTGCAGTAAAAAAACGGTTAATTTATCTAAAAAATTAGAATGTCTTATGTAATATCTACAATGATTGCATACTTGAAAAAAAAACTGAAGGTTGAAGCAAAGATAATTGGTAACTACTCGGGCTCAAGATTTATGTTATCTTACAAACGTTCCCCCAACTTTTGTTTGGTGCATTCATTTTGTTTGACGAAAAAACTGCGATTCTTTTTTTTCATCTTATCTCAGTCTGAGATAAAGCAGGCGACGGAACCGACTTTACAGGCAAATTCTTGATATAGTCTATTCAGTGACGTGAATTATTTCCTTTGAACCCTTATATCAAGGGAAAAAGTCTGTGGAGGCAACACCTGTATCCGAACTCGTGTATACTGTATCTTGAGTAAGAAGATAACGAATAATTCTGCTTGTGTGTGTGTATTTCTTTTCCTCTAAGACACTTCTAAAATAAATAAAGCTTTCAGGAACATCATTTTTGCTTTCGAAAATAAAATTAAAATTACTTTTTAATTTTACTTGGAAATTTTTTATATATAACTTGTGAGAGGAGATATTGAAAAGAGATTTTATCATTTTTCAGTTTTGAGGTGAGGCAATCAGACTTCGATAAAAAAATTCTGATATTGTTAATGTGGTTCGGAGAAATGTATAAATAAGCATAGATGAATGATATGCATAAGTGTAGATGAATGATACTGGATAAAATTTAGATTAACCAGTCATAAAATGTATAGAGTATGTAGAAAATAGTTTCTATGAATTTCAGTTAAGATATTTTACATTACTTCATTCCCAAAATAAATTTGATATCGAGATCAATTTTACACAAACAAACCTTGTCTTTTTTCAAAAGTATCCAATAATTCGGCCACTTTTTCTGACTTGTGGTCCCCGTTGGCCCACCCATCAATTGTGATATTATTTTTAGGCGTGGTAATATTGAATGGTTTGGCGACAGATCCGTACAACGTCATTTCCGCATAAGTGGAACTTGGCAATATTTAAGCACAACCATTCTTGAATTTTTTTCCTTTGTTTTTCTTTCTATCCCTTATTTTCCTTTCTCAAGTGAATAGGAGTAGTATGGGGGCTGTATCCACATCACATTGTTGAAGTTCAACTAGTACAACATTCATTTCAAACATTCAAGATTCTACTACACCGAAATGCCGAATGATTTTTTCCGAGCATACTTAAAAATTATTCTTTTGAGCCGAATAGGCCGAATACTGAATAGCACCCGAATATTCGTCCCATCTCCAGTTTATTTTAGAGTGATGATTTTTTTCACTTTCTAGTGAAATATTGCATCAGACACAATATGCTGTATTATTGATGCCATTTCATTCACCATAAAAAACTGATGCTAACGTAATAGAATTGCCACCAGCAATCTTGAAATTGTTGCTGAAAATACTATTCTGAGAAAACAAAATTAACACCAAGGATATAATTAAGAAAGAACTCTTTGGTTATAAAGGCAGGTTAGTCGGAAGTGTTTCAGACCTATGGATGCTCAGAACAGAAGCGTATGTTAGAGTGGACGCAGGCCGGGGGGGGGGGTGTGCACCATGCAAGATAAGATGCGTGTATGCAAAGGCGTGCGCAGGGTCGACCTTTGGAGGCGCACAAAAATTTTCTTCCCGAGAACTTTTGAGTTACCACCCTTCAAAAAACATATAAATGAACAGAAACTGTTTAATATAGCATATAAAGAGTATTTTCTTTAGATATTCCATCTTTTAACCGAAATATTAGATATTTTTTTCTAATTTTTAAACGGTTTGAGGGAACACGGGCCTCTTGAGCACCCCCCCCCGCGTACGCCTCTGCATGTATGCATGCATCCAAGACAATAAAATTTAAAATATTTTTAAATATTTTTGTAAAAAAAAAAATCAGCATCGAAGGAAAATTCCTTGTACTCCCGTCTCAAACCTCCTTCAAAGATCGATTCTGCGTACTCCCCTGGCTGGCTCAAAATGAAAAAAAAGTTAATTCATTAGCTAGTCAATTATTAATTAGTCAAAGTATTACAGTATTTATAAAAAAATTTAGAATCTGTTTCGCCAATTGAGGAAAATGACAAAAAATTTTGTGTACAGTATTGTTCCGTGTAGCGTGTTTTAATGAAGAATTAACTTCGTATAATACATTGCCTACGAAAAAAATGTCATAACATATTTTACTGCACCTACTTAGGTAGGAAGCGTTGTGATCTGAGTTTTTTCCCTATTATTCTGATCCTAGGGTAAGAAATTAATCAAATATTTTAGAATATACATAATGATGTATTCATCCATTAAAGGATGTTTTCTTCTTCGAAGACGAAAATGTGACTCCAGAGTGACAGTGTCAAAAACTATATTTTTTCAAACTATGAAAAATTAGTTGGAAAAGCATGAGTCATCATTCGGACACTTGGATTGAAATTCACCGAGTGAATCCAATCGTGACCAAATCGAAACCAACTAAATACAATCGAGAGCCTATCGAACTTATTCCAGAGATATCTAAACATCATTTCTGAATCCACCAAAGATGCTGGTAAAATATTGCGAATATGACCAAAAAATGTAGTTGAGATTGCATGTTGATTTCTGAGGAAGTTTAGATTATTTTGCTTTTGCCTAATAAATTTAATCCTTCATATTGCATGGAATGGGAAAAATTACAAAAACCATAATTTCAATCACAAATATGCATGAAAAACGATTTTAGTGGCACAATTTCATGTGGATACCCCCTTATAACTTCAGGCTATTTATGAGCGTAAAGGCTCAGATCTGTTCCTAAGTTTTCCATGTGCGGAAATGCACCATGCGGATCAGTCTATACACCATATTGAATATCAAAGACTTCAGGGACCTATTCAAAGTTTTTGGAGGAATCAACATAAGTTTTTTTCTCTCTCTCTCATTTCTCATCTCTTCTTTTTTCTCCTCTTTCTCATCGTTTCCGATCGTTTTTCGAAAAAAAAGTTTTCGTAGAAACTCCATGGCATTTATTTATACGCCACAACTTTGTATAGGCCGCATGAAATTTTCATTCAAGAACTAAAAAAAATGATATCGAAATAAAATTGAATGTAGCGAATTTGACTTTACCATTCAATTTTTTCTTGAGAATTTTATAATGTACATTAGGCATTACTCTGGATTAAAAAAATTGCTTTTACAACACTGTATTAAAAATAAATACATAAAAAATGCTTGTAAGAATTAATTAAAATCCCGTGAAGTCAGAAAAAAAATTTAATAGGCCCGCGGCTTTAAATTAGCCACAGAAACTGGAAATTAGTTTTTAAAGCTATATAAGTAACGGCTTTATTACGTGTAATTACGGCGTAGCACAAATACGAATACGAAGTCTGCAACAGGCAAACTGCCTAACGAGGTGGTTGAAAAGAAAATGCTAGTAAAAATATGGATGCCAAATAAAAATTTAAAAATTCAGCAACCCAAACAAAAAAAGCAATTTTCATGAGCAACAAAAAACTATGAGAAAAATATGATACATTTCCCAACATAAGAAATTATGGTTGTCTTTACCTAAGTATTAACCACCCCCCCCCCCCAGTAACAGAACCTAGAGTTCTTTGAAATACACTTATAGGCACCTTAACAGGACCTAGTAATTACTAGCATTACACCTTATTTTCCCGCAAAAGGAAAGGAGGCGTAACTCGACTCTGGCGTGCTATTCACGGACATACCAACCTTCACTCTGATCGGTGTGTTAAAGTTAATGAACTTCGAGAGATGGACTGAATTCCGAGCAGCAGGTGCGAGAAGTTGCGATCACATACCACAATATCCGATTGAGCCTTTATCTATGTATTATCGTAACTGAGACATATCTAAAAGCACGTGCGTACGCCAGTAATTGCTTTCTTTCTTTCATTATACGTTCAACGCATTAGAATTTATTTTGCAGTGAAATTACGCAATACAAACAAAGGATTGAATGAAAAAGAAACAACGTAGAGGTAAGCTCAAAATATAGCGTAGATAGCGTTTCGGAACTGGATGAAGTTTCATCCTAAGTAGCAAAGGAAATCGTAAAACATAAAATAAAAATACAAAAAAGCAGTGGTTGCGCGTTTCTGTCGTGAAGTAAAGTGAGTTCACTATAATATACAGGGTTCATAACAAACAGGGGGTATGGCATTTTACTGGCGAACCCTAGATCCTAGAGAGGTATACTTTCAATTAGGAAAGTTTCCAAATAGCGTCAGCCCGTTCGGGTTTGAGACCGTTCTCGTAAGTACGTAAGCGAATACCGTTCCCTGGTTTCCATTGCGTTGTGTTGTGTATATATAAAGTATAACCCAGGCAAAGTTTACACAAAGTAGTCATGCATGAGATTCTGGAAGTTAGAGTTTATTTACACTGTAGTTAATTGAATTAATGCAAATTGTATTTTCAGATTACCATCCTTATAAAAAAAAAATAATACATACTCAATTCAAAATAATTAACAAATTCTTCGGTTGACCCCAAAACAATTTTAACTTCATTAACCTGAACGATACATGATTTCATTCCACCTCCGTTGGCCCCCAAAACAATTAAATACGAGAACCTACACTATAAGCATAGCCCTAAAGTCACATATGGGAGAGAGAATATGATCCATGCATCACATATCTTTTGTTATGAAGTAGGCTTTCTTCTGTCCTATTTTCAGTAGATGCAAATCAAGGAGTACAGGGAAAAGTTTTCTATTGAGAAGGTCGAGTTAGGACTTACAGGACATCCTGTATATGAACTGCTATTGGAGAACTGTCTTTCTCATCTTTATTACCAGTTTGATTTGAAATTTATGGTGCAAAGACTAAAGGGGGACATTGTTGTTCCAAATAAGTTATCACAGCAGCAATTAAACGTTTGTTATCGTTAACATGGTAACTGAAACCTCCTGTAGTTTTGTCTTTCATCATCATCACTGTAATAAGTAATGTAAGTTAAACGAAGATTTTTTTTTTTGTTCCGAGAATGAGGTTTTAATAGCATAATTTTTCAATTTTGTCTGAAAGGACTCGTCTTCCGTCGTTCAACTTGAAAATCTTTTCGTTTGCAAGTTTTGTTTTTGAATGAAATCATGGGAAGCTTTTCTTGCTACTCTTTTACTTTCGAAATTCAGTTGTTTTCCCTTATTTGACAGTCAAAAAATTCAACAATTATCATGTAAATTTTTTGGGGTAGGTCATTTTAGGTCTAATTAAGGCCTATAAAAACAAAAACAAATTTTTTTCCCAAAAAATTATTTCGTGCATAACGAATTAATTAACCTGGTACTTTTGTAAGTTTCGTTAGCACTTACAGTAAAAAAAAATACCAATTCAACTATGTTGAATAATGCATAATAATGAATATTCATTTATTTTACCACCAAGAAAGCCATAATCTGTTTTATACATTTGTCAGGGAACATTTTGTAACAGTAGTGTTTTATTGCATCGCACTTTTCTGTAATGCAGTAAACGCTTTTAAAGGGACGAAACATCTAACTAAATTTTGTTAATTATCATATTTAAAAGACTAGTTGTCCACACTTATGCTGTCATCTGGTAATCGTAAAATAAAAAGTAGTTATACTTACCGTCTTTATACTTCAAAATACCGACACCCAACAACGTACGTAAGGAATGTTACGGGGGTTAAGAAATTGGTGGTACTTTAAAGTACCGTCAATAGTGAAAATTAATTTTTAAAAAATAAGTCATATCATAATGCATCAATGTCAGTCTATATCGTGTTATAACTAACTCACTGCTACCGATAGTATCTCGATAAAATTCGAATTTCACCTTGGAATCCCAATCAAGTATTCTGCACGTGTTAATTTGAATAACGAAACTGTGCAAATGATACCACAGAAAGTAATGAAGCATTTGTGAATAGTTTCGGTTTTGAATGTTTCATGTGTGTGATGATTTCTTTATCTATAAGGTGATTGATGACTCACGCAGCGAATAGCATTTGTTACTGTATTCATGGCATGATGCGATCATGGTCTTTTTGCGGTTTTCCTCGTGGGATCCGCATGCCTGAAGATAGCCTCTCTGTCTTTTTGTTTTTCCGATGCTTTTTAAATGTATTCGATGAGTCATTCTTTCCACGGCGGTGATTTTGAACATTGTCGAAGAAGAAGAAAAAGAACGGAAATGTCTAAATGGGCCAAGTGCAAACAAGTTCACGGACACCTGTTTGCCCAGCCATACTAGAGGTTGATTCACATGCATCATCGCATGCACATCTCATCTTTACTAGTCTACCCAGCTGATGAATGACTGCAAAAAGCAAAAAATAATCATTCATTTCATTTTTTCTCACTTTTCAGAATTATATACATCATCACTTTAAATAACAATCGGCTTATTTTTTGTTTTTGTTTTATCCTGACGATTTTGATTTTAACCGGCGAATCGAAACTAAAATTAAGTTCTATAAAATAAAAATACAATGTATTTTATACAGATGAATTGACACTTTTATCAATAAATAGTTTATCAGTAATTAATTAATTTTATTATCACACGCACACCAGTGCATAAAAAGATCCGCACGATGCATTTCCGCACATGGAGAACTTGGAGACACTTCTACAAAATATAGGCCCTCTTCGTGCTTTTCTTTTTCTGTTTATCTTCTTATATATAGTGTGTGTGTGTATCCCTTCCTTCTTTTATTTCATATTATAAATAGCTTGAAGTTATAAGGGGCTGTGTCCACATGAAATTATGCCACTGAAATCGCTGTGATGGTCGACTGGTCATAGTGCGAGACTCTCATCGCGAGGACCCGTGTTCGAACCCCACCGGCGTCACAGCGGTGGTCGGCCGTAGTTGGTCTTCTATGGTTTCCAGCTTCGACACTCGAATGCGAGCCGATCTCCCCGTTGCAAAGTTTCGCCACAAAGAGCAACAGACGTACAACAGTACAAATATTCAATCCTAACACTTCACTCATAGTTTGAAATATAGATGGCAGCACTAAAAAAATCAGACACAACACTAGATAAGCACTCAGACCGTTGCGTGAACACACTTTGTTCCAGAGTCTGCAACGAAGCTGGGGGTGGAAGAGATCTCGGCAACGGATTAAGTCCGGTGGCATTGTCCTGGCATTTATTCATTCCACTGAAATCGAAAGAATTGTGTCAATTCTTTTGTGTTGTTCTTTAAGACTTGTATTATCGGACTATATTTAGTTGGAGAGAATTGGGGGGGGGGGTCGTCTAACTGCGAACGTGGTGAGACAGAGAGCCCCCGTAACCCCCGTCTCGACCGTAGGAAGTGACCACAGCTCTCACACACAAATCAGTATCTCCAGCTCGCCTCTGACAAAGGTTGGCGATGCCCCCAGGAGCCGTGACGTACACTTCGAGAAACATTTCCATACAGCTTACAGTGCATGAATAGTTCTTATAACTAATGTTCGAAGGGAAGTTATGCTTGCATTCTCTTGAAGACTTAGATAAGTCTTTTTGGCAGTCTGTCATCATTTTCGCACTATCATTAAAAAACTGAAAGAGCTCTGTCTGGTCGGTTATCACTTTCGATTTTATAATTTCTGATTTACGGGGATGTTTTCTTCGACGGTTTCTCTTTACTGTAGAACAGCTGCTCTCAACCTCTTTTTGACTCGCGAAGCTCTCTCTGGTACATAATTTCTACGGCGGAGTCGAGTATAGGTATATTTTTTAGTTATTCATAAAAGTTACAGATTCATTTTTATTTAAAAATATTTATAATTATCTTTTTCCAATTTACTGCTTTTTCCCTCGAGCGACCGCGGTGCCCCTAAGGAGTGCACACGGAACCCCAAGAGCTCCGCAGGGCACTGGCTGAGAACCGGTGTTGTAAAAAACTCCCCTTAATGGCGGAAGACCAGGGTTGTACCCGATTTAGAAAAATAAAGAGTTTTCGATATTTCCTAGTTTCTTTTGTCTTTTTTTTTTTATAAAAATAAAATACAGTACCTATAGGTATCTAAGTTATTTAATAGTGAACCTTTTGAAGAGGAGGAAATATGACATTTTCTATTATTTTATTACAGATGGCCTCTTTACTCTCCACAGGAGGCTAAAGTTCACTTATCGCATGTGATTAAAGAAAATAATACTGTGATGATCAAGAAAAGCTTCGGTAAATATCATTCTTCCATTATATTCAATGTAAAACAATTAAGGGTAGAATTAGTGTGAAATGAGTCCTGTAATCCTACGAAATAATTCTCCAAATCATACACATTGTTATTAACCAGTGAATCTCTATGATAATCATTAAGCGAGGCTCACCTCAAAAACAGAATTAAAAAGAATCACAGCTAAGCTTCACCCTGTGTGTGAGTGTGATTATTAATCATTTTATAACAGTATTTTTGGGCGAGTTAGTAAATTGAATGATTATACATTTAGCACCAGTAAAGCATATACAGGTTACAGCATTATGGTCAGACAAAATTAAAAAGTGATTCAATTTTTTTTTTCAATTCACAAATAATATATCCATACTACGTGTGACTTTATAGAGCTGTTTGTTTTCTTAATTACAGATCACTCACGAGTTGGTGTCTTGACGGCTACCGGTGATTGCCTTGGTTTCATTTTCATAGATTATCATTTTAGCATATTTCAAGCCCGAGAAGCAATAAACGAGCAGGTGAGAAATGAATATTTCTATGATTAGAATGCTTAATTTCTACAGCCACTTTTTTTAAACTTTGGTATTAAAAATTTATCAAAATTTTGTTTTCACGCATACACGATGTTTGAATAAATGGCTACATATACAAGTTATCGACTTCAGACATTAGATAGTATAGTGGCAGACTGTATACTTATTCAAATCGATTTCGAGTATCAATTTTCTGAAAGATGTTTTACCAATTTGCAAACTTAATTTTCTTTTCGGTGACTAGTTGAATATTTCCGCATTATTGTCAAAAGCACGTGTATCAATAATCTTTTAGCAGCTTTGGTTAAACAAATATCTCGTGAAAGTTTTTGTTTTTATTACTCGTAAGAGGAAACAGTTAGAACGATGTATTTTACCACGTGTTTTTCGCGTCATAATCAATTCTCTGCCATACTGTTGACAAGCTGCTGTTATTCAATCACCATGCAACACGTTTCCGCGTAATTAGCAACATTTTCCTTCTCATCATTCAACGAAGCTCCATAATCAATAAATTTATAGTCTCTCTGTCAAGATATTTTCAAAAACTCGTTTTAATTTTCGTTTCCCGCGTTTTTTTTTATTCTCCTATTTTTAGCTGCCAGAAACAAGAAGATGCAAATACAGGTTTTTAGAGCGGAATGGCTGGCCCGTATCCGTTGAACAAGAGAACATATTATCAGTATTAGATATCATGAGGCAAGGATATCATATTTGTATTCAGTATCATAATCGGTTGTCCAATCTTTACCCTCCAGACCTTACGCCAATCGAATTGCCGGTGGTGACACCTTCACGAGAACTCCCTTCTGTACAGAAACCGAAACAGGGGAAAAAAATTGTGCAGCTAACGAGAAACAGGTAAAAAATTAATTTATAAAATTATTAAAAAACATGAAATTAGTCAATTACTAAGTGAAATTATATATTTTGTGAATACATTATTATTTTTTTTTAATTACGAATAACCAGGTTTGGATCTCTGAAGAAGAAAAACAACTGGTTAGTCGCAAAACCGATACTCATAAGTTATGTGCGTGCAGAGGCAGCTCAACATGCTCTAGATCTGAAGGAAGAACTCGAAAAACAAGAATGCAGCGTGTACCTGGTGAAAATTCTAATATATTCTTTTCCAAAATCAGCTATTAATAAACATAACCTGTTCTACTCACATTTACACATAAATTATTACTTTTACATTATTTATTTTATTATGATGCTTATAACGTTGTGGTTCATTTAAAAATTGAAATGCAAAATGAGGTCAGCGTCCTCTTTTGAAGCCATTATTTAAATTCATGGCTGCCTCCCCACAAGCTGAATCTAATTAAGCTATTAAAGAAATGTTATACATTTTGGATACTATCGATTGTCCAATAATTACGCACGTGATTACTTGTGAAAAACTAATATGGAAAGTGTTTTCACAGTTTTTCGATTGGACCAATACAGCTACAGCTTAAGATGTGAAAACGATTTTTTCCCCTGGCACTTTCCCTCACCAAAGATTTGAATTAAAAATGAAGGAGAGAAAATTACCGCATTTTGACAAAAAAAGTGTCGATTTTGGGAAAACAATTTTTCAAATAGATCTCATTTGGCTAACACTTTACAAATCTGGTGGTAAATTTGCCTATACAGTCGGCGAAGGTGACACGTAATAACAAAGTTGTAACTTCTCTCTACATGAAGAGAAAAAGCGCCTATTGCGAAAGGAAAAAACTAAACTTGGATTCTAACGGGATTGAATACAGTATTTAAGTGCATTTCTAATTAGTTGCAACCCATTGCTGGGGGAAAAATTTACTTCCGTTTGATGTTTGGTGCATAACTGACCGTTACAAAACTGACACGTCACAAAACTTGAAACGTTATAACTCCCGAAATATTCGTCCGATCCTAAAACGGAAAATGCTCGTCTATATTAGTTTTTCACAAGGAATCACGAGTGTAATTATTGGTCGGCAGGTAGTATCCATCCTTTATATATCACAGTAAATGTAATAAATCAGTAAACATGCATAATCGCTGGTTATTCTAATAATCACCAATCGTCTCAATAAGTTTTATAAATTTCACTGCATTTATCACTTTTACCGGTGATTATGCGTAATTCCCAAATAAAGTTGGTAAATTTGATAAATATGGAAGAAATCATGTGGAAATACCACTTCAATTTTAAAATTATCAGTTTTGCTCGTGCGTAATGAGTGACCTATATGTATTTTACCATAAAAATTAAATTTAAATACGTGTGTAGATATGAAAATTTTTTATATCAGTCTTGTTAATGTTGGATTTTTTCATATTTAAAAGCATGTGCAAACATAGATAACATTACCGATCGAATTCATTCTCCTACATTGAAGTTCGTACATAACATCTGGCGTATACAGGGTACATAGCAAATAGAGGGTATGGGGTTTTACTGGCGAACCGTTGATCTTAGAGGTATACTTCCTACTTCCAATTAGAAAAAGTGACCAAATAACGTGTAGTACCCAGTTATTACATTCACGTTGCAAAGGTTGTTTAGTTATTAACCCATTAACGACGACTTTGATTTTTTTAAAAACAAAAAAATAATGAGTGAAACCACTTCCAGCATTTATTGGCAAAGAAAAAACTTAAAATGTAGAATGGCAAATTTTCTTACCAATCGGCGTTAATGAGTTAAAATAAAAAATCAAGTTTTTATACAGTCCCCGTGTGCCCCAAAACCCAGTTAGAAAGTCGTTGCCTTGGCTTTTCTAATGGCTAAAAAAATTTCCATGTTTCTAACGTAAGTGCAATATTCACTGAGATATTCAAATTCGAAAAACTGAAGAAATTTGGGAGAGAACAGCGTTAAATGCGGGTAAAACGGGTTTTCCGCATTTAATGCTGTACTGTACTTGGTTGAAAGTTCTATAATTCAAGTGCTCAGCAAAATTACTACCCATTTGCTTCAAAATGTGTAAATTATCAAGATTTCGCGGAAAAGTGGTAAAAATCAAATTTTCGCATTTATCGCATCTATATCGTAAATACGGAAATTACGTATGGCTATGCATGATGACCGGATTTATGAAATTTGAAAAAATAATGGGAAAAAAAGTGAACTCTTATTGCCTGTAGAAAATTTTTTGATGTCTTTACGGGAAAGTCTTAAAGTTTTGAAATTGAAAATAAATTAGCACTGTGAGTAGATCATCCAACCACCCGAAATATCCCCAATAACATCTGTTGATGTTGAGAGAAATTTATCTTGTCTTTTCAGAAATTTCATTTTGTCTTTAGATTTCCTAACCCACTCATAAATTATGAATTGTTTATTCGAAAATGTGCAAATAAATGTGATTTTCAATAGATACTATAAGAATTTTTTTCTTTTACCTCCAATCAATATAATGATTGGTTCAGTTTCTAAAGAAATTTGTTTTGCTATCTTAATAGCATTTTTTGTCATTTTTGGGGAAATTTTTCTTTTAGTTTTTAAGGCATTTTTTCGAACTCTTAGGGAATTTTTTTTATTGTGATTTTCTAGAATTTTTTTAGATCAACAACATCCTCGCCTTGGTTATTATATTTACCAAAGACGCTTGGATATTATGCATAAACGCCGGTAAAAGGGATAATTTTTTAGTATTTATTAAATTTACCAACGACGCTTGGGTATTAAGCATAAACGTTGGTTAAAGTGGTACAAATTCAGGGAAGTTTATCAAACTTACCAAAATGATCGGTGATTATGCATCGTAACCAGATTTATCACATTTACCGTAACATATACATCACCAATAAACCAACAATCAGTCCTTTTATACAGTAGTTGGCATATTAGAAAAAAAACTACTGAAAATATCACATTTTTTTTATTGGTATGTGTGAATGTCTTTTTTATTATTTATTTATTTCAGGATGTGCACGAAATAAAAACAGGTAGCGACTGGCAAGATGCCTTGAATTATGCTGTCAGCAATTGCAAATTCTTTGTTCCTCTTGTAACACCGATGTACGGAAAAACACAATGGACGAATCGAGAGGTAAAAATATTGCCACCAAATGATTCTGATACATTGTTATAAGAAAAATATGCAAAAAATTACCTATTCTCTCTCTTTTTGGTACTGTTGTGGAAACGGTATTTTCTTTATTTGTTTAAAGATATAATTTTTATTCTGTTTATCGATGCGTACAGAATAAAGATTTTTCTGCGGACAATGCAATATAACTTCAGTGAAGTGTAACCTCGTTGTGAAAAAAAACAAAAAAAACTACGGAAATTTTTTACATTATATAACCAGAACTATAGGATTCATGTTTACTATTCTTGAATATTGTTCTTGTTGGAAACACATAACTATTAAAAATTCTCGTGGGAACATGATCTATTAAGAATAAAATCTAAAATACAGTAAAGTGGAAACTTTCTCGATTCATGCATCCTTGATTCCGTGGTATTTCTATAATTGTTTTTTTATAATCGGGGTTGTCTTGCGCCATACATGCTCAACCCATGGCCAGCGGTCCAAATGTAGTTCTCTGAGTCATCTGATGTGACCCGCTCCCTAGAACCTAGTTTTGTAAAAATGAACTGAGCGGCACATTCCCAGATCACTTAAGCGACCTAGGGCGCTGTTCCACACTCGAGTGGCCCACGGCACATTCTCACTTCACTTTAGTGGCCTACGGCACATTCTCACTTCACTTTAGTGGCCTACGGGACATTCTCACTTCACTTTAGTGGCCTACGGCACATTTCCAGATTACTTAGGTGACCCGCAAAACTTTCCCAGAGAACTTAAGTGGCCTACGGCACATTTCCAGATTACTTAGGTGACCCGCAGAACTTTCTCAGAGAGCTTAGGTGACCCGCAAAACTTTCTCAGAGAGCTTAGGTGACCCGCAAAACTTTCCCAGAGAACTTAAGTGCCCCACGCCATATTCTCACTTCACTTAAGTAACACGCGGCGCATTTTTACTTCACTTATGTGGTCCGTGGCTCATGTACAGATCACTTATGTGGTCCGTGGCTCATGTACAGATCACTTATGTGGTCCGTGGCTCATGTACAGATCACTTATGTGGCCCGCGACACGTTTCCCAATCAATGAGGTGGCCCGCACTCTTCAAAAGGTTGAGCACCCTTGTTTTACACATTAGGAAATGTAATACATGTATATATTTTTTAGGGAAAAGCCATCCCCTCGGTCACACTGTTGTCATTTTATTAATATTCAATATCACTTTTTTTTAATCATGACTGAAAATTTTGACGTTTTGGTGTCATTATTCAGGTGAAATTGGCTGACGTTTTGCACAAGAACATCATTCCGATAAGTTTTATAGAACAGTGGCCACCCGAGTGTCTTGCCATTCAATTTGCTTCTACTCAATACATTCCATGGAGGCCGGAAGAACCTGAACATTGTAAGGCTTGAGAATTTATTTTTTGCACTTGTCACATTTATTTATATTTTCAGCAGATCAGAGAAATCTCTCTTTTTTTTATAGAAGAAATATTTTATTATTCAACAAGTTTAGATAGAAAATCCTCCACTTCATATCTTAAATGTAGTGAGCTTCTTACGAAATAAGGTTGAATTTACAGCGAAAAACTTATAACTTGTATCTTTATAAAAAAAACACATACACAAAACCCAGAATCACGGTCCTTACGAGTGGACCTCTAGTAACAGCGTCAAATTACATGTTTATCTAATTTTAATTTGAGTTAGATCTTCGAAAAGTGAACTTTATTTAAATAGAACCCTTTTGTTACGGGAATTCCAACAAAGGGCGTAGCGAGGGGGACTTGGGGGTCTGCCCCCCCCCCCGAAATGTGAGAAAATGACCGAAAAAAAGGGAAAAAGATGGCCAAATGTATTATTCTATCACTTTGGTTCCCCCATCCCGAACGAAATTTCTGGCTACGTCCCTGATTCCAATCCTCTTTTTATGTACATATTTAATTACAAATAATCTTTGATTATAGCTCTTTCAAAATACGTTTCATATTCAAAAAAGTTTAATATGTGTTTAAAATAACCAAACAAAGGTTGAATTTACAGCGAAAAATTTATAACTTGTATCTTTATAATAAAAAAAACACATACACAAAACCCCAGAATCACGATCCTGTACGAGTGGACCTCAAAAGAATTATTTTCATCAGAGCAATAAAGTTCTTGAATTTTTTTTACCTTGTTATAACTTCCCCGCAACCTGATCATAACTTTCTCGTGGCTTTCGTGGATGTTACAGCATATGCGTTAGCGAGCTATTGTTCAAATGAAGAATGAAGAGATCTCTTACACAAATATACTGTAACTTATATAAAAAATATGATAATCTACAACGTATATAGTTGGAAATATTTATAAAATTTATTGGAATATATGTATGCATTCAAAAAAAAAATTCTTCTTGTTATTTTATGATTTAGGTCGAAAAGATATTGACTATAGGCCTCCAGATCCACGTGTCTGGGATCCAGCTCATATAAAAAAGGTTTGCAAAGAGTTAACGGAAAGATGTCGAAATGCAATGAAAAAGACTTCAGATAACGAGGTAATTTGAATTTTTACTGTTCCTAATCCAGTAACCACGTTGATGTCAACATAAATATCTGACACATAAGAATTTCTATAACATGAAAATATTTCAAATTTTTATATTTTTTATTGTCTGTCAAAAGACTTTTTCAACTTAATGTTCTGAAGCTTAAGATGTTATCAATGACATTACCACTAAAAAATATGTATATAGGGGGGGGGGGGGGGAAGGGGGCCCAATTATCGCCTACAACGGTTTCTTCTTGACTAATGCTGATAGCTGGTGGTCACTACCGGAACTACGAAGCTTTCCCCTTCAGTTGTTGTTTGTGAAAACCAGACGCACCGGTATTGTTTTCTCTTTTCTGTAGGAATTTTTCCTTATTTTCGTGTACGATGACTTAATAAACACGTTTCATCACTTTTAGTATAATCAATTAAATTCAAGTGATAGCGTTATAACATTCGAGGTAGTGATAGCGACAGTAACAGGCAGCATTTTGGTGTAGTTTGTTTCTTGGTTTGCGATTTGATTCCGGGGTAGAGGCCACCATGTTTGAGAGTTGGGTTGTTCGTAATATCGCCCGCTTGAGTGTTCCCATTATTGCCCTAGGCGATATTACGAACACTTTCGAAGTAGTTTTTTTTTCAGATGTCACGTTGAAAGACGTGGAACAAAATTAAAATGAAAGAGATGTAATAGCGGTGAAAAATAAAGCTATGGGACTATTGAAAGGCGTCGGAAGCTTTTCAAGTACCTGGATCTACATTAAAAGACTACGTAAAAAACCTGAAAATGAACTTTAAAAATTACTTGATATGCCACTAGGACGCGAAGGCCTTTTTTATCTCCTTATGTAGAAGATCAATTTGTTGAGTATTATTTACAAATGGATAAAACTTATTATGGACTTACGACAACGGATATAAAAAGGATGGAATTTGAACTTGCCTTTAGAAATAATTTACGCCACCCATTTTCTGAAGTTCAGGTAGGAAATGCCTCCCTCTTTTTTCAACACGTACACTGACTTGTCTCTGGAAAAGAAAAAAAAGGGAAAAGCACTATCACTTGAAAGTTCGTCAACTTCTGGCAAGACGCTGGCAAAAAACATCAAGCAAAACTGTACTGTAAAGGAACCAGTTCCGAAAAAACGCAAATCGGAAAAACGGAAAGAAGAAGGACCTCTTCAGAAGATGAAGAACCTCCATATGTGTCAACTGACCACAACGACAGCAATTGTGGCAAAGAAGGTAATGATGCCCAATGCTCAATTTGTGGAGGACTCTGCTCAAACGATTGTCATGGAGAAACATGGTTAAAATGGTTGATATATGGCAAATTGTCCCACGAAAAATACAATAAGAATAAAGTAGAGAAAACAAAGCGTTATGTTTGTGTAGAATGCTCCTAAATTCTTTTTTTTTTTTTTTTTTTTTTTGATGTTGTGTTTAGGAAAAGTGTTGAAAGGCTACGTTAATTATATTTCTAAAAGTACAAAAAAAAATCTCGTTGTATTTCGTTGTGTCTTAATTTTCACGTTTAATAAAATATGCATGATCATAGCATAAAGTAAACTTTATTTCAACCTTTCAAACTTCATTTTAGACGTAGGCGATATTAGAAACAAATAGTGGGCGAAATTAGGAACTCTTTTTTTAATAGGAAAAATTCAGAGGTCGCAAAAAAATTTTTTTTGGGTGTGTTAAAATTACCTGTTATATACAGTTGTAATTCAGTTTATTTTTAGATAATAGTCTAGGCAATATAGAATAGAACAATTTTTACACAAATTGCACACGAATTAGTCGTGTAATTAAAATAATGGCTTAAGTGGGTGATATTTGGGCCCCTACCCTAAATACCTTACGTTATTAAAAGGGTGAATATGTGTTTTGATATCGAAAGCTTTACATTTTAATTATCTTTTCAGAAATTCCGAGAAGCTCCAAATTCAGCCGTCGTATACGAAACACGTAGTGCAAAAACTACGAATCCAAACCTAGTTGTCATAAGCGCACATCCGAAACAAAAAGTCTTAGTGAGTACAATGCTGTTATAATACTCGTTATATAATGTCAATATTAAAAAATGTGAAATTCATGATTAAATAGTAGTTATAAATATTTATCAGCTTTACGATTTGTTTGAGAATATAATCACACCTCGTTATTATTTCTATAATACAGTATATACTGATTCTAATATAGAACTTCTAATCTTGAAAGCAATTGTAAATCGTCTCAGTGGTTTCAATCTAGGAATGATTGAAAATGTGGAAAAAAAAATCGCAACATTTTTATACAGCAAATAACTGGAAATAAATAACACCAACGACACGATTTGCCACTATTTTCTCTATATATTTACGGTATCTTAATTTCCTACATATTCTAAAGATATAGTCACTTTCTAGATTGTTCGTGTTGTTATCTGTAGTTGATGTGTGTAAAAATAATAAATAAAACAACACACATACGCAATGTTTTACACATATTAATATAGTTTTCTGAAGCAAATTCTCACTTTGTTCTGGCAGACACACGAGTTGAAAGTTAGCTTGGAAGCTGATGGATATGACGTTTGGTGTTCGTCAGATGTTCAAGAAAGCCAAGACGTCGTAGATGATGCCAGCGTATGTCCCAGTAATTCCGCTACTCCAAGGGAATTAGCAGCAATACCAGAAGGTCACTCCGTCCTATCAAAAGCCTATCAAGACATATCTAACACCATAGCAGATAGCAAACGCTCAATGATGCAAAAACATGATTCCGAAGGACAAGGAGGTAATAATAACATATGTATTTAATAACTTTTTATACCCGGCCTCTCTCTTCATGACACTTTTTTTTTTACCAGTACGTTTATTTATTCATGTCTGTTTAATTTTTTAGATAGAAGGCAACTTACTAGGATGATATCGCAAGTGAGTGATATTAGCCAAGTTTCATCGTTAACTCCTGAAAAGGTCGAAAGATTATGCACTTTTCAACAGAAAACCGATCTTGCAGGTGTCGTCATAATAATAGTCTCAGAAGCGTATACAAAGTCCAAAACATCTCAGCAACAGGTAATTTTATAACGCTATCGTAATCTTTTGAAATTCCAACATAAATCTCAACACAATCACGTAAACTCTGTCGTTAGAGGTGTCCTGTAGCCTAAGTCCTATTTTGGCCTTTATTTCATCAATCATTCGTCGTAGAGGTATGGTTTCAATTTAAAAAATGAAGAAAATGTGTTCAGAAGTCACCCTGTACCAGTTTCGAGAGTAAAAATACAGTGTGTCACAAGATAAAAAAACCTAAATTTTTATATTGTCCCCCCCCCCTCCGTCCTATAACTTCCAATTAGAAAATTTTTGCTCTGTCTCTTCTGAGCCCAACAAAAATATCCGCCATGTTTCTGAGCGCAATATTTGCTGAGATATTTGAATTCAAAAATCTGATAAAAGTTCAGGAAAAAACATCATTAGCTAACGGACAACGCTCCTTGCCCTCATTTATGCTGTTCTTTCCAAACTTCTCTCCGATTTTGAATTCAAATATCTCAGCGAATATTACACTTAGATAATCGGATTTTTTTTTTTTTGCTTCAGGAGAAACAGAGCAGCAACTTTCTAATTTAAAGTTAGGGGACAGAGGGTGAGGGAGAATATATATTATTTTTAAATAGCAAAGTTTGCTCCGAGATAGCAGTTGTTCTTGATACGAGGAACTTTCAGGCAAATCGAACTTGCAATATTGTATGTTTGTTGATAAATGTTTGTTTTTTTTCTTACATCGAAAATGTTTTGCTCTATGTATAGGTGTTTTATTGTGAGCACCGTAAACATGTAGTTTTGGTGAAATTCGATCAATGTCCTGTGCCATCTTGGTTCACAATGCTCATGGGAAATGATATGATTACCGTAAGATTCATTTTTTTGTCAATGCAATAACCACATGAAGTGAAATACTGTATATCCATGTACATTACTTTAGGTTGGCAAATGCCAATCGTATGTGTGTATTTAAAAGTGTTTATGTACTATGTGTTATTGTATTTGTTTGCAGTAATACTGTAGTATCAATGTAACAATACTTTGTACAATAATGTTTTTGAGGGTTTTATTCTGAAAAAAAAGGGAGAAATATGGAATGCAATGCCAAATTCACATAGATATTAAATAAACTGAGAAGAACATATTAACACTGACCTGAAATTTATTACTATCATTACAGAATGTTCACACACCTCAGTTTATGGCCACTTTGAAAGCTCGAATAAAACGAGCTCTTAATCCATCAACATCTGAAACACCTAAAGATGCCACAGCCGAGGCTAAAATCCAATGTTTGGTAAGTTTTACAGTCGGGTATTGTACATATTAGTATATAACACATTGAGCGTAATATAAAGTATATAACATAGGGCGCCGGGGCTGGGGGCTGAAACTATTTGACCCCCTTCCCCCAATAAATTTTGTGAGAAAACTGGGCACCTCGCCATTTCCAAAACACAATTCACGTTCTTGCGTACGATCTTGAGTCTCGTATATACTTGACGAATGGTGATTTTTTTGCAGTCCCCCCCCTCCAATGTTTTTTCACGTCGGCACATAGCATTATATTTTTTAAATAAAAGCTTATTACAAAACAGTCAGAGACGGGCTTAAGTATTTTGCGGCCCGGTGCAAAAAAAAAAAATTACGGCCCCTCTGAACAGGGGTTTCCCAATACCCCAGGGTGACCATGGGTACTCTGGTGCCCACCAGGTTCACACTGGTGTCCGAGAACGACTGTAAAACTATTTCATGGTCGTAAAAAAATGCCATTTGGCAATAAATACGGACAAAAGTGTCCGCTTCCCAGTGAAAAATTGCAAGTCACCCCCAGGCACTTTAAGGTTTAGGGCTCTCAGGGCTAGAAAACCGATTACAGTGGATCCCGCTCACAACGTTTTTCAAAAAAGCGTCATGAAAAAACGTTGTAAGCGAGAAAACGCTTCAAACAGGAAATCTTAATGAGAATTTGGTAGAGTTAGGACCCACAAAATAAGTCCTACTAAGCGGGAAAATGTTGTGAGCAGGAACGTTATAAGCGGGACCGACTGTATCTATCCCGGCCCTCACACTTAGAGGTTCTCTACCCTGGACTGAATTTTAAGCTATTTCTTTGTTAAGAAGTTGAAGTCAAAAATGTAATCAAAAAATTTTCATCTCCTTTTGCGGCCCCAAAAATTTAGCGGCCCGGTGCGGTCGCCCCCTTCGCACCTGCCTAAGTCCATCCCTGAAAACAGTATTACTATTTTCCGGAACGTCACGGAAATTTAAAGATTATTAAGCTCAACTTTTTTCTTTATTCAGCAGCTTGATTGTCAGACATATCGAATTTGCTTTCTAACGTCAGACAGTCGAAGGTCAATTTAATCCGACCCGGAACACTTCTCGCACATGCATCATGGGTCTACGTATAGATCAAGATAAATTAGTTGGTGGTCGTTGTTACTGCCGCTTTACAAATTCTTTTTGAATAAGAAAAAGGGGAATAACAGCGTCATCAAGAATGAAACGCATTGTTCTAGTGAAAACATCAAAAAGCTCTCTTTGTTTTTGGAGTTTTCTCAAGTTTTTCTTCAGCATTTTGGACAAAATCGCGAGTTATGAATTGGTTTTGCGTTATATTGCATTAAATTGAACTGATACGATATGCGTAAAATATTGATTCTAGAAATGCATTAAAGTAGCTTATAAAACGAAATAAAACCTCTGCAATAAAGATTCTATACCATAAGCGAGAGTGAAAAATATATTAGGAGTTTTTCATTACATAAATCTTTTTTTCGTTTTATGTGGCATATGAATGCCTGAAGACTTTTTTGTGTGACAAAATCCTTTCTCGAGACTACTGCCCATGGCCTTTACAAGGGTGGAACTGACAAGGCTCCAGCCCAGGGGCCCGGGACTATTCTCATTACTTTTTGTTTTTTCACACTACAAATTCACTTTGGAGGGGCTCACCGAAGATCCTAGCCTGGGAGCCCTGCTGCAGGATGTTATTGCTGTACATGTACAATTTACAACGTCTATTAAAAATACAGTCGAATCCCATTATAACGAACTCCAAGAGACCAGAGAAATTACTTCGTTATAAAGGAATTCTAGGTTTTTGCATTGTTCCTATGTAAACTTATCTGGAGGATTAGAAAAGTGTTCGTTAAACCGAGATTTTTCGTTATAACGGTATTCATTAAAACGGGATTTGACTGTAAACAGTATAAATAATCCATTTTTTTGATAGATTATGTAATCGAACTGAATTATTTATCTATGTAATTAGTACGGCTCGGATTTCTGTCTTTGCATATTTTTTGTTTTTGTATATTTCGCTATTTTTACGTGATAGAGCATATTTTCAAAATTTTAAGGCATATTTTGCATATTTCATGATTTTCGATAAAAAGTAAATTTTTTCCTCGATATTCCAATCCAACTTCAGAATGGTTTCTGCGATTCCCGCCTCTGACAAGAGCTCTTAGGGCTAGGATTTTTATGCACTAAAAATAGAACGCCGTTACTGATTGGTTAAAAAATCATGAAATTCACATTTCTCAACCAATAAGCAATGGCATTGAATTGTTAGACCATAAAAATACTAGCCCTTCAACGACACTGGTGTGTGGCTGTAAATAAATTAATCATCTAAATCGGTGAAGGTAACTCGTGGGAAAAGTTGGCTAAAATTGGTAAATGGGGGAATCTTTTAGCGTTTGTGGAAAATTTTGAGAGTTTTTATCAAATAAAAAGAATTATTTATTTATTCAATTTTGTGCTTTTCTAAAGCGCTAAATACTACACTACTTGACTAGATATTTTTACCTATAGATGGCAACACATTAATTCTGAATTTTGAGGGAAAAATTTGCTCAAAAGGGAAATTTTTAGTTCATTCAATAAGTAATGGTTCAAAATAGTTATCGACTGCATCAACACTTCTCATTATCATATTATTTTGCTAAAACTAATGTTATTCGAGATAGGAATGAAAAATTTCTTTATGACATATTTTTCGTTTTATAGGGCATATTTAGTTTTTCAAGAGCGTAAATGCATATTTTATAGAGTATTTTTTAGATGTTTTTAGAGCATAAAATCCTAGCCCTAGTAATTAGATTAGAAGATTATGTATCTAGATACCATTATATTGCCGTTGCATGAAGCATATCGTTTTTGTGGAGATTTAGTTAAATGTTTAGTTTTCGTTACTTTTTGAACAAGTAAACGACGTGGTGCTTCTTCAAACAATTACAGTAACAAAAAAGAAAATGTGCTGCCACTGAATATTCCAAGCTCACAGAAAAATTAATTAATTAATTTTTTTATGATCACTCCTGTAAACCGTTTTATAAAAAAAGTGATGTCTAGCCTTCGTGTGAGTCACATTGTCTTTGATGGTCTCACATCCGGAAACTCTCACTTCTCAAATACTGAAATAAAATACAGTAGCCTGCTGAAGAACAGGCGGATTCTTGTCGTTAATGAAAACGTTGACATATAAGATCCCTCTAATCTAAGGGAACAGAAAAAATAATTTTGTGGTTTCTCATAGTGATATTTGATCTGTCTCTTATTATGTCCTACAGTTTTATTAATGTCGCTTACAATAAAAGCCATAAGTATTATAGTTTAAGTTAAAAATAAACTTTTCTTCAGTATCGCTGCGGCAGTGAAGATATGTTCCAAATAATATAAGCATTTATGAATGAAGATGTTTATTTAGAATGAAACAGAGGCGAAGCAACGAATTCTTTCTTGTGTTGTGTTACACTAATTACATATAGGCGACCTCGCATTGACACACCCTAGCATCCTTAGATTTCTTCCTGGAAGTATAGAATTTTTTTATTCCTACGTATGTTTGAATATTTTTTCTGTACGATATTTAAATTAATTTGAGTCTTGTGCTTTAATATGTTGCTCGTATATTCAGATTCTTTCTGCTCCTGGTATGAGTTCAACTTACTAATGGTAATTCACGTGCATGACGGCGCTTCCAAAAAATTTCCAAATGCATTTATGGTTATTTTGGCCTGCATACGTTTCCTTTTTCGTTTCCAGATTCTGGCGATATAGCAAATCCGACTCTACAGATATTTCCAAAAACCATTTCAAATCAGTCCAATCATTTCAAATTTTCAACTTTAATTGCTTGTTGTATAACAATTTATGATGTGAGAACACCGTTATGGGTAACAGTTTTCATAGTTGGCATTTCTTCCATTGTATGGAAAAATAATTTTTATTTTCTTCGTTCAGATTCATTAACATGCATGTGGCAAATGTTTATGTCCTTTTTCAGTTACGTTCTTCTTTATACTACTGTACTTCTCATTCGCCCTGTGATGAGGCTATGTTTGTGATTAATATGTTATCAGCTAAGAGTGAATTTATTTTTTCATCTTTGAAGAAGTACTTTGAAGAAAAATGATTCAAGTTAAATTCAATGAACATGTAATGTATAAAGAACTTGTTTTTTTCAGGTCAACTGTATGAAGAAATTTTTTACTCAGCCGGAAACCTGTGTATACATATCCGGTAGCAGTAAATTTCAAAATCCAAGATCGGAAGAAATAGCTAAGTAAGCATCTCTTAATTTTTTATTTCGCAGTTTTTCGAAATCCTTTTTTATTATTATAGAAATCACGTAAAATTCTTAATCTCTTCATTTTTAGAGCTCTGGGTAAAGAACTCGCGAAAGTGAAGAACATAACACTATGCACCGGTGGATTTTTCGGGGCTCCAGACGTCGTTGCGAGGACATTTTACAAAGCATTTGAGAACAATAGAGACATCATGCAAATCGACGCAAAAGAACCAGTCGTTCACCTTTTACCCAAACATGATTCGAAAGTGAGTGCGAACTTATTTTCTTGAAGTGTAAACTGTTGATAGATATTAACTGAAAAGCACCGGGTAACACAAACTAATTCACAAGACTGTTTCATTAAAGAAAATGAAATAGTCAATTGAATTTCAGAACAATTATTATTATAATCATCGTTCTTCTAACAGTCATCTGTTTGCGATTATAATTTATTCATGGTCATTTCACGAATACTAAATTGGCGCTAACTTGGATAAGGCCGGTATTGCACTATAAAAGTTTTCTAAAAGTCCTTTTATAAAACTTGAAAAATTCAACCAATAAGATTATCGGTTGCATTTGCTCGAATAAAACCTATGCGCTTTATTGGTTGGATTTTTTTTGAGTTTTATAAAAGTGATTTTATCAAACGTTTATAGTGCAATACCGGCCGAAAGTTTTAAATAGGAAGAAAGTTTTAGATTGAGAAATTGCCACGAGATGTCGAATTTTAATCGAACATCCGCTGGTGTTCCGTATTGTCCTTAATGCTTTGTCATGGGAAATTTTGTGAATAAATAAATATTACTGTTTTACTATCGCTGAAATATGGATTACTTATATTAGGACTTCTTAACCCCTTGAAATGCAATTTATTTCAGGCAGCACTGCTCAGACATACAATTTCACGATGAGCTGGACTTGTCATTTCAGTTCAAGGGGTTAATACTAGGGCTGGAAATCGATTAAAATATTTAACTGGTTAAACAAAAAATTTTAATCAATTTATCGACCTATTAATCGAATTTTAATGGAATATTTTTTGTAATACTATATAATATTAATAGATACTATAAAAATATATTTCATTCATTTCAACTCACCTATTCGGTAGATTTAAAAAAAATATAGGAATAGGTTAAGCAATAAGGCTACCCGCTTCAAACAATTTAATATTCTCTACCCGCTTCAAACAATTTAATATTCTGAACATAATTGCAAAACCTTTAATTTCTTCACGTGGATCTTGTCGTTTTTTAGAAAAATCGGTTACTTTTCACTGATTTGGAAACTACATACTTGCGATTACATTGTTGCTTTTTTGACTCCTCTCGAATGATACTTGTGAAGAGATGAGCTGATGCTTCCAAGAATACGAAAAACTACTGTTCATAGTGGAGACAATAAGTTTTGGCTTTCTAAAACTTCAATCAAACTCAATTTGAAATTGAAATCATCAGTTTTTGTTCAATCTAATTTGATCAAAATATTGATTCAAATATTTTTAAACATGGCATTTATCAAAAATGTTCTGTATATAAAACATGATTCATACATTATCTAATCGGTTTTTTTCAAAAAAACCGATTAATTCAAACTTTTAATAAAAATTTTAATCGAATTGATCGAGTCGATTAACTCAACTAAAATTTTTAACTGCGATTAACAATTGATCGATTAACTGACCCGATTAATCGATTATATAATCACGCGCGCGCGCGCGGACCAGCCCTACTTAATATTACTTTATGAATCACCTATTACCAATCATAGATGATGGTATCCAAGAAGGAGAAAACGGGACTTCAACATATGATGTTATTTCTGATATTTCAATTGAAACGGGAAAAACCCAAGCTTACGTGTAAATGCACTTGGTGCATCTGAAGTTGGTGGATCAATTCCATAGAATGCGGAAATTTCTACACCATCTGCTTCTGTGGAATGCATTTAAACAAATTTCTCCCACTTAAAAGTGGTAAAACCTGGTTCAAGACAGGAACTTTTAATGGTTTTTATACACGGACACCAAATAAAAAACCCGTTGAAGATGCATCTAAAGAAAAATAATTAAGGCTCAAAATAAAAGAACTAAAGGAAAAGATTAAGGAAATTAAATTACTAAAAAAACTTACAGATGAAGAACAGAAACCACGAGAGAATCTTGGAATAAAAGGAAACAAAACAAATTAAGGAAGACTAATTCGAAGGTTAAGAAGACCGAACCATAAGAAAACAGAAACCCTAGAAAAACTGTATCTAAAATCTAATACCCAATATGACTTCAAAAGAAAAAGTGCAGAAGAAACATATCTTTTGAATCATCATTGGAAGATGAAGATGACATTGATGAAACATTATGTAATAATGACGAGTTAGACGACGTCGATCTAATTACTTTCATCCTCCTGCCCATAGCCGCAACTAGGGCGGAGCAGACGGGTCTGGTGCCCCGGGCGCCGGACTAGAAGGGGCGAAAATTTCACCCTTTAGCCTCTCCTTCAACATAACAAGGGGCGCCAAAATCCGTGCTTGCCCCGGTTGACCAAGCATCTAATTGCGGCCCTGCTCCTGCCACTTCAAGAGAGGGGTCTAACTTTTGGTGAATTGGGTAAAAACGAAGAACTCTGGTTCAGGTATCGTATGTTTTCTGGGTATGCACTCAGAGTGCTGTGGTGCAGAGACTGCAGAGAAAATTTTAGTTGTGATTTTTGTAGGCAGCGTTAGGTTCTAAGCCAGTTTCAACTCTTATGTTGATGTTATTTTTGCTATTTTTTAGAACATAGATACAAATGTTATTTAAATTTTTAGAACATGAAAAGTATTCACATAGATCAAAAATAATTGCTAGCTTTGTGTTCACCTTAGTTGTATGGTTGTATATTTTAGCAGGAACAATTGGTTCTAGAGTTGATTATGTCATTTAAGTAATTAAAGTAACTAATATTTCATTAAAAAATGCGTAACGAAAGCTACATTCCTTACTTAGCTGACCCCGTTCGGTATTGCCGGGCAATTTCGAACATATTTTAAGCTCTTGCAAAAAAAATTCTATGAAAACTAACTATAAAGTCAAATGTGGTTTTTTAGTGGGTAATAAAACAGGGTATCTACCTATATAGTAAATTTTTTCATGAACTATTACAAATAACTGAGTAATTAAAGATTTCCCTCAAGTGTTCGGCATTACCCCGCTCTCCCCCACATCTGGAAAAAGATTCCGAGGTGGGTATGAGTTAATCGGACTTTGGTGCTAGTAATTCTGATGATAATTGGCTTGAAAATTCAGCACACGAAGCTGCTAGTTTGTTAGCACATGCATTCATATTAACGGAAATGTTCGTTAGCTGAATCCGTATTCGTTAGCCGAGTCAGAAAAATCATCAAAAAATCTTCATTAGCCGAAATATTCGTAAGCCGAGCTATCACCGTATAAGAAATATAAAGAAGTGCTCTATTGAAGTGTTTGTTCTATTTTCTAATATCTTCAGTGATATTTGTGTATGTATACGGTATGTATAATAAATGGATTTTTTTTATCTGTTCAATACAGAAATTTAACGCAAAGGCTCACCAAAATCCAGATGGAAGTTTTGAAGCAGTCTCATACGGACAAACGTATTTTGTAGGTGATTCTGTCAGAGAACGAGAAACTGCTGTTGCAAGATTATTTGACACCTGTATCGTTATCGAAGGTTCGTATATGTACTTTTGGGCCAAAACAAAAAAGAAAATATCAGAAAGAATGTGAAAATTCACTTATATAAAGGATATAAAACTTGACTATACACACACACACACAAAGCCTAAAAATACAACATGAAGTTGTTGCAAGCCTAATCTTGAAATTTTTCTGAGCATACGCGCAATAACAAACTAACCGGTTTCCGACTCTTTTCGAAAGAAAGGAATATCTTTCTTCTCTCGATGGGTTCTCGACTATCTTTTAAGCCAATGATTCTCAAAATGCGCGTCGCAGCTCTTTGGGGCGTCGCTAACTTTTGTCAGGGGCATCGCGGTGAGCTGGTGATATTGACGTGTGATTGCGTTGGAGGGTTATTTATTAGACTATTCTGGGGAGCCGCGATGAACGTTGACCTAGGCTCACGGATGACAAAATTTTGAGAAACACTGCTTCAAAGTTCACGTCATTTTCATCCCACCTTCCGAGAGCTGTATATATATATAAATTACTATAAACAATCATCAAGCTCAATATACCAATCGTTGGGTCACGCAGCACATTTGCACTTAAATCCTTCACAGAATACCGGACCTTGGACCGAGCAAACTGTACTGTTATATAAATGAATAGTGTATTTTCTATGTTTTACTCACACACACGGCAATATTATAGCTATAAAGAAATGTTTTTATTTTGGTTTATGCAGGATGTCTCAAAAATATTATGACAAATGCTTAGGCGAGGTAAACATCATTTAAAGGAATAAGAATTGCATAGTAACCCATAACTGAAAACGTCATGGGAAAGTGGTTGCAGACGTACAAAAAGCTGAAATGACTCAGTGGAAAAAACATTTATTGGACATAGTTATTTTACAAATAAGAGCATGGATACCTCTAAATGCCCCAAAATCACACAAGTTTTGATGTAAAGATGCAAACAAACGGCGTCCCGGTTCATGTCTGTATGGGAAGCATTTCCGATGAATTTGTTGAGCGATTCGTCCATTGCCCTCAGCTATTTCATACACTAAATGTATGTACATGTATGCCAGCTCCGTGTTCGTACACCGCTAGGTGTATGATCTTCGTATGGCGACTACCGCTTGAATAAGAAAACCAGAAATTTACCCTTTGGCGCAGTATTTCCTAACCTTTTTTTTTAGCTCATGGCCCCCCCCCCCTTTGACCATATTTTTTCCTTGTGGCCCCCTTGTCTAATCCGGGGCCCCACTCTCATCCAAAAAGAAAATCCATCTTGCTTAATAAATTGAATTTAGTTAAAACTAAATTTTTATAATGAACAAAAATTTTATAAATAAGATCGATTTCTGTAACCTCCCGGGTCAGGCATGGATCCAGAAGAGACGAGGGGGTGATCTTCTTGATTCTTCTCAAGAGCCCCAGAGTGAGTTTTCTTGTTGTCCGGGTTCTATCAATACCTTCTAAAGCAGAGTGCTGTAGAAGGTGTTGGTTCTATGCATGACCGTCTCGCCATCATGGTTCCCTGGGAAAAGTGGTGTTCTGTGGCTCACGCTTAGCTGGAAGTAAGTACCAGTTCTCATCATGTATAGGCTTCCTATAAACATGAGCAAAGCCGTAACGACGGGGGGTCTTGTGCATCTGGACTCTCTAGGTTTACTATTTTCCCACTCGAGATTAAGGTGGGGGAAGCGCCAAAGTAGATACTGGCCACGAACCACAGAGTTAGTTTTCATTTGTAGTTGAGTTCCTGGACGTGAGACCCCGGTAAATGGGAACATTCCCTACTTCCATGAACAGGATTCTAAAAAAAGTAAGCATATTTTTTCTCTACACACACACACAAAGGTTTTTAACAGCGGGCTGATGCAAAGATATTATTTTGGAAAAAGAGAAAATTCAACTGCCCTGCGGGAAATCGAACCCACGTCCTTTCACTTTCCGGGTGAACGCCTTAGGTCACTAGACTACAGAGGCAACGAACATCGCACTCTTTCCTTGGAGCTCGTGTGCACTGAACGGGACCGTACATAGACGGTCACCTAACTCAGGCCAAAGCTGTTGCAATAATTCCCAGTCTTCTGACAATTGCTGACAATGCCACCAGATGGCGATTTTTTCTCTACATATTTCCTTGTAGAGCAAATTTGATCCTGATTTTTTCACAGCTCTTTATGCCCCCCCCCCCAATATATCCCAGTACCACAATGGCCCCGATCGAGAACCACTCAAACGTACTGATGAACAGGGCCTCTTATTAGAATAGGGTGACGTTTCTGGGGGGATATGGGCTACTATATGCAAGTCTCATTACTTTAGATCAGCGGTTTTCAAATTTTCGTTACTCAAGGCTCCTTTGCCTTAGCCGACGTTTATCCCCGTCTACTCAGAATAGTCTAGCAAAGGACAGCTTCAAAGTGCAGAAGGAACACATCAATAATGATGGATATATGGAAAAAATTTCCTTTTTTTTTTTTTTTTGTGATTGATCAGAGATTTCAACCCTTTTGGAAAGGTCTAAAAAAATGCAGAATAATTACTATACAGGGTGTCCTGTAAGGCCTTTATCTCCTCAACCGTCCGTCGTAGAGATATGATTCCAATTAAAAAAATGCTCGACATGCGTTCAAAGATTACCCTGTACCAGTTTTGTGAGTGAAAATACAGTGCGTCACAAAATGAAAAACCTAAATTTTTGATGTGGTCCCCATGTGCTCTAACTTCCAATTAAAAAGTTGTTTTGCCCTGTCTCTCCTGATGCCAACAAAAATAAAATTCCACTTTTCTAAGTGCATTATTCACAGAGATGTTCGGTATTCGAAAAACGGAGGAAATTTGGGAAAGAATAGCTCTAAATACGGAAAAACCGTTTTACCCGCATTTATCGCTGGAAATTTTTGTTGGTATCAGGAAAGGCGGGCCAACAACTTTCTTATTTTAATAGTTATACAACACACCCCTTGAAAAATGAATGACATATCTGAGTGCTACACGTTATTTGGAAACTTGTATACCTCCAGGATCAACGGTTCGCCAGTAAAATATCATAACCCCCTCGTTTGCTATGCACCTGTATATTCTACTGAGTATTCCGTTCACATCATTTAATAATTATCAGATGATGAATTTCAACGCGATTTAAATCAAGGACTTCATTTCCGTATAAACTTCAGTCTCATAGGCCGTCATTACACAATAAAAATTTTGTAAAAGCTCTTTGATAAAACTTGAAAAATGCAACCAATATACGTATCGGTTACATTCGAGCGAATGTAACGCAATAGGCTTATTGGTTGTTTTTCAAAAGTTTTGAAAAAGATCTTTTATAAAACTTTTTTAGTGTAATCCCGGCCATACACTGCATTGCATAAGAGAAATTGTATACTTGAAATAATGTTAGGTATATTTCGGCAGGAAAACTCAGTTGGTCTTGTGTTCTGTACTCATAAAAAATTAGGAATATGAAATCAAAAAGTATTCTATCGTGTTGAATTATTAGTAAAAGCAACTTACGAGAAAAAATGTACTTTTTTCATTTTTCAGGTGGCCCGGGTGCCGCTCACGAAGTTGAAGAGTTCATCTGGAATGATCACTTTGTTCTCCCCATAATTTCTACTGGGGGAGCTGCAGGAGGCCAGTATGGGGTCCCATTAAAAATTTTTGAAGTAAGTTTAAGTTCCGATATTTAACACGTTAAATGCAGCATTTTCTATGTAACCGGTAACCAACACAAAAAATTTAAGGAATTATATCCTAATATCAGAATGAAAATTTTATAATTGAAGCGTTCGGCCGAATAACGTGTATGTCGTTTTTTCCAAATTGTAGAGGAAGACACAGTGAAAGTCATCGCTGAATTAGGGAAACATCTTTATTGCATGGACTGCAACTGTGTAAAGGCGCATAGCAAGTATATCTGTTGGTTCCTGGAGGAACTTACTTTAGGAACGTGTAACGGAAGCTGTATGAAACGTTATTCAGTCAAAAAACCGATTTCACAAAATTGTAACATAGACCCTTATTCGGCCGAACGCTTCAACTATGAAAAAATAAGAGAAATGCGTCGACACAGTATTTACAATAGATGTATTAATATACACAGCATTTATTGCCAGACAAACTGGTCGGAAGCTCCTCCACGCGTGCGCTGAACAGCAAAAGAGATATATGCAGGGTATGGACTCCACGAGTTTTCGGAAGCATTCTGTAGGCCACAGGCATCTTCAACCCGTTGCTCGCAAGCACCATAGTGCTTCCGTAAAGCATCCAGAGTGCTCGATGTTCACGCCCGATTTCGTGTTCGCGAGCACTTGATCAACGTTCCGATTAAACCATCTTGTACAAATTTAATTCAAGGATTCAAATCATCCTGATTTCATGCATTCGTATGCCAAACTTGTCGTAAGGGTGCTCTTCTTTTGATGATGAGTAAAAGAAGACCTCTGCTGTAGGCAATTGACACCATACACAGTCGAACCCTGTTATAACGGCCCCCCCCCCGGTGTTGCGACAGACCCACTTAACGTCAGAAATTTTCAGTGAAAATCTTCCATTTCTAAGCTTTACGCGTGTTAAACCGTGTTTCGGTACAACGCCTAACTCGTTATAACATCAGAATTCTGCGAAATAAATTGTGGCGTTAAATCGAGGTTTGGTTGTGCTGTATAAAATGTCCCACAGTTCTACTGTATTCTGAGACACTGGATTTCTGTGTAGCACTGCGCTTTGTAATAACATCCCAAAAAAAAAAATTAGGGTTGAGATCTGGTGACTTACTTTGTCGGGTCATGACCTCCAACTCAAATGAGCGTTCCTTTAAAAATTATTGGGCGATGACTGAGTTGTATGGCGGCGCATTGTCCTGATGGAAAAGGCAGAACCCGCCAGAAGGAATGGGTGTGTCCCGTCAAAAAAATGTTCGCACAGTATTCACCTATCTCAGACGCTTGCGGATGCACTATTTGTCCCATTGAATGACAAATGAATGTACCACGAACTAGCCTGTTGATTATAACAGCCGCTCTCGACATGCATCTACTCCAAGCATGACTCCCATATCTTCGATCCGGGCTCCCGGGCTGAAATCCTTGACGGGCCCCTTTACAGTGAATTCATAGTATAAAAAAAACAAAAAAATGAGATTACACCGGCCCTACCTTTGTGGAGGGCCATGGCTCCAAGGTCGTAGCGAGAGGAGGGCCGGGAGTCGGCCCCCCGAAATGTTAGAAAATGGCTGATATACATGGAATAACATGCATAAGTCTATTGTTTTAACACTTTTGTCCCCCCCCCTCCGAAATATCAGTTGTTCCCCACCGAAATAAATTTATGGCGACGGCCCTGATCTGCTCGATATAATTGAAAACGCGACTCGTCACACCATAAAACTTTTTTTCCAGTCATCATGTGTTCAGTGCCAGTGTTCTATCAGTATAAAAAGTATTCTTATATAATGGTAGTTTTCTTACTGTTATAGTTTTATTTATTAATTTTATTCAATAAGATTATTAATTTTATTCAATAAGATTATTAATTTTATTCAATAAGATTATTAATTTTATTCAATAAGATTATTAATTTTATTCAATAAGATTATTAATTTTATTCAATAAGATTATTAATTTTATTCAATAAGATTATTAATTTTATTCAATAAGATTATTAATTTTATTCAATAAGATTATTAATTTTTTTTATTTATGCTATACTTCGTTACAGTTATTTTTTTAAAGCATTATTATACTGTTACAGTTTTAAAAACTGTTCTATCTTCCTCAAAAGTTGTTCTAATAGTTTTATAAAAAGCAAATAGAGATTTGAATTTAAATGTCTAATACTGCATTTAGATGTGAGATAAGGAAATATTATAATTTTCACTCTACGAACAATATCATGTTTAAATTTCCAGTTTCCAGCTAAAATTTATCACAAGGTTTACGCAAAAGGCGAAACCTTTTTGAAATTCAAAGTTTGCTACCACTGTATAATTTTCTAGCAATCGTTTGTATTTCTATTTTGCGTAGTATAAAAGATAAACTAGCACATAATAAACTGTTGAAAAATTTTCTTTTCAGGTCATCGTGTTTTCTTTAAATCAGTTTATTACCCCAAGAATTACATAGAATTATATTTTAGTCTATTAGATAACTAATAACTTAAAATTATAACTCGAAGATTTTCTTCCAATTTCAACTGCAATGTTATTTCTTTTACTCGAAAATTTTAAAATTTCAATGAAAAAATTTCATTTTCCAGCCTCCTCCGGGTGTATCAAAAGAAGACTGGGAATTATTGTCTGAAAAAGAAGCCAAACCAGAAGAGGTTGCAGAAGCTGTAGTGAATATAGTAGTTGCTCTGAAAAAGTCGATAGTTACGCACATCAGCAGTCAAGCAACACTTTCAGTAAACCCAAAGTGCAGAAGTAAGGCTCGTATAAGGTCAAAAAAGCTGAAAGTACAAAAAGATCAAGACTATAATCGGCCTCGATCAATCTTTAAAAAAGAAGAAATCTCACAACCTCAAATAGATGGAGCTGCTCATGGACATAAAATTCTAGAAAGACAGTTTGCATCAGACTCTGTCGATGGCTATGTTCATAGTGATAACAAATGGCAACGTATTTGTAGGTTTTTTTGTTCTTCGAAAGTCAGATAAAGTTTGTTCATATTTTTATGATATAAATTATTTTTTATACAAAAATGGTCAACATTTATGTTTTTTTATATCAACAGTTTTATCACCAATGACTAATTCAAATTGTACATGAATCATCAAAGAAAATCAAAACAATATACAGTATATACGTTACGGTAAACAATGTTGTGATTATAAATATAATCGTTGGTTATTATATAATCACCAATCGTCTTGGTAAGTTTGATAAATTTCCCCACATTTACCACACTTTTACCGGTGATTATGCACACCGCCCGGCCCCTTAACTGGGGCAATGGCTATTGGCAATTGACGATAGAGCCTGGGCGGTGAACCAGCACCTCCTAGAGATAGGCCTCTGCACGGAGTGTCAAGTTCATCTGTAACGTCATTAAGACGACCTAGCAAGTTTGCCACATTTTGAACCCCAGCATCCTATTTCGTTTCTTATTTTGGCGTAGAATCTTCCTGGATGGCTCACAATACCGCATGGTGATTGGATGTGGGGCACAGAAATCGCCAATTCCGAGTCCGATCATTTGTCTTCCACAAAACGATGATCCTGGCACGAGCAGGGAATTTTTTCCCCTCAATATTCTCAGGGAAAATAATCCACTTGCTGCCGTCACGAGCAGCGTGCGGAGGTCTTCTATCTCTAGGAGGTGCTGGGTGAACGGCCTAAAGGAAAAATGGTGATTATGCATAATTCCCGAATGAAGTTGGTAAGTATGATAATTACGGAAGAAATCATGAGGAAATATCACTTAAATTCAACCACTCTTATCTGTAGGGTAGGGTTTTTATCATCTAAAAATTAAAAAAAAAATTGGTTGCTGCCTTGACTGTAGGATATGTTGTGTGATTTTTTTTTAACGAGGAGATAGACTCCCATTTGCACCTGAAGCTGGAAAACGACAGAAAACCAAATTCAGCCAACCACCACTGCGCCACCGTCGGGATTTGAACTCATATCCACGTGATGCGAATCCTTTACAATGCCCATATGACCAGATGGTTGCAGTCAGATGGTTGGTGCTGAAATCCTGGGAAAATTTCTGTAACTTTTTTCACTCTCTGAACCCTTATTTTTAGGTAGTGCCAGAATTAAGGGAGTCAACTACCAAACTTCAAGGAGTGTCAGTTTTAGGGAAGAAGAAAATTAAAAAATTGATTGTTATACTTCAAAAACCCATAATGCCAAAAAAACAAACATTGCTATTGAGCTTTGGAGTTTTACAGTGGCGGGGAACGGTGTCAAAACCAAGTCTGAACTTCCTGACAAAAATCCATGTACTGTATTTAGGCGTGAGTGAAAATGCATTGAACGTGAAGATTTCGAGTGTCCGAATGAATGACATCTTTCGCAAGTACTTGGCTGCCATTCCGAAACAGCAAAAGAACCTTCCGAGAACAAAAAAGTGGCTACTGGGAATGTAAAAGTTTTTTTTTCCAAAAAAAGAAAAAAAAAAAGGCCAGAATTCAGTGCGAGTGAATTAATATTTTCGGTGATAAAATGACCTAAAAAAAGAGATCTATTGCTTGAAAATTCATAAAATATGGCCGATCGCTCAAAAATGCTTAAGATATGACTTGCCATAAAAACGTATGACATGCGATAGAAATCCTAGCCCTATTTATCAGTATGTATCTCTAGTACGCAATGTGTTCACGACACATATTTTGCCATAAAAATTAAATTCGTACGCCAGAGGTAACGAGCACTATTTAAATTTTTTTCGGTATTGTAATATTGCTATTAATTTGCTGTACTTTCGTTACATTACACAGAGGTATATGACACAAAGTCCTATTTCAGTAAATAACAGAGACAATATTCACTTACGATATATTCTATTTATAAAACAAGCAAGCTGTATAGAAAGATACACAAAAAAATCTTTAAATTGTTCTCCTATAAAATATTCTTTTTGTGGCATAGTGCCTTTTACTTAAGGATAAAAACGCATAAATTATTATCAATCTGTGTCATATGTTAGTTTTCTTAAAATTTATCAACATTTTTAAACATCATCACTGATCGAACCCATCGTCCTAGACTAAAGTTATAGCAAAATGTCTGGTAAATTTGAGTAATTCATTGACGATTATAGATAATCACCGGTAAATGTGATAAATATGCAAAATTTATGAAACATTACGAGTAATAATCGGTGGTTATGCATAATCACCGGATTTATCACATTTACCGTAAAATATACATGCCACACAAATACAGAATGTATTAGGGTTTACAATTTAGAAAGCAAATAAAACCTGAAGAAAATAAGATAGCAAAATTGTGTTTCTTGTGGACTTGTAACAGCAAAATACAGTTTTATTTGTGCGCAAAAAAAAAAAAAAAAATTCGTACAAACTTCATTTAAAAAAAATTAACACATTTTCGCAGATAAATTTTAATTAAACGTTATTCACAAATAACTACTTACAGTCACAAACATTTAACATGGACACATAAGCGAAGAAGGACTGGAGGGGCTGTGAAGGGCATAATGATGACAATGCCAGTACATGTGTACATAAATATGCCCCAGTATATTTACGTCAATAATTTGCGATTTCATTCGTGATTCTTGTCTTCATATCGTTGATATTAACCACCGATGCACAGTATACCAGGTCCCTCTCAAGAGCCTCATGGACTTCTGGGCAAAGTGATTTTTCTGAGGCTCCTGATTGGCTAGAAGTGCTTGCTTAGCTATTTTCATGCGTACCCTAGAAAATTTTGGCGAGATCTCATTTTCATGAAGCCTCTTATGAGGCCTTATGCGTTAAAACGGCAATATCTTTAATGTAGGAGAGAGCGGGGTTATACCGAACACCGTTGTTCTCGGTCACTGTTTGAATCTAGATCGGTATGATTAGTATTGCTGCCCAGAGGCGTCTGCTGTAAACTCATTGAGCGAACGAGCAGCTTTCTAGCTGTGTTAATGTGAAAACGTGTGTGAAAATCAGTTTTTCACACAACTCAGTATTACTAAAGCACGCCATTATCGCTTTTATTACAACTGTTAGAACGCGGTTGCACGCTGGAATAACTTCACAGGGCTGGCGTCCGCGCCTTTTATTCACTGCGACGCAGATTTTCATACTGTTTCTTCTTCCCCAGGTTTTGCATGCATGGTGTTCTTTTTCTCCCGATAAATTTCAACAGGAATGCCGTTTCGAAAGGGCTGGAGTTTCATGTTAGACCATGCATTCTTTGATGACAATTGTTTGTATTGGTGTGTACTATATATCACCCCTTGATTTTTGAAACTATGATCACCTCAAAGTTTTTTCCATCTTTTCTGAATCAACCTGTATTTGTCCGCATAAACACATAATGTATTTACCAGCCAGTTTAATCGATGGTATTCACGTCTGGTATAAGGCCGTAGCGAGGTGGGGGACCATGGGCCCGGTCCCTTCCCTAAATGTTAGAAAATGACAGATTTTTATGGAATAACATGATTAAATCTATTATTTTGTCATTTTGCAGCCCCCCCCCCCGGAAATAAATTTTTGGCTACGTCCATGGTTTGGTACAAGGCAAGGTTAGCGAGTCATTTTCTTCAAAACGATATGTTTGACATCTTTGATTCGACGATGAATTGTCGGAACAGATATTTTGTGACGAATGCTACCTTTCATCTGACGCCAACTCATTTCTTATTGAATGTCATTCTTCCATCCGCCTGCCTATGGGCGCAGATTGAGAAATGGGTGTTCACTTATTCGAACAGTCGAATAATATGGGAAAAATCTGCCCGGCACGTATTTTACTAAACTAAACTAAACGAACTGATCACGACCAGGCTCTGTCGCACCAGCGATACAAGCTCTGTACCCCGGAGGGCGCGGTCGTGCCGGAAAAATTCCAGCTGGCAGTCCGGCTGGGTAAGCGAGGGAAGAAGAAAAAGAGAAAATCATAATAAGAATAAAAAGAGAAAAAATAATTATAAAAATTAATAAATGATGGAAAGAAAATATAAAAAAAAACAAGTAATAATAAAATAATAAGGAAAATACACAGTATATTACTTAGTATATTAATGTCGGGCAAGATGTGAGCTCTTGGCCTCTGTTCTTGTGCAGCTAGTGGGCTTTTAGCCTCTTTTCCCTTTTCACCGTGTGGTATAAGCTGATCATAAACTCTCGACCTCTTTTGCTGTTTATGTCGTGAGGGCTTGTCAACTCTTTTATTGGGCTAACTGATGGGCACCGTGCCTCTTTTCCCTGCGGTCCAGTTAGTGGGCCTCTGCCTCTTTTTCCATTTTCGAGATTTTCTCTTCACGTGGGTTTTCAGCTTCGGGTTCGCTGGTCCGGCAGCAGATGGTTCGTTATCTTCCGACGAGGAGGTAGATATCTCCGTGTATCGGCGCCTGGTAGATAGTCTCGTCGATCGCCTTACCGTGTCGGTTCTTGTTGCATCTGCTCGGCTTCTTGTCTCTCTGGACCCATATACCTGGCTTTTTCTGGGTTGTTCCCCAGGAATGCAATAAGATCTGCCAATTTTCTCGTCAGCTCAGGTCTGTCCAGGATATTCTTTGTCAAAGCTGCGATCCACCTCTCGGCTAGTGCGTTGAAATGTAGGTGTTCTCCCTTCTCCATTTATTCATCTTGTTTCTGACCCTCGGTAGTATCTCGTGTGTATCGCCCGCCCTGGTTTGTCGACGGTATCCCATGCTTGCAGCCACTCTTGCATCATATCTCTCCATAGGGTCGCTTTAGCTGCCGAGTGCATTGTCTAAAGCCGCTCCATCTCTTGTTGCCTCCTTAGCACATCTGTCGGCTTTCTCACTGCCCCACAGTCCCGCATGAGCTTTGATCCAAGACACACGAATGTGAGGGTGTCTGTGGAGCAATTCTCTTGCTTTTCTGGCTGTTCTGTGTTTAGTCAAAAGGTTCTTTATTGCCATCAGACTTTGATATGCGTCGGAATTTTTAGTGTGGCTGCATCCTTAAGAGCTTGATGCACCGCTAGTAGCTCCGCTTGGAATAAAGAGTTCTCTGCTCGCAGCTTGCACTTCCAAGTCTTGAGAATGGTCTGTTGTACTGTCCGTATATAGGCCGCTCCTGTCGAGTCCGTCCGTATAGTACTCTACTTCCTGCGGTGTGGGGTCCGTTTCGTTTAGCTGCACCTGGTACCTAGGTAGTGTCTTGGATGGATGGGTTGACCACCCGACACAGTGGTTCTCGTATCGATCCGGTTGAAAGGTGTCTTCTCCCACGACTATGGCTCTGCGCAGCCTCAGCAGCCTGGTCATTCTTGCTTCGTACTTGAGTCTCAGCCCCGGAGCGGTGGTATTCCTAGAATGACCTGCAAAGTGTTGGTGGGAGTCGTTCTGTAGGCTCCGGCTATATGCAAGAAATGGGGCCTCTGGATTGAGGCTGTTTGTTACCTAATTGGACATTGAGTCTTGAAAACCATATGGCTGCGCCAGGGCCGCAACTAGGGGGAAGCAGGCGGGTCTCGTGCCCCGGGCACTGGACCAGAGGGGGCACAAATTTTATTCCTAAACCTCTCCTTCAACATTACAAGGGGGCGCCAGAATGTGCCTCTGCTGACCAAGCATCTAGTTGAGGCCCTGGCTGCGCCGTAGGTGATTATGCGTTCTGCTCCGGTCTGATAGAGTTCGTCTCATTTCCTGTGGGAGCCCTCAGTTCTCCTCAACCTCTGTAGCACCTCGGTCATTTTCACCTTCTGTGCTGCCAGGTGCGGATCCCATTTGAGGTCCTCGTCAATGTTGAGTCCAAAGTACTTTAGGATCTTGGTCCGCTTGAGGGAGATTCCTTTGAGCCTGATTGTGGGCGGTCGCTTGTTGGAAATCCAGAGGAACGTTGTCTTCCGGTGGGATAGCGTCAACTTATGGTCAGGGCCTCTTTTTCGAGTTTACCTGTGCGTTCTACGGCTGTGGTGTGTGTGCGTGGCTGCCGTGATAATTATATCATCCGCATACGCTTGGGCCCTGACCCCCTCTGGCCACCTTGTCTTGAGGAGATTGTCCAATACTAGATTCCAGAAGAACGGTCCCGAGCGGGAGCACTGTGGAGCCCCCTCCAGAGCGTCTTCCGTGCCGCTCCTCCGTCTGTCTCCATTACCACCTCTCTGCCCGTGAGGATATCTGCCGCAGTGGTCCGCAGGTCGCCTGGAATTGGTAGTGTCCGCAGGTTTTTCCAGATGTCTCCGTATCGTAGCCCACCGAAGGCCCCATGCACTACATCGTTCAGCTCCCTCCTCCATCAGGTCATTGATAGCTAGTTCCGTGGACCGGCCTTGCCGAAACCCGTATTGGCTCGAGTGCCACCAAGCAAGTGTCTCTGTTCTGTGAGTCATCCGCTGGATGATGGCTTTCTCAAGGGTCTTTCCGATGATTAACAGCAGCGAGACCGGGCGGAAGGACCCCAGGTCCCCCCCCCCCTCTTTAGGAATAGGAGGAGCTTGGCGATCTTGAATGGTCGGGGAAAGTTCCCCAACTCTAGGCATCTGTTACAGTGGTTCTCAATTGGGGGCCACATGGCCCCCTAGTGGTACTGGGATACTTCAGGGGGGGCCATGGCAAGTGGTTTGGAGGGCTGCAGAGAGCTGAGAAGAAAAATTAAGGTGACTATTCACTTACAGAATCTAACAAAACCACCCATAAAACCCAGGGCCGTCTTAGGGTATGGACCCACCCGTGCCTCACGCCTGCATTTTGCAGCAGGATCCCTAGGATGGGGTTTTTTTGCAGGCCCTCAGCTACATTTTGCACAGACCCCTCCTCTATATTAAATTATAGTGCGAAAAACCAAAAATTATGAAAACCATATCAGGCCCCGGGCTGCAGTTCTGTCAGTCCCACTCTTGTGAGGGGTCATGCCCGGAGGTCTCATGTCCATAAGTGGATCCTACCTTATGATATTTTGTATAGTACTATAAATTTTGAAAATAAGTAGGAAATATGTAGGCTGCTTATTTCCAGCTAACTATGAGACTACCATAGCATCACTTTGCATAGGGGGGCCCATGATGTTGAGACGGCCCTGAATAGAACTCGGACTAGCGGGGAGCTCAATAAATTCTAGGCCAGTGGTCTGGAGGCCAATCTTATTTGCAAAATTTTCATTCAGTATAAATTCACTGAAAAAATCAATTCAATACGTATAAAGAATTTTGCGTATCCTTTTTATTTACAATAACCCCAGAAGGCATGAAATGCACTTATACTGGAAGGAAAAAAAAAAAAATAATAATAATAGTCAGAACGGGAAGCACTTCGCATATGGAGTCAGGTCGAAATCCCCAATAGTGGAAGCAAATCTTGCGTAAAAAGATCTTGCTTCTAGATGAGGGCCGTAAACTCTGGGTAAGACAGGGGGGCCACGAGAAAAAAATATGGTTCAAAGGGGGCCACGGGCAAAAAAAGGTTAAGAAACACTGTGTTAAACCATCTTGTCAGGAGCGTGGGAAAGGCCTTGTGTAAAGCTTTAACAATCCTATTGTCAATCCGGTCCTATCCGGGTGCCTTCTTGACGTTGAGTCTCTCGATGATTCTCTGCAGCTCCCCTCTGAAAAACGGTTTGTCTCTATCGTGTGGGCCCATCCGTATGAGGCGTAATTGTTATTCTTCTGCAAGTTTCTCCTCTGCTGTGGGGCCTGGGTAGACTGTTCTCAGTTGTCTTGCCGCGGCCTCTAGAATGGTCTCGTTCCCTGTCTTGCCGATGATAACCTGAGGTGGGAATGTTTTCGGCTTCATTGTGGCCTTATACGTTGTTCCGTATACTTCGATTTCCGTCTCACATTTTTTTCTCCACCACGTCAGTTTCGTTACCCGCAACATTTTTGTATAAAGCGCCCTTCGTTTGAAGCCCTCTCTCGTCTGGTCCTTCGTTATCGCGAGGGCTTTCAGCCATCTTCTCTTGAAGGCTCTAAATTATTTCTTTTCCACTTCAAGTTCCTTGTTCCACCAGGTGGGTGTTGGGGTGTCTTGTTTGTTGGTCTGAGGGGTCTTGAGGGTGGCTTCGCAGGCGGCTGTCAGATGCCCCATAATATTCTTTGACACCTCATCCAAGGCTTCTTTAGTCTGGCAGGATTTTAGGCTTTCAATAAGTGGGGGAAGGGTGCATTTCAACCTCCTCATCAGATTAGCAACTCGTCGTTCCGTGGCTCTGTCCTTGATCCATGTGTGCAGGTATTTGTGAAGACTGCTTGACTCCTCGCTGCACTCTGTTCGCCAACGTAGAGGAGTTGCAAAGGGTCAGGTCGGGCCACCCTATCCCCCTCGGGTGCACGTACGTTGGCGTTCTGCTGTCATCATTCAATATGATGAGGTCGCGAGCGAGAATTAAGTCGACGATGTCGTTGCCTCTCTCGTTTGAAATCTGGTATCAGGGTTTCGACACCTGGCTTTATGCGAAGATGAATGCACGTTTATTTTGAAGCGTAGTGGTTCAGCGCACTCGCCCGACTTGCAAGGTGACGGTGGTTCGATTTTAAGTAGAGGCAGTTGAATTTCCTTTCTTGAAGTAATTTTTGCATATAGCCAGTTGTTAAAACTCTTGTATGAATTGCAGAAAGTGACATCCTCTTGGTGAATCGGACATCGTTTATACTCAGTCTTATATGTTACACTTTTTTTTCTATTGAAATTCAAACGATCATAAAGCTCAATAATTTAATTTTTTAAAAATCTTATTTTCATATTGTGCCCAAAATATTTGAAACATACTGTATATAAATCATAACTGGGAAGTGTGAATGGCATAAAGTACGAATGCAGTGTGCAGCATCTCAATCGAAAGGCTTATTACGTTGTCAGTATCAGTCAGAACGATAAGCTATTGCTGTAGCAATTTGATACGGCCAGCAGACAGTCTCGTAGTCAGCATCTGAACGATTTAGACCATGGTCAAATCATTTGTAAAAAATGAGAAAGCCAAAGTGATACTGATGGGGTGGAAAAGTTCGGAATCACCCATAGCATCATTCCATAAGCTTATACGGCATTCCGAATGACAGCAACAACTTTCAGAAGGTTTAGTAGTGATCGCGAGTTATTAAACACATAATGGAGGACCATCATTTTGTTCCATAAGGGGCCATTCAAGTATTACGTAAGCAAATTTTCAGCCATTTTTGACCCCCTTCCCCCGTCAGCAGCTTAGAATATTTCATATCTTTAAAAAGGGGTGGTTGATGATGTAAGCAACCTTCAAACCCCCCCCCCCTTGTCATCAAAAGTCAGCAAATCCGAAACCCCTCCCCCCTCGATGCTGACGTAATACTTGAATGACCCCTAAGTGGACATAGATTGACAGCACACAGCGGGTAAACGGAGACCATCCAAAACAAAATTGAGCTTCCGATATCGAATTCTACAGTGCTCAGAAGACTGTAAAAGGTTCTTTTGAGACAAGGTGACTTGAGGATGTCTCAACAACGTGATTTACCGGAATCCATGGCATGGCGTGTTATAGGCAGACTGGAATCCGGGCAAACACAACATAGTGTTGCGGACGCTGTTGGAGTCACCAGAAGTGTTGTTGCAAGGCTGTGGAATCGATTCCAAGAAACAGGAAATGTTAGACGTCGACCAGGGCAAGGTCGGCCACACGCCACTACAGCAACTGATGACCGGTATGTACGGTTAACAGCCCGTCAAAACAGAACAGAGAATGCTACGCAGCTGCAAAGACGGTTGCTCTTGGCAACAGGACGAAGGGTGTCCAGCCAAACAGTACGTAATCGGCTTCATGAGGGAGGGCTCTATGCACGTAGGCCAATGGTCTGCATTCCGTTGACCCCCACGCCACCGTGCGGCCCGAAGAAGATGGGCTGCTGAACATCGAGATTGGGAGCAACATGATTGGAGCCAAGTGCTGTTTACAGACGAGTCCCGATTCAGTCTGGAGTGTGACACCCGACGTGTTCTGGTATGGAGGGACAGGGGCACTCGAAATAACCCAGCATTCGTTCGTGAAAGGTCACAATACAGACGAGCTGGTTGGATGGTATGGGGTGGAATCAGCATAGGCGGACGTACGGACCTGCATATCATTCGGAATGGCACTTTGACGGCCCGAAGGTATGCAGACGAGATACTGCGACCTCATGTCATCCCTTACGCTGGAGCCATTGGAGATTCCTTTGTTTTCCAGGATGATAATGCCCGACTGCATAGAGCTCGTCTGGTGGAGAACATGCTTGAAGCTGAAACAATACAGCGTATGGAATGGCCAGCGTGCTCTCCTGACCTGAATCCAATTGAGCATATTTGGGACATGCTCGGACGACGCATTGCTGCACGACCAAGGCCGCCTGTTACTGTCCGAGACTTGCAGATTGCACTTCTTGAGGAGTGGAACAGTATTCCCCAAAGTCTGATCGATAACCTCATCGCATCCATGGCAAACAGGTGTGCAGCAGTCTTAGCTGTTCGAGGAGACCACACGCCCTATTAAAACTCATGCATCATGTCTAAACAGTACTTTTTTTATCGTTTACATGTAACCAAATTGTCGCCCTAAATCATCTTTTCATGTTTTTTCCATATTTTCAAAGAATTAAAGCTTAATTCCAAATTTTTTTACGTCTTTTTTCTGTATTGCGCATTGATAGGCGTGTACTATCCATTGTATGCCAATACGTGGCTGTCTCCCACGGTTTTCTTCACTTTTCTGCTTGCTCCCCTAATTGTTTTGAGCAGTGTACATAAAGTTGGTTTTATATGGGAATGAATGCATTAAAAAGGGGTTAGAAGCAGCGAGACCATATCTCATTCCATTTATCGGATCATTCAGCTTACAGGGTCATGTTTTTGCTCTTTTAAGAGTGCCCCTGAATGAGATTTGACTGTAGTTTCATTAAAAATTATGCTTGTGAATAAAATATATTCTGAAGTTCCATTCAATCAAAACTTTTAGTAGTCTGGTATAGGTTGTAGCTGAACATATTTTATATCATCAAAAAAGTGTATAGAGATTCTATAAAATTAAGACAGCTTTAAAATTGTGCTTTTAGTAATATATAAAACTTATTTTTTATGTAATAAATATTGACAAAGAATTCAGATTTTCAACTACTTGTCCCACTTCATCCTTTCACTATTATCAAAAAATTTGACAGACTATTAAAATACAAAAATAATAGAAATATACTTGTAGGAAAAAGTTTTACTTTTCTGAAAAACTTTGCAAAAAACAAAACAAAAAAAGGGAAACATTATGGTAGTCCAAAAATAACAGGCAAAGTAAACTTTGCATCATTTGTTACAATAGCATGTATATAAATGTGTTTCCATCGAAATCATATAACTTTTAAAAACAGTAAAATTAGTTGTAGAAAACTGGTTATGTCTTCGAACCAGCTCATAAAACTTGTGTAAAATAAACAAAAAAATATGTAAGTACGAATATTCGTGAATCAAAACTAAACCATTCACATTACAAAATCTACAAAAAATTTTTTCATTGCATTAACTTCTTTGGCATATCAAATAATTCTGTATTTACAAAGTCCAAGCCCCAAATATTTTCGAAACTTCTCAATATTCAGGTTAATTTAATCTTACGACTATATTCTTGTTGTTGAAGTTCTTTCCATTCTTTTTTTACAGCCATTCTTTTCAGTTGGCCATCCCTAAAAGATAGATTTCAGAATTTTCTCACTAAAATACCTTCTCAATTTTAAATTTTTTTTTATTTACATAATATACAAACTGTATATATATAGTTTTTTTTTTTTTTTATAAAACTAGACAGTATTAGAGATATGTTTACTGATAATCATGCCAGTGGCAATTTTACTTTTTTCATTTGAATAAAATTTTTTCAATTGTAAGAGTGATTCTCTCATATGAATAAATATATTTAAATACAAAATTTATATATGTGTATTTTGAACTGAATATTGCCACACCATCAACTATTAAAAGTAAATTAAGTATTGGAAGTTGGTGTGTTGTGGGGGAAATTTAACTTGTTTGGGGCAAATTACATGTCAATATTTTTTTTTATAAGCATGTGTGTGTGCTCTGATCAAATGAAATAATTAAAAGATTGATTAATGCAAACAGAACTAAACATGAAAAAAATTTATCAAAAATAAAAAAATTATTGTTATCAAGTTTTACTAAAACTGAAAGTGTACGTATGAAATTTATATTTTGCATGATTTCAGGTGTTACTATTCATGTAAATGTTCATTGCAATCAGAGGCGCCAACATGAAGAAAACATTGGAGGGGGAGGATGAAAGTTGCTACTACTACTAAACCACACATGTACCTCATCCAGTTGAAAGTTGCTGGTCATCTACGGGACTCAAGCAGGTAAACAGGAGAGGGAAGGTGCATTGCATTGTTTTTTCAGAAATTATTGGGAGGACTCAGCCCTTCTTACAAAATTTATTGGGGGATGGCTCACATGGGCTCTGCCCTTCTTGCAAAATTTATTGGGGGAGGGTTCACATGGCCTCATCCCCCAAGTTCCAGCACCTATAACTGCAATTACAGAAGTTTTTTTTGGCAGTCATTACTTGAGTTAAGATAAAAATTAAGTCAATGAAAATTACAGAGAATACACATTTCACATTTACAGAGAATTAAAGTAATTAATATAGTTTCCAAAGTTATCAAATTTTCATTATAATAGTGAAAATAAAATTGATATGATTTAACTGAAGATATATAACCCCAACAAACCATTCCAAATCAACAAGACCTCCTTGGCATGCTATAGCTGATTTAACCCTCTTTGCAAAATCTATGGCATTTTCATTTGGCTGTAAATTAATGAAAAAATTATAAGCAATCCTGACAAAGCTTGAAAATAAATTACAAATTATGAAAAATTCATCAAATAATGGAAAATGAAACTATTACTTTTATGCAAGTATAATATGACTTGCAGTATTTGTGGGGGTTATGCTCTCAAAAAAAAAATCAAAATATTTTCAAACATTGCTTGCAGAAAGAAAATACTTTCAGTTATAAGCATTAAGTTATATAATGATGAACTAAAACTGAACATGGTTTAAATGCTCTTAATGACAATGATCTCTGAACCTAGTGTTCAAATATATAATCATAATTTGTGATCATGCCATGTTGCAAAGCATTAAATAGTGAAGATCAAAAGTTTAAAACCAAAGGATTAAAAATAATTGGTTTTTTAGCCCCAATGTATGGGGTATGAATTTTAATTTTTCATTCAAGACAAGGAAAACAGTTCAAAACATATTTATTGAAGAATCATTATCTCAAGGTGGGAGTTGCAATGCACACACACACATCATAAAAAATAAATTTTAGAAGTTCTTATCGACTTTAAGAGTTGATAATAAGAATAATCACAATTGGTAATAAGAATGAATATTTGAAATAAAATAATCTACTCACCATTCTATGCATAGGTGGAAGGTACCATACATCACACACAATGGCCCATGAAGACATCATCATTAATAAATAATGTACATATCCTTGTTTACTACTATTCCAAAAAGGATCACCAAATCTACAATCATACTAGAAAATGATTTTCATTATAAGTAAACTATAAAACAAAATAAATATGTTTCAATGCAGATTTCCATCTGATTATCATTCACTGCCATAAAGAACCACAAGTTCAAATACAGCTGAGTCTTGATAACAAAGTTACATTGTTTGATCAAAAAACTTGTGGATTCTTTGGTGATCAAAATGTACCAAGTATGAATCATTTGTGACAATTGGATGATTCCACCATGGGTGACTACTATAATTCATTTAGTATCATGCATGCATCCATTTCCATAATATGCACATCCAGTTTATTTCTAAATATTCTCATTCAATAATTAAATATGATTGCATTAAAATAATTTATATTTATGAATTTCTTAATCTCCAGTAAATTCACATGTTTTACTAATGCAATATTCGTAAATAGCACTGTTATTTCAACCTTTTGAGTGGAATTGGCAAGATATCCCACCTCTTTAACAGGCTCTTAATTTAGCATTGACAAGCCCAGATATTTTGTAAAGTTTATTTCTCAGTAGACCACTTTACTTATACCCCTTAGTTTGCACCAGCTGAAAATCTGAATAAAGCTTACTTCATTTAAAAATATATGGCACTTTGAAAGGGCTTTAATAGTAGGTGCCGGAGGCTGAGGCTATTTGAGAGCCCCCTCAATAATGAATGAATATACAATGCAAATGCACCCTTCCCCCTCCTACGTACAAGCTTTACTCCCACATATACAAGATGACTGGTAATTTTCAGCCCCCTTCAATGTTTTATTCATGTCAAGGTCTCTCGAGTGAGTGATTTCTGCTGTGCATTTTGAGTTAATAAATCTTTCTTTTCCCTACTCGAAATCAGAATTCCCAATAAGTTGAACTAATAACTCAGTTTTTGTGTCTTGCATCTGCATGTTTTATTAATTGAAATTTGACTACACATACAAGTAGACTTATACTTTCATGCTGATAATCAGCATTTTCTTGTTTACCTTCATTCAACATGGCACAATGCAACATCTTTGGACTTTGAATTGAAAGTTTTGAAAAAGTTACCAAAAAGTATTTGTTAACATGTTATGCATGTACATGTTTATGTGTATTTAACTTTTATTATTTTCTAACCTGATACAATTTTAATTGTTCCTGCTTACATTATAACATGAACCATATATTTTATACCATCAAAATTTTCTTGGAAGTTAAATTTTATGATTTTTTTTCTTTCAAACTCACAATACGGCAGGTGCCGATCCCCCCCCCCCCATACGAGCCAGATAATGTAGGAAAAACTGATTGGCCCCATAAAATGTGGGAGGATTCAACAAACCTGCACAATAGGTCGCCTTTCCAAACATTGCTCATGATCTGTGACTGCGATATAGCGACCACTCAATATAACGAGCATCAACTAAGTTATTTAACCCTTTATCTACTGTAGGTACATTAAAGTACCACCAACTTTTTAACCCTATAACATCTCTTACATACACTGTTGGGTGTTGATATTTTGAAGCATAAATACTTGTACAACAGGGTTATAACTGGGCTGGGGCAATCGGGGGCACTGCCCCAACTGCCCGAGCTGAATTGGGGGCCCACAAAACTTTTCATTTATTTTATCTACTAATAAGCCTTTCAAGAGAAGGCTCCAAGGAAAAAGTCTGCCCCGAGAATGCACACTACGGTCCTGTTGTATAACCAATTTACGATTATCAGAGGACAGCGTAGGTGTGGCAATATTAGTTTTTTAAATATGTTAATTAATAAAATTCAGTTTAATGCTTTGACCCTGTAAAAGTGTTAACGACATTACAATTTTGTATAATGCAATAAAACACTGCTTTTACAAAATGTTCCCTAACAAATGTATAAAACAAATTATGGCTTTTTTGTGGTAAAATAAATATTCATTATTATGTATAATTCGACATATTTGAATTGTTATTTTTTATTTTTATTGTAAGCATAAAGTGCTGACGAAACTTTCAAGTACCAGGTTGATTAAATTATTGTGCACTAAATAATTTTTTTGTTTTCAGGCCTTAACCCCAGAGGAGACTTGAATCCATCGCATAGGAGATTTAAATGGAATTGCTGGTTCTCAGATGTTTAGCAAAAAATAACTTTTAAACTAATCATTGAATTAATTTGAAATTTTTTATGTTTATAAAATAATGTGTAGTTTATATAATGTTATATAATATCACTTGTATTACTTAAAATGTATGATTTTTTTCCTTTGGTAAATTTTTTTTTATCTTCTACCACTGCCAAAAATCAGATTTCGAAATGACTACTACCAATCAATAGGAAAAATCTAATTTGTCTTAAGACGGTCTAAATCCAGCACATATATATTTTTTAAATTTCCCCTTTACTTTAATCAGCTAGTTCAAGTCTCTGATAGCAACATGTCTTCTATGGAAAGAAAAGCACATATAATCATTTCTCAGGAACAAATTTATAAGCAGCGATGTTCAAAGAGTGCGAAAGAAAATGTTGAAAGCTTTATATAATTAAAACACTCATAATAAAATATGATAAAAGAAAATGCCATCAAGATAAAACTAAACAAGCTAAAGTCTACAGTTAAATTAAAAATTTTACAATATTTAAAAAAACTATGAGAAAAAAAAATATTTGAATGGCCACAGCAGAACAGTCATTAATTTATAATGTGATGAAGAAAACTAGGACAGGAAGAGCAGTAGCTAAAAGCTAGTAAAATGCTCTTGACCCTATAATAGTTATGATTGTACAAATCCACATTATTCTTCTTTGGAATGATACCAAACATGCAGAGATTGTGAAACAATATAATGGATTAAAAAATTAAGATAAGCAGTTGCCTGCCACGACATAGTGACTATGGCACTCGCACTCGACTGCATGTGAAGTCTGGGCCAGATGTACTTACTATGTTGCGTGACGTTGAAGAGTTGATTAGAACTAAAATAACATGCCAAAAAATTTACATGATGATCATTGCATTTTTTCATAATGTGGTAGATAAAGGGTTAATGCATTTTATTACAGAACAACAATTGATTTGTTGAAAATATCGAGCATGCTAAAGTTAAAGTATTTTTATAGGACTGCCAAGTATCACAAAATTATTGTATAAACTATTTTTTTAATAACTGAAAAATACTTGTATAGTACTGTATTTTATTTTGAAAATCAAGATTATTACTTTTATAGCTGCTGGATATATAATATCACCAACTTCAAAACTCCCTTTTTTAAACATCATTACAGATGTATTGTTGATGCACGTGCCTGTGAAAAAAAAAAAAAACAGTAGATTTTAACTCCTAAATAAAATATATACAAAAGGGAAAAACTACAAAGGTCAGGTGAAAAACTGTGATTAAAAAAATTGAAACAAAATTTTCCAAAAAAATTTTCAGAGATGATGACAACGATGATTGTATATATAATAAAAAAAAAATACCTTCGGGAAATATTAAAATAGGAAGCTTGTTAGGATCAGAACAATGCTCTTTCAACCTGAAAAAAAAATGGTTTCTTTTGTTATATCTTACAAAAATGTTAATAAAAATATATGCTGCTATATGATTTCATTGCTCCCCCCCCCCCTCTTTAAAAGAACATACAAAATTAAATGTTAGAAAAAGATTTTTCAAACTTGAAAAAATCACAGTGTGTTACCCAAAGAAAAGATACCCAAAAGAAAATTGTGACTTTTTCTCAATTTATTTGACAAGATTGGTGATTTAATACACATTAGTTGGCGGAATAGCTCTTTTGTTTACAAAATAAAAGATGTCAGAGATTTTCTGCAATGATGATCTACAATATAAAACTCAGTTTTTTCTGCTGTTCACTGTGTGGTGATTTTTTTTTAAATAGAAATAGACTTCCATTTATGCTTTAAAGTCAGAAAACCAGGGAAAACTATTTTCAGCCAACCACCACTGCACGATAACAGGAATCTGATAATCTAATCTATAAGGAGCCATGGTTTTCAACTGTAAAATCAAGCACAGAAACTTGAAGGGGGGAAATCTACTCATAACAAAAGCTGTCATCTTTCTTATTTGTGACTTTTTCTTGACTTTGGTGACTTTTTTCTTGTTTTGTAAACCTTCCAGGACTTCGCGACTTTTCCATTTTGGTAGACACACTGAATGCATTTAAAGATCTAGGATAAAACAAATTGAATCAAATATTCAAACAAAATACAATTAGTCATATTTTTTTAACCTCCTGTAACGCCTATATGAATATTATAGGCACCAATCCACAATTTTTCATACGCAACTTCTAAATTTTTTAACTATATACCTTTGTGTGACTAGTGCTCTGTCCTTAATTTCAAAACGTTCAAACCATACGTGGGAAGTTGCTCGATTCAGAGCTCGCTGCAAAATTCCCAGCAGCCCCCCTTGACGCTGACCAACCTAGAAAGAAATTGTAGACATTCTTTCACATTCAGAATGTCTGTAATATACTTGGTAACCTCTAATGCATCTAGAAAACTGCTTTAATTTCCATGCCAGTATGAAAGAAAGCATAGTACAGTAAAACCTGTCTAAGAAGGACACTGTATGAGACAGAAACCTGTCTTAAATGGAATCAAAATATAGTCGGTATTCAATGATTAGTGCTTTTATTTGCACCTTTATAAAACAGAAATCTATCTTTATAAACGGAAATATGTCTAAAACAGAATATTATTTCAGTCTATTTGATGTTCCATTTTGTACAGGTTTCACTGTACTACTACTTGCTGAATCTCTGCATGCATATCAGTGAATATATATTCTAACTATTGTTGGCACTTTAGTATGTTTGTCAAAATGTGATAAATATAAAAAAATAGAATTTGAACAATAGGCATAGATATAGATCATAGTTTCCCAAACTTTCTGTCCCATCGCCCCCCCCTCCAGAAATTCTCTCATCGGCCCCCCAACTTAAGCGAACCCATAGGATCCTATATTATACCCGTAACTTCTATCACCCCCTGGACAATTCCCTGATAATGGCCCTCGAGGGGGTGATATTTCCCACTTTGGGAAACACTGATATAGAGCATCACAGATTGTCTGAGCTATATGCTCATCATTTAATTTATATGGCCGAAAATATTGTGCCATAATAGCTCATCGAGAAATGAGGCAAATATGCATTTTCTTCTTATAGAAAAACTGCTATCATGATAGCGAGTAGTCATAAAGATTCTGACTACTCGCATGCATCAGTAAACTATTTGGACAGCAAGCAAAAGATATAAAATTAAAGAAAATATAGAAAAGCATTATTCTAAACAACATGCATTAAACTTAAGCTTCTGTTTAATCTAACCTGTGTATTAGAATGTAATTTATTTTGGTTGCACAGCATGTTTGTATTCTTTTATGTTATTATAATATATAAATATATCTTATCAGTTTTTTTTATTAATGTTTTTTTGGAGAAAATGTGATTATAGTTAATAAATCATATACTTTTATATGGAAATAAAAAAAAATTGAAGTTCAACTATCATGCAACAAACTGTTCTAGTTGTCAAAGCATACATAATGGCATCCAGATGAAAACTAATTAGAAAACAGTTAAAACTGGATTAACTGAGAAAAATTAAGTTATGAATAAAAGATATCAGAATGTAATACAAGATTTACTTTTGAATTAAAAACATGAGGTTAATGCTGCCTAAAAAAGGCTATGCTGCCTACAATAGACTATATTACTTAGTATAGATAAATTTATAAGCAGGATTAAAATGCACAATTGTTTTCAAATTGAAAACAAAACAAAAGTGACAAAGGGTATCAGACTTACTAAAGCATAACAATTATCACAGGCAAGAATGACCACATCAATGGGGGATGTATGATTTGCTACACATATACCTCCACCTTTGGCTAAGTTCTCTCTATACAATATATATAGAATAATATGAGTAATAGCACAAGGCATCAGGATTTGAATAGCACACACAACTAAATACACAAGTTAAAATTTGTTTTACTTTAAAAATTCCAGCCAGTACTGTGTGTAAATCTTATATATATTTTGTAGGAATAAAAAATGCTGCACCTACTGTGACTACTGCTTGATTAAGAAAAAATTACATATTTCCCCTCCAGTGCTGTCATGAAAAGCGCCCCTAGTGACATATTATGACGTTTTTGGTCCTGGGTTCCTATGCAATTCTCAATCCTTTTCATGTTCTACCTCCCCTTAAAGTTTGTCCCTCTATTTATGAGACACATTGTATATATACTTTCACTTACTCAAATTATAATAAGTCAATTTCAAACACTTCTCTTTTCCTATTTTCAAAATGTGACCAACGGATAAATGTCCCACTCTGCAACTTTTCGTAAGTGAAGGATGAGTTACATTCCAGTAGATGGAAGTTGGACTGACTTGTGATGTATCATACATAATTATTATATGTTTATGCACTAAACAATTATGGATCTAATTACAATTTGTATCTGTTCTGGCCCTCAATATGTCTCTGGTTCTAACCCTTTAAATGGGGAAATACATTTTAATCAGGAAAATTCACTTTATTAGCTTCAAACTTTTAGAAAAGGAAAAAGGAGAAATTAATTGAACAACTGACTGGTTAATATGCCCATATAAAAATTGTTTACTCGGGATATGAGAGCTTTGGGTATAGATTTCTCTCACTGCATTCAAAATAGCTTTAATTTTTTTTTTAAATCGAAGATTGAATATGAATAGTACCTACCTATTGTGATACGTAACAATAGCTGAAAATGAGCGTGCTAAAATGCGAAAGCACATCAGACTAACATGCCAGTACAGCCATTTCTTTATCCTGCATTAAAACAATAATAATTACATGATCAGATATATGAATAGAGTAGAAAATTTTCATTCATCATATAAACTGATTGAGAAATAAGTTGTTCTCATTTAGATTTTTTTTTGGAGAAAAGTGCAGTGAAAAAAAAATTCCATGAAAAATGTTGCATAAAAGCTGCTGCCAAAAAAGTTTACTTTCAAAACCAAAAAAAGCCACTGCTTATTCCTAGAAATTACTGTGTATAGCAAATGTCTTGAACAGTAGTGTCTAATTCATAGTTCAAAACAGTTATGAATGTGGTCCAGGCAAAGACTTCCAAATATAAATATGAACATAAAGAATGCAACAGGCAAATTGCACAATGAGGTGGATGAATGAAAAATAGATAAAATGTCCATACTAAATATTGTTTTAATCTATATTAGTATGCAGCAACACCAAAATTTTATAAAAAAATCTCAAAAAATTGAAAAGAATATACTGTGCCTATTAAAAATATGATAGCAATTATCTAAGTGTTTGGATAGTTCCTTAATATATTCCTTACATCAAACTCAATTTACTAAATTTTTAGGATCGTGGGTTGGGAGTATTTGCTGTTATTTTTATTGAGTATAAAAGTATTTATGCAGTTCCATTTATAGTTTAGTTTATTTTTCACCCTGGGACATGGCCCAGAGGCCTCAAGAGAAGAGGGGGCTTCACAAAAATGAGAACTAGTTGAAATTTTCGAGAATATGCCAGGTTATGTCTCAGAAAAATCACTTTTCCCAGGGTCCCATGATGCTCTCAATAGGGCCCTTTCCATGAATAAGCTTTGATTAGTGCAAGGGGAGCTGCGGGTGGTAAAAGTTTGAGAACCTCTGCTCTAGACCAAAATTAATTAAGCCACTGAAAAAATATAGGGATGACTTAAGGAGAAAACAGACTTTTTAATTGTTTGCCAAAAAACCCAAAAAGTTACACTGCTGATATATAAATTTTGTTTTCAAATTAATAACAGTGGTAAAGTTAATTCAAATTCTACTTCATGAAACTACCAATAGTTTGATAGCATTTGATTCAAAAAGGTTAAAGATGTAGAATTATGGGTAAAAATATTTAAAAATTTAATGAAAAAGGATCAAAAATTTTTTTACATCACTATTACATTTTATGATGGTTGAATGAGTAGAACTAAAAGATAAAGTGAGAATCACGAAGTGAATAAAATTGCATTCAACATAAAAATCAATGAATTATGTAATATTCTTTAAATAGAATAAAATATTCCAATTCGTGTAAAGAATCTAGCTAAAGATAAAAACAGAGATACTTCCATTTTATAGCAGACTTTAGAAAGGGAAATTACATCCAATAATCAATGCTAATAATAATTTTAGGAATAAATAAAAATAACAAAGCTGCAGATGTTGGAGAGTGATAATTGGGTAGATTTTCTAGCTGACTGAATTCTGTACACAGATAAATATACTGCATCCCCCCCCCCCCCCCGCATTAGCAGCATGCTGTAAAAATCAGGGGACACCAGCTTTTCAAATGTCGGAGTGTCTGGTCCATTCCTGGCATGCAGGGAAAAAGCAGCGTTCAATAAGGCTCACAGAATGCATTGAAAAGACTAATATAAATTTATATTAAGACCTGACAAGGAAAGGGTCCAAAGGTGTCATACTCAAAAAATTATGAAAAAATTAAAGTACATTCATCTCACCCAGAAACACATTTTAAAAAAAATGGCAGATTTCAATTAGATTAAGCTGAAAAAAATTATTAAAAACTACATTATAATGATTGGCTACTCATCACCTCTCACACTTCTTGGCGATATCTATAAAATTATCTTTTCACTTTCTAACTTCTCTTTTTGTTTTCAGTTGAATACTAAGCGAGGAGAAGAAAAAGAACAGAAGAGAGAGGGAGGGGTGCAATAACAATAAAAGAAACGAATGGAAGACAAAATAGCATAATGCATAAAAATAATTTTTTTTAATTTTGCGCATGTTTCTTTCTTCCCCTTTCAGCTTCTCTCTTCTAGAAACCAGTTATTTCTCCCTCTTTCTTTGTATATGCTGTACCTGATCGTGTGTTGTTTGAATGTCACTAACATTCTAGGGTTGTGGGATTTTTATCATTCTTCGCCTCCGTTGGCATTCAAAATACTAATATTTACTTTTTTTTTTGAGTGACCCATAATAATTCCGCCAGATATTTTTATACATATTTTAATGAGTAGAATTAGTGGTAATTTTTTCAAAACTTTTTTGAGATGACACCTATAGACCCTTCCTTTGTAAGTATATATGTGAATCAAAATAAATAAAATAGTTTTCAATGTAGCCTACATACATTTTTCCCAAGAATTTTATAATAATAATAATGATAAGTGAGCATTTATTAACTGCTCTAACCCAATTATCGTCAACCTAATACGAAATACAGATACTGTAGTTTGCATGTTTCTCTGTACATTCAGACATTGAAGTTGTATGCAGTCGCTTTTGTATCACAACATCATGTGTTTTTTAATTTTTTCATATTTTGCTCTGCTTATTCAAATCTCAAAAACACATGATCGAAGAATACAAAAATACTTTGTGGTCTACCAATTTTTTAATTCAACTCAGCTAATCCATGTGAACAAATATGCTTAGCATTCAGCCTTTAAAATAAACAGAAATTCATGATAGCAAATGTAAAATACTTATGAATGTAGTTCATAGAGCAAAAAGGATCCCAAAATGCAGAGAACTAAGGTTAATGTCAGTTAATTTAATCAATTCTTAGATCAAGGTATTATAGTCCCATATATGGGTATTCCCGACATGCTGGTCTCTCATTGTTTCTCTGCATACCAGCTAATGTGGGAGAATACGGTAAAAGGTATTTTTTAAAAAGAAAATTTGGGATTTTTTATTACTAGAAGTAAAATCATGGGGGATTTTTTCCTTTGAAAAAACATGAAATTGTGCTAGCCATCTCCATTATTGTCAAACAGTAGGGTGAATCATCTATCATTACCCCACTCAGATCAAAGTCAAAATATTGTGCTAAAAATGGGACATCCAGGATACAGATCATCTTAATGATTTAACTGTCTGTATGCCATTGACTGTTTGATGAATTATGTCTTTACCTTGCCAAAATGAAACATTTCTACATGTTAAAACACTGAAAAGTCTTATACTGGTCAGCAAGTTGCCAACTCTTCTCAGAAAGATGAATAGCACCTACACTAAGAAGGCACTATCATATAAGGAAAAAGATGAAGGAACAAAAAAGTTTCAATGCTGACATAACTAATCTCCTTAGGAATGAAATGGCAATAAATTACAATATGGTGGTAGCCTGGAGTTAAATAAATCCATAAAGAAATAAACTGAAATGAATCACTCACTTTCCATCAGGTATACAGCCAATGATTCCAGTAGTACAAACCAACCAAAAAATCCCAAACACAGTGATAAAAATTCTGAAAAGAGAAGTTCACATACTCATATACAAATGTTTGAATAAAAATTGTTTATTAAAAGAGAAAACTATTCAATTTTTTTCATAGAAAAGAAATATTATTTGGAGTGGTTCAACTACGAGCACTTTCCGGCATTTTTAATAAGTGATGAGTATACATAGAACACACGCTGCCAAAAATATTTTAAAGCCTTACTTTGAGTCAAGATGTGATATATGCATTCTTCTTAGATGCCTAATATGTCTGTGCAATTAAAAATAGGTCTACCTTTTTACCATGATTATGCACATAAATGTCACACTTCATACACCATTTCTTCAGTTAATTCTGTTATTTTGTGGATGTTCAATCACAGATTCCTACTTTGCACTGAGCCTTATTTCCACAAGGGAAAGTGAGCCATCTACTCAGTTCTTGCTCCCCACAACCTGTGGGCCAAAAATTTAAGCATACATTTGCTGACTTACCAAAACTGTTATCCTGATTAACTTCATAGAGCGTAAATAGTAAGAACGCACATCAAAAATAATCTTTATTGTGGCATGGCTTGGAAAAAGGTTCGCCACCTTTGATTTAGACCAAGCATATGATAAATAGAAAAAAAGAATGATAATATATAAAAATGAAAAATAACTTTACCCTTAAAGTTTCACAAGTGATTCAACAGATATATCATGTATTTTAACCCTTTGCAGCCCTATTTCGAGGTGGAAGTGGCATCAGGGAGAAACTGTACTTCATTGTTATAACAGTCCCTTACAATTACAGAAAGGCACCTAGATGTTAGCTTTTGTATTTTTTGGATAGCTTATAAACACGGGCCTTCTAGGCCCTTCCTTCCAGGGGACAATCTGGGGGGGGGGGGCTTCTTGCAATTGTGGAAACAGGGACCACTAGAAAGTAAGAACTATAAAATACCAATCAAATACAGAAAACCTCAATACCAAAAAAGGTTAACTTTAAGTATTATATGAATAAGCATATTGAAAATTCTCACCTAATTGGTAGCAAAATGCAGTAACGCAGTATCCAGCCAATACCCCATAAGACGGACAACCGAATACTTGAAAAAAATAAAAACTTTAAAACTCAAAATACAAGAAATATACATAAAATCTGAAAATCAAGAGTAATTATATCTTTTATAATCCAAGACTTATTTTTTTACATTTTTAGACTTCTCTAATGGAAAGATTTACTCTCCAGAAAATATAAATGCAAACCTGCATACTCTCAATCAGTTTACGACCTGCATACTTTCTTTCAAGTTAGATTATTAATCACTTTATGATCAAGGGCATAATATTGTGTCCAAAAAAGTTCTGTTTTCTTTCCTTTCTCCTCATCCCCACAAAGTTTTTTGTTTGATCATTTTTGTCACACCACGATCATTTTCTGTACATGAGGGCTAATTAGACGGGGACCTATTGCAGATTCCGAACGGCAGGCTTGTTTTTATACCCAACGAGAGATTAATGCACTAACCCCTCTGCATGGGACTTCCTTTGGTAGCAGTCTTTCTCTGTGGTCATGTCGTTTCTGTTGCACTCCCGTGTCAGGAAAGTTTCTGATAAGGATGAACCGGGTATCAAACTTGCGACACCTCTAAACATCCTTTGGTACTTTAGGCGAGTATCTTATCAACCTGGGTTACCATATCCAAGGGGTTTTTTTTGTAATCATGTAATTTTTTCCCCTTCGTTTTGATTTTTTCCCCCACATATGTATTGGTTATGCATTTCATTCAACAGATATGTATGAGTGAAAAATTTATTTTTAAATATCACACACACAAATTTTTAACTGCTATGTACAAGTGTACTTGAGCACTATCTTTTGAATCCAAGAGAGATGAGTTTAATCCTTTAAGCAGCACAGCAGAAATCACTTAACCTCCTTCAAAACACAATAATCCTCATTAAATTTTATGTTATAAATCACTTTTCCCGGGAGCACTTTCATCTTGAAAACCCCCCGAAAAACTCAAGTGCTGCCATCTGATGAAAGCCCACAAAGTTCATATTCACCATATTTCTAACTCAAAACACACAATCCTTCAAGTCAGGGCTTAACTCCCTGAGGTAAAAAACATATAATTCTACAGTGAGAAAAAGCAACCCTTACATTGGTGGCACAGAGGTCTGAAAGGGGTTACAGGGGACTGCCAAAATTCCTAGCCAAAGAGCTCTGCTGCAGGTTGTTGGGGGATGGTAATGATGGCTCACCAATAAGAGCTGTAATGTGGATCAAGTTATCTGCCATAATTAAGAACGGTAAAACTATCTTGGATCTAAACGCAAGACAGTTTCTTAAAAAATGGGACATATGGTCACTGACATTTTGTTCAGTAAACAATGGTGTGTGCTTTAATAAAAAGAAAATTGGGTTCATTGCAGGGTAAAATAGGCTAAAGACTTATCGGCTTCTCGCCATTTTTGTGTTTAAGGGCAGCACATCAGGCTTTGCTGCCGAGCGGCAAGTATGCTTGAGCCACCCCCTGCTTTGGAGCCTTCAAGCTGGAGCCCTGTCGCACTTCCTTCCTGTAAGGGCCACGGGGGGGGGGGGGGGAAGGAGGTAAATTTCAATGAAAATATGTGGCATTTACTTACAGAGGAACATAGACATGATTGAAGGGATGCGGAGAAGAACTATGCGTGTCCTTGTTGGCACACGGGGCTTCAGTTATGAAGATAGACATTTTATAAGACAACCATAAGCGTACTTATGGGCATTGTATAATATTTCATCATGTATATATATTGTTTATAATTGCATTTTTAATTGGGTTGCTGTATTTTTAAAATAGATGACATCCATATTTGTTATTGGCATCTTTTCTCAGCCACCTTGTTGGGCATTTTGTCTGTTGTGGCTTTGTATCTTTCTACTATATACATATAAGAGTGAAAGAGGTAGGGTGAGGGTGAAAAGAGAAATCTACTTTACACCTATTCTTTTATCTGCTTATCTACACTGCTGGCCACCGTAAATGCAACACCCTGAAGGAAGCATGCAAATAATATGAAATTTACTACATGCATTAGCGGAGGTGAGATATGCAAATGATTAGAATTTCAGCGCAGACGCACATCACGCGCGCCTGTGGTGCCACTTCAAAGCGCTATTTAAGGCTTGGAGATTTCGACGATTTGAAGTACGGCAATTGTGTTTTTCTTGTGGCTTTTTCAAAAAAACGATCGATTATGCCTCGTAGAAAACAGCGATCATCTTTTGATCAAGTATCCGAGTTCGACAGAGGAAGGATAGTGGCCTACCGAGATTGTGGATTATCTTTCAGGGAAATCGGTAGTCGTGTTGGACGAAACCAAACAACTGTAATGCGGATATGTGATCGTTGGATGCAGGAGGGTACGACGGACCGACGTGCTCGATCGCATCCACCTCAGTGCACCACTTCACGTGATGACAGGCGTATTGTGCGTATGGCAGTGACGGATCGCTCAGCCACATCACGAACCATAGCACAGCACATTCAGTCTGTACCGCATCATCCAGTGTCTGCGCGTACCATTCGACGCCGTTTACAGCAGAGTAGTCTGTCCGCAAGATGTCCATTGCTTCGTCTACCCTTGACGCAGAACCACAGACGTCTCCGCCGCCAATGGTGCGATGAAAGAAGGATGTGGACGGCACAATGGAATGAAATTGTCTTTACTGACGAGTCACGCTTCTGTCTGCAACACCACGATGGTCGGATTCGAGTCTGGAGAAACCGTGGAGAGAGGATGCTGAACAGCTGCGTTATGCACCGCCACACTGGTCCTGCACCGGGTATTATGGTATGGGGCGGTATTGGATATCACTCTCGCACTCCTCTAGTACGCATTGCCGGTACTTTAAAAAGCCAGCTCTACATCTCCGAGGTGTTGGAGCCAGTTGTCCTTCCTTACCTTCAGGGCTTGCCCACAGCCATATTTCAACAGGATAATGCGCGACCACACGTGGCACGCATTGTCCAAAGGTTCTTCGTCAATCGCCAGATTGAATTGCTTCCCTGGCCAGCTTGCTCTCCGGATCTTTCGCCGATAGAAAACATGTGGTCCATGGTTGCTCAACGATTGACCCAGATTACATCCCCAGCTGCCACACCAGATCAACTTTGGCAACGCGTGGAAGCTGCTTGGTCTGCTGTACCCCAAGAACACATCCAAAGTCTCTTTGAATCAATGCCGAGGCGTGTGGCAGCGGTGATCTGCAACAATGGTGGCTACTCTGGCTACTGATTTTGGCAGGAACCACACTTCACAGAAGTCTATAAATTTAATCATTTGATGCTTGGTTAACATGTCATCTACAAAATAAATATTGTTGCGATATCTCTTGTCTTTCTTGGTGTTGCAATTTGGGTGGCCAGCAGTGTATTATAAAGTTTTACTCTGTTGTTTTTCTTCCTTTTCTCTTCCGCTTTTTTCAGTCTTTTCCTTTTTCTAATGTGCAGCTAGGTTAGGACAAGGTTATTATATTCATTGCTGATTCATCAAATAGAGATCATCCTCTTCTCTTCCTAACCAGTACATGGACCACCACTGTGTCTCAATGAAGACATAAGAATAGAGATCATCCAAATTTGTTGTCAATAATTTGTAAGCGAAGGGGTTAAATTTGCTGAAACATGCAACCAGTTTTTTTTAATTCAGGTATTTCCTTAATGATCGATAAAAAAATTTCATAAATTTATGTGAACATCATATATAATTTTTTTACTTTATAAATTACACTTCAATGACCTTATAACCTAAGTAGATTCATAACACATTGTAGTTTACAGAAATTAAAAAGAAAGTAAATTGTACTCTTTAATTTCTCCTAGAAATTTTCCAAGTACTGCATTTACTCGCATATAGGATGAGGTTTTCATTCAATTTTCACTGCTTCAAAAACCTAAATTGTCCTATATACATGTGAGCGAAAGATTCATTGTTTTTTTAGTTAGTTTTTTTAACTGTCTAAAGCTTATGCTGCAATTATAGCACACTGCCCGACCAATCGTTAGAGATGAGTCACCCTTTACACGTATGTCACTGAACAATAATAAACCATAAATAATTGCCCTAACAAGCCATTTGAAGATTGCATGAGGAAACTGTATACGAACTGGTTTACTGCCAAACATTGTGAATTGACTCCAAATGGGCTAATGCTTCAAAGCTTGCTATGTGGGTGCCAATTCCATGAAAGAGTATATCTCTAAAGCTGATATCAGTCATTCAGGAAATGTTTCATTTCAAATGCACTCGATGGATCGGAGGACAATGTTTCTGGACTGAGAGTGGGAAAGAGGGAGACTTGTAGCAAAACATTGGAGAGAGAGTGAGTGGACAAAAGATGGTGTTAAGAAAATATATATGCAGTTGTTTGCCTTAATATGTGCATTTTATGCTAATATCTGTGAATTATTAGCAATGAAATAAGAATGAAATTTGAATGAAATAAGAATGAAATTTGAATGAAATAAGAATGAAATTTGAATGAAATAAGAATGAAATTTGAATGAAATAAGAATGAAATTTGAATGAAATAAGAATGAAATTTGAATGAAATAAGAATGAAATTTGAATGAAATAAGAATGAAATTTGAATGAAATAAGAATGAAATTTGAATGAAATAAGAATGAAATTTGAATGAAATAAGGAATTGCATTAATAAATCAGTTTTCTCTAAATCATACCTTCTTCTATATGCGAGTGAACACGGTATATATTTTCTTTTTCTCCTTCTAAGTTCAGAAATGCAATGAATCAAACTTTATGTGTTTGATAAACTGAGAACAATGAAAAAAATAATCCAATGAATTAATTATCTCAAATCAAAAAAAATATATATCTATATAAAGCTATAATGTGAATATTGAACATTATTTCTTAGAATGATAATCAAAAAGGTAAACAAAAAATTCCAGTTAATGAATACAAAATTAAAACTCAAGTAAAATATATCTCAAATTTTTATTCATTTACAAACCATACAGTATTTGTAATTTACTATCAAAATTTGGTAATTAAATTTTTCAGTAAAACTATCAAATTTTTTGCATTCATTCACTAGCAATAATATTAATGAAAACATTAATGAAAATAAAATTACCTTATGAATGCATAATTTCTGTTTGTTCTTGTCAACAAATTCCAAGATGAAAGTTCTAAGCAAATTACAAATAGAAATTAAACTGAAAAAAAATTTGTAATTGAATAAATAACAAAAATGAATGAAAAAATAACAACTGAATGAAAATCAATTTGAATGAAAAAATAACAATTGAATGAAAATCAATTTGAATGAAAACCAAAAACATCTGAACCTTGACACAAATGTGAGAAACAAAACAATAAATTCATTCCACAAAGGTTGAGTGAAAAAAAAATTGTTTTGATACAATTTCTCTTGTATTATCATATATGCTGTATTTCTTTGAATACTTCCAGTCACTTGTTTTCGAAAAAAATATAATTTAATATAGCTTTTGTAATGCTTATGTTCATTTAAATTTTTTTTTTGGATGGATGCAGCTAGTGAAAAACTCAGAGCATTTTGACTTGCTGGCTTATAGGTGGTATAAATTATTTAAATTGGTTTGCAAACGATGAGACTTAAAAAGTAACAACATAATTTCTCCACTTCAGAGTCAGATCATGATACACAGATGATATGGGAAAACACCAGGAGAAACGGATATTTTGTGTTTTGGACAAGTTTATGGAAACAGCGGCATTACATAACGCACACTTACTAAGATACTCTTTCAGTGTCTCAATACAAGCGTTATAGAAAAAACTCTGAATAGAATAAACAGCACTATATCATTAAACCAATCGGGTGGTTAATGACCAGTTTTTCAAGCTCTACTTGTCTGCAATCTTTTACTGAACTTCAAAGAGACGAGTAATCTTAGGAACAAAAGAGATTTATTTGTTTCAGCAAGACAGTTTCTTTTTCTCTTACTCAATTACGTAAGTCACAAGGGGAAACATTAAAGAGGACATGGACCTCAAGCTAGCAAAACAAAAAATTCATCTTATCACAAAAATTATAAATTATATTTGATATTTTGTAAGATATTATCATCAATTAAGATAATTATATCATACTATCAAAAATCATTATATTTGTATATCATTTATATACTGATAATAACTAAACCAAAAAATTTCTGGTTAATCTTATTTATGTTTTAAAGTAGTATAAAAATAACAAACCTTCAGCAGAAAAACGCTTCGTGACCTCATCTTCAATAATGGACTGCAATAAATAATTAACTTATTAAACTTGAAAAATTAATCAAACAAAAAAATACATGGATTTGGTATGAAAAACCTCAAACCTCAGCTGATGGCTTGAAGTTTTACAATGGGTCAATATAACAATATAAATTAGATATTCATCTCAATTACTTTTGTAAATCTAACACTTAAGTGATAAAAAAGGAAGCTCACATTGGTCGGGTGGAGAAGATTTATTCAAGAAAAAGACAGATTCAAAAAACTTGAATGGCAAAAATAACCAAAATAACAAGAGTTAAGGATATATGTAGAATCTACCTTTTGGTGAGCAGATGGGGTGTACAGTGATGAAGCATGTAAAGCAGTTTCTTAAACTTTATGTTCTATCGCTCCCCTTCAGAAATTGTTTCCTACCACTGCTCCCAACTCAAGTCAACCCAAAGTATTCTGTTATTTCCATAGTTCTACTGCCCCCTGGACCATCCAAGGGAGAAATATTGCCCACTTTGGGAAACACTGATGTAGAGAAAGGTTACGGGTAATCTCAGAAATTGTGAGTTACCAACCAAAAAATAGCCTTTCAAATTGAAGGACATTTATTAGAACATTCTTCAGTTGAAATTTTATTTTCAATTTTTAAATAACATTTCATTTTGACCTGGGGGTCACTGACCCCCATGCTCTCTTCTGTGTACATCTATGAAAAGTGTTAAAAATAAATTTGTGCCACTATAAAAATATTAAATGATGTAGATACATGCCATATCCTAACAATTATATAGGCTTCAAGGAAGTTTAATGAAGATGAAACTTGGAGAGAAAAAGAGGACAAAAAAAATTAGCACATGACCAAAAAGAAAAAATGCTACAGGAAAATGTACATGAATTGCATATAAAATATAATGTGTGGTACATTACCTCAACTCCTGTTTTTGCAAAATTGGATATGTCCCAAAAATTGAAGTCTTTTTGAAGAGAATTAAATGATTTATTCCTCGGCAATGGACCAATATGTAGTTCTTCCCTTTGAATGACTATGGATATCAAATATGTATTTTTAGGTTCAACTATACAGGGTGTCCTGTAAGACTTTATCTCAACAACCGTTCATCATAAAGCAGTGATTCTCAACAGTGCTCAGTGGCCACTTCAGGAAAAGAAAAGAAATCAGTTAATTTGAATTGTAAAAAACTTGAAAAAAAAAGGTCTATGGAAAAAGGACTCCACGAGTCAATAAAGGTTGAGAACCGCTGTTGTAGAGGAATGGTTTCAACTAGTTTGAGATTTAAAATTTTTGAATGGTTCCTACCAGTTTTGATAGTGAAAATACAGTGTCACAAAATAATAAATCTAAATTTTTATACGGATATCCTGTCCTAAAAAACCAATTATAAAGTTGTTATCTCCTGAGGCAACAAAAAAATTCCACACATCTAAGCGCAATATTCACAGAGATATTTGAATTCAAAAATTGGATAAAAGGTGGGAAAGAACAGCATAATAAGCTTGTCTATTATTTATACAAATACAAAGGCCAGGACAGGGAAATTGCCCAACGTGGTGGCTGGAAAGGAATTTTCATAAAAAATATACATGCCAAATATAACTAAAACAAAGCAATCAAATATAAGAGCATATATCATGAAAAAAACATTATAATATATTGGGTTGTTCTGAAATTAATTTTGTTTTTTCCAACAGAGGACTTAATTGTATTTTTTCAAAGCCAACTTCACACTTAAGCCGCATAATCATTAGGCCTATATATTTTGACAGCTGATATAGCAAGGCTCACTTGTGAAAAAGTTTGATTGATTCTACGCAGTAGTTTTTGGTTGGTGCCCTTTCAAATATGGAAAGTGAAAAGCAGCATTTTCGGCATATTATACTTTTTTACTATAGAAAAGGTAAAAATGCTATTCAAGCAAGAAAAAAATTATCCGATGTGTATGGAGAAGATGTATTGACAGAATGCCAGTGCCAAAACTGGTTTGCAAAATTTCAATCCAGCAATTTTGATGTTGAAGATGCACCAAGTTCTGGAAGGAAGTCAAGTTTTGTTAAAGCTGATGAAGGCACAATAAAGGCATTAATTATGCAAACCGGCAAATAACAACTCGTAAGATCACTGAGAGATTAAATTTATCGAATTTGGCCATTCATGATCATTTGAAACACCTAGGTTTAATCTCATATGGGTTCCTCATGTCCTTACAGAAAGAAATTTGTGTCGTCACATTGACGTTTGTGATTTGCTTCTCAAATGTCAATAAAATGATACATTTTTGAAGCGCATCATCACTGGGGACGAGAAATGGGTTGTCTACAACAATGTTAAATGCAAGAGATCATGGAATGAAAAAGAAAAAGTAAAAAGTTTTTTTTTAGCTTCTACCGGACAACACAACGATCAATTCTGAAGTGTACTGTCATCAGCTAGACAAATTGAAGGATTCACTTAAACAGAAAAGGCCAGAATTGATCAATAGAAAAGGTGTAGTGTTCCACCAAGATAATGCGAGACCTCATACAAGTTTGGTAACTCGCCAAAAGCTTTTACAGCTGGGATGGGATATACTGCCACCCATATTCTCCAGATCTGGCACCTTTTGATTATTATTTGTTCTGGTCTCTACAAAATTTTTGAGACAGCAAAACCTTTACTTCAAATGAGGAGATCAAAAATCATCTGGATCAGTTTTTTGCCAGCAAACAAAAATTTTATGAGCGTGGAATCATGCTACTGCCAGGAGGATGGCAAAAGGTATTGGACTAGAATGGACAATATATAATTCAATAAAATATTTATTCACTATAAGAAAATAGTCTTTCATTTTCATTAAAAAAAAAGAAATTACTTTCCGAACAACCCAATAATACACTGCCCATTAAAAGATTAAGGTTGTCTTAGTCTAAGTATGGATATCTTCTCAATTTATCCTAATATGTTCACCGTATTTCGTTTTAAATGTGTCAATTGTGTTAGAATTCACACCCTGAAGGTAAGCTATTCCATTTATTAACAACTTTGTAGAGAAAACTCCTAAAACACCACAACCTGGATTTGTCCCTTACTAAATGATACTGGTGTCCCTTTGTCAAAGCAGTCGATTGACCGATTGACATTCTGGACAACTTATCCAAAACAAAATTTATCATTACTCACTTATTCTAACACTATAGTTCTTCTATTCTGTCTTGTCTTGTCATTAAATTTACCTAAATTGGACAGATTTAGTTGAATTTAAATGAGAACACAGAATAGAAGGACTAACTATAACATGCACACATGTGAAAACCCCTCTTCATTAATTTCAATCCATTCATTCGAGGATTTATAGCAAATGCTTTTGTTCATCTTCTCAGTTTTCTCGTCTCATTATTAATCACTTTTCCCGGAGGTGGGAAGGGTAAATACACAAAATGTTTGCTGTCATAATATAACTGAAGCTCAAGTTGGTGAAATACTACTGCATTTGTACCAAAAAGCCAAAATAACATCAACACATACACACACTACTTAATTCCAAATACAGTCAACGCTCATTATAACGACTCTAGTTGTACAGAAAATGGACGTTATATTGGGAGATCCATAAGATTGAAAGTTTTTAAAACAAATATTAAGTTTTTTAGAGAATTTCATATTAGGACAAACTTAAAAAACTATAATCATTTTGTTATAAAGTAGTTTTGTTATAAGCAATTGCAATTAAAATATATCAGGTTTTAGAAATAAATACTGTAATATAACTGTGATTATTAATTGCATGAACGTACATACATATATGCAATTCAGTGTCTGACACCTGCCTTCCTCCAATGCAAACACATTTTCAAGAAATCAAGTCTCTCTTCACAGTCCTTGTGTGTCAACAAGAGCAAACCTAGCTATTCTCTGCACACCATCAATCAAGTCTATGTCCCTCTGTAGGTATGATCTCCTAAACCTTACAAACATCCCTGCCAGGAAGAACTAAGTCTCAGAAAAGCAAAAGAATGACTTCAGGAGAACGTGAAGAAACTTTTTTAAGAATCAAACCAAGCACATTCTATTTTGGTTTTTAACCATGGCTGAACATTGTTCAGAAAACCTAAGCCGCTTGTGAATGAGAATTCCCGAATTGGTGACCCTAGTTGCATTCGGGAAAGTAATACCATTCAACTCATAAATGAAAAGTTGGTTGTTCAAACCAAAATGAGTGACTATGCAGTTATCCACACTGAAGGTCATTAGCCCATGCTGCAATTACATTCAAGTTCATCTGGAGCATCTCCCTATCACTTGGATTCCAGACTACTCCCATTAGCTACACGTCATCTGTGAATTTGTTGACAATCCCATCTATACCCTGATTGAGTTCATCAATAAAAAGTGAAAAAGTATGGGCCTAAGGACACTTCCTTCAGGGACTCCAGTATTGAGACACCTGTCCAATCAGAAAATTCTCCATTCACCAAAACCTGTTGTGACCTATCTCTAAACCATGTGATTCTATCCAATTCAACAAGTTATTCCAATCTCATGTAAACACTTCAAGAGTTTACCATGTTGCACTTGATCGAGTGCCCTTTGGAAATCAAGATAAACTATGTCAATGTTTTTGCCTTTTCCCAAAGCCTTAATCACATGATCATGGAAGCAAAGGAGGCCAGTTACACGTGACTTCCCCTTCCTGAACTCATGCTGGTTTTCTGACAACACGTTATTCTCATCTATCCACTTCACCAAATGCCTTTTGATAATAATTTCCAAAATTTTCGAGAGGGAGAGTGACAAACTCACTGGACGATAATTTGATACTTTTCTTTACTACTCTTTTTAAATACTGGAACTACATTAGCAATCTTTCAACCTCTATGGGATGATACCCTCAACACTACTTCTGTAAATCAGCAAAAAACTGGCCCCAAAAATTCATTAGTACATTCCCCAAGGACCCTAGTATAAATATCATCTGGTCTTGGTTCTTTACTTACACATACATTTATTAGAAGTTTTAAGACTTCCGCATCTTCCACTTGAATTTCATTGAGGACTTTTTCATCCCATGACACACGGGTACTTTGAATACCACCTTCACTATTGAAGACTGGTGGAAAAAAGTCATTGAAAGCACTACACATGCCTTCATTGCTCTCTACCCTAGATCCATCTATAGAGAAGGCATTATGTTCTTTTCCAACTTTTCTTAAATTTTTGAATTAAAATATCCCAGCAGATATTGCACTCAGAAACGTAAAAAAATTTTGTTTGCCTCAAGAGAGACAGGGAAAAAACTCTTCTAATTGGGTTTTTAAGACTGGGTGTCTGGATAAAAATTTAGATTTTTTTTATATTTTGTGACAATGTATTTTCACTCTCAAAACTGTTACACATTTTGAGTATTTTTTAAATTACAATCATAACTCTACACAGAAAATGGTTGATGAGATAAAGGACAATTTAGGTCTTACAGGACACATTGTATATTACTTCTGAAATGCAATGAAAAATTTAAAAAACTTGTTAAATTATCAGAAATGTTTAATAATTGATTGTTGATCAAAGTTTTTAAAATTCTGATTTGGAAATGATTTCAGAATAGAATCAGTACCCAGAGATGTCTTAACAACATCATTGGTTCTTGGTTTAAGAATTTCACTGGGCTCTGCCAAGTGAAATTAGCTATGAGGAAACTGGGGGGGGGGGAGACAAGGTCTAGTGACCCCCCCCCCTTCCCCAAGTGTGCTACATAGAAGGATTAGCTTCCTTTCAAAACTAATTCCACATTGTTTAAGCTAAAATTATAATTTCTTTTGTAAAATGACCAAACAGAAGTCAAGGATATGAGGGAAAAATTTGATAAAAAAAAGAAACATCTAAAACATGCAAATCTTAAACTTACACGTGAGTTTCGGAAAAAAAGAATAAGAAAAGTAAAACTACATTTTGATGAACTGTATAAAGAAAAGACTTGTGTGGGTGAAAGAAACTGCTTAAAAGTCAATATTCTATCCAACAACAGATACCCTTTGTGCATAATTACAGCTCACTTTGAAGGAATGAAAATTCATACAAAGTTTTGCAATTATAGTTCTATATCCAAATTCAAGTAATAGTATAATGTGATCAAAGACGTTTATGGTAAGTCCTAATATGCCTCAAAATCGACATCATAAAAATGCTAATTACATTGTCTTTGAAGACAATAAAAAAAAAAATGACAATAAGAAGAATAGCATGTGAATTTAGTATTGCACCATCTATTTTCCAAAAGTCAAAGTATTTGCATATAAATAAGACATCTTTAGCTGGCATGGGATTTGATTCAATTCCTGTCCTAGTGTATGTCACACAGCTTCAACTCTCACACCTCCAGACTATCATAACATTTCATAAGACTTCAGAATTATATAATTGTGATGTCTTATGAAAGGTTTGATTCTTAACACTTTCAGGTCTAAGTCCGAGCCTGACTTGGGATGCTGTTTTTGTTCAAGGGAGCTAAGTCTGACTCTGGCTTAACTTTTAACTTTTGTAGCTATAAAATGGCTGAATATATATGTTCCCAGTGTTTTTAAACATAATCTATAAATCTTCTTGTTCCAAAAAAATATATAGATGGCAGCAGCCAACGGATGTAGCTTTATGAAACGATGTAGAAGTGTAGTTGAAACACTTTTGTCTTCCTAGGTAAGGTAGCCATGTTTGTTGTGTTTCGCAATGTCTAAAGCGATTTTCAGACTTATTAGATGCCAATGATTTGGCTGAACTTAGAGATATATTAGCACACAATTCTTTGTCAAAGTTATCAGATTCAGATGATTCAGAATACCAGCTCGCTTTTATAATGGGATTCAAAATATAAGTTCTCGGATGGAGACGATAGCACCGGTAAATATATTTGATCGTTTGCTTTTGAACAATTTTGTGTACATTACTTATTTTTTTTCAAATGTTTTAGGATGTATAATTTACAAAATTATTATTCATTTTCGATGATGCAACGGGGCAAATCAAAGGCAGAAACTGGAAAAAGATTGAGGAAAGAAACTTGAACTTATTACGAACCTTGTGGTGTTGCTCTGTGTGCAAATGTGTGTTTTGAAGCGTACCATACTAAAGCAAATTTTACAAGATTTTTTTAATAAAAACTATGTTTAGATATTTGTACAACATTTGGGTAAATTTTTATTCAGAATTGTTTGCAATTTTGTTAAAAAATTATGTTTTTTTATGCTGAACTTTTTAAAACATACTTTTTTTAATTATTTCTCATTAAATATTAATTATTAATACCTTTAAATAATTGCTATATTATGAAAGAGAAAAGAGTTTTAAATTTCTAGCTAAAAAAGCTGTTATGATATATATATTCTAAGTATTTTTAAAAAAATCATGAAAAGTATCAAAAACCCTCAGTCCACAGGAACAAACAGTCAAAATAGCTCAGACCCAAAAGTGTTAAAAGTTAAATTCTTATGAAAGGTTAATTCTATATTCCCTTAGTATTGCAAAATAATGTTTTGACTGCCATTTTTATTCTTTTACATATATAAATTAGGAAACAAATTATTAATGTAAATGATCAAATAAACTGTTTACAGATGAGCCCACGTATTAATGACCCTGTGACTATCAGCTTTGTATACAAAATGCCGTCCATCTGTATGTATGCCTCACAAATCTATAGACCTATACTTTAATCAATTCTCATAAAAGTTTGCATACATACTAAATTTGACTTGCATGATAAATTATAATTTTCATTAATATGTTCATCACAATGATCTTAAAATAATAATCTCATCAATAACTTAAAATAATAATCTCATCAATAACTTAAAATAATAATCTCATCAATAACTTAAAATAATAATCTCATCAATAACTTAAAATAATAATCTCATCAATAACTTAAAATAATAATCTCATCAATAACTTAAAATAATAATCTGATTCAGAATGGGATCTCAATTGAATGAGAATTACAAATAATGATAAAAACATATATAGGCCTGCATTGATACTTTGGCCAATGAATGACTTGGCTTGCAAATGTCTGGGTAAACGAAGATTTTTTTCACAGTTTTTCTGACTAAGCTAATAAATATTTTATTGGAGGTGGATTCTATCAGGATTACTGTCATCAATCCTGATGAATGTGTGTCTGCCTCAGAATTGCTCTTCAGATATACCTCTATTTTTCTTTCACAAAGCTTTTGAGCCTTCTATGCAAAATGAATGAATACGATGAGAGACTTTTTTTGCAAAAAGCCCAGACTCTTCAATGAAGAGTCTTGGCATCAAACCTGACAGTTTGTACATTCTAGGAGCTTCTTTTCCATCTGCATATTAGACAGAAATGAGCGAACTACATCATATAGCAAGATAGCACCCCACCACAATTGCATAAAATGTTTTATGTAGCCTACATTGTGTATAAAATAAAAACGTCTTTCGTTTCTAACCTTCCTGTGTAAATTCTCTACTAAAATTTTTTCAGAATTAATATGAATAAAATCTAACCAGAATGATCTAAATCTGCAATGATTGATTCATCTTCAAGTGAGTTCAGTCGAACCATCTTGGATCTTGTTCGTCTTTTTTCCTTTATAATTCTCTTTCTTCCAAACTGAAATAGATTTTAAAAAATAAAACAAAAAATATTGTATTTTAAAATATTTATAAGTTGGAAATAAAGTAATTTATTTAATAACTTAGAAAATAGAAAGAAAAATTTAAACAGCATCATGATTTATCGTTTGATCATTTTTGTTGCATCATGGTCGTTTTCTGCATATGTGAAGGTTAATTAGACTGGAACTTCAGATTTTATTGCCAAATCTAAGTGACAGCATTCAACATAATTTTTTTTATTAAGAGATGGTATGTTTTCGGCCCGAAATATACTGTAAAATTGAATTTTCTGGATGTTATGCCGAAACTAATATTTTGAAAGAAAAGTAATTTGTCTCCTCCGGGAATCGAACGCAGGTACCTTTGCATAACGGGCAAGTGGGCTAACCAATACACCAGACACACTTTTCAATTCCTTATATGTGTGTCTCTGGTGCATTTGTTAGCACACTTGCCAAGTATACAAGGGGACCCAGATTCGATTCCCGGAGGAGACAAATCACTTTTCTTTCCAAATATTAGTTTTAGCATAACATCCAGAAAATTCAATTTCTCAGTATAATTATGTTTTTACATATAAGCCTATATCTCACTAAGGGGTATGTTTGTAAAACCCATTATTGGGGAACTTTCTGCCATAATATTACCACAGTTTGTATTATACTTTCTTGTCAGGAAAGGTCCGACAAGGACAAATATATAATATTATTATATAAACTTATATATTATAAGTTTATATAATATTATTATATAAACTTATATATTATAAGTTTATATAATATTATTATATAAACTTATATATTATAAGTTTCTTATCCACCTGGGTTACCACAACCATACCTTGATTCATAGAGATAAGCGTTAAAGAAAGAAACATTGTTAGTTTAGAAAGGAAGAATGAGAGGGATGTAACAAAGACTGTTTAGACATTCATACTAAAAGGCATGGTCAGGGATGGCTCAAGCTCACTTGCCACCCCTAAAGATCACCCTGGTGAGAGGCTGAAAGGGCTTCAGCCCAGGGGACTTTGGGATAAACATGATTTTTTAACAGTACATAGCCACATACCATTTTTTACCCAACAAAATGCATTTGATCATACATCCTGCTTTTGAAGAAAGTGCTCTGTTTTTTGGATGAGATATTTGTCATTGTTCTTTATTATCTCAGACAAATTTTTTCATATTACACTGATGAGCTCTGTCACGTTTTCTTCCTTCTGGGTTTGAATTTTTAAATAAATCTCAAGATTACTCAAATCTCCATCACAGAATTGAACTTTGTTAATGTAAAATACCTACTCCAAGGTTCCCAGGGCAGAAATTTAGGGAATGCAAGTGTTCTGGTGCTCCAGGCCCTGGACACAAGGGCGTGGCGGAGCTCCCCCCCCCCCAAAATGTGAGAAAATGACCAAAAAAAAAAGGGAAAAGATGGCTAAATCTATTGTTCTATCACTTTGGTCCCCCCGAAATGAAAGTGGTGTCCCGCAAACGAAACTTCTGGCTACACTCCTGCCTGGACAAGTGAGAACTCAAATTCTTTCTTTGCCTGCTCCTGAAAAATTACTAGCTGAGGGCACAAAATTGCACACTTGCCCCGTGGAAGTTCATTCTTATTGGAATTATGTCCCCATAAGTCTTCTCATTGTCTTCATTGTCAAGGTATGGCTAAGAGGTGTGACAGTCTCTTGTGATTTTTTTAATCAATAAAAAGTTTTAAAAATGTATGTTCCTACACAAAGGTCTCGGGTGCTGCCCGGTTGCATTGCACCCCTTGCACCCTCGCTGACCACCAACCATTGTCAGGGGTGTTGTGATGAGCTGTCAATATTGATATAGGCTGGTTTGGTACTTTAAAGACTATTGTTCTCTTTCTTTGTTAGGCTAATAGTAAGAAGCTGTGGACAGATGTTGACTAGAGCAAGGAAGCCATGGGTAACAAAAGTTTGAAAAACACTATATAAAAAAAAAAAAATATGTAAAAGAATGTTTAATTCGATTGATAGGAAACTACAAAATAAATATTTAGTACAATAAAAAACCTGAAAATTTGACATTTTTAATAATTTTTGAAAAAAAAAACTTTCTGGCATTTTTCTGTCACTTGATACATGAATCAATACTGAAAACAATGCTTTAAATAATGATGGATATTACCACAGACATTTTGTGCTAAAGTAAGACGTTAAACTCAGCCCCAATACCTGTCAAACTGGTTTACCCTGAGCAGCACAGAAAAAAAACTAGGGCTATTTACAAAACTTGCACTTTAAATAACTTCACTTATTTAAGTGAGAATACTTGTGAATATGGTATACACATTCTCGAATAATAAATATCTTCACAACATCCAGTTTTCTGTATATCTTGTATTAACAAGTGGAGAGCGACATTCATGTCATATATATAGCCATCTGGTGGCTCGTCGTCCATGAGCTATTAGCTGATCGGTTCACCGTCCATTGCACGGTTCCGTTCGGCACATATACGCTCTAGCGAAGGAAAATCTCTATCTCCTCTGTAGCTTAGTGGTCAGAGCACTCGTCCGGTAATCGAGGGACCCGGGTTCGACTCCCGGTAGAGGCAGAGATGAGTTTTTTCCTTCCTTAAAAAATTAACATCTCGAATAATAAATATCTTCACAACATCCAGTTTTCTGTATATCTTGTATTAACAAGTGGAGAGCGACATTCATGTCATATATATAGCCATCTGGTGGCTCGTCGTCCATGAGCTATTAGCTGATCGGTTCACCGTCCATTGCACGGTTCCGTTCGGCACATATACGCTCTAGCGAAGGAAAATCTCTATCTCCTCTGTAGCTTAGTGGTCAGAGCACTCGTCCGGTAATCGAGGGACCCGGGTTCGACTCCCGGTAGAGGCAGAGATGAGTTTTTTCCTTCCTTAAAAAATTAACATCTCGAAAAATAAATATCTTCACAACATCCAGTTTTCTGTATATCTTGTATTAACAAGTGGAGAGCGACATTCATGTCATGTATACACATTTGTTTGGAAGAATTAGAATATCCCAGAAACTGGTGGGTGCAATTCATAAAATGCTCAATTTGAAAAGATCAAGTTTACAGTATGACAGTAATTTACATTTCCATCTTCTTAAAAGGTTCTTTTTCAGCATATCAATAGTAAAACAATTTGCATAAAGTGGATCAATGGCCTTCTGAAATGTCAAAATGCTTTCTTATTCCCCTTTGTTTAAAAAAATTAATGTATATCCTGAAATATTCAAACTAACAAACAAATTTTAAGTACACAATCAGCTAACTCTTTGCTAAATTGATGAAATTCCATAAACATAGTAAAAATAAACTTGACAGAAAAATTGCATATGTGACCATAGAGCGATTACCAATTAGAGTTCAGTATACACAAAATGTCAAAATTTCATGATAACCCACATTGAAATTTGTTACTTCTGATGCAAACACAGCATGTTAAAGTGAATATTTTGAGAGTTTAGAATTGGTGATGAAGCTATTTTTATGTAGCTTCAGGGAAATGAAAACTTAGCATCCACTTAAAAAACCCTCAGAATCAACAAAAACTAAATTATCAACATTGGTCGACAGAGAAATTTTAATTCTTGGAACACTCAACTTTTCCTACAAACACAAAAACGTTAATATAAAAATGAAATAATAATTTCAAATATTCAACGTTAATTTTTCTTCATATTTTTAATACGTAATTATAGGGGCGTGTTCACGTAAAAAGTTGACACAAAATTTTTAATGAGCTTCAAAATATTACTTTTTAATGGCTTCTTCTCATTCTTGAATTAGAAGATGATTTTGAATCTAAAATCTGATTAATTTCAGAATGCTTCCATAATAAAACAAATATGTTTAAAAAATGTGAAACAAAACATACCTCAAACACCTTGAGAAGAATCTCTACAAATCTTTTACGTACGCCCAAAGAAGCATTGAACGAGGCCAACACAAGAAGGCCAAACATCATCGTCGAAAACAATACAAAAATGTAGAAAAATAAAGCCATCTTTAAAACTGCCGAAAATTTGAATCACAATATTACATAGCCCAGTACATTGGAGCTGATGCTTGCTACCAAACACTCCAACGTGAAGTCACACACGCGTGCTACTCTTATCAACAAACAATGACGAAATATTTCACGGTCGCGGTTTATTTTTAACACTGACGCTAAAAAAAGAAAAGTAATATATTTGATCGAGCTTATATATATTAGAACTCCTTAATATATATATTACTGGAGAAAGTATGACGTCAGCGGTCTCCCCAACATTTTTCATCGGAAGATCACGTGACTCGGTGAAAACACACACAATTCCCGTCATTTTGTTACAGCATCCACAGGAATTTAAAACAATAAATGAAAGAAATAATTTCAGCATCGATGAGATAACTGATCCAAAATTAACGAAGGTGATAATTCAAGAATTAATGAAAGAAAGTATTATAGAATTAATGCAAGAGATAATTTCAGCATTAATAAAAAGTGATAATTCCAAAATTAATTGAAAGAGATAATTCCAGAATTAATGAAAGAGATAATTCCAGAATTAATGAGACATAATTTTCAGAATCAACGAAAGAAATAATTTCAGCATTAATGAAAGTGATAATTATAAAATTAATGTAAGAGATAATTATAAAATTAATGTAAGAGATAATTATAAAATTAATGTAAGAGATAATTATAAAATTAATGTAAGAGATAATTATAAAATTAATGTAAGAGATAATTATAAAATTAATGTAAGAGATAATTATAAAATTAATGTAAGAGATAATTCCAGATGAGATATAATTTTAGAATCAATGAAAGAAATAATTTCAGCATTAATGAAAGAAATAATTTCAGCATTAATGAAAGAGATGATTTCAATATTAATGAAAGAGGTAATAATAAAATTAAGGTAAGATAATTCCAGAAATTAAAGAAAGAGATAATTCCAAAATTAATGAAAGCGAGAATTCCAGAATTAAGGAAAAAGATAATTCCAAAATTAATGAAAGAAAAATTCTAGAATTAATTAAAGAGATAATTCCAGAATTAATGAAAGAGATAATTCCATAATTAATGAAAGAGATAATTCCATAATTAATGAAAGAGATAATTCCATAATTAATGAAAGAGATAATTCCATAATTAATGAAAGAAAAATTATAGAATTATTGGAAGAGATAATTGCAAAATCAATGAAAGAGGTAATTTCAGCATTAATGAAAGAGGTAATTTCAGCATTAATGAAAGAGGTAATTTCAGCATTAATGAAAGCAAGAATTCCAGCATTAATGAAAGAGGTAATTTCAGCATTAATGAAAGCAAGAATTCCAGAATTAAGGAAAGAGATAATTCCAAAATTAATGAAAGAAAAATTCTAGAATTAATTAAAGAGATAATTCCAGAATTAATGAAAGAGATAATTCCAGAATTAATGAAAGAGATAATTCCATAATTAATGAAAGAGATAATTCCATAATTAATGAAAGAAAAATTATAGAATTATTGGAAGAGATAATTGCAAAATCAATGAAAGAGGTAATTTCAGCATTAATGAAGTGATAATTCCAAAATTAATGAAAGAGATAATTACAGAATTAATGAGATATAATTTCAGCATTAATGAAAGAAATAATTTTAGAATTAATGAAAGAAATAATTTTAGCATTAATGAAAGAAATGATTCCAGTATTAATGAAAAATAAATAATTTAATCTTTTTTCATCTCTAGATGAGTTCTCTATCCTTTTTTTAATCTTTAAAACCCAATATTTACAGACCGAATTGTACATTTCTATGGGCAAATTGCCAGGCACGAACTTAGTTTTTCCCGAGTCAGGTGATTTCCTTGCATTTGATGTCGCTGCCGTTGCGGCGACTAGATGCTCCCTCCAGTAATATAAACTCGATGATTTGACCGGAAAAAAATAAAACAAAAAAAAATAAATGAAATAACAACACTTTCAACATTGAATGTTTTGTTGACTCTATTTCGAAACTGGTTTGGCCAAAGGTTGGAGGGGTAAACAAACCGTATCCAAGGTAGCCAATACGGCGACTTTCTCGGAAGCTCATGCATAAGCTGACCATACTTTCTCTAGAAAAATACAGGAAATTTGGATTTTAAACACAGGAAAATACCAGACAATGCCAATTCACGCCAAAAATGTCGCCAAAAGTAAACAAAGTTGCCAAATATTGCTGAATTAGCAGAAAATCACAATAGCTGGAAATGAAGCATTACTAGGCTGACGTATTTGCTCGAAGAAAATACCAGATATAGCATGGCCGTCTCTATTCTACCGTCTCGGCCGTCTCGTCGGTAGAATAGAGACAGCCCTGGATATAGGGCATCCAAATACGAAAAAATACGAGATTGACAATTATTGCCAAAAATGATGCCAAAAGTAGGTAAATTTTCCTACTATTGCTAAGTTCACAAAAAAGTCGCCAATCACGGGAAATGAAGCGCTACAGCAAATTGCAGTGAATTTTAAAAAAAACACATGACATATAGGCCTATACTAAATGAATATTCTTATTTAAAGTTGTAACTACCGTAATGTAATTTCTCAGTTGGGAAAATAATGTCAATCGTTGATTTGAAGAATAAAAAGTTGAGTTGACTTCGATGAAAATACGTGAAAACCAGGACATTTTTGCAAAAAAAGTCAGGACGGCCGGAAAAACAGAAAAGGCCGGGATTGCCCCAGGAAATACGGGATGTATGATCACCCTAACCATTACTGCAAATTGCAGTGGATTAAAATTATTTCTGCGAAATAAAACGTTCACCAAGACAAGTGTGAGAGATTGATATTCTTATTTACAGTTGTAATTATCATAATATAATAATTTATGAGTTGAAGAATAATTTCAATGTTTGACTTCAATATAAAATAAAAATTCAAGTAGGCTTCGTGTAAAAAACGGAAAAAAACCGCACACTTTTGCGAAAAAGTCGTAACGGCCAGAAAAACAAATGAAAAACAGGGACTGTCCCGGGAAATACGGGAAGTATGGTCAACTTGCTAAATTAAGGAAATTAGAAATGAAAAACTATTTCTTTTTTTTCATGATGGGTGCTCCAGTTATTTCGATTTTTTTTTCCCAGGTCGAAAGTATCGATCTTTTGAATTGGAATATACACAATTCCATAGGTCATTATGAATACTGTCAATCCTTGGTTTACGAACTTAACTACTTTACGATCAAGTACGTAATATTGCGTCCAAACGTCAGTGGAATAAATTCAAACAAGTCTCTCTGTTTTCTTTCCTCTCTCTTCATCATCACGAAACTTTGTTGCAACCCTATGAAAAAAGTAGTTCTTTTTACCTCCGTGATGAGGAGGTAAAAAGCTTCTACCCTAAGGTTAAATAGGTTCTATTATATACATGTACATAAGAGGGGAAAGAGAACAGGTAGATGAGGGGGAAAAGAGAAATGTGCTTCATATCTACATCTGTATATCATATCTACATCTCTACATCATATCTACATCTCTCTTATCTGTAAGTTCCGTTAGTAAACCGAATATTTTTCAAACCGAAATAATTTTTCCCATAGGAAACAATATAAAATGGATTAATTCGTTCCTCCGACCCCGAAGATTTCTAGTGTCAATTTTTACAACATCGCTTTTCCTCTTTTCCTCAAGTGCATAACATGAAACCAATTTAACTGGATTGAACTACTGACACTGAAAACACATTTTCCTAGAGAAAAACAATCCCAACCTTACAAGGGAACGGACTTGTATCTTATACCAGGAAAAAGCCGGACCCATGAAGGTTTTTGGATCACGTGATATTTTCCTCTTTCCATGAAGTACTTGAGGGACATACAAATCATTCCCAAGGTAACGAACATTGGCGTACGCAAGGGGGGGGGGTTTGGGGTTCTAACCCCCCTTCAAGCCGAGATCATAGTGCTATTTCGCAGGAAAAAATTTAAACCCCTCCCCCTTGAGAAAATTCTGCGTACGCCTATATGGTAACGAACATGACGAATTTCTCAGCGGCTCATGAGAGAAATAAATCTAGATTAAAGAAATGTAGAAATGAATATGTTAAAAAAAAACGGCTTCAAAATTGAAGTTGCTGAATTTCTTCAATGTAATTTACGGGCCATTATTACTTGTAAAAGATCTTAAGCTATATATAAATTTATGCAGTTGAACATTAAAAGGCAATTCAGAGACTTTAATATTCACTTTCATACTTGAAAAGATATAACTAAAAAGTTGAAATCAATGTTATTGCATGAATACCCAACACAAAAGTAGGTTCAGTTAATTATTTTAAATTTTATTCTCTGGGCTTCGTGTATATATATATCTCTAAGCGAGCTCAATATTTCGAAAACCAAGAATTCAGATGAATTTTCAAAATTACTGATGTTGCGGAAAACTTCACTAAATTTCCGCATTTTTACAATAAAATCGGCTATTTTAATATTAATTTCTATAGGCATCACCCTGTGCCTGTCCCTCAACGTGATGCCGATTATGACGTCTAAGCAAAGTCTCACTTCTAGTCTAATTAATTTTATTTATTAACGTCAGTGTCATAGCTCCGAAATTTCTGCAAAACAATCTGGCCACAATTTCTCTCAAACCAAATTCATGCTTCTGTAAGTCACTTGCTGCCAAGCTCTATCAATAAGCACTAAGAGCAATGTAGGACATTAAATTGATATTTCCAGATGTCAGTGAGTGTCAGAAGCACTGGCTTGAAGAAGATTGGGGGAGGGATGTTAAAGTCGTCCCGTACATACGGGACTCCAGCGCGTACGCAGGAGAGGGAAGATTACATCGCATTTTTTCCCCCTAAATCATTTGAGGGCTCAGTCAACACCTCCTAGAGATAGAAGGCCTCTGCACTGTTTGCCATAAACGTCATTCAGACTACCTAGCAAGTTTGCCACATTTTGTTACACAGCATCCTATTTCGTTTCTTCTCATTTTGGCGTAGAATCTTCCTGATTGGCTCACAAATACCGCATAGTGATTGGATGTGGGGTATAGAAATCGCCAATTCTGAGTCCGATCATTTCTTTTCCTCACAACGATGATACTGGCACGAGCAGGGAATTTTTTTCCCCCTGAATATTCTGAGGGAAAATGGACTACTTACTGACGTCAGTAAGGCCTCCACACGCAGCTTGTGCGTCACTGAAGTAGGCCATCTCACCTATAACCATTGGATGTAGGGGTCATTCAACTAATACGTCAGCATCGAGGGGGAGGGGGTTTCGGATTTGCTGGCTTTTGATGAGAAGGGGGGAAGGGGGTTTGAAGGTTGCTTACGTCATCAACCACCCTTTTTGAAGATATGAAATATTCTAAGCTGCTGACGAAATTTTGCTGACAAGGGAGGGAGTCAAAAATGGCTGAAAATCTGCTGACGTAATACTTGAATGTCCCCATAGCAGGCCGACGCATGCGCCATCGTAACCCTTTTGTAGCATATCCTAGAACCCCTTAATACCCCTTAAATGTATATGAAATCGTCTTAGCATATCCACAATAGCTATAGGTGAGATGGCCTGCTTCAGTGACGTCACAAGTTTCGTGTGGAGGCCTTGTTCTCTAGTAGGTGTTGGCTCAGCCCCATAGTCGTAACTAGGATTTTCTCCCCCGGGGCAAACATGATTCAGTCACCCCCACAACTTTAAAATTCAATAATTCTATAACGGTATTCGTCGTTCCCACCTGAAACTGCCGCCCCTAAATTTTTCCGCCCTGAGAAATTGCCCCCCGCCCCCCCCTCCAGTGAGGGGGGCTGATTTTATAAATTTTATGCTCAGCCCCCTTATAAAATTTATTGGGAGGACTCAGCCAGGTTCCTGCGCCTATGGTGAGTACTGATTCTGTGTAAGAAATTATTTCAAAAAGTCTCTGAATAATTTCTCTGATATAAACCTTCTCAAAGTTTAAAATGACAGGCTGATCCATGAGCTGGATAAGAGGAGTCGTATTTGAAGAAAAGAACTTAAAAAATAACCGCCATATCGCCATATAGACTTCTCAATTTCTTTATTGTTCCTTTGGACTTAATATAATTTTTTCCGGCTTGCATGTTCATGAACCAAAACAAGTTCGCAAATCGAAACAATTTTTGTTGATCGTAAATCGCATTATACGTAAAGCGATGGTTGACTGTATTATGCAATCCTAAAATACAGTACATCGATTGTGATGCAGTTGAATATTAAAACATTAATAGAGACGTACAAATTTTCATTTTCATACTTGATAAAATATGAATAAAAAGTTATATCTTCTCAATGTTATTGCACGTATATCCGACTCAAAAGTAGGTCCAGCTTATTATTTTATATTTAATTTTCTTGGCTTTACATCTCCAAGCAAACTAAAAATTTCAAAAATTAGAAATTCAATTCAATTTTCAAAATTATTCACGTGGCACACAAAAAGCTCTACTGAATTTCTGCACTTCTACAGTGCAATCGGTACTTCTAACATTTATTTCTAGGTGAAACCTCCTGTGCCTGTCCCTAAAAGTGATGCTGATGATGGTTATGACGTCTATGTGAAAATCCTTATAGGTGAAGATAATTAACCATTGACAGCTTGGGCTCCTTGAGTCCCAACTCCATGGCCCCCACAAGGGTTCCGGCCGGGACGATTCTCATCAATATTTTTGTTTTTCACAATATAGATTCACTATAGAGGGGCCCGTGATGAATCCAGAACAGGTGCCCTGCGTCAGAATGCAGGGCCATGGCCCACCCATGCCCTCTATGAACTTTATGAAGGGGCCTGCAATCAGGGCATCAACTAAGAGAAGGCAGGGGAGGTCTGATGCCCCGGGCGCAAGACCAAGAAAAGTCAACCAAGTTTACTCTTTATCCATTTAAAATTGCAGGAGGGGGGGGGGTGCCTAAATTAATACTTGCCCCAGGTGATTTTTTTTTTTGCTAGTTGTGACCTTGTAGGGCTGTGTTACCCATACGGTCACCCGAAATGCGCGCCGCTGTATAAGGGGCGAATATATTGCATGGAATGATTCGCAAAGAAAGACTATGTGAATTCTGATGCATTTCATCTAGCTGGGATTACAGCCGTGAGTTTTAAAGGTCGTTTTACTGATGCGGCTAAAACGATGTCTCGCATGGGTGAAAATTTTGTCTCGAGCCGTCCCGGTGGGAAGGGGAAGGCGAAACTTTTTCCAATAACGAGAGAGAGATCTCTCCATGAGAATCAGAATACGCAATAGTGACGGTAATTGTCAAAACAATAAAATTACCTACATACCGTATAATATATTACGGTAATTCCAATTCTATACTATACACTGAAGAGCCAAAAAAACTGGTCCACCTGCCTAATATCGTGTAGGGCCCCCGCGAGCACGCAGAAGTGCCGCAACACGACGTGGCATGGACTCGACTAATGTCTGAAGTAGTGCTGGAGGTAAGTGACACCATGAATCCTGCAGGGCTGTCCATAAATCCGTAGGAGTAAGAGGGGGGTGGAGATCTCTTCTGAACAGCACGTTGCAAGGCATCCCAGATATGTTCAATAATGTTCATGTCTGGGGATTTAGGTGGCCAGCGGAAGTGTCTAAAGTCAGAAGAGTGTTCCTGGAGCCACTTTGTAGCAATTCTGGATGTGTGGGGTGTCGCATTATCCTGATGAAATTGTCCAAGTCTGTCGGAATGCACAATGGACATGAATGGGTGCAGGTGATCAGACAGGATGCTTACGTACCTGTCACCTGTCAGAGTCGTATCTAGACGTATCAGGGGTCCCATATCACGCCAACTGCACACGCCCCATACCATCACAGAGCCTCCACCAGCTTGAACAGTCCCCTGTTGACATGTAGGGTCCATGGATTCATGAGGTTGTCTCCATACCCGTACACGTCCATCAGCTCGAAGCAATTGGAACCGAGACTTGTCAGACCAAGCAACGCGTTTCCAGTCCTCAACAGTCCAATGTCGGTGTTGTCGGGCCCAGGCGAGGCGTAAAGCTTTGTGTCGTGCAGTCATCAAGGGTACACGAGTGGGCCTTCGGCTCCGAAAGCCCATATCGATGATGTTTCGTTGAATGGTTCGCACGCTGACACTTGTTGATGGCCCAGCATTGAAATCTGCAGCAATTTGTGGAAGGGTTGCACGTCTGTCACGTTTAATGATTCTCGTCAGTCGTCGTTGGTCCCGTTCTTGCATGATCTTTTTCCGGCCGCAGCGATGTCGTAGATTTAATTTTTTACCGGATTCACGGTACACTCGTGAAATGGTCGTACGTGAAAATCCAAATTTTTCATCGCTACCTCGGAGATGCTATGTCCCATCTCTCGTGCGCCGACTATAACACCACGTTCAAACTCACTTAAATCCCGATAACCTGCCATTGTAGCAGCAGTAACCGATCCAACAACTATGCCAGACACTTGTTGTGTTATATAGGCGTTGCCGACCGCAGCGCCGTACTCTGATTGGTTCCATAACTCTTTATTTGCATACGCATGCCTGTACCAGTTTTTTTGGCTCTTCAGTTTATTTTGTGTATTCGGAAAAAAGCGCAAAGCTTATCCTTTCCACTAGTAGTACTTAGATCAAAATCGACCACATTCAGAACCGGACTTCTACCTAGGGCCCCAACCTCGAAGGGACCTATGCATAAGTGGATACAGACTCCTTGTACGGGGGGGGGGGGGGGACGAATGTCCACCTTCGCCCTTCCGCCTATGACAATAATGCAATTTTTTAATGAAAGGGCAGGGGGTGATCACCTCCATCGCTCCCTCCTCCGTAGCCATCTATAAATCTATGTGTTGGGGACCAATGTAGCTCTCAAACTATGGAAGTTATTTCGAAGATTAATAAATATTTTTAATTCACTACTGCTATATTTAGAATCTAGAAAAATATTCTAGAAACTTCTAAATAATACAGTAATAATAAAGATAATATTGTCCTACAACACACACGACCAGGGACCAAAATCGTACTCAGAAACAGGGCACTGAAAATAATATCACAGTTTTTCCGAACGGAATAGAAACGAATTGGCCATTCAAGGAAACATACATTTTCTGGATATTATGCCGAGATGAACTTGAAAAGAAAAGTCATCTGGCCTCTGCCGGGGACTTGAACACAGGCCCTTTTTTTATATATTGGAAATATTGGGTTCGGACCCCTTAAAACGTTCAAGTCCTCCCAATATTTTCAATAAATTTACGCCTATGATGACAGGGCAAAAACACAAGGAGAGAGATAATGTATAACTGGGGTATACATTACTAACTTTTTAAAGGTTTTAATCTAAAAATAAGACCTATAATTCAATATAGGACAATTTTACATTCTGTTAATTCATTCAACTCTTTATTTGAATGAACCTGAACAGAAACCAATAATTTTTGACCCACTGGAAATGTTTAAAACGCAATTACAATATCATTTATTATATTTTCGATCATGATTTCGATTGTTGGTCAGGGCACAATATTTTTTTAAGCAATTTTTAACTTTCATCGAATCTGTACATGTAAAAAGGTTCAATGAAAGATGTAAAAATGGTGGTTTAACGAAGGCGACACACTGCTGAGAACAGTAAAATAATAACAATGATTCAGTCAGAAACTTTTAATCAAACTAATTATTTTATTGACATTTAGTATAATTAAGGGTTTCTCTCGGAATTTTTCTATTATCATCAAGTCATTTTTCATACCGATTAATAAATGTTGCAACGAAGATTTTTTAATTTCCTTGTGACTGCAATTGATTTTGATCGTGCTAAAATGTTAATAAATTTACATTTTTGCCTGAAAGATTTTGCTACCACTTCGAAATTTATTCTAGCCTGCATGATTTCCGCAGAACTTGTCATTTTTTTCAGATGAAGTTTCATTCGGGAGCATCTTTACAAGGGGGCGGTTGCTCTGGACCCCTTTTAGCACAGACGGACTTCAGACTTTCGCCGTCCTAGGCACTACTAATTTTTTCGCCCTTTGAGATGCTCTTATATTTCGTTTATTTTTCCGAAAAAATCATGCCCCCCCCCCTCCCCACACACACAGCTCTCAGTTTTCAAAAAAAAAAAAAAAAAAATTTGAAAGCCATCTCTTTACTGTTTGTTCTTCGAAGTATGGTTTCGAATATTGTTTCATACACACACTTATAAATGAGATACCGTTAAAATTTAGAACTGTATTTGTTGGACTTTATCATGGCAACTTGTAACTGTGATCAATTTCATTCAACAAGAGTAGGGTGATTTTAGCGGTTTTGGTGCACAATAGGACTGCGCATTTGCTGCGCATCAAACAATAGGGCTCCCCACTTGCTGCGCATCAAACAATAGGGCTCCCCACTTGCTGCGCATCAAACAAATGGGTGCTTCGCACTTGTTGAGGCTCGCTAGATGGCGCTTCCTATGACGTCATTCCTAAATTATCGTTCTTGCCTATGATGTCATTCCCAAATTATCGTTTTTCAGGGGGGTCATTCCTAAATTAAACTTTATTTCCCAAGTGATGATTTTTTTCAGGGAACATTCCTAAATTAAACTTTTGAATTCATTTTCTGACTTAGAAAAAATTTGCTCCTAAATTAAACTTTATTTCCTGACTTGTTTTTTTTTTTTTTTGGAGGGATGCTCCTAAATTTTTTTTTTCCATCCCAAGTGATGAGATTATTTCAAAGAGGGGTCATTCCTAAATTAAACTTTATTTTCTGACTTTGTTATTTTTTGGAGGGATGCATTTTCTAACTTAATTTTTTTCTATCCCAAGATTTTCCCATAACGTCACTTCGAAGATATCACCAAAGAGAAGGATCTTTCCCAAATTATCGTTTAATTTCAGACTTTTTTTTTTTTTTCTAACTTGGGGATCTTTCCTACATTAAACTTTATTTTCTGATGATTTTTTCATTCCTAAATTAAACTTTATTTTCTAAACTAAACAAAGATGAATCGTTTCATTAATTTTAAAATAAAATTTTTTTCAAGTCACAAATAAACTTTTGTATGTCCAAGCTGAAAAGTAAAAATAAACCAAAGGAGCAATAAAATACAAAGTCATTTTATATGATTTTCATTTATTTCAAATAAATTTCTTCTATCTTAGATTTCAAAACATCAAAATCAATCGCATTAAAACATTTTTCCGCTACATCGTAATTTTCCGCCAGAGTTTTAGCGACTTCGCGAAAGTCAATCAGGGTTAAAGCATGATCAAAATATTTATAAAACATTAAATTATCATTCAACTGCAGACATTCATGACCCAACTGATTAGCATATCCCATGGAACACCCATGGCAGTCAACAATTTTTTCGATGCTAGCAAAAAGTTTTTCACTCACCAATTTAGCCAAAATGTCGGTGATATCCATAGAACTCGTTCCTTTAGTTTGGTTTTCGCGCACACACACTTTCAGATAGTCCAAGCAGAGCGTTTTCTGCACGAGCTCACTGATCACGGTATGAAGTGGTTTATCATCCTCGCTCCAGAAGAGTGCCTCGATTGCCTGGAAAGTCATTTTGAGGGGGTTTTCGGAGCACTTGAAAATTTTGTTGTCCCCGCGATGTAGAGTTTGAATTAGCACATCATCACCGCTGTAGTCCACGATCAGGTTCTCCGACACTAGGAAAGTTCTATCAACGCGTTGCAGCATAGTACGACGAGAGAATTCGGTTCTCAAACATTCCCACACGTACGGCGAAAGAGTCACTCCATTTTTAGCTGGGTGCATGAGTCCATCGCGTTCGAAAAATTCTCGAATATGTACGCGCACTTCACCACTGAAGATCACGACGCTGACGAAAAAGTTCTCCTTCACGTGAAAGATGTTGGGAGGCGGCGCTTCCTTATTGAATCCACTGCTGCGAGATCTCTTAGCCGATGGTGGTTGAGTGTTCGGTGATGGGCGCTTGTTACTCGAAACCATTTTCCGGAACGTCAGGCTGAGTCGGACGTCTTTTACTTTTGGGTCTTTAGGTATCGCGTGACGCCACAGCTGGTTGGTTGGAGGTAGCATCGTCAGCAGGCTGTTGTGTTCCAGGATTCGGTCCACGGATTGGTGCCCCCGTCGAGAGAACACGAGCTTTCTTTCAGCGCCCAGGGAGAGGCAAGCGATGGGGTAATCTTTGACGAGCTGTGATTCGTCATCGGAATGCGGGGAGATGCTCTTGGTTCCATCAGAGTATCGGTTGACGACAACAAAGTTGTAGTCATGGCCTGAGATGCTCTCGACCACGGCTTTCAAATCCAAGAGGAGAGGTGTCCACGGTTGGGCCTGGAGGGTCATTCCGGAAAAGGTGTAGTGTAGGCCAGCGTCACCATACCCAGCATGCTGTCTGGGCATCGGATAAGTCTTGTCGCCAAACTTGAAGACGCATTCCTCTGCTGGACGGTACACGATTTCAGATTCGAGCTGGTGTAGTATCGCAACGGAAGTATCCAGTACGTTCCGAGCGTATTCATAGCGGAGGCTTTCCATCTGTCTAAATGAAAACAACGCATACAGTCTCTCTCCGCAACTCTCAAGATGAAAAAAAAAAAAATTGCGAAATATATATTTTAACAGAAGTTTTTTTTTTTTTTAAGTTTTTTAAATTTTTATTATTATTATTATTTTACAAAATTAAATTTTTATGCATCTAACCATTCAGCGCATGCTACGACCTTGCTTCTTGCGCAATGCCCTTTTTGCAGAGGGTGAAACCCGCAAGAAGTCAAGGATTTTGGGAAGTTTAAGACTTTCACTGTCTCCAGGTTGAATCGTTGCTCTAGAAATTTTTTTTTTTGCCTGCAGTTCACATAAATGCAACTATATCTGTTATTAACAGTGGTGAGATGAATTTTCATTAAATTATAATCGAAAAGCCCTTCCCCCCATCTAATATTAAGAAGATTTCTGCTAACCCAGAGCATTTGTGGGAAATCTTCTTCGGATAGCTCCTTGCTAGAGAATGGCGGCTTGTAGAGAGAGTGATATACTCTCCCTGTGCTTAAATCAAAGCAAGCCATTTCCTTAACAACATATATCCCACTTTTAAGCAAGAATCCCTCAAAATCTAACACGCAAGAAGCCATAGAAAAAAAAAATCTTACCAAGTTGCGGAGAGAGAAGTGTATCCAAGCGAGCGAGAGAACTAAGTTAAGGAATTGTGTCTGTCCCGCAGTTTATATACTGCAGTTGCAGTTGATAAGCATAAGTATAGGAATATACTGTGAATCTCAAAGTGCACCCAGTAGCATCACTATCTCATTCACGTGAATCACTAATACAATATATTCATGTGAGCATGCATCACTGATACAGTACCAATATCTAATGATACACTATCCAATGTTACATGAATCACTGATAATGATGTGAGTAGCATCACTATCTCATTCACGTGAATCACTGATACAATATATTCATGTGAGCATGCATCACTGATACAGTACCAATATCTAACGATACACTATCCAATGTTACATAAATCACTGATAATGATATTGACGTGAGTATGCATCACTCGCGTTGCTTCGATTATTCTGCACGCGACACTGATAACTATATGAGTACTGTCTGCCCGAGTAATGACGCATAGCACACGAGACTCGTTATCGCTTCCTAACCCTTTATCTCATTAAAAGTATCATCTTCTTTGCAGATCCTCTCACTTCGTTTTTGAGTTTTGTCCAGACAGCATCAAGTTTTTTAGCTTTCGCTTCGTACGTTCGCGCAATGGCTAGTTTTATCGATTTCGGTATAAGTAAAGAAGAATTAGTTAGATTGTTGGAAAATGACGATAATTTCGTCAATGAATGTCTCAACGAGGATTTAGTTAGTGATCGCGATATAAAATTAATGATTGAGGATGAGGAGAATTTCATCCAGCAATGCCTGAAGCGTCCTGCGCCAGTAGAAGCTGGACCAAGTGGATATGCTCCGTCAGAGAAGAAGAAGAAAGAGGTTAGTTGTTTTTTTAAATTATCGCGCGTTAAATTTTATTCCAAATTAATTTTCAGGAGTAAATTTTATTTCGAGTTGAATTTATTTCATGTAAGGTATTTAAACTCATTTATTTAATGGTAGAGCTGCGAAACATCTGGGAATTTCATTACAAGTTAAATTTTATTTCGAGTTAAATTTAATTTCAAATCAAATTTATTTATGTCGCGAGTTAAATTTTCATTCATCGAAAAAAAAATTATTCAGTTGTATTTCATGTCGCGAAACAATTTCTCAGGCGTAAATTTATTTCAAGTTAAATTTATTTCATGTAAGGTATTTAAACTTTATTTAATGGTAGAGCTGCGAAACATCTGGGAATTTCATTACAAGTTAAATTTTATTCCGAGTTAAATTTAATTTCAAATCAAATTTATTTATGTCGCGAGTTAAATTTTCATTCATCGAAAAAAAAATTATTCAGTTGTATTTCATGTCGCGAAACAATTTCTCAGGCGTAAATTTATTTCAAGTTAAATTTATTTCATGTAAGGTATTTAAACTTTATTTAATGGTAGAGCTGCGAAACATCTGGGAATTTCATGTCGCGAAACAATTTCAAAACGACACAAGAATTCAAATAGAAATTTTTTTATTCAATTGTACATCAGCAGACTCGTGAATCAATTTATACATTTGCGCACTGGTGAGATTAACGGCTTTCGTAGTGGGCGCATTTCCGCTAAAATAGCGTATATCGTAGGTTTTATTACAATACGTGAGAAAAATATTTCCTCCCAGCGGAAGAGAGGAATTACATCTTTCAAAGTCCATTTGATTTTTATATGTTGTTGCTATAAGAGTAAATAATATAACAATCAGTATCGTGAATATGGCGAACATTCTCTTGTGTCTTATCAGTTCTCCATTACTCTCCAATTCGTAGGACCAGCAGCTCGGTAAATCGAATGACGGTACATCCGTTTTCCATGCGATACCCTGCTTTCTATTGTTTTGATCGTAGATCACGGCTTCCACTGTTGTTGGCATTTCAAAGCTCTAACCAAATATGTTTCAAAAATGGGTTTTTTATATAATCTCTCGGAGCTCCGGTTTCTTCTAGCGCTTTCAGGAAAATTTCTTGACCCACCACGGGTGATTTTCTCCGACCGACCACACTTGATATCAAATCGCGAATGTCGCTTCCTTTGATGAGTCTGCTCTTATAAACGATCGAGCCGTTAGAATTAATTTTTAATATGTTCGGATGCTTATTTATATGCGTGATAATTTTTTCTGAGTGCCCTCTTTGCGATTTCGGGACAGAAATCAGAGCTATTGGTAATTCGTCAACTTTCTTTTTCTTCTCTTTTTCTACTTCTTGAATTTTCGGTTCTGGTAACCGCGGTGGATTGTTCTCGGCGACGTTGATTCTCTTGTTCAGCAGATTCTGATAGAGTTTAATTTTTATAGCTTCGGGCTCCTTGCTTCGCAGTATTTTCAACATCTCGTTGTCCAACTCAGAAAGCTGCTCTTTTGTGGTCACATGACGCGATAACAATTGTTCTGGAACCAGAGCGAATTTCTGTGCGTGCTCCATTATCTCGTGAACAAAGTGGCGAGGGTTTGTATGGCGGCTGGGATTAACTGGAACAAAAAACCTCCTTTCTGAATCAGCACGCGCTTTTTCTCGTATAGCGGCGTCTTTTTGCAGGCGAGTTTGCGAAGTGTATTTCTGTGCCTTTTCAGTTTATTTTTCTGTTTTGAGGATAACGGTATGACACCCTTCAAAATATTGAGTGAGCACTCGCAGACTGTCTTTAATGCTGATTTCGGTAATTTCTTCAACAAATCCTTACGTTTATTCCTCGGACAGGCAGAGAGTAGACGAAGCAACAAGTGCTTCGTCTACTCTCTGCCTGTCCGAGGAATAAACGTAAGGATTTGTTGAAGAAATTACCGAAATCAGCATTAAAGACAGTCTGCGAGTGCTCACTCAATATTTTGAAGGGTGTCATACCGTTATCCTCAAAACAGAAAAATAAACTGAAAAGGCACAGAAATACACTTCGCAAACTCGCCTGCAAAAAGACGCCGCTATACGAGAAAAAGCGCGTGCTGATTCAGAAAGGAGGTTTTTTGTTCCAGTTAATCCCAGCCGCCATACAAACCCTCGCCACTTTGTTCACGAGATAATGGAGCACGCACAGAAATTCGCTCTGGTTCCAGAACAATTGTTATCGCGTCATGTGACCACAAAAGAGCAGCTTTCTGAGTTGGACAACGAGATGTTGAAAATACTGCGAAGCAAGGAGCCCGAAGCTATAAAAATTAAACTCTATCAGAATCTGCTGAACAAGAGAATCAACGTCGCCGAGAACAATCCACCGCGGTTACCAGAACCGAAAATTCAAGAAGTAGAAAAAGAGAAGAAAAAGAAAGTTGACGAATTACCAATAGCTCTGATTTCTGTCCCGAAATCGCAAAGAGGGCACTCAGAAAAAATTATCACGCATATAAATAAGCATCCGAACATATTAAAAATTAATTCTAACGGCTCGATCGTTTATAAGAGCAGACTCATCAAAGGAAGCGACATTCGCGATTTGATATCAAGTGTGGTCGGTCGGAGAAAATCACCCGTGGTGGGTCAAGAAATTTTCCTGAAAGCGCTAGAAGAAACCGGAGCTCCGAGAGATTATATAAAAAACCCATTTTTGAAACATATTTGGTTAGAGCTTTGAAATGCCAACAACAGTGGAAGCCGTGATCTACGATCAAAACAATAGAAAGCAGGGTATCGCATGGAAAACGGATGTACCGTCATTCGATTTACCGAGCTGCTGGTCCTACGAATTGGAGAGTAATGGAGAACTGATAAGACACAAGAGAATGTTCGCCATATTCACGATACTGATTGTTATATTATTTACTCTTATAGCAACAACATATAAAAATCAAATGGACTTTGAAAGATGTAATTCCTCTCTTCCGCTGGGAGGAAATATTTTTCTCACGTATTGTAATAAAACCTACGATATACGCTATTTTAGCGGAAATGCGCCCACTACGAAAGCCGTTAATCTCACCAGTGCGCAAATGTATAAATTGATTCACGAGTCTGCTGATGTACAATTGAATAAAAAAATTTCTATTTGAATTCTTGTGTCGTTTTGAAATTGTTTCGCGACATGAAATTCCCAGATGTTTCGCAGCTCTACCATTAAATAAAGTTTAAATACCTTACATGAAATAAATTTAACTTGAAATAAATTTACGCCTGAGAAATTGTTTCGCGACATGAAATACAACTGAATAATTTTTTTTTCGATGAATGAAAATTTAACTCGCGACATAAATAAATTTGATTTGAAATTAAATTTAACTCGGAATAAAATTTAACTTGTAATGAAATTCCCAGATGTTTCGCAGCTCTACCATTAAATAAAGTTTAAATACCTTACATGAAATAAATTTAACTTGAAATAAATTTACGCCTGAGAAATTGTTTCGCGACATGAAATACAACTGAATAATTTTTTTTTCGATGAATGAAAATTTAACTCGCGACATAAATAAATTTGATTTGAAATTAAATTTAACTCGAAATAAAATTTAACTTGTAATGAAATTCCCAGATGTTTCGCAGCTCTACCATTAAATAAATGAGTTTAAATACCTTACATGAAATAAATTCAACTCGAAATAAAATTTACTCCTGAAAATTAATTTGGAATAAAATTTAACGCGCGATAATTTAAAAAAACAACTAACCTCTTTCTTCTTCTTCTCTGACGGAGCATATCCACTTGGTCCAGCTTCTACTGGCGCAGGACGCTTCAGGCATTGCTGGATGAAATTCTCCTCATCCTCAATCATTAATTTTATATCGCGATCACTAACTAAATCCTCGTTGAGACATTCATTGACGAAATTATCGTCATTTTCCAACAATCTAACTAATTCTTCTTTACTTATACCGAAATCGATAAAACTAGCCATTGCGCGAACGTACGAAGCGAAAGCTAAAAAACTTGATGCTGTCTGGACAAAACTCAAAAACGAAGTGAGAGGATCTGCAAAGAAGATGATACTTTTAATGAGATAAAGGGTTAGGAAGCGATAACGAGTCTCGTGTGCTATGCGTCATTACTCGGGCAGACAGTACTCATATAGTTATCAGTGTCGCGTGCAGAATAATCGAAGCAACGCGAGTGATGCATACTCACGTCAATATCATTATCAGTGATTTATGTAACATTGGATAGTGTATCGTTAGATATTGGTACTGTATCAGTGATGCATGCTCACATGAATATATTGTATCAGTGATTCACGTGAATGAGATAGTGATGCTACTCACATCATTATCAGTGATTCATGTAACATTGGATAGTGTATCATTAGATATTGGTACTGTATCAGTGATGCATGCTCACATGAATATATTGTATTAGTGATTCACGTGAATGAGATAGTGATGCTACTGGGTGCACTTTGAGATTCACAGTATATTCCTATACTTATGCTTATCAACTGCAACTGCAGTATATAAACTGCGGGACAGACACAATTCCTTAACTTAGTTCTCTCGCTCGCTTGGATACACTTCTCTCTCCGCAACTTGGTAAGATTTTTTTTTTCTATGGCTTCTTGCGTGTTAGATTTTGAGGGATTCTTGCTTAAAAGTGGGATATATGTTGTTAAGGAAATGGCTTGCTTTGATTTAAGCACAGGGAGAGTATATCACTCTCTCTACAAGCCGCCATTCTCTAGCAAGGAGCTATCCGAAGAAGATTTCCCACAAATGCTCTGGGTTAGCAGAAATCTTCTTAATATTAGATGGGGGGAAGGGCTTTTCGATTATAATTTAATGAAAATTCATCTCACCACTGTTAATAACAGATATAGTTGCATTTATGTGAACTGCAGGCAAAAAAAAAAATTTCTAGAGCAACGATTCAACCTGGAGACAGTGAAAGTCTTAAACTTCCCAAAATCCTTGACTTCTTGCGGGTTTCACCCTCTGCAAAAAGGGCATTGCGCAAGAAGCAAGGTCGTAGCATGCGCTGAATGGTTAGATGCATAAAAATTTAATTTTGTAAAATAATAATAATAATAAAAATTTAAAAAACTTAAAAAAAAAAAAAACTTCTGTTAAAATATATATTTCGCAATTTTTTTTTTTTTCATCTTGAGAGTTGCGGAGAGAGACTGTATGCGTTGTTTTCATTTAGACAGATGGAAAGCCTCCGCTATGAATACGCTCGGAACGTACTGGATACTTCCGTTGCGATACTACACCAGCTCGAATCTGAAATCGTGTACCGTCCAGCAGAGGAATGCGTCTTCAAGTTTGGCGACAAGACTTATCCGATGCCCAGACAGCATGCTGGGTATGGTGACGCTGGCCTACACTACACCTTTTCCGGAATGACCCTCCAGGCCCAACCGTGGACACCTCTCCTCTTGGATTTGAAAGCCGTAGTCGAGAGCATCTCAGGCCATGACTACAACTTTGTTGTCGTCAACCGATACTCTGATGGAACCAAGAGCATCTCCCCGCATTCCGATGACGAATCACAGCTCGTCAAAGATTACCCCATCGCTTGCCTCTCCCTGGGCGCTGAAAGAAAGCTCGTGTTCTCTCGACGGGGGCACCAATCCGTGGACCGAATCCTGGAACACAACAGCCTGCTGACGATGCTACCTCCAACCAACCAGCTGTGGCGTCACGCGATACCTAAAGACCCAAAAGTAAAAGACGTCCGACTCAGCCTGACGTTCCGGAAAATGGTTTCGAGTAACAAGCGCCCATCACCGAACACTCAACCACCATCGGCTAAGAGATCTCGCAGCAGTGGATTCAATAAGGAAGCGCCGCCTCCCAACATCTTTCACGTGAAGGAGAACTTTTTCGTCAGCGTCGTGATCTTCAGTGGTGAAGTGCGCGTACATATTCGAGAATTTTTCGAACGCGATGGACTCATGCACCCAGCTAAAAATGGAGTGACTCTTTCGCCGTACGTGTGGGAATGTTTGAGAACCGAATTCTCTCGTCGTACTATGCTGCAACGCGTTGATAGAACTTTCCTAGTGTCGGAGAACCTGATCGTGGACTACAGCGGTGATGATGTGCTAATTCAAACTCTACATCGCGGGGACAACAAAATTTTCAAGTGCTCCGAAAACCCCCTCAAAATGACTTTCCAGGCAATCGAGGCACTCTTCTGGAGCGAGGATGATAAACCACTTCATACCGTGATCAGTGAGCTCGTGCAGAAAACGCTCTGCTTGGACTATCTGAAAGTGTGTGTGCGCGAAAACCAAACTAAAGGAACGAGTTCTATGGATATCACCGACATTTTGGCTAAATTGGTGAGTGAAAAACTTTTTGCTAGCATCGAAAAAATTGTTGACTGCCATGGGTGTTCCATGGGATATGCTAATCAGTTGGGTCATGAATGTCTGCAGTTGAATGATAATTTAATGTTTTATAAATATTTTGATCATGCTTTAACCCTGATTGACTTTCGCGAAGTCGCTAAAACTCTGGCGGAAAATTACGATGTAGCGGAAAAATGTTTTAATGCGATTGATTTTGATGTTTTGAAATCTAAGATAGAAGAAATTTATTTGAAATAAATGAAAATCATATAAAATGACTTTGTATTTTATTGCTCCTTTGGTTTATTTTTACTTTTCAGCTTGGACATACAAAAGTTTATTTGTGACTTGAAAAAAATTTTATTTTAAAATTAATGAAACGATTCATCTTTGTTTAGTTTAGAAAATAAAGTTTAATTTAGGAATGAAAAAATCATCAGAAAATAAAGTTTAATGTAGGAAAGATCCCCAAGTTAGAAAAAAAAAAAAAAGTCTGAAATTAAACGATAATTTGGGAAAGATCCTTCTCTTTGGTGATATCTTCGAAGTGACGTTATGGGAAAATCTTGGGATAGAAAAAAATTAAGTTAGAAAATGCATCCCTCCAAAAAATAACAAAGTCAGAAAATAAAGTTTAATTTAGGAATGACCCCTCTTTGAAATAATCTCATCACTTGGGATGGAAAAAAAAAATTTAGGAGCATCCCTCCAAAAAAAAAAAAAAACAAGTCAGGAAATAAAGTTTAATTTAGGAGCAAATTTTTTCTAAGTCAGAAAATGAATTCAAAAGTTTAATTTAGGAATGTTCCCTGAAAAAAATCATCACTTGGGAAATAAAGTTTAATTTAGGAATGACCCCCCTGAAAAACGATAATTTGGGAATGACATCATAGGCAAGAACGATAATTTAGGAATGACGTCATAGGAAGCGCCATCTAGCGAGCCTCAACAAGTGCGAAGCACCCATTTGTTTGATGCGCAGCAAGTGGGGAGCCCTATTGTTTGATGCGCAGCAAGTGGGGAGCCCTATTGTTTGATGCGCAGCAAATGCGCAGTCCTATTGTGCACCAAAACCGCTAAAATCACCCTACTAACAAGCTTATTATGTTTATCAAGTTAATCTCAAAACTTCTGAATTGGAACTCGGAAAAAAAAAATCTCATAAAAATTGGTACTTTAAATAAGTGATACTTTATTCAATTAAGGGTTCTCACGATTCCTGAAGTCGATTTTTCAAACATGACTAGAAAATTTCATTCAATTGTGAAAAAAATTAAATGCAAAAAATTTCGTGTCAATCGAGTTAATTTGTTTCTTCAAAATAAAATTAAAAATTAATACATTATAGTGTAAAAGTAAACGAGAAAAAACACTTTGATCGCGATTTTCTCAAATTGCAATTTTTGAGCTCATCCGTTTTTAAGATGAAAAAAAAACTACGTCACCAAAATTTTGTAGGAATACTTATGTGACATGAACGTAAACGAGCCTCGAACTTCGATATCTGATGATTCGTTGGAATTTTATGAGTTTTTAAAATTTGAAAAAAATCTGAGAGAATCCAACTTTTTTTGTTTTTTAAAATTCCCATGGGGTTTAATTTCTAAATCTCAGGTTCATTTTACCAACACATATCACGCACACATTTCTGCAAAATTTCAGAATTTTCAGCCGGTAGTTTTTATTTTTTAATGTCACGGATAAACTAAAATTGAAATCTGAGAAGATCGTAATAATGAGCTCGTAAAAATTTGAAAAATGCACACGCACTCACACAACATAGAAAAAAAACTGGTTCTTGGTTTCTTTTTCTCGCGCGATTTCTCTTTAGGGTTATCAGTTTCAAAAACACCAAGTTATACGTTTGGTGTACGTTCGGTTAATTTGGCAGGATTATAAAGTGATGTAATCAATTTTTAAAGCGTTATAACTCATTAATTATGCGTCAAATCAAAAACTAAAAACACTTTTCCTTATCAGTTTTTTAACTAATATGGAAAAGTGCTTTCAGTTTTTTATTTGGCAGTTATAACGCTTTAAAAATTGATGACGTCACTTTTCATAATCCTGCCAAATTCACCGAATGTACACCAAGCGTATAACTTGTATAATTTGGCGTTTTTGAAGGTATTATTATTCTATTAACCCTGAGGCCGGGATTACACTATAAAAGTTATAATAAAAGTCCTTTTAGAATCCAACTAATAAGGTTATTGGTTACATTCTAGAAAATGCAACCGATGACTATTGGCTGCATTTTTCAAGTTTTATAAAAGGACTTTTACTCAGAAAAATCGAAAAAGCGACAACCATTTTTTCCCCTCTCGTGTGTGTGTTGCGTTTTTCAAATTTGTATGCTTATTTTATTTCTCAGATTGCAGATTTGAGTTTATCCGTGAGATTTAAGAAAAAGAAAACGACCGCCCCAAAAATTCTGAAATTTCACAGAAATGTTTACTCACCATGTGTGTTTTGATAAAAGTTCTTTTATTATACTCGAAAAATGCTACTAATAAGCATATCGGTTACATCCACAAAGTAAGAATAATATAGAGCGCGCGCGAGGGGTTACAATGTGAAGCAAAGATCTGGAGTCACGTGACTCCGGTCAAAAGGCTGGTCAGGGAATCTCGCTGGCAATGCTTTCCTTATGGCTATTCGTATGACGATCTACACGTGCTGTATTATTTTTGATTAGAATGGTCAACACTTGCGCAGCTTTCGGATGTTCTGAACGGTTTCGGAAAGGGGGACAAGTATCCTTTCACAAGGGAATACTTTTTTGCTTATTCCCCTTCTTATAAATTAAAAATTGGAATATTAAATTGACGATTCAATGGAGTTTTTAACGGTTCCATTTTGGATTTAATTCAATTAAAGTTCCAAGTTTTGGTAAAATTCAAATGTCATGAGCCATTATTAAATGTATTAATAGAATTTTTGGTAATAAATGATTGAAGTAATAATTTTTATTAACTTTTAAATGAAATATACGTCTCCTCAAGATTTGGCGAGCTAGTGAGTTTATTCGAGTTTCGCTCAACTTGAAGAAAATATGCTTTTCAGAATGAGGAATTTATGGCAAATATTTTATTTAAATAGAATGTAATGAAAACGCACCCTCTAGACCAGTGATTTCCAACGTGGGCGCTAACGCCCTCTTGGGGTGATGGAAAGTTCCAGGGGGGCGGTAGAAGCTACGGATATAACATAGGATCCTATGGGTGAGATTGCGTTGGGGGCGATGGGAGAAAAAATTTTCTGAAGAAGGGGGCGATGGGACAAAAAAGGTTGGAAAACTATGCTCTAGACAATGGCAGTTTTGCATAAAAATGTATAACTACCTCTAAAAATAGTATTTTTACCTCTCTTCACTCCTGAGATAAAACTATTACAGAAAATAAATTTTTTTATTGATTAATTTGTGTTTGTTGTATGTGTGAAATTGCCCTCAAACAAGAAAAATCAATTAATTAATTGATTAATTAATTTTCAGTCAATATCTTTATTAGGACCATATGAGTTAAGATCTGAAGTCACTATGTGTACCTCAGATGTTAACTTGAAGAAAGAATCATTCTAAAAACTATGAAGATTCCCATATGTATACTTCTGGAGCGAAGAGGTTACACATATGTCCCCTGTAACATACATTTACGTACTCTAAATTATTACATTTATACGCTACACGAAATTTCATTTCTTATAATTTAGAAAAGTACTAACGATGAGGTATTGCAATTTTCTTGAAAAATTCATTTTATTCCTGAAATATTATGTAAGTGTTTATATTGTTGTGTGATAAGGTTATAAAAGGTTTTTTAAGAAAATGTTGGAAATGAAACTTTTACTTATTATTTAAATATTTCATGACTGAATATGGTATGAGTGTGAATGCGTTACATTACATAACATAATGCATTATAATTATATACTCAAAATTAATGGATGATTAGAGTAATTTTAATGTTCTTGGAAGATAATTTTTATGTTTTAATAACCCCTAGTTAAAATAAGTTTTCGAAATTAAAAGTGACAAAGTGAATGAGAAGAGAATATTTAAAAATATAAATGAAATAGGCTGTATATATAAGAGATAGGTTATATAATAAGATTTAAAAACTCAAAAGTCTTAAATTATTAGGAATTATCCCTTTTGGAAAATAAAACAATTTCGTTTTTCAATATTTTTTTATATTATATAGAATTGATTTTTTTTTTAAATCCCACATTCCCTAAATATTTTACAAAAGAATGAATGAAATTCATTGAACAAATGAAGGAAAGTTTTCATCAACACGATCGAGTCAAATTTCGTTACAGCAACATCCTTGCGTTAACACGAAATCACTAGGTTCTGCGAAAACGAGCCAAATGTAATAGCGCAGAACCTGTTCTTTCCCCGACAATACTGCTCATCTTTTCTTCACGTTCGACAAGTTTTATGAATATCGTGCGCTGTCTATTTATATCTTTAGTCTATGGTTACATCCGCTCAAATGTAACCGATGCGCTTATTGGTTGCATTTTTCGAGTTTGATAAAAGAAATTTTATCAAAATTTTATAGTGTAATACCAGCCTCGGTATTACACTATGCAAGTTTGATAAAATCCCTTTTATAAAACTCAAAAAATCCAGCCAATAAAACTCATAGGTTACATTCGAGCAAATGCAACCAATACGTTTATTGGTTGAATTTTTAAAGTTTTATAAATGAAATTTTATGAAACTTTTATAGTGTAATACCAGCCTTAGTAAAATAAACCCCAGATTTAGAAATTTAGCCCATGGGAAGTATTCTTTAAAAGATGTTGAATTCAGATTTTTGAGATTTATACATTTTTTTTATATTTATATAAAAATTCATAAAATTCTAATGAATGATCAGGTATCGACGAGGGTAGTTTTACTGAGACGTATAAATATTCCTACAAAATTTCAGAATTTTTGGTGCAGTGGTTTTTTTATTGTAACGGATGAACTCAAAAACTGCAATTTTAGAGAATAGCGTTCAAAGTTCTTGTTCACGTTTGCAGTATAATTCATTATTTTTTTTACTTTGAATGGCGAAGTCATCGCATTTAACCAAGACCGAGGTTTGTTGAGTGTGGATTCTGAAAGCAAAAGGTAGAATGAAATTTCGATCCAAATGCGGTCCAAATAAATATAACGCGGTAAAACAAAGGTTTATAATGGTCCAAACAAAGTGTTTACCGTGCGTCAGCCAGTTATGCGCCAAAGCCACGATGTATGGGGATGTATGTACTACGACCATAGACAGGCGAGTTGTAAGAACGACATCTAGTCAAAAACGTCGCCGTGTCACATGAAAAGTAGATTTCATTACAGAATATCCATGCCAACAATTCATCGTCGAATCAAAGATGTTAACCGCGTCGTTTTGAGAAAAATGACTCATCGATCCTGCCTTATATTAACCCATAAACACGGAAGATTTAACTGGGCAGATAAATACATGTGTTATAGGAACAAGTGGTTCCGCATTTCGTTTAGCTATGGAAAAAACAGGGAATTTTGATGACCCTGATGGCTACAAAAAATATTGACATGAGATCTGAGGACATTCTGTACCAGAGTGTAAAAAGAATGAATTGTAATAGTTTGGAGCATTTGATTCCCTCGTTGTCTTTCGTAGAAAACAAGCATAAGACTGAATGTCATCAGGGACAATACCTTCTAAAGCAGAAGGTGCTCTAGAAGGTGTTGTCAGGGAGCACTTGAACGTAGTCTGCTCCCACTTAGTGAAATAATTTGAGGGCAAAATGTGTGTCCAATGCGCCCTTCTCCTTATCCAAAGCGGATGCTTCCAATGTCTCTTGTTTGCACTGGCCAGTTAAGCCTAGATCTTAGTCTAACAGAAAATGTGTGCAAGTATCTTACCTCGATTAGTGTATAACAATCGGAAGCAATACCAAACTGTTATGGACCTGAAACGGCTATACAGGAAACATAGTATATTGGGTCCAAAAATTGTTGCCCAAAATCCTGTTCTGTCCATAGAAAAGCTCGTGACACATTGGTCCGATTCCAAGCTACATGTACAAATATGAGAAATATTTTTGGGTGTGATCTATGAATTTGGAAACATTTTTTTTTTTTTTTGAGAGGAGATTTGTGTCCAAAGTTTTGACACACTTGTTTGGTTTATCTAAAGATTTTTTTTGTTTTGAAATTTGGTAGTTACTGTACGTGCATGTAGCCTCATGAGAGTTTAAATAAACCTCAAGTATATAATTTTTTTTGCTGCGTTATCTACTTTTTTGTTTGCTGCAATGTTTTTACTTTTAAAACACATTGTATTTTTTTTTTGCTGGTTTCTCTCAATGCAGTCCCATAATATGTCGGTTCTATGACTGTGTGTGAGGATAAAAATCTATATTATACTGATAACTTATTTATCAGTAAATGTAAGTACTTTGTAAACTGGGTTGAATAGACCTATTGCGTTTTAAGAAGAAAAATACTGATACGATGTCATATCTACCTCCTGCAAAAAGACCGGAATTGTGAAAACTTAACGTTGCGTGAGATTGAAAGGGAAAAAAATGTCAGCCATTGCTTTTATATACATTTCTGTGTCATTAAGTTTCGAATGAGAGATGGAGTTTAGAACAGCAGACAAGTATTATTGTACTGTATAAGTAGTACCACTCAGTGCTGTCTTGACAGATGGGCCTGACCGGGCACGGCCCGGAAGCCTCCTGAGAAGAGGGAGGACTCACAAAAATGAGATGTAGTTAAAATTTTTGAGATTAAGCATGTAAATTTGCCGGGTGGGGCCTCAGAAAAATCACTTGGCCCGGGAACCCGTAATAATTTCATGACGGCTCTGGGGCAACTGTATGGTTCATAATAAGTGATACTGAAGGGCACCATCTTCAGTTTGACTTATTATTCAGTTTCATAACTTAACGAAAAACCAATGCAAACATGAACAATAAATACCCAAAAGCTCATGCTTGATCATAAAACTAAGTATCACATTCCATAGCGGTCAATATACGGTCGAACCTCGTTATAACAAACTTCGATGGAATCAAAATTTGGTTTGCTATATCCGTAGGTTTGTAATAAGCTAGGTTCACGTTATTCAACTATATTGAACAAAGTTAATTCGCACCTCCTGAAATCTAGATAGGCAATAAATAATACAATAATACAGTCGATCCCCCGTTACAGCGTCTCCCGATGTCACGCAAAACCCCCGCTTAGTGCCAGAAATTTTTAATAAACAAATCTACCACACATGGGTTCAACCATGATTCAATACAACACCAAACTCATTTGACTCCCGAATTCCGCAAAACAAATGGTGGCGGTGAATTAGGGTTCGACTATATGTCGTTGTTCATCAGTTACAAAAAACTGAAAGATTTGCAGCACGTCTTGGGCAAGGCCAACACCACATAAACGTTGTCTACGAGGGATATCTGTAGATACACTGGCGTACGCAGCGAGATTTTGGTATTTCTTTTACAGTAAAAAACGACCCCCTCCCCACTACAGAATAATAAAATGATGAAACTCCAAAGCATTGCCAAGCATCTAGATGCGTGATTCATGCATCAAAATCCAATTTTACTCTTCCAAATTTCATTGAGAAGTGAAAATACCTCTCCAAATTTTAGATAATTTTTTTAACAGAGTTATTTCTCACTGATGAAAAAAGCGATACCTTTCTTTTTACAAAAATACCCCTTAAAATTTTGGAGAGAAGTGAAATATTATTTAGAGTGAAATAACTCTTCATAATTATTATATCGGATAACACTGCCGATACACCTACTCGAAAAAATCTTCGTATGCCTATGAGCGGATATTCTTCTGTAACTGAATTTATCAGAGGTGCGGAAAGAAAATTGGTCGAATTTTAGCTCCTTTTTAATCTATTGTTTTTGTATGTAAACATTGATTTTCTTCAAAGAAGTCGACATTACGCTTCACTTTTACAAGCTTTTCGGCCATTTCTGTACACGTTTTGTACAACCAGTACCGCATTACGGCCCGAGCGTTTCATGTGAAAGAAGGTTCTCACGATAATGAATTCTGGTTACAACTTTCGAGAGTAAGTACAGTATGTGTAAATTGGTAGGCAGGTATTTCCAGCCAGATGGAGAATGAATCTTGGAAAAATCACTTTGCCCGGTGGCCTAGGGTGCTGTTAAGACGGCTCTACGTGCAACTGGCGCGTATTTTCATGCTAATTGAAGTTATACTAAAAGGTGTTAACTCAAAATTTTGTCTGCCTTTAAGAAACAATTTTCCTGAATTTTTAAACAATCACTGAGATGGGGAGTGGGGGGTTAACTGAAATTGTTTTGATTCAATCGAACTTATTCGTTTCAACATAAATAGGGGTGTTTTAAAATTATTATCAAATCATTTGGCCGTGTCCTGACTTAAAAATTACAAACCAGACTCTGAAAGCTTCGATAAATACATAGTTTTGAATAAATATGGAAAATGTGCATGTGCAGAAGAGATATATTCTTAGCTCTATCATTATGTATCATGGGGGGGGGGGGGGGGGCGTTTCCTTATAAAAATATTTTTTTCATTTAAATATTTTTATGTTTATAGTATATTGTTTTAATTTCATTCGGGTTATTTATTTTGTAATTGGTTCACAATATACAGCAACGCAAATAATACGGTATTTTCTAAAAATAATTATCAAGAAAAGAGTTATCGACAGCGAAATCGTATCTGAAAAGTGACGATAAATCTAATAAAACGCTTTAAAAACCCGAGATTATCTGGAATGTTCTCGTACTTGCTCAACTTAGAGTATTGAAATAAGTTTTTTTATACAAATACACAAAGGCCACAACAGACAAAATGCCCAACGAGGTGGCTGAAGAAAGATGCTCATAAAAAATATGGATGTCGAATATATATCTAAATGCTGTCGAATATATATTTTAAGCTGTAAAGGCGGCTGCACACTGCTCTGAAGTGGGACCATGTCACGTCAGATTAGTGTGTAGCCTCCTTAAGATTGATGTCATAACATTGGCAGGGAATTATTTGAATATTTGAGTTTTTTCCCGTAATAAGCTTACCACGCTACTATTATTATTATTTACACATTAAAAATAACTCGAAATTTTATGCTAATTTTTGGCTGCCGGTGATATCATTTCACTTTGCATTATCTGTGTTTCTCAACCTTCCTGAAAACAAGAACCAGTAAAATGTCTGAAACAGTTTGTTGGACCACTTGTTCCCCGTATTACGGGACATTCCTGTAATTTTTGTTGTTCTGATTTTTTTATGCATATTTGACCCTTTTTCCAACGATACCTATTTGAATTTCTAATATTTATTAAAGTCGTGACACACACACACAGCGTTTTCGTAATATAAATTATATTATGATAATTATGGCAAAAGTTATAAATATTGACGTCTCACATATTTTTCAGGTTTCACATGTTTTGTCCAATTTTTTTTGGAATTTTAATTACGATTGGTAATTGTGCCTACTTTTCTGACAAGGTTTTTGATGGCAATTGGCGATGTTTCCTATTTTACCGATTTAAGATCCCAGTTTACCGAATTTTATTTTTCTTAATGAAATATGCTCATCAGATCATTTGAATATTTTTTTCGTGAAATGCATTTTTGTTTACGGCGATTTGTAGCAGCCCTTTATTTCTACGCCCTTCAAAAATTTTAATAGTAATTAGTGAATTGCATTTAAAGCAATAAATTGAAATTTTTAGCAAAATTTAGTGATATCCGGTATTTAGGATCGCGATTTTCTGTATCCTTTCTCGTCGATGACGTATGGTGAACCTAAGTATGAAAGTATAATTTTATTTGAACCCATGTGGATATATATATTACTATAAAACTAATTACAATGGGTGAATAATTTTATCGAGTCTGCCTGCGGGCCATCTATCCCAGAGTCACGGAACACCTCTGGCTCTCCGCGTACAACAGGTTGAGAAGCGTTTATCTGAACTATAGAAGTTTAAGTCTTCAACAATGAAGTTTTTTTCAGACTAAAAGATGAAATATATATTATATATATAATGAAAAACACATAGAGCAGAAAAGCACAATTTTATATAATGGAGGGTTGAGAGAAACAAAGTGGTGTAAGTCCAGATTTAGGTGATGTGTATTTAGTCACATAAAATACATAAAATAACTAAGAATTTTGATATTCACGTAGAAATAAAGTGGTGCAAATTCAAGCTCATAAAATAGCCTACAGATGACAAAAACATAATTTTCCTGACACGATATATATAATTGCTAGTAATTTCAAATGCAAATTTCTTTGTCTTCGACTTACCCCACGTGACTTATACCACTTGAATTCTCAACCCCCTTCCCCCATATATCATTACTAATACTTTGCTTTACGTATACAGAAAGCGAAAAATTAAAAAAATGAAAACAAGAAATGAATGCAAAACAAATGAAAACAAAATGAGATGCAAGAGAGGTATTTACATTTTCATACACAACCGAAAAGTTATGAACATTAACAAAAAAAAGTGATTTTTTCTTTACTTCTATGAATACATGCAAAACTGAATGTTAAGTAATCCCTATAATACAGGGTGTGCCAAAAAAAAAAATGCAAGTAAGAATTTAAATAATCCGCATTCTCATGGGCAAGCGCAAGAAACTTAAAAAAAAACCAGATGCATCACTGAAGTTTTTAATGTGAGTGGCTTAATCGACGTCGTGAACTGAGCAACGTCGTCAGTTCACTGAGCTTCAAAGAACGCAAACGAGAGTGTAAGCCAACATGATGTTTTTCCCGGAACAGTTTATTTTAAAAACAACTTCTAACAATAAATTTTTCGAACAATAAATCCTCTAAAGAAGTGATAAGACTCTTTCGTGAGAAGTTTGGTGAACAGCGTGCGCTAGCCTACTCAACAATCAACCGAATAATCCTGCGGTTTCGAAATGATCAAACAATATCTCGGAAGATAGGCAGCAGGCGAAAATCCATCGTTACGTTCCAGAAGTTCGAGGGAGGGTACGTTGAATATTTGTTGTAGTTTAGAACCACATAAATAAGTTTTTAGAATTTGTATGTAATTTTTTTCGAAAACTCACCAGTGGTTTTTGTTTTTTTTGGGACACCCTGTACATGAATTGCGGAGATAGAATCGCAGTCTATCATAAAATAAGAGTGGGTGCCCTATCATCAAAGTGAAAAATGGAAAAGAATTTGGTCGATCAGAACAACGATATTTGAAGTGTTTGGACGAATAAAACGGTCTATTACATTTTTTCGAAATTGGTTTTTTGACTGGAAAATAGTGTTCCATATAGTTCTGTTACAGGTTCCTAAGTTAGTTCCTGCAGAAACCCACATATTTTGTTGCTATGCCCTTTTAAACTACTGCAATCGAGAATTCTATAATTGGAACAACGGCTTATGTTGTGTGGGTGTATGTGTGTCAGGAAAAAAAAAATTTTTTTTTCCTTTTTCGGTGATAACTTTAATCGCGTCTGGTGTAAAGTTTGAAAAAAAAAAAGATATAGACCGTTATTCGTCCGAACCCTTCATTTATCCTGGTTACTCAGAGTACTGCGACACAGAACTCGTGGCATAAAAAAAAAACCACCCCATTCAAGTTCCAACCTTAGAGGAGATATATTATACCTTCTCTAAGGTTCCAACTCAAATATTAGCATTATGCTAATTTGAGTTTGGGTATATGTCAAAACTGCGCCATATGAGTTCCTTTCTACTGATGATTAGCATAGAAGGTATTCGTAACTACAGAAGATGGAATACCTTTGCCCTAGAACAGCGTTTTTCAACCCATGATCCGCGGACCAGAGGATAATACAGGCAGACATGATAACCTAATTCTGATCAAACGAAAATTATTCAATGGTATACAACTAATATCAATATTATTCTGGTAGGTTCGAATGATGAAATAGGCCAAAATACTATTAATTAGTGGTCCGCTAAATTATTTCAGAAATTTTACTTGTCCTTAGGTTCAGAATGGTTGAGCAACGCTGCCCTAGAGCAGCCTACTCCATTATGACCCCAACATGCCCGATGTCATTCAGGTCGGGAAATCTAGCTGAGCCACTCCAGAGGTACCGACATAAAGAAAACATTGAGGGGGGGGGGGGGCTGAAAATCGCCATTCGTTTCGTATATACGGGATTCAAGTCACGACCACCTAGATAAATAAGATGTGTAATTTAGGTGGTCGTGTTCAAATCCGTACGCAGGAGGAGGAATGGTGAGTTCCATTGTATACTCATGAATTTTTTTTGAGGGGCGAGGAGAGGGGGGTCAGTCTTCTCACAAAATTTGTTGAGGGCTCGAATGGCCCCAGCCTCCAGGTTTCGGTGCCTATGAGCATCTAATTAGTAACTAACTCTATGCATCGAATTAGTAAATTTATCGAAATAATAGTGTATATAATAAATTTGAATTAGAAAATCCTTATAGTTTCACACGACGTAGACTATTTTGTTGCACGATTATTAAAAAAAAATAAGAATTTCAGTTAATGGCATTCTGAGGCAGGGCCGCCCTTACCAAACGCGAAACTAATAGCGGAGCCCCTTAGCCCCTGATTTCATGTATTCTGTGGGAGAGGGAAATCGGCATCCAAAAATTCATACATTATTACATACTTTTCCAGAATGCTGAAAAATATTCATGCAAAAAATATAGACACAATTGAATGTAAATTAACGGGAAAAAAATTAATAAAGTTTCGAACTGAAGAAAATTTTGAATCGATGAAAAGAAATACTTCCAAAACCAATTAAAATTAGGATCTAATGAAAGAATTTGCCTTAGAATTAATGAAAATTCAAAATCGATGAATCGAAAATAAGAAAAATAATTGACAGAGGTAATATTCCAGCACCCATGAAAATTCAGAATATATGAAAAAAATATTTGTAGAATTGATGACAATCTGAAATAAATGGACGAAATAATGCTAGAATATCGTGAAAATTCAGAATTCCAAAAGTTATGAAAATTCAGAATTCCAAAAAAGGTGAAAATTCAGCATTCCAAAAAAGGTGAAAATTCAGAATTCCAAAAAAGGTGAAAATTCAGAATTCCAAAAAAGGTGAAAATTCAGAATTCCAAAAAAGGTGAAAATTCAGAATTCCAGAATTGATGAAAACTGCTAATTTATGAAAGAAACAATTCCAAAGTTGGTGGAAATTCAGAATTAAATGAAAATGTAGCAGCATTCTAGAATTATATTTTTCTAGATGAAAATGGCAGAATTTCAGAATTTTATTTCTATCTATATGAAAATGGAGACTTTATGAAAGCTCCACAAAACGTGGGGCCCGGTGCGACCGCACCTGTCGCACACCCCAAAAAGTGGCTCTGCCCTGAGAGCGTGGTTTCTTGTTTTGGCAAGTTTGATGCACGTTTTAGAATTTTTTGGCAATACTCAATATAACACAAAGAATTTAATTGTTTTAATTAATTGATAAAGGAGATTCGACACACACACACACATTCAGCTTCAAAAATTCGTAATCATTGAGCTCCATCAGAGTGTTTCTTAACATTTCTGAAAACAAATACCAGTTAAATGTCTGAAACAATTTAACTGACCACTATTGTCCTTTACTACGGGGCATTCCGTCTATTTTCGTTGTTCGGATTTTTTTTATACATTTGTCTCGTTTTTTCAACAATATATTTGAATTTCTTATATTTACTAAAGGCGTGAGAACACACACACACACACTGCATTTTCATAATATAAATTATATATATTACGATAATTATGGCATAAGTTATAAATATTCATCTCACATATTTATCAGGTTTAATGTTTTGTCCACATTTCTTTTGGAATTTTAATCACGAAAGGTGGTTGTGCCTACTTCGACAATGTTTTTGATGATAACTGGTGATGTCCCGTATTTTAAGGCTTATTTTATTTAAAAGATCCTAGTTTACCGTATTTTTCTTAATGAACTATGGTCACCAGATCATTTGAATATTTTTTTCCGTGAAACACATTTTTTCTTTTTTACTGCGATTTGTAGCAGCCCTTTATTTCCACACCTTCCAGCAATTTTAGTAGTAATTAGCGAATTGCATTTAAAGCAATAAATGGCAATTTTTAGCAAAATTTAGTGATATCCGCTATTTAAGAGAGAGAGAGAGATCGCAATTTCCTGTATTTTTTTTCTCCTCGATGATGTATGGTGAACCTAAGTATGAAGGCATAATTCCATTTGAACCCATATATATATAGATATTACTATAAAATCAATTACAACGGATGAATAATTTTATCGTCTGTCTGCGGACCACCTATGTCATCGTCGCGGACCACAGGTTGAGAAACGCTGAGCTACACAGTATCATCTATGGAAAATTGAAGATTCGGAAGCATGTGTCACCCTATAACGTCGTTTCTCTCTTTTTTTTCCTTCAATAAACTTAAGTTCTCCACCCAGTTGTTATCAAAGATTCCGAAAGTGCTGCTTTTATCCCCAACTTTTTCACCGTTTGAATTTTCCTTCTCTTCACGATCCTTCCTCTTTTATTTATTTTTATTTTAAGAAGGTGCACTCGGAACGGTGGATTTGAGATTTGCTTGGGCGGTTGCGTATTCAAACAAAGCTGCCGACGCATTGTACGTTCTGCAAGGAAAGTTGTTATCACATTGTTTGTCCACCACTGGCTGCTGGGAACTTTGTCCCCAAGACACAAGACCTTTGATGCAATCTTACTTCCCTACCCGCTTTACTTTATCACAGCCATATAAATTAAAGTGAAGTGCTTTCGTTGCCCCAGTGACAACACCTGTTGACTTGATATTCTTTTTTTTCCTCCTCTCCATCTTCCTTAGAAAGCATTAGTTACTCTTAACGTATCAACCCAATTTGTTTGAGGCAAAGAAACAAACGGAGTATAGTATTGGAAAATATTGACGGATCCTACCATAAACTTAAAGACAAGAGAAGAAGAATGATCATTCATGAGGTGGATACTTCGGCAAATCCGTGTTGCAGTTTGAGTTAGCTGGAACCATAGATCTAGACATATAATTACGATATGATGCCAGATCTAAGTTTTCCAGCTCATTCAGCTGTGATTTTTCAACCTTAAAAAGCCCATCATTTTGGTTTCATTTCTTTGTGAGTATTATCTTCTAAATTATAATTTCCAGTTTTATACACTCGAACGAATCATACATAAAATGGATTTCCTGTCGTATGTGGAGTTATAGTGTCGACCGTATAAAGATAATCAAGTAAGACTTATATATCCCGAAAATTGACACCAAACTGGTTTATATATAGAATAAAATTTCAGTAATATATAGATTAATTCGGCGTAATGGGTTCTTAAGATATTCATCAAGAACTTCAGGTGGACATATGCAACGAGTTTTTTCAGGCAGTAGTGACAGATTTTTTTCTGATTAATCTCGTTTCTAATTAGTTTCGCTCTGCCAATTAAAAATGAGGAAACCCTAGACTAAACAACAGCCTTTCCTCTGAAATATCTTATCGAGGCTTGAACATACGGTTCCTGATACGTGTCTGAGTTTTCTATAATTTTTGCCTCTTCTCTAAATATGTACTACTTCGAGTGATAATGTTTATTTCGGTTCTTGTTTACATAGCAGTTTCATATCGTGTGTCTTTTACAAAAACACGGCCCATCTCTCAATCATTTTTTTTTTCATTTCTGTACCTTTCTGTTCGTAAGAACAGCAATGGTTAATCATTTTGGCTCATCGCGAGAACTGAATGGAACAAAACGTCACATTCGTATGAATCTTGCTATACCGCGTGGCCGAAAAATTGAAAATTGCCTTTCTCATCATATTTTGCAAATTAATTTTTTTTAAATACGGATAGCTAGCATTCAATATACATAGACGTTTTTCTACGCTTAGATGAATATTCTTTTGCAAAGTTGGTGCAGGAACGATGAGAACAGGACACCTGTAAGTTAGATTACCTTATATGCGAAATAATCGAAGGAAGAGTGTCAATTTCACCGGTTGGAGCATTTTAGGTACCAATTAGTTATGTTTATTTCATCGTATTTTCATAAATTGATATGATGATGCTTCTAATATACAGGGTGTATAGCTAACAGCAGCGAACGGTTTATCCTATAGGCATACTTCCAATTAGAAAAAGAGTCCAAATAACGTGTAGACATCAGATAAGTCATTCATATTGCAAGGGGTCGTATAGTTATTAAATTAAAAAATTACCTTCTCATATGGATACCCTGTACTCAAAAACCCAATTATAAAATTGTTGCCTTGCTTCTCCTGAGGCCAAAAAAAAATTCCACGTTTCCAAATGGAATAATTAATTTAATTTTTTTAATTTTAATAACTGTACAACCCCTTGCAATATGAATGACTTATCTGAGGTCTACACATTATTTGGATACTTTTTCCAATTGAAAGCCTGTCTCTAGGATCAACGGTTCGCCAGTAATCTGCGGTGCGTACTATTAGCTATACACCCTGTATAAAAGATACTGAATTTATATGCGCGTTTCAGTTAATTAATTCGTTATAATGAATTACATGAAAAAAATTAAAATGAATGAGCTTCCACATAATTAAAATATTCCTACCATCAATTTGCTAACCAATGTTAAATTCTTTATCTGAAAATTTTTATACACTGATTTGTATCTTTTCGAAAATTAGGTTGAAAATGCACTGTACTTGAAGTAAAAAAAACAAGTATTCTGATGTTAAAATAATTTGTACATCGCAATTTTTTTTCTGGTTTCGTATGTGATATTATCTGGAAAACTGATACAAATTTTCACGTTGGATTTGAGAAAAAAATTAATTTAATATTAAACAGAAAGTAAAAAATACAAGTTCTCTAATTAAATTTTAGGAAAAGGAAATACATTGAGAGAAGTCGATTTTTAAGGAAAGTAAATATTTTCAACATTTTAAAGCTACGTTTTATTCATGTAGAGCTGCGAAAAATATTAACGTAATATTACCACAATATTAAAATATGCAAAATTGATACTCATCTTCGGATATTTCGCATATTAACTTATCAATTGGCAGGTCTTAATCTCATCTCATGGTTCAGTATCAATATATGGGAATATTATTTATCACTTTCAACTACGTTTTTTCAGCAATTTTACGCTCTGCCAGTAAGATTTTAATCGATTTATGTATTCATTTTGAAGGGAAATCATTGGCAGATCAGCTTTCTGATTTGTAATCCTATCCAGAAGTTAACTCAGAGATAATAATATTTGTTTCATGTGGTAGGTATTCCCCCCCCCCCCGCTTTCAAATCATTGACAATGTTATAGAACACTGTGTCATTAGTTGCAAATTTCTGCATCGAAATATGCAATCCAGAAAGTTCAGTTTTCTCTAAAAATAAGAAGAGCTGGTTAACCTAGGTGTAATAGTGGCACTGCTGCGTCCTGTGGCAGCTCTGCGAAAATTACTTCATCGCTCACCAGAGCGAATTTTCATATTAAAACTATCGTTTATATCGCAACACGTACACTGCTTCGTTACCTGCATCGTTCCTCTTTTAAATGTCATTATGGGATAGTTACGCAAGCTTTCTTTTGTTTGAGAGTCTGTTTATTTGTGGGAAAAGAAATTATTTCAATACAGCAGAGTCTCGAATCATATCGAATCTGATACATCCCCTACTATATCACTGTGCAAAATTAATGGATAATTGACAAAATATGGTATGTCTGAAAAAGTTGGCAACAAAAATGTTGTTCTTTGAATTTATATTGCAGTCGGACCCCGTTATAGCAAACTTTGCCTTTAACTAAATAAATTTTTAGCCCCATACCATCGAATGTTCTCTTATTGGATCAGATGTTTTTAACGAATAAACGAAATATAATAGAAAATATAATAAACGAAATTTTTGGTCCCTTTTCAAGTTGATTACAACGAGTTTTGACTGTATTTTTACTATATAATATTTTACTTATGCTATTCATTTATAGAAAAACGCCGTTGTAATGAACTTCAAAGGACCGAAAAAAATTTGGTTCCCTTGATCATGAGATTTGCTATATCAATGTAATATGAGATTATTCAATTTACAAACAGGGTGTTCGCCATAGCGAGGTTTAACTGTAATTTATTTATAGCACAGTTTAATGTTGGCTTCAAGCACTGGAAAATGTCATTGATAATAGAGTCAAAACCCCGTTTTAACGAATACCGTCATAGCGAAAAAAATCTCGATTTAACGAACACTTTTCTAATCCCCCAGATAAGTTTACATAGGGACAATGCAAAAACCCAGAATTCCTTTATAACGAAATTTCGTTATAACGAAGTGATTTCTCCGGTCCCTCGGAGTTTGTAATAACGGGATTCGACTGTACATCACCTCCATTATCCGACGTACCTCTGGCCCCATAACTGTAGTACAGGCTGTCCCAAATTGTTTGCACAACGGATATCTCTGCAACTGTTGAATTTCGAAACATACTTTCAATTGCAAAAAGTTTTCAATTGACGAGCAAATACAGTCGAATCCCGTTATAACGAACTTCAAGAGACCGGATAAATCACTTCGTTATAAAGGAATTCTAGGTTTTTGAATTGTCCCTATGTAAACTTATCTGGGATATTAGAAAAATGTTCGTAAAACCGAGATTTTTTTCGCTAAATCGGGATTTGACTACTTAAAATCGCAAAAGAGTAAGGGACAGAATCATTATATTACATTGTATTTCTGGTTCTTGGGAGGGACGATGGCGCCCATCGCCCTTCTCTCGATCCACGCCTATGTCTAACAAAAGCAGGCCGCATTCATTAATATTCTATTTATACGTGGGCAACAATAGGTTCAAATGTGAATCGAAAACTGGAACTGAAAAAAATTAAGTTTTTAACAAAAAGTTCATTTTCCGCTATCAAGCATTTATGGGAACAGTTATAAGCAAGGCCGGAACTAGGGGCGGGGGGGGGGGGGCAATTGCCCCGGGCGGAAAAATTTATTGGGTGGCAAATTTTTTAGGTGGAAACAAAGAATACCATTATAAAATTATCGAATTTTAAATTGGTGGGGGCGCCAAAATGACACGTGTTTATACTAATTACGGCCCTGGTTATAGGCATCATTTAAATTTTAACTTTACAACCATTGTTACGTTCAAAAATATAACAATCATAATTTCATATATACTGTAGGCCGTGTTACGTGTTTTGTACGTATAATATAAGTCAGTTTCGAGCCCTGCTTTAGAACACTGGTCTTTACCCCTGGAATCTGCAGAACGTAATAGAGATTGATAATTTCGTATAAAAAATGTTTGCGTTGCAACCTTCATTCCTAAAAAAATATCATAAGCTAATTAAATGAATTAAAATTACATTTTAATTTCATAGGTAGTAAAAATGCATATGGTTTGGGTAAGATTTTTAAGACATCTTTGAGTTTTGTTTTGAGATATGATATTCTTTACCAAGTACAGTGAAATCCCTCTTAACTGTCACCTCACAGATGCGGTCACACCTCTTTTATGGCCAAATAATACATATACAGGGTGCATAGGTAACAGGGCGTATGGTATTTTACTGGCGAACCATTGATCCTGGAGGCATACTTCCAATTAGTAAAATTATCCAATTAACGTGCAGTACCCAGATATGTCATTCATGTTGCAATGGGTTTTATGTAATTGTATTGAAATAAAAATGTTAACTTTTTATGTGGACACCCTGTGCTCAAAAACCCGATTAGAAAGTTGTTACCCTGTCTCTTCTGATGCGAAGTAAAAAAAAAGTGCAAAATTCACTGAAATATTTGAATTCGAGAAACCGAGGAAAGTTTAGAAAAAACAGCATTAAATACGGATAAATTGGTTTTTAACGCTGTTTTTCTCCAACTTTGCTCCGTTTTCGAATTCGAATATCTCAGTGAATTTCGCACTTAGAAACGTGGAAGTTTGGCATCAGGAGAGACAGGGCAATAACTTTATAACTGTTTTTCGGAGTTCACAGGGACTGTATGAAAAGTTAATTTTTTTTTTATTTTAATAACTATACAACCCGTGCAACATGAATGACATATCTGAGTATTACACGTTATTTGGAAACTTTTTCTAATTGGAAGTATGTCTCTAGGATCAACGGTTTCCCAGTAAAATACCATACGCCCTGTTTTTTTGCGCGCCTATAGGCACCTTGCATATATATATAATTACGTTTTCTTAAAACTCTTCATACCAACCCCTCTTTTTTACGGTCATTCCTCTTTCACCGACGAATTTTTTTGGTCCCACGGGTGTCGGTGAAAAGGGGGTTCTGCTGTATTTTTTTTTTTGGGGGGGGGGATGTATTCCAAGCTATCCATAACATAAAATTATTTATACATAGAGAAAAGCGATGTCTTAGTTTCTAGATGCAATAATTTTTTCCGTGATTGTTTCTCAAGAGACTTGTCTATCAGAACAGAGTTCACAAGTGTTTACTATCTTAGATTATCGCGAAAAGGTTGTGGGAAACAACACACAAGGTGGGGAAATTGGTTTCCTCTTGGTCCAGGTGGTATAAGATATCTTCGAATCAAGTGGGTTTTTTTCGTCATTCGGGTAAGTGATATCATAATCTCTGTTGGACGGAATCTATTTTTTTTTTTTTATTGAAAGGAAAGGAAAAGAGAAAAAAAAAAATAATAATAATAAAATGAAACGTGTGTATGTCTTATCTAACTCACACTCTGAAGGTGACATTACTTTTTCAAGAACCATTTACGATAGACACGCGTCGAAGAAAAAAGGGAGGGGGGACTTTAAATAAATATATATATATATGAAATCTGCAATAATACAATGGAAATAAAGTACATGTAACTGGATGACTTATGAATGAGATCTCATTCAACGATTTTTGTTCACGTTAAGGCGGGGTGCACACTAATGCACTAGGCATTGGTTAAAAACCTGAAATTCAGGTTTTTAACCCATCCGAGTTGAATTGCAGGCTGCATCGCTTGTAATATCGCACCAGTGTGGAATGCGCCTTAAGGCCGGGATTACGCTATAAAAGTTTCGTAAAAGTTCTTTTATAAAACTTGAAAAATGCAAGCAATAATAGTACCGTTATATTTGCGCAAATGCAACCGATAGTCTTATTGGCTGTATTTTAAAGTTCTATAAAAGTTCTTTAATAAATCATGACAAATTCAACCAATAAGGTTATATTTCGAGTAAATGCAACTGATAACGAACATAATTTGTTCTGTGAATGTGCTCGTCATTAGAAAAGAAATCACTCGTTATATCGAATCAAACTTCCCTGTAGGAAATAATGAAAACTCGGATGATTCATATTCCACAATTATTCATACTTATAAAAACAGCAGATAAAAAATTAATGGCATTTAATCAATAATTACTCACTGTTATCTGCTGGTTCACCGCAATCTTATTTTTTGTGTGACTTTAAAAAGGAATCATTTCATTGATACTAGCTTTTGCCTCCTGAGGATTACGCGGAAATAAAAAATTGCATAGTCGTTGGACAGATTCGTTACTCCCATCGCTACAAGTTTCTTGTAGCTTTGGGTGCTTCTTTTCTACAAGACTTTGAATGACACCCCACATATTTTGCACATCTCTCTCATCTCATTTGAAAAGTAAGGGATTCCTCCTCATTTCTCTCTTCCTCAGACGGGATCCCGTCTACAAGCTGTTATCCATGTTCCTCCACTAGTTCTTGAATGTCATCTTCATTGAACTACAGTCCCATGATATCTTTCCCAAAGACACAATCTCTTGGACAAATGGTGGTTTCTGTTCGCGAGCTAAACCACGGACTTAAATTTGCGTTCAATAATGCAATCAGCACAGTTTTATTCAAGCAGAATTGAAGGTTCTCTTGGCGACATCCATTCCAGACTTTACCGTTGATCATGAGGCAGTGGCGTATTCACAGGAGGGCTTAGCTGAGCTTTATAACCCAGGGCTGCAAATTCGGAGGGGATCGCAAGTCTGAGGAATGAACGGTCGCAAAATTTGTATAGCCCTCCCCCAGGGTGTAAAACCCATAGATCTGTCTCTGCCTAGATAGCGAGGATCTATGTCAGTGAATGACCAAAAGAGTGACCTTTGTAAGCATGTGAGTGGAAAAAAGAATGTGCAGGCACGTAAGTGACCTAGAGCGTGTGTGCAAGCATGTGAATGACCAAAAAGTGATCTAGAGAGTAAGGGATCAGGTCCGTGAGTGACCTAGAGAGTGCGGGAGCATGAGACTGACCAAAAAAGTGACCCAGAGAGTGAGGGACTATATCAATGAGTGATCAAAAGAGTGACCCAGAGAGTGAAGGACTAGATCAATGAGTGACCCAGAGAGTGAAGGACTAGGTCAATGAGTGACCTAAAGAGTGTGAGAACATGGGAGTGATCATTAAGAGTGAACAAGTATGTGAATGATCAAACGAGTGACCCAAAGAGTGTGTGAGCATGGCAATGACCAAAAGATTACACAAACGTGTGAGTGACCAAAAGATTACACAAGCGTGTGAGTGACCAAAAGAGTTCTCAAGCATGTGAGTGACCAAAAGAGTACGCAATCATTGGAGTGACAAAGAGTAACTCAGAGACAGAGGCGTATTTACAGGGGCGTAGGCTAAGCGGGCTATGGCCTATTGTCTACGGCAAATCTGAGGAATGAGTCAAGAAAATTAGACCATCATGGGGGAAAAGGCGACAAAATTCGAGTAGCCCACGGGTGGCAAAATCATAAATATGCCTCTGTCTTGAAGCAGCGCACGATGTGGAAATGATTTTTCCAAAACTCTAGGAGGGTTTGTTTCATATAGCATGCTGACTGGAGATAGCGTGGGAGAACCCACTATCCCACAGTACGTGTGCTGACAAAAGTGAAGAACATCGGTTCAATTGTGATCACGTGAAACTGAGTAAAACAAAGTGCAATATTTTTGCTCGTAATGCGAATCATCACTCGTTAACCGAAGTTCTACTGTATACGGAAACAAAAAACAACAGCGCATAAATATGAAACTCCGCTATCTCTGATCATGTATCTTCATATCTTCAACATGTTATTCGCGAACACCAGGGTGGTCACTGAAGCACCCAAGAGCTCTTGATCATGGCCCCAACATCCTGTATTAGGTCCCCTAGGCTTGAATCCTCTGTGGGGCCCCCAATCAGACTTTTCACGGGCCCTTCTATACTTAATGTATAGCTTGAAAAAAGCAAAAAATTATGAGAATTGTCCCGGACTCCAGGGATAGAGCCCTGTTAGCCCCGCCCTTGTGGGGACAATGCCCTCGATGATGCTACCCTATTTCATACTCACGATGTATTGTTACGACACGACGACTGTCCAATTATACTCTCTATTTAAATATCATTTAATTATAAGTATTATGATGATGCGAGTTTGAGCATTTGAGTTGCCATATAAGTGCTCATCCTCTGATGATGGGAATAAATAGTGCTTACGCTTTTAAAAAAGTTGAAGATCCATATCTGGGAAAACAAATTGATTAATAATTGTGAATGGAAACTTTTCTATCAAATAATAGTGACCCAGTCTATGTAACTGTTGTTAGTGTTCATAGAGTATACATAGTTTCTTCTCAATTTGGACAAGAATTTAAACAGGCAGAGACATTATAGATGTCGGATACTGTGTCTTGTTTTCCTGACGGGGGCATTATGCAGTGAAATTTTTCTGTGTATTTACTATTATAGTAATGTGTAAAAGAAGTGCTATAACAGCAATTACAAAATTTTACATTATTCTTATTTTGTGATTTTAAGTTGGAGGAAATTTTCGGGATTTAACACAACTTATTCTTGAAAGTTCAAACAAAATGCGTTCATGAGAGTCACGAAACTTCCACATTTCTCAACAATAAATCCATTCTCTATATAAAAAATATAATCATTATTATTTTTTCCTCCCATCAAATGAGAGGAGATAGTTACGATGCATTATTCCAAATTTTAGTTATATTGTCTATTGCATCAGATGATTCCGAGTTTTAATTTTATTAGACTCATGTGAATGTCCTTCTCTGTAAGCATCGTGTTCTGAATTTGAGCAGACTGGCACAAATTACGTAGAAATGCTTAAAATTACGTATACGCTGCACACGTGGATAGAAGAACCACGAATTAAGTAGTTTTGCTTGTTTTTATTTTGTGTACCAGAATTTAATTTGAATGGATGAAAATTTTTTAAATTAGAACAAAATTATTATTCGAAGTTTTAAGATATTTATGGATGTTATTTTTAGGGGATCTAAATTGTGTACCAATACGTTTTTGGTAGCTCAGCGGTACGAGTGACATCTGAGTCTGAAATTTCACCGAATTTTCTGAATTTTATAATTTAATTTGGTTCAACATTTGATATTTAGTTTAGGTAAAACAGCAAAAAACATGATGTGTTATTAGCTATTGAAATGATATCTTAAGCCGGGTCCACATCCGCAGAACTCCGCAGCACAAAAACCGATTTTGAGTCGTGGCTAGTGCATAGCGGGCGATTTTAGTGGTCGACTTTGCGTAGCCACGTCCCAAATCCGGTTTTTGCACTGCAGAGTTGTGCGGTTGTCGACTCTGTTTTATAAAAGAACCGAAAATTAATTAGGAAGTGCACCATATGTGTGAATTTAATATACAAGTACAATTTAAAATTTCTTAAGCTTAAGCTGTATTTCTTTCATATTATTAATAATTGAGTTATAATTTCAATCAACAATATTTAATGTATTATTTTTTCCTTCCTTAATTTTAGTTGATTTTGATTGTTTGAATTATACTATTTTTAATTATTATTTTTTTCTGGAATTGCTTTTCAGATGTGTTTTGCATGCAGCTTCAGATGGTGGTGGGATGGAAGTGGAGGGGTAGTTTCTGCACTTTGCAACAACTAAAGTGAGATTCAACTCCTCCATCTTATTTCCTGCCATCGAAATCAACTTGGCATCAAATCAATCGTAACTAGACTGAGAGAGTTCCACTTGAAATACCAGGCTGACCCATGCGCCATCTTTAAGCAAAAGTGTGACGTCAGTATTATCGCTATAGCCAATCGCTGTTTCCCTCATCCTGCTTTTCTTTTAACGATTTCCGAGACATCACTTGGAGCGACAATCCTGTTATTAGCTCAAAGATGGATGACAATCCAGCTCTTCTTCATAGGCGTCTTGTGTAAGAACATGAAATGATACGTGATGTGAATTTATTTCAGCCACTCTAGAAAATTTTAACTCACGTGCGTGTTTTAATTCAGTGTCGAAGAAATGAAAAAAATTAGTCAGTTCAGAAATTATACAGGGAATTACAGTGAAGCCTCTCAACAAGGGACATCCGTAGGACAGGACTTTTTGTCCCTTAAATAGAGGTGTCCTTTATTCTGGAGTAAATTATTTCATATATATATATTTAATAGGACACGGATCAGGACATCGGTTTTTAAACAGAGGCGTTTCTTATTCGGAGTATCCTTTAAACGGAGGTTTGACAGTATACAGTCCTAAATCCGGGATTACACTTTAAAAGTTTGACGAAAGATCTTTTGCAAAACTTGAGAAAAAAACAATCAATAAGCGTATTAATTACATTCGACAGGCTTATTGGTTGTTTTTCTCAAGCTTTGTAAAATATCTTTTATCAAACTTTTATAATGTAAGGCCAAGATTACACTATAAAAGTTTGATAAGAGATTTTTTCACAAAACTTGAAAAAAAAAACCAACCAATAAGCCTGTTGATTACATTCGCTGGAATGCAACGGCTACGCTCATTGGTTGCATTTTTGAAGTTTTGTAAAAGATCAAACTTACATAGTGTATATTCCGGGCATAATCCCGCCCTTTTACACCCTTCAACTTTGAACCGTAGATCTTTGGCCGGGATTACACTATAAAAGTTTGATAAAACTTAATAAAATTCTATAAACGAACGAATTTAGCCAATAGGCTTACTGGTTGTTTTTTCAAGTTTTGTAAAAGATATTTTATTAAACTTTTATAGTGTAATCCCAGTCTAAGGCCGGGATTACACTATAAAATTTTATAAAAATTATTTTATAAAACTGGAAAAATTCAACCGATAAGTTTATCAGTTACATTCGAGCAAATGCAACTGATCAGCTTATTGTTTGCAATTGTCAATTTTTATAAATTAATTTTTATAAAACTTTTATAGTGTGATTCTGGCCTAAGCAAAGTTGAGTAGTTTTTGCTCTTTGAATCTTATATATATTTCCAATCTCCTCAATTTTCTGCGATTTTATAAACCTTGTAACACGTAAAATTTCAGAATCTCTCAGATTCAGTAAGTATTCCAAGGAATACACCCTTTCTAGATTAAAAAAAAGTATTATACTTATATATATATATAAGCCCTACTTTGTACCGAACTAAGGCTTGGATTACACTATTTAAAGTTTTGTAAACGCTCTTTGATAAAACTTGAAAAATGCAACCAACAAGCGTGTCGGTTGCATTCGAGCGAACATAACCAATAAACTTATTGGTTGCTTCCAGGTTTTATAAAATATCTTTTACAAAATTTTATAGTGTAATGCAGGCATTACAGGTATTACACTATAAAAGTTTGGTAAAAGTCCTTTTATAAAACTTGAAAAATACAGCCAATCAGGTCACCGGTTGCATTTTCTAGAATGTAACCAATAACCTTATTGGTTAGATTTTTCAAGGTTTATAAAAGGGATTTTATCGAAATTTTATAGTGTAATACCAGCTTTAGGCCGTGATTACATTATAAAACTTTGATAAACATTCTTTTATAAAACCTGAAAAATGTAATCAATAAGCACATGTGTTACATTCGAGAGAATTTACTGATCCGCCTATTGGTTGCATTTTTCAAGTTTTATCAACGAACTTTTATCAAATTTTTATAGTGTAATGCCGGCCTTAGGCAAGTATTATAAAAGTCTGATGAACGTTTTTTTATAAAACTTCAATATGCAACCAATAAGCGTATCGGTTACATTTGAGCGAATGCAACCAATAGGCTCATTGGGTTTTTTTTTTTTTTTCAAGTTTTGCAAAAGATCTTTTATCAAATTTTTAAAGTGTAATCCCGGCCTAATTGGAATGTTCATCGAGACATTTGAATTTAAAAGTCACGGGAATTTTAAAACTTTCAGTATAGATTTTTTGAAATGCAAACAATTTTATTTCAGAGGACTAACAGTTAATTGAAAATCTCGTTTATTTGATAACTAAGCATACTTGAAACAGTGAAAAGAATGCAGCATAGCAGTGGTTCCGAAATATGCGCCTCAGCACCCTACAATGCCGTGGGATCGCCAAAGGGTGCCACGAAATATTCGGGGGATGAAATTATATGGAACGTAGGGGCTGTGTTATTCTCAACCAGTGTGTCAGTATTTTAAGGGTTGCGTCGAAGCAGGGCCGCAACTAGATATTTTGTCACCCGGGGCAAGCCGGCATTTTGGCGCCCCTTGTAATGTAGAATAAGCAGTCGAAGGGTGAATTCGGCGCCCCCTTCTGGTTCAGCGAACGGGGCACCAGACCCGCCTGCTCCCCTCTAGTTGCGGCCCTGCGTCGAAGTACTTCAATATTAAGCAAGGGGTGCCGGGATACTGTATTTCTTAACCATATGACCTTGCATTGTAATGGTAGGGCCGAAACTAAGGGAGAGCAGGGGAGACGGCCTTTTGCCCCGGGAGTCGGACCAGGAAAGACGCTAAGTTTACTCTTTTTCGTTAAAAATTATGGGAAGGGGTACGCCGAAATGGATACTGGCCCCCGGGTGAGAGTGTAGCTTTTCGTTTATAGTTGCTAAGGCGACTTGATAAGGATTTATTTCAAGTAAGGTTTTTCATTTATAAGGATCATTTCAAGGAGCTATTTTAAAAGTGTCTATAATAGTTACGACCTTATATACTGAACATTCCTGTGTTTTCTATTATTTTTCGACGTTCCAAATTTAATTTTTTTTCAAGAAATGAACCGGTTTTGAACAAAGCATACTTTTTTGCTAAAACAAAGCTAAATTTGTAATATTTACTGAAATCGTTGTTGAAGATAATATTAGCGACTTATAAATTATATCAGTGCAATTATAACAAAAAATATAAATATTCATCTCGGACATTCGTCAAGTTCAACGTCTTTTTTTGTGAAACACATTTTAATTTGCTGGGATTTGTAGTGGATATTTATTTCCTTCCTGCAACTTTAGCAATTAATTGACAATTTTTCTGCAACTTTAGCAATTAATCGACAATTTTTCTGCAACTTTAGCAATTAATTGACAATTTTCCCTCACTACGCTTTCTTTGGAGACAGTAATTTCCCTGTATTCCCCCGTAAGCTGGGCTGGAAGAGATCTCGGCAACGGGATAAAGCCGGTGGCAGAGTTCTGGCGTTCATTCATTCGTATTTCCTCGTATTTGGGATCCTAATTTCATGTATGTTTCTGTAAGAAATCCGGTTAGCCTGCCAAAGACCTTCGCAGCAAGTTACTTTTGTACATTTACATTATGGGTAAAATACAAAACTTTTGATTGAACCTGGTATTACACGAAATACTTTTATTATCCTTGTTTTTTTATCATTCGATGCACTGTAATACTTATACGATCAATTTTTTCATATTCAAGACATTAGTTGTATCACTTTTATCTCAATGTTTTCTTTTACGACGAGGATATTTGCTCAAGAAACGGACGTATAGGCTATCTTATCTCATTGGGTTTAAATTCTTGTCATTCGATGCAACTTCACGACCGTGACAGATGTTCCAGACGACCCATTCTAATGACGGAGATCCTATGTACACACAGTATGCCAGACACTCTTATCGTTATTCAATAGCTAAATACTAAACCGCTTAGGTTCTAAGCCGGGTCCAAAACCGCAGAACACCACGTAATTAATTCCACAGCACAAAAACCGTTTTTGAGGTGTAGCTAGCACAGTGCAGATGATTTAAATGGTCGATTTTGCGTAGCACATGCTAAAGCTGGTTTTTGCACTGAGAAATTCTACCAACACCATCTATAGCAGAAGGCCTTCGTGTGAAGCTCGTGACATCACTGAAGGTCAAACCCACCTATAGCCATTGGATATACTACAAAAAAGGTTAAAGACGGGGCATGCGTCGGCCTACTATATCCAATGTCTATAGGTGAGATGACCTTCTTCGGTGACGTCACGAGCCTCGCACGTAGGCCGCCTGCTATAAATGGTGTTCATTCACGGGCGTGAACCCGGCTTTAGAGGGAACTTCTCATTTAATCGTCAGTTTTAAAAAGGGAATAATTTAAAAAATCAAGTTTTTGAGAAATCAAAAAAAAAATTTATGATTGGTAATATCCTACATAAGCTTTAAGCCTACATTAACTTCTTAAACCTTACACTTTTCCAAGGTCCTATATCTGTTTCTAGGGACTGATTTTTGATTTTCTTACCACTCATTTGTAAAGCCAAGCTTGCAGTACAAAAAGTAATTTCACCATTTTTGGTCTTTACTCCCTTCTTAAAGCTGACGATTCAATTATGAAAGATCTTTCAAATATTTTTTGTCACACGTCATCTTAGAAAGTAAAGAAATTATTTCTGAAAAGTTAAATAACTCTTAATTTTTTTTTATGCAGTTCCTGGGTTCTAGAAAAGTCATATCTAGGGGAAAAAAAATTCCATACATCGACATGTTGAACAAAAATAAATTCATTCCTTATGATCAAAATAGACTGAGTTATGGAACATTGATTTTTTTTAAATTCAGACATGTTCCTCATCTGAAAATGCATCATTCTATTCCAGTCATTAGGAGGCCTTTAAAAAATTTACATCAAATTACTAATAATTTTCTTTCGATTTCATTGTATGATATAACATTAGTAGTTGTTAGTCTGCTCCTGATGAATGAATTAAACTAGTCAAAATTAGCGGTCTCTAAAATAATTTTGTGCATACATCCTTCCCCCCCCCCCTCCATTTGTCAGTAAAAAAATATTTCTTTGATTAGCTATAATTGAATTCAATATCCGATCGGCTTTGGTCGGGGAAGAAAATTTTTATTGTTGCAAAATCTTCAAGGCCGGGATTACACTATAGAAGTTTGATAAAAGATCTTTTACAAAACTTTAAAAATGAGCAGCGCCATCTTAACGCATGGGCCCACCCGGGCACGACCCGGGAGCCTCAAGAGAATGGCCTCACAAAACTGAAAAATCTGGTTGAAATTTTTTAGAATTTACAAGGTAGGGGGCCTCAAAAAAACCACTTGGCCCGGGGGCACATGATGCTCTTAAGACAGCCCTGCCAATAAGAGTATCGGTTAGATTTAAGCGAATGCAACCAATAGGCTTTTTGGATGTTTTTCAAGTTTTGTAAAAGATCTTTAAACAAACTTTTATAGTGTAATCCCAGCCTTAGGGCAGTATTATACTATAAAAGTTTTATAAAAGTCCTTTTGTAAAACATCAATCAATAAGTTTATCGGTTGCATTTGTTGGAATGTAACCTATGAGCTTACGAATATCAGTTACATTCGAGCAAATGCAACCGATAACCTTATTGCATAAATGAACTTTTATAGTGTAATACTGGCCTAAGTGTAATAATGGCCGGGATTGCGCTATAAAAGTTTGATAAAAGTACTTTTACTAAATTGAAAAATGCCACGAATAAAATTATTGGTTACATTCTAGAAAATGAAACCGATGATCTTATTGGTAGCGTTTTTCAAGTTTTATAAAAGGACTTTTATCAAACTTTTATAGTGTAATCCCGGCCTAAGAAATGTTCTCTTATAAAACTGGGAAAATGTAACCAATAAGCGCATCGATTACATTCGAGCAAATGTGACCAGTAGGTTTATTGGTTGTTCATGTTTTATCAAAGAGCTTTCACAAAACTTTTACAACGTAATCCCGACCAAAAGATGAAAAGTTTTGAAAAAAATTGATTAGTTTTGTTTTTAATGTTTTAGGCCGGGATTACACTATAAAAGTTTGATAAAAGATCTTTTACAAAACTTGAAAAATGGAACCAATAAGCCTATTGGTTATATTTGTGCGAATGCAATCAAAAGGCTTATAGGATGTTTTTTTCAATTGTAAAAGTTTTTGATTAAATTTTTATAGTGTAATACCGGCCTTACACAATTTACGAAATACTGGATAAAATATCCCACATTATACCCAGCATCAGGGCGGCTCTAGGGCTCTGTGATATTACGGCCTCACAGGGCACCGCTATAGGAAGGGTGTCAGATGAAGGGTAAAGAGAAAAAATAATTGCGAAAAAATGTAGAAAATGTTGTAATTTGTAGAATTTTAATAATCAATATATTGGATGGAATAATGAGCAGAACAATTTTTGATGCATAGGCCGGTATTGGGTACTACACTATAAAAGTTTAATAACAGTATTTTCATAAAATGGTTCGAATAAGCGTATCAGTTACATTCGAGTGAATGTAACCAGGATTATTGGTTGTTTTTTTCACGTTTTACAAAATGACTTTTATAAAACTTTTATAGTGTAACCCCAGCCGAGATTACACTATAAAAGTCTGATAAAAGCACTTTTATAAAACTTGAAAAACCCAACGAATATTCACACGAATATTAACCATTAAGCAAAATAAGCACGTGCTTAGGACATCAGGGGAAAAGGTGCACCGTAAAAGTTATAAAATTATATTTTTATTAATGTAAAATTTTTTGCACAATATCAACCATTAGATAGAAAATTCTTACATATCATATTGAAAATGAAAGTACCTTGTGAAATTATCTTCACCGTAAGATGAGACGCATACCTATATGCTATTTTCAAAGCAACCATATTGAAATTTCAAATCTAGAGATACTAATAATATTGCAAACTAGAGTTCACGTTAATGCTGACATTTTGGAATGAGATGCCACAAAAATTTCCATACAGTAAGCTTGGGACATTCTTAACAGTATTATAGGCTCCAGAGGCTTATGCAGGTAGGGGGCCCCCGTATCATCCACAAATGACGAATAAAAAATTAGAAATGTTTTTGCAAAAAGAATTAAAATACTGAAAGAAAATACTTTTATACTTTATCAAATCGATATCTGTTAATTTTAAAATTCTTTATTGAAGATTATTAACTCAAAATTTTTTTATAAAGATTCCTTTTGCCCCTCGAAAGGTCGATCTTGTGTATGCTTTGATGAGTCGCCGGGCAAAGCGATTTTTCCGAGGTCCCCCATCTAGCTAAAAGTAGCTGCCTTCTAATTTGCCTACTTACTCTAGAAAATTGTGACCAAATGTAATTGTCTCGAGGCCCTCTCAACACTTCCCCGAGGCGTAACTGGGTGGTCCCAAGCGTCGAGAACGCACCGAGTAAGCCAAGTTATACAGAATAAGGACATGAAATTAAAACGTGGATCAACTGTACTTTGACCCACCGTAGAAGCAAAACAAATGGTACCAGATCTAGATTCCAAACCAACTCGAAAATGTATCGGAAAGAAAACGTACTTGATTTTGGTGATGAACCAAAATTAAGGTACAGTACTTGTGGATAATATTGTGGCCATGCTGAGGTTAAGTGGTTCCTCCTGAAACTGGTTCAGGAAATTCTAAGAATCAGTCAATGGGGGAAAATATTTTGCGGAATTTTTAAAAGACTAAGACAAAAAAAATGCAATCAATAATCTTATATGTTATATTCAAGCAAATGCAACCGATTAACTTATTGGTTGCATTTTTTTCACTTTGCTGGCTTTTTTCATCACACTTTCATAGTGTGATGCCGGCCTAAAATTTGTCTAAAAGTGAAAATGGCCCAAACAGTTTGTTAACGTGTGTGTGTGTTTTTGTTGTTTTTTATACACCCAAATGGCCCTTTTTGGACTACATATTTTCTTTTCATGCCACCCCCCCCCCCTCCTCTTATTTGGGTTCTCCTCACTCTCATCCTAAGGCGAGACACTTTCTACTTTCTGAGTATAAATTTAGTGATCGAAAATTTTATAAATAAAGTCAGTCTTCGGACCCCTTGGCTAGAGTTCAGTGAGCTTCCCTCTGGTGGAGCTTCTACGCAGGGCTGTTTCAACATCATAGCTCACATATTGACATACTTTCGGAAATCATGATACCAAATCTTATCACGTAGGGATCTTCGTGAGCATGTCAACACCAGGGCCGTCTTGAAAGCCTCATGGGCCCCCGGGCCAAGTAATTTTTCTGAGGCCCTACCTGGCATATTCTCGAAAATTTCAACTAGTTCTCAGTTTTGTGAGGACCCCGGGGCGTGCCCGGGTGGGCCCATGCGTTAATACGGCACTGGCCAACGCTCCCCCACTCCATTCATGGACCCCCATACGTTAGGGTGGACCTGGTACAAACACCTTTCCCCTTAGAAATTCTTTCACATCTGTAATTTTTCCAATAGCTTTATCTGCCCCCCCCCCCAACCAGTCGAGTATCCAGAGGGACGCCGTAGGAGCTATCGCTGCTCACAACAGCCGGATAATGTGGGGAAAAATTTGTGTCCTTTAAAACACGGGAAGATCATACGAACCTATACAATAAATCGCCCCCCCCCCGACACAGTATTCGCTCTGTCAAATACTAATAATAATCAGGCAAAAAAATCTTAAGAAGAATATAAAAATGGGTTGCCTGTATTTAAAAAAATACCGTGACATTTTATATACATATATATATATATATATATATATATTGATGTACAGTTTGTAAAATAACGAATTTAAAATTGAAACATTTCAAATGAAACTTTCCCAACATACTTTGACAAAATGTACAATAGCTTTCCGTGGAATAAAAACAACAAAATGTTTTTAGGTTTAACGTGTGGCACCACAGACAATGCAAAGCAAAACACAGACCGGGAACATTTTGTGCAGACATGCATTTCGTGCATTTCTTTGTAATGTAACAGAATTTTAGTGTAATTATTTTTACGTATGATTTACCGTGCCTTGAAAGCATGATTGAAAGTATGATTGAAAGTATGATTGAAAGTATGATTTAGTATGCCTTGAAAGGAAGCAAAAATAGAATAATGAGTATATAAGCTGGGAGCACTGAGCTATAAGGAAAGTTTACTTATAGCTCAGTGGCTGGGAGATACCACACAGAGAGCGCCATCATGCGGGTCGCACTACACACATCTGTGTGTGCAAGGCTGCAACTAGAGACTTGGTCAGCTGGGGCAAGTATGCGTTTAAGGGCCCCCCCCCCCTCGTACTGCTAAAGGAGAGCTTAAAGGGTTAAATTTGCGTCCCCTTTTGTCCTGCGCCCTTGGCACCAGATCCGCCTGCTCCCCCCTTAGTTGCGGCCCTGTGTGTATGTCAAGGTAGAAAGATATTTTCGCAACTCATAAATTATGTTATGATAATTATGACTAAATATCATCCAACATATTTTTCATGGCAACATATTTCGTTAGATATAATTTAATGTAGGCTACCGTGATTTGCAGTATTCTTCCTCTTCCCGCTTATTGGTGGTTTTTGAAACACATTCACACAAAATTGGCAGTTTTTCTCTTGTTTGGAAACTTTGTTGGCGAAAATTGATGTTCCGTATTTAGGATCTTTATTTTTCGTATTTTTCTCGATAAAATATGACGAGAAATATTATGACAATAATAATAGGCTGAGGGGTGACTAGACTGAGCATCAACAAAAATACGGGAAACTGGAATGTTAAATACAGAACTTCTTCAATTCGAAAAAAAGGGATACTTTTATATTAAAAAAAAAGCGGGAGGCCAAAAATTCTCTCTCTCATGGAAATAAGGAACATTTTCGCATTTTCCCTTTTTTATTTTTCAGAAATCAAGGTCCCAAATATGGGAAGATACGAGAAATTGCCAGTTGCTACCAAAAACGATGCTGAAGGTAAGCAAGGTTGCCAATAATTGCTAAAATCGCTGAAAAATTGCTAATAGCAAGAATTAAAGTACTGTGCTACTGCATATCGTAGTAGATTTAAATGAATTTTACAGTTTAAATACGACGAATATGACATTCATATTAATAGCAATAGTTATTATAATATAATTCATTAGTTAAGAAAATAATTTTAATCCTTGATTTCAGTGAAGAATAAAAATCAAGTAGACTTCGTTGGAAATACGGAGAAAAACGGGACAATGTCCGGACGGCCAAAATTACGGGAATGTCACGGGAAATACGGGTCATATGGTCATCTTAGTCCTAACAGCATCGGAAGTGAGTGGGGGGCTCCAGGCAAAATTATAATCTGAGGCCTCTAGCTGGCTAGTAATGCCTACCTACAAATTAACATTCTTGCTCTTGAAAATCATAAATATCAGATCTTATTATATCATGAATTCCCCCCTCCCCCCGTCATGTACTCAAGGCCTGTTACCTTTTTCAGGAAAGGTGGTTAAGTGTGCCATATATACAGGGTTATTCAAAACTCAACGTACAAACATTTAGGGCAGGTAGAAAACACAAAAACAAAACAGAATCACACAGGAATGTAAGATCGAAAAGCCCAACCTCATCAGCTGGGGGATAAACGAAGATTCAGAAATGACAAGCCAATAATGGGTAGAAGAACTCTTTATTCAGCGATACTTTACACGATGACAGTACGTGTGCACGTTAAGTTTCCCAACAAGTGCTCGAAGTTCTTACCACCCATTGTGATTCTGTTTTGTTTTTGTATTTTCTACCTCACCTAATAGTTTGTACGTTGAGTTTTGAATCACTCTGTATAGTCCAAGCATAGGCGGAGATGGACTCGGAAGTCTGGGGGGGGGGGCACGATGATGATTATGTCAATTCATATATACACATATGCATTAGATCAGTCGACTCCACCTTTGACACTCGGGGGGGGGGGGAATGTCTACCATGCCCCCCCCTCCCCGTATGAGTCCGGCGGCAACTTCGGATAGGAAGCAAATATGGATAATGCCAAATCTTTCTAGACTAGGGCTCTTTGGAACCCCAGGCTGACTTATCAGTCATCTTTGAGTGAATTGCGACGACAGTAATATCGATATAGCCTATCACTATTCCCTATTCTACGTTTTTTAAACTATCAGACGTCATTCTGAACAACTAGTTTTCCGAGATAGAAGATGACAAGTCCGTTCAGCTCTCTAGGCACTTATTCGAGACTGTAGTCTCTGTCCAATGCTGGTCAACACACACACGCACACATTAGGCCCGGAATACACATGCTACTTAGCAACACGAAAACACGCTACTTTCGAGCAAATGTTACCAATAAACCTCGTTCCATGCAATTTGGTTCTATCCGCCGAAAAGACATTTACAATGCGTCGTGTTTTTTGTTTTATTTTCCTTTCACTTCTTGGTCCTCAAAAGGTTGAATAATTATTTTATTATATCGATCGCTGGACCATTTTTCACCGACAATTTCTCTCTGAAAATCACAAAAATTTATGGAAGCGTAAATTGTTAAAATATATTCAAGAATGGTTACATGCATAATCCTATAAAATACAAAACTTGAAGTAATTTTTGGATAATAATATTCCTTGATGGATAATAATATTACATGAAATAGCATGATATGATGATGTAATTCCGTCCCAAATATTTATAGCGCTGGGAATCGATTAAAACTTTTAACTGGTCAATCAAAAATTTTCAATCGATTAATCGAATTTTAATCGAATACTTTTTGTGACCATATAATATTAATAGATGCCGTAAAAATATAATTTATACCTATTCGGTAGAGGCAAACATATATAAGAATAGGTTAAGAAATTAAGGCTGCCCGATTCAAACAATTTAATATGCTGAATATTGCCAAAACTTGCAATTTCTCACTTGGATCTTTCATTTTTTTTAAATGATTATTTTTGGTTATTATTCACAGATTTCGAAGTTATTTTCGATTATACTGTTGATTGTTTTTCTAGAAACTCCTGCTGATGGTACTTGAACTTCGAATGGTACTTGTGAGGAGATGAGCTGATGCTTGCAAGAATACGAAAAACTACTGTTCATAGTGGAGGCAATAAATTTTGGACTTCTAAAACTCCAATCACACTCAATTTAAAATTGAAAATTTCAGTTTTCGATAAATCGAATTCTGTCAAAATATTGATTCAAATATTTTTTAATTTTGTCACTTATCCAAAATGTTACGTATTAAACATGATTTATAAGACATATCTAATCAGTTTTTTCAAACAAATCAAGTTAATTCACAAATTTCTAATAAAATTTAAATCGAATTTTTTTTGCCGATCAACTAAAACTTTTTACTTCGATCGACAAAGCAATGGTACAATTAATCGATTAATTGTACCAGCCCTAAAACTTTATAGAATGCGTATATTTAAAGAACGGAAATGGATATGAACGTGATCAATTGTAACAGTTACTGAACATTGTTCATCATCCAACAAAAAATGCTAGGGGCGCGGTACCCAGGTCGATAAGATACTCGTACTAAAGGCCAAACCGAGGGGTTAGCGCATCAACCTCTCGATGAATTAAAAAAAGTTGCCGTTCGAAATCGACAATAAATTGTCGCTAATTAGCCCTTGTGTACAGAAAATGACCGTGGTGCGACAAAAATGATCAATGATAGATCAAATATAGTGCAAAATAATTTTGCGAGTTACACGGCTTTTATACGAAAGGGAAAAAAAATAATATTGAATTTACCGTCAAATCGTATATTTAGTATATTTACCATACACCGTCAAGTCGTTCACCTGCCGTCATGATCAAACCTCCAGAGAATGTGTCGGGTTATGATCCAAAAAGGAAAAAGAAAGAGGGAGCTAACCAGAAATTGTGTTCTTGCTATGGCATGAACACTGTTTGCAAGCTTTGTTTGGGGCGGGATGCTGAAGAAGCTCCAAGAGGTGGTACTCCTGGTTTCCGTGCACCAGAAGTTCTTTTGAAGTACAAAAGTCAGACAACAGCTGTTGAGCCGCTGTGGTGGTCGAGTGGTTATAGTGACGGACTCGCGATGCGAGGATCCGGGTTCGAACCCCACAGTGGTGGTCGGCTGAAGTTGGTTTTCTGTGGTTCCCAACTTCAAGGCGCAAATGCGAACCGATCTCCCCGTTAAAAAGTCTCGCCACAGAGAGAAACAGTCCTACAACGATAAATCATTCAATCATAACACTTCACTCATAGTTACAAAAACTGGTGGCAGATGGCAGCACTACACATAACAAGCATTACAGAGAAACAATAAACTTCACGTCAGGTTTCACTACACGTACACGCACATTCCTGCATGTACCGATTCGTTGGGGGTTCTGCGGGGGGGGCGGGGTGCATGTGGGGTGTAGCAGTAGTAGGTAGGGCCTCCAAAAAATGGCTCGGGGATCCATGATGTTCTTAAGTCAGCCACCTCGTTGGGCAATTTGCCTGTTGTGACGTTGTATTTGTTTAAGCAGATGTGTCTCAAAATCGCTTCATATCATATTGTGCAGACGGTTTCCCATTGACAGAACCGGATTTTTGAGAGATTCGAATGAATACAAGGAATGTTTTATTGATACCCACAAAACATTCATCCCGGAGAACTGCTTCCCATTACTATAAAAATTGATGGGTAAGAAGGTAAAGTGTCCCAGAAGTTTTCCATGAGGTTTAGATCTGGACACAATATTGTGGCCAAATCAATTACAGCCACACTTTTTCTTCTAAAATGACGTTTGGTTTCGTTTTTAGTATGAATGGGTGTATTGTCGAGCTGAAGTATGGTGTATTCAGTTCTTTGCTGATAACAGTTTTCCAAGTGGAATTGATTTTCAGCTTCTTTATATCTTTATGTAATAAAGTTTCCTCTCTGAATTTTGATTCTCTCCTAAAAATGCTAACGAAGCCTTACCATCGTATCCGAAGGCTGCCTATACCGTCATTGACCCACAACCCTGTTCAGAACTAAACCACACACACCACCCTGTTCTGTAAATCATGCCAATAGCTTGCATATACAGTACATCAGGACCGTCAAAATATTCAATTTTTGAAGTGGAAAAAGAGTGAAAGTTGGTGAGGGAGAGAAAATTCATCACAAAAATTTGGTCCCCCCTTCCTTTACCTTTAACCTTAACGCATGCCCCCCCCCTCTCCCATGAATATTAGATTTGTTTACAATTTTCAAGCAGGTATTTTTTTGGGGTGGGGGGAGGTTCAGAGAAGAATGATTTTTCCTGGAGCCTGTGATGCCGCCGCCGCTCGGGAGCCTCGAGTACCAGGAAGACCTTATAACAATTTGATCTGGTTAAAATTTTGGAGAGAGTGTGTATGCAAATTGTGTGGTAGGCGGGTATAGTGTATATTGTGTTATCTCTGTGTTTTTTTGCAGTTGTTTTTTTTTTTTTGCTGTTTTAACCCCCACATAATAAATAAATTTCAAACTGCATAACGAGTATGGCTTATAACGATTGAGTTGCAAGTGATTTTCGAAGTACTAATGTTAATGAATACCAAAAATATTCGATTATAGCGAGTCGAAAATTAGAAAGCTTTCGGTATAACGTCATCGTATATAACGTTTCGCCATTATAGGGCTGTAACGTCAACAAAATTCTCCACACAAAAAGTCCTTTTTCCCACCTTTCCCTTCAATAATTAAATTATAAGGATGGATTATATTCCTTTATTTTTTCCCAGTCGTAAATTACTTCTCCTACTTATTTATTTTTTGCTGGTCTGCAAATTACTTCTCACATTTCCGATGGTCTGCGAAATTGTTCAACTACTTCCACCGGTCTGCAGCTGTATAAAGGTTGAAGAACACGTTTTAATGCAGATAAAGAAACATTTTTCAACAATTTAATAACCTGACAGTCAGTGCCGTAACCAGTCATTCCCGTGCCCTATGCAAGAATTTGCATTTAGGCTCCTTCTTGGGCCCAGAGAGAGAATAGCCCATTTAAACCCAGGGCCCTGTGCGGGTGCACTTGTTGCACCTGCCTAGTTATGGCACTGCTGACAGTACAAGAAATTGAAATTCGCCTATAACGAGAAGTCATGGCCCCTTGAGCCGGGTTCCTTTATGAATTTGTGCAGTAGAACCTCTCAATAACGGACACCCATTCGACAAAAAATTTTGTCCGCTAATGGGACGGTACGATTTTGGTACGTTTGGCTTCGGTTGAATTAGTTCCTATACATTTTATTGCCCCGGCGATTATGCATAATTCCCAAATAAAGTTGGAAAGTCTGATGAATATGGAAAAATTTACAACCTTCTTTTCTTTATTAAGACAATTAATTATTTTTTACCCGTATATGATACGTGCACATATTTTGCAATGAAAATTAAATCAAATTAAAATAAGTGTGAAGATAAAAACATTCATATATAACAACATTATCAGTCTTGTAAAATGTTGGCTTTTTTCACACGTAATCAACAAACAAAACCAATATTGCCATTCGAATTCCACCAACCTGGACCATAGTTATGTTCAGTTAATTAATTAATTGACGATTTATTATATAGCCTAACTCCCCTAGGCGGCCAACCCGCTTCGCGGCCAGTTTTCATCGGAATGGACAATAGGCTCATAGACATTATACAAAAATCACCTAATTCCGCGGCCACCACTGTATGCGGTCAGCGGCCAACAAGTCCGCGGCCACTTCCTTGTAGATAAAAGTTTAAAAAAACAGGTTTTTGTGCGGTTTTTTTTCCTAGTACATTCAGAGAGCTGGTAATTCTTTTTGCATAACCTTATACATGTTGGGGTAAATCGAGAAGCTATCCATACTTAGAATAAGACAACCATAAGTATTCTTTATGGGCATTGTATAATTTTTATCATGTGTATATATTGTTTACAATTTTTGTTAATTGCATTTTTAATTGGATTGCTATATTTTTGAAATATATGACATCCATATTTTTATGGGCATCTTTTTCTCAGCCACCTCGTTGGGCATTTTGCCTGTTGTGGCGTTGTATTTGTATTTGTATAATCTTTATACAATCAAACATCAGCATAAATACCTCTTCGGATCAGTCGGATTTTCTGTTCATGTATGACACTACTCAGGTTGGAAACATTTGTAAATAGGATGACAAAGAGGCTAATGCTATACGGTTGCTGCTAGCCAATAAGACAGTTTAAAAATTTGCTCCCGGGGTGACAGGGTAAATCAGACAAATATAGTCTATGATCTTAGGATGTGGAAGTTTCAGCTTTGAGAATAATTTCTTCAGAGATTCAGTAGAATAACAGTGAGGGAGTAAAAGAAATGTGATGAGAGAACATATACAGTACTTGCTATAAAGAAAGAATAGATCCCGGATAATACAGATTAAGGAATTAATCGTATGATCTGGTATTTCAAGTTCTGCATAAGATACAGTGAAACCTCGATATACATAACGATACCGAACCAAGAAAAATTATCTTTGTAGAGGAATTATCTTTTAAATCGACAGTCAAAATTATCATCACGTGTCATCAAATTTATGCTGCTGTTGGCAACTTTTCCAAATTGACGTTTTCGGTATCACTAAAAAATGCGGTTTTGTGTATTTATTCGCTGCAAAATAGTTTAATTGATTAGCTGATAAAATAAATTCAGTTAGATGTTTGCTCCTGTAAAGGGGTTTATCAAAATACACTTTGGTGTGTCGCACAAAAAGTAGCAATACCGAACACTTTCGGTGATGCCCAACACCGATATTACAAGATATTATGTCTTCGGAAGAACTGAAAATGTGGAATGAGTTAAAGAAATATACTGAAGGATATTTCGAATGAAAATTGAATAAAAATAATAAAAGTTGTATATGGTTACAAAAAATCCTCCTAAAAAATATTGTTATTAGAGGGCTTTATCATAGTAAAGGATATCGTTGTATCAAGAGAAGTTTAACATTACAGACTATGGGCTGTTCCAAACAGTATTTGGAAAAATACCGGTGTAGAGGGATCTATCGTTATATCGAGTATTGTTGTAGTGAGGTTTCACCGTATATGTATCTGTTTTGAGGGCATTGTAAGTAAATTGAGCATAAGATTTTTTTGTGACATTGAAAACCGTTATTTTGACACGCCCTCTGCAATGTGCTTTTGCTGTCATACAATCCCTATTTGGCGGTCACCTCCACAGACGGCCTCTTTTTTGCGGAACGCCGAGTGGCCGTCTTGGAGGAGTTTCACTGTATTTACCAACACGCGCTTAGGATTGAACATAATCTTAGTTGAATATGATAAATTCTCGGTTTATGACAAAAAAAAATTTATAAATTAGAGTTAGAAACCAATTAGTTTGCCTGATTTTACTGTCCACTATCGAGAGTGTCCGTTAACGGGGAATGTTCGTTAGGGGAGGTTCCACTGTAGTGTGAGAAAAAAAGATGAAAATCGTTCCAATCTCCGGGGCTGTTCCACTGGCAGTTCCATCCATATGAGGGCCATGCTCCATTTATAACGACAATTTTCCTCGTGATTTGGAGTTGTTGTTTTAACGGACTTGTCGGCACCTTTAACGGACTTGTCTCTTTGTATCCCTCGGTATTCGCGGTTTCCTCCCCAGTTTTCTGTGAAAACACCGTTGCAGTGCTAATTCTCGTATCGGAACAAAATACAGGGTGGGCAGAAAGTCCGTAGAAATCTTAAAAATTCATAAAAACCAGAAAAATAACCGAAATAAAAAACAGTTTGTAGGGTTAGCATTGCTATGTCACGGGAATTTTTTTAAGACAGGAAAAAATAACTCAATAAACAACCGATAGGTCGTGCTTACGTACACAAGTCAAAGAAAAGATACGCAAATAACGAACAGGATGCCTCCAAATCGTTTATTACAGCAGTATGTGTTCCACGTGACCACCACCACAGGGGATAACACATTGCAGGTGAGTCACAAATCCAGCAACGGCAGAGTGCAGCAGGGCCACATACACGGTTTACAACGGTGAACTGGTTGTGGATTAGGAGCGCAAGTTCTTATAACCGTGTCATTTGCATATTTCCACAGAAGTCGCTCGTACCAGCGCTGCCTATCGGATGTTTTTTAATTGTTGTTTTTTTTTTTTTTTTCCTGTCTTAAAAAAATTCCCGTGACCTAGCGATGCTAACCCTGCAAATAATTTTTTATTTCGGTTATTTTTCCAGTTTTTATTCAGTTTTAAAATTTCTACGGACTTCTTCCTGCACTCTGTATATTGCCAAATAGTATGAAAATTTTGTGTGTACGGAAATGTTTTATTACCAGCACAACCTATCGGCTGTTTTTGAGTTATTTTTTTCCTGTCTTGAAAAAAATTCCCGTGACCTAGCGATGCTAACCCTGCAAACCGTTTTTCATTTCGGTTATATTTCCGGCTTTTCTTCATTTTTAAAGTTTGTAGGGATTTTTTGCCCATCCTGTATAAATTTCGCATTTTAAATAAATGTTTTATAAAAATCCCTCCAGAAGTTTTTGCTAGTGCTTAAGTCCACTATATGTCTTCTAACTCCACATCTAGCATGATTGCTTATTCGGATGTTATGCGAACATTTATGGCTCACTATACACATTGCTTTGGTGGCCATACATCCCGTATTTCCCGGGACATTCTCGGTTTTTCTGTTTCTCTCAACTTTTTTTACAAAAATGTCCCGGTTTTTCACGTATTTTCAACGAAGACAACTTGACTTTTTATTCTTCATCTTATTCATCAAATCAACGAATAAAATTATCTCCCCAACCCAACTCAGAAATTATATTACAACACAATTACTACTAAAAATAAGAATATTCATTTCACATATTCGCCAATTTACCAACACAACTGTAGAAGCTATAAAGACGTCTTCTTTAATCTTCTATTGAAAGAACAGAACTTTTGGACACAATGTGTGCCCGAGGATACATACATTTCTACGGAGTAAGCCAGAAAGGTTATGAAAGATATTGTTATGTTAGCGAAGCAGGTGAATTGAGGGCTCAATGAAGTAGACATAGGAGAAGCACTTGGAGAATTAATTAACAGCAATTCAGGAATCGACAGAGGAGGAATTAATCGAACTGCTGTTCTTGAAACCGAAGCGATACGGCATGATGATTAAGATTAAGAAATGGTTTAAATCGGCAATGAATTGTTTCCATGACATAGACTCATCCATGGTACGTTTTTTCACATGTAGCAAAAATGGAAGAGAAAGCCTTGTTATACCATACTCTTTCTTTCTTTGAAACCGAACATGGTGAAGGCTCTATCGACATTAGCCCATTTTAGCCATTGCTCCTGTCGAGAGACGGCACCGTGTACTCTAACAAATTAACTGAAATGAAGAAACGACTAACAGATAATATTCCTTCAAGAAAAAATCGCAGCGAATCACTGGATGCCCCTTCTACTTCTGCCGCAAAAAGCAGATATAAACGAGATGCCTAAAAAAGCACAAGTTCATGGGATTCGGGTTATTCGCGGTCACCCCCGGAAAATAACGAAAGTTTTCACCGAGGGACGACTGTACATTGAAATTTGGTGCATAATTTTTGTTTTCAATGCGGTGAATGAAAAACTTATCTAAATTTTCCGTTGCTTTCCATTAAAAATTCTATCGAAACTAGTCCTTTGCTGAACAATGAATCAATTGATAGCTGAGAAAAAGAGTCCGTTTTAGACTTTAATCTTTCTTATCATCGAACGACCATGTTGACTCACCTCTACCGTTCCCATAAGATAACACCACAGGAAAAAGACAGGTGTGGTGGAGCAAAAGCGAGCTTCTTCAACCTTATCTTATGAAAACAACGTAAAACGAAGAGTAATAACGTTCAAGTTCTTGCGATGAAGAAAAGAAATACAAAAATAAAAAAATTAACTGTGAAATATTCTATCAAAAATTCAAGTTTTATGGCAGACAAAAATTAATTCCTACTATTAAATGTCATTATTTCTTGCCACAGCCAACAGCAGACCCACGACGCAAAAAAAAAAACTTTCATTACACATATTGCCAATTTCTCCTTCTACATTTGGGAATTATGTGTATACACGGCCGGACTTAATGGGGGGATGTGCCAGGGCCGTCTTAAGAACATCATGAACCCCCGGGCCAAGTGATTTTTCTGAAGCCCTTCCTGAAAAATTCTCGAAAAAGCTAACTACTTATCATTTTTGGAGGCCCCCGGCCGTGTCCGGGTTGGGCCCATGTGTTAAGACGGCACTGGGGGTACGAAAGGTGAGGTCGCAACTGGCCGCAATTTTTCCAAAAGAAACCTTTGAATTTCTCAGCAGATGGTTTGGAAATTTTTGATTACAATTAAATTTTCCCCCATTAAACTATTAGTGATTTTGAATGGAGGCTTTCGGTTTAAAGCCCCTATAATATCATTTTCAGTGTTATTATGTATGGCATTTGCTTATTTCAAAGAGGAATAGAATGTATATGCAGTTGGTCGCATTCTTTACCACTGAAAAAAGTCGGGCCTTTCTTTCTGCCATTAAAGAATAACAGGGCTATATTAGCCAAGGAAAAAAAACATGCTTTTAAAGGGCACATAGGCGGTGATGGACTTGGAAGTCTGGGGGGGGGGCACGGTCATTATTGGGGAGCACAATGATGATGATGTGTCAATTCGTATATACATATATACATTACATCAGTCGACTCCACCTTTGACGCGGGGGGAGGGGGGGGGGGGAATGCCCACACGTCCCCCCCCCCGTATTTCCACCCATGTTAGGCCATCAAATGAAAAGGGACACCACAAAAGAAATCTAATAATTTTTCCCCTTGAAACTTTCCCTCTCATTTGAGTTTGAGCATTTCAGAGGCCATAATATACAAAACTTGGATATTTTGAGCATTGAGAGACAAAAGAAATGTTTTTTTTTTTTTTAAATTTAACTTTCAGTATTAATTTTCATCAGCAAATCCCCCCCCCCCACTTCCAGCACCATTTAAACGCTAATAAGTGATCTGAGGAATAGAGAACTTGGTGATACCATCTGGTCTGGAGGTACCAATAGTGAGCACAAGGTGATCCAGCAGTGCTTCCACTATTGATAGCCGCCTGTAGCATGGCCATCTCTAGATGATGACTGCTCCGGAGCGAGGCAACTTCCACTGCCCTTCGGAGTGTTAATTGCATGCCTTCCTGGGAACCTCTGAACTGTCATGTTTCCCTAGGGAGGCTTGAGAACTTTTTCGAAATTTTCAGACACCACCATCTGAATCATTCTCTCAGATATTCCGGAAAATGGATATACAAAGTATAAATTCAAAATTTTGACAATTTTTACTACTAAACTTCCGAAAAAAAGGTAAGACGTCACTCTGATTTTTTCCTCAATCTAATTACTCATTTAGTACACTACTGACGCTAGAGTTATTTTGTTTCAGGAACAGAATGAAATGCATAAAAACATTTAAGAGCACAAAGGTCCAAAAATTTAGGATGTAGACTACGTTGCTTGGTAGTCTCTGATAAGACAGTGTGTTTGCCTACTTTTAAATATATTATATCTGAGGTTTAGGCTGATTGCAGCTAGTGTTGTTAATATTCGACAACCTCTACCAGGGCGTCTTTTTGAATTTCGAAATTTGAATATTCAAATATTGAGATTGTAATCTTGGATTTTATTTGTGGCAAGAAACAACATTGAAGAGCTCATATACAGTGAATCCCACTCATAGCGCTTTCCAAAAACTTGTCATAAAAAACGTTGTAGGCAGGAAAACATTTTAAACGGAAAATTTCGATAAGTGTTAGTAAAAGTTAGGATTATGAAAATAAGTCGTACCACGCGAAAAAACTTTGTAAGTGGGAACGTTAAGCGGAATATGCTGTAGTAATTTTAAATTAATCTACATTTTCACAGTTCTAAAACGTGTTTCATAATCTTTTTTCTTCATTTTTGTGAATTCCAGTACTTGATTTCTTCACTTCTATTATTTACATTAAGCAAAGAGAACAGTAGTAAAAGATTCGAAAAATGGTCAAAGTTACCGAATTGCAAAATATATTTGATAAAGATGATGAAGCGCTTTAAAAGTATGTCTTTAAATATAATTCGAGCCACGATGAAGTGTAAGTAAGTGGACCACGCTAATTATTATTAATCATTTATAAATTTTGTTTAATTAATTAAAATTCAATTCCCTCTCAATGGATCGTGTTTGATAACTAGAGCCCGAAAGTTCAGGCAAAATGCCATAAATAAATGCCATTTTTTTGTCTGTTTTTGAACTTTTTTTTGCCCATAAATATCTATTTTAACATAGTTTCAAGTTTATTGGTGCATTTTAGAGGCCAAAAATTTAGGAAAATATATGCAGAACTTGGATATTTTGAGCATTGAGAAACAAAAAAGAAATGACTTTTAAAAAACTTTTCCAACTCTCAGTATTAATTTTCATCAGAAAGTTCTCCCCCCCGGAGTTGAAATGAGCTAACTTCACTTTGATCGGATGGTGTTAGCATGCTCTCCACATCCTGCAGCAGGACCCCAGGCTGAAATCTTTGGCGGGCCTCCTCGTCAGATGCTTCACGGGCCCCAAAGTAGTGAATTTAATGAATGAAAAAAAAAGGTAAAAATTGGCCCGACTGGGCCCCTGTCAGCCCCACCCTGTGGGGGCAATCAGACGTGGTGTTTCAGATGAACGCAGTCCATGCTAGAAAAGCAGAGGAAAATTATAATTTTTTTGCTTCTCCACATGCTTCACATTATAAGTCTCGCTCAGGCATTGGAACTGCATTGTATATAAGGGCGTTCTGTTAATGGACAACACCCGGTTAACTTCTGTTAATGGTTAAACTCAGAGGGTTGTTAGTAGGCATTAAGAGGAAGAAAAATTGCAATAGAACAAGGTGCCGCAAACCACGTTAAACGCATGCAGACTCTGAGTCCAGAGGAGACGAAAGGTGGATGTCAGTTGATCGCTGAATGCGTTCGTGGGTTCGCTCACCATATCTGACGCAAGCAGCGTCGCGAAACGCATGCGTTGGGGTAGGATCACTTGCTGCGGATGACATAAATTAGCGCTATTGCGGTAGTAAGCACGTCTAACAGTTAATTGTCTGTTTCAATGAATATCGTGATGGCTGACTACACGAACGAGGAACACGCTGAACGCTGATATGCATCTGATTTACTGTCGAGCAGCTGGCAATGGACGCTTGGCACAGCGACGCCTGTGGGCACACCGGAGGATCTCATAGCGTGAATTTTCGTCGCTGCGGCACACATCAAAAGCATACCTGGTATCTTCGAGCGCGTCCGGGAATCTTTTTTAAGTCGTTGTAGACTGTGAAATGACGTCAGCGGCCACCACTTCCAACAGCTCTTGTGATAATTAATCAAATAAATCTTTTTGTAGTTATTGTACTTTTTGTCGTTCCAGCGTGACGTCGAAACCTTCATGCGTTTTTCACCCTCTCAACGTGGTTTGCGACACCATGTTCCATTGCAATTTTTGTTCCTCTTGATGTCTACTAACAACCCTCTGAGTAAATATCTCCGAGATATTACGTATGAGCTATGGAGGAGGTATTCGCCTAGGGCTATAACACCATAAACAAGGATGGATTCTCTCACACAGGGTAAGTGCGCATTTTGGTGCTCCCACCCAATAATTTTTCAGCAGCGGTCAAATAAAGGCAACGAAAGAATTCGGATTCTCACTTGTACAGGGCCTGGGGAACCAGAAACCTCTCACTTCCCTTGTTTCTGCCCTGAAAAGCTTAGAGTAGTTATTTTGACGATAACGAAGTTCAACTCTATGTTGGAGATTTTCGATTAATTGAAAAATTCAGCCCTGAAAGGAAGAATATGACAGCTCATCAGTAACAACTGCAATGTGGGAAAAGTTATCTGTAATAATTGAACGATGAAATAAAATGATTCTAGACCAAAAAGGAAAAGAAGGAAGTGGGACGTATGATCAAGGGTATTTTGTTGGGTAGATTGGTTTATGGCTTCGGACGGATAACAAAAATCAAGTTTATCCCAGAGTACCCTATAGTCTAGAGCCTTTTTAGCCTCCCAACAGTCTTTAGAGGCGGCACATGAAGCTTTGCACCCGGGAGGCAGGTGAGTTCGAGCCCCCTCTGGTTTTGAATTTGTGTGTGTTTTTACACCATAACTGCACTGCAAACCACCATGGCTATTTAATTTTACGTACATATTTTTTGGTATTCGATTAAATTGGCCAGAATCGCCTTCAGGAGTGTGTGACAGATGCGTCACGCAGGACCCGCGCTTGGAGTCCCGCATACGTGGGCATATAAAAAAGTATTTTTTTTCTCCAACAATAGAACAAGGTAGCTAAGTTTCAACTATAGAAACGGTAGTGATTATTCCAAATAATGCATCAGATAAAGAGGAATCATTCGCGACTCGGAGTCCCACAAATCATTTTCTCTTCGGGCACTGCGTCTGTTAATGGTGGCCCTGGAATTGACCAGAGGGACGTCAAATCATTAGCGTCCGCAAGGATGGGGGGGCCCCCCGAGCGAAGATTATAGTGTTATTTTGCAGGAAAAAACGTAAACCCCCTCAGAAGGAAAAAAAATCTAAACCCCCCCCCCCCTCGAGAAAATTCTGCGTATGCCTATGCGTCAAATACTTTATTTTGGGCTTGAAATCAATTTAACTTGGATAATAATGTGTTTATAATAATGCAGTTATTATAAACTAACTGAAACAGTAGACGGATTAAGTGTAACCAATTTTTCAGCTAGTTTTGTGGACCCTTAATACCTTATACAGTTTTTATTTTTCTCTCCTTCTATAAATTGCCTTCTTTTAGTACCTATTTCGACCATTTTCAGTGCCTGAACTTCCGGGCTCTATCGGCACCTCCTAGAGATAGGCCTCTGCAGTCTGCTTGTGACGTCTCAGTAAGTAGTCCATTTTCCCTCAGAATATTCAGGGAAAAAATTCTCTGGCACCATCGTTGTGAGGAAAAGAAATGATTGGGCTCAGAATTGGCGATTTCTATGCCCCACATCCAATCACTATGCAGTATTTGAGAGCCAATCAGGAAGATTCTACGCCAAAATAAGAAACGAAATAGGATGCTGTGTTTCAAAATGTGGCAAACATGTTAGGTAGTCTGAATGACGTTTATGGCAAACACTGCAAAGGCCTTCTATCTCTAAGTGCTGCTGGCTCTAATGATTACGATTTCAACTATCAACGCGTTCCGGAAATAATGAAAAAAAATGAGTAATAAAATGAGCCCTTTTGTGAACAATTTTTTCCCTTTCAAGATTTATGTTCATAAGTCGAAAAATTTATAAGTTGGGAAGCGACTACATATAATTTTTTTGGAAGGACCGCGAAATTCTCAAGTCCGGCCCTGTGTGTATATATAATCAGAGGCACATTTATGGTTGTGCCGCCTGCGGGCTATACAAAATTTGCAGCTCTTCTTGTCTAGTTCTTTTCTTGTGAATACTTTTCCCTCGAATTTGTCACCTTGTGCTTGGCCTTCCTCCACTCCTGCAAGTACACCCGTGTTTCTAAGTCGCTCTTTTGGTCACTCCCATGCTTGCACATGTTCTAGGTCACTCTCTTTTGATTGCTCACTGACACAGTTCCTCTTGCTGGGTCACTCATTTGATCATTTACAAGCTTGCACATGCTCTAGATCAGTGGTTCTCAACCTTTTTTAGCTTATGGCCCACTTTGAACCAAAATTTCTTCTCGTGGCCCCCTACCCTCATGAAATAGTGAAACACATTCTACTTACTGAATTTAGTTTAGTCCATTTATAAGGAACAAAAATTTTATAGATAAGATCAGTTAAAGTGGAGGGAAGGGGAGATTGCTACCTTTCTTAAGAGACAAATTATATGGGAATAATAGGTCTGTGTGGAAATGCTGGATGATCCAACGAACCTACACAATAAATCGCCCTTACCAACACATCATTATGGATCTGCATCTTACAGTGGACTGAAGTTCAGCAAACTTCCCTCTTTTGGGGGTTCTATGTGTGGCCGTCTCACTGTCATGGTTTCCCAGGCAAAATGATATTCTGGGGTGCCCCTTTACGTAATCGAAACTTACATATTTACACTCAAAAATACCATGTGACCATGAAGGGCCTCCATGAACACCCCAAGCCATGCCCACATAGGTTGAGATGGCTCCTGCTTCATGGACAGCTCTGCTGGATTCTCAAAGTTTAGTCACACTTTTCCCCCCCAACATATTTCACTTGAAAACTCGATTTCTTCATCTCTCTCTGCGGGCCCCCGTCACCACTTGTCATGACTCCCCTTTCATCTGATTTTCACTCGTGGCCCCCTTAGAATATCCCAGGGCCCATATGGCCCCAGGTTGAGAAACACTGCTCTAGATCACTCATTTGGTCATTGACATGCTTTCACTCTCTCTGGGTCACTTTTTGGTTATTCAAACGCTTGCACATGCTTTCACTCTCTCTAGGTAAGTGTTTCTCAACCGCCGAGCAGCGGCCTGACATCAGCCAAATCAGGCCGTGAGTGGTTCACCCCGTTTCATTTTCACCCATTTATTTCCCATTAGTTGTATGGCTGGGCACTCCACTCGCAAAAAAGAAATCAACTGGACAGTGGGCGTCCAAAGGTTGAGAACCACTACTCTAGGTCACTTTTTGGTCATTCACATGCTTGCAAACTCCCTAAGTCACTTTTTAGTCCCTCGCTGACTTAGTCTCTAGCTGTCTAGGCAGAGGCAGATTTATCGAGGGTTACACAAATTTTTTCTGCCCTTCTAATTTTCTTGGCCAATCATTCTTCAAACTTGCTGCCCTGAGCTGTAGCCTGCTACGCCCCTTCCCGTAAATACGCCACTGTATATAATTATTCATTTGTGAATTTAGTATTAAAAGATGCAACACAGCAGTCAACTAAACACTACACACACAAATTAGGCACCACTTTCCAGACAAGTACCATAAGAGTCTAACTAACAGATGGCAGGAAGAACATAAGCTTGACGGTACTGCTCTGTCTTCAATATTTACTTCAAAACAGAAGCATCATCATCACTACTAGTAACTTGAAAACTAGGTATTTTTGAAAACATTGCATGCATCACTAATATTATGCATGTGTCACTGCTTGTAGCAGTAATTTTGTAGTGTGGCAAATTTCAACTTTTCCAATAGGCTCTATTATGTTAGTATCAAAAATAACAGCATAGAAATAGCTTCACAAATATGTGTGTGTGAGACTGTTTTTGTGACCTAATTTAAACCCTACCTTAAAAGTAAGCCCTAGTTAAAATTATCAGCCAGACAGACGTATTTTGTAAGTCAATTGCTACACTCGGCAAATACATTGAATTATAAAAATAATAATGCTAATGTATAAATTTTATTCCTTGGTTACCATACATTTATTACTGTTTTTACCTTTTATCTTATTGAGGGCAGTTGCATTAATATTATGTCAATAATGTGATTGATAATTATACTCAAAATAAATGGCAATATTATTTGATTGTAAATCAATTAATGAACAGCATATCTGGAGACTCGGATGCTATAGGCATAACAAACAAGCTATTGAAAGTAGGGTCATCTTAACACATGGGTCCTACCCAGGGATCATATCAGTGACAGCTTTATTAAGGCCAATGGTTCTTGGTAAATGGAGTTGTGAGAAATTCAAGCCAACATTCGAAGATATTTGTAGATAGTTAATGTGGATTTTTGTAAATCAGAAAAATAAGACAAACAGTATATTGATAATAAATAGTTATGGAATTTCAGAGCAATACATATTTTTCTGATCAAGTGTCTTGGATATTGTGAATATGAGTATATTTCAGAAAAACATAGATGAAAAAAAAAAACAAAAAACAACCATTTTGATTTGTACAATGTTTTATTCTGAAAAAAAAAAAATCAACAGTTTCTGAATGGTGCAACAATGACATACAGTCAAATGAACAAAAGGAAAATTAGGATTCTCAAATTTTTTTCTGAAAATATCTTCAATGGTTTGAGAAAATTATCAAACTTATAAACATAAGTTAGAGCATTCTGTGCAATGTCACTTGAAAAAATTTAGAAAAAGGACAAAATTCAAGAACTGATGATCAAAATACATGCACAAGGAAGCAGATACACTCATAAAACATTTAAATCTATATTATTAACGGAGGAAATGAAAATCTTCTACACAGAGCAATAATGTACATATGTATATATATACACACACAAATACACTCACACACTCACACATACATATATAATAATCTATGGAAACTTCAGAGCAACAAACAAGACAATAAATTATTAATTAATATATATATAATTAGCTCAATCATACATTTATTTTTAATTTCTAAAGTTTTTTTTTCCGTACAACACAACACCCATTGTTAACAATATTGTGCACAAAAATCAAATTAAACAATAGAAACCTAGTAACCTGATCGTAAATGAATCACACATCTGGAAACAGAAACCTATCACTAGAAGTCAACAAAAGAGTTTTAGAATAAATAGGTGGTAGACATACAATTTTGTCACTTGGTGACTACAGAAGTTGTATACCTTTCTCCATCATTTATAGCAAAATGTAAGAGTTCACGTTCCTTGGGAAATAAATAAAAAAATATTCATAAAATATTAAGAGATATTTTACTTTTCACTATATATTTATATATATTTTTAACTGAACCTAATTCCAAAACATCTTGGCCTTCACAAATTTTAAAAAACTGCTTGGATCCTTTATATTTTCTCACTTAACATTACAGAAGTGAATTTTAAGAACAAAAATAATGAAAAAAATCTATAGAACAAGATGGTTTAAGTTGGATGCATATTATCACACTATTTGTGAGCAGAAATTTTTCTTCAAATCTTGAAAGAAAAATTATAAATAAATTAACACTTCAGGGTCAAAAGAGGAATGTTCAACAAAATAAACATTGACTTTATATATTAGCGAACTCGCTATAACGTCTAGTCTTTTTATATGAAAGACTTTCACTGTCTCCCCAGAAAAATATTTTTTTTTATTTACAATCATTTTTATTGAAGATAAGTTTTTATGCTTCAAATATATAAATGAAATTTCATGAGGAAAAAAAATTAAATAGCTCATATTTGAATCAATTTAGTAACCAAATTGTTACAATATGCTTGAGATCAAAATTTGACAAATAAAAAGGCATACTTTGAATAAGGAAGCCCTTAGATAATCTGATCCCAAATTTAGAATGACTAGTAAAAATTGAGCAGTCAACTCAATTATATAGCTTTGCAAAATAAACAGTAATGTTATATTAAGCTTCTCACTAATATATTGCAAAATTAATCTACACAAACAATTTACACTTTTAATTTAAATGAAACCCCTTTTCCCGAGTAGCGGCTAATAGTTTCTCTCTCATGATGTCCTCAGAGGAATAATCAGGTAACTTCAGATAATGTGCACAAGTATTCACAGATGGATAACTTCCATCAGTAGCATCAACTTTTCGTACCACAGTCAATCTTGGATGCAGATTAGCAAGTCCACCAGGAGGAAGAGAAGAACAGCCAGTGGCAAACTGAAGAAATGCCTTTCGCTCTTCACCATTCATTTTTGTTAAAACATTGACAAACCTCTGAAAGCCAGGGCTGAAAAACCAGATATATATTACATTCAATTTTCTCTATAAAAGAGAACTTTCATGTAATCAAGTGAACATAATCATGAGTTCCAATTAAGCAATAAAAACAATAACATTATACATTATCTATATTTTATAAATTAGAAATAACATAAGTTGTAAGAAAAAAAAATGTATAAATAAAGCATATGTATACCTCATTTCTTGGAATAAATACAGTAGTTAAAGAAAATAATTTTAAATTTGTTGGTTCAGTGTACCATGATAAAGCTGTAGTATATACACTTTTAAAAGTTCATTTTTTTGCTTCGGCTGCCACTTCAAAGTTGTGGTCTGTTCCATTTTTTTTTTTTTTTGCCTCAACATTTTTTGTTCTTGCTAAATAATGAATGAACTTAAATTAAGTAGTGCAAGGACAGAAGAATGTTATCTGTCAACAGATGTCACCTCAAATTCTACTTAACCAGGGAAGTCAATCTATTCTAACTTACCTGGTTCCCTGAAACCAAGACGTAAAAAACTTGGGTCCTTAACAAGTAGAAAAGTCCACTGGCATATTCGAACAACAGTTTTACAAGTCTTTTTTTTTTAATTTTGAGTATTTGATGCACTATAATTGTAGACTGATTGATTGTGCACTTTAGTGCATCAGTGCTGATTTTACAATTATCTCTACTTCACTATTTTGCTAATATGGTTTCAGAATGGAAACATTTTTCAATGTTTCACTCGTCCCTATGATAGAAAATATGAGTACAAAATAAAAATATTCAAAAGATTCAAGTAACTTGATAAACAAATGAAAATTTGTCTCCTTGAGCTTTATACTGGCATGTATTCAGAATATTGTGTCAGGTTGGAGGGGGGGGGGGAGTAGACTTAGCGAGAGAAAAGATTATATGCATCATATTTTATGGGTGGCACAATCATTTTCTCTTTTTTTTACATACTATAGCTAAATTTGCAAGCAAAGAATAAATACAGAAAAAAGTGCTCAAAATCAAGTTGTATAAGGACATCAATTTTTTACAATACATAAAAATTTCGAATTTCGAAAGTCATCAATTATAAACAATTAAAACCACAAATTTTCCCAATTATATTCGAAAATAAAAAAGATCACTTTTATCCATACCTTTCTTTTGTGTAGCCTAATTTAGGTTCTGTATATGCAAGTATGTCTTCTCTGCTCCATGAAGGACTCTGATCACCACATAACATTAAGCATACTTCTTCAGGAGAAAATGAGCCAAGTTTTTCCATTGGGAAAACACTGTTAAAACCATCTAGATGTAAGATAAGGATAAAAAAAATGATATTAAATAAGAAGCATATACAGAGAAACTGCTCCCAACTAAAATAATCAGCTGAAAATAAAATTTATCATAATTCAAGTTAACCAATGAAAAGAATATAAAAATTCACTCTTAAACACCACTGAAAAATATTTCATACTAACCAACATGTCTGTTGACCTTGGAGAACGAGCAGTAGGGTAATTTTTCCATATAGATCCACCCAAAAAAATATAGAAAGAAGTTTTCCTGAACAAGATAAGGTTTTTTAACCTAGTCAAGTGGTTACGACGGCGTTTGCCGTCGCTGCCATACGTAATGTTGGTGCCTACGACAGTATTTGCCGATGCGCAGACTTTTTTCGGACTTTTTCAGCAGTCAAGTGGTTGAGACAGCATTTGCCGTCGCTGATATACATAATGGTGTTGTCTACGACGGCATTTGCCGACACACAGACTTTTCTGTCTTTTTCACATAGATATTACGAAATAATTTGTCATACATGTGCTGCCATCCTTCTACTTTATTATCTCATCACTAGATGGAGTTGACAATTATATTTCAAGGTTTGAGATTATTATTACTATTATCTTTGTCATGCTTTGCAAAGCTGCATCCCCATCGTTTTTGTTTCAATTTCCAACTCTCTTGCGAAGATGCATCTGTTTTATTACTCATATATCTTTTAGCAAAGGTTCAACTGCTATGGTTCTGGTTCCACATAAATCCATCAACAGTACTTCTTTTAGTCACATGACCACTCCTCCCCACTTTTGGGGTGTCATATTATGTCTCGACACATTCGAGCTATAAAAAAACATGCTATAAAAAATATTTAAATATTTTAAACTTCCAAGAAAAAAAAAAAGAAAGGGAAAAAGCGTGCGCATCTTCAAAAAAAAAGTGGGCACTGCGGGTAACGCTCAGAGAAGTAACACTGTAGAGATTTCCCCTACAATCAAATAGTGAAAAATCAGACAAAAAAAACTGTCATCAAATGGAAGAAAACGTTAACCAAATTGACAAAGACAAGTTGTGATGAACTTGTGGTTGTCACATTTTTGGTTCAAGTGAGCATCACGAGACAATATAAAATAACAAGGAGTCAAAATTTGAACTCAGAACATTACTTGATTTAACAAAATGAATTTATACCTTTAGAAATTTAGAATGAACATTAATAATTTTCACTTCACAAGTTACAAGTCTGTCTCTCCAATCCACAGGGGAGTTCGTGTTGACAGTTCCTTTACTTCCTGTGGACTTATAGGATGAAGCACTGAGCCATCTTTTCAGGTATTACCATATCAATATAAAAGTATTTTGATGACAATAGCAAAGAAAATCTCACTTTGCAGTCAAATTGGTCATATGTGATGTTTTGTCTAAACGCATGTGGCCACCTGGTATAGCCTTGAAGGCCCCCAGTGCATATACAGGCCTCATATTGGACAAAATAAAATAAAAATAATGTTTAGTTTTATAACACAGTGTACAAGATTCAAAATTATCATGACCGACAATTATAGTTTAGTAGGATGAATGAAAAACAAATTGAGAGGCTCCGTGCCAGGCCACAGGGCTGAACGCCTATCAGCCTCCCTTATGTAAAAAGGAGGGGGGGGGGGGTCCATGCTCTGTCGAATAGCAGGAAAACCACCAATGATTGAGTGTAAAGCTTATTGTTCACATTATATGAAGAGATTTCAGATTTCTATGAAAATTTTTGAAGGTGTACTTTCACGTGAGTGACCCAGTAAGTACTGTTTGAAGATGCATTATCAGGACTTTGAAAACATAAAACACTATAGAGGACAATCAGGATTTTGAAAAAAAAGGACCAGATAAGCAGAGTGACATGTTATCCAGGTAACCTGCTAATGAAGTTTGATTGCATATATAAAAGAGAACATAGAGCAGAGATTAAGGGCAAATGAGAAAACTATTATGAGCTTTCTCCCCCCCCCCCTTCTAACATATGAACAAGAAAACCAGTTTTGTGGCTGATACTTCAAATAGAGATCGTCCAAATTTGTTGCCAAAAGCCTTATGTGATGGGGTTGGTATGGGAGCCATCCAGTATCAGATTGCAGAGTGTTGAAGACAATTTTTTATAAAGAAAAATAATAAATATGTGAAAAAAATATATGAAACCAGCAAATGTCAAGGGTGTCTCAGCTGTACTCCTGTGCAACTTCCCAAGTGTGTTCTATATTTCAATCACATATTCACATACATGACTGAAATATTTCACTTATTTTTAAGACATTTTATTTGCTTTTTTCACCACCTTGCAATCATTTTATATGGCTGGTGTGAGGTCATGTGGGCATCGCACTAGAGTCTGATAGTGAGGATCCAGGTTTGAACTCCATTGGCAGTATAGTGGTGGTCGGCTGAAGTTGATTCTCTGTGGTTTTCTGTTTCTTGTAGATTTTTCTGGATGAAAAATATGTTCACAAATTAAAATATATTCTAAGATACTTGCCTTTAAATGCTTCCATTTGTTTTCGAATGCCTTCATGGAGACAGAAGTCATACATGAGTTCAATATACTCTTCAACATTATCTAATGTCACTTCCTATGAAATTATAGTTAAAATTATTACACAAATATGCAATAAAATATAATACTGCTTGAAATATAAAAATCAAACTAAAATATACACAACACTAAATATACACTCGGACTGTTAGGTACACACACAGTTACACTTCCAGCACAAGTCACTAGGTAGTAAATCGCCCATAGATTGTGATAGACCTGAGTTGTGCTCGGTTTGAAAGAAAGAAAGATGACATTCTAACCATGGTCCAGCTTGCCTCAGGATAACATGAAAAAGAAAGTCGGGAAAAACAGCTCTGAAAGAAGAAAACTGCAATATCCATTTTGAGAATACCATTGTTTGCTCACCAACAGAAGATGCATGTACTGAAGTAGGAGAGGAGTGGGAAGGTTACATATTCCATTCAGAAATGAAGAAAATAGGGTGTAAACAACACTCAGAGATGCTGCTGTACTCTAATTTACTTCAAAAAATCTGGGTCTCTTTTGAGTGAAAGTGGGTTCCTCTCGAAGAAAAGTATGGTTCCCCCCTTCACCCATATAATTCACACAGGTATCTCTATAAATTTTTTCCAGCATGGTTTTTGACCCCAGATCATCTGCTTATATCTCTTCGCTGAGACAGAGCGGCGGACCATGTTCTGGGTAGGAGGAGATGTCTCTGTGAATCAAATAAATAATTCATTTCTAAAAACATGTTCTATCTAGAGGTTCATTTATTTTCATTGTCTACTAGTAAGAAAAGCCTCTGAGAATCAAACATGCGGAATTTAGCACATGTAATAAATCTATCACAAATATACAGTCGATCCCACTTATAACATTCCCATTTAGAATGTTTATCCACTTGGTCTGACTTATTTACATCATCCCACCTCTCTATAAATAATTTTCATTAAGATTTCCAGTTTAAAGCGTTTTCTGCTTACAACATTTTTTGACAGTTTTTCGAAAAAAGTTATAAACAGGATCCACTGTAATTAAAAGTTGGAGGCACACATTTATATATTTACTAATAAAGCAATCTATATATATATATATATATATATATATATATATAAAATTCCCTTCTGATTAATTTTATATTTCTTTAAAAAAATTTAGCTCTTCCAATAATTTCTGATTTAAATTTAAAACAAATGAGATTCTCTCAGACACTTTTCTTCTGATTCCCTATTCATATAAATCCTTGTGAAGCGACTTGCTGGTAGAGAGAATGATTTTATTTTCCCTCCCTGATGGTCCACCACTCTGATCTGTAGCCATTTAACTGCCACATATTTTCACACCTGAATATGGGAGCTTATGTCAGATATGTGTTGGTGAAACTCAAATGTGTTTGTGTGTGTGTGTGTGTGCCCAGCATTCAGTGTGTTTTGTGTTCAGTAAGTGGTGCCATCTATCTAGGGCTGCAACTAGATACTTTCTCAAATGGGACAAGCACACATTTTGGCACCCAGTGTAATATAGAAGCAGCAGTTATAAAGGGTGAATTCGGTGCCCCTGCAGTCCAGAGCCCAGGGGGCACTACACTTGCCTGCATCCCCCCCAGTTGCGGCCCAGAGTCTATCCACCAAATTGGTAATGCATGAATTTGAAATTCAATGTATACATATTTGTGTTGTAGGTCGGTAAAAAAAGCTCTGGTCGCCACGAAAATCCAAGGAATAGTCAACTAAAAATTGGAAAACTTTAGAAAATCCTATTTTCAGTCAACTACCACAACACAATCACGGGTTCCAACCCCGAATTTTCACCAAGGGCAAAATCGGGGTGGGGGGTTATGGAGGCCTGAGCACCCCCCAAAAAAATAAAAAATAAAAATTTTTGTAAAAAATTAAAATAGTGGAGAAAATAGTTTTTACACTATGTTAATTTAAAATTCTTTTTGAGCATTAATGATCCCCAATTTCTGTGGAAGAAATCCTTCTGCCCCTTCAAAAGCAGACTGCATACACACCAGTGATTTTCCAATGCGAAACAGTGACTACCACATAGCAGCTAGATGACAAAACTATGGATATTCAAGGTAGAAATTTTCCAGATTCATTTTTTTTTTCTGAATGATCTCGAAAAATGTTTTACACTTTGAATGGGCATTCCAAATCTTTTATGATTTTTCAAAAAATGTGCATTCGCAATCTTGTAAGAACAAGGTGAATTTCCACCATACAGATGCTGTCTCTGAATGCCGGCAGATAGCTGCGAAAGTACCGTAATCTCCAGTATGTAACCAGAGGGGAGAAAATCTGCAGGGGAATAGAAACTAAGAAATTTGAAAATTCTTTACATGGCCCCTCATTAAGGGAAGCAACTAAATAGCTTTAATAACCCACGTGTATATCAACAGAATACAGTGTAAAAAGTAGTAAAACCACTTTTTCAAGGTTGCGCGATTGTGATGGACTGCGAAAAGAAGAAAAAGGGGGAAGTTGGGGAGTTTTTCTCTACTTTCTTCTTTGAACTAGGAAAAATGCATCTTACAAGACTTCAGAAATTGAAATTTCTGAATATCTTATAATATCTTAGTTTCGGCCCTGCTGCGACACACAAATACAAATACAACGCCACAACAGGCAAATTGCCCAACGAGGTGGCTGACACTTTACAATTAATGGCAAAGGATTCGCCAATTCAATAATGGACTGTATTCTAGTACGGGATTTGTCTTCTCGAACTCTTTCGTTCTGGCACATGTGCATACTGTACAATTTTGCCGTTTGCTATAGCTAGTCAATAAAGATTGGTACAAGAAAAAAAAGGATATAAATGCAAAAAACACAACTTTCTTCCTTAGCGTTAAAAAATGCAAAAAACACAACTTTCTTCCTTAGCGTTAAAAAATGCAAAAAACACAACTTTCTTCCTTAGCGTTAAAAAAAAATGGTTTCCTTTCTCATGGCCTCAGGGATACGACAGGTCCCTTCCCTTTTGTTTGCCTTGAGGCCTGGCACAATTACCAGCATTGTTTGCTTTTTCTCGCTATAAATTCACTATAGAGGCCCCTCCCCCCATAATAAAACTGACTAGAGAAGGCGGGCACAATTCATTAAAAGCAAGGGGAAATGGATTGTTATTTTTTGTCTTTCTTGGTCCGATGCATAATGTCTGTGCTGGACATATGTTAAAATGTTGAGACCTTTCAAGTCCAAAACTTTTGTACAAATACAACGCCACAACAGGCAAATTGCCCAACGAGGTGGCTGACTTAAGAGCATCATGGATCCCCGAGCCATTTTTTGGAGGCCCTACCTACTACTGCTACACCACACATGCACCCCCCCCCCCCGCAGAACCCCCCAACGAATCGGTACATGCAGGAATGTGCGTGTACGTGTAGTGAAACCTGACGTGAAGTTTTTTGTTTCTCTGTAATGCTTGTTATGTGTAGTGCTGCCATCTGCCACCAGTTTGCTCTTTTGCCATCGCCATCTTACTCCCCTTTCAACCTGGTCTGAAATTCTGAAGGAAAAAATTAACTAATGGATGGCAACATTAAATAAGCTTGGCAACTGTAGGAGTGACGTATTACTTTTTGCAGATTATGACAGTTCTACTTCACTAACATCTACTATATCATTAATATTTATTCATTGCTTTGTTGACAACTTATCAGGCGAGTTCAAATGACCTTTTCCATAACTAGAACCTAGATTATGCATACGTGCATACAAATTTGCAAATCTTGACCCTTTTCAGTATTAATGCACAAAAATACATAAAATTTCATATTTTCTCCACATTTTTCAACATCTTTAAACATAAGCAACATCACTGATCGAATCCATCACCCTAGGCTGAAATTTGAGCAACATTTCCAGTAAATGTAAATAATTTATTGATGATTTATCATATTTACCAATACAAGCTGGAGATTACACATAATCACGGTAAATGTGGAAACAAAGTTTATAAAATTTACAAAAGTGGTTGGTAACTATGCATATAATAGCCGGATTTATAAAATTTCCATAGTATATATAGTGGTTCTGTTTTAGTTAGGAGAAATTATTGTGGTGGTGGTTTCCTTTTTATGGAAAAAAGTGGAGCAATCTGTTGTGAAAATGATGTCACCATAGATGCACACTCAGGAGTCCTTCTTTCTCAGTTTTTGAATCTGGTAACCCTAAATGTAAGATGGTCTGATAGGTCCCAAGTCCATTTTTTTCATTGCCAATGTGTAATACATGGCCATATACAGGGTGTTCTGTTAATGGAATTAACCCTGGATGTTGTATTATTTAAAAGAGAAACCTGGTTTATATTTATGTTCCAGAGAATATTTATGTATATATCAGGAGGGAGATGGTTGTTTATTATTTAATGTCCTTGTTTTTATTATTTCCAATCCTGTATCTAGTCTAGGATGTTATATATTTAATCTTGATCCCTTACTTAGTCTGAATCTTTTTTTTTTTTTTTTAAATCTGGATACCCTATTCAGTCCAAGAATATATGTTATTGTTTGTTTTTTATAGAAGGCCTCCAAAAGCATGACTCTATTTCAGTCTTGGTGACTTCTAGTCAGGCTTTCTGATGTTTTCTCGCCACCAGAGAAAAAAAAAAAAAAAAAAATACTTGCCAACACATCTCCAAAGAGATTAATTGTTTAAAAAAAAGATTAACACATTGTGACCATGAAATGATTTGTTTCTTGTGGGAATCAATATAAAGATAATCACTATAGTGAGATCTCTAGCCACCCTCATACCCTCTGTCTCGCCACATGGGTGGATATACTTAATTACACTAAAAATGCCAAACCTTGTTCCCAGATGCCTGCCTTCTCAAAAACATGTTGAACAAACAAACATGGAATGAAAAATGTATATTGAAGAAATGCATTTGAAAATATGCAGAGCTTCTGGTTATAAGTAAAATGAAGCATGAGAAAAAATATTAAGAAAATCTAAAATCTGGAAAAATATATACAAATTACAAAAAATACAGAAATTAAGAAAGCAATTTACAAAAATTACAGAAAATAAATGAAAAAGTCCAAAGAGTAGTAAAAAATCATCCGACATACCTCAAGAAGGGGATACAGATGTGTTGTTTTGAATGTAGTGGAGATGTCATTAAAGTGTTTTTAATTAAAGTGATTTTTTGACTAATCTTCAGACTTTAATTTATTTCCTGTAACTTTTGTAATTTAGAGTGTTATCCAGCGACATAAAATATTTTCCTTGCATTTTTTGAGAAGCAATCAAGATTCAAAAGAACAAGAATTGCTTCAATAGACAGGAAGAGAGGATGAACAGTGTTTGGTTTCCTGTCCTACAGATTATGAAATTGACACCCACACATTATCCAGAGCCCTTGAAAACAACTTCAGCCATTTGGGAAAAATCTTGCTCAACTGACAAATCCAAACAAAGCAGTGTAACTAAAGAAGGGAAAAGACTTAAATAGTAGCCTTTTTCCCACTGTTATGTAAGCTTTCTTGAAAATGTTTGTCACCCGTACGAAGAAAACGCTGAAAGATAAAAACTTTGTCACGTCGATCTGAACTATGAATTCTGCATTACAGTGAAAGTCAGATCTTAGAAAAAAGTATAAGCATACAAGGAGTTCCACTGAATTGGCTTTAAATCAAAACTTTGAAACATGTACAGGAGAATTGATCTGATAACACTGCTCAAAAGCTATAAAAAGTGCTTTAGAAAATAGGTTTTCTGCCAAAATGTCTTGATATGCCTCTGAGATGATTTTAATGCCTTATGAATGGTATTAGTTTTCCCTTGGAATGCAAAACCTCCACAAACCATCACTGATGTACCTCCAAATGGGAAATTCTGATATATATATCTCAATCATGGCAGAGATAATTTCCGCTCTATTTAAAATTCTTGAGTCCATCTGAATTTCTTCTCAGAGAAGAATCATCATTCCACTTGGCACTCAAAGATACATACCATACGGCGAATTCAGCTTGCTTGTCTATGATTTTTTGTAAGGGGAAATTTGTGTTTCAGTTCTGCATACTAGATATTTAAATAGTTTTTTTTAACACCATATGCACAGCTCAACTTCTGAAAGGGTCCTTCTGAATTGCAAAAGAGGATATTTTTTCACTCAAGCACTGAGAATAATTACCCTTTCCTGACTAATTGCAAGAGAAGGAGGCCTTCCTGTGCAAGCTTTCAGTCAATAATTCTCTGGCTTATCTATGAAACTTAACACAGTCAATATTTTAATTCTTCTCACAATTTCCTGACCAGACATCTGATTATCAATTATCTCATCTTATCTCACAGCAAGTATTTTGCCCTTTAAAAAAAATTGATTTCACAGCACGTCATCAAAACAGTCTTGGCTGTTATGGTAACATGAAAAAATTTCTTTCCCTTAAGTCAAAAAAAATATGTGTGTCCTGAAATTTTTTTCCAGAATCACTTTTACTACAATTTCAACAAATTTTTTTGAAGCAATGCAGCACTCAAAATCATTTTCCCTGAAAAATATTCAGTTCTACTTATATAATTAACAATTCAAAATTTTTATATAAATGTGCATCTAAAGATTAAGATATAGCAGTTTTTTTGGTTATCCTTAAACTTTTTTTCACCATCTTAGAAAATAGAGTTACATAGATTGTATACCTGGTTTTCTCCATTTGCTTTTAGTTCAACAGCAGAAAATCCAAATACTCTCGATGGTGGGTAAAACTGAAAGGTCAAACTAAAGAAAAAACATGTAACAAATAATTAAACAAACTGAATAAACAAGCCAAACACATAAGTCCTATCTCTCTACATCAGTTTCCCAAACTTGTTTATCGCTCCCCCACTCATTTTTTTTTCTCATTCCTCCTCCTGTGGATTCCATGGGATCTTATGTTGTAATCAAAACTAAATACCGCCCACTCTGGGAAACACTGATTATAATGTGGAATGTGTGGATCAATCTCCCAATGAATAACGTGATCTAAGGACAACCCATTTTATACCAATTTAATGAAACCAGCTGAACTGATAGTGTCAATAAGTTGCTTATTTATGTTTAAAAACTTAATGCAGTTTATACAAATACAACACCACAACAGGCAAAATGCCCAACGAGGTGGCTGAGAAAAAGATGCTCATAACAAATATGGATGTCATATATTTAACAGTTGATTAGAAAAATTTGCTCTAAAAAGAATTTACTTGGATGTAACTGTAAAAAAAACAACCAAAATTTTGCAGATCAAATTTGAATATTATGGAAATGTCAACCTGTGATAGCATTAACAAAAATTCTAAATTTCATCAACGATTAATATCTTCTGCCCCTTTTCCATTATAGTCAGAAGGGCTCAAACTCTCAAAAAATTGAAAAAGTAGTATGGGTGGGGGTACTCCTATTGACAACATAATCACACTCTTATGAAAAAACTCAAAAAAAAATTGTTTTTTATTTTTAAAATTTTTTTTTAATTATTTTTTTCCATAGCACATCCTAAAGACTGACTCGAGCCAAAGGAAAATGGCAGAAATGGCTTGGTAACAAAAACAATTGTAGGCCAAAAACAGTTTATTAGCAACCACCGATAATTATTTTCTGTCTCTCCTCACAATATATATATATATATTACATTATTTTTTCAAGGAGTCTTCCAAAGTCTGTCAATTCTTTTCCCCAATGCACAGCAAATTATGAAGACATGCAAGTTTTTTTAATAATGACACTCTTTTGAGACTCTCAAAAGTACAATGCAAAATTTGTAAATTACAGGGTTCAATATAAATAAGTCAAGGTGAACTGGATGGTTTTACTGCGCTGTCCATCCCTTTACAAAGTGATTTATTTACATTTTACTGCTCTTTTTCAAATTTCAGCATCCTCTTTTTTTGAAAAATGAAGCAATTACATTTTCATTTCTAGCTCTTTGCAGTAGTAAGACATTTTACCAAAAAGTAAGACAAGTGTGAGCCCCGAGTCAGAAATTAAGAGAATCAAATCCAGAATGTTACTAACTTAGATGTTACTAATCCAGAAACATCTTCAACCTGTTACACAGTGCGGGGTCATACTGGTAATTTTTATGAAGCTCATGAGCATGTACATATATACAGGGTGCATAAGCAACAGGGCATATAGTATTTCAATGGCAAATCATTGATCCTAGAGGCATACTTCCTATTAGAAAAAGTATCTAAATAATGTGTAGTATTCAGATATGTCATTCAAGGGGTTATATAGTAACTAAAATAAAAACGTTAACTTTTTATATGGACACTCTGTGCTCAAGAACCCAATTACAAAGTTGTTGCCCTGCCTCTCCTGATGCAAACGGGGGAAAAAACGTTTTTAAGTGCAATATTCGTTGAGATATTCAAATTCAAAAAACGGGGGAAAAACAATAAATGTGGGTAAAATGGTTTATAAAATAGCCCATATGTTGATCAGTTAGAAAAATTTTACATTACACTTCGTGTGTTTAAAAAACATTCCATGTTCTATTGTTTCTGCCATTTGTTTTTTGATTGATATGAGTCGAAGATTATTCCCCACACCCTTGGGTGAAGTTACTTCTCATTGTTTTTCTGTTTGGAATCTGAAAACTCAACCTGTCGACTATAAAATCCACAGATAGATGTGAATGATTTCTGAAAATTTTGAACAAGAGATGTTCGAGAAAGCTGGATCGAAATGTTTCAAATGAGAGGAGGAAAGCTATGTTGGACAACTGCAGTGCTCATTCACAGATCTTCTGGCAATCAAAATATGCTTTTTCCACTTAAAACTCAGGATTATTCTCAATATGAAAACTTTGCACAGAAAATTACAGATCAAAACATTTTATGAATTGGTAGATGATAGAATATAAAACAGTTATTCAATAATGTACAAGCATGTATGCATACATAAATGATTTTTAAAAATGTTATAAGGTGAAATAAAGAAAAACCTTGCTAACATGACATCTGCTTAAGTCGACATGTTTTTTATCCCTTTGGGTTATAGAGTTATCAAGGTTCAATTGTATTTTGCTTTTCCTTTCATCATTCAATCTATATAAATTCAAAGCATAGCTTGCTTTGCCATTTTTAATTTTTCCCCCATTAATCCTACATAAACCTTTGCTGCACAGTGCCTTGTGTTTCATAGGATGGAATCTGCTTTGTATATTGAACAGACAGGTATCATCCCAGCTGAAATAGCTCAGTTTAATGAATTCTGATAATTGTACAAATGAAAAGCTGATTTTGTGGAATCACCATACTTAGAATCATGGATACAAGAGAAACCAAAGTTAGAAGTCCAGAAAAAAACTATTTGTCAGGTTTCGAGCGAAAACTCTGTTTTAGGGCAGATCAGTGCCTGTATGCAATTACAGCAGACCCTTAGTAATCCAGCGTTTTTAGGTGGTTTTCTTCGAGCATAGAAAAGGAAAACATGTCACTGCTTGTATATATGCAGACGTTTTTTTACACTGGCTTTTACAATTAACTTCCAGTAATAATTTCCAGGCGATTTCACCAATCAGGCACACTGTGGTCTGATATGTGCCAAATTAGCAAGAGTCTACTGTACTGTGAAATAGGAAATGCTTATAATACTGTATTATATAGGATAAAAATGGAAGAGAGTAATTTTGAGAAGTATAGTCCTTTTATATTTTCTGGTATTTTCTAGTATTTTTTAATTAACCTGGCTCAGGCCTTTTCATATATAATAATATTGGTATAGTAGCAATATATATTCATAGACTGACAACTCTTCCACACTGCACCACTCTCCCAGCAACAAATAAATGCTTGGTTAGTAAACTGTAATTAAGTAAATAATTGCAAATAAATGTTTCATTGTGTGTTCATCAAATTTATTCTTTTTGGCACTAATGAGTAGAATGCAGCCCTAGGTTCTATTATAAATAATTATTTGTCTCAAATCGTTCTGTCACTTTTAATTCTTGGTTGAAAACTTTATGATCAACCTATATAAACAGGAAACAGCATTGATGGAGGGACCTATAGCCATAATTTTTCACAGTAACCTCTCTATTGTAAATTTATATGATGAAAAAAAAAACACCAATAAATGGCAAGATTCACCTTGGGCCATCTGGAGTGCCCTATCAGCTTCCAACCCCCCCCCCCCCATACACACATGGGCACCATACACAGAGCTACGTAATGAGGGAAAACTGCCATGAAACACATGAACATCATTACTTATTTAACCTTACAAAATAATGAAATAGAAAGAACAGTGTATAAAGAATATACAAAAAAAAACCTACCCCAAATCTTCTAGTCGGACTGGCAAACCATGTGAACTCTGTGCCTGCGGTAAAGGTATAGTCAAATTTCTCAGTTGATTTATTCTGTCTTCTTTACTTAGATTTCTATCAGCTAAAATTTGGTGCTTCCTAGAGGCCAATTCCTGTAACTGACTCAAAAATCGAGCCTGAAAACGGTTTATCTGAAAAATAATAGAAATAATTTTTTCAAAAAATAAAAAAACACAAAATAAATGTATACAAGGTGCACAAGAAAGTCCTTTCAATCCAAAATATCTTGTGAGTGGGGGAAGCTACAGCCATGTAACTGTCATAGTAGTAATAGGATAAGTAAAGTGACTAGTAGCGTAAATGAAGTAATAGTACAGTAAATCCAATCAGATGTCAGTAACAGCAGTGAATAAAATAATTGGAGAGAAATATGGAAATACAGACTAAAATTTGTATTCACCCCCCCCCCCCATTAGTTTGGTAAAATTGGCTGCCCCACATAATTTGTAAAATTTGCATCCTTCTCCATTATATTGAAAGGAATTTTTCCAAGTTTTTCATAACATTTGGATTATAATTTGTAGAGATTTAAATATTTTTAAGTACAGTTGAATCCTGTTATAACAAACTCTAAGAGACTGGAGAAATAACTTCGTTATAACGAAATTTCTTTGTAAAGGAATTCCAGGTTTTTGCATTGTTCCTACATAAACTTATCTGGGGATTACAAAAGTGTTTATTAAAATGAGATTTTTGCTATAATGGTATTTGACTGTATTTATTGATGGCGTGTAAATGTGAGTGAAAAAATCTCAATTAATATAAATAAACCCTATTTATACAAAAATGTAACAATACAAATACAAATACAACGCCACAACAGGCAAAATGCCTAACGAGGTGGCTGATAAAAAGATGCCCATAAAAATATGTATGAACAATCAACCCTTCCTATCCTTAAAAAATTCATTACTGATGACAAATTTTCACTAGCAGATTATTTGAAATCATTTAAAGATCTCGATCCTGGTCTAAGGAAGCAAAGTCTCATGCATATACTATAGATATACATGGCTTTCCATTCAAAGTATAATGTATATCCGATTTTCTCAAAGTATAATGTATATCAGATTTTCTCAAAGTAACGAAATTTGCATCACACGTGATTATACATGTGAAATTATAAGGGAAGTTTAAGGGGAAGTCATGTGTAACCAACCTTCTTTGCTTCTATGATCATGTGACTAAAGCTTTGAGAAATGGCAAAAACATCAACATAGATCGTCTTGATTTCCAGAAAGCATTGATCAGGTTTAACATGCTAAACTCTCGAAGCATTTACATGACATTACGATTTGTGGCAACTTGTTGAAATGAATAGAATCGTGGTTGAGAGATAGGTCACAACAGGTTATGGTGAAGGGGGAATTTTCTGATTGGACAGGTATCACAAGTGGAGTCCATCAAGGAGGTGTCCTTGGCCCCATACTTTTTTCACTTTTTATCAATAAACTTGATCAGGGTATTCATGGGATCATTAGCAAATTTGCATATTACGTGAAGCTAATAAGGGGGGGGGGGTGGAGTAGTTAAAATCCAAGTGATAGGGAGTTGCTTCAGAGGAACTTGAATATGATTGCAGCATAGGCAAATCAATGGAGCATGAGTTTCAGCATTGACGCATATCCTATAGGAATAACGTTAATTAAACTTTTGAATAAGGATTTCCAAACACTGATCACAGCTGATTGAAGTGACTACCTATGGAGATTCCCTGTCAATGAAGAATTACTTAAGATAGTGGCTCTGAAAATTTTGTCATGTCAGTGTCCCTTTGATTAGTTGACGTTTACCTGTGGTTCCCTAAAATAGTCCAAACAATAATCACTTTAAAGCACTGAATAGGCACCAATCAATATCGCCAGCTACCCATGATGCCCTAACACCGGTTGACTATGCATCTAAGAGCTGTAACACAAACTTTAAGAACCACTGGTATAAGCCCCATGTTTATAAGCTCTCACGTCACCTATGATGAAACGTTCTTTTTGACACAAGTTCCGCGAACTTGACCACGCACTATGCAAATGAAGCCGGGTTTGGACCCGCCCATGCTGAACCATTCAAAAACCTGTTTTTAGCCATCAGTGTGGGGCGATTTTGACAGAAAACAGGTTTTTGAACATTTGGGTATCGAGTAGAGCAGCGGGTTTAGACACGGCTTCAGATTGCCTTTCGCACACAGACAAAACAGATCGGTTCAGAGTTTGTCTTTTTTCAAACTCTCTTACATGTATATACGAGTTCATCATTATGGTAAAGATTGATGCAATTTTATAAAAATAATAATAAAAATAAGTAAAACACCGCAAGAAACTCAAAGACCTGATTAATTAAATCAATTTTGGTAGTATTGAGAGTCTCCCGTAGCTTCATAGTTCATTGTGGCCGTCCGTACAATTACGAACAATCCGTAGCAGTTGGCAACTCTGTGTATTTCATTTGCAAACCCATTTATCATAAGTATGCCCCATGCAGTCCTAATAGGGTTCAAGTCAGAACTCGATGGAAAGTCTATAACTGATACATTTTCATGATAAAAGAGCTTTTTTGTGGCAGATGATCTTTGAATAGACAAGTTATAATGTTGAAATGTCAAGTTCGATCCTCTTAAATCTTCTCCAGGAACACTTTTATTTATAAAAATATCAGATAAAAATTAATTCAAACATTTCTGGTTTTTTATCATATATAGAGAAGATTTCAAAGTATTTTCTAAATAAATTTGAAAATTTCAGGTTGACATTAACATTTTTCTCTCATTTCGATTAAAATTTGCCAAAATTTCAATTTTGAAGTAAATTGAAAATTATTTTGTGTGTTTTTGCCACTTAATATATCAAAGTAAATCAATTTTTTTGTACTGTTACACGTTAACAAGCTATGCGTGTTGAAAAATGCATGCTCCATTTATGGACCATTGGCCTTTCAAGAGTGGGATTCTTTCTAGAGATATCTAATGTGCAGTGTACTGCTTCGATTTTCCCATTCAAACCCCAGAGTGTTGTCATCATTCGACATGTGTACAGGGGCTAATTCTAGGTAATACAACACAGAGGAATGTGCTTTCTGGGCTGGATTGTTTATATTGGGCAAGTACTTTTTCATTCTTGTATTCTTAGAAATGCATGGTTTTGCGAACTGCAGAATAATCAAACAGAGTTCAACAATCGTAAATAGTCTTATGTTCAGCTGTTTGTAACCATATCAAAAACATCTCGCATTAGAAGAAGCTGTAGGATATTTAGAAACTCTTTCAGATTCCGAATTAGAGGATGTAGATATATGCTAATTACCTGCTAATGAAAATGGGAACATCCTGGATGAAGATGTTATTGTTGAAAATGATCTAGTAACAACAGTTCTAACTGATGTATGTGAAACGCTAGATAATTTTGCAACAATGAGGATGAAGTGTCAGAAAACTCCAGAAACTTGTTCTTCAAAAGATGTAGGGCAGAAAAAATGAGCAAAACGTATAAGTGCAACACTCATGTGAAAGTTTCAAGAAAAGGCAAGACAGTTTTGAGCAATCCAAAAAAACAAAAAAACATTGCATGTTTAAAAAAATTTTTTTTAGAATCTGACCAAAAGCTGAGTTCTGGATTCCATCAGAAAAGATTTGCCATATGACCATTATATAGCATAATTCATTCAGAGTTGCGAGAAGATTGTATTTTGTATTCTGAAAATAATTGACAATGAACCTTCTACGAACGAAGGAGAGGTAAATTATTCATCCAGGTCGACGTTGTCAACTGAATAAAAATGTCAGGTCATCTGATGGCCATTATATTGTGTCTGCGATGCAAGGATGGTGTGCGTTTGCCAAAAAAACACTATGTATAAATGCTACCAATGTAACAAATGGGTCCATCAGATATATATATGTTTTCCGTCTTTTATCACGGACATTAGAAAAAAAATTGAATTTTCTGCACACATTTTTATGTTAAAAAAATCAGTATGTGTTGCAAACTTGAATTTGTGGTAGAAAATACAAAATTTCATGTGATAACTGTACTCCAAAAATAAATAATGATGAAAATATAGGCAATAGACACAAAATATAGACACAAAGCTTTATGCCTCGCCTGGGCCCGACACCACCGACATTGGACTGTTGAGGACTGGAAACACGTTGCCTGGTCTGACGAGTCTCGGTTCCAATTGCTTCGAGCTGATGGACGTGTACGGGTATGGAGACAACCTCATGAATCCATGGACCCTACATGTCAACAGGGGACTGTTCAAGCTGGTGGAGGCTCTGTGATGGTATGGGGCATGTGCAGTTGGCGTGATATGGGACCCCTGATACGTCTAGATACGACTCTGACAGGTGACAGGTACGTAAGCATCCTGTCAGATCACCTGCACCCATTCATGTCCATTGTGCATTCCGACAGACTTGGACAATTTCATCAGGATAATGCGACACCCCACACATCCAGAATTGCTACAAAGTGGCTCCAGGAACACTCTTCTGACTTTAGACACTTCTGCTGGCCACCTAAATCCCCAGACATGAACATTATTGAACGTATCTGGGATGCCTTGCAACGTGCTGTTCAGAAGAGATCTCCTCTCACTCCTACGGATTTATAGACAGCCCTGCAGGATTCATGGTGTCAATTGCCTCCAGCACTACTTCAGACATTAGTCGAGTCCATGCCACGTCGTGTTGCGGCACTTCTGTAGGCTCGCGGGGGGCCCTACACCATATTAGGCAGGTTACCAGTTTTTTTTGGCTCTTCAGTGTATAATTGGCCAGTTAAACATAAATTAAAAATAAATACACATAAAACGAAATTCATGTGCATGAAAAAAAGAAATATAAATGAAAGTACGGAAATCCACGTAAAGTTACATGCCCACTGCCAATCTCAAACTGTATTAGAATGTGATTGTGAAGAAATAGATACAGTGTTTAACTATGAATACTTAGGAATAGTTATACAAGATAACCTAAAATGGAATATATACATAGTGAAAAAATTATAAAAAAACTGAATATTTAGGAGTCCTTTATAAACGTATACATAGTTGATAACTTCTTAAAAGGTATTCTCTATGCATGGGTTTACTCAAATATAAATTATGGAATATGTGTCTGGGAAGGAGGATATTATAAAAAATTATGAAAACATGCAATTTAGACAATCTTTACAATAAATTAAGGAAATGAATAAATGTTCCAATACAGGGTGGGCAAAAAGTCTTTAGAAACTTTGAAAATTCATAAAAATCAGAAAAATAGTCAAAATAAAAAACGGTTTGCAGGGTTAGCTTCACTAGGCCACAGGAACTTTTTAAAGAGGAAAAACTCAAAAAACAGTCGATAGGTGGTCCTGACATACATAAGTCAAAGAAAAGATAAGCAAATAAAGAACAGAATGCCTCTGAATCGCTTATTAAAGCAGTATGTGTTCCACATGACCACCACCACCACCACCACCACCACAGGGGATAACACATTGCAGGCGAGTCACAAATCCAGCAACGGCAGAGTGCAGCAGGTCCACATACATGGTTTACAAAGGTGAACTGGTCGTGGATTAGGAGCGAAAGTTCTTATAACTGTCTCATTTGCATATTTCCACCGAAGTCACTGGTAATAGCGCCACCTATTGGCTGTTTCTTGAGTTATTTTTTAATGTGTCAAAAAAATTCCTGTGACCTAGCGATGCTAACCCTGCAAATCATTTTTTATTTCGGTTATTTTTCCAGCTTTTATTCATTTTTAAAGTTTCTACAGACTTTTTGCCCACCCTGTATATAACAAAAAAAACAGTGCCACATACTGACACTGAGACAGAACTACAAGTACAGAATTTTTAAATTAATCATTCATAGAACCTGAAATAGATATAGAAATATTTATCAAGTGCCTAAAAGTAAAAAAACATTATTTCAAAAAAGTGTTTTACATCGCTCCAAAAATAATGAACTTCATTTACACTAATAATCACATAAATATATATATAGTAATAGAAATACAGAATATAATATCTTTAAAATGGTCAGAAACACAGATATAAATGTAGTGATTTGAAATCAGTTTTTGTCCAATACATGTTAAAAATATATAAATATAGTAAAATACATCTAATACATAAAAGAGCTGTTGCTGAAGGGAAAAAAAATCAATAAAAATCACATAGGCCTGCTGGAAGGACTTTACCATCCCTTGGGGTTACATAGTGCATGCAATATAAGTGTGTATCTTGTGTCTTTGTGTAATTTATGTTTGTATTTGTATATTGTATTACATTTTGTATTTTTATCTTGTAATTTGTTGTTTGTTTTAATTTAAAAAAAAAAAATAACTTCATTTCACAGAACCCCCCTCCTCATTGTCTTACCCAAGCTAAATTCAACTCACTTTACATGATTTCATCGCACACAATTATTTTGAGGAACCAATTAATTGTGTAAAGTGAGAGATGCCTGTATTCGCAAGACTGATCTCATTGCACACAAAGTAGGAGAATGTTGTCCACTAGAAACATCTTGAGCGAGTGACGTCTGGCGACAGCAGCAGATGATGACTAAATCTGAATCAAATGTGGTTTTACACATATTGCCTTTATATGTGCAGGGGCAGTATAGTTGTTTACTTTATTTCTGCCACTCACTTAACTTTCCCCACTCCTTCGGTCTCTCTCTTTCCCCGCATGAACATGGGAGCTTAAAATTTGATCAATTAAATATTATGTATATTGTATTTATGTACAACACAAATGCCTACTCAGAGTTTGTGTTAGATGTCTCATCAAGTACAGACTTAATAAATACAGGTCCTCTAGATCTATTTCTCAAAAATTAAAGTTTTTCTATACATTTCCTCAAGATTACTAATACACTCATCTATACGAGGTGCAGTCGCGAACCGAGTAGCATGAAAGGGTTGCTTTCAGGGGACTACACCAGATACCTCTAGCTAGTCATCTACTTAAATGTCAGAAGTTGTTGCCTACATCACTTGTCGCATGTTGTTGCTTCCAGTGGATGACCAGCCTCAGACCGAGATAGAACAAATGTGAGTATTTTTTTTTCTGGCTGAGATATTCTTTTTTTTTAACCTCAGAAGTTTAGCCCTGACTTAAAAAATTGTGCTTTATTTTTGAAGTCAGGGCTGAACTGCCAGAGGTTAAAAATAAGAATATCTACAACCATGATTCCCAACGTGTCCCCCCCCCCGAATGCCCCACAGGGAAGAGATAAGATTTTTAAGGAGGGTAATTTGATTTTTAATGGGAGCAATCATGATTTATGAAAATTCATATTGGATGTAAAAACAATTTCTCAGACTTAATGAAAATTAATATTGTATGAAAAGATAACTTGATAGAGTTTGTGTTAAAAGTAATATTGCATTTTATATAAAGATAATGAAAATTCATATTTAATGAAAAATTATTTCCGAATAAATAAAACTTTCTAATAATATATGGCTCCTTACCTGACAGAGCCCCGGGCCCCACTAGGTCCACCCATTAAGATGCCATGGTGTGAATTGAGATACAACAGTAGTATGACTTGGTGGCCATTGGGCTTCATGGAAATTTTTTTTGCTCAGCACTGTCTTAAAGATTGAAAACTCCTGCTTTTGACTAGGTGAGTGGTTTTTTGAGTTTCCTCTTTATGGATAAATTTTTCTTCTTGAATAGTAAGAATTATATGTCATGGAAAGGGGACAGGGATGTATGTAGGACCTACTTTTTTTTGGGAGAGAGCACACAGGCTAATTTGAAGTTTCGGGAAAGCACTGGGGGATCTCTTCAAAGAAATTTTGAGTTTTTAACCTTCAAAAATCAGTTCTAATTCACAGAAATAATTAAAACAGCATTTAAATAATTTTTTGAATAACTTTTTTTTGTTTTAAATTTTTTATCTTGGGGGGAGGGGCTGGTGGGGCCCCATATCCCCCATGTGCATCTCTTAAAAATGGATCATCAAGACTTTACAAGATGCTTAGGAGGAGCATGACAAAAAAAAAATTGCGAACCACTGACCTCTCTACAGCAAGAAAAGCACCCCCAAACATGCTTGTGTGTACCATTGGAAGCATCCTATCTGGTCTGGAAACGTTTTGTCAGCAAAGAAGAGCAAAGAGATTTCATAAATTTTTCTTCTCAGTCGAACATGTTTTCCACCCCCCCCCCCACTTTGCCAGAACAAGTACTTGTGGGCGGAGCCAGGTTTGCAGGTTAAGTTCATATTTTCATAGCAGAAGGAAAGAGATTATGTTTGAAATATATATTTTTCCTTCCCTTTGGGATGGTAAAAGAATATGCCTGCAGCATGAATAATAAATATAGCCCCCCCCCCCCACAATTAGGAAAACAAAAAAATCAGAAAGGAGAATACTCTATCACCTTCACAAAATAAGAAGAATGTCTCCTTCATGAAAAAAGATATGGAATTTTACAGAGAGCACTGTAATTTCCACTGTGATATTTATAATGTGGATCAGCAAACTTACAGAACTATGGTAAGGGTCAAGTGTGAATTCTTATTTTATATATATATCAGTGTTTCCCAACCTTTTGATATCACAGAGCCCCGTAGTGCATGTCAATGCTTTATAGACCCCCCCCCCCATACAGTATCAGAAGTTCAATATTGGCACCACACCTCCCAAAAAAAACTGAAATGTATTTTTTTTATATAATTTGCATATCATAAAAAATTTAATAAGTTACAATTGCATAGTATAAAATGTGCCATTCATGTAATGATAGTAAATGAAAATGTGTGATCCTGCACACCACTTAAAAAGTACTTACTGAACCCTGGAGATCTGCAGACATGATACATAGTAAATTTAATGGTTTCTTTTTTCAAAAATACTGAACCCAATAAAAACTAGCTACTTCCCAATAACACCCTCAATAGTGCCTGTTGTAAGGTGATTTCACTGCATATATATATTTACTTGTATATATATTACAGTAAAACTTCGATAAACCGCCACCGTCCAGACCAGAGCTGTGATGGATAACTAAATAGACGGATAACAGAAATCTCTTAATACATATATACAGTAATGTGATTTCACTGCGAGCTTGGGACGAAAATGAAAATAAAATCCTTTAAAAGTAAATAATACATAAAGATTGCATTCAATTTTACAAAACGACCAATATAAGGTCAGCCCAGGCAGACATTGAAAATAGCGTCCTTCATGTTGTATCTCTTCCAAAATTCTTAGCATAAGACAGTCATAGCATCATCAGATGAAAGCAAGTTTTTGATAAAAGCTTTACTATAATGTTGCTTCATATTTTCAATTATGCCCTGGTCCATAGACTAGATAAGTGGAGTTGTATTCACTGGGAGAAAGAGGCATGTTATTTTGCCATCATCACTTTTGAGTTCACAAGAGGGGTGTGTCGGGGCACTGTCCATTAATAGCAGTGCTTCCTGCGGCAACTGCTTTTCAGCCATATAGCTCTAACTTGAAGCACAAAAACGTTGTGGAACTATTCTGAAAAAACTATTTGGTCCATCCAAGCACTTTTTTGGGCATAATAGTTTGCAGGCAATGCGTTCATATTTAAATTTTTGAGAGCACATGGTTTTATGGATTTACCAATTACAAGCAGGGGTAATCTACGATTGCCGGTGGTATTTGAACAGACCAAAGCAGTGATCCAATCTTTTTGGACCTTAAAACCTGGGGCTGCTTTTTTCCGTATTTGTATTTTTTTAGACAATGATGGATAACAGAAACTGACGGTTAAACTAGTGACGGTTAATCGAAGTTTTACTGCACTTGTTATTACCTCCATGAAGTCTTCATGACTAAGAATACCATGAAACCATGATACTGAAGGTTCAATAACAGCTTTTTTATACTTTCTGCTTTTTCTGGATTGCTCTTCTAACAAAACTGCAGATAAATCATCCTCTGTGAGTGAGTACACCATTGATGTCAAAGAACGATTGGTCATTGGCTCTCTGAAAAAAATAAACCATATAAAGATTTGAAAAGACAATTTTTTAATAAAAAATGCAAATTTGTTTTCATGATCTAAAGCTAGGTATGATTTCCAAAATTTTTAGTAAAAGAAAGAGATAAAAATTATTTATAGCTTTTTTATATTCTGTACTCTTCAGATATTGTGCTTCATATGATTATTTCTTTTTTGCAGTATAAAAAAAAATTATTTTATCAACTAAAGTTCTATTATAGAGTAATAAATTACATAAAATTTTGGGTGCAGTAGCCCAGGTCGATAAGATACTCGCCCGAAGTACCAAAGGATGTTTAGAGGTGTCTCGAGTTCGATGCCCGGTTCGTCCTTGTCAAAAACTTTCCTGACAGGAGTACAACAGTAATGGTGACATGGTCACAGAAAAAGATTGCTACTGAAGGGAGTCCCACATCAAGGGATTAGTGCACCAACCTCTTGATGAGTATAAAAAAAAGGCTGCCACTCGGAATCGGCAATAAATTGTAGGTCCCAGTCTAATTAGCCCTTGTGTGCAGAAAATGACCATGGTGTGACAAAATGATCAAGTGATAAAAACATAAAATTGTTCTTGTACCAGTATTTTATAAGAAAAACCACAAAAGTTTTGGAATGATGGCAATTTATACAGTGAAATCTGTCCATCACAGACACTGCATGAGATAAAACCTGTGTTGAATGGGATGAAAAAATTGTCTCATCAATGTGATTAGCACTTTGATGTGTACCTTTATGAAATAGAAATCTGTTTAAAGAGAATTATTTTGGTCTATGTTTCATTTCACGCAGGTTCCACTGTATTTAATGTTTATGATTGGCACTGCGTGTGCATTCTTAATACATATCTAGTTATTGAAAAAATCTTCACAAGCCATTTGGCAGTTGAGTGGTTGGTGTGCAAGTCTTCGGCTGTGCTGGTCTGGATTCAAATCCTTGTTCTGACATTGTCTACTAACAGTAACTAATTCCCTGGACAGATCACACTGATCTCTATGGAAAACGTAAAGATTACATTTTTAAAAAGTTTGCTTGTTTACCAGTCAAGACAAAAACTACAGTTGCTTAAATTTTTTCAAACTTTGAAAATATCAAATTTACCAAAAATTTGTACAGCCATTTCTCCCCATTTGTGATGGAATGTTAGGAAAGCTTTTGTTTTTTTATTTTCACCTAAAGGGAAGACCTAAGAATAAAGGGCCACGTAAAAAAAAGGGCATTCTATTATATATTGTGCATTCACCAATTTTTCTGGACAACATGAGTGTTTTTAGTAATCATATATAACTAAACGATTCCCCATATAATGCTGTGTTTTACTTACTAAAAAAACAAGCACAACCTATTAATTGAAATGATAACATGGAAAAAAAAGAAGAGCTTTGTGAGACACTGGTCTTGACCCTCAAACATAAGAATTTTTGCCTCTGTTGAAAATTTCAATCAGGTATTTTATGGCTAAAAAAACTATTTAATAAATGACACCACCACCACCTACAGTCATATGTCACCATAAAGACTTCAAGAGACCGCAAATCCAGGTAGCTATAACCGGAGGTTCACTATATCTAATCTAATAAGAGCAATCTTATGAGATGGTATCAAAAATATTTTTCATTATATCCTGAGGTTCTTTATAAGCTGGATACCCTCTAATGCGTTTGACCATATATCAATGAGAAGGAGAAATACCCACTTGTTGGAAATACTGTACAGAAAAAGTTGGTACACATTTTGTATGCACTGAAATGCCTTTCAAATGAATTCTGCCTTCACGTGATTCTGCGCAGTGGAAGGTAAATTACATCTTGGTTTTTTTTTACATCACGCAGATCTCAAAGTCATGGTAACTTGAGTCTTTTTGACATGTATACATAATATTTTCCCTAGATCATTAAAAAAAAAAGCTCCCTCTTTTTATGATAGTAAGTAATATTGTCCTTTTCTTTCTGAGTTCACCTCAGCATAATATCCAGAAAATAACTGTTTCCTTAATATTGCCATTGTCTAATGACAGACGGGGGGGGGGGGGGGGGCATTAAAACTCAGGTTTGATCCCTGGATGGTGATCAGCTGAAGTTGGTTTTCCAAACCCTGAGACATGAATACGAATTGGTTTTCCCTTCAAAAAAGTCCATTCACGGAGAGATCAGCATTCTCATAACACAAAAACTTCACACATATCACAAAAACTTCACACATATCACAAAATCCACTCATTCGTTTATTTATCATTTCTAGTTTGGTAGACAGATGGCCGACGTTTTGAACACAACAACCACAGACGCATATGTAGGATTTATAGACCCAATGCTTCTAGCATATACCATTATTGGTAAGGGATTCTATAGGGAATTTAATGACGTGCATGTGTATTTATAGTACAGTGGATCCCACTTATAAAGTTTTTCAAAAAGCCATCATGAAAAACATTGAAAGTGAGAAAATGCTTGAAACAGGAATATTTAATGAGTATAAGTAAGAGTTGTAACCACGAAAATAAGTCGTAATAAGTGGGAAAACTTTCTAAAGGAGAACATTATAAACAGGATCCACTGTAGTGAGTAGTGAGCTTGGACAGTTCCTAGGAAGCAACTCAAAGGGGATGTGTACAGGGTTCACACAAAATTTTCTAAATAAAAATTAAGGAGTTTTAAGGACTTTTTAAGGAGTTTTCAAGCAGTTTTTAAGGAGTCATGGCAAACTTCATAACTTACAAATTTTACAGCAAAAAAAAAAAAAAAAGCAGAGCACATATTTATTTATTTTTAAATTTATTTTTAATTTGCCAAACAAATTTTCCCTCTTCTCAAAAATATAGACACAGTAGTTCAGAAATTACAACTTTTGATTTGTTACCCAGCATCATAAGAATTCATAAAATAATCAATCCACATACACATAATCCATTCTTTTCTGTTGTCACCAAAGTGTTCTAAAATGTTCAAAAGTGTTCAAAATAAAAAAAAAACCGCTGACAAGGATTTTTCTTACAAAATTATTTATATTTGCAGCAACTCTTTATACACCTCTCGCTCTAAGTGGGTCAACACACACAAATTCTTTAAAATTAAGTTTTTCAATTTTCCTTCTTGTTTTTCAGTTATACCCAGAAAGAAATTGTTGCAAAATGGGAGAAAATTTCAGGACATTCAACCTGATGTTTGGCGATTTAGCACTCGTTATTTGGCGAAATTTACAAATTAACACACGTTATTTGGCGAAATTTACAAATTAACACTTATAATTCGGCGAAATAGCTCTTTTAATTCAAGAAATTAATTTTTTCCCTCGAAACATCGGGATTTGAAGCAATGACGATCTACCATAGTAATTTCTGCTGCTTGCAGTGGCGACTTTTTCTTTTCTTTTTTTGAAAACAAACAATGGTCGGCAGTTGAGAAACACTAGACTAGAGTAAACTATCTTCAGCTACACGATCAAGGATATGATCGGGTTTCATGATGAAAAACCCGATGGGGGGGGGGCGATAATGTGAATAAAGAGCTGCGGTTACCACAATCTGATTTTAGGGGACAAAATCGAGAGCAGGAACTTGCCGGGAAAATCCAATACACATCTAAAAAAAAAATTTAATTTCAATCCTCTAAATTTTGTAGAATACCCAAAATACTCTTTCAAATTTTGCGTAATTTTTTTTTTTGTTTTTCATAAAAAATACTGCTTAAAAAATAAAAATAATATTAATATATATATTTTTTAAATACCTCCACTTAAAATTTTGGAGAGGAGTGAAATTACTCTTTAAAATTATTTTCTCAGATTCTAAGCGTGACTATAGAAGATGGGAGGAAGGGGTTTCAATCTCAAGATTGATATTGATATTGAAACCTAAGCATTATCCAGAGCCCTTAGGAACAACTTCAGCCAATGGGGAAAACAGACTGGCTCAACAGACCAATCCCGACAAGGCAGTGCGACTCAAGCAGGGAGAAGGCGTAAGTAGTAGCCTTTTGACAGCTGTTACATAATGATTTATTGAAATGTTCGCCACTCGTGTGAACGAAACGTCGAACGACAAAAACTGTACGTCGGCCAAAAAACCCAAAAACTTTTAAGCTTAATTCTAATTTAGCTAACTTAGTTTATTTCAGTTTCATTGTCAATTTTTTCGACAGCGCAACAATCTTCTTTTCCTCTTTTTCTCAGTATATCAGAAGCGGGTGTGGCCACTGTAGTCCGACCAATCAGGTGCCATTAGGGGTTATTCAAGTATTACGTCAGCATTGATGGGGGGGGGGGGTTTGGATGATGCTTACGTCATAAACCACCCTCTATCAGGATATGAAATATTCCTAATGGCATCTTATTCGGTGCGCCAAAAATTGAAAAACCTTTTGATAGTTATTGGACACCAGAACTAACATTCTCCCTATTGATAAGTCCCCTACAGAGCCACTTCAGTAATCTCTAAATATTTCACAGATCCTTCAAGTGCTCTAGAAATGTGTCCGGCTGCTTAAGTGCTCTGGAATTGTGCCATGCATCACTCAAGTGATACGTAATTATGCCACGGATCACTAAAGTAATCTGGGAATGTTTTGCGGGTAACTTGAGTGATGTAGAACCACACTGGGGGCTGCTTAAGTGATCTAAAACTTGGCCACATGTAACTCAAGGGATCTCTAAATGTGTTCCTCCACAGATCATTTAAGTGTTCTGGAACTGTGTCGTGGGTTACTTTAGTTACCTTGTGCCACGGGCCACTTAAATGCTCTCGAATTGTGCCACAGGTCATTTAAGCGATTTGTAAATGTACCACTTAGTTCATTTTTACAAAATTAGGTTTGGGGGGGGGGGCAAGCCACATCAGATAACCTTCAGGGCCACAATTGGTCTGCGGGTGAAGGGTTTACCATATTTGGCTTAAAGGATGGGTCATAATGAATTTCTTGAAGCAAAATTTTAAGTTCTTACCCTTCAAATACCATTGAAATTAACAGAAATTGATTATATTAACATATAAAGGTATTTTCTTTCGAAATTTTATCAAATAAAAAAAAATTTTTTTCATCCGTGGAGTAGGCACACGAGCCCCCATGCCCCCCTCCAGCGCACGTTTCTGATCCCACCAATTTGCGTTAGGAGGTAGTGCTGACAAAATTTTGCTGACAAGGGGGGAGGGGGGTCAAAAATGGCTAAAACTTTGCTGACGTAATACTTGAACGGCCCTTTATCTCTTAGCTGCATTGGTTCTTGGTGGCCTTGAAATCCCTATAAAGAAATCTTCCCACAAACATGCCTTGTTTTCTTTTTCATTCTTTTTTTCAGGGACTTTCTTTCAGCATCAAGTATTATTCATCATTAACCATTCATCAACTTTAGAAGGAAATATTTCAGTGTGGAGGGTAAGTCGACTTTCTTTTAGAGACAGCTGGAAGGATTTTAAGGAGTTTTTAAGGGTCCTTAAAGAAGAAATGAAAATTAATGATTTTTAAGGAGTTTTTAAGCACCGTACGAACCCTGGTGTATATATAATTGCATATTGATAAAAAAATGTAAGTCATTAATATAATTTTAGAATCACAATTGATAAAAATTTCATACCATTGAATAATTATTGATCCCATGAATTTTGATAAAATTTTACAAGGAAAGAATACTCAAAAGACATAGTTTGATAAAAAAAATTGTGCTGTAAAAATCTGAGTAATATGGTCACCCCATGTTAGATGCTGAACTGGGCTGAATATCATCCAATTAAGTTTTTTTTTAAATTTGTTTCTGCATACAACTTCTGGTGCAGAAAGAGAAAGCTTTGATAGTACGAAAATGGCGAAAAAAAGAGGCATTGGTTGGAGTCTTTCCAAGAGGCTCACTTGAAAAATACCACCCATGGTTGCTGATGCTGCCATTTTTCTTCCGAATCAGAATTTAATGTTGAAAGAAAAGTATAATTTACACATTCATAGCAAATGGCAACTGCGGAATCTAAACATTGATTTTCAATTTTTAAAAATGGTGAACTTCACATATTGCATTGGTTGACAATTTTTTTAATATGGTTCAGACATAATTCAGGGCTCCCACTCAAAAAATTAGAAAAAGTAAGAAAACGAAAGAATAAAAAGTAGGACGGGGGAGGGTACCCCCACCCCCTTCAGGAATAAAAAGTAGGATTGGGGCGTGTATCCCTGCCAGGCAACATAATCATAGCATTATAAAAAATCCATGAAAAAAAATTTTCTAACTGAATTTTTTTTTCATATCACTATTTCAGTAGCCTATAAGATTGACTCCAGCCAAAGCAAAATGACAGAAATGACTTGGTTACAAGAACGATTTTTTGGCCAAAAGAGCGCACTAGCAACCACAGAGAGATGAATCTTTTCTGTCTCTCTTCATAATATACATTACATTCTTTTTTCGGAGTTTTCTAAATTGCAGAGTCTGTTAACTCTATTCGACAATGCACAGAAAATTATAAAGCCATGTATGTTTTTAAGAATGATGTTCCTTCCAGACCACTTTCAAAAGCACAGTGCAAAATGTGTAAATTACAAAATCCAATGAAAATAATTCAAGGTGAACAGGATGGTTTTACTGTGTTGTCCATCTTTTTTTTAAAGGGGATTTGTTTACATTTTACTGTTTATTGCCAGTGTAATAGTTTATGACAAATGAAACACTTTCATTTCTAGCTCTTTGCTTAGCATTGCAAATATTGTTTATGCTTCTGCATGCCCTAAAAATACAGAAGACAATGATATTGGATAGAATCAAAATCACCAAACCTAGAACAGGCCTATGTATCCAACTGCTTTGTTATGCAAACTGTTGTTTCACCTATATACAAAATGTACCATAATTTCGAATGATGAATGCTAGTCACTGTCCAAGACCATGACATAGTAAATACAAAATTATTTTTCCATCTCGACAGAAGTTTTTAATGACTATTCTACTTGTTGAACCCTCAAACTAAGCAAACAAAAAATTAGTAAACCAAATGATTCACACATAAACTCCCTCCCCCCCCCCCCAATAAACTTAAAAATGATACAATTTCTGCTTTGGCAGAATCATTAATTGGAATCTACAACATTTGTAATATTTGACAATATATGAATGATACAAATACAAATACAACGCCACAAACAGGCAAATTGCCCAACGAGGTGGCTGACTTAAAAACATCATGGATCCCCGAGCCATTTTTTGGAGGCCCTACCTACTACTGCTACACCACACATGCACCCAGCCCACACACCCCCCGCGGAACCCCCAACGAATCGGTACATTCTGGAATGTGCGTGTACGTGTAGTGAAATCTGACGTGAAGTTTATTGTTTCTCTGTAATGCTTGTTATGTGTAGTGCTGCCATCTGCCACCAGTTTCTCTAACTATGAGTGAAGTGTTATGATTGAATGATTTATCGTTGTAGGACTGTTTCTCTCTCGACCACCACTGTGGGGTTCGAACCCGGATCCTCGCATCGCGAGTCCGTCACTATAACCACTTGACCACCACAGCGGCCACAGTAGACAAAATTACAAAAGGAACCTTTGCAATGTGGTTTCTTTTGCAATTTTGGGTCTACCAACGTCGCTCGTTCAATTGTATTATCTAACCCAAAAGGTAATTCATTTCTAATATATCAATGATTCCCCGCTCAATCAAAATCAATTACTCGAATTTTATTGATATGATTTGGTAAAAAAGTAGGACAAAAGTAGGACATTTTACCAAAAAGTAGGAAGAGTGGGAGCCCTGTATAATGTAAAAATGACTTGATTAACAAGAAAGTTGATTACCGTCACTTCAGTAAAATGCAAAATCATTAGCACACCTGGAATATTCAGCTACAAGCCCCACTCCTAGTGAAAAATGAGGAGTCTGGGTGTAAATTAATAAAATGGTAATAGGCGATATTCAGAATTATTGCAAATTGGCAGGAAATTGTAATGCATCGGGTGGTGATTTCCAACACTGGATAATTTGATTTTTGATGGTGGCAATTTGAGAACGAGTTTTTATGTTAAGGCTTGGAACTTTTCAGAACACCCACCATTTTTAAATCAGTTTAAATTTATACGTTTAAGCAATTTCTTGGTGGCTTTTTTCTTTTATTTTTCTTTTTTAAATCTTTCTTTTTTTCTTTGGAAGGGTTTTGACCAGGGTTTTTTAGAATTTTGTGTTCCATGGACCACTTGTGATAATAAAATGAAAAAAAATGAAAGCCGCAGGTCCCTTCACAAAATAATATTCTGCACATAGCAATGTAAAAACAATGAATTAATTGTTTTTCATCCAAGCTCACACAGCCCCCTTGAAATCTCTCCAAGGATCTCGGGTCAATCACTGCTTTTGACTAAATAAATTATCTATTTGGTTCCCTCAATGAGAATAGGAGTTAACTTTTTGAATTACTTTAGATAACAAGAATTAAAAGAAAGGGGAAAGGGAGGGAGCTAAGGAGAGGGAGGGTACCCCTCCTGACAAAAGTTCGTTACTGCCCTGGGGGGTGGTGGGCATTAGGATTTTAGCTATTCTTTGGTGGAGCCTGGAATAAAGAAGGTTAGGAACCACTGGCACAGGTTTTTTAAAAACAAATTGTTCCATTGTATTAAAAATTTGTGAGATGAAAATAATTGTGAAAATATCAACTTGGAACCAGTAATTCCCATTTTTCTCATTTGATTTTTTTAAAACCAACCAGCTTTTACTTTTAAAATGCCAAAAGTATTATCTAACTAAACAACCCATTCTCAATGAAATATACTTACTTATCTCTGATTTTACTTAACACTTCTCCATGGCACATCAACTTCAGAAATGGACGTGACAATGGAATATCAACCAGACGGTTGTCTTGTAAGGCTTTTGCTAAAAATATCCCCAAAAAGCCAAAATAACGGGAAACTCTGTAAATATCATCTCCTGATTGTGGAAGGGGAGCTGGAAACAAGCCATATGAACTATTTACATAGAAGCCTGGTGGTTTTATGGTATCATCAGTCTGAAATAAAAATTACATTTAAATACTAATGAGGTTTAGAAGTACACAGATACATAAAAGAAAAACTAGCCTACTAGACTTATATCATTACAGACTTCGAATCCATATACAATGATTTCATGTTTTTACACAGAAACACCAAAAAAAATGTACAGTGAGAAAACATGTTAAGTTTGGGGCTATTCATGTATTATGTCAGCAGATTTTTGGCCATTTTGTACCCTCTCCCATGTCAGCTTTTCCTCCTACCTCTTACCACATATTGGATCAGATGCACATGCGCGGTGGGGGAAGGGGGTCCATGGGGAGCTTGTGTACCCCCAAGATGATCAAAAAATGTATTTTGGAAGCAAAACTTTTTTTCTTAATTTAAATATTAAAAAAAACAGCTTTATATGTTATAATCAATAATCAATTTCTTTAAATTTCAATGCTGTTTGAAGGCTAATAACTCAAAATTTATCTTTAGAGATTCCTTCCCCCATCTCCTTTGCTTTTTGTGCTCCCTCCAAAGGTCGATCCAGTGAACACCCCTGATTGGATTGCCCTTCAAGTATATACATAGCGAGTCTGACCCACACCATCTGACACTACTGTAGTGAACTTTGCTATGTATGCACAGGAATCATTTGTCACTTGATTACAGACTAAACACACTATACTTTTAGCTTTTGTTGCTTTCAGTTTTGAGCATTAATTAATGGAGCGTTATAGATTGCCAGTGCAAATTACCAAGTCACCTTCATCATGGTTTCTATAAAGTCCAGAGATGCTAATCAGTCAATGGCAAGAGAATGAGAGAGATGGTTGCTTAAAAAAACCATTTCAGTAATTTGGAGTAATTACTTTCAATTTACCTCCTAATGCGATGATGGAATTATTACAGATGTATCCGGTGTCAACAAACTAATGGTTACCAATTTTTTCTGAGGGCAAGGTAGGCCTACACCACACTTAGTCAAGTTTTTCACGGGCAATAATACACTACGAAGGTTTTAACAACTGGATGTTGCGAAGATATATTTTGGAAAGAGAGAAAATTCAACTGCCCCTGCGGGGAATCGAACCCACGTCCTTTCACTTTCCGGGTGAACGCCCTAGACCACTAGACTACAGAGGCACCGAATCTCTCAATCTTTCCTTGGAGCTCGTGTACACTGAAAGGGACTGTACATGGACGGTAAATATATCTTCGCAACATCCAGTTGTTAAAACCTTCGTATGATAGCGGAGAGTGACGTCATCCTTGAATAATACACTAGGCTTTTGCTTCATCCACCTACGCAAAAACCAATTGGGAGACCACAGCCTTTCACCATACAGGAAAATTATTTTCAGGAGATTAGTTTTTCCTTTTTGTCTTGTAAATCATTGCAGCTTATTATCTTGTCCAGATCAAACAGGAACGTAAATGGTACAGAGATGGTGGAATGGGATGGCAGTTCTCCCGTCCACAAAAAAAAAAAATTATATCATTGGCGTTGGGTGGAAAGTAGACAAGCCCCTTCAAACAACATGTATTTGCTTATGTACAGCAAATCAGTCAAGGACAATGCATGGGATGTGCAGAGTGGACACAAAACAATTCAGCTGATGTCTACCCTGATTAGCAAGACAAAACAAGGGGAGGGGGTCTGTAGAAGACTTATCTAGAGGAATGTTAGTTCAGGTGAACACAAACCATGAAAAAGTTTTTCCACGCTGACTCGTTTTGGCATTCCTAGTGAAGATCGAAAATAAAGATGCAATTAAGAATGTGGACTCTTGTAAAAGTGTGGAAATTTCACACTTTTTCTGATGAATGGTTTCACCTGTAGGCTACTTTAATATAGGGTCTTTTAATTATGGACCCCCTGTACATGGAATATTGCCACACTGTGCATGGAAAAAATAGGGACATGCAGGTGGGAAAAATTTAGAGAGGACATTGGGGGGTCATCCACCTCATTATTATAACAGTTTACCAAACTACATAGATAAACAAGGCAATTTGAAGTACTTGCTCAAAACATGGCTCAGGTTACATAAAAAGGAAAAGAAAACTAATTTTCTGTTTTTCTTTTAAAAAAAGTAAATTACCAAATAACTTGGAATGGACAATTTTGATGGTTAAAAAAGTTTGAAATGAGAAATAACAGCTATGAGAATTCAGTACAAAATTGGAAGTATAAGTATATCATTGAAACCTAGTAAATATATGATGGGGACCCAAGAAAAATAAAGTGGGAGACATGCAATGAGGGAAACCTAAAATCAGGGTTACACTGCATATGCTATGATAATTTCATGCTAAAATATAACTTAGAAGTAAACAAAAAATAATAGCTAATGATGTTTGTTTAGTCACTGTCATGTAAGACGATCTTACAATCATGATAATCTGTGATTAAAGAACTCAAACAACAATCAATTGCCCTTACTCAGAGGTAATCAAATGTATTCGTACATGTAATGCTACAGAGCCACTTCATAAAATCGAAATGCTCTGCATATACAGTGATATCTTGGCTAACAAATGCCCTAATTTATGAATTTTTTGGCTAACAAAGATTTTTTTCATGATATTTTTCTGCCTTGACTAACAAACATGGATTCAACTAATCAACATTTTAACTGATATGGATGCAAGCGATAACATAAAACAGTGACTTTGAAAGGTGAATTTTAGCACCAATCATCATGAGCAATATTGTTACTCAAGCCCGATTAACTCATCTCCACATTTGAATATTTTTCTAGATGTACTTCCACTTGTTTCTGAATCATTTTATGTAAAATGAAGGATTCAGCTGATAGAAAAATAGAAAATGCATAAAAAAAAAAGCCTATGTTTTCAAAGCATGTGCTCTTTTAGTGCAAAGCTCTCAGCATCAAACTGAGTAGTCTGAACATTCTAGGAGCTTACCCTTTTCACTTACATGTATCAGACACAGAAATGAGCTGACCAAATCACAAATAGATTGGAACACCTACAAACTTAACTGGGTTGTGTCAACACCAGTTATAGACTATAGCTGGTAATGGCTGTGTACAGAAGTGTAAAATAACATACTCTCCAGTATCTGCTTCCAAAAGGTTGAATGCTTACGTAGCCATAATCACATATGTAATGCAGCAGAGTCATATCCCAAAATCTGAAATGTTTTGGATATCTGTGTGATTAGAATTTTTTCATCAATAGATTTTTTTAATTTGCTTGAACAAATTTTCATTTGTAAAGGAAATGTTGTACTCTTGTCTGTCCCCAGCCTCCTTTTTCAAATTTTAAAATGATAACTTTTTCTATCTTAAATAAAAATATATTCTTTTCCAATAATATATATTTTTAGGGCCAGCATACTTTCATATTTAATTTTTTTTACAATTTTAAATACTTTTTACCAATAGTTTATAGCCAAATGAAAATTTCCCACAGCTACTTTTTCCCCATTCGTGACATTTGGAAAACATTGGTTCAAGTCTTACACCAGTTGCAACCTATTAAATTTTGTGTTGAGAAGGTTAAACAGAATGTAGCCACCACTTGAACCTCCTTTTAAATCAATTACAATACATTGTAAATTAGATTTATTCAGGAAACAAAAGAGGCGAGTGTTTTTATTAAATGTCCTCCTGGCTATTTTTTTTGTGAGAAATATATAATTGAAAATTATTTTCACTTTACCACCTGTTTCAGTTCAGAGATATCTATTATTTCAGAAAAGCACATGTTTTCAGAATGCTCAGTTTTTGATCAGTGTTGCAAAACATGTAAAAATATCTTTCTCCTGACATTAGGTAACCAAAAGAAAGGTTTGATCATAAGTTACGGAGAGCAAAAATAAATAAATTCAGATTTCTTGGTTCTAACATCAGGCTGCAGTAATGTTTCATTGAAAAACTTTGCTTTGAGAATGCAACTCATGTTCTAGCAAAACAGAAACAAATTAGAAATCTGTTGTCCCCTATAACATTGACGAAAGAAGAGCAAGAATAAAAAAAAATAAAAATGCAATCAATAAAAAATTATTCAAAGTATCAATGCTTGTCTAAGTTGAAAATAAAATACCAAAATATATGGAACATGTTGTGAGTGTCAAGCATAAATATAAAGTGCTGAAACAGGCAAGGTGCCTTGTTGGATTGGCCTCTCTTAACATAAATACATTTTTTTCATCATGAATTTTTAACAAACTCCATTGCTGACTATATTTTATTTATTAGCAGGTAAAGAAGTGTCCATATTAATTTTTTTGGTTGACTCTTTTTTAAAACTTTTCATTTTTTGTCCTATTTTGTGAGAACGACCCATAATACAGTCATACCTTGGCTAACGAAGATATTTCATTCTGGAATCACATCTGTTAGCTGAAATCTTCATAAGCCAAAACATGATTTCTCATAGGTTTCTATAGAAAATCATTCCATTTGTTTCAGGTATGGCCCAAAATTTGAAAATAAGATTTTTTAAATACTAAAGCAGCACACTGTAATTGATTTATTTACCTGAAATCAAAAATTTGATTCAGTTAAGTTAATTAGATTTAAACATAAATAACCAAGATGGAATGGAAATTAGCTATAAGTGAAAAGTCACTAAATTTAGTTCATTTGGGGGGAGTTTTATTTCTGCACTAATTTTTTCTTATCAGTAGGTCTACATATGAAGAAAGTGCTTGAAACGTGTTATCAGTATTTGATATTTTCTGCTTTGTTTGGAAGCTTACACTGGAGCAAAATGACAGAGGTCAGAGTGAAAAAAAAAGCTATAATTAAGCTTTATTCCTTAATTAAGCTTTAATTAAGGAAAAACGATCCCCCCCCCTCTATACACACTAAGTTACACCAGAGATGACAAATTATCGACCAATCAGTCTCTTATTGGTAATTCAGAGAATCTTCACCAAAGTGTTGACATATGGACTTGAATCAACACTGCTCAAAACAATTAGGGGAGCAAGCAAAAAAGTGAAGAAAACCGTGCGAGACAGCCACGTATTGGCATACAATGGATAGTACACGCGTATCAATGCGCAATACAGAAAAAAGACGTAAAAAAATTTGGAATTAAGCTTTAATTCTTTGAAAATATGGAAAAAACATGAAAAGATGATTTAGGGCAACAATTTGGTTTCATGTAAACGATAAAAAAAAAGTACTGCTTAGACATGATGCATGAGTTTTAATAGGGCGTGTGGTCTCCTCGAACAGCTAAGACTGCTGCACACCTGTTTGCCATGGATGCGATGAGGTTATCGATCAGACTTTGGGGAATACTGTTCCACTCCTCAAGAAGTGCAATCTGCAAGTCTCGGACAGTAACAAGCGGCCTTGGTCGCGCAGCAATGCATCGTCCGAGCATGTCCGACATGCTCGATTGGATTCAGGTCAGGAGAGTACGCTGGCCATTCCATACGCTGTATTGTTTCAGCTTCAAGCATGTTCTCCACCAGACGAGCTCTATGCGGTCGGGCATTATCATCCTGGAAAACAAAGGAATCTCCAATGGCTCCAGCGTAAGGGATGACATGAGGTCGCAGTATCTCGTCTGCATATCTTCAGGCCGTCAAAGTGCCATTCCGAATGATATGCAGGTCCGTACGTCCGCCTATGCTGATTCCACCCCATACCATCCAACCAGCTCGTCTGTATTGTGACCTTTCACGAACTAATGCGGGGTTATTTCGAGTGCCCCTGTCCTCTGTAAACAGCACTTGGCTCCAATCATGTTGCTCCCAATCTCGATGTTCAGCAGCCCATCTTCTTCGGGCCGCACGGTGGCGTGGGGTCAACAGAATGCAGACCATTGGCCTACGTGCATAGAGCCCTCCCTCATGAAGCCGATTACGTACTGTTTGGTTGGACACCCTTCGTCCTGTTGCCAAGAGCAACCGTCTTTGCAGCTGCGTAGCATTCTCTGTTCTGTTTCGACGGGCTGTTAACCGTACATACCGGTCATCAGTTGCTGTAGTGGCGCATGGCCGACCTTGCCCTGGTCGATGTCTAACATTTCCTGTTTCTTGGAATCGATTCCACAGCCTTGCAACAACACTTCTGGCGACTCCAACAGCGTCCGCGACACTACGTTGTGTTTGCCCGGATTCCAGTCTGCCTATAACACGCCATGCCATGGATTCTGGTAAATCACATTGTTGAGACATGCTCAAGTCACCTTGTCTCAAAAAAAAATACTGCGCAATTGAATTTCACAGTTACGGCAGTAAAACAGACGTTTCTGCAACATCCCGATTTCTGCCCTTATCTCCTTTTTCTGGTTTTTGACATCATGAACTTTGATTTGCATATGAAGTTTTCTTCTTCCGTTTCCTGCTAGGCTTTAAATTATGGATGATTCATTTTATGTTACTTATCGGTATACATCTTTGCGTAATTTTGTTAAAACCATGTGCTCCCCTAATTGTTTTGAGCAGTGTACATTAGACGCAGCTCAACCAAAAGAATATGCAGGTTTTCAAAGTTAAGAAAGCACTTCCAAACAAGATGAAGCAACGGGATCTGAGAGATGGCTGGAATTAACTGGATGACTAAAGCATCAGACGGAGAAAAATTGAAAAATTTAGAGACCTACATCCAGCAGTGAATTGAAAATTGATGTGTATCTCTCAACTATGACAATGATTTCTTATGATAATAAAAAGGAATAAGTAAAATGAACTTCTGTGAGTTGCTTGGAGGTTGCAGGAAATTATAGACTTTTTTCCCCCTTGTGTTGCACATTCACTTTTATTATAAGTTTCACATTAAAGTTCGTAAAATTAAGTAGTTACAAAGTTTATTATCATAATTTGTATATATTATGCAAGAAGTGATCTAATTATATAAAAATTGCATAAAAAATTCATTACGAAATTAATTTGAGATTTAAAGCATTATAACTGCTTACAGAACACCAAAGAGATTCACAACTAATAAAAATATGATAGTTTTAACCTATCAAGCTTTCATTTGTTTGATAGGTTAAAACTTTCATATTTTTATTAGTCGTCAGCTTTAGAACAAATGTGTAAAATATACTATTTCCACAGTCGAATAACTTATGTCATCTGTGCATAACCACAGTCCAAGATCACGTCGTTGGAGCTCAGCTGCAACTAATGCGTAAAATTCAAGTGTTGGTCCTAAACCTGTACCTTCTTCATCCCTGAATTCAACCTGCAAGATAGAAATATGCAGCTTCAACAAACCCTGATGAATAATTCAACAGATTATATAACACTTTTTATTTAGAAATAGAAATCAAAATGGATAGGTTAATATTCTAAAATAATTTTACGCACACCCTTTGACTAAAAAAAATTACCAATGATAATGAAGCTTTAAAAAAAAATTTTAAACATTTATAGACCGAATAACAATATAATATTTCAAATTCAATGAAATATTTTTATTACAGAATTAATTGAAATAAACTATTTTTAGTATGAAAGCAAATATACTTGTACCTCAAGTACACTTTTCCGCTTTGCATGAATGGTCATGACTTGCATAGCCCAATCCAGAAGTTGAGGACCTCTGGGGACTTTAACTCTTTCATGTTTAAGCCGACCAATTCGAAATTCGTGAGGGTCATCACGTCTAGGAGACGGCCCTCTATTCCTTTCAAGAGTGAGGTCTCGCTGATTTTGTAACCAAACAATAGATCTGAAACAGTTTGATGCAAAAAACTTATAACATGAATTACAGTAAAATTTTCTAACACAATCACTTACTGAAATTTCATTCCTGATAACCTAATACTTCACCACTGATGTTTAAAGAAAAAATAACTGAATTTCCTTTTGCTTCTCAAAAGGAAGAAATACAAATTATATAATATCAAGGGTATTTGTAAATTTCATTGGGTGAAATATCTGGGTCACAAAGGAATGACAATATACAATGCTAATATCAAATGCTTTGAATTGTGATGTGGTAGGAAAAAATTATACAAATCAAGCATTATATGAAAAAATGTGGTAATCTTGCAAATTATGGTGCTAAGAAAAAATATTTCAAAAATGATTATTTAGGATGAGAGTTTGATTTTCTATCAGTTTAACTTTACCAAAATGATACATGTGAAAGATTTTTTGTTATGTCTAAACATGAAGGAAAGACAATCTGTCAAGCAATAATCACCACGGTTATTAATAGAAAAGGGAAAACAAAACATTTCATCATTGTATCGAGCTTAAATTCTGAGAAGGAAAAACACAAAAGCAAAAATGATGAAAATATGTCATTGTATCCAGCATCCTTGAATTTGAATGTTAAAAGAGAAGTTAATCAAAAATTCTCTATATGGGAATTGACTAGTCTCAACAACATTGACATTACAGTAGAGACATTGTATTAAATAGAGGTCTTATTAAATAGACTTTGTGTTTTTAAATTTAATCCAGCCTGTTTCTACACTACTCTCTCTATTCTTTGCTATTCAATATCCACGACAACGTCACAAATGAAATAAAATTCTTTAAAAAAGCCTTTTCTATAAATAAAATTAAAAAAAAATATTTCTGGAACACATTTATCCAAAAACTGTTTGCTTATGTTTTTTAATTTTACAAACATTTGAAGTCTGGAAATAATTTAGGCAACAGCAGCCCAAGTTTTTAAGAATACTTGCAAACAGCTCCAAAGGATGTGCAGGTGTTGTAAATAGTATACACAATTATTTCTCATCAGAATATTTCCTGATGAAAGGCATGACAGAAGCTAAAATAAAATGAACACATTGCACATTGCTTACAGCAGAAAGTCCCTCACCGAGACGTAAAAAAATGTCAAACAATGCCATTTGGAATTTGCATTTTTTCTATGGTGCAATAAAAACAGTAATCAATGATCAACTGAAAATAGTTTTTATTTTTAGTTAGTTTTTGCATCACATTATGTTAATGGAAAAACAAATATTTATCAATTTTTGCTGCACCATGTTAATTTTATGTGATGGCTAATCAAACCAAGACGTACAGATTATAATACAGCCAGATAACAGATTTAACCGATTCCAAATGGTTTTTCATGCATGAATTTCACACTTATGGTCTACTAACCTCTCAGTCCGAAGACTGAGTTTCACTGACAATAAAACTTCACATTCATGCACTTGTTTTTGCTCATCTGAAAAAGTCTGAGATTCCATAAACTTTTGGGACATAGTGTTAGACCATGTGTCAGCTTCAGACCCTTGGATAGGACACAGGTTAATGTTGAAATGTTAATGCTTGATTTATCAGAGAAAAACATGCTCTCATGAAAGTTATTCAAAACATATTTCCCCATAATGTGGACATTACAAATTTAATGCTTTAAAACTGTTATTTTGAGTTCATTCTTTTTTAAATACATAAAAATTTAATTTAAAAAGTTTTGATTCATATATGATTGGATTGAAAGTTGAGCCAGGGAAATGGTGAAGTTAAGTTTGGTCACAACTCCACCGACAGCATACAATATTCTTAAATTTTGTCAAGTTCACTTTCCCTTCCCTGTTATAGCTCTTATGGAGAGTAGGAATTTGTTCATATTGATCAAAATTGAGAGAGAGCAAAATGCTTGTAATTATGATTGTAACCAACCATTTTCATTGCATTATGGTCATTTTCTGAACATGAGGGCTAATTAGATCAAGACCTACAGCTTATTGCAGATTTTGAACAGCGTTCAACATTTTTCTTTTCATATGTCTTGCTGAGAGGTTGTGCTTAGTGGAGCACTTCCTGAGGTAGCAGTCTTTTCTGTGGTCATGTCACTGTTTCTGTTCTAAGGAAAGATTCTGACAAGAACAAATCGGGTATTAAATTTGCAACACCTCTATATGTATACATCCTTTGGTACATCAGATGAGTATCTAATTAACCTGGACTATCCCCCACCTTGGATATTGATATCTTTTAATAGGTACAACTATATTGATATGTATTTGATTTTTACAATACCATCCATTTTTTTAATTACATCAGACATAGCGAATCAGATTTTTGATTCCCTGAAATTTGTTATAGCAAAGTTTGACTATAGGCAAAAAAGGAATTGGGCAATAAAAAAAATTTTTTTTTGCTTCTCAGCAGTCATTAACCAGTTCATAAATTAATGGGCAACAATCATAAGTAAATAATGTTGGTAAAAACACAAGTGAATGAAAGTTTTAATTAAATAATGAAAATTCTGAAACACAGAATGTGATAAGTCATTTAAAAATATATTTCTGATGAAAATGCAAAATTCCTAATGTATTTTTCAAAGTAAATCCACTTACCTAATGGCTCCAAATGCAGTACATGTGAAGTATAACTGCCTTGTTTCAAATGGAAATAGCATAGGGCAAGAATATGTCAGATATTCACACCAATCTGGTTGTGCACCAGATGTTAGTACAAGAGGATCCTATACGAATAATATAACTACAATATAACGATTTAACGTTGGAATTGTAATATGATAGAAAAAATTGAATATTGGGGGGGAGATGATATAAAGACTAATCTCAATGTATCAAACCTCTTTATCTGAAAGTCTATACATAAAAGTCTTTCTTTCACCTTGAGCATTGAATAATTCTTTGAGCACTAATGTAATTTTTCATATTTGTCTCAACCATTTTTTCAAAAACTATTGCCTTCTCAACTGCAAATTAAGCCATGAAAAATTGATTAGCAATACTACTCCTATAAATCTGTGCGACTGGCCCCAACAATTCAATAGCATATTCCCTAAGAACCCTAGGAGAGATATCATCTGGTCCTAGTGCTTTGCTTGCACATACATTTTTTAGAAGATTTAGGACCTCCACTTGAAGGATTTTATCACCCCATGCAACACCCGTACATTGAATATTGTTTTCTTTATTAAAAACTAAAGTGAAAAATGAATTGAAAGCACTACACATGCCTAAACTGCTCTCTAGCCTAGACCCTCCTATCGAGTAGGGGCTAACTCTCTCTCTCCCCCCTTACATCTATTATTGATGTACATGAAAATCAACTTCCTTTATACTATCGCTTTCTTCAACGCTTCTTTTATCAGTAAACAATGACGCCTGTTTTTCTTTCCAATATAATAGGTTTCCAAAATTTTAAATTGCGCTTGTTTTTCCCAAGTGTTCTAAAACAAATCCCTTTAAGCTATTTTTTTTTTCAAAAATTGAAGAGTTAGAATAGAAATGCCTAACTTGTATTACGAATTAAGATACTTTTTATAATGTACGATATGTTCCATAAATTCCTTTGTGAAAGTCTTCCGGCGAGCAACTGTGAATGTGGTTAGTTGAAAGAAACTGACTGAACCCACAAAATGGAGTTTTTATTACCTTATACATGCCTTCACTTATAAAAGAGCCATTTCAAGAGTAGCACTGTAAGTACATGGATCATAGTAGCTATTACTGACATATAGCATAGGTCATTGTGAACCTATGTACAAAAATTTTTTTCAATAAGGGAACCTTCTGACCTCCTACATAGTCTTGCAGATTGATAATGATAATTTTATAGGGAAAAAATGAGTGTTTCAACCATATTTTCGAAATATGCAAAAGAAAAAACTTTTGACAACAACAAAAAAAAAGACTGACTGTCCTGATAACTATAAACTAATTTTTCCTCATGTTATGATATTGGTCCATTTTGTACTTTGCAAAAGTCAAAACAATTCACGAATGATATCAATATCTGTGATTATAATAAAAGGCATCTACTGTATCAGTGAATTTTGATACATCAAATATTGCTTGCCATCACCAAAGTGGGCAGATTCTGAATGTTAGAAAATGAAAAACATTGTAATTCCCATTCTTTTGGTTGGGACTATAATTTGTATTTGTTCACATTGAACAAGTTTCTACCATATTGATGTTCCACTTGGGACAATTTATATGAGGAGTTGAAAAGTTACCCTAATCGTTTTGCGAGAGCAGTGTGGGTTTTATATTTTAATAAAAGCACTTAGCTGGTATTATTCTAATACATCACCTGTATCTGCTGAATAAGCTTGTTAGTAAGTTTCTTGCTTATAAAGTCTTCAGCTGTCACGCAGAATTTGGAGTCACTGAATCCTAAAAAAAAAGAAAACACTCATTAGAATCTTGAAAAAATAAGGATGGATGTATGAGCATGATTTTGGCGTGTAAGCATTTTTTTCTATTTTAACATTGTAGTTATTACATAACTATTGAATTCAACTTCCAAATGTACATGGATGCTAGCCATACACACACACACACACACACAGTTAATAATTCACACTAAATACTTCAAAAACTGATACATTATTAAAGTTAAGTCTATAAATAAAGCAAACAATATTCTAAACCAGAGGTGCACAATCTCAAAAGATGCTCATTAAAAAATAGCAATTCAAACACCACGATAAGCACACCAGTATGTAGCCATCTTGCATATCTGTCCAACAGACATCAATGGTTATGAACTCCTCTTATTAATAAAAGCATAAAAATTAAAATGACTCACTAATTCAAAAAATTATGAAATAACAGTGCAGATATTACTTGGGAGATTTAAAACGCATGCATACCCGCATTTATTGAATGAGATGCTTCTTTAGAAAATGCAAACAATAAACGTAAGACTTGTAGAACTTCTTCAACAGTACATCCATTTACTTCAGTAGAAATTGAGGGTAGAGTACATGGTGACTGTAGAGTGGTTGAAAAAGTGCTAGCTCTATCATGATCAAATACATTAAGAGATCCCTATCAAAACAAAAATTATCACACATTAATAACACTTGGAAACAAAAATACAAATATTATATGCAGTTACAAACACTAAACACTGTATCTGGTAACTAATGACATTAGTAAAAAAAGAAGTATTTGTGTAGGTGTAGTAATTTTTATTATACAACATAGGTTTTTTTTCATTTATGTCGGCAACCCATTGGTTACAAAACAATTTTTTTTTTGAAATTTTCTTTCAAAAATCTTTGTAATAGAAAATGCAGGAAAAATTGAGATATTTGCAGTCGTACTTAAAAGTATAATATCGCCCCCCCCCCCTCATGCTAGAAGTATGAATGTGCAAATTTTCACATTTTTTTAATTACCTGGTTGGATACTTTATTTTGTTATCTAAGTTTTTCTGATACACAAATGTGTATCCCTACTGAAACATGTTACACAAAACATTTTAGGAAAATAATTTTCAGAGTAACATTTGGGTAGGGTAAATAATAAAACACCATTTCTCACATTCTTTCTTCCCCCCCCCCCCCCACCTGGACATTGCACATTCATGTTTCTAGTGTTTCTAGCACAAGGGGAATGATAAATACTCAAATGGCCATAATCAAATAAAATACTAAATATATACAGCCACTCCCTAACTAATGAACAGGATCCGTTCTCCGAGCATCATCCAAAAGTCAAACTCTAGCAAATTTTGTGCAATTCATTAATTTAAAATCACACTATTATACTAGTTTCACTAAATAGTAGAGAAAAAAAAAGGAAAATGTTTCTGAGCCACAACTTCATCGTTTCCTGCGTTCTGTTTCTTTTCTTAAGTTACTTTGGCTACTTCTAAAACCATATATTCATTAGTTTACTCTTTCTCATCAGCTCCAATAAGTTGAATCATGTCCAATCCAATTTTTTGATTCTAAAGTCAACTCATTGGCTACATTCACTAATACCTTCAAAATCATTTTTTTCAGACTTCAAAAATCATTTAACACACCCAAGCAGGAGACCAAGATCTCAGTTCAACCTCTTCCAACTAGAATGAAAAAACTGTTCTTCAGATGCAGGAAGTTGCAGAGTGAGACAAGCAACTATTATTTTTCTTATCTTTCTAAACTGAGGAAAAGAGATGTTTGAAATTTATCCTTTTCATTATCTTCCCTTTGCATAATTCAAGTTGATAAAAGAATATATGTATTATTGTGAGTATTATAATATTCATAATAGATAAACAGAGTATTTCTCTTCGCAGTTTATATATCTGTATTCCAGAGTGAGGGCACTATGTGTCCAAAGGGAAATTTTACAGAAGAGCTGTTTAAAGACTTTTTTAAGTACGGCTTCCTATGAAGGTTTTGCTTGTTTTATAACGCGAGTATCTGTTATTTATTGAAACAGGACTTACTGTCCTATACCTTTGTATAGTATAATGAAATTACAGTGGAAATTCAATTAACGAGCAATTCACATAACAAGCAAAAATGTTTAACAAATTTTGATTTGATTAACGAGTGATAATTTGCATTACGAACAAAACTCATGAGAGCCTATTATGATCTCGTCTGAGGAAGACAAAGAGAGAAATGAGAAGTCCCCCACTTCAAATGAGATTAAGAGATGTGTAGAATGTGGAAATCTGTGCAAAACTTTGTTAAAGCTGTAGCAGTGCGAATAATAAATCTGTCCAACAATAGTCCCATTTCCAAAAAAAAAAAAAAAAAAAGAAGAGAGGCAAAAGCAAGTGTCATAGATAGCTCCATGGCTTCCATTTTAAAATCACACAAAAAAATAAATAAGTTTACAGATGGTGAGTGCAGTGCGTAAGTCGTCCTCTTCTCTCTCTGGTCGTTTAGACTAAGTTAATTTGTAAACACACATTATAAAATTGTATATTTATTTATGGTATTTTTTAAAAATATTTTTATTGTATTATTTATTATAATATTATTGTGTTGAATTATTGAATGAATGACATTTTTTTAGTTATTTTCATGTGAATGAATAACTGTGGATGGTATTATCCAAGTTTCCATTATTTCCTATGAGGAAGTTTGATTCGCATAACATAACGAGCATGTTGGTGGAACGGATCAAGCTCGTTAACCAAAGTTCCACTGTAAAGCTAATTTGTAGCATTATTCCAATATTGACAAAAATGGACATGGTGTCCATTGCCTCCGACATACAGATACACAGTCGAGCTCGCTTATAATGAACACAGATATTACAAATTTTCACATATAATGAAGTTTTCCCACATCCTGTGAATTTAGTATTGCTTATCTATGCTATTTTAATTGCTTATAACAAATTTTTAAACACGAATTTCTTTGTAATCTTATCTAAATCATCTTATTGGTAAGTTCACCTTTCTACAATGTGTAGGTACAATTTATATGCCCCCTTTATTTCCTAGATATTTTAGAAGGGTGCTTGAGTACTGTGAAATCATCTTTTGCTTCAATTTTTTTTTTTAAGCTTTTCTCTGTTAAATCCCATATTATTTGCAGAAAACCTTATTAGGAAGAAAAGATAGGTTATACTCCCAAGAACCGAACCTCCAAAACACTTTTAGCATGCATTTTCAAATTTTTACTAGCTTCGGATGTTGGTTGTGGTGGTGGTGTGTGCAAATTAATTTTAGTGAATTTCAAGCAGAAAGGCTGTCTGTTGCATCAATAATAATTCAAGCTACACAGTTGTTTGAAAGCCAAAAAAAACGGGGGAAAAAGTAAGGTAGCAGAGTAATTCATTATTCCTCGAAGTTTGCTATCCACGATTGTGAAGAGCTAAGAGGAATTGAAAAAGTTTTTGGATGGCGAACTGAAAATTTACATGGAGAGATTCATAGAAAGAGTGCTTTTTAAATGCTTCAAAAGTAAGGGGACAAAAATTACAATAACCGGGCCCTTAGTAAAAGAAAAAACATCAAATTTGCAAGTTTATTTGGAAAAAATTTTAAATTTAACGCAAAACGTTCAATATCCATAATCATATCATGATGAAAATTTAAAAAAAAATCATTTATGCATTCAATTACATAAGATTTTAATTCAAATTTTGACCAGTTTTGATCAGTTTAATCTCTATTTTAAAAATGGTCAATTTATTGAAAAATGTGTACCGTACATTTAAATTGTGTATTATTTCGCTCAATCACATAATTTTTTAAGCCGGTACGTATATAACAAATTCCACATATAACAAACAGTTTAGCTGTTTTTTCTGACTTTGTTATAAGTGGGTCCGACTGTATTTCTAATCTTCACTCATATATACAGTGAAGTACAGTGTATAGCATGTGCTGTATGTATATATTTATAAATATAGCAAATTCCACTTATGACACTTTTCAAAAAGCTGTCATGACAAAATGTTGAGTGAGAAAATTCTTTAAAAAGGAAGTCTCAGTGTTATCAGACATAATTTTTACACCTGCCACAATTTCTTTATGCAGTTTTTGATTTTCTTACAAAAATTATGACATATAGATTTAGTAAGAATTATATATATATTCTTATTTTTTATACAGGAAAAAATTAAATTAAACAAAAGAAAGCTAGCATTTTAATAATACCAACTTATGTTACACATTTGAACTCTGGCTTTTTGATCAAAATCAAAATGCTTTTTTGTAATTTTCATGGCACCTTGTATTGAGATGGTGTTTGAAGAGCTAGAGGACAAGTTGAACTTTTTCCCATTTGTAATTCTCCAAATCAAAGGATTTTTGGTCTATAAATTAGTTTTTATTTTTTTTTTTCTCATCTCAGTTTTTTTTTTTAACTTTAATCTCTGCCATTTTGGATCAAATTGTGCTTGGCAAAATCAAAGGCTGTTGCCTCATTTTTCGGAATTTCAAAGGCCAAAAAAGTATTGTATTGGCTGTTCTGGGAAGAATTAAAATTCAATAAAGTAGTCAGAATATCAATTTTAAAGCCAACATCTCAAAAGCTGTCAAGTCATCTATGTTTCAGGCTTTATTTTGCATCAATAGATTTAGAAATGTATGAGAAATACAGTAGTTTAAGTCTTTGTTATACGCAAACAGTCTCTACCACTATGGCAGAGGTGGATTAATGTCAGTTGAGGCCTAAGGTGCAGAAGAAAATATTGGGGCTCTTAAATTAGGAAAAAAGTGTAAAATTGTGGTTACGCAGGGCCTTTCAGAAGTCGGCACCAAGGATGCGCACCTGCCGTTAAATCCACCTCTTACTATGAGAAGATTTTTCATCACTTTTTAGAATCCATTTCAGCAAATTTGAATAAGAAAACAAAGGGGAAAAATACATAAAAACTAAGCCCCTCTGAGATTTTTTTTTTTAGTGTTTATCTGTTAGTCTCCCTATTCAGAGACTACTGCCATATGTAAGGAGAAGGGACCTTCCTTGAGTCCTGCATATGCCTATATCAGACATACCTCAATCACCTTGGTGTATCTGGACAGGAAAAGTTAATTCTCTACACTGTATTGTTGAACACCGAGAATAAGAAAAAAAATCTGTTTAAATTGTTGTCTCCAACCAACACCCCTCCCGCTAAAGAAGGGTGTTGGTCCAACCCATGAAAAAAGAGGAAAGTTTTCAATGCATTTTTTGAGCAGAAAATGACTGGCTTTGAGGTAGCCATTAAACGAAAGCACCCTCTCCAGTTTCTGCACAATTGTAAATTGCACGTACATTAATAACCATTATTTTCTTTTCTTTATATGGGAAAAAGGTGAAAAAAATGTACAGATTTTGAGGAGCTGAATTTTCTAAACGTTGTAACCAGGAAATAGCAAAAAAAAAAAAATCAATATTATATCCAGGAAAAGTTAAAATAATTATAATAAGGGAAAAGTTGGAAAGTTCGGACCACGAAAATAAGTTTTACTTGGCATGAAAAACAGTCGAAAGAGAGAGTATTGTAAGCAGGATCCACATGCCAGGAACACAGGAACATATCTGCTTAAAATAGAAGATAAAAGCAAGAATGAGATGAGGGGTGTGTGAGGATAATGATAGGGTTGCAATGTAGTGTCCTGCCAGTGATGCACCTAGAAGAAATGATAACACACTTTTACCATTACAGCTGGAATTTGGAAGTGGACCATTGCCACCCCTGATTTGAAGAGCCTGTATTTCTGCTTATGCTATTCAGTAACTAAATCACATTCATATACTAAGTTACAAATGGCATGCACATTACATGATTTCCATAATGTTTGTCATGTTCTGTTGCTGCTATAGCCATTTTTTTGTAGATAGCATGCTTTCAAATTTGAAAGTAATATGAGAAACATTGCATACATGGCACATAAATGAATTTTATATCCCTTGAATATCTATAATTCTATAACCATGGCCACAACTAAAGTAGGGAAACAAGGCAGTCTCTTTGCAAAACATTTTGCCAAATATTGCTAAAGTTAATTTGGCATTCGTCAACAGTACCAAATATTTTGGTATACATTCATTTGTAAGCCGAATGTGTGAAATTGAAATGAGTTTGTAAGTCATACATTTGTAAGCCGAATGTGTGAAATTGAAATGAATTTGTAATTCATACATTTGTAAGCCGAAAGTAGCTGTAGTAGTTTTGAGGTAAACTCAGTGATAATACAATATGTGTATATAGAAACACAATGTAGCAAAGACTTTCATCATACATCACAGTTTATCTTCAATACATGAAAAATTCATGAAGTAGCTTGTACCAAATAAGTTTTGGTTGCAAACTCCTGTCATACACTTTTAGCTACACATATATCAGGGAAAAGAAATAATTTTTTTAAATCGGGGCCTTGTTTCTCTCATTTTCATAGGTTATTCACGTGTTTCATATTGGGAAAACTCAGTTATAAACCCTAATATTTATTGCAGGGTTTAACAAATGGATAAGAAATATGCATTGACAGATGGGAAAGTTTTAATGAAATCCCACTTTGAAAGAACAAAATATAACATGCCTGTGATCTGACATCTTTATCTTTGCCTTCCTTGTACACAATGCTATAAAAATAAAATATTACAATTCATTAAATAAGTTTTGATAAGAAATAACTAAAAAAATCATTGCAATAGAATAAAAAAAAAGGGATTGGAAATAAAGTTTGATTTCAGCCATGTAAAAAATATATGATGTAAATCAGAAGGTTTAATGAAATACATTCACAAACATAGAAGTTGAATGTTTAACATTCTCATGAATTCAAATAGTGTGTTGAGTATAGTCATAATTTTCCAATAAATTTTTTTTTATTAATATGCAAATCTCTTTTGTGATTTTGAAACATGTTTTTTAATGGATATTCACCTTATTTAAGCTGTAACTTAGAAAAACAAAAGCTGGAGATTCAAATAGCTATGAATGAAATAAAAAATCTTAGCATTTTCAAACAACCACAAAATGGTAATGCTTGTACTTGCTATTGCAATTCTGATATACACTCTGGAAAAGAGCATTAATTTTAAAAAATAAAATAAATGTTGAATAAATTAGTGAGTCATTTATTCAATGATAAATTATCAAGAAATGTTATAATTTACTCTCTTAAGGTGGACATTTTGTAACTTTATTAGTAGCAAAGAGAATAGTAAAAACTAATTTAGCTAGGAAGATAAATTGTTATAGTACTGTATGATTTGTTTTATGCCTTGGTGTGAAATGCTATTGTACTCAGAACACTTTAACAACTTTGAAAGAGAATGACAGTTTCCCTATTCTTTTGATATATTGAATCTTTCATAATTTTTTTATTAGTTCTTTCCTGCAAAAAATAATTTGACAAATTTTAATTTTTTAAAAATTAATTTAAAAGTATCAATTCTTAAACTTCTTAATCACATATTGAAAAAAAAGTTGGTATAAATTCTAACAACATATGATAGACGGATAAGTGTACTCTATAATCAGAGGTTAAACTATGAATGTCCCCAATTTTAAGGGATTTACAAAACACGTACTTATGTGCAGTTTTCAGATGCTTTTTCTATTAGCAACTTAAGATCCATTTCTTTTGAAGCATAATGAATGATGGTAATAAAAAAATATTTTATTAAAATGCGAGTCAACACACACATCCAAATGGAATTTTAAAACTCTTATTTAGAACAATTTCTGTGTGCTCAGTTGAAACTATTTCCAAAGATAGGGAAGGCAGCTTTGTAATCACTTCTACCAGATGCTACTCCTTTTTGAAATGGGGTTTTCCTCACTTTTGCTTGTGAAAACATTAACCACAAATCGCTTGAATGTAGGTGATGATATGCAGGTAGCCTTTTTAAAGAAAGAACCTCAATTTCAAAATTTCATTCATTATGAAAAAAAAACAAGTTAGTCACTAAAAATCGACATGTACCGTAATTTTAATTTTGTTGCATTGATACCCATGCATTTCTTCAATAAATTAATTTTTCAACTTAGAGGATTAATATTTTATGTTTGAAATTTTTATAGCAATAATTCAATAATTATTGGATAATTAATTTATATATAATTTCAAACAACTAAATTTTCAACAGACACAACATAATATTCAAAGGGGTATGAAAGTAAATTGAACTGTATTAGGGGTGCGGGATGGAAAAAGGTCAAGAACCACTATTATGGAGGGATTATTGTTGTATAAAGAAGAAGCATTATCATCCCATCCCACCAAATTTATGCTGTTGTTAAAACCTCTTCCAAATAGTTACATTTTCAGTGACACCAGAAAATGCACTCAATAGTGTTTATTTGTCGCAAAAAGATTACAACTGATAATTAATGAAATTCTGTTAAATGTTTTGCCCCGTGAAGGGGTTTACTTACCCCCCCCCCATCACACTTTCCTGTATTATACAGAAATGAGCAATACCAACAACTTTATTAATGCTTCAGGTGATCGGGTAGTACAAAATTTTGATGATGTTACATACTCTTAGGCAGCGTGCACACTGGTGTAATACAGCAAACAATATAACAATCAATGCAATATGCAGCACAACACAAAATGTACATGGATTGCTTAAACACATAGACAATCTGTATTGTAGCAACGAATTTGGCTCACACTGGCATGATTGCAATACTACATTGACACCTGCCGGAGTTGCATTGTATGGAGAGACAATGAAAGTTTATCTGTCCAATGCAAAGTATCATATGACAAAACAGGAGGAGGATATTTCAGAAATTCATTTTTGAATTTCTTTCATTTATGCAACTTGTTGAGCAGAATCCATGTTTATGGAACTACACTTTAAACTGATTTACCATAGAAGCAAACAGCAGAAAAATTAGTGGACACCAGTATGAAAAAAAAAGCATATGGGAGATTTTTAAAACTAGAATGATGGGAAGTTCCAACTACCTAGAATGACGGTAGTTGTCATTTTGACTGCGACTGCTATAGGAAAAAATTGACAAAAATTTTTTCTTTACCAAAAACTTCTTAAAACAGTATCTATTTAGTCTCTAACTTATTTTTGCAATAAACCCTTGTTCATATACCAGTGTTTTTGGACAAAAGGGCTCATTACGACAAACACTAATCCAGTGTTTTATTACTTTAAAAAGAGGTTTGACTATAATTTTTTTGAACTCTCGTAATTCGCGCCTTCATTTTCACTTAGCAGTCTACTGACAAGGTTTTAAGTATAATTTGCTTCAGAAACCTAGAGATTGCATTTGCGGAATAAAAAAACTGAATAACCACCAAATCCTGAGCAATGTAAAATACTTATGTAAGACAGCTTTTCGATGTCGATCGCATTATACACTGAATGAGCTGATTTTGTCGGAAACATCAACGACACTCATTAGAAGAGTAATAAAATTGCTGAAAATTAAGAAGAAAAATGGCATAAACTAACCGAAAAGATTATTATGCCGTTCTTTCCCACCTTTTCAGCGATTTTTTGTATTGTCCACAAGACTTGGTATAATTCTACAGAGGGAGTTCTACAATTGGTCAAATCGTATGATCAACTTGTGAAGCTATTTGGGCCAACTCACAATCAGTATACATGCCTGTTTAGATTTATGGAAAATTCATCGCGACAAAATTCACCAACAGCAGTTTGGCACAAGTGAGTGAGTGACAGAGTGATTGAGTAAGTGAGCAATGAATGACTTTGTGTATGTGTGTGTGAATGACTGAGTTGGTGAGCAAGTGAGTGAGGGACAGAATGAGCACCCTTGTGAGTGAATAACTGACATAGTGAGCGACCAGGCGAGTGTGTAAGTGACAAAGTGAGTGGCACAGTGAGCAACCCAGTGAATGACAGAGGGAGCAATCTGGTTGCCCGGTTCCTTGCTCATTCATTCACTTATTTGCCTACTGACTTGCTCAGTTGCTGAAAAAGTGCATTGCAATCCAGTTCAATTACTGGAAAACTGGGATCTTTTTAAAATTTGGAAAGAATAGATTTTCCCTTCCTTATCGACCACCCACTCAAACACACACATACTACAATACCACTTTTTTCTTTCATCGTTAACAGCAACAATGACATCCTTTTCAGAAGAGCTCATGGCTGGAACTGAGCCAAGAAATAAACCAGTTTCGGTATTCTTATCATTAAAATCGTATTAAAGCATGTCAAGCAAAAAAAAACCATTGTATCATGCGATAGTAAGAATGCTGTGTTGCATGCTGCATCACTTGCTATATCGCACCAGTATGAACTCTGCCTTAGAAGACCAAAAAACAGATGACAAGTTAAAAAAATATATTGAAAGCCAATTTTGTGAGCGAGATATAAAAAAATATCATTGTGGCAGTTTCAAAATTTCTTCAGAAAATATTGTTAAAGAAGAATTTATTGTAGTGAAGGATATCATACCATGAACAGAGGTTTAACACTGAACCATAGATAATTCTGAACATTTGAAAAAATATTGAGATATTATACACAGATTATAAAAATATTGTTTTACAGGGATTTATCATTATATCAAAGTACTGTTATAATCAAGTTTCACTGTATACCTAATAGCCCGATTTAAAAAATATCTTACAAAACACATATAATTTCTAGGATTAAATATCACACTCTGAATCTATGACAAATGTTCAAACTAAATTTGGAATTAAGAACACAAATGGAATACAGCAAAATTAGGAAAGCTTTTGTGACATCATTCTTGGTCAAAAATACAGAGATTTTCAAATATATTTGTAGGGGCCCCATCCGATTTGTTAACTCGTGGTTCAACCGCGAAAATGTATATACAGTAGAACCTCCAAAGTTGTACTGATTTTGGATAAGAATTTCAAGTATGAATAAATATCTATTACAACCATAAAAAAAGCTAAAATGAGGTCAATGATCGCACCATGCACCAAATTGGGTAATATTAGGTGGAAGGAGGAGAGGTCAGGGTAGAAATTTCTCAAATCTGACACTGTTTTCCAGTATCATAGGATTGTTGTCACCATCAGTCAGCAATGTGACTTCATTTGTCAATTTTCAATTTTGAAAACAATTCCACTTCTAGGAAAAATTTATGGGAAAATCATTTGGTAAATCACATGACATCTAAGCATTTAATAACAGATTGGAAGGGCACAGCTATATACAAAGTGACCACATATTTTTTAATATGCAGAATTTCAATGGAACATTTTTTTGTATCCCTCACTTTGCACCCACTTAAAATCAGAAGAAAGCATATTTCATTAAAAAAGATATGGCAATTTATAAGGGGTTTAGTGATTTTTACTGTGCCATGGAAAAAGTTAATGATAAAATTCCATTATTTAAATTAACTTTGACTGAAATGTTAATTAATTTAGTTATTAATTTTCTCAATGAAACATGATTTCCTTGACTTGATTGAATTTAACTCACAAAACATGTAAGATCATATTCTTTTCAAAGCTAGGCTTTTTTAAACAATTCAGTAACTATGACTGCAGTTATCAATCCTACATGTAGGTATATTAAAAGTGGGTTATTATCATGAAATATGTTTTCTGAATCCTCTTTCATTTTCATAAATCTCTGCATTACTTGAAGGAAACCAAAATGTCAATACACACGTATATGTAGGCTCCCATATTCGCCTTATTTTATCTTGTCTTGAGCCCAATTCTGATGCTTGCATTAACATTTGTACAGCATGAAAAATAGTCCAATCAGGATCAGACAAATCAACAGTAACATCTGGCACCTAAGAATAAACAAATTACAAGACTTTTATAAAAACTTATAATTAAAAAATTTATAACTACATAAACAAATATGATCAAAAGTGTACAAAAAATGGGCACAGGAAAAGCAGGTTTTTATCAATAATCATTGTACTATAAATCTGTCTTAGAATTACAGAAGAACCTTAATTATCCACCTCTCATTCTTTTGAAACTCTGTTAACTAGCATCAGTTTTCTTAGTGAAGAAGAAATTATCGCTGAAATTCTCCTGTTGTTGGGTTGTTTGGTTTAACCATTTCACTACGAATTTTAGACCCTGTGTGGAACATATACAGGATTTATACAAAACATTTTCAAAACAAAAAGTAGAGTTTTTCAGGAGTCATGGGGGGCTGACCCTCCCCCTTCCCTGTAAAAAAATTACACCACTAGACTAAAAACGAAAGAATGCCTCCCCCAGCATGCAGATTGATTATCTTTTAAATGTCCTTTTTTTTTTTTTTTTAAATTTCTATCTGAATGGTTCCAAGATTTCAACTTTCAGAATTAAAAATATATATGATTTGTAGGAATTTATTGAACAGCTGCTAAAAAGGAAGAGGTATACCATGACTGTATACACGAGTAACAATCGACTGTTTGAGAACACAAATTCGAATAGTAACAGAACATTATGATGAGGATTAGGTACTAAAAATTTCAATAAGAAAGAAGAGAGTGCAAGTTGCTATAGTAGTACAGTAGAGTATCGATTATCCGAAACAATTGGAGACTAGGGGTGTTTGGATAACTGATTTTCCAGATAACCTATCATTTACGGGAAAAAATAGCACCAGTGCAGTGGCCACATAATATGCAACCCTAATCTTTTTTTGAGCAGTGTATATTTTTTTCGTGATATATTTGTTCTTATATTGAGCTGCTGTATTTTAGTCATATTTGACATCCATATTTTTTTTTATTAGGGATGGGACGAATAGTAATTTGGCCGAACATAATTTTTTTTAAAATTCATCACAATTATAAATTGGTGTTTTTAATTGAAAATAAAATTAATGATACTTTCAAATGATTTATATTGAATTTCTATAATGAAATTTATTATTCAAATAAATATTAAAAAACTGGTAACTGTGAACAATCTTTATTGCCATAATACTGACAATCAAATTTTAATGATGATACATTGTATTTTAATATTAGTGATACCTTGGCTAATGAAGAAGATTTATTCCAGAATCATGTTCATTAGCCCAAATGTGATTTCCCATAGGTTTCTATGGTAAATCGTTTGATTTGTTCAAAGTTCTACCTAAAATTTAAAGATAAGTTTTGTAAAATGCCAAGGAATGCTATAAAAAAGACAAAAATTTACCGAAGACTAAAATTAACAGCTTTAAAATTGTATAAATGAGAATATACAGGAAAGTGAGAGATGCCGAAGATCTTAATTTCCAGTATGTACACAACCAACACCAGCTTTAGTCTACTAAAGCTTGTGTTGACACTACCCAATCAATTTCATAAGTGTCTCCATAGAATGTCCAGGCTGTTCACCTTAATGCTAAGTCTTGCTCTGAAATAATGCTTGCTTTAAAAACCTAGGTTCACTTTTTTTTCCCAATGCATTTTCTATTTTGGCTGAATCTTTTATTTTATATGAAATGGCTCAAAGAATTTCAGAAAGAAGTGTAGGTATATCTGAAAAAGATTCTGATGTGGACATGAGTTAATCAAGCTCTAGTGCCAGCAACTCTGATAATGATTAGTGTGAAATTTAAGCTCATGACACGGGTATTTTATGTTAGTGCATGCATTCATATCATCGAAAATGTTTGTCAGCCAAGGCAGAAAAATCACAAAAAAATCTCTAGGCAATTTGCCTGTTGTGGCCTTTGTGTTTGTATGAAAAAAAACCATTGCAGTTTTAAATGAGAATATACAGGAAGATGAGCGAGAGAAGCCAAAGATCTTTTTATTTTCCATTATGTATACAACCAACACCAGTTTTAGTCTACTAAAGCTCGTGTTGACACTACCCAATCAATTTCATAAATGTCTCCATCCATTTGTGATTTGGTCAGCTCATTTCTGTGCCTGATAACATGCAGATTGAAAAGATAAAAAAAGCATTGAGGCTTTTTTTTAATTGTATGAAAAAGTGGCCTAAATATATTTTTCTGATATAAAATATCTTAATTCTTAAATTTATGTACAGTAACAAAAATTTCTCATTCTTACCACATTTGATAACCTTGGGTATATTATGATGGTATATGTTTAGTAAGTTCATGAATGAGGATTTTTTGCATCATACATTTACATATGTAGTGTATTATCTCATACTTGTTTTTTCACAGAAACAACAACAGTGACTTCATCATCTTCACTTGCTACAAGCGTGCGCGCGCACACACAGGTGGTCTTATAATCCAATAAAGACACCAGTTGCCCTTAAGGGACAAAGACCAGTGTTAGGGTAATTTATTACTTCAGACATTTTTCTTGTCTTTCCCTAAGAAAAAAGGGAGCATATCATATATCACCACCAGTCTTTTTATCCATTAGTTTTTGTAATACTATAATACAGGGTGATTAAAATTAAAGTTTAGATTTCAAAAACTGTGAAAAATAAGAACCTTTGGTCAAAATGACTTGAAAATTTGCATGAATACTCTTGAAGCAATAAAATTTTGTTTGAAAATAAAAAAAATTAAAAATGTACGAATAGATGGTACATTTAAAATATGGTAAATTTGCTCGCAGAATGAATACAATAGTCAGCCAGGGAAAAATGAAAATTCTGTAGATAAACAAGTCTACCTGCTCGGTGACATCATTATGCAAAATTGCAGAATGTGTATGTTTGATATCATTCTATATCACTGTATGGTGCAGGTTTTACAGCAGCAGTTATTATTGGCCCATTTTTTCTCACGGAGATAGATCTTGCAAGTTACGTCACTGGCTAGCTGCATAATCTCTTTTCTGCAACCACATCATTACAGCACTTCCACAGCATCAGTGTATGGATAATACTACTTTTTATCAAGATGCACCTTGCAACACCAGTGAAGCAGCTGCTGAAGAAATATTTCTAGAATAACAGGATAACAAGACACCCTAGCCTCCAAGAGAGTTTGTCTAATATTAAACCTTGCAAATTTCTGGTTTCGGGGTATCTTAAGAATGTTGTGTATTGTGGTCGGTTTGCAGACTTTTCTGATTTGAAAGCACACCCACAGGATCACCACAGACTCAATTCGATCTGTTGAACATGCAGTTTTGTGCTTCCATCTCCTAGCAGAAGATACACAACATATTAAACATTATGACTTAACATATGACTATGTTGATATTGAACATGACAACTTCATTTTTGTGATGTTTCCATGAATTATGGCAGTGTTTCTCAAAGCAATGCATCAAGGCTGCTAGAGCATCACCAACATTTGTTAGGAGTACCGCGACGGACTGGAAATATTGATGTGTCTGTTTAAAGTGGTTTTTTCATGAATGTATGTTATCTACTAAACTAGCCTAGGGAGCTGCAGATGAACCATGAACAGGCATGGGAGCCATGAGTGAAAAAAATTCGAGAACCACTGGAATAATGTGATGCTAATTAAACTGTCATCTTGCCTTAAATGACTATTGTTTCTTTCTCTTTCCAACCCCTCTCCCATGTGAAAGAGCACAACTCCATCTATTAGTACATTTTAAAGTTTTTTTTCCCTTCACGAAACAAAATATAATTGTATAACTTCAATCAAAACCTGGATGTACAAAGAAATAATTAATATTTTAATTTGTTTACTGATGCAGAGGTGCCGAAGATGCGTTACAGTGCATCAAATACCCAGAATTTCTGAAAAAGACACAAAAATTTGGTTCATGCTAGTTCCAAGAAAAAGAGAGAAAATAACCTCCCTATTTTTTTTCCCCCTCTATTGTCTATCATGACTGTGCGACTTTGAATAGTAGTACTTTGAAGTACAAATGAACCATTTTACTGTATTGTATTGATATAACCCTGCAGGTTGTTGAAGAATAAGATTGCAAGATATCTAGTTGCGTCCTTGAATGAGGGGGCTGTATACTGAATTTACAATTTTGGAGAGCCCCCCACATAAAGGTCAAACCTTCAAGCTCGGAAGAGATTTAAATGAATCCCATCTCCAGGAGATTTAAATGAAATTGCCATGTTTTTGCAGATGTTTAATCAAAAAATTATAACTTTTAAACCAATAATTGCATTTGAAATTTTTTATGTTTATAAAATAAGGTCTTATTTTCGTTGGTAAAACTGTTTTTTCCCTTTCTATGGCTGCTAAAAAATTGAATTTATAACACAGCCTCCTAGCTGTAACAAATAACTACTAACTCAATTATACAGGGCATTTTAGCTCAAAGGGGCTTAAACACAATTTTTAAAATAATAATTATTCAGAAAGTTTTATCTCAATGGGCTAAAACCTGTTCTTTACAATAATATCTCAGATCCCCATGTGTTAAGCAGCAAAAAGCCACATTATTTCTCTTACGAATGGCACCAAATATGCAGAGATCATGAAATGTATAATAGGGTGGGTCACCGGTCTATGTAAAAAATATTTTTCAAATTTCTATTCGGCACAGCACGAAAAGGATGCCAAATGATGCCTTTAGCTCACATATGAATTTTTCTAAGAATGGGTTATCATCTTCTGCCTCCGGATTGACTTTAAAGAATACATATTTTGAAAAAAAAAATAACTTTTTGATGAGTTGTCACAGAAGTTTAAAATTTTTTTTTAATGTGTGTCCATAAAACAAATACAAATTGCATGAGTAACATTTATTTATTACAAGTTTATAAAAATGGCATTTATATTATCATCATCATATTTCAAATAGTGCAAATTCTTACTATTGAATTTCAGCACAGCGTTTCAAAACTCTGATTTTTTATGAAGCTTTCTCTCAGATTTTTTGCACAATGTGGCTGAAGTTTCTGTAAGTCTTGACCGCGTTTTCAGCAGTTTGTGTTTGACATGGCAGGCATAGTAAAGGCAGTTCTCCTGATTTTTGGATGACAAACAGTTGGATGTCTTCGTGAGGTATGGATTTCAATATTGGTGGATCAGATATATTCTACTTCTGCCAGTCAATGAGATCATGTAAGATGATACAACAAATTTTACAATAGGAAGTTGAAACAGTTGGAATCTATTTTTCTGAATGTGGTGGGCTGCTAGTTCACGGATGTGCGGTTCAGAGTTGGTGTAATATGACGTCCGGGTCATGTTTTCCTTAATTAATGTCAAGAGAGTACTTACCTTTAGAGTTCTTAATCTGTTGGTGCCTCCCAGGAGAGATGTCACCTGGTCTCATTGGAGGTTGTGTTCTTCGTATGTTCTAAGTTTTATGTTAACATAAGTATTTCGTTTGCCGGCGGATGGCCGCGGACCTCTGTTGGTAAACTTTCCCGATTGTCATTGGTCATGTTGGGTGAATCTGGCCAGTTCACCTGACATGTTGCCAAACAGTAATTTAATGTTTGTACTAATATTTCGAAACTATATGCAAATTATACCGATGTTCTTTTTGTTGTGACGTAATAGTTTATTGCTGTTACGTAATATTTTTCATGATGTGACAGAGTATTTCCGCGGTCCAAGAGGACCAAAATACTTGTTCCTGACTAGAGTATATATACAGGTTGTGGTTAATGAACGATCGCTTCATATCTCATCACATCCCGTTGCATTGTTCTTCACCTCACTCGTTTAACAAGTTTGGTGCTCCAATGTTTTAGTCAGGTATAATGTAACGTGACTTCCTCTAGCCTTAGGCTTGGAAACGAATCCTGCGATGATTATCTAATTTTGCATTTGTGTCTCCGCAGGTCCGAACTTTTAATTGTATCTTTACATATGAGCAACAGCTTGGTTCATCAAACGCTAACCAGGTTACGCCGGAAAGGTCTCTACCCAGAATGCCTGGTCTAGTTGGAATTGCCAACTAAGTGAAATAGTGTCGACAATGGCTGATCTCAACATCCGCCTAATCGCCGCCTGATTCCCGATCTCCTGCAGCTCTAGCTCCTCGACATCCGCTGCACTGACATCAGACGATCATCTCTCCCACAGGCTCACACCTGTTGCTTCGCCAGACTCTCGGTTCTGATGTTGTGCTAGCTCGAGACAGTACACAGAAATAGGAAACACGGCTCCCAGCCGGCTTCACCCATCTCGGGGCCAGTGAGGATTGGCCTGTGACCATCTCACCGCAACGGACGTCCACTTCAAATCCGGACTTGGTGTCTCAACTATAACCACATCCCGAAGTTCCGGACCTACCCCAGATAAGTGCAATATATGAAAGTCTGTGATACGTTTACATTTTTTTTAATGTCTAACTAAATTTTTAATATCGTTGGAAAATTATTTGAATTAATATTGTAACCATGTTTTACTTTAGTAATTGGAATAAATGTCTTGATTTCAATTCTGTTGTCGTTTTATTTCCTTGTGCTGTCAAAAAACTTGAAGATAAAAATAAAATCCGGGAGGTAACGTTGGAAAGTGTGTAGCACAACATCGGAACCGAGAGTCTGGCGAAGCAACAGGTGTGAGCCTGTGGGAGAGACGATCTTCTGATGTCAGCTCAGCGGGTGTCGAGGAGCCAGAGCTGCAGGAGATAGGGAATCGGGCAGCGATTAGGCGGATGTTGAGATCAGCCGTTGTCGACACTATTTCACTTAGTTGGAAATTCCAACTAGACCAGGGATTCTGGGTAGAGACTTTTCCGATGTAACCTGGTTAGCGTTTGAAGAACCAAGCTGTTGCTCATATGTAAAGATACGATTAAAAGTTTGGACCTGTCGAGACACAAATGCAAAATTAGATAATCATCGCAGGATTCATTTCCAAGCCTAAGGCTAGAGGAAGTCACATTACATTATACCTGACTAATGAAAGACTAGCACCTGTGTGCTACAACATCGGAGCACCAAACTCGTTAAACGAGTGAGGTGAAGAACAATGCAACGGGATCTGATGAGATATGAAGAGATCATTCATTAACCACAACCTGTATATATATACTAGTCGGGAACAAGTATTTTGGTCCACTTGGACCGCGGAAATACTCCGTCACATCATGAAAAATATTATGTCACAGTAATAAACTATTACGTCACAACAAAAAGAACATTGGTGTAATTTGCATATAATTTCGAAATATTAGTATAAACATTAAATTACCGTTTGGCAACATGTCAGGCGAACTCGCCAGGTTCACCCAACACGACCAACGACAATCGGGAAAGTTTACCAACGGACCCAAGTAGCACAAAGATATAGATCTATATCGTAAAATTTCAGTTTCCAATATAGATCTATATCGGGCCACGATATCGTTCTGGCTAAAAAAGGCATAGTCAGAAATAAATAGATCTATATCGTGAATGTGATATAATCACAGGAGGAGGTGGCGGAGGTCCGCGGCCATCCGCCAGCAAACGAAAGACTTATGTTAACATAAAACTTAGAACATACGAAGAACACAACCTCCAATGAGACCAGGTGACATCTCTCCCGGGAGGCACCAACAGATTAAGAACTCTAAAGGTAAGTACTCTCTTGACATTAATTAAGGAAAACATGACCCGGAGGACGTCATGTTACATTGAACAGCATTGTGATCAATGAATTTTCAGGGTGTGCGAAATGTTTCTTTGAAAGAGAGAATTACGTGGTATATTTTGCCTTTCAGTTCTCTGTAAATACCTAGTTTCAGCTATGAGCTTGAACAGGTGCTGCGTTCCATCTTTACAGGAAAGGTGAGGTTTGATAGAAAACCAAGTTGGAGCATAAAAATTGACGACATACGTTGCTAGAGTTATTAAATTTTCAGAAGGAGATTCCATTGAAATGTACAAACTTAGAATTCGATTAGCATGAGTTAGCCATCAGGCCGAGACATTTTGCCTGGCAATTTGTTTGCTAAATCCTTAGGCTTTTTGAAAATGCTGAGACTATTCTGTACAAATATGTTTGGTCTGTGCTAACACCTTGAATAGAAAACTTGGGTAACTATGTTGAAATAACTTGAAACAAAAAACACTGGGTTTTTTTTTCACATATTTATATATCTTTGCTGATTCTTCCTGAAAATGTTTTTGGGTCCCGATGTGCTGCCGTATATGTAGAAACAAGTGTCAGAATGGTAATTCATTCATATGCAGTGAACAGATAATCCACTACAATGGCTTATCTAAACTTTTTTCAAGCAGACGTATGACACCTCCATATTTACCACCGTTCACATTAGTTCCACGTCACACTGCCACTAAAGACCCCATAGATATTTCTGATTCCAAGAAGAAATTGAAGATTGCTTGTTCTATGCATTCAGATGTGCCAGAAGCTGGTTCCATTATCAATGGAATATGCTCTTCAAGAATGCAATGGAATATGATCTTCTGTCTATACATTTTTCTGTTCTTTTATGATATAATTAAAGTTTTATCCTAATTTCCTTCAATATTTAAATAAACAACGAGCTGATCAAAGTTACTAACGCATACTTTGGATATTTAAATGTAATATTTTCAAGTCATCATATTTTGTATTTAAAAAATAATTGTCCAAGTCAGACCAAGTTTTCTAGGTAAGGAGTCTCTGGAACACTCACATTTTCTTTGATTTCATCGTGGAACATTTTTTTATGTTGGCAGTTTGTCCAAATCAGTTAATTTTATTCTATACACTTTCCCCAAATCACTTTGTAGCAGAAACACCTTACCGCCCTTTACCCATGCGTACTTAGTTATTTTGTGATTTGAACTGTCTAGCAAGATAATGCAGATGGTTTACATTGGCAGTCGTGTTTATTTATGAGGATTTTTGATTCTGGAAATTTTTCACTTCACTTGCATCGATTCTTTTACACTGTTTGTTCTTTGATAGCCACCTGTCAAGGATGAAATATCTTTAAATCTCACAATAACAGGTCTGTTTAACATCTGTCACTTGTAAGGACTGTCCGCATCTTGATAATGTCACCTTCACAATGTTCCCAGTTTCCTGCCCATTTTTTCTACCAACTGGTGTATATTCTCATTTTTCTCCTCTGGCAGATCTCTGATCTCGATGTTTGTCTCTCTAGATCGGAGCTGCAAATCCTCAATCTGAATCTCCAATGTTTCAATCTTTACTTTCTATACATGTTGACTATGTTTGAGTTGATTTTGATTTATTAGTTCTTTGATCAGGTCTTGTTCGGATTTTGTTTGCTTCTGGAGTTCCTCTATAGAACCGTTAGTGAAATCTATTGATTTTTAACATCGACAATTTCATTTGCAAGCCCTTTGCACTCACCACTGACTTGCTCTAAATGCTGATTTAGCATAATCCTGATTTTATCCCTAAATTCTCTGAACAATTTACTTAAATAATAGATGCAGTGGATCTGTGTTTAACTGCAATCTTGACATTTCCATCCCATTTTCTTTTCCTTGGGCATTTTCCTGAAGATTGCCTCAGCCACATCTACACACTTCGGATGAAATAAGCTCTCGCATGTACTAGAACACTCAAAAACCTCAGCTCTATCAAAAATGACTCCACTGCATTTTTGACATCTCTGTGCCATACTTACTATCTTTGATGGCTTGCCACTCTGCACACAATCACTATTTTACAAGTAGGACTCAAATCAGATGCTTTCAAAAGTTTGTAGACAAACTTTGTTATATTTTTCACTTCATATTGATATCACACACACACTATTTTCATGTATATTTATGTACTAATGATTTCTTTTGAGGGTATCTAGTACATTTTGATACCATATAAACTTGATTCAAAACTATCTAAAATTATTTAAAATACGTATTTTATCACAAAAAATCCAGAAAACATAGGACTACTAAAAAGAACATGTCCAATCAAGGCAACACCTGTGTTGCCACCTCTGTATGCAGAATCAGCCTTTGGAGGGGCACAAAATTTCTTCCATAGAAATTTTGGGTCACTAACACTCACAAAGAATTTGAAAGTATAAGAATGAATTTTTTTCAATATTTTAATTTTTTACAAAAATATTTAAAAATATTTTTTAGTTGGGGGTGGGTCACGAGCTCCCATGCCCTCCTCAGATTTTGCCCATGTTTGGAACCCGCGATTGCACAGTGGTAACAAGCTAAATACGATTTTCCAAGGTTTTCCAACTTTGAGTTAGCTACCCCTTTGAAAAAAAGCTCTGCTGCCATGATGATTAAACAGACCTACAACACAAATATGTATGCATTAACAATTCAGAGAATAGATGGCACCAGCTACTGAACACAAAACACTAGGAAATAATTTTGCAAGGATTAATATGAATAGGGAAATCAGAAGATAAGTATCTGAATCATTTGCCTCAAATTCATTCAGAAGATATTATTGAAAGAGCTAAGGTTTTCCGAAATGGAAAGAAGAGAAATTGTATAGATTGATTTATTAGGCAAATATATAAATGTGCCTAACTTAATTATATTTGTTTTAGATTTATTACATGTGTTAAACTCCATATTCTAAATTCTCATTGTTAATGGGTTTCTTTGCAAGTTTTCTGTACTTTTCTTTCATGGGCATCAGAGCCATGTGGCAGCTTTTGGTGTGTACAGCCAGTCGTCATTTGAGCAAAAACATGTATTTGAGTGGAGCCAGCCTCAAACTGGACTAGTTGTCTACTCTGACCTACCGACCTATGGTCACAGTTTTGAGTCTCATGACTCAAAATTTGTGTAATACTATTTAATTGTCTTCTTTCTTTTAAAATTTTTTCATTTTCTCTTTTTTTAGTGTAAATAATTTTAAAGTTCCTTGGTTTTTTTTGCTGTATTTTAGAAACATATGATGTCTATATTGGTAATGGACATTTTTTTCCTAGCCACCTCACTGGGCATTTTGCCTGTTGTGGCCACGTATTTGTATTTGACAAGGAAAAAGTAAAAGAATCTAGTTATAAGCTGATAAATTAATCTGTTTCCAATCAACCTTTGGATTTAACATGTTTTTAGAAATGAATTATTTGATTCACAGGAATATCAGTGAATGATGGGAGGGGGAACCATACTCTAATTATTTTCAAGAAGGACCCCCCCCCCTTCACTCAAAAAGGACACAGATTTTGTCAAAAACTTGGGTCCTGGGATCCAGGTAAATTAAAGTACAGCGACATCTTTGCTGATGGATTTTTCCACAAATTCTGAAGATTTGTAGTTTAGGATCCAACAATTAATCTTCAAAAGTAACATCTTTGTTCATATTCATGACACGAGGGAAAAGAAATGAGTGATGTTGATTGTTCTAGTTACCAGCCATCACCCTTTATTCAAGCATCCACCACATTTCCCTAACTCTTTTGTGTTACTTATTTACTGTCAAACCACTTTGCTCGCCATAATCTCTCTTTATTTGAGATGATAGAAAAATTATTTCTGAGATAAAAGAAAAAAAAAATTATTTTTTAACCTTCACCATAGGGTTACCAATGAGGAAGCTACAATGTATTTCTAACAACTAGAATAAGGCAAGTTATCTTCTCCATGTCTCATTAAAGTGTATATTTTACTTACACCAGGTATATTTGGACCTTTTAGCACTAGCATTAATTTTGGTTGCAATGATATCTGAGGAACATCATCAGAAAAAGATTCTTCAGAACCTATAATAATAGGAGAAAACAAGATTACAGAATCAGAGGCACAGTGAAAACAATGATTTCGCTAACACACAAAAAAACAATAAACAAAAAAAAAACAACAGGTGTATTGAGAGAAAGAGAAAATAAACGTGTTAGAGAATTAACTAAATTAAATCAACAATTGGAATTATGAGCTATCAAAGTATTAATTATTAAATAAGATCCCAGTCACACATACAAACGTTATGCATTCAGATAGGATGACTGGAAAAGTCTATAGTTTATAAGCATTTGCAAAAGGCTAGACCAGAGTCTTTTAAATGTATTTGTTTTGCAGCCCTCCCAAAAAGGTGTTTAAACACTCACTTTATAAGCCAACCCCATAAGATCCTTTGTTGTATCTCTAAATTCTACCAGCCTGTTCCATTCTAGCAATCCCATCCGCTAAAGGAACAACACTGCTCCTTCTGGGTACTATTAGTTTAGACAATATATTCATAATTGAATTTGAATTCAAATTACAACTGACAAAGCTCTACAGGTCGACACATTAACCTTTTAAGTGCCATAGCAGAAATCACTTAACTTTAAAAAATGCCATATCTTTTTTTTTTTTAATAAAGCAGACTTTATTGATTTTCAGCAGGTGGAAACTGGGGGGGGGGGGGGGAGAGATATAAGGAAAAGTGTTGCACTGTGAAATCAACTTTGCAAAATATCTGGGCTATTAAATGATAAAATAAAAGGTTTTTCAAGGAAGTGAGAAATCTTGTCAATGCCGCTAAGAGAGTTGACTTCACAAACTGTCAGGAAGAAATACATCTCCTTAAACCTTAAATTATGTGATGCATTATGAGAGGTTGTCTGTTACATAATTAAGCATTACTCCTTCATTTCTTCTACAGTCAAACTTGGTTAATTTAAAGGTCAAGAGTTCTGCAAAAACTTCAAATTAGCCAATTAATCATCGCGAGATCCATAAACTGACAACAAAAAGCAATTTTATCATCAGTGTTCATGTAGGATTCATTAGTAACATTGGCTACTACATTATTTTACTATTCGAGAATTAGTGTCATTACTTTAGAATTTCTTGACTATGCTTGAACCTTGATCACCCCATGATTAAAAAATATCAGATATTTTGATACATAACTATATTTGATAGAATAGTCAATCTATAGTTGATTACAAACGTTTTCAGGCATGATGTAAACTAAAATTCAGAATATTTCCAATATGACATGAAGATTTCTATTTGATGTTTATTATTAAGACATTTTAAATATTTTTTCACATTTAACTGAAGCAGCAGCTTTTGTAGATATAATATTTCTAAAAAATCCTATATTTTTTCTTGACTGAAAATATCAGACCATTCTCAACTGAAAATACAAGATTAAAAAAAATCAGATCATTCTCGATTGAAAATATCAAACTGCTCTTGACTGAAAATATGAAATCACCAAAATCAGTTCATTTTTGACTGAAAATATCAGCTAATTCTTGATTCAAAATATCAAAACATTCTTGATTCAAAATATCAAAACATTCCTGATTGAAAATATCAAACCATTCTTGATTGAAAATATCAAGCCATTCTTGATTGAAAATATCTATCCATTTTCAACTGAACATATCAGATCATTCTGGACTAAAAATATCAGATCATTCTGGACTAAAAATATTCAACCATTGTGGATTGAAAATATCAAGTCATTCTTGACTGAATATCTTTTGTTTATGAACAAATCTGTTTATTTATTTACAGATAAACTAATTTATGATTGAAAAATTCATGCATCCATGAAAGTGTCAAAACATTTTCGACTGAAAATATTCGAAATATATGTCATGATATTTTGAAAATAAATATCGGGGATATACATCGACTGATACATATCAATGAACTCTGCCCCTGACCAATTATGAAACTTCATTGATCACTGATAATGTTCGTCGCACCACAGTCATTTTCTGCACACGAGGGCTAATTAGACGGGACCTACAATTTATTGCTGATTCCAAATGGCAAACTTGTTTTTATAATCATCGAGAGGTTGGTGTGCTAACCCCTCGATGGGGGCCTCCCTGAGGTAGCATTTTTTTTTTCTGTGGTCATGTCAGTGTTTCTGTTATACCCCTATGTCAGGAACATTTTTTGACAAGGAAAAACCGGGTATCAAACTCGCGACACCTCTAAACATCCTTTGGTACTTTAGGTGAGTATCTTATCGACCTGGGCTACCGCGCCCAATTATGAAGCTGGTTTCCAATATTTGCCAATCAATTCATATGGTAACAAGGAGCTATACTGTCTTTTACATATTACAAGTTATGTTTTCCAATATTTCCCATACCTCCCCTTACTTCCATAAAGGAAACAAGAACTTTTCTTTTCCAAAAAGAAACCAACTCAATCACCCAATTAAACTAAACCTATCATTATTAAATCAAAATTCAAGTTTCTAAAAAAAGACACAAAACATTTAAAATTGGGAATAAAATTAACAAACCAAGTGGTGGGATTTCCAAATCAGATGTTTGGTTGATATTTGTTCGACCTGGGCGAGGATCAAAGGCTGGTATCAAAGCACAAAATTGTCTCTTCAAAACAAAATCATCATCCCAGCTTCTCTTTTTACCATTCCGTATTTCATAGTTACCTTCACCCTGAAATTTTTTTTATAATTAATCATTTTTTTTTCTTTATTTTTCATAATATTGGTTATTTCTAAAAGAAAGTATAGGGAGAAATACAAGTTTTTGATTATTTAAACATCTATGTGATATGAATGAGGTCACCGTTAAATCCTCATAATCATCATCATCTTCATTTTCATGATCATCTTCATTTTCATCATCATCTGGATCAGGAAGTTCATCTTCATCATCTAGATCTACAAGTAATGTAGTTGCTCTGCAACTGTCAAGAAAATCTTGATCACTTTCACTAGAAGTTGAAGTCAAACTCATAGTTAAACTTTGTCCCAGTGTACCAACTGCTGCTGCTGCAGTGACAGAAACAGACTGGCTTCCTGACAAGGTAGATGCTGTAGTAGCTGATGTTAAACTTGGATAACTTTGAGCAGTACTTAAAGGACCTCCTGTGATAGAGAAAAGAATAAAAAAAGGTTTTTAATCCTTTAACTTAAATTTAGCTCATTTAAAAAACAATGTACATATTTCATTTATATTTAATTATATAATTAATTTTGAGTTTATTGACAAGAAATTAAAATACATAAATTTTCACACATTGAGAAGAAACTATTTCATTTATGGAAAACTTATGAAATTTATGTAATGATAATGGGAGTATTTAAAAAAAGAAAAGAACTACACACACACGCATATAACTAATTTGATAACAGATTAACCTCTTTTGAATAAATGAAAGAAAAAAAAAAAAAGATTTATATATAGTCCAATTTAACCCATCCAATTTATAAGCAATGCCCAATTACATCAAAAAACCGTTCAGCTGATATATCTCTCTGGAGTACAATTAAAAATATCTCTTCCACCAGTAAAAGTTTTTCTTTCATCTCACCGACATGTACCTGGGGAAATGGTAATTTAATCATTATTAAAGAATGATGGAACTGTAAAAGTAAGTTGGTGCAATGAAATATTGAACTATTGTGAGCAGAAATATTGAAATTGATCAGAAATGGGCTGTGCTACCGAGGCAACTGCAGAGATAGCACAGCTCCAGAACCACCACTATTTCACAACCAATCATCTCCCAACTTTGCCTCCCCTCTGAGACTACTGCCCTGGACAATAGCCCGCTTTGCCCCACCTGTAATTACACCATGGATAATACACCAGAAATGATAATCTCGTTATGAATCAGTGGAACGATTATCTGGGGTTTTGGTGGCAATGTCGACCACGGATAACTGAAAACCATGCTTGAACCGAAAAGCGCAAAAAAAAAAAAAAAATTGCAGAACGGTAATCACAAAATGCTCTGAATAAAATACTAGTATATGGAGCTGGGCAGGTGTGGAAGGTGCCACAACACCGGGACGCAAAATGTCCAAACCAGGCCCTACTAATATAGTTCTCATATTGTCTTAGAGACAATCTCTGACTTTTGTTTTTTTAATTCTAGTTTTTCGTTATTAGAAACAGCTGGTTACACAAAGTAAGCTTGAATAGTCAAAATGAACATACCTCCAATATCAGTAGTACTTCTCATTACCAGAAAAAAAGAGAGAGAAACACCTTCTCCTCATTTGCACAAATATTTTGAAGCCCACTCCCTTTAACTTTTGCATTTGTGTCACATTTTGTAATTTTGTACCACAAGTATTCTGCTTCCCAGAAAATCGAGGTTCTGCTGAAGTTTTCTTGCAGATAGCAACCTGGCTACTGCTTTAGTCACTAGCAATTCGGAAGATCACTCGCAAACACAAGTTTCAAAGCTCGCTGTGCTTATTGAAGCCTAGGCCATAGGATATATGAAGTGAGACATAAGGTAGTAGAAAAAACTAAAACCAGTGTGATGCTTTTTACCAATACATATGAAAAAAAAAGGAAATACATAACTCTTCCGATAGAAAAATTGCAAGGAATAAAGTATCTCATAGTTATGGTATGACATGTTCAAAATTAAATGTGATTCCTCTGAGATAGTTAATTGCATTGCGGTTTTGGAAATCGAGACCAATTCTATTGATCCTGGCTGAAATAGCAGCATATCTCTTGCTTTTTGGATTCCCCGGATTTCCGGCAATGAGCTGAGTTACTTCAAAATCGTGCAGTCATTGTTGTTTTCTCAAAAAGTCAATGAATCAATATATGTTCGGGAATAAGGTAGCACAGGTTTCCTGGAATCCCCTGTGCCACCCTTCTACGCAGTTATTGGTTTGGTACTGATCATTTAGCATTCGAGCATGATCATTCTACAGTTCTATTTCAAACATGGGCGATTGGCGACCCCTTTGTTATAGTCTTCCAATATATGTATCCTCGAAGTAGTTTGCAACGACTAAAGCTTCACTGGGGAAGTCACCTGCCTCAATCAAAACCTCGAATGTTTGAATGACATCTGCTGGTGGAACAAATGCCAATGCTGAAATCATGCAGATCCAATGAGCAAATACGTGATCCTGTTAGTATCTACTCTTGAATCTCTCCTGCTGAACTTTTCTCCACATGCTTTGCAAGAGATGAAAAAAACATCCAGTGTTTGTTAGGCCAAGAAATTCCTGTTGGACTGCCTGTAGCGCACTTTGCTCGAAATCAATCGTGAGTCACTGGGGTAGAAGTCCAGTTTGTTAATTTTTGAGTTATCGAAGCAACTTAATGTAGTCAGAGTTTTATTAGGTAAAAGTGTGTAGACCATTGGAATTGTGGCATCAAACAGAACCATGTGAACTGTATCGAGTTGCTAGAAATGCATTGGTGCAGCACTGAAAATTCCCACAACAAACCACTCTTGGCTATGCGCCAGCAATTGCAGATTGCTCCTTGTCGAGAAAATCAGCATACACAACCTAGGAGCAATTCTTCGCGAGATTCATACATCAGGAACTGTTGTACATTGCAATCTATGACTTCCTGATAATTTTGGGGAATCATCAGGACCCGGAGATTGCTAAGTAATTGAGTAAAGCATGAGCACCATTGTTGCATTGCACATTACGAATGGTTTGCTTCAGTAACTCCTTTTTTGGAAGTAATGCTGTGACATTGCTATGAGCTTCTGCAATAACTGACACGACTATCTGCTGTGGCCGTTTGTTCATAGTTTTTGCATGTTGGTATATTTGGTCGATCAGTTGCAACGCTTCTAGCCTTGCAGCTTGAGCTGCATGATTATGATTATTTATGACTTTCACAATCAGACCGAATGAGCCAACAGTCCAAACACGCCCCTTGCAAATGATACGTTTTTCTCAAACCCAGATTCCATATTGTTCATCTGCAGATTTCTTTGCGAACACGTATATGTGGTTGTTAACATTGACCAATTTTCTTTTCCCTCTTACTGGTGGAACACTTTCTGCCATTTTACGCCTAGGATCAAATACGTCAAGACACACGAATAATATGCTGATATAACACTTAAACAACACTCAACTTGTAGGATCCAAAACGGACAATTACACAGAGAACACAGCAAACCTATGTTGTCCAGCAAGCAGGCAAATGTAATGAGATCTTTATGTAGACAGACTACATTTGTCATTCGCAGAGCCTGTTCAGAGTCCCTCTCAGACAACAGGTGACAAGGCAAACGCCTGAAGCGACATGCTCATAGGGACGGTGTTTTCCATAACATATTTGTTTTGCCGATCGAAACCAGACAGAAGGGAAAATGTGAGCTTGTAAATAAGCACTGGTGAATACTAGAGATGTGACGTGAGAATACTCTCGAAGAACGATAATATTCTCCTGAATGTAAAAGTTGGAGAATAATCAATAATATTCTTTTTTTTTATTTAAATAATGATCAAATTTTACCAATTTTGTTTATATTATGAAATATAATTCAGTTTTCATTGCCTGAAACATTTAGAACAATTTTTTTGGAATAATCACCTCATAATGACAAATTTTAGTTAGAGAATATTCTCTGTCATGGCGAGAGGTTTCAAAAGTGTTTGTTATGAAGATTTTTGAAACCTTTAAAGATTAAAAAATTTCTTTTGAAATAATATAAATTTTCAGAAATAAGTTCAAAGCAAAAAATAAGTTAAAGTTGATTGAGAAAGAGAACCATTCTTATGATCACCTTCATTCTAAAGAAGATGGTGTAATTTTCTTTAATAAACTCAATGAGAATATACACTAAAATTTCTTATCATTCGTATTTCTTTGCAAATAGTTCAATTCATCTATGTTTTCATTTTCTTGCTTTAAAAATTTAATATTGTGGGCTGCTAACGTTTTTCTTCTTCTTTCTTTTGGCAATTCCTTTTTGCTGTACATATGAGGTTCTAAAAGCTCTTGCAGCAATTTTAGAATGCAACTTCTGTCAAACTCATTCCAATGCTCCACCACATAACAGCACCAATGTTTTCTGCAGAGTTCCTATAACATTTGTCTTTCCAGAAAATCCTATTTTTCTGGGAATTTGGGTAGTTTTAAAAGAATTCCCTCTCAGGGCATACCTTCTGCAGTTGCCAAATGGTGAATAAAGTCTGATCCACACTCATCTTTGCTCAACCTTTTATCTACTGATGGTACTTTGAAGTACCAGGTTAGCTAATTTGTTTTGCATAACCATGCCAAGTATCCAATGTTTTTCTCATCATTTGCCTTTATCGTTGCTTTTTGTTTACTCTATTCAATTTGAAGCTATCGTGAATAATTAGTCTGAATTCCTGTTTTGAACAATTCTGTATCCTCTGAGAATGGGGATATTTTTTTGTATAGTTACTTTTGTTTGGAGGAAAATAACAAAACAAAGCTTCCCTCTTTCACAAATGTAAATATAATCAATTTACACTCATTGCCATAAAAATTTGCGCACCAAGAAATAATTTTGGGATCAAAACAAAAGTTGGCCTGAAGGTACATGTCGGGCAGATATGCAAATGATTAGAAATGCAGCGTGATTGCGCATTGCATAATGCCACTAGAGGGCATTGAACTTCGTTCTCCTTGGAGTATAAAACAGGTAAGCAGAGCTTGCTGGAGTGTATTTAATCATTTGCAAAGGAAACGCTGAGGTAGACATGCCGTTACACCGCCGTCGAAGACCATATGAGCAGTTGTCAGAGTTCGATAGGGGAAGAATCATCGGGATGATGGAAGCTGGGTGGTCAGCTCGGCGAGTAGCTCGTCAACTAGGCCGTTCTGATTTCACTGTGAGGAGGTGTTGGGACCAGTGGACAGAAGAGACGTCATTTACACGGCGACCAGGTTCAGGACGCCCTCGACAGACCAGTCGTCGAGAAGACCGTCACATCATCCGAAACGCACGCGTAGAGCCAACTGCCTCATTGGCCGCTATCCAGACACAGGCAGCAGCTTCACTACGGGCCCCTGTGTCTTCCCAAACCATCGCAAGGCGCCTGGCTGAAGGACATCTGGTATCGCGGCGCCCATTACGTGTGCTGCCAATGACACCCACCCACCAACGCCTCCGTTTGGAGTGGTGTCGAGCACGACGGGATTGGACTGCAACGGAATGGAACCAGGTCGTCTTCAGCGACGAATCGAGATTCAACTTGAGCAGTGATGACAATCGTGTTCGTGTGTGGAGGCCCCGTGGTGAACGCTTAAATCCTGCCTTCGCTTTACAGCGGCACACCGCTCCCACAGCTGGTGTCATGGTATAGGGTGCCATTGCTTACGATACACGGTCACCCCTAATATTGATCCATGGCACAATGACAGCCCAGCGGTACGTCCATAACATCCTTCAGCCACATGTGTTGCCACTCATGGCAGGGCTCCCAGGAGCCATTTTTCAACAAGACAATGCTAGGCCACACACAGCAAGGATGTCACAAGACTGCCTCCGCTACATTACCACCCTTCCCTGGCCTGCTCTATCCCCAGATTTGTCACCAATCGAGCATATCTGGGATCATTTGGGACGGCAAGTTGGACACCCTATGAGGTTGGTCGAACTAGAGGCAAATTTACAGCAACTGTGGAACGAGATGTCTCAGGACATCAGACTGAACTTGTATGCCTCAATGCCCGCTCGTATCGCATCTTGCATTCGCGCTAGAGGGGGTCCAACAGAGTACTAAAACTTCTGTTCATCTGTACTTTTTTCTGCAATAAATTATCCTTTTTCTTGGATTTTCTAATCACTTACTTATATCAACGTAGTACTTACATGTGTAAAATTTTGTTTCATTTTGACGACTTCTTCTGGGTGCACAAATTTTTATGGCAATGAGTGTATTATTATTTGCAATTTATATATATATATATATATATATATATATATATATATATATATATATATATATATATATATATATATATATATATTAATTTTTCATAAACATGTAGCATATTATAAACATATACATTATTTTTTAATTTTGGAGACATACATTACCAAGTAAAAATAAGGTTAAGTTATTTATTGTAACTTCAAGCATATTCTCGAGAATCTTTCAAAAGATTATTACAGAGAATTTTACATCTATAAAAATAACTGGAGAATATTCTCATCAAGAATAATAAGACTATTCTCAAGTTATTTAAATAATAGTTGCCTTCCAGAGAATATTTTCCAGTATGATTCTCCATGAGAATATTTTCCAGTATGATTCTCCATGAGAATATTTTCCAGTATGATTCTCCATGAGAATATTTTCCATTATCATCTTCCATGAGAATATTTTCCATTATTATCTTCCATGAGAATATATTCTCAGGTTATTCATAAGGAATATTATAATATGCGTTATTATAAGTATTCTTGAGAATCTTCTCTAGAAGAACTATTAGGCTCTATAAATAACTGTAAAATATTCTCAAGTTATTTAGAATAGTAGTCCTTCCAGAGAATATATTGTCGAATATTCTCCTAAAGATTATTCTCGAGAATTTTACATCTCTAGTGAATACAATACTTTTGAATTATTCAACACAATTAGTTCATCTCAACACCCTTTTACACTGCTACTGGTGTCGATCTATAGCCTCTTTTAGTGCCAGTACCTATAGAAGCTGGTTTCTTCTAGGTTCCTTCTCTTCTTTAACGATACTGTCATGATTCATCAACATTGATTTCCCTTTCTTTGCCAAATACCTCAGCCAGTTCAGACTCATTTTTCACCTTCCCACAAATTCCTCTTTCGGCACCGAAATGTTTTGATAACCTGTTCTTTTTCAGTTATTTCTAGGAATCACCTGATTGAGTCCTTTGCTTGGAAACACCATGTCATTGAAAGCGGTAGCCTTTACCTCATTCCTTTGCTGTGGTCATCCTACGCCTCAAAAATACCCTTCCATTTTACTAGCTTTGTCCAAAAACACAATTACAATTTGACAACCTTATGTATCACCAGAATTGTCAGTACTACAATGTAGGTCACCTCTACTGCTGTCACAAATGTATAGGCGTGAGTAGGAAGCATGAGGGGAGGGGAAAGGTATCTTTGGTGGATTTTAATGTTTTTCTTCTCAGGACGGTAATACCTCTTCTTATATTGAAAAATTTTGCAGCAACGTAAATTTGGGAAAAAATATTTTATGCTTCACTGAAAATTCCAAATTCGTAGGATCCAATAAAGTACTACGTAACCACCTATAAAAAAAAGAGGGGATGAGGAGGATCAACTTTGCAGACACTCACCCTCGCACTTTGTCAATCATTCAATCACTCACTTGGTCAATCATACGGTCACTCACTTTATCAATCTTTCGGTCACTCACACAGCCACTCAATTGGTCACTCATTTGCTCATACATGCCATCACTCAATAACTCCCTTGGTCACTCACACAGTAAATCTCTTGCTCACTCACATGGTCAATCACCTAATTACTCGCTTGAACAGTCATACACTCTTACAGGCAACTACACACTCACAGATACAGTCACTCATATGGTCATTCACTCGTAAAGTCAATTGCACACTCATAGATACGGTCACTCATGTGGTCAGTCATTCTGTCACTCGCTTAGTCATTTGTACGGTCACTAACACACTCCTACAGTCAATTTCACACTCATACGTCCATGTCAGATGAAATGTCAGGTGTGACATTTTTGGGGGCCAAATGCCCCAGTGTTCTACTTTTGGTGAATTCTTGCATTAAGGAGGAAAATATACATTTCATTGAAAGAAGGAGCAAGGAAAAAAACTTTAAAGAGGTCAATCTCTGTCTATGCACTCAAAATTTGTGCTAAAAGTCTAATTCTTAGCTTGGTATTAAATATTTACTTTTAAATACCTTATTTTCTAAGTTAAAGTTATATAAAGTTATAAAAAAATAGAAAAAAAATTAACACACAATACAGAATACATAAAAAAACATTCTACATACATTTTTTGCAAACGTGTTTTGTTTTTTAACACAATGCATGTAAAAAAATATGTTATAAACCATCACACACACACGCAGATACTCACCCGAAAAATTGGAAGATAATGCCAATCGAACAAGACTACCAACATTGTTTGAGCCACGACCAAAAACTGAAGATGTTGTGCTTGATGCATTACCATTGTATTTTTTCTTTGCCACTGCTGTGAAAGTTTCAAGAAGACTTACTGTTGAATCACTAACATTAGTACTTACACACAAATTAGGAGCACTCACACTCATTGTACTTCCACTAGTTCCACTAGTTACAGATGCACGAAAATTTGTTATCTGACTGGAAACTTGAGAATATATATCTGAATTTTTTGGCACAGTAGAACAACGCTTGCTCAAATCAGTGGATAACTTGACTTTTGGTTCTACCTCTGTAATACTGAAAAGTTCTTCACTTTCCTCTCTGGTAGGAGAAAGTCCAACACTCATGGATGAAATATCACATGTTTTAACCATGATTGGATGATTTGATGACATGGTCATTTTGTTCAGACAAGGTGAAGATTCCACTGTGACTATTGCTGCTTCAGCTTGAACTCTAGATAATACATTCTCAGCAACACGTTCTGCAACATGCTGTAAAATGAATATCAAAATTTGAACTTGACTATAATGAAACTACACATACATATATTTTTTTGTATACGTATAACAGGCTGTCCAAAATTGTTTGCCTAGCAGATATCTCTGCAATAGTTCACTAGTATATACACTCAAACCTTGATTAATTCAATTACAAGTGTTTCGCAAGACTAGCAAAAATTTTAAACTTTTTTTGACTTGTTTATATAGTGATAGCTCACAATACAAGTGTAGTATGTATAACAAATCTTTCTAAATGAGAGTCCTAGTCTATAAGAAGCTTTGCGTAATCACATCATCTGCTGAGCATCACATGATCACAACTAGGCTAACAATTATTTTACTCTCATTGCAGATAAAGCCATTTTTGAAAGTTCAAGGCCCAAGCATTTTTCTGTGTGGGCCTCTTATAATTCTAATGAAGGATCAAATAAGACATATATGAATATTGTATGCATATGTGTATCAATAAAATCCTTCAATAGTTTAGGAGGCCATTGTTTGAACTAAACTGTTTTATACGGGCATGGACCCATTAGTTGAAATGTCACTGACTATGGGAGTGACATTCACAGCACAAGTTCATGAAAGACTATCTCAGCCTCTTGTAAAACAGTTGAATCCTATTATAAAGAACTCCAAAAGAAGGAGAAATCACTTCATTAATTCCAGCTTATTGCATTGGTCTTATGTAAAATTATCTGGGAAATAAGAAAAGTGTTCGTTAAAATGAGATTTTTGCTATAACGGTATTCATTAAAACAGGATTCAACTGTATGTTGTTCTGTGAGGAACCCTTAAAGCAATGGTGTATGAAATACCTGCTACCTCTGACATGGATCTCGGGGACAGAATCACCAGGGCCTCTGCTATTAAGAAACCGCAGGTGTTTGATTGTGTCTGGCAGTCAATGTGATGCTGGTGTGAGACATGCATTGCTGATAATGGCGTCAATTTTGAGCACCTGTCGTGACATCATTCACTGTACCCAACATGTAAATTTAGCTATTATATTCTATGTAATAAAATTTCTGCAGAACTTTGACTGTCTTGGGTCATTCCTATATCTTATGTCTCTCCCAGCTTCTGATAACATTTCCAGTCAGATGTTCCAATATAAATTTGGTTTATAAATATTTGCATATTCTCTGTATATAATTCCCTGTATATAATCTATACTATGACTGACTATGATTCATTGATCTGTATGCTTTGGTGGGTTGATTGGAATTTTCTGCTCATTATTTCCAATGTTGATGAAGCATTAAATAAGTTTTATACGATATAATTTTTGATATATTTAACAAATGTATCCCCAAACTTAAGCCTGAAAAAAGTAGTTTTTTTACTGTGTAGTTTTTTCACCACCATAGTTTACAGTGGAAATCATTAAGCTTATCAAACTGAAGAACAAGCATTGCAAATCTCTACATCATAGCCATTGGTTTGCATACAAGTATCTGAGAACTATAAAAGCTGAAATTAAATGAAAGGTATGTTTTCAATATTGGAATTATATGAATTCACTTGAAAACAACATTATTCAGAACTCCCGAAACCATTGGCCAAATAAGATGTCCTACCTTGGTAAATTTTCCTCTGATGGGAAAAAAAATTGCTGAATTCTTTAGACATTTTTGGTTCTGTTTTTTATAACTCTAATAGTGTATGTGTTGATTATGTCAACGATTATGATTGTGCAGATAACTGTTTCTTCAGCCCTATTACTGAGAGTGATGTACTTCTCGCTATAAAGAAACTCAAGGGTGGTAAAAGTGCCATGGTGATGATCATATACCACCTTTTTGGGTGAAAGGCTGTAGACCATATTTATCTGCACCACTCACTATCTTCAATATTTCAATAAATTTGCGTCTCTTTACTTCTGTTTGGAAAATCTGTACTGTTACACCTATTTTTTAAAAAGGAGATAATGCCAATACCAGTTCCCTTTGCGAAGTATTTGAACTTATACCCATATTTAATCTTGGATCTCTGACTGTCAGCATGGTTTCTTGCGCAAATGATTACTAGTGTGAATCTTCTAGTAATGTCTCGGGCCATTGCTCAAGCTATTGACAGATACCAACAAGCATTTGATAGCATTAACCATACCATTCTTCTTTTAAAAATTAGGGCTTGGAGTTTCTCAGGTCACCTAACTGGTTAGAATCCTACCTCATAGGTTGATACCAACAAGTTTTAATGGCACTAAGTCTTCCCATTATTCTTGTTTTTCTTGGTGTTAATCAGGGGTGCATTTTGGGCCCCATTGCTTTCTTATTTATCAAGAATTTGAAAATTTACATTAATTCGGATTATTTGATGTGTGTTGATGTAAAAATCTTCCATGTCATAAATAATACTTAAAACGCTGATTCACTACAAAATTCTGCCAAAACAACTCTCAGTTCATGGTATAATATCAATAAGTTGAACCTAAATATTGTGAAGTGAAAATGTTTGTCTTTCAGTAAGAAACATAGTCCTATTCTATATAATTATAATATTGATGGTCAAATACTAGAGAGAGTGGAGTGCATGAAGGACTTGGGTGCCACTATTCACAGGTATTTTACTTTCAACCAGCATATTAAAGATATTTTTTCGAAATAGCATCAAAGAATATTGGTTTTGTAATCCGCAACAGTAAATATTTTCAAAATCTGAAACATTTCTGCTTTTTTATAATTCTTATACTAGATTTGTTCTAGAATATTGTTATAGAATTTGAAATCCTTATTATTCATTCAATAGCATTAGGATTGAATGCACATGAAATAGGCTTTTGAGCTTTATTTTAAGAAACTCCAAATTTTTTATATTTATCCCTACTGAAATACTCAGATCCGTTTTCAACTACAATCACTCGAAGTCTGCCATCAGAATGCATTGATCACCTTTTGTGTGAAAATTCTGCACTCTGACTTGGATGTACCAATCATTTTAGCGCAAATCAGTTTTCACTGTAATAGCATCAGTCGTCGAAATCATGTTTTTTATGTCTCATAACACCAAACAAACTTGTTGAAAAATTATCTTTTTCACTTAGTGATCATACCTGAAAATTATATGCATATATTTTGTTTATTATTATTTGTGTATTATTCCTTGCTTCTTTGTATTGCAACATGCTGTTTAGATTGTTTTTTTTCAACTTCACTGTAATGGGACATATGCCTGTTGTGTGAGATGAATAAATATAACTTCAGAAAGGGTGCAAAGCTTGCAGACATCCTTTAACTTTAACATTGTTGATCCTAAAGACATACACTCTTTGGAGAGAAACCATGGAGAGAAATTGACTGTTTTTATTGAAATTAAACATGTGTAAAGCTCATACACAGATAGTGAAATGATTAAAAATTCAAAGCCGTAGGACCCATCAATGGCTAGCAATTGCACATTGAATGTTCAAATTAGTAGTTGTTGAAACCACCCCAGCTGCGATACATGCTTGTATACGTTGATGTAAGGAGTGATAAAGATTCCTAATCTCATCTTGAAGATGCATTCTGCCAGGCATTCATGACGTGCCATGAAGGATAATGCAACCGGCCGCAGGATGCCATCAACATATCATTGAGCTGTTAAAGTTGTAGGCGGGACGACTAGAGGCAACATGCTGTCGTAAGAGATAGCACCCGAAACCATCACACCAGGGGTAATGGCTGTATGCCTATCCAAAACAAAGGCTGATTGGGAGCGCTGGCCCCAGCTCCTTCACACATGGGTCCGATGGTCATCTGGCCCAAGACTGAAGCAGGATTCATTGCTGAACACTATGTGATACCAGTCTGGCAGCCATGATGATCAACTGCGACACCACTCTAGACGATTCTACTGATGTTGTGGGGTTAAAGGCAGACCACTTGAAGGCTACTGTGAGTGTAACCACGCCTCAGCCAAGCGTCGTGAGATGGTGGAAGGTACCATGGGTGGTATGGAGGAGTTTGTAGCACGTTGGATAGCAGACATCGATGCCACTGTTACAGTTCGGGCCATCGCACAATCATCGGGTCTTGCCTTGTATTCATGAACCTTGGCCTTCCAGAGTCTTCATTCTGCTGATGAGTTCCTTGCAGAAACCATTGCTGCTAGCACATTTGCACAGCCGTGTCCATACAGTGCAGATGGTGGCCTATTGCTCGGTATGACCAGCTAGCTTCATGCATCCCAATTATGCGATCACATTCGAAGTCGTCCAATTGGCTATAAGGTCTTTGAAAACATTGTAATGGCATTAACCCTGGTTGTGTCTTCAGGGAACTGCAACGCTGACAACAAGAAAAGATAAACAGTCTGCGATTGTTAACTGTTTCATACAATGCTAGTTGCGCAGTAGAAATGTGCACTATGATCGAAGTTAACATTCATTGGTCTTAACAATTTAATCATTTGTATAAAGGAATTTGCATGAGAAATTTCGAGATGATCAAATTATCTTTTAGGGGTGCTTATTTTTTTTTCTTCAAAAGAGTGCACGTCTAATTAGAAAATGTATTCTCCATGGTGTACAGATCTCAAATATGTCATTTATATTGCAAGAGGCTGTATAGGTATTAGAATGAAAAAATAATGAAATGAAAAAGCAAATGCCAAAGGGGAAACAGTGAAGCATCAATTATGCTACCAGACTTTTGCCTAAAATGTATGTGTAGTGAACCTTGTTGTGTACGGAGTTCCAAAGCCAATGGATGATCACTACACCCATGATTACAAAGATGCTTTAGTATGAATGGTTTCAACTTGGATGGCGGTATATCAAAATTAGACACCTTCTGATTGACAACAGGTTGTCTCCTCCAATGATATAAATTTTATGCTGCGTTGAATTGATGGCTGCTTTTGAATTTGGTGAAAATCTAAAAGAACAAGACTCTGTGACCATTGCTGAAAGAATGCAAGCTGGTGATTGCCATAACAAAATTTATCAGCCAAGTATGCAGTAAACGAACATCCTTCAGATGTGGTCACCCCTCTTTTACGGATAAATAATAATTTCCCCATGCATAATAAAAGTATGCTTTTCAAACCCGGATTAATGGTTACCCTCTTTTACCAGGATGAATTTTTTTGTCCTACCGGTGTCTGTAAAAGAGGTTTTACTATACTGCTTTTTCCAAGTTCACTGATACCTCTGGAAGCCACTTTCACCATTATGACCATGAATCAATCCTCTCAGATCATGTGCATGAAAAACAATGATTTTCTTCTCTGGATCATATGGTCTTCCAGAATGATAATACAGCTTAGTGAAAACCAACATTTTTATTCATTAAATTGAGGAAAATTGTTATATGGAGTTTGAGATTAAAACAAATATAACAAATATATACACAAGGACTTCTAAAAAAATTGTTATATCAAGGAATTCGTTAGACTGGAGTTTGTTACATTGGAGTCTGACTGTATAATATTGTTTCCCTGAAACATCTGAAAATTGTTGAAAGCTCATGGACCAAACCTTTTAAGTACTTCTGTGATCCCCAAATTACAATGTTTCAAGCTTTGTTCCTGACTGATTTTCTGAACTTATGTATAAGATGTCCAAAATGTCATATCATTTATGATTAAACACGCAAAGTTTGTAAGATCTGATCACTGTTGGTACACCGAAGAAACTCGTGCCATGCCTCCCAGATAGCAGATAGCCATGGCAACGTGGTCGCAACCAGTTTGTGTACAGAAGAAAAGAAAAGCAAAAGTCAGGTACATCTATTTAACTTCATTCCCCCACCAGGAGAACCAGAGCATGTATAGTTTGAGGCCCTTATAAAACTTTTGATATATTTCTACTCATGATGTATTTTCTCATATCAAACTTAATTTTATATCCTTTAGGCTTACATATATGTAACTGCCAAAGCCAGAAGTGTGGCCAATTTGTGATGGGAAAGGCCACTTTATGAATTGGCCAAGAGTTTTGGCCAAAGTCTGAATTGCAGAAATGATTCAGACTTTGGTTAGCCATTTTGCAAAGTGGTCGGAGACCCCTGGCCAAAGCTTGATGTGCTGATGTAAGATGGCCCGGTAGGAGCCAAACCCATTTTTTTAATCGTCAATGTGTGGTGCACGTCTATATATAGCAGCTGTACCGGATTAACTCTGTGTGATGGGAGAGAAAAAAAAAGTGGAATTTGAGTAAAACTATTAAAATAATTATATAAACAGTTTTTCTGCCAAATTTTGGCGAAAAAAAAAATATTACTCCATTGTGACTGCAATTCGATGGGTTAATATAACTAACGTGGACATAATTATCACGAAAAAATATGCCAACTTCACGATCTAGAATCATGTCTTTTGTTATCAGACTTTGGCCAGGAATCACTGGCCGATACAGGAACTGGCTGGGTCAATATTTAAACGAAATTGGCCAATTCGCGAATAGGCCAACTTCGGGCTTTGGCAGTAATATATATATGCAGCTAAACATTGTTGTTATATTTCTCAATATGAAACATACTAAATTAATTCAAATAAAAATAGAGAAATATACATATGTTTATGTTAATCTATACATTTAACACAAATCTCAACTTAATACAAAATGATTTTTTTCACCTAAGAAATATCAATTTGTTTTATATACTTAAAAGTGTATGTGCAGATTATTGAAAAGCTCTATCACCAAAATGCAATTTACAACTCTTCTATCTCAGATGGAACAACATTTAATGAAATACCTATGGGATAGATTACATTTCATTTTTTTTAATTCACAAAACTTTCAATGAAATAAGCAATGATCTTCAAAAGGCAGTTCAGTAGGTAGCTGCTAATAGCTCTACAATTTTGAAGAATCATGAAAATATTGAAGCAATATTTTTCTGCAGTTGTATTTTGAGAAAGCAATTTGAAACAGGTAGCCAGTCAATGCTGGTAAGAGGAGTGTGTTCCTCAATGCTTTACATATCAAACTTTTAAAAATCTAAAATGCTCTGAGGTGGGGATGTTTTTTTCTCACGTCATATATTCAATTATTCTATTTTCCACATTTCCTTTTTTTTGACTAGTTTGATTTCATGAAATTATACAAAATGTAAAATAGTTTTTCGTGCCACTTTTCCTTTCATGTTAACAAGGTGTATACCAATTACCCCCAATCTTTATGTGCCTAGAGGGGCCTGTGTAATTTTTCATGAGGGTGGTGGACACAAATTTCCAAATTTATGGTCATAAACAGCTACTTCATTAGCCTTAGTATTTACAAAGCTGCTACCATTGCTGCATAGCAACTTGTTATTCTCAGGTACCAAGGGAAAGCCTGGCAGGTTCTAGGTAGACCAATGATTTAAGTTTTTCATTCTGTGAAAAAGATATTTTCTAACCGCCAGCAACAGTGTAAAAAAGTTTCAAGTGAATATCAAGGTACAACATAAATAAATCTAGATATTAACCTTCACAGTCAAATTTTCAGCTGATGCAGCTTGATCTGATGAGATTATTCTCCCTCTTTGATCCTCAGATGTTTCTTCAAGGCAGGAAGTAGAGCTACTCTTGCGACTATTTAATGAACTAAATATGAAAACACAAAGTTTCAATTCTCAAATACACAATTTGAACAATTAGTCACAACACTGAAGTTGAATTTCAAGTATAATATATATAGACAAACTGAAATAAAAAAAAAAAAATTATGATACGGCAAAAACCAGTGTAAAAAAACACCTGAAATATTAATAAAAAAGAGCAAAAGAAACATCCAATTTTATAGAATTCTTTTCCTTGTGAAAATTCATTCAATGGTGCTCTATCTAACGCAGTGGTAAGATGCTAGTCTTCCACTATGAAGGTTGCCGTCAAAGTCCATGTGTTCGAATCCAGGCAAAGAACATCAGAAACAAGTTCTTTTGAGTACCCAAGTGGCATGACGGTAAGATGCTCGTCTCTACCACCGTAAAGGTTGCCATCATTGTCTCCGGTTCAAACCCAGAGGAGGATAGATAAGATATTTTATATAATGATCTTTAGACCAATGATAGATAGCTTCTTTCACATTTCCAACCCATCTTATTAATGGCAGTATATTGCAGAGTTGGCACCATATTTTTACCATTGATGGTTTTTACTGTCTTAGTAAAAACATATTTCAATAGGGAATGTGAGCTGGGTTTAGACCATTGTGAGACAATTAGTTTTTTCCGAGAATGATGTCAGTCTGTGAAAGGGCAGTGGAATTTTCTCTTTCCTAAATACATCTTTCCATTAGCTAGCTGTTGTAAACCTTCTCTCGTAGGTTAGTTTTACCCCAAATATATGACATTCATATTTGTTATGGGCATCTTTTTCTCAGCCACCTCATTGGGCATTTTGCCTGTTGTGGCTTTGTATTTGTGAAAAAAAATTTTCTCTTACAATTAAATTGCCTAGACAAAGAAGCAATATGAGATCACAATATCTATATCATATACCATTACCTAAAAAATCAATTTTCAAAAAATCAATGTTTTCTTGCTCCAAGAATATATAGAGAATTTGATGACATTATTAGACAGCAGCAATCGTTTTATATGTTTAAAAAGGTTATAAAAGATTGTATACTGGAAATAGCAGATATTGAGCAGTTCATTTCATTTGATGGTTAATGAAATTGTAAACTTTAAGGAGTAAAATTTGTTTGTTATATGAAAATATATCTGTATTTTAACACAGACTATAGTATAACATTTTAAAGCAAAATATTTATTGTGGGGCGCGCGCACACACACACACAGCAATTGTTGTAAAATATACCTTATGTTGCCCAGAAACTCTCTATGTAATTTATCAATACGACCCATGGAAGGCTATTTATATCCCTTTGGGTCGAAAAGTGTTTGTTTATAGTTTTTTTGTCTGTTTTGTCCACTGTGCTGTTTGTTCAAATAAAAAAAAATAAATAAAAAATTTCTCTTATAATTAAATTGCCCAGACATTTTTTTAGTGATTCAATAGAATTATATACAATAAAACACTGCTATAGCAAATCTGGCTCATCACAAACAAATGGATATAATGAATGAAATTTTTGACCACATTATTTTCCTATAAATGGAATATCTCCTCTGGATATGCAGGCTGTCCCAAATTGTTTGCATAGTGGATTTGTCTGTAACCATTGACTTTACAAACATACTTTCAATTACAAAAAGTTTTAAAATGATGTGCAGTCACTTTAAAATCTGAAAATTTATTTTAGGGGTCGTACACATAAGAAAATGAAGAAATAACTTTTTATACAATCCCAGAGTGATCAAAATCCTTATCTGAAAGTTGTTGCCCTGTACCTACTGATGCCTAAACTAAACTGTACTTTAGGTTCAGAATACACAATAAATAAAGGCGATAGCAGCATTCCATCTTTGCTGATTGTTGGCATTACAGTATATGAATGGGTCGTAGCATGGATAGATTGTGCAGCACTTTCAATCTGTTTTGAACCAAAAAAAATCAAGCTTCTCCCCCTGAATGAATTTCTTTATTAAAATCCGATTGATCAGTATTAAACAACTGGTTATCCTTCAATTGCGAATTCTTAAAAAAAATGCATGCATCATTTACATATGCTTTTGAAGCATTTACAATATGATCCTCTTCATACATCTGCTTTTGAGTGATCATTTTAGTAATTTTTCTGCTAACAATTCTACATTTCTGTTTAAAATTACAGAGCCATTTTCCAGAAACTTCGAATGGCATTTTTAGGGACAGCTTTATTATAAGCCTAGCTTTTCAATCCGAGTAATGCTACACCAGTATTCAATGGCTGCTCTTTTAGTTTCAAATGGGAGACTCTCCTCCTTCAAATTGGGAACTTCCTCATTTAACTCTTCACTTACATAAATTTCATCATTTTCATTTATAATACAGAAATCAGAATTCTCAAATTCATTTTTGTCAACTGATGACTCGAAATCCAGAAAGTGTAGTAGAAAAGTATAGGAAATGCACAATTAGACTAACAATGAGACTAAAAAAATATATATTCAAACTAAATTTACACTTTTGAATGCAAAATACCCAAAAATAACTTTACAACAGATTTAAACTCATTCGGAGGAAACACAGAAAATTCATTTAAGAATTTGCCACTTTTCTCTGAATTCTCGCCAAGGAGGGTTGCATTTGGCTTTTAAAATGTCGATTCATTTCATTTTTTACATTTTTTCTGTTGCAATTCCGCAGCTACTTTTTTCACAGTATATATTTTGAGCCATCTACTAACACCTGTAAAATTTTGGTCAAATTCTATAAGTTTAGCTTGGGAGCGTTTCCTTGTAAGTGCAATATTCAATGAGATATTCCAATTTGAAAAACGGAGTAAAGTTGGGAAGGAACAGTGTTAAAAATGTAATAAAATAAATATCGTAATATATTAAATATCGTGGGTGGCAACGCAGAGTGCGGCTGCACGCGTTTTTGTCTCTCCGTATTGTTATCACAGAGTTTAATTTTTTTTTCCTTTTATTATATTTCTGAGTTATTTTTTTATTTTGCTTTAAATTTATACACAGTTTGACGCTATATTTTGTTTTAACATGCCTAAATCAAAATTGTGCTGCTGTTCGAGATGTGATGAAAACATCATCTGTACCTCAAAAGATATTTATTGTCTATTGATGATATCTCCATGCACTTTTAGTCTTTTGTTTTTTTAAAGAAATCGCCGCTCACACTAATTAAAGTAATTGATTTTCTCCCATTACATTTATCAACATTTTAAATATTTTGCCTTTCTGACAGTAGCTCAATTATTCAAATCATACTTATTATCTCTAAATTTGATATTTAAAATGCACCCACCATGCGTTGCCACAATGATGTTACTATTAATTTTTTGTTTTTCCCCCTTCACCCATCTATTTGATATTTAACTTTCAATTTCCCTCCCCATTTATATTTGCGTTTATTTAAAAGAGTTTATATATAGGTATTCCCCCCCCCCTCACACATTGTACTTTTTTTTAAAATCAATAACCCATCATCCAGTATGTGACAGTCATGTTCACCTTGGATGAAAAGTTGTCTCTATTTGTATATGTATGCTTGTACATTTCTTTGTTAAATAAATAAATAAATATCATTGATTTTGATCCTGTAAAAAAAAAAAAAGTGAATAAAATGGTTTTTACGTTATTTAATGCAGTTTTTTCCAACTTTCCTCCGTTTCTTGAATTTGAATATCTCAGTGAATTGCACCTAGAACGTGGATTTTTTTTTTTGGCATCAGGAGAGACAGGGTAAAAACTTTTTAATTGGGTTTTTGAGCACATGAAAACTGTATAAAAAGTTAATACTCCTTCAATTCATTAGTTACGGCCCCTAAAATAAATTTTCAGATTTTAAGTAACTGCATGTCATTTGAAAACTTTTTTTAATTGCATGTTTGTAAAGTCAACGCTTACAGAGATATCTGCTGCACAAACAATTTGGGGCAGCCAGTATATAGTGATCCAACCCCATGGCCGCTGGAAGTTTGTTATAGAAGGATTTGACTGTAATAACTAAAAGAATGAATATTTTAATACACTGGATGCTAACTCTTCAAATATTGGAATTCACCTGCAAGACACACTTCCACGTGCTGATGCTGTGTCAGTTGTTGTGGTTCTTGCAATTTTAACAGCACTTCCAGATGATCCTATCGGTGCTCCAGACAAATTTGTTGACCTAACTCTATGCCTAAGGTTTGCCAAAGCTGTGTTTGAGGCAGCTACTGCAGCTGCATGAGCTTCAGGATCAAATCCTGGAGCCAATTTCAAGTCATACTTTCCTTCTGCCCCCATTCTATACGAATTAGCACTTCCATGATCCCATGCAACATCTATCCAACCTTGAAGAAACACATTAAAAAGTTATAAGCAAATAAAAATTTGTTAACTGATCTAGCACACCAAAAATAGAGAATAAAAATTACGAAACAGAAAACAATTTTTCTTTTATCAATTTTTAAACTCTTATATGAGTTAATATTCATGCAATAACATGAAGGTCAATTTCAAATGATTAGACAAATACATCTGAGTTAGCAGTAAGATTTCAATATATACCAGTTGACTAGAACCTGCTAAACGAATCACTTAATTGTACATCTATACATGCCAACATTGGCTTAACCTGTCCAGTGTCTCTGACATATTACGTCAGTAGTTGAATAGAAGAAATAGAAACACCATTCCTTCACTGCGTGTGCGCCTAACAAAGCAACCCTAAAACTTCTTGTTTCAGAGATTAAAAACACATTCTTTTTTCCCACTCACATACATCTTTTTTTCTGCTTGTCTTTGTCTGAGGGGATGTACTTTAATACAAATTTGTAGAGAAAAGACGCAAACATGCCAATGCACTTTTTCTACACACATTTTCTGTTCTCAGAAATCATATGAAGTGCTAAATAAAATCAAATATAATTTATTTTCTTAAATAATATTGTGTAAAGACAATAACTGTTGTTCATTTTTGACATGGCGTTACGATTCCTTGACTTACCTACTTTCATTTGGATCAACTGAATTGATTAGAAGTTCAGGGACACTGCAAAAAAATAAAATCATGCAAATGTTTGAATTTGCCATATTATTTAATATTTTGTCCAGTGTTTCAGAGCTTCTTCCCACCCCCCAAGTTGGGTTGAAGCTGCAGCAGCACATGGCTCCAATCTTTTACAAGCTCCGCATGAAATGCTCACGAGCACTAGGGTGCTCCTTGAAGCATCAAGAGTGATCAATGCACATGTTTGATTTCATGCTTGTGAGCACTTGATCAATGCTTCAATTGAGCACCCTGTAAAAATTGCATTCAATGATTATAATTAATGCAGATTTCAGGTATATGAATGTCAAAGTTGCTGTAAGGTGTGCTCTTTGATGATGGGTAGAGGAAGTGCTCGCCAATCAAGAAAGGTTGAAGACCCCCCCCCCCCTATCTATGACAATTATTATCCAAATCAATAGAGGCCCACATCATATAGCAAGATCTCTCCCTAAAATACCCCCTACCACTTTGGAACTGAGAACTTTTATTCCATTACAAAGTGAAATATTATGCATTACAGCTTCATTCCTCGCGCGCCCCCAAACAAATCCAAACACGGGGAATGATCGTTATGGGAAGTTTTTCCATATAAGAAACTAGAGAAAACTATTTGTATCAGTGAAAGGGGTCCCACGTCTGATCTATGCTGCTACAAATAGTGCAAGAATTTGAAACTTCTAATCAAAACTAATTGATCAAAAGGAATCTACACTTCCGACAAAAAAATTACATAAATGGTACATAAATATTCATCCTTTGAACATAAATACCAACCTCAGATCTTGATTACAAGTCCCTACTGAGAGCATATTATTCTCTTTGATTTATACATGCTTACAAAAATTTCATGGCAATTTCAAGCTCGGCAGAAAACCATGGGCGGAGATACGGGGGGGGGGGGACCCAGTGTCAAATGTGGAGTCGACTGATCTAATGTATATATGTATAGATGAATTGACATCATCATCATCGTGCCCCCCTCCCAGCAATAATGACCTTGCCCCCCCCCAGACTTCCAAGTCAATCTCCGCCTATGCAGAAAACTATAAATTCACCAAATATTTGCTCATCAACGTCCCCCAGTCTCAGTGTACTGTATCTATACATTGTCTATTGTTGTGTTATTTTAAACCTTTCATTGTTATATATTTATCGGGCATGGTAGCCCGGTCGATAAGATGCTCGCCTAAAGTACCAAAGGATGTTTAGAGGTGTCACGAGTTCGATACCTGGTTTGTCCTTGTCAGAAAACTTTCCGGACACGGTATAACAAAAAACGGCGACTTGACCATAGCAAAAAATTGCTACCGCAGGGAGTCCCCCATCAAGGGGTTACTGCACCAACCTCTCGATGAGTATAAAAAAACAAGCCAGCCATTTGGAATCGGCAATAAATTGTAGGTCCCAGTCTAATTAGCCCTCGTGTGCAGAAAATAACCGTGTTGCGACAAAAATTATCAAATTATATATATTTATCTTTACGCACAAATAGCATCATGAAAACCAGTTTTGAATCCATACACTGAAAAAAATCTAACTAGGCATCTCTTTTCTCAAGCTGTTCAAGCTGGTGGAGGCTCTGTGATGGTATGGGGCGTGTGCAGTTGGCGTGATATTGGACCCCTGATAAGTCTAGATACAACTCTGACAGGTGACAGGTATGTAAGCATCCTGTCTGATCACCTGCACCCATTCATGTCCATTGTGCATTCCGACGGAATTAGACAATTTCAGCAGGACAATGCAACACCCCACACATACAGAATTGCTACAAAGTGGCTCCAGGAATACTCCTCTGACTTTAGACACTTCCGCTGGCCACCAAAATGAACATTATTGAACATATCTGGGATGCCTTGCAACGTGCTGTTCAGAAGAGATCTACACCCCCTCTTGCTCCTACGGATTTATGGACAGCCCTGCAGGATTCATGGTGTCAATTACCTCCAGCACTACTTCAGACATTAGTCAAGTCCATGCCACGTCGTGTTGTGGCACTTCTGCGTGCTCGCGGGGGCCCTACACGATATTAGGCAGGTGTACCAGTTTTTTTGGCTCCTCAGTGTATAATCATATCTTCCTTTTTTTGGCTACTTTATGCTCAGAGGAACCTGAAATGCATTTCGTTTAAAAAATTGATAGGATTCGTGACATGTAACGGGTTAAAGCTTGTCAGTAGTGATGAATGTTCAGCTTTGCCGTGTGGGTACCTCCAGGACAACATAATCATAATACAATTTTTTTAAAAAACACTCAAAAAATGTAATTTTTCAATTTAATTGAAAGTTAATTGAATGCAGCACTTCATTGGCACTGAAACCTAGAAGACTCAGGCAACACCTTCTATAGCAGAATACTTCTGCATGAAGCTCTTGACATCACTGAAGTCATCCATTTCACCTATAGTCATTGGATATACTGCAAAAAAGAGAAAGGTAAAGATTTCGCATACGGCGGACTGCTATATCCAATGGCTACAGGTGAAATGGACGAATTCAGTGACAGCAAAGCTTCACATGGAGGCTTTCTGCTATAGAAGGTGTTGGCTCCGGCCACATGAGCCCCCCCCCCCTCCCAAAGCAACTTTTCGAGGTGTCGCAGAGTCTTTTAATAATTCATGAACATTCAATGCAATCCCAACCTGCATACACACTTGTGGGCCGTATGTACGGAAGTCTAGCAACCCTAGAACCCTTCCCCATCCCAATTTTTTTGTATCAAAGCTCCGACGGCACCTACCACGAAATATTCTTTCTGACAACAGAAGTTCCACGAGCTTGACCATGCACTATGCAAATGAAGCCGGGTCCAGACCCGCCACACTAAACCAATACCTTCTCAAGCAGAAAACCCTGCACAAAGCTTTGATGTCACAAAAGTCATCCATTTCACCTGTAGCCATTGAATATAGCTGTCCAACGTATGCAAAATCTTTACCCTTTTTTTGCAGCATATCCAATGACTATAGGTGAAATAGACGACTTCAGCCACGTCATGAGCCTCGCGTCTATAGAGGTGTTACCTCAACCACTCAAAAACTTGTTTTTAGCCCACAGCGTTGGATGGTTTTGATGGAAAACTGGTGTTTGCACATTTGGGCATCGAGTGAAGTGGCAGGTTTATACACGGCTTTACAGATTGCCTTCCGTGCAAAACTGATCTGCTCCAAGTTTGTCATCTCTCAAATGCGTATACGAATTAATAATTATGGTGAAGACTGATGCAATTTAAAAATAATAATAAAAATAAGTAAAGCACCACGAGATCCTCAAAGACCCAATTTTTTGAACCGATTTCTGTAGTATTGAGAATATCTCCCATAGCTCAGTAGTTTATTGCGGCTGTCCGTAGAATTTACAGACAATAAATCCGTAACAGTTGGCAACTCTATACATGTAAAAAATAACATGTCAAACAATCAAGTCCACCTAGAAGCCAGTGGCCCCTTTACATGTACAATCTTCCCTACACTCCTGGAGTGGGACGTTCTTGCGTGAAGGATTGAAGGCGGTTAGGAGCGTGGTGTTCAAGAGCATGTTATTAAAAAGAGACACATTCTTGCGCGTGCTCTTTCCTGCATGAAAGAATGCCCCGTTTTGAATTGTGTGTGGCATGTGGAATTTTGGAAAGAACACTCCACATTCCTGGCCAAACTTTTTTTCCGTTGGCAGATCGAATTCGGCTGACGTTTGCTTAGAAAAATATAGATTCAAAAAGTTTATTACTACGTGGATTATTCATTCTTAAAAATAATTTCAATTATTAATTGAAATTGCTGTTACAAATTTATGTTAATTTTTTATACAATTGATAAGAAATTGAGAAATTAAATTTCTTTGATCGTTAATTTTGAATTTTTATTGTTTTAATTTGGCTTGCATTTATTTGTTCCGCTTTAATTTCTGTAATTAGCTCTTAACTACATTTTTTGAATTTCATCAGTTATACTTAAAATTATAATTTTACTGAAACAAGAAAAAATCAGATTTTTTTTCTTTCATCAATTAATGACACGGTGTGTAGCCAATTTTTTTATACAACTAGCAGAAATATACATAAAAAGCATTACAAAATTTTTACAGTGAAACATGACTACAGTGATACTCTATATAACAAGAAATACTTCTACAACAATGTTTTTTCAAATCTTGTTTGGAAATGTCTATATTCTAATGTTAAACTGCTGCCCCCGATATAATTATAAATCCTTCTACAACAATATTTTTTTTCTTGGTCTGCAGAGTATCGTTATATTGAGGTTTTACTGTATTGCTTAGAAATTATGGTGTTATTTTGTAGGGCTTTATTTCAGATATTTTTAAAAAATTCTTGATCGATTTCTCTCGGTCGTATTTATTTCCTCACAAAATCATTTTAATCTACCAAATCAATGTTGTTGCAGTTCATAACAATACAAAAAATTACAAATAAATTGAAAAATGATTATTTTTTCAATTTTTTGCAACTCTATCACGTATACTTACACGTGTAAAACATTCTGTTGTGTGGCATATTATGACACACTATAAAATTAGAAGTCTGAATAATAATACGTTTAGTTGGATATCATTCACGTGATATTGGATGGTTTTTAGTTTTAAATGAAATCTATGATAATCTTATAATACGAAACATGCCTTTTACTTTCTATTTTGAACATTGCTTGACCTTGGACATCTTCTGAGATCTTATCAAGGAAAAGTACAGCACATTGTCCACTGAACATCTGCTGCAAGTTGAATACTTCGTAAAGTTATGAACACAGAGATGACTGGATCTTATCAATAGAGTGCTTCTTTTTAAACTGCATCATTGTGAACCTTTAGACATTCAGATAATGGAAGTTCTTTCTACAACCCTCAATCCCTTTTAAAGTTTTTTTTTCTAGTGTGTTGACGTCAAATTTATACTATCAAATTCAAATCAGATGTGCTTAACTTTTTTAGTTGCGACTTGAAAAACATCAACATCAACTTTGTGTTCCCCAGATCTATTTCGAATTTTAAAAATATGCTTATTGCATAAATTTCTAAATAATTAAATGTTTTGGTTTCAAAATTTCTTTAGACAGTGGTAGGCATCATAATGGGTGACTGAACGGGAATGAAACCAGTGCCTGAAATCAAAAAGGGGACTGAAATTATTAAAAGGCTTTCATTTATTCTAATATTATATATTTCTTGAATTCTGGATTTTGATCAATTTTGGAATAATTTCTTTCATTAAATAAATTCTCGCATTAATTATGGATTCATAGAAATTAATATATTTCTATCATTAATTTCAAATTTTGAAACTAATCTTTCTTAAAATATTTATTTTCTATTAAAAAGGCAATTATTTTATTTAAAAATAAAAACAGAACTTATAGGTTAAGAGCCTCTACTTAAACTATTTTAAATTTGTCCACACCCTGAGCGTGAATGAAAGCTTGTGAAGTTATCAAAATAATAATCGTAATCTCACATATCTATAAATCTGATAATAATGTCAGTGAATAGAGGAACCAAATAAAAGTTTGAAAATTATTACAATAACCTAATAAATGTACCTTTAAAACCTTTAAAATAATAATTTGTTGGAAAAAGGAAGAACTATCGTCAAATAGACTCTGAAAAAAAATTGAACGCAGTGTTGTCATTGAAAAAATTATTTATATAGCATAAATCTCTTTTTTTAGAAGGAAGGCGATGCAAGAGACAAGGAATTCGTCCCGTTTTCGCCTGTAGGGTTGGTTTGCATTTAGATGTAAGATTTTTAGTTAGTGATTGAACGCCGGAATGACCAGTTCAAGCTATGAAAAATGTTATGCACAAACTTGCGTTTCCAGATTTCCCACACACTTTCTAGAAATGGTCTTTTCCGGAACATGCTTTGCACAGAGCATTTTTGGCTTTACATTTCTCCCCTTTCCTGTGTTTCGCTCCTCCGCAATGGATGCACACTTCGTTTGTCGATATACGAAACTTTATCTTCTTTCCCTCATGATAGGGCATCAACGCGATCTCCTTCGGATTGTTTACTTTTCAATGTTGCTGTGTTATCGTGGTCGATTGTGTAGTAGCGAGCACACGGTCTGGCTTGATCGTGGATTCAACGCCTTCTCTGTTCAATAGAGCGGATTCATAGTTGGCAGCTGATTTTTCAACTCTTTTGAGTGTTGCAACTTCGTTAGCGTGCTCGAAGAATAACAATTCCTGGATTTGCTAATTGTTGATTCCCAGAATGCGTTGATATTTTAAACGCTCGTCCAGATTAGTTTTCAACTTGCAGATCAATGTTCGCAGAGCCAATACGTACTCTTTGACTGTTCCACTGTGGCGATAGCGCTGTGTAAACTTTGTTTGCTCCACGTAACTGTTTGTAGCTGGCTTGTAGTAGGAGAGCAGAAATTCCTTGATCTCGGCATACGTTTTTTCATCCAGCTAGAAAGGATCAAAATTATTCACCAGTTTGAAAAGATGTGGCCCTACGCATCAGAGAATAAGATTGTACACCTTGGCATTGTCCGTGATTCAGAAAACACACAATTCCATTTCAAAGCGGTAAATATAATAGCGTATGTCATCTTTTTCCAAAAATAAATATACTGAAATATACTTGGTATAAATATACTTGGTCAGATCACGTTGAGTTCCTGTTTCGTTCTGGCCCGTTCACGGCAGTTCATGCTGTTCAATCACTATCTTGTTCACATTCTTCTCCTTGTTGTTGCCAGAAATGTTTTATATTCGTTTTATTAAACCATGGTACATAATTATACAATAATAAAATACAAAATGCTGCTGTTCTTTTTCTTGAAGACCGGGTTCGGGTGGTCATCCTCGTTGTTGATGATCTATGTTCTGTCCGGGTGTTGCTATGACCTGCTCAGTAATACTATTGTTCTCCGGTGTTGCCAGATACCCTACACTTTGATCATATGGTTCTTATTGGATAGGATGTAGTCAATCTCGCTTGTTGTTCCAGCTGGGCTTCTCCAGGCCCATTTTCTTTGAGGTTTCTTCTTAAAAACGAATTCATGATGCATAACTGTTTGCTCTCTGCAAATTTGACAAGTCTGTTTCCTCTCTCTTTGCATACACCGTAACCATGACTTCTAACTGAGCTTTCATCATTTCTTCTCTCTCCAATTCTAGAATTGAATTGTCACCCATTATTATTTTGATATGGTTTCCTTTACTATTCATCTCCGTCTAATTCTTCATATAAAAGTCTTCTACTTCTTCCTCAGAATAGCTTGTTGTTGGTGCATAGACTTGTATAATCTGTATCCGATATCTGCTTGATATTTGTATAACCAACTTTGCAACTCTATCAGATGTACTATCTAACTCAACGATGTGATTTTTCCATTTTTTATGAATGAGAAATCCTATTCCACTAGTTCTTTCATTATCTGTTCCTCAGTAGTAAAATACATGTTCACTGGCAAGTTCAATTTTCTCCTCTCTTTTTCTTCTTACTTCACAGATGCCTAAGATGTCCCAATTCTTTCCAGTTCTTCCAACTCCTGCAAATGATTTTCTGAAGAAAGATCATCCGTTATACATGGCCAAGGTCATCGTCTTATGGCAGCCTGGTCCAACCCAGAGATTCTTAGCACCCTCTGTTTTCATGTCTTGCTGGTCACTGCCATAACCAGGGACACTCAGACTGCTGGGGGCCGAGGGCCTTAGTTTATAGACAGAGTTCATATTTCTTTTTAGAGGGTTTTTGGTCGTAATCCTCACGATGGCCAGTGCAGGCTTATTTTAACAAACTTTGAGGCACATGATAACCCACAAAGGCTCTAGAATATATTTAAATCAAGGCTAAATGCTAGACAATCAAGAAATTTGATATTTCATATAAACTCAAGTTTTTTGTGATGCTTTCAGCATGAACCTAAACATCACTTAGCTTAAATGTCAATTTTTTTTGGATCACATAAAAAAAAGCTAAAAAAAGTGGCTGTAAATGTTTTCCAATGTCTGCGTGTAGCAGTCACATATTTAGGGTTATGTGCCTGAAGGCCTGACCGATTTTGTAGGTTTGCAGGAGCATCTCATATTTTACAGAACAGAAAAAAATTCCTCACAAACATAAAATCCTAGAAGGGGACATTGCCCCCATTACAACTTTCTAAATCCATAATTGCGAGAGAGCGTAATATTGTATTTTTTGATGACCATTAAGAAATTCAACTTTTGCTAGCTCAGCAAAGCCAAATGCAGTCACTGTCTTGTATTTGAGTGAAAAAAAAGTAAAGTTCTTTACGCGAACAAAATCAGAAATTGCTCAATAATTTTCTTACCCTTTTCATCATTGAATATCAGCAACACTTTCCATAATCATTGTAGGTACTTAAATAATGATATTGTCTTTAATATAAGTTTATTATTTTATAATATATTTATATAAATTTGTATATTTTTAATTAAATTTTAAATAGAACTTTTTCCGAACATTGTCCAGCGGTGGTCAAAAAATCGAATAGAATGTTTCATTCTCAAAAAAATCTCTTCGCATTCTTCTAAAGTGATCCCTCCACTTCCACGGGGCTTAGTTCCTTCTGGATTGGAGTATGCCATCAGGTTTTGGAGACCATACTTACAGAGGAATATTGACTTGGTCAACAGGGTGCAGAAAAGAGCCATGCCTGCTCTTGCTGGCACACAGGATTTAAGGTATGAAGAGAGACTTGATTTCTTGAATATTTTTAAATTGGAGGAACACAGGTGTCAGGGATATATATGATTGAAGTGTTTAAAATTAATTTTCAATAGGATGGACCATAAGTTATTAATACACTGTCAATCAACTGCTTTGACAAGGGGACCCCAGTATCTTTTAGTAAGGGACAATTCTAGCTTATGGTGTTGCAGGGAATTTTTCTCAAATAGGGTTGTTAATAAATGGAATAGCTTACCTCTTTTGATGATGACTTCAAGGAACTTGAATTAAGATTCCCTAAAGAAGTAACGTCATCAGATGGCCTCAAGCTTTACTACCCGTTACTAATGAATTGTTACCAATTTCTAAGCAAAAATATGAAGACTATATCATTGTTGCTATTTCTACTGGCTCAGGATTACCCAGAAATTCCCGAAGATGAAGCTTTTCACGAGTTTGACGGATGTATAAAACTTTTTCTTAATACAAATACAACGTCACAACAGGCAAAATGCCCAATGAGGTGGCTGATATCAAATATTTTTACAACACTGATGTCATTATTATTGCTAATTATTTAATACATATTATTTGTCATAAGAGTGAAATAAATCAATTTTTCATACATTTTTATTAACAATCAAATATAGAAGCATACGGCACCATGTAAGAGGTACTGACATGTTATTTTAGTCAGAGGTAAATGACACTATGTTCACAAACTTTTTTTAAAACATTTTTTTAAATTTAAAAATTAATAAACTTTAATTAAAACTTTCAGTAATATAATTTCAAAGTCAATAGTCTAAAGAATAAATGTACAAAGGTTTATTTAAAAATATTCATAAACAAGCAAGCTGTAGATAACGAAACAAGAAAAAACTAAACTGTAGGTTCTCCTGTAAAATTCCATTTTTATGACATGGTGCACTTCACCTCTGGCATACAGAATTGGAGATTTGAAACTTACCCAGATATTCTTAAAATTTCAATGATTTTACTTCACTTTTGGATTCTACTCAAAAAAGCTTCTGAATGTTAAAAAAAAACCAACTTGGGAAGAAATAAAATTGAATTAAACTTCTCAAAAAATAATAAACTTAACATTACCTTTACTTGAATCTTGCTGATAATAATCCTTTACGATAAAAGAAAAGAAGATAGTTTATGAAACTTTTTTGACGATTATCCCAAGCAATTGGTTTTATTTAAAGATTTATTTAATATTTCTGTACCTCCAGAACCATACTATTGTATGTCCATTTCTGTCAATATTGAGATATGACTGTATTCTTGTAGTTCTCATTCTGTAGTTTAGGGCCATAGTATTGTATTTTAGATAAAATAATTTTTAAATGAAGTAGCCAAAAAACTAGACTGTAGTATCTCACAATATATGAAATGAGATAAATTGTTTTCTCTTCATACTATAAAATCACTCAAATGGACATGATAGTATGGTTCTGATTTATATGTTAGACCTTTCTGTGGCCGTCTTCAAAGTGAACTTGAGATATATTGTCTGAGGAAACCACTTGAAAGTCATTGAAATTGAGATATTTAATTCTTTTTCTTATTAAAAGGTTCCATTTTTGGCTTTTAAACACATTTTTCGAAATTTTGAATTTTAGGTTTCAAAACAGTTTCTTTCATTTTCATGGCTCTCAGAGGATTTGCCACAGCCACTTAGTAGTAGAGCACCACAACCAAAGGAAATTCAACTGGAATTTAAAAAATAACAAATATTGTGCATGTTTTTCTTATTAGCAGACCTACCAAACATTTGAATGAGCTTTCCAATGCTTCAGAGATAAACTGGACATGAATAACACAGGCACAGACATGGGGGAAAAACTCAAGAGAGACTAATATGGACATCTACAAAAAAAAATTCATTCTTTTGTTTGGGACTCGCAGCATTTCCCGATTTCTAATAGATAGAAAATAAACAGATCACTTTGGTGCCCTCTTAAAAAAATTGTCACCCTACTGAAAGATTGTTTTCTCTTGTCTGATGAGAATAACCTTCAAATTTGTGGCTTTTGTGGTGACAATATCCATGAAAAATTATAGAAACTTTGAACAGACTTTACTACAGCGCACTATATAAGTGAAGAAAGAAAAGACAATGCAATACTGATAAATAAGAGATTTGAAACACTGACATGTTTCAGCACTCATGGTAAGTCTTGACCATGTTTTCGTTGGGTATAGCAGCTCTTTTATTCTTGCCTTGAAATGGCATCCACGCATATGAAATATATGTAAGTGTATTAAATCTATTATTTGCCAGGACAGTAAAACCTATCTTTAGTGGACACAGTTGGGACAAAATACTAGTCCGTTATAGAGAGGTGATCATTAATCAGGGGTTTGAAAATGCATACTTTTATTGTACAAGGGGAAATTATTATTTGACAGTAAAATAGGGGTGTCCTTTAAGAGGGGTTTTACTGTATTTGTTGTAATAATTGTTACCTTTATTGCCGACAGGTGACACCGAAATTGAAAATTCTTTTAACAGTGTCATCTGTATGTAATGTCTAACTGTAACTATTGTCGCGATGGAATTTGAAAATTTTTGAATATTAAAAAAATTCATGTTTTTTGTGAGTAAACATTAGGATATCACCTGCATATATAATGAATGTTATAAAAATATGTCATTTCAGACCAATATTATTCAATGTTTTTTTTCTGTATTATGTTATATTCAAATTATTTTCTTCTTTGGTCAAGCTAGTGATAAGAAATCTACAGCCCACTGAAGATCTCAAAATAGTACTATAGAAGTTTTCAATTTGTGTTTTTTAAAAAAATTCATTGAAGGGGTTGTTGCATTTTTTTCACGTGGAAAATATAGTGGTGAGAATTTGAATAGAAATTGATTTAACCCCCCCCCCCCCACTTTTGCAAAAAAATTGAACATAATATGCAATAAATATGTTGTACTTATATTCATTTTTTCACAGTTGCCAATAAATGCCAATGTGTCTCATTTGCAATGAAACCATGGCAGTCTTCAAAGTAAAGAACCCATCCCGCCACTTCATTTCTAAGCACAAGAATTCCAATTATGAATAAATGTCCAGCCCACCAAAATTTTTTTTTTGTTACCCTCCTAAAACAGTTTTCCCAATATTGGGTTAAGCTAATTTTTTTTCTCTTCGCTACTTTTTCCCCCTTTATGACTTAGAATTCCTTCAACTGCATTGTTTTTGCATTTTCTCAGGATGAGCATTTTGCAATTATTTGTGAACAAAATCCACTCCTGGCTCTTTTAAATTCTTCTCTGGACATACATGCACTATACAACTCACGCACAAACTTGTCTTTCCCCTTTACATACCACCCCTGGTGATTTGTAAGTAGCCATATAGCCTGTGAGGACTAGGCAGTGATGGAAATGTTCAATTCTGACCATTTTTTTTTTTGGCAATTTGTATACACAGTATATGTTTTGAGCAAGGTGTACTATAACTAAAGCAAAAATACATAGAAGTGAATAGGACAAAAATCATAAAACACAAAACTATGTTATATACGCAGTGTATGTTTTAACCAGTGTGTTAGTCGATTAGTATATCGGCACTCATGAACTGACTGCACGCATTGCAGGAAAGTCAGAGACATGCCCAGAACCTTCCAGAATGCTGATCGGAATTTAATGCGAAGGGGATGTGAGACGCATTGCTATGTCATCCTGAGTTGTTTGGGTGCACCCTACCCTTCCTAGAAGTTTTTTAAACCTGGTACTGAGACATCCTGCATAAATTCAGCATCTTGTGGAAAAAACTGTGGTCAGGCATACTGTACCAACTGCTTACTTCTATACTGCCGGGTTGAGGGTGAATTTTTTTTTATTTTGACATACATATTGAAAATAAAATTTCAATTCACAAATTATCGAATTAATTAGAATAAATAAATTAAAAAACCATTTGTGTGGAAAATAACTGCTGGGATCTTAGAATGAAGTTTTGTTTTGCCCCCCCCCCCAGAACATTCGACAATGAGCCACCACTGATTATTACCATTATGAAGCTCTCCTGATATAGATCCTTCTCCTGGTGGATTGCCATCTTGATCTCGCCATTTCCAATCTGGACCTCTCACTATTCTTGCTCCCAAGACCATATATTTCAACTGTTGTTTCACAACTCTACGCACTTTTCTCAAATTTGCTTCAGCTTCTTTTGCAGCTTTACCTAATAAAATAAGATTTCAAAAATTAACAGTGCATTTTGCTTTGTTTTTTTCATTTGTACTGCACCCATCCCATGATTCAGAAATGCCAGAAATCTCAAATATGACAAAAAACTGACTTATCATTTGGAAATCATGGTAAATTTGAATTAAAAATATATTCCCTTTATTTTTTTAATAAAGGGAATATATTTTTATATATTGTCATACTCACTTGTCACACTGAAAATGCTAAAAGTAGGAAAATTTCATTCATGTCTTTTTGCATTCTACAGAATGACTAGACAAAGTTTATAACAAAATTGGTATCTCGTACTTTGTCTGAAACTATCAGGCATTACATCACGAGTAGGATTCATACTTTGCTGGTAACATATATAGCCGAGTTTCTATGCAACCAAATCACATTTTTCCGTAAAAAAACTTTATATAGAAAATTTGACCACTTTACGATCAAGGACATAATATTGCGTCCAAATGCCAGTGGAACAAATTCAAACAAGTGGGGTCCTGGTTCTCTCCATATGAACGTACCGTGAGAATCGGTGCTTAGGATGAACTGGGACTCATCAGTGAAGAGAATGGTCGCCCATTGATCCATACTCCAATCTCTATGCTCTCTGCACCATGTTAAACAGATTCTCCTGTCCGTAGAAGTGAGCGGGACGCAAACAGCAGGTCTTCTTGCAAACAACCTTCTCTCTTGAAGTCTTTTGGAAACAGTCACCCTTGATACACGGGTTCCTGTGGCTGCATACAAGTCACGAGAGAACTGAGAAGCTGTAGCACTCCAGTTACACCTCGCTATAATCGACAAATGGCTATCTTCTCTGGCCGTCATGGCTCTTGGACAACCATGCCCAGGCTTTCTCTCGATGGATCCGGTATCCTGGAACAGTTTCCATAAGTTACACACGCTGGGCATTAAATTGAACTCTCTACAAATATGGACTTGAGATTGGCCTGCTTCTAGCCTCCCCACAATTCGCCACATTATTCCATCATCTAAACATTGGTGGTTACTCATTTTTACTGTTACAATTTGAAATTAACCGATTGCTGCAAAATAACTCCAAGAAATTCGCTGAGGTGTGCTAGCGAACGAAATGAGTCTTAACTTATGCACGCTTATAAAGCCTGTTTCTCTACTGGCTCCCCCTACACACACGTGTACGCTTACGTATTTGACGTACAAGATTTGCATTTTTGTCTAGAAGCAGTGGTTTTACATTCAGTTCAGTTCTTTTCATGAAATTCGATAAAATATGCAAATTTTCTTAATTTATTTCACCAGTGTAGTAAACGAAAATTTTTATAAATAATGTCTGCTTCCAGCCCCCCTGAAGTTCCCTAATGTTTTGATCCTACGCAGGGCCGTATCAACATAATGAGCCCCCACGGCAAAGTGATGTTCTGCGGGCCCACATACTTAGCTGGAAGTAATAGCTTGCATATTTACATACATACTTTAAAAAACTATGATACCAGATCTCATTATATGGGGGGGGGGGCACTATGAACAAGAGGACTCCATGGACCATGCTCTGACTCAGTGCTTAATATATTTTGCCCACGGCCTCCTTCAAACTACACTGCTGGCCACCCAAATTGCAACACCAAGAAAGACAAGAGATATTGCAACAATATTTATTTTGTAGATAACATGTTGACCAAGCATCAAATGATTAAATTTATAGACTTCTGTGAAGTGTGGTTCCTGCCAAAATCAGTAGCCAGAGTAGCCGCCATTGTTGGAGATCACCGCTGCCACACGCCTCGGCATTAATTCAAAGAGACTTTGGATGTGTTCTTGGGGTACAGCAGACCAAGCAGCTTCCACGCGTTGCCAAAGTTGATCTGGTGTGGCACCTGGGGATATAATCTGGGTCAATCGTTGAGCAACCATGGGCCACATGTTTTCTATCGGCAAAAGATCCAGAGAGCGAGCTGGCCAGGGAAGCAATTCAATCTGGCGATTGACGAAGAACCTTTGGACAATGCGTGCCACGTGTGGTCGCGCATTATCCTGTTGAAATATGGCTGTGGGCAAGCCCTGAAGGTAAGGAAGGACAACTGGCTCCAACACCTCGGAGATGTAGCGCTGACTTTTTAAAGTACCGGCAATGCGTACTAGAGGAGTGCAAGAGTGATATCCAATACCGCCCCATACCATAATACCCGGTGCAGGACCAGTGTGGCGGTGCATAACGCAGCTGTTCAGCATCCTCTCTCCACGGTGTCTCCAGACTCGAATCCGACCATCGTGGTGTTGCAGACAGAAGCGTGACTCGTCAGTAAAGACAATTTCATTCCATTGTGCCATCCACATCCTTCTTTCATCGCACCATTGGCGGCAGAGATGTCTGTGGTTCTGCGTCAAGGGTAGACGAAGCAATGGACGTCTTGCGGACAGACCACTCTGCTGTAAACGGCGTCGAATGGTACGCGCAGACACTGGATGATGCGGTACAGACTGAATGTGCTGTGCTATGGTTCGTGATGTGGCTGAGCGATCCGTCACTGCCATACGCACAATACGCCTGTCATCACGTGAAGTGGTGCACTGAGGTGGATGCGATCGAACACGTCAGTCAGTCGTACCCTCCTGCATCCAACGATCACATATCCGCATTACAGTTGCTTGGTTTCGTCCAACACGACTACCGATTTCCCTGAAAGATAATCCACAATCTCGGTAGGCCACTAGCCTTCCTCTGTCGAACTCGGATACTTGATCAAAAGATGATCGCTGTTTTCTACGAGGCATAATTGATCGTTTTTTTGAAAAAACCACAAGAAAAACACAATTGCCGTACTTCAAATCGTCGAAATCTCCAAGCCTTAAATAGCGCTTTGAAGTGGCGCCACAGGTGCGCGTGATGTGCGTCTGCGCTGAAATTCTAATCATTTGCATATCTCACCTCCGCTAATGCATGTTGTAAATTTCATATTATTTGCATGCTTCCTTCAGGGTGTTGCATTTACGGTGGCCAGCAGTGTATATTTTCTTCTTGTGGCCTCATCTTATAAAGAGCCCCCTCTCCCTTCGAAAAATGACACACCTTCTACTACAGTTTCCTAAACTTTTTCCCCCATCGCCCCCTCCCTTCTTCAGAAATTTTTTTCTCTCATTGCCCCCCCCCCCCCCAACTCAAGTGAACACATAGGATCCCACGTTAAAAACATAGCTTCTATCGCCTTCCTGGACCATTCCATCACCCGCCCACCAGGGTGGATATTTCCCACTTTGGGAAACACTGTTCTACTAGTTGAAATTTTTTTTAAGAAATTTATCATGAATTTTTCTTTTACAAATAAGGTTGATCTACGGACTAGGGTTCAGCGAGATTTCCACTTATGATAGTTCTACTCTGGGCAGGCTCAACAGCATGGGCTCCGGACAAAGGTTAAGAAACACTGCACTAGAAGAATTCAAATGCTCGGATGACTGGCTAAAATGTGACTTCACACATGAAATCATAAAAATCTGATTAGATAATAAAATGATGCAAAAATCCATATGAGTAAACTCAATAAAGAAAATAAAAAGAACTACCTAAGTCATCACAAACACCAGTTACTTTTCCATATATCTCAAAACCAGACAGAGATAAGTAATGTGTTTGACCACTAGCATTTTTTCCTGTCTGTTGCAACTTAATATGACGCCATCCTTGTTCTTCATCTTTTGGTGGATCAAGAGGCCATGTTGCTGTTGAACCAGGCTCATTTAAAGAACAGTCCTCAACATGAGTATAAAGAGTTACCCAATTAATGCCATCTTTTGACACCTGAAACAGCCAGTTTCGAAGTGCTGACCTGCAAGAAATTTTTTTTTTGATTCAATGAATGAAAAAAAAATTGATAGCATGCTGTTCCAGCACACTTTTCTCCAGCACGCTGGTTAAAGCAAGGAAAAATGGTAAATACATCCATGTACGAGTCCAAAATTTAAGGATGGGTTACTCTTTTCAGAAACTATACCTGAGAAGCAACCAGTATATAAACATCTGCATGCTACGTCAATGTTTAGGGGCCATTCAAGTATTACGTCGTCATCGATGGGGGGGGGGGGGGTTCCGATTTCTCAATAGAATGTCCAGAATTTCCAGATTTTTCATGAATTTTACTTGAATTTATATTTTTACTGAAATCAAGGGTTGAGATTATAAATAAAATTATACTTATCACTCCGATTATCATAATCAATTATATTCAGATAAATATATTCATTTCACGTATTTGTCTTTTCTTGGGTAAATTAAATTTTTAGTCATCAATTAAGTCATTAAATTTAAAGTCATCAAGTAGGTCTCTAGTTCCTGCCATTGGCGATTTTTTATTAATTTCAACCCTTGCGATTCTGTAATGCAAGGCGTAGCAGAGTACGAAGAATAGTACAGCAATTTACATTATGAATTATGGACTGAATTAACTTTAATTAGAAAGTGAAAAGAAAAAGGGGAAAATCACATTACAGACTTGAGCGTGCATAACTTACTCCTTGCCAGTAGACATTAACTACGGAAAAAATGAAGTGCTTGGTGGTAGACCATGTCTACTGGTGTATTCTGAAATTTATTATCAATATTAATATTCAATTCATTATCTATTTTATTATATTTTATACCAGTGGCATAAGGGGGGGGGGTCTTAATGAAATAGGAGATTGTGAGTGGATTTCCAAAATAAAAACATTTGATAAGAAATCAATTTTAATTTTTCAAAACGTACATTAATTGAGCAATTATGTATCACATAATATATATTCAAATTGTGTACACCTACAATAACCAACGAGCAAATACATATATTTAGAATGAACTCTTCAACCCGAATAGCAGAAATCACTAAACCCCCCCCCCCCCCCCGTAACAAATGCCACATCTTTTTTAATGAAGTGGGCTTTCTTTTTTTTGATTGGGCAGAAAGTAAAGGAGGATGAGAAAATGTGCTCCATTTGAGAAATCAGATACAAAATAAATAGCTTTTTATTGATAATTTGATAGCAGATGAGCAGTGCAGTCACTTTTTTATTTTGAATAAGTAGGAGGGGGAATTGTTGTCAATGGGGTGTGTGTCAATGTTGCTTGGATAAAATTCTTTTTCAAAAGTGGGCAAAGGCTTAAAAAAGTTTGAACCAACATACCTCCATATATACTTGAAGGTTGTTATTAATAAATGATCTGTGGAGCGAAAAACTGATTTCCGGTGAATTCTTTTGTTGTCTGCAAATTTTTAACATTGGTGAGGGGGGTCCTGGGTTGCTAAACGTTCATATATATATATATATATATATATATATGACTTACAATGGCATATGCAGGGGTGGATTGCATTGAAATATTTATGAATTACCTCTGCACCTCCAAAATTACTTGGGCACATAGGCAGATACGAAGGGGATAACAAGAAATTTGATTGAAATGAAATATTTCCCTGGTCCCTTTTATTTTCTAGTTAACAAGGGGTTTGGCTGATAGAGAAATTTGGTTTTTGTTTATGCTGTAAGATGGTTCTCGTGGGTGGAGATACATAGAGGCACAAAAGGGGGATTGTAGCCCCCCCCCCCCCCCAGCATAAAATATTTGTATGGTTAATTGATATATACAGATCGAAATATACAGTTTGTGTATGTATCTATCTCTCTATGGCCCAGTTCAAAAAGGCAACAATTCAAAATTCTATATTTTGAGATATCTGAATTTGAAAAATTAAAAATTCACTTTGTATAGAACTGAATAGGAATTCAACTCAGATTTAATTACAGTGGAGAGCGTATAAACAGAGTTAGGATGAGTTGCTATTTCGCAATATGTGGAGGCGTTTTTTACTGTTCTGATGTGCATAACTCAAAAATTCAATTTTCTGAGTTGCATCCTAATAATCCAACCCATGTATAATAGTTAAAAGCGGTAGAGGACCAAGACCATATGATCAGCTGGAACATTGCAGTCAGAAAATAGCAATCTCAACATCGATGGCATCTTAATCATTTCAACAATCTCAGTTGGAACTCGGATCAATTTTTTAAGGCATCCGAACCTGCCAGGAACGACTAAAGCCTGGCACAAATTATAATTTTATTTAACCTCACATTACGGGATAGCTTTCCTAACCAAAGGCAAAATGAACAGAATAAAAATGTGAATCACATGTTGAAAGACGAATGTAAATATGAAGGGGTAAAGCACCTCATGTAAATGTGCATTAACTTTTGGTGAGAGGGGCTTTTATTCACAATCAAAACAAGAATAATGCCATCCTAAATGGGCTACCACAACAATTAAGTCACTGCTGCCATTTGATCAAAACTTGCATATTAATTCAAGTTCAAAATCAAAGTTTTCACAAATTCTAAAATGGTAATGGAACAGATTGGCTGCGACCGCGGCTGACCGCATAAGATTGGACGAACACAGGTAAACATTTCACACCTTTTAAACAACATATTTCTGAAACTAAAAAACTTTTTTGCACTGGGTCTATTGATATGTTACAACATGCAAAACACTATTGATCCATATTAAGCTGTGCCTACAACGACCATGCATTGCGTACAATAGTGGGCTCAAAACAGAGCAGAAGAGCCTTTAACAATATTGAATACAATGAAGTATGAGTGATTGTGTGCAGTTTGTTCCATTGATTTGGCAATGACTATCAGAATTAGCAGTTTGCTGTCAGAATCGACAAACATCGCCAGACATCTATGTGCGTTAGAGAAGGAGGAAATGCAATCTACATGGAATGTGCACGAGAATGAGTCAATTTCTTAAGATTTCATTACCACGCACAAGTGAAATAAAATTAAAGGGAATATTGCTTAAGAGAGCCAAAACCATCGCGTGAGGGTATGAACATAGAGCATGCAGTTTTCTCAATTCCGACAATTAGCGCACTATTTACCCGAAAAGGGAAGCGCAGTAGAAGATGTGCATACTGCAAGCAGATTTTCAATCGCACTTATTTTCACACTCAGATCAGCACCAACTGTTGTAATGGAAGATTTTTGAATGAAATGAAGAAACCAATGAAAATTACCATTGGCATTGCTCTTTTCCATCATTTCCCTTCAACAGACCTATGGACCTTCCTGTGCTATGGTACTTAAGACAGATAAACACAGTAAAAATGTGGAGAACCCAAATTTACCCTCACTAATCAAAATTCTCTGTTAATTCGCCTGGAAACCAATCACTGTGTATTTTATGATTTCAAAACCGCCTTTGCAAGACGTGGGGACTAATAAAGGGCCCTTTAGAAGGGAGAATTTCACATATTTTGTTATACTATTCAGATTTTTCAAAGTCTGATATTAGACTCTTGTTATTGGTTCTATCCTCATGCTCTGGTGTCAACTTAGATCACAATATGCTTGCAATCGTATTTCTTTAAATATCGCCCAAATGTTGAGTCTTAACACTTTTAATGGTAAACGATTCGTCAATTCAATCACGACCCTATTCTAGTCTCATGTTTGTCTTCTCTCGTTCTGTCACATGCATATTCAAAAGTGCAATTACGCAATATCTAGTTGGTAAAGATAGAAACAATTTTAATTTTTTTTTTTTTTTTTTTTTCTGGGAAAAAAATTGGTGCCTTTTCTCATATGGAAACCAATATTGTTTCCAAGAGGGCTTCATTGTAGCCCTACTCCGTTCCTCCAGGAAATGACATCACATCATTTTGAGAACACTGCTCTAGGGGAATATTACAGATGTTGAAACCTCGGGACAAGAAACGAAAGAAAAGTTTTTTTTATTCATCCAGCTAAATAGCTTCCCCCTCCTACCCATAATGCCTGCCCCAATGTAGACTACACATCAACATACATATAGGGTGCTTCAAAAGTCATGCAACCCGTAACAAAATAATTAATTTCTCAAATTCTACTGATTGTGAATGCAAAGATTCTTCAAGACAGCAGCACTACACTGTTCAAAATAGAAAATCTTTTTTTTTTTTAATTTTTCATGTGCACTGACATTCTCAGTGGCTCTTTGCTATATGATCAAGAGGGTTTTTTGCCAGAAGCAAAGAATTTTTATGATTGAACAATATTTTTTCAACTCGTTTGTTTCAAGCCATTATTGAGGCATTTAAAAATGAATTTTTAAATATTTCTGTGGTCAATAAGACAACAATCTATCAATTGGGCATCCATCTCTACTGAGCCAGTGTGGAATGAGTGAACTATAGGACAAAATGGTGAACTTACCTTTAGAGAGTGTAAGGAAGATCAGATCCTTCATTTATGAAAATGGTATTGATAATTGCAGGATTCTGTGTTCTTTACAGATGAAGTCTAGTTCCATTCAACAGCCAAAACATAATTTTCTGCACTGAAAATCTGCACATTTATCCTGAGAAGCCTCTGCATTCAATCAATATCTGTGCATAATTTCATGCCGTAGAATAGTGTGGGGCCTTTTTTATTTTAAGAAATAGTGGTTGGCGAATTGTACAGGGATATTATCTTCCAATTCATCACACTGATGAAAACAAATGTTGTTGCTTTTTGCAACAGGGTGTTGCAACCTGCCATACATCTAATGAGATAATGGCGTTTATTCACAAATTTTTTGAAGACCACCTTATTTCAAAAGAGTTGTGGCCACCAAGATCACCAGATCTGTCACATTCTCCCAGATTTTTTTCCTGTGGGGACACCTGAAGGCAAATGTATACAAGAATAATTCCCATTTCATTGATGAACCTAAAAAAACAATTCAATCAGTGATTGAAAAGGTGAGCTCACCCTGTGAAAAGTAGCCAGAAACCTAGCAAACAGAATACACGCTTGCATTCACGCAAAAAAGCTGATATTTTTTTGACATTTTGAAACAAACTTTGTTTTATATCCATAAATGGTGTTTCATTTGAACTAATATAGTTTTTGATTTATTTCTTGATAACATTTTAAAAATAAAATATTAGAACAGGTGGCATGACTTTTGGATCACCCTGCATACCAATGTTCTTTTCTGTTGGATACTCACCCATCCATTCCCCTAGCAAAAAAAAAAATGTCAAAAGAAAAGAAACCGTGGAAAAGGGGGGGGGGAAATATTGAATGCCACAGCTTCAAAAGCTTAGATTCAGGGGGGGGGGGAATATAAGAATTAAAAAAAATCTGTGACCTGCATTCTAATTTTATGATCTTCTCATTTTGTGACTTTTCCGTGATGATTGACACCTTGGTTATACAGACTAGCAGGGCTATCTGAAAATACAATTTTGAAGAGTAATTTCACTCCTCTCTAAAATTTTAAGGGGTATTTTTTTTTTAAATCAGTGAGAAATAACTTTACAAGAAAAAAAATTACCTAAAATATGAAGGAGTATTTTCACTTCCCAACAAAATTTGTAGTAGTAAAATTGAATTTTGATGCATGAATCATGCATCTAGGTTTGTATTGGCAAACACTACATCCCAGTGGTTTATTTAACATTAATTACAGAACTTAATTTTCTGCATCTGCAGATTACACGATAAAAACATTGGAATTTTTTAATGGGAGATTAAAAATGCTGCTACGTATTATTGGCAGCTTATTTTCTGAGAGATTAGTATGCACACAAAAATTTCATGTACATAATAGTTTTCCAAAGATTTATCGATGGCATACGTATGTGAGTAAAATATTTTTTCTACAAAAAATGTGTGACACACACACAGAATACCTTTCACTTAATAATATTTCATTATTGATGAGTGAAATACTCACAAGCAAATTAAACAATATTTTTCCTCATTACACACAGGAAATTACAGTAATTTAAAACTGAACAGTAAAAAGAAAATCAAGTACAACAGGCTCTTGATAATCCAGCTGTGCGCTAGCCTGCCCAGAATGTCATTTTTCAGCTGGTTTTCTTCAAGCGCTTATAGAAGAGAAAAACATGTAACTCTGAATGTCTTTGCACAAAGTTTATATTATTTAAATGGGCTTTCTGAATTAACTTCCAGTAATACAGCACACCCTTGTATAATATGTGCTGGATTAGTGATAGTCTACTGTACATAGATTTTTATTAAATATCTTTGTCCTTTGCGAAAACATGTACACAATAGGGTTTTTAAACCATATAATTTACTAGTGTGAAAAGAAGTGATAAAAATTTGAATACATTAAGTTTAAAATTGTCAGACATTGATTATTTTCAAAAGTTGATTTTCCCAAAAGAAAAAATACATACATATACAGTGGCACCTCAAAATTTGATAGCTTTGGGACTGGACATAAATAAAATTGTCAGATGCCATTTGGCTATTAGTCATTTCATACTGGAATAAATTTTACATTATTCAGAAATTTAAAATTTTCTGCATACAGTAACTATTTTGAAGTCAAGGATGGGTACATAGAGAAATGAACAAAAGAAAAATTCTGGAAAGTAGCTTTTTTCCTTTTTAATATTCAGAACAAGAGAAATTTTGAAGAGAAAAACATAGAAAAATTACATATGCAGCTGAAAAGTATAGTATTCTGAAGTCAACTGTGGCAAACTTTTGGTAACAGAGAAGATACAGATGAACTTAGTTAAAATTTTAGAAAGAGTTCCCTATTCAATTTAATGTCAAAATTACCTATTTAAGTCACTTTTTTCCCTCATGTTTTGGATAATTCAAAATTTGATTCAGATAAGTCATTTACAAAATGTATCTTTTCTCTGAATTCCTGGCCAACTTTTGGTCATATTTTTTTTATTCCGTGATCTTTTCTGATCTTCACTGATCTTTTCTAAAATATAGTATGAAAACATTTAAAAAACTACAATTATTAAAATCTGAACTGTGGCTGTGAGAAGCAACGTTTTGTTATCAGCTCCACACAAACTGGCTTTTGTCTTTCTGTGGGCAGCTGAAGTTTTTACTGGACTGTATTAGCACCTGCCAATGGCAGATATGCAAATGCTACTACTCCAGAGATGCAAAAGTTGACGTGTGTATTTCTGAATCTTCCCATACATGGAATGTTTAAATACTGTAGTTCTGAAATCCTAGTTACTTGTCTGGTAAAATGTTTGAGATTGATGTCTCTCCAGCATTATTATTATTTTTTTGAAATATCAATGTAGGTTAATGTCTAAACAAGGTTCATATCTCTTAGTTTAACTCTAGGAAAAACGGTGGTGGACTTACGTATGTAAATATTGGATAATTAGAGAATAAAGTCATGTTAAATCATCTCACATGAAGACAAAAACAAATCTAAAAGAAGTTCTTATTCCAACACTCGCAGGAATCACAGAAATATTAGAAAAAATAAGACTGTTGAAGCTCAAAAATGGCATCTTTAAATAAATTTGGAGATTTTGTGAATGTTTAAAAGCATGCAAAATGAAACCAATAAAAATTACAAATGAAATAGTTTTCATGATCATTGATGTTTTATAAAAAAATAGTTGCAACGACAAGGAAACAAGCCAATGGTAAACGTGTTTAAGTATTCTATTGAATCATTCAATTATTTGGATTCAATCATTTTTATAGTTATTAGACTTTTAATTTCTTAGGGAAAAATTATAGTTATCCTATATTGATAAATTGTATAGTTGAAGTTTTGGATAATTTAAACTTTTTTGCTCTTCCCTTCAGCTTCGAATTAACCAAGTACATGTTGAACCATGCTCTCAGCTAGTCATCCATCATATAGCAGACATTCTTATTTTTAATGACCTGAAAAACTGTTGTGAATACCCTGTATTAAAAAGAATGACTTTGAGTTTGCACATTTGATGTGTTATAATAATGAAGGTGAAGCATTCCTGTGGTGCATAAGACAGGCGAGGAATATTATGTCATTAATTTGAGATAGAAAGAAAGCTTGCCAGTGGATGCAGAAAATTATTGGGCGAAAATACTAGAATAAATAAACAGACTGCAAAAAATATAGTGAAAAAATCTGAAGATTTTATTGAAGATTTAAAATTTAATCAGTTCATTTCTGTCCATGAAAAAAGAACAAAAGAGAAGGTAAAACATGAAAAAGATTATTTTCTTACAATATTTCAGGTCTAAGAGATTATATTTATTGTGCATACAATAGTGTGTTTTGTAATTTTAGTGCATAAAAATTCAACATGGCAAAATATGTAAAAAAGATAATATGACATAAGTCATATCATCTGCCCTTAAGGCCCCTTTACACGTACGCTTTTGCGCGCGCGATAGCTGTAAACAACTTCAGTACCGCCTTCAAGAGTGTGCATGTAAAGGCGAAAAAAGTGTGCAGTTAGGAGTGCGCACAGGAACTGGTCATTCCAGCGTTCAATCGCGAACTCAAAATCGTACGTCTAAACGCAAACCCACCCTACGGGCAAAAACAGGGCGAATCCCTCGTCTCCTGCGTCGTCTTCCTTCATTATCGTTCTTAAAAAAAGAGATGTATACAATGTAAATAATTTTTTTCAGTGATAATATTTATTGCAATTTTTTTTCCAGAGTCTATTTGACGATAGTTCTTCCTTTATTTCAAATGCCGTAATTACATTTATTAGGTTATTGCAATAATTTTCGAACTTTGATTTGGTTCCTTTATCTACAAATATTATTATATCAGATTTATAGATATGTTAAATTACTATTATTATTTTGATAACTTCACAAGCTTTCATTTACCCTCAGGGTGTGTGAAAAATTTAAAATAGTTTAACTAGGGGCTCTTAACCCATAAGTTCTATTTTTTTCTTTTTAAAGAAAATAATTCCTTTTTTTAATGGAAAATAAATATTTTAAGAAAGATCAGTTTCAAAATTTGAAATTAACGATAGAAGTATGTACATAAATCCATAATTAATGCAAAATAATGCGAGAATTGATGAAAGAAATTATTCCAAAATTAATAAAAATCCAGAAGTGAAAAAAGAAATAATTTCAGAATAAATGAAAGCCTTTCAACAATTTGGGGCCCCTTTTTCATTTGGCACTCGTTCCATTTCCGTTCACTCACCCGTTAAGACGCCTACCACTGGCTACTGAAATTTAAAAAAAAAAACGATTTTATTATTTAGAAATTTATTCAATAAGCATATTTTTAAAATTGGAAATAGATGTGGGGAACACATAGTTGATGTTTTTAAGTCGCTGCTAAAACAGTTAAGAACATCTGATTTAAATTTGACAGTATAAATTTGACTTCAACACATTAGAAAAAAACTTTAAAAGGGATTTAAGGTTGTGGAAAAAACTTCCATTATCTGTATGTCAACAATGATACTGTTTAAAAAGAAGCATCCTATTCACTAGATCCAGCCAACCCTGCATTCATAGCAGGTGTTCAGTGGACAATGTGCTGTATTTTTTCATGATAAGATCACAAAAGATGTCCAAGGTACCAAGTAAAAGGGATGTTTGATGTTATAAGATTATCGCCGATTTCATTTAAAACGAAAAACCATTAAATATCATGAATAATATCCAACTAAAAAACGTATTGCTATTCACACTTTTAATTTTATTGGTCATAACATGACACACAACGGAATGTTTGACACGGGTAAGAATACGTGTATTTAGAATTTTAAAAATTTGAAAAAAAAATTATGCTTCAATTTATTTGTTATTTTTTGTATTGCTATTATGCTCGACAACATTAAACTGAAATGATTTTTTGAGGATATGAATACAACCGAGAGAAATTTATCAAGAATTTCTTAAAAATATCTGAAATAAAGCCCTACAAAATAACACCATAATTTCAAAAAAAGTGCAGTGAAACCTCGATATAACAATACTCAGCGGACCAAGAAAAAAATATTGTTGTAGAGGGATTATCGTTATATCGGGAGGCAGCAGTTTAACATTAGAATATAGACATTTCCAAAAAATTTTTGAAGATATATCGTTGTAGGATTTATTGTTATATCGAGAATCGTTGTGGCGAGGTTTCAATGTAATAATTTTGTAATGCTTTTTATCTATTTTTCTGGTTGGTAGTATTAAAAAAAACATCGGCTGCACACCGAGTCAATAACTGTGTGTGTGAGATGGAAGAAAAAAAGCTGATTTTTTCTCTTATTTTGGTAAAATTATAATATTAAGTATATAAACAATTAAATTCAGAAAATGTAGTTAAGAGCTAATTACAGCAATTAAAGTCAAACGACAAATGAAAGTCGAATCGAATAAAAATTCGAAATTAACGATCACAGAAATTTTATTTCTGAATTTCTTATCAATTGCATAAAAAATTACCATAAATTTGTAACAGTAATTTCAATTAATAATTATTGAAATTATTTTTAAAAACGAATAATCCACATGGTAATATATAATAAGCTTTTGAAATCTATATTTTTTCTGCGCAAACGTCAGCCGATTTTGATCTGCCAACAGGGAAAAAACTTTGGTCAGGAACGTGGAGTTTTGTGCTTCCCCGAAAGTCCACACGCCACACAAAAGCGTATGAATTCCGCCACACGCTTCCCTTTACACACACAATTCTGAACGGGGCCTTCTTTCATGCAGGAGAGAGCGCGCACAAGAATGTGTCTGTTTTTAACAACGCGCTCTTGAACGCCACGTTCCTAACCGTCCTCCAATCCTTCGCGCAAGAACGTCCCGCTCCGGGCATGCGGGGAAGATTGTATGTGTAAAGGGGCCTTTAGTATTTGTGGATTTCATATTCGTGACCTTTTTCCCAGTTTTCTGGAGAAAACACTTTTCAGTACTAATTCTAGTATTGGGAAAGATATAAATCGTTTGCGTCAAATAAATGGTTTAAAAAATCGTCAAGGTTTTTCCAGTGCTTTTGGAAATGTTTCTGGAAGACTATGTTGGTTAAACTTTCCTTTGAAAGTTAATAACTTGAAAGAAAAATTTGAAACATTGACAATGTTTAGCTTCATTGTTGCGGTTCCCTATTACAGTCAAACCTCTCATTCTCAAAAAATTAAAAAAACCCTTGCATTTACTGTACTAAACCAATGCATTTTCACCTCTCTGTCTCGAAGTAATTTTCGAAAAAAACTCATATCTCGAAGGCCAAGCCCAATGATAGGAAAAGAAAAATTCCTTTTCTTTCGCGTAAATCTGGTTCTTTTCCAGAGGTGAAAGAAACTGATAAGAAAGGATTATTCGTATTACAGCTCATTGTTTTGATAGAGCGATCTTTTCATTCATAAGCAGATACTATGATTGATGGGGTTGGAGGTCATGTGGATAGCTTGGTCAGCATGGCAAAAAGTCAGCCAGCAGGCAATTCAAAATTGCTTCAAGAATGTTGCAGGTTTGGAATCAGTCATCTCAGTGATGAAGGATGTGATCTGGTAATTCACTTGAATTTCAACAATTTGAAAAACAGTGCTAAAGATGAAATTTCAGAACATTAAGGCATTCTTATGAAAAACAATTGAAGCTAGAAATTTCATTTCCCGATTTTGTGTGGAATGGACACTACAAACTTGCAGCACTTTGACAGATACCAAAATTATTGCTGAATGTATGGTCGATTTGGGTAACAAAAATGCAGCAGAAGATGCTCCAGAGGAACTAGAAAAAAGTAACAGTGAAAAAAGCTGAACGCATGCTGTAAAAACGCTGCACCATTTTCTGGAGCAAACTGAGAAGATGGGGCAAAAAATATTTGAAGCTGTAGCTAGTATAGATGAAATAGTGGAGGCTCTCAAAGAGCAAAAAATATAAAAATATGCATAAATCTAAGCTGACAGATTATTTTAAGTAAGTTATGTAAATAGAATTGAATTGAACAAAAAAAAATAATTTTGAATCTATTTGTATACACTGTGACTGAGCATTATGAGTAAGTAGTAAAAGATAGAACGGTACCGTTCACTTTTTATCAATGGAATTTTTCACTATTTTCAGAATGTTTTTCCTTTCATACTAATAAAAACTATTTCTCAAAAACTCTCTATCTCAAAATTTTCTTCCATCCCATCAGTTTCGAGATAGAGAGGTTTGACTGTATAGCATCATCAATGAATCTATAATCAGACATATCAAGGAAAAAGAACTTGGAATTCTATCAGCCATTTCTGTAGCTACATCTGCTACCTGGATTCACACGTCTCTAATCTACAGTTAGAAGCTAGACCTATCATTGACACCTTCCGATATGTAGAATTTTTTTTAGATAATTGTCACTATACTCACAAATTCTTAACAAATTTACTGGAATGAAGAAGAAACAGGCATTAATGTTCATAATGTTCTTTCAGAAAACATTCCCTAGAATCACTGGACAACCCTTTCTACTTCGATGGCCCAAAGCAGATATAAACGAAATGCCTAAAAAAACAAACTTTATGGCTTGTGCTATTTGCGAATTTCCGTATTTATGGTGAACCCCAGAATGTAACCCCTATGAATACTAAAGGATGACTATACTTCTTTCCCCCCTTCTCAAGAGCAATGGAACAGGGTTTGAAACCAAATTATTCTATTTCCCATATATAGAATTAATTATATAGAAAATACTTTCTACTAATTCAACATTAGTCTAGTGATGGACTAATTCAACATTGATCTAGTGAGGCATCACTGTATATGGAAATTATGTAAAATGAAATACTGCATAGCTTTAACACAAGTTTGTATTTGGTCATTCTTTTCAACATTTACCTTCCATAACCCCGAGCATGACGAAGAGTGTAACAGTTAGGGATTATCCAAAGACCAAGGTCAATAGCAAACCATGCTCTCCTATAAGAAAAAAAAAAAAAAATATATATATATATTTATTTATTTATATACAGGGTGCGTATAGGTAACAGGACACATGGCATTTTACTGGGGAACCGTCGATCACAGAGGCATACTTCTAATTAGAAGAAGTGTCCAAATAATGTGTAGTACTCAGATATGTTATTTATGTTGCAAGGGTTTGTACAGTTATTAAAAAAAAATAAATAAACATTTTATACCATCCCTGTGTGCCTAATAACCCAATGAAAAAGTTTTTGCCCTGTCTCAACTGATGCCAACTGAAACAATTCTGCCTTTTTAAGTGTCATATTCACTGAGGTATTTGAATTTGAAAAATGGAGGAAAGTTACAAAAAAAAAAAAAAACAGCATTAAATGCAAGTAAAACACTTTATCCACATTTAATGCTGTTTCCACCCCCCCCCCCCGCCAACTTTCCTCCATTTTTTTTAATTCAAATATCTCAATGAATATTGCATTAAAAAGGTGGAATTGCTTTAGTTGGCATCAGTTGAGAGAGGGCAACAACCTTTTTATTGGGTTTTGGTCACATGCTGACTCAGTATATAAAGGTTTTTATAACTATACAACCCCTTGAAATATGAATGACATATCTGAATACTACACATTATTTGGAAACTTTCTCCAACTGGAAGTATGTCTCTAGGATCAACAGTTTGAAAGTAAAATGTAATATGCCCTTTTACCTATGCACCTTATATATTTACCTGTTCACACACAGTGAAGTCTCTATATAACCGTTTGTTTTATCAAAAATTTATTACAGAGAAATAATTTTCAATGTAAAGGTAATTAACAAAAATTAGGTTTTGATAAAATTTTTGATCTATAGAAAAATTTATCATGTGGAAGTTCTTATCTTCTCTGAGAGGCTTCTGCATAAGTAAAGAAAACAAATATGATGATAATGTGAAGAGTTAGAATAATGTTATTAAAAATTGAATTCGGAAATTTTTTTTTTTCAAAAATTTCAAGTTTTCTTTTCAAATTTCTAAGTTTTAAACTTCATCAGAGCAAATGAATATACGAGAAATGACTCTATCAAGTGAAAATGCCTTTTTAATTCATTTGCATCCTCCCTCAGTATTGACTAACTACCCTTTACAACCACACATTGATAAAGAAATGGGCTCTAACTCACAGTGCAAGTAAATTATTCTGCTCTTGGTGATAAGAGGGGTACTAACAATTTCACAGATTATTCCAATGCAAATGCAGTAAATATTTCTTTGAAATTGTTTTCCTATTCCATACATTCTTACTGATCTGTTATGCTAGGGGTGCAGGGGCAAAATGGGGTAACTGCCATGAGTGGCAAACTTTAGAGGGGAAAAAAGAACACAGAGAAAGAAATCAAGTTTCCTCCCCCTCCCCTCACAAAAACCCAAGTTTCGACCTTGGCTAGGTGGAACACAGTGTTACCAGCAGTCAAAAAAATTTTCAACCAGATTTTTTGTTAAAACCAACTAGAAACTGGACCTCAACCAATATTAGCTTTAGTCATTAGTATCATGAAAAAATATAATTCATGTCAATAATTATAAAAATTTGCTGAAATCATGTAAACGAAAATGTTTATCAAGTGGTCTTCCATAAAGAATGACTTGAGTTGAAATTGATAAAACTGCCTAAATTGGGTGGAATGTTTGTGTTTTGTATGCCCTTTCTATCTCTTTGTAAGTCAACCCCTCCACCTCAGTCATTATTAACATGTAAACAATCACTTGAAACATTTTTGTATATACATTTTTATAACCATTAATTTAAAAAAAGAAAATGCTTAATTTATTTTCTTACAAATTTTTACATTTTCTCAAGAAATCCATGGGTTTTGTCCAGAAAAATTGTTAGAGTGGTCTGTAACTCCAATGACAAACTTCTAGGGGTGATCGCTACACATCAAGACAAAAAATGTTTGCAATGGAATCCTTGTCAACACATGATTATTTAGTTGGAAACAACCTTGGCAATGGGAGAACTGCCAAGCAAGCAGCAATTTATCCAGGATGGTGAACTGGCCATAGTGTACCTGTGGCATGGCCAGTACGTTCCCCAAACCTGAATCCACTAGAGTATTTTTTCTGGGGCAACCTGAAATCATTAGTCTAAGACACACCAGTAGACTCCGCATAAGAACTTGTTGCTGCCCAATATTAACTCGTCACCAGGACATAGCCTGTTAGGTTGCCATGTTCTTGTATTGGTGTCCCTTTCACATTGGTAACTGTATATTTCCTCCAATATCTCAGCGACCTGCAGCTGTTTTTGTACTTACTTAATTTTCCGATTGAATAAATGTATTTGGAGAGAGAGACCCAAGGTTCCATTACAAAGTTATTTGTCTTGAGATACATGATCACCCCTTCGAAGTTTGTTGGTGGAATTCTGGAGCACCCTGTAATTTGATCTTAATGGTAAACAAATAGAATTTTATTATCACAAAGTGTAATAATGAATGAGATTGCCTACATATAAATATCTTCACTTTTTTGCCTACAATACCCAGATTTTCAACCTATAGTCTGCCACTGAATTCATAGCATGTATTGGATCTGCTTTTCAAAAACTTGAAAATTCAACACTAAAATAGCCTATGTGCACTGATTGTGACCTCACACCAATTTTAAGTGAATACGAATTTAAAAAAACAAACTGTCAATAAAACAAAAAGAGGGTATGAAATGATTTTATACTAAGGAACACATTTTTATTTCTAAAAGCTCAGCAGATAGCAGGCTAACCAGAAGGGTATCAGATCTTTTGTATTTTATGAGGACAAAAATTACTAGCATGACATAAAAAAAATATACTCACTTGTCATCATTAGTGTGACAATTTAAGGCAGAAGGTTCTCGGCTCAGAATGTCTTCTAGTCGTCCATAAGGAAGATTTCTACCTTCAGATGCTGAAACAACAACAAGACCAACTTGGCCGGGATTGACCCATTCAGATACAGTCCTGATAATATCAACAAAATACAATGGTATATAACCAGTCTAAGTGCACAGAAGGAAAAAAAAACTTCTTTCATAACAGTGAAATTTTATGTGCCCTTAATGATAAAAAAACAAAACCACTAATACTTCAGTTTTTATCTTCAAACGATGACAATAGAATAGATAATAGCATTGTTTTTCAAAACAAAACTTGAGCTTAATGAGTAATGTTACTGCTTTGTTTATGAATAAAAAGATTATATCACAAGGATTAAAGGGGGAAAATAGAATCTACATTACACCGCATAAAACTACTGGGTAAACCCATTTTACGCTTCAAATGCTGTTCTTCCCTTCATTTTCAGCTATTTCAAATTCAAATATCTCAGCAAATATTGCACTTAAAAAACATGTTTTTTTTAGCTCAGTAGAGACAGGGCAACAACTTTCTAATTGTGTATTTTAAGACCGGGTGACCAAATAAAAAGTTAATTTTTTTATTTTAATAACTATACAGCCCCTCACAATATGAAAGATATATCAGAGGTCTACACGTTATTTGGTATGCTTCTAGTATTAATGGTTTGCAAGTCATTCCAGGACAAAGACTTTCCTATACATCCAATGATATTTTATTAATTTGGGCATCAGCTAAAATATTAAAAGAAGCTCCAATAATGTTTAGGCCCAGCCCCTGAACTAGTGAAGATGGCCTTGCCCACTGTGTGGGAAAAAGAACCGTCAGCTCTGTTGATCATGTGACACTCAAGGCAACAGTCAAAATTCATTTAAAAACTTTGCTCCTCTTACGGAAATACGCATAAACCAAACCATTAGTAATCCAGAGTTTCACTGTATGTCACTAACAATCATACATATAATAGGCATGCGATATTGCTTACTTTCCATTTGTCCCAATCCAATATATGATACCATTCTCATCAAAATCTCTGCTGCAGGAAAACTGTAAACGTACCCCAGGTTCTTTCAATTTTTTTACAAAAGCAAAAGTTGATCTATCATAGTCATACCATTGTTTTGCAACCTATAAATTCACAAAAAATAAACTTTATGTAGATGTTTTATAAATCAATCATGACAAGTTCTAAAAATTTAATGTATTTTTAATGCTGAAATTCAAATGCTGTAATTATTAGATAATATGAATTGGTGTTCTTAATGTTAGAAGTCGTTATAAGGTTGAGGTGCAATATGAAACTTTTTTTCATATACTCTATACACAATATAATAAATAAATAAAATCAAGGAATCATATGGGGTCATTCAAGTATCACGTCAGCATCGATGGGGGTTTCCGATTTGCTGACTTTTGATGACAAGGTGGGGGGTTTGGATGATGTTACGTCATCAAGCACCCTTAATGAATATATGAAATATTCTTCATGGCATCTTATTCGGTGTGCCAAAAATGGAAAAAACCTTTCGATAGTTATTGGGCACCTGAACTAACATTCTATTTATTGATAAGTCCCCTACAGAGCCACTTTAATGATCTCTAAATGCTTCACGGATCCTTCAAGTGTTCTGGAAATGTTTCCAGGTAAGTGCTCTGAAACTGTGCTCGCATCACTCAAGTGATCCGTAATTTTGCCACGGATCACTTAAGTCATCTGGGAATGTTTCGCGGGTAACTTGAGTGATGTAGAACCGCACTGAGGGCCGCTGAAGTGCTCTAAAACTGTGCCCCACGTCACTCAAGGGATCTCTAAATGGGCCACAGATCTTTTAAGTGTTCTGGAACTGTGTCGCGGAAAATCTTAAGTGATCTTTGAATGTGAAAGTGATCTTTGAGGCCTACTTCAGTGATCTGAAAATGTGCCATGGGTCATTTAACCGATTTGTAAATGTGCCGCTTAGTTCATTTTTACAAAATTAGGTTCGAGGGAGGCAAGCCACATCAGATAACCTTCAGGGCCACATTTGGTCTGCGGGTCAAGGATTTACCATAAATAGCTTAAAGGGTGGGTTGCAATGAACTTTTAAAAACAAATTTTGAGTTCTTACCCTTCAAATAACATTGAAATTAACAGAAATCTATTATAATAACATATAAAGGTATTTTCTTTTGAAATTAATTTTTTTTAAATGGTTTATGCATTCAAAAATGTTTTTTTGTCTGGGGGGGGGGAGGTGCACAAGCCCCCTTCCCCCCCCCCCATATACGTTTCTGATTCTGCCAATATGTGTTAGGAGGGGGGGGGCAGTGATGATGAAATTTTGCTGACAAGGGGAAGAGGGGGTTAGACTTTTGCTGACAAGGGGGGAGGTGGTCAAAAATAGCTAAAAATTTGCTCACGTAATACTTGTACGGCCCCTATGATCCATATTGGTGATCATAGATGAAAAAAGATACAACTCATTTCATGTACATAATTCATAGAAATATGTAAATACCATACATTATGTATGAATGAAACGGTTTCCATTAATTTTGTTAGAATTATTATAATTTTTGAAAATAAATAAAACAGACAATTTTTTGAAAATGAACAAACAAAAAGAAACTAAGGTGTACAATATTAATATCATCATGTGGCAAACAGGAGTGTCGGTTTTAATAAAATATATCAGTCATTATAGAGTTATTTTAGAATTAGAGTGAAAAATACACGACAAATAAACACCAAGATGCCAGATACAATATTTTAAAAATATTTTTCAATATTAGTAACGAAAAATACAAATTTTTTAAATAATTTTTTGAAGCAGCACTCATTTTTTTTTTCATTTTTGATATCAATGGGTAGGCTTTCCTTTAATGGTAAGGTATTGCTTTGGGACTAAGTAAATGAAGTTTTTATATAAAATATTTTTATTCAGTTAAGGAACAACTAAAATTTGATTTGGTCTTATGGGATTAATAACATTGCACTGAACTTGATTTTTGTGAATGGCAATGCAGATTTTATAAAAATACAAATGTTTGATGGATAAGATGTTAGGTGTATGTAGTTGGTCAAAGTTATACTTCCATTAAAATTAGATAAAATTGATAAATTTATTTTGCATTTTTTTTTCATTAAACTTCATTAATGTTAGCGATATAGTCTCCACCCCATGCTATGAGGCCATAATTTATTTGAGATTGAATCCAGGCATTGTACAGTGTTGGTAAAAAATTGTTTACTTTCAATTTTTTCAATAAAAAAATTTGCTTAGAAAAAACTTTTATTTATATGGATTTTCCATTTCAGGTTGGAGACTATAAATTCCAAGATATTTAATAGATGAGATTTCTTCTAAGAGTTGGCAGTTAAAATTTGTTAGTACTTGACAGGAATTATCATTATATGTTAGAGAGAACTCAAAAGTTATAATATTGTCAGTCTCTTTTAATTTGAAATGCATATTTAGTTTTGTTAACATTAAATAACGTTTCCCTGAAACCAATTACATATTCTTAATAAGTCTTCATTTATATTAGTATTTAGCATATTTAACTTTGTGATAAATATAGAAGCACAGTGTCATTTGTTTATGTCAAGGTTACACAGGTCATTTATACAGATAAGGAAAAGTAGGGAACCCAAACTTGAGCCCTGAAATACACCACCTCTGATGGGTAAACTATTGCTTACTGTATCGTTGATTTTAACATATTGATAACAATTTGAAAGATATGATTTAAACACGTCAAAAATATTATCTCTTATTCTAATTGAATGTAGTTTTGTTTGTAAAATTTCATGACTTACGGTGTCACAAGCTTTTATCTAAAAAAATAGCTATTCTCTCATTACTGTTAGCAATTCTATTATAAGTAAACTTGATGAATGATATTAAGGCATTTCCACTATTAGAGTTAGGCAGAAAACCATACTGGTTTTCAGAGAAAAAATTGATTTTATTTAAATACATGAGTATAGGCTGTTATTTTAATACTTTCAAAGATTTTGAAAAGTAAAGGCAAAACAGTTTTATAGGTCTATAATTACTAAATTCATTTATATCACCTTTCTTGAAAATAGGGGTAACGATGTAAGTTTTGAGACAGGAATGTTGTAAACTGTGATGCCAAGACTACATTCCGTATGTAAATTATGTATAATACTATCACACGCGCATGTCTTAATCATTGTATAAATATTCAAGCTACTGATGTGTTGCTAAATTTCATTGGCTGTGCCGATCAGCCTACAACATATAGTTTTAAACCATTTGTTATCGCAAGCATTATGTTTTCTTCATGATTTCACCCAAGTCTTAAAACTATTGAAGAGTTGTAGTGGGAAGCCTTTTTGCTGGTAAGGGGGGTTCTCGATGCTCAGGTACGGTCATTCAAGTTATAGTATTAAGAAAAAAAAAATTTTCAGGCAGAAATTTTCATTTTAATGATTGAATGTCAGATCCAGTCCTCGTTCCCGTAGTTAAGTAAGGGAAAAAAATTCCATTGTTGGTTCAATTTCAGAATATTATGTATCGGTCAATGACTTGTGGAATTTGTATGCAGAAAAATTAAATTACTATCTGGAAAAGCAAATGAAATCACAGATGATTCAGAAAAATGTGCTACATTGATCGCTGTGCGTGGGATTAAAACGGTCTGTATAATTAGATCACTTATTGCACCAGCAACAATCAGTGAAAAGTCATACTTGGATGTTTTTTAGGGGTCCTAAAAAACAATTTCAATCCCAGATCATATGGGATTTATTCACATTTTCAATTTCACAGACAAATCCAATATTCTATTGAGGGAATAAATATGTATTTAGCTGATTTGAGGTGACTAGCAGAGGCATGCAAATTTGGAGAAACCTTGTCAGTGAGACTGCAAGATCAACTCGTATGCGGGATGAGAGACAAGAGTGTGCAAAGGTAACTGCTAGCAGAAGCAAATCTGACTTATGCAGATGCCATAGCTTTTGCTGATGTGACTCCACCGTTTCCTCATGCAAGGACATAGGCAACAATAGACTTGAAAGTCTGGGGGGGGGGCACGATGATGATGTTAATACATATATGTGCAAATGCATTAGATCAGTTGGCTTTAACTTTGACGCTAGTATCATGCCCCCTAGTATCTCTGCCCATTTGTAAGGAAAATGAATTTGCAAAATCCTAATAAGAATTTGTGTGCCAAAGCAGTTGATCAAATTAAAAATAAAAAGTTTCATCCCACTTCGCAGCAAAAACCTGAAGTGGCAAAAAAATTCAGGTTCTACTGGATTCAATTCATGCTTCGGGTGCAGGGAAAGACATGATAAGTCCTGTAGATTCAAATATGCTGTATGTAGATTATGTGGGAAAAAAGGGTATATTCAAAGGGTCTGCCATTTAAAAATATGAGGGCATATTCACATCTGCTAGAGATTTATGGTGTTATGGTGGTAAGTTACGTACATTACTCAGCTACTGCTGGCCATGTTCTTTTTGGAAATTCCAGGAATTTATTATACTGAGCATGTCATTGGCAATAATGGTACATACAAGACTGGTATAAAAGTATTTCAAGGAGCTCCAAGTACACAAAAAACAAGCACTATTCGGCGCAGAAAAATATGAAAATAGACTTTCAGAGCAGGATGTCAATTTTGGTGCAGAGTTCCCTGTCCTGTAAATAATATCAATTGATGCTATAAAAATGTATTATATTCATTTCGCCTATCTATTTGCTTGATGTAAACAAACATAGGAATAGATTAAGGGGATTAAGGTTGCTTGAGCAATCAATTGAAGCACTTTAATATGCTGAGCATATGTCAAACCCTGAAAATTCTTCCCTCAAATCTTTTTTTAAAAAATACATTATTAGTCATTTATTAATCAGGTTAGTCATCAATATTGGAACTACTTTCGATCTTCATACTGTTGTTTATTTCCATAGAAACTCCTCCATAATTGTACTTGGGGAAGGGGAGTCTGATGCTTCTTAAATACAAAAACTGCTGTTCACACAGTGGAGACAATAAATTTTGGTATATATTGTCTCCTACCAACTTCCATCAAATTAAATTTGAAACTGAAATCATTATCAACTTTTGTGAATCAACTTGTATTTACCTTATGTCAAAAAATCTGATCGAAGTATTGATTTAAATATTTTTAAATATGGTCACTTATCCAATATGTTTTGTATAAGAATACAATTTATTGGTTTCAACAAATAAATCCCAAAAAATTACAAACAATAAAAATTTTGATCAGCTTGATTCAGTCAAATAATTCAACTAAAATTTTTAACTGTGATTAACAATTGATTGATTAACTGATCCAAACTTATTGGGGGCAAACACTACTAAGAGTTATTGATAATAAACAAAGCAAAAAACATTTTTAGAGAAATGAAGCCTTCAAATCTATAGAAAAATAGCTTTGTATTGTTTCATCTGCATATGTAAAGGAATGATATTATTCCACTCTTATCTTTTTTATTTTTTTTGCATGGATATTTTATCCAATAATGAGACACCACAATATCAACAAGAAAATTAGAATTACACACAAATAGTAATCATTTGGCTTATCACAAGTACAAATCACCATTTTAACAAGATGTTTTTCTAGTTGGCCAACAGTAGTTAAAGGCTCCATTTTCAATCCTCTCCCAGTACGGTCAATCAATGTTGTTTCACCAGATGCTCTCTCGAGCCTAAATCTCAGTTTCCTTGTTAAAATCTGTAGATATCATTAAAAAAACAAATAAATAAAATAAACAAAGAGTAGAACATTTCATTCCATTAATGATATTTTAAAGAGGAAAGAACTTCTGTATATTAATGCAAGATAAACTCAGAAAGAAAAGTAAGTTGTCTCAGATGAAAATTGAACCATTGTCTTCTTTTGCAATACGAGTATATATATAAGAGAACTATCTAATATACCACAGAGACACAAACCTTCTCTTCCCTTAACAAGGATGGTAGTGTGACTTGCTGATTAGAGACATAGTTTATAGCAGTGCACTCCGCAATTAAAACAAGGTTAGGCACTAGTATATAGAGCAGGCATCTTCAACACAGTGCCCCCTGAAAAATCCAGAGTGCTTGTGTCCAACTTTGTGCTTGCAAGCACTTGGTCAATGCTACAATTAAACACCTTGTAGAAATTGCATTCAAGGATTAAAATCGTCCTGATTTCATGCATTTCTTTGATGGTACTTCTTTTGATGATGGGTGCAGGAAGTGCTCATGACTAGAAAAACGTTGAAGACCTCCGATATAGATAAAGGGGGGGGGGCTCTATTGCTGAGTTAAGGGAGGCTAAATATCTAGGTCAGAAACTATGTCTCTATTTAGTACATCATGTAACTCTGGATTTTAAGGGAAAGAGAAGTTAATATGAAGGATTTTTTTAACAGCTGACTGATGTAAAGATAGGTTTTTAGGAAAGAGAGAAAATTTAACTACCTTTGCTGGGAATCAAACCTACATCCTTTCACTTTCCGGGTGAACGTCCTAGATCACTAAACTACAAAGGCAACGAATATCTCAATCTTTTCTTGGAGCTTGTGTGCACTGAATGAGACCTTACATGGACGGACCTAACTCAGGCCAAACTCACAATTGCTGACACTGCCACTAGATGGCGACTTATCCGCGGATGATGTTCTCCACTATCCATACGAAGGTTTTTTAACATCTGGCTGATGCGAAGATATGTTTTAAGAAAGAGAAAATTTTGTGGTCTATAACATTCACCGCTAAGTATAAAGTATATTATACTACTTTATTTTTTTTATAATTTCTTTCTTTTGGTTTTTATACAGCTTCTCAACATTTGTACATTTTAATATGTTTGATGTCTGTGTAAAGAATAGTAGTATTCTTTTCCACAAGAAAAGTACATTACACTACTTTTCTTGTGGCAGAGTAGTACTATTCTTTACACAGACATCAAACATTAAAATGTACAAATTTTGAGAAGCTGTATAAAAATCGAAAAAAAAAAAAAAAATTTAAAAAATTTAATTGAAACTAAAAATTTCAGATGATTATTTCTCCAAACTATATATGTAAACATTTTAAATACCTGTAGTCCATAGCCACCACTGGGAGAATCATACAAATAGACTGGAAGCTTTTCTATCCATTCCAAAACACCTATCAATTTTCGTACCAATGATACACAGGGTGAAAACGAACTGAAAATGAATGAGAAATGAATAATTTTTTAATTTACCTTGAATAAATTGTTTAAAAGGAACACATTTGATTAAAAATTATATAAAAGCTAAAATATAAAAGTTTGAAATAACTATTTTGTATAAACAAATAATTTCGCATACGTGATATATGATTATTAGTGGTTATTATTTCATAGGGACATTCAGCAAATGTAATGAAATCAAGAAAAGGAGCATTGCATCACTTCTGGTTAACTTTTGCTCTGTGAGCCGGCACTAAATCTTGTTTGAATGTCCAAATGTCTTTTCCAAAATGCTTTTGGCACCATGGAAGCACAACAGCTTGCAAAATATCTTTCTGATAAACATGTTTCGCAAAAGGAAAAGAAATACCTAAAAATTTACTAATAGATAACGCTGTACTTATCAAACACTAGAAATCTGCTTACAAAATGAAAATAATAATCAGCCAGGGAAAAATTACATTTTATGAACAGAAGAAGCCCATTTCTATCTGCAAGGTGCAGTGAATATGCAAAATTGCAGAATATGGGCAAACAAGAATCCATTTCTACACTGCAAAAAAAAAAAATTAAACTGAAAATTCATCACTGTCGCCACAGTAAAAATAAAAAGCTACCATATTTCATACATTGCAGGCGAACATGAGCAAAAACTATTATGTAGAAGGATTTTCAAAGTGCCAATAAATTTGGTACATAAATGGCATCATTTGAACAGGTTCGGTATTTTTCGACATGTTTGGCATCCACAAAAGTGCAATAATCGTCCTAGCATACCCGGATTCATCTGATCCCTTAAAAATTACCTGCAGACAACACAAGGAAAAACACAAAGAGAGCCCTTTGAACCTGCACCTATTTTTATTAAACTATTAAAATTTCTTAACGTTCTCAGACGTGCCAATTTTTGGAATCTAGAAATCCAGAGATTCTCCCGAGAGGGAGACCCCCCACACCCACTCATAGATTGATCAAAAAAAAAATTTCAAACATTTTTTTGGAAAAAAAGGTTTTTTTCATCCTGTTAAGAAAAAGTTCTAACCCCTCTCCCCAGGCAGGTTCTGTATTGTTCCTGAGCAGAATGGGAAGACTGACATTGAATGTCAGTCTTTCCATGCAGAATAGAGAAATCGCATTTACATACAGTTCATAAAACATAAGTGTTGCCATCTTTCGCGGATGCTAATCAGTGATTAATAATCTTGGGTATAAGAACTCTTGAAAGCAGTTTTATATTTTCTTTCTGATGACATATTTAATCAGAGGAAATAATTAAAAACCTCAAAATACAAAGCTGCTGACGAAAAAACTTAAGTGTTTATGGCATGGTTGTTAATGGAATACAATAATGATTATACAGGAATTTTGGCAACCAAAGTCATCCCCCTGATAAATGATTGCCGATAAACGCTAAGTAAACAAAGTCACACCTTTGCCAGTTGCTTAAATGCGATCACCAATACTTTTTGATTCAACAAAGAATAATTATTTTCTAGAGACTTATCTGGAAATTTACTGGTTTTGTTACTAAAGGCATGCCTATAGTGATGGTGGTTTGATGGTCTGGATAAAAATTTCTATTGGCACCTTCATGTCTTCACTAGAGGTTCAGAGACGGTAGCGCAATATTTCTTTATGTCATGGGACCTGATGCCATATTTATGAACGATAATGTATAACAATTTACACAATTCGTGTTGTCAAGCATTGCGTTCAGTCTGACTGGTATGGAATGGCCATCCATTTGCTTTTGAATCAAACACAATAGAGAATGTACATATATCAAGGCTGAAACACACTACACTGACGGGATGTGATAATCACATCATGTCAAAGACATTGTGAATTCTAATTTGTGGAAATTCTGTGGCATTGAGTTATATCACGTGAAATTTCTCATATCAGAATTTTACAACATCTCTGACATGACATGAAATCACATCACGTCAGTGTAGTGTTTCAGCCTTCAGACGTCTTTGGAAGATGTTTAACTGCTTTCCATGACCCTCGAAGAAGCCTCAGTGAGCTACAAATGTCTTTTATGTGAATGGACTTCAATACCCCAAACCGCTATCAATAATTTTATCAATGGTACGGATCGATGTTGTCGAGCCTGGGTATCCAGCAGACAGTCACATTCCATATTGGCTGAGCTTTTCCACTGAACTTTTCATGGCTCAATGTGATTGATCTTTTCTACAGCTGTTGTTTGAGTTTTGATTTCCTATTTTCTTTTTGCAATTCCACCTGAGAGTTTTTTGCTTCATCCTATAACCTGTGTAAGTGCCATAGAAAAAAAAAAAAAAACATTTACTTTTATGAGTATTTTGACTTTTGTTGCTTAACCTTTGAGAGCAGTAGTGTAGTACTTGCAACCATTATCTCTTTATTCCGAAAAGATCACTGTGTGGTTCAAGATTTATGACAGAGTTCATTGTTGGCCCATTACTTCTCAAGAAGATAGGTCTTGTGGGTCCCACTACCTGTACTGTCATTGGCCAGTGGTATGAATCTCTTTGGCCCATCCCCACATCATTCGGGCACTTCAACAAAGTCAGTGTGTGGATAGCTCAGCATTTTATGCAAGATGGTGCTCCTCACCTTTTTTGCAACACCAGAGAAGCAGCTGCTGATTTAGGAAATGACATTAGCTGACATTCTCCAACAGCTTGACCACCATTCTTCCCTTATTTCGCAAAACTTCTAACTCTGGGGGTATCTCAAGAGTGTTGCATACAGTGGTCGAATCGCAAACTTGGTTGACTTGAAAGCATGCGCCACACCCACAACATTAACACTGACTTGGTCTGATCTGTCATGGAACATGCAGTTTTAAACTATTACGTCATAACGGAGAACATGGTAGACAACATATTAAGCATTTCTTAAGACAAAGGTGGTTGTTTCATGACCTCATTATTTATTGTTTCCATGAATTATAAAATTATGCCATGTTAGTTATGTCATTTTGCACTGGTTGACTATTGTTTTCATTATGCAAGCAAATCTCACATGCTTGAAGATTGAAGCGCCATCTGTCAGTAAGTTAGTAAATATTTTTTTCCTTCGTCAAACAAAATTCCATTTCTTTAGGGTGATTATGCTATTTGATTCCCCTTGTCACATTTTACTGGAGAACGATTGATCCTAGAGGCATACTTCCAATTAGAAAAATGACCTAAATAACATGTAGAACTCAAATACACCATTCCTGTTGCAAGGGGTTAAGTATTTATCAAAATAAAACAATTATCTCTTTATACGGATACCCTGCCCTCAAAAATCTAATTAGAAAGTTGTCCTGTCTCTCCTGAGGCCAATAAAAAAATTTCATGTTTCTAAGTGCAATATTCACAGAGATATTTGAATTCAAGAACTATAGACCAATCAGTCTCCTTATCTCTCTCTCAGTAATTTATAAAATCTTCACCAAAGTGCTGACATACAGGCTTGAATCCAAACTGGACGAAGCTTAACCAAAAGAACAGGCAGGATTTCGAAGTGGATTCAGTACAATGGATCACATCCAAACAATCAGGGAACTTATAGAGACACACAAGGAATATGAATTACCATTGTGTATGGCTTTCATTGCTTTTGAGAAAGCGTTTGACTCTCTCTCTTCACATCTGCTGTTGTTAAAGCTCCACATATAATTGGGGCAGAGAAGACTTACATCAATATCATCAAGAAAATATATGACAAAGCAACAGCAACGATTCATTTGTATAAAGGAAAAGCAAAAATTAAACTTGGAAAAGGAGTCAGACAGGGTGATACTATCTCACCAAAACTCTTCACAACTGTTTTAGAAGTATTCAGAAAACTGGATTGGGATAAAAAGGAATTAAATAAATGGAGAATTTTTCAACCATTTGCGTTTTGCAGACGACATTGTTATCAGCAGTAATCCAGACGAACTAGAGGAAATGATACAAAAATTGGTGAAGGCAAGTATTCAGGTGGGCTTGAAAATGAATCTGCAAAAGACTAAAGTTATGTTCAACTGCTTTTGCGTTGAAGAGGACAATCTTGCTCAACAACACAGAGATAAAAGAAGCAGAAAGCTATGTATACCTGGGACAAGAAATTACCATGGACAATGGAATCATTAATGAAATAAACAGAAGGATCAGGATCGGATGGAGCACTTTTGGCAAAAACTAATTCTGAAGTCACATGCTATTATGCCTGAAAAGAAAAGTTTTTAACCAGTGTGTGTTACCAGCACTGACTTATGGAGCTGAAACATGGACACTCACAAGCAAAACAATACAAAGGCTACAGACAACACAAAGGGGCATGGAAAGATGTATGCTAGGCATCACAAGGAGAGACAGAAAACGAGTCACTTGGATAAGGAACCACACAAAGGTATATGATATCATGGAAAGAATTAAACGTTTAAAATGGAAATGGGCTGGACATATTGCAAGAAGATAGACCACAAGTATTCTAGATTGGTACCCCCGAACGTTCGAGAATGCAACCCTATGCAAGATGGATTGACGAGATCAGGAAAGTGGCAGGAGTCAAGTGGATGGCTAAAGCATCAGACAGAGCAGAATGGAAAAATTTAAAGGAGACCTTCATCTCCAGCAGTGGATTGAAAATGGTTGTTAATGATGATTTGAATTCAAAAATTGGAGAAAAGTGAGGAAAGAACAGCATAAATCTGGGAAAGCAGCATTATCCATTAGTTTTCTTTTAAATATGCCCTAGGACCATGATTACCAACAAGGGGTCAATATGATTTTTAAGGGGGAGGACAATTTGATTTTTAATGGGAGCAATTAAGATTTATGAAAAATCATATTTGATGAAAAAACAACTTCAGAATTTTTTAAAATTTGATAAATATAATAAATGATGAGATAATTCAAGAATTAATGAAAATTCATATTTAATGAGAGAACAATTGAAGAATCAATGAAAATTCATATTTAATGAGAGAACAATTAAAGAACCAATGAAAATTCATATTTAATGAGAGAACAATTGAAGAACCAATGAAAATTCATGTTAAATGAGAGAACAATTGAAGAACCAATGAAAATTCATATTTAATGAAAAAAATTTCATAATTACATTGTGAAAAAAAATAACTACAATACTTTTTCCAAGTAATTCTTTTATTAATTAAAATTACCAATAATTGACTATTCGTAACACAAACATATACACTTATTAACAACCACATCCACTTGAATTTAAAGTAGCTGCAATACAAAGCTTCAAACACTTTATAAAATTAAGCTTCGTGCCACACCTCTTCGTTTGAAAGTTTATCTTATTCCTCACAGTATTTTCTTCAGCGACGTCAAACTTTGGTAGCTCTTAGTACATGCCGTTCTTCAAAATAGACCACATGCTATAATTCATCAGACTGAGATCAGGGTATATGGTGGCCATTCAGCAAATGTGATGAAATCAGGAAAATGAGCCCTGCACCACTGCTGGCTAACTTTGGCTCTGTGAGCTGGAGCTGAATCTTGTTCGAATGTCCAAATGTCTTTTCCAAAATGCTTTTGAGACCATATAAGTACAATAGCTTGCAAAATATCTTTCTGATAAAAATGTAGATCAATTTTGACCTTTCCCCCCACAAAAATGAGAGGTCTCTCCATTGGGACAAATTCCATCCCAAACCATAACAGATTGAGAGTTTTGATGTGATTGCACAATGGTCGAATTGAAAAACGAACATTTTGATGATTGTGCACTTGTTCAATTGTGAAAAGTTTTTCATCTGTGAAAAGAATGCTCTCCATCAATTATCAGTGGCCTGCCATAGCAGTGCACATCATCTTTTTAGCTGTACAGTCAAACCTCGTTAATGAGTCACTCTTGGGAGAGCAAAAATATGACTTAGTAAGCGGAGTGACTCGTTAAGCCGAGTAAGCCATAGCTGTGCCAATTCCAATTGGGAGTTCCAAAAAGTGACCCGGTAAGCAGAGTGACGTGTTAACTGGGTGACGTACTAACGAGGTTTGACTGTACTTAATTATTTTCATCAGTAAATTGTCACTTTCAGAATCGGTAATCCATCAGTCCCAGTTCTTGTTTTGCTATCGAACACAGAATCTCGGTTAATACCAGTTTCACAGATGATCTTTCTCATTGAGACTTGCATTCCAAATGACTTTTTTTTTTATGAGCTGGCAGTTCCTAGTTTTTTTGACAGTGCTTTTTCCTTCTCAATCTGGATGATCACCAAGCTGCTTAATTGCCCTTGAGACAAGTTAACAGGCAATACCAAGAGATTTTGCAATGTCACCCCAATTTTGTTTGCCCTTTTGATAAAATGCAATGATTATGACATGTTATTTGAATTTTTTTGCAATAAAGTAAAATACGCAAAACATTTATTGAAATCACAAATGATATTTAAAAATATGTTCTTTAACATTATGACAGCAGAAAAGAAAATTAACCAAACTTTCAACAGTCAGGGCATTAGAAAATTTGTATAAAGTTATTTTTTGTCACCCTGTAATGAGAAAATTACCTCAGCATAAATAAAGTTCTTCCAATAATATAGGGCTCCCTATTTAACTCAAAGAGTCCTGGGTCCTCACTGGGTCCTACTGTTAAGACGCCACTGAGTGAATCAAGATACCACAGTATGACCTCTTGGTCATTGGGCTTCATGAAAATTTCTTTATGGCCCACAGTCTCAAAGGTTGAAAACTTCTAATTTAGACCAGGTTAATACTCTTTTGGGCTTCTTGTACACAGATGGGAGCTCCCTTTTAGATGATAACTATATGTTACAGACAGAGAACAGGAATCTAAGCAGGACTTACTTTTTTGTGGGGGGGCAAGCACACTGGCTAATCTGAGGTTTGGGGGGGAAGTCAGAGAATCTCTCCAAGGAAATTTTGAGTTTTTAACCTTCAAAAATCATTTCAAAACTACAGAAAATGATTACAACAGCAATCAAAGAATTTTTTTTCAATATTTTAACTTTTTAACAATTTTCAATAATCTCATCAGGAAGGGGAGGGGAGCTGCATGGGCTCCATTTCTCCCTGTGTCTCTTTCAAAGTGGGGAGGGGGAATCTGGATTTTTTAAGATTGTTACATGGGGCATGGAAAAAAGGTAGGGAGCCACTGCTCTAGGATCAATGGTTTGCCAGTAAAATGTGGCAAGGGCAATTAAGTAATCACCCTGTATATATATTAGCTACTCTCTGAAAATAGTAATGACAATATGCAAAATATAAGACTTCAAATTTAAACCTTGAAAATTATTTCGAATATGTTTACCAAATTATTTTCTTCCAAGACAAGAGAGAAATTTAAAAAAAAAAAAAATCCCAAAGATTACCTGCTCTTGTCTGGAATCTCAAAGAAATGAGTTGATATTTAAATAATTCAAACACAGATTAAAATTCTGTGGTCGAATTTAAAACCTTAGAACAAACACCATTTTAAAGGATCACAGCCATAGAATCCAATAAAAGAATATAACTATGAGTAACTAAATGTGCACATGGTTATATATGTGTAGGGCAGTGGCTCTCAAACTTTAGTCACCTGTGGCTCCCCAAAATAGTTTAGTACAGGGGTTCTCCAACTGTGACCCTCTAACCTTTGTCAGGGGGCGCCACGAAGCGGTCACCCTGACAAAGGTTTTCCGAAAATATTCTTCGTTAAACAGCTCTGAGAAGCCGGTGGAGCTTGCAGATAAGCATTGAATAGGAAACAGGGACGCCGCGGGTGTAAAAAATTTGAGTACCCCTCTGGTTTAGTTAGATATTTTCACTTGTAAAAGAACCACTTCAAAGCATAAATAGGAACACAAATCAGTATTTCCAGCTTGCCGTGACACCCCTGACAAAAGTTGGCGATGCCCTTAGAAACCTCGATGCACACTTTGAGAAACATTGGTATAGGATTATTGAAAAACTTTTGCTCAAATTTAGCATTTAGATATATCTTTCTAAATGCTATGCTAAGATATATCTTTCATAAATTTGTGTAGCTTGGTAGCTGCTTACGCCAGCTGCCCCATATGCCAGACACATATCTGCTAATTGGGGACATGCAGTGTCATCTACCAACTCAGGGGAATCCTTGGGGTGAACTTTCGTGCATAAAAATATATTTCTTCAGCTATTCCCAACCTTACATCAGAATCTGAATGAGAAGTTTTCAATCATTCTGTGTATTTGTATAGCAGCTGATGTTAATTTCTGTATTTTCCAATGATGACAAAGGGAGAGGGGGGTTGAATACATCATCAAGCACCGTTTATAAAAATATGAAATATTCTTAATGGCATCTTAGTGCGCGAAAAACTGGAAAAACCTTTCACCAGTTCATGAGAGCACCTGAAATAACTAATATTCTTCCGATTGATAAATCCTTTAAAGAGCCACTTTAGTGATCTCTAAATGTTCCATGGATCCTTCAAGTCATCTGGAAGCATGTCCGAGCCACTCAAGCACTCAAGAATTATGTTGCAGGCTACTTAAGCACTCTGCTCTGGAACAGTGCTACGTGTCACTCAAGTGATCCATAGTTGCGCTGCTGATCACTTACGTATTCTGGGAGTGTGCTGCGGGTAACTTGAGTGATATAGAACTGCACTGGGGGGGGGGGCACTTGAGTGCTCTAAAACTGTGTCATAAGTGTTCTGGAACTGTGTCACTGGCCACTTAAGTGATCTGTGAATGTGCTTAGTTCATTTTTACAAAATTAGGTTTGAGGTAGCGGACACATCAGATAACCCTGAAGGCCACATTTGGTCATCAGGTCATGGGTTTATAGCATAAATGACTTAGAGGGTGGGTCACGATGAATTTCTTAGAGGGATTTCAAGTTCTTAGCCTTCAAATAGCATTGAAATTAACAGACATTGATTATAATAATGTACAAAGGTATTTTCGCCTGAAATTTTAATTTAAAAAAATATATTTTGCATGAAATTTTTTTTTATCATCTGGGAGAAATGGGCATGAGAACTCCATGCTCGACCCCTTGCATACATCTGATCCCGATATGCATTAGAAGGTAGGGACAGAGCTGACAAAATTTTGCTGATGGGGGGCGGGTCAAAAATGGCTAAAAATCTGCTGATGTAATACTTGAATCACACCACTCCTAATTGAATGGAAATAGCAATAAAGATTCAGATAAGACAAGTCTAAAATTTTATGAATTTCATTTTTAGGCTTTCAAACAGCTGTTTTGAGTATTTTACTTTTTCTTTAGATGAATTTTTCTATTTGCAATTTTCTCGAAAAGGTATTAAATTTATGTAAATAATCGGTTATTCATTATGAGTCACACCTTGTTGAATAGTATGGTCAGTAGCTATGGCAAAGACCAGGAGTTTCTTTGCTCCTTGGTGTTCATTCAACGGTTCTCAGAAATGTTCAGTCTAGCATTTTTGTACACCTGAATGAACGTGTTGTTATTCGGCGCCCATTTTGAAATCTGCAGGGAATGACAAAACATGCTTCTGTGTGCATACAATATAGTAAATTTCTTCAGTGCTTCAGAAACTCAGTGTTAGCAAAAGGCTTTTCATTCGTGTGCAGCTTTGAGGGAACGTTTGTCCTCAAATAAATGCTTACTTAAAAATGCTGCCCTAGATGTGTGAGCTAAACCTAATATCACATTTTCAACCAAAGACCAGGTTTTCAGAATTCAATGTATTAATAAGTTATGGTTTAATTGTAAATAAAACATGCATGAAATGAATGGGAGAAAAATACTATGAAAATATAATAAATAACTATGAAATAAACTGTAATACAGTAAAAACCTCTCTTTTACAGACACCGGTGGATCTGTAAAACAGGAGTGGCCATTTTCAGGGGTTTGAAATAAATACCTTTATTATACAGCGAAATCCAGTTTTAACTAATATGTTATAGCAAAAATCTTGTTGCAACAAAAACTTTTCTAATCCTCAAATAAGTATATATAAGAACAATGTATTGTGAAATCCAATGTTGAGAAATGAAAAATCTGTTATAACAAATTAAAAAACAAGTTTCTGAAAATCCAACAAAAGAGTACAGAGCATTTCAAAAATGATCCTGTAAAATCAGTTTCAGAGAATTAACTTGCTGAATTGTTGGGGAAAAAGGGTTGTTTTTTTATAGCTTGCGAAGAGAAATTTAAACCAATATAGTGCATGAAAAAGAAATAAAATCTGTGGTAAATGTTAGGAATGTTTCATATTTCTTATGTTTCAAAATGAGTAGCCTCAAAAGAAAACAGTTTTCGATCAAAGAAAAACAAAATCATTTCTGAAGTTAAGATGCTAGAGTAAACAAACACTTAAAACTCAAACAGCAGTTATAGGATTCCATACAAAAAAATAGACTTTTAAATTTTCAACACGTGGACGTAGCTATCTTTACAAGACATTCTGGACACTTATTCCCGAAATGTGCCAGTAACCATGCATATGAGAAAAGACTTTGGAATTTGCATGTGCTTTTGGATGCAAAATCTTTCAAGCATTTCGCTCGTTTGAGCATGCATATGCTTTAGAGGAATTTCTTGTTTTCTCAGCTTCTCCAATACTTGTATAAAAAACAATATGGATTATTTACCTCAATATAATGAGGTAAATAATCCATAATATGTGAAGTAAGTAAATACAAAAGAAAAATTCAACATACATTGATTTGAGTTATTTTTAAAATTTAACTTTATTCTTTTTATTATCTAGAAAGTAAACAAGTAATTTTTTCCATGGAATCAAATTCCCCCACAACAGAATTCTTTTAACAAATTTAAAATTTGTAAAATCAGGAATTCCGTTATAAAAAAATTTCATTATAACGAAGTGATTTTTTGAGTCCCTTCGAATGTTATAATTGGATTTGACTGTACAAGGGGAAATTATTATTTGGCCATAAAAGAGACCACATTTGAGAGGTGTCTGTTAAGAAAGGTTTTTACAGTAGAACTATAAACTGTAATGAAACTAAGTAAAAATATACATAAACTGTAATAAAATTTACTAAAACTATTAAAAAAAAAATTCTGCAATGACAATTAAAATATACTGGAAAATTTACCTTACCCATGAAAAAATGTCTGTTCATGGAAACATTTTGTAAAAATCACCACACGCTGCTTTTGCAATTTGTTTGAATGACAAGAAAGAATTTGACTTTCACATTTCTTCCACATTTCATATGAAAAAAAAGAACAATGTCATCAACTGAAAACCATTCATAAAAATAAAAAATCAAACTAACATTTAAAACAATATGGGCAGTTACACTAACATTTGAAAAAATCTGCACAATTAGTTTCAGCTGTATTTACATGCAAATTTCCAAGAAAAGGTATTTCCTATTTATATGAAGTCAACCAGAATGACTTCATATGGGATGAAGTCAAACCTGTATGAAATAAAACAATAAAGGACTAAGAAATTATTTTCTATTTTATAATGGTGGCACAATTAACTATTTATATATGAACCCACCAATTGGCTCATTTGTTTCCCTGAAGGAACTATTCTTTGTTTTTCATAATTTCATAAAATTGGTTTTTCTGACAGAAAATGTTTGTGTTAACTGTAAGACTGGGAAATATTGAGTTTTACATCTTAATACATGATCAAAACCTATGTAAGTTAGCAACCCATGGAACAAAAATTTTCTGATCAACTCAGACAAGATGGTCAACATACAACAGTAGTTCTCAACATTTGAAAACCTGCAACCCAGGTGATTTCTTTTAGTAAGTGGGAGGGCTGGTCATACACATGACTAACAGGAATAAATGAGAAGAATGAAATTGTAAATCAGTCATTTCTTGGTTTGAGGGAGATGTCAGGATGTCAAAATTATATCAGTTTGGTAGTTACGGATAAAGATGATAGAAAGTCATGTTGATTAGAGAAAAAGATGTTTATTTAATCAAGATGCGAGCGGATTTTCTTGGCAACTATGTGCTCAAAATGCTTGTAGCAAGTAGAGGTGATAGCGACGGGTCTGAAATTAAGGGGATTTGAAAGAGAACCTGATTTATATGAATTGTGATACTTTTATTAATTTTTCAGTCAGAGGGCTATTTAGATGAGTTTAATGAGACTTTGAAGATAATTAAAAGGTAATTAGAAATTTCATCAGCACAAAATTTGAGAATATCATTTGGGATCCCATCTGGGCCAGTGGAGTGGGGTTTCAGTTAAAAGGTTCAGAAAGCCTGCTTTAGAGAAGACAGGACTATTCTTGAATAATGACTCGGAAAAGTAGTACTGAGAAAAAGTGGGGTCAGAGGAAATAAACTGACGAAAAAGCCAGATTGAATTCTGTGGCGATATCAAGGTGAGAAGTAGGGTCGATGGTATCAATTTTAAGGGACGATGGGTCAGCTGATTTAGGGAAAAGAAAATTCCAAAATTTTGAGGGGTTATTTTTCAGGTATTGAGGTAAAGAGTTATTTAGGTAATTTTGTTTTTTGGCAAAGGATGAGATCTTTAAGGTCAGGTGTAGAGGCTGAGATTTCATTTCTGAGAAAAAGAGAGTTATTGAATTTAAGTTTGCAGACATTTTGGCGAATACTTCTTTTTAAATGGATAATATCACGATTGATCCAGGGATTAAAGACACATTTTGAAGAGGTATTTCTGATGGGAAAAGAAGCTTTGCATTTTTCAATAACAGCTTTGAATTTACTCCACAGAATATGAACGTCATTTGAGGAAGATGATGAAACGAAATGAAAGAAATGGGTGCGAAGTAACTGTGCCACCAGTGTTACTGTTGTGGCTGATATCTCCCATAAGCTTCATTTTAAGTGTCCCCTTGCAATGTCAGTTTCAGACATTCCTGCTCTCACATGCATCACTAGCAATCTGGGTAATGTAGAGTACTTTCACTATTATATGGTATAAATTGCAGTAATTATATGGTGTAATAGCAAATTTTATTAAATTTAAAAAAGAAAAATGTATCTAATAACTCAATTTTGAATGACAGTGTGAACATGCACTTCATTTTCTTTCTAGTCCTCAAGCTCTGCCACAAAATCGGGTTGGAAGAGATCTTAGCAACAGGATAAATGCAGTGGCAGAGGTATGGTGTTCAAGTCATTCTTATCATAAGAATTTTCCCAACTACTATTGATATTAACTATATTTTTTCATTTAGAAAAAACATTCACATATGTCTAGGGTAATTATAAACATTTCAGATTAAACGTTTCAAACTTGAAAAAAGATAGAAGAAAACTTATTAGAACCCTAAGATATAAGAATTTCTGATCAGGTTCAATGTACATAATACTTATTTTTAAACTCTTGAACATGTTGTCGACAACCCACTAAAACCACGAAAGTGCAAGCAGTTCTTTTGATAGCACATACAAAGGTTCAATTTCTAAAAAAAATCAAAATTTCAATGTTGGGAAAAAGGAAAATGAAAGGGTGTGAACCTCAAACTTTGAATTCACCATTGAAATCCTGATTTCAGATTGGAAACTATATTAGAAGAGAGGAGATGAAAATACTACCTTTCCTTCTATTCAAAACACTAATCTAAGTCATACATCAAAATTTTCAAGGTTGACATATCTCTTAGCTTCTGTGTTGATAACATTTCTGAATTAAAAAGCAACTGCCATAGTCAAATCTGAAAAGTGATGTTTTTCCCTATGCCATGGGTCTTATTTAAAAGGCGTTAAATTTGACATCAGATTTAGAAAGAGCAAGCATGATTTTGTGAAGGAACATTACAAGTTTTCAACAATTAAATTAAACCTAGTTCAAAAACAAAAAAACAAGCTCACATTTTTTCCAAGCAGCTTGAGTAATGCCTGAACTACTCCTGTAGCATGAAGTTCATATGCTGATAATGCTCTTTCATCATGAAGTAGAACAGCTAATTCAATAAGGGCACCCCATAAGATAGTTTTCCACTCATTGGACTGAAAAGATATATACAAAACATAAATACAAACTTAACACAGGGTATGAAAAATGTCACAGTCAGTTTAAGCTTTTACTGACTGGATGATAGGTACCATTCATGAGCATAATTGGGGAGAAATTATTAAAGTAATATCTAGAAGGTAAACTGCATCCAGACAATGACCAAAATAAAAAAATTTCTCGAAGATAAGTTACACCTTTGTGCATGTTGCATTTATATTTGATATTTCAGACTAACACCATCACACACTGCATTTCAAACACACCATAATATACTGGGCATAGGAAAGTCTTTCTGACCTAAAATAACTTTTTAACAAAGAGAGCTACAGCTATGTCATTTAGATAAAGGTACAGTAAAATGACTAAGCCAGATTTCTATCTTCCTCAGACAAGATCCAGTCCATAGGCTTTTGCTATTATGCACAATGAAGATTCATCAATTCATCCACAGTTAACTCCTGGCCATGTTACTTCAGTAATTCTTGAATGTCCTTCTCATTCACCTCCAGTTCCAAGGCACAATCTCTTCGACAACTGGTAACGCTTGTTCATGAGCTAGCCCCTCATTGTGTTCAATAACGCAATCAGCCCAAAGTTTAAGTCCAAGCAGAATTTAAGTCACCCCAGGCTATATTGCTGATTTTGAGGCAGTACATGATGTTGAAATGTTTTTTCCAAAACTCTCAGAGGGTAAGGTTTGTTCCCTCCTAGTTCGTTGGTGTAAAGCTTTTTGAAGTTTGAAATTACATATTAGTCCATCTGTTGGGAGTAATGGAATGATGTTACGAGGAACTTGATCTCAATGAACTGGAATTCCTCCAGTAAGTCATCCTTAAGGCTTGGAGAATGAGCATTATCCTTAAGGCTTAGAGAATGAGCATTATCCTTAAGGCTTGGAGAATGAGCATTATCCATAACCAGCATGACTGAGTGGCAGATTCTTTTCTGAAAGATATTTTTCACTGAAGGACAGCAGACCTCATCGATCCACTCAATAAACAAGATACGAGTGACCCAAGCCTTGCTGTTTGATCTCCACATAATGTTTAACTGTCTCTTTTGCACCTTGCATTTCTTGAAAGCTTGTGAATTCTCAGAATAGTACACAAGTAGAGGTTTTACTTTAAAATCCCTGCTTGCATTAGCACAGAACAAGAGGGTGAGACAGTCTTGCATGGGCATTGCATTCTCTTCTGCTGTAATGTAGGCCCTCTTCAGCATCTTTTTCCAGAAAAGCCCCGTCTCATCCCACAGTTGAAAACTTGCTGCGGCAGATAACACTCGGAAACCATGAGCTTGTTGAACTCTTAAGCTGCCTTAGCATCCGCATAGCTGCATCTCCATACCTCAAAAACCTATGGATGCCACTTCTCTTCTTAAAGTTTTTTAACGATTCCCTGCTCACCTGAAAGCCGCCTTTGTTTTCTGTTGACACACCTGGTAGTTCGTCTACGAGATCAACGTACATAAAGTCTTGGCTTGTTCACAGATAATGTTCTCAGTCACAGTATCACCAGCTAGTTGCTTTTTATTGAACCACATGAGCAGCAACTTTTCTACTTCCTCCAGCACATGGTTCCTTTCATACACTTGAAACTCCTTTTGTTGTATTTAGATCTCTTCTTTCTTCTTTAATATTGTGCAAATCATGGATGTAGACTTCTTATAGGATCTTGCAATGTCAGCGACTCCCATACCTTGCTGATGCTTTTCGATTTCTTTCTTAAGTTCCAGAGTAATCATCTACGGCTTTTCTTTTCAACCTTCTTCATCATGGAGGCCATCGTCGGAGCACAGGTACTTAAATAGCAGAGTCACTACACTTGGACACAGAATAAAAAAAATCTGAGTGCACATATCCATGATTACGAGATTACTTTTAGTTTCATGTCATAAACAGTCAAGCTCACACGTGTTCATTTTTCGAGTGAGGCACGCTGACGGCTCTGTTGTTAAGGGAGTCAAAATTTGTTCAAAATTTTTGCTTGTTATGTGAATTGCCTGTTAACCGAACCACTTGTCAACCGAAGTTCCACTGTACCAAAATAATGAATCCTTGAAAGAAATATGGAGATGATTGAAAAAAGTGAGGAATTTCAATTACTAATATCAGAAAATTTTCATTTTCATGCTTTTTTTTTTGTTTTTCCTGTGATACAACAGAGAGAGTAACAATTATGTTTATTAATTACTATTCAAATTTCTTAGATTGGAGCTATATCAGGGCTGTAACTAGGCTGGGGCAACCAGAGCACTGCTCCAGGGCTTCCTTTTACGAAGAGCCCCAAAGAAAAGTCTGCCCCATGGCCCTGAAAAAGCACACAACGGCCCTGAGCTATATATAAACTTTAATTTTTTTATACCCCCACTACTGTGTCCAATTACTGTCCAGCGAGTTTGATGAGCTCCCTCTTGAAAATTTTGGAGATCATCATCAAAAGGCAGTTTGTGAAGTGCATAGATGAGAATAAAATTGTCAGAAAACCAGCATGGGTTCATGAAAAGGAAGTCATGTGTAACAAACCTCCTTTGCATCTACAATCATGTGACTAAAGCTTTGGGAAATGGCATAAACGTTGATGTTGTTTACCTTGATTTCCAAAAGGCATTCGATCAAGTCCAACATGGTAAACTTTTGAAGCATTTACACGAGATTCGAATTGGAGGCAACTTGAATTGGATAGAATTGTGGTTGAGAGAAAGGTCACAATGAGTTATGGTGAACGAGAAATTTTGTAATTGGACAGGTGTCAAAAGTGGAGTTCCCTTAAGGAAGTGCCTGGCCCATATTTTTCACTTTTTATCAATAAACATGATAAGGGTATCGATAGGATTGTTAGCAAATTTGCAGATGACGAAGTTAATGGGTGGCGAGCAATAGGGAGATGCTTGAGAGACAAACTTGAATATGATTGCAGCATGGGCTTTAGTGTTGATAAGTGCATGGTCACTCATTTTGGTTCAAACAACCAACGTTTCATCCATGTGTTGAATGGTATTACTATCCCGGATGCAATTAGGGTCATCGATTTGGGAATTCTCATTGATGAGCAACTTAGGTTTTCTGAACATCGTTCAGCAGTTGTCAAAACGTGAATAGAATGCTCAGTTTCATTCTTAAAAAGGTCTCTTTGTGTTCTCCTGGAGTCATCCTTCTGCTTTTCCAAGGCTTATTTCGTCCTATACTGGAGCATGCCATTAGGTTTTGGTGACCGTACCTACAGAGGGACATAGACTTGGTTCATGGGATGCAGAGAAGAGCTACGTGTGGCAGAGAAGAGCTACTACACAAGGCTTGAGCTATGAAGAAAGACTTGATTTCTTGAGCATGTTTACATTAGAGGAACACAAGTGTTGGAGGATATGATTTAAGTGTTTAAAATTTTCAGTGGTACGGATAGGATGGACCATTAGTTATTAATACACCAGCAATCTCAATTACTCTGACAAGGGGACACCAGTATCATTTAGTAAGGGACAATTCCAGGTTGTGATGTCACAAGGAGTTTTTCAGTAATAGAGTTGTTAATAAATGCAATAGCTTACCTCTAGGGGTTGTGAATTTTAACACAATTTATACATTTAAAAAGTAAGATAGGCATGGTGGGATAAATCAAAAAGCTACCCATACTTAAATAAGAACCATAATCTTTTTTATGGGCAGTGTATTATAAACTGAAGAGCCAAAAAAACTGGTACAGGCATGCGTATGCAAATAAAGAGATATGGAACCACTCAGAGTACGGCGCTGCGGTTGGCAACGCCTATATAACACAAGTGTCTGGCATAGTTGTTAGATTGGTTACTGCTGCTACAAAATGGCAGGTTATCGAGATATAAGTGAGTTTGAACGTGGTGTTATAGTCAGCGCACAAGAGATGGGACATAGCATCTCAGAGGTAGCGATGAAATTTGGATTTTCACGTACGACCATTTCACGAGTGTACCGCGAATATCGGGAATCCGGTAAAAAATTAAATCTATGACATCGCTGCGGCCGGAAAAAGATCATGCAAGAACGGGACGACTGATGAGAATCATTAAACATGACAGACATGCAACCCTTCCGCAAATTGCTGCAGATTTCAATGCTGGGCCATCAACAAGCGTCAGCGTACGAACCATTCAACGAAACATCATTGATATGGGCTTTCGGAGCCGAAGGCCCACTCGTGTACCCTTGATGACTGCACGACACAAAGCTTTACGCCTCACCTGGGCCCGACAACACCAGCATTGGACTGTTGAGGACTGGAAACACGTTGCCTAGTCTGACGAGTCTCGGTTCCAATTGCTTCGAGCTGATGGACATGTACGGGTATGGAGACAACTTCATGAATCCATGGACCCTACATGTCAACAGGGGACTGTTCAAGCTAGCGGAGGCTCTGTGATAGTATGGGGCATGTGCAGTTGGCGTGATATGGGACCCCTGATACATCTAGATACGACTCTGATAGGTGACAGGTACGTAAGCATCCTGTCTGATCACCTGCACCCATTCATGTCCATTGTGTATTCCGACGGACTTGGACAATTTCAGCAGGGCAATGCGACACCCCACACGTCCAGAATTGCTACAAAGTGGCTCCAGGAACACTCTTCTGACTTTAGACACTTCCGCTGGCCACCTAAATCCCCAGACATGAACATTATTGAACATATCTGGGATGCCTTGCAACGTGCTGTTCAGAAGAGATCTCCACCCCCCTCTTACTCCTACGGATTTATGGACAGCCCTGCAGGATTCATGGTGTCAATTGCCTCCAGCACTACTTCAGACATTAGTCGAGTCCATGCCACGTCGTGTTGCGGCACTTCTGCGTGCTCGTGGGGGGCCCTACACGATATTAGGCAGGTCAGTTTTTTTTTGGCTCTCCAGTGTATATTATAATTGTTTTGGTGATATATTTTTATATTGGGTAGTTTGGTGACATTTTGACATCCATATTTTTTATGGGCATAATTTTTCAGCCACCTCGTTGTGCAACTTGCTTGTTGTGGCCTTTGTACTACTACATCTTCCTTTGATTAATATTTATTTATTAGTTCGACCAGGAATTCCTAAACTTATTTCATTTGCAGCACCCTCGGTTGATCTCTGGGCACAGCACCATAACAGCTTATGAATTTGATTCAAATTCATTTTGAATACATGAAAAAAAAAAACCAATTTATATGACCTATCTAAAAAATTCAATAACAGTATAATAGCGCATGTGTGGCTGAACCATGGAGAAAAGGGAAAAAAATGAGTGACTTTAATCTCTCTCTCTCATCTCTATTACTTTTACATTTAATATAATTTCATTCCTTTCCCCCCCCCCATGGTATCTTGCAGCACCCCTGAAGAATTTAATGACACCCCGGAGAACTGTGACACACCCTTAAGGAATAACAGAGTTAAGACTTTCTTTCACACATGGTCTTGTAGATACTGATATTTATCACTCAGGGGTTCATAACCTATGGGTGATACTGATATTTATCACTCAGGGGTTCATAACCTATGGGTGATACTGATATTTATCACTCAGGGGTTCATAACCTATGGGTGATACTGATATTTATCACTCAGGGGTTTATAACCTATGGGTCACGGTGCAGACCTGGATCATGAGAGCTTCAGAGATGGGTCATGCACCAAGCCAAACAAGGAATATTTATTAAGTATTTTGATATTCAAAATAAAGCCATGGGTCATGAAGTTGATTGTGTTGTTGATTTTGATTTGCAGCTGTTGAACCTAACATGGCTAAGAACCCTTGGTGTAACTAATATTATGTAGTTCGTGAAAGAAGTACCTTATGATTCTGTCCTTCATCTATGCTGGTTGAAGTTGACAATGAACAAAAAAATATATTGTAGTATAAGCTGAAATAATATTCAATTCACATGTGAATCAATCCAGCAGACCTGCCAACCTGAGAGAGAAGAAAAAAAATCCTACTCTATATCCATAAAAAACGTAATGTGGCCCATTTTCCTATTTAAAGGGGGGGAAAGAGGGAGTGTACTCCCCCTTTTCCCCCTTAAAAATTTATTAAGAAGTTATATAATTATAATCAGGAAAAGTAACTGCTGCATGAGAAAAGATGATATTGTTTACATAAAAAAAACTCAGGAATACAACAGATCAGTAAAAAATTTGTTCCCTTGTGTCTATACTTCGATATTTTTGCACTACTGTTTTATCTAAAATGAAATATGATTTCACTCGCTGGGACACTCCCCTGACCACATAAAAACATAAATAAAAATTCATCAGATGGATGCTAAAGTGTTGAAAATCATCATCAAGTGTTGAAAATCAACTGCCATCGGCTAAAATCAGCAAGAGATTGCTTAACTGTAATTGTAATATAACTAATCAATATTTTTGAAGTCTTTATTAAAAAACACTGGGTGGTTACTGCTACAATAGTACAATCTGTAGGGGCATGGCGTGAGATGAATAGGGACAATCCAATCAGTTTAATATGTAAGCTGAAAAACAAATGTTTTCTCACACATATGCAATAAAATTCCTTATCTAGAACACCATACTGATTTACATCTAAATTAATATAATTTTATTTATTTCAAAACAATGACAGTCTTTAATGACTGATATTTTTTAAAAAACAAACCACATCACATAAGTGTCTAGATTTTAACATGTAGCCTATATACAATACATTCAGTTTAAACTTTTACTGCACTATATAGGATGCTTTTTCTAGTGAGTACAATTCTAAAATGTACTGTATATAACCATTAAAGTTTTTGGGAAAGTAAATTACTTACAGTATGTAGATTTGAAATTTGTTTTTGACAAGCACGTTCAATTTGTGCAATTATATTGCACAGTTTTGCAACCAATCCTCTGGGTTGAGCTTGAGCAGATTTGAAATGTTCATCGTATATCTCTTTGGCTAGAGAACGCACCTAGAAAAGTTATATATGTTTTACTAATATAAAACTTTACAAAGGAAAAGAGTGAAACTTTAGGGAACATTTTTTTTCCTCAAAAAATTTCCTGCAATCAAAAATGTAAAAAGTTCTGAATGATCGAAAATATCCACATGCTACCTCAAATATTTGGTAGAAAACAGCTGTAATTTCATCCTGAGCTCTAAAATAGCTATTCTTTAAGTATCTCTTATTGCATCAGAACTTACATAAAACAATTATTCTCTTAAACAATATTTCATCTGAATTTTTCAGTTTGCCAATGGATACTGTTTTTGCATTAATTTTTTTCCCATCTGAAAACAATTATGTTCTAACTAGGACGACATTTAATTTCTTATACAGATCATTCTCTTTGAATGTTTTTCATGTTTAGCATAATGAGGCTTATATAAAATCTATATTAACCCTTTGCACTCAAGAGGTGACTCTCGCTCACCACATGATTTAATGCAGCAACTCGAGAGGTGACTCTCGCTCACTACTTTGTTTGGTGTGGAAATTCGATGCGCGGTGATAACTACCACTGAAGAGCCAAAAAAACTGGTACACCTGCCTAATATCGTGTAGGGCCCCGCGAGCCTGCAGAAGTGCCGCAACACGACATGGCATGGACTCGACTAATGTCTGAAGTAGTGCTGGAGGTAATTGACACCATGAATCCTGCAGGGCTGTCCATATATCCGTAGGAGCAAGAGGGGGTGGAGATCTCTTCTAAACAGCACGTTACAAGGCATCCCAGATATGTTCAATAATGTTCATGTCTGGGGATTTTGGTGGCCAGCGGAAGTGTCTAAAGTTAGAAGAGTGTTCCTGGAGCCACTTTGTAACAATTCTGAACGTGTGGGGTGTCGCATTGTCCTGCTGAAATTGTCCAAGTCCGTCGGAATGCACAATGGACATGAATGGGTGCAGGTGATCAGACAGGATGCTTCCGTACCTGTCACCTGTCAGAGTCGTATCTAGACGTATCAGGGGTCCCATATCACACCAACTGCACACGCCCCATACCATCACAGAGCCTTCTCCCGAAAAGCCGGGCATGCATCTCGGCAATTGTTACGTAAAAATATCATACAAAGCAAAATTACAAAGACTAATGTTTAAGAAATTATCTTCGTAAAGATGTAAAGATACATTAAATATTAAAATATAAAAGTTTTATGTGTTAATTTTAATTTGTGTGTGTAATCATTTTAAGTTACAGGTAAGAAATTCACCAAAAGCGCTACGAAACGCTTCGAGTTGCTGATTAGTCCGAGCGGAAACAGCCTTGAGTGCAAAGGGTTAATTCAATGTTCAAACATACAAGCGTGACTTGCTGATTGTTTTAATGATGCAGCAGCTGTGTGTGCACTCCCTTCCCCCGAACCAGCATTATAACCAACAACTCAATAAAATATCATGACCAATTTTTTTTTATGGATATTGCCATATTTCCAATAAAAACGGCATACCACGATTGCTGAAATTAGCATAAAATTGAATATTTTACGTTCAGCACAGCTTTTCACCATTTCCCTTCAATAAAGTAATGAGATTCTGTGAAGTATGCACACTGGTCACATCCATAGCTCAAGTGGAGACAGTTAAAGGAGCAGAACTTGTTTCTAAATACACAATATGCATAAATATCATCTGAATTCTCTGTTGATCAGTTTTTCAAGCAGTCATTCACTACACATTTTGGATCATGCAACTGTGGTATCTTAAGCTGAGGACTTTGTAATTTTTATCAGCTCTTCCGAAGTGATTGTAACACTTACTACACAAGCATTTCACAGTGAATTTTCCGATTTATAATAGAACCATGCACCTCAAAATGTGCATCAAGACTTATAGGACCAGGGGCAGTACAAGTCATGAGTGATGTGTGTCAAATGAGTTTGATGACAACAAATAATATTTGGTAGAGGCCTTCTGACCAAGTGGATACTTGAAAACACTGAAATAGGATCGGAGGAGATAGACATAGAAGAAAACCTCATCTAGCTTCCATTCTCTATATTACAGACAAAATTGGACAGCAAACTGAAAAATTTTCAAACTAGAACTATCCACCAGACATCTGAAATAGAGTGATTCAGGTCTGGACATCTACTATATGACTGGGTTTTATCATATGAGCTGCACTGGACAACAGGTATACATTGGAACCAGGAGGAAAAAAATCAGTTTTTGGCTAGAATTCATGAACATGAAAGAAACCATAGGCAAGGACAAACACATAAATCTTCTGCAGTGGAGCATGCGTTCATCATATGATTTTATTCAATGACACTGATTCTATCTATGAATAGCAGATGTTATTCTTGAATTTTCAGAGCATGAAAAGGAGATTCTCAAAAATGCAAACTACTTGAATAAAAAAGATAAAAGTTCAGTCAATAAAAAAGCGAAAGTGTTCTTGACCAATCACAGCAAAACAGTACAAGCTTAACTAGACATATGTGCAAATACAGACTTTCTTTGCAACTTTGATCTGACTTTCGAAGATGTCCATCACTTTAGTGCATAAACATTGAGCACACTAAAAGTTTATATTTGTTTTATATGTTTGTATGTATTTATTATATATATTCTTGTTTTTTCTGTATATTTTTTGTAGCATATAGTATAATGAAGTACGATTTTTTCACAAAAAATGAAAACATTTTTTTTCAATAATATAAAGAGCATTTATCATAAAATAATAAAAATTAAATTTATAATCATTAATTTGTTAAAATTATGCATCCCAAAAGTTAATGGAAGCTAGTGAATACATGCAAATTTAAAATGCATGATCGTGACTTAAGGCTTGAAACTTATAAATGCAGTAAGACGGAATAAGGTGCGAGAAAATCTTTTGTTTACAAGACTGCAAATGCAAAAAAGCTTTCTGTGGATGAGATTAAAAGAACTTTAAGACTGAAGTTGCAACGTAAGCCTATTGAATATTTTTAAATTCTTTAAATTGCTGCAAAAGCATAATTCATTGCGTTTTAGCCAATAAGATGCCTTTCCACCCAAAATCATGTTTGGGAAGATCTCAATTTACGACTTCACATGGTAATAGGTTGATAAAAATAATGGTGCCTACCCAAGTGATGTTTGGTTGTGGAATCATTTGAAGCATCTGGTTTGAATATATCGCCAGATACAGCTTTAAGAATAAAAAACTGGTTTTATGGTTTACATGAAAATTGTCAATTAGCCCTCTCAGAGCAACGTACTCAAACACACAACACTACGCATTTTGAGAGGTTGGAGTGGGCTCAAAACCACATATGATATGGAGAAAAATGGATCTGTGTTATTTTCAATGATGAAAAGAAATGTTGATGGTTCTCATGCATATACAAGGTATTGTCACAATTTGAAGAAATAGCTATCATATTTCAGGAGACCTTAGGATGGATCTGTGATGGTATGGATCTGTGTTATTTTCAATGATGAAAAGAAATGTTGATGGTCCTGATGCATATACAAGGTACTGTCACAATTTGAAGAAATAGCTATCATATTTCAGGAGACCTTAGGATGGATCTGTGATCCACTTAGTGGGTGATAATGTGCACACATCAGTCTAGTCGTAGCAGTGATAGCGTTCGGATGCGATGTATATTGGGATGTTAAAACTTCGTTATGGCTGACCTCACAGATTTCGAAAGAGGCATGATTGTTCGAGCCTGTCTTGCTGGGGCCACAGTAATGAAAACGGCCACCCTTGTTGGTGTCGGGAGAAGTACTGTGTCGATGGTAATGACAGCCTATAGCAAACAGGGAAAGACAGCTACCAAGCATAACAGTGGCTGAAAGTCGAAGATGGCTGATAGACCTAGAAGGGTTTCAAAGCGGATTGTGGCTAGAAAGCACAAGACAACAGCATCCTAGAAAAATTTTGAGATGGCAAAATACTTTAAGACCGTTTTTCTAGGAACAGTTTTTTTGAGTCACATACAACATGAATTTCCCAGCGTGACATGCTGTTTACTCACCAAAAGGAAAAGAAGTATGACTGTTTTCCTACAGAGCTCAAGACATCTCACACCACTGCTTTACGTCAGGTGTGATTGGCCGATTGGTTATGAAGAAGTCAAAGGTGTCATATAGTGTGCGTATTGTGATTCTTCTCTGCATTTTTGTTGTGTTTTCCCGGAAATCAAAAGCTTGAATGAAAATATGCAGACAGAACAGTTGATGCACCCCAATAGGAAAACACAAATGTGTAGCGTGATAAAATTACATGTTTCTGCTGACTTGAAATGGTCTTATTCGATTCACATGGTGCAAAATACCTACTCCTAGGAAAACATGGCTTACATACACTCATATCTGTGAGTTGATGCCATTACAGGTTGGTTAAAAAACTTGAAATTCAAGTTTTTAACCAATCAGCAACAGTGGCGACTTGCAGAATCGGAAACCAGCGCGCATTATGTTCGTACCCCTAAAACTAAAATTACATTTTCACAAGAATTTAAAAAAAAAAAAACACTGTTTTGAATCACACAATTTGTTTTATTGCATGGGAATATCAACAAAATAATAATATATTTACTTCTTTTATCTGTCAGCAACTTATCATGCAGTGTGTCTAGTTCAAATGTCCTTATTTCTGAGAAGTTACTACACATTACGAGAATTTGGAAGAATGAGAAAAATATACAAATATATAGAGCATCAATCACAAAGTGCCTTCTACAGGTACTTTTTTTGTTGCCCGGATAATATCCAATCAATAATTAGTTTTCAGCCAATGTCTGCTGTAGCATTCCCACAGTTACAGCAGCATCTGTGAATAGCATGAGGGTGCATGGATTGTTTTGCTGTAAAAAGAGTCTTTCATATAATCCGCAGAAGAAATTTAACAAAAACGTCCTGTGATCTGGGTGGCCAGACAATTGGTCTAACCTGCACCCTATCTGATCTATTTGTTAGGAAAAGTTGTATCAAAAAATGATTGAAAATTTATGTTTCAGTACAAAAGGTCCCCATCTTACAGGAAGATAACAATGGGCTGTGAATGTTGTACTTGGGATGCTAAATAAAATAGCAGCATGTCCAGGTAAATGTTTGCCAGCATAGATGCCTCAGCAGAAAAAAATTGACTTATGACCATATCCTATGAAAAAAAAGCTGGATGCCTTCTTCACAGTAATCTGAAACAACTCTACCTGTAGTTTTCTTCACCACCTCCAGTTTTCAGAAAAATGATGTGTAATTTCTCATTGCTCTTAGCACTCTCAGCATTGAGCATCTTTTGCACTGCTAGATCAGATTTGTTTTTCAGCATACCACAAAATAACTCGTGCTTTCTTCTGTGGTGATGGCAATTTTCTATTTAGCTGCTTGAAACAATGACAGTATCTGTAATGATCATTTAGAGAGTAAATCTGTCAACAAACTCTAATAATTTTGCAACTAAATTTTTCAGTTCCGTATGTCCAAGATGATGATGGAAGTATAATGTGACATTCTCTAGAGAAAAAGATTTCTGACCCAACTAAATTAATAGCATATTGCCATATGGGGATATGACCAGAGTTGATGAACAGTGAAAAGAAAAAAAAAAAAAAAACAAATTCCTGCAGATCTGACAACCTAACATGAAATTTTGAATTTTTACTCACTATTTGAAATTAGGGACATTTGACCTGGACACCCTGTACTCTTATAAAACACAAAAGAAACTAACTTTCTGTTTCAAAGCCTCCATTTTTGAAACAAAATGTTTCCCTTTTTTGCCAGACCAACCAGAGGAAAATTCTGGACCTAAGGAAGTTTCAGCAGTGAAGGAATGTTTAGTACCACGATTCGATTCAAAAATAAACCCCAGATGATCTTCTTTAAGAATAGTAGCTTGCTGTAATACAGATAAATAGATTAATGCAACCAAGAATAATAAATTAATTTAATAATAAACTTTTCAGATTAAAATCTAAGATTAAATTAATTTAATAAAGTTATCTTGATAACTTTTAGTTGAAAATATCTGCCATACACATGTGAGTTTAAAGAAAAAAACAACTTATTGCTTTCATTTAAAACTGAGTCTGCAGCCCTGGCTAAATATATTTTAGAGAAAATTTTGGGATATTGGGTTGCTAATACTGAACAGCACCAATTTTTACCAAAAAAATTGCCAGTTACAAATGAAATCCTGGAAGATTGGGAATGATAGGAAATAAAGTGCTTCAGAACATTCTAGTAGATTAAAACGTATTTCACAAAAAAAACTTGAACATGACAAAAATGCAAGATTAAAATTTATAAAGATTCTTTCAAGTGAGGGACACCTAAAAATAAAGGAAAAATATGAAGATGTCCTGTAAAATAAATGAGTTGTATGATCACCTTAAATTTGCCCAATGCAGAAACACAGTACATTTATCCTCTCTTATCAAGACCACCAACAAAACACTAATACAGTCAAACTCAGTTGTAAAGTCACCTTGGACTATAACATCAATAGTTGGTAGTCGTAACTGATTCCAATAAAAAATAATGTTAATGAACCTTGCTTATAACATCAATGAAAATGCATTGGCCTCAGATATCATAACATATTTTTCTTAAGAAATTCTGAAAATTAGAGCTGATCGCATTTAGGGAATGTTTGTATGCTACTCTATTGACACCTAATGATCTAAAAAGATTTGTTCTCATTAATATGACCTGTGTGAATAGAATATTCTTGTATTTTCCCATGATTTCGCTCTTTCCAACTTTTTTCTATAAAAAATTCCCTGTTTATTGTTCTTTTAATGAAACTTATTTTAATTTATAACCTTTACTAAAATCATGGACAAAGGTAATTTGCATAATACAGAAATTGTATTTCTATGCATTTGACTATGCATAGATACAAATATTCATCAAACAAATCTGATAGGTTAAATCTTTCTTTCTGGTGAATACATTTTCATTCATTGCAGAATTGATGTAGTACTTTATCAGTCCCAAAGCTGTGTAAAAGCAATGAGAAATTCTACTGAAAATGAGAGAGAATTGGTTATTTCTCATACTTATGATTTCAATTTCTTCAATTTTTCGACAAATTATGGTAACCTGAATCGTAATGAATATTCAGCTGTACATGAATTAATGTCAGCACTCTGCCATGAGACTTATCCTGTTGCCAAGATCTCTTTCAGCCCAGCTTCATGGCAGAGTCTGGAACACTTTATTATTAAGCCAAAAAAAGTTTCAACTGTAAATGTAAGAGCCCACAAAGCAGAATATTTTGTGTTGTTCTACAATGATCCTGACTGGAAATGTTCTGCAGAAAAGAAATTCTCATAAGTGTTTTATACATTTTTCTTAAACTTCTTCCAGACTGTTCTGTGATGCACGTCGGCATGTTCCACTTTGGGGGTAAAAATTTAAGTTTGTTTCACCTCAAATAATATGAAATCATTGGCTATAGAAACATACTTTCAATTAGAAAAAACATTTAAATAGCGTGTCCATGTCATTTATTTTACTGAGGGCCATATACGTACAAAGATACAGAATTTTATTTTTCATAGTCCTCATCCTCTAACTTCAAATAGAAAGTTGTTGCCCTGTCTCTCCTGAGCCCAACAAAAAAAAAACTATATTTATGTAGGTGCAATATATTTACTGAAATCTTTGAATTAAGAAATTGCTGAAAATTAGGGAAAGAACAGCACATGAAATATAGAATGAGCTTATCCATTAGTTTATGCGGTTTTTCCACTCATTTTCAGAAATTTTTGAATCCAAATATCTCAGCGAATATTGCACTTGGCATTCTTTTTTTCCCCTTTTTTTGGGCTTGGGAGACAGGCCAACAACTTTCTACTTGAAAGTATAAAATTCTAAATGAAAGTATTATGAACCGTATAAAAAATATAATTATTTATCTCAGTAAATATATATTCATCCCTGATTAAAATAAATGACACATGTAAGATATAAAAAGCATTTAAATTATGTGCCCAATTGAAAGCATGTTCCTCTAGCCAACAATTTAAGCTAGTGGTTCTGTAACTTTTGTCATCTGTGGTTTATTCATGGTTTATTTGTGGCTCCCCAGATCAGTTTAATAGATATTTTCACTTATAAGAACCACTCCAAAGCATAAATAGGCACACAAATCATCTCCAGCTCACCATCACGCACACTTTGAGAAACATTGGTCTAAGTTTTCGCCCTGTATAGTATTTGATTGCATTCCAATTGATTATAAGGTCTGCAAACATCATAGTCTCTCGATAATCCAATGTATTTCATTCTACTTGTAATTTTAAATGCAATTTTATAGATTTGAGCATGGTTAGTTCTACTTTTTGGATAATTCAAATTTTTACTCCCCTTGAGAGTTCTCTGTATGATTTAATGTTAAAATTGATTATTTAATGTCAAATATTTTGGATAAATCAAAGTTGTAGGGAAGCAAAATCCTCATTTTAGTGCGAGTAAATGCTGACAGTTCAGAAAAATTCTACAAACAGTCAGACTACTACTCTCGACCAAATTGTTAGGGTAAATCTTTGAAGATAAAATTAATAAAATTTCATAATTTCCACACACTACAGCATAGCTGCCAACTTTTGAAAATGAAAATTCGGGAGATATTCGTGCGGAACCGTATTTTATGCTAAAACCACTCCCTAATAAATACGAGAGGGATTTTTCCAAATAAAATAGGGATTTTCCACACATGGAAGTTAAACCCTTGGGAATAAAATCCCTACACAAAAAACAAGTGAAATTGGAGGCCAAAACTTCAAAATGGTGATCTAAAAAAAATAAATAAATATTGCGTTCAATCAGAAACGCTGTGAACAAACATTCTGCGTGAATGACCCCAAAATCATCGGAAGATGAAGGGGAAAAAAGCGTCAATTTTTGAAGAACACTGACTTTTTGTGACATTTGCTTGATGTTTTTTTTTTCATTTCCCATGATTGATGATGGTAGTCTTTCCATGACCGATGTTTATGCCCATAACACAACTTGTATAAAAAGGAAAAGTCGACCCTTTTCTGGAACGTTGTGAAAGGAAATTCATCGGAATAAGTATCTTTAAAATTGATTGAATATGTTTTTGCTTATCAGTATTCATGTTTTGTTATATCGCATGTACGTAACTTCAACAAAAGAAATTTTGACCATATGCACGTTACTTTAATCTTCAATTATTATCCAGGACTATTGGCTGCTAAGCTATTTCCCTGCACGATAAGACAAACAACTTTCTTGTTACCATCAGAGCATTTTGAAAATGGGGAATTTCCTCATTTACGATGTTTGACGTCATTTCGAAAGGAGGAAAAAAAAAAAAAAAAAAGAGGCTTCACACAAGAAATTCCTTAGGGATTGTGTTTTCATAAGCGGGGATTTCTTTTAAATGAAGTCGAGATTTTTTGGGACAATTAGGGATTTTTTGCGATTTAAGAAATTTTCGGGAGGTGGAGGGATGAAGCTAAAATTCGGGAGATTCCCGGAATCGGGAGACTTGGCAGCTATGTAACAGGTACAGGTGTTTTTTATTTCACATTTTGCCATAAACAGCCATGCAACATCTGACCAACATGTAAAAAAATGTATGGTCAGCCCTGAAGATAACCCATGTTTTACGATAGACTTTTAATGAAAAAAAAGTATTTCTCTTCCTATGAAGATGCACAATCCTTTGTATGACAAAACTAATATCAAAATTTGTTTCTCACATTGGATTCATTGTTTTGCCACTTCAAATTAACCAAGTTTGACTGAATAAACAAGTTATTTTTTTAATGGTGTTTCAAATGAAATGCTAATTTAAGTTTTAAAAATTTAACACTAACATTGTACAATACTGAAAAAAATCAATAAAACTATGTAGTTGATAAATAACTGGATAAATTTTTGAACTTACTTGCTGTCCATCTGAATTGTAAATAATCATTTCCCCTTCACGTTTACTGGTAAGTGACCAATTTCCCACAACCAATCGTAATGAACCAGGTGATGACAACACTGGCTGACTTGTTGTGCCTGGTTTTACTTGGCCCCGTGCTCGCTGTAATTTTTCAAGAAATTCTCCTCTGTTTTCTATGTAAAAAGTATTGACAGAAATTTCAGTTATTCCAAAAAACTTTAATAACATTTATAACATTATATTGCGGTTTCTTTCAAAAATGTCTGCAATAACAAATAATTTATGCAAATTCCAAATAAAAACATTGAATATTTTTTTTCTCATGCATCTTGCCAAGAGGTTGGTGGGCTAAGCCTTCAGTGGGGAAACTTCCTGTGGTAGCAACGTGTTCTACAGTCATTTTACCATTGTTCCTTTACCTTTGCATTAGGAAACATTCTGACAAGGATTTATCAGGTATCAAACTTGTGACATCTTCAAACATCCTTTGGTACAAGAGAGCGTATCTTACAGACATGGGCTATTGTGCCCTTTGTAGTACGCTTAAAATGTTTTGATTATTGATTGATCAAAAGAAATAAGCTCCTTCTGTTTTAAATCAATGAAACTACAATAACCTGTGGGTCAAAATTATCTAGAATGTTCGGAGATGGATGATTAAGTGAATTGTAAAATAATAAGCATTCTTTTAAACAAAAACATCTGTTATAGAACAACAATGATGTTCCACTTCAGGTATGAAACTCTGACCAGTTTTCAAAAATGAAAACTAGCCCCTCAAAGCTTTGAAATTTATTTGCTAAATCACTTGTGTGTGTGCGCAAGAGATTCCCCCAACAACTTTTAACCTCTCAAAAATCATCATAGCTTTGTTACAAATTATGATCTTATTGATTCAACAATTAATACTTCATTACTACTCTGTAATGCTCCATCTGTTATACTACTCTGTTACTACTCTGTAATCTCCATTTTGTTCAGGTATTCGATAACGACACTAAAATTGTTCATTAACTTATTGCACTACTCAGGTTTCCATTCATCTAATCTAAATATACTTGGTATAATTTTTTTTTTAATAAATCAAGATCTGTGGTAATAAAAGCAAACAAAGTTTGAACTCTGAACATAGTTCATGAAACAGAGGAATCGAAAATGCAGAGAACAGACAAGATTCAAATCAGCAAATTCAATTCATTCTTAGAGTCAAGATATTTAAGAACTACACTGCTCAAAACAATTAGGAGAGCAAGCAAAAAAGTGAAGAAAACCGTGTGAGACAGCCACGTATTGGCATACAATGGATAGTACAGGCGTATCAATGCGCAATACAGAAAAAAGACGTAAAAAAATTTGGAATTAAGCTTTAATTCTTTGAAAATATGGAAAAAACATGAAAAGATGATTTAGGGCGACAATTTGGTTCCATGTAAACGATAAAAAAAAGTACTGTTTAGACATGATGCATGAGTTTTAATAGGGCGTGTGGTCTCCTCGAACAGCTAAGACTGCTGCACACCTGTTTGCCATGGATGCGATGAGGTTATCGATCAGATTTTGGGGAATACTGTTCCACTCCTCAAGAAGTGCAATCTGCAAGTCTCGGACAGTAACAGGCGGCCTTGGTCGCGCAGCAATGGCAATCGAGCATGTCCCAAATATGCTCGATTGGATTCAGGTCAGGAGAGCACGCTGGCCATTCCATACGCTGTATTGTTTCAGCTTCAAGCATGTTCTCCACCAGACGAGCTCTATGCGGTCGGGCATTATCATCCTGGAAAACAAAAGAATCTCCAATGGCTCCGGCGTAAGGGATGACATGAGGTCGCAGTATCTCGTCTGCATACCTTCGGGCCGTCAAAGTGCCATTCCGAATGATATGCAGGTCCGTACGTCCGCCTACGCTGATTCCACCCCATACCATCCAACCAGCTCGTCTGTATTGTGACCTTTCACGAACGAATGCGGGGTTATTTCGAGTGCCCCTGTCCCTCCATACCAGAACACGTCGGGTGTCACACTGCAGACTGAATCGGGACTCGTCTGTAAACAGCACTTGGCTCCAATCATGTTGCTCCCAATCTCTATGTTCAGCAGCCCATCTTCTTCGGGCCGCACGGTGGCGTGGGGTCAACGGAATGCAGACCATTGGCCTACGTGCATAGAGCCCTCCCTCAAGAAGCCGATTACGTACTGTTTGGCTGGACACCCTTCGTCCTGTTGCCAAGAGCAACCGTCTTTGCAGCTGCGTAGCATTCTCTGTTCTGTTTCGACGGGCTGTTAACCGTATATACCGGTCACTCATCAGTTGCTGTAGTGGCGCATGGCCGACCTTGCCCTGGTCGACGTCTAACATTTCCTGTTTCTTGGAATCGATTCCACAGCCTTGCAACAACACTTCTGGCAACTCCAACAGCGTCCGCGACACTACGTTGTGTGTTGCCCGGATTTCAGTCTGCCTATAACACGCCATGCCATGGATTCCGATAAATCACGTTGTTGAGACATCCTCAAGTCACCTTGTCTCAAAAAAAAAATACTGCGCAATCGAATTTCACAGTTACGGCAGTAAAACAGACGTTTCTGCAACATCCCGATTTCTGTCCTTATCTCCTTTTTCTGGTTTTTGACATCATGAACTTTGATTTGCATATGAAGTTTTCTTCTTCCGTTTCCTGCTAGGCTTTAAATTCTGGATGATTCATTTTATGTTACTTATCGGTATACATCTTTGCATAATTTTGTTAAAACCATGTGCTCCCCTAATTGTTTTGAGCAGTGTATTTGGACTCTTGTGATTTTAATTACCTGGCATGCTAGTATCTCGCTGTTTTCCAGCATGTAAAGGCTAATGCAGGGGAATATAGCAACTAATTTCTATGAAATAAATTTTCATACTCAGTGAAACCCTGTTATCCCATGTGTGTCAGGGGACATGGTTCACTCCTGTGTTGTAACCTAACCACTGTGTAAAGATGCTTATAAAAGTGAATTTTCTTTATTGCAATAAAATAACTGGGGACAACCAACAATTCAATTTATGGGTGCATCACAGCATGTTATAATAGGGTTCTACAAAAGAAGAAATCATTTACCTGAGTGCTTACATTTTGTTGATTCTACAATGGAAATTACTTTCCTATAATGAATTATCCACACTAAAAAATTTTTTGATGGAACCAATGACTTTACTTGTATGAAAACTCAATTGTATATTTACACCTGTAATATAGATGCAACAACATACTTAGCTTGAAATACAGTGGGACATTGTTTATGTCGCTCAATTACACAACTTTTACATTTATATGACATTTGGCTTCAGAAAATAGTTGATTTATTCAACATGAAACCTCAATTATTCGACTTATCACTTCACTTCGACTCAAACTCCAAATATTTTTAAGAAAATGACATTTATACCTATCAAATATGCGCAATTGTTGTAGACAGTGAAAACATGTTGCAAAAACAGTTCTTTTTGTATATTATCACCAGAAAAGCCATAAATTTTTAGGTGATATAATGCTGACATATATTAGAATAGAAATTGAGGTGGCCAATGACCATTTAGAGCAGACACTCAAAGGAATTTTCTTATTGATTGTTTCTGAGAATACAGAGACGTAGTGAGCTCCAAAGAAACAGGTTTTAATTGTTTGAAAGATGGCCATTTGTCTTTTCAGAATTTTTTCAATGTTAGGCCAGGAATACAAGATAAAAATTTTGTAAAAGCTCTTTGATAAAACTTGGAAAATGAAATACAACCAATAAGATTATCTGTTACTTTTGAGCGAATGTAGCTAATAGGCTTATTGGTTGCATTTTTCAAGTTTTATGAAAGAACTTTTATAAGAGTTTTATCGTGTAATCCCGCCCCAGAGGGTGGAAAAGTTCATTGTAAGCATTCGGAGTGTATAGGTCTACAGATGAAAGGCATACCGTATGCACCCATAGTATTGTGTCAGTTCTTCTGATCGTTTTTAGTGGAATTTTCTTCCGTTGTGGTGCTTTGCTTGCTGGTTGTATCAAATCCACTGTTTGTAATGTTGAGAAAATGAAAGACACTTTCCTCTAAAAGATAAACTGGAAATTTTGGGGGAATTTGACAAGAATTTTAAATTAACGATGAAAGTTGACAATCAACGATTGAATATCCCTGTGTCAACTTTGAAAACTATTGTAAAACAGAGAAATAAAATCAAAGATGAAGCTGCTGGTTGCAGATCATGTCTGTCAAAAAAGATGAGAGTGCAAGATGGGAAATTTTCTTAAGCAAAGGTAATGTTTTGCTAATTTTATTTCTTTAAGTGATTTGAAATGTGGTATTAAAATTCAATTATTCCCCTTAATATGATTGGAATGATTTTTTAATAACAGAATTGGAGATGTAATTAAACACATTGAACTTCATAATATTTTGTATGTTTGTTGAGGGGGGGGGGTCTATTTTTTTAACAACCTATGTGGTCCACCCCCTAAAAACATATTGAAAAAAAAACATAAAAAAACAGGTGTGAAGTGGTGCAATTAGCATAGTTTAATTGCAACAATACATCAGCACAGTAATTTGATTAATTAGAATGGATTTTTTAATTAGCTAAAATAGTTAATTACGGGTAAAATATAGTTTGCATTGATTTTACTGTTACCTATAAACAGATAAAATCTTTTAGAGAGAAATGATGTCACTCTCTGCTGTTCATACGAAGTACGAAAGCCTGGATAACCAGAGAAACGATTGTTTCTCTCTCTATATTTTTGTTTTTTTTTCAAACCGAGCACGTGAGTTGTGCCGGAAGTGTAAGTGTGTGTACCTAAGTGTACCTAACAGTCTGAGTGCGTATCTAGTGTTGTGTATGAATTTTCAGTGCTGCCATCTATATCTCAGAAGTGAAGTGAGTGATGTGTAGTGACTGAATATTTGTACTGTTTGTAGGCCTGTTGCTCTTTGTGGCGAGACTTTTTAATGGGCAGATCGGCTCGCATTTGCGCCTCGAAGTTGGGAACCACAGAAAACCAACTTCAGCTGACCACAACTGTGGGGCTCGAACCCGGGTCCCCATGATGCGAGTCCACCACTATGACCACTCGACCACCACAGCGGCCTCTCTCTATGTTGCCATCTGGGGGCTAGCATCGCAAGAGCTATTAGCTGAGCTAGGAGGCTGTCCATGCGCAGCCCTGTTCAGCATTCATACATATGGCTCTAAGGAATGAAAATGTCTATCCTCTGTAGTTCAATGGTTAGAACACTCGCCCGGGCAATGAGAGACTGGTGGTTCGATTCCCCACAGAAGAATGTGAGAATTTTCTTTCCAAACTACATCTTGATCTCCGCTTGGTTATCCAGGCTTTCGTACTTCGTAGTTCAGATAAAATCTTGCTTGAATAGGAAGTTGAATAGTTTTTATCTTGAATTTTGTTTGAGATTCCCTCAATTTGGTGCAATTTAATATATCTCTGAAAATGTAAAATTTCTGCAGCTCTCAAAAAATAACACTAACAAGGATTCGTTGTACTTATATAGCTGTAGTTTTTATTGAAATTACACAAAAAGATGTACTTTTTCTAAAATTTCAGAAAAATTGGGAAAATAAATCGTTATAGTAGGTTTTCTAACCATGTATTTGCTATGTGTGTATTCAAATATACACAGGACCATAGAGGGCAAAAAAGAAGTCTCAATTGTATGACTTTACACAGTATAAACGAGGTTTTGCTGTGGTCTATCAAATCTAATTTTAGAAATTTCATGTTTTATGTAACACTGAATATCAATCTTACCTGAGCTATCTGACCCGCCTTCTGGGCTGCCACTTGAATACATGGTAGCAAGTTTTCCATCAAGTATAAATCTAAACCAGCCATTGCTTCCATGAGATAACTCTAAAGCAGCTGCATCACTCCACAGGTATAAGCAATCACGTCCACGAACAATACACCAATCTCGCCAATGATAAGGTTTACCTGGAGCAATTTCCTTAGCATCATCCAAAGCTACATCTATTTCCTAAGGGATGACATACAAACATAATCATGACTAAGAACTACATGAACTAAAGAAAGATAATTTATTTACCTTACACATCTTCACTATAGGAAAGAAATAACAAAAGCAGCATCACACATACATGGATCATAGCAGCTATTTCGGCCCAATCAGGAGATTGTGAACTGAGTATAGAAATTTTGGCCAATAAGACAGCCTTTTGACCTCCTACACAGTCTTGCAGATTGATAACAATAACTTATAGGAAAAAATGAGTCTGATTCAACCATAGTTTCAAAATATGCAAAAAGAAAAAGTTTAGATGGAAAAATATTGGTAACCAAAATCTTAACTATAAAAAAAGCTCTCCTATGTTATATTGGTCTATTCTGTACTTTACGAAAGTGATAATAATACCCAAATGACAAAATTATGTGATTCTACTAAGTGGTATCTACTATATTATTTACAGAGCTAAGGTTTCCTAAAATGGAAAATATTTCAGAAGAGAATATATAGATTGATTTATCAGCAAATACATAAGATGCCTAACTTAATTATATATTTTTAGATCTATTACATATTAATTCCTCAATGTTAATGGGTTTCTTAGCAATTTTTTTTTTTTGCCAGTTAAATAGTTAGCAACAAAAGTAACGAAACGAAGGTATAAATAATTTTTTTTAGTGAACCTTTGAATTGCACACATTCTAGAGTTATTCATCTAGAGTTATTACATCAGTTATTAGTTTGATTCACAGGGATACTAGTGAATGATGAAAAAGAATTAATTTTGATTTTCTTTAAATTTTTAAGCGGTTTTTCAAATTTTCCTAATCCGCATTATAACTGACAAATTCGAAATCACTAAACCTTCTAGAAATTTCCATCTATTTTTTTCAAGGAGAATTTTTTCCTGACTGCGGGCTGATAAATGCTTCCCCCAACACAAAATAATAAAAAACTACCAATTTCTCTGATCAGATTTTCTGTTCATAAGTGATACTATAAGGTTGGAAACATTTGTAAATAGGATGACAAAGGCTAATGTTATATGGTTGATCTTAGCTGATAAGACAGTTTAAAAATATGCCTGGGGGACAGGGTGACAAGACAAATAACCTATGATCTTTACCGAATCTTTCATCTTAAATAGGTGAAGGAAATGTGAGGATGTGGAAAATTTCTTCACCACTTATAAAGGTAGAAGAGATACAGTAGAACAGTGATTGACAACTGATATAATTTTTTCCCAGAATATAATTTTTTAAAAGAGGTCTGGCCTTTATTTTCATTTTATTGACACAGGGGCTCGTGGACATCATCTTACTGGAACAACATTTCCGTGGAGCACAAAACATTAAGAACCATTTCACTGAAAGAGAAAAATAAAAGAAGCCTTTTCAAGAAATTTTTTGAAAATTAAAAATTTGATGTGATATAAAAAAAAGTAGTTCGGAAGGTTCCAAGCCTTCATAGAAAAACTTAAATTCCCTCTTATGGGGCGTGAGGCCCATGTTGGGAATCACTACAGTAAAACAATGGTGAGGGAGTAAAAGAAGGAAAGAACATACACAGTACTTACTATATGGAAAGAACAGATCTCTGACAATAGATTCAGGAATCGATTGAAGGATCTGGTATTTCAAATTCTGCATGAAGTATATGATGCGTTTTCAGAGGATTACAAATAAATTGAGCAGAAGATTTTCTTTTGTGACATTGAAAACTATTATTTAGACGACAGCCTCCCCCCCCCCCCCGAAATTTTTTTTTTTCTCTTGTTACCATGTCGGGTAGAAAATCAAAATTTGATTTTTGTAGCAGGAAAAATTATTTCTGTAGTAGCGAAAATGATGTTTTTGTAGCAGCATTTATCAGTTTTGTAGCACTTTAAAATTTTGGCAGCAAATAAAATTCTGTTTTATATACATACATGTTTTTATATACATACATGCAGTTAGCATACACAGGATTACTTTTTACTTTAAAAAACAGTGTTATCTCAGCTCAGAAGAAGGGGGTCCCCCCCCCCCCTCCCAAGGCACAAAATACAAAGAAATTTTGTCTTTATATTTTTACATTCTCTACAATATCAACAAATGAGAGGCTTTTAAACATAGAGACATTTTAACATATGGTATTTCAGATTTCAAAACTAATTTGAAAATGAGTGTTTTTAGGTTTAGCTTGTAGACTTGGTAATCACTAATTCAAAAAAAAAAAAGATCACTACAGGAGAGACTTGAAACACTCATTGGAAAGTTAATTATTTTTCTTGTTTTTGCCGCTGATGGAAGTCTAAGTTGTGCTTTTGTACTCTTCAGTTTCAAGCATTTTTTAACATTTGATCTTGCTTCTTTTACCAGAATTTACCCATTTCATATTTAAAATGATAAGTGTTTCTTTTTGAGTTTGCTCTTGATCATTACCCCAGTTTGATTCAACATACTTTGAGATAACTTCTTTTGTTGGGTCACTCTCAGAATATTTATTAGAAATTCTAAGAAATTTAATAGTGATTAAAACTATAGACTTAAATTATTTTTAACTTAACCAGTCAAGCGGTTACGACGGCATTTGCCGTCGCTGATATACGTAATGGCGTTACCTACGACGCCATTTGCAGACACGCAGACATTTCTGTCTTTTTCACATAGATATGACGAAATAATTTGTCATACATGTGCTGCCATCTCTGTACAGCCATCCTTCTACTTTATTATCTCATCACTAGATGGATTTGACAATTATATTTGAAGGTCTGAGATTATTATTACTATTATCTTTGTCATGTTTCGCAAAGCTGCATCCCCAATGCTTTTGTTTCAATTTCCAACTTCCTTGCGAAGATGCATCTGTTTTATTACTCATATATCTTTTAGCAAAGGTTCAACTACTATGGTTCCACATATACAAATACAAATACAACAGGCAAATTGCCCAACGAGGTGGCTGACTTAAGAACATCATGGATCCCCGAGCCATTTTTTGGAGGCCCTACCTACTACTGCTACACCACACAAGGATACATGAATGATTTGTCAGGGAAAGCCAGTCAGGAAAAATCGACACAATTTAAAAAATAAGTAAGGGAAGCATAAATCAAAAGAGTCAACATTTTTGTGTAAAAAAATAGCTGGAAATAGCAATTGAAGGTTTTTCCCCATTGTTCTGCAGGTGAGCGGCAATTCGTATAGTTTGACCCCATTTTATACATTGTCGGAAGCCTGTGCGCCGAATCCTGGGGAGAGGGCCTCAAGCTAATTCCATTTGTGTCCCCAAAAAGTAAAATTGCGGGAAGGACAGTTTCAATCCGATGAGGACAGAATCAATCTGATGTTATCGGAAAGTCAGCTTCTATTGTGATGCAACTTCAAAGTTTTTTTAGAGAAAATTTTGTTTTTGGTACAAGATGGGGCAGAATTGAAGAATTTCTGCATTTTTGTAGCAGAATGTAGCAACACCAGAAATTGTAGCAGATTTTCCACTCCTGCATCTCATTCATCTTCTATTCGGTGGTCACCTCTGGAGACAGCCACTTTTTTTACAAAACACTAAGTGGCAGTCTTAGGGAAGTTTGACTGCATTTGTATAAATCGTGATTTAATCATTTTAACATAAATTATCTATTGGTAAAAATGTCCCATTTTATGTCACATGGCTGAAAGATATGTCATGGAACTGATAGACTGAAATTCAATGAATGTTGATGTCAGATGAATATGTATTTAGAACATATTTACATACCAGTATGAATTAATAATACCTAATATAATTTAGATATACATAATACACACTGAACCAATTCAAATGAAGGGTAACTAAAAACTTACACCTTCTTCCTTGCATCTAGATTTCTCATCCACATTTTCACATTGACCTACAAGTGCATGAACTTTACTAAAAACTCCTAATCGACCAAAATGCTCTAAAAATATATCAGGACCTTTTGTCAGTAGATCTTGAATCATATTCAATGCAGTCAACAAAACATCGTCATCTTCCTGAAAAAAAATTATATTTTTTCCCTTTTATAAACATAATTATTATATAAAAACGCAAGTATTTTGACTCCTCTTTTATATTTTGAGATTTTTATACTGTGTTTTATTACAGAGAAATTTATACGTAATTTTTTCCTGCTGGGGGGGGGGGTTCATCTTTTTGAAAAATACTGACTGTTGTGGCTAAAGTTTCTGCAGGTGGAGTTTGAAGGTTGCTTACGTCATTAACCACCCTTTTTGAAGATATGAAATATTCTAAGCTGCTGACTAAATATTGCTGACAAGGGGTGGAGGGGGTCAGTGTTTTGCTGACAAGGGGGGGGGTCAAAAATGGCTAAAAATCTGCTGACGTAATACTTGAATGGCCCCTTAGCATCGTAGCATTTTGCTAAAGCTTTCCCCCCCATTTTCGCTTTTTTGCGAAAGGAATTTTTTATACAGCTTAAACCCTGATGCCTAGTGAATATGAAATATTTAATCCTGACCAGAATTGCCCTAATTGCAGCAGTAACTTCAATAATTCTGTGGTCAAATGGCAAAATGTCACAAGTCACTTTTTCCAAAAAATTGAGTTGTTCGCATTCTGAAGTCTTGTTCGTCAAAATTATGGAAGGTAACAAAATTTTGTCCATCTCTTTCAGTTTATGAGGAACCAGTGGTGGCAAATTGCAATAAGTCAAAAAGCCACAGTATCACATTTTTGCAAAGTATTGTTTACAAATTTGCCCTCGTGAAATTTTGAAAAAGTGACTTGTTACATTTTGTCATCTGAGCGCAGAATTTATTTGACAATTCATATTTTATTCAAATGTTCACTATTTAACTGACAAAGAAGCATACTTCTAAAATTGTATTTTTCGCAATCCAACCAGACGAAATTTCATTTTAAAAATATCCAACTCATCTAAAGATAAAATTGAAAAATTGTTTTATTTTTTTAATGTAGCTGTGAAGTTTGAGTTTATATCAATTTTTTTAAATTGCTATTATGTGTAAATGCTATGATTATGTGCATACTAATAAATCATGTTTTTTAACTGCACACCATACTTGCATGGGTCTGGCCCCATATACGAATGAAGTTGTTATTATTACGGAGATTCACAAACTTAGGAATGTACGATTTTCCAGAACACCTGCATGGGAACCATGTAAGTACAGACTAAGGTATCTTTAATAATTATTTGCTGTTTTTAGTTACTTATTGATGTGCTTTTAGTTAGTAACCATATAAATAGTGCGCAATTAATTGTTTATCTCAATTTCATAGCCATGAAATAATTTAAGTAATTATTAAATAATTTACCACAACATGGTCGCAAAAAAGTTGAGAACTACTGGCAGTAACCATATACTATAAACAGTACATTGCTTGCAACTATGTTAACAATAAAAAGCATGTTTTCCTGTTTATAGATAATCATTAAATTTAAAAAAAGTCAAAGTGAAATTGCCTTAAAAAAAACAGCTGTAGTTGGCTTTCAAAGTTTTAGCATCAGTGAAAATGACTGCTCTGTGATCTAGTGTTAAATTAAAAACATCAGAATTTATCATGATGAAAATGATTCCTAAAATGGCAAATTTAAGTAATTAATGTTGAGAAAATGTGTTAATGTAAACACAAGGTAATTTAAAAACAAGTTATTGAAGTCATGCTCAAGCAAAAATCATTTAAAATAAAGTTAGTAACAAATAGATGGTAGCCTCATTAAAGTATTAGAGTTTAAATTTGTCTTTGGTAGACAGTATGCCACTCTAAGTTTTACTCTCTTAAGATAACTTTTATTTGATAACAAATTTTTTTTTTCTCTCAATCAATTTCTTGAAGTCAAGGTTAAAAAAACCAAGGAAAAACAAAAAAGGAATGGGTTGGAATGATATAGCTTGTTCATTTATGTGCAAAGGAATAAATAAATGCATTTAATTCAATGCAGATAAATTTAAGAAAATCTGTTTTGAGATAAAAAATAAATTAACAAACAACTATTTATATTTGCCCCCCTCTTTTGGTTCTCTATTAATGAAGAAACTATAAAAATAAAGCATACCTCGCCATCCAGAACACTAGAAATAACTTCCACAAGCTGAGCAGCAAAATTACTGAGTTCTGATGATTCAGCATTAACAAATTCAGTCAATAATGATGGATGCATGTAATGAGTCATTTTACGAATCAAATTCAAACTTGACTTCCTGTACATAAAAAAACACCAAATCAACTTATAAGTTACAGGTTGACAGAAAATTGAATTTTTGAACGAATACATGAACTTCACTAGAGCATATATATTACAGTCAAACCCACTTACAATGAATATAAATATAATGAAATTTCATATGTAAAAACAGTTTTTCCATAACCTTTGAGAATTTTCTGGCTTGACTATGTTATTTTGATTGTTTATAACAATTAATTTTGGGGAGTATGCATAAAAGAACAGAATTTACAACTAATTTTTCAATCAAACATCAGTTATGTTTTTCCATGTGAAAATCTTTCTAATCTTATTCACAAATAAAGTGCTGCACAAAAGCTTAGGCAGACACTAATTTTGAGTTTTAAGTTATTTAATATGAATTGTGAGGCTATACATATATTTTGTGAAGGAATCCTTCAACAAATGAATAATACATAACAAAAACAAAAGGAAATCTTGAATATTTGCTAAAATTTTAAATGCTATTTTGGAAATAATGTCCATAGTGTGATTTGTGCTCCCAGATAAAATTAAAACAAAGCATGTAAGTCTTCTAATAGTTTTTCTTTTTTTTAATGACAAAATGATAAAGCACCCTGTATATACGGGGTGATTATAAAAAACTATCCCGACATATGTTCCCCTAACTATCATACAGAAACATTCACAGAAACTGAATGAAATTTTGGCATAAGGTATTTTGAGGTATGCCCTCAAGAATGATATGGAAAACAACAGTGTCACTCAAACAGTTACGGTTACAGTGAGAAAATTTCGAAAATATCAAATGGCAACACCAAGTTTTTTGTATTGGAATGTGATCTCCATAATGAAAAACACTAAATAGTGTTGGAATGGCACCTGTAGCACGAAAATCCGCGGAGCTAGGCAAGGAAAAAGTAAAAAGGACTTTGCCATGCACCAGAGCATTAATGTTCATTTCATTCGTCACACCGTTTCTTCGGCTGAGATCCCAGCCTGATTAGTCCTCCACAAGGTCATGTGGAAAATTTGTGAAACACAATAAAATGCTTTATTTTATGCTGCTTCTCTGTCCTTATTGGTTGTCCTCACTTTTAGCCTATCTAATGCCGGTGATTTTCATGCTACAGTTGCCGTTCGAATGCTATTTAGGGTTTTTCACAATGGAGATCACATTCCAATACAAAAAACTTGGTGTTTCCATTTGATATTTTCGAAATTTTCTCACTGTAATCGTAACTGTTAGAGTGACACTGTTGTTTTTCATATCATTCTTGAGCGCATACATCAAAATACCTTATGCCAAAATTTCATTCAGTTTCTGTGAATGGTATGATAGTTAAGGGGCCCATATGTCGGAATAGTTTTTTTATAATCACCCTGTATATAAAAAATGTTCAAAAGTGAGAGCACCATTGTAACACTGAGAGAGTGATTGGATTGGATTTCGATTTTATTGACGCAAGAACCATCTAGGTCAAGCTGCGCCAAAACAAATGTCCATATAAAAATAAGACAAGACTTGTTCTTGTCATGTCAAAAAGTGAAAGTACGTGTGAAACGTAAAACAATGACAGATTGTAAAAAATATAATTTGTCGTACAAACCAATGGCTCTAATGAATTCAAAAATGTGAGATGCATCACAATGGTCAGATAAAATGTCATGAAGTGAAAGATGAATATGACCAAAAGCAGTCATAAAATGATGACAATGATGTGAACAAGTAAAGTAAAAGCATGAGAGATGGTCAATAGACTTTGATAATGTAGGTACTCAGGTTGACTCTCTCTCTCTTGTAATAATAAGCATGATTGCATGAGGCGACTATGTCCTATGTGTAACTGGACAAGCAGAATTTCCTTTCAGTTAGTCCTGCAGCTTGAATGCCAATAGTCAAGTGTAGGCTTGATGGCATATAGTTTATTATTTATTTGGTTATTCCAATGATCCTGCCAGTGGCGATGCATCACTTCTCGAAGGATTGAGAAGTGGTCACTAGCAGGGACTAAAAGGTTATTGTAAATGTTAGATGTTGTTCAAGCTGTGTTTTCTTTTTTATTGCCCGGTATTCCAACGTGACCTGGTACCCAGTAAAATTTTACTGTGGTACCGTGATGAATGAGGCGATGCAGTTCATGAAAAATGGCATGAATGAATGGATGAGTTCGCTATAAATGATGCATTGTCTGTGGCATTTGTGTCGTATATGACATAGAACATGAAGAATAGAGTACAGTTCCACCAAATAAATAGAGAATGTATCCTGAAGTTTGAAAGCTATCTCCTCACAGCTGAGAGAGAGCAATGCAAGAGAGACAAAGGATGCACCAAAGTGTTATTTATGAAAAGAAGTAACATTATGGGATTAAAAAGAAAAATTATCTTTTATGTCACACACAAGAATTCATGGGAAAATGTTTATAGCCAATTCAGAAAAGATTTATAGATAACTGTGCCAAGACATATTTTGCAACCAGACTTGTTCAATCAGATGTTGGCATTCAGCTGCCAGGCAACAAATTGAAGAAAAAAATATGCTTAAAGATACAATTCAGTAGATAGTGTATTGAGGTGAATACTAATTTGAGTATTTATAGTAAAAAAAATGAATTCCTACCATAATGCCTTGATTTTTTTTTTAAATTCCTATGTTCAATAAACAAATTTGTTTTATTTAATGTTACTTATTATTTTATGCAAAACTCGTAATTTCGAGAAACCTCTAAACATTTATAAAATCTCTTCTAAATATAAAAACTAAACATAAACAAAGCAGATGATTTTATTTTTTTCATCATCGTCTTTCAATCAGCTACAGATACTATAGCTAATCGATGTGTTCTGATGCTTGACGAAAAATTTTCAAAAACTTACCGCACAGTTCTTATCATCGTTTGTTGGTAAGTTTGACAAAATACTGGAAGCAAACATTTTAAATAAACAGGGGCCATCTCAGGATCACCCTTTGGCTCGGTATCTTCCTCTACATCATTGGTTCGTTTTTCACCAAATTTACCATTTTCAGAGACCGGACACATCCATTCACCTATGACGTGAAAAATTTATGTAATGATAAAAATTATGAAAAAACACAAATTTTGTGTTCTAAATCAGTAATAAAATTAAATTATCATTATTTGTCTCCTGCTGACAAAATTTAATTTCAAACATTCAAAGAATAAGAACTTGACTTAAGTAATGAATTTCACCATTCAACTTTCCATTGCAAAACTTAATACATATAATTTGGAATTTTACATTTTAGTTCAAAACTGTTGAAATTAAGAAATCATCTCACACACAATCCTTAAAAATATCTGTACACCAGGGAGTTGCCACTTTCTTTCAAAACTGTAACAACAGCTACGAGTCAGGCAGATATGCAAATGATTAAAGAAATGAAGTGATTAGATGAAAGGGCTTGAAACAGGGTATAAAAGGAATTATTTTCTTTTCTATAATTTACATATTATGGAGGAATGTTTTATCACTAGATATGCTAAAATAAAATGTAATTCACCCTGTTTACAGTTGAAATGGAGTCAAATTATTAGAATAAGAAAAACAGAATTCCCATATCACAAACTACTAACATCTGGGCCGTTCTGACCAAACTACAGTAGAACCTCTCGTTAACAGACATCCAAGGAACAGAAATTTTGTCTACAAATGAGGAGTGTATTAATAAATAGTAAAATGCATTGAGTCCATTGGCGTAATTTTAAAAAGTGTCCATTAAGGAGGAAGTATCCGTATGGGAGGCTCTACTGTATCAGGTTGTTTTGGGGGCCATTGTTCAAGTGAGCATGTGCACAGCAAAATATGTTCAGGACTCCCTCTACAGAGCATCAGAGAAAGAGCCATCTGCTCCTTCAACAAGCATAAACAATTAGTCTCTAACTTTTTCATTTGCCTGGAATCCACAGACATGTATTACCATTGCAACAGTTCTCACACACTATCTGTTAGCTAAAATTTAATTAGATTTTACTTTTAATTTAAAATTTTTCAAAAACTTTCATGCTGGTTAGATAAAAATTTTTACACTTTAAACTATTAATTTAACAGATCTTGATTCTACAGACTTCAAATTAAACAGACAGAATAGCAGTTTTTTTTGGCTTCTTTTGAATATTGTTTAAATGAATGCTTTATTAAGTTTATTAAAATCATTATGTTTAAAAGAAAAATGACTGCCATCCAGATAGCAATTAAACAAGTCCATATTGCACAAGAATTTTATTTTCCAAAGCTTATATGAATGATTGCAGTGTAACACAAAATTCAGAAAATATGAAAAGTCAGAGTTCTACAAAGAATGCACAGATAAAAGTCCAGCATCGTGGGAAAAAAATATTTGAAAGCTGTTTTCATGAAAATTATAGTAGGACAGAAGGGTGATGTAAGTGGTTTTGATTAATCTCTACAGACTAGTAACACAAATGGTGTCCTGTAGCATGCTAGAGTACAGTGACACCCTGACTTATATCAGTAATTCATTCCAAGACTAATGCTGTGACTCAAAGTAAACTTTTTTATTGATATAATGTTGAAATAATGAGGCAACATATTCAAGGATGTTCATTCCAGCTTTAGTAAAATCCAGATCCTCTTGATTAATTTTGCTATTACAGGGGTGGGAAGTGACTAAGTCCATTTCGGAGCAGCTTTGGAGCAGCGAAATTCAGGATTTGGAGCAGTTTTGGAGCAGCAAATTCAGTATTTGGAGCAGCAAAATATGGGATTCGGAGCAGATATTTATAAATTGGAGCAGTGAAATTAACAAGAATATTTTCGTTAACCCTCAACCCTTTTCAAAATAAAACTGCTCTGTCTTTTGTTATCAAACATCTTTTCGTCAGCTTGATTTTTGTTTTTGGTGTTTTAGGCTTTTGACACCTTGTTTGAAAGAGCGGCTGTCATAAAATTTTTTGCACCCGTCTATTTAAGATAATTTTTGCTTACTAAGGGCACTATTTGCTGCCTTGAACAGCAGCACTTCAAATGAGCTAAAAAAATTTTATAAGATTTTAATTTTTTTATACTTGGAGAGAAATTGTTGCAAAATGGGAGAGAATTTCGGAAGAATCAACTCGATGTTTGGCGATTCAGCACTCATTATCTGGCGAGATTAGCGATCTGACACTCGCTATTTCGCGATATTGACGATTTAATGCTCGTTATTCTGCAACATTGGCGGATTAACGCTCGTTATTCGGCAAAGTTTCTAAACGAACGTTCGTAATTCGGCTGACATGCGCTTTTTACTCCCGGAATGAAAATTTTTTTCACGAAACATCAGGATTTAACACAATGGCAATCGACTACAGTAATTTCTGCTGCTTCCGGTAACGACTTTTTTTTTTAAACGGAAACACTCGAATTTGTACTTTAAAGCTGAAAGGCATTGCAAACCATCCTCAGTTCCACGATCACGGACAATATCAGGGTTTCGCGATGGAAAGCCCGATCAGGGGCCGATAGTTTAAGGCGACAGTTTAAGTATAGTGGAATAAAACACGCTCTTCTCGTAAAGAAACGTTTCGTGGCTAGCAGGAACAAAAATTTTTTGGCGTCCTTTCCAAAATTCCGGGCATACTGGAGCAAAATTCGCTATTTGGCGCAGAAAAATGCGAAAATACGCTATTGGAGCAGGATGGTGCAAGATATTCGTTTTGGCGCAGTGCGGCGCAATTGGCACAGAGTTCCCACCCCTGCTATTATCATAAACTTTTGTGTAGGCTTAGGGTCAAAATCTTCTGTTTCTTCTAGAGAACTTCGCTTCAATTATATCAGATCATCAATAATTAGTTCCATATCATGGGAATTCAGGAGTTCACCAACATCTTTAGCATCTAATTCTAAATGAGATTTTTCACCTTCTTTTTACGACAATATCATAATTAGGAAAGATATAAAATCAGAATTTCCAGAATTTTTCTGAATCTTTGGGGAAAAAAAGGAACCCAGTTTCATCCGTGCATCTCTCATTGTTTTGTTAACTTCATCAATTCCCTATGATTGCAACTTTATCTGAGATGTTTATTTTTTTCCGAAAGTCTTTGACAGTCAATTCTTAAATTTATCTCATTGCTGTGTTCAAATTAGCAAAATAATGCTGAATCTAATATGTTTTAACCACTTTACGATTAAAGACGTAATATTGTGAACAAACATCTTTGGAATAAAGTCAAATACGCTGTTTTCTTTCCTCTCATCATCGTCAGGCTTTGTAACCCTACAAAGTTGTTCTTTTTACCTGCCTTTTTATTTCTATACAATTATTAGTGGCTCTTTCCCCACATATGATGTACGTATAAGAGCAAAAGAGAATCTGGTTGGGTGATGGTGAAAAGAGAAATCTACTTCGTATAACTACTCTCTCTTATCTGCACTTATGTATCAAACTGTTTCCCCTTTCTCATTTGTTTTTCCCTTCAACTTCTTTACCTTTCTCTAATGTGCGGTTAGGTTAGGACGAGGCTAAAGTACAATTGACCTCTGGTCACCGTGCTAGGTTTTGTGAAACCACCCACCCATAAGTCTAAGACGAGGTTACCATATTTTTCATTCATTCATCAAATAGAGATCTGAATTTCTTGCCGAAACCTTGTAAGCGAACCAATTAAACACCATCAGCTCAAATGAACAAGTTTTGTTCTGAAGCAGAAAAATAACTTTCACTCTTGCGTCAAAATCCACAATTTCAGGTGTGTGTCCGGGTGAGTTATCTAGGGCAGTAGCCAGAGATTTCTTTCAGGGCGGGGGAAAATTGGTTTTTCAAGGACAGGGACAAAATTACAGAAAAATAAACTTAACCATGTTATTCTTTATATATCAGACATTTTCTTGCATTTCAGGGGTGTAGACCCCCCATATAGCCTTGGCATTATATATATATCTATGATTAACATTCTCTTAAAGGGCAATTTTTGTAACAAGCTATAAAATACTCATTTAACAGGATAAACCATTCACTATACCAATCTCTAAACAGAGAAGTGGTTACCCAAACTTACAATTCAATTTCCTGGAAATGTGCAGATTTTTTTTTTCTTATCTATTAGTCTCTTCTATGTAAATCACACAAGGTAACATTTCTCTATTAAAAATGTTCAGCTATCAAAAGCCTTCAAAATTTTGCTCAAAGTTCATCTTTTTGAATAAAAAACATTTTTAGGAAAAGACAGTGTAAATGTGGGGTGACTTATTTGAGGAGACATAAGTCTGGGTATTACTGTACCCTTAAATTGGTCATGAGTGGCACGTGTTTGACTTGGTGATAGGGACACAACTACACTGCTTAAAACAATTAGGGGAGCACATGGTTTTAACAAAATTATGCAAAGATGTATACCGATAATTAACATAAAATGAATCATCCACAATTTAAAGCCTAGCAGGAAACGGAAGAAGAAAACTTCATATGCAAATCAAAGTTCATGATGTCAAAAACCAGAAAAAGGAGATAAGGGCAGAAATCGGGATGTTGCAGAAACGTCTGTTTTACTGCCGTAACTGTGAAATTCGATTGCGCAGTATTTTTTTTTGAGACAAGGTGACTTGAGGATGTCTCAACAACGTGATTTACCGGAATCCATGGCATGGCGTGTTATAGGCAGACTGGAATCTGGGCAAACACAACGTAGTGTCGCGGACGCTGTTGGAGTTGCCAGAAGTGTTGTTGCAAGGCTGTGGAATCGATTCCAAGAAACAGAAAATGTTAGACGTCAACCAGGGCAAGGTCGGCCACGCACCACTACAGCAACTGATGACCGGTATACACGGTTAACAGCCCGTCGAAACAGAACAGAGAATGCTACGCAGCTGCAAAGACGGTTGCTCTTGGCAACAGGACGAAGGGTGTCCAGCCAAACAGTACGTAATCGGCTTTATGAGGGAGGGCTCTATGCACGTAGGCCAATGGTCTGCATTCCGTTGACCTCACGCCACCGTGCGGCCCGAAGAAGATGCGCTGCTGAACATCGAGATTGGGAGCAACATGATTGGAGCCAAGTGCTGTTTACAGACGAGTCCCGATTCAGTCTGCAGTGTGACACCCGACGTGTTCTGGTATGCAGGGACAGGGGCACTCGAAATAACCCTGCACTCGTTCGTGAAAGGTCACAATACAGACGAGCTGGTTGGATGGTATGGGGTGGAATCAGCATAGGCGGACGTACAGACCTGCGTATCATTCGGAATGGCACTTTGACGGCCCGAAGGTATGCAGACGAGATACTGCGACCTCATGTCATCCCTTACGCTGGAGCCATTGGAGATTCCTTTGTTTTCCAGGATGATAATGTCTGACCGCATAGAGCTCGTCTGGTGGAGAACATGCTTGAAGCTGAAACAATACAGCGTATGGAATGGCCAGCGTGCTCTCCTGACCTGAATCCAATCATTGGCATTGATGCGCGACCAAGGCCGCCTGTTACTGTCCGAGACTTGCAGATTGCACTTCTTGAGGAGTGGAACAGTATTCCCCAAAGTCTGATCGATAACCTCATCGTATCCATGGCAAACAGGTGTGCAGCAGTCTTAGCTGTTCGAGGAGACCACACGCCCTATTAAAACTCATGCATCATGTCTAAACAGTACTCTTTTTTATCGTTTACATGGAACCAAATTGTTGCCCTAAATCATCTTTTCCTGTTTTTTCCATATTTTCAAAGAATTAAAGCTTAATTCCAAATTTTTTTTACGTCTTTTTTCTGTATTGCACATTGATACGCATGTACTATCCATTGTATGCCAATACGTGGCTGTCTCGCACGGTTTTCTTCACTTTTTTTGCTTGCTCCCCTAATTGTTTTGAGCAGTGTATAAACCACTGTGTCACACCACTTTTCGGTGCTACTCAATGTCTCAAAGTTAAGCAAGAATGTCATAAAATATTTAAAATTCTAATCTCATTTCCAATGCTGTTGCAAACATTAAAACATTGGGAATCCCTAGACCAACGATCCTCAACGTTTTTTGACTCACTGAGAAATTTTTAGTAAAAAAATTCTGTGCCAGAGTCCTGTAGACCTATATTTTAATTATTCATCAAAGTTACCAATTTATTATTATTTAAATACTTTTATAATTTTTTTTTAATTTCCTTGAGCAGCCGCAGAGCCCCTAGAAAGTGCACACAGAGCCCCAAGTGCTATGCAGAGCACCAGTTGAGAACTGCCCTAAACAGTTCAAGTTATTTTTGCATTGGAATAATTCTTTACTTTGTATACGGATAGTATAAAATAAATGAACTTTTTTATATATCTGACAGTGATAATAATAAATGTGACAGCATTAATTACAGAGACTTCATCAAACAGAAAAAAAAAACCCCCCAGACCAAATAAAGGATTCAAAAATAAATTTTTATTTTATAATTACATAGTTATTATTCAGAGATCAGAGTTTAAAATTTCACACTAGTCTATAGCATGTGAGTCAACTACGCAGCCCAATAATTGAGGTTCATTGAAACTTTATGAAGCAATTTTTAAAGAGGACACTGTGTTTGGTGTATGAGCGTTTGCAAGTGAATATATGTGTGAGTTTATGAAAAAATTAAAATTTGTCAAAGCAAGGGAAAAAGTTACTGTTCTGCAATCATATTTTGATATATTGCTAAAAAAAATGCTGTCTAAATGTCAAAATTAGTCATCTTAATTTGTTACATTTAAAATGTGCAGAAAAATCCTATATTGTACACATTTTAGCCCCATTTACACGTGCAAGATTAGGGGTTGCTTTGGTGATTATTACAGGCCTTCCACTCAAAAAAGTAGGAAAAAGCAGGACTAAAAAGCAGGACTAAAAAGTAGGATGGGGGAAGGTACCCCCCCCCCCCAGGGTTTAAACTATGGTTGCATTTTTCGCAAAATGTAAAAGAAAATCGTAGAATGCGAAAGCAGTAGTAGCCACTATCGCAAAAATGCATACAGGAGGTACAACTAGATATCCAACTATCAATCACTACATTAGCATTGTAGCATTTTGCTAAAGCTTTTCCTCCTATTTTTCATTTTTTTGCGAAAGGAATTTTTTATCCAGCTTAAACCCTCGTGGACAGAAATGTTTAACTTACAGCAATCACAATTATTCTAAATACACTTTCATTTTTTCAACAATTATAGACAATATCTGAAAGGTATCTCAGAGACTCCTGTACGACATCTGAAAAACATCCATGCTATAGGTACGGAACGAGTAGATATTTTATCAACAATCATTGCATTGTAGCATTTTGCTAACGCTTTTCTCCCTATTTTCGCTTTTTTGCGAAAGGAATTTTTTATCTAGCTTAAACCCTGGTAGCCACCTTAGACAACATAATCATATATATATATATATATATATATATATATAGCACAACAAAAAAAAAAATTCCTAAAATTTTTTTTTTTATTTAAAAGTTTTTCCCCATTAATTTTTTTTTTCTTAGCTTTATTTCTTTATTCTATAAGATAAAGTTTTGGCCAAAACAGTGCACTAGCAACCACAGAAAATTCTTTTCTGTTCTCCTCAAATTATATATTAAATTTTTTTTTATTTTAGTCTTCCACAGTCCAACCTGTCAACACTCTTCGACAATGTACAGCAAATTATGAAGGCATGTAAGATTTTTAAGAATGACGCTCCTGCGAGACCACTTTCAAAAGCACAGTGCAAAATGTGTAAATTACAAGTTCCGATGTAAGTCACAATAATAAGTAAATAAGTCAATTGCGTTGCCATCCTTTTTTTAAAGGGATTTGTTTACATTTTACTGTTCAATACCAGTGTAATTGTTTTTGAAAAATGAAGCACTTTCATTCCTAGCTCTTTGCTGAGTATTGTATACATCAGCGGTTCTCAGCCTTTTTTGACTCACAAAGCCCTTTCCAGTATGTAATTTCTATGGCAAAGCCTGGACGCCTATTTTTTATTTATTCATCAAAGTTTCTGACTTATTATTAAAAAATATTAATAATTATTTGTTTAATTTTATTTCTATTTATTTATTACTTTTTTCAAAAATATTAATAATTATTTTTTTTTCAAATTTACTGGGTTTTTATTTTTCTCGAGGGGCCGCGGAGGGCTCCGTGGAACACCGGTTGAGAACTGCTGGTATACATTGTTTATGCCTCTGCATGCCCCAAAAATACAGAAGACAATGGAATGCTATTGGGTAGCATAAGAATCACCAAACGTAGAATAGGCCTATGTATCCAACTGCTTTGTAATGCAAACTGTTGTTTCACCTATACACAAAATGTGCACCATAATTTTGAATGATGATTGCTAGTTGCTATCCAAGACCATGAAAAGTGAATACAAAACTATTTTTTCCATCCAGACCGAAGTTTTTAATGACTACTCTACTTGTTGAACTCTCAAACTAAGCAAATGAAAAATTAATAAACCAAATGGTCCACATACGCCCCCCCCCCTCCACCCAAATAACCTTGAAAACGATACAATTTCTGCTTTGGCAGAATCATTAATTGCAATCTACAACATTTGTACTATTTGGCAATATATTGATGATTCCCTGCTCAATCTATTACACAAATTTTGTAGATAGGATTTGGTAAAAAAGTAGGAAAAGTAGAACAAAAACCAGAAAGTAGGACAAAAGTACGAAATTTTACCAAAAAGTAGGAAAAATAGGACGAGTGGGAGACCTGTTATTACCTACATGCCAACTTTTTTTCCTCGTGGGGAAAAAAGGAGGGACAGAGATCCATCAAAAGAGTCCCATGTTTGTTGCGGAATAATGTTGGGTGACTTCGACCTACTCTTTCATAATCCTTTGCGCTGTGAAAACTACTGTTAGCTCCTTCGTCAGCCAATCTTGAAATAACCATTTCTGTTCAACCCAAGTGCTCAGTGACGATCTCCAGAAAGAGGGGGGGGGGGGGAGTAATACCGGGATAAACTAAACGCCATGTAAATAGATTGTAGCTAAAGCCCCTGTTATCAGCGACTTCCCGGGATATTTTATTTCCCATGTATAAATAGGGCTTTTAATTCTTGAATATTTTTCAGTGTCTGAAGATTCTTGACATCATATTTCATGGATGCCTATTGGTTCAAAAGTGTACTTTTCTCTAATAGATGAGAGCATGGTCAGGCCGTCTGTTTTGCTATACAGAAGACTTATAATAGGGAGAAAATGAAGTAACATTATAATTGACAAAGTTGCAAATTTAGAGAGGGTGTACGACATAGACACCCGCCACCCAGAGTCATTGGTCTCTTTTGTTTGATGAAGAGGCTATCAAGTAAATGCCCACTGAAAAACACTGGTGTAAACCCTAGTATTACGTGTTGAAGTGCTACCAATCCATCTTCCATTCTTGGAAATGAAAAATCAGCAAACTGTTCAATGGTAATGTATCAGCAAACACAATAAATGTACTGTATATACTCGTGTATAAGCCAAGCTTTTTTGTGGAAAAATTCGTTCCTCAAGTGGGGGGGTCGGCTTATACTCGGGTCAGATGAGAAAATATCGACCCCCCGCATTATTGGTATGGGATATGTACAAACCACACAGAACCGATATTGTTAAAGCCAAGGCAAAGAAATCGAAAACATCATTGGCTTTGATACCAGGTGGGCTAACGTCGTTTGCACAGCCTTTAGATGTGAGCATCAACAAGCCTCTCAAAGACTATTTGAGGAATTTGTGGATCGAATGGATGAGTTCCGATGATCAAGAAACTACAAAAAGTGGTGCCTTGAAGAAACCTGACATTGGCCTAGTGTGCCAATGGGTACAGGAGGCGTGGAATTCTGTTTCCGCTGATCTTTCAAAAAAATGTTGCATCAGCAATGCGATGAATGGAACTGAAGATGATATCCTCTTTGAAAATGACAGTGGCAATGACAGCCCAGATGAGGATAAAAACGAAGATGCCGCACCCTGTGAGGATCTGATGAATTACGATGAGTTTGGAGACGCAGAAGAAACGGATTAAAAAGTTTGAATCATTTTCTGTTGTAAATTTCCTCAAGCTATTCATTTTCTATGAAAATATAAGATTTTTTTTTCTCTAAAATGCACAGATTTTTGGGGGTCGGCTTATACACGGGTTTTCAATTTATTACTGTTTTGGTGGTCCTGAAGTGGGAGGCGGGGGGGTCGGCTTATACACGAGTATATTCTGTATCTTTTTTTCTGCTGCAATTCTGATTTCTGCCTGTTATGATTTTTTATTTGCCCCTTGAAGTCAGAAAAATCCATAAAGCCAACCACAACACAATCATGGGGATTGAAGAATATTAAAAAAGTTTCTCAATGTCAATTCATATCATGCAGGGCAAAAGAAAAAAGAAAGCATTACTGACCAGGAGACTGAAGAATTGCTGCAACTTCTCTATGGCCTTCATCACTTCTTTCTCTAGCTTTATCTAGAGGAGTTTTCCCATCTTCATCTCTCAATTCTGGATTTGCACCATGCCTCAATAACACCTGTTAAGAAATTAATTCAAGATAAATAAGGGTGACACATGCAAACACTTTCAGTATCAAAGTACAGTAAAAGTTCAACGTAATGAGTACAGTTAATGAGAATATCTTACTATTACAAAAGATTTATTAATGCACAGAAAACTATGTATTTATAGCATTTTGGAAAATTAAAGCAGCATTCATTTAATGTCAATAGAAGTGTTTTTATTCATTTGATCTTTGATCATTTTTGTCGCACCACGGTCATTTTCTGCACACGAGGGCTAATTAGACCGGGACCTACAATTTATTGCCGATTCCGAGCGGCAGGCTTGTTTTTCATACTCATCGAGAGGTTGGTGCGTTAATCCCTCGATGGGGGACTCCCTGCGGTAGCATTTTTTGCTGCGGTCAAGTCGCCGTTTTTTGTTGTACCCCTGTGTCAGGGAAGTTTTCTGACAAGGACAAACAGTGTTTTTAATACATCTGGTCTCCCACTTTTCAAAAGTTATACTAAGGATCTTATTACCACTATATATATATATAACCACACATATAATCTTATAAACATTCCTCTCAGGTAAAGTACACCAGAGTAATTGGAACAGTAATTTAATTAGTGTGAATTCAACCTAGCATTTACACTGGGAAAGTCAACAAAACTTCAGGGAGCATGTTTGCCAAATCATGTTTTTTAGAGAGAGTGCTAATGCAATGCTTAATCTTACTTTGTTCAGTGTCCAATTTTAAATTTTTTTCTTTTTTTTCAGCTGGCCATGGATTCTAATTGCTTTAATGAGTGGGCAAATGGAACCTTTGCTTGATTGTGCTTTAAAATCAATCATAAAATAATCATCAATGAAATATTCATTTTAACAAGCCAAAACTTCTTTGTATTCTCAAAATACAAAGATAATTAACAACCTTAGTATGTAAAAAAACTCGGAATGTAATAATATCCCCCCCCCCAACCCTCTACAGTCCTCATGTTTATTTGAATATACACGACAAATTCATGGTTAAAAAAACTTTATATATCTATTTCTATTCCCAATTTTTTTGGTATTTTAGAAAGTACATCTTTTAGTGGTCATTTCGGTACAAAATATGGCTTTGTAAAATACAATACTTTTTTTTATCTAGAAAAACCTGATTCTTTGTTGGTGTCATTTTTTTTCAGAGCTGCTGAAATTTTACATGTTCAGAGATTTATAAAATTGCACAAAATTGAGGGGATTGAACAAAATTGAGGTGAAAACTATTCAACTAAGCAAGATTTTACCTGTTTATAAATAGCAATAAAATCAAAGCAAACTGTACATTTTACCCATAATCATTTTAGCTAATTAAAAAATCCACTCTAATTAATTAAATTGCATGCTGATGTATTGTTTGAATTAAAAATATGCTAACAGCACCAATTTACATCCATCTTTTGTAAAAAAAAATTTAATATGAAAACAATTCTCATCAAAAGGTAGGTGTAATAACAATTCTTTAAATTTTGCTCCAAGACAAATCTTAACTTTGGTTAGTTGCCCACAGAAAATCTTTACTAATTGGAGAGAGAGATGGTTTTTCACACCCTCAAAACAGAATGTTTTGCATTGTTCTGCAATGAGCCCTCGGCTGACTGGAAATGTTCTGCGGTAAAAATCCCCATAATAGTGTTTTATAAATTTTTCTTAGAAAATTCTTCCAGATTGCTCTGCAGTAGCACTGATTGTTCTGGGACATACGTAGCAGATTTCAGCATATTCTGCTTTCGAGTTTCACAGTCCAATACATAAAGGTGTTGGGACTTTGGAGACCCGGAAAGTCTCCTTCCTTGATACATCAGTGAGAGAAAAATCATCTTTCTCTACTGTCACCACCTGAGAGGGCATTTGCTACAATTGAGAGGTTTCTAAGTCAATTTCAGTGTGTCATGCTACCAGGTGTGTTATAAGAAAGCAAACGTGTCTCTCGTGGTGCATTGGTAGCACACTTGCCTAGCTTTGCAATGGAATCAAGATTCCTGAAAGGCACCAGTAAAATTTTATTTCTGAGTTTACCTTGATATTAATATCCAGAAAGTTTCTTTTCTTGATCTTTACTGGATTTTTATTTATGAATCTGACAAGAATCCAGTAGCCTACCTTTACTTCTGCTGTTTTTTGACCCTATATTGATGAAGGTTTGTTCTACCTCTACCTCTCAGGCAGGTATTATCGACTCAGTTTCGTAGCACAGTTGTTAAGACCAAAGCAATTAAGTAAATGTAAATTCATTAGGTTCAACTTGCCCCAGCACAGGAAAAACATGGGGGGAAATGAAGAGAACCCTCTCAATTCTTAGTTACCTTTAAGAAATACCATAAATACAATGACTAAGAGTAGGATTTTTATGACCTAAAAACTGATAGCAAATGCTCTATAAAAATAAATTTATGCCTTAAAAAAACTGAAAATATGCCCTGAAAAACTGAAAATTTGCTTTAAAAAGTAAAAAAAAATTCCCATTATATTAATTTTAGCAATATAAGAATGAGGAACATTAATGAAATTAATAATATTTTGAAAAATTAGTCGTGCTTCAACTGAAATTCCTCAGTTTACTAACATCGACATATACAGGATGGTCATAAAATAACTTTTCACATACACGAACCCCTGGTGACCACAAAAATCAATGAATGTGAATGAAATTTGAGATATAAGTGTTTCAAAATATGCACTCGAGAATGCAGAGAAAGACAAACCCCTACCTCTCTAACCCGATTACCACCACAGCAACAAAACTTTAAAATATTCAAATGGTCATACATTGCTAAGTGATCCGCGCAGTGAAAAACCTGTTAGAATGGTACCTGTAGCACCCTAAACGCTAGTGCACAGGATGTGGACAAAGAAAGATCTTGCCAAGGGGTTAGTGCACTAACCCGTAAGTGGGAGACTTCCTACGGCAGAAACGTGATTTGCATTGATTGTTTCCACACATTTCTTTGTCTGCATCTAGTGCAGCCATTTATGGTGCTACAGGTACTGCTTCAAGTCCATTTATGGTTTTATGTGCCAATTACTTTGCATTGCATAGTTGTCATTGAAATATTAAGTCAGCATCAATGGGGAAGGGGAAAAGGGGTTTCAGGTCTGCTGACTTTTGATGACGAGGGGAATTTGAATGATGCTTATGTCATCAACTACCCCCTTTACAAAAATATAAAACATTCTTAATGACATCTTTACAGACTGCACCAAAAACAAGAAAAACCTTTCCCTAGTTTGTGGGCACCTGAACTAATATCCCTCTATTGATAAGTCCTCTGCAAAGCCACTTTAGTGATCTCTAAATGTTCCACAGAACCTTCAAGTGATCTGGAAATGTGTCCGGGCCACTTGAGTGCTCCACAAATGTGTTGTGGGTAACTTAGGCTAGGTTCACACTGGACCTATACGATAAGCGATACAACCTGTAACTCAACACAGATTGGTTAAAAACCTGATTTTCCAGTTTTTTAACTAATCCGTGTCAAGTTGCGTATGAACCTGGCCTTAAGTGCTCTAGAAATGTGTTGCCAGCCGTTTAACACTAGAAAGATGGACAGGGTCTTATGACCCTATGTGCTCTTTCTGCTCCCATATCTCAAGTACGAATGAACCAAAAGCTTTAAAATTTTAGCTAATTCAGGAAAATTCTCAACTTTTCCTCAGTTGTCACCAAAGCTTTTTCCATTATCTTTCTTACCAACAGAGATAAGAATAGATATACCTAGAAAAACCAAAGGGGGGTCACACTGACCCTCCCCATATATTTTAGAACACATTCGCCACGACTACCAACATTGTCACAATTGATTTTGTAAGGTCAAAATTCTTCTGATAGTCTCTTTGAACATCTAATATGGTATAATTCCCATATGTGAAATTTTTTTTTAAACCTTCATTCTGATCTGCAGGTGTCTTAGCTTTTGTTGTCAAGTATTTTTGTGATTTTGTGCAATAAATTTTTTGTTCTGCAAAGTAGAAATATCCACATGCTTATGATTGCTGTAGAAATGGCAAAAAGATAGATTGACCTAAGATAAAACTTTTCAGAAGTTGGCAAAGATTGTATGTGAAAAAGCAATAGTGCTGATGAGAAATCAGAAGAGAAAAAGAATGAAAACTGCACAATGCAAAACCTTTGTAAAGTAAGCAACAGCATTGATGATGGATGTGTGAATCAGAATGAAATTATACCTCAAAAAATGCCTCAGCTGATGAAAAATCAGCTGACGCTGGAGACAATTAATGCAAACCACATTGAAGCCACAAATGAAAACCTAGAACTACAACTGTTTTCCATAAATATCAGAGATCTCAATAATATCTGGTCTACCAGTTGCTGAAAATGAAAGTGTATGAAATATTGCGAGAGCTCCTCATCAATAGGACATTAAGGGTTCCAAAATATTTTATGAGAAACTCATTGCTTACAGATACTGATACCACATCACTGGAATTATGTGGTTTTTTTTTCAAATCTAAATCAAGAAAGCTTGGTTGAAACCCTTTGGTAAGGTTATCAGGTGCTTCCAAGCATGAAAAAAATATAGCACACACACATCATACATCATATTACAACCTAGAAGCTATATAATACTGAAATCCTATCGGGAATATAGAAAATAAAGAGCATGCATGCACACAACAGAATCCTTTAAAATTAAATAATGATAAAATATATTAACAAGTCAATAATAGTTTTACCCACTAATACTTTGTGTTATAACAATATTCTGTCATAAAAATATTATACCATGCTGTAAAATATTAAAAGGTTCAAAAATTGCCGGAAAAAGCAATAGGGTCACACAGACCACTGCCCATCTTTCTAGGTATATTCCTCAACAAGTCTTTCTAGAGTTAAGTGCTCTGGAACTGTGTCACGCACCACTCAAATATGTTGTAAATATGCCACGGACCACTCAAGTAATTTGGGAATATGCTGCGGGTAACTTGAGTGATGTAGAACCGCACTGAGTGCAGCTTAAATGCTCTAAAACTGAATGAATGAACGTCAGGGGCTCTTCCACCAGACTTATCCTGTTGCCGAGATCTCTTCCAGCCCAGCTTCGTGGCAGAGTCTGGGACAAAGTGAGTGCACCTAACAGTCTGAGTGTGTAGCTAGTGTTGTGTTTGATATTTCAGCGCTGCCATCTATACTTCAAATTTTGAGTGAAGTATAATGATTGAATATTTGTAACGTTGTAGGCCTGTTGCTCTCTGTGGCGAGACTTTTTAACAGGGAGATCGGCTCGCATTCGCGCCTTGAAGTTGGAAACCACGGAAAACCAACTTCAGCCGACCACCACTGTGGCGCCGATGGGGTTCGAACCCAGGTCCTCGCGATGCGAGTCCGTCAATATGACCACTCGCCCACCACAGTGGCAGTACTCTAAAACTGTGCAGCGTCACTTAAGGATCTCTAAATGTGCCATGGACCACTTAAGTGTTCTGGAACTGTGCCACGAGTCACCCAAGTGGTCTGTAAATGTGCCAAGGGCTGCTTAAATGCTTTGGAATTGTGCCACGGTCACTTAATCAATCTGTAAAAATGTGGCACTTAGTTCATTTTTACAAAATAAGGTTTCAGGTGGCTGGCCACATCAGATAACCTAGAGGGCCACATTTGGCCCTCAGGTCATGGGTTGAGCATATATGGCTTAGAGGGTGGGGTTGCAATGAATTTCTCAAAGAAATTTTGAGTTCTTAGCCTTCAAATAGCATTGAAATTAACAGAAACTGACTACAATAACAAAAAAGGTATTTTCTTTGGTATTTTAATTTTTTTTAAATATTTTTTGTATAAAAAAATAAATTTATCATTTCGCCCCCTCCCCCGGTACGTCTCTGATCCCAATATGCATTAAAAAGGGGAGGCAGAGCTGACAAAATTTTGCTCATGGGGGGGAGAGGGGTAAAAATGATCAGAGAGATCTGATGTAATACTTGAATGGACCCATACAAATGAGTCTTGCCATTGAGCCATTGAAATTTTTGAAATTTTGTTGCTGTGACTGCAACCGCAAGGACTAGGTTAGGTTTTTGTTTGATTCTTGAGCGCATACTCTGAAACAGCTATATCTCAAATTTCATTCGCATTCTGTGATTTTTGCGACTGTTAGAGGGCAACTTATATTTGCAAAAGTTATTTTATGACCACCCTATATATTACAGATTCAGTATGGAACACAAACAGACTCAACAATGGAGGAATTTTAGAATTGATTTCCAGCTCACCCTCCTCTCCCCCACCGGCGTTGTCCAAAAATTGCAAAGGATGTGAAAATATTGAGGCCTTGTTATCTATGTGACTTGCCCAGAATCAATTAGAATAATGAATCGAATTAGTCATGTTTTAGTTAAGGAGAAAGAGGACAGTGGGAAAATGGACCTTGAGGGCAAGATTACCTTGCAACAGATCTCCTTCTGAACATTTTATTGCCAACTTGAAGAAAAGGAAGAAAGAATGGGTAATGTAAATAGGATGAATGTACATGTTTAGAACACCAAGACCCCACCCTTTTTCATCCTGCATAAGTCTTTTAGTAGGAAATCGAGATGGCAAGAGAAAAAAAATTATTTTCACTGAAAATGCTGAAATATGCAAAAAACCTGCTAGGAAAAAAAATTAATAAAATACGCCTCAAAATGACTAGAAATCATGGAAAAATGGCATATCATGGATTGGATTGGATTTTAAATTAATTGGCGCAAGGACCAATTTGTTCAAACTGCGCCAAAACAAATGGTTATATAGAAATTATCCTTTTGTCATGACAAAAAAAATAAAAATGAGCATGATAAAAAGCAACAAGAAACAAAACAATGACATGAATTGTAAAAACTATAATTTGTTATAAAAACCAATGGCTTTAATGAATTTAAAAATGTGAGATGCATCGTAATGGTCAGATAAAATGTCACGAAGTGAAAGGTAATTCTGACTAAAAGCGGTCGTAAAATAATGATGTGAATAAGTAAAACCATGAGCAATGGTCAATGGACTTTGACAATGAGGACACTCCGGTTGACTCTCTCGTAGTAAAAGATAAGATTGTGTGAGGCGACTGTGTCCTATACGTAACCGGGCAAGCAGAACTTCCTCCTTTCGGTTAGTCCTGCAGTTCAAATGCTAATGACCAAGTGTGGGCTTGATGGCATGTAGTTTATTATTTATTTGATTGTTCCAATGATCCTGCCAATGGCTGGTGTATCATGTAAAATAACAAAATATGCAAAAGTGTACAAAAATATGCAGTCATAGAAGTCCTAGCCCTAATAACGACACGTTAAAAAATAAAGGATGTGGACTCACTTCTAAAATATAATTAGGCCAATTCTCACTTCCAGAAATATTTGAAATAAAAAGAACACAACAGGTAGCAACATGATCACAAAAACCTAACCTTTCCAATCTCCTTATAAGAGCAACTAGTGCTCCCAGCATACTTTAACTGAATTATAACGTACAAAAGGGAAAAAAAATCTGTCAGAGGCCATTCCCAAAAGCGAACTGAATTTCACGGATCACTTAGCCCAGTGTACTTTACTTTATACATAGGATAGACATAAAAGTAAAGCTTTTAGCCACCTTTGCCAATTTATGGGCTTTCCTAATTTACAAATGCTTGCATTTTCCCTTTATTCTATTTAATATTTTATCCATTCCAGTGACTGACAGACCATGGTCACTTGTCTCACTGTCAGAGTATATTTAATCACAACTTACAGATCAAAATTATTTTCAAACAGTTCAACAAATAAAAATCATAAAACTTCTGATTATCAGAATGATGTTAATGTCATGGTCCTTGGTTTATTGAGCCCATAAAGTCATGGAAATAGTGCTAAGAGGAAAAAATTGAGAATTTTTTTTAACAGTTGGCTAAATCGTTTAGACTTTTGAGATTATAAAGTTCTATGTAAAAGGCATTCTAAAGAATCAGCTCTTGAGGGCCAAGATGTATAATTTCATTGTATCCTGTTTAATCACTAATATTAGAATGATATCTAAAAGGTGTTTATAATGCAGACAAAGTAGGAATGTGTTTTACAATTTTAATTTTCTTATAATGAGAAGTCTATTATAGAAATAATTTTTCCCACAATTGTAAGTTCTCTTTTCAACAAAAGTGCATTCAACATCTATGTGTTCAATTACATTTATATATCCACTGATAAATTGTAATTCATTATTTTTTGAATTGCTTTCATTTTTTAAATCACTGACTTTAGCAACACCTGGACGACCAAAGCAAGCTGCATAATGAAGGGATGATGAACGCTGGCCTTTATTTACATCAGCTCCTCGCTCACAGAGGAATTCAACCATTTCCTGAGTACCAAAAGCGGAAGCCCAGTTTAGCAAGGTTTGACCTACATCATCCATGAAGTTAACTTCTATACCTTTATTAAACAAAAGAAATATACATTAATATGTGATTCAAAATTCAGTCATAAAAGATATAAATACCCTGTATTTCCAAAATCTACAATAGGGTCTTGACTTGATAGATTTGTTGTTAAAAATACTCTCATCCTGAAAAATTTACATCTCAAAGAAAATTTACCTGAAAGAGGATGGAATGGGCCCACAGGGTCAAGTAAGAGGACCTAAGTCAAACAAGGGTTCCCTAAACTATTGATTTTATTAATATGCATATGAATATATTTTTAATTCGATTTTTTCACTAAAACAAAAAGAGGAACCCCAAAAAGGCTCTGGTCTGGCCCCTAAACTTAAGACAGTCTTGCTTGCATTGAGAGCAAGAGAACCATAGACTTACAGGGGTCTTTTTAGCCACAAAATTAGGGTCCATTTTTCCTTTTCACAAAAATCTGGATCTGAAAAAGAGCCTTCACAAAATACAAACTAATGAAATCATAAATTTGGAATTTCATTTCTTTTGTGATAAATTTACAAGATTATATATACATATTTCACTTCCCATAAATTAATTATTTTTCACAAAATTAATGATCATTTTCATAAAACACACCCCTGACTTAATTATGGTCACATGCTGCTCGACAGATAATGTGAATGCACAAAGCTTTTTATAGACTCTAGAATATAGTTATAATTCTGGAAACTGGTACATATACTACTTGCATCGTGTGACATCACTGGTTTACGAAGTCAAAACTTGTTCAAAATTTTTTGCTTCAATCAATAAAGAACAGTATTATAAATTACTCAGCCTAACGGGGGGGGGGGGGACCTACCTCCGGAATCGATGGCATCTATTAATGCATCAGTGTCTTTGCTTCTAATGCAATCTATCAATTGCCTGTGAGTTCGTTCTCCAGCAGTGTCAATGCGGCGAAGTGAAGGCAACCTTGCAGACACAGAAGATAATGAGGACTTGGGTAATGCTTTTCTTCCTTCAAATAATAATACAAGCAAAAGATCTACAAGTCTCATAGAATCCAAAATACACCTGGAAAATTAAGATAAGAAACAAAAAATAAATATATTTGAAAAGAAAAGAACAATTTTTTAATCAACCCATTTGCACCCACAAGAGAAATATTCTGAAAATTTATATTGTCCCTTATCACCAAGTGCAGAGTAGTCCACAAAACATTGTTCCTTATCACCAAAAGGGAAATAATATACTAACTCTAACTGGTTGCTTTGTGTCAAATGTGAAACAATCTGCAATTGTTTCTGGATATAAAGAAAAATACTTTGAGGTTGTAACTAACTGAATTGAACTAATTCAAATACTGCAGTTTTGTCCTTTTCTTCATAAAAAATTCTGCCAAAGCCAGTACTTATGTAAAAACCAGTTTCATTATCCATGAATTTTTATGTGGTCAGGAGTAAATTGAGCACGTATTTAGACCATGATGCAAATAAGTTAAATTACACTCTAAGAATCTGGACTTAATATTGGGACATCTAACAAATCACTTTTTGATAAATTATGAATTGAAAATTTTAAAATAATTAATATATTTTTTTCTTCTTAGGTTGATTTGAATCCTTCATTGTTGGACTAAAATCTTTACTTGTGATCTAAAACCGTCTTGCTCAGAAATTTAAAACATCACAAGTATGAGACTCTAGAGATCTCAGTCCAACATTATCTGGATGGTAACTGGTTTTAAGCTAGAGAAAGCTGCAGCATATGGCAACTATTCTTTGTTAACACTTTAAAAATGGGGGGAAAAATACAATGTGTGACATGAATCTTTTCTCCTTCTCTTCATCTAATTCAAGAAGAGGCATACACAGGGGGGTTCTCAGGGAAGAAGGGGGTCCAAGCCGACCGAAAATTGAAAAAATAATATTTTGGTGAAAAAATAAAATATCGAAAGAATTACAAGCAAAATTAACAAATTTCTGTTAATTTAAATGCAATTTGAAGGGTGATAACTCAAAATTTCTTCAAAAAAACTTTTGCACCCCCCTCCAAAGGTCGATCCAGCGTACAACCCTAAATTCAAGTGAGTGAAAAATATACAAATAGATAAAGTATTTATTAGAGATGTGAGATGAGAATATTCTCCTGGATGTAAAAATTGGAGAATAATTGAGAATATTCATTTTTCTTTTAAATAATTTAAATTTTTTTACTAATTTTGTTTATATTGTGAAATATAAATCACTTTTCATTGCCTGAAACATTTACAACAAAACAATTTTAGGTATAATCACCCCCAATGACAACTTTTATTTTGAGAATATTCTCCAGGTCATGATGAAATGTTTAAAAGTTTGGTTATGAAGATTTTAGAAATATTTAGATTAAAACCTTAAAAAATTAATTAAAATTAGATAAATTTTCAGAAATAAGTTCAAAACAAAAGAAACTGAACCAAAATTGATTGATAAAGGAAGCTATTCTTATACAATCCCCTTCATTCTAAGATACAGAACTGTTGTTTTCTACAATGCCCTTACACTTAAATTCTGTATCACTCACATTTCTTTAAAAGTTGTGCAATTCAGCCCTGTTGGTTTAATTTTCTTGCTTTCAAACTTAATATTGTGGTCTACAAAATTTAATATAGGCATCTTCTTGATGGAAAGAGAGACTCTCTTCTCTCAAAGGACTACTATTATAAATTACTAGAGAATATTCTTATCAAAAATAATTATTCTCAAGTTATTTATCGAGATTATTAATTATTATACATGTTATTACATATATTCTTGATAATACTCTCAGGAAAGATTTCGGTAACTGAAGAATATTCTCATCAAGGAGAATATTCTCTGGAAGGACTATTATTAATAACTGCAGAATAATTCTTATTATTTTCTATAAGAATATTCCCCAGTAATTTATGAAATTAGTCCTTCCGGAAAATATTCTCTAGGACATTATGTGTAACCATATTATAAATAACAGGAGAATATTCTCATCAAGAACTTATAAGAATATTCTCAAGTTATTTATAATAGTAGTCCTACCAGAGAATATTATCGAGAATAAAGATTACCTCGAGAATAAAGATTATTCTTGACAATAAAGATTATTCTTGAGAATTAAGAATTTTACATCTCTAGTATTTCTCTACTGAGTTTAAAAAATATTTTACAGTAAATTAGATAAATCTGGTATTTAGCATTTTATTAAGTTTGATAAATTTAGCAAATTTATCATATTTAACAGTGATTATGTATTATCCTCTGCTTGTATTGGTAAATATGATAAATCATCAATGAATTATCATATTCCCCACATTAAATCGGCATGCCAGGAAACAGCAAGGGAGACCAACATGCCGGGAAATATGTGTCACACACACACACATATGCCAGAAAATTCATAGATATTTGAACTCAAAAAATTGATTGAATTAGCTTATTTGAACCTCATATGTTCTGTGCATTTTACGATTCTTTCTGTTTTACAGCACACGTTGGAGATAACAAAAGCAAACATGAAATTTGAACTATCATAAATTTTGGTTTTATTGCAAATGTTGGACACTAAGCATATCCATTTTTATAGATTACATGAGTTAAATGGAAAAATAAGAAGACTGTGAAGTGTTTTTGTATTCTTTGATCATACGTTTTAAATTTGAAGCAGCAAAGCAAAAAATTTAAGAACTGCGCTGTGAAGCATGATATTGTCATATTAGGTGAGGAACAAAGTTCTTGCCAGAAATGATAGGTAGCATCAGACGAGCTGCAATAACCATATTTACAGTCTAATTTGCATAATTGCAATCCTTTTGGAAACGTTAAAGTGTGTTCTAATGGTATGCAAAATCTTGTTCATTGTTTGTAACTTTTAGGTGTAATATGGGACATGTAAAATATCTGTTGAAAAATCTAAAATTTGTCATATCATTTGGTTCCACTGAAAATCCAAACTTAGTGCTGTCAGGGCTGCAATCGCAATAAATTCTGCCTTAGGAGAGTTCATTGCAAGTGACAAAACAGTAGGAGATAACTGTTTCTACTATGGACATTCCCCTCGACAATCCAGTTAGAAATTGCCCAGTTTGAGGGCAAAAAAAGGTTGCCAGATGCACACTATCAAACAAGGAAGTCATATTGTCTGTGTAGTGGGATCACCGTAGAATAATCTTCTATGACTTGAAAAAGATACTTCTTGCTTTTTTTTCTGTATATTTTTTCCAAACAATAAATTTCTGGAAAGAACTTTGTTCCTGCTTAATACAAAAGGGACAAAATATTTCTTCAATCTCTGAATATATAAAACACAGAATCTGAATTTCATATCAGGCTGATGATAATTAGGTTAGAGCGATAAATGCTTGATTTCAGTATCATTATTAAATTTTTGGACAAAACACATTTGCTACAGTAAAAACTATTATATTCGGATTTCACATTTTTATTTTGCTTTGAACCCTTTATATTCAACATCATGGAAAGTAGAAAATTATAATTAAAATAAAAACATAAATGTAATGATAATGCTGGGAAAGCCATGTTCCCTGATTTTTACAACATGCTGGCTAATGCGGGGAAGTACAGTACTTGAATTTACTGGACATTTTGCTCAAACTTTTGTCTAAGACAGTGTTTCCCAAAGTGGGCGATGGAATGGTCCAAGGGGGCGATAGAACCTACAGATTTAACATAGGATCCTATGGGTTTACTTGAGTTGGGGGGGCGATGAGAGGAAAAAATTTCTGATGAAGGGGTCGATGGAACAAAAAGTTTGGGAGACTATGGTCTAGGATGATGGATTTGATCAGTGATGTTGATTATGTTCAAAAATGTAAATATGAAGAAAGCTAACATTACAAGCCTGATAATAATTCATAGCTTTATATATATACACTAAAACCACATTTATGTATATATCCTTTCTAAACTATTTATGAATTTATGGGACACCCTGTAAATATCACTTTCATAAATCTAAATGCATATTGAACAAGTATTTTTGATAGTAAGAAATAGTATATGAACATAAATACAAAATACAATGACAGCATATATTAATCTGTACCTTTCATCACCCTGCAATGCAGCTTCTATTGCTTCTGGGAGATCCAAGCGATGCAATTCCTATAGTAAGATTTACAGAATAAATTCTCTTTTTATGATGAAAATCATTCAACTGAAATTGAGATAGTAATTCAGGGCTTTTAATAAACTTCAGTGAAAAAATACAGTCAAATAATGATAAAAACGAAGTTGCGGAGGACTCTATGAAAATTAAAATTTTTAAAAGTGAATTGAACTAATCTCTTAACACTTGCTTTTTTTTTTAAATGAAAAACTTAGAAATGTTTTACTTTCCATTAATGTTTTTAAGAAGCTGAATGTAGTATTTTCTAATTCAAAATAGGACAACAAACACACACGCATGCACAAAAGCCTATTTTTAAGAGCACACCTAGCCTAGACACGTTTTTGTTTAAGTTTAGTACCTTCCTTTAGCACAAATTCTGAAGCCACCCAAATCATACTTTTGAATGAGCAACTCTGGTGGTTATCAGTGTGTATGTCACTCATTTATGAGCAGTGAAACCTTACTATGCAATAGCAGTTTTGATAAGACTTTTGAACGTGTAAAGCAGCAACACACTGTTATATTCCTCAGTTTGACTGATGTGCAGTGCAGTTATCCAACAAAAGAAAAATACAGCAACCCTGTTCTGACATTTTACATGGATAAGAAAATTAAAGGACAATTGATAAAATATGATATATCTGAAAAAGTTATCAGCAGAATATGTGTATGTGTGTGGGGGGGGGGGGGAACTGGCCAGACACTTCTCTTATGAAATGCTATACAGAATACATGTCATATTGGTGCATAAATACAAAACTATGGTGGTGGCAAAAATTGGTGCAATTACCTGTAGGTTTCCAAACAGTATAAGTATTTTGTATGACTACCTCAAATGGGTATACAGCCCATACATAACCATTCCATTGTCAATCATTACCTGTAATATAAATTCCTACTCCTGTAAAAAGGTGGATCCCAGGTCATAGGTGGGACTGATATTATGTGACACTACATCCAAATATGTCCCAGACGTGTTCCGTTTGATCCACGTCTGGTGAATATGCTGTATGATAGGCAAATAATGAAACAATATTCTCTGATTTAAGATATTTATCTACTAAAAGAGCTCGATTTGGTGGAAAATTGTAATCCATTAGACAGAAATTTGGTTCAACAACTCCACAGAAAAGGTAAATTTAGATTCAAGAGACCTTAATCTCTATACTTTACGCCCATAATCAAATCTCTGTAAAAACATGGAGATTTATATGGCTGTTCAGAGTAATTCCATCCCATACCAACAAACCACCATGACAAAAACTGGTTTTTCAAGCTCAGTTGATTGATTTTTCAGTTTTCCTGGTTCTCTCCATATTAAAAAAATCATTGCGAATTCATATCCAGACTAGAGCAGGTTATATCAAGGTATAGAATCTGTTCCTATAAATTTTGGTCCATATTACATGGGCACAGCAGAATCTTCAACGTGTCTCTCTAGAAACAGTAATAAGAGAGAAACAAACCATTGGCAGACTCACATTGACAGCTCTTTCATGCAATTCTGTACCATTTAAAGTACTTTGAAATACAGTCAAACCTCGTTAGTGCGTCACCTGGTTAACACGTCACTCCGCTTACTGTGTCACGTTTTGGAAGTCCTAATTGTCCTCAGGTAGGAATTGGCACAGCTATGGCTTACTCCGTTTAACGAGTCACTCCGCTTACTAAGTCATATTTTTGCTCTCGCAAGAGTGACTCATTAACGAGGTTTGACTGTACATACTTTTAGAGACAAATATCAAGGAAAAGAGGTCACTCGAGAATGTTATAAAATAAAACTCTTACATATGTTATGCTTGGAGAGCCTCTACATAATGTAGAAAGAAGACTGATTGTTGTTGATATGCTAGGAGAAGTCTTCACTTCTGCATTTGCTGCTGCTCCAGCAGATGCAGATGCATTGGTTGATGGATTTACATAACTCGGTGAGGCAACACTCTTCAATCGCACCAAAAGTTGCTGAAGAAGTCCATGTTTTGCTAAGGGAGCAGGATCCATGCCTCTTCTTGTGAAGCGATCAGCAAGAGATGCAAAACACCGCAATGCACCATCTGCCACCTGAAATAATATAAACAATATAAAAAAAAAATTAAATCAACTGAGTATCAAATAATTCATTGGGGGAGTAGTAATTTTTTTTAACGTAAAGTTTAATTTCGTGCTTATAGAATTCTTGATATTTTAGCTTTGATTATACTGAATTTATTATTCTTGTCGCATCACAGTCATTTTGTGCAGATGATGGTCAGTTAATTAGGGAATAACTGATTGATTATCAGGTTATAACTGATTTCAAACAACTTTTATGTGTTTCTAGAAATTGGTGAACCTCTATGCGTGGGGACATTTTGCCTGACTGTCATCTTTCTTACAAAATCCAAATTATTACTCTTTGTGTCAGAAAAGATTCTGTGCTCATGAATTGAAGGAATGTTAAATCAAGGATTGACTGTATGTTAAGGTGCAAAATAGTGTTTTAAAATTACTTACATGGTTATCATCATGTTTTAGCAATAAAGATAGTGCCTCAACGCAATCTGATAAGGAAGCATCTTGAGGTTCCATTTTCCCACAAAGCCTAGACACAACTGCCATAGCAGAATGCAATGTATCTTTATGAACAAGTGATCCATTATCACGTATGAATGAAAGAACACAGTTTAAGCCACCAGCTTCAAACACAGCACCAGCTTCCCTTGTACACACAAGCTCCAAAACCTATAATAAATATTATGAGAAAAAGGTGAAGATATTTCTATTCAACTATCAGAATATTTAACAATTGATGATATCTAATCCATTGATAACCACTTTTTTTCAAGAAAAATTATGCAAAATAACATTCTCTTTATATCAATGTGTCTAAGAAACCAAATAGAATGTTATTACCCACATAAACACATCTTTCAATGAGTATGGACAATTTTTTTCATGTGTTTAACATGTGCTGAACACCATAGCATGGTTAAAATTCACCATAAAGCTGACATTGTCCCTCTCTCTTTAGCACAAGCATATTTGTGAGTGATCACATATCACTCATTTATGGGCAGTAAGGAATTACATGTGAAATATCAAATGTATATATGCAGTGAAACATCAATATAACGATACTCTACAGACCAAGAAAAAATATTGCTGTAGAGAAGATTATCTTTGTACTGCGAGAGAGGCAGCAGTTTAAGATTACAGCATGGACAATTCCAACCAAAACTTGAAAAAATATCGTTGCAGAAGGGATTTATCATTATATTGAACATTGTTGTTGCAAGGTTTCACTGTAATTTAAATATCTGTGGTAATCAAAAGGTACGATGAAAACTTATTTGGATATTCATAATTCAATTATAACTGCTTGGCAGAGGGCCATACAAGAGAATGTGGCGGTAAAATTTAACAGAGGTGACGTTGTATGTTACAAACAGGGCTGGATAAATCAAAGGTGAAAGGTCATCATGGTGCCTGAAATTGTCTTTACTAAATTTTTGGGATTTATAGCAGCATATCTGCCAACATGAAAAAGGGTTTTTATGCCCTGAAAAAAATCAAAAGAAGCATTACTTTGAATATTTTTCTTAAGGTAAAAAGCATGGGTGGGAAATGAAAATTTGATTCTTTCAGCAGGAAAAATTATTTTTGTAACAGCAAAAATGTTTTTGTAGCAGCATATATCAGTTTTGTGGTGTAGCACTTCAAAATTTTGGCAGTAAACAAAATAGTGTTTTTATATTATATACATATATGTGGTTAGCGTACACAGAATTACTTTTTACTTCAAAAACAGTGTTATCTTAGCACAGAAGAAGGGGTGTCCCCCAGGTACAAATACTTCTCATGTCACACTTCGCTACACTGGAAAAAAATTTCTCTAGGAATTTGGAAATTATTAGCTCAAACCTTTTCCCTGCTACTCATTTAGGCAGTATTAACAGGGAAGAAATAAATTGGTTTATAATTGCTCTCTCATAGATCAACAGGAGCTTCTTCAGCTCCATAATCAAACTACAACTTATTCCTTCACTGAACTCCAAGAGTTTTGAACCTCCCTTCCCCTCCTTCAGATAATCCTTTTGCTTTGACTAGGTGAGTGATGCTGTATGTTTTCACTTATGTGCAGTTCATGACATCTACCACTGTTCCAGGCTAACTATTCCACAAAGGGAAAAATGTTAAATCATGTAATTTTCAACGGCCTTTCTAATTGTCTTTGAAGTTTTTTCCAATTATCACTTTTTTGTGCTCCTCATGGAATTTTACTGTCTGCTGTAGTAGGCCTACACACTGACATTTTTTTCAAAAATATTGTATTATCCTTCAGACTTAAATTCAGTAATCACATACGTGGCGTTTTTGGCACCAATAACAATTTTTTAATCACCATGACAACAAGGTGCCCGAGATTTTCCCAGCTTTATTATATATATATATATATATATATATATATATGTGTGTGTGTGTGTGTTGTTAATTTTTATATATAATGCAAGTTATTTTATTAGCAATATACCCTTGGACTACTACTACACTGCACACCAACTCCGGTCATATATCGCCATACGGCAATTTCCAACCAGTGGAGTTGGGTGGGAAATGTAGGCTCCATCCATAGTCACCGCCCTAGGCTCAGTAGGTAAAGAACTTGCTTTGAATGTTCTATGCCCGGATTCGAACTCATGGACCTTGATGGTAACTTTCATAGTGGAAGACGAGCATCTTTACCACTGCGCCACTCGGGCACTATACTCTTGGACTGAGGGACAACATATACTTTAATGCTTTGCCCGTACCTTATTTGCAGATAAACCTTGATCATCATGGTTTTTGTCGCACCACAATTAGCGGGTAAACCTCATAACAAAAGAATAGTTCCTTATTTTCAAAGAAGCAACTATGATCTTTTGCAAGAAAGGTTAACTGTAATTTTCAAAGACTGTATGGAATCAGTGGGTGTGATGAGTCAATGGGATGAATTCACGACAAAATTATCCTCTATTTTTCATGATATCACTCTTTATTCAAAAGAAACAAATTTGCTTCTCGCACCCTCTCTGGTTCAAAAACAACGTGCAGGTCCATTACCTTGATAAGAAAAGGGCATTCAAAGTGTATAAAAGTGAAAAAGGTGACCTGCAAACTTTTAATGAAAAAAGGATGTTGAAGAAAGTAATAAGGGAAAGTAAAAAGGAAGTTGAAGAAAGTAATAAGGGAAAGTAAAAAGGAAGTTGAATCTCTCTAGGTTGGCAGAAACCATTGGCACTGACCCAAAATAATTTTTCAAGGAGACAACACTATCTATAGCAGAAAGCCTCCGTGTGAAGCTTTTGAGGTCACTGAAGGAGGTTATCTTACCTATAGCCATTGGATATACTACAAAAAATGGTAAAGATGACGCATGCAATCGGCTTGCTATATCCAATTTCTATAAGTGAGATGACCTTCACTGACGTCATGAGCTTTGCATGGAGGCCTTCTGCTATAGATGGTGTTAGCAGGGCTCCCACTCAAAAAATTGGAAAGAGGAGGATGGGGAGTGTGCCCTCGTTAGACAAGATAATCCTAGCATAATTAAAAAAATTCCTAAAAATTTTTTTTTTACTTTAAAAAGATTTGTCTTTCTTTTTTCATAGCACTATTTCAATATCCTATAAGACTGACTGGAGCCAAAGGATGATCCATGGCTTTAACTAACTTTGCAAAATCCCCTAAGCCCTCAGGTTATCATGAATATTCAAGCAATCTTTTTCTTGCATATGGCCTAGCCAGTTGTGTATATGGACGTCTGGCAACCCTAGACCCCCACATCAATGTTTTAGTTATATCACAGTTTCTTTGCCACCTACGACAAACCTTCCAAAGCAAGGTTTGTCGGCGCATCCGTGCTCGTTGAAAATGCGTTCTGGGAATGCAAAACTACTGAACACAATATTGATCAATATTAAGCCGTGTGCACAACAGCAGCGTTGTTCTGCAACGCATAGTGAGCTCAAAACAGAGCAAAAGACCTGAACGACGTTGGATGGAGCAAGGTTTAATTGATCGAGCAGGTTGAGTCAGTTCAATGATCACCACCGACTGTCAGAATCAGCAGTTTCGACGCACATCGCCAGACAGGTAGTGAATCAGAAGAAAACGCTGTCTCAATAGAATGTGCACAAATGAGCCCATTTCTTTACTGATTGCATTAACGCACACAAGCAAAATGTATTTTGGTAAAATAAAAAATTAGAAGCTGTTTCTTATTTTATATGAGAGCCAAACCAGACCTCCAATTCCCCCCGGTATGGCCTTGTTTGGAATCCTTTGGCACAGTTGACTTCTTTTTCTTGATTAGAAGGCCTGAGCATACACAAAATTAATGGGAAATAAATGGGTAAAAATGAAGCAATAAACCACTCATGGCCCAGTTTGGCGGATGCTAGGGCCCGGCGGTTCAGGAACAAACACTGCACTAGACCAACCAAGGGCCCATTCGAAGGACGGATTTCACATATTCCTTTTCCTATTCACATTTTTCGAAGCCCAATATTAGACGCTTGTTATTTACTCTATTGTCATGCTTAGGTGTACATATAGATCAGGCATCTTCAATCCATTGCTCGGGAGCACCCAGAGTGCTTGATGCTTGTGTCCGATTCAGTGCTTGCGAGAACTTGATCAACATTTCATTTAAACACCTTGTGCAAATTGCATTCAATTATTAAAATCATCCGGATTTCATGCATTCGCATGTCAAACATGACATAAGAGTGCCCTTCTTTTGATGGATACAGACAGTGCTTGTGACTGTAAAAAGGTTAAAGACCTCTGGTCTAGATCACAAGCTCATTTGTTCCCAAGAAGTTTGGCAGTTTTTTCCACTCATATGTTTTGTGTGCACAAATCCATATTTTGAGCTCACCACGATGCTCCTGGGAGCCCTGATGCACACTTTCATGCTATAAATTTACTACAGAGGCCCCCCTCAGTGAAAACTCTGGATTGCGGACATGCCAAAGATCCAACAGCCCTGCTCCACGATGTGGGGGAAGATCATGTCCTTTCTGTGGAAAACCAACATTGTTGGTTACTACTGCCTTGGTCTATTACAGTCCCTCCTCCTCTAGGAATTATCACATGATCCTGAGTACACTGCTTTGGGGGAATATTACAGATGTTGAAAGGTCGGGAAAAGCAAAGAAAGAAAAGTTTTTTGTTCATCCAGTCTAAATAGCTTTTTTACCCCACCCATATAATGGCTGCCCTAACGTATGGTGGCTACATATTGGCATTGTTCTTTTTTGTTGCTACTTACCCATCCATACCTCCGGGGCAAAGAAAAAATGAATAGAACCTGAGAGAAGAAATATTGAATGCCACAGCTTCTTCAAAGCCTAGATTTTGGGGGGGGGGGGGAAATCTCTGGAGAATCAAAAAAATCTGTGACCTTCACTCAAATTTTGTGACTTTTTCCGGACTTCCGTGACTTTTTTCTCATTCCATGACTTCGTGACTTTCCCGTGATGGTAGACATCCTGGTTATGGCCTTTGTATATTTCGAACCAATTCACTTCATGAACCTCTGATGAACACCTTGTTCCAAAACATGTTTCAGCTTATTCCGATTGTTCAGCCTTGGCCTTACATGTACAGGTCAAACATGTTTCTTCAATATACATAAATGCATCATTTATTCATTTTCATATAGGTTTAAAATACAGGTTACATCATTACTAATTTTAAGATATGCTCCATTAGAACATTTTTACATCTAATAATTGCTGGAAAAAAAATTTAATTTCAAGCTTTTCTTAATATGGATAATTAGTTCACAATTGTAAATAAATTCTTTCAATGTAACAAACAAAAGTTCAAAGCACAACACACATACAACTTTTGACTACTGAATTCCCTTCCCAATGTCTTTTCATACAATTTCATATCATAGTTTGCATCATTAAAACAATTTTAACTGCATTTTTTCATGCAATAAATCAGTAATAATTTTAAACCTCATTCATTGTAATTTTCATAATTTTAATCAGTGAATGATTTCTGCATAGCACACATTTGATTCAGCATTAACAACCTGTTTTCAAAAAGAAAAATATTATGCATATTAATTTTTACATCCAGGTACTGACTTTTATACATTGTTCAGCTAGATCTCTGCTGGTTCGAGAAGATACATCAGCCACTACCAGGCGATTACACATTGCTTTAACTGCACCATCAACAGCTACTATTCTTCTAGTGCATTCAGCGGACACATCTAAATAGTATGTTATGGCTCGAGCTGTCACTTCCAAAACATTATCAGGCGCACACTCATCTAAAAATATGCGGCATAATGCTGGTAAAAATGTTCGAGGAGGACAGCTAAAAAATAAAGAAAAATAATTAATACTTGCATTTGGCTTGTTTTAATGTTCACTTTCATGAAATGAGTAATGATCCTCTTGTTACCCATTTCAGGACTAAAATATATAAATGAGATTGTGAATATCCATGCATTGTGTGATATGTGTGTAACTCTTTGTAAAGAGTAGTTTTAGTTCAGTAAAATTTGTATCACATCATTTATACTTTAAGAAAACCTCAGATATAACAGAAAATAAGATGTTTATATATACACCATAGCAACCTTATTCAATACTCTAGATCTGTGATTCTCAACCTTTGGAAGCCCATGGATCTGATAATTTCCTTTTTGTGAGTGAAAAGCTCAGTAATACACATGACTAATGGGAAATAAATGGGTAAAAATGAAACGGTTAACCATTCACAGCACAGTTTGACTGATTTGCCCGGCAGTTGAAAAACACTGCTCTAGATCAGCAGTGTTTTTCATCAGCTTCAACCTTTCAGACATTGTGGGCCAAATTAAAACTTTCCACGAAGCCTGCAGGCCACCAAATCATACAATGGTATTCCCTGTTATTAAACAGGGTTTTCCAAATTATATTGAACACTTTTATTTACTCTGAAAAAATCATTTCTTTCATTAAATTTTTTTTGAAGTAATTTCTTTAACCCATTCTAATGTATTGTATTTATTATTAATAGTATATATATAATTATTTAATTGATAATTATCTTTTATTAATTCTGAAGTTTGTCCCAATTCTGAAATTTTTTTATTAATTTTAAATTCCCACACACACACACACTTATTACGACATTCTTTATTTTCCCAATTCTTAATTTTTTTCCCCATGAATTATTACTTTTAACAATTCTAAAATTGCTCTCAATAATTCTCATATTATTTCTATCAGTAGTTCTGCAACTATTTCTTTCAGCAATTCCATGAATTATAAATTTTCATCAATTATGAAATTATTGTTGTGGATAATTCTAAAATTATTTCTTTCATTAAGGTGTTTTTCAGAATTTCTTTGAATTCTATAATTATGTTTTCCTTTAGGCTGCTAAATTTTACCTCTCAAAATGTATGACATCATAGGTCTCAAAAAGGGTTTTGGCTCCGGGTTTCCCGAATTCGTTATGGCGATCAGTCAATTTATCTAATGCACAGCATTACTATCCAATCTGGAAAGTATTTCAAATTTAAAAAAAACAGTACAGATTTCAGTGGAAAGCACTCTTCCCTTTTTTCTTTTTTTTGTAATTCAATTGTTTTTCTATGTAAAGTAACTATTTGCTCAAAATGTTTGGCTGGCTGGCCACAGCTAAAAGCTCAAAGGGCCCATATTTGTCCCTTGGGCCATAGCTTGAAAACCCCTGTCCTAGATAGAAATGCACTAGTCATGGAATTGCATTGGAACAATATTTGAGAACATGCTGATTATTTGATTTGTCATCAATCCTTTATATGGGTCATTTTCAAAAAAAGTGTACAAACTGTTTCCGAGACTTTGTATTTTTTTTTCCCAAATTTCAGAGCACTCTGGTGGTAATTTTAATTTTTTTCTAGTTCTTCATTCAATTCTGTCATGCAGTGTCTCTTAATTTGTTTCAGATGGTATCTAATTTTTTTTTTTTTAATCATTGTTTGTAGCAAAACGTCAAAATCTGGCTGTCCCAACTTCAAAAAGTGTTAAACAAAGAGACTTGGTGCAAACCTGGGATTTTTTTTCAGAAAACTTGGAATCACACTGTATATATGTGCCATAGATGAATAAAACTGACAATAAAAGATTGAGAATTTTTTTTTTCTTATGAAAAACTATTTTTTTTTGTTCATGTCCCAAAGTTTTTCCCATTTTAAAATGTCCACTCTGTTACGGTCATTTGGGAAATATATTTTTATACCAGATTAAATTTGATAACACTTTTGAGCTCACTGAAAGGTTTACTTTAAATGTGTGATCAACAATTTTGGATTTGACTTTTGCAAAATGACTTATTCATTTCATGTCTTTAGTACCAGACTTTTCTCTGTCAGATGTCCACTCTGTTACGTGATTATCATAAATAATTAAGATTCTTTTTCATCTATATCAGCATCTAGTGTTAGCACATGGAGATATGCTTCAAAATATAACAAGTTTTGTTATATAAGCTATTAGCTGATCGGTTTCACCGTCCATTGCACGGTTCCGTTCGGCATATATACGCTCTAGCGAAGGAAAATCTCTATCTCCTCTGTAGCTTAGTGGTCCAGAGCACTCGTCCGGCAATCGAGGGACCCGGGTTCGACTCCCGGTAGAGGCAGAGATGAGTTTTTTCCTTCCTTGAAAAATTAACATCTAAAATAATAAATATCTTCACAACATCCAGTCTTCCGTATATCTTGTAATAACAAGTTTTCACAAATCATTTAAATTTATAATGGTGTAAATCAGGTCTAAATCCTGTATGTATGGCAAATGTTTGAATTGTCATGACAAGATGGTATCTATGAATGCAATTTTTAAATCACTGGATGAGAATAGCACTGTGCAGTGTGAAGAATGGCGGCGCAAACAAGAAAAAGTGAAAAAGAATAGCAAAATGATAGAAGTTACAAAAATAACAAAAGAGCAGATATTGTGGAACCTAACAGACTTAATCAATGTTTTCCAAAAAGAAATTAAATTGTTCAAGAAACACATTTTTAACATCCAGCACCAATATAGAGCTTACCAAATGTGCATTAGAAACATACAAAAACATGAAGCTGTTCTTCATGTGTATTTCAGTGAAAATTATAATTGCAAATTATCTGAAGAAGAGCAGTCATCATTTCGGCGGGTCCAGAAATCAAGTATGTCGTCATACCTGTGTGCTGCTGTATGTTGTGGAATGTGAGAAGCCAATTTCGTTCTGCTCAGTGTCACCGAATTTGGAGCATGGACCTTCATCTATTTGGGCTCATTTGGAACCGATTTTGAAAGTGATGAAAGAATAATATGAAATAAATGTGGTTCACTTTTTTGTCTGATGGCCCTTGTACTCAGTACAAATAAAAGAAAAAATTTTACTTATTGGACAAATATGTCTCAAAATATTTCAAGTGGTGTACTTGGAATTTTTTGAAGCAAACCATGGAAAAGGAGCAGTTGATGGTGTTGGTGCTATATTGTAAAAAAAAGCTGATAGATTAGTTGCATGTGGGAATGAAATATCAGATGCCACTCAGTTTTTCACAATTCTCAAAGATGCCACCAATGTAAAATTGTACGAAATAAAAAGTATAAAAAAAATTATCCCAAATGATATACCTGTGCTGAAAGGCACTATGGCAGTCCACCAAATAGTAGCAACTGGCAATGGATTGCTGCAATACAGAGATGTTTCTTGCTTTTGTGAAAGAAATGCTAATCTCTGTGAATGCTACAAAAAGAAAACACTCTTGCCAAAGAAGTATAAAACTGGAAGTTCCACAACCAATTTCAGAGTTTGCATCTCTGAAAAATGGCTTTCAAGAAAATAGTGAAAACTATGCTATCGACTCCAAAGGAAGCAGCAATGAAGAAATGTCAACTAGTTTAATTAAAACAGGTGTTCATATGCTCATGAAATTTGATTCTAGTGGTGTGTGTATATAAATCTACATACAGATAGATACGTTGTAGTAGCCCAAAATGACATTGAAGATGATGGGGAGGTCAGTTAATGTGCCTCAAAACTATGAATGATGCTAGGAAGCCTGTTCAGAGCTGATGACAAAGATATCTCTTACATCCACTTTGACCAGATTTCAATAATTTTGCCAGAGCCAAAATTCAAACCATGAGGGACGTATGTTTTTTGAATTTCCTCATAGCATGGATGTTTTTCAGATGTCATACAGGAGTCTCTGAGATACCTTTCATATACTGTATATTGTCTATAAAAGTGTATTTAGAATAATTGTGATTGTGCTTACTCTAAGTTAAACATTTCTGTCCACCAGGGTTTAAACTGGATAAAAAATTCCTTTCGCAAAAAAACGAAAATGGGGGGAAAAGCTTTAGCAAAATGCTACAATGCTAATGTAATGATTGATGATTGGATATCTAGTCGTACCTCCTGTACGCGTTTTTGCAAAAGTGGCTACTACTGCTTTCGCATTCTACGATTTTCTTTCGCATTTTGCAAAAAATGCATCCTGTGTGGCCACTTTTTTAAATTATTTTGTCTCATTTGTCTTTGAACTCTTAATTTTTTTTTTTGCCCGTCAAGGTTACATCACAATTTTGCACATCAAGTATTTTCTACTTAGATTTTCTTAAATGTTAAGTTGTTGGAAAAAAATTAACATTTAAGAAAATCTAAGCAAAAGTTGTTGGAAAACAACTTAACACATCACAAACAGGGGACCCAGATCTCAGTCTAACCTTGTCTGAATAGAACATAAAACACGTTCTTCAGTTGCAGAAAGTAGTCAAGTGTGTGAAATCCTTTATTATATTTCCAAAAAGAGAGAAAAAATTATGTTCAATCTTTTTTTCTTCCTTTGTCTTTGTCTAGTTCAAATGATAAAATGGAGGAGGGAAACAAGATGAGAGTGATGGCGCAGTTGAAATATCACACCAATATTGTGCTTAAAAAAAGATAGAGCACTTTTACCATTACAGCTAAGAAGTGTAAAAGTGGCAAGAGAATGCCAGATCTTGTCTGTTATTCGGTTTTCTTATGTATATGAAAATAAAATTCTATTTATATGAATGACAACAGTTTTTTGTCAAACTGGTGAGTCCAGTCATTGTTTTGCCCCTAGGAAGCTTGAGGCAACCACCAATAGCTGGCGCCTTCATTTCCAACCCTACTCATTAATGGCAGTAAATTACAATATAGTGATATGGCTGGAGTTGAAGTAGTCATTGTTTTGTGTTTGAAGGGATGTAAATAAAGAGGTCATGTAAGTTTTTTCTTGAGGAATTTTTTCCAGGAACTCCCAAATGCTAGTAGAATCTTACTATATCGGCACCCCAAAGCAGAATATGTTGAAATGGGAGACGTACATCACAGAACAATTAGTGCTGCTGCAGGACAATCTGGAAGAATTTTAAGGAAAGTGTAGAAAAACGCCATTATGGGAATTTTTCCTGCAGAACATTTTCAGTCAGCTGAGGACTCGTTGCAGAACAATTCAAAGCATTCTGCTTTGGGGATCAGCACAGCAATTGGAACAGAACAATCACATTAGATTTTATTACAGAAGTGTGTAAAAAATGAAGTTATTCAATTATATAAAGTTCATTCTTTTTTTAACCAGAAAGAATGAAGATTTGTTTGCGACTCGTTGAATATCTTATCAAAATTTTGGAACCAGGGATTTGGATTTTGCCTTTACAAAATACCTTAGTGTAGTTATAGCGCACCATATTTTCTCTGCTTCATATCGAGGTCATCTTAACCAACCAAACACAGGGGACCATTGCATGAATAACCCTAGAGCCCCTTCATTTATACTGTAGAATGTTAGCTGAATTCTGGTATTGTTTGAGTTTAACAAACATTTTTCACAATTAAAGCGAAACCAATTTGTTTTGAAAATACGAACATATATATTTTTTCATTTTTTTTCAGAGAGCGCGAATGTGTCCGTCACATACAAATCCAAGGTTCTGCCTAAGGGGTCATTCAAGTATTACGTCAGCATCGATGGGGGAGGAGGTTTCGGGTGCTGACTTTTGATGACAAGGGGGAGGAGGGTTTGGATGATGCTTACATCATCAACCACCCTTTATGAAAGTATGAAATATTCTTAATGGCATCTTACTCAGTGCGCCAAAAACAAGAATCTTTCGCTAGTTTGTGGGCACCTGAATTAACATTCTCCCTTATGATAAATCCCTTCTTACAGAGCCACTTCAGCAATCTACAAATGTTTCACGGATCACTCAAATGCTGAAGAAATGTGTCTGGGCTGCTTAAGTGCTATGGAAATGTTTCCGGGCCGCTTAAAGTGCTCTGAAACTGTCTTGCGTCACTCAAATGATCTGTAATTATGCCATTGATCACTTAAATTAATCTGGGAATATCCTGCGGGTATGAGTGATGTAGAACTGCACTGCAGGCTGATTAAGTGCTCCTACTCAAGTAATCAGAAAATGTGTCATGGGCCACTGAAATACTCTGGAATTGCGCCACGGATCCATTAAGGAATCTGTAAATGGACTGCTTAGTTCATTTCTACTAAAATTAGGTTTGAGGTGGCAGACAACATTAGATATATCCCCGAGGGTCACATTTGGCCCATGGGCCATAAGTTTAGCATTTGTGGTTTAGAGGGTGGGTCGCAATGAATTTCTTAAAGAAAAATTTCGTGTTCTTAGCCTTCAAATGGCATTGAAGTTGACAGAAATTTATTATCATAACATATGAAGGTATTTTCTTCCCAAATTAAATTTGTTTTTAAATATTTTTCGCATTGAAATTTTTTTTTTTGTTTTACCATCGAGGGAGGGGGGCATAGTGGGGCTCATGCCCCCTTCCCGCGTACGTATTTGATTTCAATATGCGTTAGGAGGGGGGAGTGCTGAAGAAAATTTTCTGACAAGGGGGGAGAGGGGGGTCAAAAATAACTAAAAATCGGCTGACATAATACTTGAACGGCCCCTAGTGTTATTTCTTTACCTGGTGAAGATTCAGCTAAAGCTGGATTAATAGAGCTTATTCAGAAAATATCAGTCTTTAAAAATTGAACATCAAAATGAATTCTGCCACAGGTTTATGACATGGTGCAGAGATACGAAAAATAGTCTAATTCTGTCTCAGTTTCTATTGTGTGTCTGATTCTGACAATTATTGAGAGGATATCAATCTCATCCTTTTTTTGCGGCTGCACACAAGTTAACGATTTATCAACTTGGGCTACAGCATCCTAACAATCGTACCGACATAAGAAAAAAAAGTTTTCATTTCCAATCTAAATCGTTTGTATTACAAATTGGTACATAAAAATGTTTATCTTTTAAAATTTCTTGTGCAACATGCCACTGGGCCCAGATGCATTGCGAGTTGTTCACAATCACTAATTGTGTAGGTTCAAAGGATGATCACACGCATATAATAATCCTATATAATCTGCAGGGCTAGAATTAGATGGAGAAAGGGAAAAGTTGCTGTGGTGACAAACTTTAAAGCGGCAGCAAGCAAAAGTGCCAACATGAAGAAAATATTCAGGGGGCTGAAAATCTCTATTTGTTCCATATATATAGAACTCAAGCCCATACACAGGAAGCGGAATGGTGCGTTAAATTGTATATTCATGAATCATTGGTGGGGGCTCAAATAACCTCAGCCCTAAGGTTCTGGCACCCACGGCGGCAAGGTTATGGGAAAACAATTTCACAGTAGAGAGGGCAGCAAAATCATGTTTGCTCCCCAACAAAATTCCTTGTTGTGGCACTGATAATCTGGTGCTTGGGAGAAGCAATCGCCCTTTCCCCTACCTGCGTGCTACAGGTTGTCTACCTTAAAGAAATTATGCTCTATGAATTGAGATATCACACTCCCAGTGACCATTGAAGATTTTAACACTTCAATAAATGTCCAAACACTCATCTTACTTTTTTCTCATTATAATTGTACGATAGGATTACAGCCTGAAATTTTGTCACAACTATTGATCAACATGATGTGTGTGTTTATCTTTTTCCTTAATTTTTTTATGAAAGTATATAATCACCCTGTATACATGTAACATTATTAGTTTGATGTATTATTGTATTAATAATCTCACATAAAATATTAATGTGGGTACAGATGCAAAAAGATGTTTTTTAATCACGTCATATATAATGGAGAAGTTTGGGAGGGGGGGGGCAAAATCATACTTGCCTCCAGGTGGCAATATGTCTGGATCACGCCTCTTACCTGCAGCCATGGGCAGAGATACCAGGGGCACTGCCCCTCAGCGTCAAAGGTGGAGTTGACTGATCTAATGTATATATGCATATATGAATTGACACCATCATCATCGTGCCCTTCCTGCAGCAATAATGACCATGCCCCCCCCCAGACTTCCAAGTCTATCTCCGCCTATGCCTGCAGCCCCTGATCATTTCGACTGTCCCTCTGATTTAATTTTCTCTATAATTTTTGACAAGTTTTCATGAAATTTTACATACATAATAAACAGAACATGATTTACAAGATGAGGTACTCAGCAAAGACAAACTTAATTCATACTTATTTCATAATTTTTGCCATTGTTTATGCTGGGACGTGAAAGGAGAAAAACATTTCATTAAAGCTGGAAAAAGCTTCACACCTTCACAATTCAGAGTAACTGGCTGTTATTACACTAATCTGAACAGGGAAGGCTTAAAGTTATTGGAAATATTTGGAGGGTGCCTCAGACAGTGTCATCTTAACACACAGCCCGGGGACTCAAAGAGGAGAGAAGTCTCACAAAAATGAGAACAGTTTAAAATTTTCTAGAGTAAGCATGTAAATTTGCCAGGTAGGGCCTCAGTGAAATCCATTGGCCCGGGTCCCATGATGCTCTCAAGATAGCCCTGGCCTTAGACCCAATATTTTTATAGGTACTATGGAGATGGTGACAAATATATATTTTGTGGGGGGGGGGGGCATACCCATGGGCCAGATACAAGTTTATGCTATGGGAAGACAAACATGTTATTTCCCCGAGCTATTTTCACTGGTCAACTATATTATTCAAATTAACTTTGTAATCAATCATTGTAACCATATGGTGTAAGTCAACTTTGTAACCATATGGTGACTTTGACTATCACTATAAGTATATGTGAAAAGAGAAATATTCACGCATCAAACATGACAGTTTAAAGTGACAGTTAAGTTTGTTTCTACAGTGTTCTTGCAAGACTTCTCTTTTTATTATTACAACAGGTAAATGATCTGGATTTCTCAATGTGTGTTATAACCATTGATTTCTGCGTAGAAGTATAAAACAATCAAAAATAGAATGTCAGTGACCCACAATGAACAGAAATAATAACATTATTACCTCTCAAAACATCTGTCAACATTATCTGACATGAGAAGGAGCATGCACAGTTGCTCCAAGGCAATGAGCTGCATGTCCCTTTCATCTCCTTGTCCCATGTTAAGCCACTCAAGCAAAGTTTCTGGATCAACTTCAGCCATGTTACACTGTATGAATGACTCTTGGTGCTTTCAGGAAGATCAGGCATAATATCTTTATTCTCAAAATGAATCACATTTTTTGTTACGAAAAAAACATTTCATCCGAGGGTTTTTATTGACCCCTCCAAAACGTAATCTTCACAAATAATTAGATTCAACACTTATTGAGAGTTGAAATTTTTCACCTTTCACAGGAAAAGTTTTTGTTTTCTAACTTATATTTTACAAAATGACTAGTAAACTATAGGTAAGCGATCACAAACATGATTGCTGTGGCGAATATATGAAAATATCCTGAAAATAATTTAAAATAAGATTATTTCAAACAACATATGCAACTTAAAATAAAAATTATGAGTAATTCACGGTCGCTAAACACGGACAGCGATATAAACTAATGGATATGAAGCACGAGAGATCAGTGTGTGTCACACTGTGATGCCAGAATTTCCCATCGTGTCATTCCCAAGCGTAAAAAATCAAAAGCAATCTAGAAAGTAAACTTCGAAAGTTTCCAACAGTTTTTTTCTTTTTTTCATTAAAAAAATTATCTTAAAAATAAAATTGAAATCCATCATACAAAGGAAAAACAATCTCTCCCGGAAATAAAGTCGTCTTAATAATGAATGTCTCTACGTTTATCTGTAACATGAGTGACCATTTTTAATCGAGAAAAATGCAGGAAATTCTCCGGATGTCATTCGTCTTGAGCCGTTTTAACGAATGAGCCAACACCCGAACACAGCCCGGGGCCCTCAAGAGTAGAGGGATCCTCACAAAAATACGTTTTAATTGAAAATTTTTTGGGAGTAAGCATGTAAATTTGTAGGTAATCATTTTAGGCATGTTAGCGAATACCTCCTGCTCTTTAGATGTAGGTGCTTAGCAGAAAGACACCTGCCATGTAGCGGTACTATCATTTTAGTATCATTCGATGTTGAAATGTGAGACCGGACGCATGCAAGAAAATGCGCTCCCGATGGGTCTCTGATGTATCATATAATTTAATCATTTAATTAAATCTCTCATATTAACGATGCTGTCTCTCCATCAAGAAACGCCTCATTCGTTTAGTCTATAATTCAAAAGCGGGATAGACATAGATATAGATAGATAGTGATAACGATGATGTTATGCATATCCCACGTACGTTGATGTTTATGAACTAGAGCCCACCATGGAGGAAAGAATAACAGGAGGTGACATCAGGCAGGAAAATTGAAGCCGTTGTGGCAACCCTATGGACTGACAAGTAAGCCCAAACAAACCGCTCTTTTCCCTATACTTAACATGTGTTTTGCCGGATCGAATTCTCTTAAAATATTAATATCTAAATAAATTTAAGCACCATGACTGTTTAATGCCTCTTCAGGTAATCTACATGAACCAATAATGGGGAAAGATAAAATTTTATCCTTGTATAAGGGGTTTTTATATTTTTAATTTATTTTTGAAAGGGGAAGATCATTTTTAACTCTCAACTCGTCATACGTTTTTAGTTCAGTGCCTTCAATTTATTTTAAAAATTTGATGCATCACATTAATGTCTATGGAAATATGATTAATTAAAATAATATGAAGCTCCAATAAAATGCAATTTTCATAATTTTTTCTTTTAACTGTTTATTTTGCCTTTTTGTTTCGTTCATCATTATCATAGATCCGGGACATTTCGAAAGTGTTTGAGGCCCGTGGGCGCTCGTCTTAAGCTTTACATGAGGAATTTTGATTTCTGAATCAATTCTGAGATGCTCGAGCACTTTCTGACAGGATCGTAGCTAGGATTTTTGCCACCCTGGACAAACAGCATTTTGCCACCCCCGTGCCTCAAAGTACTGGAAGTGCTCGAGCGTCCTCCACCACTGTGTATTTATGGTTTTGCTGCCTGTAGACTGTACAAATTTCGCCACCTTTCTTCCGTTCCACTCTCATATTCTTGAATACGTATGATTGAAATATATGCCGCCCATCCGAACCTTCCGCTATGTACAGTAGATGTAGTATTGAGAAAAAAAAATATTAAAAATAAAAAAAACTTTTTTTACGAGCCGCGGTAAGTCATCTTGTCATCTTTCTGGCCTATAGTATTTAGGAAAATAATCATTTGGGCTGTTTCCCCCCCCCCCTTCATTTTGGACCTATTACTTTGCTTTTAAAGTGGCATGTGTACGAAAACTTGAAAAAAAAAAAAAACAGTTTCGAATTTAATTTGAAATCTAAAATTGTTGTTGTTGTTCTACCTAGACTGGAAGTATTTCTACAATATTTTAATATAAACAGCTGAAAGGCATTATATATGCTAATGTTTTGCATATATAATGTTTTTCGCAAAAAAAAGGTCAGATTTTTTCAAACACCACTTGTTCAAGTGTCTTTAAACATTGTGTCACTCTCAGCACTGAGGTATTACATGCTTTGGCATAATTTTTTTAAAATTAAAATGCCGAGAAGGAATTTTAGGGCACAAGATATGGGTAAATTTTGGTTATTTTTGCAAAAGGTTCCATGTTGTTGAAGATAATATTCGAACAACTAAAATTGTAAAAGCTCTCGTTCAATTGTATAAATATATCCACAGAATTTGAGGAAAAAAAATCGAGTTCCTAAAGTGAATAGTAAATTTTTAAATGATTTTTAAAAACGGGGATGTTTCTCATAGGAAAGCATGGGAAGCCACGGTTTGTTTGGGCTTACTTGGTCCCTTTAATAGATCTATCACTGGCTTCATCTGGCAACCCAGATTCCCCATGCTTTCTCAAAGGAGGCGCTGGTGGCGTCACCTCCTGTTATTCATTCCTCCATGAGAGCCCACAATCGGTAGCTGCGAAGTTTGTCTTCTTCTCGACGACGAAACAAAAAAAAAAAAGCTTTCTTCTTTTCTACTGATGACTGCCGATGACGTCCGCTGGTTGCTGTTTCCGATGTCACCCGAGGATATCCGAAGTCTACCGAGGATTGCTGAAGTATACTAATCGCTGTTGAGATTAAAGATTCCGTGGATCTCCGATGTTACCGAAGATATCGATGTCTCCCGACGATTGCCGATGTCACCCGAGGATTCCCGAAGTAATCTAATGGCTGTTGAGGTTAAAGATTCAACGATATTTCCGATGTTCCAGTGATTCTACGATCTATTCTTGCTGATGAAAATATGATGATGACTGATGTTGTGATGATTTAGTGCGCGATATTAGTGCGTGTATGATGTATATTATTCTGCGACGTTTCTGATGTGTCGAGGTGTTGTGATGGTGATAGTGCGCGAGTGTGATGTTTAAAATTTTGCGCAAACTTTGATTGATCCACAGTGAATTTATTTCACACATTATTATATACACTGCTCAAAACAATTAGGGGAGCACATGGTTTTAACAAAATTATGCAAAGATGTATACCGATAAGTAACATAAAATGAATCATCCATAATTTAAAGCCTAGCAGGAAACGGAAGAAGAAAACTTCATATGCAAATCAAAGTTCATGACGTCAAAAACCAGAAAAAGGAGATAAGGGCAGAAATCGGGATGTTGCAGAAACGTCTGTTTTACTGACGTAACTGTGAAATTCGATTGCGCAGTATTGTTTTTTGAGACAAGGTGACTTGAGGATGTCTCAACAACGTGATTTACCGGAATCCATGGCATGGCGTGTTATAGGCAGACTGGAATCCGGGCAAACACAACGTAGTGTCGCGGACGCTGTTGGAGTTGCCAGAAGTGTTGTTGCTAGGCTGTGGAATCGATTCCAAGAAACAGAAAATGTTATTAAAAACGCGCCACTACAGCAACTGATGACCGGTATATACGGTTAACAGCGCGTCGAAACAGAACAGAGAATGCTACGCAGCTGCAAAGACGGTTGATCTTGGCAACAGGACGAAGGGTGTCGAGCCAAACAGTACGTAATCGGCTTCATGAGGGAGGGCTCTATGCACGTAGGCCAATGGTCTGCATTCCGTTGACCCCCACGCCACCGTGCGGCCCGAAGAAGATGGGCTGCTGAACATCGAGATTGGGAGCAACATGATTGGAGCCAAGTGCTGTTTACAGACGAGTCCCGATTCAGTCTGGAGTGTAACACCCGACGTGTTCTGGTATGGAGGGACAGGGGCACTCGAAATAACTCCGCATTCGTTCGTGAAAGGTCACAATACAGACGAGCTGGTTGGATGGTATGTGGTGAAATCAGCATAGGCGGACGTACGGACCTGCATATCATTCGGAATGGCACTTTGACGGCCCGAAGGTATGGAGACGAGATACTGCGACCTCATGTCATCCCTTACGTTGGAGCCATTGGAGACTCCTTTGTTTTCCAGGATGATAATGCCCGACCGCATAGAGCTCGTCTGGTGGAGAACATGCTTGAAGCTGAAACAATACAGCGTATGGAATGGCCAGCGTGCTCTCCTGACCTGAATCCAATCGAGCATGTTTGGGACATGCTCGATTGTATACCGGACGACGCATTGCTGCGCGACCAAGGCCGCCTGTTACTGTCCGAGACTTGCAGATTGCACTTCTTGAGGAGTGGAACAGTATTCCCCAAAGTCTGATCGATAACCTCATCGCATCCATGGCAAACAGGTGTGCAGCAGTCTTAGCTGTTCGAGGAGACCACACGCCCTATTAAAACTCATGCATCATGTCTAAACAGTACTTTTTTTTATCGTTTACATGTAACCAAATTGTTGCCCTAAATCATCTTTTCATGTTTTTTTCATATTTTCAAAGAATTAAAGCTTAATTCCAAATTTTTTTACGTCTTTTTTCTGTATTGCGCATTGATACGCGTGTACTATCCATTGTATGCCAATACGTGGCTGTCTCGCACGGTTTTCTTCACTTTTTTTGCTTGCTCCCCTAATTGTTTTGAGCAGTGTATATTAGTCCTTAGTTTGCTATGCGAAAGTGCATTCATTAAAACTTGCGTTTTTTCGTTAAATAAGGTGCACATTCTTGCTAATTTTTAGATAAATATTGAAATTCAGTTTAACAACTAAATGGTTATAAATATTTCTGCACTTTTGAATAAAAATTTAATTAAATTTTGATCTATTTGTCAGTATGTTCCACAAGTATGTTGATGTTATTCTTGGCGACCAAATTTTTTCGCCAACTACTGCAGCTCGGATTCGTTTTCTCAACCCATTTTTGACATGGGATGACATGACAACATCTTCCGATTTCTAACCAAATTGCACACAAATTTTGCATATGATTACTGGTTAATTAATGTAACATGACGTCCTCCGGGTCATGTTTTCCTTAATTAATGTCAAGAGAGTACTTACCTTTAGGCCCCAGGGATCGCTTAGCCACCGGAAACCACCGAAGGTCTCGCTAGCGTACCGGTATGGGCTAGTTCGTCCGCTTAGTCTTTCGGCTGGAGGGTGGGGTCTTCCAGTGCTTGACGAGGATGAGACTGCAGGTCGGGCAGCTAATGTCCCACCTAAATTAATCTCTCGGCATTATTATCCTTAATTCTTAATCTGTTGGTGCCTCCCGGGAGAGATGTCACCTAGTCTCATAGGAGATTGTGTTCTTCGAGTGTTCTAAGTTTTATGTTAACATAAGTATTTCTTTTGCCGGCGGATGGCCGCGGACCTCCCCCAGTAGCACAACGATATAGTACAATATCTGGACCATATCATTATATATCGAAATTTCAGAGGAATATCAGATGTCATAACTATGATATAGAACGATCTCGTCCTATATGGTGCAAATTATTTATGATATTAATTGATCTAGTCTTTAATTTTTCAGTCGAATATGTATTTGATTCCATGTGAATAATCTCTACTTTGAAGGACAACAACTTGGGACCATAAATTATTTTAATATAGTTTGAAAAACATAGATCTATATCATGAACCTGACAAAGATCTATATCAGATTCTCGATATAGACCTGATATATATCTATCAAAGAAGACATAGCTCTATATCCTGAACATGACATACATCTATATCCTGAACATGACATACATTTATATCCTGAACATGACATACATCTATATCGTGAACCTGACAAAGATACTGTATATATCAGATACACAATATGCTGATATATCAACATATCGTGTGCCTTTAAATAAAAATATTGCCTTCAAATAAAAATTTAAAGTCGAGCGTACAATTTTTTATTTGAATGGAAATTAAAAACGTTTGAATGAATAATTTTTCATATGAAATTTTGATTTTAATAGGATTAATTATGTTGATATATCAAAATCATTTCATCAGTTATAATTGAATCCTTACTGTGTATGTTTTACATCGTAGATGTTGGTATTTTAGGAGGAGCCAGAACTTATCCACTGTAACTTTAATTGCCACTTTATAATTGCACATATTTTTTAATTTAAAAAAATTTCTCTTGTTTTTGTTGTATGTGTGTTTTTCTTAAAATTATTTATTATTTATTTTTTTCCTTTGATGTTTTAATTTTTTACCATACTTTGAGAATTTTAACTTTTTTGTGTTGCATATTTTTTATTCTGTATTTTTTGTTTTATTAGCATAAATTAATAATTTTAAACAAATAATTAATTTACTGCACAATACATTAATTCGTTTCTTGTGTTTTTTGTATTATATATAATTTCCTTAATTATAATATAATTTTTCAATTATCTGCCTTAAAATGATAAATATATCTCACAATTTCTATTTTGTAATTTTTGTGCATACATGAAAATGAATAAATTTGATTGAAAATACAAGTAAAAGAAACATTACTTGTAAATTAATGTTATAATAACAATTACTAACCGGTGCTGTAGTGGTGGGTTGGTAAGATGCGGAGTTAGAGATGGGAAGAGTTCAGGGTACGTGGGTTCAAACCCACCCATCTATCGTTCAAACTTTGAAGTATTTGATTATATCACATTCACGATATAGATCTATTTATTTCTGACTATGCCTTATTTTAGCCAGAACGATATCGTGGCCCGATATAGATCTATATTGGAAACTGAAATTTTACGATATAGATCTATATCTTTGTGCTACTTGGGTCCGTTGGTAAATTTTCCCGATTGTCGTTGGTCGTGTTGGGTGAACCTGGCCAGTTCGCCTGACATGTTGCCAAACGGTAATTTAATGTTTATACTAATATTTCGAAATTATATGCAAATTACACCAATGTTCTTTTTGTTGTGATGTAATAGTTTATTACTGTGACATAATATTTTTCATGATGTGACGGAGTATTTCCGCGGTTCAAGTGGACCAAAATACTTGTTCCCGACTAGTATAAAAATACAAATTGTGGTTATTGAACGATCGCATCATATCTCATCACATCCCGTTGCATTGTTCTTCACCTCACTCGTTTAACGAGTTTGGTGCTCCGATGTTGTAGCACAGAGATGCTAGTCTTTCATTAGTCAGGTATTATGTAACGTGACTTCATCTAGCCTTAGGCTTGGAAACGAATCCTATCACGATTATCTAATTTTGTATTTGTGTCTCGGCAGGTCCGAACTTTTAATAGTAGTTTTTTTATTTTTCAGTTTTCCTAAAGATCATGGAAAAAAGGCAGCTTTGGGAAATCGATCTTTGGAGAGAAGGCCTCTGATTACTCCAAAATTTGCTCCAAGCATTTTACAGAAGACAGTTTTGATCGGGAGAAGTTCATGGCTAAAAAAAGCTTGTTGGAAAGTCACCAAAGAAGCGGAAAAGTGATGAAAATTCAATGTGCCTAGTACGAGTAATGCAGGTAACAAAACACATTTAGTTTTCTGTTGTAATCCAGCTTAAACTATTTTTTCATAGATGAATTTGATTCTAGTCTGTCATAAGAAAAATATCTTAAAATGCAGGTGTGAAAACTCGTGGACATGTTTCTCTTAACACGAAACTTTGTTTTATGTTTTCATGTTGATTGACGTGAAACTGATGCTTGTCACTAATTTTACTGTTAACATATTTTGCAGTTGCCAAAAACAAAGAAATACTACATTGGAGATTTTGGTTCTGATGGTATGAATCCCCTGCCCATAAGCTACTGAAGATTTGAAAATAGCTAACCACAGGATAAGCTAATAATTGGGCAGAAAAAAAAAGAAGAAAGTCAGTCGAGATAACAGTCAGTTCTCTTCAATAAATGCTGGAAATCATGAGGAAATCTATCAACATCTTTTCTGATGTTGCTTCTAATATGTTAGAGGTATGGTTGCGTTTTTCATGAGGTTATTCTATATAGACCTACAGTCAATTTTCTATCAGTTGAACTCTGATGACTCAAATATCTGCTTGAGTTGAACTTTTCTTCCTTTAAGTCGAAGTTTTTGGTTTGAAATAAATTAAATTCATTATCAGAGTGAAGAATTTAGGTACGGCATATACAGGGTGATTATAAAAAACTATCCCGACATATGGGCCCCTAACTATCATACCATTCACAGAAACTGAATGAAATTTTGGCATAAGGTATTTTGAGGTATGCGCTCAAGAATGATATAGAAAACTAGTATTTAACTTACTTTATAACAGTGTCACTCTAATAGTTACGGTTACAGTGAGAAAATTTCGAAAACATCAGATGGCAACACCAAGTTTTTTGTATTGGAATGTGATCTCCATTGTGAAAAACCCTAAATAGCGTTCGAACGGCAACTGTAGCATGAAAATCACCGGCGGTAGATAGGCTAAAAGTGAGGACAACCAATAAGGACAGAGAAGCAGCATAAAATAAAGCATTTTATTGTGTTTCACAAATTTTCCACATGACCTTGTGGAGGACTGATCAGGCTGGGATCTCAGCCGAAGAAACGGTGTGACGAATGAAACGAACATTAATGCTCTGGTGCACTGCAAAGTCCTTTTTACTTTTTCCTTGCCTAGCTCCGGGGATTTTCGTGCTACATGTGCCATTCCAACGCTATTTAGTGTTTTTCAGTATGGAGATCGCATTCCAATACAAAAAACTTGGTGTTGCCATTTGATATTTTCGAAATTTTCTCACTGTAACCGTAAATGTTAGAGTGACACTGTTGTTTACCATATCATTCTTGAGCGCATACCTCAAAATACCTTATGCCAAAATTTCATTCAGTTTCTGTGAATGGTATGATAGTTAGGGGCCCATATGTCGGGATAGTTCTTTTATAATCACCCCGTATATTTAAGACATTTTTTTTTTTATTTCCTACTTTCTTTCTCTAGTTTTGTAAATAAACTAACCAATGACAACCAACTTGGTCAATAGTGCTTGCAAATCTCTTGTGGCATGTATGATCATGTCAGTAGTTTTTTTAACTCAGTTGTGAGTAATGCAAAAATGCCAGAACACATCTTGATTGTGTGTAGACTTTTCTTGAAAATGTCAAAGAAGTAAAGTTTTAGATTTGAAACAAAAAAAAAATTATTAGTCTAATGAAATGGAAAGAAATCCAAATCTGAATTTCGTACGTTAAATTTTTTTCCTGAATATTATTTTTACCGACTTTGTAAAACATGGTAATTATTCGTGCAAGACTGCGAATATGAATGAAAAGAGAAAGAATTAAAAATTGCTGAAATCACTATAGAAATTTATACAAGTATTGAAGGTATATGTGCAATTAATTTTTTTGTTTATCATTTATATTTTATGTATGTCCACGTTAAATATTTTTTCAATATTCTCATTTCTGTGCTCTGATGACAAAATGTGACTTTTTCAAAATTTCATGAGAGCAAATTTATAAGCAATATTTTGTAAAAATGTGATGCTGTGGCTTTTTGACTTATTGCAATTTGCCTTCGTTGGTTCCTCATAAACCGAAAGATAGACAAAATTTTGTCACCTTCCAAAATTTTGATGAGCGAGACTCCAGAATGCGAAGAAATCAATTTTTTGGGAAAATTGACTTGTGGCATTTTGCTATTTGATTGTATACAACTGTATATGTTGTATACACATAGTTCAGTGCCATATAAAAATATGGTTCCTGATGTGCGAATTAACTTTCGAACTGGGAATTCCGAAACCGGTAACGGACAGTCGCACAAAATTCAACTACATAGTGGTTCATCTACCATCGGAAGCAGCTTCCATCATCCGCGATGTCATCACGAATTCAACGGCAACAGATCCCTACGGACACGTGAAATCGGAATTAATCAAGCGCAGTGGTGAATCGTCACAGCAAGAGATACGGAAACTTCTGACTGGGGAGCAACTCGGTGATCGTCGTCCAAGTGAACTTTTGCGCGTCATGCGGCGTCGCGCGGAATCACACAGCGTTCCGGACGAGCTCATGTTGGAACTCTTTCTTCAACATTTGCCGACATCTGTGCAATCCATCCTGGCTGCGGTCACACCACTAACGTTGGACAAAGCGGCCGAAATCGCCGATCGCGTCATGGACGTAGCACCACAAGCGGTAAGTGCCTGTTCTAACTCTTCCGCGAATTCCATCGAGGAACGTTTGTTGTCGGAAATCGAAAAGCTCCATCTGCGAATCGACGAGATTTCCCGAGGGAGGAAACCGCTACCCGCGACAGCGTAGCAGATCGAAAAATCGCGACGAGTGTTGGTATCATCGATGATTTGGCACCGATGCCAAGAAATGTGTCTCTCCCTGCAAATATTCGGGAAACGAACTCAACAAAGAGTAGAGGTGACTTGCTCTTTGCCACCTACGTCATGTCGCCTGTTTGTGAAAGACATGGAATCTATCTTTCCTCGTTGATACGGGCAGTGATGTTTCGATCTTGCCGGCAAGCCTTTCTCAGCGCAAGCAACGGCCTGTTCAAGCGTTCGCAGCCGCGAATTCATCATCCATCGAGGTGTACGGCCAACGTATTCTTTCCGTGGATTTCGGCTTGAGACGAAATTTTTCCTGGCCATTTTACATCGTGAATGTGTCAACGCCTATACTGGGGGCGGACTTCCTTCATTATTTCGACTTAGTCCCGGACCTTCGTAACAAATTCTTACGTGTTTTGAAAACGAAATTGAAAAGTCCCGGACGCGTCTCAAACGCAACGTGCATTCATTCGGTGAAAACGATTACCGGTGACTCAGTGTATCACAAGCTGATTTCTGAATTCCCGGAGATCACTAAACTTCCTAATCCAAATGCACCAGTAAAACACAACACCATCCATCATATATCCACAAAAGGACCGCCTGTGGTGGAAAAACCTCGTAGATTAGCTCCAGACCGATTAAAAATAGCGAAATCGGAATTTCACAACATGCTGCAACTGGGGCATTTAAGACCTTCGAGGAGTAATTACGCCTCACCACTTCATATGGTACCAAAAAAGGGTACCTTGGAATTTCGACCGGTCGGAGATTTCCGTGCTTTAAATACACAAACGTTAGAAGATAAATATCCCATTCCTTGCATTGCTGATTTCACTGCTGAACTGCATGGTACTGAAATTTTCAGCCATGTGGATCTCATAAAAGCCTACCATCAGATCCCAATGAATCCTGATGACATCCACAAAACAGCAATATGCACACCTTTCGGATTGTTTGAGAGCACCAGGATGCAATTCGGATAGTGCAACGCTTCTGCAACCTTCCAGCGATTCATCGATGAAGTAACCAGAGGACTTCCTGGAGTTTAAGCATTCGTCGACGACATCCTGATTGCATCAAAAGATCCTGATGAACACATCCATCATCTCAAGACTCTCTTCAACAGACTTCAAGAATATGGACTCTGCGTCAACGTCTCCAGGTGCAACTTCGGTAAAGAAACCATCGACTTCCTTGGATTCCGGCTATCTGCAAGCGGCATCGAACCTCTGACAGATCGAGTTCAGTGTATCTTGAGTTATCTGGGAGTTCATTATCTACACAGATCAGAGGCCCCTAATTTATGCCTTCAAGCAGAATCCAAACAAATGTTCGCCGCGACAGCTTCGTCATTTCGACTTGATATCCCAGTATTCAACCGATATCCATCACGTCCAAGGCTCTCAAAATTATGTCGCAGATGCACTCAAGCGACCCGGAACTGAAAGAAATTTTGAAGGGTAACAACACATCTCTACAGCTGGAACTGAAGCCATGTCATCTAACAGATGGTGAATTATGGTGTGACATTTCAACTGGCTCACCCAGACCTTTCGTTCCAGACTCGTATCGAAAGCCGATTTTTGACTACCTTCACAATCTATCGCATCCCGGAATCGCTGTAACAAAAAACCATTTGCTCACGATATGTATGGCCAAACATGAGCAAAAACATCACAGCTTGGGTACGCTGCTGCCAATCATGCCAGCGATCGAAAATCCAGAGGCACACAAAAGCACCTCTGAGCACCTTCGCACTCCCCGACGCTCGTTTTTCACATGTGCACATTGAAATTATAGGCCCTTATCCACCATCAAAAGGGAACATCTACTGTCTCACCATGATAGACATATTTACAAGATGGCCCGAAGTAACACCGATAACGGACATAAGAGCCGAAACCATCTGCAAAGCATTCTTTGATTCATGGATCAGTCGCTTTGGTTGTCCCTCAACAGTAACCACAGATCGTGGAACTCAATTTGAATCTCATCTCTTCCAGCAGCTCGTAGCACTACTAGGAACAGATCGTATACGAACCACTGCATATCATCCAATTGCCAATGGTCTGGTCGAGCGATTTCATCGCACCCTAAAAAGTGCCATCATTGCTCACGACAATACCAAATGGTCAGAATCGCTTCCTACAGTCCTCCTGGGTCTACGATCCGCTTTCAAGGAGGATCTTCAAGCTACCTGTGCCGAACTGGTGTATGGAACCACTATTAGATTGCCATCTGACCTACTTTCAGATGAGGTGTCCGAATCTGCACCAGACGTTACCTATGCATCAAAGCTGTCTTCGCTCATGAGGAATTTATTACCCGTTTCTCCATCTCATAAGAATACTTTCAAGATTTATGTTCATTCTTCCTTAAAATCTTGCTCTCATGTGTTCTTACGCGTAGACAAAGTTCGACCTGCATTAAGCGCACCCTACACTGGACCATATCCTGTAGTGCAAAGAACCGACAAAGTTTTTGTAATCAAAGAGAATGGTAAATCTATCTCAGTGTCTATTGACAGAGTCAAACCTGCATTCACAATGGATGACAGAGAACCACCTACAGTCACCGAACTACCAAATGATATTAGCTCTAAAGAGGACTCCAAAACTCCAGTGTCAACCACAGAAAAAACGGTAACAACTCGTTATGGACGAAAGGTTCATTTTCCAGAACGATTTGTTTCGTATTTTTGATTGCATATGTTTTTACACCCATTTATATTCTTGTATTATGTCTTTTCTTTACATTTTTCGCATATGTGTTTATAGTATTTATCACATTCTTGCATAAGTGTTAAGTACAAGTACGAATACAACGCCACAACAGGCAAATTGCCCAACGAGGTGGCTGACTTAAGAACATCATGGATCCCCGAGCCATTTTTTGGAGGCCCTACCTACTACTGCTACACCACACATGCACCCCCCCCCCCAACGAATCGGTACATGCGGGAATGTGCGTGTACGTGTAGTGCAACCTGACGTAAAGTTTGTTTCTGTGTAATGCTTGTTATGTGTAGTGCTGTCATCTGCCCCCAGTTTTTCTAACTATGAGTGAAGTGTTAATTTACATTTTTTTTTTCAAATCCTTGCAAATGTGTTTACATCGTATATATTCGTATTTTTCATTTGTCTCTGCAAAATATTGAATCCTAACCTGTCGCACACATTTATGCACATTGCTTATTATTTGTTATAATTTTGTATCATCAGTATATGATTGTCAATCTTATATTTCCTACATTAGCGTTCGCTCGCTCACTGGGGGGGATAGTCTGTGGCGTCGCCGCCGACACGAGTGGGAAAAAGAAAGCCACTTCCTCAGAGCGATGATTGATGTACGCGCTCAAAGCGCCATCATGTGATTATTCGAGTTATCACGCAGTTCGTTTCTCGTCTTGTACATAGTATGTTGTGTAAATAAAGTCCGTCCTTTCGTATAAGATAAAATGCATGTCTCTGTCTTGAAACTACACGCAACCGTCTAATAATACAACCGATGCCTCTCATAATTCGCGATATTTGTTGACTTTTGATGACAGGGGGGGGGGGGGTTTGAAGGTTGCTTACGTCATCAACCACCCCTTTTTGAAGATATAAAATATTCTAAGCTGCTGACGAAATTTTGCTGACAAGGGGGGGGGGAATAAAAAATGGCTGAAAATCTGCTTACGTAATACTTGAATGGTCCCCAATTCCTGAAATGTTGAAAATAAACATCCGCTTGTTGTTGAAAATGAACCGCTCCTTTATTAGGTACTTGTTTTTTCTGATAGTCGTTTTCACCTTTCTTATAGTTTTCATTGCCTGGTCCAGCATTAGAACTTACGAAAGCTCAAAAATGGAAAAATATCCACAAGAGTTTGGAGCCTTTGCCTTAACGTTAGTTTTATTCAAGCAAGGCTTATAAGTTCATGAGGAAGACATTTAAAAAATGCTTGTCACACCCATCGGCAATGCAAAAGTGGTATCAGATGCCCAACCTGATGAATGAATGTTTGAAATCTGTTCAAGAGACTGGTGTGGAAGTAGTCTCTATGACTATTGATGGCACCAGCTGTAATTTTGCAACAACCGAAAAATATGGAGCCATAATATGGAACATGAAACTATATTTCAAGCATTTATTTATTCGCAGCATTGTTTCATACATCATTTATTCCCATCGTGTTTATTTATCGTATTCCCAGCATAGTGTTTATACGTCATGTTTATTTACATCGTATTTATACATCAGTTATTTGCATCATATATCATCAAAACTATTGAATAAACAATTTGTTGTTTGTTTGACTTTTGAAAGTTTTGAGTTGAATTTTGAACGGATGATTATATTTGTGAAATAAAAGTTGGTGCCACACGCACACAATATCTAATAAAGTATTCTTCACTGTGTTTGCTTTATTATATCACTTGAGGTTTTATGTTTCATAAGTATTCAAAGTTTACTTAATGTAACTTAATCTTTGTAAAGGTTTTAATTTAACTTTCCATTCAACTTTTTAACCAATACAAACTAATTAACAGTATCCACTTAAAATAATTTAACATTGTGATTGGGGGAAATCTCATGTGTAGCAAAAAAAAGGGAAAAATATTTAAGGGACAAAAACATTATTGTAAATTAGGATAGGATTTTAACTTTTGAAAAATTATTTTAAAAACCAGTAAACTTAAAATTATTTCTTTCAGACATTCTGAATTTTCATCAATTTGTTCTATAATTTTCATTAAATCCAAAATATTTTTTAATTCCGAAATTATTTTTTCATTAATTCTAGAATTAATCGTCTTTCATAGTTTTCATCCACTTTCTGAAGATACTCTGCATACCACGGCAAAAAGCTCCGCGGACAAAGTGTGCGATTACGAACTCGCCAAATTACGAAGCGCGTAAGATAACCGCCAAACATGGCAGCTTTGCTTATATGTCACGTGGTACACTCTGAGCACCTGTTCGGAAGAGCGCGTGAATGGGCTTTCGCTCTCTACTTATATTTCTTCTCGATGGTTTTAACTCGGGGGCGACCTGTACTGTAACGTCTACTGAATTTCCGTTATCTTGGAATCGTTGCCAAAGCCTAGAGATGACACTTTGGGCAATTCCAAGCGGCCGATAATTCTACCACGTAAAAAATCATCCACATGCGTCCTCTGTGTCATAACTATTCGCTTATGGCACTGAGCGCCTTACAGAACTCTTGTGAACAATTTCACTTCTTTGCCACCATTCCTTATATACCCCCCTCTTACACTCTCGTCATTGTGACGTACTATCTGCATCATCTGGTGGCTTCCTGAAATTTGCATATCATTCTTGCAGATGTGTGTGATAATTCTACAGGTGAAATTTTTACTTTAGATTTCGATTTCCGTGTGATTCTGAATTATCCTTAATTTATGGACATGAGTGTAAATAACATTCGTTGGGATTCTTGGTAGGGGCAATGTTTTCTCCATGTCATAACAAAGTTTCCAGGTGTCCGTTTTCCTTTGCAAGACTTTTCCTTTTCATCACTCATTGCTTCTGTAGCTTCAGAATACGCATTTTTATCACTCGTACGCATTTTTAAATCATTCTCTATTTTTCCCATGTCAGCAATGTTATGACTGTTCTGCATATTAGCATGACACTGTCGCATTTATTGCAGGTATCTTTCTTCAGCTTCTTTCTTTTGATTTTAAAATGTGTTTGAAGTATCATCCTGTAGCAACTAAAACTTACTTCATTTTACTCATTCTTCCTTGTATAAGTCATATATTGTTGATTCTGTTAGTTCTGTTGTCTGATATTTTGTATCACCACTCTCTCTGACAATAGTGGAATTTATATCGGAGAAACTTATTAATATATGATTTCCGAATTTCATCTCGGGTGTCCTCGGGAAATTTCATCTCGGGGAAATTCTAGGGTGTCCTTTTCTGCGAGTTCTTTTCTTGTCAATTTTCTGTAAACAGAACCAACTGCCAAAGATAACCCGGTTCTGTTTAAATAAAATAAGATGATGAAAACTCAGTTTGGTAGTTGGTTCAAGTGCACACAGACTAAGTTCAAGTGCATTATATATATCCTAGACGTCACTTAGTTCTATTTAAATAAAAAAAATTCCACCTCTTTTTCATAGTTCAGATGTTGGTATATCTCAAAAATGGCGGTTGGTTCCTTTTATATAAAAGCCGTCCAAATTACGGTGGACCTCATTTATACATCACTCAAACGACTTTCGCGTTTATACGGCGTTTGACTTCGGTCGCAATTGGTTCCTATACATTTTAATATTAAAATAATTCATTAATTTATTATTCAACGTAAAACTTCAATTATTAGACGTTTTCACTTCGACTCGAACCTTTTGAAGAAAAAAAACAGCATTTATTCCATCAAATGCGCGCAAAATTTTTGTATGCAGTGAAAACGCGTTGCTGCAACAGTTCTTCTTGCATATTGTCACCGCAAAAGCCATAAATTTTAGGGTGATTGCTGACGTATACGAAAATTGCCAGAGAGCTTTAGAGGTGATGACCATTTAGAGTAGACACTGCAGTGATTTGTTTATTGCTTGTTTCTGAGAATACGCAGATGTGGCGAGCCCGAAAAAACCAGTTTCAATTATTTTGACGGTCCCATATGCCCTTTCAGAATTTTTTCCTCCCAATGTTTTCAGCGTTATTCAGAGAGGGTAAGAAAGTAAATTTGGGGTAAAGGTCTGCCGAAAAGAGACAGATACGTTACACATGCACAAGTTCTTTCGATCATTTCCTGTAGAATTTTTATTTCGATGTGGTGCTTTTTGCTCGCTGACTGTGTCAAATCCGCCAATCGTAATATCGAAAAAACGCTCTCTGAAAAAACTGGAAATTATGGAAGAATTCGACAAGAATTTTAAATTAATAATGAAAGTTGATCTTGTAAAACAGTTGAATATCCTCGTTTCAACTTTGAAAATGATTATAAAGCAGAGAAACAAAATCGCAGAGCAAGCTGCTGGTTGAAAATCTACTGCCAAAAAATGAGAGTCCAAGATGAGAAATTTTCCCAAATCCAGATTTTGTTGCAATTTTGTATTCAATGTCGTCCCCCAAAAGCAAGGGTGTAGCGGGGGGGGGGGGGGCGGACTTGAGGGTCTGGTCCCCCCGAAATGTGAGAAAATGACCGAAAAAAGGGAAAAGATGGCCAAATCTGTTCTATCACTTTGGTTCCCCCCCCCCCCGAACGAAATTTCTGGCTACCTCCCTGCCCAAAAAAAAAGGTAATGTTCTGCTAGATTTTATTTCTAGAACTACCGAGGAGTCATTTTGATCGCAGTTGGAAATTTCGTTTTTTTTTCATCCAGATTTTAAATACATACACTGAATGCATTTTTTTAGGAAATAAAATTATTTTTCTCTTCTAAAAATAGACTATAGAATTACCCATGCTTCATTACATTTTAGGCGTTAGCAAACATACAAGGTGTTTCAGAAAAGATGGGCTAATTTCTAAAAGGCGGTAGAATGCATTCAAATAATCTGTCTTTACATGTATATAACAACTATTTTGACATCATTATACAATTATGTGAGAAATGATAAAATTGTTTGCCTGTTGCAACAACTTGAAAACAAAAGCAACACAAATGCGACACCACCTTATGCTATTTCTGCTAGTAAATTGATTTACTAGCTTTATTAGTTTCAAGCGTAAAATCTCTTGATTGCTCCAGCTGGGATGGGGGGAACCCTAAGGATTCAGGTCACGATCCCCCAAGAATTTTTTGTGAAGCTTGCCCTCAACAACATACAAAGAATGCATGTACTCTCCCCCACCCAGGGCCGTCTTAAGAGCATCGTGGACCACCCCCCCCCCCCGAGCCAAATGATTTTCCTGAGGCCTTACCTCGCAAATTCTCGAAAAATTCTACCACTTCTAATTTTTCTGGGGGCCCTCTTCTCTTGAGGCCCCTGGTCCGTGCCCGGGTAGGCCCATGCGTCAAGACGGCACTACCCCCACCCCGTATGTCTTATCGAATTCCTTATATACGAAAGAAGTCTGGCAACCCTTCATTGTTTTGCCTTATGGGAACCTCTGTGTTGGAGGGGATGTCACTTGATTGTTGTGGAGCAATTTACATTCCGAAAATTTTAAATCAGTGAATTGACTAATAAGCAATGTAAATTCGAAAAAATATGGCCATAATATTTTTTCACGGGATCGGGGCCCCCTTTTCTCTAAAAACCCTCATACGACAATATTTAAAAACAGGCAACCCTAGTTCTTATATTTTTAGATTAAACTAAGTGCCATATCAACATTTACAGCAGTATCACGAATTTTTGCAATAGCAGTCAAAAAGACAGTTTCGTGATTTGAAATGAGATTTAATTTTTTTCCATACAGCGCGATTGAAATGATTTTTTAGAACAGAATTAGAGATGCAATTAAACAAATTAAATTTTATAACATTTTCTATGTATGTGGGTGGAGGGATAATTTTTTAAACGATGTTTTCACTCGGCCTCTTGAACTCCTTATAAACGAGGTTCCCCACTGTAACAGAATTGCCAAGTTGCTTAGTTGAATAGATGGAGTGAACATTAAATATTTGAATTATTTCATTTCTATTTTGCAGGTCGATGCTTTGGCCGGTCAATGAAAATAGTTATTCGGTACATGGCCGTAACTAGGCTGGGGCACCGCCCTAGGGCCCCGAGCCAAATAGGGGCCTTCCAAAAAAAGTTAACTTATTTTGCATAATAATTACCCTTTCAAGAAGGGCCTCAAGGAAAAGTCTGCCCCGGGGCCCCGAAAAGGCACTCTACGGCCGATTCAGTATTATTTTCATTTACTCTTTAATTCAATAAATTCGTTTATTCTTTTTGGACGCCTATAGTGAATCACCTGGCATAACGGAATCGCTTAATTTTCTCAAAAAAGCGTTACATAGAAAGTTAACGTTAGAGAAATAATCTTTGTTCTAAATTAAAGGGAAATTAAACGTTTGGATAAAAATTTTTTGTGTAAAAGACGTTTCAAAGTGGTTCGTTATGTAGACTCTACAGCAGTTTCATTTGGTGTAGTACGAGTATACTCTTGCTTGCTGATGAACAACGAAACTGAGATATAGTGGATGTCTTATCTGAGAATAACTAAGGGTAAATTTGATGGTGCGTATATTCATAATAAAACTACTGTAAAATCTCGATATAACGATATCCTGCGGATGAAGAAAAAATGTCGTTGAATCGAGAGACTGACATATTGAATACCGACCACCAGGACGTAACTAAATGCTTGATCAGCAGAGGTAAGAACATATTTTTACGCCCCTTGTAATTTTTGCGTACCCTCCGGTCTGGGGCAAGAGACCCGCTTGTCCTTTCCTCTTCCCCAGTTGCGGCATTGCTGACCATGGACCACGATCCACCATTGGCGCACGCAAAGGGGGGTTCTAACCCCCCCCCCCCGAGCAGAAATTGGTGTTATTTTGCAGGAATAAACAAATACCCATCCCTCCAAGAAAATTCTGCGTACGCCTATGGCGATCACAAGTTTCTATGGAAAAACCATATCGCCTAACCAATTTGTTCTCTTAACCGGCCCATGGGGAGTTTACTGTACCGCGTAAAATTATATACAAATCGCATAATCGTATCAAAATGCAATAATATTTATCACAATTATATTTTATTTAGTTTAGATATACAGTGAAACCTCAATATACTAATATTTTACGGACCAAGAGAAAGAATATTGTGGTAAAGGGGATTATAGTTATATCAAGAGGCAACATTATCCTTAAGTGTGATCAAATTTATGCTGTTACCTTTTCTACATCAGCATTTTGTTAATACTATCAGAAAATACGCTTTTGTATTTATTCGCCGTAAAAAATTGTAATTGATTAGTTTATTTATAAAACACACTTAGATGTGCATTGCCCGTAGAGAAATCGACTGCACTTTTGTGTCTTACACACAGAAAGTAGCAATACCTATAACCATGGGCGGAGATGTGGGCCCCAGCGTCAAAGGTGGAGTCGACTGATCTAATGTATATATGCATATATGAATTGTTGTCATCATCATCTTGCCCCCCCCCAGCAATAATGACCGTGCCCCCCCAGATTTCCAAGTCTATCTCCGCCTATAACTTCCTTCAGCTTTCGGTGATCATTTAGTGCAAAATATTGATGTTATTAGACGCCTTCAGAAGAACGAAAACAAGTGACGAAGTTAAAATTAAATTCAAAACAATTTTGAGCAAAATATTAAAAAATATAGTTTTTTTTTGTATCGATTCAAAAATCGCCTAAAAATATCGTTATAGAGAGGTTTATCGTAGTAGAGGATATCGTTGTATCGAGAGTTTAACATTAAACTAGGAAATTTTTCAGGGGGAGGGGCCGCGAAGAATGCTGCCTTGGGGGCGCGGCACTAATATGTGGTGGCCATGAACATACTTTCAGCTACAAAAACCATTCAAATGACATGCAGTTACTTAAAATCTGAAAATTAATTTCAGGGGTTGTACACATAAGAAAATGAAGGAATTAACTTTTTCAACAGTCCCAGTGTGCTCAAAAACCAAATTAGAAAGTTGTTGCACTGTTACTCCTGATGTCAACAAACAAAAAAAAATTCCACGTTTTTAAGTGCAATATTCACTGAAATACTCGAACTCAAATAATGGAGGAATGTTGGGTAAAAACAGTGTCAAAATGTGGAAAACCCATTTTACCCACCTTTAATGCTTTTTTTTCCAAACTTTCCTCCGTTTTTAGAATTCGAATATCTCAGCGATTATTGCACTTAGAAACGTGGAAATTTTTTTTTGTTGACATCAGAAGAGACAGGGCAACTACTTTCTAATTGGGTTTCGAGCACATGGAGACTGTATAAAAAGTTAATTCCTTCATTTTCTTATGTGTACAACCCCTAAAATACATTTTCAGATTTTAAGTAACTGCACTTCATTTGAGAACGTTTTGGAATTGAAAGTATGTTTGAAAAGTCAATGGTTACAGAGATATCTGCTGTGCAAACAATTTGGGACAGACTATTATCTCGGTAAAAAAAAATCCACCAATACCTCATTTAGTTCAGCAGTTGAGGCAAGAACATAGCCATTTTTCAGCAGCAGAGTGAAAAAATAAGTACAGCTTTAAACTCCTGTAAATCTCTTCTCAATCAGTGAAATTTTATTGAAAGTATAGAACTGTACCTTATTCATGTTATCTAAATATCAAAACCAAGACATTTGATTTGAGTGCAGTGCAAATAGTAAGTAATAAATACAGTCAAACAGTGGAAACAGACTTGTAGATATGTCCAGGGGTATCAGAAGTGTTTCAAATCTGTGGGTGCTTGTCTTGAGTTTTAAGTAGGAAATTTTGATTTCTGAATCAATATTGGGGACCCAATAATATCCCAACCTGTTCTACAAACTTCCATCTTGAGCACTGACAGCAGCGCTGATTCTGGCGCCACTGGGTACGTCTCTAAACACAGTGTACCTGTAATTTTTTTCATTGATTTCAGACTGACGTGATACTCATGGTTTACTCACAAACATTACTTTTAGTAAATTTGTAAAACTATGTGGATTTTCTGGGAGTCTTTTTTTCCTCAAAGTAAAAACCAAATAAATTTTCCACATGGGTTTAGCATTAGGCCTATATTACAAAAAAAAATCTGTCAGTGAAAATTTTGTCTCTCCCCATTCTCATATTATATGAAGAGAGACTCAGTGTCATCATTAATTATCTGTGTAGCAATACAAAGGTTAAAAAAAACATGAAACACCTTAGAATGTTGTTTTAATCAATTTCCTTCACTTTAAAATTTTATTATTTGAAAGTTAGCAACTCAGAATTAATCTAGAAGAAATTTCCTGTACTATTCTATAAAGGTAGGTCCTATGTGTATGCCTCTACATCAATATAAATTCTTAATAGAAATGGGACGAATATTCAGCTGCTATTCAGTATATTTGGCCCATCAACAGTTAAAGCTAAGCATTATTCAGTTAGGCGGAATAATGCTTAGGTATTTGGCCTAATATCCGAGTAAATCTAAGTACAACAAACAAATTTAGAAAAAATTATATTAATTGGAATCTTTTGCATAAATTAAAAATTTACTGATTATATTTTATTGTGAGTATCCTTCTTTTGCAAGAGGTTATATCGAGGTGAACTTCTAGATTAAGTAAAACATGAAACTGAAAATAGAATCCTACTGCAATAATGTGGAAGTGAGCATGAATTACAAATTCAGTAACTGAAGGATGTACCTAGACAAGATATGTACGTAGATAAGCTACTGAAAGAGGCAAGGAACATCTAGAGAGGAAAAATAAGTCATAATTTTTATGATACATTATTAGTAAATAATGGTTGACATTTACTTAATTAGATTTAATTAGTGACAAGTGTTACAAAAAATTGATTCTGTAAGTAATTTTAAAATACAATATATCATTGTTAAATTTGATTGTCAGTGTCATGGCAATAAAAATCTTTCAATATTACCAGTTTTTTTCATATTTATTCAAATAAATTGCATAATTAAAATTCAAAAAATATCAATGATTTGATACTACCAATAATTTTATTTGTAATTGTGATGAATTTTAAGAAAACTGATATTCAGTATTCTGTCAAATCACTATTTGTCCTATCCCTAATTCCAAATAATAAAAAAGCGATGTTTTCATCCAGGGGTCTTTAATATGTAGCCTACTGAGCTCTTATCATGTTAATACTACAACTAGATAAATCGATTTCAGACGTTTGAGAGAAACATGTTTAACCTCTTTATGTACAGGCTTTTGGAAACAAATTAGGGCAATGTGCAATTGAATTAGCAGATATAAATCTAAAAAAAGAGGTATTGTTAATATATAGGAAATCAAATGAATGAGAGAACACTTTTCCATTCCTTCTCCTTCCAGTCACTATTTCCATGTATTTAATACTATATTTTCTTTTACTTCTCGAATCTTCCCTTCACTATACACACCACTGATTATCTATCTTCTTCCCCCTCCCCATTCAAAGAGCCTGTATCTGGTTATGCAGCATAACTTAGAGGCCCACTGGCTTCATTGGAATTTTCAATATGGTCCACACAGTGTGTGAAAAGTTGAAGACATCTGTTTTTGTCTGTCTCTCTCTTTCCTAGTAGTTACGATTTTTTTCATACTAGGGCAGTGGTTTTCAAACTTTTGACAATCGTGGCTCCCTTGCCCAATTCATGATTCACCTGTGGCTTCCCAGAATAGTTTGGTAGATATTTTGCCATATAAAAGAATCAATTCAAAGCATAAATAGGCACACTAATCAATATCTCCAGCTTGTCCCAAAGTCCCCGACAAAGGTAGGAGACGCTGCCCTAAGAGCTGCACACATGGCCACCACAAGGGTGAGTCTGACAGTGCTCCAGCTCTGGGGCCGAGATGATTCTCATAATTTTTTTTTTGTTTTTTCAAGCCTACAAATTAATCATAAAGGGATGTATGAAAGTCTGGTCTGGGGGGGCCATGGAGCTGTCAATACACACTTTACCGGGGTGATAATATTTCAGTGAGACAAAGGATTTTGAGACAATAAATACAGGGTGTTGCTGGTTGTTTCCAAAATAATCAACAATTGCTCTACCATCATAAAAACGTTACTAATCGGCAGAGATAATTGAAAAATCCAATTCACACTTACTACAGCAAAATTACATAGCAAACATGCAGTGTATTAAAATGTGTTTCACCAAAAATTGAAATATTTGTGTTTGTAGGTTTGCAAATTACCTTTATTCAGGATTATAGTGAAGATAATGAAATTACATAAGCTTCATTATAGTAAAAAAACATTTTCATGAAAAAGACTATGATGGTCAAAATATGGGAAACTGACAAAACAATTGAAATTTTCAAACATTGTATCACTGCAAAATCCATGGCTTTATAGGCTTGTTAACACTTTTCTGCTATTCTGAAAAAAACATGATCTACCCAACCATTCAGAAACTACTTTAAACTTTGAGTTCCAGTCAAATAATCACAGACAATGAAAGATGACCATGGTGTGCCAGTCACTGGAAGCCGCACCTGAGTAGTGCAGTGGTAAGATCTCCATCTTCCACCATGAAAGTTAGTGTGAGGCAACCTCAAGGTTGACAGGTTCAAATCTGGGGGGGGGGGGGAAAGAAGAAAGAACATTAAAAACAAGTTCTTTATCTACTGAGTCTGGAGCGATCACAGATGGATGACGCCTTCATTTTCCACTCAACTTCACTGGTTGGAAAGTGTTGCATGGCGATAAAACCGGATTTGGTGTGCGGTAAAGTAGTACTACTGGTGGTAAGATGCTCATCTACCACAGTGAAGGTTGCCGTCAGGTCCCAGGGAATAATATAGATAACAAGATACTTCCCTTAACGAGTGAGAGGCAACCATCGATAAATAGCGCCTTCATTTCGAACCCAACTTGTTTTAATGGCAGTAAATTGCATATAGTGACATGGCTGGAGTTTGTGTAGTGAAGTAGTAGTCACAGGAAGTGATAGAAGTTGAATGATATACAATAAAGTCACATGTCACATACACATATTGGGAAAGCCTAAAATAGGAAAGGGTAAAAGAAAGTGAATTTTCTACATCTATGTTTTGTTAAAAGTGAGGAAGACTGGGGTTAGCTGGCATAGTTTTGACTTTATTTTTAAAAAATTTTCCTATAATACTTACAGCAAATATGACTAATGCTGCGGATAGCGGTACTCTTTGGCTACAAATTAATGACGAAAATATCACTGAAAATTTTATGCTCATTTTGTCAAACTTGTTTTAAAAGTGTAAAAAAATATGCCAACTTACACCAGAAATGGAGGGTAAGTTGGCATAGCACAAAAGTTAATAGGGTCTGGGAAATAGATGAAAGTTTGTATTTGTATAAAAGTTTTTTAGTTACTAAGGCCCCAACAGGCAAATTACCCAACGAGGTAGATGAGAAAGATGCCCATAAAAATATGGATTTAAAATATAATCAAAATACAGCAACCCAATATTAAAGCTACCATATATACTCATGTATAAGCAAGTTTTTTGTGAAAAAATTCATTCAAGTGAGGGGGTTGGCTTATACTTGGGTGTTTTTGATGAGAAAATATTGACCCGCACAATCAGTAGTCATTTTTGTAGCAGTGTTCGAGAAACTGGCATTATTGGTATGGGATATGTTCAAACTCGACAGAACCGATAATGTCAAAGCTAAGGCAAAGAAATCGAAAACATCATTGGCTTTGATACCAGGTGGGCTAAAGTCGATTGTACAGCCTTTAGATGTGAGCATCAACAAGCCTCTCAGACTATTTGAGGAATTTATGGATCGAATGGATGAGTTTCGATGATAAAGAAATTACAAAAAGTGGTGCTTTGAAGAAACCTGACATTGGCCTAGTGTACCATTGGGTACATGAGGCGTGGAATTCTGTTTCCACCAAAATTATCATCCGATCCTTCAAAATATGTTGCATCAGCAATGCGATGGATGGAACCCCCAAAGCAGAATATGCAGAAATGTGCGACGTACGTCGCAGAACAACCAGTGCTGTTGCAGAACAATCTGGAAGAATTTTAAGGAAAGTGTAGAAAAACGCTATTATGTATATGTGACTTTTTACTGCAGAACATTTTCAGTCAGCTGAGGGCTCGTTGCAGAACATCGCAAAACATTCTGCTTTGGGGAAAGGAACTAAAGATGATATCCTCTTTGAAAGTGACTATGGCAATGAGACAGCCCAGATGAAGATAAAAACGAAGATGCCCCACCCCTATGATGATCTGATGGATTACCATGACCTTGGAGACTTATAAGAAACGAATTAAAAAGTTTGAATCATTTTCTATAGTAAATTTCCGTAAGCTATTCATTTTGCATGAAAATATAAGATTTTTTTTTCTCTGAAATGTACAGATTTTTTGGGGTCAGATACATGGGTTTTCAATTTATTGTGGGTTTGGTGGTCCTGAAGTGGGGGGTTGGCTTATATACGAGTATATACGGTATATTATTTCTAGAGCCTGGAAGTTTAGGCACTAAAAATAGTCGAAATAGGCAAGCAAGAAGGCACTAAAAATACCTAAAATAGGCACTAAAAAAAAGGCATTTATAATATTTGGAAGGGGAAAAAAAATAATTATAAATAACTAAAAACGAAGGTGTTAAGAGTCCAAAAACTAGCTGGAAAGTCGGTTGCACTTAATCCTTTTATTGTTTTAATTACAGTTTATGATAACTGCATTATCCAGGTTAAAACAATTTTAAATCCAAAATAAAATGTTACTAGACCCTCAAGATTAGGCCAATTCTAGGGCCACCATTACCACACGCAGAGTTGGTAACGATAATGATCTGTGGGGCTCTCTCAAGTTGTGAATGATTCTCGTTTATTTGTTGTATTATTTAGAATAACCATTATCATTTATATAGTTAAAACATGGCTACCTTTTTCTATTTTTGAAAAAAGAAAAAAATTCATTTTTTTATATTACCACGTATGCGAGACTCCTTCAAGTACAGGGCCCTGTGTGGCCGCATCTGTCACACCCCTGAGGGGGGACTCTGGTCAATTTAATTGAATACTAAATATGTATGTTTAATAAATAGCCATGGTTGTTTGCAGTGCATTTATGATGCAGAAAAAAAGAAAAAAAAATCAAAACAAAATGGGTCCCAGAGCCCTGTCTGCTCCTACTTTTCCTTCTATGAGCCACGATGTCAATTCAAGACCTCTTGGAACAATCATCGGTTCGCTATATACACTGGTGTAAGAAATTAAGAGAATTTGCAGACTTGGTCGATTATCTCTAGAACTACTGTACCGATTTTAATGAAATTTGATATGTACATACATTGATACAATACAAAACAAATAACCATTCAATAATTGTAATACACACGCATGATCGTACGTAACACTCGTTGGAGTCAGAAGGTATGAAACAGCGGTTGCAGAATAAACAAAAAAATGGGTTAATAGATGGGTTAATGGGGGTATGGTCCCCTCTTACAGATATACAGGTCTCTCAGCGTGATTTCATACTTGAAATAAGGCAGTTTATCATTTCCTGTGGCAATTGGTCCCACTCGTTCAGCAACACTGTTTTCATTCCCTGGATGGTTCCCAGAAGGGGGGGGGGTTGAGAGTTGCAATTGCCCTCCCCAGAGCGTCCCAGACATGCTCTATAGGGTTAAGGCCTGGAGATCTGGCTGGCCAATCCATCTGGCGAATATCCTCGCTCTCTAGAAAATCTTTGAGCAGAAGAGCTCTATGTGGCCTCGCGTTATCGTCCATTAAAATTAACTCAGGGCCAACTGCACCCCTGAAAAGGCGAACATAGGGCTCCAAGACCTCATCCCTATACCTCGCACCAGTCACAGTGCCTCTTTCAAAGACATGGAGAGGTGTGCGGCCATCCAACATGATGCCTGCCCAGACCATTAAACCTCCTCCGCCATAATGGTCAATTTCGCTGACATTGGAGGGTAGGTAGCGGGTCCCCAGTTCTCTCCATATGAACGTACGGCGAGAATCGGTGCTTAGGCTGAACCGGGACTCATCAGTGAAGAGAACGGTCGCCCATTGATCCATACTCCAATCTCTATGCTCTCTGCACCATGATAAACGGATTCTCCTGTCCGTAGAAGTGAGCAGGACGCAAACAGCAGGTCTTCTTGCAAACAACCCTCTCTCATGAAGTCTTTTGGAAACAGTCACCCTTGATACACGGATTCCTGTGGCTGCATACAAGTCACGAGAGAGCTGAGAAGCTGTAGCACTCTTGTTACGCCTCGCTATAATCGACAAATGGCGATCTTCTCTGGCCGTCGTGGCTCTTGGACGACCTTGCCCAGGCTTTCTCTCCATGGATCCGGTATCCTGGAACTGTATCCATAAGTTACACACGACGCTGGGCGTTAAATTGAACTCTCTACAAATCTGGACTTGAGATTGGCCTGTTTCTAGCCTCCCCACAATTCGCCACCTCATTCCATCATCTAAACGTTGGTGGTTACTCATTTTTACTGTTACAATTTGAAATTAACCAATTGCTGCAAAATAACACCAAGAAATTCGCAGAGGTGTGCTAGCGAATGAAATGAGTCTTAACTTACGCACCCTTATAAAGCCTTTTTGTCTACTGGCTCCGCCTACACACGTGTACGCTTACGTATTTGATGTACAAGATTTGCATTTTTGTCTAGAAGCAGTGGTTTTACATTCAGTTCAGTTCTTTTCATGAAATTCGATAAAATATGCAAATTCTCTTAATTTATTCCACCAGTGCACATACAACGCAGTCCAATGCCTGAGCGAGACATTATGTGAAGCCTGTGGGGAAAAAATTTCTTTCCTCTGCTTTTTTAACAGGGGCTGCATTCATCTGAAACAAAATAATTCACATCTAACACCATCCAGTCAAACCAAAATTAATGCATGTCAACATCAATCTCGCAGATCACTTAGTTGCATCTAAATGGGGCTGGAGGGGGGCTTACTGATGGTAATTGAGACAGAGTTGGAAAATTTTAAAAAGAGCGATTATTTTGAAGTTTTCAATGCCCAAAATATAAGGTTTTATAGATTATGGCCTCTGAAATTCACTAATAAACTTAAAACTATGTTAAAATAGACATTTATGGCACGAAAATTTTGAAAAAAACATTTTTACCGAAAAAGTGAAAATAGGCAAAGCAAGGCATTTATGGCATTTGGCTTGAACTTTCAGGCTCTAATTATTCCAATACAAAATGAAAAAAAATGGTGTGCATATTAAGCACTCAATATATTTGGAAGAAGAAAACAAATGTAAAAGAAAAGTTACAAAAAACCAAAAAGAGCAAGGAAGCTTGATCACATTACCATCATCATTCACAGCTGCATGTTCAACAAGAAAACAGGCTGATTGCTCATTTGTGTGTGTGTGAACTGGTGGTTGTAACTTTTCCACAATTTCACTGTGGTTATACTAAATTGGTGAGTTGGTATATGACACATACTTCTATGCCAACATGCCCCTCAGCTGGGATGCCAACTTGCTCCAACATGACCCTTTACGCAAGAGGGCAGCTTCACTGTTTTGCAAAAGTTTTATGAAGCATTTCAGCACTTGAATACAGTTATTGACCACTTTACCTATCGCAGCCATTGAAAACATCTCACAGGCTTCACAGAATAAAAAACTTCCCTGGCAGGAAATCAGGAAACATGCTGTCCTTCATCTTTGGAAGCTCCCATCACACTGAAATTACAATAGATGATGCAACACCCTCAAGTGGTTTGACAGTGGTGATACTAGCACTCAGCGCTCACTGTAGTAGAGAAGAGAAGCTGTATGTCAACTAGCCATGGTCTCCCCCCACTTCAGAGTTGTTTACAAAAAACATGTACATTAGGATAGTTCTTATTTTTCACCTTTTAAAAGTTTAGCTTCCCAGCATCTTGTTTCAATCAAGAAAAACTATCTGTGCAAAATTTTAGCTCAATCGAACAACTGCTAGACAAACCTTAAAATAGCCTGAAGTTGGAACAGAGGGTAAGCAATATTCATTCTGTTCAAAAGCGGTATCTCAACCATTTTTTTCCTCCTTAGAAAAATTTATGAGGACACATCTAGGCAACCCCAGTAATTTTTTAGAAACATTTTGAATCCAATTTCTCAAAAAAATTGTCTCCTACAACCATTTGTTTCATAGATTGTTGCTGGAGACTAAAAAATACCCAACTGCGACTAAATTCCTCTTTTAGGAAAAAATAATATTCATTGTTTTTTTGTTCATGCATTATGTTTTGATTCCATAAAAATTATTGCTGCAAATAAAAAATTTTCTCTTATACAAGTCGTGCTTGCTATTAAAAAACCCTGTTTCTCAAAATTTTCATATTATTTCAGGTATTTTTCGAATTCGATTTTTTTTTTGGGAAATTGGATTCAGAATGTTTCTAAACAATTACTGGGGTTGCCTGGATGTGTTCGCATAAATTTATTTAAGAAAAATGGTTGAGACAGAGAAGAGTATACTGCTTTTATAAATGAAATTACTCACATTGTATATAAGGAATTAACATTGCTTACTATATTCCAACTTTAAGGCATTTGAGGGTTGCCTAGCAGTTGTCTGATTGACCAATTTGTTAGAATTGTCACAGAAGAATATGAACGAGGTGCATGTGTGGTTCAGTAGTTGTCTGATTGAGCTAAAATTTTACACAGATAGTTTTTTGTTGATTGGAACAGGATTAGAGGGTAAGAGCAGCAAAATTTTAATGTTCTGAAAATTACCTACAGCTATGGACCACCACCCTCCCCAATATACATAAGTTGTAGTAATCCTTACTTTAAGTCTAGAAGAGAGAACATGAAAAAAAACTGGAATTTTTGAGAATTGACATTATAACAAAAGCTTACTAGTTTTTGAACATCATAAACAGATATAATTTTTTAATCTTCAACAATCACTTGAAAATTATGCATAATGATAAGATTTTTTTTTTTTAAATTTGTACTTGTTATATCAGACTTTTACTGTATGTCTCATATGATCACTCAAGGATCAACTATTGCCATACCAGACTTTTGACTCACTAAATGGCAAATGATTTAAAAACAAGTTTGAAAAAGTTTAATGTATAAATGTAGTTTTATTTGAAAGCAGATTTTTTTTTTTTCACTTGTGTTTTAAACACTAGAAAAACAGAGGTTTTATTCTACATTAAAGGACTGATGCCAGTCAAAATGACCAGAGGTTGATTTCTACCACACACTCAGTTTCCATAAGTTTTATTACCTTTAACCCAAAAATGCAAAATTTTTCATTTTGTAATAAAAATATATTTTGAAATAAGTATTTCTGAAGTTTCCTTCTCATGTTCGTATTGAACCAGAGGTATGGACTGTCCTATAAATAAGATGTTGGGCAGACATGTATTCCAAATGTTAAAAATAACAAAACTAGTTTTTGCCATTGTAGAAAAAAGTGAGTTATACTTTTAATCCGTAAAGAAGAGCTGCAGCCCTGCACCAGAGATGAAATTTATTATCTTTTGATTTTACACTTTAATCTTACTTTGGAGGGGCCTGTGAAAGATCCTAGCATAGGCACCTTCTCCAGGATGTAAGAGCCCTTATAGATAACCTTTCCCACTATAGATTAAATTCTTCATGGCCTTTTTTATGGACAATGGCCTACCAAAAATTCAACCACAGTGCAAGAAGAATTATAAGTGTATGACAGTACGTGCTGCCTGATAAGCCTTGACCCTTAGACACAGGCATACAAACTATATTGTATATTTATGAATTGCTGGGAAGGGGCTCAGCCTCCTCGCAAAGTTTCTTGGAGGGGGGACAGGCCGAACCATCTTTACACCTGGGCCTGCTTGGACTGAGGCAAAGTCAATAGGGGGGCCTCATGACAGCGAGATTTGGTACTATGATTTTCAAGAGTGAGTACAGTAATTCCAAGCAAGGTACTTTGAGATAGGTAGAAACTAGAACATTACTTTACACGGGGAGGGGAGGCATGCTGCTTTTAAGACTACTGGGGGGGAGGAAGCTCAAGTTGCCTGAAGTTCCCACACATCTATGAACATACAGTACTGTACCACGATTTTTGTCACTTAAAAACAATTCTCGAACACATTTTGTGACATTTAGATATGCCCACTGATACATTTATAGGAAAAAGGAAGACAAAAAACTAAAACAAATGCCCAGCATCCTATTTATAGGACAGCAAATCAACTAATTGTTTTACACCATGCAATAATTTGTTTTTATGAAAAATTTGATTCAGAAATAGCCTACTCTTCTTTCTAAAGATAGAAATCTAACATCTATGTCAGACTGCAAAATGACTAGCTTCTCAGTTCACCACAGGGCATAAAAATTAATGCAAACTGGTTGAAAGCAGAATGGATACAACGCAAGGATGTTGGGACCTAGATGAATGCTAAAAACACTAATCATATTAATGTTTGTGATAAATAGGGAATAAAAGTCAAACTGTCCAATTTATAGGACACTGAGCATTAGCTGGTTAAATGTGCATATGAGTAGGCCTATAAGTAAGCAATAAAATTTCATGATTTATTAAATTTTATTTTTAAAATACCCAAAAGTTCATTGAATAACCGAAAAAAATCTAATTCCTTGCATTCACATATCATACATTCTCCATTAATACCTTTGTTACATTAGAAATGCATTTCCCTGCACAGATTTCTTTCTCATTGTAAATGTATCACTTGTTTTGTTATTGCTTGTCATAATCTGACGCTTAGGGGGTCGTTCAAGTATTACGTAAGCAAATTTGTCATTTTTGACCCCCTTCTCCTCCCGAGAGGAAAATTTCGGCATCACTGCTCCCTACCTCTTAACGCATATTGGTGGGATCAGAAACAAATGTGGGAGGGGGCTTGTGCGCCTCCTACTTCCCTCAGACAAAAATTTTTTAATGCAAAAAATATTTAACAAAAAAATTAAAATTTCGAAAGGAAATACCTATAATATGTTATTATAATCGATTTCTGTTAATTTCAATTCTATTTGAAGGGTAAGAACTCAAAAACTTTTCTTTAAAAAATTCATTGAGACTCACCCTTTAAGCCATTTTTGTATGGTAAACTCTTGACCCACAGACTAAATGTGGCCCTGAAGGTTATCTGATGTGTGGCTTTTTTGCCCCCCTCAAATCTAATTTCTTAAGAATGAGCTAAGCGGCACATTTACAAATCACTTAAATGATCCATGGCACAAGTCCAGAGCATTAAGTGGCCTGTGTCACATTTTCAGATCACTGAAGTAGGCCTCAAAGATCACCTAAGTAACCAGTGACACAGATACAGAACACTTGAACGATCCATGGAACATTTAGACATCCCTTGATCAGCACTTAAGCGGCAACATGTGGCACAGTCTTAGAGCACTTAAGCGGCCCCCAGTGCGGTTCTACAGCACTCAAGTTACCCACTGAACATTCCCAGATTACTCAAGTGATCTGTGGCATAATTACAGATCACTTGAGTGATACGTGGCGCAATTCCAGAGCACTTAAGTGGCCCAAAAACCTTTCCAGAGCACTTGAAGGATCCGTGAAACATTTAGAGATCATTAAAGTGGCTCTGTACGGAACTTATCAATAAATAGAATGTTAGTTCAGGTGCCCAATAACTATCAAAAGGTTTTTTAAATTTTTTGCCCACCGAATAAGATGCCATTAAGAACATTTCATAAAGGGTGGTTGATGACGTAAGCATCATCCAACCCCCCTTGTCATCAAAAGTCAGCAAATAGGAAACCCTCTCCCCCATAGATGCTGACGTAATACTTGAATGACCCGTTATTGTCAGCAAAATTCTGATTTCTGAATAAATAAAGTTCTCTAAGCTTTTTAGCTAATGTCAACAACAAGGAAATAACCTCACCAGTTCTTTTTCCAAAAAAAAAAAACATTCAATGAAGCCAAGTCAAATGTTGTAGAAAATGTGCACTGACAATCTGCATAATGATGCACACAGAGTGCTTTTGAGCCATCTGATCAACACTATATATGGGTCATTCCCAAAAAAAGTGTACATTCCACATTTTTGAGATGAAAAATTCAAAGTTGAATTTTCGAAATAAAATTCATCTTAAATTATAGCCAACGACTTGAAGTTTAATATTTCATAAATATTTTTCACTTTTATTTTGTAATATTTAATTTTTTGGGTTTTATGACTGAAAATGATAGATTTTGTCCACTCTGTTACGAAAACAAATATCGCTTTAAAAAAATAAATATTATTATTTCTGCTGTTTTTACCCATTAAAATAATGGAATCGGCTTATTTCTTACACATGGGCTGAAAAAAAATAGTTTAAAAAAAAAATTTGACCTTTTTTTTCTGTCGTTTTGGTTTTTCATGATTTTTTCGAAATAGCACATAGAAAAGTTTATTTTTTACATTTTTTCCAACTACTTAAACTTGACTTTACACTCCTTCAGATAATTTGCAATTATAATTTTCACTGAAATACACATGAAGAACAGCTTCATGTTTTTGTATGTTTCTAATGCACATTTGGTAAGCCCTATATTGGTGTTGGATATTAAAAATGTATTTCTTGAACAATTTAATTTCTTTTTGGAAAACATTAAGTCTGTTAGGTTCCACAATCTCTGCTCTTTTGTTATTTTGGTAACGTCTCATTTTACCATTCTTTTCCACTTTTTCTTGTTTGCGCTGCCATTCTTCACACTGCACAGTGCTATTCTCATCCAGTGATTTAGAAATTGCATTCATAGATACCATCTTGTCATGACAATTCAAACATTTGCCATACATACAGGATTTAGACTCTCTGCTACACGTGATATCATCAACTATGGTTTCAGGAGATGTTGTTTGGATTAATCTCAGTTTATATAGTGCAATCAATTTATATTTCAAATTACTGTGCTGCCAACACAAGCATGTGTGTGTGCTTCCCTATTTCCAACTTTCTTTTACTTCAAAATTTTTTGTTGAAATTGAATGGTTATTTCATGTTGGTATAAATCTCGCGTTTATGTCTCTCACATTAGTGATCCAGAGTATATCTAGTGAGACTTGGGGGGGGGGATGGATAGAGCCAGGAAACAAAAATAATTTTATAGGGAAATAATTGTTCTGTCCCTTTAAAATACAGAATGTATTGCCATATTACAGCCTTTATTCATACTAAAATGCCTCTTATACCAAATCTTCCTGGATCTGTGCCTGGCAGTGATTTTGACAATCTATAGTATTTAATTTTCGTATTCAAATGAAAAAATATGATGAGGGAGAATGTGGTAAAGGGTTTAAATTGAATAGAGATAACTTATTAAATTTAACTTAAAACTTCAAAACCTTTTAACTAAGGAAACTTTACTTTAAATCATAGTTTCCATTTTGTTCTGTTGGTTGAGTTTTTGGAAGAGGTAACAAAGTGTATGGACAAATTAGCCAAAATTATTTTTTTCAATTATAAATTTAAATGATTTGTGAAAACTTATGTTATATTTTGAAGCATATCTCCATGTGCTAACACTAGATGCTGATATAGATGAAAAAGAATCTTAATTATTTATGATAATCACGTAACAGAGTGGACATCTGACAGAGAAAAGTCTGGTACTAAAGACATGAAATGAATAAGTCATTTTGCAAAAGTCAAATCCAAAATTGTTGATCACACATTTAAAGTAAACCTTTCAGTGAGCTCAAAAGTGTTATCAGATTTAATCTGGTATAAAAATATATTTCCCAAATGACCGTAACAGAGTGGACATTTTAAAATGGGAAAAACTTTGGGACATGAACAAAAAAAAAAAAATAGTTTAAAAAAAAATAGTCATAAGAAAAAAATTTTTTTCCTCAAAATTTTATTGTCAGTTTTATTAAATCTATGGCACATATGTAAAATGTGATTCCAAGTTTTCTGAAAAAAAATCCCAGGTTTGCATCAAGTCTCTTGTGTTTAACACTTTTTTGAAGCTGGGACAGCCAGATTTTAACGTTTTGCTACAAATAATGATTTTTTTTAAAAATTATATACCATCTGAAACAAATTAAGAAACACTGCATGACAGAGAATTAAATTGAAGAACTAGAAAAAAAATTAAAATTACCCCCAGAGTGATCTGAAATTTTGTAAAAAAAATTACAAAGTCTCGGAAACAGTTTGTACACTTTTTTTGGGAATGACCCATATATAAGCACCATACTTTGTTTTGTTATAAAACTCAACAGTTTCAGGATTTTTTCTTATTTTGAGAATATTTATATATTTCAAAATTTCAATTCATTGAACTTAATAGAACATCATTTGACTTTTACTTACCCTAAAACACAAAATACTTTTGGTTTATCAAATGTATTTGATATAAAAGGGTCTTTGTTGAATTTTGCATGAAATTTTATTCAATTTTTTATCATTATACCTCTATCAAGGTATTCTGTTTCAGTTTTCCTGTAAGTATTGATAAAACAAAACAATCAAATAGTGACATTTTTACTAGCGCTTTTAGATAAGGCTCAGTGATTTGCATTACTATATTTTTTGCTAAATCAGTATTTTTATCTCGTCGGTTAGTAAGGATGCTTTCAATTAGAGGGAGAGCAAAAGAGAAAATTTGATATCACAGTTCAATGAAATATTTGCTGTGCATGCAATGAAAGTGTCTAACATTACTGAACAAATTGACTGGTCACAGCTTGTTTAGGTAAAACTAAAAATATCTCAGCTGATTTTTGTTTTTAAACTGATGATAGTTGGACAGCATAATCCTTCAATATTTTTGTGTGTGAAGAGCCTTGACATTTCAAAACTCTAAACAATCTAGTTCATTATGAAAAAAGGGAACGAGAAGATTAAAAATGATAAAAATGACTGGCTTGGTCCTTCTAGTTGAATAAATTAGATAATAAAAACCTTCTAGCTGGTAATTTTTGTATTTAAAAATAAAATAAAAACTGCAGCACGACTGGCTTTAATGTTTGACATAAATTACACGTATCTTCTCTGAAATAAGTTATACATACATATCTTCAACATGTTTGGTGCATACATTATATTGCCCACGAATACTATACAATTTAAAACAATTATGAGGCTTAAAGCAACAAATAAGCACTGGGTTTTTACAGTAAACACAGACAGCAACACATATGTGTGTGCTCATACGTATATATATATATAAACAATACTGCTATATGTTATAAACACCACATAAAACACCAACTATAGCTGTCACAAATATTGTCATTTCTGCAACAAGTGTTAAACAAGTTTCAATTCGGCTTTCAAAAAAAGCTTTTCTTACCTTTTTGGAAAAAAACAAACACATTTTGTATATGAATTTTGCTCACTATTAAACTAGAAAATCACAAGATCACATTTATCACATGCAAAGCAGCACAGCACAACTTCAAGGGACATAGTCTATCAAGCTGAAGAGAGCTACAGGAAAATACTTTATGTGTGTTTGCCACTGCGCTGTAAGCTGGAAGAACTTGACACCATTCCATTCAGCACCATCAATGGTGACTTTCAATGGTGTTTGTGGAGCTCGACATGAACAAATAAGTCTGTGGATATTTTCTACAGACTGACTCCTGCTTTCTGGCTCTTTTTCTTTTTCTTTCTTTTTTCCGAGGCGCATAATCTTTTGTTTTTTTTCTTTGGTAACATAGCTCAAAGTTAATGAGTTAGCATCAGGATTCCTCACTCTGGTGCATACACGAAGTGTCCTGAACGTTGTCTTCAAGGACATCTTCGATGTTTCACTCTTTTTTCCTCCTTCTCCTTTGGTAGGAACCAACCAACAATCAATTTGTAAATCCATTGTTTCTCCTGCAAGAGAAGGAACTGGACCACTTGCTACAGCATTACTTCCAATTAATGAGACTGAAATACTAGGAGAACTTGGAGGTGTAGTATTTTCACGAGGAGCTTTTTCGGATGCAGCTGGTGGGGAGCTTCCTGGGACATTCAACATGATACCAGAAGGTTGATCTTCAGAATCAACAGAAGCTTGTCCAATGCTTTCCATACCGACTGCAACATCAACGAGGAACGGGATGAATGTTTGTGAAGACTCATCTTCCGAACTCTTTTCTTTGTATGTAACCATAGCTTCTGCTATCGGCATCCGCCAAATGATATTAACATTATTTAAATATGATATAAGCCTCTCTATAACTTCTTGGATCTCAGGATTGATGCTAGACTCATCACATCGTTCCACAAGATTGTTCCAAGAGCTATCTACAAACTGACTACCATACACGAAATCCACATTTGCCATACATAAAGCAATAGCACTTGCACCTAATGGAACGATGAGAAAATTGACATAACCTTGCCATTCTGGTGATTTTGAAGAAAAATGTTCCACGTATGATCGCAATATTGAGTTGACAAAACCATCCTGGCCTATAATGCCTATTTTGATGGTTTGTGGAGCACGAGAATTACAATTGCAAAATTTTTGTATTTTATTCACCAAGCAAGAAAAAAAAGCTCTCAAATCAGCAAATGACAAAATGCTAACTATATTCATTGATCTTTCTGAGAGATGGGTGGCCAAACAGTTTCCTAACATTTCAATAGCAGAAATCAAAAATATATGATCTGGTATTGAATCATCTAGAGGAAATATTCGTGCTAATTGCTCCATGACTATCTTTTGAGGACTGCATTCAGAATCTTTTGAAGTGGACTTGTCATAAAATGGTTTCTCTTTCACATTTAAAGAACGCTTTTCTTTTGTAAAAGAAATGACACTCTTATCACCTTTAGCAAATAATCTCTTTTTTTCCTTTTCAACTGACTGAGTTTTCTTATCTTCTACCATCAATGACTTTGGGGGACTGCTTGCAGCCTGACTAGTGTCTGTATTATCTTGATCTGTACCGGATTCTTGATTATCCTCACTTCTTTTATACCCAATCATTTCTTCTGGGGGCATTGGAGGAATTAACTGCACTTTGTCCAAAGCAGTCAATGTACCAGATGAGAAAAAAGGCCTCAGGCTAGGCTTAGGAGTGGAAGAGATGCTAATGTCATCTACATCTGGTCCACTGTCTGTCATACTTTCAAGTTCATCAATGAGATCTTCGAATTCTCGAGGGTTACGAGAAATAAGCTCTTGCTCAAGTTCCTCTGGATATTGCTCGGAATCTGAAACCTCAGTCTCGGGTATCCTGAATTTTTTGAGTAAGGCAATGAACTTTTGCTTGATATTCCTTTCGGCAGGATCTGATCTTTCTTCACCATGCTGGTACATTTTCGGATTCAAGGTTTTTCTACTATGGCGACTCATTTGAGAGCAATCACCTTGACCTCCAGGATCCTCTACAGCTGGCTCACTATCACAGCCTTCTTCATTTGACGTATACTCTTCTTCTTCATCAGAGAAGTTATCAACCTCAACTCTTTGAATACTTCGAGACAGTTTTTGATGATCAGGGTCTTCATGATCAACAGGTTGACTAGAGAGAGCAAATACAGATACTCTTGCTATAACATCATTCTTCTCTTTACTACTTAACAAATCTAAAGTCATATCCATTGGTCTTTGTAATACTTCAGCCATATTAATAACTCCCCCAGCTAAGGTTTTGAATCCTAACATAGCTCGATTCTTGTAACGCTTTCGCCTCTGAAGCAGTATTTGCAAGTTATTGCCACTGCGCTTCAAGAAGTGGGGATACTGCAAGGAGAAAGTCAAATCAAGTTCTGTATCCAGTAACCCATTACTAGCCACCATCATCTCGTGAGACCGAAGTGTTCGTTTAGAGCTCTGCATTTTCACTGCGAGAATAACAGAGCTCATTTCATCACCAACAGCTTTCAGAACTATCAGCCTAGTCAGATTGAGAGTGCAAAGACGAGGTATGCAATTGGGTGGTGTTCGATCAACTTCCCAAGCTGCAAAAAGCTTCATGGGAACAGGTTTGCCCCATACATTTGAGGGTTTATTTGATTTTTCTGCCATGCTCAGCTTAATTTGGTCTTCACTCCATTTGAATTGGGGAACAGTAAGAGCACACTTTTTGTTATTGTTAGTTCACAAAGAAAAAAGATCTTTTCATAAAATAAGAACAAAGTTCATCTCCTTACCGGGAAACCATCAAACAATATCAGTCGAAATCCTTCTACGATGCACTTCGATATCATGAGTCACACGTATCATCGTATAAATGGAGAAAGGAACATCAGAGTTCCACATCGGAAGACTAATATAGTTTCGTTATCACCAAATTAACACATTCATTTTCTCTCCGCCAACATATGTGTGCTGCCACAGAAATTTCACTACCCGTAGTTTAAAATATTAATATCCGATCTTATAATTATTTTTTTAAATGAAACATCTGGTCACAAAAATAGACACAAAATAGACTGAAATGTTCATATAATATTGGATACCGAAAGTTAAAAAACAAACATCTTTTCTCGCAGACCGTGATGAAAGCTTCTCATCCACGGAAATACTAAAAAATCGGTGTGCGGACGACAGAAAACGTTACATGCTCTCCAACGAGGAAACATTCCGAGTTTATTTTACAAATAAAGCCGAACAATCTCGGTTCTATTTGGCGTATGTTGCAAATGTAAATGGACGCAAGCATGCAGCAGTGGCGTCGGAGCTGGGGTGCTCGAGCACCATAGCATTTTGTAGCGCCGGATTGAGCACCCCCAGAATCAATTCAGATATCAAAATCTACATAAATATCACCACAGGTGTAAAACACTTCTGACGCCTCTGATGCAGCTATTTCCCATGAGGGTAATATGACCTGACCATATGACCCGTGTTTTCTGGCGTATTCGCGTATTTTTGTAAAAATGTCCCGTTTTTTCAATGAAACCATCTAGAATTTTTATTCTTATCAAAAAAACATGGATAAAAGTATTTTCCGCAACCTATGGAGTATGTACATTTTTATACTCACCATAATATTATAATGATTTTAAATATATAGGATGACCCTTAGAGGAGAAATGAAGTTTCTTTTCAATGGGATGACCAGCCGCTGAAGTGATCGAGCCGTCAGTGACGGACACGCATCGGAAAGTTCCGGGTTCGAATCCCACTGACATCACAGTGGTGGTCTGCTGAAGTTGGTTTTCTGTGATTCCCAATTTCGAGTCGCAAATAATAGCCGATCTCCCTATTAAAAAGTCTCGCCAGAGAGAGAGGAAAAGGCCTAAAAAACGGTACAAATATTCAATCATTACATTGCACTCATTCCACTTCTGAAATATAGATAATAGCACTGAAAAACCAGACACAATACTTACGGTTAAGAGTTAGGGGGTATTCATTTAAAAAACAACGTTACTAATTAATACAATACTAAAATACAAAATGACGCTGTTCGTTGATACCGGGATCGGGTGGCCATTCTCGTTTGTTGACGATCTATGTTCTGTCCGGATGTTGCCATCACCCGCTCGGTAATAATGTTCTTTTCCGGTGTTGCCAGATACCCTACATTTACCCCTCTCTCATTTCAATAATTGAATTCCTGGTGAAATCTCAGAGGTGATTTCCTCTTACGCTCTGATCTCTTCCAAGATCCACCAGGAGAAGGTGTAGGTGCTTGTTGCTCTTTGTCATCATCCAGATGTGGGATAGACTCTGTGGGTTGTTCATGATTTTCACTGAAGCATGTTGAATGTTCAAGCTGAGATGTTTCTTCAGGTGATTGTTCGCAAAGTTCATGTTGAGTAACTTCATGTTGATCAATAGTTGACTCTTTTTCCTCTTGCAATGATCTGCATGAACACTTATTTGTCATCTATAGTTGTATAAGATAAAGAACCTGTTCAATGCTGTATGACTGCGGATTTCCATAGAAGACTTGTTTTTGGCGTAACCATGCTTTGTCACTAGTGTTGAATTCCATGTACTGTGATCTTTTACAGGGCCGGCGTCAGGTGACGATGCGGCCACCTAGGGCGTCATAATTATGGGGGCGGCATTTTTTATGACAGATTTATTATGACGGTGTTTTCACTCTCGCAAATTTTTACACATTGAAATAATTTTGAAGGAAATGCCCGAGGGAATAAATAAGCGACGGTAAATACAATACTTTTTAGTGTTGAAATGCTATTCAACTCTTTGCCGTTCAATGCTTAATTCATCTCAACACAATTCCTTTCTTGCACTTCCAAAAAGTGTCACCTATCTCTGGAGAAGCTGGTTTCTGAAAAAAAATCAGGTTCCTTCTCTTATTTTGTTAAGGATATTTTCACTCTTTATCAACATTTTTCCAATTGACTTTCCTTTCTTTAGTAGCCCAGCACAAGTTTGACCTAGAATCAAACTGTTTCCTATGCGTATTCTTTTGGATTGCAATCATAGAAAGCCTTTCTTTTCTTTCTTTCAAACCGAGCACAACTCAGGTCTATCACCATCTATGGGCGATTTACTACCTAGTGAGTTGTGCCGGAAGTTTAACTGTGTGTGTACATAACAGTCTGAGTGCGTATGCAGTGTTGTGCGTATTTTTCAGTGCTGCCATCTATATTTCAGAAATGAATGATGTGTTATGATTGAATTACTGTTTGTAGGTCTGTTGCTTTCTGTGGTGAGACTTTTTAAAGGGGAGATCGGCTCGCATTCGCGCCTTGAAGTTGGGAACCACCGAAAACCAACTTCAGCCGACCACCAGTGTATCACTTTTACACACACTGACATGTAGGAACCGATTGTGACCGAAGTCAAACGTCGTATAAATGTGAAAGTCGTATAAACGAGATTCTACTGTTCATCGTACCTCCGCGATAGCGGACACTCCCCGTTAGCGGGAAAACTTTTGCTCCCATGGCTGTCCGTTATCGAGAGGTTCTACTGTACCACAAAAAATAACAACTGTTAAAATTTTGAAGCAAACTTGATAGTTTAACTGATATTATTGCTTATAAAATATTGTGATATCATATCAAATTGTTTTTCTCATGCGGGGTACATTAATCGAAATCTGGTTGCTGATTTTAATAGAACGGGAATTTTAACAGTTTTATTTGATAGGTGGCGGAAGGGATTCCTTCATTGATGTTTTTCACATGTAATATAGTGATTCTAAATTCATGGGACATACTGTAAGAGGTGATATTAAGACACCTGAACAAGCATTTTTGATCATAGAATATGCGGTCGAATCGCAATAGCAAAGGCGGTAGAGGGTGTTTTTAGAGAGTGCGCTTCACCAAAATTAAGTATCATATTTTTCCGATGGATTTGCTGCGATATGTGCCATTAATCATTCGACGGTGCACATGCACCTTCGGATTGGATTGGAGATTGTTTTTTATTGGTGCAAGGACCATGAAGATTATGCTGCACCAAACAATTATCAAGCGGTATTATGACTGGTGGTAGATTTTGCGTTACCCAAGTTGCACCATGAGAACACCTACCACATTACAATACCCTTCACCCTGGTCACGAGCATTGGCGTATGCCAGATCGACCTTTGGAGGGGGCACATTGGGTTTGGACAGCCCATGAAATCTTTCCCAGAGAAATTTTAAGCTACTAACCTTCAAAAAGCATTTTAAATTAACAGAAATGTATAAAGATAAGATACAGTATAGAGGTATTTTCTTTCGATATTTTAATCTTTTACTAAAATATTTGAAAATATTTTTAATTTTTTATCGTCTTGTGGAGGGCACGGCCCTTCCTCCCTTATGTTCTCTCTTGCGTACTACGCCTCTGGTCACAAACGTATAAACTCACGGCTGTTACTTCGCTAGAACATTGCGCTGCAACGTATAAATAAAAAGGCAGAAAAACTTATGTTTAAGTTATGCGCGTGTAGGCAACATAACGCGGAGAATTATGATTTAAAAACTAGGAAATGAGGAGGAGAGCGACTGTTGGATTTTCAATAAATAAATTTTTTCTTTGAATTCAGAATAAATATTAATTTATTAATTTTCATGTTTTTTCATAAAAGTACGCAAAAGCACATTTATGATACTTGATTTTCCTTCACATTATTTTTACTAAATTTTATGTAGTATTTTAATTCATTATATGATATATATGAGCTAAATACCTCAATTGATCCTTTGAAGGGCAGACATTTTCCTAAATGTCATAGGAAAAAATGTAAACAGGTGCATCTACTGTGGGACCATCCTCCCCACTTCAAAGAAGAGTTATCTTAACTAAAATCGGGACGTTTTTATTTGGGAAATTCTCTCGTGAAATCTTAAATCATCAACGTTACGCCTTCCCCCAAGACGGCCGTGAACAACAACTTTGGAAACCACTGTATCAAGGTAATTGAGGGGAAGAAACGAAACTCTTTTCAGATAGTCGTATCTTAAGGGCGGCAAAATACTATTCGCCTCAGATGGCAGAATTTCTAAGACCGGCCCTGATCATTTATCATGGTGCAGTTTGGACTTGAGGCTTGGTACATCGTTTGTATGATGTGGTTTCAGCCTATCGAAATCAGTACGCAGTTCTCTGTTGAGGAATAGTTTAGCTGGAGTGGCATTTGCACGGTAATTGAATAAGAAGACTTGTAGTTGGTATTCTTGGTCTTCAAACTGGTTAGATGTTTTTCCGAATCTTGTCTTTAAAGTGCGAATTACTCGCTCAGCCAAACCGCTAATTTCGCAAATGCACTGCTATTCCGCGATTACACGATTTCAGCCAATCACGTCTCTTCTTGGTTTACGATAATTCTCACTACCTTAATATCGTAAGATCTGTTGTGCTTTCGGTCGCAAGGTGGCTTCCTTATGTAATCGCTGGAATGTATTCTGAAATATTAACACGCTGTTATGCCAAACAAACATTCTTTATTTTAATCCGCTTAAGGGAAGGATTAAAATTCCGTGGTTAATGTTAGCAAGTGATGAAAGTTGTAGTAAATTTCAAAAAAAAAAAAAAAAAAAATTCACTAAAAGTACATGTTTTTGGTGATAAACAATTTTAGGACACTTTTCGTCAGCCGAGTTAATGTAGGCGACAATGTATCGGACTGCGAACCTAAAAAACATGGTTCGACTCCAGTTCGCGAAAGTTATTTTTTTAGCTCCTCATCAGAAAATGATATAAAAATTTTAATTCTTTTTGCTGATGCAACTCATTTTACAATATATTTTGCGGACTCTTAAAATACAAGTACTGTAAATCAGTTAAATATTATAACAAAAGAAGAAGCATGCAGAAGAAATTAAGACCAATAATGTTATAAAAAAACGTATAGTTGTCTTTTAGTGTCTTTTCTTATCCTAAGTTCCAATTTTTAAATATTTTATAGCTGTTTACGACTAATTAACGTGCATAATATATATATTTTTTTATACAATAATTTTTCTGTTTATTTTTAGTCGATTTGCTATCGAAAAATGCATTGATAAATTGGAGAAATACTTTACTAAAATTTGAAAAGATTTTCTTGATCTGCGCCTTTAGCTGTTTGAATATTTCAGTTTGTACCGAATTTAATGTATTTATATTTTGCCGAATCTTAAAACTTTGGTGTATAATAAATTAATTAAATATTATAACAAAAAATATGTAGAAAAAATTATCAAGACCAATAATAATGCTCTAAAAAATGTAATTCTTTTTAGCATATCTTTACTCTTCTGAAGTTTTCTGATATTTAAATAGATGTTTAAATATTTCATAGTTGTTTGCGATTATTAACATGCACGATATATTTTTTCATTCTGTAATTTATCGGTTTATTTTTAGTCGATTTACTATCGAAAAATACATTGATAAATTGGAGAAATTTTTTACTAAAATTTACAAGGATTTTCTATCACATTTTCAAAGATTTGAAGTCGTTATCCTCCTTTAACTGTTTGAATATTTAAGTTTGCTTTCTATGCATAAATTTGTTGGTTTAAAAAATAAAATCGTTTTTATTGAAAATTCCACATTTGAAATGCCTCGCGGAACATGTCCACCTTGTTTGCACCACTGTTCCGCGATCAGATACGAAAATGGAGATATCGTAGAGTTACGCAAATTTTCGTAGAGGCTGAAGCAACGTGATTGGCTGTGTGGGAAAAAATCGTGTAATCGCGGTGCATATGCTGCCAAACCATCGCTTCTGGTAGTACGGAGTTGTTCTGATGTGTTTGACACCATTTCTGTTGCAAAACTCCTTGAATTCAGATGATGTGAATTGGATCCATTGTCAGACACAATTATGCGACAAATTCTATATGAAGCGAACAGCTTTCGTAAACATTTAATCACATTAGCTGATGAAACTTGTTTTAGTTTGAATACTTCCAGCCATCGAGAATGAGAGTCAGTGATGAAAAGAAAAAAATTTATCACCATTCAGCTGTGCTAAGTATAAGTGTACTTGGTTCCAAGGTTTGCCTGTGTTATTCCATAACAATAGAGGTGATTCACAAATTTTTGGATGGTTTATGTTACAGTCCAAGCATGTTTTAGACACATGTTCTATGTCACGGTTAATGCAGGGCCACCATACTGACATTCCGGATATTGATTTCAGCGAAACAATGCCAGCATGACCTTCATGAATTTTCTCCATCACACAGTTCTTCGGCTTGTTTGGTATTACAATGCAATTGTTCAACATTAAAATCCCTTGTTTATAAGACAGTTAATGTCGTTTCTCATAAAATGGATACAGGTTCTCATCCAATTTGTTCTTCTGTAGCCATCCACGTTCTGTGTGCAGAATAACTTTGCTTAGAGCAGGATCTTTTTCTGTTTGGGATTTGGATAATTCTTCGTGTGAGAAAGAGCTCGTTTATTGTATGATTCACAACTCTGTAGACAGCTGCACTGCTCTCAAAATCACTGATGCTTCTTTCAGGAAAAGGTAGTCTATACAATGCATCAGGAACACACATTTCTTTGCCAAGCAGATGTTCGATTTTGTAATCAAAAGCACTCAGAGTGCTAGCCCATTTTGTTAATCTTGAAGCAGCCAAACGAGGTACTTTCTTACCATTACCAAGAATGCATTTAAGTGGTTTGTGAACACTTTGTATAATGAAGTGATTGCCTATCAGGCAATTGTAAAACTTTTGCAGTCCAAACATAATGGCTAAGGCCTCTCGATCAATGCTGGAATAGTGCTTTTTGGCCTGGTTCAGAGTTCTGGAAGCAGCAGCAATCATTTTCAGTTCGCCATACACGATGTTGGATCACAGCTGCCAAACTTCTGATTGAAGCATAGCAAGACATTACGCTTGGTTTTGCCGGATCAAAATGTACTAGCTATATATCAGATGATATTTGCTCTCGCATATTTTCAAAGGATCATTGATGAACATTGCTCTATTTCCAATTTTTGTTCTTTTACAGAAGTTCGTGTAGAGGTGCACAAAGCATTTGCAAGTTCTTGACAAATCTACTGTAATAGTTCAATGAACCTAAAAAAAAAATCTTAGTTCTGGAACATTTGTTGGTGAGAGCTTTTGTTCTGTCACGATCAGGCAGAATACCGTTCTTGTTGTTTATGCGCCCCAAGAATTTGATCTCTGATTTCAAAAGCTGCAATTTTGGCTGTTGCGTCTTCAAGTCTACCTTTCGAAAAATATCGAAAACTTTGCGAAATCTTGATAAGTGTTATGTTCTATTGACTCCACCAACTGCAATATCATCTTGGAACCAGGTTACTCCCTCCGTTCTAACAAGGAACTGATCCATCAGTTTCTGGAATAATTGGAGCACACGACATTCCGAATGGCATGCTGGTGTAATGGTAATAACCCAGGTGTCGAAATTACCAGATACTTTTGTGAATATTTGTTGACGACTTGAAGAAATGCGTCCTTCAGATCGATGACACTAAACTCTATACAGCCATTCAACTTTGCAACAACATCCTCAAATGTTGGATACGGATACGATTCAGTTACCATGTAAGGATTTATTGTGGATTTGAAATTCACACATAGATGAATTTGTCAGTTTTTCTTTGTGACGTGAACTACAGGAGATGCCCATTAAATAATTTCATTGTTTACATCCACTTCTTCTGGTGTTCTGTTTTGTACCAGCCTGTCAATTTCTCTATCTACAACAACATGCAAGGCATAAGGAACTGGTCGTGCTTTCACAATAATAGGCACTGCATTTTCACTAAGCTTGATGTTGACTTCAAAGCTATTGACTGTTCCCATGTGTGACTGATCAAAAATGTCAGGATATTCGATAGGTCTATAGTTGTTAGTATCATTGGAAACATAGGAAGGCTTAGTCAGAATACCGAACGTATCGAAATTTAAATGACCATGAGTGGGTCGGGAGCAACTCCCTGTCGATTTGATTCCTAACTACCCACTTCAGCTTCACGTCATCTGCGAATTTGCTAACAATCCCATCGATATAAGTTGATAGAGTTTATCTATAAAAAGTGAAAAAGTGTGAGGCCAAGGACACCAGTACTGATGCCTGTCCAGTCAGAGAATTCCCCGTTCACCATAACCCGTTGTGAAATATCTCTCAACCACGATTATATCCAATTCAGCAAGTTGCCCCCCAATCCCAATCTCGTGTAAACGCTTCAAGAGTTTACCATGTTGAACCAGATCGAATGCCTTCTGGAAATCAAGGTAAACGACATCTACATTTTTGCCCTTACCCAAAGCCTTAGTCACGTGATCATAGAAGCAAAGGAGCTTAGTTACACATGATTTCCCCTTCCTGAACCTATGCTGATTATCCGATAATACACTATTCTCGTCTAGCCAATTCACCAATTGTTCTTTGATAATAATTTCCAAAATTTTCAAAATTTTCGAGAGGGAGCTCGTCAAACTCACTGGACGATAATTGGACACAGCCTCTCTACTACCCTTTTTAAATATCGGAACAAGATTAGCTAGCTTCCAATCCCTTGGGACGATACCCTCGGCAACACTACTTCTGTAAATCTGCACAACTGCCCCAACAATTCATTAGCACATTTAGGATAGATATCATCTGGTTCTGGTGCTTTGCTTGCACATACATTTTTTAGAAGATTTAGGACCTCCACATCTTCCACTTGAATATCGTTGAGGATTTTATTACTCCAAGCAACACCCGTACGTTGAATATCGTATTCTCTATTGAAAACCGACACGAAAAAGTCATTGAAAGCACTACACATACCTATGGTGCTGTGGCACCAACTTTGAATTTCTGTCATACTTGCATAAGCGGCACACGATTTGGTATTGTTTGTTCTATCTGCACATGTTCTTTAATTGTATCTATTGTATTTCGTTTTATGTGGCACATGTATATTTGACTCTGCACACGACTCATGGCAAATTGTTACTGTGATTGTTGCAACCGCATGTAACTCCTCATGGAAAAGAAGGCCAGAATGTCCAGCCGGCCACATTGGAAAAGAGGTAGATTGGCCCCATGTAAATTGCCCCTCTTTGGTGCTGTGGCACCAACTTTTGAATTTTATACAACTTGTATGTAGTACATGCATAAGCGGCGCACGATTTGGTATTGGTTGTTTTGTCTGCACATGTTCTTTTATTGTATCTGCTGTATTTCGCCATTAGATGTGGCACACATACATTTCTATGAACACTACTGAAATGGCAAATTGTTACTTTTATTGTCGCACCTGCATGTAACTTCCCAGGGAAAAGAAGGCCAAAATGCTGAGCCGGCCACATTGGAAAAGAGACAGATTGGCCCACCGGCGCCCCATGTAATTTGCCCCCCATTGGTGCTGTGGCACCAACTTTTGAATTTATATGTCATACATGCATAAGCAGCGCACGATTTTGGATTGTTTGTACTGTCTGTACATGGTTTTTTTTAATATATCTGAAGTATTTTTTGATGTGGCACACGCGCATTTTTCTGCACATGACTTTTGGCAAATTGCGACTTTGACTGTCTTACCCGCATGTAACTCCTCATGTGAAAAGGACAGAAGACCAGACAATTCAGAGGTGCAGGAAATAACAAGGAGAACAAGACTGGACTGTATGTAGACAAATCAAATAACTTCATACGTATAGTCAAGAATAACGCGCCGATTGAGGCCCTTGTCGCGAGGCGTTCCATGTTTTCCTTGATGAGGAGCGATGTTCCCGTCTTGTAACATATTGTTCTCTCATATCCACAATAGAGGTTCATGGGGGGGGGGGGGTTCTCCCTTCGCGGGACGTGGGGGTGTTGGGGCACCGTGGACTGTGCCGGCGCGCAGTGGCCAATATAGTGAATTTAGGAGGAAAAAATGTTTTCTCGAAAACTAATGAATATTTTTGAAAAATTCTTTTGCTTCACATCAAAAATAGGCATCCACGCAGGTTGAGAAGTATAATTGAATAATATTAACGTTTGGTAATTTTAAAACTACTTTGGCATGATTACTACGTTTTCTACATTTTTGCAATTCTTTAAATTTCAATGAAATAATTACTTATTTCTAATTAATCATCCCAGCTTTTACTGATGTTTCCTACTTTTCTGATTAACTGTCTCCAAAATAATAATGCATCACTCATATTTATTACGAATAATATTTAAAAAATTATAATAATACCAAAGCACATTCTAAACAAAATATTGCCGTGAAAACTTGTGGGGGAGGGGACACTTAATTGAAGTTTAATATGTAAAACATCAAGATTTTCACTCAAAAATAATAAATTATTATCTTATAACACAAAACATTAAAAATAAACAGTGCAAATAAACAAAATCTGATTTGTGGGCTTGATTACCAATTGAACATTTAAAATCGCCGAGCTGAATTTTTGTAGAGGAAATGTGTCAGGGTCTTGTTACTAGATCTCCACTTTATGGATAAGAAATTGATGAAACATTTAATTTTCAGACGAAACTTACTACTCTTAACTTCCAGGCTATGTTCAAAGTTTGACTTTTCATCAATATATTGGATTAACAGGTCTGCTGACTTTTTAAAAGGCAAGCTTAACCCACCATTAGCGCGAATAACGTCAAACAACTCTAGACGAGTCACACGTAAGACCATTTTAAAAATTTCTTACGTAGAAAGAGGCGGCTGGGGGCGGCTACGCATAATGCAAAGCATTCACCAACAATGTGTGGAACATCCGAAAAAACATTTTACGATTGAACAAAGTTAAACTTTTTTTATAACTCACCTTTTGTACTCAAAACTACTCAAAAATAAGCCAAACTTTAAGGGCGAATTACGAAAAATATTTTCTCTACTCGGAGCTTCGAAAATAACGAACCGAAAAGGACAGAGAACTAAAAATGAATAGCAAAAAGAACTTCATGGTTTCAAATTCAAACGCAACCGAGTAACAACCTAAGAAAGTTAAGCTTTTCATCACATTTCGGCGAGAGCTCCACCTGAGTGAGTCATTACCCTCCTTTGACCCCCCGGGATCTCCCCCCCCCCGATGTAAACAAATATCACCCCAAGATGCACCAGACATTTCTCTATACACCCATATGGATTTTTTTCTCCGACGCAAGAACTTCAATTTTTATTTTTTCCCAGCTAATTTCCCGATTTAGACCACTGTGCTGCGGGGTCCTTGTTGCTGGTGTCGGGACAGAGTCGCGCTTGCGGTACTGCCCAGACTTTGTAGAGCGGTGTTGTGCCCGAGGATTGGAGGTTTGGGTGTGGGGGTGTGGTTGTGCTGCTTGGCGGTTGGCGGGTGTTGGTCTGAACCGGGTGTGCTTTCCCGGCCGGCTTGCCGGTTTGAGTTTTCTCCGGCACGCCCACGATCTCACGATCAATGAGCTTATATTGCAAAAGCGGCAGAGCCTGGGCGTGCTCGGATCTAAACTAAAACTACACATACCTACACTGCTCTCTACCCCAAACCCTCCTATATAAAGGGAGCCAACTGCTCCCTTACATCCATTATTGACATACCTAAAAAATGATTTTGGGTCAGAGCCAATGTTATCTGCCAACTTAGAGATTCAACTTCCTTTTTACTATCCTTTATAGTTTTCTTCAACGCCCTTGTTTTATCAGCAAACAATGACAGGTCACCTCGTTCACTTTTATACTCCCTGACTGCTCTTTTGTTTTCAAGATAAAGGTTACGCACACTATCCGTGAACCATAGGGGGCGCGATGTACAAAACGCTTTTTTCGAACAAAGGGAATGGCGTCGTGCAAAAACGAAGATAGTTTCGTACTAAATTCTTCCCATTGACTTACCACCCCGACTGATTCCAACCTGTCTTTGAAAACTTCCGCTAACCTCTCTCTCTCTCAAAACATCTAAGTTAGTTCCCCGAAAATAAGGAACCGGTCTTTTATTATCAACCTTACCCGAAGGAAACTGACGACATGGACGATCACTGGAAGAAAACTTGTTCCCCACCAAAACATGTTCAACAAGATCCTCGGAACTAGTGAAAACTAAATCCAAAATAGTAGTACCCCTAGTGGCTTCTGATACATGCTGATACAAAAAAATATAGAGCATCCACTTGAGAAAGTCTCTTTCATATTGATCTCTAGCTGAAAGATTTTCCCAATTTTAAAAGGATTTTCCCAGGTAATTCAAATCCCCTAGTATGACAACCTTCTTACGCTTACACATGTAGGAAATTACATCATAAAGTTTGGCTATGTAGTTTGGATTCCTATTCGGTGGATTGTAACAAACCCCAATAATAAGTTTATGACATCTTTTGTTTTCAAGCTCAACCCATATAGTTCCAATATCACTTCACTGCACGTTACACTCTCTAGCCTTCCAACATGATTTTACGTATATCAACACTCCAGCCCCTTTCCTATCAGATCTATCTCTCAAAAAAGTATCGTATCCTGAGATGTGTAAGAAAGATTCATCTCCATCGTTTGTCCAAGATTCTGTAATGGCTATAAAATTCAGGCCCTCCACAGCTACCATAGTTAATAATTTCAGCATTGATAAAAGTGATAATTCCAAAATTAATGAAAGAGATAATAATAAAATTAATGAAAGAGATAATAATAAAATTAATGAAAGAGATAATAATAAAATTAATGAAAGAGATAACAATAAAATTAATGAAAGAGATAATAATAAAATTAATGGAAGATAATTTCAGCACTGATGAAAGAAAACAGTCTAGAATAAATGAAAGCTTGAATTCCAGAATTAAGGAAAGAGATAATTTCAAAATTGATAAAAGAAAAATTATAGAATTAAAGAGATAATTCCAGAATTAAGGAAAAGAGATAATTCCAGAATTAAGGAAAAGAGATACTTCCAGAATTAAGGAAAAGAGATACTTCCAGAATTAAGGAAAAGAGATACTTCCAGAATTAAGGAAAAGAGATAACTCCAAAATTATGAAATAAAAATTCTAGAATTAATTAGAGATAATTCCAAAATTAATGAAAGAAAAATTCTAGAATTAATGGAAGAGATAATTCCAAAATTGATGAAAGCGAGAATTCCAGAATTAAGGAGAGATAATTCCGAGATTAAGGAGAGATAATTCCAAAATTAATGAAAGAAAAATTCTAGAATTAATGGAAGAGATAATTCCAAAATTGATGAAAGCGAGAATTCCAGAATTAAGGAGAGATAATTCCAAAATTGATGAAAGCGAGAATTCCAGAATTAAGGAGAGATAATTCCAGAATTAAGGAGAGATAATTCCAAAATTAAGGAGAGATAATTCCAAAATTAAGGAGAGATAATTCCAAAATTAAGGAGAGATAATTCCAAAATTAATGAAAGAAAAATTCTAGAATTAATTAAAGAGAGAATTAATTAATGAAATATTGAGTTCTCTTAGAAATACGAAGCCCAGAAAATTAAATATAAAATAATGAGCCAGACCACAACAACCTTTGAGGTGGATATCCATGACATAGCATTAATTTCAGCTTTTTATTTATATCTTCTCAAGCACGAAAATGAGAATTAATGTCTCCGTATTGTCTTATATTATCCAATCGATCCCCACATATAGTTTAGGATATTTTGAAATTAATTATGGGGCCATATGAATTACATTGAAGAAATTCCGTAGCTTTAATCAAGCATTTTTAATTAATTAATAATTCCAGAATTAATGCGAGAGATACTTTTAGCATTGATGAAATTGATAATTTCAAAAAATGAAAGTAATAATTCCGGAATAAATGAAAGATAATTCCAGCATTAATGAAAGATAATTCGGAATTAATGAAAGATGATTCCAGAATAAATGAAAGGAAACTTCTAGTTTTAATGAAACAGATAATTTCAGTTCCAAAATAAATGAAAGCAATAATTTTAGTTCCAAAATAAATGAAAGCGATAATTCCAGCATTAATGAAAGATAATTCCGGAATTAATGAAAGAGATAATTTCAGCATTGATAAAAGTGATAATTCCAGAGTTAATGAAAGAGATAATTTCAGCATTGATGAAAGATAATTCCAGAATTAATGAAAGAAAAATTATAGATAATTGAAAAGATAATTCCAGATTTAAGGAAAAGAGATAATTCCAGAATTAAGGAAAAGAGATAATTCCAGAATTAAGGAAAAGAGATAATTCCAGAATTAAGGAAAAGAGATAATTCCAAATTTAATGAAAGAAATAATTTCAGCATTGATGAAAGTGATAATTCCAAAATTAATGAAAGAGATAATTCTAAAATTAATGAAAGAGATAATTCCAAAATTAATGAAAGAGGTAATTCCAAAATTAATGAAAGAGATAATTTCAAAATTAATGAAAGAGATAATTCCGGAATTAATGAGATATAATTTCAGATTCAATGAAAGAAATAATTCCAGCATTAATAAAAGAAATAATTCCAGCATTAATAAAAGAAATAATTTCAGCATTAATAAAAGAAATAATTTCAGCATTATAATGAAAAAGAAACATCCAAAATTAATAAAAGCAATTATTCCAGAAGTAAAGAAAGAAATAATAATTAATAAAGGAAATAATTCCAGAATTAATGAAAGAAAATTCCAGAATTAATGAAGGAAAATCCAGAATTAATGAAGGAAAATCCAGAATTAATGAAGGAAAATCCAGAATTAATGAAGGAAAATTCAAGAAATCGATGAAAGAAATTTTTCAGCAATAACGAAAGAAATTATTCCAGCATTAATAAAAGAAATTATTCCAGCATTAATAAAAGAAATTATTCCAGCATTAATAAAAGAAATTATTCCAGTATTAATGAAATAAATAATTTAATCTTTTTTTAGATGAGTTCTCTATCTTTTTTTTTAATCTTTAAAACCCAATATTTAAACACCGAACTGTTCATTTCTATGGGCAAATTGCCAGGCACGAACTTTGTTTTCACCGAGTCACGTGATTTCCTTGCATTTGATGTAGCTGCCGTCGCGGCGGCTGGATGCTCAAGTGGCTCCCTCCAGTACACTGAGCTATAAGTAAAGTTTACTTATAGCTCAGTGCTGAGTGCTCCAGTAATATAAGCTCGATGATAACGACACTCGAAGTGTTGCCAATGCGTGTGATATATTGAGAAAATATAAATATATATCTCTGAAAATGTCAACTCTTATAAAATGACATTGGACAAATTCAAGAAAATTGCGACTAAAAAACTGGAAAACCTCTGCATTTTTGCAAGAAAGTCCGGACGACCAGAAAATACCGGGACTATTCCGAGAAATCCGGGACGCATCATGAGTTTGGAAGGCTGATGGAAGTTCTAGCGGCTGGAAGCAGCCGTGATTGAAATAGTTGCATTCAGTGAGAAAATCGGATTACTGCATGTAATCGAATTTCTCGTCTATATGTCTGTGTTTGCATACAAGTCACTCAGCGTGTGTGGAAATTTTTAGCTCCTTGGAGCTTTCGCTGGTAGCGTATATATCAATTTCTTTTAAAACTTTCTGAAAATTTTTTTAGAAAAGAGGTTGAAAATACTGCTCTTAACGAAATGCGGAAAGTACTGATACATGTTTTGTTAATTCTCAAACGGTAAAAAAAAATAGATAAAATGAAATAAATTCAACATTGTTTTAAGTCCGCGATAATGTTTGTTTTTCTGTATTTCTTGTTGTAAGAATTGGTTTTTATAAGAAAATTCCAATCCCATATGGTATGACGATTAAGGAACAAAAAGTAGGACATATTTTCATATCTCTGGACAAAAAAAAAGGACAGAAATCAGTACATAACTGAAAAGATGCTAACTTTAGAAGTACCAATACTTTAACTTTAAGAATACATAACTTTAAAAGTACCAATTTCTATCTATATGAAAGATGTACAGCATCGTTATTGTCTTTGTAGGTAAACTTACGTTCGCTGTTTAGTTGAGCTTAAATACAAGTGCATTAACAACACACGCAAAATAGCAGTACCACTTGTAATTTGGCAATAATTTGATTTACTTACACAATCAGTCAAACACATTATCAACTCTCAATAGAAACAATGTTCTCAATCAAAAATTTTGAGCTATCTTTCAAGCAAGATGTACAAGTTGAAATGGCAATCATGGCAACCAAAGATTGAATTGCTAAATCGCAGCAATATATATCACCAAATCACAAGTATTCCCATAATTCTGTAAGCATTCCATGGTGATGTATGTAAGAAATTATGTGATGAATAACTCTTGCATTTGATGGAAAGTTTCCATGTTTTGATGGAATGTACTAATTTAAGTTATGATCGTTGTGTTTGCATAGGTGGGGATAGACTTGAAGGTCTGGGGTGGGGAGCAAGATGATTGTCAATATAGTCTATATGTACATTTATACAGAGTGGTACATTTTATATAGAATTTTTATGGCATATTGTTTTTGTTATGAGTGTGTATGAAACAATACTCAAAACTATATTTAGAGCAGAAACAGTAAAGATGGCTTTCATTTTTAAAATTGATAGCTGGAGGGAAGAATTTCACCCATACAATGCCAATCAAGTACACGAGTTGAAAGGCCTTCTCAGTATGGTGACTGCATGATCCACATTCTAAAGGATATTCAAATAATTTTCCTGCCCCAACCCTACTTTTAAAAATATGTCCAGGTATTTTATCCTAGCTTAGATGAATCGGTAATATTTACTAAACTTGTGGTCAAATATAGTATGCATAACTTATAAATTATATTATAACTGTGACAAAAATTTGTGTATGTTCATCTCATATTTTTGTTGTGTATAACAAATACTGAGGGAATTAAGAAACAAAATATAAGAGCATCTCACATAGGGGCAGTAAAATTAGAAATGCTTAGAACGGTAAGTGTTTTAAGCTGAGTTGGGTTTTTACCTATAAAAACTGGTTCTTATTTACCAGGACATGGTAATGCTTCTTTTGACTTTTTCAGGACATAGTGACCCTCTTTCATGTTGGCAAATATGCTGCTATAAGTTCAAAACGTTTTGTACTGCTATCAGCCTGCAATTTATTAATTACAGAAAGAAAATTTTAGGCACCAATACAAATTTTTTTGCCGCTATGGTGACCTGGTGCCTGTCCATCCCTGGTATAGAGATAGGTCATGTGTTATTGCGAAGCTTTAGCACACCTGGTATAGAGATAGAGAAGCTATTATCTACTATTTCTAAACTAAAAAACTATTATCGGTTAACACGGGTGTCTCTTCATTTCTTTTTACAAACCAATTTTAATTATGATAAATGATGTCATCAATATTCCAGTTCTTTCCCACTTTTTATTACCACTAAGAGCTCATAAGATCAATTTTTAAATGACTATCAAAGGCACATTATTTATGAAGAAAGAGGGTGACTAAGCTGTCTGTAGTCTAGGGTGGTGAATTTAAGTAATTTGTTGTCAAAAACATTAATTTGAAACAGGAGAAGAGAGGCAAAATTTGAATAGCCACCAGAAGGCAAAGCAAGAAGGCCTCTGCTATTTATAAATAGATACTGTGACTAGAATTTATAGTGTGTATACTTTTCTCTTTTAATCTATCAGCGTATGATTAGAATAGACTATACTCACCCTGCAGAAACGGGTGAGTAGAAACACTGTTATTATTACTTTTATTTACTTGAAATAAAAATGTAAATTGATATGGGCAATACAGACTTAAGTTTTAGGTAATAATTTATAATTTTTTATTTAAGTTGAATTGAAAAATTTGCAATCCAACTTTAAAAAGTGTTTCTACTCACTTTATTTTACAGCATTTTCCCAAAATCACCCATTTTTTATGGAAAAAACGATCAAATTTTTATTATCTTGTTTCATGGAGAAAGATGAATCCAAAAGAGACATACAGGAATTTTTCTTTTTTTCATGAATTTCTAAAGAAGGGGATCAGAAGGGTAAAAATAATAAAAAACCAATCTAAATTCGGCCTGTAAAATGTTAAAATGTACGTACAGTATTTGTTATACACAACAAAAATATGAGATGAACATACACAAATTTTTGTCACAGTTATAATATAATTTATAAGTTATGCATACTATATTTGTCCACAAGTTTAGTAAATATTACCGATTCATCTAAGCTAGGATAAAATACCTGGACATATTTTTAAAAGTAGGGTTGGGGCAGGAAAATTATTTGAATATCCTTTAGAATGTGGATCATGCAGTCACCATACTGAGAAGGCCTTTCAACTCGTGTACTTGATTGGCATTGTATGGGTGAAACAATGTATGAAATATAATTTTAAAAATAATTTTCATAAAATATGCAATGTCAAAGAAGAGGGGAACACGATACTTACAAAAAAAAGCAAAATCCTGTCAAATACATTTGAAAAATTAAGCCAAGTCTCTAGATTCTTTACCCGCAAAAAGTTGTGCTATCTGATGTAGAACCCAGTCAAATGCTGTTATTAACTGACACTTTAATTCACAAATCACTCAAAGGCTCTACACCAGTGATTCCCACGTGGGCATTAACTATTATTGTTAACGCCCACATACTTTCCATCATCCCCAAGGGGGCGGTTACGGGTATAACATAGGATCCTATGGGTTAGATTGCGTTGGAGGTGATGGGAGAAAAAAAAGGTTGGGAAACTATGTTTTACACCTTTGGTTTAACATTTTGGGACTTAACAGTTACGCAGCATGAGAATGTGTCAGCCTTGGTTAAGTTTATTATTTATGCCATTAATAAAATTCCATCAAATACTGTTTATGTAAGAATATGTGTATTTACAGTATTGATTTAATTTTACATAACATGATAAGCTGTAATATTTGCTGTGTAATTGCCAAGTCTCAATATTCAACTAAAGGTGTAGAGCCTTAGAGTGATTTGTGAATCAATGTGTCACATTTGATAACAGCATTTGGCTTGGCTCTACATCAGATATATCAAATTTTTACAGATAAAGAATCTCGAGAATTAACTTCATTAAATTGTTTTGACGGGGATATATATATCTCAGAAACCTAAGAAAAAATAAAAATTTTCTAATGGCATGAATGACATTTCAGATGCTAACCATTCAAGCAATATCGTTTATAAAAATAAATCATAACGTTGCAAGTTTTTGATACATTCAAAAGAAATTTTCACTGAAATGCTTTCAAAAAATGCAAAATATGATTTGAAAAAATTCAAATCTTCGCATCGTATGTTTTTTTTACTAATTTTTTTAAACATAATTTTTATGAATTTTTTTTATACCAAGCCTTTGTTATATGTGGCTTACTTATATTCAAACAATAATTGGTATACATTTCTTCCAGTTTTTCTATCTTTTCCTTTTGTACTGGAAGAGACAATTCTGGTTTCTACTCAGTTGGCAATAATTAAGGTGTGAGACACCTTTTGTTGGGCCATTCTATTGACATTCCCTGGGTCAAGTGCATTTTCTTTATTATTAAAATAATAGAAATTCCAACGTTTGTGGGGTTCTCTTTGCATTTATTTTTCACTATCTTATTTTTTGTATTTTTTCTGAAGTTATCTATTTTTAAATTTCCTTTATAAATCTCAGATACGGGGGGGGGGACTTGCTCACTAAAAGCAACAGAATTTCAATGCAGTTGAGAATTATAACATTGTACCGAATTTGGGAGGCTCAAGCTTACCTGCCTCCTGGGTGCAAAGCCTCATGTGCCACTTTAAAGACGACCCTGGTGGTGGTGGGGGGACTGACAGGGATTTAGTCCAGGTTACACTGTTCTCAACCTGGATTTTTTAGTAGAAAATTCTGCACATAATTTTTAACCATATGAAATGCTTGTTATCATATGTCCGGCTTTTAAAGAAACTCCTGTATTTTGATCCAGGATAGCTACACCATTCTAAATTATGCCAGATAACTTGATCCCCATTACGTCTCTTACTGAATTAGCCATCATTATTTACACTTGTCCTGTAAAGTAAAAGTATAATGAGGTAAAATTTTTTAAGAAATTAGTTTCTGGTGCTCCAGAGCCAGACAAGTAAGAAGCAGAATTCTTTCTTTGTTTTTATTTGACTGTTCTGAAAATATTGCTGGGTGGTCACCCAGCAATGACACCTAATTACACACTAGTCCTTGTGAAAAAATATATTCTTGTTTCTGGTAGCTATGGTTTCGTGCTCTCTCCATTCCCTCAAGTTTTCTCAACATCTTCGCCATCAAAATATGGCTCAAAAGGGTGATGTCATTTGAGTTTTTACTACTAGAAAATTTAAATAATTAGAGTTTCTAACTAAAGTCAATCTAAGCTGCCGCCCGCAACAACCTGCCACCCGGGTGCACCCTCACTTAAGCTGCCCCTGACCAAACAAAATACACAGTTTCCTCGTTATATACTTTCGCTAAAGTAGAGTGCTTTCATTACCATTTTAGAACCTGTATGGATATAGGTGCCCCGAAGAGAGTGAAAGTTAAATCTGACTACAAAAATAAGTTATATAGATAATATAGCTACTGCTTTCTTACTGTAAGACTATATATTTTTTGTTTTTATGGATTTACAAGTGACAGCTAATATTCTATAAAAGTTTGTGAAGTTTCAGCTTCTTATACTGATGGAATGCAACTCTGTATAACTGTTCAGAAATTATATAATGCATCCATGTGTGTATAATAAATCATGGGTATTATGAAAAATTATAAAAAAACTAATCAGGATGAACTTGGTCTTATCTATGTAAGTAGTTTATATTACTTTAAACAATGTAAATTCACTTGTTATAATATTGAGACAGGACATTAACATAACCTGACCAAGATTATTAGAGACTGGAATATGGCGCCTTACTTTGTGAAAGGTAAGGAAATGCCAATTTTATCTGAAAACTTCACTATTTTTGCATATTGTAAAAAAAATTGGGCAGGCAAATTTTTCTTTGTTACAAAATTTCGTTAAGTTCCGGGGTCTGTTCGGCCAAAATTTGGGTCCAGTTTCTGGACCTTTCACAAAATACTGGATCCAAAAACGGACCCTTCACAAAATAATTAATGAAACCATAAATTTGGCATTTCATTTATTTTATGATAGATTAACTATTGTTTTTCTTCCCACAAAATTACTTATTTTCACAAAATTTATGACCATTTTCACAAAAATAAGGAAAATTTTCACAAAACAGGACCCTACAAAAAAGTCTGGACAGACCCCTGAAGGTGTGAATTGGAACTAACTATGCATTTCCTTCATACAGCATTTTCTCCAAAAATTCATTTCTAAATATTTTTATAAATTTTTGGTGTGCTTAACTTTTTTTATTTATTAAACACAACAGAGATATAAAAATATACGCTGAGATGTAAAAGCATAAATTGAAATGTATATATTTTTTCATTTTCAATACTAGCCATGGGCTATGATGTTACTCGCTTTCAAGGGGAAGTGGATGAAGAACTCATTTGTCCAATTTGTTCCGGTGTCTTAGAAGAACCTGTACAGGTAATAGGATATATATATGCGCATCAGCATTGGCTATTTTTTGCCATGGCTGGTGAAAACCATCCTCTCAAAAATTGGGTGCTTTCTCATATTTTTTTATTTCATGAGTTTTGCAACCTTTCAGCTATTTTTTTTTTTTTGGTTATGAAGTAAAAAAAAGCCAAAAAAAATTTACCTAGAGGCATTTATGTATTTATATACATTTTATATTTAGCATGCAGGAAATTTACTGTGTGTAGCTGTGTTATAAGCAATTAAACATTCTTTCCTGTATTTGCGGGGGGGGGGGAGTATCTTATATATACAGATCAATTTTTGAGAACAAATCCATCCAGAGTTTTACCAACAACCCTTACAGTAAGGATGCACAGCCCCCGAAGAGGGTTCTGTCCAGCCCATGAAAGCAGAGCCAGCTTAACAGCATCATGGGGTCCTAAAGCCAAAGCCAAGCTATGTGCTGAGAAGTCCCCCCCTACAAAGTTGGAAAAGAACAGCATAAACTAATGGCCAATGCTTTTCCTCGTTTACGCTGTTCTTCCCCAACTTTTCCCAATATTTAAATTCAAATATATCTGTGAATATTGCATTTAGATACATGGAATTTTTTTTGTTGGCCTCAGGAGAGACAATACAACAATGTTCTACAGGGAAACCTGTATAAAACAGAACCTCAAGAGACTGAAACTATTTTCCGTTTTAGACAGTTTTCCATTTTATAAAAGTCCACACAAAAATATATATGCAGTGATTTATTTCTATCATTTTGGGGACTTAAATTTTGAGAATGTCCTAACTACTAAAAATGAACAGACACATGTAAATTATTATTTAGAATTTTTTCATGTTCTTCCAAATTACTATACATTTGAGATTTCATATTTAATTTGCTAATTGTTAAAATTCAATATAAAACGTTCTCTAGAATAGCAATGGAATGAACAGTTACTTTGGTTAAAATTGAAAAATTTGTAATACTTAAAATAAAAAATAATAAATTGAGAAATCTTGTATACCTTTTTAAAAATAGTCACAGTGAGATAAACAAGCAATAACCTTTTTTGAAAGAAAGGTTCTATATCTCTCTATCTCTCTTGGGGGAACGCTTATATATATATATATATATATATATATATATATATTTAGACTATATGATCTTCAGTTTTGTGTTCAAATCCAAGACGTGTTTCTTGCCACTGGTGGCCATTTCTATATTGAATGAAATGTTAAAACACTGTCACTAAAATCAGGAATAATAATCCAGTCTCCTTCCTTTATTCTTCTCCTGAACTGTAGAATTATCGACATTTTTCCAAGAAACAGCAGTGTTTTTCAACTTCCAGACACACCCATCCTCCAGAACACTTCAATATCTCAATGAGATGGGAAGCGGGGTGTGTTTGGTCTTCAAAGGTCAGTGTTTTTAACAAAAGTCATCATTTTCATCATAAGTGAAAAGCTAAACAGGCTTTTACTAAATTTTGAATAGTAAATCTGCTTCCATCCAAACCTAATCCCTTACTTCCAGAACCAGTTCAGATACAGTAGTAAGCATTAATCGTTATCATGCCATATGGCATGAAACTTTTTAATTTTCTTCCTCCCCCCTTCAAAGTGGCATCGATCTTTCCTGCAAGAACAAAAATATCTCCCTAAGTGTTTGTCAGTCTTCGCCTATAAAAAAGCAAAGCTATTTTTAGCATTTGCCTGTTTTTCAAAAAAACCCATCATCTCCCAAAAAAAAAACCAAACGTGACTTTGTGACGGCAACCGTCAAACATGCATGCACTGGCAAAGAACCGACACAGAATACACCAAAAAACATTGGTTGGAACTAGAAAAAACTGGATGAAACTCACCTCTCACATAGAAAAGGCCACGCAAAATAGCAAGAAAAAATTTATCTTAGATCGTCAAAGTGTGAATTATTGAGCTTTGCTTAGCATAGAGAAAAAGGCCAGTCAACATGTGATTCCGAACATGAAAAGCTGTGTTCTTGAGTCTCCAAGTTCATTTTTTGTTTTTTTAAAGTTCATTTTTCATCGTATGTGACTCAAGTGAATTTTTCTTCTGTGAGAGAACTGAGCATTTCTTAATTGTGGCAAGTTAGATGCCAAGCTTTTTTCATCTCCATCTTCATCGTTGCACACCAGCTTACTAGCCAACACATTGTGAAATGACAGCATGCATGGACTCACCTCCTTTGTCAACCCATCGGAGAACAATCACAAACTCTGTTGGTCTCAATAACCCTGCCATTGTGATTTAATGGGTATTCTTTTCAAATCTGTAGAGCTACAGTGTACATATTTTTTTTATGTGCACATCCCCACATTTTAAAGGTATAATAATTTTTTAAGAGCAAGCCTATAGTATAATCAATTTAAAAGAACATGAAAAACCTACATAATACAAATTTTCATTTCATATTTTGGGGTGTAATCTACATAATCACATTTTTGAGTCATAAATTTTATGTGATATCAAATTAGTTGTTCTGAATGCAAGTAATTTGTTCCGTCCCCATTTTTTACTTTTTATGTTATCCGTTGGATCTAAATTAAATCTTATGTAATATACTACCCTATCGACTTGATCTACTCATTTTGTTGCCTTTTTTTACTATTATTTTTATTTAGTTTTTATTTATCTCTCCTCTTTCCATTTTTTAGCTTTCCTCATCGAGATGACATGACAAATTTAATTTAATATATTCAATAACAAAAGTTTTTTTTTACAAATCTTTAGTACTCGTGTAGTTTTTTTGCATCACAATCTTTTTTTTGAAAAAGTAAAAGAGTTTCCTCAATAACAGGGAGATCAGTATGACTTAATTTTTTCCCATTCGAAGGACAAAAATTTGTATTTGGACAAAAATTCCTTCAGTTTCAGCAATTTTATCTTAAAATAGACTAAATTTGCCTTCCATTTCCACATTAGACAGTTCAGTCTTTTTCCCATGATTGAAAAGTATTAATTATCTACAAGACTATTTCTCTGTTCCGTTCAAGACAGGTTTTTGTCTCATACAGTGTCCGTCTTTTACAGGTTTCACTGTAATTGGGTTTTTGAGGATGACTGTGTTCATATAAAAAGTTATTTTTTATATTTTAATAACTGTTCAACCCTTTGCAACATGAATGACTTATCTGTGTGAGTTCTGCATATTATTTAGGCACTTTTTCTAATTGGAAGTATGCCTCTAGTATCAATGGTGCACCAGTAAAATGCAGTAAGGGGAGTTATATAACCACCCTGTATAATATATGGACAGCTTTTATATAAAAGGAACCACACACCATTAAATCAAAACTGAGAAAAGCTATTAAAAGTTATCTTCGATTCAGTTCTCTTAAGTTTGGTGGTTGGTTCAAGTGCACGCAGACGGCATCACAGCCTATATGTCACTTGGTTCTATTTAGATGATAAAATCCCACCTCTTTCTTCAAAAAAAAATTGGCACTTGTGGTTCCTTTTATATAATAATGAGATAATATGTAAAAAATGAAAATAAAATGTACTGAGAATTTACTTTTCTGTATAATAATCTCTCAACAATGATATTTTTTCTCTGTCTGAGAATATTGTATCAAAATTACTTGATACAATATTCTATTTCTGTGTATTAAAATTTATAACTCTCATTCATTTTAAGCAATCATAACTAAAAAAAATTAAATTCTGACAAAACTAAAAAAATGTATGTGAAAACTTCATGCCTTAATATATTTTGTATTTCTAATTTCATACACAGGCTCCTCAATGTGAGCATGCTTTTTGTAAAGCGTGTATTAGTGAGTGGTTATCAAGACAGCATTCCTGTCCTGTTGATCGGCAGCCGATTACGCCATCAGATTTGAAACAAGTGCCTAGAATACTGAGAAATTTGCTTTCTCGGTTGCAGATATTTTGTGATAATTCTTCCTTGGGGTGTACAGTTGTAGTTAAACTGGATCGTCTAGTAGTACATCGTGAAGAATGTGATTTCAATCCAAAAAAGCAAATTCCTTGTGAGCAAGGATGTGGATTAGTCATTCCAAAAGATGAGTTGAAGGTACTTGATTTTTTCAGCAAATTTGCTGAAAGTATTTGTTATGAAAAGATTTTTTTTTTCAATCAATTTTTTGCATCATTGTACATTTCACAGTTCAAGTATACGTTTTCATCATTCTTTTTATCTTCATCCTTATTAAAAAATAGTCCATAGAATTTACCATTCTCCTTGTTACTATAAAGATTTATGCTTTTGATGTAATTTTTATTTCTTAGTGTATTTGCATTTTTCTCCCAGTAACACATCCACACACCAACATGCAGGTCTCACAGCTCTCCTATTTTTCCTACTTTTCACAAATGTCCTATTTTTGCCATAATCCTCCTTTTTTTACCCCAATTCCCTCCTACTAGTCTTATTTTATCCCTCTCTTCTTTTGTTTACAGCCAACATCTCGCTATGAGAATTCCGAGAAACCCAAAATATCACTGCTTCCCACTCCCTCCCTGTAAGATGCATTTTATTCACTACTGAAAGAGAAGAGGAAAAAAATTTTTTTTCAGCTCTACTAGAGTTAGGGACAATAGTCGTATATTTTCGTCGCCGTGCTCAGTTAAAGGGCTTAAAATAAGCCTGAAGTCCAGTGGGGAAAGGGAATCTGTATGCTATAAAATAAGGAAGACAAAAAAAGATGGAGGGGGTACAGGCTGCCGCAAGAGAGGTTTCAGAAGAGACTAGGGTTTGTTAAGGATCCCGCAACAAGCATTCATCCCTAACGGGACAGAACCCTGGCCACATCTGGTTTTACAGGAGAGGGGGAGTGAGCCGATTAGTCGCTAGCTGAACCCGGTTTTTTTTTCTAACCTTCAGAAAATAATTTTTGGTGTCTTCATGCTATTTTAAAGTATACATGTGTGCTCAACCCATGGCCCGTGGGCCCACTTCAATTGTTCCTGGCACACTTACAGATAACTTAAGTGGTCTGCGGCACATTCATACCTTATTTAAGGGACCCATGGCATATTTCCAGATCACTTAAGTGACCTGGGACTTTGTTCTAGATTAGTGGTTCTCAACCTTTTCAAGCCTGTGGCCTGGTTTCATTTTTGTAAGTTGAAGGCCTGATCACACACACGACCAACGGAAAATGAAACGGCTAATCACATGGCCTGCTATGAATGATATTAGGGCCCGGTGGCTGAGAAACACTGTTCTAAATCATTTAAGTGGCCTGCGGCACATTCTTACTTCAATTTAGTGGCCCGTTGCACATTCCCAGATCACTTGATTCACCCACTGTACATTTACAGATCACACAAATAATCTGCAGCACTTATTAAGGCGTTTGTGATGCGTTTTTAAATCAGTGATGTGGCCACCTTTTGTGGAGTGTGGGTCACTTCATTGTTTTAGAAATGTGTTGCTGGCCACTTGAGTTAACTGCCACTTGAGTGTTTCTGGAAAACGTAATTAAAGCTTAAGTAAGGGATGAAGTTCAGCTCCAGTGTCAAGTGATTTTGGTATTTCAATTCAGTTCATAAGTTTTTAGAGAACCATGTTTAATAAGCTCGAGAAAATCTAAAAACAACTTTTAATACGACCAAAGACGACAACAGGTAGGATAGATAGAACAATAAAATACAAGCAAAGAGATCCTCAAAATGTCCACTAGGCAAAAAAACTGAGAAATTTAATTCGAAGCACATGCTGAATTTGAGTGTATTACTTATAGAATGTTAGCTGAACATTATGAGCTTGTTTGGCTGTCTTCTCTCCAAGCGAAAAAAAATTGTCATTACTTAATTGTAGAAGGGCAAGGGAGAGGCCACTGTGGTGGTCGAGTGACCATTGCAAGGATCTGGGTTCAAACCCCACCGCTGCCTCAGTGATGGTGATCTAAAGTTGGTTTTCTGTGGTTCCAAACTTAAGATGTGAATGTGAGCCGACCTCCCCGTTAAAAAGTCTTGCCACAGAGGACAACATTCCTACAAGCGATATAAATATTTAAAATCACTCTTCACTCACAACTTGTAATATAGTTGGCAGCACTAAAAATTCACACATAACACTATATACTCACTCAGACTATTAGGTACACACTGGCACGGTAGCCCAGGTCAATAAGATGCTCGCCTAAAGTACCAAAGGATGTGTAGAGGTGTCATGAATTTGATACCCTGTTCATCCTTGTCAGAAAGTTTCCTGACACAGAGGTACAACAGAAACAGCGACATGACCACAGAGAAAATGATTGCTACTGTAACGAGTCCCACACTGAGGGGTTAGCACATCAGTCGGTGAGTATAAAAAAAAAGTCTGCCGTTCAGAATCGGCAAAAAATTGTATGTCCTGGTCTAATTAGCCCTCGTATGTAGAAAATGACTGTGGTGCGACAAAAATGATCAAATGTACATGCACTCACACTTCTGGCATTACTCAATCAGTAGTAAATTGCCGATGGTGATAGATCAGAGTTGTGCTCGGTATGAAAGAAGAAAAAGAAAGGGCAAAGAAGAGGAAGAATTATGCCAATCTCTCCATTGACAAGAGAAACAATCCTAGGTACAAATAGGTGATACATAATACATATATGAGGTATTACAGGTTCTTATAGGTAGTTATAAGGTAATTATTAAGGTATTGTAGGTTGTTACTGTTAAACATTTAGGCAGAAGTGGGAATGCTCTTCTGCTAAAGATATTGGTCCTCTTAACCTTCTGTAAAAAACACTGATTTTTTTCATTACAATAACATATTTCATAGCCACATGTCCTTAACGACATGATACTTGCCGTTATTGCTCATATTGCAGCAAAACAATGACTAAATATTGCACAAAAGTTTTTAGACGTTATAGAAAAGCAACAAAGGCAGGAGTTTTATGGATGGTGAAGTCAGAGAATATCATCAAGTATTTATGGATTGAGTTCAATAGATGAGTCAGAGCCAGGAATTACCTGAATTTGATGGTTTTTTCCCAATTGTGTGAAAAAAGAATGGAAAAAATAGTTACTGACTATGGGACAAGCTCAATGTAGTCTGTGTGCCGAAGACAATGCCAATTAGTTATACAATACAATGAAAAGTTGACTCATTCTACTTTATTATAATGGGCCTATGACATGACATATCAGTATTAGCTGTTTGCATTCTTGTTTGTGTGTACCAAAAGACTTTTGACCCACCATACAAGTAATTTTTTTTTCTAATTTTGCAAAGTGTAGATGAGCAATTTTTTGGTCATAATAGTTTGTAATGAGATTGTGTTTGTTTTTCATAGAATATAATTCATTAAAAAATTAAAATATTAAATTCATGGAAAAAGTTGTGAAAAGACTTTTGAGTGCTAATGTATTTTGAGCATTTAAAATCATTCTATAGTTTATATCTCCAATCAGTGGGCTGTTTAAAACAGCGCTTTACAGATTCCATTTATAGGAAAATTATTTCTTTTTATAGGAACATAATTGTATCAGAGAACTGAGATTGATGGTACAAGGTCAGCAACAAAGACTGAGTGAACTGCAGGCACAGCTTAGTGAACAGAGAAGAGAATTTACTTTATTAAAGGCAAGTGGTTTTTTAGATACTCTATTAAATGAATGTGAATAAAAAGAAAAACCATTCCAATAAAATTGAGGCCTGGAAAAAATAGTACCCTTAAAACTATGGCTGTTTGTTAAAATAAGTTTTCTGAAATACAAATGAAAAGATAAGCATAAACTGAGATGAACATGTAAAACCGCTGATTACTTAAAACTTTTTTATCTTACCATCAGAAAACGTATTAGTGACACGCTATACAGCACATGAAGTACTCAAAATGTTTAAAAAATATCTGTACAAATTTAATTTTGCATCTAAGGGAATACTTCTCAGTGAGAGCCCCAGTTTTTTAACAATCTCAGTTTCAGGGACGTCACCATCTCCAAGACTCCCAAAAAGTTCTTATATTTCCTTAATTTCTACCATAATGGCAAAAATATCCTTTCTCATCCTTGATGGGAAAAAAGTTATTTCCAAAAACTTTACTCTGGAAAAAAGGATAGTTGCTTTTGTTTTTTATCTTCAAAATTACAAGCATGATATAAATTGATGCCATTGAATCAAATCACAAAATATTCATTTTTGGGGAAAACAAAATTCACCAAACAGCTAGCATCAGTTCAACCTTTCAACATCCAAAATTGGCAAGATGATTTTTATCTACTTTGACCATACTTCCCGTTTTGGGCCTGATGGTGATTTTTTGTTGGCAAGATTTGATACAAGAATAGTGATGATGGGTAATTTAAAAACCTATAGGTTGACGATGATTGGTAACTTGGCACTGATTGTTCATGACTTGCACGATGTCATGTTTTTGCAAAGAGGAAAAATCCTTACAATTTTACTTTTATTAATGAAAAATCCCCTGTATTCTTTTCAAAAATCTTTTATATTTTTTGTACAGGGCTGAGCAAATCACAGGTTCTAGGCTGCCCTGGCGACTAAAAAATTGTTATTGGTACCTAAAATTTTATTTGCGTAGTTACTAAATTGCAGGCTGAGAGTAGCACAAAATGTTTGGAATTTATAGGAGCATATCTACCAATATGAAAGACGGTCACTATGTCCTGAAAAAGTCAAAAGAATCATTATTTTGGACATCTTTCTTTGGGTAAAAATTTTCTTGATGCCTAAATATTTTTTGTGATTTGTCCAGCCCTGTTTTTGTACAGGATTTAGATCCCTTAAAAACACCTAATTCTAATTCTTGAATGTTGGCAGCTATGTCATAAAAATACACAATCTTCTCATATATACAGAAATGTTTTGAATCGTTATATAAGACACAGTCAAACCCCAATTAAATGTTACCATTAATTTTGCTGAATTCTGGGAATATAACGAGTAAATTGCATGGAAAAATGTAAATACACCAATACAATAAATAAATACAGTATATCAATATGTAAAATCGTCGGAAATAATGAAAGTGATATTCTCCTAGTATTATGAAATATTTTGATTGCTTTATTTCATTCTCACATGTCCTGCTAATAGCATACCTAGACACTATCACATAAATTATGTCTCACACACTGAATTACCTACAATATATAGAATTTTTGAACTTTTTGCAAAACCTTCACAATTGCAAAATTACAATCGCCTGTTTTATATTTTTTCTGATCAATTTTATCTCATTACTTTATGTCTTCATGCAAATAGAAAACCTAATAACATTGTAATGTACTTTGGTTCAAATTGGCGGCTAAACAAATAGAAATATTCAAAAGAAAGGAAAAAATATGTATGTATCACTTATTATATTACTTTTTTTAATTTTTTAATTATTTTTTTTCCGCTTTCTCTCTCCCCCTCTCTTGCTTGTGTAAACAGAAGATATCAATCTTGTAGGCTACCTGGAAGGACAGTCGTCCCTTGGCGCCACATAGATGTAATTTTTGTGTGTGCGCGCTCAATTTCATATGTGTATTTGTGTATTGTCTAATAAAAATATTAAAAAACAGCATTAAATGCAGGTAAACTGTTTTACCAACTTTCTGCCGTTTTTCGAATTTGAATATCTCAGTGAATATATATTGCACTTAGAAACATGGAATTTTTTGAGTTGGCATCAAGAGAGGGCAAAAACTTTCCAATAGGGTTTTTTGCACACAGGGAGAGTATAAAAAGTTTAATTTTTTTTTATTTTAACAACTATACACAACCCCTTGCAACATGAGTAACATATCTGAGCACTACACTTGATTTGGATATTTTTTCTAGCTGGAAGTATGCCTCTAGGATCAACGGTTTGCCAGTAAAATGCCATATGCCCTGTTACCTATGCCCTAACCCTATAAAATTCAAAAATTAGGAGCAATAGTTGAAGAATGATGATCCTCTGCTCACGTAAGGTGTGACGTCATCGACCTTGAAGGATTGGATTTTGGTTTTATTGGTGCAAGGACCAATTAGATCAAACTGTGCCAAAACAAATGACCAATTACAAAGAAGATAAAACTTGTCCTTGTCTTGTCAAGAAAGTAAAACTACGCATGATAAAATACAATGTTGCATGAAGCTTTAAACAATGATGTAAAAATTTTTTTACAATCTTTAATCCGTCGTATGAACCAATGGAATCTTGAAGGAAGTGAGATGAGGTTATGACCTGGCGCCATGACTCAATGTGGCAGGCGGGCCTGGTGTATCAGAAGCACAACAAGGTCGTGATCTGGCGATGTAGAGACCTGATGTGGCAGGCTTGCATGGCTATCAGGAAAACCGGTGCGCCTGCCAACTGGAGCTCATGTTCGGCAGCAAGTAGATCAACAGTTGTTTCGAAGCATAATGTAGACTGAGCGAGAAGACATGAAGAACCAGAACCAGCCAGCGATATGTGCCTTGTGCAAGAGAGAATTGGATAGAAACTATGACATCAGCATTTTAGCCAGATGGGCAGCTCTTCAAGAGCCAATTAGCAAAGCATGATTTTGTAATTGTGGACGGATGAACAGAAGCCACCTGATCGTCAGGTCTCCGGTTATTTATACCTGAAAAGGGAAGTATGGTACGATCCAACTCCAGGGACTGACCATCTCAGAAAATATATTAAAACATGACCAATGAGAAAACAAACCAACATTGAATTTTGTAGAAATTTTGCAATATCAATGTGGCAACAACAATCATCAAAATGGTAACGTGCACACATTTTTCCAGTCTATGATAATGAGAATATCAGAATATAACCAACATTATAACCAACTTGCAACCAACTGTGCATGGTTATAAATGGTAAGACAATTTGTATAAAAAATGACTAGACTAGGACTCTTTTCCCGGGAGTCTATGGGTGTGTTACATTTTTAACAAAGGTCACAATTTCTATTGTAAATGAAATGCTAAACTGGCTTTTACACAATTTTGAATAATAAATTCTACCTAAGCTTAACCACTTACTTTCAGAAACAGTTTAGATAGATAACAAGCATTCATCATTTTTCCAAGAAGCAAAAGAGTTTTCTAACGAAAGGGGGATCGATACGATGACTTCCTCCCATCCAAAGGACAAACACTTACACTTGGCCAAAAATTCTTTCTGTTTTAGGAGGTTTTTAAATTTTGAAAATAGATTAAATATGCCTTCCCTTTCTGCATTAGTGTTTCTGTCTTAAAGAGGTTTCCCATAATTGAAAAAAACATTAATTATCCACTAGACTATTTTTCTGTTCTGTTGAGAGAGACGACAGACACTTTTTTCATACAATGTCTGTTTTCGATATTTTTTACTGTATATATATATATATATGAAATTAATTAATAAAAATAAATTGAGAAATGAATGAAAATAAAGAGATCAATGTGGTTTCTAGAAGCTAACAAATATAGCTTTGGAATAAATAAATGATACAATGGAAACAAACTGAAGAGGATCGTTTTTCAACTCATTTCTTAATTTTTTGCTTATTTGATTTTTGAATGAATTGTAAAAGAATTCTTTGAATTTTGCAAGGGGAAAAAAATTTTTTTTAAACAACTTTTCACCAAATCATACTCAGAAAAGTTAACTCATTTTCAGCAGTGAGGTCGACTCGCCCAAATGTTGACTACTTTTGAACATGTACACTTGCCTTCTTTGCTCCCATATCTGATGAGAGCTTTATTTCTCATTGAAAATTCAAGAAAGAAAGACAAATATAGTGTTAGTACTGCATAATATTTTTTAATATAATTTTTTAACTTGTAGTATACTGTGCAGGATTGCATTCGGGCAATGAGACTTTCCAATCCAAATGTGCCTGCAATTGTTGAATCCATTGAGCAAGATGAAGCAATAAGGTATTACAAACTTAGACTGTAATTTGGTTATGTTGTGCTACTTATTCTCTGCATTTCAGAGAATACCTTGGAAATCTGTCATGATTTGTTAATTTGTGTTTTTAGTGTATGTATAGCATATATATTTAGTTTATGGCATTTATTAGTTTTTATAGATCAGCGTCTAAGGTTTGTTTGATAAAATTCAATTTTTTTGCATACAGTATACGTCATGATGAAAGCCAGAAGATGATAAATCCTAAGTTTTACCAAAGTGAACTGGTAAAAGCCCAAAATGGAGACATTTATAAGCATCATTATTATTGGTTGAATTTTCTGAATACGTTGGGTCTATCATTCAGAGAATTTATTTTGATCAACTAGTAATTATAATTAATGCAAGATAAATTAATATTAATTAATAAGTATATTTGGTATTAAATTTTAATGAGTTAGTGATGACTAATTAATAACAGATTCCTTAAAATGTGCTCATTCAATCACTGGTAAAAGAAAATGGGCTTTCGCCAATTTGTGTGGTAAAAGCCTGAAATAAGGACATTCACGAGTATTTTTCTGACTTCTACCAGTTTACTTCAGTAAACCTGTGGTTTTATTGGGTCCATCATTTCAACTTTTTCCGGGGGGGTAGGGCAAAGAACATATAATCAGTATATGTATGTATACAGGGTGATTCAGAAAAGATAGGAAAAACTCTAAGATGTGATAGTACACACCAATACAAACAATTGTCATCAAAGAATGCATGATCTAATATGAAATACAAACACACTAGCACATTTCGAAACGGGAGCTCCGCAAACGTTAAAACAATATTCCTGTTGAAATTTATCAGAAGAAAAAGAACACCATGCATGTAAATGCAACATGGGGAAGAAGAAACCATATGCAAATCTGCATCACAGTGAATAAAAGGTGCGGACACCAGCCCCTTGAAGTTATTTGAGTGTGCAACCGTTCTAATAGTTGTAGTGTACGAGATAATGGCACACTTTAGTAATACTGAGTCTGTGCCCTTTATTCACTGTGACGCAGATTTCCATACGGTTTCTTCTACCCCAGGTTACATTTGCATGCATGGTGTTCTTTTTCTCCTGATAAATTTCAACAGGAATGCCATTTTAACGTTTGCAGAGCGGCCGTTTCGAAATGCGCTAGCGTGTTTGCGTTTCATGTTAGACCATGTATTTGATGATTGTTTGTATTGGTGTTTACTATCACCTCTTAAAGTTTTTCCATCTTTTCTGAAACACTCTGTGTGTATATATAACATACATTCTAAAAGAAATACTGAATTAAAAACCAAATGTTTTGAAAAATTTAAAATTAAAACATTTCAAAAGCCAGAGTATAGCGCCAAAGGCAGCTGTATACACATAACTAGAAATTATAAAATTAGAAGAAAAATGAAAAGATGAAAAAATACAAAAGTAAATGGAACAATGAGGTCGTTCTCAAAGGGGGAACCCCCCCCCCCCCCCCCATTGTTCCAAGCAGCAAAAATGTTTCTAATGATAGTAAGCCAAGAAAAGGCATAGAATTACCTAAATGTCAGGTCCCCTGATATTTTTGCAAAAAACAAGCTTTGGAAATCGAAAAAAGCAAATATGAGAAAATACAAAAATTGAAAAACTAGAAAAACATGAAAAATACATTAGTAGAACAATATTAAATGGACACCTCCAGAAAAGTGTGTTCAAAAGTTGAAAAATAAAAATAGAAAAAAAATACATTTTTTTATTTTCTATTCAACTTTTGAACACACTTTTGTGGAGGTGTCCATTTAATATTGTGCTACTAATGTATTTTTCGTGTTTTTCTAGTTTTTTTCAATTTTTGTATTTCCTCATGTTTGCTTGTTTCAAGTTCCAAACTTTGTTTTTTGCAAATATGTCGGGGGAACTGATGGCAATTCTATGCCTTTTCTTGGCTTACCATCATTAGAAACCTTTTGCTGCTTGGAACAATGGGGGGTTCCCCCTTGAGAACAACCTCCTCATTGTTCCATTTATTTTTGTATTTTTTCAATCTTTCAATTTTTCTTCTAATTTTATATGTATATTTCAACTTGTCCATTTCTATTGTATTTTTTAAAGCTGGGGTGGGGGCACTCATCCCTCCTGCAAATGACGGGTCTGGGGTTTACTGGTCTTTGGGCTTTTACCATAACATAATTTTTTTGCTGCCACAGGGACATTTGTGAAAAATAATATTTTGAAAGTAGCAAAATATCCGTTTTTGTAACACGTTTAGTGTTTTACATCTGTTCATCATACATTATACAGTTTTTCTTCATGTAGGTGGTCAAACTCACTTCAGAGAGCTCGAGTAACCAGGTGGGGTGGGATGATTTCTACACCTGACTCAGTTCTTCAAGCTATGGTGAGAAGAGCCTTAAGTGAAAGTGGATGTCCACCACGTATTACTGATGAGTTAATGGAAAATGCTCATGAAAGGCGTTGGCCACCAGGTTTGAGTACACTAGAAACAAGACAGTCTAACAGGCGTTACTATGAGAATTATGTATGCAAGCGCATCCCAGGGAAGCAAGCAGTGGTGGTGATGGCTGTTGACAACCCTCATATGAATGATGATATGCTACTTGAACCTGGACTGGTGATGATATTTGCTCATGGAATAGAATGAATGGCATTTTACATAGGCATGTGATTTTATTTTCAGTGATTTAAGGTGCACATCGTATATTGCATCAAACAATCTCTGTGCATGGTTCATTCATTGTGAACACCCTTTTTTTTCCCAAGCTAGATCTATTTATGAGAGGAAAGGTTAAAGGACTAATGATTTTGAGTGTAGGACTGCTCCTTTATGCAGGACATACCAATGAAAAGATTGAAAAGAAATGGATGTGTGAAAGATTTTTGATTAATGAAGCAGGATTATATATATAAAGATTTTTATGACTTTTTGAAGCATGTGGAAACATTTCATCACGCTTTTTCAAATGTTGTTTTTATAATACAGGGGTTTTGAACACACATGGCCTACAGGCTCTTTGGTAATGTGTGTAGTATAGCTTTGTGGCTGCAAGCCTGATAAAAATGTCAAATGTGGCCCGCTCTGTGTCAACGGTTGAAGTTGGTATTATAGTTTCTTGCCATATATATAACATTGAGATGAATGTATGTGTAAGCTGCTATATGAATAAAATATTTTCAGTCATCAAATAGGATGTCCATTCCAGTTATTTCATGTTCTGATTTACAGAAGAATGAAAGCGGCACAGTTGTGTGGGTAACTAATTTATCCATACTTTTAAACATCACTGATGGATTGGTAATATTTGCTCTTATAGGTTCAATTGTTGATGAATGCATTGAAAATACAATTTCATATGTATTATTGGGAAAGCTACACAAGCAAATGTTTTTAAAAAAAGCGAGCATAACGAGCTTACTGCCTGTCTCTGGCTAAAAATAAATTTTGGTTAGATTACCAAGGCAAGTATGAAAGTGTCTTAGTAGCTACTTGGATTTTGTTTTAAGCTATTAATATTTGTCTGATCCGTCTGTGAGTTTACGAATGGGTGTGATGTTAAAATTGAACCAAAGAAAAGCTAGAAATTATGGCGATAAATATTTGCCATTATTTGAAAGGAGTGACATGCCACTGAAATAGCAATCAACAGGGTTTATGAGCTTTCCAGAAAGACAGAAGAAACACGACAAGTATGGGATAGAATTATGTTTTTTCTTAATATGTATATGCTTTGAATTTTAAATGAGAAAATATATGTTGTAGGCATCTTTTCTTTTAATCTACGTTTACATCATACATTAATGTGGAAGAGTAAATAATCCTTTCCCTTATATCATCACAAAAAAAGACCAATGAAAAGGGAAATACGGAATTTTATATTTTTTCTGTGTAATAGATTTTGAGACACTGTGGGTGTTGTCTTCAGAGGATAAATGTAATAACCACTGTGATGCTGACTGGGTATCCCAATTGGATTGGATACCGAATCTTAACTACTAGTTGCTCAGTGGAAAAAACGTGTGTCTATAAATCAAATGATGCCAGAATGAAGCTGAGCACCTGCATGTAAGTCTAATACAACGTTCTGATTGGTTGATTGTGAAATAGTTATTTGATTGGTCTATTCAAATTTTCTAGGCACAAATGTATATGTCTTCATAGAAGTCTAAATTAGCCATGGACTTCGTGAAAAACTCTGGCTTCACATGAAATTTGAATTTGTGGCCCTCTTGCCAGCAGTGAGAGGCGATGGTTGATTTCTCACATTCTTGATTCGTAACACAGCAAGTGTGTTCATTTAATCTTGATTTAGATGGCAATCACCACATGGAATGTGATACAGTATACTCTCACTAATCCAGCACATATCAGACCAGGGTGTGCCAGATTACTGTAAGCCAAGGGAAAAAGCCTATTTAAATAATACAAACTTCTGTGCAAAAACATGCAGTGACATATTGTTCCTCTTCAGTGCTTGAGGAAAACCTGCCTAAAAAACACAGGATTTATGGACGGCTGTACTAGCACACAGTTGGATTATCAAGAGTCTACTGTAAATGTCCTATTGTTTTTATGCTGTGGTATTTCATCTTTAAGGGGTTTGAAACTTAATTTTTTAATAGGTACATAACTACTCTCTCTTTAAGTAGCCTCTCTTTAATGTAGTTCCTCATTCAAGTTTCATGTATTTTCTACTTATTTCGTCAACAATCTTGGTGTCGAACTCCATCTTTAGCAATTACTCTGATGGTTTCAAGTTCGCTCTGTAGCATGTTCTGATCTGAGCAGATATTAAATGCTTTCGCTACATATGTACAAAATGTCTAGAGTTTGTTTCATGGTTGACAAGATCAAAAATGGGGTGATAGTGAGACAGAAAGGTTTACGATAGATGGAAATTTGAAAATGTGATTTCTGTTTTGTTACTAATATGAAAGATAATAAAGGTAGATATAATTCATTATTTCGAACAGACTTGTGTAGCCTATATTTTTCCACTGAGCAATCAGGAATTCAGATTTGGTGTCCAATCTAAGTGGGATACCCAGTCAGTGTGATAGTGATTATTATATTTATCCTCTGAAGATGATACCCATAGTGCGTTGAAATGCATTAGGGAATTTCATATTTTTTGGTCTATTTGTGTTTTTGGTGTATTTGCATTTTTGTTGGTCTTTCGTGATTACATTAAATGTGAATTTGGTGTATTGGTGTATTTGCATTTTTGTTGGTCTTTTGTGATTGCATTAAATGCGATACAAATTCTGTGTGATTTATCAATATTTTTTTTCATTCATGATTGACCTGTCAAGTAACTGACACTTAAAAAGTAAACTGAATTTTGAATGTGCAATTGTGCTTTGTTGCAAAATACATAATTGCAATAGGGAATAGATACAAGTTTTTTGAATGTATGCCATAGTACAATTTTTTTTTTCAATTTATTTTCATGTGAATTTTTAATTTTTATCATACTTTTTTTTGTAACACCAGCATTATATTAAAATAATGAATAGAATAATTTTGTATATGGTTAAATATGTAGAGTGTGCAAATATGCTGATTGTTTCCAAAGCGGAACATCTTGCATTATTCTCAGCTGATGAAAATGTTCTGCAGTAAAAATTCCCATAATAGTGTTTGTCACATGGAAGAGGTCTTTTCAAAGAATTATTCTCCTAATTGTTCTACAGCAGCACTGATTGTTCTGAGACATCACAATTTTCAGGACATTCTGTTCTGGGCTGATGGTTGTGAAACCTTCTTAACTTCTTTGAGTACGTCTCCTGTAAAAGTGGTTGCAGTTATTCCCATAGTCTATATGTTGACTAAACTATCCCTGTCTGGACTGTATTTTTTATTTTATTGAGTTTTAAATTTTTGTTTCTCTTAATTTTTTGTGCTTGTGCTACAATACTGGCTGAGCAATATTAGTCATTAAAGTCTGACAGGTAGTACCTTCTGTCTGGATTATAGATCTGGATTATTCACACTCAAAATTGATACTCGTCTTGGTCATTGTAAAATATATCACTGTAAATGTTTTGACAATTCACGAAAAACCGTTAAATCTGAGTTTTATTTAACCCAAATTTTATTGAGGAAATAAACTTCTCAACTTAAAAATTAAGCATGTGTAAATTCTCATTTTAGTTTTTTAAATTCATCTGCAGTTATACTGAATTTATTTTTAGTTATTTTTTCAATGCATTGATTTAGTTCCATTGAGGTTTGAAATTTTTAGAAAGAAATATGATAGAAAAAAAATCATAATCTACCTTTGTACCTATTGAAATAATCTTTGTTTATGAAATTGTGAAGTTGAATTATTTGGCACAAGGTTAGAATATCAAAGATAAAAGTTAAAAAAAAAATCGGTTTTCACATTGAGGGAACTGGCATGTTAGGGGCCATTCAAGTATTAGGTAAGCAAATTTTTAGCCATTTTTGACTCCCCCCCCCCCTTGTCAGCAAAAAGCTGACCCCCTTCCCCCTTGTCAGCAAAATTTCGTCATCAGCTCTGCCCCTCTGAATGCAACTCATATTTTCATAAAGGGTGGTTGATGACAAGCATTATAAAAATCCCCCTTCCCCCCTTGTCATCAAAAGTCAGCAAATCGCAAACCCCCTTCCCCCCCCCCCCATCGATGATGACGTAATACTTGAACGCCCCCTTATGCTTATTTTATTTGTTTTTTTGTTATCCTTTGTACAATTGAATTCTTTAGGTGTTATCAACAGTAAATGATGAAAATTAGTGTTCATAGAATATTTAATGTGAAGCCCTGTTATAACAATTTTTGCGGGACATTTAGGTTGCTATATCAAATCTAATACTGTGGAACACTATTTATATAGGGGGAAGGGGTTGCTCATCAAAATGTTGTATGAATGTGAAAACCACATAGCTGAAATTTCTTTGAAAATTACCTCCCCTTCATGGATCTAGAAAAAAATGAATTTGGGTATTGCTGCTCATTGATAAGAAACCTTAATAAGGACAGGGCATTTGTCAAGCCATTTGATTGATTGATATTCATCCCTCATCAAGTGCATTATGTCCATATTATGAGGGCAGTAAGAGAAACTCAAGAGTTTTGTGGTTCTCCTTGCATTTAGTTTACATTATTTTTTATATTCATTGTTTCAAGTTTCCTTTGAAGTTCCTTGTTAAATCTAAGCTACCGTAAGAAATATGCTTTCTAAATTGTTGTACAAGATATCTTGACAGAATTTGTATACAATTAGCATTGTATCAAACAGAAAGCATTAATGTGCTCATAAGTATGTCCAACTGTAGTGGTACAGTGAATTCTGCTGAAGGGGAGTTGATACCTTTAACACGGGGAAAAACTATACGCTAACAAAAATATCATTAAAAATACTATTTAACTATTGATTTATTTTAAATTTGTTACACATGTTCTTGATTGTATGTGCTATCCTATGCTGGTATAAATTTCACATATCTTGGACACTTCATTTTTTGTAAATTAAAAAAAAATGCATTAAAAAAGCTTGCACATATAATAAAATATCATGGCATCAATTTAATTGAATAAAAAATTGATTCAAAATAAAGGAAACTGTTAAGTTCACATGAAATGAAGCAAAAAGTTGAGATTTTGTTGACTCAATCTTATCTAAAATTAAATTTTAAAATTTAAATTTACAAAAAATTTTAAATAAGATTGAGTAAATGAAATCTTAACCTTTTGCATCATTGCATTCACCGAACAGTTTATTTTGAATCAATTTTTATTCAGTTACATTGATGTCATGGTATTTTATTATGTGTGCAAGCTTTTTTCATGAATTTTTTTTAAAAATTTACAAAAAATTTAGCATCTAAGATACGAAAAACTTTATACCAGCATAGGATAGCACAAGCAATCAAGAAGGTGTGTAAAAAAATTTAAAATAAATCAATCATATTTTTAATGATATTTCTGTTAGAGCAGTGTTTCACCATGTTAAAGGTATCAACTCCCCCCCTAAATTTGTTACCTGATTGATAAGGAAATTTATTTTTATATACTGTCCATTTTTTTGTACTGGTTATTTTTTTATGCTCAATGATTATTTTGAATTATTCCACTTACTGAAGTCAATGAGGCATTGATGGTGACCATACAATAACATATCAAACAAAAAAATATTTTTACACCATGAAAATACATACTCATCAATATTATGAAACATTCACTTTATTAGCATTTTGGATTTTACTCTTTTGTTAGCAAGATAGGTAATTTTTTTAAATCATTTTTGTCACACCACAGTCATTTTCTGCACAAGGGCCAATCACATCGGTGGGACCTACAATTTATTGCCAATTCTGAATGGTAGCGTTCAAAATTTACACTTTCTTATCAACCTGGGCTACCACATCCCCTAGCAAGATTGACAGAGAATTATAAAAACATATGGTTTTATGTCTTTTATCTTTTTTTTTTCTTTGGAAGATTTTCCGCCTTTGCCAAAGAATTAATTGGGATATAACTTTTTTCTGATTCAAACTATATGGGAAGTTTTCTTTTTGCATTCAAGTATATTCCTTTTTAATTTTTAAACTAGTGTTTACTTTTTGGGTTTCATGCTGCTCATTTTACCACAAGGTTTTAAAAATATTTAACCTCAAACATATCAAAAGCAAACAGTACTTCAAACTTAAATGCTTGAAAACCTGTTTTGCAAATCTCCAGTCATGGGATTTAACATCTAAATATGTTCTAGATTATTTTCCCCATGCTTTAAGTGCAATAATTGTATTATTACAAAATGATAACACACATCATATACAAAAGACCAGAAATGAAAATGAATCTATTGAGATTTAACCTTTTACTAAAAAATTTTCAATTAAGCAAAGTTTCCCCTCATTAAAATATGAAAAAGCATGTTACTCACACATACCCTTGATAATGTTTTACACCAAAAATGAGATGTGGGGAAACAATTGGGACTTCGAACTTCTGGGAGTGGGGGGCGAGGAACACCTTAAGAAGGGTTCCTAGCATTCTACTTTATAACATATTTTCTTTTTCAGGTTTGTCTCTATTGAATTTAAGCTTTAACATAATTATTGGACTGCCTATTGTCCTGACATCTGTCCTATGAATGAATCTCTTTTGTGTGAAACTATTGCTTGACAGTGTTGTTGAGGTATAGCATAACTTTGCACTGTTTTGATGGTGGTTGTATTTAATTTGATGAATCTCTTTTGTGTGAAACTATTGCTTGAAAGTGTTGTTGAAGTATAGCATAACTTTGCACTGTTTTGATGGTGGTTGTATTTCACTGCTGAATTTTTGTGACAGAACTTTGCTGAAACTAGTCCAGACACTATAGCATGTGGCATTTCTTGTCGGTGGCTGGCTAAATACAGTAGATCCGAATTAATATGTATTATATTTTTTGTTTTGTGACACGGGATGGGAGAAAATATAATTTTTTATGTATATAGAATTAGTAGAAACTTTGAGTATTTTGGTTATGTATTTCAGCACGAAATAAAAGTGTATTTGAGTTAAAAGACTTGGTTTATTTTACATTTCATTAGTTGACAGTACACAGAAGAAATGTATAAATCAAAACTTGTGGCAAGCGAGACTGCTAAAATATTCTATATTTTACTTTCTGTAGTTTTTAGTGTCGAATCAGATTACCTAATCATACTAGGAATTTATAAATCCTCCATTTGTATTCAGCATTAATGTACTTTCGTATGCTTCTGCCGCCCATATTTGGTATAGGCTATTCAGTACATTTTGTAGCTTGTTGGCGAGAGTCCTATATTCAAATTTATTTTGGGTGATTTGATGGTTTTCAGCTAAACTTTTGTTTCATTTTTCATGAATAGATGGTTAATCGTATTCAGCTGTTTATATCAATTTTTCAAAACAATGCAATCTTGTTTCTTTCAGAAGTTTTGTTGCATTTAAAAATATAAATTCAGTGCAATTACAGTAGAACCTCGATTATCCATGTGTGGATTAACTGTGCTATGAAAATTTCATGTTCAGCTCTTCCATATCCGTGTTGTAGTTGTTGGCTTTTTTTTAACATTGGTTACATAAGATTTTGTGGAGGTTGTGATGAAAACAGACATTTCCATTTCATAGAACTGGATTTCTTCAGTACTTTACATAATCGCCCCCCTCCCCCATTCTATGAGCTGAACTCCCCCATATGCATACATAAGAACCAGAGATTGTCCTGGGGTGATTGGCACTTGAAGATTTACAGGAAATGCCAGGAAGTTAGTAAAAATCTGAAAGATAAGGCACAAGAAATGGTGTAACTGAATGTGGTCACATGATGGCATGAATCATCGACTGGGTTAGTGCTGTTCTTGTTTGTGTCATCTCGTAGTACATTTTGTAACTATGCAGAATGGGGCTGACAGGAAAAGGGTAACCTTCCCCGCCATTAATCTAGATAATCGAGATTCTACTGTATTTCTGCCTTCAATGGAACTGTATATAAGTAGTGTTGCTATCTTTCAATAAGTGGTGTAATTTTGTTGTAAAATTTTTCGCATGGATATGAATATATATAAGGAATAGTCATTTCAAAAAAAGGTAAAATACATAAATACTACTTTTTTTCAATTTTTTTACTTTGAATCTTTTTTAAATCCTTCCCCCCCTCCATTAGCCCGGATAATCAAGGATCCACTATACTTTCATTTTTTTGAGGTGATAGAGATAAACATAGAATAATTTTATTAGGACATATATTCATCCAGAAAATTATGAACAAAATATTTACATTGTCAATTTTACTCTACAATAAGATAAAAAAAATGACAGCTACACACAAATGTTCAAATAAAAGGTCATGGATAAGATTAATGATAAAAATTGTGTTTGTGCATTGGGAGGAACAGATTTTTAGGTGAAAAAATTTTTCAGCATTTGTGAAAAATTTTTACTATATTATGTCATCCTAGATTTGGTCCCCCAATGGTATTGGATGTGAAACTTGAATATATTGTGTGTTTATCCTGCATTTGTTCAGAACATTGACTACAAATTCCACCTTTGAAGAAAATCTGAATGGTGAAAATTACTAGCGCAAAGAAATGATCAAATTACTGTCATTCTGCTTGCTGATCCAATTTGTTCTTCATCAAAAGCATTGTTGGTTAGACCATGCTCTTTTTCTGCAGGATATTGAACTTCGTGAATAGATTTTTCACCTAGAGAAGAAATAGCTTGTATGAAATGAAATTGTTTCACTTAGGGCTCATTGAACTGTTTGGAGAAACATTTGTCTAAAAGAAACTACAATTGGGAACAGCATTTCTCTCTATTAAAATGAAAAAAATAATAATCTTCATAAAATAAAAGTTCACTGGAAATCATAAGTTAAAGCTGTTGTGTCTTGAAAGCATTCTAACATTAACATATAAACAATTTGTCATTTTAAACACCCTAGTGTTCTTGGTTTTGTATCTTATCTCAGTTAAGCGACTCGTGGTAGAATTGTGAGCTTTTAAAATTTAACGCGTCACATTAAAGAAGATGATCATGAGAAAATTTTGATTTATCTTACAAAAGAAAGACTACATTTTTGCATACTGTTTCATAGTGTAAATTTTCGAACTTCTTATGCTCATCAGACTAATTGCTTTATTTTATAGCGCTTTCTTGGTATTCTATCTTAACCCTTTGCAGCACAATTTTCCAAAACCCATAGAAAACAATGTAAACAGGTGATCTCACTATGGGGACACCACATCTGAAAGGGTTAAAGTATGGTACATTGAGTAATATTGCAAACATTTATAATACAGCATACTTTGGCTAACAAATGCCTCGTTCATGAATTTTTCAGTTAATGAAAAGAATTTTTTTCCAATGATTTCATGCCTTGGTTAATGAATACGAATTTGGCTAGCAAACATTTCAGTTGGTATAGATGCATTCACTCACAAAACAGTCGCGTTGTGAGCTAAAATTATTGATCTAATCAAAATGAATCCAAAATGAGTAATTATTATTTGAGCAAGATTAATTTATTTCCACCTCAGAATTGCTTTCCAGACACACTTCTCTTTCAGAAATATTTCGAGCCATTTCATGTGAAATAAATGATTAAGCTAACAGGAAATGCATTTAAATAATTTTTTAAAATTTCCTAAGACACTTAAATGATTTCAGTGTATATGAGTAAATTCTTAGTTCTAAACTGAACAGTCAAGGCATACTAGGAACTCATATTTTTCATCTGCATGTGTGTGGGAGAAATGAGGTGACTAACATCACATAGCACACTACCTCACACTTTTTTTTTCTAGTATGGCTCATGAACCTGACTGTATAGCGTAAATTAGTATAAACTAAGAGATGTTCAATTTTTTACTTTTATTTTCTTTTTAAATTCTTCATACTTAATAATTGTAAAGCTGTTTATCTCAGCCTTTGGCCATCATTTGTCTTTTTAACAGTGCTTTTTAGTGTTTTATGAATTTGGTTGGGATTGCACTATAAAAGTGTGATAAAAGATCTCTCACAAAACTTGAAAAAAAAACAACCAATGATCCCATTGGCTACATTCGCTCAAATGTAACCAATGCGCTTATTGGTTGCATTTTTCAAGTTTTATAGAAGAACTTTTCTAAAACTTTTATAGTGTGATCCCAACCTTAAACTATTTTCCATAAAAACCTATCACATTCATTTCATCAGTGAAATCACATTCATTAGCTGAAACGTGATAGGTTTCTATGGAAAATCACGTTTCAGCTAATGAATGTGATTTTGGAACAAATTATCTTAGCCAAGGTAATCGTATATAAAAGTCTTTCAACCAGTGTGCCGTGAGATATGGAGATAAACCAAAAAATATAACGGTCCACTTAAAGTCTTAAAATAAATTATGTCAAATTATTCTCATGCACAACAGGTGGCAACACTGTTGATTCATTTTGATGAATTAATTACTCTTGCGTCCGTCAGATGGCATTACAGTCAATCCCTCCTGAACATTTCCAAGGTTTGATTCAATACACTCGATTCCTCATGAACATTCCGAGGCTTCGACAGAACTATCTATAAAAGTTTGAGTTTTCCTGACACTTTTAGTTGTTTTCTTAGCATTGATTCACAGTATTTTGCTATGGATAAGTTCATTCTTAAATGTAAACTCCAGGACAATGAAAGTGAACAGTTGGCTCCTACTGCTTGCTTCAAACCGAACCTTACAGTTTTTCCCGGACCATCAACTTCAACACATAATGGAAACGAAGACAAAAGAACGTACCTGGACAGTTACTTAGCACATGGATTTCCATTTAATAAGAATGAGGAAAACCCTCTCCCTGTGTGTGTGGTTTGTGGCTAAACAGCAACCAGGCCATGGTGCCTAGCAAACTGAAGCTGTATCTTACAACAAAGCATCATAGTGTGTCACAGAAAAGTTTGTCATATTTTTCACGTCGAGGGAGGGAGGGAGGGAGGGAGGGGAGAAGAAAGCAGCTCTGTGAGAATGGTTAAGAGTGTTACCATAGCTGACATTGCTCTTGAAGCATTATTTTAAGTAGCAGAACTGATAGCTAAGAAAAAGAGACCTCATACTCTTTTAGAGGAAATCATTGGCCCTGAATGCAAAATTATAGTTTTAACAATACTTGGCAAAGGAGCAGCTGATCAAGTTTCAAAAATATAACTCTCCAACAATGCAATCAGCTGCATGATATCTGAAATGTCATGTAATATCAACGAACAAGTCGTGGAGGAAATAAAATCTCATAGAATATTTGCTTTGCAAGTAGATGACAGTATTGATATTGTTGACAAACCACAACTCTTTGGGTTTATCAGATATATTGATGATAAAGATATCAGTGAGCAGTTTCTGTTCTGTAGACAGCTGGAGACTACTACCCACAGGCCATGATATTTTGTTTCTATTGCTTCCTATATCAATAATCATGACCCTCCATGGAAAGACTTGTGGTATATGTATGGATGGTGCACCATCTGTGTCTGGGAAATTTAAAGGTTTTACTGCCAGAGCTCTCAATGAAAATCCATCCATTATTATAATTCACTGTTTTTTGCACAGAGAGGCATTAGTTGTGAAAGCTTGTAATGAAGAGTTTGCTGCAGTTTTTAACAGAGTCATGAAAATGGCAAACTACATCAAGTCTTCATCTTTGAAGTGCAGAATTTTTGAACAGTTATGCTGCAAAACGGATGCCTTATACCTCTTTGTTACTTCACAGGGCCATCATTTCAACTTTTTCCAGGGGGGGCAAAGCACGTGTACTCAATGTATGTATATATATACACCATTTTTAGTGTATTTTCGAAGACGGGCCTGTTACTTCACTCAGAAATAAGGTGGTTATCATGACTGTGTATTGAACCAGTTTCTTGAACTCAAAGAACAAGTGAAAACATTTTTAAGAATGAAAATCAAGGCACTGTTACTAAATGATTCTTGGTGTTTGGAACTGTCGTATCTGGCAGATATTTTTCATAAGCTGAATGACCTTAATGTTTCAATGCAGGGTCGACAGGAAACAATAATTTCCTCAACCAGTAAAATGAAAGGTTTAAAAAGAAAACTTGGTTCTCGGAGGTCTGCAGTTCAGAAAAGAGATAGTCAAATTTTCCATCTTTTCTCATTCTGGCAGGAGATAAACATCTGGGTAAGCTGAAAGACCTCATATTTGTCATCAGTTATCAAGACTCAATATGCAATAGATATGTACTTTCCACTGAGAATCTCTACTAGGTTGTCTCACGATTCGATTTTTCAGACAGTGGGTAGGAAATACATTTCACTGCTTGCGAACGAGATGAAGTTATTGATCTTTGCCCTCTGATCTTATTCTACACTCAAAGATAAGTTCACCAAGACTGAGGCATTGGTGGCTGCTTTTCGACTTGGACTGAGAGAGGAGTATTGTAATCTAAATGAAGAAAGCAATTAACACACTTTTGCCCTTTTGGACATTATATCTATGCCTGCAAGCCTTCTCAGCTATGGCGAATAAAATACAAAGCAAGAAATAGACGGCAAGACCTTGAGGACGATATGCGTGTTTCGTTGTCAGCTGTAAAACATGGTATCAAGCATCAATCACAAGTTTCATGTTAATGATTAATCGACCAAAACTATTGATACATTTTTACTCAGTGATTTTTGTTGTATTCAAGGAAGGGTGCCCCAAGTTTTTAATGTTAATCCCAAGGGTGCCGCGAACTTCAAAAGGTTGGGAAACAACTGGTATATAGTAATATAATGTTATAGTAACCATAAAAAAAAGTCTAAAAAAAGAAAAATTGAACTTCAAAAAATGTAACCTTCAATTCCAACATGTGAAACAATGTGTGTGTTCCAACATGTGTGATTTCAAGTTTTCCAACTTTAGAAGTTACATATTCTGCTTTCATGATCATCAATTACCACTGCCAGTATATAGAAAAAACCGGAGCTGCCCGGGCTTTCTCTATATATTAGAAGCATTGAAGAAGCAAAACAAACCATTGTAAAAAAAAATCTGTCTGAAACACATTGTTTGGAAACTATGACTGTTCACACATTGTTTCCACATCTGTATGCAGAATTTGTGGAGGGAAAAGAATAAGGACTTACTGGGTATGATATCCAATGATTTTGATCGTGAACATTTATGAATGTAAAGCTGATAGATTATGCTTATTATTACACAGAAAGCTGTCATCGAAAACGCATATAGCCATGGAAAAAGTAAAACTTTGCCTTGATCCTGTGGGAATGTAAAAATACAAAAATGATTACAGTTTAAATGGCAAATACAAAAATTTCCTCCAATCTATGAAAAATGTATAAAAATGAGAAAATAACTTGCATGTACTGTATTGGTTGCATAACAGTTTTGGTTGCTTGAATTTTACAGATTGTTAAATTATCAATTTTAACAATGTTACACTTTTGCTCAAAAATATTTATTTTATCAGTATATTTCTATTATTTTGTTTTGATTCGCAAATGAATGAATAAATTAATATAAAATTCGAAGAAATTTTTAACATGTTTTAAAGTCACAATTAATCAAAACATGTAATGTGTTGAAAATTTCTTTGAATTGAAACCAGGCAATGTTTTTTTTTTGGGTAGTAGTGGAAAATTGCTGATTTTTTTTTTTAGAGTTTTGAATCTGAGTTAGTGGACACATAATCTGGAATAGTTAAGCACACTTTGAGGTGCACAAAACATATTTCTAAGTTTTCAGTTTTCCTCCAGTTTAATATGTGTAAAATGAGTAAAAATAAGTATATATATATATTATACGGAATTGTCCTACAGGTGTCAATTTAACCACATTGACCAACATTTGTATGAATTAACCTTTTTAGCTGGTTTTTAAAATTTCATCGGTTGGTATTATAACTCCCATAGTGTAAATCACACTGAACCCTATGTAAAATGCCATACCTCTTTCCAAAAAGAATATTTTTTTTCAGATTTTGTGCAACTAATAGTGCTTTCTCCCCACACCTCTAAAAATGATTTAAAAAGAACTACCCAGGAAGAGAAATACATTGGCTTTTTCTGTTATTATATGCATCTGTTACTATATGCATATTTCTATACTACCTTGAAGGGAAAGAAAAAAAACCAGTCTCTCTCTCCCCCCCCCTTCCGTTATCAAACTTTGTATAAAAGTGAGCTCCCGTCACTTGATCTGACAAGTTGTGTGGGGGGAGAGGGATAAAATGAAAACATGTGTTAGACTGTAAAAGTGTTTTATGATGTATGATATCTTGTACTTGCTAAATTAAACAGCATTGAGTTAGGCAAGATGCCTAACTCAATGCTTCCAATGCCGCTTTAAGGGTTGAATTGAGATAGTAAGCTTATCATGACTTTAACATTTAGCGAAATAAAACATTTACCAAATTTCATGATTTTTTCTCAAATATTTACTCACCACAAAAGGAAATGATAATGAAGCAATAGTCAATGCAGTGCCAACATTTTGAACACCTGATTCTATCGAAACAGTGCGTCGCACAGGTGGGGCTTGTCTGAAGATGCAGGCGATTGTATATCCTAAACCAAATCCTAGAAATGGTAGCAACACGACTGCTAGGTACAACTGGTATGGTACGTTAACGAATATGTCTGGGAAGATGAAGAACTCCATTGTCTGACAAATAAATATTATAGCAAACCCTGCTACACTTCCGGCCTAGTATATGTAGGAATGAAATAAGGTTAGATATTTCCTATAAATTAGTGGAAAAGATTAAAATTAATCAAAACACACTTAAAAATTACTTAAGACAAAGTAGTTTCTTGAGTGAAATACCTATTATATGATTCAAATTACACTCGTGTACAAAAATTATGCTTGATGCATGAAATGCCGAAAATAAAGGTAATATGAGAGACATGAACTCTTGGAATAATCTGCATAAGAGCTCAGGTTGTGGGAATTTGCAAATGTTAGATGTGGTTATGTGTGCAGTTAGCAATGAGGCACCTATAAACTAGCCAATGGTATCAGAGCTGGGATGCTGTGCCACACTAGAGATAATGCCTCACAACTGACAACAATAGTTTGAGTGTTATAATATGTGGGCTGTAGTGGTATATTTTGCACTTCTTTCATTACACACACAAGATATCAATTTTCAGAAGATAATACACAAATGTGTTATGCCGTTCTGTTAAGGAAGTAACAAAACTGAACAAAGTAGCACCTTTTGAAGTAGGCCTGGAATACACATGGTTTTAATAAAAAGGATATAGGCTTGGAATACATATGCTACTAATTAGCACAAAAGCATGCCACTTTCGAGCATATGCAATCAATGAGCTTATAACATTTGCTCGAATACAACCAATAAGTTCATTGGTTGTATTCAAGGTATTCCCAGGTTTAGTTCCAAAAAAGCATTCTAGGGCAGTGGGTCTCAACCTTGGGAAGCCCATGGCCCAGTCGATTCCTTTTTTGTGGGTGGAAGGCCTGGTCATACACACGACTGAGAAATAAATGAAGAAAAATGCAACAGAGTAAATTGCTCTGGGCTCGGCGGTTGAGAAACACTATTCTAGGGTGAGTGGTAATTAATTTTATTTTAATGAAATAAAGGACAAAATTCAGCAGCACTTATGTTAGGCGATCAATAATATTTTATTACATGTTTGTTGATTTTATTCTGAAATAACTTCACATAAATTTTTGTGAAGTACATTGTATACTTGTGGAAATACAAATTGTGTGTGTGTGTGGGCTGAGAAAAAGCAGTCTCACTCTCTATATTGTGTACTGCTAGCTTTTATCTTTTAACTGGCCTCCCACATAGGTGGGGCTGACAGAGCTCCAACCCTTTTTTGGGGGCCCGGAACGATTCTGATATTTTTGTTTTTTCACACTATATGGGCTGTCCGAAATTGTTTGCCCAGTGGATATCTTTGTAACTGTTGACTTTAGTTTACAAACGTACCATTACAAAAAGTTTTCAAATGGCTGCAGTTACTTAAAATCTGAAAATTTATTTTTTAGGGACCGTACACATAAAATGAAGGAATCAACTTTTTATTCAGTCTCTTTTTCTCTCCTTCAAAAACCCTGTGAGAGATTTATGAAATAAAATAGTTCAATTTTCAACCACCAGGTGAAAAAGTGGTGCTTTTTTTATTGAATTTTCCTTTTCCCCATGGACCATATAGCTTATATACCAAGTTTCAATGAAATGTATCCTCCAGAACGGGCGCTACATAGGTCGGAGTAGTGTCGGTATACTAACGGGTGCTACATTAGTTTCCGGGCAATTCAGCAGTATACTGAAACTACTCAGACCTATGTAGCGCCCTTTCTGGTAGACGTATTACATTGAAGCTTGGTATATACGCTATATGGTCCATGGGAAATAGGAACATTCAATTAAAAGCGCCACTTCACCTGGTGGTCAAAAGCTGAACTATTTTTTTATTTCGTAAATCTTTTCCATGGTCTCATTAAGATATCCTAAAAATTTGGCTGTATTCGACTCAGAGTACACACTCGGGAACTTTAATTGTAATCACTCTGTATATAGTAGAAAGATCATATGTGGGGAAAAGAATCGCTAACTGTGTGTGTGTGGAGTATAGATAAAAACGAGAAGCAAAAAACTTTTTGATTTGTAGGGTTACAATAAAAAAGCTTCGCGCTGGTGGGGAGAGTGAAGAAAACAGAACTGAATTGCATTTATTCCACTGCTGCTTTTGGATGACATATTTCGTTCGTGATCGTAGAGGGGTTAATAAAGATGAATAAACTGCATGCGAACAAAGCGACACTGTTTGTCAGTGATAAACCACTGGCGTTCACCGATCCCCGTAAATGTTTTCTCAAATTCCCACATTTTCTGATCCGGGAAATTAAAACAACCACGGATATTTTTCAATACAACCATCGTTTTTAATAATAGTAAATCTGAATTTGTGTTTATGTTAAGAACATTCGCAACAAATATTTATTCCTAGATGCTTCGGAAGTGCTATTAGTATAGGATGGTTATAATTCAAACTGACCTATGTAGAGGATGTTCTGCTTGAAGTATTTCGTTGAAACTTACTATGTAACATGGGGAAAACAAAAACTACAATAAAAAAATAATTCAAATTTCGATCACCAGGGGAAGAAGTGGCGCATGGAGAATAGGAAACACAAATTGGAAACAAAACTTCATTTAATCACAGCAGTTTTTCAATTTGTTATTACATTTACATCCTCAAACCATGGGCGGAGATACGGGGGGGGGGCGGCATTGCGTCCCAGCGTCAAAGGTGGAGTCGACTGATCTAATGTATATATGAAATGACATCATTATCGTGTCCCCCCCACAAATTTCCATCTTGAAGAGTGTTCCATCATGAATGCCCGTTACTGCAAACTTGTGCAGTAGCAAGTTATTCCTGCTTTACAAGAGCGAGAATGTCCGGAGACGACTATCTATGCACAAGATGGTGGAACAACTCATATTGGCCGACAAGTGAAGAACTGCTTCATGCTCTCACTTTGGAGATATTCGGGTAATTTCGAGAAGTATCCCGAAAATGACTGGACTTCTCGTTCTCTAGATTGATTTCAGGTTGTGGAAATTCATAAAAGAACGTATCTATGGAGGAAGCCATGGCCCCTACAAGGGCGGGGCTGACAGGGCCAGGGACATATCTCATCATTTTTTGCTTTAAATTTTTCATGCTGTAAATTAACTATAGAAGGGGCCCTGCTCCAGGATGTGGGGGTCATGTAGGAAGCATACAAATTCTGACTGAATTGAAAGCAAACGTGCGTAACATGCCATGTTGCTGTGATTCCTCAGGAAAGTGTTCACGCCAGTGGCGGATTACCGCACAGGCGCATGAGGCGCGCGCCTGGGGCCTCGGCAGAGCGGGGGGCCTCCAAATAGTTGTGTGCTTCATCCTACATGTGAATTTACATGCGCATCAACAAATCTCTTGAACTAAGTACAGTATCTGCTCTCCCTTTTTTTTTCAACCGCAATTTTTTTTTATTTTTTATTTTTGTTATTTTTTGTATACTGTACGTATGAGTTATGGAAGAAAAACGGGAACTGAAAGAAAAGAACAATTTACAAGACGCAGCTCTCAAGGGCCAGTTCTTCCCCGACAAAGAAAGAAGAGACATTGTAAAGCGATCATTCAGGGAGGGTCATTTTCAAACAGTATTTCCCTAAGGGCACAAGCAGGAGGAGGGATGAGAACAGCAGGTCCTAATGTCTGTCCGAAATGAAAATTGTAGTGAAGGCATAAACAGATGTCTCATTCCACAGTATTAAATGCTTTTATGGGCGCCGATAATACGACAGCTTTGGTGTAAGCTTTTGTATACAGTATAATGGATGGCAAGATGGCTATCGGCAAGCGGCGACATCGACAGGAAGAGACAGTCGTACTAATTAAAATGAATGTAGTAGAGCTCTTATTGTGATTTTGTCTCCCACTTGTTTGAATGAAATACTATAAGCTGGTTCAAACAACATATACATTTGCAATCTATGACTGGAACCATACGACCATATGACAAAAGAAAAGTGGGGTTTGAAATGAATGCTGAATGACATGCATTCTGAATCACGTGATTTTTCTGTTGCTCTTTTAACACTCCCTCCCCGGCTGAAAAAAATCAAGGGGGTTTCTTTTCCTTCTTTCTAAAGAAAAGAGCTACATTTTTGGATTGGTCAAGGAGGCTTGGGTAGACAACATCTTTGTGTCAGACCGAAAAGTGTTTATTGTTAATGTAATTGTAATGTGTGTTATTGTAATGAAAAAAATTTTCATGCCGATCCTCAAGATTTCCTTTAGGATTTAGATTGCAGAATCTCCAAAAATAACGGTAAGCAAAACTAAAAATATATAAATTATCTGATAAATTTTTATTTGAGCATTTCAATTCAACTACAGTAGTCTCTCGAGAATTCGGTCGTGCTCTAATCCAGCACGTCCAGTAGTCCAGGATATTTAGGTGGTGTGGTGTCACTTTTCTCCTGATGCCCTAACCCCCTTAACACGTTCTAATATTTCTTAATTGCTGATCAAGTCCTGACTATGTCTTTGCACGAAATTTCATATATTATTTCAATGGGTTTCTTCAAAGTTAATCCAGCAATTTTGGTAAAATCTGGCACACCGTGGTGTAATACGTACCGGATTAGCGAGAGTCTACTGCAGGGGTCTTCAACCTTTGAGGCATAGCAGGCCATATTGAAACATTTTATAAAGTACGCGGGCCACAATGTTATACAGTGGCATTTTTCGTTATTAAACGAAACGGGGGGGGGGGCATAATATAGAAGATTTTTATTCACTCTGAATACAAATAATGCAAAGGCAAAGGCCACAACAGGCAGAGTGCCCAACGAGGTGGCTGAAAGAGAAAATAATAATAATCAATATAATAATAGTAAAAATAAAATAGAATAAACAAATAAAAATAATAATTTCTAAAAAATTTTTTTTTAATAATTTCTTTCATTGACAATAATTTTAATTCATTCTGAAATAATTTCTTCCATTAAAAATATAATTCTTATATTTACTCCGATATAATTTCTTCCCTCTATTGAAGAAATGTTTTTCTATTAAATATTATCAGTATCTTTATATCAAATCAAATATATTATATTTGAGATATTATCAAATCTTTATTAATCAGTAATATTAAATTACTAAAACTATGACGGATCTCCATTTTTGCCGTGTGGCTGAAGGCACCAGGACGGACATCTTAGATTACTAAAAATATAATGCAGAATTTTACTGTGATTTTTTTTTTTTTAATGGGAGTGTGATTATTTTTCATCTAGTACCAGAGAATATCCTTATATTTCCTTATCTTATTTTTGTGTTTATGGTTTTGGTGATGCAAAAATAAAAAAAAAAGTTATGATTTTTCATAATATTGTTCATTTTAGTGAACCATCTCGTTCTTATTAGGGCCAAAAGGGTGCAGTGGTGGATAAACGCAAATTTGTGGGTGGGGGCGGTGGTTGTGACCATGTGTTCAATTTTTCAGGACGGTTCTGATTTCTTTTGGAAAAAATTCTGAATTTTCCCCTTTTTTTAAGCAAATTTATTTTCTTGGTTTGTTATTCAGTCAAAAACGTAGAAAACATTTTTCTTTCCATTTAATTTTTCTGATCTCGGGGGGGGGGGGGGTGACAGCCCCTACCTTTAATCCGTCCCTGATAGGGGGGCCTCCAGATCAGGTTGCGCCTGGGGCCTCCCGAAATCATGATCCGCCACTGGTTCACGCTACTCTTGAACATGATGCAACTCGCTTAAAACATGTGATTGACGCAAATTAAATGCACGTTGAACGAATGCTGTGATTAAATGAAGTTTAATGTTCTCGATTTGTGGTTTTCTTGGTCTTCGTGCGCTAATTCTTCACTTGGGGTCGATAAAAAAACGCCAGTGGAATAAATTCAGTTCTGTGTTTTCTTTCCTCTCCCCACCATCGCGAAGCTTCATTGTAACCCTACAAATCAAAAAGTTTTTTCCTTCTCGTTTTTATTTATACGATTCTTTTCCCCACATATGATCCTTCTACTATATACAGGGTGATCTTATTTTTAATTGCAGTTTTGTTCTCCCTAATGGTCCGTATAATGTATACTAAGTTTCAACGAAATACTTCTCAAGCAGAACAGGCAGAAGGTTTCTATTTTCAAATAGAAATTGGGAAAAAACGTGGTTAGGCGTCTGTGAGGTGCGGCCGTGTTTTTTTTCTCTTGCTCATGTGTTGAGCTGATTCCAACCGAGTGTTTCATTTTTTGGTTTTTCTCCCTTTTTTGTGCACAGTTGGTGCCTCAATTTTTTATTTTATTTGTAGTATTTAGAGCAGTATTTTGTTTGCGTCTACTGGTAATTTCATTGTCTGAGTGCCGCGTTAGCGGTTCTTCGTTGTAGCATTTGACATTGAAGTAATTCTTGATGTCTTTCATTTTTTCCTAGCTGTTCTACAAAATGGCAGCGGTCTCAGACTCAAATACGTCCTTTGCAAATGGCCCTACAAATCTTTCTTGCTTCTCGTCACTTAGTGGTATTGATGTTATTAACTCTTGTACGGAAAACAAAGTAACTTTTCACATAAAGGTCTCTGGCGACATGGATATTCCGCGTTCCAAGCCAAGGAACTCAAAACCTTTCTCCTGAGTAAATTTTCTGCCCTGAAATTAGTGCAGGACATGTGTTTCACTCGTTCCAGCGAAATAACATTCAGCACCACGTCTCCTCCTGCTGCAATTGAGGCTATGAAAATAACCAACATTTGGAACATTCCTGTGCACCCTCAACTTCTTACTGATAACAATCTCATCAAGATTTATTATTCGTGATGTTCCCCTGTCAGAATCCCTTGAGGATATTGCTCTAGAGCTACAAGAAGATGGTGTTGTCTCTTTCCAAATACGTCGCTTCTAAAACAGGGTGTCCCTTTGCCTACCATTTTGGTCACTGCCTTGGGTCTAGAAATTCTTGCTGAAATCAAGCTATGGTTGACAATTTATCGTTCACAATTATTCATTGAATTACCAAATATTTGCAATAAATGCTTTAAGTTTGGCCATAGAAGCAAGTTTTGCAAAATATCCGAGATATTGTGTCGTAACTGTGGCCTTCAAAATCACTCAGTTGAAAACTGCATCAACGAAAGTAGATGTGTTAACTGTAATGCTAACGATTATAATTAAATGGATAAACGATCTGTCCGAGCTTCATTAGAGAGGCAGAGATCCTTGAATATAAAAACTCTCACCATGTTGTTAAAGCGCGCTGTGATCATAGCTCCTCAAGCTCTTTTTGCATCTAAAGCCAGCATGATGCTGATTACATCAGAAATAACAAATCTGAAATCCGAAATTCAAAATCTTGTGAGACAGAAGGTTGCTAACTTAAAAATGTTAATTGTTGATGAAATTAAAAGCAACCTGCATGAAACTTTGATGAGGGCAATCTCTGGTCTTTTGCCGAACGTAATCACTACTGTTATTAATGAATTTAAACTGATGCTACTAACATCTGCTACAAAAGGAAAAAAAAGTGTCTCTTGACAATGCCATTTCGTACAAGAATACTGGTGATGGAGCAAAAAGAGGGAAATTCCTCTGAGAACATTTCAAAACATGTCTCGATAGAGTGTTGATACTTGTGTATCTATTATTATTTCCTTAATTTTTTTTGATTTAAATGTATACAATCTTTAGTTCTTTTATTTCGAATCTTTAGTTCTGTTGAATCCAAGACTAGTTGCTCTTGTATATACTTTATTATTTGATCACACTGATGTGGTGCCAGTGGTTTTTTTATTTTTTGACATTACAGGGACGTGTGTCAGTAGTTTTTAATTTTTGGCATTATTATAAATCGTGAGATCAGTTGTTCTCGTCGACACAATTGCCGGTCTTCATTATTAGTTTTCGTTTTGTTATACTTGCTCCAATGTAATTTATATAGTTGTCTTTTTTTGTGTCTTCCCTTCCCCACAAGATAATAATTATGGTTGTATCATCTGTTATAACAATCGTTCTTAAGCAAATAATTGTTTTGACAACAGCAAATTCTTTTAAGTTCAAGTTCCCCCCCCCCCCCGCTGTTCCTAAGTTTATTTTCATTACTCTTAAATGTAAATCTTAATTCTAGTAAATTTTATTTCTTTTGATCCCTCACATTGTTATCTCTAAAAACCTGCCCCTGGATTCCCAAAGCACAACCTTTCTTGTCTTCACCTTACCCTTCTTTTTTAAAGGCTGTTTTAACTTTTTTCATGTCAGTCAACGGTAACTTAAAGCTTCTTCAGTGGAACTGCAGAAGAATCAAACAAAAATTAACCCTTTTCAGACAAATCTTATTTCAATATGACATAATACTTCTTCATGAGACTTGGTTGAAAGACCATGATTCCCTCTTTCTACTAGGATTTCATATTTTCAGACTAGACAGACCGCCCTCCCCAGGTGGTGGTGTACTTACTGCTATTAGGTCTCATATTTCTTGTATAAAAATTTGGGGTTTCTCTAGCTTTAATTTCGAAGTTTTGTGTATTAAGATCTTCATTAATCAGCGTTCTTTAGTTTTAATCAACGTCTACCGTCCCCCCCCCCCGCCTCTAGTTTTGATGAAGACCCTTTAAACCAATGTCTCTCCTAATTTCAGGATGAATTTATTCTTCTTGGTGACTTGAACACCCACCATGTTAGTTTTGGAGGCCATCACGATTCTCCTGCTGGTGTTGGACTCTTTAATTGGTACATTAAAAATAACCTTTGTGTTACTATTCCTTCTTGCCCAACTTATTATAATTTTAACACCAAGGCCGTAGCGAGGGGGGACTTGGGGGTCTGGTCCCCCCGAAATGTGGGAAAATGACCGGAAAAAGATGGAAAAATCGATTGTTCTCTATTACTTTGCCACACGAAATTTCTGGCTACGGGCCTGGTTAACACACAGTCCTACATCGACCTCTGTTTTAGCTCTCCAAACATCCATAGACTTCTTATTTGGTCTCCCACGGACCAGTGCCATCTTAACGCATGGGCCCACCCGGGCACGGCCCGGGGGCCTCACGAGGAGAGAGGCCTCAGAAAGATGAGGAGTAGTTAAATTTTTGCGAGAATTTCTAAGGTGGGGCCTCAGAAAAATTACTTGGCCCGGAGCCCCATGATGCTCTTAAGACGGCCCTGCCACGGACTCCTTACTTAATAGTGATCACTTGAAAATAAATATGCTTACCGTATATACTCGTGTATAAGCCGACCCCCCCCCCCACTTCAGGACCACCAAAACCGCAATAAATTGAAAACCCGTGTATAAGCCGACCCCAAAAAAATCTGTGCATTTTAGGGAAAAAAATTCTTATATTTTTATGCAAAATGAATAGCTTCCGGAAATTTACAATAGAAAATGATTCAAACTTTTTAATCCATTTCTTCTGAGTCTCCAAGCTCATCGTAATTGATCATATCATCATAGGGGGTGCGGCATCTTCGTTTTTATCTTCATCTGGGCTGGCATCGCCATTGTCACTTTCAGAGGATATCATCTTCAGTTCCGTCCATCGCATTGCTGATGCAACACTTTTTGAAGGATCGGATGATAATTTCGATGGAAACAGAATTCCACGCCTCGTGTACCCATTGGCACATTAGGGCAATGTCAGGTTTCTTCCAGGCACCACCTTTTTGTAGTTGCTTTATCATCGGGACTCATCCATTCGATCCAGAAATTTCTCAGTCTTTGAGAGGCTTGTTGATGCTCACATCTAAAGGCTTCACAATCGACGTTAGCCCACCTGGTATAAAAGCCAATGATATTTTCGATTTCTTTGCCTCGGCTTTGACATTATCGGTTCTGTGGGGTTTGAACATATCCCATACCAATAATGCCGGTTTCTCGAACACTGGTCCGGGCCCTTTGTTCCATATTTCCTGGATCCATTGTAGAATGCCCTTTTCATCCATCCAGCCCTTTTCCTGGGCTTTCACGATCTTTCTTGGTGGGAACTTCATGTTCGAAGGAATTTTCTCCCTTTTAAAAATCACAACTGGAGGAAATTTCTTTCCATCGGCCATGCACGATAGCACGACCGTAAATCGTGTTTTTTCGTGGCCAGTTGTTGTAACAGAGATGTGTTTTTTTCCCCGAGTTCATCAACAGTTCTATTGCTTGAAAAATCGAAAGTAACTGGAGTTTCGTCCATATTACCGATTTGTGACAGTTGAAATCCATGTCTTTTTCGCAGTTCAGTTATGAACTTCTGGAAAGATTCAATTCTGCTTTCTAATTTTTCTGGGAGTTTTTGTGCGATCTTTGTTCGCTGGCGTAAGCACAGGTCGAAACGGTTCATGAAACGAGTGCACCAACCTGGGGATGCATAGAACTTTTCTGGATTTGTGGAACTTTTTCTGGATCTCAGCTAGTTTCGATGCTTTCGGACGAATGGCTGTTCTTGCCACGATTGTACCTTTCAGTCTGAGGTGTAGCACCCATTCATTCAATTCCTTTTCAAGTTCAGGGAACACCGATACTTTTCCTCGAAGAGTCTTTTTTTGTCTTTCGCATGGCTGAAACTTTTTCATTTTCCGCCATTCTCTCACTTGTTTCTCATTGACGTTATATGTCCTAGCTGCAGCACAGTTATTGTTTTCTTCCGTGAATTCGATAACTTTCAGTTTGAAAGACGCATCATACGGAAATATTTTTGCTTTCTCCATTTTTGATCGTTGATACTTACTGATACAACACTAGATCAATGATTTTTCTGTGGGTGATCACGACTTGTACTGCCCGGGAAAAAAATTACCACGTGGATTTAACCTGGAAAGTACTAACACAACCGCCATGTATAGCTACAAAAATCACACTGATGATTTGCAACACCATCTATCACTACTAATCATTAGCGCCATCTATAGTTACAAAAATGACTACTGATGGCGGGGGTCGATATTTTCCCGTCAAAAACTGACCCGTGTATAAGCCGACCCCCCCACTTGAACGAATTTATCCACAAAAAAACTCGGCTTATACACGAGTATATACGGTATTTCCTTAGCCACTCTTGGCCCTTTTAGCCCTTCCAGATTTATAAACTGGTCTGTTGATTTGTTGAAATCTAAGCTCGGTGATTTGAGACCTTCAGTGTACTTTGACAGCATATACAAGAATATCTCTGCAGCTGTTCAAGCTGCTTATATCTACAAATTCCGATATAGATCTCCTTGTATCACGTTGGATACTTTTTTTTACTGATGGCCATTTGCTTTTGGTGTCAAAAAAGCTTTCATTCAGGGAATATCGTCGAGCCCCTTCCTTCGCTAATTGGATTCACTATAAGCGTGCAACCGCTAAGTTTAAAAAACACGTTAAGCTTCTTTGTTTGAAACTCATTGTTTCTGAAGTCCGTCCATTCTCTCCTCCTTCTAAGATTTATAGTATTCTACGTCGTAATCGCTATGTGGCCTCTAAAACTTGGGATTCCTCCAGGGCCGTCATTTCAACTTTTTCCAGGGGGGGGGGGGCAAAGCACATGTACTCAATGTATGCATATATATATATATATATATATACACATTGTATATATATATATATATTTGTATATATACCATTTTTAGTGTATTTTCAAAAGCCAGGTCCCCACGCCCTAAATGCGGGCCTGGATTCCTCACACCTTATTTTCTCGTACTCTGGTAATATTTACTCAGATCCATTGGAGCAGATCAATATTTTGAAATCTCTTCATTTTCCCCTTTTGCCTCAGCTGTCATTCCCTCCTATTATAAGTCCTCCCAGGTCTTTCGATCCTTTTTTGAATGCCGATATCTCATTTAGATGGAACATTGTCGTGTTTTCAGATCTGGCAAATCAACGGTCCCTGGCCCAGATGGAATCCCTCTGAAAGTGTTCAATTCTCTCCCTCTTCAAGGTGGTGAACTTCTTGATTCATTCAACTTCATATGGAAAACCTCCTTAATAATCCCTTCATCATTCAAAGATGGAAAAACCATTTTCAATCTGGCAAACCAACCAATTTACTAGAGTCCTTTCGTCCCTTAACAATGATTAACTCTGTGAGTAAAATTTTCGAAAGAATTCTTCTGTTCAGACTGACCTGGATATTTGCCTTCAATACAATTTATTTCATCCAAATTTTTATGGTTTTAGACCTAAAACTGGCTCGGAGTCTTGCCTTCGGGATATTATCTCTTTTACTACTGAAGCTTTTCGTAAATCTAAATCTGTTGATCTGGTCGCTCTTGACATTAAAGCTGCATATGACTCCATTTGGTTTAATATTCTCATCCAGAAACTCTCAAGAATAGGTATACAGAGTAAATTCATCAGATATGGCTTATCCAATACGTTTCAGGCCGCAGCCACTATATTCATTAAAGAGGCTCCTCATCTCCTAATCCCAAAAATGTTCCCCCTCACGTGGCTTAATTCAAGGTTCAACCCTTTCTTCTATCCTTTTCGCACTTTAAATCTTAGACTACACTTATATTCCACCCTCTGTTATTGCCTTTACATATGCTGATGATATTTCGATTGGTCATCCAATGGTTCCCAGGCAGCTTCTCAACTTAACCAAGCCATCTGTAAAACGCTTGAATGCGCAAATGATAGTGGGCTTGCCATTTCTAAATCTTGCCATTTCATGCTCTTCCTAAATCTCGTTTCACAATTCTTACCCGTAAGCGGGCTCTATTTTTCCCGTCATTTAATATTAGTGGAGAAAATATCCCATATGACCCTCAAGATCTTGGGTTGTTTATCTAGATATCTCTCTCCACTTGGAAAAAACACATTCTTTACATTCGTTTACGTTGTTCAGTTGCCCTTAATATTTGCCGTTCTATTTCGCATTTCGTTAGAAATATCCCTTGCTCATTCATAAGACCTATTTTCCTTCATATGATTCTGGGACTGATTAGTTATGTCTCTATAGTTTGTCTTAATGCGGCCAAATCAACGTTTGCTAAAATTAATACCCCTTTCCATTCGGCCAGGGCCGCAACTAGTGGGGAGCAGACGGGTCTCGTACCCCGGGCGCTGGACCAGAGGAGGCGCAAATTTTATTTCCAAACTTCTCCTTCAATATTACAAGGGGGCGCCAAAATGCGCACTTGCTCCGGGTGACCAAGCATCTGGTTGCGGCCCTGCATTTGGCACTCAGGAATATTCTTGGTCTTTCCATTTCCTCGAGAATTACTATAATGAGGGCTATTCTTGCCGTTCCTTCACTTCATGAATTATTACTTTTTAGATACAGTTCCTTCTGTATATCATCAACTTCTTCTCCAACTCAAGGATCTTCGAATCTGTTTGATTCCGGCTTCAATAAATCTTTTCCAAATCTTTCTAAGAAATTAGACACCTTTCTAAACTCCATTAATTTTTCTCTTACTCCTACATTTCGCCCTGTTTATGCTTTTTTTCATTGGATGTGTAATAATATCTCCATTATCACAGATGAACTTGATTTTCAAAAAAATCATCCTTCGCTAATTAGACAATTTTTTTTCTATAATATCTCCTTTCCCTTAATTCCAACTCTTATCAATTCCACAGATACCTCAAAAAATAGACAAGTTGTTTGTGGAGCATATTGTACTTCCAATCATAGGAAAAATGTTTGGTGCATTAACAGATTCTTTAATTTTCACTGGAGAAGCGATGGCTATTATCCAAGGTTTGAGATCTTTTATTCCCACCCATAGCTACCCAGTTGTTGTCTTTCTCCGATACTAAATCTATATTCTCTTCTCTTTCTAATTTTTCAGTACACTCGCCAACTATCATCCATTGCTCAGGTGGCTCGTATTAGCCGATTTACTAGACACAACATTTGTATGGGTGCCCTATATAATGCCCTCAACATAACGATATACAAATTCAGATGAACTAATATTATCAAAAACGAGAGTTATATTGAAAAATATCCGTAGTGGTTTTAATTCCTAGGATCAGAGAATGTGGGAATTTGAGAAAAAAAATTTACGGGGATCCGTGAACGTCAGTGGTTCATCACTGACGAACGCAGTATCGACTTGTTTACATACCAGTTTATTCATCGTTATTAAACCGAGTGCGCAACTTACGGCGTTCGTTTGAAAACAAATTAAATCTCTGAGTATCAAGTATTGAGCTAAGAAAATTTTATCTCTGAAATGAAACTAGTTAGAATTTAAATAAAACCGTGGCGGAAAGAAGATCGGAGAGAATGTTGATTTTGTGCATTCGATTACTATTATGGTAGAAAGTGTTGCCGCCCCTTAGGCGGTGAAATGCCTGGCATCGGCTCTGCTAGTATTAATAGGGTGAAAATGTGTGAGGAACAAATTGATGAGATCCTCGTTATTTTAAATGAGAAAGTTTGGTTCGAGATACGAGTAGGTTTGAGGAATTAATTGAGCTCGTAACTTGAGATATCATTGTAGTACCTTCTGTGTATTAAAATGTTCAAGTTAAGATATAGCTATAAACTACAGGAAATTTCAAATAATTTCATGCAGAATTTTTGTCATTTACTATTGACCCTTTCCGCTGTTTTTAAAATTTCACTGATCCGTATTATAACCGGCACAATGGAAATCACACAACCATCTGTAAAATGCCACATCTTTTTTTCAAAAAGAAGACTCTTCGGATTTCTTGCAGGTGATGGTGCTTTTTGCCCAACTCCAAGAACACAATAAACCGAAAAAAATTAATACTGTTCCGAATAATGTCTCACAAGTCCTTGAAATGAGCAGGGGATGAAAAAATTTGCAGGACGTCACAGATTTATTTACAGAAACACCTACAATCAGCGATTTTAACGAAAAACGCTAACAGGAATGATCTATGAAATAACAGAGTGATCTCGTCTTCAGAATAAAATTTTACAAATCTCCTTATAGTTTTTAGAAAAGTGGCGCTTTTGTACAGACGGAGAATAATCTCGAAGTTTCTGGAAAGGTCTCTTACGGACATGACATCGCCAACTTATTGGAGCCGTCGCCAAACGTGCCCAATTCGTCGTAATTTTGAGCTCACAATAAAATGCGTTATCGATTATTTACAGGTGGAAGATGACATAATTTTCGTAACTACTCTTTTTTATTTATTTTAACCGGTGGTTCTCAAACCTTTGTTAGCCACGGCTCCCTTGCCCAATTCATGGTTTATCTATGACTCCCTATAATAGTTTAGCAGATATTTTCACGCACTTATAAAAGAACCCCTGATGGAAGGCGTAAATAGACACATAGATCAATAACTCTAGCTCACTCGACGCACACTTTTTTATTCTCAGCATGAGAATTTCTTTTATATTCAAAACAAAGTTGTGAAAAATTTCATTTCAAAATTCGAAATTTGATATGTATATAAGAAAGTTTTTCCGTTACGGTCTTATGTTTTTAGATTTTATTTTTCATCCTCGATATCAGAAATTTTTTAAATTCCAGTTGGTGTATAGTTTGTTTTTACATCATGTTTAATGGTGTAAGGGAATTAAATAAAAAAGGTATGCTTCAACCACCGTCTCTCCCCTTCTGTTAACAAAATTGATTCTGCCCACTGGCAGTTGATCTGACAAGTTGGGGGAAACGGAAAATATGTTCATAGGAGAAGAAAACTTACAATATATCTGGATCATTTTTGTCGCACCACGGTCATTTTCTGCACACGAGGGCTAATTTTTTAGACCGGGACCTACAATTTATTGCCGATTCCGAACGGCAGGCTTGTTTTTTATACTCATCGAGAAGTTGGTGCGCTAACTCCTCGATGGGGGACTCCCTGCGGTAGCAATTTTTTCTGCGGTCATGTCGCCGTTTCTGTTGTACCCCAGTGTTAGGAAAGTTTTCTGACAAAGACGAACCGGGTATCGAACTCGCGACACCTCTAAACATCCTTTGGTACTTTAGGCTAGTATTTTATCGACCTGGGCTACCGCGCCCCACGAAATACAAAGCAGGGCCGTGACTAGGATTTTTTCTGTCCGGGGCAAACATAATTTTGCCGCCCTCACAACTTCAAAACTGAATAATTCTATAACGGTGTTCTTTATTCCCACCTAAAACTGCCACCCTAAATTTTGTCACCTGGGGCAGTTGTCCCCCTGCCTCCCTCTAGTTCCGGCCCTGTACAAAGTATCATTTTAGGCGAGAAGTCTCGTAAATGCCGCTGAGAGGGTTGATATAATTAATTAATTATTAATATACACGATATTGTGTGTGCGTGTTTCAAAAGAAAAGTTCATAAAAAGATGGTCTGAGTAGACTTGATGTTATTAAGCAATCGACTATAAATTAGCTCATCTTTGTAACACATGTGATACCTTCGTAATATATACACATTGCAATAAATACTCAACTTTGTGATGTACGATGAAATGCGTGGCAGAAAGTGATGAACTAGCATCCCTACAATGACTGGACAAGTGACTGAAACGAGAGACAATGCCATTTTGCCATACGGAATTATAACGCTGTCACTGGCTAATTTACTGCCATACATGTACAGATTCAGTGGCATCATGCCTAAAGCAGCGATGGTTGAGCATGTCGTCATCGCAATACTAGAAAAAATATAAAAGTTTTGCAATTTTAGTTAGTAAAGTGAGAAAATATTGTCTTTTATACTGGTTACATAAATTTGAAAATAAAATAAACAAACACAACCAAACTCTCTCTCTCTCTTAGGATGTAAAAAAATAGTCGGCATATACAGGGCTAAAGCAAAACATAGCAAATATAGCGCTGAAAAATGAATGTTTATGTTATTTTTTTTAATATAAGTTTTACATGGTGGAAATTATGGAAGCCTGAAATATGGACTTTGTACAGATATGGTAAAATATATGAGAAGAAAAAAAGGGGGTGAAAGAATTAACTGCTTAATAGTTTATATTGAGTATGTTCGGTAAGGCTTTCTGAACAGGGTTCATAGGAAAGTTCCTTTATCCTGGAAGAACTCGCGAACAGTTGATTCTAGAAACATACTCCCAGTAAGGGAAAGTATCGAATGACGTGTAGACCTCAGATACGTCATTCATATTGCAAGGGATTATACACTTATTAAAAAAAAAAAACTAACTTTTTATTTGGTCACCCTGTCCTGAAACCCTATTATAAAGTTTTAGAAAGCCCTGTCTCTTGAGCCCAAGAAAATAAATTCCATGTTTTTAAGTGGAACATTAGATATTTTAATTGGAAAAGAAAATAAATCAAAGAACTGTATAAATTAACGGACAAGCTTATTCTACGCTTAATATGCTGTTCTTTCCCGTTTTAAGTGATTTTCGAATTGAAATATCTCAGCAAATATTGCTCTTAAAAACATGGATTTTTTTTTGTTGGGCTCAAGAGAGACAGGGCAACAATTTCTTATAGGAGTTTTGGGACAGGTCGAAATAAAAAGTTATTTTTTTAATTTTAATAACTATACAACCCCTTGGAATATGAATGACGTATATCTGAGCTCTACACCTTATTTGAATAGTTATTTCAATTGGAAGCATGTTTCTAGGATCAATAGTTCTCAATTTATTCGATGATAAGAGTACTTTCCTATGCACCTTAAACCAGTAGTTCTCAACCTTTGGGAGAACGCGACCCGGTTTCATTCCTTTTTGTAAGTTGAAGGCTCGGTCAAACCAACACCATCTATAGCAGACGGCCTCCGCGCGAAGCTCGTGACGTCACCGAAGACGGTCATCTAACATATAGCCATTGGATATACTACAAAAAAGGGAAAAGATGGGGGCATGCGTCGGTCTGCTATATCCAATGGCTATAGGTGAGATGAAATGCTTCAGTGACGTCACAAGCTTTGAGTGCAGGCCGCCTGCTACAGATGGTGTTGGTCAAATACACGAATCACGGAAAATGAATAGGGAAAAAGGAAACATCAAAGCACTCGCTGCCCGATATGAATGATGTCACGGCCCGGTGGTTAAGAAACACTGCCTTAGACCAGGGATTCTCAAACACTCAGATTTCCACGCACGGCGCCCCTTACCATAATCAACGCTTATCCAGAGCAGTTTAACAAAGAATCACTTCGAGAAACCTTTGTCAGGCCGCCGCTCCACGGCGCCCCTGAAAAAGATTGGCGGTTCACGGTTTGAGAACCCCTGCCTTAGCCTATACAGTATAAGTGTAACTTGAAAGACGCTGAGATAGGTTCTTTCAACTTTCAAAATCTTGCTAACTGGAACTTGCCTATTTGTTAATTGCCTATGCCAGGGGTCTTCAATGCATGATCCGTGGGCTGAATGTGACACTCGAAGCTTTTTCCCATGGCCCACCGGGGAAAAGGCTTACATATTTACATAATATATAGAAATAAAAAAAAAACATTTTAGCAGAACTGAAACAAATAATTTCTGAATTATTGGAGAATAAGTATTTTGCAATTCATGAAGATACATAATGAATAAAAAATGTCTTCAAAATTATTGGAAGAAATATTTTCATAGTTAATGAAGATTAATTTTTTATGGAAAAAAATGATTTCAGAATTAAAGGAAATTCAATTCAATGAAAAAAAAATCTCAGAATTAAAGGAAATTCAATTCAATGAAAAAAAATCTCAGAATAAATAAAATTATCAAAAAATATAGGGCTCCCTGTTTGCCTCGAGGCCCTAGGCCACCCCGTTAACACGCCATTGTGTGAATCCAGATATCGTGGTATGCACATGTACATTTATGGTTTTTTGCCGCCTATCTCCCACACACACATTCTAGTCTAATTTTCTTGACTACTGTTTCCTCGATTTTGTCAACCTGTACTATAACCCGCTTGACCTCCCCCTCTTGGAAGTACACCTGTGTCTCTGATGGCCCATACACACGCTCAGTTATACCTGCGCAGGCATAACTGTACAGTTATACCGAATCGAAAAACCATTCCCTTCAGGTCGCCTGTGCAGGTCAACTGACGGCCCCTACACACGCTCAGTTATGCCTGCACAGTTGGCCTGTACAGGAATAACTGCGCAGGTATAACTGAGCGTGTGTAGGGCCCTTAAGTCACTCTTTTGTTTACTCCCATTCACACATTTCCGAAATTACACTTGCCATTCTTATGCTTACACACTGTCACTCACATGATTGCACACTGTTTTGGTCACTCACATGATTGCACACTGTTTTGGTCACTCACATGATTGCTGATTGGTTTCGTCATTCACATGCTTGCTCGATGTTTTGGTAACTCACATACTCGCACATGCACCAGGTCACTCTTTTGGTCACTCGTTGATATGATTCCTTGCTTTATAAGTTACTCTAGGTCAGCGATTCTCAACCTTTGCTAGCCCGCGGCCCGGATTCATTCCTTTTCGTGCGTGGAAGTCCCGGACAAACACACGACCAACGGGAAATGAATAAGGAAAAATGAAACGGCTAATCACCCGAGGCCCGGAGAAAATGATGCCAGGACCCGGTGGTTGAGAAACACTGCTCTAGGTCATTCACATGCTTCCCAAACGTTCTAGGTCACTCACTGACCTGGTCCTTCATTCTGTAGGTTAACTGGTGAACCGTTGATCCTAGAGGCATACTTCCAGTTACAAAAAGTATTAAAATAAAGTGTAGTACTCATATGTCATTCATGTTGCTAGGGTTTGAAAAAGAAAAACCTTCGTATTGGTTGTATGGTCATTGAAATAAAAACGTTAACTTTTTATATGGCCACCCTGTGCTCAAGAACCCAATTACAAAGTTGTTGTCCTGTCTTTCCTGATGCCAACAAACATTCTACGTTTCTAAGATTCACGTTCAATGAGATATTTGAATTCGAAAGGGGCAGTTCCAAAAGGGGGGGGGGGGTGTCTAAAGGTTATATAAAGAAATCACGCCGAGCCGAAACCGCAGAAACTATAAATATGAGAGTCGGTCATTTTGTAATGTAGACACTCACTAAAAAGGAATTTTTCAAATTTCAACTTCTAAAGTCCCGTTTAAATGTGCAAGATTGGGGATTACTTTGGTGATCATTTTCTGCATGGCAACTTTTTTTCCTCGTAGGGGAAAAAAGAAGAGTTGGAGATCCCTCAAAAGAAGCCCATCTTTTTTGCAAAAAAATGGTGGGTGAGTTTGACCTCCTCTCCCATAATCCTTTGCACCACGAAAACTACTGTTAGCTCCTTTGTTAGCCATGTTGAACCAACCACTTCTGTTTAACCCATGTAACGAGTGACGACTTATGAAAAGAAGGAAGGAATACCGGCATAAACAACTAAACGCCATGTAAACGGATTGTAGCGATAAAATCCCTGCTCTCTTATCGGTAACTTTTCGAGATATTTTATTTCCCATGTAAACGGGGCTTAAGGGAGTCATAAGGTTTTTGTATATGGGGCAATTAATGCCAAGTCGAAACCACTGAAGCTAAAAAATATGAAATTTGGTCAGTATTATATTTAATTATATAGGCCTAGATACCCATTCAGACGGGATTTCTGAAAACTGAATCCCCACGGGGGCATGAGGGGTTCAAATGTTATATAGGGGGAATCATAGTCGAGTAATTTTCACACAACCAAATCCACGCGAGCGAAGCAGCTGGTAACAGCTAGTCTAAGTATAAATTAAGCATTTTACACGTGCGCGTTACAAATGCGTGTTTTTACATTATTAATGAAATCGTAAAACCGATCCGGCTGGGTAAAAAACTGATTAAATCGGAAAGAGAGGGGTGAGAGATATAAAAATTAATACGCTCATGTAATTCCCATATTTAAAAAGGTCGTCCAATATCATTGATTGTAGTTTGTAAAACTTTCGAAAGATGTCTGTACTTCCCCATTCTTGATTTCTTGCACCTCAGGAATGTCATTCCAAAAGAGCAATACGGTTTCGTTCCCGGAATGTGGCTCATTATTTAAATGCTTGAGTGCCTGAATATATGATCTTCCGCTTTGGACCTCAATAAACCTTTAGATGCTGTCGATTTTGAGAGAGCTTTTGCCAAGCTGAAAACATCTGCTGTTTCTCAAAATTAAAACATTGATTTTCCCACGAAAATTATACGCGTATAACCCACTTTGTTCTTGGTTAGATACCAACAAGTCAAAGTTGGGCATATTTTATCCGGTAGCAAGACGGTAACCAGTGGAATCGTCCAAGATTCTGTATTGGGGCCTCCGTTGCTCTTAGAGTTCACTTATGATATCCCGCTTCTCTGTATCTTGGATGGCTTCTCGATTGACAACAAACCACCGGGCAAATTAAAATGTGTGTTAATAAATGCCAGGAGCTTGGGTAACAAGAAAGATTTTTTAGAAACTATGATAGTTGTGGAGGACTTGGATCTTATAGCCATTACAGAATCTTGGGCAAACGATGGGGATGAATCTTTCTTACACATCTCCGGATACGATACTTTTTTGAGAAATAGATCTGATAGGAAAGGGGGTGGAGTGTTGATATACGTGAAATCATGTTTGAAGGCTAGAGAGTGTAACGTACAGAGAAGTGATATTGAAACCATATGGGTTGAACTTGAGAACAAAAGACGTCATAAGCTTATTGTTGGGGTTTGTTACAATCCACCGAATAGGGATCAAAACTACATCGCCAAAATGCACGATGAAATTTCCTACATGTGTAAGCGAAAGAGGGTTCTCATACTAGGGGATTTCAATTACCCGGGTATTGATTGGGAGAACCTTTCATCTGGAAATCAGTATGAAAGAGACTTTCTTAAGTTGGTGCTCGAAAATTTTTTGTATCAGCATGTATCAGAAGCCACTAGGGGTACTGCTATTTTGGATTTAGTTCTTACTAGTTCTGAGGATCTAGTTGAACATGTTTCGGTGGGGGAAGAGTTTTCTTCCAGTGATCATCGTATCGTCAGATTTCACTGTAACTTTTCCTCGGGTAAGGTTGATAACAAAAGATTGGTTCCTTGTTTTCGGAGAACTAACTTTGATGTTTTGCGAAGAAGGTTAGCGGAAGTTTTCAAAGACCGGTTGGAATCAGTAGGGGTGGTAAGTCAATGGGAAGAATTTAGTACGAAGCTGTCCTCTGTTTTGCACGACGTCATACCCTTTGTTCGAAAAAAGCGTGTTTGTACATCACACCCTCTATGGTTCACGGATAGCGTGCGGAACCTTTATCTTGAAAAGAAAAGAGCATTCAGAGAGTATAAAAGTGGACGAGGTGACCTATCATTGTTTACTGATAAAAGAAGACTGTTGAAGAAAGCGATAAGGGATAGTAAAAAGCAAGTTGAATCTAGGTTGGCAGATAACATTGGCTCTGACCCAAAATCATTTTTTCGATACGTCAATAATGGATGTAAGGGGACAGTTGGCCCCCTCTCGATAGGAGGCTCAAAAGTAGAGAGCAATGTAGGCATGTGTAGTGCTTTCAATGACTTTTTCGCGTCGGTTTTTAATGGAGATAATGATATTCGATATACGGGTGTTGCATGGGGTAATAAAACGCTCAACGATATTCAAGTGGAAGACGTGGAGGTCCTAAATCTTCTAAGAAATGTATGTGCAAGCAAAGCACCAGGACCAGATGATATCTATCCCAGGGTTCTCAGGGAAGGTGCTAATGAATTGTTGGGGCCAGTCGCACAGATATACAGGAGTAGTGTTGCTGAGGGTATCGTCCCGAGAGATTGGAAACTGGCTAACGTTGTTCCGATATTTAAGAAGGGTAGTAGAGAAGTGGTGTCTAATTATCGTCCAGTGAGTTTGACGAGCTCCCTCTCGAAAATTTTGGAAATTATCATCAAAAGGCAGTTTGTGAAGTGGATAGACGAGAATAATGTATTGTCGGATAATCAGCATGGGTTCAGGAAGGGGAAGTCATGTGTAACTAACCTCCTTTGCTTCTATGATTACGTGACTAAGGCTTTGGGTAAGAGCAAAAATGTCGACGTTGTTTACCTTGATTTCCAGAAGGCATTCGATCGGGTCCAACATGGCAAACTCTTGAAGCGTTTACACGAGATTGGAATAGGGGGCAACTTGCTGAATTGGATAGAATCGTGGTTAAGAGATAGGTCGCAACGAGTTATGGTGAACGGGGAATTCTCTGGTTGGACAGACGTCACAAGTGGAGTTCCTCAGGGAAGTGTCCTTGGCCCCATACTTTTTTCACTTTTTATCGATAAACTCGATCAGGGTATCGATGGAATTACTAGCAAATTCGCAGATGATGTGAAGCTAATGGGGGTAATCGGGAATGAAAGCGATAGGGAGTTGCTCCAGACCAACTTAAACAAGATTGCAGCATGGGCAAATGAATGGAGCATGACGTTTAGCGTAGATAAGTGCATGGTCGCTCATTTTGGTTCGAACAACCCACGGTTCTCTTACGAGTTGAATGGTGTCACTATCCCGGATGCAACTAGAGTCACCGATTTGGGAATTCTCATTGACGAGCGACTTAAGTTTTCTGAACATTGTTCAGCGGTTGTCAAAAAATCGAATAGAATGCTTGGTCTCATTTTCAAAAAGGTCTCTTCGCGTTCTCCTAAAGTCATTCTTCCGCTTTTTCGAGGCTTAGTTCGTCCTGGACTGGAGTATGCTGTAAGGTTTTGGAGACCATACCTACAGAGGGACATAGACTTGGTTGAAGGGGTGCAGAGAAGAGCTACGCGTGTCCTTATTGGCACACAGGGCTTGAGTTATGAAGAAAGACTTCATTTTTTGAATATGTTTACATTGGATGAACGCAGGTGTCGAGGAGATATGATCGAAGTGTTCAAAATTTTCAATGGGATGGATAGGATGGACCACGAACTTTTAGTACACCGCCAATCGACTGCTTTTACAAGGGGACACCAGTATCGATTGGTGAGGGACAATGCAAGGTTATGGTGTCGCAGGGAATTTTTCTCCAATAGGGTTGTTAATAAATGGAATAGCTTACCCCCGGAGGTAGTAAATTGTAACACAATTGACACGTTTAAAAAGAAATACGATAAACATGTTGGGGTAAATCGAGAAGCTATCCATTCTTAGAATAAGACAACCATAAGTATTCTTTATGGGCATCGTATAATATTTTATCATGTGTATATATTGTTTGTAATTTGTGTTAATTGCATTTTTAATTGGGTTGCTGTATTTTTGAAACATATGACAACCATATTTTTATGGGCATCTTTTTATCAGCCACCTCGTTGGGCATTTTGCCTGTTGTGGCGTTGTATTTGTATTTGTATTTGTATTTGTATTTATCCCATGCCCTGCTACTCATACGCAGATTATCTATAACTTTCCCAAATCATTGAAGATTTCCAGTCTGCCTACTGGCATGGTGGTAAGATGCTCGTCTACCGTCGTGAAGGTTGTTGTCAGGGTCCCGGGTTCGAACCCAAGGGAGGATATAGATAAGATATTTTCCCTAACGAGCTCGAGGCGACCACCGATAGACAGCACCTTCACTTCCAACCCATCTCACTAATGGCAGTAAATTGCAATATAGCGATATGGCCAGAGTTGGTGTTTGGTGAAGTAGTCTGCCTACGAATTGCAACTTGCATGTGACCGCCTGATGGAATGGAGTGATCTAAATGAACCCCCCCCCCACCACCACCACCAGTGTCCAAGAGTAAAACGTTGTTGATGAACATTGGCATTAATAATCCTGAATACAGCTATTCTATTTTTAACTGTATTATAACCTCCTTTGCAAAACATACAGACGTGGGTATTCAGGTGGACCAGAACTTGTCTACATCGGGGTACGCGAGGGCCATCGCAAAACAAGAGAAATTCCGTCGCTTATTTGATAAGGAAGTGTTACCGGAGATGCAACGGTGAGAGGCACTTATGTGAGCTTTTAATGCATTTTTCAGGCCTATCTTAGAGCACGCATCGCCGGTTTGGAGTTCCCACATGACTGGTGACATCGATCTATTGGAAAGAACTCAGAGACGATTCACTAAGCACTTGACTTACTTATACTATCGTTCATATAGTGAACGTTTGCGAATTTTGGGTGTACATTCTTTGGAATGTTGCCGTCTCATTATTGACTTACACACCATGTACAAAAAATACACGGTCTCACATATACTTCATGCTTTTCAGAGATAATAGAACTGATAAACTCGCGCACTAGAAGACATCCATTGTGTATACACATCCCTTTTGCAAGACGAAACTGCCCGAAGTGCTTATGTCGGGGGTAGAGTTTGGAACAACCTACCGTCAGACTTGATCCTGTGTGTCCCATACATATTTTTGTTTTGTAAGCATCTTTCTACATTTGACATATCGACTCTCCTGACAAGGTATTATTCTCATTTAACAAAGCTTGTTGTAATAACAGCGCCCTAGTGACCGATTCATTCATTGTTCCAAGTATCTACGACTAAGAACGGAATTCGACCTTGATGGCCCGTTACAAGCAGACTTTCACTTCGAGACTTTCTTTTTTTTCTTCAAATATTTATCAATAGAAAATTCATTCAAATGGTGGCCTTTTAAGATAGTGCTATGAACTTCCTATTTTTTGATATGGAATATAGGAGACTAAAAAAAATTCAACTCGGTAGAGATCATTTCGGGAAAACCTTTTACTTCACTCTGATGTTCTTGAAATTCTCATCTTCCATTTGCGTCTGTTGCGACATGAATACTTACATAGGTAGCACTTACCTATTGTCTAGTATTTGCTTTTTTTTTTAACTTTGTGTTAAGTTGTAGAGGATTTCAATTACCGTATCTTTCTTAGTTATTCACTCTAACGAAGAGAAAGAAACTACCTGTCTCTTATATAGTATTGAGATTGTTATTGTTGTTCTTTCCTGCTTACGCTTCTGCATTGTATGTATTTTTTTTGTGTCTTGTGAGTATGTATTCTTGTGTCAAGTTGTATGTTTCTGGGTTTACATTTTGAGTATGAATATCTGTATCACGATGCGAGTGCGACGTTATGAGTTGTTGATTCAATTATATTAATAAATAAATCAAAAAGGTGATTAGCGTCGGACAGGTGCAGAAGAATATATAAAAAAATTCGTGATACATCGCCTGTCACAGAGAGGGCAGTGGTGGTTAAAATGGTTGCAACCCAACACAAAGTAATAGCGAGCCTGCAAAATGGCTGATGTGTAGGTCCTGTTATTAGAATCTTTGAGATACAACTCTGGGTAGAAGGAGTAATGAAGATATCTGTAAAAAGTATGAGTTGCTGAGGGAAATTTTCTGGGCAAATTTATTCACAAAAATATCAATCACGGACTCAAAGACCAGTCCCAAAGAATAAAGGGTGCTATTTTGTTCCAAATTACGCAGGTTCGTTAGGAAGAAATTCTGACAGAAAGTTACAAAGCCGGTTTTCCCAGTCATGTTAAGTATAAAGACAATTTTATATAAAGTTTGAGTATATGATTCTGCGAATTATTTATTTCATCCAACCATTTGTGAGTACGTTTAAACATATTGAATGCAACTTGAAGGCTTCCGAACTCCATGTATATTATATGGGAAACGGTGGACATCCGGGTATCGTAACTTTTTTAATGAAGTAGAGTTGATTATAATGAAGTTGGGATCGAAAACACCTGAACCGACATCCCAAATTTCTGAGCCGAAAAGAAAGGGCGGGGGGGGGGGGGAATAGTTAAATCAAAAACCCTGATTTTATCTCTAAAATTTTGCAACCGTATTAATGGGGAAGAGTATAAGAATTCATTGATGCGCAGTTTGGAAAGGGAGTATGCCTGGGCGATATGCCTCGTGAAGGACCCATTGTAGTGGGAACTAATCCCTAAATACTTGTAGTGGGAACTAATCCCTAAATACTTGTAGTGGTTAACGCTTCTATTTCGCCACCAAGAAAATAACCAACTAAAAGTGTCGGGGAGTTTGAAGGCCTTCCAAAAAACCACGATTTTGGGTTTCGATAGGTTTACCTCAAGATAAGGGCTGTTGAATAGTCTACTTGTTAACTAGAAGAAGACCCTTTAATTGCTTCATTATGAGGACTTGAAGGAATCGACTAGGAGTATAGGCTTAAAGTCTAATCTGCACCTTCTCGTGGTGCAACCTGTAAGTAGCCATGTTTAACACGTGGTGAACGGACGCGGATGGGCTTCCTCGAACCCGCACTGGCCAGCGTGGAGGATTACGGCCAAAAACCCTCTAAAAAGAAATATGAACTCTGTCAATACATCAGACAGAGCAGAATGGAAAAATTTAGAGGAGACCTTCATCCAGCAGTGGATTGAAAATGGTTGTTGTTGATGATGAAGACCTCAAGATTCATGAACAAATGCCTTGAGTTCGTTAATCAGCCGAATCTATTTCTGGAATGTGCTAGCAGCACAATATCACCGGCCAAATCCAGGACATTCACCGTTTCGTTGAGGACCGAGACGCCAGAATCCTCCGAGAAAAGGTCTACAAGAAAATCGTCGATAAAGATATTAAAAAGAGCAAGACTGAGAGGCCACAGCCCCATTTTACCCCTTTTAGAGTACAAAACTTCTCGGATAGTCCAGAATGAGTGAGAACTATGCCATGGTTTGAATTATACAGACCAACTTTTGCGTAAACAAATTTGTAGCTCAAACTAAGACGAAAAAGTTCAGTAAAAAGTAAGTTTCTATTCTTATTGAGTCAAAAGCGGCCTTGAAATCCACGAAAAATTCAAAAAGTTTCTGACTGTCCTATAAGAGGGACTTTTGAATCAAGGTGTTCAAAATGAGACTATTGTCTAAAATTGAGCACCCGCATCTAAACCCAGTCTGAAAAGTGGATAAAAGTATCATTGACGGAAAGCCAATTTTTCAAGCGATCGTTCAACACGGTAACATGATTTGGAAATTGTACACAAAAGTGAGATGGGACGGTAGTTTTGTGGGTTTTGGAGGCATTAAATATACAGAAATATTTTCAAAATTATTGAAAGAAATATTTTCATAGTAAATGGAGATTCATTTTTTATGAAAAATAATAATTTCGGAATTGATGGAAGTTTATATTTGATGGAAAAATAATAATTTCGGAATTGATAGAAGTTTATATTTGACGTGGAAAAATAATTTCAGAATTAATGAAAAAATTTATATTTGATGGAAAAATAATTTCAGAATTAATGAAAAAATTTATATTTGATGGAAAAATAATTTCAGAATTAATGGAAAAATTTATATTCAATGGAAAAATCGTACAATATATAAAATTCTCAAATAATATAGAGCTCCCTGTCTACCTCGGAACCCTAGGCCCATGGGCGGAGATACGGGGCATGGGGGAGTATTGCCTGCCCCCCCACCCCCCAGCGTCAAAGGTGGAGTCGACTGACCTAATGTATATGAATTGAAATCATCATCGTGCCCCCCCCCCTAAAATAATGACCATGCACCTCACTTCCCCCAGACTTTCAATTCTATCTGCGCCTATGCCTAGGCTCCATTGGGTTCACACGTTAACACGTCACTGTGTGAATCCAGATACCGCGGTACGACTAATTGGCCTTCGGGCTTCATGGAATTTTTTTTTTTGTCAGCAATGTGTGTAAGGTCGATGATTCCTAATCTATGCTGCTTTGATGGGCATTGTTTTCGGAAAGAAAAAGATGTAAACTAAACGTTTTCTTAATTTGTTTTCAAATATCTGGCCATATACGTACTTGCTACGTTCCATGTCCAAAGTACAGCGTCTCCACGAAGCTGGCCAGCAACTGGTCGATCACTTCGTGAAGTGGCCGGTGTCTGATATCTGGTTACTGTATAGGCAACCATTTTGTGAAGATGCTATATTTTTCAAATTGATTTATCTTTGGTGTGGTTTCAGACTACTAAGATACTACAATAAGCAGTTCTGGCTTTTGTTGGACGTGAGTATTTCTTTGTCACGTTTATCGCCACCTTTCTCGCGATGCAGTGTTTCTAAAAAGTATCCATTAAGTGACAGCCATAGACTTTAGATATAATTAACATAGAATATAAGATTATACGTTATAAGATTAATAGACGTAAGATATTATTACTCTGTGGTGACAGCACGTTCCAGTAAGGAGCTGGATACGCCCATACGTGTAGTTTTGCGAAACACCTAATGCGTTTTTTCTTGAATGTCTGAGTTTCGATACTGGGGAGTTGAGTTCATCATAAACAGTAAAATAAAGTGATCATTCAGGTCTTCAATTCCTACCACTACCCTTTGTCCAGAATGATGAGGAATATTCAGACCAGGGTCGTCATTTCAACTTTTCCGGGGGGGGGGCAAAGAACATGTACTCAATGTATGTATATATATATATATATACCATTTTTAGTGTATTTTCAAAAGCCGGGGGGGGGGGGCAACGGCCCTCCTGACCCCCCTCTCAAATGACGGGTCTGATTCAGACTACTAAGATACTACAATAAGTGAACATGTTTTTTGGCCTGTGAAAATTTTAATAAACTCTCAGTTTTTTTGTTATACTAGGAGCTCTTTTATTCCTGCAGATTTTTTAAGCATTTGTAAATGACTACTTCCAGAAGGAGGAAATTTACTATTGCTATATAATCCCGTATCAGCGTGATCCCATTTTTGTACAATATATCTCTTACGAATTGGAGTGCAGATTTCTATTGCATGGAATGTACTTGGTATTCCATCTTTGATGTCTTTAAGAATAATATATATTTTACACTTATTGCTATTTGAAATGTTTATTGGCCACTGGTACGACTGTAATGCTCATAATCACAAGTTTTATCATAATAGTTTGTTAGAGAAAAAGAGCATATAAGGAAATTATGTGGGATACGAGACATACTTTGGAAATTTTTTGGATCATAAAAGATTACACCATACAACATGGAAAAAAAAAATAATAATAATGACTGGTGTATAACTTGCCTAAGAGAAATATCTCCTTCACAGAAATATGTAAAAATGTTTGACGTCACTCCTCCAGGACAACACGCGAGTAGTAGTAGTCCTGTTCCATGCAAGACTTCAAGGTTGAGAATTTGAATAAGACAATACGCGGACAAAGGCAGCAAAATGAACTGACTGCACATGCCTATGATTATTCCTAAAGGTCTTCGAATATGCTTCCATAGCTGTAAAGAAAAAAAAAACCCAACACGTCATTTAATAAAAAAATAATTGCGATTTATTGAAGCGTATCACATATAACGATTATTACTTTAGTTACTTTACACAACGTTTGTGCACGGTATTTTATCGCACTACAGAAGTGACCATTTAAAATTTTCATAACTTGATTATGGTTTCGAAAAAAGCAAACATTGGTTCATTTCTAGCATTTTCCCGCATGTTTTCGATGTAGTAAGTAGTGCATCTTGTTCATATTTTAACGTATCTTCTTCAAACCTGAGCCGAAACTAACCATTAAAAAACATTTTTTCGATCGATTTGTATTATTTTAAGTCAAAATGCCCTTTAAAAAGGAAAAACAATTATTTTCAAAAAAAAATATTAATTTATCAATTTGAGTCCTATATCTTCACTAGGGCCATTTGAGTTAGGTACCCTTACGTAAGTCTTAACTTGAAAAAAGAATCATTAAAACCATGTGAAACTATTAAAAACCGTTAAAAATGAAAGTACACGTATGTGTACCTCTGGAGCGAATAGGTTATTGTTTTTTTGTTGTTACAGTATTATGTTATTTGAAAAATAACAATTATTTCACTTAGCACATGCATCATATTTTCTGTATTACATAAAGAAATGTAAATAGAGAAAAATACTAATGTGCAAATATTAAAATTTTCGAAGTGCAGGACCAAAGACGTAAAATATACTTATTACGTATTTAAAATCCTGATTATAACTATTCAGTATCTTAATTGGTTATTTAGTACTGTTGGGCAATCGGTCGTACATCAGAATAACACATAATGCTTGATTACACTGGCCCGAATGAAGATCATGATAAATTTTAAAAAGTAGACAATATTACTATTATGTCGTAAGCAAAGTACAGTGTGTTGAAATTTTTGCCAAAATAATGATACGTTTAATGATGAAGATAAAAAGTGGGAATATTCCGGCTGTATTTGAATTTCATATAAACCTGCGGAAATTTATAGAACTTTTGATAATCTTGATGGATTTTTATCATGTGCAGTATAGATTGCGTCTTGATGTCCTAACCAAGGAAAAGGCAAATGATTTACCGTCTTTTACCTTCTATCAAGAAGACATCGCGAAAACAAAAATAAAAAAATCTTAAATCGCGTCGGTTATTGCTCTATTGCTTTATATGTTGGTTAGTACGTTCTATCCAATGTGATGGATGTCCTTCACTTCAGTTCACTGCCTCTTTCCGGTTTATAACTTTCACAATCCTTAATTAGTCACGGGGAGTCTCTCCTGTTTGGAAATAAAATGAAAAAAAAAAAAAAAGAAACTAGAAGATGTGGAATGTGGTTCTGACCGTTGCGCGTACGGTGTAGAGATTTGCTGGTGAAATATGCAAACAAGCTGCAGGCGGTCTCGCCTTGATCGTCGTTTTGGAATGAATGACCAGTAGTAGCAAGTTCGCGTAAAGTGGGACGATGAAAGTGAAACATTGAAATATATATACACAGTATATTATATTTATTATTATTTTATTTGGCAAAAAACCAGTGAGAAGATAGCGACGTCATGCAAGTGACCTACACCTCCAGGCAAGTAGTGAAAGCTACGATGGCCGTGGTCCACTTCCGACAACAGCACTATTCTCTCCTCAGATAAACAACCGAGGTAAAGAAAGAAAGTAAGATCACAAAAAAGGGAGAGAGAGAGAGAGAGAGAAACATGAACTTACTATGAAAACAATAATGATCACGCGAGTTTTGATTGTAGGCCGATGGGTATTCATCAACACTTTTTACAGAGGAATATAAGTTTTTTTTTTCCTCCAAGAAACACATGAGTTGACCGGGGGGGGGGGGGGAGAAGAATCCAAATTGTTTAATTTTTTAAACTTATTGTTAGATATGCTATGGTTTTAACGAGATTTACGCATTTGTTTCTCAATAAAAATTAATTTGTTTAGTTATTTATTTTGTTCATTAATTCATTTTTTTAAATATCCTGCACAAATACCGTACATATAGTATAATGGATATATTTATTTTTTTATAGCACTCTTCATATCATAGGAATTTATTTGAATTAACTGTGGGTAGAAAAAAAATTGAATAACTTATATTTAAAGTATATGTAATATGTAATGAGACAGCAGCTGATTAATGACGATGTCAGTTGCTGTTATTTTAATTTTCCGATGAAAAAATTATATTAATTTGAAGTTTGAGAGAGAGGTACTCGGAAAGACCGAAAAACTTGAATAAAATAAAAATAATTTCTGTCGAATCTTCTTTTCAGCATATTCTTTCAGTATAGCACCGAATATTGTGTTATTGACTGCAGCGTTCTATGTTTCATCAAGATAAACCATGGATTTGGTGAAAAAAACAATTTCTCACAAGATATTTCTAAGTTTATTTTTGTTTCTGAATGAGATATAATCAGCAAGGAAATTCTAATTCAAAAGTTAATATTCCCATCAGTTATATACTAAGGATGCGAAAAGACTAGTTACTAATTAATTATGTAACTTTAGCTCATGCAGTTGATGAATAGTCGGCGATGTTCTTGGAATCAGATCTGAATCTCTTTACCTCGCTCTAATCTTGGGGGCCATTTGCATTAATGCGATGCTTATTTAAATGAGTATAGCTATATATAGTGGGAAGCCAAAGGTATACGACTTTATGAAAAGAAAAATGTTTGAAATAAGAAGACTGTATAAAGTACTATAAGACAGAAAATCGAAGAGAATAATAATATTCTCGGGTGGCCTCGAAATGTTAATAAATAAAAGGCTCGAGAGAAGGCACACCACAAACAAGATTGAGTGATGAAATCCGACGGCTGGAGTTAACTGAATGACAATAGCAATACTATGACAAATAGAAAGTTCTATGGTACCATACAACTTTCTATAGCCCCGCTCCGTTCACATGTGTAAAAATATCCCGGGAATTTCCCGGTAACAGTCACGAACAAAGTTATCATTATAACGGACTTCTCGTTATAAGCGAGTTTTCCCTTTTTGCTCCGTGAGGATGTAAAATTGTTGAAAAAATATCTGCATTAAAACGTCTTTTAGATAATTTCGTTCTAATACAGGGTGGTTATAAATAAACCGGCACTACTCACAGTGCCGTCTTAACGCATGGGCCCACCCGGGCACGGCCCGGGGGCCTCAAGAGAAGAGGGTCCTCACAAAAATGAGATCAGGTTGAAATTTTCTAGAATTCACCAGGTAGGGCCACAGAAAAAACAGCTTGGCCCGGGGATCCATGTTGCTCTTAAGACGGCCCTGACTACTCACACGTATGTCGCGCCCATTCTGATGGAGGTATTTTGATGAAACTTGGTATATACAGTAGCATACATATATATGTCCATGGTGGAAATACGTCTGAGTAGTGTCAGTTTATTTATAACCACCCTGTATTAACGAATGCACAGAACTGTAGTCGTGAAATTGAGTTTTGGTCTCACAGAAGCCGATTCAGTAAGACATTTGGCATCAGCGATTTAGTCAACCAACTGAACAGTTAAAATTCCCAATTATTTTATCACTGCTCACTTCCATGGCTTCATGGACTCGTCAATATTTTTCTGTTAACCGGAAAGTTTTTTAGCATGGTTTTTTCAGTCATTCGAAAAAGACTTAAAACTGTTTCTGGTCCCGTGGTTTTTAGTCACTGGGGAGACAAAGTCAAATAAAATCATTATGTATTCCATGTGTATAGTGGGGAATCCAAAACATATGAATAGGAGGTTAAAAAATTAACTTTCCTGTGTGCGTTCTTTGTAATTAGTACCTCAGAGTTATTGTTACAATGAGCATGTACCATGATATATGAGTCATCATGTTTATTTCTCGAAGAGAGAAAAGAAAAAACTTGTATTTTTGAAAAAAACGTTACGTTAAAAAAAACGTTTTTACGTTATATAGCAAATGCTTCCTAATTTTTTCAACTCGATATAACCGAATATTTTTTTATCTTTAACATTAGCTATTTGACAATCACTTGGAAATCACTCGTTGTAGCGAGATTCTCGTTTTAAATCGCACTCTTACTGTACTACTTTTAGTAGTATATTAGTAAATTGTAATATTTTTCTTCTACTTCTGAGTGAGGGTTTATCAACTACTAATGTATAGGAAATTGCATATATCGATTGAATATTTATTTTACGATATAATAGAGAACTTCCTATTAAAGCTGATAAATAGTGGGACAATGTTTTAGTGTGACAGAAAACCGAATAATAAAAAGAAGCGTATGAACCAGAACTTTCAATATTCGAAGCAAATAGAAACGAAATAAAGATCATATAAGCGGTTTGTTTTTTTAATATTAATATTTATTTCCTTCATATTTTAAACTCGTTAAATGTTCAGAAGTAATTGAAAAATTAGCTGATGAAAAAACAAATCTTTCACGTAAACCATTTACTCGTGCGTAAATTTATTTCATATCCTTTCCCAATAGTATGAGGTCAGCGTCTTTGAATGTAGTAGTTTTTCAATAATTGTTTTTTCCTTTTTTTTGAGACGGCTTTTTTGAAATTCTTTCCATCGTTTATTTGTATCGAAACCACAATAAATGTTCTAAGCTTTTGCCAATCACGATAATAATCCGTTAAACTGATGATACGGTTGAACTAACCTTCAGGAGTTTCTTTCTCTTCGTTAGGGAATAACTAAGAAAGGTACGGTAATTGAAATCCTCTACAACTTGACACGAAGTTAGAAAAAAAAAAGCAAATACTAGACAATAGGTAAGTGCTACCTATGTAAGTATTCGTGTCGCAACAGACGCAAATGGAAGATGAGAATTTCAAGAACATCAAAGTGAAGAAAAAGGTTTTCCCGAAATGATCTCTACTGAGTTGAATTTTTTTTAGTCTCCTATTCCATATCAAAAAATAGGAAGTTCATAGCACTATCTTAAAAGGTCACCGGTCACCATTTGAATGAATTGTCTATTGATAAATATTTGAAGAAAAAAAAAGAAAGTCTCGAAGTGAAAGTCTGCTTGTAACGGGCCATCAAGGTCGAATTCCGTTCTTAGTCGTAGATACTCGGAACAATGAATGAATCGGTCACTAGGGCGCTGTTATTACAACAAGCTTTGTTAAATGAGAACAGTGCAGTCGTTCGTTTGACTTCAAGTTTGTTAAAAGAACGGTCACACGCGACACGGTTCGTTGCAATTGCAAGTTGAGGTTGTCCATTTCGAAATACTCGAAACCCCCCGAAGGAAATGACAAAAAGTTTGGTTTATGACAGATAAATTGAATGTCACGAAAAATCATAAAAATCGACTGCTGAAAATCCATTGTGACTTCCTTAAATTGTCTGGTAAACACAATGTTTTTTCTTTTTTTGATGATATTTTCGATAAAGTGTAGAGTATGAAAAAAAAAATGAATGCAAAGGTTTTTCCCAAAGGCAATTCCAGGTTGTGGTGTGTCGCAGGGAGTTTTTCTCCAATAAGGTTGTCGATAATCTCAATAATTGCAATAACTTACCTTCGGAGGTCGTGACTTCTAACACAATTGACAAGTTTAAAAAGAAGTACGATAAACATAGTGGGATAAATCGAGAAGCTATCCATACTTAGATAAGAGACAATCATAATCTTTTTCATGTGGGCAGTGTATTATATAGTATTAATTATTATTTCTTTCTTTCATGATATATGCTTTTATATTGGGTTGCTGTATTTTGGTTATGTTTGCTATCCATATTTTTATGGCCATATTTTTTTCATCCGCCTCATTGGGCGCATTCTTTTTACCTGTTGTGGTATTTGAATTTGTACTACCAGCTGTGCATAGAAATGGAAGAGATTTCCTAAGACATTGTACACCACGATTTTTAATCAAACACGATTCTTCATATGTATTAATCAACACTTTAAATTGCATGAGATAACGGAAGTCGGTAGAAAATAATAATTTTAATGGCTTTTACATAACCATTCGTATTCGTCTTGCTTAGTACATATATCCATCACAGTATCATATTTTGACCGTGCTCTTTTTTTTTTATCCCACACATTTATCTCATATCAACGCTAATAAGTATCGTTCCAAAACATGTCACGCAGATTTTTCTTTCACCAGAAAACAGAAACCAAGGACTCGACATTGATCATCTCTTCCCCGAATTCGGCACAGCCTCCAATGAACTTTTTAATAAATGGAAAATTGCCAACGAGAAACAAGTTCTTTAGTGATCTTTCAGTATTCTTGTTGTTTGTTCAATGTAGTGAAATAATTATTATGTATATAAATAGCATTTCCTTTCTATATTTCATTTTAAATGCTATTTGTCAATGTTGTTCTAATGGTTATTTATTAACACACTTCTGTGTCAATATATTTTTCTTAAAAGCCAATTTTTTTCCCTCTTCTTTTTTTTTTTTACAAGAATGAAATCCTCATTCCGGAAGGATCAACCGCAAGGTAGGATTAAATAACTTCGACATCAGTTAAGCAATACTTAAATACTGATTTATTGCCCAAAGATGCTTAAGTTTATTTTTATAACCTTTTTATTCGTACTAAGTATCAGTGCTTGTCACATGCTATGATACAACTCGTTTCGCGAAAACACGTAGACTCTAATTCGATTATATATCTATTTCAATTCAAAATTAGTTATATGAGTAAAATTGTGTCAAGATAGTGTGCAATATACGAACTCTAAAAGATAGAATTCCGAAATCTGGGCATTTTTATCCTGTTGATTTTTTTTAACTGCAGCTTTTATAGTCTTTTTTTACAGAAAATTGATTTCAATTCCTTTTTAATTTTAATTAGTCATTTTCTTCCACCGTTTGATCTAATTTTTCGAAATTGCATTCTTGATACGCACCACAATATACCAAATTACAGTCGGCTTACGAATTTTTCGGCCAACGAAGATTATTTTTTTGTGATTTTTCTGCCTCGGCTAACGAACATTTCCGTTGATATGTATGCACGTGCTAACCTAAACAGTCACGTCGTGAGCTGAATTTTAGCACCAATCATCACCAGAATTACTGTCACTCGAGTCATATTAACTCATGTCCACCTCGGAATATTTTCCAGATGTGCCATCAATTCACTTTCTGAGAGTTTTTGAACTGTTTCATGTAAAATGAAAGATTTGGCTAATAGAAAATGCATTGCAAAAAAAGAGCCTATGTTTTCAGAGCACGCGTTCTTTCAATGCAAGATTCTTAGCATCAAACTGGAAAGTCTGGACATATTCTAGGAACTTATCTTTTCCATTTGCATATTTCAGACTCAGAAATGAGCTAATCAAATCACAAATGGATGGGACACCTACAATACTGACTGGGTAGGGGCAACAACAGCTTTAGTAGACTAAAGTTAATGTTGGTTGTGTACATTAGTGGGAACTAAAGAGATCCTCGGTATCTCTTATCTTTTGGTAGATTCTCATTCATCCAATTTGAAGCTGTTCATTTTAGTCTTCAGTCAATTTTTGTCTTTTTTTTTTGTCTTCTTCGTATATACTTGGTGTTATAAAAAACTTATCTTCAAATTTTGGGCTGTTTCTGGAACGAAATAAGCGATTTCACATAGAAACCTATGGAAAATCATGTTTCGGCTAACGAACGTGATTCCGGAACGAATCATCTTCGTTAGCCGAGGTATCGCTGTATTTTAAAACATGGTGCTAATCACGAATATATAATCGTGAAAACGGTTACTTTAACCGACCTGGAATTTTACTCATTCATGACGACTGTGACGTCGATTTTTAATTGCTTCGGTGGACGCGAAAGTAGTCTGTACAATACCGAGATTTTAACCACGCTCAAATGATTTTAGTTTGAAAGGCGATAGCTATTGATATTGGTGTGTCTCATTTATCAACTGATCAATGAATGATAAAATTCGAACGTGACTTGAAGTAGAGGAAATGGAAGATTTATTTTTTTTGAATCTGAATTTTTTTTTAAGAAAAAAAATAATGAATGAGTGGATGACAAAAGGGTGAAAGAAACCAGTCCCAACCAGGCGCTTGCTTAACATCTTAGACAATGCGGATGACAGTTGATGAATAAGAAATCGGTTTTTCCTAACGTAACTATGAAAAGGATGATGACGATTGTTCTTGAAATCCGAGGAAAAGCAGTTTTCGAAAAATCAAAGTTGATAAAAAAAGGATGAATTATGGTACTTATGGCACTTATTACAGGTAACCCTGCCTACCTTTTCCTTTCTTCTATTTTTCAGCATGGTGATAAAAAAAACGACTGACATGTTGCGTACCATTAAAAACACGAAAAAGAGATAAAATAAAAGCATGTAAATTTTTGAGAATCAGAAATTTCTTGTAATGCAGTGTGTAGCAGTGGTCTCAAACTTTTTGAAGCGCGACCCCTTTTTTCGACAAGAATTTCATCGGTGACCCCCCATAGAGAGACCATATGTCCCGTTTTCTGGGAAATTCTTGCTTTTTCGAATGGATGGACATTAATTTCAGTAATCAATGATGAATGAAATCGAATTATTTTTCAAAATTTTGTTGGCAGAACTATTTTATTATGAGTGTTCAAACTACCCACGCGCGTTTTAGCTTTGAATCCTGCAGACGGTGTCAGCAGAGCAGCAAGTCAGTAATGAATGCACATCTTGCGCATCGTCATGGTGCAGAGTGGATAACCTAGTAACATAATCTTTTTCCAGATGTACCTGCACTTCCCCTTCTGTACGTTTTTGAATCATTTCATGTAAAATGAAAATGCTAATAGAAAATGCATTAAAAAAAGGAGCCTATGTTTTTAGAGCGCACTTTCTTTCAGTGCAAGACTCTGAGCATCAAACTGAACAGTCTGTAAATTCTAGGAGCTTATCTTTTCCATCTGTATGTATCAGACACAGAAATGAGGTGACCAAATCACAAATTGATGGTGGATGGGGCACCTGCGAACTCGACTGGGTTGTGCCAACACCAGCTTTAGTAGATTACAGCTGGTATTGGTTGTGTGTTTTTATTTTATAGTATAAAATAAAAATGTTTTCAATACCTCTCATATTTTAGTAGATTCTCATTCATCCAATTTTAAAGCTGTTTATTTTCGCCTTAATTTAATTTTTGTATTTTCTATTCTTGGTGTCTAAAAAACATATCTTTAAATTTTGGGCAGAACCTGGAACGAAATCTATGGGAAATCACGTTTCGGCTTACGAAGATTTCGGCTAACGACCATGATTCCGGAACGAATCATCTTCGTTCGTCGAGGTATCACTGTATGTATAAATACTTTAAAAGCGATTGATTCTTTCTGAATACCAATGAAAATTTTTTCTTGATCTGTTGATTGTTGTACATTGATGTTCAGCTGAGATGAGGCATTTTTTAGATTTGACATATTTTTACTTACGTTGCGAAAAAATAAATTTCTTATTCGAACGTTTTCATTTTGGAGAATATTTCGCGACCCCCCCTCCCCAGTTTATTAACGTGACCCCCACTTTGGAAACCACTGGGGGTATTGTAATAGAAACAATACGAGTTGGAAGACACTGTAAGCCTCAAAGAGTTTGGATTTAAAAGCTTCTACACTGCATGTAATATACAAAAATACAAAAACTGATAATCTCAATATCATTTCAGCAGAAAGACGGTTATTAAAAAGGTTCGTTATATTCTGAATAACTTTAAAAATGATATTGATAAACCACTTCGATTTCTTGGACTTTACAAAGAGTTCTTTATCCTAAATTAGAAAAGGATCTGTCTGATTACATTGTTCATCTACTGATTCAATGTTAGACATCCGTCACGAATGGAATAGCAGATCATAATGATTCGATAAACGTATTTTTTGACTACAGATATGAATCTTCTCTTACAGAAAAGATTGTAACAATACAAAGACACAACTATCATAAGTAAGATATGAAATTTATAGCGTAACAAGCAATAACATATACTTGGAAATCACCAACGAATAAGGCAAACACACGGAAAATACAAAACTTCTAATGTGTTTCGGCACACAGTGGTGTCTTGTTCAGAGGAAAATTGTATAACCACTAATCGCACGCTGACCGAGGATCCCACTTGGGTTGGTTACCAAATCTTAACTCTCGGTTGCTCAGCGGAAAGACTGACCACGACGTTTGAAGTGAACAGATGTACTTTTTTTCTACAGCAACCGTGTGATTAGTGGTTATATAATTTTTCTGTAATCCCCCACCGTGTGTCAAAATGCATTAGGAGTTTTGTATTTTCCGTGTATTTGCCGTATTCGTTGGTGATTTCCGCGTATTATTGGGAAAGGTTTATCTACTCTTCCAATAACATATAGTGATTATGTTATTGGATGTTATGTTAATAGATGGATCTATGTCGGTCCGTGCCCTCCGGGGCACTGAGCTAATGCGACAGGGCCTGGTCGTGCTCAGTTTGTTCTGTTCAGGTGGATTCGTGAAAAAAAACGTGGACCTTTCAACAATGAAAAATCATTTACCCCTAAATTATGGCTCACTAATTTTATAACTGCTTTGATGCTGAATAATTTAATTTAATATAGATCAAGACAAGCTCCTTGGCCCCAAACAAGGGTATGGTCGGAGAATATTCTCATCATTTTTGTTTTTTCATACAATAAAGACACTGTAGAAGGGGTCCGCGAAAAATCTGGCTTGGGGCCCGCCAAATATCCCATCCCAGTGGCACTGATGGAGGATGTGGTTGCCATGACACGTTCAAACAATATCTTTCGTTGGATTATTTCATTCTTCTTTGTAAATGAATAATTGAAGAGAGAGACCGGAAATGTGGTAAACGCAGTAACAAAAAAATAATTTTTTCCCGTGTCAAAACATATTAATACCAAGGTTGTCAACCTGGGAAACAATGTGAGAATCCAACTCACTCCAAGTAGGTAAAAAATGCATCGGTAGAGAGATGTCTTTTAACACGTTAGTTTATGGCGCCTAAAACTTGTTTTTCACTTACGACGCGTTTTCCAATTCCTGGTCTTCAATTATGCAGGATATTGCTGATTAATTTACTTCGCACGGATCTGGCATTGTTTTGCGATATCTGTGCGGGAATTCATGTTTTATCTCAAAATAATTATGATTATCTTGTAAGCCAATGGAATGATGAAGAAAATAAAATACGGTTCCAGGAACAAACAAAGCAAGATGAGTATAGCGTAATTAGTACAATAAAATGGTGAAAAACTGAACGAATATAAAAATAATATAGCTGGGAATCAATTAAAATTTTTAACTGGTTAATCAAAAAATTGTAATCGATTAATCGAATTTTAATCGAATATTTTTCACAACTATATAATATTAATTGATGCTATAAAAATGTAATTTATTAATTTCACGCACCTATTCGCTAGATACAAACAAGTATAGGAATAGACTAAGAAATTAAGGCTGCCGCTTGAAGCAATTTAATACTCGTATGCTGAACATATTTTAAAATCTGGAATTTCTTCATTTGGATCTCGTGGTTTTTTAAAATCGATTATTTTAGGTTAGTCACTGATTTTGAAACTACTTTTGATCATATGCTGTTACTTATTTTCCTTCAAACTCCTCCCAAATGGTGTTTGTGAGGAGAGGAACTGATACTTCTCTCCCAAGAATACGAACAACCACAGTTCATAGCGGAGACAATAAATTTTTGTCTTGCCTTCTAAAACTCCCACCAAACTCAATTTGAAAGTGAAACGATCACAATTTTTCGTTGAATGGACTTGCATTTCCCAATGCCGAAAAATTCGATCAAAATATTGATTCAAATGCTTTTAAATATGACCACTTCTCGAAAATGTTATACAGTATATTGGTACAATAATTTATAGGACATTTAATCAGTTTCGTTAAATAAATCAAGTCAAATTACTTACTTTTTACTCAAATTTTAATCGAATTTTAATTGATTGAGTCGATTAATTCAATTAAAATTTTTAACTGCTATTAACAATTGATCGATTAACCGACCCGATTAATCTATTAACCAGGCCAACAATAAAAACAATATTCCGGCTAAAAAAGTAATGTTTTTTTTCTGGGATTTGTTACAAACAGAAAAGTCAACCTCTAGTAAATTTTTTCCAACTAAAATAACTGAAAAACGAACCCTCTTCACACTATTGTATATAGTTATGAGTTCTTCTCTAACCTTGCGTTATTAGGCGCTATTACATAGTTGCGATTGCGATATTGCAATTGAGGTTAGCTGACTGACCCCCACACTAAATGTCAAGAGAGAAAGAGAATCCACCATACGGTTAGGTTGCATAACGTTTGCCATGTTTTTTAAAGTAATTGTGACTTGTTTCGCCTGCTCTAATCTTGCGATGTTTCTGCGTGCTAGGAAAAAAACTTACAGAAAAAGAAACGTCTGATGTTTTTGTGTGAATTTCACATTAGAGAAACATAACTTCCAAAAAACGAGGTTTTTTTTTTTTCAGTTCATTTCGTATAAATAAAAATAATGCTCAACTTAATTAATAATGGCTGTTTCGTCTTTACATAAATGAATGTATATTATGTATAACTGTATAATATGTGTTACGGCAAATGTGATAAATCCGGTTATCTCCCACCATTTTGGTGAGTTTCATAAATTTTGCTCATATATTGCGAATTTATTACATTTACCGGTGATTATGTATAATGCTTAGATTTTATGGTAAATATTATAAATCGTCAATGAAATAATTGAGATTCACAGGAATTATGCGTAAATTTCAGTCTAGAGAGATGAATGATGGTAATGTTGTTTTGTTTGCACATGTTGGTACACGTGAAGAAATTAAACATTACAGACAAATATATAATTATTTTTATGTTCTCATTTTTTTAACACTTATTTTAATTTTTATGGAAGAATAATCAAACTTATTAAAATGGTCGGAAATTATGCATAATTTCCGATTTATCACATTCCCCCAGGGTTAAATATACTGAGGCTTTTTCCTGAATATTCGTCTCCAAAAACTAGGGAAAGTAAATGCTAAAAAATAGGGAAATACAATTAGGACTTATTTGAAATATTTATATATATATATATATATATATATATATATATATATATTATGGCATTTATCACATACTCGAGAGGTGGGAGGAGGGTGCTCGTCATCTTATAGTCAGGTAAATGCGATACATACAAATGAATAATGAATTTAACCCGACGTTTAACATGTGACGTTTTTCTCTTCAAATAATTTATTTCTGCAAAAAAAATTTTCTTAGAATATCATGAAAAGTCGTTTTTAATAAGCTCAACGAATAAATAATTGAACAACCGAAATTTGTAATTGAAAATCATGAAACCAAAGAAGGATTTTTGTGTTTTTCAGAATAAGTTTTTGTACGGTTTGATATGCGAATGAAAATAAAGCAATTATTAGTTATGCTAAACCTTATCACAGACAAGATTTTTTTTACTCGTGGCAACAAACTTGGACTAATTAAAAATTAAATAATTTAAATAATTAACTAAATAACAGATAATTCTCGACCCATTGATGACATAAGAAAACTTTTTGATATCAGTACTTTCTATTTACATCAATAAAAAAATACCATTGTCTAATTTCAAAGATCCAACATGTGTCGATCAAATCGAACAGAGAAAAAAATTTAACGAACAGAAAAATACTTTCTTGGAGTAATTTTTATTTTTCGAGTGATTTTTATTATTACAGTAAGCAATATTATTACAAGGACGAAACAGATTTTTATGGATAAAACCCAGTTTATATTTTAATGCAGGAAGTAACTTTACTTTGCCGTGCACGAATGAAAAATCAAATAAACGTATATGAAGAATTCTAAATACAGCTTATATATAAAATGAATTTTGATTTCAATGGGAACAATTCTCTTCCCATACGTAACAACTGTAAATACCAAAATATTCAAAAGACCGATAATAATTTAAAATTCAGTAGAACTTCTGTAGATGAACTTCTGTACAATTAATTTTTCGATATAACGAAATATATATCGGAAAGACACGTTAGTTTTCTCTTCATTGAACTACATCAAATTTTCTGAATAATGCATTTTTAAGCGACTTCGTTATTGGAAGACTCGATTGTATGCTAATTATATTTATCCAAAGTTTTGTAAAAAATTATTTTCTGTCACTTGAGGGTTGCGGTAACACTTTAATCACAAATAATTTTTATTTATCTTTTACTACTGAAATAAATTAACAAATTTGAAATATTATATGCAAGAAGTCATAATTATTTTGCATAATTATTGATTACCAAACGAAATTCGACATTAAAAATTGAATGTTATATTGATTTGTATTTATTTTAATACATGATATTTGCAGAAAAAAAAATTAAAATTGAATTGTACTCACTTGTTCCCATGTTATTCCACATCCCATCGCAAACATAACAGTAACAAGCAGCGTTACGATAAGTACATCGTGCGCTACCTTAAGCACCGGAGTTGAGGTAACCGCTCCGTCATTATTGCCGGCGCTATCATTCGAAAAAACGGAACTCAAATTCATATCATCCAACATCCTGCGTTTAGGTGTTAAAAGCTGCTTCTGATGGTTGATTACTTGGAGCGCCGTTTTATGAGTTCGTATGTTGAGTAATACTTTTGCCGCGATAGTTGCGGCAACCTGATTTTTGACTTTTCACCAGCGTTAAAAAAGCGAAACCAGTTCCGGCTAAATAGAATAATGACAGAAGAAAAATTATATCAAACAGACACTCCTACGCTACTTCACGGTTTTGATTCAGCAAATTCTGTTCGAGACAACGATAGCTGCTGCTACTGACCCCTAAAAACAGAAAGTGAAGGAAAGAAAAATACAAAACAAGAATTTACCTTGATATCTCATCAGAGGTAAACAAAAAGTTTTCATCTCACTAATACCATTTCTACGTCTTGATTTCTTGTATATAGGTCATACTTGAATATAATACTATCATTCGACAAAACATTTATTCAAATACACGGGATATTGATTATCTACTATATACTCATTTTCTTTAAAAAAATTCTACGATAGATTAATTCAAGTTTGTTAATTCAATTCTTTGAAAGTATACGCAATAATAATACATCGTCGGCCTTCAAGAAAAAGTCACCAAGAGTCCACAATTTTTTTTGACAGATTACTGTAGTTGATTAGAATTTCCAATTAATTATTTCACGATATGAACAGTTATGAACCACTGACCAGTTATCTAAATATCAGTAAATCTACTGTAGGAGTTATAAAACTTTAAAATAATTTTTAATATTTTTCATAACGACTCAAAAGTCTAAATTGACAAAATCTCAAGACTGGATTTAGTGACTGCTCCTTGAATGCCGACGATATAGTAAATAGAATACAATGCTGTTGAAAAATATTTTCTTTTATTTACAAGCTTGTGTTGACTACCATGATTTCAAAAGATCTCAGATTTGAATAGTCATTTATTATCCGCTAAAAATTTATTATGATAAAACTATTTTGAGATCTTTAACTGATGGTTTAAATTTTTTTTTATCAAGGAAATAGCTGACGGTAACACTTGATTTTCATCGTCTAGTTCCAATTACACTAGACAACGATGAAATTGCGTCCGACATGAAAATATACTATTTCGAATGGTTTTGACCTGCTGAACACGAACATTACGATGACAAAATTTTATTGGATCTTGTTTTTGAGATATTACCGTGTTATCAGTTAAAAAGTGCTTTACGAGGGTTATTTATAGTGAAAAAGTAGTAAAGAGACCATAGAACAATGTTCCTAGGGAAAATAGTCAACATCGATGCTGGATGACTACTGTTGGCAATTGTAAGAGATGCTCCTTATGTCCGATACAAGAGCAATGCAAAACGAAGTACTTGACAGATGCCGATAAATCAACAATTTGTACTGTAATACATATGTACTTCCACGTGTTTTTGTTGTGCTTCTATGAGTTTTTGTCCCTATATATTGATGAAGTTTCTACTTATTTGTGGTTTTTCTGTATATATATATATATTTTGCTTATATTTAATACGTGTATGTTGTGTTTCCATGTGTTGCGTTCAGGGGCGTCGGAAGTGTTTCGAAACTGTGGGTGCTTGTCTTTAGTTTTATATAGGAAATTTTAATTTCTGTATCAATTCTGGGGGTGCTCGGATCCATGCCACAAATTACCGTGGGTGCTTCAGCACCCAAAGCACCCCCAGTTCCGATGCCTCTGGTTGCGTTGTTTCATTATATATGTACAGTATTAAATCTGCAATTTCAGAAAAAACCGTAGGCAATCCAGCCTTTTTATGGTCAAATTCGCATTCAGCACACCGAATTACAAAAGAAATGACTATTGTTTATTTCGGATGCAGAAACTTTTTCAAAATCTGTTGTCGAGTGTTTTTGTCCTCAACACTTTAAGCGGCAATTATAAATCATTAAACTTCCCCTTCAAAATGCCATATCTTTTTTAATGAAGTAGGGGGGTGAGGGTATAGGCAAAAGTTTTCCATTGAGAAATAATTTTTACGAAATATCTTTGCTTATCAATGCCAAAGTAAGAAGCTTTTGTGGGGTGGGGGGCGGGAATACCTCGTCATTGCCGCTTAAAGGTGCAAACAGGATGAAAGTTTTGTTCTGATCCACAAAATGACTTTAAAATTTGAAAGAAATGTAAATAAATTTGAGAAAAATACCTTTAATCCATGCACTCTTAACTTACTTATTTTTTACTTTACTTTTTTTTCGTTTATGCTTTGAGGGTCATAGCAATAGGCGTATAACTCATAGTATTAGCTTAAAAATAAAGAACTTGAACAAGATTGTAAATGGCCGATTTTTAGATTTTTGGTGTAAAAAAAACTATTATCAAATGGCAAATTTGGCTATAAAGATGAAGTAAAGTAAAAAATACTGTTATTGCAATAACGGATAATGGCTCTATCAGTAGTCATTATCAATGACTATTGTAATAACAATCAGTCTAGTCCAGAAACATCCTGTAGAAACCTGGAAATAATCTATTCACGTATACTTATATACAGGGTGACTCCATAATTTCCATTGCAGCATTTTACTGGTGAACCGTTGGTCCTAGAGGCATACTTCCAATCAGAAAAAGTATCCAAACAACGTGTGAAATTCAGATACGTTCATGTTTTAAGGGGTTGTATAGTTATGAAAATATAAAAAGTAACTAAAAATTAACTTTTTATACGGACACCCTGTACACAAAAACCGTATTAAAAAGCTGTTGCCATGTCTTTTCTGAGGCCAACAAAAAAAATTCATGTTTCCAAGTGTAATATTTGCTGAGATGTTAGAATTTTAAAAAAATGGAAAAAAAATTTGGAAAAACAGCATAAACTAACGGAAAATGTCTTCCCCCTCATTTATGCTGTTCTTTGCAGAGCAACAGTCCTACAACGATAAATCATTCAATCATAACACTTCACTCATAGTTAGAAAAACTGGTGGCAGATGGCAGCACTACACATAACAAGCATTACAGAGAAACAAAAAACTTCACGTCAGGTTTCACTACACGTGCACGCACAATAACGATTCGTTGGGGGTTCCGGGGGGGGGTGTGGGCGGGGTGCATGTGTGGTGTAGCAGTAGTAGGTAGGGCCACCAAAAAATGGCTCTGGGATCCATGATGTTCTTAAGTCAGCCACCTCGTTGGGCAATTTGCCTGTTGTGGCGTTGTATTTGTATTTCCCAACTTATCTGCGATTTTTGAATTCAAATATCTCATCGAATATTGCATTAGAAATGTGAAATGTTTTTGTTGGCTTCAGGAGAGACAGGGCAACAACTTTCTAATTGGATTTTCGAGGACAGGGTGTTCGTGTAAAAAGTCAAGTTTTATATTTTAATAACTGTATAATTGTACTGTTTAATAACTTTTCTTCGAAGCTTATCATTTACCTTCTATATACAATGCATGATGACCAGTACTATGTATTAGGTGAATAGGTACTGAAGTACATACAGTATCTACACTGAATAGCCAAAAAAACTGGTACACCTGCCTAATATCGTGTAGGGCCCCCGCGAGCCCGCAGAAGTGCCGCAACACGACGTGGCATGGACTCGACTAATGTCTGAAGTAGTGCTGGAGGTAATTGACACCATGAATCCTGCAGGGCTGTCCATAAATCCATAGTAGTAAGAGGGGGGTCGAGATCTCTTCTGAACAGCACGTTGCAAGGCATCCCAGATATGTTCAATAATGTTCATGTCTGGGGATTTAGGTGGCCAGCGGAAGTGTCTAAAGTCAGAAGAGTGTTCCTGGAGCCACTTTGTAGCAATTCTGGACGTGTGGGGTGTTGCATTGTCCTGCTGAAATTGTCCAAGTTCGTCTGAATGCACAATGGGCATGAATGGGTGCAGGTGATCAGACAGGATGCTTACGTACCTGTCACCTGTCAGAGTCGTATCAGGGGTCCCATATCACGCCAACTGCACACGCCCCATACCATCACAGAGCCTCCACCAGCTTGAACAGTCCCCTGTTGACATGTAGGGTCCATGGATTCATGAGGTTGTCTCCATACCCGTACACGTTCATCAGCTCGAAGCAATTGGAACCGAGACTCGTCAGACCAGGCAACGTGTTTCCAGTCCTCAACAGTCCAATGTCGGTGTTGTCGGGCCCAGGCGAGGCGTAAAGCTTTGTGTCGTGCAGTCATCAAGGGTACACGAGTGGGCCTTCGGCTCCGAAAGCCCATATCGATGATGTTTCGTTGAATGGTTCGCACGCTGACACTTGTTGATGGCCCAGCATTGAAATCTGCAGCAATTTGCGGAAGGGTTGCACGTCTGTCACGTTTAATGATTCTCGTCAGTCGTCGTTGGTCCCGTTCTTGCATGATCTTTTTTTGGCCGCAGCGATGTCGTAGATTGAATTTTTTACCGGATTCCCGATATTCACGGTACACTCGTGAAATTGTCATACGTGAAAATCCAAATTTCATCGCTACCTCGGAGATGCTATGTCCCATCTCTCGTGCGCCGACTATAACACCACGTTCAAACTCACTTAAATCTCGATAACCTGCCATTGTAGCAGCAATAACCGATCTAACAACTATGCCAGACACTTGTTGTGTTATATAGACGTTGCCGCAGCGCCGTACTCTGATTGGTTCCATATCTCTTTATTTGCATACGCATGCCTGTACCAGTTTTTTTGGCTCTTCAGTTTATATATACCTCTCGATACCTATTTCGAGATTGCTGTGACCTCTATCTTTTTAAAACGCTGTTTCATTGAGTGCGGATAAGCCTGTGTATCAGCGTGTATTCTGCTGCGCTGGTCGATAAGAAATAGCTCTGAGAAAGGGTTAAAGAAACAGAAAACCCTTTTTTTTTCTCTCTAATCCAATCTTATAATATTTGTCAATATGTTGCTGATGGTAATTATCCAAGACAGCATCAAAAAAAATTATTGATGATGAAGATTGATAAAAAGACCATATATACATTAATAATAATAAATTATTATTTTTATGCCACATTATTAATTAACATATTGCGTGTTATATTCCTCAATTTATATACCACAGTGCTTACCTCTGCGAGGGGTCCAGCTGATGGATTGTTTCGGAGATCGTCATGGGCACACTCCACAGCGTTAAGAATAGGCTGCTGATATGATAAAGTAACAAAAATTTAAGAAACTCATTGCAAATAGGGTAAAACTAAACAAAATAAAATTTTCAGGCATGTATGTGTCGCGAGTGTGAGAATGTTTTCAATATGGGTGCTAATTCTGTTGTTAGGTCTGGTGTAAACAAAAATGATTGGTTGTAGACTTTGTAGGGCCAAAATGTGGACGAACGACAAAACAATTCAAAAAAAGAAATTTTTAAAAAACAAAACAAATGTTGTGTAATGGTTAATGTGGCAGAACATCTAAAGAAAATGCAGTAGAAGTTAGACCACACACACACACACACACACACACAAAGCATACAGAGATATAGAGATACTGCAAAGACATCATGTGTAGCAAATGGGCCTTCGTTGCACAATTTTTTTTTTACAGAGTCTGATATTAAAAAACAATATATACAAGTGGTATTTTTATACTCTTTTGAGAAGACGTAATTTCTAATAAACGGAAAAATATGGGCATATGAGGCAAAATAAAGAATTCCGTGTTTCCTAAACATAGAAAAAACATATTTCACGCTCGGAGTGACTACATAACATAGTTGTTAGCATATCTGCGATAGAAAAATATATGGTGTAAGCGAATTATGAAAGTATGAAAAAGAATATATATATACAAATTTTATGGTAGGGTATATGCAACAAATTACATCATTGACAAGGTCTCGTGGGAGCTTCATCGCCGTTTTTCCGTTATCGAATGCATCAGTTTTTCAACAGCTCAATACAATTTGGATATTATGCTTAATTTCTCAAGCTTATAATTCTATAATTTCGATTTAATAATTCGAAGGTGTTTATGCTTCTTTTGATTCTTAGATTCCTCCCTTAGATGCTTTTTTAGACGTTTTTCCTTTGTTTCAACAAATTATTGATCTATTTTTGTATAAATCATCAACTGCTTGATCATCATCGAATGAAAGTGAGACGTTATAAACCTATAGATTTTTTATTGAAATATGCTTTCCAAGCAACTCAAATTTGACAGTTTCTTTCAAAATGCTTAGTCACCTGGAAGCCGAATGTTTAGCTCTTAAGGTCACAAACTGCTCCGGAAATGACTCACGGAGGAAGCTTTGCATCTCGTTCGCGGCCTTTAATGTAATTCAACGTATCATTTCTAAACTACTTATGGTTTTGTATTTAAAAAAATGGTTATAAGTTTAAAATTTAAATGACACCCACAACTGTTTATGTAAGGGTTATATTCACCGACATGGTTCAAACTATGGTTCAATTTTTTTGATAAGAGATCGACACGGATTGGTTAAATTCAGGTTTTTAACCAATCTATGTTGATCTCTTATCCAAAAAGTGTGACTACACTTTAAACCATGTCGGTGAATACGGCCCTTAAGGGTGGGCAACAAAAGAGTCTTTTATAGAGACTTTATTCATTGATTCGCAAAATACGGCCCACGTGCACATAAAGAGTGTCCCACAATCGACTGTTATGTAATCGACCCACTTTTATGTTAAGAACTATACAACAACCGCTTGCAACATGAATGACGTATCTGAAATTCCCGCCTTCGCACATTTATATTCTGCAAAAATAACTTCAATATCGGTCACCGTTTTCTTGCTATCCCATTTCGGAAACCGTCTGTCGAATGTGGGACGCTATATAGAATAATATTGAATACGGCGATTGTCGAAACATCTGATTTACCGTTCCTTCGGTGTGATTAAGTTAGAGCCCTGGTTTAGCCCATCACCTTCCAGTTTAGCAGGGCTGTGGAGCAGGATCGTCTTAAGAGCATCATGGGCCTCAGGGCCAAATTATTTTTCTGAGGCCCTACCAAGCAAAATCTCAACCAGATCTCATTTTAGTGAGGCCTCATTTCTCTTGAGGCCCCCGAGCCATACACGGGTGGGCCCATACCTTAAGACGACACTGCTGTGGAGTTTATGAACTTCATTCGCTATCGGTTTTACACTTCGTGCCCTGTTTCATCAAATTCATGTGCATGAAATGACCATACTACGATAAAATGACAAATGACCATCTAGTTCAAAAAATGCTTGTAAAATATTTGTAAATAACTGGTATCATGATCCCCACAAGGGTTGGACTGACAGGACTTCAGCCTGGGGCGTGGAAGGATTCTCATAGTTTTTTTTTGTTTTTTAGCACAATAAATTCATTAAAGACAGGGCCCGTAAAATGACTGGAACGGGGGAATCTCAGCCTAGGTGCCCTGCTGCAGGATTTGGGGGGCCATGCCGCATTCTAGTTTTTAAATGTGTTAAAGAGAATGGTATCATACTGACCATGGCCGTAACTAAGGACGGGCGAAAGGGCACACTCTGTTTCGATAAAAATTATGGGCAGTGGGCAGGGCCGTCTTAAGAGCATCATGGGTCCCAGGGTCAAATGATTTTTCTGAGGCCCTACCTGGCCAATTCTCGAAAATTTCAACCGGTTCTCGGGTTTGGGGGTCCCCTCTTCTCTTGAGGCTCGGGTGAGCCCATGCGTTAAGACGGCACTGGCAGTAGGGAGCAAAAATGGGTACTGGTAGGTGACAGAATAAATTTCTGTTTCCAGTTGCGGTGCTCTGCTACTCTGACTTTTGATTTTTCTTCTGATTTAGAATCGATTCTCCGATAAAAATTCTTTTCCGATAGGATTCATGATAGAACTGACAAAAATATACGTACAATTTGCTGTATAAAAGAGCACATAGGTAAGAGGGTAAAATCTCTCACAGAAACATGGAAAAAATTGTATGCTCAGCTGCTGTGACGTATGTGTGTGTGTGTAGCTGAGCATACAATTTTTATGATTAGTTATATAGTATATATATAAAATCATAAAATATTATTATTATTTATATTGTACTGGGCAGATATTTTCTTCGAAAGTTTTAAAATATACTTGATGTTCAAAATGTTACTAGTATCAATTTTAACTAGTAATACTTTAAATGCATTAATTTTATCAAATTGTACTTATTTTATTTATTCGATGGGCTAAATAGATTGGGACCTACAGGTTAGAGCGAATTTCCAAATGGTTTAGATTCTTTTTTTACTTAGAGATTCTTGAAGGTTTTTCTTTAGATACTTTCTTCAGATTCCTTCTTTAGATACTTTCTTGAGATACCTTCTCTTCAGATACTTCCTTTAGATACCTTCTCTTCAGATACTTCCTTTAGATACCTTCTTTAGATATTTCCCTTTGCTTGCTTTGTGCGGGAACCTATCTAATCCAGACTCGTTAAGCTGAAGGTTGATAAATTAACCACCTGTACGTCGGCCAACACTTTTTTATATATCTAGCTTATAATAAAGAATGGGGGATCATGCATACAAAAATTATTACAGAATATACAGGTATGATGAAAAATATCCATACAATAAATAAATAAATAAATAAATAAAACACAATTTTTGAATGTAAATTAACAGAAAAATTAATGAAAATTTCAATTTGATGAAAATTCAGAACGGAAGAAAATTTCAAACTCATGAAAATTAGGACCTAATGAAAGAAAAAATCTAAAAACTCATGAAAATTAGGACCTAATGAAAGAAAAAATCTAAAAACTAATGAAAATTAGGACCTAATGAAAGAAAAAATCTAAAAACTAATGAAAATTAGGATTCGTGAACTTGAAGATTGAAAAAATATATACAGCATCAATGAAAATTCAGTATTGATGAAAGAAATAATTATTGGGGCGCGGTATATCTACTCTGTAATATAAAATCACAAACTCGAAAAGGGCCTGTTGCTCCTTTGGGTCAAGTATTCATTTAACTCTAGCACATATTGGGACCCATTTGACCCATCGGGACCATGTTATGTGCATGTACCGAGAGGCTCCCATATCCTACAGCAGGGCCCTTAGGCTGGAATTTAGATGGCGAGCCCCCAAACCAGCTTTTCAGGGTCCCTCTGTGGTTAATTTATAGTGTGAAAAATCAAAAAATGGTTAGGAATCGTTCTGGCCCTGTCAGCCCTGCCCTTGTGGGGGGGGGGGGTCATGCCGAGAGGTATGTATATGTATAATATACATATAACAACAGTGCTCCCAACACACAGGGTCGGGGTACCCGGGGGGGATTGTACGTATACCTTCATGGGAAAGTTAAAAGTTTTCATTTCCAGGGACCCTTATGGATCTCATTGTTTTCTTGCTGCTTTAACGTTGAAAAATTTGCAACAGCGGAAGCCCGAGATAAAGCCAGTCTGGGGCCCCACTAAAAGTATGCGAATTGGTGTCCCGGGTAATTGGTTGAGGCCATCGATTTTATTCGTTGGTAAAACGAATACAAATGAAAATGTTTCATGGCACTCGCAGCGGGATATGACTGACAAGCTTCCAAGTCGGGGGGCCCATGTTTACAGGTTTCACTTTGGGGGCCCTGGATGAATCTCGTTATTTTCTGTTGTAGAATTTGCAACAGCGGATGCCCGAGATAAAGACAGTCTGGAGCCCCACTAACAGTATGCGAATTGGTGTCCCGGGTAATTGGTAGGGGGCCCTGGATTTTTTCGTTGGTAAAACGAATACAAATGAAAATTTTTCATGGCATTCTCACCGGGGGATAACCGACAAGCTTCCAAGTCGGGCCCCCATGTGTACAGGTTTCATTTTGGGGGCCCTGGATGAATCTCATTCTTTTCTGTTGTAGAATTTACAACAGCGGATGCCCGAGATCAAGCCAGTCTGGGGCCCCACTAAAAGTATGCGAATTGGTGTCCCGGGTAATTGGTTGGGGGCCCCTGGATTTTATTCGTTGGTAAAACGAATACAAATGAAAATGTTTCATGGCAATCGCAGCGGGGGATGACCGACAAGCTTCCAAGTCGGGGGCCCCATGTTTACAGGTTTCAGTTTGGGGGCACTGGATGAATCTCGTTATTTTCTGTTGTAGAATTTGCAACAGCGGAAGCCCGAGATAAAGCCAGTCTGGGGCCCCACTAAAAGTATGCGAATTGGTGTCCCGGGTAATTGGTTGAGGCCCTGAATTTTATTCGTTGGTAAAACGAATACAAATGAAAATTTTTTCATGGCATTCTCACCGGGGGATGACCGACAAGCTTCCAAGTCGGGGCCCCATGTGTACAGGTTTCATTTTGGGGCCCTGGATGAATCTCATTCTTTTCTGTTGTAGAATTTGCAACAGCGGATGCCCGAGATAAAGCCAGTCTGGGGTCCCACTAAAAGTATGCGAATTGGTGTCCCGGGTAATTGGTTGAGGCCATCGATTTTATTCGTTGGTAAAACGAATACAAATGAAAATGTTTCATGGCACTCGCAGCGGGATATGACTGACAAGCTTTCAAGTCGCCAAGTCGGGGGCCCCATGTTTACAGGTTTCATTTTGGGGGCCCTGGATGAATCTCATTATTTTCTGTTGCAGAATTTGCAACAGGGGATGCCCGAGATAAAGACAGTCTGGTGCCTCACTAAAAGTATGCGAATACAACGGGCAACTGATTGGGGGTCCTAGCTTTTATTCATTGGTAAAACGAATACAAATGAAAATTTTTCATGGCACTTGCAGTTGGGGATGACCGACAAGCTTCCAAGTCGGGGGCCCCATGTTTACAGGTTTCATTTTGGGGCTCTGGATGAATCTGATTCTTTTTGTTTTTTAACATTATACAATTTGCAACAGCGGAAGACCGAGATAAATCCGGTCTGGATTCCCCACTAAAAATCTGCGTATTGTGTTCCCGCTACTGGATGTGGGGCCCTGGATTTTATTCGTTGCAAAATTGAAAAAAATGAAAAATTTTCGTGGCCCCTTACAGGGGTGTGTCCCACAAACTTCCAGGTCAGTGCTCTATGGGAATGTTGATAGGTTCTAATTCGGGGCTCCTGGATGTATCTCATTGATTTTTGTTTTTTAACATTGTAAAATTGACAACACATCGGTAGCCCGAGATACATCCAGTGTGGGCCCCACTAAAATTCAGCGAATTGAATCTGGGGCCCCAGTTTCTGGAGGTGCTTGATGAATCTCATTTGTTTTTTGTTGCTTTATCATTATTTTTATTAAAATTCGCTTCTTCAGTAAGCTGGTGCTTCCACACGTCTCTTTCCATAGCACGCTGATGAAGTGGGACGAAATAAACAAGATATGTTGTGAAGAGAAGTTGGGGGGGGGGGGTTTGGCCGCCAAAGGCGGCAGGGGGGCAGAGTGCCCCTAGTATATATATATAACAACCTCTAAACAACCTTTGGTACTTGAGGCGAGTATCTTATCGACCTGGGCTATATATATATAGCGCCGCAAGTACCAAAGGTTGTTTAGAGGTGTCGCGAGTTCTATACCCGGTTCGGCCTTGTCAGAAATTTTCCTGGGTGGGAAACAGAAACGGCGGCATGATCACAGAAAAAGACTGCTACTGTAGGGAGTCTCACATCGAGGGGGTTATCGTGCACCAACCTCTCGATGAGTATGAAAAAGTCTACGTTCGGAATCGACAGTAAATTGTAGGTTCCAGTCTAATTAGCCCTCGTGTGCAGAAAATGATCGATGAGGTAATTATTCTAAAATTAATGTGAATTCCAGAATTAATGAAAGAAATAATTTCATAATTACTGAAAGTATTCAATAATTTGGGGGCCCCCTTTTTGATTCGGGTCTCTTTGTCCCTTTATTCACAACGAGGAACAAAAATGCTTTTATTGACTCCGGATGGTGGAGTCCCCTTCCCAAGATGAATACGTTTCCGTAAAATATGTATAACTCTTTTATTCTCTTAGCTGAAACTCAGACACCTTGTTTTACTTACTAAAATAATTTAACTGATAAATATTTTTCATTTTTCTCACTTCCATTACCGTGAGTGCGGGCAAAGCTGGTTAAAGAGTGAAAAAATACTCTTCAATCAGCTTTGGTGTGGGGCGCCTCAAAGCGCAGGGCCCGGTGGGACTGCACCTACCACACACCTCTAAGGGCGGCAGTGATGTAAACAGATGGTCTCACAACAGGGACAAAGCACCGGAAAGTGTTTAACTGTCTGTCTCTCCCTGTATAAATCTGCGTGCGTTCTTCTTGCTCAGTTCACAATTAACAATAAAAACAATTTTATTTATTAATTTATTTATTTTATTAATAATGTGATCTTCACATATTCCCAAGGGATCAGCATGATCCGTCCAGGGAATTTGTTAGTGCTATACAAACAAATACAAATATACAAATACAACGCCACAACAGGCAAAATGCCCAACGAGGTGGCTGAGAAAAAGATGCCCATAAAAATATGGATGTCATATATTTCAAAAATACAGCAACCCAATTAAAAATGCAATTAACAAAAATTGTAAACAATATATACACATGATAAAATATTATACAATGCCCATATTCTTTATGGGCGAATTATGTTAGTATACATCCTTATTATTATATATATACAACCTTATCATTACTTTTTATGTTGGTATACATCCATGTCCGAACCGGGATTCGAACCCAGACCTGCACAGTGAGAAGCTAGTTCCTTAAACCACTCGACTACCAGGCGACTAAATTTTATAATTAAGATATTATTTAATGGGCAGAAAGTCAGAATATTTTCTGGGAAAGAAGTCCTAAAAAAGGACGCGTACTATATCTCAGTGTCCCTTCATATTTCCCTTACATATAGCACGTATGTTACTTCTTGAATTACTTCATGAAACCATTATTTTTCTTTCAAGGCAGTCGTGAGAAGCATGTCACGACAAAACCTCTAATATTGTGAACGAAATTACACCGAAAAGTTTCTCTCAACCTTGATAACGTGGTATATAGTTTTGTGGTATTATTAAATAAATGTACATATGTTTTAATAAACAACGCAAGAATGAAAAACAATAAAATAAATATGTGATATGTGTTGAATGGTCTTCCGCATCGGATAAGACTGACTATGCAAACAGAAGTAGTAAAACTGTAAATATGTAATTGGCATTATAAAAGGTATCCTTGAAATATGAACAGGGTTTCGTCCCAAGAAGATGCCAGTGTTTCATCGAGGAAGGAAACGCGTATTGATGAATCAAATAGGAAATTTTCCGTGAATCAAATACTGTATCTCTCGAGACTTTTCATTGATGGATGTCGGTGGTGATCTATAGTCATCATTTCCTTTTTTTTTTTAACAAGAAAACACGACTTCCTTCAGTATATTCTGCAGACTTCCGTTCTAAACTATATTTTGACAGAGAGAATTATTTTGAAAATTGTGACTTTCGACAAATTTGTAAAAAAACTGAAAATAAAAGTTAATTTTAATAAATAAAAAAGAAAATATACATCCTTCCCACCGTGTCCTTAACAATCAAAAATATTTTTTACTAGTTCTTTTCCTTTTCGAACTGAGAGTGTAGTCAAACAATTTGTGAACTAATGGTTAGATTTATGTGAAACTGAGTAAATAAAACAAGTAATTTTTTTCATATTTTTTGAGCTCTCGATCAGTTTTCAAGTTTCTTATGTCACTCTTTTAATTAGCTACTCATGGCCATCAGTAAGGTCATGGATTCATGAGAAAGTTCTGAACTCTTGTACGTTACGAATTTTTATGATTTGGATTTGCAGCTCTATGGAGGTATTAAATAATATCTGAAATTTTTATCATCCGCAATGGTTCAGTTTATTTCCGATAAGAGAGGTTCTACTGCATGCAAAGTTGAAAATGAAGTTAAAGCAATGTTTCGAATTCATTAGAATTTTGGACAGTGTTTATGGTCCACGGACCAGAGGTGGTCTATGAATATTGGGTAGGTGGTCAGCAAGTAGACTTGAAAATTTAATTCTAACAAAATGAAGATTATTCAATCGTATGTAACTTATATTAATGATGTTCTAAAGGTTCGAATAAAAAATTTGGCTCACATACTGTAAATTAGCGGTCCATCAAATAATGTTAGAAATTTTAGTGGTCTTTGGATTTAGAAAGGTTGGGGAACGTAGTTTTCAGGGGAGAATACTCCGTTAAACTACCACCCATCTCCCTTCTCAAGAATGTAAAAAAAAAATTCTCACACCATATTTCAAATTTATAAGGCCCAGGCATTACCTTTATCAAGTTATTTCATTCAATATTGCAGAAAATAAAACTCGCCCTCAAAGGGTTAAGAGATATTTTTTTGGTGAGTGACGTGTGAAAGATCGCTAAGAATAGCAAGTACTTGAAGTCACGATCATAAGGAATGAAAATGTATTCCTTACTTCTGTTCAAATCAACGTCTATAAGAGATGCCTCTAATCTGATGTCTTTGTTAAAAAGTAATCATGTGCTTGCGATGAGACTAAGAAAAAATCAATAAATTTCACTTTTGTGATTCGAACTTTTATCTCGAGAATCCCTCATGTTCCATTAACGGCATGTAACCCATTCAAACTTGACTGAAAGAATAGGCTACTATAAGCGCTATTTGAAATATAGGACTAAGAAAATCCAAGTCTCTTTTAGATACTTTATTTGCATGTTTGTTTCGCATTTGACCAATAGGAAAGTCAGCATTTTTATGCTTAAATATACGAGATCGGACGTATGGTCATCAAAAAAGATATGAAAATGTGAGAACAAACTGACCGTGTTTGACTTTTTTCCAAGTAGAATATTCATAGTCGACATAAAACAACTTTTTGGCGCTGGAACAGGAAATCAAAAGACAGATTAAAAATTAGAATTATCGATGATACATTATGTCTGATGATGCATAAAACAAGGAAAAAATCGCTTTATACATGGTTCACTTCAGCTAAGAAAACTGTGGAAGATGAGCTAGTTAACGAGTATTGCGAAACCGAACAAATTCATTTGGGCCGGTTATCAGCATTAACGTAAAGTTGTTTATGACCCATAGACCCAAGGTGGGCATGGTAGCCCAGGTCGATAAGATACTCACCTAAAGTACCAAATGACGTTTAGAGGTGTCGTGAGTTCGATACCCGATTCGCGTCCTTGTCATAAATTTTCATGACGGGGGAAGGTGAACAGAAACGGCGGCATGACCACAGAAAAAGAATGCTACTGCAGGGAGTCCCACATCGAGGGGGTTAGCGTGCACATACCTATCGATGAGTATAATAAAAGGCTGCCGTTCGGAATCGGCAATAAATTATAGGGCCCGGTCTAATCAGTCCTCGTGTGCAGAAAATGACTGTGGTGACAAAAATGATTAATGGTCCCAAGGCTCTCTTTCCTCAATATTTGTAATCATTTTCATAATATATATAGAAATATTTGGCTTGAGACTCTCCCTCCTAACACAATAGCTTTATGCCTATTGTTATCCGTCAAATTTGAATGCCTCTGTTTCGTTTAGAGAATAACTAATGTTTTTAATGGCCGTATTCACGGAGCGACTGTTAAACGGCCGGTCGAATAACATGCGGATGAATGCTATCGCGTATGTTAGAAAAAATCGGTATTCTCGGCTAACCAGTGAGCGGCTGTGACAAGGCCACGGCGTTTAACAAGTGATGATGATGATCTTGATGCTGATTCGCCAATATCGATCACGTGTTTATTCTTTTTTCCTCTGCTGCTGCGATTGTTTTTGAAAACAAGATGGAGGACGATCGCGTTGGCTATCGCCGCAAGATGTTATTTATTTTTGTTATTGGTAGTTTTATTTTATTGAATAAAGTAACGAATTAGAGAAATTTCAAGAAACAGATGTTTAGGACGTTGGTACGTTTCGACCTCGTCACAAGAAACATGCTCGATCGCATTTCTGGGAGATGGAGGAATCTGATTATGATTCTCAAGCAGTTGATGAGGTATGTGTAAAGCTTTATTTAACAGTTATTTATATTTCCTTTTATAAAATCATTATATAAACAAATTTAAGTATCCAAAGTGCGATATATAATGTTGCTGAGTGGTCCCTGATTATCCCTCAACGAAGGTCCCCACATCCTGAAGCCGGGCCGCATGCCAGGATTTTCTGTGGGCCCTTTGATGTAAATTTAGAATGTAAAAACAAAAAATTACGATCAACCCATCCCAGGGCTGAAGCTCTGTCAACATCCCCACCTCATTTTCCCATGTGACGACTAGTGCTTTTTTTAATATCACAAATGCTGAAAAAATATTAATGTCTGATTTCACGAAAAAAAAAAAGTAGATTTCTATTTTTTCCATATAAAATTACAAATACTTTTCTATTCAAAAGCAGAGGTTTATGTATGTGTATTCGATTGAGCCATCAAAGAAATGCCAGTTTGTAAACAATACTCTGCATTGTTTGTAAACAGTGCCAATGATGATGGGAAGAGAATATGCTATTTAATTGTGAAACATCATTTGCAAGTGTATAATTACTATTAAAAATGTAGAAAAAATTACATTCCGAGAAAAATTTGTGCAACTTATTGATGGCATGGTTAATTTAAAGCAATTATATGAAATAATTTGATAAATTCTACCCTTTATTTTATGACCCAGTGTCGAGCATACAAATACTTTAATTTTCGTGAATGATTTTTGTTTCAATTTATACGATTTTTACATGGGGCTGAACTGCACAACTTTTAAAGAAAAGTGAGTCATACAGAATATTTAAGTGTATGTTCATTGAACAGTTCTGTATCTTAGAATGAAGATTACCATATAGGAATAGCTTCCTTTATCAATCAACTTTGGTTTAATTTCTTTTGTTGTGAACTTATTTCTGAAAATTTATCTAATTTTAAAATAACTGTTTATATAAGAATTTAATCTAAAGGTTTCTAAAATCTCTATACAAACTTTTAAAACCTCTCATCATGACCAGGATTAATAGGGGGGTGATTGTACCAGAAATTGTTTTGTTGTAATGTTTCAGGCAACTTATATTTCACAATGTACACGAAATTAGTAAAAAAAAGTAAATTATTTAAAAGAAAAATGAATATTCTCACCTCACATCTCTAATAAAATTATATGGAATAAAAAAATACGTTTAGAAAGAGTTTAACGTAAATAAGTGTTGTGCAAACAGAAAAATAGGTTAAGAGTTTATGAGTATTACATTATTTCTTATTTGTAGTTATTTTCATTGGTTTTGAGTTTTAAATAAGCTATAAAAATTGTAATCTAAATTATTATTTCACTGTCATTGTTTCATGTGTAAAATAAAATTCCTGAAGTAGTATGAAATATAGCTGATACTTCAAAAGTTGACACAAATTAATTTCTGGCTACTGTACTTTATTACAGAATTGGATCAAATCAAGTAAACCTCTCAACTCCCAAGCAAGCAGCCTACAGGCACCACACTTGGGGGTTCTGCACTTCTTTTCACAAAAGATAATTCGACAATTTGTCTGAGATGATCATACAACAAGACGGGCTCATGCAAATTTTTTTTCTGCCTTTTAATTATTCTATTAATACATTTATGAGTACAATAAATAGCAATTAGTTTTGAAAGTTTGATTGACTTTTTTTTCGAAATTGTCAATTTGTTTTTTCAATTGATTTTTAAATATTATTTCAGAGTACAGTGTCTTTATACTACAAAAACATGTTTTATATGTTCACCATTTTGCAGGAAAAATTTAAACGTCTCTATGTTCAAGGTATTCGAAAACATGCCGCCTCGTATGAGATTTGTGCTGAAAAAATCTTGGAAATGACAAAATATGGAAATACATTTTCTCATCTGTGCATTAGATTACTAATAACATTGGACTACGAACAGATTGTATCAAGAAGCACCATTTATCTTTACATTGAGAAGCTGAGTTTGACAAAAAAAAAATTATATCAAGAGTTATGCTCGAAAAATGCTGTATGAATGCACACTCATATTGAGCATCCAGAAGTACATAATTTATATAGTTACCCACATTTTGCAGTTATGCAAAATATATACTGTGCTGTGTAATATTCAAATACATAATGAAATTGCACAGTATAACTACAGTACACTGCTCCATTATGACATTAGCAACAGAACAAAAAAATTTGAAAAACACATGAGAAGTTATGTGCCATATGAAATTTATAATGTGGCTCTGAAAAAACACCTAGAAATTTTAATCAGTGTATGAACTTCGAATCATCAAAAATACAGGAAAAAAATTATTGATCAATTCTTTTTCTTTCAATAGTTTAAAGCAGTGGTTCTCAACCGGTGCTCCGCGGAGCCCTTGTGCACTCCCCAGGGCTCCGCGGCTCGAGGAAAATAATGAAAAACAGTGAAATTTAAAAAAATGATTATAAATATTTTTAAACAGTAGAAATAAATCAGTAACTTTGATCAGTAATTAAATTTTCCCACAGGGCTCCGCGAGTCAAAAAAGGGGGTTGAGAACCGATGGTTTAAAGTATATTTTTTTAAATTACCAAATGAACAGAAAAAATTGAATGCAGAGACAATGAAATAGAATTCGTTTCTAATATATGTATATATATATATACGAAATAGATTCAAAGTCCAGAAAATGAAATTTGAATGTCTTCATTATTATTAATATTACATATACAGCCGATACGCTTATAACATCCCCACAACTTTTTCTCGATTATTAAGACTAATTATTTTCATGTCCCCCCATCCTGGAGCTGGGATCTGGCTGGCCCTTCTATAGTGCATTTATAGCGTGAAAAAAATTATAGTAATTGTCCATGGGACAGGAGCCTTGTCAGCCCCGCCCTTGAGGAAACATGGGCGGGAGGCATTCCTCCCCCCCCCCTTCAACGTCAAAGGTCTAATGTATATATGAATTGACATCGTGTCCCCCCCAGACTTCCCAGTCTATCTCCGCCTATGTGTGGGGGCCTCGGTCCCAATCATTCTCAACAATAAGATTTTCCGTTTAAAGCGTTTTCCCATGATGGTTTATGAAAAATGTTATATAGGCGGATCCAACTGTATAAATATATATTTGGTAATTCAACGTCCGTGAAATTTAACTTTGAATTGCCCAAAAGCGCGATATGCATTTCAGAGTTCATGAAACTGAAGTACCCAAGAAAGAAACCGAAAAAAAGGAATTTGAATTCCGCAAAAGAAATTACCAAAAAAAAAAAAAAAATTCAAGTCTGAAATTGTACAGTCGAATTCCGTTATTACGAACTCCAAGATACCGGAGAAATCACTTCATTATAACGAAATTTCGTTATGAAGTTATTACAGGTTTTAGCATTGCTCCTACGTAAACTTAGCTGGGGGATGAGAAAAGTGTTCATTAAAACGAGATTTTCGCTATAACGGTATTCGTTAAAACGGGATCCAACTGCATTAGAATTGTCAAAAATATTGAAAAAAAAATTTTTTTTTAGTCCGTAAAATGGACTTCGAATTACCAAGAGAAAGAAATAAAAAACGAAACTTCAGAACGCGAATAAAATTCGAATTTTCGAAAAATACCCCAAAAAAATCGAAGTCCACGAAATAAACATGAAAGAAAAGTGAAGTCCGAAAACACACTAATCGCGCATGCGTTAACATGCCTGTCATTTTTTAACAGCCGAAATAGCAGTGGCTACATTTTCACGAAAGAACCGACTGCTAACCGGTCTGTGAAGCGCGGAGAATACCGTTTTCCAAATAACCATCGTTTTAGCAGGCGCTTGCATGTTAACAGCCGTCGGTGAATACGGCCATAAGCTACTCATGCATGAGGAAAAATCTAAAGATAAATACTTGAACGTTGATGCTTACACAGGCAATATTCCCTCTAACTTCTTCACGTGCGCGGTGTGACAATACAATGAGAGATGCTACTTCATACCCCAGTGTGCATATAAAAATTTTATGCGCGGGAAGCCAGCGTGGAACTTAGAGAGAACATTACTTATGCGGATAAACTTCTGGTTCTGAGGTTGAAGAGATCACTATCTAAGAGTGAAATTTTCAAAAGTACGATAGAAAGATAGCAATTACAGCTGTTTCTACAAAGAATAGGGAGTAAATAAATACTGAAAAAAGACACAAAGCTTCCTAAATATAGAGAAAGACACAGTAAATTTTCTGGTAGTGTGTGTGTGTGTGTGTAAGAGTATGTCTAGTAGTGTTTTAGACAGAAGTCAGTATAAAAATTCACGAAGATCTTGACATTGCAAACGAGGATAAGTTTCTACCCGATTTTCTCACGGGTAAGTGAGGCGTTCATGCACTGCCCAACAGTTTAGGGACCCCCAAAATTTGAACAAAATATAGACCTATTCACTGACTGACTAAAAATTCTGCATCTTTGTGTTGTTGGTGCACCTTCCTTCCCCCCATGATGCCATTATACTGCCTTGTCCAAGGCCTTGAACATCAGTTCGAAAACCGCAGAACATCAACTGGAAACCCATTTTGTACACCTTCTTGGCAATAATAATGAGAACTTTTAACCAATGTATTTATTTAATTTTATTCAATGTATTTATTTAATTTTATTCAATGTATTTATTTAATTTTATTCAATGTATTTATTTAATTTTATTCAATGTATTTATTTAATTTTATTCAATGTATTTATTTAATTTCATTCAACGTATTTATTTAATTTTATTCAATGTATTTATTTGATTTCATTCAACGTATTTATTTTAATTTTATTCAATATATTTATTTAATTTCATTCAACGTATTTATTTAATTTTATTCAATAAAGAGAAACAGGCATAGTTAATGACAATTAAACCTGTTGTGCCCCCTCCAAAGGTCGATCCTGCTTATGCCCCTGATTCGATTGCCCTTCGAAAATATACCATGTGAATCCGACCACCATCGTCTGACACTGCTGTAGTGAACTTTGCTATGTATGCACGAAGATAATTTTTCCATGATTACGCAGACTGAACACACTATATTTTTGTATATAATTTTGTTTGTTTCTATTAAATATAGTGTTATACACTATATTGTTATAGATTGCCGTTGCTATAGTTGATGCGAATTACAGATCATTGAGCCAGCACCTCCTAGAGATAGAAGGCCTCTGCACGGGTTGCCATAAACGTCATTCAGACTACCTAGCAAGTTTGCCAGATTTTGAAACACAGCATCCTATTTCGTTTCTTCTTATTTTGGCGTAGAATCTTCCTGATTGGCTCACAAAAACCGCATAGTGATTGGATGTGGGACATAGAAATCGTCTATTCTGAGCCCGATCATTTCTTTTCCTAACAACAATGATACTGGAACGAGCAGGGAAATTTTTTCCCTGAATATTCTCAGGGAAAATGGACTACTTACTGACGTCACAAGCAGAGTGTGGAGGCCTTCTATCTCTAGGAGGTGATGATTGCGCTCTCGTCTACTTCGTTATGGTTTCTCTAAATTCCAGAGTTGTTAATCAGTCAATGGCAAGATGGTTGCTAAAAAACAACCATTTGAGTAATTTGGAGTATTTCCTTCCTATTCAGCTACTGATGCGATGATGAAATTTTATATTGCGGATATGGGTCTTGACTATAGCGCAAGGTGGGCCTACACCATGTGTAGTTAAGTTTTTTAAGGGAATAGTAAATAAATACACACGAAAATACAAAAAGTAAAAATACCATTAAGAAATTTTTACGTGGTTGATGACGTAATTTGCCCGCATTGGCATCAAAAGTCACTAAATCCGACCCCGATGCTGACGTAATACTTTAATGTCCCCAATTTTCTTTCCGGAAATGTTAAAATTACTTACAGGATACCCTGTATTTGGGACGACTGGCAATTTTTAGCCCTACCAATATTCTTTTCTTGTCGGCGCCTCCGACACAAACATGATTCAAGAAAACAATTGCCCTACCTACAAGAACTGTTTGAGTGAAAACTGGCTGAGTTTAAACCCTTAAGGCTGATTCAGAGGCATTTTCTCATAAGCATTTTTTTATAAGATTGAAAGAAGAATTACGATTCAGATTTGCTCGTAAGTAATTAAAACAATAACACAGGTGACGGGACCAGGGCAGTACTATCCATTTATGCTTATTCAAAAATCTGATTCGTATCCGCACTGATTACGTCAGTACATTGAGCTAGCGGCGGTATAAGGATAAAAGGGAAATTTTTGTACTTTCGGTACATTCCCCCTCCAAGAAATACAAATATGCTTAAGGAAGACTCACTCCTTCAGCATCAGATGATAGTATTTTCTACTCGAGATGGCGCCGGTTTGGTGAAAAATTTATTTCTTTGACTTGAAAATTTATTACGATGACTTATAAGAAGTGTTTATCCTTGAAAGAAAACAATGCATTTTGACAACTGGTGGCCTTTTACAATTGATTGACTCAATTCGAAATCTACTCATTACCAAGTATATAGTGATACCTTGCTACAACCATATTCGATATCAACATAACCCCCCCCCCCCCGCTACAACCATACTCGATATAAACATAAACCCCGCTACAACCATACTCGATATAAACATAAACCCCGCTACAACCATACTCGATATAAACATAAACCCCGCTACAACCATACTCGATATAAACATAAACCCCGCTACAACCATACTCGATATAAACATAAACCCCGCTACAACCATACTCGATATAAACATAAACCCCGCTACAACTATAATTTTTCAAGTGTTGTTTGAAAATGCTTATACTCTAACTACTGCCTCTGGATATATATAATAATCCCTCTATAACGATGTTTTCTCTTGGTCCGCAGAGTATCGTTATATCGAGATTTCACTGTATATTACTAGATGATATAATTATATTATCCTAAAATTATAATACTGTATATGTAAAAATAAATAAATAAATGAAGCAAAATAATAATCACCCAAGTCCATCAAAGTACTAACAAGCAATGGGAGAAAACAATACGTGTTTTATTCCGCGATGAGATTTCGGCAGTTTCTTACGAACTGAAATACGGCTTAAAGAACTTCTCTCGATAAATTAATTATATTGCTGAAATATCCTCGTGAATAATATGTGCATGCTGAAATATATATTCAATTATAAAAATAACTCTTCGTGTACTTCCTCTGTTTTCCACCTTCCCCATTAAAAAAAGAAGAAACAATATCTAGGCAATAGCCCCGCTAACAACTTCCATTTCTAACGTAAAAGAATGTGATAAAAAAAAAACATACAAATCTTCTGCACGTGCATCAAAAATGAATTTGCGTTGCCACCGTCACTGAACAAAAAATTTAGTAAATGTATAGTATTAGTTGTGTATATCCCAAGCTTAATTTTGATTGGTCACCGGTCGATTGACCAAAGGGAAGCGATTTCTTTTATTTTTCCCTCTTTCACGTCACGTGACCTTAAGGAGTGAGCTTCAGAATCATTCCTTGGTAGCGTTTTTCGAATTATTCTTAAAGTCATGCTTATGAACCTATGCTTATAATTTGTTTGGGATGAGAGTAAGCATGAGCCGATAGTACTGCCCGAGATCAAAGCTGATTGAAAGTACTCTCAATATAAAGTAGCTTTGGCCCCAGGTTCTATCAATCCACGCCCATGTAAGATTAATCAAAATTTTGGTTTCAAACAAAAGAACCTGGGGACTTCTAGGACCGGGTCGCGGGGGGGTGTGACTGAGGGCGCCTGCGGTTGTTTTTAAGGCCTGTGGGCCCCTCCTGGGCCTCTCCCGGGGTGGGGGTGACGCTTCAATAGAGAGGGCAACAACCGAAAGACCAGGATCCGCGCCTGCAGCTAGGACTTAGAGGATCAGGAGTGTCGGGAGGGGGGCACTCGCTGTTGATTCACTGACCCGTGCTAGGACGCCGTTCTCCCCAGCATGGCCCAACTCACTCGGATAAAGGGTTTATATCCCGGAAGTGACAGAGCAAGAGCCCTGTCTGGTCTGACAGACAGGTTCTATATTAACAAGCCTCGTGCACATGTGGAATAAAACATCTCCGGAAGTTCCCGGTAACGGGGATTTTTACTGCAAACCATTCACATGACGTTTAGTTTATGCCGGTAATCCCCCTCTTCTTTCCGGAAGTCGTCACTGGTTACGTGGGTTTAACAGAAATGGTTGATTCAAGATGGCTGACGAAGGAGCTGACAGTAGTTTTCGCGGCGCAAAGGATTATGGGAGAGAAGGTCGGTGTCGACCACCAATCCACCCCAAGAAAGATGGGCTTTTTTTGATGAGCTTCTCTCCCACCTTTGCCATGCCGGTAATTATCATCAAAGCGACCCCCAATCTTGCACATGTGAACGGGGCTACAGAGGCCATTTACTGCCATTTTACTTCCGAAGAGGAGGTGACTGTGTTGACATTAATTACCGCGGGCCGTAATACAGTGAATTTATTTTAATTTAATGCATGTATGTGTTTTGGGTGCTACTACTACTATTTAACCGTACATGCACAGTAAAATTCACGTTTCTCAAATAAAATTAATCATTTTGTGTGGTCTGCGTATTTAAACTTTTATATAGGGTATAGGCCTACATATTTTCTTGGTTAGAGACGAGTAAATTTTAGGAAATTTAGAACAAATGACAACATATCGATACACATGCTCTTGCTACCTCTTCCCAACTAGCGTCTCCCCCAATCGCTTCCTCTCCGTCGGGTCCCTTGGCGGTCCCTTTATTTCCTTCACGACGCCATCTCCGCCACGTGGGGTTTTTTGATAGATCCGAACCTCACATGCACCTTGTACGGACTGCGGAATTTCTAACGAATTAGCACATGCCAGAATTTGTTTTCTGAGTGTATCTGTGGCCAGAGGTGAAATTAACGGAGGGCGCACTGACATAGCGCGGCCAGAGCCCTAGGACTTCTGGTTATGGACATCATCTCCCCTGCCATGATTGTCTGAGTTACTACTCTAGAAAAGTTTAAAGCAAGTGTACTCTGCTATAAGGGGCCATTAAAGTATTACGTAAGCAAATTTTTAGCCATTTTTGACCCCCCCCCCTTGTCAGCAAAATTTCGTCATTAGCTCTGTCCCTCTGATTGGTGGGATCAGAGACGTACACAGGGGGGGGGGGTAATAGGGGGGCTCGTGTCCCCTTCCCCACGATCAAAAATTTATTTTTTTAATGTAAAAAAAATATTTTTTAATTGAAATTTCGGAAGAAAATATCTTTATATGTTATTATAATCAATTTCTGTTAATTTCAATGATATTTGAAGGCTATGAACTCAAAATGTATCTTTAATAAATTCATTGCGACCCACCCTCTAAGCTATACAATGGTAAATCGCATAAAGGCACTTGGCCCGCGAACCAAATATGGCCCTGGGGGTTATCTGATGCGGCCTGAATTCCTCAAACCTAATTTTGTAAAAATGAACTAAGCGGCACATTTACAGATCGCTTGTGTCCCGTGGTACAATTCCAGAACATTTTAGCGGCCCATGGCACATTTTCAGATCACTTAAATGACCCGGGACACAGTTCCAGAACACTTAAGCGATCCGTGACATATTTAGAGATCCCTTGAGTGACATGTGACGTAGTTTTAGAGCACTTAAGTGGCCCCCAGTGCGGTTCTACATCACTCAAGTTACCCGCGGCACATTCTCAGATTATTTAAGTGATCCGCGGCATCTAATTACGGATCACTTGAGTGATGCGTTTTCACAGTTCCAGAGCACTTAAGTGGCCAGGACACATTTCCAGATCACTTGGATCCGCGAAAAATTTAGAGATCACTAAAGTGGCTCTGTAGGGCACTTATTCAATAGTGGGGGGGGGGATGTTACTTCAAGTGCCCGCAAATTATCGAAAGGGTTTTCTCGTTTTTGGCACACGGAGTAAGATGCCATTAAGAATATTTCATATTTTCATAAAGGGTGGTTGATGACGTAAGCGTTATTCAACCCCCCCCCCCTCCCCCTTGTCATAAAAATTGGAACCCCCTCCCTCCATCGATGATGACGTAATACTTGAACGGCCCCTAATGGACAAATGGTCAGAATTCAGCCAAGGTAAGTTATGGAAATCCTGTATCAAATCTACAAATTCTACAGCCACGTCGAAAAATGATAATACAGTCGAATCCCGTTTTAATGAACACCGATACAGCGAAAATCTCGTTTTAACGAACACTTTTCTAATCCTCCAGATAAGTTTACACGGGAACAATGCAAAAACCTGGAATTCCTTTATAACGAAATTCCGATATAACGAAGTAATTTATTCGGTCTCTTGGAGTTCGTTATAACGAGATTCGACTGTATGTAATCGACTATACTATTTTTGTTAAAAGACATCTATGTGAATTCGCTCCTATGATCCCCCAGGAAACATCCGTTCAAAATGGCTACAGAATTGAATTCGCAAAATTTTATTAGATAATTACCATGGGGTTTTCCCCCGTGGTCTAACGAGGCCCTGTCATGGAGTCCTGGTAAGTTATAGATAAATGTAGGGAGCCCTCGCACCATCGTTGTCACAGCGGGAATTTTGATCACCCCACAACGAATGGGGTGCCTTGGTTTAGAAAAGTGCTCATTTATATACTCATTATGTCATTAAATAATGATTATGTCATCAAGTCCCCCGAAAGCAGAAATTGAAAAAATTAACGAAATGTTGAGCGTTCATATTATGGGACTTGGGTTCACCGCAATCCTGGGAGGAAAAATTCACAACGTTCGATATTTGAATGGATTCAATTAATCGGGAACCATCAAAATCGCCATCTAAACATTCCACCACATCGCCACATGTGGGATCATACGTGTAAGCAATATATACATTATAAAGTTCATTGCGAGGGTGCCTGTGACACGGGATTTTTGAGTCCACAAAAGAAAATCTGCATAGAAAATCTGAAGTTTGCAAATATATCATAAATTTGCATTTCAATCCTTTTTCTTTCACCATGAATAAAAAACGAGGTGGTTCGTGGTTATGTCACTAATTATCACCAAATTCACAATAAAATTTCAACTGGATCTCATTTTTGTGAGGCCCCTCTCTTCTCTTGAGGAGCCAAGAGTCGTGTCCGGGTGGGCCCATGCGTTTAGACTGCACTGTCTCGACCTCTCAGCAAGTGTATTGTATCAATATGGTGAAATTTTTATCTCTCCATTCCCAGTTCAGCCCATCATGAATTCACGAATTTTTTCGAGACAAACGTCGGGCTATGCCTTCTTCGGGACTTCAAGATTATAGAAGATCAAGTTACTAAGTGTATTGCGTCGGCTATAATCCTCGAATCTGTCATGGTGGGGGGGGGGGGGGGGGGAGCTGGAAATTCATCAACTCTCCTATTAACTTCCCGTTGCAACTTTTAATTTCCGTTCGCTCCTTCCTTGCATCTTCGATCTCACTAGTTATTTCCGCGAGTCTTGATTCGAACGACGAAATTTTCTCGTTGATATCCTTTGAGAGTCTGCATTCATTAGTATGAGGCATTTTAGCTCTTCAATTTTTGAGGCTTAATCTTCGTTTTAGATTGAAAGATCTGGAGATGAACCATGCCCGTAACTAGGCTGGAGAAACAGGACCTGGGCCCTTCGGGTCGAATGCCCCCACAAAAATGTATACTTATTTTGCATAATAATAATTTTTTCAAGAAGGTCACAAGAAAAGGTTTGCCCCAGGGCCTCGAAAAGGAATGCTACGGCCCCGTGATGAATCGTGCTTCCTCTTTGCTTCCGTCGGTGGTCTTTCTCTTGGAGGCGAATGTCGCAAAGAGCATTTGTTGGAGTGAAAATTTTGTCGATGGCAATCAGGGCCGGATCTTGAATTCTGCGAACTACGCGGCCGCAGAAGGTGCCAACTGAAAGTGTCCGACTTTTTAAGTTGACAACTGAATGGAGAGGGGCGATTTTTTATCACCAAAATATCGTTCGCTTACACTTGAAAAATGTCCAGAACTAACTTGATGGCAGTTTCTGATTTTCACCTTGAAGCTCCATCGTTGCCTGGATCCGGGTTAGACCAATACCACACCCTCTTTAGTGTGGTGTTGGTTAGGCTCGACTCCAGCGGCTAATAATATTGAATTCGTTGTCGCTTCATCAAGAATCAGGAAAATCAGACGCGCAAAAATGAAAGAACCTGGAAAGCCACCCATTTTCGGATTGAATGTATCGATCACCTGAAGCACGGCCAATAGCACTGACAAAGTTGGCTGATGCACAGAAGCAGCCTATTTTACCACACCATGATAAGTCGAGGATATACATTGCAGGACAAAATTGGAAAACAGCTCTCAACGATAAAATCTGGGCAATAAATTCACTGCACTTGAAATGTATATATATATATATATTTATATTTATTTATTTTTTACACACATGTATGAATAAATTATGCCTCTTTTCCCACGGGATTTTTTTTTCTTTCCCCCTTTTCAACTAAAAAGCCGGAGATTCATCCATACACGTCTGCTCCACCATGGCAGACAACACATTGAATTGAGTCGGCCGTGGCTCCACACGCTATTGATCAACTCAAAAGTATATCCCCCCTGTCATTTTCTTTAGAATTCTTTCGGCTTTTTATCCCTGGAAACTCAAGGTTTTGAAAGTTAATTCAATTTGTAATTTTCAAAATTATTGACGCTGTGGGGAACCCCATTACATTTCCGCATTTGCACAGTGGAATCGCTACTTTTAACATAGATTTCTATATGGCGATCATCCTGTGCATGTCCCTTAAAGTGATGCTGATGATGATCATGATGTCTATTCGAAAAGGGGAAGTGGCAACGCTGAAGTAGATTCATTTGCTTTTCATATTACGTTGCATTAGGGCTGGATAAATCTTCAAAAGATTCACATAATGCTCAGTTGGACCCGAATGAGTACGGTATTTTATACGGCGCCATCGGGCACATGGTTGAAGAAACTACATTGCCCGGCAGTGATGGTAACGTTAGCCGAGCAAAATTTCCTTTTTGACTAAATTTTTCCGGCACAACCAATGACGCCACTATACTGACAAAATCCCGTCGCCGTATCCGTATCAAGAAGATTTATTCGATAATCCAGCCTATCCCGTCGCCACAACAATTTTTTTCCAACTAAAATAGGGTTACTAGATTCGAAAACTGAGAAAGGAGGAAGCCTGCACTAGAGCACCATTAGTAACGTGACTTTTCTTAATTTCCAACACAGATGGCGCCACTAATTCCACTGGCCACAACAATAATTTTTTGCTACTAAAACAGAACCGCGCTGAAAAAACAAAAACAGTAAAAATTCTGCACGAAAACAATCATATCAATAAAGATGGGAAAAAAGTTTCAGAGTGAAATTTTTTTTCTAAGAAAAAAAAAGAAAAAGTATTCCGAAAACCTAAAAAGGATGATGACAAAACGGCGAATTATCCGAAACGTAGGAGGGCGCTTGAAATGACATCAAAAAGGAGGATATGCCTAAAAAACAGCAAAAAAAGAACAAATAACGATCTCACGTTGCTGTTAATGAATTGTCCACATAGTCCAGTCAGTTTTATTGCTTTGCCTGCTGCAAGACGAGAGATTTTCTTTCTCTACCCTCAGAAGATTTTTTTCCTTTCTGAAGAGTAGCTTTTTTAAGATCAAGGGGGATTTCGCCATAGAAATCAGCATTAAGAGTGTTCTTTGAATCCTATTTCCTTTATCCCTGAATGGAAAAGAAGTAACATTCCCCCTTCTCAATTGAGCACACGGCATGGCATTAGCTGTTGGTGAGCGAGCAATGGTAATCTCAAAATGGATGTTACCGAGGTTTTGTTCTTCCAGAGCCGTTTCTCGGACTGTTTTTCTCATATTATCCTGGAGCAAGATGGGTCATGGTTAGAAGAGCATCGCTGCCCTTCTTGGAGGCAACTTGGATTCTTGTATTTTGGGAATTTCGACAGCGATTGGTCAAAGTGTGTGAAAATTCTGGGTGGGAAAAATAACAAGAAATATGTTTAAGAGTTTAAAAAAAAAATTTCTCCGGAAAAAAAGAGAAAAAATTTGGAAATCTCAAAAAGAGGACAAAGGGTGAATTTTCTAAAATGTTGGAGGACTATGAAATGACATTAAAAAGGAGAACGTCTGGTAACCGTACATGAGTTACCATTACTGTGCCCCGCGTATGTCAAAGGTGATTGATTTGTCCAGTTCTGTCTCTCTATGCTATATGTATTGCTAGGCTGACTATATTTGCTCGAGAAAAATACGTGAAATTGGGCTTCAAACTACGGGGAAATACGGGACATTGCTAATAATAGCTAAAAGTAATGCTAAAAGTACACAAAGTCGCCAACTCATGCTGAAATCAGAGAAAAGTCGCCAACTCATGCTGAAATCAGAGAAAAGTCGCGAATCAAGGGAAATATAGAATCATTTCAAATTGCAGTGAATTAAAAAAAAAAAAACCATGAAAAATATGTGAAATAAATATTCTTATTTGTAGTCGTAATTATCGTAATGTAATTTCAGAATTGGGAAGATAGTTTTAATCGTTGATTAGAAGAATTAAAGAAAAAGTTGACTTCGTTGAAAATGCTTTAAAATCCGGGACATTTCTGCAAAAAAGTCGGGACAGGCAGAAAAACAGAAAAAACTGGGACTGTTCCGGAAAATACGGGACGTATGGTCATCTTATGTATTTCATATTAAATATTGCATATTAAATTAAAGAAATTAACTATGCGCAGTGTTATGTATGTGATATGTTAAGTGTACAGGAGGTGCTGCCATCTGTTATGGGCTGGCCTAATTTTAAAACAATAATATATTAATGCAAATTATAATGCTACTTTTTTTACATTTTTGTGTAGTAATTTATCAATGAACAGTAAAATAAGTTTATATAATTTTTGTAAGAACTGAACTTAGCCTACATTTTACGTTTTGCTCATTTTGAAAGTGTGCCTATTTGTACTGTGTACAGCAGTGTTTCCCAAACTTTTTTATGTGGCTACCTTTAGTGAAAAGCAAGGCCCTGTGCCCTTCATGCAATAATAGTAAATGCATTTAGTATTATTGCAATAATATTAATGCATTTAGTATTATTGCAATAATATTAATGCATTTAGTATTATTGCAATAATATTAATGCATTTACTATATTTATTACCCACGGGGGAATGAGGTCCGTTGAAAAACACTGTTGTACAGTGTACACAGGGGCGTAGCCAGAAATTTCGTTCGGGGGGGGGGGACCAAAGTGACAGAACAATGGATTTGGCCATCTTTTTCCCTTTTTTCGGTCATTTTCTCACATTTCGGGGGGGGGGACCAGACCCCCAAGTCCCCCCCCCCCTGGCTACGCCCTTGAGTGTACATGATATTTTATGTTTCGTGCAATTAAGTTAGACATTATAACGTTTATTTTGAAATGTGTGCAATATTTTTATTTTTGGACTTCCTTTTTCTGTAGTAAATTTTTAGAACAGAATACTTCAGAAGTACATAACAAATATTTATTAAGTAATCGCCTGTATTTTGAGGTCAGAAAATATGGATAAGAGCAGGTTTTGGTATAAAAAGATGTTTTTTTGTTTTTTTGGTGGTACCATATTTATAGAGCTTTGGCAGGTCCATAACTAATCTGGGGCAAATGGGGCACTGCACCGGGGCCCCCGAGCCAGCCAGATGTGGGACGGAGCCTCACAAACACTTATTTTGCAACCTTTTCAAGGGGCCCTGAAATAGCACATAATTAGCAGCACCCTGAAATAGCACAGGGTCATAGCACATGCTACGACCCTGAACTCTGGCCCGCTGGATAGTCCAGAGTCAACTGCATACGTATAATCCATATATAGAGGTATATCTTTAGAAGTGTATAATCTATAATTTTAGAAGTATGTATCTCTAGTAATGTAAATGTTAAAAATGTAAATTTCTTTGAATCAATGTAAATTCAATACAGCATTGATTCATGTTGTGTCCTTTTATTGAAGCAAACACAATAGGTATCTAATTTTTTTTATTTTTTTTCTGACTTGAGAAACCCTTGGAATTTTTTTTAAAGTAAACGTAACTTCAGCCAGAGGATGATTGAATGGTGCATCCACCATTCCAATTTTAGGAACCCAATATTTTCTCTTGCTTCTGGGGCCTCAACCGACTTTAATCCTCCTCTGACTTCAGCAATTTCAAATGTGGGTGCAAATCATGGTCCCAACATGGTGGAGGCCAACAGCTCTTTTGCCTAGGAATCCGAGATGTTCCTCCCCCCCTTTTTTTTAACTCCACAAATTTACTGAAAAAGGACCCCTGAAACTTCCTCTGGCTTGGAACAAAGTAAAAATTCCTAAAGGGCCTCGTTCCGAGTTGGGCCGTCATGGCTTTGGGTCCTCATGATAATGAAAGCTGTGCTGTAATTTTCTAGAATTAGTAAAACGAGTACTTTCAGCCAGGTACAGAACATCAGAACATCACACTTTGTCGGGCAGTAGTTAGAAATAACATCCGTAGGAGGGACAACTGCTATCTCGGAAGGGAAAGCAGACCAAACTGACCGTACTTAATGACTTGATTTGATATAATTATTACGGAAACAGAATTTTTGGCCATTTTTTACCCCTCCATCAGCAACAGTAAGCAAAGCTCTGACCTCCCCGTTAGCAAAATTTAGTAAGCTGGGCTAAAACCTCCTAGACTATTTTGATGCACATTAACTCTTGCCATATCGTCATGCAGCAATATGACTGCTATATGATACTGCTATATGACTGAGTTGGGTCCATAGGCACCATAACCTAGGGGCTGAGGCAATACCAGTATGCACCAGTGGTGCATACTGGTATCTCTTGCAAGGGTGTAAAGTTATTGGAAATACTGGGAGGGCTCAGAATTATTGGATGGGGGAACAAACCTGATATTTCCATAGGTTGCCGTAGAGATAGTGGGAAAATGTTAAAGGGGAGGGGACTCTGGGCCCATGTGCCAGATACAAATTTATACCTATGTCTCTTTGTCAAATAACTAGAATTGCAACGTGTTAAAAATTTGTGGTCCATCTTGTCCATCCAATTTTAAATATCAATTTCCATGATTTAAACCATATCTCCATGACACCTACTCTCTTCTGATGAAAACATATTCAAAATGTTGAGTCTCCCGAGTTGAACCCTTTTATGCCAGAAAGAGCCCATGTAGTTCTTCACTGCACCCTGCCTTCAACCAAGCCTATTTCTTTCTGCAGGTATGACCTCCAAAACCATACAACATGCTTTAAACCAGGACAAACTAAGCCACAGAGACGTAACAGAACAACTTTAGAAGAATGCAAAGAGACCTTTTTTGGGGGGGGGGGGACAAGCATTCTATTAGCTATTTTGACCACCACAGAACAACTTTCAATTAATCTAAGCCACTCATCAATCAGAATGCCCAAATCGGTAAATCTAGTTCAATCCGGAATACTTTTATCATTCAGCTCCTAAGTGAAACGACAGATTATTCAAACCAAAGTGATTATTCAACGAAGCACTTCTCAATGATAAAAGACATGCACTTTTTCCCATGCTTCTATGATATTCAAGTTGGTCTGGAGCAACTCTCTATCTCTTGGATTCTGAACTACACCCATTAGTTTCACAGCATCTGCAAATTTGCTGACAATCCCATTTAATTTACATATTTACAAAACCAGATGGCGAAAGAATAGAGATTTAACCACACGAAACATCAATGCTGTCTTTTTTACACCAATTTTTAGAAAGAAACAATAAATATGGATCTAAAAATGAATTGATCTTGCAAATTTTTAGCATTTCTTATACTTTGTATTTTGTCTCAGAAATTTTATAAACTTATAAACTTTTTCTCAACATTGTCTATGGTGAAATGGTACTTTACAATTTGCCAAATTTTGTCATATATCAACATAGGGAAATTTCCAACCAGTGGAGTTGGGTAGGAAATTATGCACCATCTATTGGTGGTCGTTCCAGGCTTGGTAAGTAAAAAACTTGTTCCTGAGGTTGTTGCCTAGATTCAAACCTGTGGACCTTGAGGGTAACCTTCATAGTGGAAAATCAGCATCTTACCACTGTGCCACTAGCACGTAGAAGCTGTACACTGAGCTAAATTATATATTTTTTCCTATTCCAACAAAATCTTTTTTTTTTAAATTTAAATATTTTTTTATGTTAAAATTTGAATAACACTACCATATTGCCATTTTTTCTTCTTTAGCTCAGATTTTTGATGAAAAACAAGTAAACAAGTTGAAGTAAAATAATCTAGTGAACATGTTGACGGATATTCAACAAAAGGTATCATCGAATGGGGGTGTGTGTACTTGAGTAATGCCAGAAGTATTTCAGAAATCCATATCTCTTACTTGAAGCTCAATTGGAGCACCCACAACTTGAACACTCTTCTGCGAGCCCTCTTATGATAATTAAAATTTTTAAATTTTACATTCTTGTTATTACATGTGTCATTTTTTAAACATGTGGTATGGATTAAAGTTTGAATTGAAGCATTAAGTGATTATTATGTTTATAATCATCTAAAACATTGATCTATAATAAAACAAGCACATGTTCAGTCCTTACATAATTCTCTACATTTGTAATCATTATGATATTGCTCATTATCATTAATTCATGCAACTCAGTTATATAGATTCCATATCATAGAGAAAAAGGCAAATCGATAGCATATGAGACCCATCTCTACTTTCAGTAGGTTACAGAAAGTGCAGGTAAAGTCAAATTAACTTTAAGAAGCTCATACTCAAACATTCTTTAACCCACATACAGGCCCGTCATTTGGGGGAGTCAGGGGACTTTTGAAAATACACTACAAATGGTATATATATATATATATATATATATATATATATATATATGCATATCTTGAGTACATGTTCTTTGCCCCCCTGGGAAAAGTTTAAATGACGGCCTTGCCCACATATAATTATTTTTTACTCCAGGTTACATAAAAAACACCTTTTATGTGTCTGCAATGTGAGAAATTCACTTTATGATTTTAAACAAACAATGTTGAAAAGTTTGACTTCACAGCATAGTGAACATGGCATGCAAATTTGACTGGGTCAAATTTATGACAAAGAAAGAAAAAGAAAAAAAAAACACAGCTCTAAAATAAAAAGTGTCAATTAGAAGTTTCATACTGAAGTTTGTCATTCACAATGCATATTTTCTTTTCTGTACTTCTATTTCAAATAAAATTGTTATAGTCCTGGTAATTAGGAAAATGCTTATTCATAAAATATTTTTGTAACTCTTTTGCTAATATTTTGTAACTATAAAAAAAACTTTTATGATAACGTTAAATTTTTTGATGCTTGCAAAGTCACTCTGTTACTGTGTGTAGCTAGTATGAAAGTTTTTTAGTATGAAAAAAATAGATAGTTCTATTATTCCCAAATACCTACATATCAAGGAAATACTCTTCTCACACACTGACACTAGTTTTTTTCTATTAATATGCTACAGTATACTGAGGTGAAAAAGTCACTGAGATTTTTTCCCAAAAAGAAAAAAAAATTGACAGATTTTGAAATTACATACATAGAATCAGATGTATGAAATGAATGTGAATTAATGTGGGTTTATTTTTGAAATAGAAAGGAAGTTTCCAAATGTGCTAATATTTATGCTAAACTACTTTGTACGATATGTAGATTAATCGAAATGAAGAACTTTCTTAAAAATTCTACGAACTGAAAGTTAGTTAAAATATAAAATAAAAAGCAGAAAACAACAGAGAAAACGATAATTTAGGAGAGGATAATTTAAAGAATAATTTATGTAGATCTTGATCAATTTCACTGTGGTTCAGAAAATTGTTTCTGATTTCTTCTTTTAAAATATCTTAAGTTGATTAGGAGCAAGTTTTATGAAACATTGTTTTTGACTCTGAAAATATATTCTGTTCAACTTTAAAAGAACCGTTACTATATGAATATTATAATAATATTTATTTTTGTTGTTCTAGTTATGTGTAGAAATGTATTGATTAAGTTGACAAAGAATTTTTCTGATTGGATTTTCTATAATGTACACGACTATTGTAAAGAAAAACTGTCATGGGGACATATAAGAGTCATGCAAAAGATAAGACTGTTGTCAGTTGAAGTAGAGTTGAGATACCACAAAAAACTTGTGCATGGATGTTTAAGTTACAACCACAGGCATCTGACCCTGGGGGCAAAGGCTATTTGAGCCTCCACTGTGATAAGTTTTGTGGGGGCTGGGCTCCAAAATTATTCATGGATATACAATGGCAAATTGATAAAGGAGGTGATCCTTTATATAAGTGTTAGTCCTGTGTTTAAGTGATGGCTCATACCTTTAGGGAGGTTCCCCCACCCAATGCTTTCTTCATGTTAGCACCTATAGTTTTCACTCTCAATGCGCTAAATACATTTAAAGTTTGTGGTGCTTTGTAAAATTACATGTCATAATATAATCATAATGCATAATAATGTTAGATTAGTGTTTGATGCAATCTGAGAAATAATCATAAGGTTGCTTTTCACTTCACAGAGAATCATGCTATTGTAAACATAATTAAACCTAAGAATTAGGTCAGTGATAGCTACTTTTGTAGCATATATTATATACATTGCTAATTTCATTGGTGACAAATAATGAAAAAATTTCCTCTGTGCTTATTTTTTGGTATAGCTGGGAATACTTCAGAAACTTCTTATTAAAAGTTCAACTTGAAAGTTAATCTTGTTAAAATCCCATTGAGACTTCTATCATAAATTTTGTGAACTATTTCATATCTACATTGCAAGCTTTCCAAAGCCATTTCTTTCAGAAACTTGCAAAATTTGACAGCTTTTCTTTGCTTCAGTGTGCTGAGTTATGGAAAAATAACAAAATCTTTACTTATATCCTGATAACAATGAAATTTTATAGAATTGTCCCATGAATGAGGTTATAGGCATTTCAAAAAAAGCAAATTGTGTTTTTCCTTATGACCTTTAGTTTAATGGTTTTCCAATTAATGTTCTCATCCAAGTACTATGACAACAATAATTTAGCTTTTATACCGAAATTTTTTCACATCATCACCATGTTTCTATCATGTGTGTTGCATACTTCAAATTGTCAATATAACTCATTAAAAAAAGCATGAGAGCAAGAACTCAAGTATATCTGGATTCAGGATAACCAAATTTTACATACATAACCTCTTTCATCAGTAACTGATTACATTTTGGGCTACTTTGCATACTGAAATAAAAACAAATTGATCATCAAGAATGACATTAAAGCTATATATAAGTTTTTAATGTTAAAATACATTTATAATATATTTAAGTAATTTTGGACACTTAACAGTTTTTGAATGGTGATTCACAGAATGAGTATCGGATTCAAAAAGAGGCTATAAATTATGTATCTGGTTGAACAGAAGAAGGAGATGTATAGAAGATTTCAGAATTCAGAAGTTCAATATTGAAGCAAGACAAAATGCCCGGGTCTTATAAACCTACATATTGGTTTTATCATATGCAGAATCATGAAGCCTATTGTGAGTGTGATGTATGGAAATATAATTTGGTGCAGATTTGTTTATAGGGGAAAAATGTAAAGATGTGTTATAGAACTGTTACTCTTTTTCTCCAGTACAGTGGAACTTCGATAACTTGACACCCCAAAAGCATCAATGAACATGTTGATTTAAGCAGATGTCAAGTTAGCGAGGTTTCATTTGATCTTATCCTCCAAATTTTTAAACATCATTTATGTCATGTACATATACTTATATATACAATTGCATCCATGTAATGGACAATTCCATTCCATCATTTTTTTACGCATTTCAAATTTATTATTGTTATCATTATATGAGTACAAAAAAAAAGAGAAAAATATAGAAATAAAAAATTTACCAAGGAGTCATTAAAAAAATGAACCACTCTGGTAAATGCTAGTAAAAATTAGTATGGAAAACAGAATGTTGAATGGATAAAACTAAGTATATACAGTGGTACTGGATACATATATATATAAAACAAAAATTCATATTAACAGAGGAGTGCAATTTAAAAACAGTTTTACATGCTGCATCAAAAAAAAATATATTTTGGATGCTAGAATGAAAAGCAAAAACAACTAGATTCAGCATGTAAATAAATTCAAATGTTATGTTGTTTAAGTTGTTGTTAATTACATGAGCAACAGAAAAATATTAAAACAAATTTGTTCCAAATGACGTTTAGAGGTGTCGTGAGTTCGATACCCGATTCGCGTCCTTGTCATAAATTTTCATGACGGGGGAAGGTGAACAGAAACGGCGGCATGACCACAGAAAAAGAATGCTACTGCAGGGAGTCCCACATCGAGGGGGTTAGCGTGCACATACCTATCGATGAGTATAATAAAAGGCTGCCGTTCGGAATCGGCAATAAATTATAGGGCCCGGTCTAATCAGTCCTCGTGTGCAGAAAATGACTGTGGTGACAAAAATGATTAATGGTCCCAAGGCTCTCTTTCCTCAATATTTGTAATCATTTTCATAATATATATAGAAATATTTGGCTTGAGACTCTCCCTCCTAACACAATAGCTTTATGCCTATTGTTATCCGTCAAATTTGAATGCCTCTGTTTCGTTTAGAGAATAACTAATGTTTTTAATGGCCGTATTCACGGAGCGACTGTTAAACGGCCGGTCGAATAACATGCGGATGAATGCTATCGCGTATGTTAGAAAAAATCGGTATTCTCGGCTAACCAGTGAGCGGCTGTGACAAGGCCACGGCGTTTAACAAGTGATGATGATGATCTTGATGCTGATTCGCCAATATCGATCACGTGTTTATTCTTTTTTCCTCTGCTGCTGCGATTGTTTTTGAAAACAAGATGGAGGACGATCGCGTTGGCTATCGCCGCAAGATGTTATTTATTTTTGTTATTGGTAGTTTTATTTTATTGAATAAAGTAACGAATTAGAGAAATTTCAAGAAACAGATGTTTAGGACGTTGGTACGTTTCGACCTCGTCACAAGAAACATGCTCGATCGCATTTCTGGGAGATGGAGGAATCTGATTATGATTCTCAAGCAGTTGATGAGGTATGTGTAAAGCTTTATTTAACAGTTATTTATATTTCCTTTTATAAAATCATTATATAAACAAATTTAAGTATCCAAAGTGCGATATATAATGTTGCTGAGTGGTCCCTGATTATCCCTCAACGAAGGTCCCCACATCCTGAAGCCGGGCCGCATGCCAGGATTTTCTGTGGGCCCTTTGATGTAAATTTAGAATGTAAAAACAAAAAATTACGATCAACCCATCCCAGGGCTGAAGCTCTGTCAACATCCCCACCTCATTTTCCCATGTGACGACTAGTGCTTTTTTTAATATCACAAATGCTGAAAAAATATTAATGTCTGATTTCACGAAAAAAAAAAAGTAGATTTCTATTTTTTCCATATAAAATTACAAATACTTTTCTATTCAAAAGCAGAGGTTTATGTATGTGTATTCGATTGAGCCATCAAAGAAATGCCAGTTTGTAAACAATACTCTGCATTGTTTGTAAACAGTGCCAATGATGATGGGAAGAGAATATGCTATTTAATTGTGAAACATCATTTGCAAGTGTATAATTACTATTAAAAATGTAGAAAAAATTACATTCCGAGAAAAATTTGTGCAACTTATTGATGGCATGGTTAATTTAAAGCAATTATATGAAATAATTTGATAAATTCTACCCTTTATTTTATGACCCAGTGTCGAGCATACAAATACTTTAATTTTCGTGAATGATTTTTGTTTCAATTTATACGATTTTTACATGGGGCTGAACTGCACAACTTTTAAAGAAAAGTGAGTCATACAGAATATTTAAGTGTATGTTCATTGAACAGTTCTGTATCTTAGAATGAAGATTACCATATAGGAATAGCTTCCTTTATCAATCAACTTTGGTTTAATTTCTTTTGTTGTGAACTTATTTCTGAAAATTTATCTAATTTTAAAATAACTGTTTATATAAGAATTTAATCTAAAGGTTTCTAAAATCTCTATACAAACTTTTAAAACCTCTCATCATGACCAGGATTAATAGGGGGGTGATTGTACCAGAAATTGTTTTGTTGTAATGTTTCAGGCAACTTATATTTCACAATGTACACGAAATTAGTAAAAAAAAGTAAATTATTTAAAAGAAAAATGAATATTCTCACCTCACATCTCTAATAAAATTATATGGAATAAAAAAATACGTTTAGAAAGAGTTTAACGTAAATAAGTGTTGTGCAAACAGAAAAATAGGTTAAGAGTTTATGAGTATTACATTATTTCTTATTTGTAGTTATTTTCATTGGTTTTGAGTTTTAAATAAGCTATAAAAATTGTAATCTAAATTATTATTTCACTGTCATTGTTTCATGTGTAAAATAAAATTCCTGAAGTAGTATGAAATATAGCTGATACTTCAAAAGTTGACACAAATTAATTTCTGGCTACTGTACTTTATTACAGAATTGGATCAAATCAAGTAAACCTCTCAACTCCCAAGCAAGCAGCCTACAGGCACCACACTTGGGGGTTCTGCACTTCTTTTCACAAAAGATAATTCGACAATTTGTCTGAGATGATCATACAACAAGACGGGCTCATGCAAATTTTTTTTCTGCCTTTTAATTATTCTATTAATACATTTATGAGTACAATAAATAGCAATTAGTTTTGAAAGTTTGATTGACTTTTTTTTCGAAATTGTCAATTTGTTTTTTCAATTGATTTTTAAATATTATTTCAGAGTACAGTGTCTTTATACTACAAAAACATGTTTTATATGTTCACCATTTTGCAGGAAAAATTTAAACGTCTCTATGTTCAAGGTATTCGAAAACATGCCGCCTCGTATGAGATTTGTGCTGAAAAAATCTTGGAAATGACAAAATATGGAAATACATTTTCTCATCTGTGCATTAGATTACTAATAACATTGGACTACGAACAGATTGTATCAAGAAGCACCATTTATCTTTACATTGAGAAGCTGAGTTTGACAAAAAAAAAATTATATCAAGAGTTATGCTCGAAAAATGCTGTATGAATGCACACTCATATTGAGCATCCAGAAGTACATAATTTATATAGTTACCCACATTTTGCAGTTATGCAAAATATATACTGTGCTGTGTAATATTCAAATACATAATGAAATTGCACAGTATAACTACAGTACACTGCTCCATTATGACATTAGCAACAGAACAAAAAAATTTGAAAAACACATGAGAAGTTATGTGCCATATGAAATTTATAATGTGGCTCTGAAAAAACACCTAGAAATTTTAATCAGTGTATGAACTTCGAATCATCAAAAATACAGGAAAAAAATTATTGATCAATTCTTTTTCTTTCAATAGTTTAAAGCAGTGGTTCTCAACCGGTGCTCCGCGGAGCCCTTGTGCACTCCCCAGGGCTCCGCGGCTCGAGGAAAATAATGAAAAACAGTGAAATTTAAAAAAATGATTATAAATATTTTTAAACAGTAGAAATAAATCAGTAACTTTGATCAGTAATTAAATTTTCCCACAGGGCTCCGCGAGTCAAAAAAGGGGGTTGAGAACCGATGGTTTAAAGTATATTTTTTTAAATTACCAAATGAACAGAAAAAATTGAATGCAGAGACAATGAAATAGAATTCGTTTCTAATATATGTATATATATATATACGAAATAGATTCAAAGTCCAGAAAATGAAATTTGAATGTCTTCATTATTATTAATATTACATATACAGCCGATACGCTTATAACATCCCCACAACTTTTTCTCGATTATTAAGACTAATTATTTTCATGTCCCCCCATCCTGGAGCTGGGATCTGGCTGGCCCTTCTATAGTGCATTTATAGCGTGAAAAAAATTATAGTAATTGTCCATGGGACAGGAGCCTTGTCAGCCCCGCCCTTGAGGAAACATGGGCGGGAGGCATTCCTCCCCCCCCCCTTCAACGTCAAAGGTCTAATGTATATATGAATTGACATCGTGTCCCCCCCAGACTTCCCAGTCTATCTCCGCCTATGTGTGGGGGCCTCGGTCCCAATCATTCTCAACAATAAGATTTTCCGTTTAAAGCGTTTTCCCATGATGGTTTATGAAAAATGTTATATAGGCGGATCCAACTGTATAAATATATATTTGGTAATTCAACGTCCGTGAAATTTAACTTTGAATTGCCCAAAAGCGCGATATGCATTTCAGAGTTCATGAAACTGAAGTACCCAAGAAAGAAACCGAAAAAAAGGAATTTGAATTCCGCAAAAGAAATTACCAAAAAAAAAAAAAAAATTCAAGTCTGAAATTGTACAGTCGAATTCCGTTATTACGAACTCCAAGATACCGGAGAAATCACTTCATTATAACGAAATTTCGTTATGAAGTTATTACAGGTTTTAGCATTGCTCCTACGTAAACTTAGCTGGGGGATGAGAAAAGTGTTCATTAAAACGAGATTTTCGCTATAACGGTATTCGTTAAAACGGGATCCAACTGCATTAGAATTGTCAAAAATATTGAAAAAAAAATTTTTTTTTAGTCCGTAAAATGGACTTCGAATTACCAAGAGAAAGAAATAAAAAACGAAACTTCAGAACGCGAATAAAATTCGAATTTTCGAAAAATACCCCAAAAAAATCGAAGTCCACGAAATAAACATGAAAGAAAAGTGAAGTCCGAAAACACACTAATCGCGCATGCGTTAACATGCCTGTCATTTTTTAACAGCCGAAATAGCAGTGGCTACATTTTCACGAAAGAACCGACTGCTAACCGGTCTGTGAAGCGCGGAGAATACCGTTTTCCAAATAACCATCGTTTTAGCAGGCGCTTGCATGTTAACAGCCGTCGGTGAATACGGCCATAAGCTACTCATGCATGAGGAAAAATCTAAAGATAAATACTTGAACGTTGATGCTTACACAGGCAATATTCCCTCTAACTTCTTCACGTGCGCGGTGTGACAATACAATGAGAGATGCTACTTCATACCCCAGTGTGCATATAAAAATTTTATGCGCGGGAAGCCAGCGTGGAACTTAGAGAGAACATTACTTATGCGGATAAACTTCTGGTTCTGAGGTTGAAGAGATCACTATCTAAGAGTGAAATTTTCAAAAGTACGATAGAAAGATAGCAATTACAGCTGTTTCTACAAAGAATAGGGAGTAAATAAATACTGAAAAAAGACACAAAGCTTCCTAAATATAGAGAAAGACACAGTAAATTTTCTGGTAGTGTGTGTGTGTGTGTGTAAGAGTATGTCTAGTAGTGTTTTAGACAGAAGTCAGTATAAAAATTCACGAAGATCTTGACATTGCAAACGAGGATAAGTTTCTACCCGATTTTCTCACGGGTAAGTGAGGCGTTCATGCACTGCCCAACAGTTTAGGGACCCCCAAAATTTGAACAAAATATAGACCTATTCACTGACTGACTAAAAATTCTGCATCTTTGTGTTGTTGGTGCACCTTCCTTCCCCCCATGATGCCATTATACTGCCTTGTCCAAGGCCTTGAACATCAGTTCGAAAACCGCAGAACATCAACTGGAAACCCATTTTGTACACCTTCTTGGCAATAATAATGAGAACTTTTAACCAATGTATTTATTTAATTTTATTCAATGTATTTATTTAATTTTATTCAATGTATTTATTTAATTTTATTCAATGTATTTATTTAATTTTATTCAATGTATTTATTTAATTTTATTCAATGTATTTATTTAATTTCATTCAACGTATTTATTTAATTTTATTCAATGTATTTATTTGATTTCATTCAACGTATTTATTTTAATTTTATTCAATATATTTATTTAATTTCATTCAACGTATTTATTTAATTTTATTCAATAAAGAGAAACAGGCATAGTTAATGACAATTAAACCTGTTGTGCCCCCTCCAAAGGTCGATCCTGCTTATGCCCCTGATTCGATTGCCCTTCGAAAATATACCATGTGAATCCGACCACCATCGTCTGACACTGCTGTAGTGAACTTTGCTATGTATGCACGAAGATAATTTTTCCATGATTACGCAGACTGAACACACTATATTTTTGTATATAATTTTGTTTGTTTCTATTAAATATAGTGTTATACACTATATTGTTATAGATTGCCGTTGCTATAGTTGATGCGAATTACAGATCATTGAGCCAGCACCTCCTAGAGATAGAAGGCCTCTGCACGGGTTGCCATAAACGTCATTCAGACTACCTAGCAAGTTTGCCAGATTTTGAAACACAGCATCCTATTTCGTTTCTTCTTATTTTGGCGTAGAATCTTCCTGATTGGCTCACAAAAACCGCATAGTGATTGGATGTGGGACATAGAAATCGTCTATTCTGAGCCCGATCATTTCTTTTCCTAACAACAATGATACTGGAACGAGCAGGGAAATTTTTTCCCTGAATATTCTCAGGGAAAATGGACTACTTACTGACGTCACAAGCAGAGTGTGGAGGCCTTCTATCTCTAGGAGGTGATGATTGCGCTCTCGTCTACTTCGTTATGGTTTCTCTAAATTCCAGAGTTGTTAATCAGTCAATGGCAAGATGGTTGCTAAAAAACAACCATTTGAGTAATTTGGAGTATTTCCTTCCTATTCAGCTACTGATGCGATGATGAAATTTTATATTGCGGATATGGGTCTTGACTATAGCGCAAGGTGGGCCTACACCATGTGTAGTTAAGTTTTTTAAGGGAATAGTAAATAAATACACACGAAAATACAAAAAGTAAAAATACCATTAAGAAATTTTTACGTGGTTGATGACGTAATTTGCCCGCATTGGCATCAAAAGTCACTAAATCCGACCCCGATGCTGACGTAATACTTTAATGTCCCCAATTTTCTTTCCGGAAATGTTAAAATTACTTACAGGATACCCTGTATTTGGGACGACTGGCAATTTTTAGCCCTACCAATATTCTTTTCTTGTCGGCGCCTCCGACACAAACATGATTCAAGAAAACAATTGCCCTACCTACAAGAACTGTTTGAGTGAAAACTGGCTGAGTTTAAACCCTTAAGGCTGATTCAGAGGCATTTTCTCATAAGCATTTTTTTATAAGATTGAAAGAAGAATTACGATTCAGATTTGCTCGTAAGTAATTAAAACAATAACACAGGTGACGGGACCAGGGCAGTACTATCCATTTATGCTTATTCAAAAATCTGATTCGTATCCGCACTGATTACGTCAGTACATTGAGCTAGCGGCGGTATAAGGATAAAAGGGAAATTTTTGTACTTTCGGTACATTCCCCCTCCAAGAAATACAAATATGCTTAAGGAAGACTCACTCCTTCAGCATCAGATGATAGTATTTTCTACTCGAGATGGCGCCGGTTTGGTGAAAAATTTATTTCTTTGACTTGAAAATTTATTACGATGACTTATAAGAAGTGTTTATCCTTGAAAGAAAACAATGCATTTTGACAACTGGTGGCCTTTTACAATTGATTGACTCAATTCGAAATCTACTCATTACCAAGTATATAGTGATACCTTGCTACAACCATATTCGATATCAACATAACCCCCCCCCCCCCGCTACAACCATACTCGATATAAACATAAACCCCGCTACAACCATACTCGATATAAACATAAACCCCGCTACAACCATACTCGATATAAACATAAACCCCGCTACAACCATACTCGATATAAACATAAACCCCGCTACAACCATACTCGATATAAACATAAACCCCGCTACAACTATAATTTTTCAAGTGTTGTTTGAAAATGCTTATACTCTAACTACTGCCTCTGGATATATATAATAATCCCTCTATAACGATGTTTTCTCTTGGTCCGCAGAGTATCGTTATATCGAGATTTCACTGTATATTACTAGATGATATAATTATATTATCCTAAAATTATAATACTGTATATGTAAAAATAAATAAATAAATGAAGCAAAATAATAATCACCCAAGTCCATCAAAGTACTAACAAGCAATGGGAGAAAACAATACGTGTTTTATTCCGCGATGAGATTTCGGCAGTTTCTTACGAACTGAAATACGGCTTAAAGAACTTCTCTCGATAAATTAATTATATTGCTGAAATATCCTCGTGAATAATATGTGCATGCTGAAATATATATTCAATTATAAAAATAACTCTTCGTGTACTTCCTCTGTTTTCCACCTTCCCCATTAAAAAAAGAAGAAACAATATCTAGGCAATAGCCCCGCTAACAACTTCCATTTCTAACGTAAAAGAATGTGATAAAAAAAAAACATACAAATCTTCTGCACGTGCATCAAAAATGAATTTGCGTTGCCACCGTCACTGAACAAAAAATTTAGTAAATGTATAGTATTAGTTGTGTATATCCCAAGCTTAATTTTGATTGGTCACCGGTCGATTGACCAAAGGGAAGCGATTTCTTTTATTTTTCCCTCTTTCACGTCACGTGACCTTAAGGAGTGAGCTTCAGAATCATTCCTTGGTAGCGTTTTTCGAATTATTCTTAAAGTCATGCTTATGAACCTATGCTTATAATTTGTTTGGGATGAGAGTAAGCATGAGCCGATAGTACTGCCCGAGATCAAAGCTGATTGAAAGTACTCTCAATATAAAGTAGCTTTGGCCCCAGGTTCTATCAATCCACGCCCATGTAAGATTAATCAAAATTTTGGTTTCAAACAAAAGAACCTGGGGACTTCTAGGACCGGGTCGCGGGGGGGTGTGACTGAGGGCGCCTGCGGTTGTTTTTAAGGCCTGTGGGCCCCTCCTGGGCCTCTCCCGGGGTGGGGGTGACGCTTCAATAGAGAGGGCAACAACCGAAAGACCAGGATCCGCGCCTGCAGCTAGGACTTAGAGGATCAGGAGTGTCGGGAGGGGGGCACTCGCTGTTGATTCACTGACCCGTGCTAGGACGCCGTTCTCCCCAGCATGGCCCAACTCACTCGGATAAAGGGTTTATATCCCGGAAGTGACAGAGCAAGAGCCCTGTCTGGTCTGACAGACAGGTTCTATATTAACAAGCCTCGTGCACATGTGGAATAAAACATCTCCGGAAGTTCCCGGTAACGGGGATTTTTACTGCAAACCATTCACATGACGTTTAGTTTATGCCGGTAATCCCCCTCTTCTTTCCGGAAGTCGTCACTGGTTACGTGGGTTTAACAGAAATGGTTGATTCAAGATGGCTGACGAAGGAGCTGACAGTAGTTTTCGCGGCGCAAAGGATTATGGGAGAGAAGGTCGGTGTCGACCACCAATCCACCCCAAGAAAGATGGGCTTTTTTTGATGAGCTTCTCTCCCACCTTTGCCATGCCGGTAATTATCATCAAAGCGACCCCCAATCTTGCACATGTGAACGGGGCTACAGAGGCCATTTACTGCCATTTTACTTCCGAAGAGGAGGTGACTGTGTTGACATTAATTACCGCGGGCCGTAATACAGTGAATTTATTTTAATTTAATGCATGTATGTGTTTTGGGTGCTACTACTACTATTTAACCGTACATGCACAGTAAAATTCACGTTTCTCAAATAAAATTAATCATTTTGTGTGGTCTGCGTATTTAAACTTTTATATAGGGTATAGGCCTACATATTTTCTTGGTTAGAGACGAGTAAATTTTAGGAAATTTAGAACAAATGACAACATATCGATACACATGCTCTTGCTACCTCTTCCCAACTAGCGTCTCCCCCAATCGCTTCCTCTCCGTCGGGTCCCTTGGCGGTCCCTTTATTTCCTTCACGACGCCATCTCCGCCACGTGGGGTTTTTTGATAGATCCGAACCTCACATGCACCTTGTACGGACTGCGGAATTTCTAACGAATTAGCACATGCCAGAATTTGTTTTCTGAGTGTATCTGTGGCCAGAGGTGAAATTAACGGAGGGCGCACTGACATAGCGCGGCCAGAGCCCTAGGACTTCTGGTTATGGACATCATCTCCCCTGCCATGATTGTCTGAGTTACTACTCTAGAAAAGTTTAAAGCAAGTGTACTCTGCTATAAGGGGCCATTAAAGTATTACGTAAGCAAATTTTTAGCCATTTTTGACCCCCCCCCCTTGTCAGCAAAATTTCGTCATTAGCTCTGTCCCTCTGATTGGTGGGATCAGAGACGTACACAGGGGGGGGGGGTAATAGGGGGGCTCGTGTCCCCTTCCCCACGATCAAAAATTTATTTTTTTAATGTAAAAAAAATATTTTTTAATTGAAATTTCGGAAGAAAATATCTTTATATGTTATTATAATCAATTTCTGTTAATTTCAATGATATTTGAAGGCTATGAACTCAAAATGTATCTTTAATAAATTCATTGCGACCCACCCTCTAAGCTATACAATGGTAAATCGCATAAAGGCACTTGGCCCGCGAACCAAATATGGCCCTGGGGGTTATCTGATGCGGCCTGAATTCCTCAAACCTAATTTTGTAAAAATGAACTAAGCGGCACATTTACAGATCGCTTGTGTCCCGTGGTACAATTCCAGAACATTTTAGCGGCCCATGGCACATTTTCAGATCACTTAAATGACCCGGGACACAGTTCCAGAACACTTAAGCGATCCGTGACATATTTAGAGATCCCTTGAGTGACATGTGACGTAGTTTTAGAGCACTTAAGTGGCCCCCAGTGCGGTTCTACATCACTCAAGTTACCCGCGGCACATTCTCAGATTATTTAAGTGATCCGCGGCATCTAATTACGGATCACTTGAGTGATGCGTTTTCACAGTTCCAGAGCACTTAAGTGGCCAGGACACATTTCCAGATCACTTGGATCCGCGAAAAATTTAGAGATCACTAAAGTGGCTCTGTAGGGCACTTATTCAATAGTGGGGGGGGGGATGTTACTTCAAGTGCCCGCAAATTATCGAAAGGGTTTTCTCGTTTTTGGCACACGGAGTAAGATGCCATTAAGAATATTTCATATTTTCATAAAGGGTGGTTGATGACGTAAGCGTTATTCAACCCCCCCCCCCTCCCCCTTGTCATAAAAATTGGAACCCCCTCCCTCCATCGATGATGACGTAATACTTGAACGGCCCCTAATGGACAAATGGTCAGAATTCAGCCAAGGTAAGTTATGGAAATCCTGTATCAAATCTACAAATTCTACAGCCACGTCGAAAAATGATAATACAGTCGAATCCCGTTTTAATGAACACCGATACAGCGAAAATCTCGTTTTAACGAACACTTTTCTAATCCTCCAGATAAGTTTACACGGGAACAATGCAAAAACCTGGAATTCCTTTATAACGAAATTCCGATATAACGAAGTAATTTATTCGGTCTCTTGGAGTTCGTTATAACGAGATTCGACTGTATGTAATCGACTATACTATTTTTGTTAAAAGACATCTATGTGAATTCGCTCCTATGATCCCCCAGGAAACATCCGTTCAAAATGGCTACAGAATTGAATTCGCAAAATTTTATTAGATAATTACCATGGGGTTTTCCCCCGTGGTCTAACGAGGCCCTGTCATGGAGTCCTGGTAAGTTATAGATAAATGTAGGGAGCCCTCGCACCATCGTTGTCACAGCGGGAATTTTGATCACCCCACAACGAATGGGGTGCCTTGGTTTAGAAAAGTGCTCATTTATATACTCATTATGTCATTAAATAATGATTATGTCATCAAGTCCCCCGAAAGCAGAAATTGAAAAAATTAACGAAATGTTGAGCGTTCATATTATGGGACTTGGGTTCACCGCAATCCTGGGAGGAAAAATTCACAACGTTCGATATTTGAATGGATTCAATTAATCGGGAACCATCAAAATCGCCATCTAAACATTCCACCACATCGCCACATGTGGGATCATACGTGTAAGCAATATATACATTATAAAGTTCATTGCGAGGGTGCCTGTGACACGGGATTTTTGAGTCCACAAAAGAAAATCTGCATAGAAAATCTGAAGTTTGCAAATATATCATAAATTTGCATTTCAATCCTTTTTCTTTCACCATGAATAAAAAACGAGGTGGTTCGTGGTTATGTCACTAATTATCACCAAATTCACAATAAAATTTCAACTGGATCTCATTTTTGTGAGGCCCCTCTCTTCTCTTGAGGAGCCAAGAGTCGTGTCCGGGTGGGCCCATGCGTTTAGACTGCACTGTCTCGACCTCTCAGCAAGTGTATTGTATCAATATGGTGAAATTTTTATCTCTCCATTCCCAGTTCAGCCCATCATGAATTCACGAATTTTTTCGAGACAAACGTCGGGCTATGCCTTCTTCGGGACTTCAAGATTATAGAAGATCAAGTTACTAAGTGTATTGCGTCGGCTATAATCCTCGAATCTGTCATGGTGGGGGGGGGGGGGGGGGGAGCTGGAAATTCATCAACTCTCCTATTAACTTCCCGTTGCAACTTTTAATTTCCGTTCGCTCCTTCCTTGCATCTTCGATCTCACTAGTTATTTCCGCGAGTCTTGATTCGAACGACGAAATTTTCTCGTTGATATCCTTTGAGAGTCTGCATTCATTAGTATGAGGCATTTTAGCTCTTCAATTTTTGAGGCTTAATCTTCGTTTTAGATTGAAAGATCTGGAGATGAACCATGCCCGTAACTAGGCTGGAGAAACAGGACCTGGGCCCTTCGGGTCGAATGCCCCCACAAAAATGTATACTTATTTTGCATAATAATAATTTTTTCAAGAAGGTCACAAGAAAAGGTTTGCCCCAGGGCCTCGAAAAGGAATGCTACGGCCCCGTGATGAATCGTGCTTCCTCTTTGCTTCCGTCGGTGGTCTTTCTCTTGGAGGCGAATGTCGCAAAGAGCATTTGTTGGAGTGAAAATTTTGTCGATGGCAATCAGGGCCGGATCTTGAATTCTGCGAACTACGCGGCCGCAGAAGGTGCCAACTGAAAGTGTCCGACTTTTTAAGTTGACAACTGAATGGAGAGGGGCGATTTTTTATCACCAAAATATCGTTCGCTTACACTTGAAAAATGTCCAGAACTAACTTGATGGCAGTTTCTGATTTTCACCTTGAAGCTCCATCGTTGCCTGGATCCGGGTTAGACCAATACCACACCCTCTTTAGTGTGGTGTTGGTTAGGCTCGACTCCAGCGGCTAATAATATTGAATTCGTTGTCGCTTCATCAAGAATCAGGAAAATCAGACGCGCAAAAATGAAAGAACCTGGAAAGCCACCCATTTTCGGATTGAATGTATCGATCACCTGAAGCACGGCCAATAGCACTGACAAAGTTGGCTGATGCACAGAAGCAGCCTATTTTACCACACCATGATAAGTCGAGGATATACATTGCAGGACAAAATTGGAAAACAGCTCTCAACGATAAAATCTGGGCAATAAATTCACTGCACTTGAAATGTATATATATATATATATTTATATTTATTTATTTTTTACACACATGTATGAATAAATTATGCCTCTTTTCCCACGGGATTTTTTTTTCTTTCCCCCTTTTCAACTAAAAAGCCGGAGATTCATCCATACACGTCTGCTCCACCATGGCAGACAACACATTGAATTGAGTCGGCCGTGGCTCCACACGCTATTGATCAACTCAAAAGTATATCCCCCCTGTCATTTTCTTTAGAATTCTTTCGGCTTTTTATCCCTGGAAACTCAAGGTTTTGAAAGTTAATTCAATTTGTAATTTTCAAAATTATTGACGCTGTGGGGAACCCCATTACATTTCCGCATTTGCACAGTGGAATCGCTACTTTTAACATAGATTTCTATATGGCGATCATCCTGTGCATGTCCCTTAAAGTGATGCTGATGATGATCATGATGTCTATTCGAAAAGGGGAAGTGGCAACGCTGAAGTAGATTCATTTGCTTTTCATATTACGTTGCATTAGGGCTGGATAAATCTTCAAAAGATTCACATAATGCTCAGTTGGACCCGAATGAGTACGGTATTTTATACGGCGCCATCGGGCACATGGTTGAAGAAACTACATTGCCCGGCAGTGATGGTAACGTTAGCCGAGCAAAATTTCCTTTTTGACTAAATTTTTCCGGCACAACCAATGACGCCACTATACTGACAAAATCCCGTCGCCGTATCCGTATCAAGAAGATTTATTCGATAATCCAGCCTATCCCGTCGCCACAACAATTTTTTTCCAACTAAAATAGGGTTACTAGATTCGAAAACTGAGAAAGGAGGAAGCCTGCACTAGAGCACCATTAGTAACGTGACTTTTCTTAATTTCCAACACAGATGGCGCCACTAATTCCACTGGCCACAACAATAATTTTTTGCTACTAAAACAGAACCGCGCTGAAAAAACAAAAACAGTAAAAATTCTGCACGAAAACAATCATATCAATAAAGATGGGAAAAAAGTTTCAGAGTGAAATTTTTTTTCTAAGAAAAAAAAAGAAAAAGTATTCCGAAAACCTAAAAAGGATGATGACAAAACGGCGAATTATCCGAAACGTAGGAGGGCGCTTGAAATGACATCAAAAAGGAGGATATGCCTAAAAAACAGCAAAAAAAGAACAAATAACGATCTCACGTTGCTGTTAATGAATTGTCCACATAGTCCAGTCAGTTTTATTGCTTTGCCTGCTGCAAGACGAGAGATTTTCTTTCTCTACCCTCAGAAGATTTTTTTCCTTTCTGAAGAGTAGCTTTTTTAAGATCAAGGGGGATTTCGCCATAGAAATCAGCATTAAGAGTGTTCTTTGAATCCTATTTCCTTTATCCCTGAATGGAAAAGAAGTAACATTCCCCCTTCTCAATTGAGCACACGGCATGGCATTAGCTGTTGGTGAGCGAGCAATGGTAATCTCAAAATGGATGTTACCGAGGTTTTGTTCTTCCAGAGCCGTTTCTCGGACTGTTTTTCTCATATTATCCTGGAGCAAGATGGGTCATGGTTAGAAGAGCATCGCTGCCCTTCTTGGAGGCAACTTGGATTCTTGTATTTTGGGAATTTCGACAGCGATTGGTCAAAGTGTGTGAAAATTCTGGGTGGGAAAAATAACAAGAAATATGTTTAAGAGTTTAAAAAAAAAATTTCTCCGGAAAAAAAGAGAAAAAATTTGGAAATCTCAAAAAGAGGACAAAGGGTGAATTTTCTAAAATGTTGGAGGACTATGAAATGACATTAAAAAGGAGAACGTCTGGTAACCGTACATGAGTTACCATTACTGTGCCCCGCGTATGTCAAAGGTGATTGATTTGTCCAGTTCTGTCTCTCTATGCTATATGTATTGCTAGGCTGACTATATTTGCTCGAGAAAAATACGTGAAATTGGGCTTCAAACTACGGGGAAATACGGGACATTGCTAATAATAGCTAAAAGTAATGCTAAAAGTACACAAAGTCGCCAACTCATGCTGAAATCAGAGAAAAGTCGCCAACTCATGCTGAAATCAGAGAAAAGTCGCGAATCAAGGGAAATATAGAATCATTTCAAATTGCAGTGAATTAAAAAAAAAAAAACCATGAAAAATATGTGAAATAAATATTCTTATTTGTAGTCGTAATTATCGTAATGTAATTTCAGAATTGGGAAGATAGTTTTAATCGTTGATTAGAAGAATTAAAGAAAAAGTTGACTTCGTTGAAAATGCTTTAAAATCCGGGACATTTCTGCAAAAAAGTCGGGACAGGCAGAAAAACAGAAAAAACTGGGACTGTTCCGGAAAATACGGGACGTATGGTCATCTTATGTATTTCATATTAAATATTGCATATTAAATTAAAGAAATTAACTATGCGCAGTGTTATGTATGTGATATGTTAAGTGTACAGGAGGTGCTGCCATCTGTTATGGGCTGGCCTAATTTTAAAACAATAATATATTAATGCAAATTATAATGCTACTTTTTTTACATTTTTGTGTAGTAATTTATCAATGAACAGTAAAATAAGTTTATATAATTTTTGTAAGAACTGAACTTAGCCTACATTTTACGTTTTGCTCATTTTGAAAGTGTGCCTATTTGTACTGTGTACAGCAGTGTTTCCCAAACTTTTTTATGTGGCTACCTTTAGTGAAAAGCAAGGCCCTGTGCCCTTCATGCAATAATAGTAAATGCATTTAGTATTATTGCAATAATATTAATGCATTTAGTATTATTGCAATAATATTAATGCATTTAGTATTATTGCAATAATATTAATGCATTTACTATATTTATTACCCACGGGGGAATGAGGTCCGTTGAAAAACACTGTTGTACAGTGTACACAGGGGCGTAGCCAGAAATTTCGTTCGGGGGGGGGGGACCAAAGTGACAGAACAATGGATTTGGCCATCTTTTTCCCTTTTTTCGGTCATTTTCTCACATTTCGGGGGGGGGGACCAGACCCCCAAGTCCCCCCCCCCCTGGCTACGCCCTTGAGTGTACATGATATTTTATGTTTCGTGCAATTAAGTTAGACATTATAACGTTTATTTTGAAATGTGTGCAATATTTTTATTTTTGGACTTCCTTTTTCTGTAGTAAATTTTTAGAACAGAATACTTCAGAAGTACATAACAAATATTTATTAAGTAATCGCCTGTATTTTGAGGTCAGAAAATATGGATAAGAGCAGGTTTTGGTATAAAAAGATGTTTTTTTGTTTTTTTGGTGGTACCATATTTATAGAGCTTTGGCAGGTCCATAACTAATCTGGGGCAAATGGGGCACTGCACCGGGGCCCCCGAGCCAGCCAGATGTGGGACGGAGCCTCACAAACACTTATTTTGCAACCTTTTCAAGGGGCCCTGAAATAGCACATAATTAGCAGCACCCTGAAATAGCACAGGGTCATAGCACATGCTACGACCCTGAACTCTGGCCCGCTGGATAGTCCAGAGTCAACTGCATACGTATAATCCATATATAGAGGTATATCTTTAGAAGTGTATAATCTATAATTTTAGAAGTATGTATCTCTAGTAATGTAAATGTTAAAAATGTAAATTTCTTTGAATCAATGTAAATTCAATACAGCATTGATTCATGTTGTGTCCTTTTATTGAAGCAAACACAATAGGTATCTAATTTTTTTTATTTTTTTTCTGACTTGAGAAACCCTTGGAATTTTTTTTAAAGTAAACGTAACTTCAGCCAGAGGATGATTGAATGGTGCATCCACCATTCCAATTTTAGGAACCCAATATTTTCTCTTGCTTCTGGGGCCTCAACCGACTTTAATCCTCCTCTGACTTCAGCAATTTCAAATGTGGGTGCAAATCATGGTCCCAACATGGTGGAGGCCAACAGCTCTTTTGCCTAGGAATCCGAGATGTTCCTCCCCCCCTTTTTTTTAACTCCACAAATTTACTGAAAAAGGACCCCTGAAACTTCCTCTGGCTTGGAACAAAGTAAAAATTCCTAAAGGGCCTCGTTCCGAGTTGGGCCGTCATGGCTTTGGGTCCTCATGATAATGAAAGCTGTGCTGTAATTTTCTAGAATTAGTAAAACGAGTACTTTCAGCCAGGTACAGAACATCAGAACATCACACTTTGTCGGGCAGTAGTTAGAAATAACATCCGTAGGAGGGACAACTGCTATCTCGGAAGGGAAAGCAGACCAAACTGACCGTACTTAATGACTTGATTTGATATAATTATTACGGAAACAGAATTTTTGGCCATTTTTTACCCCTCCATCAGCAACAGTAAGCAAAGCTCTGACCTCCCCGTTAGCAAAATTTAGTAAGCTGGGCTAAAACCTCCTAGACTATTTTGATGCACATTAACTCTTGCCATATCGTCATGCAGCAATATGACTGCTATATGATACTGCTATATGACTGAGTTGGGTCCATAGGCACCATAACCTAGGGGCTGAGGCAATACCAGTATGCACCAGTGGTGCATACTGGTATCTCTTGCAAGGGTGTAAAGTTATTGGAAATACTGGGAGGGCTCAGAATTATTGGATGGGGGAACAAACCTGATATTTCCATAGGTTGCCGTAGAGATAGTGGGAAAATGTTAAAGGGGAGGGGACTCTGGGCCCATGTGCCAGATACAAATTTATACCTATGTCTCTTTGTCAAATAACTAGAATTGCAACGTGTTAAAAATTTGTGGTCCATCTTGTCCATCCAATTTTAAATATCAATTTCCATGATTTAAACCATATCTCCATGACACCTACTCTCTTCTGATGAAAACATATTCAAAATGTTGAGTCTCCCGAGTTGAACCCTTTTATGCCAGAAAGAGCCCATGTAGTTCTTCACTGCACCCTGCCTTCAACCAAGCCTATTTCTTTCTGCAGGTATGACCTCCAAAACCATACAACATGCTTTAAACCAGGACAAACTAAGCCACAGAGACGTAACAGAACAACTTTAGAAGAATGCAAAGAGACCTTTTTTGGGGGGGGGGGGACAAGCATTCTATTAGCTATTTTGACCACCACAGAACAACTTTCAATTAATCTAAGCCACTCATCAATCAGAATGCCCAAATCGGTAAATCTAGTTCAATCCGGAATACTTTTATCATTCAGCTCCTAAGTGAAACGACAGATTATTCAAACCAAAGTGATTATTCAACGAAGCACTTCTCAATGATAAAAGACATGCACTTTTTCCCATGCTTCTATGATATTCAAGTTGGTCTGGAGCAACTCTCTATCTCTTGGATTCTGAACTACACCCATTAGTTTCACAGCATCTGCAAATTTGCTGACAATCCCATTTAATTTACATATTTACAAAACCAGATGGCGAAAGAATAGAGATTTAACCACACGAAACATCAATGCTGTCTTTTTTACACCAATTTTTAGAAAGAAACAATAAATATGGATCTAAAAATGAATTGATCTTGCAAATTTTTAGCATTTCTTATACTTTGTATTTTGTCTCAGAAATTTTATAAACTTATAAACTTTTTCTCAACATTGTCTATGGTGAAATGGTACTTTACAATTTGCCAAATTTTGTCATATATCAACATAGGGAAATTTCCAACCAGTGGAGTTGGGTAGGAAATTATGCACCATCTATTGGTGGTCGTTCCAGGCTTGGTAAGTAAAAAACTTGTTCCTGAGGTTGTTGCCTAGATTCAAACCTGTGGACCTTGAGGGTAACCTTCATAGTGGAAAATCAGCATCTTACCACTGTGCCACTAGCACGTAGAAGCTGTACACTGAGCTAAATTATATATTTTTTCCTATTCCAACAAAATCTTTTTTTTTTAAATTTAAATATTTTTTTATGTTAAAATTTGAATAACACTACCATATTGCCATTTTTTCTTCTTTAGCTCAGATTTTTGATGAAAAACAAGTAAACAAGTTGAAGTAAAATAATCTAGTGAACATGTTGACGGATATTCAACAAAAGGTATCATCGAATGGGGGTGTGTGTACTTGAGTAATGCCAGAAGTATTTCAGAAATCCATATCTCTTACTTGAAGCTCAATTGGAGCACCCACAACTTGAACACTCTTCTGCGAGCCCTCTTATGATAATTAAAATTTTTAAATTTTACATTCTTGTTATTACATGTGTCATTTTTTAAACATGTGGTATGGATTAAAGTTTGAATTGAAGCATTAAGTGATTATTATGTTTATAATCATCTAAAACATTGATCTATAATAAAACAAGCACATGTTCAGTCCTTACATAATTCTCTACATTTGTAATCATTATGATATTGCTCATTATCATTAATTCATGCAACTCAGTTATATAGATTCCATATCATAGAGAAAAAGGCAAATCGATAGCATATGAGACCCATCTCTACTTTCAGTAGGTTACAGAAAGTGCAGGTAAAGTCAAATTAACTTTAAGAAGCTCATACTCAAACATTCTTTAACCCACATACAGGCCCGTCATTTGGGGGAGTCAGGGGACTTTTGAAAATACACTACAAATGGTATATATATATATATATATATATATATATATATATATATGCATATCTTGAGTACATGTTCTTTGCCCCCCTGGGAAAAGTTTAAATGACGGCCTTGCCCACATATAATTATTTTTTACTCCAGGTTACATAAAAAACACCTTTTATGTGTCTGCAATGTGAGAAATTCACTTTATGATTTTAAACAAACAATGTTGAAAAGTTTGACTTCACAGCATAGTGAACATGGCATGCAAATTTGACTGGGTCAAATTTATGACAAAGAAAGAAAAAGAAAAAAAAAACACAGCTCTAAAATAAAAAGTGTCAATTAGAAGTTTCATACTGAAGTTTGTCATTCACAATGCATATTTTCTTTTCTGTACTTCTATTTCAAATAAAATTGTTATAGTCCTGGTAATTAGGAAAATGCTTATTCATAAAATATTTTTGTAACTCTTTTGCTAATATTTTGTAACTATAAAAAAAACTTTTATGATAACGTTAAATTTTTTGATGCTTGCAAAGTCACTCTGTTACTGTGTGTAGCTAGTATGAAAGTTTTTTAGTATGAAAAAAATAGATAGTTCTATTATTCCCAAATACCTACATATCAAGGAAATACTCTTCTCACACACTGACACTAGTTTTTTTCTATTAATATGCTACAGTATACTGAGGTGAAAAAGTCACTGAGATTTTTTCCCAAAAAGAAAAAAAAATTGACAGATTTTGAAATTACATACATAGAATCAGATGTATGAAATGAATGTGAATTAATGTGGGTTTATTTTTGAAATAGAAAGGAAGTTTCCAAATGTGCTAATATTTATGCTAAACTACTTTGTACGATATGTAGATTAATCGAAATGAAGAACTTTCTTAAAAATTCTACGAACTGAAAGTTAGTTAAAATATAAAATAAAAAGCAGAAAACAACAGAGAAAACGATAATTTAGGAGAGGATAATTTAAAGAATAATTTATGTAGATCTTGATCAATTTCACTGTGGTTCAGAAAATTGTTTCTGATTTCTTCTTTTAAAATATCTTAAGTTGATTAGGAGCAAGTTTTATGAAACATTGTTTTTGACTCTGAAAATATATTCTGTTCAACTTTAAAAGAACCGTTACTATATGAATATTATAATAATATTTATTTTTGTTGTTCTAGTTATGTGTAGAAATGTATTGATTAAGTTGACAAAGAATTTTTCTGATTGGATTTTCTATAATGTACACGACTATTGTAAAGAAAAACTGTCATGGGGACATATAAGAGTCATGCAAAAGATAAGACTGTTGTCAGTTGAAGTAGAGTTGAGATACCACAAAAAACTTGTGCATGGATGTTTAAGTTACAACCACAGGCATCTGACCCTGGGGGCAAAGGCTATTTGAGCCTCCACTGTGATAAGTTTTGTGGGGGCTGGGCTCCAAAATTATTCATGGATATACAATGGCAAATTGATAAAGGAGGTGATCCTTTATATAAGTGTTAGTCCTGTGTTTAAGTGATGGCTCATACCTTTAGGGAGGTTCCCCCACCCAATGCTTTCTTCATGTTAGCACCTATAGTTTTCACTCTCAATGCGCTAAATACATTTAAAGTTTGTGGTGCTTTGTAAAATTACATGTCATAATATAATCATAATGCATAATAATGTTAGATTAGTGTTTGATGCAATCTGAGAAATAATCATAAGGTTGCTTTTCACTTCACAGAGAATCATGCTATTGTAAACATAATTAAACCTAAGAATTAGGTCAGTGATAGCTACTTTTGTAGCATATATTATATACATTGCTAATTTCATTGGTGACAAATAATGAAAAAATTTCCTCTGTGCTTATTTTTTGGTATAGCTGGGAATACTTCAGAAACTTCTTATTAAAAGTTCAACTTGAAAGTTAATCTTGTTAAAATCCCATTGAGACTTCTATCATAAATTTTGTGAACTATTTCATATCTACATTGCAAGCTTTCCAAAGCCATTTCTTTCAGAAACTTGCAAAATTTGACAGCTTTTCTTTGCTTCAGTGTGCTGAGTTATGGAAAAATAACAAAATCTTTACTTATATCCTGATAACAATGAAATTTTATAGAATTGTCCCATGAATGAGGTTATAGGCATTTCAAAAAAAGCAAATTGTGTTTTTCCTTATGACCTTTAGTTTAATGGTTTTCCAATTAATGTTCTCATCCAAGTACTATGACAACAATAATTTAGCTTTTATACCGAAATTTTTTCACATCATCACCATGTTTCTATCATGTGTGTTGCATACTTCAAATTGTCAATATAACTCATTAAAAAAAGCATGAGAGCAAGAACTCAAGTATATCTGGATTCAGGATAACCAAATTTTACATACATAACCTCTTTCATCAGTAACTGATTACATTTTGGGCTACTTTGCATACTGAAATAAAAACAAATTGATCATCAAGAATGACATTAAAGCTATATATAAGTTTTTAATGTTAAAATACATTTATAATATATTTAAGTAATTTTGGACACTTAACAGTTTTTGAATGGTGATTCACAGAATGAGTATCGGATTCAAAAAGAGGCTATAAATTATGTATCTGGTTGAACAGAAGAAGGAGATGTATAGAAGATTTCAGAATTCAGAAGTTCAATATTGAAGCAAGACAAAATGCCCGGGTCTTATAAACCTACATATTGGTTTTATCATATGCAGAATCATGAAGCCTATTGTGAGTGTGATGTATGGAAATATAATTTGGTGCAGATTTGTTTATAGGGGAAAAATGTAAAGATGTGTTATAGAACTGTTACTCTTTTTCTCCAGTACAGTGGAACTTCGATAACTTGACACCCCAAAAGCATCAATGAACATGTTGATTTAAGCAGATGTCAAGTTAGCGAGGTTTCATTTGATCTTATCCTCCAAATTTTTAAACATCATTTATGTCATGTACATATACTTATATATACAATTGCATCCATGTAATGGACAATTCCATTCCATCATTTTTTTACGCATTTCAAATTTATTATTGTTATCATTATATGAGTACAAAAAAAAAGAGAAAAATATAGAAATAAAAAATTTACCAAGGAGTCATTAAAAAAATGAACCACTCTGGTAAATGCTAGTAAAAATTAGTATGGAAAACAGAATGTTGAATGGATAAAACTAAGTATATACAGTGGTACTGGATACATATATATATAAAACAAAAATTCATATTAACAGAGGAGTGCAATTTAAAAACAGTTTTACATGCTGCATCAAAAAAAAATATATTTTGGATGCTAGAATGAAAAGCAAAAACAACTAGATTCAGCATGTAAATAAATTCAAATGTTATGTTGTTTAAGTTGTTGTTAATTACATGAGCAACAGAAAAATATTAAAACAAATTTTTTTTACTATCAGTGATAATATGTATTGTTTGACACATTTTTTAAAGGATGATAAATTAGTATTGTGAGTGATTTCTGGTGGTAATGTATTGTAGAATTTTGGGGTAAGATAAGTAAAATGTTTTTTAAAAGTGTTTTATGAAGTAACGGAAGTGAATACATATTATTTAGTCTATTTGAAGATCGAGATGTATTTAAAGGTAATGAGAATTGACCTATGAATAGGAAGAGAATGAATTTACAGAAATATAATTGATGTAATGTAAGTATTCCAAGATGTTGATGAAGTTCTATTGATGGTGCAGTAAAATTATTTGTGATGATTCTAATTATTTTCTTATGGAGACTGATTATAGGGGAAAGTGTTGAAAGATAGTCAGTGTCCCAAACAGTTAGGCTATATATTAGGAGTGAGTGAAACAAGGAGTAATAAAGAGTTACCAAAAAGACTGATTCAAGTAAGGTTTGAGATAGTGAAATTTATAAATTTCTAGCCGCTGCCTTGTTTTGCAAATACTTGACATGACTCTTCTATTTAAGATTGCGATCAATGTATTATGCTAAGGTATTTAATTTAGGTAACTTATTCAAGACATGAACAATTACAATTAGAACTAATAGTACAATTGTGATTATGAAAAATTGAATTCGGGTTAATATGAATGTTAGTTTTGGAAGAAAAATTTGTAAATTTAATTTTTGATGTGTTTATCTATAGGTTGTTAGAAACAAATCACTTTCGAGTTATAATTAAATCAGTATTGATTAGGCTAGTTAGAGATTGGAAATCATCAGCTGAGTAAAGTGATACTGTGTCATCGGAGAAAGTTATTATATTGGAATTTATGTTTAAGTTGCATAAATCATTTATAAATATTTAAAATAATAATGGTCTCAAGACAGACCCTGAGGAATGCCTTTCACTATTTTCAATGTGGTGCTAAGGCTATTGTGAATCTTGACTGATTGTGTTCTATGGGTTAAATAAGAAGCAATTAGATTAAAAGCATTATTTCTGATTCTGTAATTTGACAACTTATTTAGTAGTATATAATGATTCACACTATTAAAAGTTTTTGCTATATCAAGAAATATTGCAATGTTTTTTTTATTTGCTATTATTATTATTTTTTAGATTTATCAATATTATCAGGGATAAATTTAGTAAATGTTAGTAGAGCAGTTTCTGTATTTTCATTAGGAAGGAATCCAAACTGATTGTTGGAGAAGAAATTGAAATGTGACAAGAAAGAAAAAATTCTATTTTTGATAATTGTTTCAAATACTTTTGAGATAGAAGCTAAAACTGAGATTGGCCCGAAGTTATTAAAATCATTCAGATCTCCAGATTTATAAATAGGGGTTATGATAGCTGATTTTAGAGACCTCAGAAATTCACCACTAGCCATACATATATATTTTTTTAAATCTGATAGAGTATTCAAAATTGAAAAAGGAAGAATTTTCAAGACCTTGGTATTGATTGTTTCTACAAATGATCCAGAAGTGGGTAATTTTTTAATAATTGTCAAGATTTCATCAGCAATTGTTGGAAAAAGGTATATTGAGTGACAATTCAATTTTATGTATTGCTGAAAATCATCATTCATGTTGATATTGAGTGGGAAATATTTACAAAATGGAAATTAAAGTTTTGGGCCAGTGGAATAGGATCAGAATTGGAGGAAAACAGTTTATATGACCATCAGTTTTATTAATTATGCCATCAATGAATTTCCAACATTTCATGGAAGTGTTACATTTTAGCAGATTTTATTTTGGATTTGACCAGTTTTTCAACATTTTTATAGGCTATGTTTAATGGGATGTCAAAAGGAAATGTTTGTGTTTTATAGCACAATTTTTGCTTAACTTTCATCAGGTGTTGTAATTCATGAGTGATCCAAGGATTCAGCTGTGACAGATTTAATTTTTACAATTAATATATATCTGGTGTGCTTGTGTATTATTGTTTCAAGTTTAAGTAAAAATTCTTCAAATTTATTAGAAGGGTCTGTATTATTAAATGAAAAATTGTAATTTTGAAGAAAAATATGAAGTTTGCAATAATTACGTTTTTTAAACTGGCGATTAGTTTGTTTTGATCTGTCAACTATCAGATCAAAACAAACCAATCGTGTTAAATAATAATAAGTGGGTATACTGAAACACAGTTTACAAATTATAGCGTTATGATCTGTGAAATCAGAGAAAAAAATTTAAGAAGGTATATTAGTAATATCGGATAAATTTCACATGAATATGTGATCAAGACATGTATTCGATTGAGGTCTAGTTATGTTTTGGATAAATGGCCGGAATCCTTTACTAAACAATATGTTTAAGTATTCGGCAGTAATATTAGAGCTTGAGTTAAGAAGATCAATATTGATATCATCAATAATTTAAAAAAATTTACATTTGATACGATCAATAGTAGTTTTCAGTTTGTTAATGAAATGAATGAGATTAATAAACAGATAATGTAGTAGAATTTAAAGATTGGTGAAACAATGCAACAGTCTCAGCTGTTTGCATGGTACAGCAGTGAAATATTTTGAATCCGGGAATATTGTAAAAGTATATTTCATTGTCAAAAATCCATACTTCTGAGAAGAATAAAATATGCATGTTTTGAATATTAGTACCTGAAGTTGTTATTAGTTGATTAAAATTTGATCAAACACTGCGGATATTTATATGAATAACATTAAATGAGGAAAACTTAAAGTTAGTATTATTTAAATTGCTGGCAGAGAGGTATGTTTTCAGTTCATCCAGGGTGTTCGAGTCTGTGTAGTTTAGATTGTGATTAATAATTAATAGACAATATTTTAATCATTTACATGAGTAATACTGAACACCCTGAAATCATCGTGTTGACACAAAAATACTTTACCATCTCTGATCCAGCAGTGATTAAAATTCCTCTGTTGCTTGAATTGTTTACAATGATAATAAATGTTCTTTATATATGGAAACATGTGACAATTAAAATACACAGGCACCGATCTAAGTCTGTTATCAATTGATGACTCTAACAATTTCTTTGTTTTTGCGGCTTTTAGGAATTTTTCTCTGCTGGATTTCTTGTCAAACTGGACAATTATGGGCTTAATTTTGTCCTTTAAAATTAATATATATTAAATCTATCTATCTATATATATATATATATAATCTATAAATTAACAAAAAGATTATTTGCAATTTTCTATGAAAATTTTCCAAATAATCTTGAATTCTGGTGAAAAAAGCATAAGTGTATCGAAATATTTAACTTAAAAATTTTGATCAAAAAAGCAACTTTATTTTTTAGCTTATTCAACCAGTTCTCGCTTAAAAATTTCAGATATCATCAGCGTTTATCTGTGACCTTCATGGCCCACATGCAGGGCCATCTTAAGAGCATCATGTGCCCCTGGGCCAAATGATTTTTCTGAGGCCCTACGAGGCAAATTTTCGAAAATCTCAACCAGATCCCATTTTTGTGAGTCCCCTTTTCTTTATATGAGAGCAATGTCATGGAAATTTATTAACTGGTCACTTCACTGGCAATTTCGAAAGATTAGTTGTAATAACACAATGCAAATCATAGTGGACTTGAGTGGGGTTCAGCGATCTTGTGTCAAGTTAAAGAGGTTTCTCCCCATTAAATTTAGTATTACGCCAACCACAGGCATACACAGAATTTTCTAGATGGGGGTGGGGGTTTTAAATTTTTTTTCTTCTGAGAGGGGGGTCTATGTTTCTTTCTGAAAAATAACACTATAATCTCGGCTTTGGAGGTGGGTTAGAACTCCAAAAACCCCCTCTGCATACGCCAATTATGAGAATAATAAATGTTGAGTTATCGAGATTCTACATTGTATAAATATTGCAGAACTAGAAATTTCATATCAAATGCAGAAATTATTTTAAATTTACCATTACCTTACAAAATTATTCACTGTGGGAGTATTTGTTCTTGCTGCCTGCATACTGTCAATGCTACTAATTATTGCATGAAATATGAAGAGCCAAATCAGTGGATGATGTTTTCATAGTAAAATTTTATTTGTCAATCTTATATTTTCCTCTATACATTCCGTGAGCTTTTTCTGTGAAAGTAAGATGCTATATTGAATTAATAATGACCAGAAACAGGATCATAAAAAAATTAATTAACATCAGAATAAAATACAATATTTTCTTGTGTTATTTTCTTTGTTGCATCAATATGGATGTGTGGTCATATTGCAGTAGTGAAAATTATCACTACTGCCTACAAAAGGCAGTATTGGAAAATTTTTTGAGGAGGGGAACTAAACTGTTGTTTTTGATAGAGACTAGATAGTACCATAAATTTGAACAAGTGACTCCATATATGTGTATTAGTCATTTTCTCACATTTCAGGAACGGGGGAGGACTGTTTCCTTAGATTACTCCCCTTGTATACTCTTGTAATTCTATATTTTTAACACTGTTATATATTTCAAATTCATCCCATGAGGGTAAAAATAATTGACTTAAACAGATATCAAGATAGGGGAGGGGGAGAGGTTACATAGGATTTCACCTTTGAAAATTATTAAAGATTTTTTATGTTGGCTATGTGCAGAAATATAGTTTAAACAATCCTATTACATCATCTAGAAATTTACAACTTTTTTCATCTGCTTTTTTTAAACTTCTCTATGAAAAGTTTCTTTATTGAGAATAATTCCTTGATTGAATGGGTATGAAGTTGGATTAAGTGATAAAACATAGGCGATGAGCATAATTTGATTGCTGGAAGACCTGTTGTTTGTGAATGAGCGAAGAAATCATCTAAAATAATTAAAAAATTCCTCTTCTCACTTGGAAATTTTTGATCTAGCTTTTTAAAATATTGATCAAAATTTCAGATGTCTTTCACATTGGTTATTTGATTGCATTATATTATGTATGAAAGACCTATATATATAAATAAATAACTCAAGTTTATGTTTCTTTGTTACACACATAAACTGAATCTTCAACAAGACATTGTCATTTGATTTTCTGTAGAGCTCATACCTTGAAAAATTTTAACCCTAGATAACTGAACTTAAATCAGTGTTACTCAGTACGTAATCAGGTCTTTAGTTTATTAGACAAATTTTTAGTTATCTAGAGTTAAGGGATACAATGAACAGTAAAATAAATCTTAACTGAATAATACATGTAAAATATGCATTTTTTTTAATACAGATATTTTACACATCTACACACATACACATTCTTGACTAAAACTGACCAAACAAAATGCCTGCTAATGGAAATTAAAAACCAAGAAGTACATCTCGATGTATACTCGTACTGTATATTAGGGTGGATCAAAAAGTATAGGAAATTTTTTTTTTTCGAAATTACTTTTGGCTTGGGGTGGGAAAGTTGTGTCTTGGGTGTATTAGTTTGCATAATTCTTTTTATTGAAATCCATTCATATCTTCCGGTGCCCCAAGCACCCCAAAAATAGTTAAAAATTGACATTTTGACAAAACTTTATAAAAATTTTTTTTTTTGAAATTACTCATGGCGTGGGGTGGGAAAGTTGTGTTTTGGATATGCATCTTTCAACTGCTTGGGTATGGCATGAATATTTTCACCATTCATTCCAACTTTACCATGTGGCTGCCAATTTTTGCTATACTAAATAATTTTATACATTTAATAATAATTTTCATTCTCTGCCTATACTATTTTCCATGTGAAATTGATTATTTTACTAATTTTTTATTTTTTATTCAAAATTTGCATAAAAATTGATTTTTGGCAAATATTTAAGTGTCTTGGGGCAACGGAAGAAATTAATTGAAGTTGAAAAAGTTTTGCATTTATGCTAGTATGCTTAAAAGACAACTTTTGCACCCCAAGCCGATTCTTTTATCCATATTTCGATCCACCCTACTGTATACATCAAGTTATATCAAATATGTAATTAAAAGTATAATTTATCATTATGAACTAATAAAATGCAACATGCAATTAAAAAATTAACCATGTTACTCAGATACACAAATTTCAGTAATGTAAAAACAGATAAAAGTTGATACACGTTTGTATAAAAAATTTTCTTTTCACATTGAAACATTGGATATGACTTGGATATTTCTGTTTAAAAAAATAGTTATAGAAGTATCATTAATTTTACATTTGCTTAAAAACCTGAACAAAATATGTGGGCAAAAAGTCAGTAGAAACTTTAAAAATGAATAAAAACTGTAAAAATAATCAAAATAAAATATGGTTTGCAGGGTTAGTATCGCTAGGTCATGGGAATTTTTTTAAGACAGGAAAAGAAAACAACAACGACAACAACAAACAGCCGATAGGTGGAGCTGGTACGAGCGACTTCGGTAGAAATATGCAAATGAGACGGTTATAAGAACTTGCGTCCGTAATCCACAACCAGTTCACCGTTGCAAACCGTGTATGTGGACCTGCTGCACTCTGCAGTTGCTGGATTTGTGACTCGCCTGCAATGTGCTATACCCTGTGGTGGTGGTCACGTGGAACACATTCTGCTTTAATAAACGATTTGGAGGCATTCTGTTCGTTATTTGCGTATCTTTTCTTTGACTTGTGTACGGCATCGAGAACTATCGGCTGTTTTTTGTTATTTTTTTTCATGTCTTAAAAAAATTCAGGTGACCTAGCGATGCTAACCCTGTAAACCATTTTTTTATTTCGGTTATTTTTCTGGTTTTTATGAATCTTTAAAGTTTCTACAGACTTTTCGCCCACCCTGTATATAAATCAATGTAGCATTTTTAATAATTTTATTACCAAAACTCATATTCAAAAGCTTTCAATTTGAGTCTTGGATGACAACGAGGCAAAGCGTGACAAACCTATGTTTACTATTTTCTCAGCACTTGCAATCTATTTAATTAGATTCGACATGTTGATTGTACATATCTGTACGTTAGAGGAAAAGGATGTCATGTCACAAAAGGAAAATTTTACAGGATAGCAGTTTTTTCTTTGTGTAACATTCTATACAGCTGCTTGTGTTATAAAGTGAATATCTCTGTATTTCTGTTATTTATTGAAATAATGACTTGGTGTTTTACACCTCTGTGTAGTGTAATAAAATTATACAGCAAATTATTCCAATATTGACAAAAATGGACATAGTGCCCTTTACCTCTGGCATGTACAGATAAATGTTTTTGTTTTTGAATAAAAAATGTAGTAAAAATTAAATGCGAAAATGACATGCATTCAATATGATTTTAAAAGATGATGAGACTATCAGTACGAAGATACACATAGTACTGTGGAAAGTTGTTTGCATAATTATTTTCAAAATGAGTCTATTTTTCCGTGGGGCACGGTATCCCGGTCGATAAGATACTCGCCTAAAGTACCAAAGGATGTTTAGAGGTGTCGCGAGTTCGATACCCGGTTCGTCCTTGTCAGAAAACTTTCTTGACACGGGGATGCAACAAAAAACGGCGACTTGACCGCAGCAAAAAATTGCTACCGCAGGGAGTTCCCCCATCGAGGGGTTAGCGCACCAACCTCTCGGTGAGTATAAAAAAAAAAAAGCCTTTGTTCGGAATCGGCAATAAATTGTAGGTCCCGGCTAATTATCCCTCGTGTTCAGAAAATGACCAACAATGGTGCGACAAAAATGATCAAATATTTTCCGAAGTTTCCCCATCTTTTTAGATTTAAAAAATAACATTGTTTTTCCAATGATAGTTTAATTAATCATAACCATTCTTCTTTTAATCAGTGTTAATTATTCTTGAAACTAAGTCGATTATTTTCAAATTCAGTTTATGTTGTGACCCCTTGATGTGCATGCAGACAAAAGCTGGAACAAAGTTTTTTTTAAAACAACTGGAGATCACCATTAAATCACTTTCACTTCCTGTGCAACCAGTGGATAGGAGCCAGGGATGCAGTGGGTGCTCGAGTAGCCTACTCACAGTATTTTGTATCACCAATCCGAGTACCCTCAGAATTAATTCACAAATAAAAATTTCCTATATAAAGATCAAGTTGAGCACCCACTGGTTGAAAACACTTATGCCTCTGGGTGTAACACTGCTTAAACTGTATCACTTTGTACTTTTTACTATCAAGTAAATATATTAGGCTAGAGGGGCCATTTCCTTTTTATGACAACGACCGCGTAAATTGGAATAAAGACAATGAATAATCAATTACTACATTAATTGCACGAAATTTTTACGATTATTAACCAACATCATACTAATTAAAAAAAGGCCAACTAATTTTACAGACAACTTAGTTCATAAGATTTGTTACCATAGGCTCCGGAACAGGGGGGGGGGGCTGAGGCTGTTTGAGCCCCCCCCCAATAAATTTTACGAGAGGACAGCCTTCAATAATTAAGGGGCCATTCAAGTATTACGTAAGCAGATTTTCAGACATTTTCGACCCCCTCCCCCCCTTGTCAGCAAAACACTGACGACCCCCTCCCCCCGTCAGCAAAATTTGGTCAGCAGCTTAGAATATTTCATATCATCAAAAGGGGTGGTTGATGACGTAAGCAACCTTCAAACTCCCCTCCTCCTTGTCATCAAAAGTCAGTAAATCCGAAACCCCCCCTCGATGCTGACGTAATACTTGAATGACCCCTAATGAATTTCACAATACAATGTACCACTCCTCCTTCATAAGAACTGAGTTCCGTATATACGTATATGAAAAAATTGGCAACTTTCAGCCCCTCAATGTTTTCTTCACGGCGGCGCCTGTATTTGTTACCGTATGGACTTTTATGTCATGGCCCGGTCGTTGAGAAAAACTGCCTTATGGCCTGAGGGGCCACCATGAGACTGCGAGTCTGTGCTCCATGTGCTCCATATGCTATATAGTCATAAACGTATGGTCCCCACATGCTGGAGCAGGGTCTCCGGGCCAGATTTTTCACGGGCCCCCTCTATAATGAATTTATAGCATAGAAGAAAACCAAAAAATTACCATCTTCCCAGGGGCCAGAGCCTTTCATCCAAACTTCTGCGGGGTCCATGCATAAACGTAAAGTTATTGAAAACATCTGGGATGGTGCTTCAAATTCAATATTTCCGTAGGTATTATGGAGATAGACGAGAGTGGTGCGAATATCAGGAGGAAACTCGGGCCCATGGGCTTAATACTAGTTTATGCCGATGCCTACAGGCATAGTAAGGAGCAGTTGGTAACAGGACTCATCATGGCCCCTAGGCTGAGGTCATTGGCGGGCTCAACCTCCACGCCAGACTTTTCACGGGTTCCTCTATAGTGAATTTATAGTATTAAAAGACAAAGAAAATGGTAAAAACCATCCCAGAGGGCTGGGCTCCTTCCGTATTGCTGTGTGTGATATCATTTTATACAAATACAAATACAACACCACAACAGGCAAAATGCCCAGCGAGGTGGCTGAGAAAAAGATGCCCATAACAAATATGGATGTCATATATTTAAAAAATAAAGCAACCCAATTAAAAATGTAATTAGAAACATTATAACATTATTTTGGACTAAGTCTCGCAGTTCTCTGTGATGTTTTATGTATGTAGTTTAATTGTTATCATTTTCTGTTATTTTCTTAATTTTTCTCACTTTTCCCTTGATTAACCTGCCGGACTACCGACTGGAGTTTTTTCCGGCATAACCGCGCTTTCCAAGGCACTGGAAAGCGCGTCTGTCTTTTGTGTGTAGTCTGCCCGATTACTCATTCTTTTTCTACGATCAGAAGTGTCTACGTCCATGGCCTCCACAAGGGTGGGGCTGACAGAGCTCTCTACCCTTGGGGTCCGTACAAATACCATCATTTTTTTGTTTTTTCATGTTATAAATTCACTGTAGAAGGGGTCCGTGAAAAGTCTGGCATTATGGCTAGCTAAAGATCGCAGTCTAGGGGCCCTGCCCAAGGATGTGGGGACCATGTCTACATAACGAGCTTTTCCCATTCTACTATGAAAGACTGGTTTATTTCCGTCCTTTTTACCAACAATTATCGCGTATAGCTTAAAAATTATTAGAAATAAATTTATAATAAATAAAATAAAAGCACGCTTCTCTTGTAGGAAGTGAACCCCTCTTATATAATCGACACCCCTCAGATGCGGCCACCCCTCTTTTACGGCCAAAGAAAAATTTCCTCTTGTATAATAAATGGATGCATTTCAAAACCCAGATTAACGGTCACCTCTCTTTTTTGATGAATTTTTTTTGTCCCGTTGGTATCCGCAAAAGAGAGTTTTTTCTATACTCATATATAAGGTGCGTAGAAAATGGGGGGGGGGGGGGTATGGCATTTTACCATTTTACTGGCGAATCGTTGATCTTAAGCCCCGTTCACATAGGAAATAGAAAAAGCGGGTTCCCGCTTCAAGAATTTGCACCAATGACTGTTCTCCATTTCCGTCCTTGCGAAGGAAAAAAGTCGTCAAGCGGGTGCTAGAACTCCCAATGCTGCCGCAAATATTTGCACATGTGAAGGGGCCAATGAGGTATACGTCCCATTAGGAAAAAGTTTCTAAATAATGTTTAGTACTCAAATATGTCATTCATGCTTCAAGGGGCTGTATAGTTGTTAAAATAAAATAAAAAAAACTTCTTTATCCAGTCAAGGTGTGCCCCCAAAACCCAATTAGAAAGTTGTTGCCCAGTCTCTCCTGATGCCAACAAAAAACATTTCACGTTTATAAGTGGGATATTCACTGAGATATTTCAATTCGAAAAATGGAGGAAATTTGTAAAAAAACAGCGTTAAATACGGGTAAAACACCTTTCCCGCATTTTTAGGGCTATTTTTTTCCACTTTCCTATGCGTTTCGAATTCGACCATCTTAGTGAATATTGCACTTAGAAACATGGACTTTTTTTGTTGGCATCAGGAGAGACAGGTCAACAACTTTTTAATTGGGTTTTGGGGCGCGCAGGGACCGTATAAAAAGTTTGTTTTATTTCATTAACTATACAAATCTTTGAAAGATGAATAACATATCTGAGTTCTTCACGTTATTTGGAAACTTTCTAATTAGAAGTATACCTCTAGGATCAACGGTTCGCCAGTAAAATGCTATACGCTCTGTTTGCTATGCGCCCTGAATATATATATATGTGTTACTGCCAAAGTCCGAAGTGCGGCCAATTCAAGACGGGATCGGCCACTTCGCGAATTGGCCAAGAGTTTTGGACAACGTCTTAATTGCAGAAACGATTCGGACGTTGGCCGGCCATTTCGTGAAGTGAAGTGGCCGGAGATCCCTGGCTAAAGGATGTGAAAAGTGAAAATTTGTGAAATTGAAAAAAAAAGTGAAATTTGAGAGAAAAACTATAAAAGTAATTATATAAACATAGTTTTTCTACCAAAATTTGGAGAAAAAAATGATTACCATATCGTGACTGTGGTTTGATGGGTTATCATAGCTAACGTGGACATAATTGTCATGAAAAAATATGCCAACTTGACGATGATCCCGAATATGTCTCTCATTATCTGACTTTGGCCGGGGATCACCGGCCACTTCACGAACTGCCCGGCCAATGTCTGAATTTCGGATATTGGCCAATTCGTAAAGTAACCTGCCTCGTCGCGAATTGACTAATTTCGGGTTTTGGCAGTAACATATATAAACTACAGTATCTAACATGGGGAGGAGCTTTACAGAGATGACGTCAAAAGAGTCAAGTCTGCGCATATGCGCTTTAAACAATATACTGATCCGTATCTTCCGATCCCCAAGGTCTTGTTCATTTGGTGCGGGAAATCTCTTTTTTTTTAATCGAAAGATAGACGAGCAGGACGAGCCCGCTCTCCTCTATCGGCGACTTACCACTGACAATATAAAAAAATAATTTTTGAATACATTCAGTGGAGTAATATGAAAGAAGACGGTAGAAAGGATAATCGCGAGAGAGAGCAAGCGCGCACACACACACACACCGGGTCATCCTTTAGCACGCGAAAAACTCATTTATCAGCTATCGCCACTTAAATTTGGTTGTCGACCCTTGCCCAGGGACGTTGGAAGCTGAAAAAAGCATTGAGACAGAAATTGTGGAAAGGATGGGGAAGGTGATGGAAGTTTTCAGAGAAGGGCAGAAATTTTGGAAAGAATATGGAGAAGGAGGCACAGATCTGGAAAATAGTGCCAAATGTGTGGGACATATTAAGGCTGCCGAACGTGAAGGGGGGGGGGGCATAAATTCAGAAAAGGGGCAGTTGTCAACATATTGTAATGTTTTTGACTGAATCCTGAAAAAAATGAAATGAATAAACTCTCAAATATATTGAATTATTGGATAGAACACACACACACACACACACACACACACACACACACACACACACACACACACACACACACACACACACACCCGAGCCATCTTCTTGAGCATAGCCGGAGGTAAACACTTGACAATTTAAAGGGGGGCACGATGATAATGATGTCAATTCATGTATATACGTATACATTAGATGAGACGACTCCACCTTTGACACTATTGGGGGGGGGGGGCATACCCTCCCGTATCTCCGCTGATGTTCTTGAGCCGGGCCTATAGGCTGAAATCTTTGGAAGGGCCCCTCTTTAGGCGAGAGCTTGTATCCGGCCCATGGGTCCGAAGATTTGTGATCATCTCCATAATATCAACAGAACTATTGGGTTTGGACTCTTCCAATATTTCCAATAACCTAACGTCTATGCCCCTGATCCGGGAAACAAGTCCCGCCGCTAGTTGCGGCTTTGATTTCAATTACTGTATATGAACAAGTATCACTAACTCCTAAACGCAAAAGACTGCTACTACTAAACCACACATGCACCTTTTCTATATGCCTCTGAGGAATTTCTAACGAATTGGTAGATGTTGAAATAAGCGTGAACGTGTAGTGAACCTAACTTGAAATTTGTTTCTGTGCAATGCTTGTTATGTGTCATCTGGCATTAATGTTTCTCACTATGAAAGAGTAATTTTATCGTTGTAGACCTGTTGCTCTTTGTGGAGAGACTTTTAAACGGGGGGGGGGCGGTAGCCCGGTCGATAAGATACTCGCTTAAAGTACCAAAGAATGTTTAGAGGTGTCGCGAGTTCGATACCCGGTTCGTGACATAGGGGTACAACAAAAAAACGGTGATTTGACCGCAGCAAAAAATTGCTACCGCAGGGAGTTCCCCCCCATCAAGGGGTTAGCGCACCAACCTCTCGATGAGTATAAAAAACAAGCCTGCCGTTCGGAATCGGCAATAAATTGTAGGTCCCGGTCTAATTAGCCCTCGTGTGCAGAAAATGACCGTAGTGCAACAAAAATGATAAAATGATCAATAATCATAAACGGGAAGACGGCTCGCATTTGCACCTCGAAGTTGGGAACCACAGAAAACCAACTTCAACCGACCACCACTTTTTGGCAACGGTGGATTTGAACCTGGGTCCTCGCGAGGCGAGTCGTCACTATGACCACTCGACCAGCACAGCGGCAACACAAAAGACTTACTAACCGAAACGACGACCCAGTCCATATTCCGAAGAATTTCTAACCGATAAGGTTACCGCCGGGGTAAAAACTCATAAGACTAAATATCATAACGATTATCGCGCATAAATAATATTTATTAGCCCTCCCAATATTTCCAATAATTTTACGCCTATTATCGTAAAGGGCCTCTCTATAGTAAATTTATGAGTGTAAAAAAATAAAATGAATAAATAACAGGGATTTTTCATCCTGGCCTCTGGGCTGGAGCCATGTCAGCCTCCTCCCCGGTGCATGCGTGCAACATTTCGAGATAATGACGTAAATCTTCCATGTTTTCAGAAGTTAACAAACATATCATTCATATGCAAAAACCGACTTTGTCGCCTGAGAGCAAGTATCCATTTTGACGATTCCTCGTAATTTGGAATGAATAAAGAGTAAACATTGCGTCTTTCCTGTCCAGCGCCTGGGGCAACAGATCCTCCTGCCCTTCCCTAGTCGTGGCCCTGCATGGCCCCACATCCCGCAAGGGAGTAAGGCCTCATGGGCCGGGCTTAGGAATTTCGCGGAAATTTTTTCGTGAAAAGAAATTTTTGCGGCCGCTTAAAAAAAATTGTATGTAGACGCTCTCCGACTAATAAACTTTTCGAGTTACGAACATAAATCTTGAAGGAGGGAAAAACCGTTCAGAAAAAACTAGTTTTTTCATTATTTCAGGAACGCGTTTATAGTTGGAATCGTAATCTATAGAGCCCGAAAGTTTAGGCACTAAAAATGGTCGAAATAGGTCAAAAAAGCACTAAGAATACATAAAATAGGCACTAAAAAGGCATTTATAATTCATGGAAGGAAATATAACTAAAAACTAAGGTATTAAGGGGGGTTCACAAACTAGCTGAAAAATTGGTTGCACTTAATCTGTCTACTGTTTCAATTAGAGTTTATAATAACTGCATTATTATCCAAGTTAAACTGATTTCAAGCCCAAAATAAAGTATGTGAGGTCCCTCAGGTCAATTCCAGGGCCACCATTACCAGACGCGGAGCCCGAAGAGAAAATTATCTGTAGGGCTCCTTCCAGTTGCGAACAATTCGCGTTTATTCGATATATTATTTGGAATAACCACTATCATTTCTATAGTTGAAGCATAGCTACCTTGTTCTATTGTAGTAAAAAAAAAAAAAATACTTTTTTTTATATTCCCATATACGTGGGACTCCCTCTGTGGCCGAATCTGTCACACATCCCTGAGGGCGACTCTGGTCAATTTAATCGAATACCAAAAAATATGTATGTAAAATAAATAGCCATGGTTGTTTGCAGTGAATTTATGGTGTAAAAAAATCAAAATCAAAACAACATGGGCCCCCAGACCTCTGTCTTCTCCTACTCTGCCTTGGGTGAGTCGTGAAGTCAACTGATGACCTCTTGAAGGGAATGGTCGAATCTTCTAGAGATGTAGGATGGTTTGGCTAAGATACCAGAAGTATGTATGTTGAATTGACCATGAAAAATTTAATAAAACAATGTTAATCGAGAAATGAGACGAAGAGTAGAGAGAGGATGGAGATGAAGTTAATTTTTAAGTTCGGACACGGAAACGAAAGATGACCAGCAGTCGTGAGCAAATCGGGTAGATTTATTTTGCATTGATTCGAGTTTGTCTATATTATCAAAGGTTAGGGGTCCCAGATTTCAGCGGCGTAGGAAAGAACGGGGGAGATATAAGTTTGGTAACAGAGTAGTCTGCTATCCCGAGCGGAGTGTTTAAGGTTGCGGTGGAGGAAGAAAAGTTTGTTAAGACACTTCTGGTCAATGTAGTCAACATGTTTGTTCCAACGTAGGTCGGCTGAGATTATGACACCGAGGTATTTGATTTGAGAAACTTGGGATAATGTTAAATTATTGATGGAGTACGAGTATTCAAGAGGAAGTAATTGACGGGTAACTTTCGTGTGAACCGTTTTTGAGATATTGATTGGCATTTGCCAAAAAAAAAACACCAGCTCGCGATAGAAGCCAGGTTATGTTGGATTGATTGATTGATTGATGACCGCTGATTTATGACTGGAAAGTTCTCAAGCCTCCCTAGGGAAGCATGACAGTTCAGAGGTTCCCAGGTAGGTATGCAATTAACACTCCCGAGGACAGTTGAAGTTGTCTCGCTCGGAGGCAGTCATCATCGAGAGGTGTCCATGGTAGAGACTACTATGGAACATCAATAGCTGAAGCACCGCGGATGAGACTACAAACATTCACCTTGTGCACACTATTGGTACCCCCAGACCAAATGGTAACTCCAAGGGAAGGGGAAGTTTTCAAGGAGGAAAATATTACTAAATTTCTTTTATGGTGTCCCTTTTCGTTTGATGCCTTAATCATGTTTTTTTCCATGGCTAATACAGCTCTGTTATTCTTTCATGACAGAAAGAAAGGCCAGACTTTTTTCAGGGGTACAGAATGCAACCCTCCCCTACCTGCGTACACACTTTTCGTCTTTAATGCCATAAATAATACTCAAAATTATATTATAAGGGCTTTAAACTGAAAGACTCCATTCACAATCAATAACAGTTTAATGGGAAAAAAATTAAATTTTAATCAAAAATTTCAAAAACATCTGCTGAGAAAGGAAAGTGTTTCTTTTGAAAAAGTTGCGGGCCCAGAAATTTTGTGGCCCGGTGTGACCGCACCTTTCGCACCCCCCTAAGTCCAGCCTCGAGTTTTTTGGCGGGCACCCAGGACCGACTTTTTACACGCCCCTCTACAGTGAATTTATAATGTGAAAGAACAAAAATATGATAAGAATCATCTCGGGTCCCCGGACTGGAGCCCGGTTAGCGATGACCTGGTCAGTATTTATATGCCTTTTGCTAATCAAGTCAACCCCTTGCTTAAGGCCATAATCGGGGGGGGGGGGAGTGGGAATTCTGTCGACTCCATCGAGATATAGGCTAGATATGGGGTGTTGGTTCTGTCTCCCCTCTTCCCGAGATGAAAAAAAAAAGACTATGGCGTAGACCCGAAGAGAGACCTTTTCATTTTACTTATTTATCAAATTTACTGATTTATTTTATTCTCTAGCGGCCGCGAAGCCCCTGAGAAGTGCACAGGGAGCACCCAAGAGCTCCACGGAGCACCGCTTGAGAACCGCTGGTTTATTGGAAACGCATGATTAACAACTTTACTATGCTATCAGCTTTGTCTCTTCGGAAGTAATTTCTGGCCACGGCCTGACCCGGCGCTGTAAAAGTAGTGTTTCTCAAAGTTGACTGCATAGTCCTCCAGGGCGGTGTTAGAGTAGAACATATATCGATTATCCAGAAAAATGGTGGAGGAAGATATCCCGTATAATCGAAAACGGCAGTTAAACCACCGATAATAAAAATTAAGTCCTAGCTTAAAAGTAATCATTGAATAGTTCAAATAAAATATGTACCGCATTCTATCCATTTGTCCGGTTCGAAATGAATACTCAGTATCCTCATGTTATTCATGTGAAGCCACCATAATTTGAATAAAGAAAAGGAGAAAAATATCCAAAAAAACTTTTTTATTTTTAATATACCCAAAAATCTTTTAGGTATTTACAGTACCGACCGGGCCTGATTTCTCGGCTAAAAAAGGGGGTATTTGCCTCGCAATTTTATTGCGTAAATTTAAACAGCATGCGTTTGCTTATAAACCAAACATTTTTGATTGCTTTCATGGGGTCCCAAATGCCACTTTTTCCACACAGGGGCCCTTTCAAGTCGAATATCTTCAAGTTAAGCAATAAAATTTTGGGCTTTTTAATAGACGTTGTCATTCACAAAGAAAAGACTGTTTTCTTTTTTTTCTTCTCGTTCGTTTTTTGTCGTTAAAGACAGCTTATTACGCAAAAAAGGAGTTTGAATAATGCATATTATGTGAATTTCAATAATAATACCTTCTTCTAATAACCAGATTACATTGGTAATATTTCATCCTCACCAATAATTTAGTGTTCGGTTCTCTTACCTTTCGTGAAGTTTTCAAAATTTTGTACCCCATTTAATCCGCGTCCTGGATAATCGAGGTACAACTCTACTAGCTACGAGAATAATACGGGATCTGGATTCGCTTGATACTTTTCATAATACATATATAGTATATAGTGCTAGGTAAAATGCTTGTCCAAACAATTACCCTGATTAAAACTATTCGGGACGTGGTGAATAGAAAACTATGCGAACTAGAGCTTCTTGAAATACCTTATACTATATGTATTACTGTATTTATGCGAGCAGCCTCAACAATAAAAAAAAAATTAAGAGAGAATCGCGGTACTTTTCAATACCGTCTTTAATAATAACGTCTTAACAAATCTTCCGATTTAGAAGTCATTTCCGAATATTTAGCATGAAACTAAAGAGAAAAAATAATCACGTTTTTTCAGTTTATTCTCTGCTAGTTGTATATTTCATCTCGTAGTTAAGAAAAATTGAAAACTTTAAAGAAATTAATAATGATTCCGAAATAATTGATAAGCAAAAATGGCGGAGAGAAAAAGCGGATAATGAAAGTTTTTCCTCCGGTTTATTTCTATTTTTTCCTCGCGAGAAATGATGTTACATGAAGAAGTATTAATTCGAGACAGAAAGCTTACTAAAAGAAATGAATTGAAATTTTTAAATAAAAACGAGAGACGTATAAAATATAAAGACAAGTAAATGCTGTCATATCAGACTTTTTTCTTAGTGAGACTGAAGAAAATAAGATGGGAGCCTTTAAAAGAGAATTCTGTTAATCCGACACAAGAAACCTGAAATAAATTTTGTCATGACAGGTAAATGCATTTTTATAAATTGCTAGAATAACTTTTTTTCGTTCTTTGCCAAAGAGGTATCTTCGACAGGCGGAAAGAATTCCTTGGTAACATTGGGTCGTCGGGAAACAGTGCAAGGAGATACAATGAGTCAATGCAAAGCCGGTGACATATAATAAGATGAAGGCGAATGCATTTCAAAGAAGTAAATAACCGTCATGGTGTTGCTAAGCTGGTGACAGTCTTGTCGATTTTCTTCGGAGTGCGAAGAGAATGCTTTTCAAAGTGCGTTACACTGGGAATGCTTTCGAATGTGTCAAGTTCGCTAAAGAGAGAACTCGATGTAGGGTGAGGGTCAAATAAAAGGTTCAGTAGTACGGTATTTTATTTATTTATTTTTTGGCGAACCAATGTTGGAAGCTGTTCAAGAACACATTGCTGTCGTCATTACCAATGATTGTTTTCATGCATTTCAGTGCTACCGCAGCTTCTGTTTACGAAATTGCCAGCATTTCCATTTACTGTAGTCTAATGTGTCTCTTTCATCTCAAACAAAAATTAAGTACCCGACAATTTGAGACAATTACAGCAAAAAAAAAATGCAACAACAACAGAAAGTTGTATAGGTCGGAATAAGTAAAGTTAAAAGTTGAGATTAAAACTATTATACAATGTATTTGAAAATTTTTTTATATCCAACTATATACTACAGAAATTCAAATCAAGAACACCGCTGATCTTAAAAATAAAAAAATTCATGTTTATCAACTTGATATCATATTACTGAGATATGTAAAAAAAATGAATCATGACGTCAATTTGAATGTTTTTATTTATATGCCACTATTTTCAAGACGTAGGGATTTGTGATCTTTATCTATTATTAGCACCAGAGATATCGAAAGAACTGGAAGCAATAAGGTTGGGAAAAATGGTATGAAAAGCTGTACCTCATTGCATGACAGGCATAGACCAGTAATAAAACTATATTTTTAATTTATGACATTTTCATTGACTCCTTGTCCGAACACTGAGGAAAACAAAGGACCACTTTACGCTATGTTACAGTCCTTTACTTTTTTAAATGTCTACTTTGTTCTGAAATCTCACGTTGTCCCTCAGCAACCTCTCGTGGACCTAAGAGGGTCCACTGACTACGTTTTAAAAATCGCTGGCTTGGTGACGAGCGATTGCAAGAACAATAGGAATCAGAACTCCCAAAATGCATTTGAAATGTACACTGGTGTTCATAAGAGAGAGATACCAAAGGCATATGCAGCGGGGGGCATAGGAGGACGGTCCTGCTCGAGATGATTAAAAATTGCAAAAAAATTAACACAGTTGAATTCCATTATAACGAACTCCAAGAGACCGGAGAAATCACTTCTTTATAACGAAATTTCGTTATAAACGAATTCCAGGTTTTTCGCATTGTTCCAATATAAACTGGAGGGTTGGAAAAGTTTTCGTTAAAACGAGATTTTCGCTGTAACTGTGTTCATTAAAACGGGTTTCGACTTCATATAGGAAAAAAACTCCTTTATATGCTGTTTTGACTACTGACGGTACTTTGAAGTGCCGCTTTTTTTTTTACCCCCGTAACATTCCTTCCATACGTTGTTGGACAGTGTGAGACAACTAGCTTTTTAAATATGTTAACTAATAAAAATCATTTAGATGTTTCTCTCCTGTAAAAGTGTTTACTTCATCACTTTTTTGTAATGCAGTAAAACACTGCTTCCCACAAAATGTTCCTGAACAAATTATGGTTTTCTTTGTGGTAAAATGAATAAATATTCAAGCAGCTGTTTAACAACATATTTAAATTGTTATTTATTTTTCTTATTGTAAGCGAATGGTGCTAACGAAACTTTCACGTACCAGGTTAATTAACTCGATGTGTATTAAATAAATTTTGAAAAAAAATTTTTTTTTTTTTTTAGGCTGTAATTTGAACTAAAACAACTTACCAAAAAAATTGCATGATAATTATTTAATTTTTCATAATAAGGTATATAAAGGGTTAACCAATTGCCGTTAATTTAAACAGTTTTTGAAGGTCGGTATATACTATATAACTAATTTCTCTGGAAGAACAACGTACACACATAACAACAACACAACAAACACACACAACAGACTATGCTCAACCCCAAATCAAGTGAACCAGTGTACTTTTCCCCAAAAAGGTAGGTTCTGCATACTCCCTGACTGATACAAAAATCCAAGTTTTAGGACATTTAACTTTACTGCGAACAGTCGGAATCAACAACAACTTCGACAGAGGCATAAGACAATTGAGATTAGTACATTATGATTATTTTTTGAGTCACATGACATCAGGATATTTCTGAACGATAGTGAATGCTGAAGGAAGACAGTATGGAAAGAGTTGTCATTTTTTGCATGCGCTAAACAGCAGATTTTATTTTGTTTCTTGTTAAGATTATGTTAAGTGGAACACGAAGCAAAAAGAATATGTGAACGACTTTTACAATAAAAGAATTGTGGTTGAACTGAGAAAAGAATATTCTTTACGAGATGTAACAGATACCTTGCATTACAGTGAGTGGTAGAAAGGATCTCGTGAAACTTTAACGGTACTTCCAAATTTGATGGATGTTTTGCTTAAATCTTGCCCAAGGTTCCCGAAAACGGCACATTTTTGTAGCATGTAATAGTAGTGTAGTTATGAAAATTTCTTGGTTTTTGCACATAAATTTCTGTTGTAATAAATAAATAAATGACAATTGCAGAGTGTCTCAAAATCAACTGACGGTTTTCAAAATGTGATAGCAAGAAAACGGTGACAGATTTTAGTCATTCTTGCAGAATAAAAATGTGCGAAGTCATGAATTTCAGATATACGCCATTCATGTTGCAAGGGGATGTATAGTTATTGAAATAAAAAAAAAAACTTTTTATACAGACACCCTAGGCCCAAAACCATAATTAGAAAGTTGTTGCCCTGTCTCTTTTGATGCCAAAAAAAAAAAAAAAAAAAACACGTTTCCAAGTGCAATATTCGCAGATGTATTTGAATTCAAAATCAGAGGAAAGTTGAAAGAAAAGCGTTGTCCATTACTTTTTGTTGTGTTCTTTCCAAACTTTCCTCCGTATTTGAATTCAAATATCTCTGCGAATATTGAACTTACAAGGAAAGGGTCCCAAGGTGTCGTCCTCAAAAAATTATGAAAAAATTCAAGTATTCATCTTACCCAGAATTACATAAACTAACGACGCTTGGGTACATAATCGCCGGTAAAAGTGATAGATTTAAGGAAATTTATAAATTTTGCCGAAATATGATCGACTATTATGCATAGTAACCGGATTTATCACCGGATTTTCCCGTAACATATACATGAAATGTACATGTTTCGGTTTATATATATTTTTATAAATTTTTTTGTATTTTATTTGCATTCCTATGAATTTTTATTATTTTATTTGTATTTTATGAGATTTTTAGACGCAAGCTGTAATTGGGTTTCAACCTGTTGCTTGGTTTTTTTAAATAAATAAATAATATCGTACTAAAATGCGTGATTAAAAGGTGTTTTTTTTTAAATAAAGAAGCCGCACGAGATTTTCAGATATCTCTTTTCACAGCCAAACAAGTTGGAAGGAATCCGAGATTCTTAAGCAGCCATTAACTTCAGTACCGACAATTGCATTTTCAACATATCCTGATTTGTTCGTCTTAGAAACAACAGAGTCATCTTATGTATTGAAGACCTCTTTGTATTCTTTCTCTTGGGCTTTGGTATTGAGCAAACGGTAGTTAGACAAACGATGTTTATGCGTTTTAAGTACTTAGTACTTAAGTGCAAGTTTTTCGTAATTGGATCATGCAGAGCATCGGAAGCTTCTGGAAAGTAAAGAATGACGAGGATAAAAATGAAAGTAGAAAGAAAAAAGAAGCGACAAGGAATTTTGCTTCTCTAAAGTGAAAAGTACACGGCAACGCTACCTATTACGCAATGATTAATGTCAGTGTGCGTTACCGTATAATATGTGAAAGATAATTTTTGCTGGCAGAAAACTGATGAAACACTAATCTTTTTAGTATTCTGGATTTTAATGACTCTTTGGAAGTAACTCTCCACGGTGAAAAGTCGGAGCCATTATCACAAAAGAAGAAAAAAAAAATCGAGCCTTTTTTTTTCGAAATTTTGTGTGTGTGTGTTGATTTTTTTTCTAAATTCATTCAACAGTTTTTAGCCATTGTCAATTTACAACAAAATAATGCATGTTATGGAAAACTTAATGTTGTATTTTAAGTTTTAAATCAGAACTTATATATAACAACTCATTTAAGAGGTCTTTTTGGTAGCATCTGTGAATCAGTAAGGAGATATTAAAGATTCTGTTTTAGCATTTATGAATGAAGAAAGCCCCCCCTCCCCTCTCTTGTTAAGCGAGATAGCTCGCTTCGATGGATATTTTATATTATACAATAAGATTTTCGTTTTGTTGGTTTGTTGTATTCTAAGTACGTAACGTGACAAATGTTAAATAAGAGATGAAATGGCATGGGCCCCCTCTAATTGCTTCTAAAATCAATTTCTAATTAAATCAATCTTCATTCTAATATGTACATTCATTCTTTTTCAACGAAACTCCGGAACGTTTCTCCAACTCTCAACACCAACCCATCTGTTATCACCACAAAAAGTGGACAGTATCCAATTATCCGGGGAAAACAAATTGTAAAAGTTTTGTATGTTTGTTATATATTTTTCTTTTACTCAAAATAAAATGTTCCGGAGTCTGCCACGAAGCTAGGTTGGGCTGGAAGAGATCTCGGCAACGAGATAAGTCTAGTGGAAAAGTTCGGGTGTTCATTCAGCCCCTCCTCACTACGAAATCAGAGATATTGATGAATATGAACATAAAAGATCTACAAATATAAAATGCAAACGACACACGCGCTAATTATAAAAGACATACGTTATAAATAGACGGAAACATTAGGCTATATATTTTGACTAAATTAACTCAATTGTATTGACCAATTGAAAATAAATTAATGAAGTATCGGTACGAACGTGCGCGATACATGTTATTCATTCGGCATCATTCGTAACAAAATATATAGCCTCCATTTAGATCGAGTTCATAATCCGCGAAACTAATTTGCGTGTTGAAAGATGACGTTAATTATTGGGTAATAAACTCAATTAAACATGTACTGTTCGTTTATATTATTTTTATATTTCGTGGAAAATTTAATATTCAACCATTATTTTTATTTCAAGAAGACTTGAAAAATATGAGGTAAATTACATTGTTTTGGAACACGAAATGTTTTTGATTGTTTTTTAAGATAAAAAGAATCTACATTGGGCCGCAAAGTTCAGGAATAATGTATAAATTTTTACCGTTTGTGTTGAAAAGAGTCAAAAATAAAAAGACCAAATAGAACTCGATAATCAGCATAATGACTGATCATATTCAGAAGTTGTCAATTGATTTCACGAAAGTATTCGAAACATTACTTCATTTTTCAATAGGAGAGCGATTAATCAGCATTTTTTAATCGATATCCTGAATATAATTTATTTTGAAAAAAAAAATAGTAGTAGTGATTTCTCCAAAATATATTCGCGAAAATAGAAAAATCAAAGATAAAACTCGTGGTAATTTTTTGTCTTTTTGATTTCTTTCGCCTCTCATTGTCGCGTGTCTGCGTCTAGGAGATATTGGCACCATGGGCGTTTGCGCAAAAGACCGTTATCCTGCAGAACAATTAATCATTTTTAGGTCCTTATCTCTTCATAAAACCTTATAGAACAGTTGAGAATATTTTTATGATATACTTTTTTTTCTTGTCTAGGAACATTTAATACAATGTATAAAAATGCCACTGATTAGCGGGCAAAAAATTGGGAGCATTTCCTTTTTTTTCATCTGACACGATCTGCGGACTTTTCTCATGGAGATTTGCTGCGAGAAATAAGTACCGTCTTTTGCTTTTTTCGTAATAATCATTCTTTAGTCGCAGAAAATTGATACAGGACATTTACTTCCTTTAGGTTAATTTATAAATCATACGTATCCTATATTTCTTTTCTTTATTTATCATACTTGCCATTAGGTAAAATAAAGTAATGCCGAAGAGTTTCTATTAGTACGCTTATTGATCAAATCGCAAATGTTATAACTCTTCCTTTTCGAGCGTTTTCGATATTTAAGTATTCAAACAAGATGTACCATGTACTTAAAATTATAATTGAAGGTCGAGAATCAGAAAACAGAAAAATTAATCCTCATCATTTTTCAAAATTTGCGGAAAGTTTTGTTTGAGGGGTAAAACTATTTAATGTAGAATGAAAACATTTGAGTCGGTTTCAGCTCAAAGAACTCGTGAATCGTTGGTTATAGAAACGTACTTTTAATTAGAAAATTATTTAAATAACGTGACCATTTGGGATATTTCATTTATTTCACTTAACGTCGTATATTTACTGCGTACAAAATTTAATTTTTTATGTGGTTCCTCTTTTATCCAACTTTTTCCTACGAAGTTGTTGCCATGTCTATCCGGTATCTAACAAAAAACTTTCACGTTTCTAAGTGTATTATTAGCCGAGATATTTGAATACATACATCACTGAAAATGAGGAAAAGAACGGAGCGTATGAAGCATACGAACGGCATAGAGCAAGTTTCCCCTTAACCATATCAGTGGCAATTACGCGATATTCTACCTGACTTGATGCTTTGGATTTTGGCAATTACGAGATATCTTGCCACCTTTGTTTCGGTAATGAGGGGCCCAGATACGTTGTTTTCTCTCGTAAGAACATATTTTCCACCCTGCCAGATCAACTGCCAGTGGGTGGAGTTAGTTTTTTTTTTAAAATTTTGAAACAGAAGGAGAGAAATGGTGTTTGGAATATACCTTGTTTTCTTCCCTTTGAGGTTGCATAGAAATATGCGTATAGTATAACTAATCGGAAAAGATTAGAGAAAGAGTAAAGTATTTCTTTTCCTCGGTTTATTATATTTACTGCTTATACTATCGATTATAAATCGAGAAGCTATCCCTACTTTAATTAAAACAACCATAATCTTTTTTATGGACAGTGTATTACAATGTAATATTACTTACTAGTTTTTTTCTTTCGTGATATATGCTTTTATATTGGATTGCTGTATTTTCGTTACATTTGACATCCATATTTTTATGGGCATCGTTTCTCAGCCACATCGTTGGGCAATTTGCCTATTTTGGCATTTGTGTATGTATTCGTATTTGTATTATTCTCGGAGTTGGTGGGGGGAGGGGAAAGCACAAAATCGGAAAAGGACTTCTTGAAAAAAAGATGTGGCATTGTACAGAAGGTTAGGTTATTTCCACTGTACCAGTTATAATTTTAATAAAAATTTTAAAACCGCAAAAAAGGGTTAATATATACTGTTTTTTCCCTTCATTTTCGGGGATTTTGGAACTCAAATATCTCATCCAATATTGCACTTAGAAACACGTAAATTTTTTGTTGGGATCAAGAGAAACAGGGTAACAACATTGTATTTGAACGTTAGAGATCGTAGAAACCGTATAAAATATTACATTTTGTTTCTCACTACATACACGGTTCCTAGTGAGTGTGCAAATTAACGACACGTGGAAAATGAGCAATCTGAATACTTTTTGTTATTAAAAGTATGCGCTGAAATGGACAACTTTCACCCTGTATATATTTCAATAATTAAATAATTAGAGGTTCTCGATAAAAAAATTTTGACACATACACAACGTCAAAATTTCTAATAAACTATGTTTGATTGATTTTCAAACATAAGCATGCAGGACGATGTTGCTTGAGACGAAAAAAAAAAAAACCCGACTCTCTATAGATAGTCTGAATGATCTCACGAAATATATTGATATATTCAACAAGTTCCATAAATTGAAGTGCTAAAGAAACTGGTTTACCAGTCTTATATATACTTGGTAGCTTTCTCATAAGGGCGCTCATCCACGGCCGTGGCTCATCCATGAGTTTAGGGAAGCATTCCCTAGTCAATTTACACCCTTTGAATCTTGTAGAATTAATTGTCCACGCATTTTTTGTATCATGCAGAACTAGGTTTCTCCGTTTTTCACAACACATTGCTTACTATTTCAAATTAAGTTGTGGGCCATTCAGATGGAAATTCACATTTTAACGGTGAAATCAGTTTCTGTGTAAGTTCTGTACTTCATAGTTCACGTTGCGGCCAAACTTGTGTTGGAATAGCTATACCAGTTTTTTATGGAACTTTAGTGTTATGTGTTAACACTTCTTACGCGGGTGAATTTTAACTGCAATGGTAAAAGTGTTGTATCCTAGGCGTAACGCAGGCGCTATATTGCAATCCTGTGGAGCAAAAGATTATTCCAATACATATGCACACACACACAACCTCGTCTCTCTCGTTCTTGCCTCCCCCCCCCATAAATCATAAGCGAATACAGGCCCCCCCCCCGAATTAGGGGCGGGGCGAATCACCGAAAGTATGCATAGTGAACGGGGGTGGATGAATATTCACCTCCACTTTGCCGCACGTGCCAATAATACAATATTTTCACTGAAAGGGGGGGGGGTGATCACCCTATCGCCCCTCCCTCCGTAACTGTCTACGTCATAAACCCAGAAGAGAGAAACACTCTATCTTTATTGCATACCGTACGGCAGTGGTACTCAAACTTTTGTCACCACCCACGGCTCCCTTGGCCAAATTATGGTTCATCAGCGGATCTCCAAAATAGTTTTGTGAATATTTTCACTCAAGAAAAAACCACAACCACTTCAAAGCATAAGTAGGCACACAAATCGATATCTCCAGATCACCGCAACATCCCTGACAAAGGTTGGCGACGCCCCTAGGAGGAACGACGCACACTTTGAGAAACACTGCCGTACGGCATATTTATTCACCAAATCGCATTAGGCAGACAGAAGGGAAGGAAAAAATCTAATTCGAACACATGTCTTTTCACCCTTTTTAAAAATATGGCAAAGGATTCCACACTCGGCACCTTTTTGCAGCTGAAGAACGAGTTTTAAATTCGTCAGACGAGGTTGAGATGAGATCTGTCTCCCGTATGCGATATGTTGAATCGACAATTTCACTTGGAAAAATATGCACTTCCCTTATATTCTCATCAAATGAGAGATTAAAAGCTCTTCTTGTGTATCAGAAGTGTTGTGTATAGTGTCAATTTTTTTCATAATTTTAAATCAAAACCATGTGCAGCAATGGTTCTCAAAGTTTTGTCACCTGCGGCTCCCTTGACCAATTCGTAGTTCGTCTGCGACTCCCCAAAATAGTTTCTTAAATATTTTCCCATACAAAATAACCGCTTCAAAGCATAAAGGGCACATAAATCAGTATCTCTAGCTTACCGCGACGTCCCTGACAAAGGTTGGTGACGTCGCTAGGAGTCGCGACGCACACTCTGAGAAACACATATACATAATGCTTAGGAAAGTCCTTTTTATCCTGAAATAACTCGCGAACCGTTCATGCTAGAAGCATACTTTTAATTATAAAAAGTGTCCAAATAAAACGCGTAGACCTCAGATACGTCATTCATATTGCAAGGGGTTGTATAGTTACCCAAATAAAAAATTTTGGTCACCTTGTTCTAAAAAATTTAATCACATTCTACGCTTCACATGCGGTTCTTCCCCCAATTTTCAGCATTTTCGAATTCAAACATCCAAGCGAATAGTGCACTTAAAAACATGGAATTGTTTTTAGTTGGGATTAGGAGAGACAGGGCATCAACTTTCTAAATAGGTTTTTAGGAAAAATCTGAGCAAATAAAAAGTCAATTTTTTTATTTTAATTACAATACAACCACTTGTAATATAAATGACGTATTTGAGATCTACACGTTATTTGGATACTTTTTCTAATTGAAAGTCTGCTTCTAGGATCGACGGTTCGCGAGTTATTCCAGGATGAACGAACTCTCCCATGCACCCTGCATAACATTTGTAGTGAAAGTATTTGGATTATATTGTTTTCTGCAAAAATATTAATCTTCCATCCTATTTAATATTTTTTATGTTGGATTTCTCGACTTCACCAAAAATCGTTCATTTATTAATTGCATATCCCCAACGGCAATTTTCATTCATTTTTCTCAAGAGAAAAATAATTTTTCCGGAACTATAGTTGTGGATTCTTTTCTAGCAAATGAACACGTAATTTTGATTTTGAATTCAGGAATTGCTTTCCTGAAAGAGAAAAATAACTATCTAATAATCAAATATTTATGAGCCATTGGCCTGAAAAATATTATTCGACTGCTATTCCTATTATTGGTAACGGCTTCTTCATAAACATTCAGTAGCATTGGAATCGGAAAGGAAATAAACTAACATTAAACAAGAATGAACATTCCATTTCATAATCACTATTCATCGGCACGTATTCCATATGTATTCATATCGAAAATTTGAAGAAATGGTCAGTAAATGTAAATGTACGAAATCGAAAAGATGGAATTATCATTACTAAACAAAATTAATTTCTGTTTAATATGTTATTAAAATGCTGTCTTGTACCATACGCATCGATGATCAACAGCTGCGATACAATTCGCTTTCTGGTCTCATAATAATGATTACATATGTATATATATATTTATGGAATATACGAGGATTTTCTATTTCCATTTCGCTTTGCATATTAGAGAGAGAGACGGTAACTCTAACACCACAAACTGAATGAGTTTTCAGAAATGAAGAAAGTTTTCACTTTGAGATGAAAAAAATAAAGAAAAAGAGAGCGTGTTGCTATAAATCAAACTGCCGTCTTTATGTACGTAACTGATCCTTCACCTTCGTAATATACATGTTACGGTAAATGTGATGAATCACCGGTTAGTATGCATAATCCCGAATTATCTTAGTGAGTTTGATAAATTTCACTACATTTATCACTTTTACTGGTACATAATTCCCAAATGAAGTTGGTAAGTTTGATAAATATGGAAATCACCTCTCATATCTCTTCATTTTATGCTAAATCGATTTGTTAGCTTTTCCCTTGCGTGATACATACACCACACGTATTTTGCCATAAAAATTAAATTAAATGAAAATAAGTGTTCAAAAGAGAGAGAAGACATAAAAACCGTTTGTTCACATGTATCAACATGTTCGAACAAAGCCAACATTATCGATCAAATTAATCGTTCTAAAATGGAGTTTATGCACAATTCCGGTAAATTTGAACAATTTCATTCACGATTTATCATATTTACCAATATATCCTGGGGATTATTCATAATCACCAGTTAATGTGATTAATTCGCAAGATATGAACAAAATTCATCAAACTTTCAAAATGGTCGGTGATTATGCATAATTTATCTCACACACGCACACACACATTTACAGTAATATATTCATAAAGAAGCATGCAGTTTCCAGATGCTCTAAAAAACGGTAAAAGTTGAAGACGCGAACCACAACTGCAATCAGTTGGGTAGATTGTACGCATAAACTTTGTGTCCCGCTACTGAAGGCAACGACAAATGCAATAGCACGTGCGTCACGTGAAAAGTCAGTCAAAATGACAGCATCTGTAGTTTAGAAGGCATTTGCATACTTGAGACATTTTTTATGGGAAAACTCTCACTTTTTCTGGATATGTTAATCCTTTGGTTGATGCCAAATGTAGGCGGAGATAGGCTTGAAAGGCTGAGGAGGGGCATATATATATATATATATATATATATGCATGTATATAAACATTAGATCAGTTAGATCCGCCATTGACGCTGGGGGGGGGGGGGCAAATGCAGGAGACAACGCAAACTTTATTCTCCATAGTAAAACTGTTGCAGATTCCATTTTGCTCAATTCAAGAATGAAAAACGCTTTCTTCATTGCAGACGCACGTGACACGTGACATGGAAGTTATCGCCTACGTCCCTTAGGAGCAGGACACAAACTTTATGAATGCATCTACCTAACGGGTCGTGGTTATGGATCCGTGTCATCAACTGCTACTGTTCAGAGCATTTGGAAATTGTGCCCTTCTTTATAAATCACCCTGTATAATGAGTGACTCTTGATGATAAACACTTTCGTATATTTTTAATTTTACGGCTGACACTTCCGTTGATCAGCAATCGCATCAGTTAAGTGGATTTTTTCTACTATTTTTTCTTTCGTAAGAAAGTCAACAACAAATTAATCTTTTAAAACACTGACCGAAAATTCCGCTACCCACGAGCCATAGCTGAACGTTCATGTGCTATTTGGGCTTAGGATTCCTATCGAGCTTATGCTTCGTACATTTATTTTAATGAGACGGCAGTTTTGTTATGTATCGCGCTCCAGAAACAATGTAAAGATATTCCTTTCAATTTTTGATTTGGCAACCTCCATCTCTCGTTTGCTAACAGTTCGTTTCTCTTTTTCATTTCGCTTGAGATGCGGTCTCTCAGGTTCTAGCAGAAACTCTGCCAGCAGAGCGTTTCTTGGGCTAAATTTAGTTCGTTTAAAGCATTGTTAGCTTTTAAATTACGGTTTGGGTGCTAACTGTATATATATAATTGTAGTATTATTTTAGACTATGACGTTTTCTTTTCCTCCCCCCCCCCTTTCAACATTAACAATAAAGAAACAAAACACTTCTCAAAAGATTTCAAAAGAATAAATCCGGAGCTTATTATATCTTCACTAGCATACCACGCACGTTGGCGCTTTCTGACACTGAATTCCTGTTTAATATCTCTTTTCATCTCCTTCCGACAATTCAATTTCCTTGACGATTTTGTCTTGTCGTTCAACAAACAGGACAACAAATGTAATATAAAATAAATATATTGTAAGAGATGTATATATACAATTTATATGCTGCAGGAAAAGCGGGTTCGTACGTGACTCTCTTAACGAACACCATCTTTTGCCAACGATTCGTACTGTAGCTATATTATAGTATATAAGGCATTTGGAGTTATATTTTGAGTTATCTGGATGCTTAGATTTACCAACACTGGTGATGACGTTATTTATCCCAGTTTCTTTCAATGTTATTGAAGAATTTAAAAACTTAATGAATATTATTTATATAGCAAATAAAGCAAATATAGCATTTCAAATTTAGGTAAGAAACTTTTCAGAACCAAAACATATATACACAAGAATTAATAATCAACTTTTCAGACGGGATTTATAAAATAAAATAATAACATAAATCATTTACAAAATTTTCATTATGGCGTCCATGTCTACAATGACCATCAGAGCCGAAAAAAAAAATTAAAAGTATAATGGATCGTTTATAAAATTCAAAAATTGTCAAAAACATTGACAGGGTGATTAATTTGCAAATGTAGATTGACATTGAAAAATGAATATTTCTCAAATTTATTTGATGAATAGTGAAATGCAGGAAAGTTTCATATTTATGGTATCAAAGGGTTAAATAATTTCAGCAAAAAACTCGGAATTTTAGTGCATTTTATCTTGGCTAGACTTTTTTCACATGATCTTATTGAACTATGCATCTTCATGGAATGCACACTTTACTTACAAGTAGAACGAGAAGTCTCGCCTGCCAAAGAATTAATCCCGACATTAATCTATTTCTAATTGGGAAACAGTTTTCAACTTTTAACAAATATAAAGACATTATTACTTTGTTTCATCATGATTGGCACATTTGTGAGCAACGAACTTCATCTATACAAATAAAATAACATCTGCTGACTGACTTATTCATCATCACCGATCCGAAACCGCTGAAGCTATAAATATGAAATTTGGTTAGTAGTTTTATTTCATGATGTAGAGACTCACAAAGAAGGGATTTCTCAAAACTCAGCCCCTAAGGAGTTTCAAAGTTTATATAAACGATGAAGTTATAAATATGAAATTATAACGATTGAACGATGAAGTTATTATATATTATAACGATGAAGTTATAAATATGAAATTTGATCAGTAGTTTTAATTTATATAAGGTAGAGAATACTTCACCACACACCAACTCCTGTCATATATCGCTATACAGCAATTTACTTCCATTAACGAATTGGGTTAGAAAAGAAGACGCCATCGATCGGTGGTCGTCTCGAAGTTCGTTGGGGAAAATATCTTGTTTTATATACTTCCTCCGGTTCGAACCTGAAACCTGACAGCAATCTTTACGGTGTTAGACGAGCATCTTATCACCACGCCACTCGGTTAAGACTGACTAAGAAGGGATTTTTCAAAATTTAACCCCTAAAAGGATCATAAGGCATAAGGGGGATTCAAGAATTATATGGAGAAATCATCACCGAGTCGAAACCGCTAAAACCATAAATGTGAAATTTGATCAAAACTTTTATTTTATAATGTAAAGACTCACTATGAAGGGATTTTTAAAAATTCAACGCCTAAAGCGGTCATAAGGGGGGAACTTTCAGATTACGAAATCCAAGCGTACCAAGCCACGGGTAATAGCTAGCTATCAATAAATTAATACTAATCTGAGATTGTGAAAAATAAAATGCAGCCTTTTTCAGAACATGTCACATTTAGAACTAATTACTATTGTCACAGAGAGCTTCAAATTAACGTTTATTAAAGTTGAGTTCATCCACTTTCGAACTGGGCTTCAATTATACAGGGTATTCTGTTAACGGACTGACAAACTCAGAGGGTTGTTAGTAGACATCAACAGGAACAGAAATGAAACATGGTGTCGCAAACCACGTTTAGAGGGTGGAAATCACGAAAAACGCATGCAGTTTCGTCGTCACGCTGGAACGACAAAAAATACGAAAATATTTATTTGATTAATTATTACAAGAGTTGTTGGAAGTGGCGACCGCTGACGTTATTGCACAGTCTACAACCATGTAAAGAGATTCCCGGACGTGCTCAAAAATTCTAGGTACGCTTTTTATGTCTGCCACAGCGGCGACAATCCGCGCTATGAGATCCACCGGCGCGTCCACATAAACGCGTGATTTAAGGTGACCCTATAGGAAAAAGTCACACGGATTGCGATCCGGCGAACGTCGAAACCAAGCAACGGGTCCTGTGCGTCCAATCCACCTCCTTTTGTGTATGTAACATTGAGATGATTACGCACCTCGCGGGAAAAATATGCAGGCTGTGCTAAGCGTCCATTGCCATCTGCTCTACCGGAAATCAGATATTCCTCGTTCGTGTAGTCAGCCATCACGGTACTCATTGGAACAGATACTACCGCAATAGCGCTAATTTACGTCATCCGCAGCACGTGATCCTACCGCAGCGCATGCGTTTCGCGACGCTGCTTACGTCAGATATGGTGAGCGGACCCACGAACGCATTCAGCGATCAACTGACATCCACCTTTCGTCTTCTCTGGACTCAGAGCCTGCATGCGTTTTTTGCGATTTTCACCCTCTCGACGTGGTTTGCTATAACCATGTTCCATTGCAATTTTAGTTCCTTTTGATGCCTACTAACAACCCTTTGAGTTTGTCGGTCCAATAACAGAACACCAGACCACCCTGTATATCCGAGTAGCAATTTGAATTTCTGATACAGCAAATTGTTCTACAGCGTGGGCAAAAAGTCCGTAGAAACTTTAAAATTTCATAAAAACCGGAAAAATAACCGAAATAAAAAACGGTTTACAGGGTTAGCATCGTTAGGTCACGGGAATTTTTTTAAGACGGGAAGAAAGCCTCAAAAACGGTAGGCGGCGCTGACGTACACAAGTCAAAGAAAAGATACGCAAATAGAATGCCTCCAAATCGTTTATTACAGCAGTATGTGTTCCACATGACCGCCACCACACAGGGGATAATACATTGCAGGCGAGTCACAAACCAAGCAACGGCAGAGTGCAACAGGACCATATACACGGTTTACAACGGTGAACTGATTGTGGATTAGGAGCGCAAGTTCTTATAATCGTCTCATTTGCATATTCCCACAGAAGTCGCTCGTACCAGCGCCACCTAGCGGATGTTTTTTTAGTAAATTTTTTTTGTCTTGAAAAAATTCCTGTGACCTAGCGATGTTAACTACGTAAAACGTTTTTTATTTCGGTTTTTTTCTGGTTTTTATTCATTTTTAAAGTTTGTGTGGACTTTTTGCCCACCCTATATTTTCTTTAGATGAGAACAGACGAATTTCATTAAATTTTGAAGACTTTCTTTATTTTAAATTCGACTATTTTTATGATTTAATTTTGCCGATGAGTATTCTAGATTTGAGGTTAGTTTTTCGATTCTGTTTAATAGCAGTTCTACAAAACACCCATGGTGTTTCGAAATTGGTGAATCGAAGTAGATAATGTAGTGAAAATAAAAGAAGTTATAACAAACTAAGAAATAAAGAAGTTATTATAACTTTCTTTGCAGAGTCATTATTAAAGAATGACATACATACATCTATGACTGATGATGAAATATAATGACAATTTCCTGAACATGAGTTTCAGATGCATTTCTGATATTTATGTCGCTTCCTAGTAACTTGAAAACTTCGAACATTCAAACAAACCGACGATTTTGTTGAAACCACAGGGTCAAATATCAAATTAAAAAAAATTAATGCTTTTGTATTATGTTAGTAATGTCATGACTGAGAAAGATAAACTGTGAATGAAGATAAACTCTTGATAGTGAATAAAAACATGAAAATATTTTTGCGCACATTCATTCAGTAAAAACGAAAAAGAAAAAGATTTAATGTAAGTAAAATTGCTCATAATTGTTGATAACTACTAGTTTAACGCTGGAATTAGATCATTTCCGGCGTTTCTAATGTCGGGCATGAAAGACCCCAATACAGTATTTAAAATTACTAAACTTTTTTAATGTTTCATTACGTTTCTTATTCATGGTGTATAGTCATATGCTTAAATACAGTTTATCTTTTGTGATAGAAACATACACTGGTGTTCAAAATTAAAAGAATTTTCTTTTTTGGTCAATTATCTCTGTAACTTCGAATTTTTTTTAAAGAAATTTGGTGTGTACATAGGTTGATACACACCCAGTGGCCGAAAAATTAGGGGCACCCTGCTACTCACCACTAATGTCGTGTGGAACGTCTTCTGGCTTTGATGACAGAAGATATTCTTCTAGGCAGGAACTCTACAAGTTGCTGAAACCCTTGAGGAGGAATATTAGCCCATGCCAACGAAATGTCAGCTCTTAATTCCCTGAGATTAGAAAGTGGTGTTTCGGAGCGTTTAACAGATCTTTCATCCTCGTCCCACAAATGCTCAATTGGGTTGAGATCGGTTGACTGAGGGGACTATTGAAGCAATTGAAACTCTGAATCATGTTCTTCAAACCAATCTGCGATAATTCCAGCCCCGTGAGAGGGTGCATTGTCCTGCTGGAAATAGCCATCATCGTCAGGAAACATTATGGTCATAAATGGGTGCACATGGTCACGAATGATGTGGAGTTAGGTTCTGGCATTGACGGATGTTTCCAATGGAAATAAGGGACTGCTAAATCAGACATGCACCTCGTCCATATTCCTCTTCTGACCAGGAGAAAGCTTTTATCAGCAAATTCGGTTTATTACGTCAGCGCACGTGCTGCACGGACGAGTCTAAGTTTGAATAAGGGGTGTTCCGAATTTTTTGGCCACTGAGTGTAATACAAACAAAATAGACATACAAGAGTTATTGTATCCGCATGTAAGGTCACGCGTAAGACGCATCAGTACCAGACGGTCCAACACAGAGAGCTTACGATATCGAACAAAAAAATTAGTGAATAGGGGATAGGGTCCCCTTTTACTGGTATGCAGATCACACAACGTGAATTCATACGTTCAGGTCTACAGATATGGCTGGCCACACCATGCGGCGAATATCTTCACTTTCCAGAAATTCGTCGACCATATCAGCCCTATGCGAATGCATGTTGTCGTCCATTAAAATGAAATCAGAACCAACTGCACCCCGGAAAAGGTTAACACAGGGCTCCAAGATATCATCCCTATAGCTTACAGAAGTCACAGATCCTCTAGTAAAGACGTGGAGGTCTGTTCAAACCATAAAACATCCGCTGCCATAGTGGTTTCCTTCTCTGATGTTAAGGGGCAAGTAGCAAGTACCTGGTTCTCTCGAAATAAACGTAAGTCGAGAATCAGTGGCTGAACCGGACCCGCTACCTGCCTTCACAATCAGAGAAAGAGATCACTATGGCGGCGGAGGTTTGATGGTTTTGCGCACGCATCATGTTTTTTGGGTCGCTGTATTTTTTTATTGCTCTTATTGGGTTGCTATATTTTTGATATAGTTTAGATATATTTGACATCCATATTTTTTATGGGCATCTTTTTTCTGCCACCTCGTTGGACATTTTGCCTGGTCTGGACTCTGTATTTGCACATATTCAGCTTCTACTCAATCAATGAAATATCTGAAATGGGCACGTCGTTCGAGAACGTTTTCTAATTAAAAGTATGTTTTTTTTATCACTAAAAGCAGGGACGTAAGCAGGATCGAACTTTAGAAGGTTTAAGGGGGAAACAAATTTTTTTTGAGAAATTTTGAGTAACCACCCTTCAAAAAGCACTTGAATCAACAGAAATTAGTTAAAATAGCACATAAAGGTATTTTCTATCCATATATTAATTTTTTTTTTATCGAAATAACTTTTTAAATTCTTTTTCTTCTAATTTTGGTTGGCTTGGGGAGGGGCACGGGTCCCCTATACCCCTCCCTGAGTTCACCTCTGGCCAACGGTTCAAAAGAAAAAGGGTGCATAAGGGGGGAATATGACTTTACACCCTGTATATATCATATAAACGAAACAAAATTTCGAAATATTTAAAACGTTCTGAAATGGCTCCCATGATAGAGATATCACAGATCACAGCAAAATGTTTATTTCAACAGATGACAAATGTTTTCAAAAGTAATTGTAACTTCTTCAAATGCAACCAATATAACAATAATTGAATATTTTTTACTATTTAAAACGTGTTTTAATTGAAAAAAAAACGATCAAAAAAACCTTTTTTTTATGGTTTTTGCTTTTTGTAATGAATTCAGCGATTTCTTTATAAACGCAATTTAATTGTGCAAATAATCACTTTCAGTATTGTTCTTTTTTTTACTTCACTCTGATAAAAGAAAATGTTGATTCATTATCTTTATATTTTAGCTTTTCTTTTTAGAATGTAATTCCAGATGGAATGATTGTCTTGACAACAGGGAATGTGTGTGCGAAGTTAAATATCCAGAACTGTTTCTTTTCATTTCAATGATAAAATATTGTTGAAAAAATTCCAGAAAAAAGTAGGTATTCAAATTAAAATATCTTCCATGCCAAGCGTGAAGACGGATTTTTTGAATAGCTACTTAGACCCAAGAATTCTTTATGAAACTTTTTTTTTCTAAATAAAAGGTATGCTAGATCAGTTTTAATCCAGTAAACTCTTTAAATCAAGTTGAATTGTTTTTTGTTTTTAGAAAGGTCAGTGTTGCAGCTGTTATAATTACTCCCTGGTCGCTCGGATTTTTTTCTCCTTTTTTTCTGCATTAAAACATTTTTTTTTTGTCATTGTAAATTTTAATTTAAGTATGAGAAATATAATATAAAAAAAAGTTCAAGGAAAAAAGGTCTTGAATTAGAAATAAAAAAATGTTTTTTTTTGTAATGGATTTTTTGGTTCAGCAACTACCAGCAATAAGTCAAAAAGTTATCACATAAAATTTTATCATTACATTTGAATATTAAAGAATATTTTCAATCAAATTCATGACAGTATTTACACATGTCTACTGTTGTAAAGTAAGACATAGCACTAATCCTAGAAGGATTGTGTTTCTAAGGCGCAGTGCCTCCAATTTTTCTGGAGCAATGGACACCGTGTATGCCATACATGCTCGACCCATGACTCGCGGGCCACATATAGCCCGTGACCTCGAACTTAATTTTATGAGAAATGAACTGAATGATTTTCCACATTAGCATTGTTTGGTCTTTTATTATGTGATGCTGATTTGAACAGTGGCTATCCATCATTGAGGACCCTTTCATTGTAGCTTCCAGTATGGATTTCAATGAAGTTGTGGCTAAAATTTCCTCACTATCTGGCGTAGACGACCTCATTTAAAAAAGAAATATGTTGGTTTTTGTATTGATATTTTCGCTATGCAATACAAAATGTAAAATGAATCTATTCCAAGTCACAAAAAATTTTATTTGATTGCAGCCAACGACAGTTTATCCAACCAAGCAAGTGGCCCCACCAATCACTCAAGTGGCCCATGATAGGTTTCCAAATCACTCAAGGGGTCCGCACGTTTTCCATAAAGGTTGAACACCCCTGAAACTTACAGATTGTGGTCCGCAACCGCTTTAACCAAGCAATTGTTCCGCACTCTCAAAAACGTTGAACAACCCTGGTTTATGGCTATCATCAGACGAAGAGCACCCATATGGAAACTCTTGTACACGCTCAAACTCAAATCACATTATGCCAATGCTAAATATTATTTGGACGGGGAATTTGATTGGAGGACTCAATCAATACCTAGTGAACCGGGAATGAGCTTTGAGCACTTTTGTGTGTTTCAGTGAGCACGATCAGTACTAACGAGCAAGCGCCCCAGTGGTGCAGTCGTAAGATACTCGTCTTCCACCAAGAAGGTTTCCGTCAAAATCCATGGCTTCGAATCCGGGGGAAAAATGTCAAACAATTTTTCTTTACTTACAGAAATTGGGACGGCCACCAATAGATGGCTCCTTCATTTCAGAATCCAACTCCACTGGTTGGAAATCACCGTATGGCGATATGACCGGAGTTGGGGCGCTGGTAATGTAGTACTAACAAGCAACGGCTAGAATATGCCCCTGGTTATAGTGAATCAAGATTTATACTTCTGTTGAACTTCCCACAGCGGACATTCCCCGTCGGCGGACCAAAATTTTGTTCCCATGGGTTCCATTATCAAAAGGTTTCACTGGATTAGATATCATCGTTCTACAGGGTGATTCAAATTGTTTGTCCACACGACTATCTTTGCAACCGTTGACTTCAGAAGTATACGTCCAATAACAAAAAGTTTTCAAATGACATGCGACATCTTAAAACGTCATGGTTTTTGAGAGGTCACGTGCATAAAAAAAATTAACTTTTTATACAGTCTCTCTCTCCCCGTATAATAAAACTTCCAATTAGTGAAATATAGAATCTGCTTTGAACAGTAATTTGCAAAAAAATTCCATGCTTTTAAATGCACTTTTATCGAGATATTAACGATAAAAAATGACTATATTTTGACAACTTATCGCTGTGTTGGCAATTTTCTATTGCCTTTGAAATTTCCAGTTTTGGAGACAACACAAATTACATGATTTCAACTATTGGTTATTTTATTTAGATTTTTCTTGGAAAAATCTATTTAGAAAAGTCATCTTGTCTCCGCCAAGATGACTTTTCTTTCCGAGTTCACCTCAGCATAATATCCAGAAAATAAAATGTTTCCTTGATATATTGGGCTGAGAAAAAGCCATCTATCTCTCTAAACCGTCCCACCTGGTGGCCAATTCCTGAAGTTAAGAGAGGCTACTAATGTGTCTATTTCAGTGCCTCACGCCACAGTGCGTGAAATAAGGAAGGCAGGGTCGTCTCTCCAGGGGTGTAGATGGTAGCATGCTTTCCCGGTATGCAAGAGGGCCTGGGTTCGTGTCCCGGCGGAGACAACATGCCTTTTCTTTCCGAGTTCACCTCAGCATAATATCCAGAAAATAAAATGTTTCCTTGATGGAATTTTTTGTTAATAACTGTTCAAAGCAGGTTCTACATTTCCCTAATTAGAAGTTTTGGCAAACCGGCACTGTATAAAAAGTATGTTTTTTCTTCTTTTTTTTTATGCATACGACCCTTCAAAAAAATTTACGATGTTTTAGGAAACCGCATGTCATTTGAAAACATTTTGTAATTGGAATTATGCTTCTTAAGACAACGGTGTTGCTAAGACAGTCCTATGGACAAACCATTTGAATTGCCCTGTATAGTGCCATCTTTGAGATTGAGGTAGGCAACAATTCCTTATGTTTTTTCATTTCTCAGCTCTACTATTACTTCCAGACCATTCTCCAAAGTTCTCACACGAATGTTGCTCTCGTCTCTTTTTCTTCCTCTGTTAAGTCTTGGCAATAAACATTTCAGTAACTGTCAAAAGTAACCACTGAAAATCGTTTGAAGCACAAACAAATCTCCATTTCCTTTTGATAATAATTTTTAACAAGCTGAATGAATGAATGAACGCCAGAACTTTGCCACTGGACTTATCGCGTTGCCGAGATCTCTTCTAGTCCAGCTTCATGGCAGAGGCTAGAACACTTTATTTTGTGTCAAAAAAAGACAAAAAAAAGAAAGAAAAAGAAGAAAAAAACATACAAAATTTTTACAACACATTTTCTCGGACAATTGGGTAGTTTTTTTAACAAGCTGTAGCTTCCCTCGTATTTCCCTCAGATTTGTTTATTTATTTGAGTAGTTGTGACATTCATTGGTGATTTCATCTATTATAACGGATGGAATTACTTGCAATGCTAACTTTGATCAACACATTAAGTATTTAATGTATTTTTTGAAGGTCATGGAGAAACAATTACTGGAATCGAAAAATCAAATTTATTATCTTACTGGTGGAAAAATAATTTTATATAGGCCTAAAACAACAAAAAACCTAAATAAGATATGATTTTTCCTCAAAATCATATGGGGAATTTTTTTCAATTACTTACTTTGAGAATATAATTCAGCGAAAAACAAAACAGCAGTGCAATGTTTGTTGATAAATATACATTTTTTTTTTTTTAAATTATGCTATATGCATCAGTTCAGAGAGATAATTAGGCATTATCATTCACGCCAAAATTCAGCCGATGTCCGTAGAAACTGTATTGAATCGATAAAATCACAAGCTGACACTTCAATATCAAAATGTAATTAATTTTCTAGAGTTTACGCGATGCAATAACACAGCCGTTTCTTTTTATACACGGTTAATTTTTTTTTAAATTGCCTTAAAATCAAAAGAAAAGTTAATTCCGTTTACGGAAGGGAATAAATCTTTAAAAATTTAAAATTGAGAGCTTGTAGATTACAAAAATGATTTTCTTATTAAAAATATACGAAGTGGGGAAAAGAAACCTGAATATATACCGTTGCAGAATTTTTAAAGGACATTATAGGTTGGAAAAATTCATAAAATGTTTCCGGTTTGCATGTACGATACGAATAATTTTTTTGAAAATCCTTCCCACAAATATTAAAAAACATTTATTCCACACACATCAAAATATTCTGATCACGTCTCTTATGTTCATATATATGCATCCTAAAGGAGAGAATTTTAAAAATAGATGAAATAATTCATGTAAAGAGCATTTCATTTGGTTCAATCCGCTTACCGAAGCAATTCAAGTTCCATTACGGTCATGGAACACGTTCCTATACGACTCGTACAAGTTTCGTTGTCAAAAATAAAACTTATTCATACGCGACATTATTCTGATCAAATTTGTGTGAGTGTGTGAGTGAAGTTTCTTTCTTTCTATTTATTTTTTATTTTTAAAAAAAGAGTTATCCATTTTTTTCAATTTCAGATTTGGTTGCTAAGCAACATTCTACGTTCCACGATTTGATTTGGACCTTTGAATGCATTTCCAACAAGTAAGCACTTTATGTCCTTCCTCCTATATGTTTGGTATAAAACTGAAAGAACTGATAAAAATTCTCCAACACGTATGAGAATTGATTCATACCACTAAAGTAAATCAAAAATTTCGGATTTATAAAATGACCTGCGCACACCCCCCTCTACTTTTTTTTAACATCATATGAGAAATATTTGCAGAATGTCATCCAGGAAACATCCTTATTTTAAGACCTAGTGGTTCTTAACCTTTTATGTTCCATGAATCCTTTATGAAAATAAAATGAAGCCACGAATCCCTTTACAAAATAATATTCGGTATACATGAAGGTTTTTAACAACTGGCTGAGAGAGAGAGAGAGAGAGAAGCGAAGATGAATTTAGGAAAGAGAGAAAATTCAATTCAACTGTCCTTGCGGGAAATTGAACCCACGCCCTCTCACTTTCCAGGTGAGCGTCTTAGACTACAAGGCAACGAATAGCTCTTTCCTTAGAACTCGTGTGCAGCGAACGGGACCGTACATGGACGGTCGGCCCTGACTCGGGCCAAAGCTCACATTTGCTGACACTGTTACCAGATGACGACGTATCCGAGGATGTGTGTGCGCGTGCGTGTAAGAAAGAGAGAAATTTCAACTACCCTTGCGGGGAATCGAGGATGCGTTGCCCTTGTAGTATAAAGCACTCACCCGGAAAGTGAGAGGACGTAGGTTCGATTTGCTCGCACACAAGTGCAGTTTAAAAGTTTCTCTCATTGTCATCTTCACTTCAGCCAGCTGTTAAAAACCTTTATATGAATAGCGGAGAGTGACATCACACACAACCTGAGATTCGGTGTGCAACAATGTAAAAACAATGAGTTAATTGGATGGCTTTTCCCAGCCCAATATATGAAGGAAACAGATATTTTATGGATATTCTGCTGAGGTGAACTCGGAAAGAAAAGTCATCTGATTTCCAGTGGGACTAGAACTCAAGCCCTCTAACAAACCGGGAAAGCATGCTACTTACACCAAACACCAACTCCGGTCATATCGCTATTTACTGCCATTAATGAGATGGGTTGGAAAATGAAGGCGATGTCTAGTGGTGGTCGCGTCAAGTTCGTTAGGTAAAATATCTTATCTCTATATATCCTCCCTCGGGTTCGAACCCAGGACCATGGCAAGAACCTTCACGGTGGTCGACGAGCATCTTACTGCCATGCCACTCGGGCGGTGCTTTCACCTACACCACTGGAGACACGATTCCGCCTTCCTTATTTCACGCACTCGAGGCGAAGTAGAGACATTAGTAGCATCTCTTAACTTCAGGAAATGGCCCCCAGGGGGGATGGGAGAGAGATGGACGGCTTTTTCCTCTGCCGAATATATCGAGGAAACAGATATTTTCTGGATATTGTGCTGAGGTGAACTGGGAAAGAAAAGTCATCTGATCTGAAGTGTGTTTTCCTCCTGCCTCCACTAAACGTGTAATGCCATAATGCAATCTTGATTCTACTAACGCAAAATAAAGTATAGTTCTAAAATGGATTGGGAACAATGGATTCCTGATAAAATGAAATTTCTTAATGTTGCGATTTTTAATTGCACACTCAAATAGTTAATATGTGTTTTCCAAGATGGCTTTTTGAATCTAAAAAAATCCCCGTATAATAATATATGGGGATTTTATATCCGATAAAATATCCGACTACGTTGGAAATGTCATTTTGAAAGAAAATATCGAGATGTTTATTTCTTTATTTTCTATAAAAGCCCGGTTTGTTGTGATTCCAAAACAGGTCGTTTTGTTTATATGATGCTTAGAATCAAAGTTACGTCGACTTTGGTGTTGCATTTTTACATACAAGTAAATCCGTGAGTAAAAACTTTAAAAATGTTTTATGAAGAATTGCTATTTTTGGCATTTTACTTGAGTTTGAAACATGATTTATAAAAAATCTATTCATTGTATGATTATGAAATTTTAATATAATATTCTGCTATATATTGGTGAGTGTGAGGTTATGAACTGAAATGTGTGGTCTATCGTATATACTTGTCTAGTTACAGTATTTTATGGATGATATATGTCGAATGAAATTTCAAAATATTCACATGCACATTAACAGATTTGAGTATAATTTTTACAAGAATACCATACAATCCTTTAAATTTTGGTTCATAACCTGCACCATTATTAGGTGATTGTGCTGTAAAAATAACAAAACATTCCATTCGAAGAATTTTTTTGAAATCACGTTTCGAATATTACATGAATTTTGCTTAAAATTTGACATAAAAATGATTTTTTCACAGAAAATGACATTGATAATCTAAAATTAATTATTTTTTTAACCATTTTGGGACACTTTCTATCAAAAATGTTATTAAAGTTCACTTATGACTATTTTATAGAAAAATTTTCTCGAACGTGGTGGGATACTGTGTTCATACAATTCGAAATACAACCATCTGCCATACTATGGTATTTTAGGACACCAAAATCATTGAAAGTACCAGAACCAAATATGACATGAATTTAGTTTCACCAACATTTTATTTTAATTTATTATTTTTAAACCAGATATTTATTGAGTTGAGATCGTTCTGCATGTTATTCTTCAAATTAACCGAAGAGCTTTCAGGGTAACTAAGAGCTAAATCATCAGCAATAGCAGTGATTTTTCATTTCAAATGAAAATTACACAGGTCCTTTATGTATATTAGTCCGGGTTTACGCTATAAAAGTGTGACAAAAGATCTTTTACAAAGCTTGAAAAAAAGCTACCAATAAGCCTATTGATTACATTTGCTCGAATGTAACCGATACGCTTGTTGGCTGCATTTTTCAAGTTTTATCAAAGAACGTTTCTCAAAATTTCATAGTGTAATATCGGCCTTAGGAATGAAAGCGGTCCATTTGTCTTTTAGAACTCAAAACGGAATTTTATTTTACACTTTGAACTCTGTTAGTAAGATATGATTTGAAAAATTTAAATGACAAACCTCGAATTCTTGCATAATCAAGTTTAGTTAGGAGAATACTGTGATTCACAGTATCAAAAGCTTTGCTGATATCTAAAAATAATGATGCCACTTCAAATTATTATTGTCAGCCATAGTTGCCATAGTTGACATGAGGGTGCTCTTCCTCTGATATTCACAGTTCTCGCGACTCAGAAAAAAAAAGCTAAAACCCTTTCGAACAGATACAGCATACTTTCCGAATGCAGATCATATCAGGTATTTCCCAGAGGCCTTCAGCAACAAGACATATTTTTGCACTTCTGATATAATTAAGAAAAAGCAATTGCGTTGATTAACTTTTAAGTTGAGATACTAAATTTGTAAATGATAGAGGCAACAGAAAAAATTAGCATAACAAACCTTAGCAGTTAGATTTAGGAGAATTTTTTTTTTTTGAGGAAACTAATTTTTTATGCATTACATCAACCGGGAACGCAACTAGATAAACAATAACTTAAGGCCGCTACACACCACTCTGACATGACGTGATTATGACGTCACGCCAGTGTAATGTGTTTCGGCCTTAAGTCGCAAGGCTTGTACTATATCTGGTGTTTCATTTAAATATTATTCAAAACTATGTTTAACTAGTTACTGAATTATTGTTTGAAGTGTCCCAAAATACACAAATTGAGTAAGCGTTCCATTCACTTGTAAATTTTTAAGTTTCCCAGACGTTACGATAGTTATTTTTGAGCCTAATGAATGCAAATATAATTCTTCAAATTTTAAAAAGATTCTGTTGAGTTGGATATAGGTATTTTTAATTTGTTGATAGCTTTGTGATAGTTAGCATTAAAGTTACGTGCGGCAATCTACAGTATTCAAATACGCAGCATAGAGAAATAATTTAATTTACTTGAAAAAGTATTCCAACCAAAACAAAAATTACCATGTACTAGAGGGGGAGATGAGTTGTTTGTAGCAAAAGAAAATGAGAGTCAAGGGAGAAATAATGAGCTTGAAATTAACATTGGGTGTTTCCAGTGTTTCAAAGAGATTGCGCTCGAGCGGTTTCCGTGAGTAGATTTTTAGGTAATGCAAGGTTCTTTTTGTTTTTGATTCCTTTAATTTATTCCTTATTTTTTGTAAAGTGGTGTAATTACGATCAATGTAAGTAGAGAAACCTTACCGTGTTTTCTTATTGCTTCTTTTTCTCTCTTTTTTTTAAATGCTATTTGAAGGCCAAAAATACCCCCAAAAAAAAATTCGAGGCAATCTACGAAGGTAATTCTATTTTTTTGCTTGTAATAGAACTCGCATTCTGAGGAAATTCCGATCGACATCGATGGCAATTAATGCCAGGCTGTCGTGGAAAGTTTTGGAAAGTGACATTTACCGCGAGTCTCTTTACGTGAACGGCACCAAGTCTACGTATTCCTTGCAATGGCTTTTAGTGCTGCTTAGCTCTGAAGAAGATAGGTGATCGATTTGGGTGTGTTTTCTTGAGGAAAAACTGTGGAGAGTATCTTGCTTGAGAGTCAACTCAACGAAGATGGTCACGTTTCTGCAACCGAATATATATACAAGAAGACTTTTTATTGTATTTATTTTATTTTTATATTTATGGAATTTCGAAGTTTTTTTGTTTTTTTTTGGAAAAAAACCCCTTTTTTTTCGTGTTGTTGCAATCTTTGTACCTTGTCACGTTAAAGAAACGGAACACGTTTAGACCTATTAGATTTTCTGTTCACATCGTAGACATTGTAGATATAAGAACTTGTACCAGTTGACCGTGCTTAGGAAACAAACGTGAAAGATTTTAAAACGGACTGCAAAGTAGTATTTACACGAATAAAAATTGTTTTTATTTGTATTCATAGGTAGAAAAAATATAGCATCTTACTCGAAACATACTTACGTGCTTGAGTTATTTACTTTTTGAAAAGTTTTCACAAAAATAAATCTGAATTTTTTGATATCAAAGTTTGTGAGAATGAAGTTCACAATACGTGCATGCTTTTTTAAAATAAAAAAAAATATTATCGTTTTTCCATTTTTTAGATTTCTATGAATTATATAGAAAGCATATACGCATATTTTTAACATCAGCTAATTACAAGGATTTTAATTAGATATTGTGTGAAAGGAAATAATTTTATTGCTGACTTACAAAGACCCAAAAATATATTAAACAATGCATGTGGTTCTAAATATTTTTCGCTGTGGTGTTCCATGAATAATTGATTGCAGCTAACTTGAAATAATCATTAACTCTATTTAGTATTCAGTGAAGTCGAAAGATAGGACAGAACATTTGATGGTGAAGTTGAAAATCATCGTATCTCGTAATCAAATGACCGAAACAATATTTATGAGAGTAATGATTACTGGAAATCGATAAAAAACAATCACCGGTACTTTGGTCATCGACATTAATAATAATTCCAGCTGTCACACTCACACGAAATCAAATACATGTATGGGGGGGGGGGGGTTATTTGTAATTCATCAACAAGATTTTCACTTATTTCCTATCATTGCGATAGGGCAAGTGTTCAAAATATAACGTGGTGTCTAAAACTGTCAAATTCTGCGTTTAATAGCTCGTGTAAACTGATTTATTCAGTGTTTTTATTACGCTATAAAAACTTCGATGGTTTTATCTTGGGAGATATGGAGTGTGTGACATGTTTTTTTCATTATTCGGTGACAGACTACACTGCATATTTATGTTAATTTTCCGTCTGAATTACGAAAACATCGCAGTTTTTTTACCGAAAATCAGGCATGTGATACAATCAAATGTAAATTTATAATCATAATATTTTTTACAGTAACTATTACAGAAAAAATACCGTATAATTTCTGGTTAATAAACCGTATCTAGAGAAATGGCCAGAGGGAAAAAAAGTTATCGTAGAAATGCTACACGACTTTCACAACCCCCAGCGGCTTCACTTAAAGCCATACGTAATTTTAAAAAAATGCGTAATAATTAAAAAAAAAAACAAATTTGATAAAAACATAAGAAAAAAAAACAATTTGAATAAACTCTTTTTTTTTTTTTTTTTACATTAAACTTTCTTCCGGTTTTCTTTGAGAATTTTATAATATTATTGATTAACTAAACATTAGACGTTATTCTGGAGTAAACATATTCGTAAAAGTTCATTATAACTACTCGTAGTTATAATGAATTATAAAAAAAATTTAAAAAAAAAAATTAAAAAATTCGTTAAAATTTCAGAAAAAAAAGTTATTGTATAGTCTGGGCCTTTGAATTCAGCCACACAATACCTAAAAATTCAGTTTAAAGGTTTTACATGCCACGGCTTTATTACGAAGTATTTATTAATCATTCAATCATTTTTTTCGCACCACGGTCATTTTCTGTACGCGAGGGATAATTAGACCCCGGGACCTACAATTTATTGCCGATTCCGAACGGCAGGATTGTTTTTTATACTCATCGAGAGGCTGGTGCGCTAATCCCTCGATGGGGAACACCCGGCGGCAGCAATTTTTTCTGCGGTCATGTCGCCGTTTCTGTTGTACCCGTGTCAGGAAAGTTTTCTGACAAGGATGAGAACCGGGTATCGAACTCGCGACACTTCTAAACATCCTTTGGTACTCTAGGCGAGTATCTTGTCGACCTGGGCTACCGCGCCTAGAAATTTATTAACCAAGAAATGAGTTGTAAGAGATTTCTATCGATTCAAGAGCAATGTTTTCCTTAGGCCAGAATTACACTATAAAAGTTTCATAAAAGTTCATTTATAAAACTCGAAAAATAGAACCACTAAGGTGATCCATTACATTTGCTAGAATGTTACCGATGCTCTTATTGGTTGAATTTTTCAACTTTTATAAAAGAACTTTTAACAAACTTTTATAGTGTAATCCTGGCCTTATGAAATTTAAGCACACAAAATTTATAACGTATTATGCTGACACTAACTACCGATTATGTATAACGAATCTAAATTGAATGTGAAGATACATCATGATTGATTAAACTCATGAATTTTTTTAGTTCCATCCTAACCCTCATAGTTCAATTTGGACTTCTAACTACTACGACATAAAAGAAAGAGAAAAGTCATAACGTTAATTTTTTATTGCCTAGGACAAAAATTGACAACTTTACAAAAGATATAAAAATAAAATCAAAAACAGTAACAAAAAATGCATTCACTTTTCTGACGTTAAGGAACCTAATGTCCGCGTTGTAATTCCCTGGAGACACACAACCAATAATGCCGTTATGATGTTGTCAAAGACCCTATAGCCATTGGACGACTTTGAACGTGGTCGCATAGTCGGGATGCGTGAAACTGTCTGGTCATACCGAGCAATAGCCGCCACCTGCACCATACGGATACGGTGCTGGAGTGTAAAGGTGCTGGTGGCGATGGTTGCTGTAAGGAACTCATCGACGCAATGAAGGCTCTGGAAGACCAAGGTGCACGGATGCGAGGCAAGATCACATGATTATGCGACAGGCCCAAACTGCCCTAACAGCCCGCAGTACCATTCACCACACCTCTTGTCTGAGATGTGGTGAAAGGTACTGCGAGCCATTCAAGAGTGCATATGCACCTTCTTATTGAATTGGAGTTTGTTTTTTATTGGTACAAAGACTATCGAAGTTATGCTGCGTCAAACAATGATCAAGCGGTATAATGACTTGTGGTAGAATCTACGTTACCCAGGTTGCACCATGGGAAAGCTTACCACATTACAATTACCCTGTACCCTCGAACAGTTGATTACACTTTTATTGTAGCAAATTCTTCAGAAAAATATGATATTTGCTTTTGTTGAAAAATGCTGTTGTGACTCTAAAAACACCCTCTACCGCCTCTGCTATTTGCCCATCTTTTCTGAATCACCCTGTATATGTTCTGTTTCAAGGTGTACTGATCAATTTCAGATGTAGCGTGGATATAAAAAGCAGAAATTAATTACCATTTTGATAAAAGATCAGTGAAATCTCCAGGTATTAATTTTAATTGCGGATACATGAGCGGTTTTTCTACGAAAATACTCTGCCTTTACTACTGTAACTGAGCAATTTTCATAAATGTAGACCAGTGTTTCCCAAAGTGGGCAATATCATTCCCTGGGGAGCGATAGAATGGTTCAGGGGTGGTAGAAGCTCTGGGTTTAGTATAGGTTAATACTATGGGTTGGCTTTCTTGAGTTGGTTGTGATGAAAAGAAAAAAAATTGAAGAATGGACAAAAAGTTTGTGACACTATAATGTAGACCCGGGGTTCCTGAACTGTGCTCCGCGAAGAGATCGGTAATTAAGTGCAAGAATATTTAAAAAAACAAACAAACCTCCATACGATTGCATGGAGCAAGGGCGAATACGAAACGGTGAATAGAACAAAGGGAGCATGAACGTTCCTACTTTATATATCGTGAGATGTAAACAAAGTATCATTTTTTTGTCGCACCACGGTCATTTTATACACACGAGGGTTAATTAGACCGAAAGTTACTATTTATTTCTGATTCTTAACAGCAGTTTCTTTATACTCATCGAAAGGTTGGTGCGCTAACCCCTCGATGTGAGACTCCTTGCAGTAGCAATCTTTTTATATGATCATGTGGCCATTTCTGTTGTTCCCCATGTGTCAGGAAAGTTTCTGACAAGGACGCACCGGGTATCGAACTCTAAGCATCCTTTGGTATTTTAGGCAAGTATCTTATCGACCCGGGCTACAGCACCCAAATATAGCAGAAGGGGCATGAGAACAGTACTCCATCACGAGATATTCAACGCAAAAGGACCACGAGAACCATACTCTATCGATCGCGAGATTCATATAGCAGAAAGCTGTCGGGAACCATACTGTATCAAGAGATGCACATCGCAGAAGGATTACAAGAACCATACTCTATCGTGAGAGGTACATAGCAAAAGGACCACGTGAACCACATTCTATCTATCACAAGATGTCAATATAGCAGTAGGGGCATGAAGACAGCAATCTATCGTGAGATGTTCAGAGCAGAATGACCATGAGAACCATACTCTATTTATCACGAGATGTACGCATAGCGTAAGGACTACGGGAGAGAATCACATATTCTCTCTATATATATATGACGGAGAGATGTGTGTGCATAGCAGAGGGATCACGGGATGCACATAGCAGAAAGACCACGTGAAACATACCCTATCTATCGCGAAATGTATATAGCATAGAAAGACCACGAGAACCACACTCTGTCTATCACGAAATGTATAAAATATATAAGAAAGGCCACAGGAACCATACTCTATCGCGAGATGTTTACGCGATTAGTTGGTATGAAAAATGATCGTGCTATGAAAAACCTCGTAAAGTGAGATCGCGTAAAGAGAAGGATATCCCTAACACAAAAACAGGTGATCGGAACAAAATTAATAGAATCCGGTCCTTATAAGTAGTTTGAATCCGTATCAAAATGAAGATCGATCTGAAGTGCTTCTCGGCAATTGAAAGAGGGGTCGGGGTGGGGGAGAGATGAAGAATCCGAATAGATGGTGATTCGAACTTCGAAAGTATTTATGGGGCGGAGTGTCAATAGAGAGGAGTGAAAAAGAGCGCATGAAGTATTGCTAAGCGACTCGAAGTTGTTGATGTCAGACTTGCGCTAACAAAGTGCGAACTGGAAGCCCATCACTTCTAAGGGTCAGACGGTGTCGGTCAACTCCGCAAACTAGAACGAAAGTGGCACTCCTGCCCCGCAAACAAGAACGAAAGTGGCACTCCTGCCCCGCAAACAAGAACGAAAGTGGCACTCCTGCCCCGCAAACAAGAACGAAAGTGGCACTCCTGCCCCGCAAACAAGAACGAAAGTGGCACTCCTGCCCCGCAAACAAGAACGAAAGTAGTTACCACCCAGGCGCACGCACAAACCCAAGTGAGTGTGCGAACCCAGGCATAAGCGGCTGTCCAAGCCCTTCGAAGCGGAACGAATGTGCAAACCCGAACGGAAGCGGCTGTCCAAGCCCTTAAAAATAGAACGAAAGTGCAAACTCGCACATAAGCGGCTGTCCAAGCCCTTGAAAGCAGAACGAAAGTGCAAACTCGCACATAAGCGGCTGTCCCAGCCCTTGAAAGCAGAACGAAAGTGCAAACTCGCACATAAGCGGCTGTCCAAGCCCTTGAAAGCAGAACGAAAGTGCGAACTCGCACATAAGCGGCTGTCCAAGCCCTTGAAAGCAGAACGAAAGTGCAAACCCGAACGGGAGAAGGTAAAAAGCAATAGTGGAACCAAAATTGTTCCACTCTTGCTGCAACTCATTGGTTACCGTGGGGCTCTGTTACTTGGGAGAAAAAATTGATTCAGGAAAGTTTCGTTCAAATGTAGTTTTGAGAAACCCCACACGAAAATTAGAACAAACGATTTTTTTACAAAGCAAAATATTGCATTGAGAAAAGAGCTTAGACATGAATTTTTTTAGTGATCTTTCAGTGCATGTGAATATAAATCCACTTAATAGTTATGAGAGCTGCTAAAACTTCAGAGGCCTTCGCCCATGTATGGCGCGTTTTACTTTCAGGTCCATTGTCCATTTGAGAGTTGAAGTTCAATACCGCAAAGCGCGAGCTAAAATTCAAATGATATTTTCATCCTTAATATTTTTTGAGAGAAATACGAAAATTAAATAATTCTTACACATATCAATTGCAATATTAGTAAAAATTTGTCCTGTTTTCAACGGGAATTTTTGTCGAAATGTCAGCAGTTTGAACTTTCATGCTATGCCGCTTTTCATTTGAAAATAATGGCAAGTACTGAGTAGTAAGTATATTGAGTTTTTGCATAACCGGTCGTTTTAGAACGTGAAAAGTGGGAGAAATCAAAAATTTTAATATTATCGATAAAATCTGAAAAATTTTCTTCAAATGTTTCGTTATAAATTTCTTTCTCAATGTTGCTAATTTAACTTTTTTGCATTTTTTGATTGGAACTATGCAAAAACTATTAGTTTTACATTTTACCCATCATTATTCAAAAAAAGATTGCAACTGAATTCAAGCTCGTATATATAATTTTCCATACAGAACTTCAACTCTAACGGACCACAGAATTTTTTCACTTTTCGAGTAACACCTTGTATATGTTACGGTAAATGTGATAAATCGGTGTCGAAATTAGTACTTCGTGATAAAGTTTTCTTCAAACCCACGACGTAAAAAGTTTGGGAACCACTGATGTAGCCTTAATTTTTTCGATAACCGCGATTTGAGATAAATGCATTTTGTTTTGCACAGTTATGGAAGTTGATATCAAATCGAAATGCGTGTTTTTACAGTCTGCAGTGAAGTTACAAAAAATAGAATAAGAAATTCAATTTATTAACCCTTTTGCGGTGCAGAGGTTTTTTTTGTTACTTCTCATTTGTGCTTTATAGTTCGTACCCTTTAGCGGCCCTCAGCAATCGCTATTACAGGAAGATCCTAGATGTTACCTTTTGTGTTTTACAAGTCAAACTACTGCACTTTTATAAGCTGTCCAAAAACCATAAAAGCGAACATCTAGGGGGGCCTTTGTGTGTTACCGTAAGAGGCCGTTATAACAATGAAGCACCGTTTTTCTCTGATGTCGATTCCACCTCGATATAGGACTACGAAGGGTTGAGCTTAAATGATATCAATATTTAATAGCGCAATTTCAACAATTTACTTTATACAGGGTGAATCCGACCTATTCTGCCAAATAAAAGGGAGCGATAGATGATCCTAAGTGCATCATGAAACAACCTACCAACGTTGTCCTATCCGGAACTTTTTTTCGAGTTATGGTAGATAATCGATTATGGAAAAAAAAAATGCGTGAAGTCTAAAAAAACCCGGATTTTAGAAGTTTTAGAGAAACCTACAAGCAAACTACGCCCATATTTTGAAAGCGCAGAAAAAATCGTATATAAAAAGTCATACAATTTGATTGAAATATCTGGATTTAATGAGAAGCTACAGGTACTGAAGGATTAGCGAAGTTCGAAATCAAATTGTCGATAAAATTTTTAATTGTCAATTCCTCAAACAGTTTTCTAGCTACAATCGGCCGAATTTTCCAAAAACTTGTTCATTCCACCGGCTTTCGAAAGAGCTTAGAATAAACTAAATTGATCTAGTTTTTAGGAGAAAATTTAGTCGTTTGTTTGCAATACATCGCTGACACCTGCGTTCGTCAAAGTAATGTTAGTAGGTTTTGGAGGCAATTCGATTTTTTACTTCACCGATCTCTCAGCACTTGTAGCTCGTCATTAAATACGGATATCCTGTAGATAGAGGTAGCGTGTCACTTTATAGGAATTTTTGTGCAAAATCAACTTGTCGCCAAAATTTGTAACCTGCTAATTTCGAATTTCCGTCTAATATCTACTTCGACAAACACCGATTTCAGTGATGTATCGCGAACAAAAGACTAAATTCCACCTGCACCAGAAAACCGATATGGTTTATTGTAAGCTCGTTTCGGAAGCTGGTGGAATGAACAAGTTTTTGGAAAATTTAACCGACTGTAGCCAGAAGGGTGTTTGCAGAATTGGCGATTAAAAATTTTGGCGCCGATTCGATTTTGAACTTTGCCAATCTTTCTGCACTTTTGTAGCTCACCATTAAATCCAGATATTTCAATGAAATTGGTGTCACCTTATAACATTTTTGTTTCTTTCCAAATGTGTGCTGAGTTTGCGTATAGGTCTTTCAGAAACTTCACAAATTCTGGTTTTTCAGACTTGACGCATTTTTGTTCCATAATCGATTATCCACCATAACTCGAAAACGGTTTGAGATAGGACAAGGTTCGTGTAATGCCGTCTTAATGGGCTCACCCGGGCACAGTAGTCCGGGGGCCTCAAGAAAAGAGAGGCCTCACAAAAGTAAGAAGTGGTTGATATTTTCAAGAATTTTCCAGGTAGGGCCTCAAAAAAATCACTTGGCCCATTGGCCCATGATGATCTTAAGACGGCTCTGGGTTCGTGGGGTATTTCATGGTCCACTTGGGCTTTTCTATCACCCTCTTTCGTTTGGCAGAATAGGTCAGATTCACCCTGTATATAAAATTTAGATCGGATATCAGATTTCTGGAGAATTTGAAGTTTCAGAATAAAATACGTTCTAGTCATCATAATAATTAGAAAGGTAAGTTCAACTTTTATAATTAACTGCTACATGAAGCGAGTTCGATTGAGACTTAGCAATAGAAGTCGGGAGCGTTAATTGCCTACAAATGACCTATTTAGTGAGATCTTCCTAAAGCAGCTGGGAGTGAATTACTTATAATGGAGTATTAAGGCAAAATCGATTAGGAGATGCGAAAAGATTAGCGAAAATCGAGGACGTTTCGATATCGACTTTACTGTCCACGAGGGAAAATGGAAGGACGAGCATCAGTTGAGTAAAGCACAAATCGTAGGAAAGCGCAACGAATAAAATAACACAGAAAAGGGGTTGGACGAAATTTGCTAGGCCAACCAACATACTCATTTTTAATATCGAGTTTATACTAGAGCTGGTCTGATTAATCGATTGATCGATCAATTGTTAAGCGCAGTTAAAAATTTTAGTTGAGTTAATGGACTGGATCAATTCGATTAAAATTTTTATTAGAAGTTAGTGAATTAACTTGATTTGTTTGAAAAATTTTAATAAAACCAATTAGATGTTTTACAAATTACGTTCTTATACATAACATTTTGGATAAGTGACCATACTAAAAAATATTTGAATACGAAAACTGATGATTTCAGTTTCAAATTGAGTTTGATGGGAGTTTTAGCAGACAAGGCCAAAATTTATCGTCTCCACTGTGAGCAGTAGCTTTTCATATTCTTGGAGAAGTACTGGCTCCTCTTTTCTCATGTACCGCTTGAGAACAGTTTCAGCAGCCATTTGAGGGTAAAGCAAGCAACAGTATGATCGAAATTAGTTTCGAAAATCGGTGAGTAAACTAAAATAACCGATTTTTTGATAAAAAAACGACAAGATCCAAGTGAAGAAATTACAGGTTTTGACAAAATTATGTTCAGCATATTAAATTGCTTCAAGCGGGAAGCTCTAATTTTTTAATCTATTCTTGTATTTGTTTAAATCTGCCGGATAGGTCCGTGACATTAATAAAATATATTTTTATAGCATCTTATAATATTATTTGGTCACAAAAAATATTCGATTAATAAGTCGATTAATCGATTAAAACGTTTTGATTAACCAGTTAAAATTTTAATCAATTCCCAGCCCTAGTATATACTATAAGTTAAATATTTGAAATCCAATTTGAATAGCATCCAATACTAATTTTAGAACACGTCGGTTTACTCTCTTTAATACCTCGATAAAATTTCTTGGAGAAAAATGCAGTTTTATTAAAGAAATACCGTCGTTCTAGAATAGGGAATTCAGACTATTCATGAAAAAGGAAATGTTAAGCGAGACTAAAATTTGCATTCCATGGCATCTTCACCTAAACTAAGTACTATTGTCATTCAACTCAAAAGCGAAATTATAAAAAAATATGTCATGCTAAAATGCTAAAATTTCTAGCTACTACACTCGTTGTCCTCGTGAAACAGATAAGCTTAAAGATGACATGCGAATTGCAAGCTCCGCAACTGGTAGTAGGGATTATTATTGGTTACATCTCTCGCATGAATATTTCACATATTTCTTGAATCGATATTCTGGATGATACATACAGATTCAAATATCGCCTTCTCTAGACCATATTACTTTTATCTGCATTCGAAGTTAAAGAAAGAAATTTTACAAAAAATTCTCAAAGTATATTGAAATTCTTGATTTTTGTCAGCTTTCGAGGACTTGAAAATTCTTGACTTGTATTTGTTTAGCATGCAAAAGGTGACAAAAATCAAAAACTTCAGTCACTGATATTTGTGTGAATTATGAATTACCAAATTGTCATGGGTATATAAATGCAGACGGACATGTGGTTAATGTCTTTTCAGTACAATAAAAGCAGGAGACAACTGTATCAATTGACATTTTTTTTGGATTTTGGGCAGTATATATAGCAAATACAAAATTTTTTATTTTTATATTTCCCCAATTATTAATATTTCACGGAAGTACCACAGATTAACTACCCTCTCTTTGCTGTTAGTTTTCATATTTAACTTTTATTTTAGAATCAACCGTAAAATTTTTATTTTGTTTTTCTGTTCATACAAAAAAAGACACCTAACCATATTACCTCTTTCACGCGTGAAAACGAACTAGAGAATTGGTGTAAGAATAATACGAACTTTCAACAGAAAAACGCTACAACCAAAACAAAAAAATAGTAGGAGAATTAGGGGTTTCACTTTTTTGGTAATTTAATCACCAAATGTAAACAAATTATGAGAAAAATTATAAGCAAATAAAGATGATACTAATGCCTGGGAGGTGAATAACAAATATCACCCCAATTATTGATGAATATTCATGATCTAATATGCTCTAGATCGTTAGTTTTCAGATGCGGAGAATGTGTTTTTAATTACTTCACGTGGCAATCACCTATCATTTGTGCAGGTTATATTTTTTAGAAAGAGGATACGTTGGGGAAAAAAATATGAAATTTGTGGATGGTGACAGAATGTAGTGAATGTAAATTAGGGAGAGAAATAACCAACTCTCAATGCTACGAGCCTTGTCTGAAAAATTCAGTTTGATGCTGTTGGATCAGTTTTTGAAATTTCACGCTTAAAAAAAAAGAAATTGCATGAGTAGATTGACTGCGGCATCTTCAAAAGCTGAAATCTTAAACTTCATTTATATACAGGGTGTCCTAGAACATTATCACTAAAGTGAGAGGGATGATGGTACAGATCAAGACAAACATTATTTTTAACGAAACCGAGGGTCACAAATGACTCGTTCTTGGGATACGTACATTACCTCACTTTAGAAGTCGGCATGTGGGTAAAATATTGTTTCCCTCTGACCCTCAGGGTTTATTTGATAAAGGATTTATATTTCCTCCCTTTTCGGGTGCCAGTTGCTCGAATAGCATGTTAACATGCGCCGACCAAAAAAAGTAATTTGCGACTATAAATTCCGATCGAAAAATTGTGTCAATTTTATGAACAATATTTTTTTTTCGTGTAATTTACTATGAGCATAAATATTTTCGATTTTATGTTTTTCAGATATAATATTTCCTGATCAAAAAATGTTGGAATTGAAAATTAAAATAATTATTCAAAAATCTTTAGATAAAATCTATATAAATATCAATTAACTAATTCATATGTATCGGATACTAAGTTTATTGAATATCAACGATAAAAATGTTTTTTTACATACTTGACAAAATCCAACTTGATATACCTTTTACATATCAAAACCGGAATATAGACAAGGTGATGCAACGAAACGAATAATAAAATATTCAAAGGCTTCTAAATAATCGTATTTTATGGAAGTTACGATGAAATTGGACGCGTAAAAGTCAAATCCTATGTTAGCTTATGAGCAGAGAAATATTTCTGTTTTGTAGATGACTTATAATAATTGGTTGGTCATTTCTCGAAAGTGATATAAATGGAAAACCATGTTGGCTATTGTGTGTGAATTGTACGAGTAAAACTGATGTTCTTATTTCATTATCTGAAATGGTATGTGTTTCTATCTGGATTGCTGATGAAAGGAGGGAATTGCACTCATATATTTATTTATTTTTTTATGTACCTTTACAGCATTTCTCAACAGCAGAACGAGAATACCAGTTTTATACCTACATCGTCAAGTTAGACTAAACATATAAATTTGAAATTTCATTTGATAATCTATATACAGAGTGGATACTATCGACAGCCTAATAATTACACACGTGATCCTTTGTGAGAAAATAATGCAGAAAAGCGTTTTCCGTTTCAGAATCGGACGAATATTTCGGGAGTTATGGAGTTTTGTGACGGTCAGTTACGCGTCAAAAAACAGACGAAAGTCCTAATTCGGCTTTCATCTCATTAACCGTTTGCAGTAGAGGTATAGTGTCTCATTTAAAAAAAATGCTCAAAATGTGTTCAGAAATCACTCTGTACCAGTTTTGAGAGCGAAAATATAGTGTGTCATAAAATAAAATAAAAAATCTACATTTTTATACGGCCCCAGTCTTCCAACTTCTGATCAGAATATTGTTGCTCTGTTTTTCTTGAGGACATCAAAAAAAAAAAAAAAAATCCATGTTTCTAAATGCAATATATGTTGAGATGTTTGAATTAAAAAATCGGAGAAAAGTTGGGAAAGAACAGCATAAACTAACGGACGACACTTCTTTTTTTCGTTTATCAGATGACTCCAAGAGCCACATTTGGTTCGTGAGCCATAGGTTGAGCATATATGACTTAAGGCCGAAACACGCTACATTTACGTCACGCCAGAGACGTGAATTCCGATTCGTGGAAATTCTGTGACGAGGAAATTGAGTGACGTGAAATACCCACGTCACAGAATTTAAACGCGAATTGACCACCCACGAATCAGAATTCACAACATATTAGCGTAGTGTGTTTCGGCTTTTAGGGATATATTTTCATTCTGCTTTGGATAATGAATTATGTGGTTCTTTTCTCAAGTTTGCAAACTAAAATGTGTATCGGTAGAGAAAAAAAATATAATTCTCAGTTTTTCAAAGTGTGTTTGATTCTTAATTTATTTAGCATTTCGATATTAATTTGAAAGTATTGCTGATCAAAGAGCATTTTTATTCCAGTAAGAGTAATTTTGTAGGCACCAGAATCTAAACTAATAGAAATTTTGCCGGAGCTTCGTCATAATTTGATTTATTAAAACTTTTTATTGAAAATTGAACACGAGTGAATAGAAATTTATCGCAAAAGCCATCTGAAAATGCGAATTATAAAGACAACATGAAACATTGGTTCTTGGTTACATTTTGATTACATTGGTTATTGGAGAACTTGAATTTGCATTGGGCGTCATATATCATACCATCAGCCTCATCGTTGATATGCCACTAATTATATCTAACGTGGAATTAGCATTCTTGGTCTGAAGAAGCTAATGTTGGAATTTTTTTCGACACAAATGAAATATTCAGTGATTAAGAGACATTCATTTCCATTTTTTGAATGACCATATTCATTTCTATTTTAAATAACCATATTAATTTCTATTTTAAATAACCATATTCATTTCTATTTTAAATAACCATATTAATTTCTATTTTAAATAACCATATTAATTTCTATTTTAAATAACCATATTAATTTCTATTTTAAATAACCATATTAATTCCTATTTTAAATAACCATATTAATTTCTATTTTAAATAACCATATTAATTTCTATTTTAAATAACCATATTAATTTCTATTTTAAATAACCATATTAATTTCTATTTTAAATAACCATATTGACTGCCATTTTAAATAACCGCATTCTTCCCCCGAGCTTTAAAACACAATATCTGAAATTTTCCCATTTTTTGCATTTTATGAACGGGGCAAGCTAAAGAATCTTTTTTTTTTTTATATTCTAATCACGCTCAATTAATCTTTCACTTACATGACTTTGAATAGCTCTACTTCACTTAAGATTATCCTTTAAATAGTTGATTTCCCGAAAATTATTCTTAAGTGATGCTCCTAGAGCACGTACGTCTATTTTGAAAGCTTTCTTCTCCTTAAAAAAAAATAGGATAAATGATAGAAGCCTCATTATAAAGAGTTATGAAGGGTTCTTTTGGAATTTCATATTTATTTTTTGAGCACAGGAACAATTATTTTTGTTTCTTGGCGATTTAAAATGACATTGTTATGACAAGAAATGATTTTTGATGAAGGTAGGTAAAGAGTTCACTTTTAATTATTTTTGCGATGCCGTGGAAACAGTTTATACCTAAGAAAACAATCCATTATAATGAGGATAAAATAATTGTAAAATATATACATGATATTTTATTATAGATTTTTAATTAAAAAATATGAGTTACATTGTACAGGGTGTTTCACGAAGAATGTCCGCAAGCAATAAAAGTTCTACGTTTGGTATATTTGGCTTTAAAAGAAATGCCAATTTGTAAAATTCGTCATTTTCTTATATTTTCCGCCGAAAGAAATTTATCCCATGCCACTCGAAGAAAAATTTACCGAGGTATTTATGATCAAGATTTTTTATTTTTGCTTCTTTTTATTACTACATGCGTATTTACTTGGTTATTTTAGCGCGAAAAAAGTGGCAAAAATCAAGAATTTAATCATCGATAACTCCGTGAATTATAATCTAAATTAAAGGGATGAATTGTTTTCGGGATAATAAAAAGGTTTGCAAATTTTATCGATATTGGCATTATTTCCAATTATGAATTTACGGAGCTAAAACTACACCTTCCTCTTGCTGATAATTTTTTATATTTTACTTTAATTTAAGAATTACTCGTAGAATTTCTATTCCTTTTGAGCACTGATCGTGCAGCACCCTATACCGTGCGAAAGTACACTTGAAAACGACTCTCCTTTCGTTCAATTACGCATTAATTTCATTTCTACTTCTTAAAGGTTAAAAAAAAGTGTGATTGGTCTAACACTGCATGACCTTTCTTGTTACTCAGACAGCAAATATCGAATCCAAATTCGATAAAATTTTAGCTGTGTGATGATTGCATTTTCTTCTTTTAGTGTTCCTTTTTTTACTACTTGTCAATAAATTTTCCAGATATGCTCTGTTTCTTCACGAATCTTTTTGTTGAACATTTCCACCCAAATATCTAGTTTTTCCCTTCTCCATACTTTTTTGATTGGTTATCTATAAATCAATTTTTAGCGATGTTTTGCAGTGTTTTTATCGTTATGTCAGAGCTCCACATCTCAACAGTCATTTTTTCCACACGATCTTTACTTTATACATTCCTCCTCTTTCAGGCTTTTGTACAACGTCCGATATTAAGAGAGAGGCTGACACACTTGTACTTTTATAGCCAACTATAATTTTAAATTCAATACTTTTTTGCGGTTAGTGGTGAGAAATCAATCGTGTCATGATTACATTCTAATTGTATTTTATCGGTTAATGAATGTGGGGGAAGTAAAACTTAAAATTCGAGAAGTTTTCTTACACGAATGCCGATCGTTAATGAATTCGTTTTTTGTTCTTAGCATCAACATCCGAGAGCTGAATATAATAGTGAAGATGTTTTTCTTCACTTATCAGAGATCAATTGTTACAATTTTTTAGCTTTTTTCTCGTTGATTAGCTGTGGAATTTCCCAAAATATGGAAGAGGTTTCTGAAAACGGTTTCGACCAAAGAAGAATTGGCACAACTTTTTTATGACCATACAACAACTTTTTTATGACCATACAACAACTTTTTTATGACCATACAACAACTTTTTTATGACCATACAACAACTTTTTTATGACCATACAACAACTGTATCCGACCTATAGAAAACTGTTGGTTGGTATAGATTTAATCCCTATCAGAACATAATAACTTGTCACATTTGCATAAAAATCTGGGAATTAATTTACTTCCTTTGTTGTCGTAATGGTTAACTCGTAGAAATCTTAGTATTGTCTAGCTTCCATTCACGTGTCGATAGCTCTGAAATTCATATCCGAAGTACAATCAAAATTTGTCCTGTTAGTTTACTCTGTGGCATGCAAGATATGCGTTTCCTTGTACTCTACTGAACTTTCAAGAACGGTCAAAAACGATGCGTTTATCTTCTAGAAACAGTCAATCAGATGTGTACTGCTTCAAAGTCTAATTAGAAAACATGACATATCAATCAAGAAGCTGTGCAAGCATATGCTCATTATGATTACCCATTTCAGTTTGCATTGATCTTCACTACAATCTCTAATAGTTTGAGAACTCGTCATCAAACTTGTCATTTTGATTGTACTTCGGATATGAATTTCAGAGCTATCGACACATGAATAATGCGTAGGAGTAAAAATCTGGAGTTAATTTACTTCCTTTGTTGTCGTAATGGTTAACTCGTAGAAATCTTAATATTGTCTAGCTTTCATTCATGTGTCGATAGCTCTGAAATTCATATCCGAAGTACAATCAAAATGACAAGTTTGATGACGAGTTCTCAAACTATTAGAGATTGTAGTGAAGATCAATGCAAACTGAAATGGGTAATCATAATGAGCATATGCTTGCACAGCTTCTTAATTGATATGTCATGTTTTCTAATTAGACTTTGAAGCAGTACACATCTGATTGACTGTTTCTAGAAGATAAACGCATCGTTTTTGACCGTTCTTGAAAGTTCAGTAGAGTACAAGGAAACGCATATCTTGCATGCCACAGAGTAAACTAACAGGACAAACAGCTTCCCACGTTTTATGTTAATTACTACAAAATTATTCACACCGGAAGCAGACTCTCACGAATAACGAAGGCATCAGATGGCGCCTGCCATACTTGCATTTCCTTCCAATGTTCAGTCAACTCTTTCACGAGATAGGTCTGCTGCATGTTTATGTAAATTTTCACGGTCACAAGAACGCCTTGACGTATGTTACTGCACGTGACATTTACCACATATAATGATATCTCGTTCATGCAGTCCCGTGTCTCTAAATCAAAGCTGTCGACGGGCAAAAGTAATGATTTTACTCTATGGATGCTCACTATCGTAGCTGCGTATTTGATTCGACAAAATAATTGTAGAAATGCTCATGAACGAGAGAGAGAGAGAGAGAGGAAAAGATCTAAAACTCATGGGTTTCGTAACATTTGGATGTTTTTAAAAAAATCAAATTTCTATCAGAAATTTCGAAATTAATTCTCGCATTGATTTATACATTAATTTTTCATTAACTCTGTAATTATTTGTTTTAAAAGAGTTCTCTAAAATTATTTCTTTCATGAATTATGAGTTTTCATCAATTTGTGTGTTGTGTGTTCGGAATTATTTCTTCCATTTATTCTAGAATTAATCGTTTTTGAATGTTTTCAACAATTTTCTGAAAATGATCGGCGGGCCACGACAAAAAGATCCAAGGGCTAAATGTGGCCAGCGAGCCATGCGTTGAAAGTCCCTGTTGTAGAGTATACAGTGATATTTCGGCTAACGCGTGAAGATTATTCGTTCCGGAATCACGTTCGTTCTTCAAATTTTGGGCAGAACCTGGAACGAACCAAACGATTTTCCATAGAAACTCATGGGAAATCACGTTTCAGCTTTTTTTCTTTCTTTGAAGGAAAGAAAGATGTAGTCTGGAAAAGGATCTATATAGTCTGAGGTAGACATGAGTTAATCGGGCTCTAGTGACAGTAATTCTGATGATGTTTGATGCTAAAATTCAGCTTACGACGCAGCTATTTTACGTTAGTGCGTGCATCCACATCAACGAAAATGTTCATTTGCCGAATCTGTATTCGTTAGCCGAGGCAAAAAAATCATATAGAAAAATATTCGTCAGCCGAAAAATTGGTAATTCGAGGTGCTCGTTAGCCTAGGTATCACTGTAATAAAAACAATATCGGCACAGCTAAATACGTAAGGTAAAACTCTAACAAATTTTAATGACTTTCAAGATGAATTAGTTGATGTGATTAATTTATTTCATTATCAAAAATGATTTGTAATGACCAATTTCAAGTGATCTCAAAGAGGTCTGAGCATTAAAAGTTTTAATGAAGACTTTTTTTGGTCGTTGGAAAAAAATACAGTTTTCTTGTTTTTTTTCAACTCTTTGATATGAAGAGTCAGAAAAAAAGTTTTCAACCACCCGACTGACGACGAGGCGTCTATGTTGAGATAGTCTGATCCAGATATTTCTCTTCTCTTCCAAGCAATTTGTTTTCCGGTACGATATATAAATGACTGAAATCACCAAGGAGATATGTCGGAGTAGTGCACATTCATTAATAATAATGATGTTTCACCTTTCAGTATCTGCTGCCCCCCAAGACATTCACCTGGCTAAACCAAAACATATTACAGTTGGCGTTCAGAATATGACGTGTTTATGGAATTCCGGTGAATTCAGATATCACCAAGGGATGGTATTAGTTTAAACTAAATAATGATAAGTCTCGCTTACATGTTGACTAAACAAGAAAAAAAAGGACAGAAACTGAAGAGGGATGCATAAACTAAAATGTACAGGGTGGGCAAAAAGGCCGTAGAAACTTTAAAAATTCAAAAAACCGGAAAAATAACCGAAATAAAAAACGGTTTGCAGGGTTAGCATTGCTAGGTCACGGGAATTTTTTACGAAAGGAAAAAAAATAACTCAAAAAACAGCCGATAGGTGGCACTGACGTACACAAGTCAAAGAAAAGATACCCAAATAATGAACAGAATGCCTCCAAATCGTTTATTACAGCAGTATTTGTTCCGCATGAGCACCACCTCAGGGGAATAACACATTGCAGGCGAGTCACAAATTCAGCAACGGCAGGGTGCAGCAGGTCCGGATGCATACATGACACCACCGTCACACTGCTACTCCGATCAAAGCATTCCTGATACAGACGTTCGAACCACTCCCACAATTTATTGGCAAAGAAAAAACTTTAAATTTAGAATGGCAAATTTTCTGACCAACCGGCGTTAATGGGTTAACAGATAAATTAATAAAATTCAGTTTTTTTAAAAATGTTTTGCCCCTGTAAAAGTTTTTTTTCTGCATTACACTTTTGTATAGTACATCCCACAAAGTGTTCCCTAACGAATGTATGAAACAAATTATGTTTTTCTTCGTGGTAAAATGAATAAATACTCATGCAACTGTATAATTCAACATATTTGAATTGGTATGTCTTATTTTTATTGTAAGCGTAGAGTGCTGAGGGAACGTTCAGCATACGGTACATCGCCGAAGTCCCACGTTAATCTATTTGTTATATACGAATTCATTGTTTTTTAATTTTTTTTTAAATTATTCTTTTTATTTTTAGGCCTTAATTACAACTAAAATGACCTACCAAAAATTTACGTATGTAATAATTTCATTTTTTCTTAATATGATAGATAATGGGTTAATAGCTTAACAAAATTATGTCTAAGTGGGCAGAAAACGACTACAAAAATTACGCAATTTTATTTGTTTTTTTTATTAAAATACACTAATAAACTCATCCGCTCCAATTTCAATTGTGAGGGATTATTTTGTATTTTCTAGAAAGATTGCGTTTCCCGATATACATTTCTTAAATTAAATCATTTTTATTCAGACTTGAGCTAAGCGAGACTAAACGGCGGACGTTTAATACCGCTTTTTATCGAAAATAAAAGAGCAAGAATGGACAAAATTCAAGCGATGTGGGAGCAGAGCACCTAAAAGCGCACCGAAGAATGGAACGATTTGTCGGTTTTTATTTTTTCGGTTAACCCGTGAGACAGACAAAAGGAAATGCACTGGCAGATAGGAAGCGTTTCTCGGAGAACTTCAGAGAGAGGAGAAAGATCTTGTGCCGCTGCAGCATCAACCAAGAATTCCCAAAGGTAAATGGAACTCTTGGAAAGAAAATCGCTTTCTCCTGCGTTTCTTTCGACACTCGTTTTGAGAACGCTATTTTTTTTTCGAACACTAAAATAAATTATTCCAGATGCTACCCATACGGTAGTGAATAGGCTAAAGAAATGCAGATGTCCAGATGGTTGCGATTGACCCGAATATGTTTATATTAGCCCCTTTACGTATATTTTACATTGCGCAGCTACTTTCTCATAATTTATTTTCCTAGCATACGAGCTCGTTCGTGGATGGGAAATATTGCTAGTAGCTGTGATTTGCTTTACAGACAAACGAATGAACGCGCCGCTGAAAAAAATAGTGTGCGTTCGACATCTGAAAAGACTGTTCTTATATTGTCGATTTTTTTAGGCTCGCACACAGTTGAATTTTAAATTATTTTAAGGACCTGATGTAACCGAAATATATTCTATTAAAGAGCTATAGAATCCAATGCTTTTTTAAACGATGAAAAAAGGAGAATTAACATATGAAAAAATAAATGAAAGTGCATTTCATTTAAATGTGAGCTTATTATGGTTAAAAATTATTAGGAGTAATTTAAAGATTGAGAGATTGATGAATCAGGGGAATTTTCAAAAGAATAACTTGCTCTCCGTATGAAAAAAACAAAAACACCTAAGTAAGTAAATTCTAATGCCATTAAACCATGCCCGAGAACACGAAAACTATAAAACATTCACTTGGTTTTAGTCAACAGTCACTAGTTCTACTTTTAAATCGTTTAGTTTTAGTTTACTATACACCCCATTAATTGAATTCGGGGTAATCTTTTGTGTTATCAAGCAAAACATGAGAATGAAGATACATATGTGAAAAATTTGATCCAAAAGGGATGGCAAATCATTTTAATAACAAATAAGACTTTTTTTACTGTCTAAATAAGTTCGTACTTGATTTTTCGTACTTGTCTAAATAAGTTCGTTTAAAATAATTTTTTTGAAGCAACTATCTAACAGTCACAATCCTATTTACGTTATGAATTTTGCTCTTGATGCATAAAGGTATCTAATGGTATCACGGAGTCAAATACAAACATGCATTTAAATAAATTTTTATTCCCGCATTGTCTTGTATGAGCCTCGGCCCAGCAATATTGTATGAATACAGCAGGTTCTATACAAGGTTCATAGGAAAGTCCCTTTCTCGTTAATTACTGGCGAACTGTTGATCCTAGACACATACTTCCAATTAGAAAAAAACTTCCAAATAACGTGTAGACTTCAAATTCGTCATTCATATAGCAAGGGGTTGTAAAGTTATTAAAATAAAAAATTAACTTTTTATTTGGTCACCTTGACCTATAAATTCCAATTACAAAGTTGTTAATTTGTGTCTCCTTATACCAACAAAAAAGTTCCGCGTTTCTAAGTGAAATATTCACTGCGATTTTTTAATTCAAAAATTGGAAAAAGGTGGTAACGAACAGCATAATGAGTTTATCCGTTAGTTCATGTTTCCCCACCGATTTTTGAATTAAAAAATATTTCTGCGAATATTGCACTTAGAAGTGTAGAAAGTTTTTTGTTGGCATCAGGAGACACAAGGCAACAACTTTTTAATTGGGTTTTCTAGGATAGGGTGAGTAAGTAAATAAAAAGTCATTTTTTTTATACAAATACAAATACAACGCCACAACAGACAAAATGCCCAACGAGGTGGCTGATATTCAATAAATATGATATGGTGGCTGATATATGATCTGATATATGATATGTGATATGAGGTGGCTGATATATAATTTCAATAAATATATATTCAACCTTTTGCAATATGAACGACGTATCTGAAGCCTACGCGTTTTATTTGGATACTTTTTCTAAATGAAGGTATGCCTCTAGCATCAACGTTTCACTAGTAATTTGCGAGAAGGGAACTTTCCTATGAACCCTGTATGGTTAAGTAAGTAATGTTACAGTGTGGAATCAACAAAGGGAGTTTAATTAAAGTTTCACAGGTGAATCATTAAAAAGTATAAGAACGCATGTAACAATTTTCGAGAACGAAAAAAATAAATTCACTATAAAATTCTTCATGTTAAAGAATACAGAAACTATACTAGCTCCTAGTTTTATTTGTATACTGAACGATGAGACAAGAAAAGAGCAGAAGAATTCTCTTTTCCTGACATTTATTGTTTTTTTACTAAATTCACTGGCCATTTCCTTATTTTTTATCCCGTTTATTTGATTTTGTTATTTGCTTTTCATTTCTTTTACGTTTCGAATCGTTATTTATCTTCCTTTCATCGAAAAAGAATGAAAAAATACAGGCCTCTCTCTTTCTTTGTAACTTCATTTAAAACATTGTGATTTTTATTCAGCAGAGCGTTTTATCTGAAGTTATTTCAGATATAATATGTGCTTTTTAGTTTTTAAACAGTAGTTGCAATATATTTTCGATGATTAATAAATGAATGAATGTGATGAATTTTGGAAGACCTACAGGTTGATTCATAGACTATTTATTAGATATTCTTCACTTATATATAATATCTAGTTAAGTCGAGTGAATGAAAAATGAAACATTAAATCTTTCAACACCCATTCTCACTTATACAAGGTCACGGACATTTCCCATTCTAGAAGTCTCTTTCGTTTTAAAACCACGGTAGAGTAGCTTAACTTGGCAATGGATAGGTAAGGGAGCTAGCTTTCGACTGTGCAGGTCTGGGTTTGAATCCCGATTCGGGCATGGATGTCTATTAACACTAACAAATTCCCTGGACAAATCTTACGGATCTCTCTGGAATACGTGACGATCACATTCAAAAAATACTAACAATAAATAAATCCACTCACAATCCTTGTATCTAACAAGAAAGTCTGTATTGAAGTGATAAAAAAAATTGGATCAAAACTAGTTGGACATAAAAATGTACTGAAATGTTTGACACAAAACATGCCAAATGTAAACATGAAATGTGAGACACTTCCGAATTCTACATGAATGAACGTTATGGAGATGACAATATTCACGTCTCGCTTATTTTAAGTACAAGCTCCTTAGCATTATCACTAGTGTCTCAAATAAAAAGATTTCATTCTTATATTTATCAGCCTCTAAGAAATGAACAAACGTACTATTTTTGTTGTATAGAATGTATTTAAACTGTAGATATGGATAGCTATGTACATCTACATTTTCGACAATAAAACAGCAAAGACTCTCAGTCGACTAGCTGCTAACCTAAGCTGATGATCAATCATACAAGTTCAGAAAAATTGATGTCACAGTAGCACGTGACATGGCGTTTTATTCAGCTCGATGTGTGCGTAGAAACTTTGTCGCCCAAGAAGAGCTCTTTCCAAAATGCTATTACGTCTAGCTTTCATAATACCTTCGAAGAAAAGAAAATGCGATCACTCATCCTTCTGAACGGAATGGTGGTTTGTGCAATGGAAGCCTTTTTACTCTTTGAGTTACTTTCAGTCGCTTCCGCTAAAGAACAGCCAAACAAAAGCAAAGCTTTCTTAAGGTTTTTCAGAAACACTAGCTTATTCACAGGTATTGTTAGAAGTGTTACCGACAAAAGAGAGCTTTCGTCAAAAAACCACTTTTCCTCTCTTCAGTCGTTTCGGCACATTCACTATTCATCTAATTATACTGAAACAGCTTCATTAGCTCTGTCTGTTCATTGAGCAGCAGAGACGAATTCGCGTCGAGCTCATTAGAAAAGGTAGGCAATTAACTTCACAAGGCGACCTTTAAGCTGTGTTACGGGAGACGAACCGTTTCAATTATTTTCCGTAATTGGCGAAACTTGTTTTTGCTCATTTCTGAAAAATATTGTAGATCATTTTTCGCGCATTTGATCGTCTCTATACTGTTGTATTGCTACTAATAAACACACAAAATGGAGCTGCAATAAAACTTCTTGCTCCATTTATGTACGTACATCTTCACCGAATATTTGCATATTTTTCTTCGTGAAGTTTCTTAGTAATTCTAATATGAACATCAGAGAAAGAGCGTACATTAAAACCCCTCTTAACAGACACCCCTCAGATGCGGTCACCCCTCTTTTACAGCCAAATAATAATTTCCCCGTGTGTAATTAAAGTATGCTTTTCAACCCCCTGATTAACGGTCACCCCTGTTTTACGGACGAATTTTTTTGTCCCACCGGTGTCTGTAAAAACGTTTTACTGTAGTATACTCCGAATCAGATGTATTGAAATGAATATATTTTCGCAGTTTAACTCCGGATATGAAATGAATTTTCTGTGGTATTTTCTTGGTATTTTTTTTGTCATAGAAATCCGAGTATACAAGTTACGTATATGTAATCGCAATTAATGTATAGATTTATAATTCAGTCCACATGACTCCCAATGATAATTATATCTAGCACTATAGTTTCGGGCAAACTATGGTGATTTATAGGCTACTTGCTGCTACTTTACCGTACAATTACTCCGGTCATATCGCCATACAAAAATTTACTACCGATCGAGTTGGGCAGGAAATCTTTTTCTCTATATTTTCTTTTTCTCTCTAGAGAAAGTCATGTTATGTTTCTGTTTTCATCTTGGACAGAAGGGATTTCTGGTGCGAACATATGAAGGTACTATCTATAGGTAATCGCCGACGTAGGAAAATAACTTATCATCTATGTCCTTTCCCGGGATCGAACCCACGGACCTGACCGTAGTAGATGAGCACCTTACCACTGCGGCACTAGCGTCCCTGATTGGTAGGTTGGTATTTCCAGCCAAGTAGGGATCGCAGACCATCACTTCACCCGGCTTCCCATGACGCTGTTGAGACGGCCATGATTCAGTCAGCTATAAATAATAATAATAGCAATAATGAGAAATAAAAACACTCCATAATTAATTGTCAGTCAGCTATGAGTTGACAAGTAAATTTGTTATAGAGGTAATGATTGTTGTTACTGATTTCTTACACAAGCCTCGTTAAATCTGGCCCGAATAACATCATTATCATTTATGGGAAGCACTTACGTATAAAATAGATTCTTATATCTATAGAGATCTTGAAACGCGCTGTTTGAAGACCGACGGATAAATGCAACAGGTGAGTGAGATGGAACGGTGGTAACGCATTCCCATCCGCTTTAACGAAGTCCCGGTCGTACTCGATAGACATGTTTTCATTGTTCGTGTTTGAACCAGCCTCATCATTCATGCCATATTCCAAGCATTTCGCACCAGATCAAGCTATTTTTGTCGGAGTTTTATTTCTTATATAGTTCTGTTTCTCTTCTCTATTCTACTTTTCTTGCGCTTCCCTTGTTTTACGCATCCTTGGTCTCATCGTAGAACACATCTGCATTTGCTTGCTTTCTACTTTCGTCTCTTTTGGTTCAAGTCCAACTCTCTAAGATATACGGCGAGATAGGAGCAAAATAAGCTTCATAGAACAGTTTGTAAATGTTCAGGGAAGGGCACTTCTTTATTCTACAAGAACCTGCAGACAAATAGCGTAAATATTGTTTCCGCTAGCTTAGTTTCCTTAGTATATATTAAGATTACAGTAGAGAGGAGAGAAGAAACACCTGTATATTGTCATTGCGGGACGATTACAGTAATTTTGTTCATCCTTCTTAATTTCGGCTTGCAATATTATTCCCAATTATTAGAAGACGGGAAATGTTCACATTCGGAAGATTGAGATGGCCTGTGAGGGTTTATGCAACAACAAAATACAAAACAATGTAAAAGAATATACAGTATAAAAGTGAAGATTCGGAAGCATTGCATGTTATTAATAATTCAAGTTGGAAAACAATAATGAAATTATTAACACCCTCAACCAAGTCTATGTCCCTCTGTATGTATAAACCCTCTGTAGGTTTCCCCGCTGTAACAGTGTTTACTTTATTACACTTTTGTGTAATGCAGTAAAATACTGCTTCCCCCACAAAAGGTTCTCTTACAAATGTATAAAACAAATTATGACGTTCTTTAGTGGTAAAATAAATATTCATTATTATGTAATATTCAGCATACATATTTCGATTGCCATTTTTTATTTTTATTGTAAGCGTATGGAGCTGACGAAACTTTCAAATTCCCACCAGTTTAATTAATTCATTCTGTACTAAATAATTTGGGAAGAAATATTATTTTTTTAAAGTTTAATTAAAACTGAAATGACCTACAAAAAATTTACATGATAATTGTTTCATTTTACTCATTTTATTTTATTTTATTATTTCATTTCATTTATAATGTGATGGTCAAAGGGTTAAGTTATATTTTAGGAAAAGAAAGGCGCAAATAGAAGTCATAGAAAACGTTTGCTAATAAATCTTGTTGAGACAAATCAAACGATTCAAGTGACTGGTGTTAATATTTCTGGTTTAAGGTACCAGGTTTGCGGCACACTTCCATAACGAGATTGTTTTTAGAATATCTCAGGATTTATGTGTAAGATGAAGACAGATTCCGCGTTGAGGCAAACACTGCAATACCCTATTCTATACGAAGATTTCTTCAGTTTTGGTTATTAGAACAAGCAGGTTGTATTCCACTATAACGAAGTTCAAAAGACTAACGTTAAAACTTGATGCCATGTCGATGGCACAGCCTCCATCATTTTTTTATGAATTTTATTGATTTCTATAAATTATATTAGCATACCTCCCTCAAATTTTTGCTTGTAATGCTCGTAGCCACAAAACGTATGGCGTATTTTACGCCAAAAAATTAATTGCTGTACACAAACACATTTTTTTCGGGTTTCTTTTTTTCCTCAGATTCTACATACGTTCAGCTACTTTTATATTTTCAATGACAATTTTGTCTCTATTGTAATCAGTAAAAAATCAATAAACAGTAAAAGTTATGATTTATTGAATGATAATAGCATCAATCAACACCTCACATTTTCTGATCAGAAATCGGTATTGAAATCAAGATATTCTACGGGAAATGAAAGCACTTTGCTCACAGTCCTATGATTGCGGCACCGACCATTGGCTTATCTGGTTTTAATTTAAATCTTTGTTTGGACAATAGTGTGTATGCGCGCTTTGGAAACGTTTGGAATCGATTTTAAACCATTAATATTGCTTTGATTAGTTCTTTTGACTGCATAAAAGGACCATCGTGCCAATAGCAAGGTCCAGTACCTCATTTAATCGTTAAGCTAGTTCGTAGCTGCATCTTGTCTAATTTAAATGAGTCCCTATGCAAGTAATAGTTTCTCCTTCTCACTAAATAATAATAATGCGATCATTACATATTCCCAAGAGATCTTTACGATCTGCCCAAGGAACTTGATAGGGTTAGTAGACATCCATGCCCGAACCGGGATTCGAACCCAAACCTGCACAGTGAGAAGCTAGCTCCCTAACCATTCGACTGACAGGCGATATGATTTTCGATCAAACGCTTATATTATATTGCTGCCTCGAATAAATTTAGATACTACTACATTGGCTACTTCATTAAGTTTGTAGCTATTCTCGTTTTATTTACAAATTTATATTATTTTTTTACTAATACATTAATTTTATGAAAAATACTAAAGCCTATATTTCGAACATAACGTGATTTTCAAAAACGTGATTACAAAATCAGCCATTAAATTTTTGATAACTATATAACATATAAATACATTTATAAGTAATTATAAAATAAATATAAACCATTTCTATTTGCCAAGCATAGCATGTGTTTCAAAAATTGAAAAAATAAAAATATTTACTTTTTCTGATGAGGCAGAATATAATATTCGACCGTTTTAACCTATTATTTGAAAAATTCTTCTTTTTTGCTGTTTGTAAGAAACATTATATCTTATGAAATATTCAAAAATATATTGTATTTTAAGAAAGTTGAACGAGAAATTTGTGTGCGTGTGTGAACTTTATACCTTTACAAGACTATTTAATGCGGAATATGTGTATGTATGAGAGACATCTTTATATTAATCATAATTTTTGCCGCTTCTCTACACAGACTTGAATGAAACCGAAAGTAATCGATGGCTTCTCGTTATTCTCAGCGGAAGCTAATATTTAGTAGAGTTATTTTGATTCCCATGCCGGCTTTCATTCTTTATTTTCTCTTCATTCTTGCAGCTGCTGATGACTAGGGATTTAGGGATGATATGCCGTAGCGTTCCTGGTCTTCCTCTATGTTGATCGAATAGAAATCCAGATAGGCTTCTTTCCTTCTACGAAAAACAACATCACCCGACAAAGTTCGAAGATATTGCCAGAGAAAGATAAGCCTTTGTTAATGTCTTTTCTTCGTAATTTGTATTTCATTTCCAGGAGCTGAATCTGGCAATGTTCCGATTATTTCAGTGAAAATGATTTGTGGAATAGAACAAAACTCAACATCGTCGTACCTATTTCAAAAATGAAAATCAAGTGCTTATAGTGTATATGTACATATATATATATGCAGGGTGGTAACTATCTACCGCCCAATAATTTCACATGTGATTCCTTGTGAAAAACCAATACGTAAAAGTGTTTTTCGTTTTAGGATCGGACAAATATTAAGGGAGTTATAGCGTTTTGAAATTTTGTGACGTGTCATTTTTCTAACGGTCAGTTACTAACTACAGAACGGCAGTAGATGTTTCTATCATCAGGGGGTTGCTACTTTTCGAAAATGAATTGGAATGTTGAATCCCGTTAAAAGCCAAGTTCGGCCTTCTCTCTCGCGATTGGCACTTTTTCTCTTCGCGCAGTGTGACGTTGCAACCTTGTTAATACGTATTACCTCCATTCACTACATTGGCGAATATATCAATAGATTTATGAAGTGTTATCCAAATGATATCTACAGGGTGTTTCAAAAAGAATCACCCGATTTGAAATGCGTATATTACGAAAAATATTGAACATAGACACGTAAGATTAATTTTATATTACTTCGCTAATCATAAAGTTTTTTTTACAAACCAAATTAAAGCATAAATCAATATGTTCACCTCGGGATGCACGGCATATGTCTGTACGATAGCTAAATTCGTTCCAAACTTATGCTAGCATGTTTGCATCCACTGCGAGTGGAATTCTGTGGACTACATGCGAAACTAGGTCGGATGCGCCCCACATTTTCGTCTGACATGCGGGGACGGCCAGGGGATTTCCCTTTACACAGACAACCCGCGTCTTGAAATTGTTCATACCATCACCTAATGCTCTGGGCGGAAGGAAGTTCAGCACCAGGGTAATGTAGACGAATAGCACGATGAACAGTTGTTACGGACTCGCACTTCGCGAAGCTAAGAACACAAAACAATTCCTGTTGTGCAGTCGCCATCTTGACAAACACTGAAGTGGCGGCCGAAGGAAGAGCGTTAGCGCTACCAGTCGGAAACTGCGTGGAAAAAACTCGAGATCTCCCTTTCTCTACCTATACATTATTCGATCAAAACAGATTAAAAGCTGAATAGTTATGATTTTTTTAAATAGGATGATTCTTTTTGAAACACCCTGTATTTGAATTTTTTAAAATCAAATCAACACTTTTTTTGCCAAAATATGGTAATTTTCTCTCCTTCAGTGATAAGTGAAATCTTTTCAGGGAAGGTGCATACAGTGCACAGTATTCACTGCGCGATAGTTATTTTTATATACCATGTCTTTCTAATTAAATCAAATGTTAGCCAATAAAAAAGGGCAATATTTTTTGAGCATTTATTCGCCACAAAATATTGCAATTGATTAATTTGTTATAAAAATTTACTAAGATGCATTGCCCCTCTAAAGAAGTTTACCGCATTCCACTCTCGTGTCGAACACAGAAAGTAGCAATAGCTTCCTTTAGCTTTCGGTGATTTTTTAGTGCAAGATGTTGGATGCCTTCAGATGCCTTCAGAAGAAGGAAAACAAGTGACGGGACGAAGTTGAAATTAAATTCAAAACGATTTTGAGCAAAATATAAAAAATATCGTTTTTTATAGCGGTTCCAGAAATCTCCTAAAAATATGGTTATAGGGGGATTTTCGTAGTAACGGATATCGTTATATCGAGTATCGTTGTAGAGAGGTTTCACTGTATTTAAAATAAAAATTGACAAACTGCATACCTTTTTAAAAAAAAACAGTGACAGTGAGATCAACAAACAATATCGTTTATGAAAGAAAGATTCTAAATATCTGTAACACTCAAGTTTTGCTTTTTAATGCCTCTACGAACTCCATTTTGTGTTCAAATCCAATACGCGTTTCTTGTTGCTGGTGGTCATCTCTACACTGGATGAAAATCTCTTCAGTAGCCAGAACACGGAATAGCTAAATTGTGGCCAATAACCTCGCGTATTACTCTCCCGAAATTATCTAACTTTTTCCGAGAAATAGGGTAGAAATTTTTCTAACAAAAGTCACCATTTTTCTATCATAAATGAAAAAAATGCTAAAAAAGCTCTTATTGAATTTTTAATAGTAAATTTCTGCGCTTCCTCCCTCTCAACCCTGACTCCCAGAGCCAGTTCAGATAGATAATAAGCATTTATCGTTTTTCCAAGAAGCGAAAGAGTTCATATATCAAAAGGGGCATCAGAACGACTTAACTTTCCTCCAAAAAACAAAAACATGCACTTGACCAAAAGTTCTTTCCGTTTTAGCAGGTTTTGTATCTACAAATAGACTAAATATGCCTTCCGTTTCCGCGTCAGACAGTTTTCATTTTAAAAAGGTTTCCTATTATTGAAAAAGCAGTAATTATTCACAAGACTATTTGTTCCGTTTAAGGCAGGTTTCCGTCTCATACAGTGTCCGGCATAGACAGGTTTCACTGTGCCTGCTAATTGCTTTACGTTGATACATTACTTGCTAATTATTTCATATTTATCCTAATTAATCTTGTTTTATATGTGTAAATATACGGAAATGTGTTCTTTTTTGTATCCACATTGAAACTGGCTTCGTAGCCAAATGAATAAAAGTATGCATGTATGTATGCAAATATGATTTTTAATATTGCTTCATACGTACACACACTACAAAAATTAGATGCCATGAAAATTTTAAACTGCATGTGTTAGACTTCATCATAACAATTTGTAACTGAGATCGATTTCATTCAACAAGCTTATTGTGTTAATCAAGTTAATTATGTTGCAGAAACACAATATATATATATATATATATATATATATATAAAGCTGTGATGCAACATGTAAATCTTCAAAAACTTCTGAATTGGAACCGGAAAATGAATCTCATCTTAAAATTGTAAGTGATATTTTCTTCATTAAGAGATTTCACTACCCCTGAAGTCGATTTTTCAAACATGACTATAAAAAATATTTAATTTAATTTAATTTACAATCAAATGCAAACAATTTCTTGTCAATCGGGGGCTAATTTGTTTTTTCAAAATAAAATTAAAAATCAATGAATTATGTAGTGTAAAAATGTGAACAAGAAAAAACACTTTGAACGCGATTTTCTCAAATTGCAGTTTTTGAGCCATCCGTAAGATTAAAAAAACTGCTGCAACAAATATTCTGAAATTTTGTAAGAATATTTATACGACACATATATGTGTTGGTAAAATGAGAACTTCGAACATCGATATCTGATCAATCGTTAAAATTTCATGAATTTTTAAGTTTTGAAAAAAAATGTATAAATTTCAAAAATGTGAATTCAACATTTTTTAAAAAATGCTTCCCACGTGGATAAATTTCTAAATCTGAGGTTCATTTTACTAAAACAGGTTGAGTAAATATTATTCTGCTAAATTTCTCAGAATTTTTGGGGCAGTAGTTTTTTTAATCTCACGGATGAACTCAAAAACTGCAATCTGAGAAAATCGTAATAGCAATCACGTCAAAATTTGAAAAGTGCAATTCACACACAAAAGAGGAAAAAAAAAAAACTGGGGTTCTTCCCCCACCCTCTTCTACACTGGTGTAAGAAATTAAGAGAATTTGCAGACTTGGTCGATTATCTCTAGAACTACTGTACCGATTTTAATGAAATTTGATATATACATACATTGATACAATACAAAACAAATAACCTTTCCATAATTGTAATACACACGCATGGTCGTGCGTAACCCTCGTTGGAGTCGGAAGGTATGAAGCAGCGGTTGCAGAATAAACAAAAGAATGGGTTAATAGGGGGTATGACCCCCTCTTACAGATATACAGTCTCGCAGCGTGATTTCATACTTGAAATAAGGCAGTTTATCATTTCCTGTGGCAATTGGTCCCACTCGTTCAGCAACGCTGTTTTCATTCCCTGGATGGTTCCCGGAAGGGGGTTGCGAGTTGCAATTGCCCTCCCCAGAGCGTCCCAGACATGCTCTATAGGGTTAAGGTCTGGAGATCTGGCTGGCCAATCCATCCGGCGAATATCCTCACTCTCTAGAAAATCGTCGAGCAGAAGAGCTCTATGTGACCTCGCGTTATCGTTCATTAAAATGAACTCAGGGCCAACTGCACCCCTGAAAAGGCGAACATAGGGCTCCAAGACCTCATCCCTATACCTCACACCAGTCACAGTGCCTCTTTCAAAGACATGGAGAGGTGTGCGGCCATCCAACATGATGCCTGCCCAGACCATTAAACCTCCTCCACCATAATGGTCGATTTCGCTGACATTGGAGGGTAGGTAGCGGGTCCCTGGTTCTCTCCATATGAACGTACGGCGAGAATCGGTGCTTAGGCTGAACCGGGACTCATCAGTGAAGAGAACGGTCGCCCATTGATCCATACTCCAATCTCTATGCTCTCTGCACCATGATAAACGGATTCTCCTGTCCGTAGAAGTGATCGGGACGCAAACAGCAGGTCTTCTTGCAAACAACCCTCTCTCATGAAGTCTTTTGGAAACAGTCACCCTTGATACACGGGTTCCTGTGGCTCCATACAAGTCACGAGAGAGCTGAGAAGCTGTAGCACTCCTGTTACGCCGCGCTATAATCGACAAATGACGATCTTCTCTGGCCGTCGTGGCTCTTGGACGACCTTGCCCAGGCTTTCTCTCGATGGATCCGGTATCCTGGAACTGTTTCCATAAGTTACACACGACGCTGGGCGTTAAATTGAACTCTCTACAAATCTGGACTTGAGATTGGCCTGCTTCTAGCCTCCCCACAATTCGCCACCTCATTCCATCATCTAAACGTTGGTGGTTACTCATTTTTACTGTTACAATTTGAAATTAACCGATTGCTGCAAAATAACACAAACAAATTCGCCGAGGTGTGCTAGCGAACGAAATGCGTCTTAACTTACGCGCGCTTATAAAGCCTGTTTCTCTACTGGTTCCGCCTACACACACGTGTACGCTTACGTATTTGACGTACAAGATTTGCATTTTTGTCTAGAAGCAGTGGTTTTACATTCAGTTCAGTTCTTTTCATGAAATTCGATAAAATATGCAAATTCTCTTAATTTATTCCACCAGTGTAGTTCTCAAAAGATAATCTGAGAGAAACCGACATCAAACGCTCGCGATTACTATAGGTATCCTTTCTGAAAGTGCACGAGCATTAGACAAATAGATGTTCGAGAAAGAATTGATATACTATATTTAATTAGGACCGCGAAAAGTAGCAGCTGTTAGAGCAGTTGGTATAATGCAGAATCGAAGGTAGCCGAAAGGTTCATGGTACGAATCATGGCATTTTTTCGCCCTTTGTTACTTTACATCTTCGGATGATTCTTTGGATTTTCCTCCGAACACACGGAGGGAAAACGATGTTTGTTCAAGTAGTGGAGGGAACTGCTGACTGAGTTTCGGATTACGGTATTTTACAATAGCGATGGCATTGCGTTTGTGAAAAATTCATTTTATTTATTTATTTTTGAAAAATAATTACCATACAAATCACAAGAACATCAAATGCTTTCATTTTTGTTATGCGAAACGTAATAAAACATGTGTGGGGCGGCCGGCCGTGATCCACCATTCCCCCGCAACACACGCATCATGAAATCGCATCCTTCGAGAATGTCGGGACGTTTGATAACACCTTCGAGTGCACGTAAAAAAGGAAAAATAATAATAAATACAAATGCAAATACAAGTCCACTAACACACAAAACAGGCAAAATGCCCAACGAGGTGGCTCAAAAAAAGATGCGCATAACAAATAAAATGTCATATTTCTAAAATACAGCAGCCCAATAAAAATATGGCGATAGACCTGAGTTGTGCTCGGTTTCAAAGAAAGTAAAGAAAGAATCCCAATCAAAAAATAGCAATTATGAAAACTAAAAACTATATATACGTGATATAATATACAATCCCCATAAAAAAATATTTATACTTGTCTTATATATTCTAAGTATGGATAGCTTCTCGATTTACCCCAACATGTTATCGTATTTCTTTTTAAACGTGCCAGTTGTGTTACCCCACGGGTAGTAAAGTTAATAAATCAATATATATAGTCATTCATCAAAAAATTGAAGATGTAAGAGAAAGAGGGGTAAAAATAGCATTACGGGAGGGATTCGAAACGAAGTGTAAGAGCAACTCGGGGGGGGGGGGCAAAATTAGTATTGGCTAGGGTGGGGAAGCCTGAAGTCCGTCTCTGTTAAAAGGGGCCTAGGGCAACCGCTCCTTATGAATGCACCCCCTGAATGAAAATCCTCTTCATCTGAAAAATGAGTTCTGCGCGAATCATGCAGGCTAGAATAAGTGGTATCAAAATCAATTGCAGTCATAAGCAAATTTGAAAATCCTCGTTGCAATTTTCATATCTCTAGATTTTTCACACTACAATTTTTGTTCATAATATATATATATGTGTGTGTGTGTGTGTGTGTGTGTGTGTGTAGGGCAACAACTGAGTTTGTCGATACATAAATCTTTTTGAAAATCTCTCGGAAATATTTCATACGCGAATAGAATAATGTGACTTCAATTTATGTGTCTAATATTTCTGACAAACACATTTATTTATTTTAACACATTTATTTATTTTATTTACTATTATTTTTTGCATTTTTTTGTTAAAACGATCATTGTTTAATCATTGTATTTTTGTGAAATAGGCATTCGTGACCCTAAAATAGAATCAAATCTAAAACTCAATATTTTTATTCACAACTGTTTATGTTTATGCACTGTTTATGTACTTCTTTCACATAAAACATTGATAACGATTTTTAGAGCGTATCATTGATAATTACCTAATTTAATAATACTGATGATTTTGAAAATATTGGTAGGTTTGGCAATAGATTTTTTTCACACCTTGATCATATTAAATGCATCATCATACCGATAGAATAAGAAAAACCAGAAGGTATAAGTTTGTTAGCAGGTTATTAAGCAGTTATTTTTCTTCTACTTTGAGAGATAGAATTAATATATTAAATTATTTAATATTATTTAAAATTAAAATATATCAGGATCAATCGTGTAATTGATAATCACAGAATGTGTTTCATTGTCTGAAAGGAATCGAAAATTTTGGTCGTTCATTAATATTAACGTATATTCGTAGGAATACAAATAGAAACATTTCATATCTTCTTCTCTGGTTGTTCGATATTGAATAACCAGAAAAGAAAGTGGCAAAAAAGATCCGTTTCGTGTTCTGGATGCGACAGAAACGCCGATAGAATACTTTAATTGCTAAAATGTGTTTTCATCACTGAAATTTTAGAGTGACTGCTGCAGACAGCGCAAACTTTCGAATTACTATCTTCAGAAATGATGGAAATAAACATGGTCAATTGAGGAGCTTATTTTCAAAAGGGAACACAATTACTAAATTTACAGTGGAAGTAAAAAACGTTTTTCTTCGCAATGGACTGCTTTGTAGAAGTGGAAAATATTCCAACAGGTAGTATACGGGAATGGTAAAAGAGTATTTAAATATTATGTTTCTTGACCAACATTCAAGGGTGTTCCACATTTAAATTTTTGAAAGATTCCGTTTTGAAATAAAATTAGTGGAAATGTTATCTTTTTATTATAATTGGAGCTGGATGAGTCTGATAAATTGAAAATTTCTACGCCACCCGTTGATTTCAGAAGGTTTCACCTACCAAGTAAGGTACCCTTACTTATTTTTCGTGAATAACGTAAAAAAACACGATCATTTTACAGTGAGACCTCCCATTACGAACACTTTTTTGAATTACGTCGACGGAACACAATGTATATCACTACTATCCATTAACAAACACGCCTCGAAAATGATAGCGGACAAAATTTTCGGTTTCATGGGTATCCGTTATCGATAGGTTCTACTGTAGAATGTGACTTTAGAAGAAAAATGTGCCGTTTTGAAAAAAATCCCTTAACGCCACCAGGACAACCTTTTGAATGTTCCCTTTTGAATAAAAAATACCAAGGTGAATGTACGAGGTGGATATGTGCCATTTTGGTAGAAAAACGACCCACTTTACATTATAATTTTGACCAAAAATATTCCCGTTTGAATATACCCTGTTATATATAATTCGTCAAGTTCACCTCAAAGGTTTAGAAATCGTTGAATAGTACATTTCGAAAAAAGTGGAAATGTTCCCATTTGAAAATACGCTCTACAATTGTTAGTTTCTGACAATTCTATAATACTGTATAATTAATTATCATGTTGTCAGAAAGAATGATTATGAAGTGTAAGTAAGTAGTGCCATTCACTACTTACTATAGCGTATTTAGAATGCGGCAGAGAGAAAATGATAAAACTTATATGACTTGACTATGTATAGATTTTTACTTTCTTGATAGAATGTATTATTAAATGGAACTGAGAGATTATCAGTAGCATTTGTTCCATCATGAAAAAAAAAACAGAAATAGTATGAACAAAAAACACGATGACAAATCCACCGAAAACTTTAAAGTAACGCTTAACAAAAATTTCAAATTTCAAAATTAACACTCTATAAACACCGACAGAAGAATTTCAAAATAAGCACTTGAAAGCATCATCAGATATAGTCCTCTGACATGTTTACGATACTCAACTTAGAACTCATTACTAATAATATTTATTTAATTTCTTTCGGATTAAATCGAAATAGTAGATGAAAAACCGAAGAAAATTCTTTCCCTATTTTCACGAGTTTCACGTCTGCTGATGTGTCTGATATAATAAGCAAACAGATATTTACAAGCAACCGCTTTAATATATCTGAATGTGTCAACGAAATTATACTTTCTCACGATAAAAAAATAATATTCCGAATACGGAATCAAATCATCGTATATGAACCACTGCCTAAGAATTTCATTAGTGTCACAAACATTCAGATCGAAGTCGCTACTATTTTTCACTAGTAAAAGCTGAGGATTTGCAGAAATTAATTTTCGTTCTTCATCAACATTAGAGTAAATTATTTGTTAGGAATATTTATTAAAACAATGTTATAAGTGGGGGAAAAAAATGTCGAGTTTGAACCAATTTGGAAATTATGTAGCTGTCATGAACATTTATCTATGCATAACAAAATAAATAAGAAAAGAAAACACGATATTGGAGATATTTGAAATAAGGGAATGTTAATGGTATTCATTTAAATTTTTTTTGGTAGCGATTAAAATATTTGCATAAAAGAACAAATTCTTCTTGAAGCTTTTTTTCCCTTTCAGTTCGGTATAAAACGATATGCGTGTATGTATGCAGACATTAGCATATTTTATTTACAGAGAGATTTAGCATCACATACAGAAATTTTTCAATACTTTTTTTTAAGTTTTAACCCGGCAGTATGAGCGTTGAGTTGAAAAAATAATCATATCATTTCACACACACACACACACGTATATACATATATACGTATAAATAATATGCAAAAACCGATAAATATTCCCAATGGACTAAAAATTATACTCGAAACAACGTGAAAAACTTTTTCAAAAAATTCGCCATTCTCATTTACGTAATGCAAGTAAACGAAACCTTATTACATCATTAACTTTTAATGTAAAAGTACAATAATTCCTCTAATTAAATAGTCTTTTTTTTCTTTAATACTATTCATTGAATAATAATACAGTGAAATCTCGCTGTATGGATACTCAATACAACGATAAATCCCTCCACAACGATATTTTTTCAAATCTTGTTTGGGATTGTCTATAGGTATCTTGTTTGGAAACACATGGGCGTAGATACGGGGGAGGGGCGTGGGGGCATTGCCCCACAGCGTCAAAGGTGAAGTTGACTGATCTGATGTATATATGCATATATGAATTGACATCATCATCATCGTGCCCCCCCCCCCTAGACTTCCAAGTCTATCTCCGCCTATGGTCTAACATTAAACTCCTCTCGATATAACGATATCCCTTATTACGATAAACCCCTCCATAACGATATTTTGGACGATATTTTGAAACCGATACAACGATATTATTTATATTTCACTCAAAATCACCTTCGATATATTTTTAAGTTCCTCATCAGTGTTTGTTCTTTCCAAGGCGTTTAAAAACATCGAAATTTTACACCATCTACCATGTGGAAGTGTAAATGAAGTTTCAGTGAAGCTACTTTTTTTTGCGGTACATAAAAGTGCTGTGCGGTGAAACACTTTACAGTGTGAAAAACTCTCTAACTGGATTTCATTAATCAATCAAACAATTATAGCTTTTTGAATGCATTTTTTTTGGTAACGACTGATGATAATGTCACTTCTCGATATAACACACACACACAATATCCTCTGTACAACTATATTTTTTCTTGTTTTGCAGAGTATCGTTATATCCAGGTAACAGTTTTCACTGTATAAATCTATAGATTTGTGATAAATTTATACATAAAATTTCAACTACATGAAACGATAATCATATAATATTTAATAAATAACATATACAAATAAATAGATATCATCTTGAAGTCCACTAACAATTTAGTACTGAATGGATGAACAATTATTGCAGAGAAATATAAATTTTTAGCGTAAAATCATAAATAAATTGTAGTTATTGAGCCGTTGTTAAATTATATATTGTGTTATCAATAAAAATTACATATAAGCATATATAATGTATTTCATACTTTTACGCATATTCTACTATTGATATGCAGATTTATATATTTGTAGAGAGAAAATATTCATTATCTTGTATATTTTTACATCTTCAATAAGCAGGTTTTTAGCTTTAAAACTATTTCATTTATGAAATCTAATAAACTTTGAAAAAATTTACTAATTTTTATTTTTGTGCATATAGAAAATGGTTAGCAGACTTTGAGGATTTGGTAATGTATGTTTTTTGCAGCGGAAGAGAGTCTTTTTAGAGCTCAAAAAGATTGATTAAATATTATACATATATTATATATTTATTTATTATTATCTTTGTTTTTCTAACATTTTAGATATTTTCTGATATGAATTATTTACAACAAGAAGTTATTTATAACGAATATATAAGCATTGAATTTTGTTTCGCCGATTTTGCGGTTTTATTCAGAACAGTCACGAGGAAAGAATCATCAGCAAGATTGGAAGTTTCTGACTTTTGAAATCAAAAAGTGTTCAATGCTGACAAAAGTAACATCTACAGGCGTAAAAATTCAAACAGTTCTTCTTAGAATTTCTACGCCTTTCAGAATAAACCACGCAATGATACGATGCTGCTGTTTCTTTAGGACACGAATGTTATTCATCTCACGAGAATAAAATATTCAAAAAAGAAAAATACAGATCTCTGTGTTATGAATAAAATAATAATATTTTAAAAAACAAAACGGAATGATTCGTTCCAGGATAGTCGTCTGTAGACCTGCTGTTCATTTTCTTGGCGATTTGACAGGGAAGACAGAGTGATGCTGATCTGAGATAAAAAAAAAAACAACAAAATCCTGGCGACAGATGACTTCAGGATTCTAAAGGGAACACCGTCCATTCCAAATCATTTTTTTTTTATATAACCATCCTCTCTGTTCATAAAAAAAATAAATAAATAAATCAAAAGTGAGTTGTAAAGTTTGAAATTGTTACAACACAGGTATCATTTGAGTAAGAGTGCGTGGCTTTTTGGTTGCCTTTTTCTTCTCCATTCTCATTTCTTTCTTCGAAACGATTGAGGAAATAGAAAAATACGTATATTTAATATTTGCATTAAAAAAAAATATTAAGTGAAAAGGTTAAAAAATGAATAAAAAAATGCAGCTAGATGTGCTTTACAAATGGAAAGAATTTCCAAACTATTTGGAATTCGATGTTATCCAAAATCATTTTTCAAAGTGCTCCTGAACTTACTACTGGAGGACTTTATCGTTTGTTCTACAAAACCGGTATATAAAATGCAACTTGCAACTTCCTTATGCAAAGTATTACGGTATTAAATATTTGTTTTGCTTTCGATTCGCTTCATAAAAATCTAAAAAGATAGTTTATACGTTTTCTCTTCCTTATATAGGACTTAAAATTGATGTATGATTTTATTGACGACCCCACGAAAACCTGGAGCTCGTTGTTTGCGATATCGATTTCCGTTCAAAAGCTGGCTACGACATTTAATTTGCGTTGATATGCGCATATTAAACCATTATTCCCGTTATCCGCACGCCTTTTCTGATTGATAAATTAAATCGTCGTTAGATTTAATTGAGATTTCATTTAAATGAGATTTAATATCTAGAGATTTGATAAATTTTGATGAAATCTTAATGGTGAGCCGTGAAAGATCTATTCGTCTGCACACATGTCCAAAATAAAAGTCTGAACGCTATTTTCCGTCAGAAAAAGAAAGATTTATAGAATGAGAAGTGAACTCCAGTGATTTTTTTTCGAAAATGACTTTTTGACAGTTTTAGATCATCATATCTTCCCTATTAGGGGCCGTTAAAGTATTACGTAAGCAAATTTTTAGCCATTTTTGACCCCCTCCCCCGTTGCCAGCAAAGGTCAGCAAAACTCTCACCCCCCCCCCCCCGTCAGCAAAATTTCATCAGCTGTGCCCCTCTAAATCCTAACGCATATTGATGGGATCAGAGACGTACACGGGGGGGGGGGGCATAGGAGGGCTCGCGCCCCCCTCGACGATCAAAAATTTATTTTTTTAATGCAAAAAAATATTTTTTTAAATTAAAATTTCGGAAAAGAATACTTTTATATATTATAATCAATTTCTGTTAATTTCAATGTTATTTGAAGACCTTGAATTCAAAATTTATCTTTAATAAATTCATTGCGACCCACACTCTAAGCCATATAATGATAAATCGCATAAGTCCGCGACATTATAAGGTGACGGTTTTTCCTTTAAAATGCCAGATCTCCTTTCATGAAGTAGGTTTTTTCTGATTTTCAGCAGGTGCAAAGTAATTAGGGAGTAGGAACATACGTTTCATTGAGAAATTAACTTCACAAACTCTCGGGGCATACATTGCTAAAATAAAAGGCTTTTATATATAAGAGGACGAGATATCTCGTCAACGCCGGTGAGAAGGTTAAGAAAGAGCATTTTTTCCCACCAATATAAAATATACGCGGTTATACTAATATTGAGAACATCTTTTCTTCTTGTATACACTTTGTGAGTTCTTTATGTACAGGGTGAATCCGACCTATTCAAACGAATAGGGTGATAGTGCCAAAAACTTATCCATTCCACCAGCTCCCGAAAGAGCTTGCAATAAACCATATTGGTTTTCTGGGGCAGGTGGAATTTAGTTTTTTGTTTGCGATAAATCACTGAAATCGGCATTTACCGAAGTAGTTATTAGACGGAAATTCGGAATTGGCGGTTACAGATTTTGGCGCGGCAATTTTATTTTGCACATAAAATCCTATAAGGTGACACTACCTCTATTTGATCATTTTTGCACCACGGTCATTTTCTGCACACGAGGGCTAATTAGACTGGGACCTACAATTTATTGCCGATTCCGAATGGCAGGCTTGTTTTTATACTCATCGAGTGGTTGTTGCGCTAACCTTTCGATGGGGACTCCCTGCGGTAGCAATTTTTTCTGCGGTCATGTCGCCGTTTCGACACTACCTCTATCTACAGAAAATACCCCTATTTAATGGCAAGCTACAAGCGTTGAGAGATCGGTGAAGTGAAAAATTGAATTGTCGCCAAAACCTACTAAAATTACTTCGACGAACGCAGATTTCAGTGATATATTGCAAACAAACAACTAAATTTCTCCTAAAAACTAGATGACCAATTTAGTTTATTCTAAGCACTTTCGAAAGCCGGTGGAATGGACAAGTTTCTGGAAAATTTGGCCCGTTGTAGCTAGAGGGGTGTTTGCGGAATTGACAATTAAAAATTTTATCGACAATTTGATTTCGAACTTCGCCAATCTTTCAGCACCTGTAAGCTCCCCATTAAATCCAGATATTTCAATGAAATTGGTGTGACTTTTGATGCGGTTTTTATTGCACTTTCCAAATATGCGCTTAGTTTGTGTACATAGATCTTTTAGAAACTTCACAAATTCTGTTTTTTTTCAGACTTAGCGTTTTTTTTTTCATAATCGATTATCCACCATAACTCGAAAACGGTTTGAGATAAAGCAGGGTTGGTGTGGTGTTTCATGATCTATTTGGGCTCGTCTATCACCAGCTTTCGTTTGGCAGAACAATTCGGATTCACCCTCTATATGTACTTTGAAACTTCAGTCATTGATTGAGTGACTGATGCCATTCATGTTGTCGGTATTCTATCATGTTAATAATTAAGTCCCACACGGTGTTCCCATTGTCTCAATGCTTTATCTTTATCGACAGTACGTGAAATGTTCCGTACCGAACTCATTAAGTCTTTCATTGACCTGAATTTTGGTCTTTTAATGATTCATTTGTGCTTTGAAATAATAAGAAAAATAAATGTATCAAAAAGAACAATTTTTTCCCTAATCTGAAATTATTAAATGATACATTGGAATAAGAAATAGAACAGAAAAAAAACCCTCGCACATGAATTGTCCGAATAGAAGTTGGGACTTCATTTACTGCTGTTAATCCAACGGATCATTATCATTTCGTTTTTTCCTGAATTCTCCAGTATAACCTTTAGTACTTTTACTCTTGGTTTTACTTTGCTTTTTATTGATTTTGTCTTAGACATCTTTCTTCTCCGTCTATTTCTTAAGGCCATTGTAAGGAGTCCTTCCAATCAGGAAGTGACAGGTGTTTGGGGAATAAAGTGTTTTATCTGTGCGAAATGGGATTGTTAGATAGGACGAGGTATTGCAAGAAAAATTAGGTTTTTTTTTTCAAAGTAATGTAGGGAACCGGGGGGGGGGTAGTTATCCAAGAATCTTTACGTTTAATTAATTTTCTAACAGTTGGAGTTTTATCTCGTTACTCATCTAAGTTTTGACAGTCTCTCGATCAGCAGAAAATTATCTTTAAATTATGAAAAAGAGAGAAAAATCACTGCAACACATGAAGCCTTCTATCAATGAATAGTTATTTAAGCTTCAGAGAAAGTTACCTAAAAAACATCGCGCGAGATAGCTTTCAATCATTTAACAGATAATTTAAAAAAGAGCAATGAAAATTTAATTCCATTTTTCATTTACTTCAATTAACCTATTATGGAAAACTACTGTTAATCAATTTTTTTTAAATATTAACTCACGCGTTGGAGATTTTAGGATGAGTTCACAATAGATGATAAAATATTTAAAAAATTAAACTTTTTCCCTGCCATCTCATTTCTCGGTAAAAAGTATAGAAAAGTATAGATTCAACAGGGAATTTGGTTAAACACTGCAGCAAGTGTTGAAACATGAGTATAGCGATGAACGAAAAGGTTTGCTGTAATTAATCATAGAAGAGGAATCAGGTGCAAATGCCTTTCTGGCCATGGCAAGAGAGTGTCATTAAGTTGAATGCTACTCCAGTCCCAGAAGGAATTCTACTCACATCGTACACGAAAATACTGAGCACGTCCGCAAGTTATCGCCATCAATCGCAAACTGCGTCTGAGCTTCTAGCTCCTTATATTTATGTTAGCATTTACGAAGATGGCATCGCTAAGGAAACTTTGCTGCAGCGATTTAGTTGGCGTTTGCTCATACGAGAGCTTACATATATATTTAACAAACTTCTAAAATTAGATTGTTGGGAGATTACACAAGAAGCACAGTAATCATCGTGATGTTCGGCTGTTTTAATGCGAGGTACATAAGCAAATTGAAGTCTTCATAACTCATGATTGCGAAATCGATCCTTAAGTTAACTGTCGGTATGTAGTCAAAAGTCTTTGTAAAGTCTGCGGCACATTGTTTTTTTACAATTAACAGCTTGAGAATTATATAGGACTAAATTGTAATGAAATGCGTAATTATGATAATTTTATCGACACACTATATGAGAATATAATCACCATATAATTGAAGCAGTAGACGATAAACCGGGAGTTTCCAAAATAAAATTGAATCAAGTATCATCATCAATAGTATAGTCATCTCTAACGATGCTATTTATGCCGGGAAAATATCTACTGTTTATCAGCTTGAAACAAATCATATTTTCTTAGTAAATGCAGCTATAAAATAATTACTATTATGTGGAAGAGCTTTGCCTAATAATACTCAAAAAATCACCAATATTCGCCTTATTCGTTGGTGATTTTTTGAGAATTACTATTATATTTATAAATAAATTATTTAACAAGAAGTGAAGCAGTTTAGTGTATATCTGAATGGACAGTTCTCTCTCTCTCTCTCTCAATTTATCAATCTGAGAGCCGTACGTTCCTAGCAGATTATCAACTCCAGAATTTCAATACTATTAATAAAATTATGTGTTCAATGAAAATATATCTTTCATGAAGGAATATTTCCACATATCATTCCACAACTTTAAGCAGTAATATGTTAAACAGAAATATGACTAAGACAATATGGCTTACAATAAAGCAAAAGAAACTATTTTTTTTATTATCGAAGAGGAGGATTTCTCAAACGCTTTCGTTGGTGATGAAGATAGATAGAGGAGAGAATATTTGTGGTAAGTGAAAAGTTTGTTTCTTGTTCTGCTTTCAACTGGGACGAGCTGTGTCTCAGAAGTGACACTAAGTACCCGTCTGTCACTTTAATTCGCTCACTACTTTCTCCTAGTTTCAAGGTACAAGTTCAAACATGTACACGTCTACGCAAATACAGCTGAACTCTTCTGAGCATGATTGTAAAATTTGAAAGACATAACTTTAGAAAAAGACTCATGGACTTCAAATTTGGGACATAATATTTTCTACTGAGAATCATATAAGAAATCGCTTAATTGAGCTCCGAGATGCAAATGAGAACCGATCTCCACTTAAAAAAGTTTCTCCCCACAGCATACACTAGCAACATTAAATTACACGCAGAAGAAAATTCACTTGAACTTGCAAGTTTCTCACTTCTGAGTTGGAAAATAGATGACAGCATCTCTCTCCCGAACATATGAATATGTACGACATTGAATATGCAGAACTGGTAGGTTCCACAAATGAAACAACAATCTGACACCAACCTACCTTTTCGGAGGTAAAAAGGAAGTAAATTGCTTTTATAGCGATAAGTGAAGTAGAGTCAATAATGAACTGAACGTGCAGAGTCTTATATTTTACTTTTCCACGCATAAAACGGCAACGTATAAACTCTCCTTCGATACCATTGAGGTCTTAAAAATTTTCTAATGCGGACATGAAACACGCACAATTTTTTCTTCCAACATTAATAGAGACTAAAAAAAACAGCTTTATAAAGTGGAGCTTTTCTAGAGCAGAGGCTGTTTTCTATACTAACTGTTTCGCAAATAAATCGAATTTCTTTGTAAATATAGTAGGGTCTTTTAAGAGAATATTATGCCGACTTTGCAAAATGGTGTTAGGTTTGTCCATATTGTGAAAAAATGTCAGTGGAAAATGAAGTCTTAGAGTCATATGGTATATGGGGCCATTCAAGTATTACGTCAGCATCAATAGGGGGAAGGGATCTCGGATTTGATGACTTTTGATGACAAGGAGGGGGGGGGTTTGAATGATGCTTACGTCATCAATCACCATTCATAAAAATATGAAATATTCTTAATGACATCTTTATTGGGAATGCCTAAAACGAGAAAAACCTTTCCCTAGTTTGTTGGTACCTAAACTAACATTCCACTCTCCCATTGATAATTCGTCTATAGACCTCCTTCTCTAGTAGACCTCTCAGACCTCTACAAACCATACCCCGCCCTGTCTCACTTATGATGTGATGTGAGCATCAACAAGCCTTCTAATCAAAGGCTGTAAAATCAACGTTAGTCCACCGGGTATCAAAGCCAACGACGTTGGCTATTTTTGCTTTAGGTTTAATATCATCGGTTCTGTGGGGGTTTGAACATAGTCACATGATCACTATACTGATTGGTAATGCATCTATAGCTACAAAAAACTACTCCACTAATTTAGTGACGTCGCCTAAAGTAGTCCAATGACGTCCCGGATCTTCAAGTTAGCCGTGCGGAGGCCATGTACTCTGGTGTGCAAAAATTAAGGACGAAGCTGAAAAATTGAGGATGAGTACTTTTTACGGATGAAAGCAAATTTAGTCTGACTAGCTATTCTGGACACATACACATCTGGATAGAGCGGGGAACACACGCAATAACCCCTCCAACATCATTGAAAGGGACCGGTATGGAGGTGGCGGAGTTCTCGTATTTGGAGACATCATGCTTGGTACCCGTACATCTTCCAAGGTGGTTCAGTCACTGCTGCCCGCTATCGTACCGAGGTTCTCCTCTCTCATGTGCGTGTTTCTAGAGGTCTATGGATCCTCAATTCCTCTTCATGGACGACAACGCTACACCTCATCGTACAGTGGCTGTCGCAGAGCTGTTGGAGAGTGAAGATACTCAATTGATACTCGATTTGCCGCCAAGATACCCGTATCTAAATCCATTCGAACACCTATGGAACACTCTAGGGACAAGCTTGGCAGCACTTTACCACCCGCCAGCAACGATTTCCGAGCTGCGATTGACACTACAACAGGAATGGGTAGCAATGCCTCGTTGACAACCTTGTACTCAGCATGGCCAGACGATGTAAATCCTGCATAGCAGTCAGGGGTGATGATATCCCCTACTAAACGCTCTGGATTTTCCTTGCCAGTCACTTGTCACATGCACGAAGCTAATTTTTCCATAAAGTTCCTTTTTATCTTTTAGATTTCTTTTCCGGAAAGTTTTGCTTACTTTTCCCATATTCTTACGGCTTGGGGATCTTATGCCACTATTTGTGTCGATTTGGAACACTTTGTCACGACGTTACATGAGAAAAACCATCTCTTCCTTAATTTTTGAACACCAACCAGTGTAGTTATGTTGTGATTTGGTAAAGTGGTGGGGGAGGGACGATATTTTGTTCTCAAAAGTTGACCCTTGTATAAATACAAATACAACGCCACAACAGGCAAAATGCACAACGAGGTGGCTGAGAAAAAGATGCCCATAAAAATATGGCTGTCATATATTTCAAAAATAAAGCAACCCAATTAAAAATGCAATTAACAAAAATCGTAAACAATATACACACGTGATAAAATATTATACAATGCCCATAAAGAATACTTATGGTTGTCTTATTCTAAGTATGGATAGCTTCTCGATTTACAACAACATGTTTATCGTATTTCTTTTTGAACGTGTCAATGGTGTTACAATTTACTACCTCCGGGGGTAAGCTATTCCATTTATTAACAACCCTATTAAAGAAAAATTCCCTGCGGCACCATAGCCTTGCAATGTCCCTCACCAATCGATACTGGTGTCCCCTTGTAAAAGCAGTCGATTGGTGGTGTACTAAAAGTTCATGGTCCATCCTATCTATCCCACTGAAAATTTTGAACACTTCGATCATATCTCCTCGACACCTGCGTTCATCCAATGTAAACATATTCAAAAAATGAAGTCTCTCTTCATAACTCAATCCCCGTGTGCCAATAAGGACATGCGTAGCTCTTCTCTGCACCCCTTCAACCAAGTCTATGTCCCTCTGTAGGTATGGTCTCCAAAACCTTATAGCATACTCCAGTCCAGGACGAACTACGCCTCGAAAAAGCGGAAGAATGACTTTAGGAGAACGCGAAGAGACCTTTTTGAAAATGAGACCAAGCATTCTATTCGCCCCGAAAGCCGACGCCCCCAAAATAACCAATTGCCTGATGGGTTTTAATTTCTTCTGCACAGGTTTTTTTATTTTTTCATTCTATTCACATGTCTATGACTAGAAATAACAGACAATCACAGAAAAAATCATACTTAATTTTTAATTTAAAAATCTTAAAATTTCAATTCACTTATTACTTTTTGAAATTAAAAAATTTTTTTTTTGAGAAGCTCTTATTTAAATGTTTTTGCATGTACAGTCGTATCCCATTATAACGAACTCCAAGAGACCGGAGAAATCACTTCGTTATAAAGGAATTCCAGTTTTTTGCATTGTTCGTATGTAAACTTATCTGGGGGATTACAAAAGTGCTCTTTAAAATGAGATTTTCGCTATAACGGTATTCGTTAAAACGGGATTCAACTGTATTATAACTCTGTACTTGTTTAAACCGTCGTTGATGGTTGGAGACACTACAACACTATGAAATGGTTGCAACTTTATTTGTCAAGTGAAACTGTACGGTAGATACACTTGGTAACAAAAAAAACCAGAAAAAATATAAAAATATTTCAAATAAATTTTACTTCCTATACCTATGCTTTCAACAAATTTTGAAAAAGTGCTCAGCAACATTTTCTCTATACACAATTCACTTCTCACCGAGATGATTCGGACTAGGTTTATTGACACCTTTCGTAACATTTATGGTGCTATGACGGCTTTTGCTCAGCAATCAATTTTTTCAATCCATGGATGCGTGCCGAACTTCTTAAATGCTGGATATTTAAGATAGCCCACATTCACAAAGCAAACGATCAAGTCCTAGCATATGAGAAGATTCGGATCAACCAATTGCCCCGATGTGCATGCATAGGTGTGATACCCAAATATGTTTCCGTCTTTAAAACGTGAAACGAACGATTTCTGACTATTGGATATTGACGCAGACTGAGTTTTCGAATTAAAAGTCCTACTACAATCATTAAAACTAAGGAGAAACTCTAAAAATCACGAGTACTCTTTAAGACTGATCACAATGTATAAAATAGTCATCAACTCACACACACACGAAATTAATATATGCGCTCTGTATTGCATACATAAATTAAACCCTTTATTTGGCCGTGTTTCTCTCAAAAGCAACATGGTTTCTCATATTTTTCAAGTAAAGGAATTTTATAGCTCGCTTTTGAGCTCATTTCGCCATTGGTGCTTCTAAGCAACTCCTAAACATTCGAATCTTACTCGAGAGCTGTTCACAAAATTTCTATAATTATCAGCAGAATGCTCGAAGTACACGTCTTCTATTTTTTGACAAGCCGAGCAAGAACAATTTTTGATCCTTGCATTTTGGAGGAAATTACCAAGTGTGGGGGAGACATATTGCTGTGCATTCTTCAACAATGATAGAAAAGTGAGATGGCAAACAATAAATGACATTTTTAAACTATTCGAATCTGTGTAAATCCTGTAAATATGTACAGTGTGTTTCCTGAGAAGTGCAACCTTCCATATTTTTTTTAAAATATTAATCATAATTTAATTCACCGCTAGGAAAATTAACTGTGAACACAATTGGCTTTTGATACAGAGTGGGGGGGGGGGTAAATACTGTATAAATATAGTCTCGAGTCGCACATACAAGAATCTCCCGACGAGTTCTCTCGAAGAAATATCCCAAGAAAAGATTTCTCGGGGTAAAGAATGAAGAAGAATTTGGTCGCTCATAGCAAGATTGGATTAATATTGATCGCACAGAGCACGGGTCGCTCAAAGCATGGTCGTACAGTGCACAACACCGTAACCACAATACCCATAAATGGATCAGAAGTTTTTCTCCAAAGCTGCATCCACTTTAAACATACGGTGAATTCGATTCTTTAATCACTGGATGGAAAGACATTGGTGCTTCTAAGCAACTCCTAAACATTCGAATCTTACTCGAGAGCTGTTCACAAAATTTCTATAATTATCAGCAGAATGCTCGAAGTACACGTCTTCTATTTTTTGACAAGCCGAGCAAGAACAATTTTTGATCCTTGCATTTTGTATGAAGCATCAGTATGTCATCAGTATGAAGCATCAGTATGTCAAGTCTGGAGGGCATATGTAAGAAACTGCAATACCAAGACTAGGCCTATATAAGAAGGAAATCTTAGCGTTGATTAATATTTTCGTGATCACATAAATATGCATGATCCGAAAAAAGAGAAGACGAGGATTTTTTCTATGTCAACAACTTGTTCATTAGATATTAAAATTTTTCATTCGCAAAACTTATTTTTCCACGTGCATTGCCTTCTGTATACTATATACTAGTGTACATAAAAACTTGAAAAGTCGCATATATAAAATGTAATTTAAGGTTTTCTTTTCATGTTTTCTCTTTGAAATCTTACTAACCTTTGTGGTGGGACAAAAGAAATTCGAAAGCAGTTTTGTCTAAAGTATTCAGCAATCGCATCGAAATGAAAGCATTGAGGAATGAATTTCATCCCCAAAATGAAAATTTTCAGAACACATACCGTTGTTTTGCTTTTGATCCCTGTTGAATTCTTAAGAAGTTATGTGAGTAAAATCCTCAATTTAATTTAAATTCCGAGAGACCAAATATTTGGTGGTAGTGAAATTCCGTTTGGGAAATGTGAATGCGTCATCACTTTAGAGAAGATAGTCTTCAAGCTTATTACCTGACGTCAGGTATGCAATGTATGTGATCTCGTGATAAATTATGGCCTCCTTAAAATAAGACGCCGAGTTGATTCTGCGAAATCCGACCTGCGCTGAATTAAAGACGCATTTCGCAAGCATCTCTCAGAAAGCTTTTAGAAATTTATCTTCAATGAAGCTACTGGATATAATACAATGATTCTGCGAGAGAGCTCTGAAATATAATTTGATGCGCATGAGTTTTTAATGTGAGTTAAAGTTACACATTATACTCTTTTACGTATTTTTTTGCTGTTATCAGTTCCAAAAGAAAGTATGAAGTTTTCTCCAAATAAAAATTGCTATGATGTTCTATGATTATCGAAAAGGTTTCGCTCTCAAAATATTTGATTTCGATATGGATCATGAACTACTAGGCGAAGTGAAAGCATTAAGATGAACTTGAGTTTTTAAAAATGCTACTGAATAAAATAGAATTGTTTTAAAAAGTCTAAAACATACCAGTATAGTTTTAAAAAGGATTATGAAACATTTTGCGGCTGAATTGAGTTCGCTGAACACTGAATTTGAGTTCGATGTTATACACTGAATTTGAGTTCGATGTTATACACTGAATTTGAGTTCGATGTTATACACTGAATTTGAGTTCAATGTTATACACTGAATTTGAGTTCGATGTTATACACTGAATTTGAGTTCGATGTTATACACTGAATTTGGCATTCCGTGGCACGAGGTATTTGAATTTTTTTTAAAGAATGATCACACAGGAATTTCTATATATCAGATATTTTTTTCCCCAAGAAATGAAGAAAACTAGCTACATAGCTAAAAATATCAGGTACTATGTGCGGCTATATAATTTGTAAAACATTTTTAAATCAGAAATGTTTAAATCAAAGTCGATTCAAAAATACTGAAAGTACCATTTAAAATAACTTATCAAAGTCATTTCCACTGTTTCTAATATTGCCATTCCTATTATTAGATGAATTCATTCACTTAACCATTTGCACACTGACGGTACTTTAAAGTACCACTTTCATCTTATCCCTCTGGTCCTGTGTATATTTGAATATACATGACAAATAAATTGTCAAAAAAAAAATCCATTACACTAATTTCTTTTCTGAACTTTTTAGTATTATAAAAAAGTACATTTTACGGTGCCATTTTACAATATATATGGTGCCAAGTACAATACTTTTTTTTATCTGGAAAGAGTTGATTCCTTGTTTGTGTCATTTTTTGAGAACTGCTGAAATTTTACGTGTTCGAAGATTTATAAAATCGCTCCATATTGAGGAATTGGAAGTAAAATTCGATGTAAAAACTATTTAACTTTGCTAAGCAAGATTTTATCTAATCCTTCTATAAGATTTTATCTGTTTATAGATAACAGTAAAATCAACGTAAACTTTATATTTTACTCTTAATTAACCAATTAGCTAATTAAAAAGACACTAATTAATTAATTTGCTGTGCTAATGTATTTTTCAATTAAAAATATGCTAACAGCACCCATTTACATCCGTATTTTTAAAAAAAAGTTCAATACGTTTTTATGGGGTGGGGGGTGAAGTATAAAGAGTATATCCCCGTAACACCCCTTAAATACGTTGTTTAGCGTTGGCACTCTGAAATATAAAGAATGCATAACAACATTATACGATTACCAGATTACTGAAAAAGTGTGCGACAACTAGTTTTTGATTACGACGAAGATTTCTGCATGAGGATTTACTTTCATGATGCCACTCTATAAGTAAATATTTTTTTATTATATATTATTGATCCAAATTTTGGTTTATGTAAGCATTTTCAAAAAAATAATACCTATCCTTCATTTGTGAAGCGGATCATTTATTCAAAATGTTATAGTTAAAGGGTTAAAAAGTTTTTTTGTTAAAAAAAAATCATGAAATTCGATGAAAGATGCAATCACACATGATCAAAATAAGAAAATTATTAATTTAATCAATGTTGAAGCAAGTATAGCTCCTTTGACTTATCTTTTATCGAAGCAGAAAAAATTGAAACGGCGAAAATATTAATCCGAAGGGAAAAAACTTATGGTGTTTGTGACATTCCATTTCATACGTGTATAAATTGAAGGTAAACATGTGCTTTCCGTTAATCCATTTTGATTGCTTTCCATAGAAACTGTTACAAGGAAAATGGATAGTTATCATGGCAGAAGCCGTTATATTTTTTTTTGTCGTACTAATGCTATTGAAGGATCTAGTGTTAGAGAAACCGAGAAAACTCTTTCGATATCAAGGCATCAGGTGGCGTTTGTCTTCCCGAATCGATCTGGAGGAAATATATTGACTTGAGATCGTTAAAAATACAATCTTGCTTACGAATTAGAAAATACTCCCGTGAGTGTTTTTCTTCTGAGTACGCGGTATTGAAGAAAAATGATAGAGAAAGACATGTAATTGCTTAGTCTTGTCTAGATGAATGTGGATTTGAAGAATAGAACCTATTCTTCACACACAAACACACTTCCTAACTAACTATAATCTCCTAAATGATTGAGTGAAAGATTTATGAGAAATTTAATTTTGAAGTGGCAGTCAAACTAATAACTGATTATGAATATTATACGGGGTGACTCCATAACCCCCCTTGCCGCATTTCACTGGCAAATCGCTGATTCTAGAGGCACACTTTCAATTAGAAAAGTATCCAAATAACGTATCAGATACATCATTCATATTGCGATGAATTATATAGCTATTAAAATGAAAAAAATAATTTTTTATTTGGTCATCCTGTCCTAAAACCCAATTAAAAAGTTGTTGCTCTTTCTTTCCTGGGGCCAACAAATAAAATTCCACCTTTTAAAGTGTAATATCCGTTGAGATATTTTTGAATTCCAATATCGGTGGAAAGTTGGGAAAGACCAACATAAAAATAAGAGAAAGAAGTGTCGTCCGTTATTTCATACTTTTCCCCCGGTTTTTGAATTAAAATATCTCGGCGAGTATTGCACTTTGAAGAGTGAACATTTTTTTTGTTGGCTTCAGGGAAACAGAATGCAACAACTTTTTAATTGGGTTTCAAGGATAGGGTGACCAAATAAAAAGTTAATTTTTATATTTTAGTAAGTATACGTTGCAACATGAATGACGTATCTGAATTTTACACATTATTTGGATGCTTTTTTGATTGAATGCCACTAGACAGAACGGTTCGCCAGTAAAATACGACAAGGGGAATTACGGAATCACACTGTATATATATGCCATACTTCATCTCATAACTGATATCATCTAGGTAGTTTGACTACTACTTCACCAAACACCAACTCTGGCCATATCGCTATTTACTGCCATTAATGAGATGGGTTGGAAATGAAAGCGCGGTCTATTGGTGATCGCCTCAAGTTCATTAGGGAAAATATCTTATCTATACCCTCCCGCAGATTCGAACCCGGGACCGTGACAACAACCTTCACGGTGGTAGACGAGCATCTTACTAACATACCACTCGGGCGCCAGGTAGTTTGACTCTCTCGTGCTTTCTCTTGGATCTGAAATTTCAATGTGATGTATTTACACACAAACACACACACACACACACACACACACACACACACACACACACACAAATCAATTTTATTCATTTAAGGAGAAGGTTAACAATACATTGTTTGTGATGAACTGAAAACTACCGAGGAGACACAAAGGAAATAATAATTGATGGTATGTTTAAAATTCAGCTATAATTTAACATACAAGCTGTTACTCACGGCTTCACTCGCGGGGGTTTGGTAATCTGAAAATTCCCCCTTAAGATCCCTCTAGGGGTTAAATTTTGTAAAATACTTTCTTAGGTTGTCTCTTAACGAGTCTGAGTAGTCATAAAACTGCTCACCAATTTTTTTTTTATACATCACCAAATTTATATTTAGCGGTTAATAATTTTTAATGATTTATATAACTCGGTGATGATTTTCCGTATAACCTTTAAACCCCCTTTGACCCCTTCGGGGGTTTAATTTTAAAAAATCCTTTTTGTGTGAGCCCCTAAATTATAAAATAAAACTAAAGACCAAATTTCATATTTCTAGCTTCAGCTGTTTCGTCTCGGCGATGATTTCTCCATATAACCTTTGAACCCCTCCAGGGGCTGAATTTCAAAAAAAAAAAAAAAAATCCCTTCTTAGGAAATCTATACATCATCAGATAAAACTACTGCCAAATTTCATATTTATAGCTTCAGTGGTTTCGGTTCGGCAATGATGAATCAGTCAGTCAGTGCATGCTATATTCTATATGTATACAGTAGATTGGTATTTTCATTACATCGTCACAACGACAATGAGGTACCCAGAACTGTCATAATACTTCACTATACTTATATTCATAAAATACAAAAAAGGTTTGATAATTTACCTATCCGTTTAGCATGACCGAAATAACATTTGAATATTTTAGCTAGAAGTCTTCATAAGTAGAGACTATTGTTTCAAATTAGAAGTGTAAGAACATAAGCAATTAGTTAGGAATGTTAGATGAAATGAAGAATCAGGAAAAACCTATAATTTTCTGAATGATTCATTCCACTGTATATGCATCAACCGACGGCATGCTATTTTTTTGCTTTGGAAACAAAGACGTGTAAAGTTTAAAATTGTTAGTTAATTCATTGCTTGCGAAAAAAGTTATTTTAGAATTTTTTTTTCAGACCTCTAAAAGCAGATATTTGTTACCGTGATCGAAAAGTAAACGTAAAAACAGATCTTGCTGTCAAAGAAATTTTTTGTATCGGTCTTTTAAAGATGTAATGTAAAAAGTCGTTGGAATTGGAAAAGTCTGTAGTACATTCTATGCGTTCAAAAAAAAAAAAAGAAGAATGTGCATAGATATTCCTTTTATTGAAATAAACCATTCATGTGTGAGAAACGAAATTGCTTTTTGTTGTACGGGAATATTAACAAAATAAATTCTCGCGGGAACAAAATAACAACATACAATCTACGGATTTCGCTTTGGGAATTTAGTGGAAAATAAATTTTTAAATAAATAAAATCTCTTTTCGAAATGAATTTATAAGATCTTTGCTACCACCTGCACAAGAAAAACAATATTTGCCTATGAATATTCAACTTTTTCTTTCTGCTCCTTTGTGAATACAAATATGCCATGGTTTATACTTGAAATTATTCCTATGATGTTCATCATATCAGCAATTCGCTCAGGAAAACAGCTAAATGTACATAATTTAAAATTCGGCTAACCAAAAAAATTTCAAAACTTTTAAACTTTGTTGTTATTGAAAGTTTACGTGCATTAACAAAAAAAGTACAAAAAGTTCAACTAAAAGAAAATTTCGATTTTTCTAGAACTTGTAGCAAGATTTTTAGCCTTGACAAATCATACCTGTATTTGATGTGTTCTCTCTTTTGGTGGTTAAATTACGTGAAAAGATTGCATATGAAAAGCGTAAATGATGAATGTAATGGCTTTGTTTCCGGTCTAGTGATTTTCATTTATCTTCCCATACGTTCTAAATTACACATTTTTCCGATTCTTCGCTCACACATTGTACTTGTTAATCATTCTTGTTCTGAGTTTTCCTGTACTATGCAATCTAATATAGATGAAACAGCTATTAAATTAAGGAAAGGGAATTTTCTGGATATTATATCGAAGTGAATAAGGGAAGAAAAGCTTGCTGTCATTTTCAGGAATCGAACCCCAGTTGTCTCGCAATCAAGGCAAGTGCGCTATCATATACACCACGGGAGTCACAGCTCTGCTTTCCTTATTTCGCGCATTAGCGTGAAGCACTGAAGTAGAAACTCTGCAGCCTCCCTTAACTTCAGAAAATGGTACCCAGATAGCGACAATAGAGTGATTTTTCTCAGTCCCTAATACATCGAAGAAAGAGACTTTTCTGGATATTATGCCAAAGTGAACTACGAAAGAAACGACTTTTACGTCATATTATGAATTTTATAAGTTAAAATATTTCTTTCTTCATTTAAAAATATGTTTAAAGAACGTATCATTGAAGACAAGAGCTATATTGATGTCACGAGTCATTTTATTTAATTGTTTAACCTTGCCTTACATTGCTTGATTCAACAGAACTATATTAGTGCTTCGAAATCCCTGTTTAAATCGTACTGAAACATATAATTTGTATATAAAATTTATATCGGGTAAAACTTATGATAAGAAAAATGACCATTCCCTATACTTGCGTCTATGTTGCATCTTTTCAGATTAATCTATTTATGGATATAAAAAATGTAGTTATATAGACTGTTGTAAGCTCTTTGACATTGGAGTAAAAATGAGAAAGGCATGGATAAGGCTGGAAAACTTGGTTTTTCCGAATCGGTACGGAACCGACGGTATTCATACTCTAAAGTAGGCATGCACGCCTGCGACGTACGATCGAAAATATTTGTCAAAGAAGTATTTGAATATAGTATATTCAATGAAGTCTGTTGTGAGCCTCAGAAGTATGTATACTTCCTTCGGCTGGATGAAAGATACTATTGGAATCTGGTCGGTTTTAATTATGCAACAATACAAGTATCAAAATAATTTGCTTGCTGGCTTATTGAAATATTCACCACATTCCTTTTCTGGAAGCTATATAGTGTCAGAGTTTCGATATCCGTAAATGGTATCTATCGTGGGAGATCTAAAATTCTTTTAAATTAATCAGAACTTTAATCTTATGCACGCTAAAGTTAATTTAGCTACAGCCGATCACGTGATCAAACCCAACCTCTCTAATGCTTATGTGTCTGACATCAGCTTATATAGATGAAGATGAATTACAGGAAAATGATCAGTCTAGACGTCTCGTTTACTATAGATTAAAATTTTCAAATGTTCAAGGCATGATTGTTTAATAACATTGGGAGATTGAGAAGAGAATCAATCCTCTCAAAAAATCTCAGCTAAATCTACCAAGATACACAGGTTTTCGAAAAAATTATCACTAAACTCTTCCTAACTTTTTTCCTTCATTTTTTAATGCAAAACTAGAAAGTTCAAAATATATAGATAAATTTGAATTCAGTTTATAGAAAAATTTAAATTTGAAGATAATTAATGACTTTGGATTTTTATAACGGCAGAATGTTCGATAACTGAAATTACCGGGAAAGAAAAGCAAGCATAAATCGCTCACTAATTAGCAATTTCCTTCCATCGCTACCCAGGACCATCTTACGAGCATCAGAGCCCCCCCCCCCCCCCCTCCCCGGGTAAGTAATCTTTCTGAGGCCCTCTACCTGTGTCCTAGAAGTACCTGCCTATTGTTTACATAATTACTACCGAAAATTGTAACCCGATCTCACTATCATGAGGCCCCACTCTTCATTTGTGGTCCGCGAGCCGTGTCCAAGTGGGTCCATGGGTTAAGATGGCACTGTTGCTACACCTCGTTACGACTGCCAACAGAAACAGTCATTTTCATCGACCATATATAATATATTAGCACAGCAAACTTTATGTAAGCCATACCACTATTCAAATTGCAGTAAATTTGACACAGTTCCGCAGAGGAATATGGACGAGGTACATGCGTGGTTTATGCAAGGATGACGTCACTATCCGCTACCATACGAAGGTTTTAACAACTGGCTGTGTGAAGATGAATTTTTTTTTTGGAAAGGGAAAAAATTTAATTGTTAAATTTTCTGTTTTTCTCTCTTTCCTAAAAAAGAAAAAAATAATAATAATCATCGCAACACGCAGTCAGTTGTTAAAAACTTCGTATGGTTGCGGAGAGTGCCGTCATCCTTGCATACGTCGTCATCTGGTGGCAACGTCAGCAGTTGTCAGCATGGCCTGAGTCAGATGCGTCCGTCCATGTAAGGTCCCGTTCAGTGCACCCGAGCTCCAAGGAAAGATTGAGCGATCCCTTGCCTTTGTAGTCTAGTGGTCTAGGGCGTTCACCCGAAAATGAAAGGACGTGGGTTCGATTTCCCGCTAAGACAGTTGAATTTTCTCTCTTTCAAAAAAAAATCTCTTCGCAACAGCCAATTGTTAAAAACCTTCGTATGTGTGGTTTAGTAGTAAATTTGGCACATGGTTCCCAACTTTGAAGCGCAAATACGACCCGATCTCCCAATTGAAAAGTCTCGCCCCAGAGAGCAACGGGCCTCCAATGATACAATTAATCATTCCACTTCACTCGTGCATAGTTAGAAGCGTTTTTGGCAGATGGCAGCACTACACATAACAAGCATAACATGGAAACAAACTTAACGTTAGGTTCACAACACGTGCACGCACATTCCAACATGTACCAATTTGTTAGAAGTTCCGCAGAGGAATATGAACGAGGTGCATGTGTGATTTAGTAGTAAATTCGGCACAGCAAGCTGATTCTAGACGCCGTGAGAAGATTATTATTTTGTCGTTCCGAAAAATTTTTGAGAAATTTTCCTGAAAGTTTTTGAGCTAAGGAATTAAAGTTTAATTAAATAAAGTTTAAATGAATTTGAAAATTTTACCACTATTGCTCGAAGTATACTAGTATACTACATTTTTTCGTCTTCAAACTTTGAGTTATATTTTTCGTATATTTTCATAGGTCCACTCGCGTAGAATTTGGCTGGATTGGAGTAAAAAGCTTTTCTATGTGATTTTGACAGAATCACTTTAGTGAGTGATTTCACACACGAAGAATTTTGATGGGAGTGAAACAAATGAAAATGAGATGATCCAATATCTGTTTAGTATGTTGGATGTGATAAAACATCCCAGCCGGTTTCATGGAATTTGTTTTGGGTAATCAAAGGAAAACGAAAACTTAAAAATTGGACTTTTTTCTGTGTGTTTAACCCTTTAGGCGGTTTTTAAATTTTTCCTGATCCGCATTATAATTGCCACAGTACAAATCACTAAACCTTCTAGAGATCGTCACCTATTTTCAAGAAGAATACTTTTTTCGATTGCGGAGCTGATAAAAGCTTTCTCTAGCAAAATAATATAATAAAAAACAAGAAAGAGAGAAAACGATTGTTTTCTGTTATTTCTGCTGTACGCTTAATCGTATACCCACCTCGAAGGGAAGGGAAAAACATCCTTTCTCTCATCAGATTTTGAACAATAATTGACTCTCCTCACTGGCAGTTGATTGACAGGATGGGGAGAAGGAAAACATGTTATCAGGAGAACAAAACTTACAGTGGTATTTGGTTGTGGGATTGCCGATATGAGAGATTTGAGAACCAGAGATATTTCGGAATTGCCGAAATAAAGCAGATCACGTTAGACGAGATATCTCGGGATTGCTGCTATAAGTGTTAAGAAAAATGTCACGAACTGAATATCAATCAGTAGTTTTTACCCCAACTTGGTAACACGAAATTTTAGTAAATTGTACTTTTGGAAACGTTCATAAACTCTGCTAAAAATTTCTATCATAAACTCCAATCTTCATTATCTCTACCATTGCTCTAACCGCTAGCCCACGAAACATTTCGCCTAATTCCCGTAGCTACTATATGATTGATGAGCTAAATTTTTGCTGGGTGACTACACACATGTGTGATAACTTTCTGTAAACTTTAAACATAGAAATTTTCTCTATTGACGTGTAAAAACTTGTTGGCCTGTGTTTCAGTTTCATCAAGTTTATTATTTACATATAATGTAAGTTATAGTAAAAACCTATCTGTTTAGATACTTCCCTATATTGAGCGGCTTTGAATAAAACCAGCCGTTATTCTATAATACAGAATGTCTGCGATACTGTACAGTCAAGTGCACATACTCGGAACAATTTTGAACTTTGCTCTGAAAAATCAACCCCTCAATGAGTTCCCTTATGGTCATAAATAAACTCATTTGAGAGAATGGATTTAGAAAGACTTCATGAAAGTCTCATGATTTAACAGTAAACAACATGACTCAATCAAAGACTCATGATTCAACAGTGAACAACATGACTCAAAGACTCATGATTCAACAGTGAACAACATGACTCAAAGACTCATGATTCAACAGTGAACAACATGACTCAAAGACTCATGATTCAACAGTGAACAACATGACTCAAAGACTCATGATTCAACAGTGAACAACATGACTCAAAGACTCATGATTCAATAGTGAACAACATGACTCAAAGACTCATGATTCAACAGTGTAATCTATAACTTTTTCGTTTCTGAACACCACACCTGCTGGAACTTTTCAGCGAAGCTGTTAATTATCAAGAAATGTGCGTCTGTCTGCCTGTCCTGGAAAGAGTATTTTGCTCATTACTCATATCACGTGTCTGGAACGGTTGGCCATACGCATAATATTAGTTTTCTACATCCCCCGAATGTATATATCTTACTTTTTTTACTTAGTTCTTATTTTTGACTTTCTGTCAGAGTATATCTGATCTGCTGCTAACTTGCTTTCTTTCTGGTATGAATGACGAAATGATGTCGTCTAAGAATGAACTTGCAAAAAACACTCAGAACTTTTGGGTCAACCTGATAGAAATAATATTTTGATTGCAAAGAATTTTTCTTCCCGTCAGGTTATAATTATTCAGGTTCAAGGTTCAGCATAAAAATAGTATTGCATTCAATTTATTGTTCAGTTGAAGCTGTGTAACAGAGTAGAACCTATCAGATTCCGACTCGGTCTCCATTTAGACGTTCCATTGGCATATTTCCATTGTCATGCTACATTTTTATTTGCAGAAAAACTTCATTTACACACAAATAAAAAAATACACAGGGTGCATACGTAACAGGGCGTGTGTGTGTGTGTGTGTGTGTATGGCGTTTTACTCGCGAACCGTTGATCCTAGAGGCACACTTCCAATTAGAAAAAATATCCAAATAACGTGTAGTACTCATACAGTATGTCATTCATGTTGCAAGGGAATATGTATAGTTATTTAAATAAAAATGTTAACTTTTATATGGACACCATGTGCTCAAAACCCAATTAGACAGTTGTTGCCCTGTCTCATCTGATACCACCAAAAAAATGCAAAATAAAAATACAGGGAAAAAACAGTATTAATAAATGTCGGTAAAAGGGTTTATCCGTATTTAACGCTGTTTTTCCTCAACTTTCCTGTTTGAATTTAAAAATATCTCAGCGAATAGTGCACTCAGAAACGTGAAATTTTTTTTGTTGACATCAGGAGAGACAGAGCTAAACAAATTTCTAATTGTGTTCCTGAGCGCAGGGTGTCCACGTAAAAAGTTACCATTTTTATTCAAATAACTATACATTCATTCCGTTGCAACACGAATGGCATACACGTTACTTGGATACTTTTTCTAACTGGAAATATACCGCTAGGATCAATGGTTCATCAGTAAAATACCATACGCCCTGTTACCTATTCACCCAGTATACAGGGATGTAAGGAAACATTTTATACTGTCAAACCGTTGATTCCATAGGCATACTTCCAATTAAAAAAAACTATCCATATAATGTGCAGACTTCAGATACGTCATTCATATTGCAAGGGGGTGGGGGGTCTGTATAGTTATTTAAAATACAAAACCAACTTACTACTAAACTAAACTCAGGATTCCCTGTCTCAAAAGCTCAATTTGAAAGTTATTGCACTGTCTCGTCCGATACCAACAAAAAAAAAATCCACGTTTCTGAGTGCAATATTAACTGAGATATTTGAATTCTAAAATTGGAGAAAAATTGGGACGGAATAGCATAAATAAAAGGAAAAGAAGAATTGTTCGTTAGTTTTTGCGGTTTTTTTCTCAATTTTTCTCCAATTTTTGAATTGAAATGTCTCAGTGAATATTGCACTTGAAAACTTAAATTTTTCTTGTTGGCCTCAGAAGAGTCAGGGGAACAACTTTCTAATCGAGTTTCTGAGGACAGGTTTATTCGTATAATAAGAGAACGTATACAACACCTTGCAATATGAATGACGTATCTGAGCTCTACACGTTATTTGGATAACTTTTCTAATTGGAAGTATGCCTCTGGGATCAACGGTTTGCCAGTAAAATGCGGCATATGGCGTTTCCTTACTATCCTGTATATGCTGATGACCATTATACATGTGACTATTCGTAGTCGAACGATGCGTCAAGTTGTAGTAGTAGATAGAGAACTGCATGACGTTCTCGAAACAGTAAGATTGAGTATCTACTATTAAACTGTATGTTGACGAACGGACATGACTCTTTAAAATTTATAATCTTTAACTTTTTCGTTTCTGAACCCCCACACCTGCTGGAACTGTTCAGTGACGCTGGTTCTTATCAAAAAGGTTCGTCTTTATGCCTGTCCTGGAAAGAGCAGTTCTCGCATTGAAACCACGTGTTTGGAAGGGTTTGTTGTTTTAGTTGTCCATACGCATAATATTAGTTTTCTTCATCCGGGATGTTTTTACACTCTTCTGAGAATTAAATGATCAAAATTTCAAAGCCGTAGGACTCGTCAATGGCTAGCAATCACACATTAAATGTTCAAAACAGTGATAGGTGAAACCTCCTCTGAAACCCAGCGATGCATATTTGTATACGTCTATGTAAGGAGTGATAAAGATTCCTAATTTCATCTTGTGATACATTCTGCCAGGCATTCATTAATTGTTGCTCCAGATCGGTGACGTTTTGGGGTGCTCGAATCTGGCGGCCTACCATGTCCCATACATTTTCGATTGGCGAAATGTCTGGTGACCTTGCTGGCTAAGGAAGAGTAGCAACTGCACGGAGGCAGTCCAGAGATATGCGAGCCGTATTTGGCCTGGCATTATCTAGTTGGAAAATTGCCGGATGATGTGCCATTAAGGGTGACGCAATAGGCCGCAGGATGTCATCAACATGTCGTTAAGCTGTTAAAGTTGTACGTACGATGACTAGAGGCGACCTGCTGTCGTAATAGATAGTACCTCACACCAGGGGTAATGACTGTATGTCTCCGTAAAACAAATGCTGATTGGTACAGCTGGCCTTGGCGCTTCCACACACGGATCCGATGGTCATCTCTCCAAGACTGAAGCGAGATTTATCGCTGAACACTATGTGATGCTGGCAGCCATGATAATCGGCAACGATACCACTCTAGATGACTCTGCTAGTGTTGTAGGGTTAAAGGCAGATGTCTCAAAGGCCGCTGTGAACTTAACCCCGCCTCAGCCAAGCGCCGTGAGATGGTAGAAGGCAATACGGGTGGTGTGGAAGAGGCTATAATACGTTGGATAGCAGACAATGATGTGCTGTTGGGGCAATTCGAGCATTGTAGCACAATCATCCAATCTTGCCTCGCATTGATGCACCTTGGCTTTCCACAGTTGCTGCCAGTACCTCTGCGCAGCCGTGTCCGTACGGTGTAAGTGGCGGCCAATTGCTAGGTATGACCAACCAGCTTCATGCATCTTGACTATGCGACCACGTTAGAAGTCATTCAATTGGCTATAAGGTCTTCAACAACGTCGTAACGGCATTATTGGTTGTGTCTCCAGGGAACTGCAACGCCGAGAACGAGAAAAGATAAATCGTCCGCAATTGTTATTTGTTTTATACAATGGTAGTTTCGCAGTAGAAACGCGCTATGACCGAAGTTAATATTCATTGACCTTGAAAATTTAATCATTTACATACTTGGTTTAAAGAAATTTGCATGCCAATTTTCGTGATGATCGGATTATTTTTTAAGGGTGCTTCGTTTTTTTTTTTGCGAAAGAGTATTTCACTTCTTTTTTTTTGCTGAGTTCTTATTTTTTTACATTCTTTCGGCGAGCCATGATCTGGTAAGGAGGTGAGTACATCTCATCGGCTTGTAACTTGCTTTTTTTCCGGAATGAATAATGACATGACGTCATGTAATAAATGTAAAAAAAAAACACTCAGAACTTTCGGATCGACCTAATAGAAATAATATTTTAATTGCAAAGAATTTTTCTTCCCGTTAGGTTATAATTTTATTCAAGGTCTAATTAAGGTTCAGCATACGAATATAGCATTGCATCCAATTTACTGTTCATTTGAATCAGAGTAACAGAGTAGAACCTATCAGAGATTCCGACTCGCTCTCCATTTAGACGTCCCATTGGCATATTTCCATTGTCATGCCTCATTTTTTCTTCTAGGAAAAGTTCCTCCACGCACACATAAATAAATAAATAAATAAATATATATATGTCAATGAACTTGAAAAAACATTACATTGTACACGTGGATATTCGAGGTCGAACGAAGCTACAAGTAGTACAGCAGTAGTAGATGGAAGTACACGACGTCGCGAAATGGTAAGGTCGAGCATGCATTAAAATGAACATTGCGCACGGACATGACTCTTTAAATCTTATAGTTTGTAACTTTTTTCGGTGTTTCTGAGCTTTGCACCTGCCAGAACTTCTCAGTGATGCTGTTGCTTATGAAGAAAAGTGCGTCTGTCTGCCTGTCCTGGTAAGAGCAGTTCTCTCATTTATACCACGTGTTTGGAAGGGTTTTTTTAAAATTGCCATACGCGTAATATTAGTTTTCTTCATCCCGAATATATATATATATCTTACTTTTTTTTTACTTAGTGTTGTTATTTTTTACTTTCTTTCAGAGTATATCTCATCGGCTGCTAACTTGCTTTCTTTCCGGTATCAAGGACGAAATGATCTCGTCTAAAAATACACTGTTTCCCATTTCTTTTATATATGTAAGTTTTTTTTTCCGTTTTTTTTTTTAAATCTGTCGGTCGTCCCGAGGCTAGATAAGGCGACCGAACTCCCTTTCGTTTTTAAGAGCCTTGCTCCCCCACCACGTGTGGAAGCTTCCGCGATTCCCAATATTCCGTGCGCCCGCGCGTTCCACTTGCGAGTCGCTCCGAATCAATAGGAAGCGGCGCGAAATGGAACCTATCGCGCGTCTTGACGCACGACCACAACAAACGCGTGGAATTATCGCTAGGCGGCTTTTTGCCTGTCACAGTCAACAGCGAGAGTGAGTGAGAAAGTGAGTGCGACCGAGAACGCTGCTTCTTGCTGCCTGCTCTTCCCATTCATGAACTAAAACTACGACCGACGACCCACTCACAGACTTTTAGGTGGTGCTCTCTTTTGCTTTCCTTTTTTTTTTTATTCTCCTCTCTCTGCCTCTGACTATCCTCGCAGTGGTCCTCTCGTGTCTGTTCTGTGTATATAATCTATCTATCTTCTTTGACTTGATCCCTAGCATCTCTGTGACTCGTTTTCTCAACGCTTTCAATCAAGTTACTGTGCTCGGTCATGGAACTCTCGATGTGTACATAAGTAAAGATAACTGTATTGAGAGTTGCTGGCAATTTTCTATGAAAACATTGAAGCCAATGTGTGTTCGATCTAAGTAACTAAGAAGAAACTAAGAAAAGAGCATCGATTTTGCGTCCCACCTGACCGACAACTCCGGTAAGTAACTCTTTCTGCTTGACACTCGGCAAGAAACTTTTTCAGAGCACAGTAAAACTTTCGCCATTGTTTTACTCTCTATGGTTAATCTGCATAAAAACTTATGGAAAAAGTTTTTTTTCCGCAAAAATGGATGTAAATTTGTACTGTTTCACCATGTTTTTAATTGAAACAATACATAAACATGTCATTATAAATAATTAGAGTAAATTTTTTTAATTAGTTACAATATCAAATTAAAGAGTAAAATATACAGTTTTCCCTCATTTTACTGTTATTTATAAAGCGATAAAATCTCGCTCAACAAAGTTGAATAATTGTTACTTTTTGTGTGTGTGTAATTGTTTACGATTTTGTAAATCTCTAAACAAGTAAAATTTCAGTAGCTCTTAAAAAATGACATGACAAGGAATCAACTCTTTCTGAATAAAAAGTATTGTACTTATACAGCCGTATTTTGAATTGAAAAACACAAGATTTGTTTTCTCAAATACTAAAAATATGTAAATTACTATGTGTTTACCATGTATATTCAAATATATACTGGACCAGAGGTATAACGAAGTGCGAGTTATTGTGCATTTTCAAAAACTTTTATTTGTTATATATATCCATTTTATCTAATATATCTGTTTCTAAGTGATGTTTATTTCAATTTATATTTCATTATTATAACCCTTCAATGCGCAAATTTCCATTTTTTAATTCAAAAATTACTTTGTTTAATCATGTTTTTTATGGAATTATACGTGGTAGTTTATCATATTTTTTGGCAATGTTACTAATTTTAATTTACTATTACTTTTTATGGAAAATAACTGAACTTTTTTATGACGTCAAACAAGTGGAATAATTGATTATCAGCTGCTACACGGATGCGTTGAAGGGTTAAAACTATATGGTAACATAAGTTCTGTCTAGTTATATATTTAACGCAACAAATGAAAATTTCTTGGAGAGATATTAAAACGAACAAAAACTTTTTCGAAAAAAGTAGCTTTCCAAAAAAATTGCGTTCTTAAGGTAAGTTTCAAGATGTTTGTATGTGTTCGATATTATTACATTGCGTAAATGATTCATAATTATGAGCTGAGTATTGAATGCCGATAAAAATTTAATCTGCTTTGAAAATTTCGTCCATCTTGTTTGAAGTACGTGAAGAAGTGTGTAAGTACGAATGTATTAATAATTTCTAGCATGCTTGTCCGGAATGCCAGAGGGCCTGGGTTCATGTTTATTTCAATTTATATTTCATTATTATAACCCTTCAATGCGCAAATTTCCATTTTTTAAAGTCAAGTCCTGGCGGAGACCAGATGACTTTTCTTTCTGAATTCACCTCTGCCGAAAATCCAGAAAATATCTGTTTCCTTGATATATTGGCTGAGAAAATGCCGTCTATCTCTATCTCTACCGTCCCACCTGGGGGTCATTTGCTGAAGTAAGAGAGGCTACTAATGCCTCTACTTCAGCGCCTCATTCCACAGTGCGTGAAATAAAGAAGCCAGGGTTGTGTCTCCAGTGGTGTAGATGCAGCATGCTTGCCCAGAATGCAAGAGGGCTGGGTTCGACTTCCAACGGAGACTAGATCACTTTTCTTTCCGAGTTCACCTCGGCATAAAATCCCGAAAATATCTGTTTCCATAATAATTTCTTCTCGTTCTTTTAAATATTTCTAGAAATGTGTTTTCGACAGATACAGTCAACGCTCATTTTTACGAATACAAGTTGGACAATTGGTTCAAAAATGGGAGAGACGTTCAGAGAAATGGGATATTGTTTGGGACCGGAGAACTAGTTCATAAAAACGTATCGATTCGAAAATATAGGATTCGTAAAATTGAGCGCTCTCTTTATTGTCACGTTTGATAGCATCATTTCTAGCTATATTTTATCAACGAAATTTTACGATTACAAGATTTGTTATACTCATTACATTAGAATATTTTAGAAAGTAACTGTATTCCAGAGCCAAAGGAACGTAACTCTCAAGTTAATCCTTTTATATATTACAAGTGTTTTGCTTTCATGTGTTTTATCAATGCTATTGAATACTATTACGTGAGGATATCATTATATCGAGCCGTAAAAAAGATTGAATCACAGTAATTACGATTCTGAATTAATGCGATAAAATAGATTTGTTTTTGGCTCACCCGGAAAATCTAGTTTTTGGGCTTACGTTCCTCGGACTATATAAATTACACAATTTAATTTATTACTCTAACACTTTAGAATATGCGAGTGAGTTGATAGATTGACAATGGTGTGAAAAATGTCTGACGAGTAAATTGCCAGATTTGCACTCTGTGGGTAAGACGTCGTGGGTTAGTAGACGTCAAATGCACCTGCCGAGACGTAGGGATAACAGCCAAGAGAAACATACTCTCACGCACAACACAAAGTTGCACCTCTAAAGTACTGACTTGCCGGATAACACCTCAAGAGAATTTTGTTAGGTTCTGAACAAAACTGCACATCTTCCTTGCACCTCAAAAGAATTCAACAGCAACATAGAAAAATAGAATAGAAATATTTTATAATGGAATTCTTCACTTCCATGTAATTGGTCACGCGAAGCAATTTATGGTAGCCATACATAGGAGGTAATGGTGCTTATACGACAGAAAAAAAAAATCGAATTTCTCTCGTAGATTATTACAAAACACGCGAATAGATTGAATTTCACAGTGTTGCAGTAAAAATTTATCTGTCTTCGAATTGTTGCTGTTTATATATTTAACCCTTGAATGCACAATTTCGTTTTTCGAGTTGATAATTTTTTCAAGTCAATGACACTTGTTCAAATCCGGAAAGATCATTTAAAACATGTATTTCAAATTGTACTACTTATATAAGTCCTTATTGAAAACCTCAAAGCCTCAAAAATCACACATAAAATAAATGTATTGAAGTGATATTACTCTCCACTTATATATATAACTACCTTCTTTGTGATTCAAAACTATAGTAAGAAAAAAATTTAGGTTGAAAATTTCAAGGTAAAATTTAAAAAATGCAAACAAAAGATTTTAGCAAATTATCGAAATCTCACACGTGCTCTGCAACAAATGCAAGAGAGTTGTTGTCGTTAATTGGGACATCTACCATTCAAAATGTAAAATGGAAAGAATATGACCTCCATTGTAATGGCAATTCTGAATTTTTATTTTTAAACTGGCTGAAGTAATGAACGTTCAACCATCTATGGTTCACCCCCATAAAAACGTATTGAAATCTATTTTTTTACAAAAATTTATGTAAATTTGTGCTACTTTAGCATATTCTTAATTTAAAAAATACACCAACACAACAATTTGATTCGTTAGAGTAGATTTTTTTTAATGAACTAAAATGGTTAATTATAAGGGTAAAATATACACTTTGACTATATTTTGCTATTATCTATAAACAGATAAAATCTTGGTTAGCAAAGTTGAATAGCTTTTACATTGAATTTTACATCCAATTCCCTCAATTTAAAACGATTTTATAAATCTTTGAACACGTAAAACTTCAGCAGCTCTCAAGAAAAAAGCACAAACAAGGAATCAATTCTGTCTAGATAAAAAAGTATTGTACTTATATAGCCGTATTTTGTACTAAAATTACACTATAAGATGTACTTTCTATAATACCAAAACAGTTGAGAAAAGAAATTAATTTTATGGGGTATTTGACATGTACTGTATATTCAAATATCCACGGGACCACATAGTGACCACGGAACCACACATAAGAACCCTTTGTACATAGCAAAACTATGCATTTAATAGGTTGATAACTTTATTCACCGCATATTATACTACACATACTATACATTTAAAAAATAGTAGTTTTCACACAGAAATTCAAATCAATAATCAAAACCAGCAAGGAGACAAACATGAAAGTATTTTAGTATTTTCTTGGCAACGGGCTAAGAACATATCAAGAATGGTGATGAATATGATAATGAGGCTCGTATCTTGCATGGCTTCATTCTTTAATTGGATTTTTCGATAGAATTGAAATGAGTTTTTTTTTCTAGCACATGTTGGTGCTGGGATTAGTTTTTCGTCAATAGGATAAAAAAAAAGTGATTATTTTTGCTTAAATAACAGTGATAATAGGGAAGAAAGGACTAAGAGAGAGAGGAAAGCCTCTCTTCTTCGCCACCTATACCCAAGCAAAATGTTGAGCGCGGAACTATTTCGAGGCAGAGTAATTCCTGGGCACTCACCCAGGCAGGTTCTGGCACTGATGAGGAAGACTGTAGAATTCCTGCTCCTTCTTCCTCCTGTGCTATTTCTGAGTCCCGATGTTGCATTTCGAACTTCAACAGCCTCCCGTGTGTAAGTAAGTGTGCGTGTGTGTAGTATATGTGCGCTTGTTATTAGTACGTCCTTTTCCCACAATGGATTTCAATGTGCGACCGATTGAAGATACCTTATCGCCGCCGGAATAATTCGATGTCTGACAAGATGATGCACGGCAATGGACAATGAAAGGTAAATTGGTGGTAGTTTTTGATTCCTCTGTCTCTTTTTTAAATGACTGCTTGAGGATATGCTTGTACATGCCGTGACCTCCGTTACTTTTTTCGGCACTATTCCATTCAGCTAACGGTTGCGGTTAACAACTGCGGTATTTTGGGACGAAGTATCAGCAGAAGATGCTTTGAGCTAATTTTTTTTTTTTTTTTTTTTTTTTGTGACTGAAGACAATGTTTCTCTCGGTTTCTCTCTTTACGTGTCTCCCTCCGCCAAGGAAATCGCAAAACTTTTGTGAAAAAAAAATACTATAGTTTTTTTCGGCCTCGTTAGCTCGATTTTCAAGTTCTGTACAGGTGTTAAAAATAAATATAAGTCCTTTCTTTCCCATTTCTTTATATATTTATACAAAAAAATGTCTTCTTACAGTTTTGTACGCGATAGTACCTGTGTTTTCTTTTCACCTCTCTTCGAAGTTTTATGGATACAAATCACGCATAGCTCTTCTTTTTCATGGTGATGGAATAATACTCCATGTCTAGTGATCGTCACAGGGCCTTTGGGTGCTGATAGAGAGAGAGAGAGCTAAGAAAGTTATCCTACGCATGTCATTCATTAAATGGGATCATTCTTTTCCGGCTAAAGCGGTGCTGGCATTCTTGGAAGAAACAAAGAAATGCCATCATTTGTCGAAAAAAGAAACGACGGTATTCTTTTCGGAGAAAAGTATCTAATTTTCGGGATCAGTGCTTGCTGTTGTGTTAGAAAAGGTCGGAAACTTTCTTGTAGTAGGGATAGAGTAAGTGTTTGCTCCTCTTATTACTTCTGAGCCGTTGGCAACCGTTATTTGTATAATGAGAACTAAGTAAATGTTTTACATACGTAAAAGTTATGTCCTTGTCACTTTATTCGCTCTGTCTGGCAATGTGAACGAAGCGGTAGGTCGGAATTCGATTTATTCGCCACAATATGTTACAAGAACAACATACCCAATGTGTACACATCGAATTCTTTAGAGAATATCTTATGCCTTATTTTCTTGTTATGTTTCATTAATGATATACACATGAATGAAATTAAGTATTTAGCGAGCAAAACAAATTTAACCTTTTAAGATGCTTTAAAAATTGAAAAAATACACTTGGTTAGTGGGCATGAAAGAAATGAATTTGCCATATTTTTCAGTATTAAAAGCATTACCGAAATTGGAATTTAAGAGGAAAACTGAAATTCAAAAATTTTTTAACTCATATTTCGGTGTGCTCCCATTCGTATCGGCTAGAAATGTACGAAGTATTTTCAAAAGAAATATATAGAATGTAGTATATATAAGTTAGATTTTTTTAGATAAAGGAAATAGATTTCATATAACGATCAATCGTTCGAAGCGGAGTATGATTCCTACAATGATACGGTAATTCAAAAAATACGATACCGAAATACCGGAAACTTCCTAAGATTAGATTACGATTGAGTTCCATTGAAATGTTTTGATCATAAACTTTGGATTTCTCTTCGTTATTCGAGGAGATTTGTAGCAATCCTTTTTTTCCAGATGTACTATACAAAGATAATTCTGAATAAGACACTTTGATCACAATTTATTGATTTCAAAGTCAGTTAATCTATTGAGATATAAATAAACGATTCTATTGTTTCTTTCGAGACCCTGTAAATATTAGTTATACAGAAATCTTTCCTAAGGATCAGCAATTTCTTTTCGTATGTGAAGGGTAATAAATTATTTTACGTATAACGAATATGATCACGGAGTTTTCCCCCCAAATATTATCTTTATTCTATATCTCAAACGTATTAACGTTTAAAATTAGCTTGCTAATTAAAAAAACAAAAAAAAATTATGTATAAATAGAATACCTTTTAAAGTGTTTTAGACACTTTCTAATTCGTTGTAAATATGATCGATGAGCCTAACTAGAGCATTTGTGAAACCATCAGTGCTTATAATAATTGTACTAAAGCATCTTTGCGTACATATATAGCAAAGATAAACAGATTAACTATATCAAATAAATAATTAATGTTACAGCATCAACGTTGGATCAATTTTCCAAAAGTTCACCGCAGCTCATGTAAGATGCTCTTATGAACGTTCCTTTCAATAAAATATTCATGAACACCATTCCATCGATGAAAAACTAATTAATTGATAAAAAATTTATATAAATGTATATATATAGACAGTTATATAGAGCTTATAAAATGTTCTCCGTTCAGATAAAATTATTTGTCATTATTTTCAATCGTTTTATTTTTTTTTATTAAAAAAATTCCTTAGACGACGACAATCGCGAAGGAAAAATAATAATTCAATTTGAAATCAAACAATAGGTATGGAACTGAGCATTAGTGTGAAGGTACTGAAAATATTTTCGTGGGATTTCATAGTATCTCGACGTTATTTCATAGATATTGCCACCTATATTATGGAAATGAGTACAAAAACAGTTATTGATTCAAAATCTTCGAAAAATGAGCGCAAGTTACTTTTTGCACAACTTTTTCGCGTTTCTAATAAACTTGGATAACTGTCAAGTATTTGTAAATTTAACCCTCTCCGGTTCATCCCCATAAAAACGTATTGAATTATTTTTTCATACAAATGGGTGTAAATTGGTGTAGTTAATATATTTTTACATTGAAATAATACATCTACATAGCAATTTAATTAATTAAAATGGATTTTTTAATTATTTACAATTGCAAAATTGCGGTTTCTCTTTAATTTACTGTTACCTATAAATATATCAAGTCAGTCTTTCTCTTCAAAGTTGAATAGTTTTTATATACCTTAAAATTTATTTCTAAGTCTCTCAATTTGGTGCAATTTTATATTTCTCTGATCACGCAAAATTTCAGCAGCCCTAAAAAAATGACACCAACAAGGAATAAACTCTTTCTAGATAAACAATTATTGTACTAATACAGCCGAATTTTATATTGAAATCACATTGAAAGATATACTTCCTAAAGTACTAAAAAAATTGAGAAAAGACATTGGTATAATGGGTTTTTGACGATGCATTTGCCATGGACCACATAGGGTTAAATAATTATGAATATTCAAGGAATTAAATTTATTTACAGTACTTTTTTAGTAGATGTTGATTTTCTTACACGAGCATTTAATTTTATTATTAGTGGTTGTTTAGGCTAAAAATTATACAAATCTACTGGGATTAAAAAAAATTACCATGAATCCAGGAAATTTATAAAAAAAATTCATCTCGGAAATGTGAGGGTTAATGAAGGCTGGTTTGACCATTTAAAAAAATTATTGCCGAACTTAGAGCGGAGCTAGTCTTTTTCTTTTCTCCCGGTCCTCAAGACATCCAATTCGCAACTAAAAAACAGAAGAACCTATGAAACCAAGTCAAAACTGGATTTTATTCGTTTTGTGGACAAGCGGACCAACGTGACAAGTCTACCAAATAAATCTAGTCATTAATGCACTGATTCTAATATGAGCGATTGCAAACAGTTTCCCAAACGATTGCAAGAATATATATTTATACCGCCACAAGGATTCGATAGCACAGACTCATTCAGCTGGAGGATGAAGCTCCAATCGTAGGGCTGCGAAACGATACTCAAATTCATATAGCAGCTGGCCGACACAGAAGTGTTTCGCAAAATGATAAATCAGAAAAGGCCTAACGATTATTTTTTTTCTGAAATTGTTAATAGAGCAATCAACCTGAAAGCAGTGAATTTTAGCTTTTGTCTTTTTTGACGTTTAGATATGCGGAACAGTACTTTTTAGCCAAGTTAGAAATACTTGGACAATTATGTATTGAAAAAATATCTTTAATTTTAACAAAAATAAATATGTATACATTTTCAATGTATTCGTTCAACAATTTATTTTTTGAATAGAGAACTGGTGTGACTCACTACAATAGAGACGTCCAACGGCATTTTGTTACAAGTAAAGAACAATGGGAATCTGGAATTTATGAGCCAAAATCAAATCCTTTCCTTAAATAAACGGTCAAAAGAATTTTTTCCTTGGGTAAGTAAAGCTATAGGATATATCGACGAGGTGGAAGCAAAGTGCCAAGAATGTGTAAAAGAAGCAAGAGATTGTCAATTCATCTTCCCGAGAGTTCGCTTTCCAAACTGTTCCCTTGAATGAAGCTGTCTATCAGAAATAGTTATCAGATTAACTTTCTTTTTTGCGAACCCAAAACCCCTTTTGTGTGTTTTTCGGCATTGCCTTCCCAGAATAATCTCAAGCTGAAGGAGATATTCGTCCATGAAAGAGGGCGAATGAAAAAGGATGGGGGAAGGGAACTTACACGTCATTTTGAATTTTTTTTATCGAGTTCCTTAGCGAATGACGAAGCAGCGGCTTCCTTAAAAACGACATCCAATTTTATACGATATAAGTCTTCAATATTATCGACTTACCGTGGATGAAAAAATGCACACAAAGACGCTAATATCATGCCGTCCGATGACGCCGCTATTTAAACATTTCGAGTCGTTACGGGACGAAAAAAGTTTTAAAACTCACGAAGAGCAGATATTGACTTCTCAAAATGACCTGAACGTTTTCTCTAGCGTCGAAAAGTTTACTTAAACTCATCATTCATTCGACATAGCTTCCCAGAAGAGCTAAATGACGTTATTCCACTGGGCAAATTCACCCACTCCCAGAAGATTTAGCTCAAATACAGATAAATAATGAAAACTTAAAGCTGGGGGGGGGGAAATATTTTTTTAGATTTTATTACTGTTTTTCTATTCATTTCGACTGAAAAAAAAGGTTTTCTGAATGAGATACGGATCGTTTTTCTCATGTCAAACATAAGAGTGTATCATCATCATCATCTAAAGTAAGCTATTTTTGTCAATATAAATTATATAATTTTGGGGATTATTTTATTCAATTAACAAAAAAAGTGCATTGAATAATTAACGTTAGGAAACGTTTCTGTCTATCGGCAAATTTCGACAAATTATGTTTGAAGTGGTTATGCAGTGTAGACGACAGCACAATCCTTAGGAATATCTTGAAGTTTACTTAGACCTAGAGTTTTATATCTACGGAAAAAATGTTGTATGTAGAGAAGAAGACATTACAAGATATACAGGAAACTGGTTGTCATGCTGAGATGATGGCTAGGAAAGAAAAATTCACATTTGCCTCCACTGGGACTCAAACCACAGCCGTCTCACTGTCCAGGCGAGTGACTACCACTACGCTTTAAAAGTAATAAGAAAGTTTTTCCTTGGAGCGTATATACCGAAGGGTACCGTGCGATGGACGGTGAGAAGTATTCAGCTAATGGCTTGTAAACGACATCAAGGCTACCAGAAGGCGATATAATTGTCGTTCTGCGCACTGTGAGAGGGCTGTGGTTTGAGTCCCAGTGGAAGCAAATGTGGGTTTTTCTTTTCTAGTCATCATCTCTCTATAGTAACCAGTTTCTTGCTTATCTTGTATTAAGGAGTGGAGAGAACGTCTTCCTCTACACAAATAAGACATTATATTTACCATTTATGACCATGATAAATTCTAATTTTAACGTGAGAGATCAGGGAAATTCTAGACTGACGGACGTAATCACTAAATATATAAAGTTAATTATCAGCGATGGAGGCAAGAATAATACAAAAGAAAGTGATATATAAATAAGAGAGTAGATGGAGTATTCATCAAGCACTTCGCATTTGGTAGGAAGAACAATTTTGCTGTCAGAAGTAGCATGCTTGCAGTTATTTTCCCTCCCTTTATACTATATATACATTATATACATAGAATCTTCCGAAGCACTCACCATGAAAGCTTAAGAGATTGAGACTCTGCAAATGAATTAATCCTGACATAAATCGAATTCTTCCTCCTCATTGCTTTTTTCCCAGTCTAATGAATCCTATTATTGAATTAATGTGGTGATTTTGCATACACGCTAAGTCAAAAATAGAATCTAAGTACTTATCTTTCCGTTTTCTAAGAATTTCGGAAGATGATTTTGGACAGCAGATAAAAATAAAAAAGGAAATGCAGCTGAACGTTTCCTTAATAAATTTACGCAGCTCAATTTTCTAACCCAATCCAAATTGACAAGGTCAGAGTGAAGTAAAAAACAACACTGGTTTTGTTTCAGAATAATTTTTTCTGGAATATTTCAGTGTTAAAGATTTTCTTACCTTTTAAAACGGACGAAAAGTCTCAAAAACTATGCTCTAGTATAAATATAATTTATCTTTCGATTTATTTCAATTTTGTATTTATATTTTCGATTATATTGCTGTGCTATGTAAGCATAATAATTTAAATATCTGTACAACTCTTGTGTTTTTTCTTTTTGTAAATTTTCAAACATTAAGAAAAAAAATGCGATGCTAACACTTTACGCGCGTGATAAAATTGCATGGCATTAATTTAGTAGAATAAAATTTGATTCAAACCAAAGTAAATTGTTTAATTTATCGAATGAGGGAAAATATTTGAGATACGTTCATAAATATTTTGTTTATTAAAAAATACTTTAAATTTCAATTTTTTTCTAATTTTGAATGAGATTAAGTAGATGAAATTTAAATGTTTTGCCTCATTTGATGGACTGAACAGTTTTCTTCATTTTGAATATAATTTTATTCAATGACATTGCTGTTTTATTAGGCACGCAAAGTGTGGTTAACAGCACATTTCTTTCCCTTATTTTTTTTAAAGAGTATTCGCGATGTGTAAATCCATTTGTTATTATAGAGCATATATAATTGATAACACGCGTAACCGAATTTTAAACGAATCAAGGGTTAAATAATATTTTTAATGTTTTTTCCAGCAGAGCATTGTTTTTAAGGCTTTTTGTCAATGTTAAAAGGTATGAAACAAATTTAGAGAGTAAAACTGTTATATACTATAAAAGATGGAAAAAAAAAACAACAGGTAGAGTAGAACCCGTACATCAATCAATTTTAGGGGATAATTTAATAAAAATAATTAATAATTAATAAAAAAGGAGGGAGTAATTTTTCTCCTGTAATTTAGAGAATTACTAGTGTTCCGTAAACTTTTTTCCTCATTTCTCATTCAAAAACGTCCTCGATATCTCTATTTACGTAAAGAAAACGTAATACATATTTCTGTATCACACTGTCATTGTATTTGTCGTGGTGATGTTAAAATCGATGATGGCGTAATATACGTCTGTATTTCGATATTTATGAATACATATATATATATACAGTAACTCGACGTCTCCAAACGGTTGGTGGTAAATCCGAATCCTTGTAAACAGGCACGCTATTTTCCCGTGAGGAATAAATATTTGCAAATTGGTATCGTGCTCGACTACCGTGATTTGTAATTTCTGTCAACGACAATGGAATCGTTGGGGCGTGTCCCATGCGAAGAACACTTAGAAATCTGGAAATTTTCAAAACTGCGTACTTAAGTCGCACGTAACGTTAGAGAGGATCGAAATTTATGGGTTAGAATCTTTTTCTTCAAATGACGTTTTAAATCATTGTAGGAAAAACAGGATAGATATATCATTCGGAGGATATTTTTTGTACACTAGCATCTTTCCTGAAGTTTATGAATTCTAAAGATATATTTTGGCTGTGTAACGAGAACAGAGTCATTGTGAATTCGTGAGCAAAGGCAGCTACGTATTTGACTGTACTGGTATCAATCGAATGTATATATAGTTGATAAAATATTTTTCTCTACAGAATAACTAAATAATGTTAAAATATTTTCCTTCAAGAATTCTTTTTTTCTACATCAAAAAATAAAACTGCTTGAAGAAATTTCCTTCCTCTGCAAAATTAAAAAAAAAAAAAGGTAAGAATGTTCTTCTTTTTTGTCAAAGTCTATAAATTCTTTTATGAGTTTTTAATCTATATAAAAGTTGAATATCTCACTCATCGTAAAAAACAGGAAACATATATCATTCCGAGAATATTTTTTTATAAATAAACATCTTTTCCGAAATTTATGAATTCTAAAGATATATTTTGGTTTTGTGACGAGCACAGAGTTATTGTGAATACGTGAGCAAAAGAAACTACTTATTCCAATGTGCTGTTTCACCAAACACCAACTCTGGCCATATCGATATATTGCAATTTACTGCCATTAATGCGTTGGGTTAGAAATGAAGACACCATCTATCGGTGGTCGCCTCTATCTTATCTATATTCTCCCCGGGTTTGAACCTAGTGCCGTGAGGGCAACCTTCACGGTAGCAGACGACCATCTTACCACCACGCCACTCGGGTTATTACAACGTACTGGTGTTCAATAACTGGTATCAATTTAATACTGTCTTGATGAGATTTTTTTCTATAGAAAAAAAACTAAGTAGTGTTCAAAAAATAATGCATTTCCTTCAAGAATACACCAAAAACCAAAATTACTTGAATTACTTTTTCTGCAAAATTAAAAAAGGTAAGAATGTGCTTCTTTTTTGTTAGTCTGTTCTGTAAATTTTTTTATGAATTTTTAATTGATATAAAAGTTGAATGTCCAATCAATAAACTTGAAATAATTTCAGTCTTGATGCAATTAGCGGAAATTTTTAATGGATACGGTTTTTTTCTCCTTCGAAAATCAATTTTTTTTTCCAAACTGACACAAGGAACGATTGCTCTTTCTCGATTTAACATCTTAATTGCAATTTTTTGTTTTTCTTGTAAGTCTTTAAATCTCGTATTCTTAATTAAATGGTTTTGAATTTCCATGCTTAGGGAATTTTTTTTATTGTTTATTTTTTTCTTTGAGAAACTGATTATCTGTTTGTCGGATGAAATTTTAATGTTTTATGTATATATGTTCATATTTAGGTTATTATTATTATAAGACGATTAAAACTAAGAGGTTTTCCATTGCATTGGAAGAGTAAATAATGGAGACTAATTCATTTGTATTGTATATTTTCATTTATCAATGAATCCTTTTAACGCTCGTTATGAATTTATTTTGCTTCTCACACGAATTGTTTTAATTATGCTTGACGTTAAAGTCGTTCAAAATTGTATGTTGCATAGTCGTAGGTTGCTTCGAAAATCTTTTCAGCATGATCTATAACACCTATTTAACAACGCTATATATGAGACAAAAAAGTAGAAAAATCTGCAAAACACCGTAAAATAAATGCATAACTTCCCTACAGAACTGCGTTATCAATCACTAACAAGTATTATAATCTCTATGATTATAATATTTTTATGGGCTATGAGGACTTGATTTTTAATACCAATAAAAAGCTTTCGGATATAATAACTATTATTATGGGACAAAAAAAAGATAATTACGTAATTGTATGTAGCTGTAACCCTTAATTTTTTTCAGAAATTTCGTCAAAGGGCAGATATTTGAATGGTTACAGATGATAAGTGAAGTCTTAATTGAGAACTTAGTTGTGCGTCTTAAATTTGTGTTAGAGGTTCGATTACCAGTTTTATTATTTTTTCAAATCTAAGAAACTATTAGACGCATGATTTTGAGTAAGCTTATTAAAAACAAACTCTACGATACAGAATGAAAAGATATAAATATATACAAATAAATAAATATAAATTCAAGCTCAAGATTTTTCTCTGGAAGCACTTATGAGAAAACTCATTATAATGGTTGAAGAGTGAAAAAAATCGAAAATCACAATGATGGATCATGTTTTAGTCTGTGGATGTAGGAAAACGAAAAAGAATGGACCAGTTGATTGATATTTGTATAACTGAAACGAAAAACGGTCCGCTACGTGAAGAGCATATTCGTCTATAAGACGTCTACTTATTATATCTTTGATTAAAGTCATGTTTTTCAAAGAAGAACGATCGTAAAAAGAAATATTTTATTTTTTTTATGAAGAAAGTGGCATGTCTCTCTTTGAGAAGGGTATCTGACCACGGAAACTCTCGCTACGAAAGTAAGCCACCAAGTATTTTATGTTTTCAGTATCGATTCCATTGATCCGACGGGCTTAAAAAAACATACCTATCTGAAATATATCACAACTCAACTGAATATAGCTGGAAACAAACGCGACTTCGAACGAAACGTAATCCTTTATATTCGGTATCATGAACGCTGAGAAGCAGTAAGTACGTATGAATGCTGAAAGCACATATATATATACCAACAAATGGAATGGACCACGTTCCATGTAAGCACTAAAAATACACCACACGTTCCGGACCAAATAATTCAATGAAATTTCTTCCGTGAATATTTCGTATACATACATACATCAATTGAGACACCAGCTTTATTGCACCCGCTTGAATAGTGCTCAGTTTCGTAATGTAGAATCACGATTTCAATCTACATGACCTTCGATTTGGTTAGCAAACTTTCAATCACACCAGGCCTACACAAATGCAGTAAATGACCTGTTCTGTTGCTTTTCGAGATCCCACTCGTCCGATTGAATCACACTAATCACTAAGCGAATGCGGATAGATAAACGATGGCTTATTCCTCCACGTTTATACTCGTAATGTATTGGATCATTGTTGATATAAACTGAGCTTCACGTATAAAATGTCAATAATTTATGACATGGCCAAGAAACACCATCCAATTAACACTGATTGGTTAATTGGATGGTGTTCATTCCAAAAAAAAAAGTATTGAATTTTTTTTTAAATACGGATGTAAATGGGTACTGTTAGCATAGTTTTAATTGAAACAATACATATCAGTGCAGTAATTTAACTAATTAGAGTGGATTTTTTAGTCGGCTGAAAAGTTTAATTAGCAGTAATATATATGCAGTTTGCCTTGATTTTAATATTATTTATAAAGAGATAAAATCTTTCTTAGCAAAGAATGAATAGTTTTTACTTTGAATTTTATTTTCAATCCCCTCAATTATGCACGATTTTATAAATCTCCGAACACATAAAATTTCAGCAGCTGTCAAAAAATTATATCAATGAATTAACTCGTTCTAATGTAGATAAAAAAAGAATTGAACTTATATAGCTGTATTCTGTACTAAAATGCCACTAAAAGATTTACTTTCCAAAATATCAAAAAAGTTAAGAAAATAAATAGGTATCATGGGTTTTTTGACCATATATTTGCAATAAATATTCAAATATAAATATACATAAGACTTTTTTTTTGGGGGGGGGGGCTCTTATGTATATTTGAATATACATGGCAAATATATGGTAAAAAAAATTTATCAGAGATTTTTCTGTGGTCATGTTGCCGTCCGTTTCTGTTGTACCCCTGTGTCAGGAAAGCTTATGGGTATCGAACCCGCGACACCTCTAAACATCCTTTGGTACTTCAGGCGAGTATCTTATCGACCTGCGCCCCTATAATTCTTTGAAAAATTATTTTTTACATATTAATTTTGAAAATATTTATATCTGTATTAACCTTTTAGAAAAAAAAAAACCCGTAAATAATATAAACACGCAATGGCATATAATCCGCATTAAGAAATTCCGGTGTCAACGTATTAAAAAAAAATTCGCGAATTATACGTAGGAACATGACATGCATACTTACTATTAATTGTCTTTTAAGCATCACAAAAACTAAAGTATACTGTATGCATATATTTCTGTGTTTTTAATATCATATAAAGAGAAAAACTTTGTTACAAAATTATACATTAAACCTACTTGTTAGTTACATTCAAAATACGGTTTACTGTTTGAATAATAGACTAAAAATTAATACTGCATGTCTATGTGCCTATTTATCTCTATGGCTATCTCTTACAACAGTGTTTCTACACCTTTCCGAAAACCAGGACTTTCTTGGTCCTTGTCTCTAGTAAAATATTTGAAACAATTTGACGGACCACTTCTGTCCCGTATTACGGGACATTCCTGTAATTTCCGTTCCTATTTTTTTATACTTTTCTCCCGTTTTTCCGGGTTAAATTTATGAATACACACACAGTGTTTTCATAATATAAATTATATTATGATAATTAGTTAATGATAATCACAACAGTACTGACGAGGAATTACCCAATTCTGACTTTGATAGTTTCTCGATTGACACTAAATCACCGGGCAAATTAAAATGTGAACTAATTAATGTCAGGAGCTTGAGTAATAGGAAAGATTTTTTAGAAACTAATAGTTGTGGAGAGCCTGGATCTTATAGCCATTACAGAATCTTGGGCAAAAGATGGGGAGGAATCTTTCTTACACATCTCAGGATACGATATTTTTCGAGAAATAGGTCTGAATGGAAAGGGAATGGAGTGTTGATATTATACGTGTAATCATGTTTGAGGGCTAGAGAGTGTAATGTGCAGAGAAGGGATATTGAAACTATTTGGTTGAGCTTGAAAACAAAATAAATCATAAAGTTATTGTTGGGATTTGTTACAATCCACCGAATAGGGATCCAAACTACATCGCCAAACTTCATTATGAAATTTCCTACATGTGTAAGCGTAAGAGGGTTGTAATACTTGGGGATTTCAATAACCCGGGTATAGATTGGGAGAATCTTGCAGCTGGAGATCAATATAAAAGGGACTTTCGTAAGTTGGTGCTCGATAATTTTTTGCATTAGCATGTATCAGAAGCCACTAGGGGTACCGCTATTTTGGATTTGGCTCTTACTAGTTCTGAGGATCTTGAACATGTTTTCGTGGGGGACAAGTTTTCTTCCAGTGATCATCGTGTCGTCAGTTTTCACTGTAACTTTTCTTTGGGTAAGGTTGATAATAAAAGACTGGTTCCTTGTTTTCGGAAAACTAACTTTGATGTTTTTGAGAATAAGGTTAGCGGAACTTTTCAAAGACCGGTTGGAATCAGTGGGGGTGATAAGTCAATGGGAAGAACTTAGTACGAAGCTGTCCTCTGTTTTGCACGACGTCATACCCTTTGTTCGAAAAAATTGTTCGAAAAAAGCGTGTTTGTACATCGCACCCTCTATGGTTCACGGATAGCGTGCGTAACATTTATTTTGAAAAGAAAAGAGCATTCACAGTGAGTATAAAAGTGGACGAGGTGACATATCATTGTTTACTGATAAAAAAAGAGCGTTGAAGAAAGCGATAAGGGTTAGTAAAAAGGAAATTGAATCTAGGTTGGCAGATAACATTGGCTCTGACCCAAAATAATTTTTTAGGAATGTCAATAATGAATGCAAGGGGACAGTGTTGGCCCCCTGTCGATAAGAGGGGAAGGTTAGAGAGCAATATAGGCATGTATAATGCTTTTAATGACTTTTTCGCGTCGATTGTTAATCGAGATAATGATATTCAATACACGGGTGTTGCATGGGGTAATAAAATCCTCAACGATATTCAAGTGGAAGACGTGGAGGTCCTAAATCTTCTAAAAAATGTATGTGCAAGCAAAGCACCAGGACCAGATGACATCTATACCAGGGTCCTCAGAGAATGTGCTAACGAATTGTTGGAGCCAGTCCCACAGATATACAGGAGTAGTGTTGCTGAAGGTATCGACCCAAGGGATTGGAAACTTGCTAATGTTGTTCCGATATTTTATTGCTAATGTTGTTCCGCATTGTATAATATTTTGTCATGTATATATATTGTTTGTAATTGCATTTTTAATTCGGTTTCTGTATTTTTGAAATATATGACATGCATATTTATTATGGGTATCTTTTCTTCAGCCACCTCGTTGGGCATTTTGCCTGTTGTGGTGTTGTATTTGTATTTGTAATTATGGCGAAAATCCTAAATATTCATCTCACATAATTGTCAGGTTTGACGTTTTGTCCTGAATTTTTTTGGAATTTTAGTTACGATTGTGCTTTATATGTTTTATATGTTTGATGATAATTGGCGATTTCCCGATTATTATTTAAGATCCCAATTTACCGAATTTTCTTTTTCTCAATATGGTCATCAAATCATATATTTGAATATTTTTCATGAAATACATTTTGTACTGCGATTTATAGCAGCCTGTTATGTCCACACCCTTCAGTGATTTCGGTGAATTACATTTAAAGCCATAAATTGCAATTAACTGTTAACCCGTACTTAGTATCACAATTTCCTGCATTCGCCTCGATGATATAAGGTGAACCTAAGTATGAAGATACAATTTTATTGAACCTATACAAATACGTATTTTTAATATCAATCACAACGGGTGAATAATTTTATGGAGTCTGCCTGAGGACCACCTCTGCCACGTCCACGGAAAATAGGATGAGAAACGTTGTCTTAAAACATCATTTCGAAATCAAAACTCTCCAGTAAATAAAATAATAAAAATATTACGCTCCGTGTGTATCGACTTCAGATTATTGGAAGAACATTTTGTTTCGTAAGGAAGTCTCTCGTTGCTTTTGCAGCTCATATGGTGTTATTTCTCTTCAGTTTTCTAAAGCAAATATCGATCGCGGCCAAGTTTCCGAAGTGCGGATTACCAATTGTTATGGCTTCTTTGAGACGTTATTTGACTGCTTCTCATTTTGTTTGTTTATGCCAGTATGTGTTTGAAGGAAATCCATTTCACACACATGAGACTTTTCAAATAACGTGTAAATGTGTTTTTGTTTATGTTGCTTCCAACTTTGTAAAGTTTTTATCTAGTTTTCATCTATTTTTACTTCTTTGTGTTAGAACTTTTCTTCTGTTATTTTGATACAGTTTTCTTGCATGTAAGAAAGATAACTATTTGAACAGTGATCACGTAGATCATTCGAAATTCTTCGAGAACTGATTAATGTTCTTACAATTAAATCTGTCCGATTTTTCTTATTAAAATTATTATTCATCGTTTCATGCTGAAATTCAGCTGCTACCGATGAAAATGTCAATAAAACGGATTCATTAATTCTGCTAATTAAATATTTGAATTCGTGAAAAGCACGAACGTTTCTGAAAGATAATATTACCCGAAAAGTAAGTCATTTTTTTCTTCTCCGTTTTGAAGATTTATATATGTCTGTATAAATATTCTTAAATACACCAAGCAAAACAAATGTCTTGAATATTTCTTACAGCTTCACTACAGTCACATGCGTGTTAAAATATCAAATTTAAGTCTCTGCCAGAGTGAGATACAGTGCGTGTACAGGGTGTCCAGTAAGTGCTTTCATATCACCAACCGTCCGTCGTAGAGGTATAATTTTAATTCAAGAAATGCTCAAAAGGCGTTCAAAAATTATCCTATACCAGTTTTGGAAGTGAAAATACAGTGTGTAACAAAACAAAAATCTAAATTTTTATACGGTGCCTCTGTCCAACTTCCAGTTGAAAAATTGTTGCTCTGTCTCTCCTGAGGCCAACAAAAAATGCTGAGTTAAATACTAGCTGAGATATTTGCATTCAAAAATCGGAGGAAAATGGGAAAGTACAACATAAATGGGGGAAAAGACCGCTGTTCGCGTTAGTTTTTGCTGTTCCTTCATAACTTTTCTCTGATTTTGTTATTCAAATATCTTAGTGAAGATTGCACTTAGAAACAAAGATTTTTTTTTTCTGTTGGCTTCAAGAAATACAGAGCAACCACTTTCAAATTGGAACTTTCAGGACAAGGGAACCGTATAAAAATGTAGACTTTTTATTTTCTGATACACTGTATTTTCACTCTCAAAACTGGTACAGGGTAATTTTTGAACTCCTTTTGAGCACTTTTAAATTGCAATCATACCTCTACGATGGACGGTAAATGAGATAAAAGCCGCATTAGCACTTACACGACACCCATGTATGTTACGGTAAATGTGATAAATTGGTTATTATGCATACTTACCAGTCGTCTTGATCGTACCGCGATATAATGATTACGAAATTTACGGTCGTACCCAGATATAATGATAATAAGTTTCACCATCGTACCTCGATATACCGATAACAAATTTCACTATCGTACCTCGATATACCGATAACAAATTTCACCATCGTACCTCGATATACCGATAACAAATTTCACCATCGTACCTCGATATACCGATAACAAATTTCACGATTGTGTCTCGATATAATGATACAATACATACATGAATTATCATGTATACTATATCATATAGTATGATTTATCAAGTTTACCAACGACGCAACGCTTGCGTATTATGTATAATCGCCGGTAAAAGTGCTCAAAATTTGGGGAAATTTAAAAAAATTACCAGTGACGCTCAAGTACCATGCATAATCGTCGGCAAAAGTGATTAAATTAATGAAATTTTTCAAATTTACCAACGACGCTCGGATACTATCGCCTGTAAAAGTGATAAATTTAGAGAAATTTATGAAACTTACGTTATCATGTGTAATAACCTGATTTATCACATTTACCGTAGCATATATATTTGAATTTTTGATTCATGGGCACGAATTTAACATTTTAAATCTCTATTGATTTTAAAGAGTTGATGATGACATATTAAGACTCAGAATAAATTTCGAGTCAAACATGATCGGCAATTTTCGTGTGATAATCCAACAACACGAAACAGAATGATTGTTCCAATTATTTATATATTTGACGTACAGTTATACAAGGGTTGAATACTGGAATATGGTATAAAAAACCAAAGTAAGGTGCATTCAGTATAAGTAGAAAACACTTAAAAGAAATAAAATGGAAGTTCTCGAAATCATTGCTCTAAAATCCAAGAAGATACAGTAATTGAAAATGATATTATTTTTAACGATATTTTATAAGTCCTCTTAATGATAAAAGTCCTTTGAAGTATAATTAAACGAAAAATCATTAATAGTTGATATTCGCCGATTTGATTAAACCAGAATTTCTCACCCTTTCTGGACCCAAGGACCAGTAAAATTTCTGAAACGATTCAACGGACCACTTGTGTCTCGTATTAAGGGACATTCCCTTATTTTTAGTTGTTTTAAAATTTTTGTAAACATTTTTCCCGTTTTTTTCAGTGATGCTTATTTAAATTTGTAATGTTTCTAAAATCGTAAATAAAAGGCGTTTCTATAACTTAATATGATGTAACTATGGCTATATAAAGTGAAATTTCGATATAACGATATTCTCTCTCTACTGACCAAGAAAAAATATCGTTGTAGAGGGATTATCGTTATATCTAGGGACATCATTATAGTCACACGTCATCGAATTCATGCTGCTGTTATATTTTCTAAATCAGCATTGTTATTGCTACTAGAAAATGCGCTTTTATGTATTTATTCACCGCAGAAAACAAACTAATTGATTAGTTGATTTATAAAATTTAGTTAGATTGCCACTGTAATGTTGTTTACCACGTCGCACTTTTGTGTCACACACAGAAAGCAGCAACACCAATGTACTTCCTCGGCACATTAGGTGATCCTGTGGTGCAAAATACCGATGACATAAGACGCGTTCACGAACGGAAATAAATGAAATTAAAATCAAATTCAAAATGATTTTGAACAAATTGTTAAAAAATATTGTTATTGCAGGCAATTCCAAACAAGATTTGAAAAAATATCGTTGTAGAGGGATTTATCATTATATCGAGTATCCCTGTAGCAAGGTTTATTGTTGCTACACCGCAATTACCACCACTAAGTTTTTTTTTATTTTGTCATTTTCGAGTAATCCCTTTTTTTTGTTCTTTCTTGGGTTTTTTGCCTTCTCTCATTTAGTATTGTCTTATCTAATTCTGAATCCAATCGTTACAACTAATGTCTAAAACCCAAAAAAATAGTGATTGCTAGTAAGAGCCATGTCTCAGCTTCTAAGCAATTTTTATTCCGCTTATATTGTTCTATATTTTCTGTATTTATGAATAAAATTGAATTGAATCGAAGAAAAAAAAAAAGGTTTCACTGTATACAAATATCCATCTCACATATTTGTCAGGTTCAACGTTTTTTCCTAAATTTTCCAGTGATTTGAACAACAACTGGGCATTTTGTCGACTTATCGCAACGTTTTCGATGGCAATTGGTGACGTCCCGTATTTTACTGTATTTAAGATCGCGGTGTACCCCTAATTTTTCTCAATGTTCTGTCATTTGCACGTTTTTCACGTCAAATACATTTTTCTTTACTGCGATTTGTATCAGTCATTTTTATCCTAACCCCCCCCCCACCCATTTTAGCAGTAATTAGCAAATCTTTGTCGCGTAAATGCTTTTTATTGGCTGCAATTAGTGATATCCCGTATTTATAGAATCGCATTCTCCTCGATGAGGTATGGTAAACGCGTGGTATAGAATTTTTATTTGAACCCATATGGATATTACCAATATCAATATATTGCAACAGTTGAATAATTTTTCATTCAGTTAGAATTGAATTATCAAGTCTATGCCACAGTCGCGGACCACCTCTAGTCCACGTACCATAGGTTGAGAAACGCTGGATTAAACTGTTCCGTTTCAAGGTTTCTTAACACAGATACCGTCGATGAATAAAATTGATGGAAAAAATATACACAGAAAACCATTTCTATTCATGAATGCGTATCAACAGAAATGAGAGAAAGAAAGAAAAATGCTACTCTATCTCCAATTTTCTCTCTCGAAAGAAATTTTAAATACTTTGGGAGAAATAATTTCGCCTTTCGAATCCTAGTAAGTCTGCCCTGAGGGTTCAGAAACTCAAAGGGGCTGCTAAGTAACTCTTTTAAAAGCGAATGAAAGTAAATAATAGAAAGGGGGAAAAAAAAATGATGTTTCAGCATTATTCGTTGAGACAAAAGTACTGGTGGCTCTTCTGAATTCATCTTGCCTGTTAAATAAAGTAAGAATTATAGAAAAGAAGAGGAGTTGTTTCTTTACGGTAAAAAAAGAGGATTTTTGTATCTAGAACTCGAGTGAAAGTTTCATGCAATTAGACCGGACTTTATTTAAACACTCCTAATGAAGTGACAAATTTTTTCCCCTCATGAGTGTTAAATTTAAATTTTCACTTTTGTAAAAGCGTAAAAAATACAAAAAAAAAAAGTTTTTTTTCGATAGCAAAAGTGTATAAGGTGGTACTGTACCAGTTTGTTTACATCATTATCTATTCTGCTTTATTTCGAGGTGTGGATTTCGCCAAAAATGCACTCTTACACTCACATAAAAATAACGAAATTATAAAAAGCATACATGCGTATATTAAAGGTAAATGTGATAAATTCGGTTATTACACATAATAAAAGGTTAATTATGCATAATAGCCGTGCATTTCAGTAAATTTGGTAAATTTCCCTAAATTAATCACTTTTACCAGCGACTATGCATAGTACCTAAACATCGTTGGGGAATCTGATAAATTTCCCTAAATTAATCGTTTTTACCGGCGATTATGCATAGTACCCATTGCGGCGTTGGTAAATTTAATAAGTACTAAAAACAATTATCACTTTTACCGTCGATTATACATAACATCCAAGCCTTGCACCGTTGGTAAACATGATAAATCGTACTATTATACTATACATGATTGTTCATACATGCATGGTACCGTTAAATCAGGGTACGATCGTAAAATTGGTTATCATTACATCGGGGTCCTACTATATTCATCAAACACACAAGACTCATTTGGAATTTTTTTCATATTTATCAAATTCATCACCTACACAAGGGTATTATGCATAATCACAAATAAAGGCGACAAATTTCAAGTATTTATCAAACTTACCAGAGACGCTTGGGTATTATATATACCCAATATATTTTTAATATCATATACAAGTAGGAATACAAATACAAGGCCACAACAGGACAAATGCCCAACCATGTGGCTGAGAAAAAAATGCCCATAACAAATACCGATGTCACACGTTTCTAAAATGCAACAACCTAATTAAAAATGCAATTATAAAAACAAAAAACTATATATACATGATATATTATTATAAAATGCCAATAAAAAATATTTATAGTTGTCTTATTCTAAATATGGATAGCTTCTCGATTTTACCCCAACAAGTTTATGGTATTTCTTTTTAAACGTGTCAATTGTGTTAGAATTTACTACCTAAGGGGGTAACCTATTCCATTTATTAACACCCTTGTTAGAGAGAAATTCCCTGCGGCACCATAACCTACATTTGTCCTTACAATTACCCATCGACACTGTTGTCTCCTTGCCACAGCGTATTAATAATTCATGGTCCATCCTATCCATCCCATTGAAAATTTTGAACACTTCGATCATATCCCCTCGACAACTGCTTTCTTCCAATGTAAAAATCTTCAAAAAATGAAGTCTCTCTTCATAACTCAAGCCTCGTTGCCAATAAGGACACGCATGCCTTCTGCAAATCAAGGTAAACAACATCTACATTTTTGCCCTTACCCAAAGCTTTCGTCACGTGATCATAGAAGCAAAGGAGGTTAGTCACACATGACTTCCTCTTCCTGAACCCATGTTGATTATCCGACAATGCATTATTCTCGTCTATCCACTTCACAAACTGCCTTTTGATAATAATTTCCAAAATTTTCGAGAGAAAGCTCGTCAAACTCACTGGACGATAATTGGACACAGCTTCTCTACTACCCTTCTTAAATATCGAAACAACATTAGCAAGCTTCCAATCCCTTGGAACAATACCCTCAGCAACACTACTCCTGTATATCTGTGCGACTGGCCCCAACAATTCATTAGCACATTCCCTGAGGACTCTAGGATAGATATCATCTGGTCCTGGTGCTTTGCTTGCACATACATTTTTTAGAAGATTTAGAACTTCCACGTCTTCCACTTGAATATCGCTGAGGGTTTTATTACCCTATGAAACACCCGTACTTTGAATAAACTTGATGTAATCTTATGAAAGGAGTTGCTCGTTACATTTGAAATACAAACTTAGGGTCTGAGTAGTTTAATGCGACATCCAGCATCTTATCAATTGGCCATAGCAAACGTATGCGATACTTTCGGAAATTGCTGTTCGAATGAATTTGCATCATTTTAATCAAAGCGAACCACGAGTAATATCTAAAGCCCATTTATCACGGAACGAGGACTTGTTTGAAGCAGAGATGGAAACTGCTCTCTGAGCCATTTATTGAAATTGAATCAACGCATCGTACCGAAAAGTTGTTTACCGTTGATGAGATGAACTCAAACACAGAAAGGGCGAAAGAAAACTCTTTCTTCAAAAGAAAACCATTCATGATTTCCGAAGAGCAATTAATCGTTCAAAAGATGACTTAGGAACAAAACTGGAACCATTCTCTATCAAGTATTCGTAAAAGATTTCTCTTTATGCTAGACGCGTGATAAACTTCTTAATTTACCTCGTGAAGAATAGATCCCTGTTTTCTTCACGAATTTAGTTATACGTATATATCTATAAACGCAAGCAATTTTTTTGCATTTTACTAATGTCTTCTAATAATAGTGTCTGTGTGTGATCTGGTTTTTGTGGTTACGTAATTGTGTGGAATTATTTTACGACTTCTATAAGCATTCATTTGTAAGCACTTCAACAAAAGTTTTGGAACCAATTCAATTTATTTAAATAAGAAATTAAAATGAGAATGTTAAATTAACTTTTTGTTCTAAGTTTCACCAAAGTTGTGAAATATCGTCAGAACAATTAAGTACAATAATGAGTATATGTAATTAAATATATAGGGTGATTATTTAATTCCCCTTAACGCATTTTACTGGCGAACCGTTGATTCTAGAAGCATACTTCTTATTAGAAAAATCATCCATATAACGTGTAGATTTCAGATACGTTATTCATATTGCAAGGGGTTGTATAATTGTCAAAATATAAAAATAACTTTTTATTTGAATTCGAAAAATGGAGAAAAGTTGGGAAAGAACAGCATAAATCAGGGAAAGAAGCGTTGTTCGTTAGTTTATGCTGTTTTTTTCGAACTTCCCTCCGACTTTTGAATTCACAAATCTCTGCGAGTATTGCACTCAAAAACGTGGGAGTGGTTTTTTTTTGCCTCAAGAGAAACAGGGAAGAAACTTTTTTATTGGGTTTTTGAGGACAGGACACCCGTATAAAAATTTAATTCTTTTTATTTTGATAAATATACAACCCCTTTCAACATAGATGACGTATATATATCTGAGTTTTTCAATTTTTCTTTTTTTTTTTTAATTGGAAGTATGCCTCTAGGATCAATGGTTCACCAGTAAAATGCGGGATGGGGAATTAAGTAATCACCTTGTATAAGCTGACACAATATACTCCTCTGGCTCAGCTTGGCGAGCAATTCCATTATAGTGAAAATCTATTGTAGATGAACACAGTGTTTCGAAATAATCTATTTATTTTATTTTTGATCAATACAATTTATTGCATCGAGATTTCTTATCTACAGGGTGATCCAGAACTCCACCGACAAACTTCTAGGGGTGATCGTACACGTCAAGACAAATAACTTTCATAACTTTTGCAATGGAATCTTGGGATGAAATACATTTATTCAAATGGAAAAAAACAAAGTAAGTAGTACAAAAACAGCCACAGGCCACGGATATCAGGGAAAATGAAACTTGCCAATGTAACAATACGAGCACTATACGAGCACTCATAGTTGCTGCTCAAAGTGGCGTCGGAGGGTACTGTTGCATAACTGACACTAGCTAATGAAGAAATGGCGCACCCGGTCACAGAGGCCTAACGTCGAGTTTATCTTGTCAGCAGCAACAAGTTCTTCCACTGAGTCCACTGGTGTGTCTTAGACTAATGATTTCAGGTGGCCAAGAAGAAGTCCAGTAGATTCAGGTCCGGGGAGCGTTCAGGCCATTCCACAGATTCACTATGGCCAATTCATCGCCCTGGATATGTTGCTGCTTGCTTGGCGGTTCTCACGTTGCCAAATAAATCTTTTCCGACTAAAAATCGTGTTTCACTTAATGTTCCATTGCAAAAGTTATTTTTATTGACGTATACAATCACCCGCTATTGTCGGGGGATTTCCTGATCAATACTGTATATGGTCAGTCATTCAGACTGTCTGGAAGAGGTTGATACATTTGTACGCTTGAAAGTTCACCAGTCCTTTTTATTCAAATGTTGGTGTTGTTTTTGAGATGATTCTTGCCTGAAAAAGCAAAAAAAAAACCCCTTATACTCGATTTTTCTCAGATGTATTTTACAATGCTGCGCGTTGTAAATTTTTACTAAATGAAACTACGACTAGATCGTACTAGAATTTACAAACGAACGGATCTCTCGCTTGATTATTTCTACTCCAGAAACAATATGTTCGTGACTTAATCTCACTACATACTATACTGGTTAGATATAGAAAAAAAACAATCTTCTCGCATAGAAACCACTATCATTCTGCTAGCTTTCTTACACACTGAACGCGACAAGTTATGCTGTCAATTGCCAAGCTGTTACCTCATGATATGAACATAATATAATTCATCATAATATAATATAACCGTCCCACCCGGGGGCCATTTCCTGAAGTTAAGAGAGGCTACTAATGCCTCTACTTCAGCGCCTCACGACACAGTGCGTGAAATTAGGAAGGCAGATTCATGTGTCTCCAGTGGTGTAGATGGTAGCATGCTTGCCCGGTATGCAAGAGGGCCTGGGTTCGAGTCCCGGCGGAGACGTGATGACTTTTCTTTCCGAGCTCACCTCAGCATAATATCCGGAAAATAACTGTTTCCTTGATAATATAATTCGTTGAACAATTATTACTGAAATCAGTCATAGCTGTTCAATAAATTTTAAAGGATCTCGTAACTCTTGAATGGCCTCGTACTAAGAGCTAGTAAATTGCGTTGTAATATCTTAAAGCTCTGAAACCGGCTAGATTCCAGTTTTCTAATCACACCCACCTTCAGTGTCTTTAAGGTATCATCATTGCTGTCAGATTTTCGAACTATTCTTTAATTTTGATCTCCAGTGTACATAACACTTCAACATAAGAAAATATCCCCATGTTATATAATAATAGTTGTGATAATGATTTGACTGAAAAAATAACCTATACTGTATATAGGCTAGTGAAGTATTTTAAGAATTGTTTAATACGTGCACTCTTTTATGCGCGTTTATGTACCTACACAAAGTTCGGTATTTGAATTTAAAATGCTTTGGCGTGAAGTATTTTCATGTTTGAGTACTTATTCATCTATGGAGATGTGAAATTTATTGAACAAACGCGTGGCTGTCTAGTTTTTGTTTTCTTTCGGACGTGGTCTCCATCCGAAATGCTGATAAAGCACGAATATTTTCCAAGACAAAGACGTCAGAATCGAGGACTCTACAAAATACAGACGTACGTACACGAAAGAGAAACAACACAAAGTGTACTTAGAATAGCGAAGTAAAATCGTAGTAGGAATTAAGATAGTTCTTTGTTTTCATTTTCGTAGCTGCGCCATGTAATCAGTTTTTATTAACGAGGATTTCCTGAAATTTCCATAGAAACAGCATGACTTTGTAGTTATACATTCGTTATAAATTTCGAAGCACTGGATTTTCGGATTGAAAACCAGTGAAATGTGAAATCAGAGAAATAATCCAGAGAATGATAGAATTTTTCTTTTAAATTTTCAACCCCCAATTAACAATCCGAAAATTCCTTAACTTATTATATTCGCGTTGGAATATTTCGCGTATGTATTGTTAAAATATTTCGTTATCCATCTCATGATTAAAGAGCATAAAAAATTTATTCACTCGTATATAATCTCGTAATGTTTCGAACTGCATTTTAACGAAATTTATTTGGATTTAATGAGTTTTTAAGCAGAAATAACTATGTTTATGTGCCATAAACTTTTGATGTTCAATAAATTGTAAAAAAAGACGAAATATTGTATGTATATCGAATATATTGCCGATAATTTCTGTAATGTATTCGCAAAAAAATATTTGTCTTTATTTTCTGGAAAAGAATAAACAAATTTGTATCACAGTAAATCGCATTATCAACGCGTGTTTTTTCTTTTACATTTATTTCCACAACTGAAAATATTATGGCTGTTTGCGTGTGTTCTCCCATCATCGTATTTTGCTCGCAGCAGCTCTTGGTGATTTTTGTTTTGTACTAAACAGAATAAATAAATAAATTTTCTGCTTGCGAAAGGGCGCAAACTAATGTAGACATAGAAATAAAATGCCATCGAACACAGATGTTTCTCAGCGAAAATTTTCTCATTATTCTTTTTCCTCATCAAGAAAATATGTTCCCTCATCAAAGTAAGATTAGCAGCATGATGAACATTCATTCGGGTACTACCCCCATATTCCACCAACATTAATACGCTATCGTGTTTCATTTTTGTTTTCTACCTTACCAAGACCACGTCATTTTACATTTTATCACTGATGTTTCCAAAATTTTAATCCTGAAACAGCAGATTTATATAAAACAAATGAATGCACGAAGCAATGAAATTTAATTTGCTAATTTACTTTTTACTTTTTTTTATTAATGAATTATTTAATTTTATGGAAATAATCTGATTTTCGTTTTTTTCCTATGAGAAGTCATTATAATATAAAATATAATAAAAGTATATTGAAGATATCATCACTTATTATTACTAATTAGAATTAAGTATACATGAATAATATGATTGAATATGACAAAATTAAGTCCTGTTGTACAACTTTGAAATTTTCAATGCTTAGTTAGCATTATTAAGCATCATTTACCTGTAAGTATATGGGGTTTGGAAATAGGAGTCAAGATAATTTTTATTAATATAAACCTTCAATTTTGTTTTTATTTATAGAAACCTCATTTAATCATGTTGTTATTTATACTTTTATACACGCCGCGTTTATTTAATCATGTTTCGGGATAGCATTTCATAACATGCTTGTTATTCACTCAATTAGCAATTTAGATCAGGAACAACAGCCAGCGAAATGAATGTACCGTGTTCATTACAACACCTAATTTACAATTTCAATTACGAGAAAAAAATATTCTTAAACTAAGCATAAGCAGAAATCTGTCTGGGATCATGTTTTAAACGGAATAAAATCTTGATCACTAGCTATTTTAACTACATTGCTTTTCTTTTATTATAGTTATTTTGAAGTGTTTTAAATAATTCGTATATGCTTCAGTCTGACTTTATCTAGAAAATTTGAATTCGGTGTTTACTGAACTCATATAAAATCATTTATATATTGTCTGGTACTTTGAATTGTAAATGCGTTGAATAGTTAAATTGTAAAGTTTAATTATCTTCCTTTGTAATAGAGCGCTAAATGTTTGAAAACAACTGAATTAGACACGACATTGACCTCAAATACGTATATCGTTAGTCGTATTTTATTTAATTAGTCGTAATTCATTTATTTTTTCAATGCTGTTTTGAAGAGAATTTTTGCCATTATTTTAGCCAGAATTTTAGCCATTTATTTTATAAAAATAAAATAAATGGCTAAAATTCTGGCTAAAATAATGATCATAGTAAATATAATTTTTATTATTATGCATTTTGTTGTTCAATATTTGATATAAATAAAAATTATGTTCTTTCTTTCACTGTATCATGATTAATACGTTAAAACAAAAGTATATCATAAGCTTTTATTTTACTTAACGAAATATATAGAGCTGGAAATATATATATCAGTGCTTCTTATAATAACACAGGCCCCCGGATAAAGTAATGCTCTGAGGGGGCCCTCTACTAGCTGAAGTGTCAGTCTGCCAGTTCACATACTTGCTGTCGAAAATTTTAGTATCAAATATCGTTATCTTCAGGACTCCGGATAGGCCAATGCGTTTAGACAGCCCTGGACTCGGTATAACATCACCCCTGGGGACCAAGTGAAAATTATTTCATTAGCGGAATGACATAACAATGAGTCACTTTAAAACTGGGAATTTTTAATTTTATATGAACAAAAAAAGTGTATCATTTGAATGATCTTCATAGATCGGAATCTAACTCGAAAAAATAGTAGTCATTTTTATTCAAAATCTTTAAGCAAGAGATTGAAAAATATCCCCTCATCTTTTCTCACATTACCAAATTTTTTTACGTATTGTTTTCTCATTACATTTTTAATATTGACGGTTTATCTATTTCCTGACTGAAGTGAATTCAGTGCAATACAAATAGGGTATAGTATATTTGTAGAAAAGTCGAAGAAAAGACCAGGGGCTTAGTCGATTCCTCCTGCATATTTCACTACATATTTCATATTGCAATCGACATTTTGGCAATATTATTACTTTGTAAAATTATGAGATTAAGATGGTATAAAATCCCTTCTTTGACAATTTAATCATAATTTCTTATTCCCAAATACCACGAAAGTAAGAACTATAACTTAATACTCATTCGTACACGCTATAATTGCTCGTAAGCTTTTATAATATGAATGACCAATTAGCGTAAAATATATTTTTAATGAAGACTTTTCATTCTCTTCAGAGTGTTCATTAAGTATTTTATTAAGTTTGCATTTCGACATTAAGTTGGAAATGCTAATTACTCATCATTAACCATTATATTTAAATATCCATTAAAAATAAGTCACATATTAATTAAGAAAGAGATTAGAAAATTACGTGTGAGCTTCTGTGAACGTACTTACTGATTAACGAGCGAATGCATTTTTTGCACTCTACATAATTGCTGATTCTCTTTCTTTCAGTAATGTGAATGTTTCTCACAACGTATCGTCAGACATCACTTTGTAATACTAAGAATAAGTCTTAAAACACTAATTTCTCACGAGCGTACCGAGCTCGATAATAGGAGGCACTTTTAATTAAGAACAAGTCAAATATATTAGGCGAAGTCTTAAGTATCGCAATAAAGACCGAGTGCTTGTCCATTACCATTCACCGTACGATGTAGAAAATCTAACCACAAGATAATGTATAAATTAAGCATTTCCAGGATGATCTCATGAGATAGTAAATATTCATGAAAAACCGTGAAACACATATTTCTTTTGTCGATCCTCGCTTATTTAAGGGTGTGTGATCAAACGGTGTTATATTCAAACAAGGATATTGCATCAGGACGAAAATATGAGCATTGTTTGAATAAGGCGGGTGAGCGAATAACTCCGACGGGTAATATTAAGTTCTGGAGGTTCATTAAAAGTACATTTCGAGAAAATTATGCGTTACATCGTTGTCTTGGAGTTCTAGAATACACCTAGTCGATTTGTGGTTTCGTGATCCATTGCGCTAGAAATAATGATGCAATATAATATTTTCGAACAAGGAAAACGCGAGATCTACTAGAAGTAAAGAATATACGCTCGCCAAGATAAAATCAATACAAATAAACTATGATTCTCATCAAAATTTAAGAACATTTCTGTTTTCAAAAATAACATTCGCATTAACCCTACGATGCATATCTTTTTTATTTAAAATATTTACTAAATTTAACCATAGTAATTTACAATCTTTTTTTTTACTATGTTTTGGATTTCTACGAAGTAAAACACAAGATAATAATTGAACATTTGTCTCATATCGATTACCGTGATGTCCTACGTATAATCCGCAGATGCAAATTTCAATACTTTCAGGAAAAATACCATCGTGTAGTCCGCAGCGGCGTATAATCCGCATGTGAAAATTTCATCCATCAATAATGAAATTTTTAAGAATAGAAAGAATTGTTTGTCAAGTTATCGTAAAAAAATGCTGGCCCTTTTATTGTCATCTATATGCCATCCATAAATCTTTAAGAAATGTGGAATACTGTAATAGACTGTCGATGCATTGAAGTGTTAAAAATGCAATTAATGCTAGTAAATTATTCCACTCATCTCTTCACATCAATCAAAAAAAAAAAGCTTTAAAGCGAAAAAAAAGGTTCGATTTAAAATACGCGAATAAAGTTTGGTATTTTTTTCTCGACGTTTTTTTAACTGTTTACTTCACTCTTCTCACCCTGCGGCTATTTTTTACCAACGATGTATATCACACGTCAGAGTCACGATACCTAGAAATATGTCGAATAATAACACCATATCTGGTGAATTTTATTCCCATAAATCATGATAGTCGTTAATCTTTGAAGGAAAAAAAACATCCTATGGAGTCTGAATTTTTTTTAAACAAGTTCAAGGGTTTTTTTTTGTCACGTTTGAAAAGAAAAGCCAAAAGTTCCAATGACAAACCAATATATCATCTTTGTGAAGCGTTTTATTTTTCCTTCCCCGCTATTACACTCTCAATGACAGAATGGGAGAAATGGAAATAAAAACATTTTGTCGATACACAATAATTCTTTATCCTTCTTATAAGATCATAGTCATTTGTTCGCTCTTCTATAACAGCTGTTGCTTGTAAAGAATGAACAGGAACAAAGTACAATACCACGGTTTTTTTTTTTTGTCAAAGGTTAGGCAATCGGGTTAAAGAGAGTTATACATAAGTTCAGTTAAAAAAAACAAAAAAAAAACCCACCACCAAATGATGCATATCCAGTGGAAATATGTAACAAGTGTTCGGCGGCTGGACAAGTTCCAATATCCTATTTATGTCTTTTTTCCTGTGAATCTTTTTGAAGAACACTTGTATTATTTCTTTGGGGGGAAATTCAACGTGACTTTATCAACTTTTTGTCACCAGTATCATTATACAGAGTGGACGAGAAATCTTTTTAAAAATCAATCAGTTGACATAAAAAGATGCGGCTCGCACTATAATACTTATCGCGGCCATATAATTTTTTCCCCATACATTAAAAAAAGTTCAAATTTCACGCACAAGTGGCGCTGTAAAACAAAAGACTCGACACTCGACATAATACATCAAATGCAACACAAACACACAGTGCATAATTAATATTTATGACAATTTAAGTACCATATTTCAACATGAAATTACCCTTTCACCCATTTAGATGTAGCCCGAACTAAAAAGGGCGCTCATATTGAAATGTGATAGTTTTATGTAACAGAAATTGTTATAAACATTAATTATGGACTGTTTGTGTTGCATTGTATGTGCTACGTCGATTTTTTCATTTTGCAGCTCCATCTGTGAGAAAAACTTGAACATTTTTTAAGTTTATCAAAAACTCTAGGACATGATAAGTATTTATTCTTCTACGTCAGTTGGTTTATTTGTTATTAATTTTTAAAATGGGTCCAGGACTTCTTGTCCACCCTATAGATCTCAAGAACTATTATTTCCTTTAAAAAATGTAAATGAGAGCGAGAGAGTCTGTAATTATTCTTTTCTAGTGAAATCCTTTCTTTAAAATGTGCTGTAGTAAATTTAAGAATTATTACTGAGAGAGTAGCATAATGATAATTTTTTCTGCTTTACAAATGTGGTGATCAATGTAATTATGTTAAGAGCTAGGTGTGATCGAAAGCCCGAGTGGTGCAGTGGTAAGATGCTCGTCTTCCACTATGAAGGTTACCATCATAGGTTACCATCTATGCCCGGATTCGAGTCCATGGACCCGAATCCGGGCATAGAACGTCAGAAGCAAGTTCTTTACCTACCAAGCCTAGGGCGACCACCGAATGATGGCGCCTTCATTTTTCATCCAACTCCACTGGTTGGAAATTGCCGTATGGTGATATATGACCGGAGGTGGTGTGCGGTAAAGTAGTAATTGTAATAGAAAAATACAAATTATTTGATTTTTAATTTTTCACTCACACAGTATGCGACAATCATAAACTCGCAATCACTTTCTTGGGAAAAACCTGTGACGGAACATTGATTATAACTTATAGAAAATCAATTTCTCACCATTGAACCAATTCTTAATAAGCCTATAGCTCGATGAATGAATGGAAGTATTACTTTATTGAAAATTATGATTATGGCTTCAGAAAGTTTCACTATTAGGCCGGTATTACACTAAAAAGTTTTATAAAATTTACAGCAATACATTCGAGCGAATGCTGCCCATAAACTTATTGGTTGCACTTGTCACGTTTTGTAAAAGAACTTTTATAAAACTTTTAGTACGAAAACCAGCCTTTGGCACAAGAAAAAGTGTTTTTAACACTGTAGCATAATTTCGTAAATTTTAATCTCCAGTCAATAAAAACAACTTTTTGGACAGTTAAAGGGTAAAAAAAAAAAATCTGTGCTTGAAATTTCTTTTTTTCATTGAAAAATAATCACTGAAAACCCCATGGTGATGTTCATGGCTTTGTCTTTTTGGTTGAAATTAAACGATTCGTGTTATGATTTTCTGATGATGTGGTTCAGTCAAACTTCATCAGAAAATGCGCCGTTCAGCATAATCTTTTCTAACTTTCACAATTACTGAAGTTGTCGAAACTCTAAACGATATGTTTTCGAACGATAAGTGTCTATGTGTAGCTTTTCGACTTCAAAGACATTTTGATTTAGCAAAAATGGTGAAATACCTCTTGTCACGAGAGAAATGCTTTTGTATTTCTCTAATTGAAATTGAAATGCTGATCTCTAATTTAGATGCTTTCGTTTTAACAAACTTTTAACTAAATTTGAAGAAAAACAATATTTTTCTCCTTTCATTATTTTAACGCAATCAACTATTAAACTAATCAAAACATCTAAAAAGGCATAATATGGGATACCAATTTGTTTAGAATTTTAAAATTTTCTTTCTGAGACAAACCACTGGAATTTATCAGCAATTTCGCAGTATTTCACTTCCGTTGAGATTTTTATGTGTGACATCTTGGCGATACTGAATTTCAAAATCTGAACAAAAGAAAAAACACATATTTGTATTTGCTAAATGGCATCCAACCAAGAAGAAAATCATTTGCGTACCCACTCGGTAAAAAAAATCACAAATACCAGGATGGAATTCTTTCGCGGTGGCATTTTACATTTTTCACCGTAATTTTGTTAGCAGTGAGTGCGCATGCTTGAGATATTCATAACATCCTGCATCTGATTGGTAAAACTTTTTATTTACGTGTTTCTTCGTACAAATTCAGTGAAAACTGGAGTAGCCTTATAATTATGTCTAATACTGCATAAAGTTGGCATCGTTCTTTAAATGTAAAATAACTCTTAAATATAATTAATATAAAGCGATGCCATCAACATATGAAAATAATAGGTCTATATTTGTTCTAGACTGTCTTTCCGCATTTTATTTCGAAGGAATACTTTTATGATTGAATTTATTATTCTGTAAATTCATCTTTTTATATGTGCATCAATAGAAAAAAAAACATACTTTAAAATAAAAATATCTATTATGTTGTCAAACTATTTATTATTTTGTTTATCCAATGTCTGAAATTGAAAACTGGTCTAATAAATCAAAAAAAAAAAAAAATTCTAGTTCTTTGTGCAGCAAGTTACTGTCGTATTCAACATGTATGATTTTTTTTCTACGTCTGTCTGCTTTACTTTTCTTATTGAAATGTAATAAAAGAAATCACCAGCCGTTTCAAACAGACATGAATTGAATTGTTTTCTTTGATATAATTCTTTTTAAAATATTTCTTTCTTAAGAGAGAGATTCTGTGGATTTATAGATAATAATACGTTTTTTTCTTTACATTATTAGGCGTAACGTTATGTTCTTTTTCGCAGAATTCCTGGTTTGTTTATTTTTAATTATTTTTCAATCTGCGATATTGAAGCTAGACAGTGGTGGATTAAAAACCACGTCAAAGTTCCCTATTGGTTTAAAGGAATCGACGGAAAACCCATTGCTATCGAAAGAGTACGTCGTATCAACGTGCCGAATTTAATTTGATTACGTCTGGTCACTAGAATATTTAATAAAGTTGGGAACGAAGCTGTCATAGTCTCGAAAATGATAGTTCCGCTAAAGGGTTAGAGGTGGGTATAGGCGGTCGCGTTTTATCCATCGATCGCTGGCAGCAGAGTCAAGGTTAAAATAGATGGATGCTTTGAAGAACGTTATCAAACCAGCGAAAATCTAGCTGCTTGCCGACTTCCTAAGCAAAACTAATTCCGGTTTTCTTTCCAAAATCCTCGGCAGTATTTGTTGAGCTTCTCTTTAATGAGGTTGGAAAATTTCATGGCGAAGGAGAGTATGGGACATCGTAAAAGCTCCAAAACGTGGCCCTAAAGGCAAATGAAACTTCGGAAAATTTTCGGTTTCCTCTTGCACCACGTTTAAGTAAAGTTGCGCTATTGCGAGTGACTCTTCTCTCTTTAACTACTTTCCCCGCAAACTAAAACTTCGCGATTTCTTCTCTAGTACAACTCTCTCACGCATTTGCTTCAAGTATAGCAACTTGTGTGGTCTTTAAATCTTATTGTACCAACACTGTACGGCGAACGCTTTATATTACCCGAATATCGTAGTGTGCACTACATAGTTTGTTCTTAATAAAGAATTTTATCTGTTTATCATTCGGTAAGCATGAAGGATATAAATGCAATTTTATTTTCGATGATTGTAGGAACAAATGCAAGTACAAATACAACGCCACAACAGGCAAAATGCCCAACGAGGTGGCTGAGAAAAAATCAGAGGAAAAAATACGTATTTAAAGAGAACAAATTGTTGCTTTTTTTAGCCGTGTTGCTCTATGAGAATTTTGTCACTGTAAAACAGCGGAGTTCGTAATTTTTCTCTCTTAACTGCATACTTAGAAATATGACATTCACTTTTTTTCCCAAATTCACTCTTCATTTTTGAGAAATCTAAATCCATTTAACTTTTATTTTCGTGTGTTTCAAGAAGTTCTCCCTTTTTATTCATTTCTTTTCGTTATATCTTCTATTATTATTCCTTTTTTTAAAGGTGATGTTATTTGCTTTCCATCAAACATTAAGATGCTTTGTTTCTATTTTCGGGCATAATCGTTTCTGAAACCATCTGTGCATTGTTTATTTATATATTTATGTTCCCATTAAGCATTTTTCTTGCCTTTCCGGAAAGTATGAAAAGTTTTCGCTTGCATTTTTTTTCTTGTCCGGAAAGTTTACTGATGCCATTAATGCGACCATCCGATGAGTAGCATTCTGTGTACGGAATTTTACTTTTTTTTCTCTAGTGACAGGGAACAAACTAATGGTAACACACACACATTTTCTCATTTTTTATAGTTTAAATATTTGCTATAAGAAATAATTTAATCGATAGGAACAGCTTAGGAAAGTACTTTAAGCGCATAAACATGTTTGATTATAATTAATATTGATAATTTCCATCCTTCAGTGTTTTTATCTACTACAAGTACGTTTGATACGTCCTTGTTTATCAAGCAATGAATAATGAATACGTTATTAGTAGCCACTTGTGAACTGCATCTGAAGTATCCTAAATTTATATGTACATGAAAATATAAGTCGTTAATAATCAATTATCTAACCGAAATAGACTCTTCACATATGAGCAGGATCATTTTTATGGTCTTTCTGTGACAATCTCCTTCCTTGAGATTATAAAATCACGGGGAAAAAACATACAAATTCCTTATAATGCCTTTAAGTTTATTGAAGTACAAAAAGTTTTCTTTCCACGATTTGTCAAGTCGCATATCCTTTTGATAAAATCAGAATAATTTAACAGAAGTTAAAGTTCGGTGTCGAAAATATGTATTTCGTTGGAATAAGGCAAAATTGAAACTTTTTCAATATCATATAATGAAAGTTTTGCGTTCTAAATATAAGAGATGACTAGTTGTGTTATAAAGGATTTGCATAAAATAGTCAAGAAACCGGTGGGGAATAAAATCGGAAAAGAAAAATCTATTCTTCGTTTTAATATTTAGATTTTAGGGAGAAACCTGGTGCTTGAAAAATGAATTCTTTTAAAAAAACGAAAACATAAAAATCTTGTTGCAGATGTTGCACCCTCGGCGAATGCTCGTATCTCGCTTCTCACACAAAAGTATAATGTATGCATCGTAAACAGCGATATCGTAAAGACCTTGCCAACTAAGGCTACCATGATAAAGTAGAATGTTTTGTTGTATTTCGGTTTTAGGGAATACACGTCGTCAACTTTATAGGTCGTTCGGAACCTTAAGTCTATTCTTACCTATTGATGTGAAAACACGTTAAAAGATGTTTTTTTGATAACGTTTTTGGTTGCTATACGACAAAAAGTTGTTTTCTTTTTCTGGGTCGAAAAAAGGACAAGAAAAGAGAAAAATATGGCTATTTTCGTATGGAGATGAGGTGATAGTGAATACACCATTTGCTGCAGTACATACTCTTCAAAAATGATGTAAATTCTCTTAAAAAATTATGTAAATTCTCGTGCATCAAGTTATTAAAAACGACTATGAACTAAATTAAATATTTTCTTAAAGTATTTGATGGCTTTTATATCGCCGAGAAATTCAAGTCTTAAATTTCAAAAGTATGAAAGGAATCGAAAAAAAATCTGTTTACGCAATGAATATTTATAGTGTTATTAGTTGTTCAACTGATTTCAAAAAAGTGGCAATTAAAATACAATAAAAGTCCGATATAACGAGTACGGCTTATAACGAGTGATTGTCGAAGAGGTAATGTTCAAGATATAAAAAATATTCGGTTATATAGTGAGTTTAAAATTATTAATCTTTCGTTATAACGTCAACAAAATTCTCCAAAAGGTAAGTTTTTATTTCTTTTAATTCAAAAATTAGACTGATAGAATGGATTATTATCACTTACCATAGCACACAGAACTAACTGCTGAGACTATTTTAATTTTGTGACTAGAGAGCCCTGCTCAGAGATTAGTAGTTAATGTAGAGATTAGTGATTAATTAATTGGTAATGTAGCGATTTATAATCAATAGCAGAGATTTTCTACTCAACCCGAAGAGCAGAAAATATAAATTCATTTATAACGAGAAATCCTTTACAACGACAATTTTTCCCGTATTTATGAGCTAGCTCTTATTATAACGGACTTTTACTATATTCAGGTTTTAGACAGCATTTTATAGCTAAAAAAATAAAAGCAGTTTTCGCGGATAGAAGTTATAAAAATCAAAGTGTTTTAAAAAAAACTGTCTTTAAAAAAAGGGTTTATTAAAAAAAATTAGTAAATGTCTTAAATAATTAAAAGAGCAAAATATACTTTGATGATGTCGCTGTAAATGCGATAAGCATCTTTGGAACACTCTGTTCAGTCTTTATGATAAACTGATAGAATGATTGTGTGTAACATGACATTTGAATACACCAGCACAAAACACGAAACTAGACTATGCAACAGGCATTAGAGATAACCGCTTAGCGGAATATATATCATGACGATTTTCACAACAATAAATCAGATCATCCTCATTAAGGTATCTTTTTTTTCCATTTATTATTATGGCCATTGCGTGTCTCACATAATGTGTGTGAGGGATGCGAAATCTATTTAAAGGAAATATTTGATGATTGGAGGAGGGTGGAACTATTTCAAGTGATATAACAAACAACTCGGACTAAAATGGACTAATTCCAAAGTTTTTGGCATCAATAATATAGCTGGGTTCATTTACTATCACGAGTTCCCAGCTATCATGAAATATTAACATAGTAGCCATGAATATTCTAAAGTGAAAACTCTAGCACAACCCTTGAATAGAGTTCTTTTGAATATTAATGATCGAGTAGCACATCAGATAAGATGACATTCGTGTGAGTTTATAGGAAACTATGTAATATGTATACAGCATGGTACTTCTATTACTTATTAACTAATAATGATTAAGAAGCAGCTGATTCATTTGAATGACTGAATCGGAAGATAACAAATCCCAACAAAAAAAATATATAATCCCAAATCCTTAAGAACATTTAAAGATGTATATTACGAAAATAATAAGTTTAGGACTTTGCTTTGCTGTGCTCTTTGGTTCTTTATACTAAATTAAAGCTGCTTTGGTGTTAAGAATCAAAGCTGATGAAAATGTTCTTGGAACTCTCTGGAAGAGAAGATTTTCCTCTAGCTCCCTCATTTTGTAGCCATATCCGACGTTGTTGACAACCTCTGGGGATCTCGTTAGTGAGAAATTGTAGCTGGCTTTATGAAAATTATTCAAAAGCATAATTTCTCAAACTCTTCTCTGTGTACTATAATCATTCTAAAACTATAAACGCTCGAATTAATCCCAACACTTTTATTCTTCGTATATCTGTCCCAATGATACTCCGACTGAGTTTTATAAAAAAACTTCAAAATACACATAACGTCAATAAAATATTAAATTGTTCGAAGAGAAATGTGAATAATTTTGCCAAAAGTTTTGAGCAAATTAATAAATTTTAATTTGTTTCAAACTTCAAATTACTAAGCTGAAAGGAAATTTTTTTTGCGTGATCAATTTTGAAGTAATAATAATTATTTTTTTGAAGGAAATGAAATTCAAAGATTATGAAAATGTTTTTCATCTTGATGTTGGTGTAGTCAGTATGATTGAGATTACAGGATTAACCAGGGTTTCATACTCGACTATTAACCTAATTTCACCCCCTTCCCTCTGCGTTTAAGAAAATGCATTTTTCCAAATAAACCAACTCCTATCCTTTTATCCTAACTTTCACTGTGATTAAGAGCGAACCTTATTAAGTCTTCACCTTCGCATGCTTAAAATATTCAAGGTAATTAGTTGCAGTTTTGCAACTTTCGTCATTGATTTGCAGCGGACTCGGACAGTTTCGAAACTCCAGCGTAAAATTATGCAAATTAAAACTTCAATTTGTTCTCTCACGAATAGATATACACTACCATTTCAAGTGGTCCTGTCCTTACCGTCCTTAAATCTCTCATAAACGGAGGTTTCAGAAGAGGAAGTATCTTCGAAATAGTTGAGCTTAATACAATAGATGGTTGCTATCTGCAGTAATGAAAAGGAGTTTTGTCGTTAACGGATAACAAAGTTGTCCATGCTTATTAAAAACAAAAGCGGCTTTTTCTGTTTCACCACAGCTATACAGTCTGAAAATTCCAAATACAATAATGTCAAAGCATAAAAACTTGATTTGTTTGGATTGAAATCTTTTAATACGTATTTATCTTTGATAGGAGTGTGATCGTATTTGAAACTTTTGAATGTTTTGCAACATTTTTTGCCACTGAAATCATGTAACAATCATCTTCCTATGTAAAATTTTCAATGTCTCAAAATAGTGTAACATTATTTGTAAAACTCCAGCTGTTCCGATTGACCTTTTGCAACACAAAAAAAAAAATTTAAAAATAACTAGTTATTATTCATTTCTTGGTTGTTTAATAATTTTTTATAATGCAATTCTATAGAAAACATAAAAACATTAATTTCAAGTACTAGTTATTACCTATAAAACTTTGTTCCGTAAGTTAAGATTCATTTTTTGACGTATATGTTGCTTTATGTTACTTCAATTTATAATACCAATAACACCAATATCAGTAAAATTTATGAGCATTATCTTGCGTAATTAGTCGTAAAGAGTGTGTACAGCATATAGCATCATGGTAACGTTAGTGGTGAGTTTTAATCTCACTTTTGCTGGTTAAACAATGAAGATATGTCTACAAAAGCAATTCATTGTGGAACATCATATACCATAACAATAATATAGATAAATAGATATTATTTGGTGAGAGAAAAATGTCATCCTTTGAGAGATCTCATACAAGCGTAATATCAGCTTCGTATAGAAACAAGATTGTTCTGACGTCCAAAAGGAACATGTATAGCCATTATTAACGAATGCTTGGAGTCTCGTGTTATTTTGCAGATAACTCGTTGAGGACAGCCAATGTTCTGAGAAATATAACGTTGTCGTCTTGGTAAAATAAAAATAATACAACTGTTAAAGCCTCTTAAAGGTTTTCGGCGAGATCAAAGTCAATGTATCTCTGTGAGGTGTGATGTTTCAATCCAATAGCTTCATATTCTCTGAAATAAGTTCCCCGGTTTACTCTAGTAGTTTTATTATTATCGAGTAAACAGGATACGTTTCCCTATTAGCCCGAAAAATGATAAGATAATAATCTTTTCGGACATTATATTTTAATTTCTTTAGTAAACATAGATATACTATCATCAAAATACATTCCTCTCCATACCAGAGCTTCATGTTGCTAACTAACTACAGACCTGTGATTGCATTCGTCAACTGGATATCTTTCAAATGAATTTTCTTTAGATATAGATATGAGGAATGAAGAATCAAATTGTTCTTCTGAATATTAATCATACATTTTGAATTCGATTATGCATGCTCTAAATCGTTAAATATTGTATCTGATAGAAGTGAGCAGAGATCATCGACATGAATATCAAGATTCTTTTCCCCCTTCCTTGATTTCTGAGTCCACTTTCTCGTGATTTCAATTACTTAAAATCCATGCTGTAAAAACCAGAAGCTATCCAACCAGAATATTTCATGACAATCCACTTTTACTCAAAAGAAGTAAATTTTCAAGAATTATTTTTTCTCAATAGTTTTACTTTATTTCCCCTTTAGCATTTATTTCTTTATTATTATTCCTAGATTTTTATTTTACATGTGGGGATCATTTCATCTTTGAATTTCCTTTTAGTTTATGCATGCTTGAAGCGATTTTTTAGATTCGGATATTGATTGATACAAGACTTACCGCAAGCATAGCGTTTGCTTTCTAGTAGTTATCCTCCAACATCAATATATCTGGATCGATCTGTTTTTATCTTATGCTCTGGAGACGATTTCTGCATTTCAGCAAAACACACAAAGCCTCAGCTAAAAATCTGATTTTTCTCTATTTCTACAATGCCAGAAGTCTTACTTTTGTTACACATGCTTTACTGGCCCTAGACATTGTTTTATTTTAATCCCATGCATGTTATACAGGAGAAATTGGTTAATTCGAATTTTCGGAATGCCCTTGAGTTTCTTATACAATTTAATGTTAGAACTACCTGTGTTTAATTCAATCTTTTTTTCCTCATGTTTTGGATAATTCGAACTGTGATTCAGATATGCCGTTTACAAAATGTCGATTTTCTCAGAATTTCTGTCTACATCTTGGTCTTTTTTTTTTCATTATTCCATGGTTTACTGATCTTTTTCAGAATTTAACGTGTAGTCAATATTGAAAAAATTACAATCAACAAAATATAAACTTTTTTGTTTTGCCTCTAAGTAATAACTAAGAAGCAATGTTTTTGTTTCCAGTTCTACACACTAGCTTTTATCTTTCTGTGAGCAGCTGTAGTTTTACCGGTTTTATATGACTTCATTAGCACCTGCCAAGAGCAGATGCAAGTACTCTTGGCAGGAAATACGAAAACTCGTGTGTGTGAGTAGCAATCTCAACACAGACGGAATGTTTAATACTTGGAGTGCTGAAATCTCTGTCTGGCAAAGTGTGTTGGAGATTCATGTCTCTCTAGTATTATTGTTCGTTTATTTTTTAATATCCATGTAGCTTCGGAACATTTTCGCTTACTATTTATGTTCCTGATCCCCATTATAAAAGTTGACTTAGAGCATAATGATTCACTGCAAATATTTGTGTGTGATAAGTAGATTCTCTTCCTCGTAGTGTGTGCTGTTGTTTAATAAGACAAAAACCGGGAGTTTTATACAATTTCTCTCCCAAACGTCGCGAACACCTAGATATCAAAAAAAATTTCCAGTATTCTTTTGTATTCATTTCAAATTCTCCTAAACTGATAAAATACTTTTATAACTTCAATCATAGGGCATTAAATAGCTAATCACCAAGGGAGTTGCAGCTCTAAAAAAATACTCTAAATGGCATCAGTTGTACAGCAAAACTTTCACATTTATTCTGGAATTACATTTAGAAAAAAATATTTTCTAAAAAATCTTTCCCTACATTACAGAAAATAAACAGTACCTATTTCAGGGTAAGTTATTCTGAAAATTGAATTTACATGTCATCGTATCGCCAAATACAAACCACTTCCACGAGTTTTCTTTCATTTCTTAAAATGTGTTTGTATTCTGGTGAAAATTCTTGAAATACGGTATGCGGAATGTAAATTATGATATAAGCACTCTCATGAATGATTAATATTTTGGGAATTTTTTTTTGTTTTTCCAATGCATGCGTAATACATGGGATAGGAAATATGGTATCAACGGTGGAAAAAAACCGAGAATTCATCCATACTTAGATGATAACAATCATATTTTTTTTTAAGGGCAGTGTATTTTTCGTTTCCAAAAAATTTGTTCAGTTTTTGTCAATTTCTTCATTATTATTCGTTTTGGTTGCTGTATGTAGGTGTTATTGACAGTAAACGGGTATTTATTTCAATAATAAATTGTTTTTTCTCTTTTTCGTTGGGCAATTTAACTGCTAGGGTCTTAAGGTATTCAAATTGATTGCTATCTCGTATAAATACTGCACTAGAAAAATATTTTTTTGTGCATAACTTAACAAAGTTGCATGCAAGGATGATTCTACTGTGTGTACCTGTAATTAAAATTGACGTGTTCTGGGCAGTCTACAGCCAATCAGAAAATTATGAAACTTTAGAAACGTCTAAATTTAGAGTGGGATAAGTTTTCGAATCTCCTTTAAAGCACGAAAATCTCTTTTTAGTAAGGAATGGCTGTTTTCGTAAAAGACGGGAGCAGTTTCATCACCTGTTTGCAAAGAATTAATTAGCATGTGAACTAAAATTTGCATAGGAAACACTCTCTAGTGGTGAATATTGGAACTGTGATTTGATTTTCTTTCTCTAAAAATCTCTATCCCATTCTTGAGAAGTTCTGAAAGTTTAATGACATTCCGATGGGTAGTTTATGTGCTAAAATAATATATTAATTACTAGATGTAAACATTAATAGTGTATGCGATTATTAAATTATGCAACCAAATAAGCATCATCAAAACAACCACCATTTTTATATGGTACGATATATCTGTTCATCACCTAAAAAAAAGACAAATATTGTTTCTTTGTAATGAAGTTCGATTGAAAACGCAAGGAAATATAGAACTGAAATGTTTCGCTAAAGAAAATTTTATTTGTTTTAAGTGAAATATATCAAAACAAAATATATGATCCTATCACAAATTGAAATCTTGAAAGTGAAATTAAAGATGTAAACGCAATTTGAAGAATGTAGAAAACGCGATGGAAAGAAAATCAACGCAATAATTCAAAAGACACTATAATATCCAATTTTTATTTCGGTACGCATACATAAGCCGAAAATAAATAAATACATAAATATAATATGATTTGCACATTGGAATTCTTTCTGCCATATAGAAAACGTAAATTTTAATTTTTTTTTTTGGAATTTCGTAATCGATTTTGAAAAACTAGTGCTTTAATTGAAGCCAGTTAACATTTTCAAATGACTCAGGATTAAAAGTAATTTGTAAAACAATGTCAAAACAATATCATATATAAAATAATTTTATAAATTAAATTAGGACAAATTACAATAAATAGGAAAAATATTTCTTTAATCATTTAATTTAGGACAACTGCCTGTAATTTAGGAATTGAAGTTTTATATTTAATATTCTATAATTTTACCCATGTGCATACTGTATTCCACCATTGGACATGAGAAGTAGTGAGATGAAAAAATTCAAACGGGTCTGCTATGTTGAATCGAGCCTCTTTTTTTGGCAGACTTTTTATCCATTACTGCAATCACTGTGGTGGTTGAGTGGTCATAGTGTGACGGACGGAAGAAGTTCGTTTTCTGTGGTTTCCAACGTCGAGGAGCGAATGCGAGCAATGCCCCAGTTAAAAAGTCTCATCACAGAGAACAACAGGCCTACAACGATACAAATATTCAACCATTACACCTCCCTCACAATTTGAAATATAGATGACAGCACTGAAAAATCAGACAGAACATTAATTACATACGCACGTAGACTATTAGGTACACACACTTTGTTCCAGACTCTGCCACAAAACTGGGCTGGAAGAGATCTCGGCAACAGGATAAGTCAGGTGGCAGAATCCCGGCGCTCATTCATTCGTCCATAGTTGATGGTGGGCGAAGAAATGCAATCTTTGGTAAAAGCTTGTTCGGTGAAGACCACCCTTTCTCAAAAACCACAATCTGTACGTTTCACGCTACCGTCATTTTTTCGTGTTTCTCCGAAACCATAGCAATATTCTCGTCTGAATCTTAACAAAATAGAGATATAAAAACAAAAGGAATTTTAATAGTAGGACATGGTGTCCTACTATTAAAATTCCATATGTACCCAGCTCTGCAGAAAACAATGAAGACGTTAACGAATTAAACCCATCTGAATCTAGACGCAGGTTTGAGAGCCTCCTCATGTAAATTAGGAATCTCCAAACACCACTCAACCAATCAGAAGCTACCATGTCACACTAACAACATTACGTCACTCGTGCCACGTCACGCTAATACTATAATTTCAACCGCACCGCCAACCAATGATGACTATCAGCCACAGTTCACGGAGGGGATCGCGTCGTCTGCTTGTCCTTCGTCATCTACATTGAAGATCACAGCCACAGTTGTGGACGAAACATCTGCGACAAAAGTGACTCAACCACGACGTAAGTACTCGTTAGAATATTATGGTTTCATCAAATCCAGCCTGGGAGTCTACCCTATGTCAGCAAGTATTTGCTCCTAGAGCCCGCAACGTTTAACTTTTTTTTTTGTTCCAACACAAATTGTAGAGAACATAAGTTAAAAAAATTTATATTAACGGTCACGATTATTAATTTTAAAAAGTTTGACAGTATTTATACTGTTTTTTTCTTCATTGTGTAAACTCGTACGTTCAAGTTATGGGTAGACTATTCACCGTAGACAGGTACGACAAAAAATTCGGATGTTTCTTAAGTTTACGTATAGATATTTCTTCTGTGGTTTATCTGACTTATTCTCAAGAGTTGTCTTATCTTCAGGTTATCAAAACGAAACATGCGTCACAGAGAGCATGACTCAAAAAATCTTCTGAATTGGGATATATATAAGTATAATCATAACATTTTTTTTTTCATTTTTGTGTGATCGCAATCTTCGGAGTTTGAGTTTTATCACGAGAGTGGAAGAAAAAGGAAAACAATCTAAAAACGATTCCGACACCTGAAGTACGATAACGTAAGTAGTAAGACACGATATCAACTGAATGTATGTATAGAACAAAATAGAGCTCCCGTCATCTACAGAATGGTCATTATTTCTGAGTTACGTAAGTCTTGTTTTCATTCATTTATCTGGGAAAGCTTTTTTTCAGGTAAGTATATTCATCTTTCTTGTAAATTAAAAAAAAAAGGTATTATTACAGGTGTCGCAAACTATCATGTTGACATATAGTAAAAAAATTAGTACTCTTAGTGTTCTACTGAATTGGTTGTATAGTGCCCGCCACTTATTAAAATCACTTTTATCTTTACGATTTTGATTTTATTAAGCGGCGGTTTTTTTATAACCGGCGAATCAAAAACTAAAATTAAAGATATATATGTTTGATCAAAAATTTTGTAAAGGGATACATAATGTGTTCTATATAAATAAATTTACGGTTTTATCAATAAATATTTTGTTGAATTAATTACTATTAAATTAAATTACAATAGCTTGTCACTTTAGACATCTCCCTATATTGGACAGTTTTGATAGGAACCGACTATAATCCTATATCAAAGCATGCTCACTTTATATCTTGGACACCTCTAGGTTTCTTATCCTGGACAGGTGCAATTTATTGTCTGCTGATTATCTTCTTAAATGCTGAATACTTGACAGTGTATATGAACTTATTGTTGGGAGGGTAGGTTTCCCCACCTCTCAGGAAGAGTTAAAATACAGATTGTTGAAAACTTCATTGTTAACCTACAAAATAGGGTGTAACAGTCAGATTATGATGTTTTTCTTGTACCTGAATTTCTTAAGCATTCTTTTTTTTTAATCTCTCTGCATTTCAGACTTTTATTCAGTCCTCAATAGTGCTCTGTATGTGAAGCATCATTTTAGACTCCCTGCAAGTATGAAAGTAAATTTTAACTTTGCAATTACGAGTAAACGAAAATTAGTGGAGTGTCCATTGAAAAGAGAAAAGAAGTCATTGATTAATTTAATTGACAGCCACGTTTAATGACTGCATTTAAATCTGTTAAAATTGTTTTACTGCATTTAAAATATTGTTATTAATTAAAGAGATATTTTGTGTACACAATAATTTTCTAACACTTATTCAAGAGGTTAAAGTTTGTAAGTATAGTTAGTTTTTTTTATCATATTCTACAAGTTAAAGCCTCCTAACGATGGCGTGAAATTTCTTTGTACCTCTATATCTTGGGCACCTCTCTAACTTGGACAGATTTTAATGGAATCGTAAGTGTCCAACTTGGACAATTTTTACTGTATAAAATACAACGTAGATGCTACGCGGTAAATTTGAGGAATTTGGTTACTATGCATAATTACCGATTATTATTCATAATTACCGTTTATTTTTGTAAGTTTGATAGATTTTGCGAATTTATCATATTTCCCAGTGATTACGTATAATCCCCCGCTAGTATTGTTAAATATGACAAATCATCAATTAATTATCGAAATTTACCGGCAATTTTACTCAAACTTCTACAGGATGATGGATTTGATAGGTGCTGATTACGTATAAAAAATGTTGATAAATGTAAAGAAAGCTATCATTAAAAAATAATAATTTAAAATAATAATAATTTATACGTTTTGTCCTCATAACACTTATTTTAATTTATTTAATTTTTATGGCAAAATATATATGTGTAGCGCACCCATAACGTACGGGAGAATCTGATATGTGGCTGAATTTGATTAATATTTCCGCATGATTTTTTACACATTTATCATACTTACCAACTTCAATCGGGAATTACGTATAATCACTGGTAAAATTGATAAATATAGGAAAATGTATCAAACTTGCCGAGACGATTGGTAATTATCCATAATTACCAGTTATTACACATAATTACCGATTTATCACATTTACCGCAGTATATAGTTTTATGCAAATGTTCTTAAGGCCGCTGTGGTGGTCGAGTGGTTATAGTGCCGGACTCGTGATGCGAGGATCCGGGTTCGAACCCCACAGTGGTGGTCGGCTGAAGTTGGTTTTCTGTGGTTCCCAACTTCAAGGCGCAAATGCGAGCCGATCTCCCCGTTAAAAAGTCTCGCCACAGAGAGCAACAGTCCTACACAATAAATCATTCAACCATAACACTTCACTCATAGTTAGAAAAACTGGGGGCAGATGACAGCACTACACATAACAAGCATTACACCGAAACAAACTATACGTCAGGTTGCACTACACGTACATGCACATTCCCGCATGTACCGATTCGTTGGGGGTTCATTGGGGGGTTCCGCGGGGGGGGGGGTGCATGTGTGGTGTAGCAGTAGTAGGTAGGGACACCAAAAAATGGCTCGGGGATCCATGATGTTCTTAAGTCAGCCACCTCGTTGGGCAATTTGCCTGTTGTGGCGTTGTATTTGTATTTGTATTTGATATAATGTCGTACATTTTCTTGAAGACTTAGATTAGTCCCTTTGTCAGCCTTCCATTATTTTCTCAATATCATTAACCTTTAAGAGGATCAGCATTATAACTACACATTGGAAATAAAAGCGAGATATTTCGGGGTGACTGAAATGAAGCAGATGAAGTTTGACGAGAAATCTCGGGATTGCCGCTGTAAGGGTTAAAAGAAATTTAATCTCTATATCTAGTCAGTTATTTTCCTTGATTTTATGATTTCCGAATTTTTTCTTCGATGTTCGCAGCCCTTTACCGTAGCACAATGTTTTTCTCCACCTTTCTGGAAACAAGGACCAGTAAAATGCCTGAAATAATTTGACGGATCCCCTGGGGGCCCATATTGCGGGACATACTTGTAATTTTCGTTGTTTCGATATTTTTTCATTTGTCCCGTTTTTGAAACGATACTTATTTGAATTTTTAATAATTACAAATGTCGTTATACACATAGTATTTTCATAATATAAATTATTACGATAATTATGACAAAAATTATAAGTATTCATCTCACATATTTGTCAGGTTTAACTTTTTTTCTCACAGTTTTAATTATGATTGGTGATTGTTCCTATTTTTGGGAAAAAAATTATGACAATTGGTGATGTCCCGTACATTACGGATTATTATTTAAGATCCCAGTTTTTACAGTATTTTTCTCAATCCAATATACTCATCAGATCATCTGAATATTTCTTGGAGTAACACTGCTCATTTTATTAAATACTGCGACTGACACTCATTGTGTGCAGCAACAGAAGCAACAGAGTGCAGCAACAGAGCTACAACGCAATACAACTCAGGATCATCGCAAAGCATATCCACAAGCTCTACAAGACGGATCTTAGAACTAATTGGTTTTAAGATCAGGTGACCAGCTAGAGAGTCTCCTTTGATTTCACTGCAAAAGCAAAGAAAACGGCTTTTGTGGGCTAGGGAACGCCGAAAGTTTATACTTGATGAATGGAAGAGGGTTGTCTGGTCTGACGAGTCAATATTTCTTCTCATAACGTCGACGTAGGATCCATGTGTGGCGCAAACAGCACGAAGCCATGGATCCGGCATGCCACATGACAAGAGTTCAAGTGGGTGGTGGTGGAATCACGGTCTTGGGAGCATTTTCCTGGTATACTCTTGGTCCCTTATTTACACTGGAAACATCCGTCAATGCCAGAACATAACTCCACATCGTTGCTGACCATGTGCAACCGTTTATGACCATAATGTTTCCTGACGATGATGGCTATTTCCAGCTGGACAATGCACCCTCTCACGGGGCTGGAATTATCGCAGATTGGTTTGAAGAACATGATTGAGAGTTTCAATTGCTTCGACAGCCCCCCCCCCCCTCAGTCAACCGATCTCAACCCAAAGGACTGTGCATTTGTGGGACGAGGCTGAAAAATCTGTTAAACACTCCGAAACACCACTTTCTAATCTGAAGGAATCGAGAGCTGCCATTTCGTTAGCATGGGCTAATATTACTCCTCAACGGTTTCAGCAACTTGTAGAGTCCATGCCTAGACGAATATCTGCTGTCATCAAAGTCAGAGATATTAGTGGTGAGTAGCAGTGTGTCCCTAATTTTTTGGCCATTGGGTGTATCTCATTTACTTAATCAAGTCTTTATTGCTTCGTGATATTTATAAGTAACTGTCTTTGAATCGTCAATCATTTAATTAATTGATTTTTGTTTCCTTCCATCAATTATTAAGAGATACGTGTTAAAGCGTTACTTCATTCTTTTTTCTAGGTTCGTTATGGGTCACATTTATTAGGTATTCAACCACAATATGGTGCAGTAACTTCCATTAATTATTAATTGTACGCACTATTTCATATACATAACCATAAATTCTACGGCTGTTTCCCAAGAATACTCCCAGAAATTTAACACCGCCGTGATAAAAATGTTACTTTTAGGTTAGGCTCGGAGAGTAATGGGTTTGCAAGCCTTCATTAGGCAAGCTTTCCGCTGACTCCCCAGCAGCTAATTGGCTTGCTAAATTTGATTATTATTTTACTACAGCTAGGTTCTGCGTGATACCCTCTCGCCTTTGCTTCCTATATCAACTTCGGGTTAAGAAGTAAGTTTCTTTACTCTACTGCAGGCTGTCACGAAGCCTCGGGATGTACTTTCTGTCTTCTTTACACTCTTTGGCTCATTCTTCGGAGATCTTTTTACTTACGGCGTATTCGCTTGCACTCTCTTCTAATCAACTGCAGTTACCGCAAGCTAGTTGCAATGTCTGCCACGTGATGCATTTACTTTCTTTACTCTAAAAAAATAGACAACTAGGAAATAATATTTATAAATGGATATCTCTTACGGTAAATCCGATAAATTGGTTATTATGCATACTTAAAAATCGTCTTGGTAGGTTTGATAAATTTATCACTTTTACCGGTGAGTATGCATAATACCCAAGCGTCGATGATATATTTGATAAATAATGAAAACATTATCACTTTTGTAGACGATTATGCATAATAACCACAAAAGTGTCGTTGGTAAATTTGATAAATACTTCAAATTTATCACCTTTATTCAAACTGAAACTGAACTTTATCAACACACACACACATACAATACATTAAAGACACAGGGAATTATATTTATCTGTGACTATGCATAATACCCTAGTGCAGTGGTCCTTTGACTACCGCGGTTACCCTGCCCAATTCATGATTCATCTGCGGCTCCCCAGAATAGTTTGGTAGATATATTCCCACATAAAAGAACCACTTCAAAGCATAAATATTCTCACAAATCAATATCCCCAGCCCGCCGCGATGCCTCTAACAAAGTTGGCGGCGCCCACTTTGAGAAACTTTACACTAGTGTAATTGTTAAATATGATACATTTGAAGGAAATAGGGTAAGGGTGCGTATGAAAGTCTCTTTATCCTGGAATAATTCGCGAACCGTTGATCCTAGAAGCATACTTCCAATTAGAAAAATATACAAATAACGCCTAGACCTCACATACGTCATTCATATTGCAAGAGGCTGAATAGCTATTAAAATAAAATAAAAAAAAATTCTTATTTTGTCACCCTACTTCAAAAACTCCAATTAGAAAATTGTTGCACTGTCTCTCGTGAGCCCAACAAAAAAATCCATGTTTTTAAGTGCAATATTCATTGAAATATTTGAATCCGAAAATCGCTAAAAATCAAGGAAAGAACTACATAGACTAACGGACACGCTCATTCTACGCATAAAAATATTATTTCTCTTATTTTCAGAGTGATTTTTTTAAATTCCACGTACTTATTACTCCAAATGCATAACAACTAAAAATTGAGAGTTGTTCCATAAAGTGGTTCCATGCATATAATAATTTCAGGACTTTAGACTTACATTTATAAAGTCTAACACATTATAACAATTATTACCACAAATAACAATTTTACTTAGAGGTATACTTCCAATTAGAAAAAGTTTTCAAGTACCGTGAAGTACTCAAACATGTCATTTATGTTTCAAGGGGTTGTACAGTTATTAAAATAAAAAAAAATAACTTTTTATACAGTCCCCGTGTTCCCCAACACCCAATCAGAAAGTTGTCGCTCTTGTCTTTGTTAATGCCAACAAAAAAATTCCATGTTTCTACGTGCAATATTACTAAGATATTCGAATTCGAAAAACGGAGGAAATTTGTGAAAAAACAGCGTTAAATGCGGGTGAAACAGATTTCCTATTTTTCGAATTCGAATATCTCAGCGAATATTGCACTTAGAGAAATGAAATTTCTTTTTGTTGGCATCAAGAAAGACAGAGTAACAATTTTCTAACTGGGTTTTGGGGCACACGGGGACTGTATAAAAAGTTATTTTTTATTTTAATTTTAATAACTATACAACCCCTTGAAACATGAATGACATATTTGAGTAATGCACGTTACATGGAAATTTTTCTAATTGGAAGTATACCTCTAGCATGGATAGTTCGCCAGTAAAGTACCATACTCCCTGTTTGCTATGTATCCTGTGTATATATATATATATTGTTTCATTGTTTTATTTCTGAAATACGAATAAAAGTATTCTCAAAAAGGTATACTGTATAACTGCTTTAAATATATTGGGAATAAACAAAAGTGTTGAGATTCATTATCCGAAAACACCTAGATTCATGGGAGTCCGGATTTGTGAGGTCCTTTTGTATATCGAAGAAATTGTTAAATGCATAATGTAATGCTTGACCAAAATGTCAGCCAAAGAACAGGTTGTCATCTAATGATATCACACATTATGACATACACATTCCTGTTTACGCTTTTAATCATTCCGAAATCTTTGTGTTTTCCCCCTTCACTTCAATAAAAAGGCCTTTTTTAATCACTCAAAGTTACTCCCTTTTCCCTATATGTTATTATTCATGAACGTAAGAAGGGCACCTAAAAATGACTACTGACTATATCTTTTAATTGTCATGGAGGATATTATTTATAAAAAATGGTCAAGTCTCTCTCTCAAATAATGTGTCATTCTGAGCGATGAACAGTGTATGAAATCATATTATATTAAACAGCCCCCTTTTTTTATTTGACTTATTAGTTTTGTGGTAAACTTATACGGTATGAAATGTGAGGAAAAATAATGAATTTGCTGGAGATAAAATCTTATGAGTTTCCCTCTTGTTGGAGTGTGAAATATCATTATATCTTGCATATTGATTACACAATCTATTTGTAATTCAGTCTGCATGGTAAAAAAAAAAAACAATAATAAAAATGATTCAATTTTTTATACTAAAACATATATTCAGATGTGTACACTATTTACTTGTTTTTTAGAATTTTCGAGTTTTTTTTCTCTTCGAGCCGCCATATTTTCTCATTAGTTTCGAATGTTTCCATCTGTTTCATTTTCTCAGAGTTTTATCTAAATGTGGCAATTCTGTCTCTACTTATTACAATGTCTATTCTTTGCTAAGAGGAACGTTGGTTACAAAATTAGATGCTTTATTGTGGTATTTGCTCGTATCCACATATATGCGATGAGTATTCCTTTTTCTTTCGTGAATTGTTTAGCAGCAGAAAATAACAAATTCAAAGATAATGTGATGATCTATTTTTTGAAAATTGAATGCTAGCCAAATGAGCTTTATAAAGAAATCTGGAATTTCTAAGCATGCTTTGAACAAATGACAAGATTTAGTTTATGAACATAAAAAGAGCTGAAGAGCAAATCGTCTCTTATTTTTAGTGAATATTTAAAAAAATTGGTTTGAATGTTTGTCTTCAGTTCATACGTATTGTTATCAGTTGGACTCGAAATTTTGACGATTTATCATTTTTATCAGTGTTGACGTCTTTAATACAGATGGGTAGTCGGTTCATTTGTTTAATGTTTTTTCCTATATCAAATTTGGTACGATAATGCTATCACGGTTTTTTTTTAGCTTCAAATAAATGAGTAATAAAAAATGTCAAACTGAACTTATTGATATCCTTTATTTACTAAACTTTTTGGAACTAATCAATAAAAAGCAACAACCTACTTTCATCGGACCATAAAAATGTAAAAATTGATCCTCTTAACTGGAATTGATGTAAAAAAATGCAGTCAGGATGGTTCACTCTTCATTGGGCAGGATCAAAACCGAATCTATTAGCGATGATAGCGTTTTTGATCTTCCTTGTTATATCATATAACATGTCTATGCATCTTGCTTAGCCGTCGTTTCCGTTCAACAGGTTGTCGTCATCTATCATACATATCATCCATAATGTTTGACAGCTTATTTCTCTTCGTCTTTCACGGGAATTTAATTCCGTTACTTTCCGTTATTTCTCTATGATGATATGTATGGATTTTTTTCACTGATCATTTTAGATATAATAATATTATAATATATTTCTAATTTCGATTTCAAATCGACGGATCTCGAATTTCCTCGATCTTAATCATCAAAATGGAAATAAGGAGACACTCATTTCCCCATTACCTAAAAACCAAAAACAGAAAAAACCCTATTATACCCTTCTTTAGAACAGTATTTGAAAGTTCTTTAGTAAATACTATATGATATTAGAAAAAAAAATTGGGGTAGCTTGTGTCATAGGCACGACCGCAAGTTCTGACGTGAATATGTTTTTTCTGCCTTGAATCGCGTGTCAGTACCTGATATTATGCCATTATCATCGACTTTGTCTTTGAAATAGCTAACATAGGGCTGTAACTAGAGGGGGGGGGGGGGCAGGGGAGGCAACTGCCCCGACGTTAAAAGACGTATTCACGTCAAAATCTAAATTTTTATATATCTTGCATTTATATTGCGTAATGGACCTGGTGAGAAAAATAGTGAAAAAATAAAAAAGCCTATTTCTTATCTCAAAGTACATGATCAAATTTTTTAAATGCTTTCTTTTTCTAAGCGATTTTTGTATCAGAACGGAATTTTCAATTTTGCAAACAATTCACATAAGAATCACAAGTTGGAGTTAAATATGAATTTTATTTTTTAAATTACACATCTCTGTTCCATATAGATACGTACAAAAAGACTAATATTCTTTAAATTAAGCTTGATAAAATAGGGTAGATATTATCAAAATCATAGGTTTTCAATGCGTTTCAAGATGTTTTATTTCGATTCTGCTCCGTACAGGGTAGATGGCTTTATTCATTTTTGTTCATGTCGCGAGTCATGACTTGTATAGATTTATGTGCTCTGCAGTTAGAATTAAAGAGGAATTTTTTTTTCATGGAAAATTTGCAGTATTTTTAAAATTGTGCTTACTACAGATGTTTAATTTTTGCATTTCTTGTGTTTATCATATTTGCATTTTTATTTTTCCCCCTTTCCCCCCCCCCACATATATATTTTTTTCTCGGACTGCGACGTGCATCGTGTTTACCACAGATGTTCAGTTTTTGCATTATATACATTTATTTATTTATTTATCCTCATATACTTCCAAAAAGTGTTTTGTTAGGTGGGGTGGATAGATTGATGGGCTATGGGAGGGTGTTGCTACTTTTCCAACAGATACCCTTTACGTTAGAGGTTCCGTAAATAATATTAACGTGGGTATCTGTCTGGTATTTCAAGCTCAAGTATTTTTTAGACTAAAATGGTGAAATCAAATCTAAAATTTAATCTACTTAATGAAGAAAGCAAATTTTAGAATATCGGTTGTTGTATTGTCAAGGGAAAAATTGTTAAAAATCGTTTGAATTCTTTTGCATTTTCTGTGCTGTAATCGTCATAAAAAAATTGTTTCAAGTTATATGAAGAAAAATATCTAAGACTATATCATAATTAGATTGTTTGGTTAGTGCTTGTAACATGTAGATTCTTAGCAAAATACATATCATACGTGTATTGCAAATTATGCGCACAAATATGTGTCTCTCTTCAGATCGTAAATGTTGCGTTAATAAAAACGAATAGCAGAAAAGTATTCAGTAGTTATAACCGGAAACAGGAATAATTTTGATTGGAAGAGTCATCAACTTAGGAACGTGAAGCGTGCAAAGGAATATTCATTTAGATTCATGATTTAGAGTGATTTCATTTTTCATGAGAAAAGCATTGTTTGATTCGAACTATAGTGTAGGATAAATAGATTCTCTATTCAATGGGTATGTGAAAAATTCATTCGCAATCAATAACAGTGAAACTCATAACAAAAAATGGTGGTTACTTAAAAATGATGACATTTACATTGTGTAGAAATAAATGTTCATTCAAGTGTGAGAGTTCCTTTTAAAAGTTCATATAAAGTTTTATATGAACGTAGAGAGAGAGAAAAATCAAATGAGAATTTATCAATATAATGAAGACATTAAAAAAACTGAAACTCTTAACATTTTATCAACTGTTAAATTTTAGAATAACAGCGATTACACTGTGCATACTTTCATAATAATCACCAATCAGTGGTTATATTTGTAAAAATTCCAGAGTAAAATAATTGTTTGAACAATAAATTTCAATGTATATAAATAGAAGAGTCTATTTCTTAATAATCAATATCAAAGATCAGTTTTCTTTCAAGTCAAATAAAGATTTTAAAAAATAACTATTTAACATTGAGAAAATTCCAGAAGCGTTTTTTTATGTACTTGCTGCGTCGGATACGAAAGAAACAAAATCACTCTTTCGATCATTAGTAGAAATTTTCTTTTTATAAAAATGATATATTACTCAAAATTTTAAAAGTAATTAATTAGCCAGCAGATTAAATATCTCAAAGATTCGTCTTCCGATAATTATTTCTATTTCTTTCATCTGACATCACACAGACGTGGAAATGAAATGCCTATCAATACACTGTGCGATTATTAAAAGTGTTTGCTTTATTAAGCATAATAGAAATTAATTCCAAAAAATGTTCGTAGATATTAATGGGTGAAAAATATTTATAAAGTAATGCTCGATACAAAAATGTATATTCGTTTATTATCGAAACTGCGGTTTCAGTGCCCATTCGACTGCATTAATATGGATATTCGCTTGCAAATTAATATCTATCGGATTATGTTTTAGTTTGAATAGAACCTAATAATTTTGTTTTTCCTAATACTAGTTGTTGAAGTAGGAAATTGCAATGCACTTTGACGTAAATGAAATTAATAATCTCCCATATCCAAAGAAGTAAAAAAATATTTTTTTTTCCTCCAAGTGTGGAAATACGATCTTTTACTTGTGATTGTCTTAAAATTCAAAATTTTCATTAAAAAAGTAGAAGTGTGATATTACTTATTTCATATTTTTACGATATAAAAACAAGTTTTGTTGTTCTTGAAAAATATTTGGACATTTCCGTGGAAGAAATATTCTCGGTATTTTCCCATCTTTTATTTATGGATTGCTGCTTTCGATTGTATATTTTATGGAAGGAAATTTTTGAGATATCAGAAAAGTTATGGAAAAATTTTCGGGACAAAAAAGATAAATTCGATCAAAAATATTATTATTTTAAACATATATGAGTATATCTTCAGAATTTTGTTTCACCTAAGATTACATCTGCTTTGTTTCAAAATATTTCGACAGTTGCTTGACAATAAAGTATCGGATGATAACAATAGAGTGAAGGAAACGAGGTTTTCTTGTTATGAATCTTTACAGATATGATATCATGTAACAGCAAAACATGTGTGTGTGTGTGTGTAGTGTGCACTTACTGAATGAGATGCATATTCTATGATTTTTGGATCAGATCGAAAGTACACCGAAAGCGAAAACTTCCTGTTTATTTTTTGAATTGCAAAGCTTATATGGATATAAGGATAGAAATTCCTGAGAGTAAGAACCCTTCTCTCATTTTCCACTGGGAAATAGAGATCATCATATATGCATTAGTGGATTCCCCTCCGAAATAATTGACCGTAAAAAAAAACGATCCGCAGGGAAAATATTTCTAAACAGAAAAATTTGTAGACGATCAAAGAGTATAGGAAAAGCTGAACGGGGTTTGTAGGACATATTTGAGGATGGGAAGCGTTCAGCATCAAATCGCGATGAAATGAAAAATGAACTGGAGATAAATTAATGGGGTGATGGAGCAGCCGATGTCATCACAGACTGAAATTTCAGTCGACAAAACCAGCGAAGTTCATAAAATAATAATAAAAGTAGTATGATACGACCGTCTAAGAATTCGGAAATGTTTTCGAAAGTCGATAAATATTTTCTATGATATATGTTCGAAACCTTTTCCCAGAACATACCACTAATGCAACAACGATTTCCAAAAGAAATAGTAGTTATTGCATTCCCTAATATTGTTTGTCTATATTATTAAAGAAAGGAATTTAAATTTAAAGTACGTACATTTTCCAATAACACTCTTTAAAAAATTAGCTTTATTTACCTTTTGCGGAATTATGTCGTGATGGACTCGACATAGGTCCACATCAGGAAACAACGGGACTTCTTTCTTACAACGGCCTCTTACGATAATGGATGAGCCCCCTGTGAATTCAGCTTCTTAGCATGACTCATAAGCTATACAAAAACTGCAAAACGACAAGCATCTAAGGACCTTCCTCATTGCCAGGGAGGCGCTATAAAGTGCGAACTGTACTAACGAAGTGGCGAAAAAATCTCTGAATAGCAGATTACTAATGTAGTGGGTCATTAAAAATGTTTTTATTGAAACTATCGATATTACATAAATATCTGTTATATAAGCTATTGATTCCTTTATATTAATCAAATTTAAATTGTTGATATTATTATACAACTGTATAATCATATTTCATAATATCATTTTTTATTGCTAAAAAACTGATCTTTAAACAATTATTTTCAACAAGATTTTAAAGAGAGAAATTTAAATCAAGTACGTACATTTTTAAATAATTAAAAAAAAACAGCTTTACAAATAATGTGATAGGTCAATAAAAATGTTTTCATGTTTTTATTGACGATATTGATGTTAGATAATTGTTATTATAAGGAATTGTTTCCTTAATTCGTCAACAATTTAAATTTTAAAAAACATTTTTAGATTTTACCGTAGCAAAAAAACTGATCCCTAAATAAATTTCCAATGCTCATTTACCATTCAGAAACTGATTGCTAGAGAAGTTTCTTAAATTATTACATCTTTGCAAGAAGTCTAATGGAAGAATCGTGGAGTTTTTCTTTTGTGTCAATCGATAGGTTGCTTATGTTACCTAAACATTTGGAAATCTTATTTTCTTTCAAAAACACTATGATGGAAAAAAGTAAACGAAAAAAGTAAGTTCGATGGCGGTAAATCAACTGATAACTTTGACGCGTTTGCGTTCAATGAAGTCGTTAATATCAGGGAGGGGGCCAGTCATTAACTGGTTAAATGGACCTCAGTGAATCGAAGTTTTTCTTATTTTTAGCAGATAAAAAATATCTTTTTTTCTTAAATTTAGCCGCGGATCGTTGATTTTGCGGTGGTGCAGAAAGATTAATTTTCTTTTGAACAACTAAATAAACTATGACCTTTCTGACACAAATTCAATTAACTTTCATCACATCCTATGCATTGTTAAAGTATTTCTTTCCTGTTCGAATCTTATCTTAAAAGGTTTTGAAGTCAAGTGAATTAATAGCCGAGACTTCATCCAAATGCTAATTGATTTTTTCATCAGTCCAAGTGATATGTGATGTTTGAATACTTCTTCGAAGTTCCCCCATTTCAAAATTAAATTCCGATTGATATTTTCCTTGTTATTCTCGATTCATTTATTGTAATTGTTTTCGAGTTTTTTTTTTTTGTCGTAGATGTCGATGTGTTTTTCATTTTCTGAAAACAATGAATTTTTGATGGACAAAGTGAGTGTCTTTCGAATTCATTCGAACGAATTTTAATTTAACTTGAGGTACTTTTTTCGGTCGTATTCTTTCAAATAGGGGTCTTTTATATTTTTTTCATAATACGCGATCATTTCATGTACCGTAAACTGGAGTTACTTGGGACCTGGGGGGTTACTTGAACCCAAGACAAAAAAAAAAATGTTTTAAATCACTCCTGGGTCTGCTGTCATAAAAATAGACGTGATTTACCATCTCTATACAACAGGTAGCAACACCGGCTAGTGCCCGAGGCGCTAAGCTACGTTTCCGCACCCCTCGCCTTTTCCTAGTTCAGGTTATAATTCTTTGTGATAAAAACACGAAAACTTTTGTGACCTTATAACTTTCACATCTTCACTTTTTTTAAACACTGTAGTCCCACGTGAGGTAAACAGCAATTTACATTTTATAGTGCTTAAGAAAATAACAATTGTTTTAGCTACATATTTAAACATTTTCAAATTTCACCGTAAAAAGACTTTTTGTCAATTTTCTTTCATTAAATGGTTTAGCCCCTGTTCATGTGCATTTCATTTATTTACAGATCTAAAACTAAAAATGCCCCGAAATTACGAGAGGGCTCCTGGGAGCAGAAAGTATGCAGATTTTACAGCTGAAAAATTAGAAGAATGTTTGAGTGGTGTAGGGTCAGGAGTACTGTCTTAGAAAGACGCATAATTATTGATATGTATGCAAACTATCATATTTTAACGTGTATAAGGAACGCCTTTTTGCGAAAAATTGGGTCCCAAAAATAGGAGGGTTTTCTTATATATGGATATAGTATTATAGATACATTTTTTTCAACTTCTTTTCCGAATATTCAAATATTCCCCGAAAAAATCAGGAGGTTCCTTATGCACATTAAAATACGGTAATTCAATTTCATGACTGAATCGGATGTTTTTAGAACTCTCTAATAAAATATATGAATCCAATTAATAACTTGAAATATTATCGTATAAACAAAGTAAGGTGAATATTTAAGAGTGAAGACGTAAAACCTCGATACTCGTATATCTCATATATAATTACTTTAAGAATCAAAGAAATGTTGAATTTCATTTCGTGTTAATCATCCTTTTTTTTTTATCGAAAAACCAACCTATACAAATGACACTTTGTTACATGAAGAAGAAACGCCGTTAAAGATTCGGGTTTTTTTTTGTTCAAGATAATTTTTTCTGTAGGAGATATGCGAATAAATCATTAATGTAAAGAAATGTTAACTAAGCCAGTATGCTAAATAACTAGCTCATTGTAGAAGGAATAAAAGACATCTTCTATTGTTTCAAAAAATAATTGAAACAATAGAAGATGATTTAATGGCAAAATATTTCTTCCAGGGAGTAAAAAAAATTCGATTTGAGTTCGTTAGTTTTCTTGAGTTTCAACGCAAACAAACAAGTTCAATCGCTAAGAATTATTTGTGGAATGTATGTTTTTTCCTACAGAGTCTGTTTCTCTTGAAATACGAGTAATTATTTTCTGATTTTTCTTTTTCTACATGTGAAATATAAATGATGGAGTGGTTTTATTTCTCCAGTAGAAATTGATCGGAGTTGCAATTTTTGAACTTTGTATGTAAGAGGGAGCGAGAGAATTAATAGCAGAGTTATGCAAAACAGGGGAAAAAACAAGTGATACTATCTAATCATGAAAGTGAAAGAATTTATTTAATAGAAAAACTCTCTGTTGAAAGTGATTATTATTTATTATTTTTATCATTTGTCTTCAACTTCCACTCTTTATTGTTATGGATGGCTTTCACTGATTTCGTTTCTTTTCTGCAAAGTAAGTATTTTGGATCATTCGTTTTCAGCTGAAAAAAAGAGTGTAACTATCCTTACTGCGCAATTTTTCCATTCATTTTCATTTGACCAACACAGTAGTTTTGTTTCTTCCCCTTTCTTTACCTCAGTCCCAAGACATTACGAACTATTTTAGTTCATAACATTTGATATATTGAAAACTCAAGCTAGCCAAGATCTTTCACATCTCTAAGGAATATTGTCTAAATATTCTTCGTAGATAGATGCCTGATTTCTCAAGCATGCATTCTTGTTTTTATGTGAAAAATAAGTAAGCACCACTTGCAAGTTGCATTTGCAATTCAGTGAGTACGAAATAGGAAACTTGTATCTTGTCTTTTCACTTACATTAAAAGAACTTTGTTTCTCCCTCTCTTTCTCATTTCCACTTCACTTTTATTCTAAACCTACAAGAAGAAAAAAATATTTTTGTATCGAACAATATGTTTTCTTTTCAATATTTCTTTTGCCTACATGGCATGAGAAAAAAAATAATGGATAGAAATTTGTGCAAGAAAGTGAAGTTCTATATTCGAAGCGTTTCTCGAGCCATCTATCCTGAAAATAAAAAAGAATATTTTTTGTTCTTCAACTGCAAAAGATTTGCATTTAGTATTCTTCAGATGAATATTTCATGTTTATTTGCATGTTATCTTTTATAAAAGAACCAAGGAAGCCGTTAGTCTGTGAGCTTAGATTCCATGAAAATTTTATGTTTAATTTCTGAAAACTTTATATAATTTATAAAACTTGATATTTTCATTATTTAAAAAATAAATATGACAGAAATTTTTTGAGTACTAACTATGTGTGCTATGAACTTGAACTGATGATTCCATAAGAAAGTAAATTTCTGTATCATTGTCTTTTGTGAGACAATACGATTCATACAATATACGCCTCAGGCTGTATCATTTTATCATAAAGAATTTTATTTACAAGAGACGAAATCTGTACCTCAAAAATGAAAAAAAAATTGAAATCCTTAAATCTAAAATTGAATTATAATTTTACAAAGAATCAACAAGTGTGTTAAATAGAGAGATGACCAACTTATTAGGCATGCTAAATGACCGGGATGACGTTTTAGAAACCCTACGAAATCAGCAATCGTAAAATTTCTGGGAACTAATGTAATTTTTCTGGCAGAGTCTAATCGAGTATCTAACTCGTGACACCTCTGACAATATCCTTTGACAAATTAGGTGAATATCTTACCGACCTAGGTCAAAGCACCCTATAAAGTAATTCATAGTATACGATGAAGCTATCAGAATGAACTAGGAGAATATCATGAGTAGATCACGAACTCTTTAATGGTTAAACATAACGTCTTAGACTCTAAGACTGACATATTTACATTTTCCAAGGGCCTATCTATAAGACTAGATACTCATCTCATTTATATCTTCCCAGACTTTGGAATACTTTTGGTCTGACAGAAAAAAATTACACCACAAAACCAAAGTTCATATTTGTGAATGCATGCGTCCGCATATTAACAATGTGAATCGGCATATTTAGTGATATACAGCGTATTTCAACATAAGTGTCCGAAATTAATATAAATTCTATAGTTGAAAAGCAGCGTTAAATGAGGGTAAAACGGTTTTTTTGCATTTAGAGTTGTTTTCCTCAACTTTCCTCCGTTTCTCGAATTCAAATATCTCAGTGAATATTGCACTTAGAAACATGCAATTTTTTGTTGGCATCAGGAGAGACAGGGCAACAACTTTCTACTTGGGTTTTGGGGCAAACGGGGACTGTATAAAAAGTTAATTTTTTTTTATTTTAATACCGTACAACCCTCTTGAAACATGAATAGCATATCTGAGTACTACACGATATTTGGAAACTTTTTCTAATTGGAAGTATGCCTCTAGGATCAACGGTTCACCAATAAAATGTCATCGTTTTCTATGCACCCTGTGTATCTGTGGTTGAAATGGTGAAATCATGATTTTTACGTAATGAAATTTCACGGTTCTAAAATTCATGGTTCTAAATGTAAAAAAATCGAGAATTTCTACCACCGATACCTTTAAAAATTGCTACCAAATTTTGACAAGGTAAATTTCTTTCGGCATGATTGAAAAAAAGCATAAGTTTTACTAATTGACAACTTTGTGAGTCGAGATGCCGAATAAAATTTCAATTTTTACATATTCATCAAGGATCCTTTCTGATGGGTTCAACCATCACAGTAAAATTTTTCTTCTGCTGCTGAAAATATTTCATATTTTACTTGAATTTTGAAATTAATCGTAGAATTTCTTTTTCCGGACAATTTTGGTGAAACACCCTGTATATCATTAATTGGGGACCTATAACAATTGAAGGTAAAAATGCTTGTGTCGCATTTTAAAGATGTACAGGAGTTGAAAATACGTTTATCAAAGCATGTATAAGCAGCTGACGGGATATGTTTTTGCCGTCTATATAATGTTAAGTTCTAAGATCTTAACGTTACTGCAGGCATATAAAGTATTGTGCTTTAACTTCAAATTCAAAATTCCAATTTCAGAAAATTTGTGTTATAAGCTCTTCCTCCTTTAGAAGCCACACCTTCAATTGATTTCTTAAAAAATAAAAACTGTTTTTTCGAGTAATATGAGGTAAAAAGAAATATTAGTGTTTCTTGTTGGAATATTTTTAGTTATTTATGGGAATTTCACGATCACACGAACATTGTTCACTGATATCAAAAGTCGCCGATCGTCGTAAGTACAGAAGCTGTGAACTTTAGCTTTTCTTACTGATAAAAGAATGTCTTTAGCCATTGTTATCTGTTTTTTTAGAGCAGAGGGCGCGTTCATTGTAATCTTTATCTTTACGAAAAACACTTATAATTTTAGAGGATGTAAGAAACTGTTCTCCTAAATGCTGCATTTCTTGTGAATATAAAATTCGATTATGGGTATATATTGCAGAACTGATTATGATTTTTTCTCGTTTCACAGGTGTCGTCTCAAGAAGTGGTTAGAATGAAGTAGAATATCTCGTTGTATGTTTAGGAGGTTAGACAGTAAAACGTCTAAATGCATATTCGACGAACTGTGAAGTTTTCATAAGTTTTTTTGTTCGCCTTATTCTGATATAAGGTACGGGTTCAATCGAAGCCAAAAATGACGATTATCGGGAGGAGGACACTTTCCAGCTATTATTCCAGCAGTGCTGTAATTCTCGCTGCTTTGATTGCAACCACAAATGCAGAAAGCACAAACAGCACTCCTCGGTGTAGAGAAGGACTGCTATTGCCAGTGTGGTTTCCTCAGGAGAACTTGAGCAGTGGTGACATGGTAGCACGAGGTATTATTTACTTCGTCGCTCTGGTCTACACGTTTGTGGGTGTATCAATAGTTGCCGACAGGTTTATGGCATCGATAGAAGTCATTACTTCAAAAGAAAAGGAAGTTGTAATAAAAAAGCCAAACGGCCAAACGCAGACAATTAGCGTAAGGATTTGGAACGAAACAGTGTCAAATCTGACGCTTATGGCATTAGGATCTTCGGCTCCTGAAATTTTACTGTCAATCATTGAAGTCTACGCTCAAGGATTTGAAGCCGGCGATTTAGGACCTGGTACGATAGTAGGTAGCGCAGCTTTCAACATGTTTGTCATAATAGCCATATGCGTATGGTCTGTTCCTTGCGAGGAAAATCGCCGCATAAAACATTTACGGGTATTCTTTGTAACTATGACTTGGAGCGTATTTGCTTACATATGGCTCTACATGATTTTGACTCTAATCTCTCCTGGAAGAATTGACGTCTGGGAAGGTCTTGTAACGTTCATGTTTTTTCCTGCTACAGTTCTTACGGCATACATCGCGGATCGAAGGCTTCTCATATACAAATACCTAAGTAAAAAGTATCGCATGAATAAACGAGGACTTGTTGTTGCCGGAGAAGGGGAAGATATGGAAATGGGAATAGCCAAAGCAAATCACATACCCGACGGCAACGTGAAATCTTATGAACCAGAAGCTAGCGATGATCTACGTGAGTTTGAAGAGCATCGAATGCAGTACATTCAAATTCTCCGAGAACTTAGAAGGAAACACCCTGACGCAAATATGGAGGATATAGAGATGATGGCCAGGGAAGAAATACTTGACAGAGGACCAAAAAGTAGGGCTTACTATCGCATACAAGCAACAAGAAAGTTGATGGGAGGCACTAATCTCATGAAACGGAAGCTGGAAAGGGTCGAAAGGAAAGACGACGAAGAAATGAAAGACGTAAAAAGAGATGTTGTGAGTATTTACTTCGACCCTGGCCATTACACGGTAATGGAGAATGTCGGTCAATTCGCTATTACTGTTGCTAGGGAAGGCGCTCTGTCGGAAGCAGTTGCTGTCGACTATAAGACCGAAGACGGAACTGCAAATGCAGGATCTGACTATTATGAATCGACAGGAACACTAGTTTTTGGACCGGGTGAGACGCAAAAGCAGTTCATGATTACTGTTATAGACGATGATGTGTTTGAAGAAGATGAGCATTTCTACGTTCGCCTACTTAACCCACGATATTCGATCGATAAGACCGATGAAAGAATCCCCATTGAGCTAACAACTCCTCACTTGGCCACAGTAATGATCCTGGACGATGACCATGCTGGTATTTTCCTGTTCCCTGAAGTTGAACTTGAAATTGCCGAGTCTGTAGGTCAATACAAAGTGCAGGTGAATAGGTTTAGTGGTGCCAGAGGGAAAGTCTATCTTCCTTTCAGAACACTGGATGGTACTGCAAAGGCTGGATCTGATTTCGAACGTTTGGAGGGCGAGCTTGTATTCGAAAACAACGAAACATCGTAAGTATCCATTATTTTTCTTCTTGTTTTGTTTCTCTTTGAATCTCAATTCAATAGAAAGGTAAGTGAATAAAGATTTTTTTAATACTCGATGGGTAAGAATTTCATTAAAAAATTATTCTTCCCATCATCCACATTTGAATTCAACAATTTTCTCCAGTTTTGCAAGTCTTTGTACATTTGGGAATTAAGGTTTATGACTATATGACTATTATGAGTGAAAATAGAGTTAAAGAGAGAGAGTCACCATGGTTTAACATGAAATAATGCACTTGCATTAACATCAGACGTGGTATTTTGACCTTTTTTTTTTTAAGAGAAAACGTTTATTAACGAATCATTTCGTCTTCTATGACATTATCGGTGAGTAAGTCTTCCTCGATGATGGGTTTTCTGGAACACAAATACGTACACGACACATAGAACAGTAAGTAATCAAAACTTCGCTGAATTATACTTTAATAATTTCACTCGCAAAAGTAAGCTTTTTTAATTAAATAATACGAGGTTTAGGCTCTTCATCCATCAAATATTGTAAACTTGATTGTACTTCAAATCACCAGATCCCTATTTCTATTAAAAATGGTCGTATTTGAAAGCCATACGATTCATTGAAGATTCGTTGGTGTGTACCATCTAGTATATATAACGAAGAGACACATACGGTATATAGTTCTTTCTGTGTGTTTAGTTGGACCATTCCGAATCATGTGGAAATAGAGATAGATTTTGTTGAATAGAAAAAAAATTTGCAGCGAAAAGAACTGACATTGTTAGTACAGAGATAAATAATATTGACCTAGTAATATTTAGACGGTCGTTAAATTGATCTGGAAAGCAATAGCACTGGAAGGAATTAGGTGATCAGCTTTTCTTAACTACAGATATATCTATATACAGAACGAAAGAAGAGACTCCTAGAAAGATATCTTGAAAACGCTTTTATAGTGTTTAGCTTTTAGTGTTAGCTTTTATAGTAAAAAGAATTATTTTACGCAAATATGTCCTTCAGTACTTTACAATACTTGCTAAATGCTGAAAATATGTATTTTAATATTTTATGCATATCCATTTTGAAGGAAACAAAGAAAAAACAACTTCAAGAATATATTACGTGCTTAGCTCATAGCATACGAAAATAATATTCGGGAAAATGATTTCCAGTACATTCTAACTAAAAAAAGGGCTTATATTTTTATGTCGAGTAAGTTTCAATCTACAACATTGAAAAAATATATCGCTAGAAATTTGATTTCAGAAAATAGTGATATTCAAAATCGCTAATTTCTTATACAGACATTACAAGTTCTATAAAATGATGCAAATTTTAAAAAAATGGATGAAAACGGAGTACATTTTCGAGTAATATGGAATAATCGGGTAATACGGAATACCAGGTTTAGTTTTCTCTGCCTTCAGGTATGGCCTCTATGTGGAACAAGGATAAACAACTTCAAAATGTCTCCACGATGCTGTAGAATCGGTGTCACTCGGTTGTCACTATCATCACGGCTGCTGTAGAAGAACATATGTTTTTCCACTTCCAGAAATTTACTTCGGCAAGTTATCAAGTGTTCATTTGCATTATTATAAATGTGCCCGATAATTTAAAACTAAGCACAATGTACATCACAAGGGTTTTATTTTATTGTGCTGTGCTCATTTTCAGCTAGTGATTTTCCCCCGATTAGAGGGAACGCTATTTTTTCACAGATGGTGTGTCGGATAATATGAAATACTATAAGTATTATCTGAGTTGAGCTATAATATCTCTTCAAGATGAAAAGTTTAGTGATATAAAAGAGGAAAAGTCTATAGAAAGAATATGTGTCCTGTTCTCTGTGGGCCCACCTTGACGGTTTTGGGGCAGATTAAGAATATTGCATTTGTGACTCTTGTAAATAGACTATGACACAATGCATCATCAACTACAAGAAAATGAATGACATCTTTATTTTTCATTGTCATAGACACATTAAATCTTATTTTTGATCAATTCTCGGGTTAGTTTTCTTCATTTTGAATCCTCGATTCCATATATATCATCCGTCTCTATTCCATATTACCAACAAAAATGTTTTTGGAATGCCTTTTTTCTTAGACATAATATTTATTTTTAAATACAATACCCACTTGTCAATGCAAACACAAGAAACCAAGTTTTAAAGAAATACATTTTAAAGGTCTCTACCATGTTTCAAATTGGGGTAATCTAAAATATAAAAATGGTATTCCATAATACCCGAATGCACTATAATCATTCAGATATATCTATAAAAAGAATATTTAATAATGAATTATTAGTCATCAATATTCGAGATATCCGTTTTATGTTGTTGCACTGAACGTACTAGCAATAATTTTTGTACAAAAAATTCTTGAAGATTTAAGCTTACACTATCCAGCTACATTTCTTAGATGCACACTTTTATAATTTACTAAGAACAAAAACGTGTATATATATTCAACTACAGTACATCTTTATGACCCGAGGAAAACTTGAAAAAGAAGAGATTGAATTTCTTGTTTCTTTTCCACAAGCTAATAAACGTCCCAGTTTCTCAAGTTGGGTCTAAAGTAATATGGACTTCAAGTTTAGATGCTTGTTTTCTGCGTGAAAAATTCATACTGGCGAATTTTGTCCGATATTGTAAGCTTAATGGCAACACAAATTATAGCACAAAGAGGTAAAGTGGAAGAAAATGGCAGAAAAGAATAACATGGAATCGAATGCTCTTTTCTCTTCACTTATCTTCATCTATCCTTTCTTTTACCCAACTTTATTCAGCATCGTCCGATAGAAAATTGAAGATTTCATAAGAGAAATGGAAGGTGGTTTTCTTTTCTCCCACTTTTTTTTTCATTTCAAGGCTCTATTTTATTGCCATTGTGAGAAATCGATTCTAAAATGCGCCTGAAAGCCGGTAGGAAATTCCACGTGTATGTTTCATAAATATAATTTTTTTTCTGCTTCCCTGTCTCCCAGAAGTCATTATTATTTACGAACTTGGCGGAAGGATTGAAAATTTAAGACGTGAGACTTATTGGAGACGTCTTCTCACGAGAGAGGACGAGAAACTTCTATTAGGATAGTATTACCGCTTCTATATTTAATTTTTTTCTCGTGTCGTACATTTCCGTATAATGTCAGTTGCAGAAAGTCTGAAAATGATCGAAACCTTAAAAGAAAGTTATCTTTGCCTTTCAGCGTCAACTTCATACTCAGAAACAGTCATTTGGAAACTTCGGAAAAGTGCTATCATACAAATGACTTCGGATTGAAATGGTTTAATGTTCTTCATGATAATATATGAGACACGTAATACTCTTTTTTATACATCTATATTTTCACAATTAATATTTCAAAAGGATTATACATTAGTCAGAACAAACGCGTATATGATTGATCTCCCAAACGGATAAACTGAGTAAATAACGAGAATATAAAAGTGTTATGGTAGTTATTATTTCTTCATTATATATAAAGTGGGAAGTACATGAGAAATTATCAATTGAATTTATGAAGTGTTTCGAAAAACTTAATCCCGTTAATTGATACGAAAAAATTCAATTGACTTCACATAACTTATTTGAGACTGAGCTGAAAAAACTAAAGACAAAATCAACAAATATTTTTAAAATTTTAATTCCAATGTAACACTTTTTTTGCCTCTTCTTCTGTCAAAAATGACATCTTTTAAATTGTAATTCGTTAATGCATTACTACATGGAAAATGCATTGCTCCGGTATTTACACTTAGACAAATGGTGTTTCTTTCTTTACATGGCAGATATGGGTGTTTCCATTTTTGGCACTCATCAACTGTCAACTTTTCTTTTCGAGACAAGACAAAAATAGAAGATTTAAACACAAATTTATTGAATTTTTTGGATCAAAATTTATGCATGACAATATACGAACATGTATACTTCATATGATAGAATAAGTTTCTTCCTTTTATATACATATTTAAATTTTATAACGTCTTCTTTTGATCTTTATGCAACGAATGTAGGGATAATAGCTTCTGAGGTAAAGCCATAAAATATCGGTGAACAGTATATATGATAACCAGATAATTCGGAGAGGGTGCTTGCTGAAATAATAATAATCTTCTGCCTTTCGATTTCTGGATCAATAATGTTACTTCGTGGGTGATGTCCTTTAGGATGTTTTTTTTTCATCCAATATTTTCCTCATTCATCAATAAATTGCATCATTATGTCTGAAAAATTGCGGAAGGTTGACATTCTTTACTTAAATTGATATTAGATTAGTATTAATAATGTTATTAAAAAACATGGTTGTTTCTTTGCGATACTTTTCTATTTTCGAAGCATTAAGTCTTCCGTTATTAAAGTAAAACCTCTTTTTTGCGGACACCGGTGGGACAAAAAAATTCGTCCTTAAAAGAGGGGTGACTGTTAATCAGGGGTTTGAAATGGATACTTTTATTATATGAGGAAAATATAATTTGGCCGTAAAAGAGGTTTGACCGCATCTGATGGGTGTCCGTTAAGAGGGGTTTTACTGTATTTATTAAAAATTATATAGGGTAATATGGTATACCACTCTCATTTTTTTAGATTTTTCCAATTTGGAACATGGTAAAAACCATCTAAAATATAAAACCTATATTTATATAAAATTTTGGATCTTGTCTTTGCACTGACAAGTGGGAATCGTATTTAAAAATGAATATTATGTCTAAGAAAAAAGGCATTAAAAATCATTTTCGATAGGTAATATGGAATAGAGATGGATGATATATATGGAATCGAGGATTCAAAATGAAGAAAACTAACCCGAATTGATCAGAAACAAGATTTAATGGGTCTATGACAATGAAAAATAAAAATTTCATTAATTTTCTTGTAGTTGATGATATGGTGTCATAGTCTATTTAAAAGAGTCACAAATGCAATATTCTTAATCTGCCCCAAAACCGTCAAGGTGGCCCCGCAGAGAACAGGACACATATTCTTTCTATAGACTTTTCCTCTTTTATCTGATTAAACTTTTCATCTTGAAGAGATATTATAGCTCAACTCAGATAATACTTATAGTATTCCATATTATCCGACACACCATCTGTGAAAAAATAGCGTTCCCTCTAATCGGGGGAAAATCACTAGCTGAAAATTAGTACAGCACAATAAAGTAAAACACTTGTGATGCACTGGGTGGGCTAAACGTCTGTAGAAACTTTAAAAATATTCATAAAAACCGGAAAAATAACCGAAATAAAAAACGGTTTACAGTGTTAGCATCGCTAGAGATCACGAGAATTTTTTTAAAACAGGAAAAAAATAACTGAAAAACAGCCGATACATGGCGCTGACGTACACAAGTCAAAGAAAAGATACGGAAATAACGAACAGAATGCCTCCAAATCTTTTATTACAGCAGTATGTGCGCCACATGACCACCACCACAGGGAATAAAATAGCACATTGCAGGCGAGTTACAAATCCAGCAACCGCAGAGTGCAGTAAGTCCACATACACTGTTTACAACGGTGAACTGATAGTAGATTAGGAGCACAAGTTCTTATAACCTTCTCATTTGCATATTTCCACCGAAGTCGCTCGTACCACCGCCAGCTATCGGCTGTTTTTGAGTTATTTTTTTTCTTGCCTTAAAAAAATTTCTCTGACCTTAGCGATGCTAACCCTGCAAATCGTTTTTTATTTCGGTTATTTTTCCGGTTTTTATTCATTTTTAAACTTTCTACGGACTTTTTGTCCACCCTGTACATTGTGCATAATTTCAAGTTAATGGGCACATTTCCAATAATCAATAAACACCTTTGTAAACTTGTGTGAGTAAATTTCAGGAAACGAACAACAAATGTTCTCCTGTAGCAGCCATGTTGATGTTGACAACCGAGTGACACTGACTCTATACAGCATCATAGGGTCATTTTTAAGTACTTTATCACTGTTCCATTTGGCGACCGTACCTCAATTCATATTACCCGACTATTCCATAGAACCCGAATGTACTATACAGGGTGATTCAGAAAATCGATGGGAAAAACTTTAAGAGGTGATAGTATAGACCAATACAAACAATTGTCATCAAACAATGCATGGTCTAACATGAAACGCAAACGCACTAGCGCGTTTCGAAACGGCCGCTCCGGAAACGTTAAAATAGCATTCTCATTGAAATTTATCATTAATTCATTCCACCTAAAGGTAAGTTCCATAAAGCATATAATGAATGATAACAAATGAACTGAAAAATTATGAAAATGATGAAGGAGATATTGTGTCTCATTTCTAAACCTACGATATAAAAGTTGATTCAGAAAAGATGGGAAAAACTTTGAATGAAAAACGCGGATGAGCGAGTCCCGCCGGCTCCCCAGAGCTGTTTAACAAAGAATATTTTCGAAGAAGGGTCAACTACCGCTCTGCGGCGCTCCTGACAAAGGTTGGAGGCACACAGTTTGAGAACCCCACCCCTGAGTTATGCGTTGGGTGGTTTGTAAATTTTAAAATTAGTTTGTAATCAGCATTCTTTTTTTTTTTTTGATAACCGATTGAAAAACTCGATCACGGTTTCAGAAAAAAGTCACGATAGTTTTGAAGTGAGTTTTTTCCACCGTTTTCCAAGCATTGTTTTTGTAACTTGCTTTTAACGAAAGAAAGCATACCAAGTAACCTAAGGCAGAATGGTAAATTTGGTATTTTGAAATACATCTCTCTGCTTCCCATTTTCCTGATATTCTCCATATTTTATTACACCGTATATATCTAAAATGATATATCTCCACATGCCCGTATCCTCATGGTTTTTTTACTCTTATTTATTTGTTTATTATTATTTTGAAAAATAGTTGCAGAAATTTTGTGCATTTCAATGCAGGACAGAAATGAATTTTCAATATTTTCTCTGCGATATACACAATCTGAGCTGAGTGCTACTGTTAAACCAAGCCGATAAAAAAAAAGTAAAGAAAATACTGGCAACCAAGAGATAAGGAAGCCCGGAAGGCATCCATCCTTCTTTTAGCTGTAATTCAAATTCGAGGCGCTTCTTTTGTTGGTTCTGTTGTCAGCTCACAGTGAAACTAGGTTCAAATTTTTGCGCCATTTCAGCAGAAAATCGAAGCAATTCTTTTCTTAGCAAATCTCGTTCTGTTTCCACAAAATTGTATTTCTTTTTTCGTGCTGCTTCACGCAAAAATATTATCGCGTTCGAGAGGAACAACTTCTTCTGTTTTTGTGTCCTGAAGGAATAAATAATTCCTAAAAGGTACTTCGTGGTACAAATTGGCTTCCATATTATTTTGGTTTTAATTTTTCTCCAATTAATTTGACAATAAATTAAGAAATGTCGACTAATAAACTCCAATGATTAACGACGTGAAAATTGCGTATTATAATTATTTTTGATGAGGTTTTTTTTTCTTTTTTTTCATTATACACAGTCGATTAACATTATTGTGGCACATTTTTTACATCAGCGTGTAGCTAATGAAATAACGCGGCAGTCGCGAGCTGACTTGGTGCGGATATAAAGAGAGATATAAGCATTTTGAAAATTTATCAGTCGTTGCTGTGTCACAGGTTAAATAAGCTATTTGTTTATTTATTTTTAAAGACAATTTTCGGCTTTCCAGCTAAGCATTACAGTATGACTAAAACTGAGCAGTTTGTGAAATGTTCGTGTGCCGGTGTCATATAAGTGTGCCACCTCGTAACTAGAAGTAAAAACAATTTAGCACCAAGTGCCGTTGCTGTAAGAGGTGAGCGTCGGCTGTGAGATGGCGTGTGAGGGCCAACCGACGTGAAAAAAAATTGCACAATCTACTGTCAAATTGAACCAGAGAGCTACTAAACTTTTCTCTAGAATGTCAGCGTAATGAACCCTGCTGTGCGTAAAAGGAAGATGAGTTACGGCGCCCATGGTAACAAAGTGGCTTCGATTTGCAATCGAATCAAAATTGGATCTCTTTTTTTTGATTGGCAAAGAATTGCAGTCTTGAATGAGTCACATTTTATGTTACGTAGGATGGATGACTGTTCTCATATCCAGGTGGAAGAATAAGTCGAAAGAGCACGACCAGCACTTCCAAGTACTTTTCGGGTCCTGTAATTTTTCAGACTTGAACCTAGTCGAACACGATTTTACCAACTCTGTCATAATGTTCTCCCTATTGATTTTCCATCACGCATTTTCCAGCAGCTATTGAATTAACTACAATCTGTTTGGATTCATATAAAGAACCTGGCAGATGTTAGTGTGTTATTTAAAGACCCATCTTGTTGCTGCCCGAGTAGCGCATAATGGGTTTTCCTGGTATAGGCTGGTGGTCACATTAATGCGACTCGACAGCAGCTTGGTATTTAGATATTCACTATGTTTTACTGTTTAGTTTAAATTTCTCTTGACCGTGATATATTTTAGTTTGAAGAAGGATCAGTAGATAAGTGAGAATGAAATTAAAATAGAAAAAAAAACAATAATCAATTAATTCATTGCGAAAATGACATTTTCTTAAATTTATGTAACTTTTACTATATTGTTTAAAATAAAAGATTTTTTATCAATTTTTCTAAAATTTTGAACACGAATTCCATCAAAAAAGTTTTAATTTTCCCTAATTACAGCATTTTTAATTTATTTTTTGTGCATTTTAAAATATGATGCATTAAATAAGATGGGAGACATACAAATAATAAGAAATCCTATTACTTGTGTGCCGTAATGATCACAGTCACGAAGTTCATCAGATTCACGTTACTCACTTTTTTCGAATATTTGAGTAATTACGGATCCATATATCACAACAGATAAAAGCAGCTAAAACATTGATTTAAATCGACACTGAAACCTTTCTTTTTTCCACTCCCTATGTAAAGTAGTGAAAGTATCACTTACATATTCTAGTTAAGGAAACACTGATGTGTAATTTTTTTTTAGTCGCGTGAGCTATTCTTGAAAAGATTTCGCACGCAAACACGCAATCAAAAGGGGTCTGAATAGCGTGAAATGTCAATCGTAGCAAAAGATTAGAAAATCTCAAGGGAAACGGAATTTCGGCAATAAAACTGTTGCGCTGACTGTGTTTTGAATCTGAAAATACGTAAGTTGAATCAATACATTTTGCTTTGCTTTTACGCAGTTCTGAGGTTAGCCGTTGAAGTACTTGTTGGCCAAAAAGCTACGAAAACGAAAAATAAAAAAAAGTGCAAGTTTTTACAAAACCTTGCAAATAAAATGCTTGGTTTGACGCTAAAAAAAAAAGTATCTTCACGTTCTTCTAAGGCCATCCTTCCGCTTTTCCGTGGCTTAGTTTGTCCTGGCATAGAGAATGCCGCATTATTTGAGGCCATATCTTCGGAAGGATATAAACTTGGTTAAAGGGATGCAGAGAAGAGCCACCAGAGCACTAGTTGGTATGGTGGTGCTTCAGTTATGAAGAGACTGCTTCTTTGAATATGTTTTCTTTGGAAGAGAGTTGGTATCGAGGAGATATGATCGAAGTTTTAGGATTTTCAATGAGATGGTTACGATTTATCACGTTTATATCAACGACGCTTGTGTGATAATTTTCAGCATTTATCAGATTCATCAACGATGCTTACGTATTTTGCATAATCGTCGGTAAAAGTGATAAATTTAAAGAAATTTATCAAACTTACCAAAATGGTCGATGATTATGCGTAATAACCGGATTTATAACATTCACCTTGACATATATATTGCTGTAAACGTGATAAATCCGGTGATTATGCATCATCGCAGATGCGCAAAAGAGGGATTTTACTGTATTTTTTTCTTCATCACGCTGGCATTACTCATAATTTATGTTCAGATGTTTATTTATTTATTTTTTATCAATGAGTCGAGAAACCAACTAATAAGCCAACCACTATAGCAATAATACAGTATATAGGTATATTCTGAACGTTCACTAAATATTTTTTATTCGCCCGTTAGTTCATCGCTGTGAATATTTACTTCGTTGATAGTACGCAAAATCATTGTGGATTTATATAGAATTCTTTTATTTAAAACAATTGATGTGATTTGACTACAATTTTTAATTTGGGATGATGAAAATACCACGTGATTTCATTTCGAACATATTTTTAATTTGGTGGAGGAAGAATTTGAAATTATAGAACTGCTGAATGGAGTTAAACATTTTCTTTTTATGAGCAACTTGTTTCCTAGACAAGAAGCAAAGAATTTCAAGTTTAAAAAAAAAATGCATTAGAATGCAAGTGATTTTTTTGTAATTGATTATTTAGATCACAGTTTATTGTGAATAACTAACACAATTCAATTTCGCTTCACTTCAACTTTTTTTAAATACGTCGTCATATTTTGCTGTCCTCAATTGAGGACAGTTTTTTTGAGAGAGGGAGAGAGAGAAAGGCGTTTATTTGTATGAATAAAATACATACAATGACATAACAGAAACGACACAACACATAAACTACACACAAACTGAATACGAGGGTATGATCTCCCAAGGGACCCATGTCCGTCCAGGACAGATCCATGAAAATAACACCAAAATTCTTTCTCGTGGCAACACATCGTTTTATATACACACGTATGTGTGTACACGTGCACACACTTGTCATACTTCCTGCTGATGTATTCAAAATATCTCTTGGAATATTCTTAATTGATGTATTTTCAAAAAAATATCCCAATATCGAAATGGAATTCGAAGTGCAGGCATAAATGGGTTAACAGAAATAAAATTTTTAAACAATTGATGGATTAACCGATCCGATTAATAGATTAATCGGACCAGCCCTATTTTTACTTTCAAATTTTATACGATTATAGGGGGGTATTCACCGATATGGTTTAAACTGTAGTAACTGTATTTTTGGATAGGAGATCGACACGGATTGGTTAAATTCAGGTTTTTATGACCCTATGACTATGACGAAAATGTACGTCGATTTGACTGAAAGCTTCATGAAGAGGAAGTTGGAGGAATAATAGAAGTTTCGGTATTCTCAGTCATTTATGAAACTAAATATGACGCCTAAAGTATTGGCAACCGAAAGCAATTGCTTCGATTGATCCTACAGGATATATTGGAATTGCACTTGATGGTTGGGAAATTCACCGCAACGTCATTCATAGGCTAAGGTTTCTTGATCGAAGGAACTGATCGAAATTCAGTGATCTCGTGAGATGATCGTCGTCTCGTGTTTATTCCCTCGTGATTATTTGGTCGATAAATGGTGGATGTGGGTTAGTATTACCTCCACGTATACAGTTCCAAGATGAGGCACCGCAATCTACTGTTCTAAATTTACTCAACTGCCTAATGACCATAACAGAGAGGGGTTTTGTAATTACAATAACTATTACAAAACTACGTGGAAAGAGATCGAAATCGCGGATATAGTCAAAATACATGAATATGGTGTAAAATATTTTCTATTCTAAAATATTTCAAAGTTTGAAATATCTCATAATTTGCTTCACTATAGATTTCTATTTTCGTAATGCATATTTTACTTGAGTTTTGTAAATATGGAAATTTACGTATCGTCTACGTGCATTAAATACATAAACTTTTTTTTCTCAATTTTTCATCTCAGTGGGGAGAAAGAAAGTTCCTTGGTTTTTTTTTTTGTTTACCCTTTAACCGGCACAGCAAAAATCACTAAACCCCCATTAAAATGACATATCTTTTTTTTATGAAAGAAGCATTCTTCCGATTTTCAGTAGGTGCGAATTAAGGAGACATATGAAAATATGTTCCGTTGAGAAATCACTTCGACTAAATATCCAGGCTTTGTCATTTTTTAAATAAAAGTATTTTAATAAAGCGAGACATCTCGTCAATGCCGGTGAGAGGGTTAAAAAATATTTGGAGGCAAATTTTATAGAAGACTTATGCATGAAAGAGTTCTAGCAGATTTTTATACACTGAAGTGCAAGAAATACTGGTACAGACGAGCGTTTGCAAATAAAAGAGAAATTCAACCAATTAAAGTAACTCGATGCTGTCCTCAGCGGATATATAGGACAACAGGTAACTACGGAAGCTGTTAGATTGGTTTTTGCTGCTAAATTGTCAGGTTATCACGGTTCAAGTGCGCTCGTCAGATGGGTCACAGCATTTCCAAGGTAAAGATAAAATATAGATATTTGAGAGAGTGTGTGTGGTTGCCTTGAGAGAATCATGGTGTGAATTGTCTTCAGAATACTTTCACACATAAGTGGAGTCCGTGCCACGTCGTGCTGCAGTTCTGAGTGCTCGAGAGGGCCTACACGATATTAGGTGGATGTACCAGTTTTTTGGCACTTCAATACTTTGGCAATTCTTTTTCAAAACCATAAAATCTGCAAAAACATATTGTCTCAATACGACACTGTAGCTGCCAACTACCATACCATCACATATAACTAGAAACTTTAAAATAAGTCTCCCAAACATTTTTATTCGACTTTTTGATTGCATAATATTCCAGGATGGAATAGCAACCATTTTTAATATGGACATTTCTCTATCGTCAATCATTTGGCTGTTATATCATTCATTTTTTAAACTTAGTTTTGACAAGTACATCGACAGTCCGACAGACTTTGCATACCTTTAATAATGGTGTCACGGTTTAGCTGGTTGTCTAAAAACATTTCGACGTTTTAGGCATGCATTCACCTTTGCAAGTGATACATAAAAAATTCCTAACCCCGAATTTCCTGCACGATATTCTTTAACATCTTGAGACGCTTTTATTCCCCATCAATCTTCATGCCCTACGTTCATCTTTATCCAGCGTTATATTTTCCATGCTCCACCATCATTCTGTTGCTCCATTTATTTTGACGTCCCTTGATCTCTGCATTCATACGATCCACAATTTTGCTTTCCTTCCTATGTCATGAAGAAAATTTTTTTCTCTTATAAATATCGTATTTTCTTTCGATGTGGTTGTTTGTTATTGATTTGATATTTTTCTTTTTGTTTCGTCGGAAATGATGTTGGGATCACGAAACATTAACTACTCTATTTTTATGGTTCAGCTAATGATAACAGGTCACTTTATGTTATTCAGAACTGGCAAAACCCGTTACGATGGAAAGAACAAGCTAACAGGACTATCTTTCCAAATATACATCCAAAATGAAATACGTATAAATAAATAAAAATATGCTGATTATATACAGGATGGGAAAAAAGTCCGTAGAAACTTCTTTCAAAATGAATAAAAATCGGAAAAATAACCGAAATCAAGAACGGTTTGCAGGGTTAGCATCGCAATCTTGCGCTCAGAGCATTAGGCGATGGTCGAAACAATTCCGAGACACTGGTTGTCTGTGTAAAGGGAAATCCCCTGGCCGTCCCTGCATGTGAAACGAAAATTGTGGAGCGCATCCCACAGTGTTTCGCACGTAGTCCACAGAAATCCACTCGCAGTGGATGCAAACATGCTCGCAAAAGTTTAGGACAAATTTGACTACCATATAGACATATGCCGTGCATCCCAAGGTGGACATATTGAGCACCACTATTTTGGTTTGTAAAAAAAAAATTATGATTAGCCATGTTATATAAAATTAACCTTAAGTGTTTATGTTCAATATTTTTCGTAATATACGTATTTCAAATCGGGTGATTCTTTTTGAAACACACTGTATATGTATACAGACAAGACCCGGACTCTGTCCCTTGAGGGATATAAGCCCTTTACCCTATTGGGTTGTATATATACATACAGGGTGATTCAGAAAAAATGAGAAAAACTTTAAGAGGTGATAGTGCACACCAATACAAACAATTGTCATTAAAGAATGCATGGTCTAACATGAAACGCAAACACACTAGCGCGTTTCGAAAACGTTAAAACGGCATTCTTGTTTAAATTTATCGGGAGAAAAAGAACATCATGCATGCAAATTTAGCCTGGGGAAGAAGAAAAAACCGTATGCAAATCTGCGTCACAGTAAAAAGCGCGGTCGCCAGCCCATGAAGTTATTCCAGCGTACAACCGTTCTAACAGTTGTAACGTATTTGGTAATTGTTTGTATTGGTAAGTACTGTCACCTCTCAAATTTCTCCCTATCTTTCCTGAATCACCCTGTATATAATATATATATATATATATATATATATATATGTTAAAAAATGAAAAACTGAAAACAAATTATGTGAACAACTGGAAATTGAAAGCAATATATATGAACATTGAAAATTTCAAAAATTTTAGAATGAAATTAATTGAAAAATTCAAAAATGAAAAGAGGCGTAACCAAATGTCTAGGGCTCTCATCGGGGGGGGGGGGGGGGAGACAACTCCCTAATATTTGCTTAATGCAGAACGTTTCTCAGAGCATCCCTTGGCCTCCAAAGCCTAAATAGATGCTCGATCCCCCGACGTTCTGCTGTAATACCATTGAATTAAAAAATATTAAAAAAATCAAAGGAAAATAGCTAAAACGAATGTTTTTTTGTCAAGTTTAAAATAAAAGCAAAGTTGCAGTCAATATATAAAAATAGATGCAGAAGATGCAAGTACATACCATGTGCAAGGCCTAGCAATGCCGGTCAGATTTAAAGTGAACAGTTATAGTTATTGGTGGGAGGAGGAAGTAAGTCCAAGGTGTGAGGAGGAAACCTGTTGCCTATCAGGATTTTTTTTAGATTAGTTAATGCATTTTGAAAGTCGTTGGAATTATTACAGATATGTTTGATGCGAGATAGTTGAGAAAATACAATATTTTTGAAAACCTTGTTGCTGATATTTGAATTGTGATTGGTTAGAAAATTGACTTTGAAATTAAAGTCTTTTCTTTTGTCGTGGATGCCAGTTAAGATCATATTGTTAGCAATGTTTATTTTTAAGTCAAGGAAATTAGCTTGATTATTGTTGCGATTCGTTTTTTTTTAAGATTTACTGTGCCAGGATAAACTTGTTGACTGATTTCATGAAAGTTGTTATAGTTGAAGATTATTAAATCATCAATGTATCTGAAACCAGTAATATTAAGAGAAATTAAATTTTTGTTTTCAAAGTAATGCAAGAAAATATTTGCAAAAGAAGTCCCCATAGGAATTCCTGTGGTTTATTTATATAAACATATACCATTAAATAAATAGTTCTCAAAAATACAAAATTTTGCAAGATTCAACCATTCGTTTTTTTCCATTTTCATTCATTATTCATAGTTGTTGTAGAGAAATTCACGATGTTAAGAATCTCGTTATGTGGAATGCTAGTGAAAATATTTTGAAACTCAAAAGTCTCAATGGATTTAATTTTATCTGTTTTGGAGAAGTTAGATTTGCTGTTGTCAATTTCTTTAAGAATATTGCGAAGCAATTTGAAGAATTTAAAACCAATTTTATGATTGCAGCTATTCGTGTTTCATGTCACAAATCTGAATTTAATTGGAACTTGGTGAAATTTGACAGTAGCAAATAGATATGGAAATTTGAGATTATTATTTGCAATTTTTAATTTTTTTAAATTTGCCAAGTTTTTTTTATTGATTTTTTTGATAGGTCTGTCAATTGAAGTGTAGGTATTGTTGAGAGAATACTCGTTGATAAGTAATTCTTTATAAAACACTTTGCAAATAATAGCAAAATTATTTGTAGCTTTATTCACAACCGAAATTATACATTTTTCTCTGAGTTGCTTGATTTCTTGTAGAAGTTTCTTATCCTCGACGAAATTATTATTATATGAATTTTTTTATTATTGAAAAATGTCTTTATATCTTTGAGTATGTAAAATTTTCATTCCATGAAGTCTTCCATAGGCCATACATATTTTCGAGATTCTTTTGAGATGAATTGATTAATTTCATTAGAGATAGTACTGAAAATTCGAATTTTCGAAATTTTCTTACTTTATCTGAATTTTGTGCCAAGACTCATGATGTTACGTAGATATTCAGATTCAATGATAGACAAATCTTCTGTATAATATGTTTATGTTTTTTGTCCATGTATGTGGTCCATAAATTTCTTCGTTACAAAAACAATTTTATTTTTCTATCTCATTGAGATTTTTACTGAAGAAGTTGTAATTGCAAACAGTACTTTTGATAGGGTTTATGAATTTATATTCTATTATCGGTGTGCAGGTTTTGTTCAGAGGAGAAATATCTTTATGTTTATGAAGAATGGAAGGCAGTTTCAGTTTGTCAAAAGTTCTATCGATAAATTGTTTTCAGTTTTTCATATATAAACAATGAAACTTTAACAATGTTTTTTCATTACACCACATATTACAGCTGCCTATGGCGCTGGTATTGGTGAGTTTTGACAAAAATTAATTTTACATATAATGTACATTTTTCTATATATATACACACACACATCCAGGGTGAATCCGACCTACTCTGCCAAACGAAAAGGGGTGTTAGACGAGCCTAAGTGGATTATGAAACACCACAACCAACCCTGTCCTATCTCAAACCGTTTTCGAGTTATGGTGAATAATCGACTATGAAAAAAATATGAGTCAAGTCTAAAAATATTTGCATTTGTAAAGTTTCTAAGAGATCTACGAACGTGAAGGTTCTAAGAACGGAAAAAATGCTATAAGATTATATCATTTTTATTGAAATATCTGAATTTATTGGCGAGCTATAAGCATTGAAAGATTTTCAAAGTTCAAAATCCAATTGTCGCCAAAATATTTCACTGCCAATTACGCAAATACCCTTCTGACTATAATCGGTCAGAATTACCAAAAATGTGCATTGCACCAGCTTTCGAAAGAGACTACAATAAACCATATCGGTGTTCTGATTCAGGAGAAATTTAGCCTTTTGTTCGTAATACATCACTGAAATCAATGTTTGTCGAAGTAGATATTCGACGAAAATTCGGAATTGACAGTTACAGGTTTTGGCGACAATTTGATTTTGCAGAAAAAATCATATAAGATGACATTACAGGATCATCGACATCTGTAGGATATCTGTATTTAAAGGCGAGCTTCAATCTCTGAGATATTTGGTGAAGTGAAAAATCAAATTGTTGTCAAAACCTACTAAAATTACTTCGACTAATTGCAGATTGCAGTCATGTATTGCGAACAAAGCGCTGAATTTCTCTTGAATCAGAACACCGATATGGTTTATTGTAGGTTCTCTCGAAAGCTGGTACACTGCACAAGTTTTTGGTAAATTTTACTGATTGTAGCCAGAAGGGTATTTGCGTAATTGGTGATGAAACTTTTTTTCGACAACTCGATTTTCAACTTTGCCAATCTTTCATCGCTGGTAGCTCACTGATAAATCCAAATATTTCAATGAAAATGATATCATCTGTTAGGAATTTTTCCGTTCTTCCTAAATATGTGCTTAGTTTTCGTGTAGACTTCTTAGTTTTCTCTAACTTTACAAATGCAAGAAAGATATATATATATATAGACTTGACACATATTTTTTTCATAATCGATTATCCACCATAACCTGAAAACGGTTTGAGCGAACAGGGTTGGTGGGGTGTTTCATGATCCTCTTGGGATCGTCTATCACCCCCTTTCGTTTGGCAGAATATGTCGGTGAATCTAACATATTCTGCCTATATATAGACAACAACTAATCAAAATATGATTATATCATTTTCTAGTATATACAAAATGGTATAATCATGTATTATGAAACGCTTTATCGTATTTTTGCTATGAAATAATCATTCGAAGAAGAAACGTGATAATAATCAATACTCCAATATCGTTTTGGTCAATTTCACTTTCTGTTGCTATAAAAATTTGTTGCTTTTTTCGGGGGAGAGCAGTAGTTTTAGACTTTTCGCCTTCTGTTGTTATTTGCATTAAGATCCATATCCTAAGTCCAGCGTCTTCGTGAAATGGCAAGTAATTGTTTAGTCACTTCGTGAAGTACGAAGGTTTTTAACAGCTGGCTTATGCGAATATAAGTATATTTAGGAAAGAGAGAAAACTCAACTACCCTTGCGAGGAATCGAACCCACGCCCTATCACTTGCTGGGTGAGTGAACTAGACCACTAGACTACAAAGGCAACGAATATTTGAGTCTTGCCTTAGAGCTCGTGTGCACTGAACGGGACCATATAATTGGCCACTAAAGGCTATTCTCTACTTCGTGAAGTAGCCAGTATCTGAAATGCACCTTCGCACACTGCCTATCGCTAGGCAGTGTGCGAAGTGATCGGCCATTTCGAAGACTTCGAACTTTGACCATAACATATTCACTTTTTATTGTTCAGAAAGTTTAATGTTACAATATCTTGATTCTATTTGGCACATATTCATTATACGTATTCATCTTGGGTGACCATATTTCATCGAAACAAATACGAGACATTAGGATAGTCAGTTCGAGATAAATAAGAAGCAACTCCAACTGCTGCTGAAACTGCCGAAGCATGATATAACGGTCATAAAAATTCGCCATCACTGGGAGAAGTAAAAGCCAAACTTATTTTAAATTCAAATTTACTGCAGAACAAAATCATTGAATAAATCTGTAATGATTAGAATGTGTTTGATTTTAAGAAAAGGTGAAGTCATATTTTTAGTTATAAAGAGTTATGAAAATTATTTTTATATACAATTTAAGTGAAGATAATAAATTCCAATAAGATTCGTTGAAAAAAACAGGATATCTTTAGCAAAAATGTCAGAATAGCGGAATAAATGCAGAAAATACGGAAAAGTCCCGCAAAATATGGGTCAGATGCAACGCAATAAAAATTGACACAATACAAATTCAACAAAAAATGAACCGTAAAATGTATCTTATTTAAAATGCTGTAAAAAAACATTACGCTTTTCCTATGTTTGGTGCACTGATTCGCAGCTCATTTCATTCAGTGAACAAAATAAAAACGAGTCAAAACACCTAATAAACTTTGGTGAAAATAACGAGCAAAAATGAATAAAAAATGGATTGTTTAACAAAAGATGAATAAAAATCTGGAAGAAAAATATAATTGAAACTTCAATTACAGGGGGATATACGTTTCGTAATTTCACTACCTTTCCTTTGAAACTTTGTACAAAGGTAACAAAGTATGCGCCGGAAGCGGTAATGAAAGGAAAAATGATCGTGGCTATTAATTTTGGGAACAAATTCGCCCTAATAGTTCTGTAACACATTCCAATGCTTTGACGCGTGCATTAAAACAGTTAACGGTTGTAAACGATCTTCTTTCGTTTGGAATAACACCGTCTCTTATCTACGATTCTCCAGCATTCATTTCGTTAATAGCTTTCGTGGCGTTATCTATACTTTACTTCAGATGAATAATATCAAATGATTTGTCATTTAGATTACAATGTTAATTCACAATATAATAAACTTTGTTGCAAAAATCGAAAGATTATGGAAAGTGTTTCCAGCTGTATTATAAGTTTTTTCTTTTAACCTTTTCCGATACCGTTTAAGTTTAGTGCCCCGGAACGATATTAATGCGAGTGATTAACGATTTTAATTTAAATTTTAACTAAATCAGAGGGTTTATTACCAATGTTCTTTTAATTAGCATTTTTCACTTCAAAACAAACTTTCAAGGGATTCAGCCTTTTCTGATATCAGTCACATGAGAAATATTGGTCTTTGCCAATTTAATTAGAAAAAAAAATATGGTTATGAGATTGGTTGGATAACTGATCTGTTTGTGTGATATTTACGAAAAATGAGTTAAAATTTTCATTTCGTATTTTATATATTTCTATTTTTATAAGGTTTATTATACAATTTCTAAATTACAGACACAATAAATAGCATAAAGTAGTCTCACAGTATATTTTTGTGTATGTGGAGCCGAAAACTTGCGTCATCACCCCATTAACGTACCATCTGTGATTCCAGATATTTCTTTTTATACATCGGACGCTTAGCTCATAAAAATGAAGATTATTTGACTGTCTTATTTATCCTTAGGGAACTCACTAGCTTTAACCGTTCTTTTGCAGTCATCACCAACGTGACGCTTATACCACTTGAGGGTAAATCCTCAAGAGCTTAAACGTTGCTTCCATTTCATCATCAGCAAACATGGCGAAACAGCATGTCTATTTTCCCCTATAATAAAAAGGAAAAACTTTTTCTCCTCGGCAAAGTTATTTATTTTCGCAGTGCCGTGTGTCAATTCCCGAAAGAAAATCTAAAAAATCTCACTCAAAGAAGCTGTCAAGTCAATTGCCAGAAATAAACGAGAGAATAATAATAAAAGTTTTAATGGAGGCATTCAATTAATTTTTTGTTTTGTTACAGTACTCATAAGAAAATTCAAATTTTTATGCATTTCAAAAAGTTTCATTGTTCGTAATTGAATTTTATTCCAGAAAAGAAATTCCATTAGGCATTATCGATAATGAAAGCTACGAGAAAGAAACCGTATTCTACGTTGAACTTGGAAAACCAAAACTCGAGGAAGGTAAGATTCTTAAAAAAAAGAGTCATACAATAATAAAAAACATCCATTTAATTATGAATTATATTTTATTTAGGCCTATTCAGTTTTACAAAGATAAAAAAAAGTAGTTGCCGCTAGCATTCAGATTAATATGATATTTTTGTGTTAATTAATTATTCTTTTAGGAGATTCTCGAATATCTTTCATCAGCCACGTTTAAGCACTTACCATTGATTAAGAAAATCTTTTGTTGCTTAGAGAGATTTTTGTACTATAATTAGTGGTATTTACCTCATACTAATCAATTCGAAAAAAAATCAATTTTGTTATTGTTTTGTTTTAACTTAGCAGGTGAAATCACCATCGTGTAAATTCTATTTCAGATCACCAATGATAGCAGCTTTGAGGTGTTAATTAAGGGTAAAATATACAGTTTGCCTTGATTTTAAAGTTATCTATAAGATCAAATCTTCCTTATATATAGCAAATTTGATTAGTTTTTACCTTGAATTTTATTTTCGATTCCCTCAATTCAGGTGCAATTTTATAAATCTCTGAACACGTAAAATTTCAACTCTCGAAAAATGACACCAACACGGAATCAACTCTCTCTAGATACGAAAGTACTGTACTTACATAGCAGTATTTTGTACTGAAATGACACTAAAAGACGTGCTTCCTAAAATATCAAAAAAAATTGAGAAAAGAAATTAGTATAATAGGATTTTCGACCATGCACTTGCCATGTATATTCAAATATACAAGGGACCTATATGGTTAAATACTATCGAAAGACTATGAGGACGAAATTTAAAAAAAATTCCACACAAACATTAAAGAGTCTAGAAGGAAGGGTTATAATCTTTTAAGGAGAGCATTGAGAGTTTTATGTAGATGAAAGTAGTTTCCTTTAAAACTTATTTTTTTTCTCAGAAATAAGAATTTCCCGCTTAAAATAAAAGGGATTTCTCTCTCCGTAATAAGAAACCTTTACTTCTTATCAATGTCCACGATGAAACCCTTTCTCTCTGTTTCGAAACCTCCGCTTAAATTTCCTTATATATATATACATACAGTATTATCGTTTCCGCTTTTCATCAAATAAACGAAATGTCGATCCTTTTTCTTACGTGAATGAAACTGCCAGCCAATCCCTTCGATCGATAAAATTTGCAAGTCAAAATAGAATCAGTTTAAAGCGTATCCATGCTTTTAGCTTCTCTCTCCAATTTTTACCATGAAAAAATTCACTTAGTTTAAATTTTTTTTTTTATCTTTTAAACTTTTTTTTCGCAATCGTGGAATAGAATCTTTCGAGATTTGTTCTCGCTCAACTTATGAGGAGACAGATGTTTAAAGTGCCCTAAACACTGTATGATCTATATCCCATTAATGAAACGCTGTTCTTAAAATGAGATTTATGTTCATAATTCACTGGCTTCTTCATCTTTTCCTGCCGCTTGAAAAATACTTCTTGTAGGAGGAACAAAAAAACGTCCTATTTTGTGCACGTAAATGGCTTATTTTGGTTTAGAAATTATCCTGTGGATCCACGCAGCTTTTAGGATGCTTTTGAAGTTCAAGTCGTTGAAAACGGAGGAGAAGCATATTTAGAAGCTTGATAAGAAATTTTTAACTGAAGATGCCGTTCTATTTTTTTTTACTTGATACTCCTTTCCGCATGTTTTCGGCATCTGCTTTAATCGTATATATGTGTTTTCTAGATTTTTTTTTTTTTATCGTGTTTCTGATTAAATATTCTTATAGGAGAATGGAATTCTCGTTGAAATAACTGAAGAATCTCAAATTTAATGAAAAATTGTTCCGCTTAATTGTTCCTTGTTTCTATATCGTGGAACTCGTTTAAAGTCAAATTTTATTATCATTTTTTTTTATAAATGTTTAAAATTTATTAATAAGTGTGTGCTCAAACAAGCTTTCAACTTTCAAAAAAATGAGACAAACTATCAAAAATTTTGGATGTGGAATTATGCAGGTTGTTTCACCAAAAATTTTCAAAAGAAATAAAACTTAATAAATCATTTCGAAATTCAAGTAAAATGGGAAAAATTATCAACTAAAAAAGAAAATTTGGTTGAGGTTATTGAACCTCTCAAAAATTATTAATAGTGGAAATATAGGACCACACCCCATTCAAAAAAGGCAATAAGTAAAATTAAGTTTTTTTATACCGAAAGAAATCAACCTGGTAAAACTTTAATGGAAATTCGTTGGGATATCAATGCCTAAAATGCTTGAATTTTTGCCACTTTTTGATGTCTTAAATTTCAATCACAGATGTCTCAACGATTTTTCATTAAATTGCAAGAGGGTGAATTGTTTTTGGTATAATTAGCGAGAGGAGCAAATTTTTTACTAATTGAGGAGAATATTTTTTGATTTAGTGCCATATATAAAACTTTTAATCTTTGTATTCGACTATTACAGAACAATTTTACCCTCTTTACTGATCATTCGACATACTTTATAAGAATTTTAAAATGAATCGTTTTTTTTTCTTTCTGACACTCTTGATGCGACTCCGTGCAAAAAGTGTAAATTTTTTTTTAAATTTATATACCCTTGTACCATTTTGGAATCAATGCCGTTATCATATTCAGTAAAGGTTCTATTTTTCTGCTATATTTAGTTTCAGAAATAGAATGGTGAATCTGTTGAATGAAAGAGAGAGAAAGATCCTTCCTCTTGTAATAAACCTAGCTAATAACATTTATTATCATTTTTATGACTGTACCAAGATAATATCAAAGTTCTATGGTTTACTTACACTTGCGTATATATTAGCTTAAATGTAAGTTCCGTAGAGAAGACGGGTGTTATTCTCCTGATTTAACTATTTCTTGTTTCTCTAATTTTCTATTGTGTTGGAAAAATATCCATCAATTATCATAATTGGCACATTAAGTGAGGAGCTATTTTATGATGGACATTATTTTCATAGATTATGTACGTCAACAATCTGGTCAAGATATCGGTGATGAAGATGAGGCTGCTCTTTCGGAAGATGAAAAAATCGCTCTTTTGGGTAAACCTAAACTTGGCGAACAATCAAAGGTCAGGATTAGAATAAAGGAAAGTAGGGAATTCAAGGTAAGTAAGGTTTCGCAATTTAAAATTTGATATTATCTATATATATGAAAATGATATGAAAATATTATACATAGTTGAATAAGAAATATTATAAATTTTATTAAATTCTCGATATTTTCCAAGTTAATCAGGTTCTTAAAAATTGGTGAGCATCTACAATAGATGTCTTATACTTAAGAAAAATGAGTGTTATTATTTTAATAATGTATAAATGTATAATGTATCTATAATAATTTATAATCTAAAAATATATCATTTACAAAATGTTTTTTTCGAATGTTTTAAAATTTAATCTGAAAAGATCAGTTTGATTTTGTGAATCACAATTTTTGGAAACCTATATTTAGCATTTGAACTGACGTTCCTTCAATCTCTATCCATTATCTCAGTATTTAACTAGAATAAAGCAAATGCTTGCCTATCGATCGACATTGCTTAATGTATTCTACCAGACTTTTTTTTTTCATTTCGTTGGTTTCCTCTTTTGTAAAGCTGATGAGAAAGCTTATTACCGAGGTCTTCCATTGATTAAACTATGGCAGTTCCGAACCATGATAGAAGAGAGCAATTCAAGCAAACTATGTATAAGTTGGAATAGGAAAAGAAAATATAGCGTAAAGAACAAAAAAATGCTACTATTTTCTAAAGCTGTTAATTTTCTCTAATACTTCTGGTTTATGTTTTTTCAAAAATTCGATCGATAAAAGTTTATGGTATAACTTAATTCCAGAACACGGTTGACAAATTGTTCCAGCGTGCAAATGTGACGTTATCAATCGGAACTTCATCCTGGAGGGAACAATTCATGGCAGCTATCACAGTTAGCGCGGGTAAGAGCTGTTTATTACAAATTTTCACGAGAATCTATTTCACGCGGTTCTCCCAATAAATTATACCGGAATGATAACCATGAAGTACATAGAATAAAACACTATCTCTCGCCTATCAACTCACCATCCTCTGTTGAATATTTTCCCGTTTTTATATGAAGCCACTGTATCGTTTTTATTTTAAGTTATGTTTATAATGGAGTCATACAGGGTGTCCTGTAAGTCCTAATTCGGCCTTTATCTGACAAAAAGTTCGTCAAAGAGGTATGGTTCTAATTTAAAAAATGCTCAAAATGTGTTAAGAAATCACTCTGTACCAATATGTAGAAGAAAAATATAGTGTTCCATAAAGTAAAAATCTAAAGTTTTATATGGTGCGCCTGTTCTCTGACTTTCAATTAAAAAGTTCTTGCTCCTGTCTCTCTTTAGTTCAACAAAAACTCCATGTTTCTAAGTGTCATATTCAGAGATATTCGAATCAAAAATCAGTGAAAAATTTTGAATAACACCATTAATGAGGGAAAGAAGAGTCATCCGTTGGTTTATGCTGTTCTTTCCCAACTTTTCTCCGATTTTTGAATTCAAATATCTCAGTGAATGAAACATGAAATTTATTAGTGGCCTCAGGAGAGACACGGCAACAACTTTCTACTTTGAAGTTGAAGGACGGGGGAACCGTATAAAAATTTATATTTTTTTACTTTATGATATACACTGTATTTTTCCTCTCAAAACTGGTACAGATGTTTTTTTAAATACATTTGGAGCATTTTTTAAATTACAACAACACTTCTATGACGAACGGTTGATAAGATAAACGCTGAATTAGGACTTACAGGACACCCTGTATATGGTACTAATAACACAGCTTATTATTTTTATGCCATAAGACAATATAAGTTCTCATTTGAATATTTCAAGTCCCTTATATAACTGAAAATTTATTATTTACATTAATACAAAATTTATTTATTAACATTATTTGTGAAAGATTCCTACATTCAGAAAGCAATTTTCTGGAAGCATGTGAAAGCACAGAAATTTTCCAACAATCATAAACATAGCATGATGTTATTTAGCCAAAGGCGGTGATTTAAAAGTAATGTTTGGAAAATGTGATAATTTCCCATCGGTTTCGTTGCTGTGCGTCAAGCGATGCTTCTGTAAACACACGTGGCCAATACTTTCGAGAAAACTGTCGTTGCCGGCGGCAAGAATTTTAATCAGCATGTTGTGGGGTTAAAAATATTATCCTACGTTCTTTTAATCTCTTGAGGAAACACCATTTGATGTATTTTTATTACCATCAGCCGTGAACTTAAGATTAGTAATTACTCTTAAGGCAAATTTTAAACCGATTTCTTAGCCATTATTCACTACTTTCCATCACTTGATTTATATTTTGCTTCAGAAGGATAATGTTTTCACAAATGTGGATAATGTTTTCACAAATTTGCATTTTGTTTGTCTGCACAGACGAATTTATTAATACGATAATATCCGGTCGTATTATTGATTATGTCTCTGCTTGAAAATAACCAAGAAATTGTGTATTAAAACGGATGATTCAGTATACATAATCTCCATGCAACATTATTGTTGCCATCACAGCTTTCAAACCATTATACAGGGTGATTCTATAATTCCCCTTGCCGCATTTTACAGGCGAACCGTTGAACCTAGAGGCATACAGTACTTCCAATTAGAAAAAGTATTAAAATATCGTGTAGAACTCAGATATGTTACTCATGATGGCAAGGGGTTGTGCAGTTATTAAAATATAAAAATTAACTTTTTATACGAACACTCTGTTCTAAAAAAACCGAAGTAAAAAGTTGTTGCCCTGTCTCTCCTGAGGTCAAACAAATCCACGTGTATAAGTGGAATATTTGCTGAGATACTTGAATTGAAAAAACTGAGAAAAGTTGGAAAAGAACCGCAAAAAATAACGGACAACGCTTCTTTTCCTTATTTTTATGCTGTTCTTTTCCAGCTTTTCCCCAATTTTTGAATTCCAATATTTCACGATTCTCAATTAACATCTCTACCGAACTCAACATTCTCCTGTGCGCAGATGATAATGTGATACTGAGTGACTCAAAAATACAGTTGCAGAAAAAATCAACCTTTTTGATTCATATTTTAAATCTAAGCCTTACTGTTAACCTAAACAAAACCAAAATCATTGTATTCAGAGAGTCTTGCCATCTCACAAAAAAAACTAACTTTTTCTGGGGGAAACGTTAAACTCGAAATAACCTGTAACTATGTCTATAAAGCTTGGTCTCCTTTTTCACATCTTCAGTAAAATTTTCAGTAGCAGCTAATTACATGATTAAAAAGGCTTTCGCGGCTATGAACCAACTACTTGACTTACTGCGTAGCTCCAGAAACCCCTCGCTGTGTGTGGCATTCAAATTATTCGATAGCCTCGTACGATCCACTGTATGTTATGCTGCACCAGTTTAGGGGTTTTTTTTATGGTAATATGCTGGAAAGGGTTCATACGAGCGTTTTCTCAAAAAGTTACTGAATATAAGCAAATATTGTCCTGGTTATCTTATTAGACTTGAGCTTGGTCGCCGCCCAACTGCCATTCAAATGTTTAACCAACTCCCCACGTATTGGCTTAGGCTTCTACAAATGGATGAAAACCGTCGACCAAAAATTTGCTTTCTCGAATTCTGCCGACACACAAACTTGGAAAACTAGGCAATTCACTCAATTCCCTTTTGAATAACTGCTGTCGATCTAATATTTAGTCACGCACCCTCTTTACCTCACTCCAGAAGTTTTAACATCTCTTACTAAAAACTATATTTATATATCTCTTCAAGAAGACAGATCTTGAATATCCGCTTCAACATTATTCCAATTTTGAATGTACACTATCCTTGCAATCTTACCTTCTCTTCAATCTCCCTTTGGCGGTTCGTAGGAACATGACCAAGCTACGCCATTATCCTTTTATACTTTACAGTAACAAAGGTATATTGCACAAATTTAACCCTGATGAACCTTTCCAGTTTCAACCAACTAAATAGCCATAATGATCTTTATCACCTGCTTAAGGAATGCCTATTTTTTGCCCTTCAAAGGCATACTTTATATTTTCAAATACCTCCACCACATACCTATTCCCGATCAAACTTTTACCTAGTTTTTAACCACCCCTCTTCTTCGCTGTGTCTGCATTTTTTTCCGATTTATTGAGGACATATCAAAAATTATATTTCTTACAACCCCTTTTTTTGATTCTTCCCCCCCCCTTCCCTTCCTATTTTCATTTGCTGCTCATTTTTGCCCGTGCGTCCAGGTTACATTATTTTTCTAACATGATATTTATTTATCAATTACTGTGAAAGGCCGTGCAAGGCTCTAATATCTGAAACATGCATGGGAAAAAAAAACTATTTATTTGGATTCGAGAGTATTATGCATGTATATTTTCTCTGTGTTTAAACTTCATTGCATTTATTTCTGTTTTGTGTGTATCTCCAATAATTTAATTACAAATATTTTACTTGCCATCCACTTGGTAAATTGATAGGCACGATTGTGCAAATCATTAAAGTTTCAGTTTCGTTTCGCGAAAATATTGCACTTAGAAACGTGAATTTTTTTAATTTTTTTTTTATTTTGGCATCGGGAGAGACAGGGCAACAACTTTTCAACTGGGGTTTTGGGGACAGTGTCTATTAGAATGTTCTTTTTTTTTGTTTTACTAACTATGCAACCCTTCGCAACATGAATAACGTATCTGAAGTCTACACGTTGTTTGGATACTTTGGTTCATTACAATGATTCGCCAGTAAAATGCAGCAAAGGCAATTATGGAATCACCCTGTATACAGGGTGAAAATTAAGTCCGCGCGCGTTTCACCTCAAATATCTAGTAAATTGTTGGTTATAGAAATATATTTTTAATTAGGAAAAGTATTTAAATGACGTGTCCATCTTAAAGAGATGTGTCATTTATTTTACTAAAGTCGTATATGTAGTGTACAAAATTCATTTTTTTTATGATTCCCGCGTCGCCGCCGCCCCCCCCCCCGTCCTCTGAGTTCCAATTCCAAAAGTTGTTGGCCTGATTCTATTGAGCCTAACAAAAAGAAATCCACGTTTTCCAGTGCAATATTCGCTAAGATATTTAAAGTCACAAAATGCTGAAAATGAGAGAAAAGGCAGCATATGAAGCATGAATGCGAACTATGAAGTACCAATGAAGAACCGAAAAAATCTCTTGAGCGCAATTGTCGACCACTGTTCTTTTTCCCATCCATTGCACATAGCAACCTTGATAAAGTCTCTACGAGCTGATGATCCATGTTTTTGTTTTTTTAATTTAGCATCCGCATAAAACTACTAGTATCAGGGATCAAAATTAATTAATTTAATTCTATTGAATACGCACATTTGTAATCTCTAAGATTCGCGTTTGGTTTGAAGGGTTTTCTGGAGTTATCCTAAGATGATGGCACACTCCGTTATCTGGCTGATGCGAAAATAAATCTAGAAAAGAAAGTTCATCTGCCTTTGCGAGGAATCGAACCCATTTCCTCTCACTTGCCGGGTGAGTGCCCTAGACTACAAAGGCAACGAAGCCTTTTAGCTCGTGTGCTCTGAACGGGGCAGTACGTAGACAGTCGACCTAAGTCAGGCCAAAGTAAACTTACTGACATTGACATCAGATGGCGATTTATCCCGATAGCGGAGAGTGCCATCATCTTCGGATAAGTTGCCATCTGGTGACAATGTCAGTAAGGTGAGCTTTGGCCTGACCCGGAAAGGGTACTAAGGTGTATTGATTGTATTCATTTCGCCCAGAAACGCACAAAAAACCAAAAAAATAGATGTGGAGTGCCGCAAAAATTTTAACCACTTTACGATCAAGGACGTAATATTGCGTCGAAACGCCAGTGGAATAAATTCGAATACTTTGTTTTCTTTCCTCTCTCCTCATCACCACAAAACTTTGTTGCAACCCTATGAATAAAGTAGTTCTTTTCATCTTCATAATGAGGAGGGAAAAACTTATATTCTAAAAGGTGAAATAGGTTGTATATACTATATACATGTACATATATATAAGAGGGGAAAAAACTGGTAGGTGAGGGTGAAAAGAGAAATATACTTCATACCTATTATATCTTATCTGTAAGTATTACAGATAAGAGAGTAAAGTAATTAATATACTTTTTTCTCTTCATCTGTTTTTTTCTTACTTTTTTACTTTCTTTCCCTACCGTTTTCTAACATGCCATTACATTAGAACAAGGTTATCAAAACTTGTATCGTATTTATCGCCGATTCGTCAAGTAGAGATCATCCTAATTTTTCTCCAATCGCTTGTGAGCGAAGCGGTTAAAGCCGCAAAAAATTAATAAAAATTATAACAGTTGGCAGCTCATCGCTTCTTGTGCTTCTTGGCGAGTTCTGTAAAATATTCTTTTCACACACACACACTCTCCAGCTTTCCTTTTTCCCCCTCCAGGTTTTTCTTTTAGAAACTAGTTTTTCTTTCTTTGTCTGTGCTGTACGTAAGCATATTAAGGAGTTCTACGTAAGCATATTAAGGAGTTCTACGTAAGCATATTAAGGAGTTCTACGTAAGCATATGTTGTTTGAATGACGTCACTCTAAGACGGTAGGGTTGCGAGATTTTCAAAGCCATTCTTGGCCTCTATTGGCATTCAAAATATTAATACTGTATTCAATTTTTTTCCCCCCGAGTGACCCATAATAATTTCGCCGGATATTTTTATATTTTTGTGCATATTTAAATAAGTGGAATCAGTGACAATTTTTTCAAAACTTTTTGAAGACGTGACCTTGGGACTCTTTCCTTCGGAGTTAGGTCTGGCTGTCAATATACGGCCCCGTTCTGCACACATGAGCTGTAAGGCGAGAAAATTCGTTTCCTTTGTAGTGTAGCGGGCTTAAGCACTTTTCCGGCAAGTGAGAACACGTGTGTTCGATTTCCGGCAAAGACGATTGAATTTTGTTTCCTGGATTTATCTTCGCATCAACCAGCTGTAGAAATCATCGTATTTATGGAATTCACTTCAAACCCTACTTCAAGTCAAAAAAACACCTACGTGTAGTCTTTGGCATCAATGGATGCGAGGACCTTATGTTAGGATGGTGCAAGCTTCATTTATCAATACATTAGTAAATATTGGTATGAAATATCCTCTTCATGATAGCATCTGGTTATATACTACACCGGCATCTAGCAAACATAAAATTTGGTTTCAACGGCATCATTATGTGCACTATAAATTGTGATTTCATAACTAATTGACGCTGTATGAGTATTCAGATTTGTTTCATAAATCAAACTAATCAATATTTCATAGGAGATGATAGTGATGGAGATGATGATGAAGGAGATGATGGAGCTCCAGCAAAAGAACCGAAGTTACCAACTTGCACGGATTATGTCATGCACTTCATAACTTTATTCTGGAAATTAGTTTTCGCATTCATTCCACCTACAGGTAAGTTCTATAAAGCATAGAATGAATAATAACACATGAACTGAAAATTTTTTTAAATGATGGGGGAGAAATTGTTTCTCATTTCTAAACCTACGATATACAGGGTGATTCAGAAAAGATGGGAAAAACTTTAAGAGGTGATAGTACACACCAATGCAAACAATTGTCGTCAAAGAATGCATGGTCTAGCATGAAACGCAAACACAGTAGCACGTTTCGAAACAGTCGCTCTGCAAACGTTAAAACGGCATTCCTGTTTTATCGGGAGAAAAAGAACACCATGCATACAAATGTAGCCTGGGGAAGAAGAAGAAACCGTATGAAAATCTGCGTCACAGTGAATAAAAGGCGCGGATGCCAGCCCTGTTAAGTTATTCCAGCGTGCAACCGTTCTAATAGTTGTAACGAACGGGATAATATGGCGCACTTTAATAATACTGAAAAAGAAGACATGCATTTCATTTACGCATAAATTACGCAGACACGCATTTCATTCATTCATGTCTGCTTTTCCAGTATTACTAAAGTGCGCCATTATCCCGTACGTTACAGCTGTTAGAACGGTTGCACGCTGGAATAACTTCACAGGGCTGGCATCCGCGCCTTTTATTCACTGTGACGCAGATTTGCATACGGTTTCTTCTTCTTTAACGTTTGCGGAGCGGCCGTTTCGAAACGTGCTAGCGCGTTTGCGTTTCATGTTAGACCATGCATTCTTTGATGACAATTGTTTGTATTGGTCTGTACTATCACCTCTTAAAGTTTTTCTCATTGATCACCCTGTATACATGTGTGTCGTATTTAAAAAGAACTATCTTTTGATAAAACATAATATTAGACTTACAGTTTTCGATTCTTAGATCTTCTAGATGGATGGATCTGCTTTGTATTCTCAATTCTTTGCATTGGTGGTCTAACAGCCATTATTGGTGATTTGGCTTCTCATTTCGGTTGCACTGTAGGCTTGAAAGACACCGTTACTGCTGTAGCTCTTGTAGCATTAGGAACCAGCGTTCCAGGTAAGGTTGATTTATTATATGAAATGCTAATTTTTGAAAACTAATCATTTTTACACGATCTCTGCAATGATATCGTGTGTGAGTATTCTTTCAATATTTTCGTTTAAACTACGGTATTTTATTTTAGCATTCCACTTGTCGGATAACTGCAGCAACACTTTCATCGTGTTACTACCGCTTTCATACTTTATTTCATAAGCAAAAAGGAATTAAATATAAATACAAATACCACAACAGACAAAATGCCCAACGTGGTGGCTGAAAAAATATGCCAATTAAAAATACGGATGTTGAATACATATCTAAACTATATCACAAATACAGCAACCCCATAAAAGAAATAAAAAACCAATAATTATGATAACATATACATATACTGCCCATAAAAATTATGGTTGTCGCATCTAAGTATGAATATCTTCTCGATTTATCCCAATATGTATCGTAATTCTTTTTGAACGTCTCAATTGTGTCAGAATTCACTATCCCCGGAGGTAAGCTATTTCATTTATTCATAACCTTATTAGAGAAAAACTCCCTGTGACACCACAACCTAGAATTATCCTTTACCAATCGATACTGGTGTCCCCTTGTCGAAGCAGTTGATTGACGATGTATTAATAACTCATGGTCCATTTCTCCATTTCATTTAATCCCGTTGAAAATTTTAAACATTTCAATTTTTTTTAAATCCTTCTTTGTTCCCTAACTCTGGTGACTCGAGTTTTTTCTCCAGCTGCCAGACAGTGAGACACAGTTTTCAGAGAAGCCACATGAGTCATTGAAAGCGTCGTAACAGCCGCAAACCCATGGCAAACTAAAAATTGAACATATTGTGATGAAGATGGCCAACACAAATAAGTCCGAGTGATATCCACATCCTTTTTTCAATTTATTTTCTTTCCTATTGATGATGACGGCAGTAATCTGTTGGTTCATGAATATCACAAGTGTAGCAACTACAGCAGGAATAGCAGCTGCAAGCGCTGTGTCCACCATTGGTTTTTTCCAAAAAAATGGTACAATTCATTCCCTTTCTGACCATGTAGCCTTGAAATCTTGAGGAACACCCAGTTTTGGCGTTTGCAAACCTAAAGACCAATCTAGCAAAGTCATGCTGACCCTAGCAATGACAACAGCAAAGTCTGAAATCCCATGACTAATCTTTGAATTAAAAATGGGGGAATTTCAATCTTCCTGATGAGTACTGTGATAGAAAAGTACCAGCAAACAGAATAAGTGTCAAAAGGAACACATTTGGCACCTAATTACATACTTAACTTTTTTTTAGCCTCTATTTTCAAGCTTCTGCACGTGTATATCTCAAAAACGTCTATTGGTACAGTGGCTCTCTTTCTTTTGATAGAAAAACATCTCCCTTACTCATAATTTACGATTCACATATCCGATTATTTTCAAATTCATTCCGGTTCGAACGTTTTCTGCATTATTCTAAAAAAGGACACGGTGTCGGAGAAGTTTAATCTTTTTCTTTCACCAACACGCATTTTTATTGAACAAAACTGAGGAAATTCTTTTTTAATTTCCAGAAACAAATAAAGCAGAGTTCGCATCAACTAAAAGAGGGAACACTATTTCTACACCCTTTCCTTTTGTCTTAAACATTGACTGCTACATTGTGATTCTAACATCTGTCTCCATTTCATAACATGTTAAAGGTTCGGAAAATAAAACCGTAGTGTGTTATAAATTTCAACAGGAATTTTTCTGCTCAATGTTCCGAGTAAATGGTTTATTTTTTTCCTAAACGAATGGAAAAGAATAAGAAAAGGAAAAGATAAAACGAACAGATGGAAAATTTTCATCGCTTCACCACTTCAATTCTCAAAAATAAAATTGAAATTTACGATTCCAAGCGTGGTGGAAGGACAATTTCTTTGATACGATTATGCAACATATATACTACTCAAAAATATGGAAAAAACAGAAGTGTATTAAAAAATGTATTCATATATTGATGTGAATCAGGTAAACGTAGCGAAAGAATAACTATAAGTAATACAGCGGAAGATCTGTATTCGAATTTTTAATTTTTTTTTAATATGGTGATGTATGCATGATCCAGCACTTATGTGACTGAAAAAATTCTGAGAAATGACATAAAATTTCTGGTTAGCCAAGTTTATGTTTCTAGTCGGATAATGAATGACGAATTCTGTTTGCCTGAGTGTTTGAAAAAATTTTATTCCGATTGGTGGAGCGAAAATTTGAGGGGTCTGATTTCGTGTAACAAAACCTCTGAGATACTTTTTTAAGTAAATGAATAATAACCCTTCACATATGTAGCAAGTATCGAGAGAAGAAATTCCTCCCGACTCCGAGAATGATCGTATACACGTATGCGTATGCGTCAAAAAATGTCGCACTAGGAAAAACTAGGAGGTTAATTAGGACGTCTCTTATATGAACGAATTTAAGCTGCAATGGTATAAGTGTTATACCGTTTCTTCTACACGCAATATTGTACGGGAATACAATTTGCCGTCACACTCAAAATCCTCTTCATCTCGTTCATCTTTTTCCCCCTCTCTAATCAGCAGATAAGTATGATGTTATAAGCCCAAAACAAAAATATTCTATCTTTATTATACGGGGAGCTTATTTTCAAAAAAGAACATTTCCACTATTGTTAAACTTACAGTAGAAGTAAAAAACGTTTTTTGTTCGGAAGGGACTACTTTACAAAAATTATAAAATAGCCCAACAGGTAGCATAAGGGAGTGGTATAAGAATATTTAAATATTATGTTTCTTGATCAGCATTCAAGGAAGTTATCTACATTTAAATTTTGTAAATATTCCTTTTTGAAAGAAAGTTAGTGGAAATGTTACCTTTTCATCAAAATTAGAGGTAATACGAGTGCTCTGCCCACTCAGAGTCAGAGCACTCGTCCGGCAATCGAGGGACCCGGGTTCGACTCCCGGTAGAGGCAGAGATGAGTTTTTTCCTTCCTTAAAAAATTAACATCTCAAATGATAAATATCTTCACAACATCCAGTCTTCTGTATATCTTGTATTAACAAGTGGAGAGCGACATTCATGTCATAAAAATTCACAAATTAGAGTTTGCCTGATTTTACTGTCCACTATCGAGAGTGTCCGCTAATGAGGAGTGAAATACATTAAAGCCCTATTCCACGGGACCGGGAATCAGAAAAGTGCCCGTTAACGGGAGGTGTCCGCTAACGGGGAGTGTCCGTTAAGGGAGGTTTCATTGTTTATGCATTCGTGGGTTCAAAGTAACCATGTAAGATAAAATCCGATTAAAACCTACTTCTTAAGAATAAAAGGAAAATGACATCGTAGAAAAGGCAAATAATCATAAATTAGCTCCTGACGATAGTTTCAGCACTCGTGGGTGCCGTTGTCGAAAGAATAACAATAAGATTCTGTGCCAGTCAGAAAACGTGGTCGGAATGAGTAAAAACGTAGTCGGAGTTTCTCGCTAATTCTTAGGCTGCGCTTCTATTCAATGCACATGTGTACTTAGATATTTTCCTCTTGTGAAGCCCTCTTTGAATTTAATTTTCCATTTTGTTTCTTGATTCCAGATACATTTGCCAGTAAGGTAGCTGCTATCCAAGATAAGTACGCTGATTCTTCCATCGGCAATGTCACCGGAAGTAATGCTGTAAATGTATTCCTGGGGATTGGCGTAGCTTGGTCCATTGCTGCCATCTACCATTACGCTAAAGGAACCGAATTCCTAGTTAATCCAGGAACACTAGCTTTTTCTGTGACCATGTTCTGTGTCTGTGCTTTCATTGGTTGCTTTGTTCTGCTGTTGAGGAGAAGCAAGAAAGTTGGAGGTGAGCTCGGAGGTCCCATGCGATACAAGTTGCCAACTACTATGCTCTTCGTATCTTTGTGGTTGTTCTACGTCATCATGTCAAGTTTGGAAGCTTATGATTTCATAGAAGGCTTCTAAAATCTTTCACATTCGATATGAAACGGGTCCTTTTTTGAAATTACCATCTAATTGGTTTGTCGCGAAAAGAAATGTTCTACTACATTCGAATATATGAAAAGCGATAGCCATAAGGTAAAAGTATATATATATATTTGTATATATATATATATATATATTAGTGAATATATATTGTGTCCTATACATGGCCCGAAATATAAACGAATTTCTGCTGTTTCAGCAGCACTTTTCGAAAAGAGGTTAGTATCTGGGCTGCGAATGATAACACTTCATCAGGGAGACCTCGTTGACCAAAAAATATTTCACAAATTCACTCTGATGATGGTTTTTTTGTTTTTTTTGTTTTTTTTACATAAAGTCAGGGAGTGTAAAACCATTAGTTCAAGATCTGAGTTCAACTCTTTTCATCATACTTTGTTGGAAATATCGAGCTGTTGGTTTCCAACGGGCAGATCTGTGGCCAAGTTATATGCGAAAACGTATTTCCCCTTTTTTGAGTGTTGTTCACACGTAGGTTAACAGTAGTAAAAGAAAACCTTCCTGAGGAAGTAAAGAAGTGACCCCGATGGTATTTATTTTATAGGCAGCATGTGCACGATTGACTGGAAAACGTTGATATATATTTTTGAGAAGAATGAACTTTACGAAAAACGGAAAATGGAAGCCAAGACTGCCACTGACCCTGTGTTGCCATTTATGTTTTAATATATATGATGTGAGAGAACAAACTTCTTGATTTCAGGAAGATTTTGTTTTCATGTATTTTCGCAGTGTTTCAAGATGTCCAGATCACAGGCATGAAACCCCCTCACATTCGTTTATGCTCAAAAAACACCAGACATTCCCTTTAAATGAGAGAGCATTGCAAATACCATTTTCACGTATACCTTGTTGTTCATTCACCATCACTCCTCCATTTATTTCGGTACGGTGGTCATACTACTGCCTTTCGAAACGCATCTTGGTGCTCTATTGTTCCCTTTGTTCAACATTATGATAAAGCAGTCACCAGAACACGTTGCTAGAAGAACGATACTAGGCATACCGAGTCTATAAACTTCGTGGACTAAATGGACGCGTTTGCGCCAGATAAAAATATATATATATACTAATGTGTTGTAACCATGTTGCATCATTTCCCCTTTTAAGTAACAAAAAAAAAATATTGGCTGTGTATGGTTCATAAAATGAATGTTGATATCCCGAAGCTTTCTTTGTCACATGCGAACAATTTATTTAGATGTTAAATTATACGAGTAGAGATTTTATTCGTATGTCATATAAATGGAGGAAAAGTCTATGATATAAATTGTTGATTCAAGAGAAAGAATAAATAAAGTTGAGAAGGAAAATAAAAATAATTTGTCTTCTGTAATTTATTTTTTCCTTTTTTTTTTTGGCCACGCAAGATTAGTGCAATAATGAAATCATAGCAATTAATAGTGCATAGTAACATATTGCCACAATGCCATCAGATGATACGGCATACTTATAATTATCATATGAGATAATTTCAGCCATTCTTCATTTAATCTTATTTTTAACTTTCCGGTTTCCACAAAATTTTCATTCGTGAAAATGTATGTGTACTCATATGAGATATTTCAACTCTTGCATTTTCTTCAAAATTTTTACTGGTGATTCAAATATGAGATCGCATAAAAGATTTCTGGCTCTTTTGTCTGGTGTGTGTTGCAGTCAGGGCCGCCACTAGAAACGAAAATTTACTCTGCCACCTGTGTCCAGTATCCATTTTGGCGCTCCCCCCCCCCCCCTCGTTACCGTAATTTTGAACGGAAAGAGAATAAAACCAGCGCCTTTCCTGGTTCAGCGCTCGGGTCACCAGACACTCTCGCCCTCCCCTAGTTGCGGCCGTGTGTGGTTGCAGTTACAAAATTAAAATGAGGATATTATATTTGAAACCCGAATCAACTTAACCCTTTATCTACCAGATTATGAAAAGTATAATAAGAAGAAAATGATAATAAATGTAATAATAAATATAAATATAAGTATAATGATAATAATAAATATAAGTATAATGATAATAATAAATATAAGTATAATGATAATAATAAATATAAGTATAATGATAATAATAAATATAAGTATAATGATAATAATAAATATAAGTATAATGATAATAATAAATATAAATATAATGATTAAAAAAATTAAATGTAAATTATTCGGTAGGTCATGTTAGTTCTAATTAAAAACAAAAAAATAGAACAAATACTGTTTTTGAAACAATTAGTTCGTACATAACAAAGTGCCTCACCTGATACTAGCTACCATCAGTACATAAAGGGTTAATACCACAATGGACTTCCCGGTGGTACTATAATAACTTGCCTTTACTTACATATACATATCGTATGTTTAGCTTTCAGTCTTATTTGAACATTGAAATTTATCTAGTGATATAAGTAAAGATAAGTAAAAGTAAGTATGTGTGTTTATGAGTAATAATATACGTAAGAAACAGTTTTACATAAAATTCCTAATGTTCACACTTTAAATTTTTAACGTGTATTCCAAAATTACTTTTGAAAAACTACTGTAAGTTATCAGCATGTGACCATGTGAATGAATTATTCATTTTCTTGAAAATTCTCAGATTCGCCTACTTGTCCATCTTCTCTGAAACTTTTTTATAGAAACAAAGAATTGAGGTAAATGTTTATTTATTTTTTTTCTTAGATCTGAAAAAAAAGAAGTTATATTCCATGTCCACCCAAACTTTATTAAATTCAGCGAATCAAAGAAGAAAAAACTGCCCCATTCTATTTCAGATGATTCAGTGTACCGAATCAATTGTTCCACGCCTAAGACAATTTATTGTTGTTTGTGATTGAATTTTTGAGTGAAAGAGCCAATATCTTTGAGCGAAAAAAACAAGATGTTTCGTGTGCCAAATAGTATATATACTTTTGACAATGCTGAATGAAAAAAAAATATTTTGTAACATGCTTTCACAAACTTTCGATAAATTCCTTTATCAATGTTATATTGTTAAGGATGTTACTACAGCACATATACAGGATGCATAGCAAACAGTGGGTATGGCATTTTACTGGCGAACCGTTGATCCGAGAAATATACTTCTAGTTAGAAAAAGTTTTAAAATAACGTGTAGTTTGTTCTCAGACACGTCATTCATGTTTTAAAGGTTTTTGTTGCATAATTATTATAATAACAAAATTAACCTTTTATACACTCCCCGTGTGCCCCAAAATCCAGTAAGAAAGTTGTTGCCCTGTCTTTCCTGATGCCAACGAAAAAATTCCATGTTTTGTAAGTGTGCAATTTTCACTGAGATATTCGAATTCGAAAAACGGAGGAAAGTTGAAGAAGAACAGCATTAAATACAAATACAACGCCACAACAGGCAAAATGCCCAACGAGGTGGCTGAGAAAAAGATGCCCATAAAAATATGGCTGTCATATATTTCAAAAATAAAGCAACCCAATTAAAAATGCAATTAACAAAAAATTTTAAACAATATATACACATGATAAAATATTATACAATGCCCATAAAGAATACTTATGGTTGTCTTATTCTAAGTATGGATAGCTTCTCGATTTATCCCAACATGTTGTCGTATTTCTTTTTAAACGTGTCAATTGTGTTAACAATTGACAAATGCGGGAATACCGTTTTATCCGCATTTAACGCTGTTTTTTTTTTCCAACTTTCCACCGTTTTTCAAATTCGAATATCTCAGTGAATACTGCACTTAGGAACGTGGAAATTTTTTTGTTAGTATCAAGAAAGACAGGGCAACAACTTTTTAATTGGGTTTCGAAGCACAAGGGGAGTGTATAAAAAGTCAATTTTGTTATTTTAATAACTATACAACCCCTTGAAACATGAATGACATATCCGAGAACTACACGTTATTTTAAAACTTTTTCTAACTTGAAGTATACCTCTAGGATCAACAGTTCACTAGTAAAATGTCATACCCCCTGTTTGCTATGCATCCTATATATCAATACCGTTGTACAGTATATGGTCTAAATTGCGTCAGAAATAATTCTAAAATTTTCACGTTTTTTTGTTAATTTATAAGCTTATCACTTAAGTGAGCGAAATATTTGAATAAAAATATGAAAATAAACTATTCATTAATTTTTCAGCTATAAAAGTTAGAAAGTATGTTTTTATGTTCACGCGAATTTGTTGCTGCGTGCCGTCGCGTCGGTTTCATTGGAAAATTTATATCATATGGTTAGATACCTCTCCTTGTTGAAAAAACAACAATTATCCTGATGAAATATATACCCCATGAATTCAATATACCCCCTCCCCGCGTATCTACATTTCAACTATTATAACAAACAGATTCGAAATTCGCTTTTCCGGTAATGGATCTCTTTTTGACAAGACCCACCAGGATCAATGATGGTTTTGATTTTTTGCTGAAATTTTTATTTACCCATTGTTTCTAAATTTGGAATTGGTAGATGTGTTTGAAGTCTAAACAATGACTTTCTAAGATAAGTTACGTGCTTAGAACGTTATTTTATTGAAAGATCTTATACAAATCATCATCATCATCATCATCAACCATTTTCAATCCACTGACGGATGAAGGTGTCTACATTTTTCCATTTTACTCTATCTGATGCTTCAGCCATCCAGTTGACTCCAGCCACTTTTCTGATCTCGTCAATCCATCTTGCGTGGTGACGCCTTCTCGGACATTTAACACCACGGGGGTACCAATCTAAAATACTTGTGGTCCATCTGTTGTCTTGTCTTGCAATATGTCCAGCCCATTTCTATTTTAGACGTTTAATTAATATATAAATATACGTCATATTTTAATAAAAGTCCGTCCTCATAATAAATATTCGTCATATTTTAATAAAAATCCGTCCTTATAATAAATATCCGTCAAAAATTTACAGTAGGCAGAAACGGAAAAAAAAACTAGCAGGAATTCTTTCATGATGATGTTCTCCGTTAACATTTCCGCAAATCGACTATTATTTGCGAATATATTACTTTTCTAGTATCACAGTATCTCTGAGTTTGATCTACAAAAAATCTTTACCCTTCTTGGACACAGAATTCACAGAGAACTTAGATCGTAGGTAAATATTTGCATAACTAAGGCCAATAAAGTAACTGATTCCGCTTCAACTAAATGTAAAATATGTTTAATTAAAACAACTATCTTATTATGACAAGATATTATTCAGAGATTATATTCACAAATTACTAGCATACAATCCACGATGCGTTTCAGGCATACATTATATAGACTGCAATTAGAGGAAACTTCACAGAATTTCTCTATTACAGTATTTCTTTTTAACCTAGAATTATTTTCTTTAAAACGTTTTTGACAGGTCAACATCCACAGCGCTATGCCACACTGAACCGCATCGATAAATGATGATAGTAGACCTTCGTTGTCTGGAATGTTGAGAAACAACAACGAAATAAAGAGTTTTTAATATGTATCACGTTTACATAATAATAACTTTATGAGTTATACATAGGCTTTCAGAAGTGTAACAGCAAAAACATTGACGTTTATGATGTGAAGAACCTATATTCTTTGCAAACCAAAGATGACGAGAAAAACATTTAGAAATGTCGTATTTTTTCTTTTGAGCCAGTTCCACACCCCCAGCGCGACGCCACGCCGATCCGTTTTTAAGGTATAGCTCACGTGATTTGGACTGATTTTTTTGCCATAAAAAACGGTTTTTCTTAGCTCGGCATCCCATATTGTGGCAGGTCTGAACCCGGCTTTATTTCCAGGTTCATAGATTTTTAAAAAAATTGTGCGAAAACGCTTATTTTCTTCCAGTCCAAAGTGACATTAAACATTATTTTAAAAAATGCACAACGTTCACGAGGGTTCACGAACGGAAAACATTTATGCACACTTTATTTATGTCTGTCATGCAAGAAAAATATTTTTTCGATGTATCATTGGTCGACTGTATTTTGACATAAGAGCGTATTAAAGATTCAAATGAAAATTTTGGGATTTGAAATTTACTGAACCAGTTTAAAAAATAGCACATCTTTATAGCTTCGCAACAACTGAATTGACATGAATGTAACCATCGGCTATAATTTAAAAATATATTGGAAATCAATAGTATAGACAGAAAAAATACTGTATATATTGGAGACCAGGATAAAAGATATTTTACTTTATAAATACAGCACTCAGTTTCCACAAATTGACTGCCGATGATCAAATGCTTTTTTCAGCATATAAACGTATTTAAATATCCTCCAACGTATAAAACATTGCGTTTGACACACAGAACTTTGTAAGCCAACTAAAAGCTGGAAGAAACAGGTAACGATTTGCAAGTACGTATATTATGAAAAAATACAGGATATCTATATAATCAAAAATTACATGTTCTGAGCTGTCTACAGCATCAACTACCCATCAGAAAATTATACTCTTTATATAGGAACACCTTAATAAAAGGACGTTGAGAATTTTTGAAGCCTCAATAAAAACGTAAAATGTCCGCATAGCTTTTGGTGTGAAATTATCATGTTCATAAAAAGGTGGTTTCTATAGTAGAGCATGTTCTTGTAAACTCAACGTCATGCTATTAAGCGAAGAAATGGGAAGGGAAATCGTTCTGTTGGAGATGTTTACCTGCCATAAAACTTCAGGAAGGTGTGAAAAATATTAGCATGCGACTGAAAACTTGTACACAAAACACTTCTAGTAGTGAAAATAGTGGAGCTGATTTTTCTACTTTCAGTATTTTTCATGTCTCTCTTCAGTAAAATATGCCCAAAGTTTCATAGCTTCTGATGTTAAGGCTGTAGATAGCTCAGAAAACGCTAACTTTAATTATAGACAGCGCCACCCTTACCAGACGTGAGGCCCGGTACGAAAATAATACGAAACTGTTTCGTGAGAAAAATAATTTTCGTGAACTCCTTATATTATTTGGATTTTCATGACAATTTAAAAGGCAGCCACCTTGTTCTATTTTTATTTGCAAAATAACTTATTTAAGTCAATTTCTTTTCATTTCTATTACTGCAAGAGAGTGAAACCACACCTGCCACTTTTACCTGTAATATTAACAGTCAAATTGTGCAGAATGATCAGAAACAGTGCTTTCTCGTATGTACAATTCATTTTTTCAATAATGTTTTTGAAAACGTTATTCATTTTTATACAAGTTGCACAGGGTGGAATATTGGTTTCCTGTCATCTCTCTTAAAATGAATGCTTCGACGATTCTTTAGCGACTCAAGTTAAAGAAATCATATCGAGTCTAAATAAGGAAAAACATTCTTTTAAAAAAAAAGGTGCATTAATTCCTCAATTTTTGTTATGAGGGAAAATTCAAGGTACACTTTTAATGCAAGAAAATGATTTACATTCTTACAATTTACAGATATTCTCCGACTAAGAAACACAGTACCTTCTTTCTACGAAAACATCTATATCCAGATTCCAAGAATTTTTGGAATCAATGTATACATTTCTTATTTCCCCAGTTTAAATTTTTTGAATAAAAATTCAAATAAACAAACAGAAAAACTTAAAGCTTGAAATAAACACTGCGAAATACGTAAAAACAGTTCCTGTTAAAAAAGCAACGAAGACCATAAACTATTTTTAGAAAAAAAGTGAACTAGGTTACAAATTCATTATAAACCATGGTGGGGGAAGATGGTTTGCAATTGCCATAACACTTCACATGGGAGTGGCGATTGTTAAGGTTAGCGTCGATGAAGACCATATAGTGCCCGTAAAAAAATAGTCAAGTGTCTAGGGAAGTTCCTTCTCATTTCATCCGCACCTGCTATGCCCAAAATACAGTGTTAAATAACCGAAAATGAAAAAAGTCCATTTTACTTCGGAGACTAAAAAAAATGGTTTCTTATTGTTGTAATTTTTTTATCTTTTTAAATTGCGTGATTGAGATTTGAATAATTTCTGATTTCTCAAGAGCCAAAACATTGAACTGAAAATTTAGAGAAATACAGATTTTTCAAGTTTTTAATCACAGACCATGGAATGAATACCGTTACCGTGATCAGTGAAGCAACCGCTTTTGCCGCATCTTTGGAGCTCAGATTGAGCTTTTAAATTTAAGAAATATACTGATGTGTGTGTTTATTATTAATTATTAAACAAACACAGGATTAAATAAACACAGGAAAAGTCATAGAATGACTATTTCAGTACTGTATATTCTATAAACAGTTATAAGCAGTATTTTTTTGTGATCGAACTGGTCGCTCAATTTTGTTTGTTGCTCAATAAGAATTCATCACGCACGAATTGAATAGTTATGTAGGAAAAAAATAGATGGCACCACAAAGAGAGCAATGAATGACACATTTACGCTTTATATTCGCATTTATGACTTCAAAATATTTTTTATATATGAAAAATATTCTTAAGAGAGTGCTAGAGACCGACATGCTTTAAAGCATCAATTGACTACGCGCGTGGACCATGTACTAGAACAGCTTGTGTGCACACGAGTCAACGTCGTAGCAAGAGCCACTGAAATGTTAGAAAATGACATATATAATATATATATGGAATAACATTCTTAAGTCCATCTCTTCCCCCACCCGTAGATTCTATTTGTATCCCTTCGCAAGGCCGTAGCGAGGGGGACTTGGGGGATCTCCCCCCCCCCCCCCCCCGAAATGTGAGAAAACGACCGAAAAAGGGAAAAAATTGGCCAAATCTATATTGTTCTATCACTTTGGTTCCCCCGAATGAAATTTCTGGCTACGAGCCTGCCCCTTCGAAATAAATTTATGACTGCTGCCCTGACACGTGTAAATCATGAAATGATAGATTTTTGATATGTCCTAATTTTTGAAGTTATTAATCACAAAGGATAACATTGTTGTTCATAAATTGATTGAAAACTCTCCGTAAAAACTTTGAGGGGAGGTAGAGAATATATGAACGTTAACTCTCCCGGTTACTTTTCCAAGCTTAAAAAATACATATATGAATTCCACCATATCTCCTGAGATCCCAGAATGAAAACAAAATAGAAATAGATGATGAAAAAGAGGCATATGTCAAAGAATCTAATATAGGCGGAGATAGACTTGGAAGTCTGGGATGAGCACAGTCATTATTTCTCGGAGGCACGATGATGATGATGTCAATTCATATATGCATATACAGTCAACTTCACCTTTGACGCTGGGGGGGGGGCATTGCCCCCACGCCCCCCCCCCCCCGTATCTCCGCCAATGAAGAATCTCCCCCTCCCTTGAGAAATGTACTTCAAAAAAGTTATAATTGATAATTTTACAAAAAAAAATTATACACTTATGAAAAAAACATGATCAATCTGTGGGTCTGATAAAAAGCTATCGACTTGGTCAAAGAGATTCAACACACTCCTAATAACGGTTGATTACCATCATTCACCAGGTCATGATTGACATGAAAGAAAAACTTTTAATAGCATATGGAATATTAAAGTTTTTACTTGATAACTTATTTTTCTGATATAATATACTGATACAGTCGAAACTTGTTGAGACAAATTCACTTAATATGAATAGAATATTTTTTACGTTGGATTAATATGGGGGAATAGTAGCAATATCTTCGTTTAATACAAACATAAGCACCGTCACCCTTTAAAATCTGACGACACCCTTCTCTCCGCAACGCACTGTTTGTGAGCCACTGTTGTAAGCAACATTCCTTCTTAATCCAGGTAGAGACCCGCCGCTCCGACTCATGCAGAAACCGGAAAATCTGGTTTTGCAAAATCACCTCAGCCACACCTCAAACTGGCTTTTGGGGGTGCTAGGAGCTGCGTAGCCGTTGCAGCACCTGCTTAAGCTACGTGCGAGCGCCCGCGAACACAGTTTCTGCCGCGCAAAAGAAATGCACTTCAACCCTTTAAGCGGCAATGCCGAGATGTTTCGTCAAACTTGATCTGCTCTATTTCAGTCTCACCTTGAAATATTTCGTCAAACTTGATCTGCTCTATTTCAGTCTCACCTTGAAATATTTCGTCAAACATGATCTCCTTTATTTCAGCGAAACCGAAATATCTCGGCTTTTAAAAGCTTGTTGAAGTTGTTTTTACAGTAACACACACACACGTTTTCCATTCCCCCTAACCAATCAGTTGTCAGTTGCCAGTGGGCAGAGTCAGCTGTTGTTCAAGGTTAGATAAGAGAAGGAGCGAGAGAAAAGGGGACTATGTGTGCTTCCCCATTCTTCAGCAGCACTGCAAAGAAATATACGCTCTGTATAAATGATAGAAAAGGATTTTTTTCAATAAAAGTATTGCTCTTCCTAGAAAGCTACGCACGTCATGACAGGTAGTTTTGCATCTTAATGAGGGAAATGAAAGTGATAAGCGGAGTAAGTTTTTTTTGTTGGGGGAGCAGTTATCAGCTCGCAATCAGGAAAAAAAATTCTTGAAAATGGGGGCAATTTGTGAAGGTTTCGCAATTTCGAAAGTGGCAGTTATAATGCTGATCAGGAAAATTTTGAAAACCCTTAAAGGGTTAATATACAATATGTTATTAAAGGGGGGTCTAACCTGTTGCGCTGTTTGAATGACGTCAACATTTTAAGGTTGCGGGATTTTTAAAATCATTCTTGGTCTCTATTAGCGTTCAAAATATTAATACAGTAAAACATCCTCTAACGGCCACCTCCGAGCAATGGCCACATTTTTTGGAACCGAACGCGTTCCATAAACTTAATATTACAAGAAAACTCCGAACAACGATTTCCAAATAACGGCCACTTTGGACATGGTCGGGAAAAAAAACGTATATTGTTATAAGAAAAATAATTTTCAAGCTTATTTTTAAGGGATTTTACCGCTCCCCAAACTTTATGGGAAAAAGATTATGTATATGCTTCCTTTTCTTGGGTACAAATGCTAGATGAGTATATTGAAGGCCGTGGAAAGGAAAAATCTCTTGAAGAGATAATATGGGGACGACAGCATTTTCTCTAAAATGACTAGAGGGATATGCAAGTTCACGGCACTCCCCATATATAGTCCAAAGGGATGGTTCCATCCAAAAGAAATAGTGCTCGCAAATAGGAATAGAAATGTGCAGGGTATTAATTTTTTGAGAGGGATGTGTCAATCTTCTCTTTAATAAAAATGTATGTCAGCGCCTATGTCTTCAGTTATCGGATTGGACTCATTAACACCCTGGAAAGGTCTGGTTCATAGTTCCCAAACTTTTTGTTCTATCTTCTCCCCCTTCAGCATTTTTTTTGCTCTCATCGCCCCCAACTCAAGCCAACCCATAGGATCCTATATTAAACCCATAGCTTCTACCGTTCCTTGGATCATTCCATTGCCCACTTTGGAGAACACTGGTCTACTTGAAGGTCCAGTCTGAACAAAGAACTATTAGGGGTTGCTGGTACACCGTCCTGTCCATATCAGTTTTTCCCGCTTGTTGTGTTCTACCTGAGCACTGCAAGCCTGAATTTCAGAATGTCATAATAGCTATGGATCCGAATTAATCAGTTATAATATTATCAAAATATAATCATATATTTTAATATAATCAATTATATAACTATCATAATCAGTTACAGAATGGATTGTCATTTAGCATGCTATTACGAGGAACGCAAAAAAATTTTAGTTGTTTTTTTTCCAGAAATAAAAGTACCTCTCCCAATAACGGCCACATTTACACGGTCCCGTTATTGACTGTTCTTGGGAGATTTTACTGTATTTACAACTTTTTCAAGTGACCCATAATGATTCCACTGGATTTTTTAAATATTTTTGTGCATATTTAAATGAGTAGAATCAGTGGTAATTTTTTCAAAACTTTTTGAAGACTAGTTTAAATGACAAGGAAAGGAAAGGGTCCCAAGGTGACGTCTTCAAAAAATTTTGAAAAAAATTACTCATTTAAATATGCACAAAAGTATTTAAAAAATCCGGCGGAATTATTATAGGTCACTCAATTTTTTTTTTAACAATAATATTTTGAACGCCAATAGAGACCAAGAATGAATTTAAAAACCCCGCAACCCTAGAATGTTAGAGTGACGTCATTCAAACAACGCATGATCAAGTTAAGGCGACTGGAATAAGGAGGCTATATAGTGGTTATAGATCAGGGGTTAGAGCCTTTTTAATAACATATTGTATATTAAGGCATGTGAGACTAGACTAGACAGCACAGATAAAGAAAAAAAAAAGAGAAATAACTAGTTTCTAGAAAAGAGAAGCTGGAGATGTGATAAATCGGTAGGGTTATGCATAATCGCCAATCGTCTCTGTAAGTTTCATAAATTTATCACTTTTATTAGTGACTAAGTGACGTTGGTAAATTTGATAAACGCTACAAAAATTATTGTTTTTTTTTACCAGTAATTGTGCATAATATCCTAGTGTAATTGGTGAATTTGATAAATATGAAAAAAATTTCCAAACGAGTCTAACGATAAATTCTGTTTGATTAAGAAAGTCGCGCCCCGTTATAACAAACTCCCATTTAATTTGTTTAAGTTTCCAGTAAAACGTGTTAAATAGGAGGTCATTATATCGAGCTTCGATTGTAGAATTCGTTGAATAGGAGTTTGTGTATTGAGATTTGATTGCATACATAAAAAAACTTATAAAAATTCTTTAAATCAAAGAATTTTTTAAAGAGAAGCTGTTATATCGGGGTATGATCGTAAAATTTGATAAGTAGGAATTCGTCAAATAGAATTCAAAGGCGTTATTTTGAGGATGTTCAAAAAAATTCACTAACTCTCAGAGTTCATTATAGTCGATGCTCGTTATAACGACCTCATGTTATAGCGACCATTCCATTACAACGACCGGTAGGATAAGTCCCTAATGTTTTCATAGAACTATTATCATATAGCTTCACTTTCGATGTAACGGACCTACCAATATAACATCCGTTTTCGACGGGATGAAGGGGGGTCGTTATATCGAACGTCGACTGTATACCGTTCAGACTCTGGTTCACAAGTACGATCATTTAAATAAGGAATCTTATCTTATCACGGCAATGAGACCGATTTCTCATATTTACCACTATGAAATGGCGATTATCCATAATAATTGGCAAACGTGATAAGTTCAGTATGTTTTATCAAATATAATACCGGTATCTATTTACCGGTATTATGAATAATCGCCGGTAAAAAGATAAGTTCTGGGAAATTTATCAAACTTACCAAAATTGTCGGCGATTATGCATATTTAACAGGTTATTATGCATAATAACAGGGCTTACCACATTTATTGTAATACATAGGCCTATATCACCAAGAAGAGCGAGAAACGATGAGTAGTCGACTGTTGTCTTTGTTCTCTAATAGTTTTTTGCGGCTTAAATAATTTCACCCGAAGCTAATTTATTTTTTCTTTGTGTGTGTAGTACTAGTATTCGGAATGCTTTTGAAAGCGCAGGTTTGTCTACACGTATTCTATCCAAGTAAAACGCATAGCCCTTTGTGTGACGACCAGATGTTTGTTTCAAAACCAAGTCCTATAACGAAATTTTCTTTTAAACAAAAAAAATCAAGAAATATTGATATCAAAAAATTACAATTTTTCTGAACTTCTGTGAATTTTGCAATAGCATATTATTACTATAAGCTATATCAAATAGCATATATTAATCATATTATTCTTTACATTTTGTTTTAATACTGTGGCGTTATTTCTAATTAATCATTGTTTTAATACTAAGAACTGATACATTAACTATAATAATATTATGATGGTTATACGAATATTTCATGTTGTATTGCTTATGTTTTGGCAATTTTATCGACAATCAAATTTTTTCGAATCCCATATTTCTGGGATTGAGAAAAACACGGGAGATGTTCTTAGGTAATTATAAAATGAAAACTGTTCACAAAAAAAATCGTGAGCGAAAAAGAATCTGGCTTTGACAGGTGGTGATGTTTATTAGTGATACAGGTAGTAATGAAGAATGTTGTCTCACTAAAGCGAGTTGTAGACCCACAACATGAATATGAATTCATATTCACACACGCCCTGTCAATTTAAAATATTGATATCATTTACGGGATACCCAGTACTGTAGGTTCCAGGGGCGTAGCCAGAAATTTCTTTCGGGGGGGGGGGACCAAAGTGACAGAACAATGGATTTGGCCATCTTTTCCCCTTTTTTCGGTCATTTTCTCACATTTCGGGGGGGGGGGACCAGACCCCCAAGTCCCCTCCCCCCGCTACGCCCTTGGTAGGTTCACCAGGGGCTATCGGCTCTTGTGCTATGTGACAAGACAAGTGCGGCTGCAAGAAGTGCCGCTCTAGCAGGTGCGTCAAATGTGAGATAAAAGGACAGCAAAAAATATTCATCGGCCAAAAAAAAATTTGGGAAAATTATTACCATTCACTTTAGGAATGGTGGCAAATCCGAAGTGAAAGAGAAAAAAAAATTTATATTGACTCTTGGTCTGACGAATTTATTCTGTAATGTTGGTTATGTTTGCACATCTTGATAGCGTGAAGAAAACCAACATTACAAGACTAATAATTTATATTTTTATGTTTTCAACTTCTTCATATGTATTTAAATTTATTTTCATTTCCTTTGCGGCAAAATACGTGTATTGCATGCATTGAGTACCGATAAAATGGATAAAACGATGTTTTATGAATTATCAAAGCTTTTTTTTTTGCTATTGATTAAATGCTTGCAGTGGAACCTCCAATAATTACAATAATTGGAGGTTCCACTGTATATGCACACTCCCCGCTGCGAACACCTCCGCTGTCAGAAACTTATTTAAATCTCGCGGAATGGGGCTTGAACATATTTCATCATTTTTTAATGGATACTCCCAGTTAGTAGACACAATTATTGGTCCTATGCGTATCCATAATCAAAACGTCCACCACATGTTAAGAGTACAAAATCTCACTGTTCCTTCCTTCGCGTCAAAATGAAGCAATTAAAAAAAAAGATTTCTAAGGAAAAAACAATTCTAAGGAATTGTTGGAAAGGGGATGCACTAGGGGTAGGCAGGAGCACCAGACACAGGTCCCACACAGGTACAGACTGTCTCACACAGCCCCTGAGGGGTATACAAAACATAATTCCGACACAATTCACTTCTTCTGGGGGAAAAATAGTAGTACATTGCTAGCATGGTGATAGGCAGACGTTCTGAATGATTGAAAAAGTGTTACTAATAGACAATGTGCACTTTCCAAGCCCAAATGTTGCCTACAAAATAAAATAAAAAAAACGCCCATATCTTCAAATATGCACCTAATGGCAAGAATTGTCATTACCACTTCTATATATATGAAAAAAATTCAGGAATAATTTTTGAAAATGTATGTTACCAAAAACAAATTCAATCAGCATTGTTGGAGTCAAGTGTGCATCACTGCTAATGGAGGCAATGGCGATTCTTGTCACTAGGTACATTCCAAAAGCAACAGGCATTTCCTACACTATAGCTTTAGTTTCCCCCTTCAGGGGAAAGAAAGTCCTAATCACCCACCTGAACGTAAGCGAATAGTCTCCTATTGAAATCAGATGCTGTTTCCCTTCATTTTGATGCTTTCCAACTTTTCCTCGAAGTGTTTATATGGAGTTATATGTGTAATGAATTGCTCAACAAGGTTATTTTGAATCATCAGATTTTCTAACTCTATCTGTGGTATTTTGCCTTACCAGGAATCTAATTTTGGCATAAAATGTCCTTTTTAATTAATTTTGATTCTTTTCGAAGTTCTTTCATGAATATTATTTTATTCTTGACCACAAATACACATATTATGGTCAAGTGTGAGAACATCAAAAACAGATTTTATGTTAATAATAAAAAACTGTTCATTTCTTCATCAACTACACATTCATTACCCAGAAAAACACTCATATTTTTATCAATATATTACTTATTTCTTTCAATTTGCTACATAGATAAATTAGAATTTCACCCTATCTGTTTACATTATTATGAACTGCTACTACACATTGTCGATCCACACACAATATAAAATGTTTTAAAGCTTTGTAATTCTTTTTATACGTCTTATAGCTAAAAATAATTGTTCCATTCAAACACAGGTGGTCTATACCATCTAGTCACTTCCCTGTTCATCATGTTTTTAATGATTCATATCCTGAAATAAAAGTGGCTTTGTGAGTCTTTTGGTTAATTAATTAAACTAGGAGTCTATATTAAACTGCAAAATTTAATGTTATAAAAGAGTACACATGAATAATAAAAAAATAAGACATTTAGAGCTTTTATAAAGTTACTACATTTTAAGTTCATCTGGACAATCAGGCTGTAAGAATGGATGAGTGCTCTTGAATGCATCAAGACTCAAAAGATTTTCATTGAGTTTACTCAAAATTGGAAATTGATTCATGTCAACATCAAATCTACCAGCATTGAAAATTTGGGGAACTAAGAATATATCTGCAATTGTAACTGAATCTCCAACACAATATTTTCCATGTACTGGCTGCAAAAGTTTCTCCAACCCTGAAAAAAGAAATAACATATATATTTAGAGCTGAAGTAAAAACCATGGTAGTTACAGGTTTAGATCTATTTTGTGTCTTTCATATAATTTTTTTTTCTCCTCACAAGTAAAGCAACACTTAGAATTTACTTTTCATTCTACTATTCGAGAAAACTTTATTCAGTTATGTTAAAAAGCTCCAATTCTTTAGAAGATAAAAGAAACTATACTATGAAAATGACATTGTAGATTATCTAGGAAAAGGACTAATGTGTTTTTTTTTTCTGGAACCTTGAAATAATTGTGATATACATCTTAACCTTCACAACCTATTTCCTTTTTCTTTCCCACACTCGAAGAAATACATTTCAGCTTCTCCCCAGTAGAATGTCACTGAAAATACAATCTTGATTTCACATTTAACTATTCATCTGGACATGGTGTCTATAAAGTTCATAACTGTAAGGTTTAATGTTAAAAGAGATGAATGAGAGTTTAGAGTGATGGTTTTTCTTTTATCCTGTTTTGTTCAAGACAAATTTTTCTGATGCTAAAGCTTTCAAGTGCAAAAGATGTTTTTAAGTTTTTCTCAGTGCCATTATTCACAATTCAATAAACAAAGAAAAGGGATAAAATAAAGAAGTAAAAAAAAATTCCTTTTTCTGTTCTTTGATATCAAACCTCATCAGCTGTAGGTAAATAATTTGCATTTCCACCATACAGCTACCAATATTTTTTGTCTAGTGGAAACAGGCCAGATTTGGTGTGTGGTGAAGTGGAAGTAGTGGAAGCAGGCAAGAGGTTAAGAATTGAACTGTATGTATCAAATATGATATCTCACAATTTTTGTTGATGAATTTTGGATGGGGACAACTCATCTACATTTATCAGAAATCCATTGTAAGCAGTAGCTATTCTAATGAGAAGCATCTGTTGTTCTCAATGCATAGACTATCTTTAAGTAAATATTTCTTTGTACTCTAATAAAAAAAAATTCTACGTTTTTTTCAAATTTTAATAATGCTGCTCAGTAGACAGTATCATTTAAAATGTTTCATAAATATTTGTGAGTTATAACTGTATTTTGTACACAATGTTAGTTTATTAATATCATAAAAATCAAATTCCCACACATTAAAACATTAAATCATAATTAAGTGTACCTTTAAAACCACGAACAATACACTGATTTCCCCATTCTTTATTTTTGTCTCCAATCAATTTCAAAACTCTCAGATTTTGCAGTGGTTGGATTCCAGAGCAAATACATTCTGCTATAGCACGTACCTGTAATATTAATTTGTTATAACAATGTATTACATTGATTAAAGAGTAAATAGAATAACTTTCCATCGTCACGTTTTCTTATATACAGGGTGCATAGATAACTCCACTCGCTGAAAATTACTGGCAAGCTGTAGAGGCATACTTTCAATTCGAAAAGTATCCAAATAACGTATGGAACTCGGATAATTCATTCATATATCAAAGGATTATAGTTTTCAAAATAAGAAAATTAACTTTTTATACAGACACCCTGTCATTAAAAACCCAAATAGAAAGTTGTTGCCCTGTCTCTCCTGAGGCCACCAAAAATATTCTGCATTTCTAAGTACAATATTTGCTGAAATATTTGAATTCAAAACTCTGAGAAAAGTTGGGAAAGAACAGAATAAATGAGAGAAAGAGGCGATGTCCATTAATTAACACTGTTCTTTCCCAACTTTTCTCCAATTTTTTAATTCAAATATTTCAGTGAATTGCACTTGGAAACATGGAATTTTTTTGTTGGGCTCAGGAGAGACAGTGTAACAACTTTTTAACTGGATTTTTGAGGAAAGGGTGTCCACATAAAAAGTTAATTTTTTTATTTTAATAACTCTACAACCCCTTGGAATATGAATGATGTATCTGAAGTCTACATGTTATTTGGTATTTGGGTACTTTTCCTAATTGGAAGTATTCCTCCAGAATCAACGATTTGCCAGTAATTTGTGACAAGAGGAGTTAGTTATGCAGATAGTTATAGTTATGCACTAAGCATATCAATAACTGTTTTGAAAAGTACCTAAAAACTAATCTTTAGCAATGAATTCGTTTTAATCGGTTGCATTTATCCGAGGATGATGTCACTCCACTATCCATACAGGTTTTTAACAGCTGGCTGATGCGAAGATATATTTTGGAAAGAGAAAATTCATCTGCCCCTGCGGGAATCGAGCCCACGTCCTTTCACTTTCTGGGCGAATGCCCTAGACCACTAGACTACAGAGGCAACAAATATCTCAATCTTTCCTTGGATTTCGTGTGCACTGAACGGGAATGTACATGGATGGTCGGACCTAACTCAGGCCAAAGCTCACAATTGTTGACAATGCTACCAGATGGTGACTTATCCGAGGATGATGTCACTCTCCACATATCTCAATCTTCCGGGAACGGGAATGGGAACGTCCATGTAGGGTTCCGTTCAGTGCACACGAGCTGCAAGGAAAGATTAAGATATTCGTTGCCTCTGTAGTCTAGTGGTTGAGGGCATTCATGCCGAAAGTGAAAGGACGTGGGTTCGATTCCCTGCAGGGGAAGATGAATTTTCTCTCTTTCCAAAATATATCTTCGCATCAGCCAGTTGTTAAAAACCTGATAACCCTCTAAATACCTAAATGCATATTTTTTTCTGTTGTGGGAATACCTCAAAAATATGGTGTATTATATCGTAATATCAGCTGAGCTGAAAGACTGCATTGTGCTACATGTGTGAAACACCATAAGTGAACATTTGAAGTCTGTCTCATGTGGTTCAATGAAAAATTGACAATGAAGAACAAATTGAGCAATATCACATGCTTTTCTGAAATGTATGACAATGGAATGTGAAATAAATACAATTTTCATCATTGTCTTTCTTTCTGCTTCCTGCATATTTGTGTAAAATAACTATAAAAAAAAGTGACCTCTAATGAACTTTTTTTTGAAGAATCATTGAATCTATCCTTTTAAATACTGTGCATAAAAGTTTTGTGGTGTTAATTTTATTTATTGATCAAAACTACTGAATGCTTTGAATAGGCCAAACGGTTTTATGAATAAAATACAAGCGGTCTCTAAACTGGTGTCCACCAAGATTTTCATTGGTGCCTGCAAATAACTAACAAGTTGATATGTTAATGTGGATGCCATTTTCAAAATTGAATTTGGGCATTTGCACCTGTGGCCCTAATGGAAAACGAATGCATGTACCAACAGTAGCGGGGGGTAGACATGAGTATATATCGTGAATACTGGAGTTCATTCTAGTAACAAGAGTATGACACAATAATAAGAGTATGGTGCAGTACTATAATAAGCCGCAGTGGTGGTCAAATGGTCATAGTGATGGACTTGTGTCGCGAGGTCCTGAGTTCAAACCCTACTGTTGCCACAGTGGTGGTTGGCCGAAGTTGGTTTTCTGTGGTTCCCAACTTCAAGGAGCGAACGCGAGAGCCAATCTCCCCTTTAAAAAGTCTCGCCACAGAGAGCAACAGATCTACAAACAGTACAAATGTAATTCAATCATAACACATCACTCACTTCATTTCTAAATATAGATGACAGCACAGAAAAAGCAAACACAACACTATATAAGCATTCAGACTGTTAGATACACACACAGTTACACTTTGGGCATAACTCACTAGGTAGTAAATCGCCCATATATTGTGATAGACCTGAGTTGTGCTGTTTGAAAGAAAAGAAAGTATTACAATGAATAAACACCTTAGCTCACCTTAGCTCGAAGGAATTTGTCTGATGGGAGAAGAGGGTGCTGCGGATGTGTTTCTTCCAGATATTCAATAATAGGTAACTGGAAATAAAATCAATTGTATCATCATACAAGAGATAAGTTTAAAAAATTAATAGAATGATGAAAATATACATACATATTAAAACAGTCCTGATTTCTCACAAAAATATTATACTCATCTGATCTTCCGCTATCACAGTCAATATTTATATATATATATATATATATTCATTATCATGATCATTTCCATGTTCTTAATCTTTTACGCAGTTTTATAAATTTCAGTGATATTCATTATCCACTTAAAACTTGAGCCAAGACTGGCTATTAAAAAAATTGATTGATTTGTGTTTATGTCAAAATACCCTTTAAAAAGAAAAAAATTTAATCAATTGATTAATTAATTAATTTGGGTCCATATATTTAGTAGGACCATTTGAGTTAGGACCATTGAGACACATATATGTACCTCAGGTCTTAACTTGAAAGAAGAATCATTAAAACCATTTAAAATCATTAAAAAAGTGATGTGCACTATGTGTACCTCTGGAGCAAAGATGGCAAATTGGTATAGAGGAAATAACCAAACCCTCGGTAAAATACTACATACTTTATCAAGGAGAACTTCTTTTATTCTGTGCAGGTGATAGTGCTTCCCACCCCCAACTAGAGAAAAATAAAAAATAAAAACCAAGGAAGAAATATACTCATCTTTTGTATTATTTATACTGTACAACCCCAAAGGAAAGAGAAAATGTCTCTCTTCTTTTGTTATCAAAATTTAAGCAAAAGCTAACTCCGCCTGTCATGTCATATGACATGAACATATTTTTAATTTGTGCTCCATCCCTCAACAGTCACAAATTGTAGAAAGACATCGTCCCCTAAGTGATTCAATTCAAGAAGTCCTACATGGGACTGAGCTATTTTTAGATTGAAGCCTTTCAACTCTTCCCAAAAACATTATATTTTCCAAAAGGTGCTCACAATGAAATGAGACACTCCTGAAATACTCTGTCTGAGAATCGCCAAAAGAAAAATTGCATCAACATTGTATTTTTGGGTGGCAACCAACACTCAACGACGTAGTTCCGTCGGAGAGAGGACCTCCTCTTAGGGGCCTCTGCATTCTGGGGCCTGTGTGTGCTCCTTTCTGTTTTTTTATCAACAGCAATCAAATTTTTATGTCAAAAAAAGTGATGCAATGTCAACATGTATGTCACACGTTCAGCGAAATTGATGTTGGCGGTTACACAGGACATTATCGCTGTGTTTCCAAAGAGTCAGTCACATGTTCAGCAAAATTCTTTTATTTTATATTCGCAGCGGTCGCGCAGGACATTATTCCAAAAAGTCAGCATGAGTCAACGGCCCACGATACTCAAGAGTGATCACCTTGAACTTAAAGGTCGTTGTTTACCATAACTCTCCCGAATGAACAGTCATGTTTGATCATCAACGTCACCGGGCATAGACTTGTCAATGAACATGTATCATCATCATCACCGTGAAAGACGTGTCCAGTTACCATAATGTTACTGAGGTATCTCATTTTCTTTTATTTATTTTTTTATAAGTTTGAAGTGCTTCATTATTTCATTTTTTATTATTGTTTGTGTGAATACTCAAAATCAATTATCCATAAGATTAAATTCTAAGAGCAGGAGCCATTTGATTTATTAATTCTCGCAATCAATGGTTGTAGTGTTATTATGTTGAGAAAAAAACATATCATGCTCTTCATTCAAGCGCACTGTTCCATGTAATTGTGGTCTAATTTGTTGTAATAAAGACAACGCTCAATGTACTACCCTATTCATCTAGCCAAATTCAAATTCTTTTTTCATTTGCATTGTCATCCATTAATCATCTCTCCTCTTCCCCCTTTTTCAGCTTTCCTCATCGAGATAACACAACCATCTCAAATAATTTAATTTTTCTTTCATGATAATCATCTTTTTTCTATTTTTTCATGACATCACCCACCAGCAGTTTCAAAAATTGAGGGAAGATGGAAAAAATATGTTCTTAGGAAAAGCATTGTTAAAACTATCAGGGATGATCATTGATGAAATAAAAGAGTTTTAAGGAGGTGAGATATCTCAGAATTGCCGAAATACAAAACATCAAGTGGGATAGGATATCTTGTAATCGCTGCTAAGAAGGTAAATTTAACTTACTGGCCAATTGGTATTTCTCTCATAAAACTCGTGAAATTGACAAAGAATCTTGCTACTTTCATGTAGTTATAAATATGTGGTTATTTTGGAAATGAATAATACATACTCCTGATCAAATTGAACACTTGTGTATATACACATGGTTATTACATCAACCTAGTATATATAGAACTTGATAGGTAAAATTCAACTTTTGTTTATAGTTTTGAATCAAGATTGTTACAAAATGAATTTTCATTACTTACAGATTGAGTGAGTACTTTGCCATCATCAACAAATACAGGAACTTCTTGAAGAGAATTTATTTTCGTGAATTCTTCAGAAAGCTGCATGGAAAAAAAAATTATTTCTTCTCTTTTAATCACAGAAGCACTTACACTCAGTGACCAAAAAATATTAGGAATATCCCTCACTGAAACTTTGACGCAGCACACGCGCAGATGTAATAGACTGGATTTGTTGATATAAAGCTGGTCAGAAGCACCAGTAAATGTTGCAATTTGCCTGTTCATGGGAAAAACAAGAGATTTGAGTGACTTTGAAAGCAGCATGATTGTGGGTGCTAGAAGGGGTAGTTCCAGTATCTATGAAGACGCAAACCTTCTTGATTTTTCTTGTACAATAGTATCTCGAGTCTTCAAGAAATGGCAGCTAAGTCAAAAAACTTTGAGCAGAAACTTTGAGTGGGTGGGGATGGCTTGTGAACGAAAGAAGTGTCAAGCATCTGACACGCATTGTGTGCAGCAACAGAAGAGCTGCAATGCAACAAATTGCAGCACAATATAACTCTGGATCATTGCAAAGCATATTCGTACGCTCTACAAGATGGATTCTAAAATAGGATCCTTTAATAGTCTGCGCCCAGCAAGAGTCCCTTTGATTTTGCTGCAAAACCAAAGAAAACAGCTTTTGTGGGCTAGAGAATGCCAAAATTTGACACTTGATGAATGGAAGAAGGTTGTCTGCTCTGACGAGTCAAGATTTCTTCTCCATGATGTATATGGCAGGATCCATATGTGGTGCAAGCAGTACAAAGTTATGGATCTGGCATGCCACATGACAAGTGCTCAAGTGGGTGGAAGTGGAATCATGGTCTGGGGAACATTTTCCTGGTATACTCTTGTTCCCTTATTTCCATTGGAAACATCCGTCAATACCAGAACCTAACTATACATCGTTGCTGACCGTTTCCTGATGTTTATGGCTATTTCCAGCAGGATATTGCACACTCCCATGGGGCTGGAATTATAGCAGATTGGTTTGAGAAATATGATTCAGAGTTGCAATTGCTCCAATAGCTCCTTCAGTCAACCAATTTCAAGCCAATTGAGCATTTGTGGGACGAGGCTGAAAGATCTGTTAAATGCTCTGAAACACCACTTTCTAATCTCAGGGAATTAAGAGCTGCCATTTCGTTAGCATGGGCTAATATTTCTCAATGGTTTCAGCAACTTGTAGAGTCCATGGCTAGAAGAATATCTGCTGTCATCAAAGCTAGAGGAGGTCCCACACAATATTAGTGGTGAGTAGCAGGGTGTTCCTAATTTTGTGGTCACTGGGTGCGCATCATTATGATCTTTAGAACTCTATAAGGAATATTTTTCTTTAAAAAAAGTTTCAAATTGAATTGATAAGAACTAAGAATTTACCTTCATTTCAGCTAGAATAATAAACTGAATTTAAAAAAAAAGAATGTTATTGAAAAGAATTACCATTGAAAAATAATTAAACTCAAGTTCAACCCTTTATCTCCTTTCCTTTAATTGTTTATAAAAAGGTTTTCATTTTATTTCTTGTCAGCAATAGAACTAAAATGCCCCACCAAATAATTTAAATGATAACTATTCATTATTATAATCATATTTATATTTTTATTCTCATTCTATTTTTTTATTGCTATTATTCTTTTTATCATTATCCTTTTTCTTCTTATTCCAGTTTTTTTTTTCAGAAACAGACAGATAGAAAAAGTATATTTCTAAAGGAAAAACCATGTGATTTATCAAAGAATCTCACCTACGAAAAACAGGATGTCACAATAAGAAACAGAAAAAGTTAACCACTGCTCTTCTCAGTGACATTGATGAGATATCTCGCCTTCTTAAAAGCTTTTTATTTTAGCAATGACTAGCTCAGATATCTTGTAAAGCTTATTTCTCAATGAATCACATTTTCTTACACCTCTTATTTGTGCCTACTGAAACTAATTCATAAAAAAGATGACATTTTACAGGAGGTTTAGTGATTTCTGTCATGCTGTTTAAAGGGTTGATGAAGTAGCAAAGGAAATCACGGGCGAAGGGGAAAAGAAATGAAGTCAGTGAAAAAAATAACAAAAGAAACAAAAAATAAGAAATGAAGAAAGTGATGAAAGAACCAAGAATTGCAGATAATGAAGAACAACCTTATATCCAGAGTGGCTACAGAGCTTTGTACAACTCTATGAAAATGGATTAAAGACGACATCCGAGATTTCAATTGTGCTTTTTAAAGAAAGCACACTAGGATATAATAGAAATTTTAAATCAACAAAATGAAAAGTATGTGTTGGAGAAAAAAATTCATTTTTTTGCAGTAACAGTCAGAAGAAAAAGATCTAAACAGAGAAACGCATGGTTGGAACTGTATTTACCATTGATGGTTTTACCACCTACAGAGAAAAAATTACAGTTTTTGCCATCATTTAAAAAATTTATCTACTCATTCTTTGTTTTTCCTGAAAAAAATGCATAATTTCAAGCCAGTTTTGTGTAAACAATGAAAACAAAAATTATTATATTACTAGCATACCTATTAAAGTACCTATATATGCTCATTTCGTCATATTATAAATTCTCTCGACATAAAAATTATATTATCATATGCTGAGATGGATAGAAGTAAAAACAAGTATAGGCTATAAATTCTGGTCAGAATATCTGCTTATAAATAGTTTAGTTCTTTAAAGAGTAATCTTATGAGTTCTTATTGGTAATAACAAAAAATTGGGAAAGAACTGCAATATTGATTAAATTTCTTATCATAATTAGTAATTGGGGAAAAAATTGAGCAACAACCATATTAACCTATAATTTCTATATAGTATAACATTAAAAAAAAAAAAAACTGGATTAAACAGAACCTGTCTAACGTGGAAATGGAAAGACAAATTTTACCTTTTAACGGAAAATTCCATGCAAACACTTGGACTGTTTCGCGATCAATTAACCAAAGGATCATACAAAATATTAGTGCTTCTATCAGAATTTTTAATGCAATGACTGCTTGCCAAAGCAAGTTTTACTTCACCCACCCTTAGATTTGTAAAAATCGTTACTGTACTTGATGCTGTTTTTTTTAAAAGCCACATGTAGTGAAGCAGTGCGTTCTGAAATTGTAACAAAATTTTTCGATAAAGCACACTTTTTTACGGGAGAAATCAGTGTAATGCTTAGATTTCCGAACGATATACAAGACTTACAAAATTGTATGCAAGCTGCTTTCCGTGATTGCAAATGTTGAGCAGGGCTGGAATTGGAGGTGATGGGGGGGGGGCAATCATTCGGGTGGCAAAATTTAGGAGGTGAAAAATTTGACTTGTAAAAATTATTGAATTTTACAGTGGTCAGGGAAGCGAAATCATATTGCCCCCCCCCCACAAAAAAATCCTAGTTATGGCTCCGGTGCTGATTATTACATAAACATAGGCAACAATGTACAAACTGAACCTGACATGACAGATATCGACACCTTAATTGAAAATTTCAGAGAAAATAAAGTAGAATTTAAATGTAGTCATTTCAGATTAAGAACAGTGTAAGGTGAAGTTTCATACAGATGCAGTGAAAACCTAAATATTTAGTAATTAGAGTAAATAATGTAGGCTACATTATTTTATGCATATTTAACACAGATGATTTCCAGTTGATTTATTTTTATTATACTGTACTTCAATTGCATACGAGATCGTTACATAATTTTACACATTATGTCAATTGAATCTCTATTAAGGGGAAACCTGTGTTCAACGGAAAAAAATCTTGGCCCCTTGCGATATATAAATTCATGCACAGTAAGTATATGAATTTATATATACAAAAAGGAGAGGCAAAAATTAAAAATAGATTTTTACATTGTTCAAATACAAGGAGTCCTGCTGATGAAAACCCTAGAGTTAATCATGTTTCTTTTATAATCTTCATTTTTCTTTTCTTCAAAACTTTTCTCATGGTTATCAGCTATATATGTCATATATACATTGTAATAAACTACACTGGTGAAATAAATTAAGAGAATTTGCATATTTTATCGAATTTCATGAACTGAACTGAATGTGAAACCACTGCTTTTAGACAAAAATGCAAATCTTGTACGTCAAATACGTAAGCGTACACAGAACCAGTAGAGAAACAGGCTTTATAAGCGCGCGTAAGTTAAGACACATTTCGTTCGCTAGCACACCTCGGCGAATTTCTTGGTGTTATTTTGTAGCAATCGGTTAATTTAAAATTGTAACAGTAAAACTTAGTAACCACCAACGTTTTGATGATGGAATGAGGTGGCGAATTGTGGGGAGGCAAGAAGCAGGCCAATCTCAAGTCCAGATTTGTAGAGAGTTCAATTTAATGAGCAGGTCGTCCAAGAGCCACAACGGCCAGAGAAGATCACCATTTGTCAATTACAGGGAGGCATAACAGGAGTGCTACAGCTTCTCAGCTCTCTCGTGACTTGTATGCAGCCACAGGAATCCGTGTAGTAAGGGTGACTGTTTCCAAAAGACTTCATGCGAGAGGGTTGTTTGCAAGAAGACCTGCTGTTTGCATCCCACTCACTTCTACTGACAGGAGAATCCATTTATCATGGTGCAGAGAGCATAGAGATTGGAGTATGGATCAATGGGCGACCGTTCTCTTCACTCATGAGTCTCGGTTCAGCCTCAGCACTGATTCTCGCCGTGCGTTCATATGGAGAGAACCAGGGACCCGCTACCTACCCTCCAATGTCAGCGAAATCGACCATTATGGTGGAGGAGGTTTAATGGTCTGGGTAGGCATCATGTTGGATGGCCGCACACCTCTCCATGTCTTTGAAAGAGGCACTGTGACTGGTGTGAGGTATAGGGATGAGGTCTTGGAGCCCTATGTTCGCCTTTTCAGGGGTGGTTCATTTTAATGGACGATAACGCGAGGCCACATAGAGCTCTTCTGCTCAACGATTTTCTAGAGAGTGAGGATATTCGCCGGATGGATTGGCCAGCCAGATCTCCAGACCTTAACCCTATAGAGCATGTCTGGGATGCTCTGGTGAGGGCAATTGCAACTCGCAACCCCCCTCCGGGAACCATCCAGGGAATGAAAACGGCATTGCTGAACGAACAGGACCAATTGTCACAGGAAATGATAAACTGCCTTATTTCAAGTATAAAATCACGCTGCGAGACCTTTGTATATCTGCAAGAGGGGACCATACCCCCTATTAACCCATTTTTTTTGTTTATTCTGCAACCGTTGTTTCATACCTTCCGACTCCAACGAGTGTTACGCACGATCATGCATGTGTATTACAATTATTGAATGGTTATTTGTTTTGTATTGTATCAATGTATGTACATATCAAATTTCATTAAAATCGGTACAGTAGTTCTAGAGATAATCGACCAAGTCTGCAAATTCTCTTAATTTCTTACACCAGTGTAATACAGGGCTCGACAAATCCCACGCAGCATGTCTGCATGGCAACTAAAAAATTTATAATGGTGACTAAAAATTTTCTGTGTGTGACGTGACCACTAAATTAGGCAAAAAAATTGTGATTGGCTCCTAAAATATCTGGTTGGCACTTAGATTTTTCTTGATTTGTCAAGCATTGCCTTATTGGTAAACAAACAATCTGGTACTATTTACCAGTCAAAACTTTCCTGTGAAAAACCAACTACAATGAAGCTTTCTACATGATTCTGTACAAAGAGATTTCAAAAAAAAACTTTGGAAACATTATTTACATTCTAATTGAAAATTTCTGACTAACAATGATAATTCTATAGTGGTTTTATCCATCTTTTCTTCTGCTAATAGGTATATGGAAATGGAGCAGAAATATTAAAAAAGTTATTAGTATTACATATAATTTCTTCACAGTTTATCCTTTTCTCTGATAGCCAACTATAGAGATTCAACTGTACGCCTATATTATAAAATACACCAAGTATTAATTATTGCTTTAAATAAATATTAATCTTTATTAGTAAATTAAAAACAGTTACTCTAAGTATCAGTTACCATCATTACTATAAAGCATATAGGGCCTACTCACTTGTTCCCCTGTCAGCAAATTCACTGCCTTCAGCTCATAGTCTATATTTTTCCATGCTAAAGCTACACAAAAAAATAAAAAATGAATAAAAATTCAAATCTTGTATGTTGCAAAATAAAATCTAACAATCAAGGTGTTACATTTTAACTTAACACCATTAATAGTGTAATTCAAATAATATTGAGGTGTTAAATATGTATTAGCCCCTTGATGTTATTGCCTCCTCAATATAACACACATCATTTCAATAATAACTAATCACTTTTATTCATTAATTAAATTAGTGTTTGGATAATAGACGACTACATATTCGTAAAAGACATCTTTTTGTTTCTTTGGTGGGGTTTGCATGTGTGTGTTCACCTCATCCTCACTCCCACCCATGCAAAGGGAAAAGATTCTCCCTTTCTCTCCAGGGTTGCCAAAGCAACTTTCTGGCAAAATTGGCATGGTGGTGAGTCTTCTGTGGCAATTTACCACAATATCAATTTCAGTGGTGAGGTCTACTAATGCAGGAATGACTCTTGGAAAATTTTAAATAAAGTATTTTTAGAATAAATAGATAATTTTTTTTTACTACTGAAATACTGAAATTTCGCTTTCGTGTCATCTATTCACCTCACAATCAATAGATGAGAGTAAGTGATCGAAGTACAGCACTAAAAGATGTAGGATTCAATTGAGCTAGCAAATCAGTGAGGGGACTTGATACCTTTAACATGGTCAAACACACACACACACACACTATGCTCTAATAGAAATATCATTAAAAATTGTATTTAAACATTGATTTATTTTTGATTGTTTATTGATCGTATTTTTATTTTTATCATTGATTGTTTATTTTGTTTTTACACATTCTTGTTTGTATGTGCTATCCTATGCTGGTAAAAAGTAGAAGTTTTACATATCTTGGATACTTAATTTTTTGTAAATTAAAAAAAAAAGAAGCATTAAAAACAGTTTGAACACAGGATAAAATACCGTTACACCAATTTAATTGAATAAAAAATAACTGTCAGTTCATGGAATGAAACAAAAGTTTGAAATTTCATTGACTTAAACTCATTAAAAATTAAATTTTAAAATTTTAATATGAAATTTAAGAATTTTTTAATTTAAAATTCAATTTTGAATCAATTTTTATTACACCAATGTCATATTTTATCCTGCATGCAAGCTGTTTTTAATGGGTTTTTTTTTTTAATTTACAAAAAATTAAGCATCCAAGACATGTAAAAAAATTTTACCAGCAGCACATATAATCAAGAACATGTGTAAGAAAAAATTGAAATAAATCAATGATGAAATACTATTTCCAATTATATTTCTTTCAGAGCATAGTTTTTCACCATGTCAAAGGTATTAAGTTCTCTTGACTGACTGTAATCTGTATACATTCAAACTCACGACAACCCCTTAGTCTTTTTCTTTCTTTCAAACTGAGCACAACTCAGGTCTATCACCATCTATGGGCGATTTACTACCTAGTGAGTTGTGCCGGAAGTGTAACTGTGACCCCTTAGTCTGAGAAAGTCTTATTCAATACAATGAGATAGATATTAGCCTGAGCAAAATAAGATATGTTTCCATATCTTATTTTTATGAACCAGTGACTATTGATTATTCAAAATCTGGAGAATAATGGAACACTCACCGAATGGTGATACCACAAGAGATTATGCGTTATTTAGATATCCACTTGTAAATCTACGATTTAGTGGTTGTAATCACCTAAATTTCATCTTATCCCCCCTGCTTAATGGAATTATTTAATTTTTATTTAAATAGCAGCTTTTCGTCAGAATGATAGTTAGCACCAGTAGTAGTTTGGCTCATTGAGAATGGTGTTGGTTAATTCCAAATTTCGGTTAGTAAGAATGATGTTACAGGAGTCTGTCCAGACTTTTGGGGAACTTTTTACAAGGGTGCTGTTTTTGTGAAAATTTTCTTTATTTTGTGAAAGTGATCAATAATTTTGTGGAAAGCAAAAAAATGTAGTTAGTTTCATAAAAAAAGAAATGAAATTTTAAATTCATGGTTTTTGTTAATTCATATTTTCTGAAGGGTTTGTTTTCAGATTTGGAATTTTGCAAAGGGTCAGGAAAAAAAACTAAAACTTTTGCCTTACATACAGGGATGTGTTGAAAGAATCATCAAATCAAGATTGATACAGCTACATGAGTGTTTCAGACTAAAATTTCAATAGGTTAAAAATGAATAAAAGTTAAATGAAATTAAACTTTAAGGGATACACGAGACTATGAACAGACTTATAAATAAATTAATTGACTATTTTGCACAAGATACGAAAAGTCTAACTCACCAATTCTCACTCTCCAAGAACATGAGCTTCTAAAGTAAGAAAATAATGTAGGCTGTAAAGGTAAAATATATATATAGCTTTAGAGTTATACATATAGTTAGAACATATTGGAAGTTAATAAAGCATTGGAAACAAAATCACTTATAAACAAGGTTTACATATTATTCAAATACTATTTCGGCTGAGTTACTAACTGGTGAAGCAAAGTTTTACAAATATGTAGCAGTCATTTATTTATATTTTTATTGTTTAATTTTTTGTAAAAATATAAATAAGTTACGATCACACAACTAACTTTGCTGGAAGCCATGATGGAAGTAGGTAATTATGTAATTTTAACAGCACAAAAAAGGAAGAAAAATAGGGATTTAAAAGAAAAAACCCAAGTCTTATGATAGAAAAAAAATTCAATTTCCTTAAACTATTGTTTGGGCCAAAGCTCAGAAAGTCACCATAACCCAACTAATCTAAGACCTAGAATGATGTTATGAAGCTAAAGAATGAGTAAAGTTCGTGCAAAAAAATTACAAAGTTACTGATTAAACAGGTCTAAGAAAAAAAGGTGTTATATAGACCATTATCTTATCGCCATCAATCTATAACGGCCTTTCTAAGTGCTTGGAAGTTGTCCGTACGTCCAACTTTATGCCCAATTAATGTAAACATAAGATGTAAATAAATCGTGCACGTGAGTCTGAATAGTAGTAGTTGTACAAAGAAATAAAATAATTCAAGTAAAAAACAATGACCATAATTTCTGTACTTATGGGACTTGAATAATGTGACCATACATCCCGTATTTTTGAAATACTCCCAGTTTTTTATTTTTGTTTTGCTAGCCATCCCGACTTTTTTCGCGAAAATGTTCCGGTTTTTCTCGTATTTTAGTTGGAGTTCTCTTGAATTTCTTATTTTCATCAAAAACGTTCGTTTAGGTAATTTTCATAAGTTAATAACTTCAGTTGTCGATATGACTCATATCATATGAGTAACATTATTTTCAGCGATATACAGGGTGGTAACTATCTACCACCCAATAATTACACACGTGATTCCTTGTGAAAACTAATATAGAAAAGTGTTTTGAAATTTTGCGACCTGTAATTTTTCTAACGTGGAGTTATGCGCCAAACTCCAACGAAAGTACATTTCTCTGCCAGCAGCGGATTGTCACTTCTTGAAAATAAACTGAAATATTGAATCCCATTAGAAGCCAAGCTCGGACTTCTTTCACGATTGAAGCTTTTACTCTCCATGTAGTGTGATATTATAACCTAGTTATTATATATAGTCTACTTGTTAGCTTCGTCCCCTATGTTGATAAATTTATCATCAGATTTGTAAAGTGTTAGTCAAATGAGAGCTGTTTGAAACTTTTTTTAGTTAAATCAACACTTTTTTGCCAAAATGCGGCACAATTTGTTTACCTTCACCATCAAGTCAAATTTTTTGAGGGAAGGCGCATACAGTGCGTACGTATTTACTACGCGATATCGTTATTTTACGTTGTCGTTTTATATAATCAGATATTACATGTTAATCGATAAAACGGCAATATATTTTCGGGTTGAGAAATTTAATTATCTGGATGTTATGCTGAAACTGATATTTGGAAAGAAAAGTGATTTTTCTTCTTCGGGAATCGAACCCGGGTCCCCTTGCATACCGGGCAAGTGCGCTAACCAATACACCAGAGACACTTTCCAATTCTTTATAATTCCTGGTTAGCGCCGTTGCCCGGTATGCACGGGGATGCGGGTTCGATTTCCGACACAAATCGATTTGTCTCCTCCGGGAATCACTTTTCTTTCCAAATATCAGTTTTGGCATAAAGAAGGGGAAGTTCCTTATAGATATCTTTATTTTTCACTCTGTATATTTGCTAGAAAATGACTCATGGATTTGGGGGGGGAAGGGGGTATTCATAATAATAAATCCACATTTTTAGGTCATAGAAATATCAATCCCGTCAATTTTAGTTTTTCATCTATTAAATTTTATAAGGTGCCCCATAAATCCATAAATAATTTTAAAATTCAAAAAAATTGAAGAGGTATTGGTATATATGTGGCCTGCAAAAAAAGTTATACTCATGAAAAGGGGGTTTTTTTTTGGTGCAAGAAAAAAAATATTTCAAATTTTTCTTAATAGAGGGTGCTGCACAAAAGAAAAATCATTGGAAATATGCAAATAAGAATCCTATGAGTGTATGATTGATAGCTCATTTCTAAATTTTCCTGTTAATGGCATTTACATAAGGTTGTTATTGTGGTGTTGACGTTGGTGAGTAAAGCACTATTGGTGGAGTTTTTTTACTTCAGCCACAAATCACTGGCCGAAGCTTTAATAACATTTCAGACACAGAAGAGATGAAGAAAGCTTCATGTTCAATCACTCCAACCACTTCCTGCATGCAAAGCTCTCTATTGTCAAAAATTCAAACTAATTTTTTCCTGTACCAAAAAAAAAAAAATCCCCTTTTACGAGAATAATTTTTCCGCAAACTGCATCCAAATATACTACTTTCTTCAATTTTTTATGAATTTTTAAACTATTTACAAGTTTATGGGTCACCATGTACTTCCTGTTATGTGGAACTAACCAGTATTTGATTTAGTTTTGACACAGTGCTGAGGAATTTTATTCATTTTTAGTTCATGCTAATTTACAAATGAATATCAAGGACCAATATTTCATGAATCAAATATGGCACACAAGCAAAACTTTCATAAATTTAGTTCAAAATTTTTTTTATGTTTTATGAGGAAATAAAAATTATTAGACATTCTATTCCTCGTGAATTTGTCATTGACATGATAATTAAATAAAAACTTAGTAATTATTGTATTTATTATTAGAGTTAATTGTGAGCAAACCAAACTGTATTTTCATGAAATTGAGTTCTCATGATATTGAAGAAAATTGGAGCTGTTGAAAGTAAAATAATAGAATTATAAATTTATCATGGAGAAAAATGAGAGAAAAGAAAGAGATAAATGTATTTATTTCATCACAATGATGATATAATTATATTTTGAGTTCCTCTGGATAATCGGGTTGGGAGTATGGATGGCTATTCTTAAATGCATCAAGACTCAAGAGATTTTCATTGATTTGATTCAAAATTGGAAACTGATTCATGTCAACATCAAATCTGTCAATAGCATTAAAGACTTGAGGAACCAAAAATATATCTGCAACTGTAACTGAATCTCCAACACAATACTTTCCATGTAGTGGATGTAAAAGTTTCTCGATTCCTGGAAACAGAAATGTACAGGGTACAATTAAAGTGGAAGAAAAATAAAATGAATTGGACTCACATTTATAATTATTTGAAATTTCTTCCAGTTGCAAGAAAATCAATCTGCAAATGAAATTATCTCTCACACACACAATTAAATTATATATGCTTAACTGCAATCAGTTGGCTGATGAACATTCTATGAAACAACTTAGGCTATTTGTTTGAACTAATGAAAAATCCATTTAAAGTAGTAGTGCGATAAGCTAAACAGGATCAACCAGTTTTCAACACACGAAAAGAAAAAAAAGCTTTTTTAATACACAGTGAAAACTCTCACCAATGGCCACAAACAGGATTATGAATATGTGACCCTAATTTGGAGGTCACCGTTGTAACCAGTCATATGGTCACGATGGAATAGGACACGTGCTGATTTTCTAATTATTTCACTTTTTGAAAAATAATTAGTAATTATCCCAATTATTATAATATTTTGTTGATGATTTAAAAACACAGTTAAGAACACAAAGTCAGTTTCAATGAATTCATGAAATTTTTAAAATCCTTTTGTAGATAACTAAACATTCGTCTAATAGACTACCTGATAGATTAGTTACTGAGTAACACTGTGATTTAAGTTTAGTTATCGAGGGTTAATCAGGAAAATATATTTTATTAGCTTCAAACTTTTAAAAAAGGGAAAAAGGAGAAATTAATTGGCCAGATAACTGGTTAAAAGGTTTGGTATTTCTGAGAAATATATTAAAAATTCTTATTTCATGTAAAATATGATAACAATCCATACTCTAACTAAAAGTAGCTTTCACAACACATACAACAGTTATTTTGCTTAAATCAAAGAAACCTGCAATTCTTGATTGAGCGCAGTTTTTTATATTTGTTGAAAAATTATGTTTTTCATTTCAATAGCAAACTGACAAGTTTTTTAGTACTAGTTTTTGATGTTTTGTTATGCACTTTGGAAGAAGAAAGTGTGTGAATCAAATTTTCACAGGTCCTTTCCTGAAATTTTGTGCATGAACACAAAAAGCATGTAGGTGACACTACTTAGGATGCTACAAGTCATTGAAAACAGAACCTAGGGGCTGAGGTCATTTGAGCCCCCCCCCCCCAATAATTTCTGAAAAACAATGCAATGCACCCTCCCTCTCCTGCATATGCGATTAAGTTCTGTATATACGGGACAACCAGCAATTTTCAGCCCCTTCCCTTAATGTTTTCTTCATGTCTGTGCCTGTGATTGGAAATGTTCATATAATGATTTGGAATTAAAACTATAAAATGATATATAGGAACAGACAATTTTCACAGTGGTTGGTAAAATTTATTTTTATTTTAACACACTGATCACTTTGTGCACCAGAGAGCCAGGGGCATAGCCAAAAATTTCGTTCGTGGGGGGACCACTTTCATTTCGGGGGGGGGGGGGACCAAAGTGACAGAACAATGGATTTGGCCATCCTTTTCCCTTTTTTCGGTCATTTTCTCACTTTTCGGGGGGGGGGGGGGGGACACCAGACCCCCAAGTCCCCCCCCCCCTCGCTACGCCCTTGCAGAGAGCTAATTAAACCTGGAACTACAAAATATTCCCAGATGGTTCCACAAACAAGCAAGCATTCATGTCTATGCTTAATCAAACTGGCTGTTGGTGTACTAACCACAAGCCTGTCATGCAGAAATCACAAATGACGTAAATATGTTCCATATTATACTATCCGAAATAAAGGTCATTTTATATAAAATTAATTGGCCCATTTGAAAATCAGTAATTGACTCTATGGTGCTTATAAAGTGATGAATAGCCAACAAAAATTATGAATTCTATAAATATTCTACTTCACTTTTTTTTAGATAATTTGTTAGTTTTTATTATTTCCTGCACAAGGATTTTTGATGATAAAGAATTTAAGAATGGGAAACTAGCCAAAGTAAATTATCCCTACTTAAAAGGTGAGATGCAATTGAGGTGATTTCCAAGAGGCTGCGGCTGACACCTGTTTTTTTTTTTTTTTCCTTTGTTGACTGATGAGCAAAATGGAAATTCTAGAAGGCAAAAATGCCCACCAATCAACATATTTAAAAAAAGCTTCATGTGTATGTGTGATTTTAAAGACATCCATAGATTTCATAATGGAATATTTTTAAAAAGTACATGGTATTTTTGAAGTGTGTGATATTTGAGTGGTGTTGAAAAATGTGATGAATTTAGCATAGACATAATTGATAAATTACAAATTTTATTAGACTCAGTAAGTATGATTATAGGATTTGTGAGGTAATAATAAGGTGGAAAAACAAAGTTTCTTCCTTTCTTAATAAAAGTACACATATATCTCCATATTGTAAGTCATAAATGATGAAGGATGCTTCCTAATATTTTTATGGTTTTTCACAATAATTTGAGAGATTTTCATAAACTGATAGTGTAATTTAGTGTATTTTCTCAACAGATCATGTGGATCTCTTGGGAATGCATGAGAATCATGTTATTATTTAAAAAAAATTAATTTATTATTGCCATAAAACTTCCTGCTTATTTAGACTGACTGAACTATTAAAAAATGAAATGAGCAATACCTTTAAAACCACGATCAACACATTGGTATCCCCATTCTTTATTTTTCTCTCCTATCAATTTCAAAATTCTTAGATTTTGCAGTGGTTGAATTCCAGAGCAAATACTTTCTGTTATAGCACGTACCTATAACATAACTTTGATTCAGAAATATAGTAAAACCAAAGTATAACAATACTTGAATGCAGCGATATCAAGAGGCAGCAGTTTAATATATATATATTAGAGTATAAACATTTTCAAACAAACTTGAAAAATATCACTGTAAAGGGACTTATCGTTACATTGCGTATTGTTGTAGCAAAGTTTCATTGTATAATTACACACAAAGCACAAATAAAGCCACAACAGGCAAACTGCCCAACGAGGTGGCTGAAAAGATAATGCCCATAAAAAATATGGATGTCAAATCCATAATATATGATCACATTCCATGGCTGATTTTTCATACATAGCCACAAATTTCAAAACAATTCTAAAATTTCTGACACATGTTAAATATTATTTGTGCTATGTATAATGTGAAATTAAAACATTTAAGATATTATATAGAACAGTTTAATAAAGAATTAAAATAGAAAAAGAATATAAATATAATATATATCCAATAAAATACTATATATAATCTTTTGAAAATTCCATGGCTACAGACATAATAAAATAAAATTTCAAGATCAGTTGGTTCAAATATAATGAAGTTTTTTGTTTCTGAGAGGAAATATTGCTAGGAATCATTCACAATCTAGCCATATGATATAGTCAAAATGGAATAAAGCAAACCATGCTTCTATAAGAATGGAATAAAACCAACTATGCTTCGATAAGAATGCAATTACAATATTTGAAATCTTTTTTAGAATTAAAAGGTTTGAGACATTAAATTTGTAGTAAAGAGTTATACACAGTGAAACCTCACTACAGTGATACTTGATATAATAATAAATCCTTCTACACAATGATATATTTTTATGTCTTACTTAGAAGTTTTTATATTATAATATTAAACTGCTGCCTCTCAATATATAATGATAATCCCCCCTACAATGATATTTTTTCTTGCTCCGCAGAGTATCATTATATTCAGGTTTCACTGTATTTATGCAAGTTTTACTTCCATTTACTTGAACATGCAGAAGAAGTATATGATATACAAGAGTCTTATATGATAAAGAACACACAATAACAGTAATTTAAATTACTAGTACACACAATAATTGTTAATAATTAACCTAATATTCAATGTTTTGTTGATTAATCAAATTTTCAGATGATAGCATTGCTAAGTAATCTTTCAAGACTCTCAACTATCCCAGCAAATATTCAGAACAAGTTTTATGAAAATACATTATTTGTAATGATATATATTGTAATTCACCTTAGCCCGAAGGAATTTATCAGATGGGAGAACAGGATGCTGTGAATGTGTTTCTTCCAAATATTCAATAATAGGTAACTGAAAATTAAAAAAAGACAACAAAATAAATGGGTAAATTCAAAAAATTGAAGCATTAATTATATTTGAAATGAAAGAAAATGTGTTTGATCAAGTAATTGCCATATTTAAACTGCAAACAATGTTGTCAATGAATTTTTTGTAACAAAATTTCAAGCATGTTCGAACATAGGAAACAATAGGGAAGTTATACAATATCAGTTTTCCTGATAATTCTGACTAAAAGTTATATGATATACAAGAAGGTGTAGAATCAATGCAAAATATAATACTTGTGATTTTTTTTTTGAATGGTGAATCCTAAACTAAAAAAATATCATAAGTATCATAAGATGAATCATGTGTTATCATTCACAATCATTATAGAGGCCAACACTATGCTTTGTTTTCCTGCCACATTGAATAATTTTTCCAATTTCGGATAATTTTAATGCAGTTGCAAACTAACTTTTACAACTTTTTGTTATCTCCACTCATACTTTCACTTCCTCCCCCCCCCCCCACAACTTGGAGCTGGGCCCATAGGCTGGGATCTTTGGAGGTCTACTTTCACATTCCTACACTCAAGAAACTGATATCTTCCAATGAAGAAACTAGATTGTGTTGGATATGTTTAACTCATTTGGATGATACTTACTCATTATCTTATTTTTAACACATGACATTTCATTTATAGGAATACATAAAGAAATTCAAAACTTATGTATATTATTAATGACATATTGGGTAGTATATGTGCTCATAAAATTCAAGTTAAAGCACGTTTACATGCATTAAGTGATTAGTAGTTAACTAAATTTTAAGTTGTTAAAAGTACTCAAAAAAGTGCCCACACGTTGAAGTAATTTGGTAAATGCTCATTGGATAATACGAGACTATGCTCACTAGCGCATGCGCATCATGCCTACTTAATCAAAAATAAAAAATAGATCAGGCTCTATTCTACTTAACCACTAAATTACTATAAATCACTGAATTGCTTACCAACTAAACCTGTGTAAATGGCCCTTATCGTGTGCATACATTTCAAAGTACTTGACAACTTGAAATTTGGTTAACTACTTAATCACTTAATGCGCGTAAATGGGCCTTTAGTTATAATTGATATGTTTACCAAGATTTTCTCGAAATGAATTTTTATTACTTACAGACTGAGTGAATACTTTGCCATTCTCAATGTATACAGGAACTTCTTGCAAAGGATTTATTTTGGTAAATTCTTCAGAAAGCTTAGAATATAAAAAAATAAATCTATTGTTTCCAGCATATTTCATACACACAGAAATAAATAGTAAAAAAATGTTAATTATAAGAGAAAATCTGAACAATTTTAGCCATTTTCTACCATATAGCAAGTCCCAGTCTTTGTTTTCGTGTTGTTATTATCAGGAAATAAAAAGAAATTTCTTAGAGTAGGAACTTATGTATTTTTGACTTCCAGATATTATTGCATTATTAGCTCAGCTAAAATTAAAAGTTTGTTACCTTGTTGATTCTTTCGATAAAGCACCAGTAGAAAAGTGCAAGTAAAATGGAATTTTCAATATACTGTAAATTGTTATGGCTGATACTTTTATTGATCATATTAAAATATTTTTTCATAAATAATGTATATACAGTAAAACCCCTCTTTTGCAGACACTCGCAGGACAAAAGAAAAACTGTCCATAAAAGAGGGGTGACCATATCATATACTGTATAGTATTAACAATAACTGAAGTGGTTCCTTATTTGAATATGAAGAAATTCTGACAATATGAGATGCATTTAAAGTCATGAAAATACATAATTATTGCATATATACACAACTGAAATTACAAAAGAAATACAAAGTTTATATACTGAATAAATAATCTTTTGCAAAAACTGATCAATCAATTAAGAGATGGTATTTTTTTGGCCTGAAATATACTGAGAAATTGAATTTTCTGGATGTTATGATGAAACTAATATTTGGAAAGAAAAGTGATTTGTCTCCTCTTGCCCGGTATGTAAGGGTACCCCGGTTTGATTCCCAGAGGAGACAAATCACTTTTCTTTCCATATATTAGTTTCGGCAAAAAAACAGAAAATTGATCAATGTTTGATGGGTTTTGCTGGAGTATGTTTTTTTTGGAGTATTTCAATTCCTTCAAAATGTATTTTAACCTGCAAGACTAAACCAACAACATTTCATTATTGTGTTTACAAGAAAATATATATTCAATCAATGCAATGAATTCATTTGCAAGAGCATGAACATTGAATTCATTTGCAAGAGCATGAACATTGAATTCATTTGCAAGAGCATGAACATTGAATTCATTTGCAAGAGCATGAACATTGAATTCATTTGCAAGAGCATGAACATTGAATTCATTTGCAAGAGCATGAACATTGAATTCATTTGCAAGAGCATGAACATTGAATTCATTTGCAAGAGCATGAACATTGAATTCATTTGCAAGAGCATGAACATTGAATTCATTTGCAAGAGCATGAACATTGAATTCATTTGCAAGAGCATGAACATTGAATTCATTTGCAAGAGCATGAACATTGAATTCATTTGCAAGAGCATGAACATTGAATTCATTTGCAAGAGCATGAACATTGAATTCATTTGCAAGAGCATGAACATTGAATTCATTTTAAAGAGTATTTCAAGTTTTCCACTGCATTTGAGACATCAGTTTTTCTCTTAGTGATACAGAGCGGCGGTTACTATATATATTATTACACAGCATGGAATAATGTAAAATATACGAGAATGTGATTTCAGATTCTAAACAGACATCAGAGTTGCCAAACAACTTCAAGCCAAAATTTCATTTAAAAGTAGCCAAATATAAAAAAGTTGATCAAATTTTTACTATTAAAACCTCTGCTGCCATCTAGTGAGCATAATTTGAACCAAAATTGCTATTATTGGTGTTCGCACAGGGGTTTTAGTCTAATGGAACGAATAATGAAAATTGTGTCCGAGATGCTATTTGAGGGTGGCCGTTAAACAGGGATTTAAAATATTTAAATAAGCTTTTTGCCAGGAAATCGTAATTTGACCATAAGACAGGGGTGACTGTTATGAGGAGTTTTACTGTATATATTTCAAATTATGTCAATGATAAAGGTGAAGTTAATATTCAGTCTATAGTGATTGAAATGGAAAAATAATCTACATTTATCAATGTTTAGCCTAAAAAAAGTTTGAATGACTATCTTTGTATAAAAAACTTACATGTTCTCCAGTCAGAATGTTCACTGTCTTTAACTCATAATCTATATTTTTCCATGCTAATGCTGTGAAAAATAAATTAGAATATAAACTTCTCTCATATGTAAAAAAAAAAAATTAAATCAAAAATAATGAAACAAATAAAATCACTTTCCAATTATCATTACTAGTTAACCCTTTAAGCGGCATAGTAGACATGAGTAAACCCTCTTCAAAATGCCACATCTTTAACCTGCGAGCATGCGCAAGGGGTGTTTCACACCCCATGTGAATATATAATATTCATTATCATATTTATTGATAACGGAAAATGTACAATGAGCATACTGCACTAGTTTGTTCAAGGCTGCCAAGAAGAGTTTTGCAACAGTGTATGTTTTTACTTGCTGGTCATTACATTTCGAGTGCCATCATCTCTTGATTTGCTCTATTCAAATCATATCAAAAGTTGTTCTTCTTTCAATATCTGAGAAACTGGAAATTTGTGATTATAAAATCAATGCAGACTAAAAGCAATGCCAATATTATTTCCCTTTGTTTATTTTGTTTTTGTACTTATAAAATGTGTCGTTAAATTTATGCAGAGTTTAAATATTTTGAAACGTAAATTTATGTTTTCCCTGTTAAGTTTCTATCAAGAAATATTTATAATTATTATGAATTTTAATTGAACAGTTTTCATAATTTTATGAATTTTAATTGAATAGTTTTCATAATTTTATGAATTTTAATTGAACAGTTTTCATAATTTTATGAATTTTAATTGAACAGTTTTCATAATTTTATGAATTTTCGCATCTTAAAATTGAATGCGTATAAAATAGGTGATTTTTTATTAAGTCAGTCACTGAGATACAGTGTAGCTCATAAAAATTGATCAGTGAATTTATGCAATGGAGCTTCTCTGAAACGCTATTCCTATCATGGCTCGATGTAATGTCAAACTTGTTATAGTGCTAAAATTCTTTGGGACAGATGGCTTTCCAATGGGGTTCGACTGTACTTGAAACTGTAATTACCTACAGTTATTAATTTTTTTCTTGAATTGGAAAAAAAAATCTTAATTTTAATGAAGATTATTTCTTACCAATTCTCACCCTCCAAGAACAGGAACTTTTAAAGCAAGAATATAATATTGGCTGTAAAGACAAAGAAAATAGCTTGAGTAGCATTTCAGAATAAATTTAAAACTGGGTTGTTCTAAGGAACATTTCTTCCACTTTATAAGAATTTTTAAAATAAATAGGTAAGTTAATTATTATATACAGTAGTAGTTTCAATAAGTTATAATGACATAACTAACTCTGCTGGCAGCCATGTTATTGACACGTACACTGTAATTCTCGATATATGAATGAAAATTACGGGTTTTTTAAAAATTTAATATCAAGTGAAAGAAAATTTTTGCTTTAAAAAAAAAAGCATATCGAGGGCAACACTCAAGATTTGCCAAAATTATGAATGAATGACCTAATATAATGCAATGAAACTAAAGAACAGATAATCTAATAGATTTTATAGAAAGCAATGATTCTAGGGTTGATATTAAGGAACGGAAGTGCGACATGTAGACTCTCCTTTAGTCTAGATACGGGAGATGCAAGGGTTTTACGTTATTTTTCAATAATATGTATTAGATACTAGTGAGCTACACAATTAAGCCCATGGTCGTGAGGATTTATAGTAACTTAAACACAAGCAAAAAAGCGAAGCCGCCTTCAATAGCACATAGAAAAGTTTTTTATTGCTATATAAATGTTTCGTCTTTTCAAGTGTTTTTATCTTGACTTGGCTAATATTATTCGGGGCTTTATGCATCACACACACACATAAGTGTTTTTATCAAACACAAATACAAAATTTTTTTTTCACGTGTTCTTGGAAAGTAGTTGTTGTTACGAGATAACGATTTGACAATTTATGTGACCATCTTATATGATGACAAGAACGGGATATAAGACTGGTAAAAATCCCGGTTTCTTTTTCTCGCCATCCCGACTTTTTTGCAAAAATGTCCCGGTTTTTCCGGTATTTTTCAAACGCAGCTTACTTGAATTTTTATTCTTCATTGAAATCAGAGATTGAAACTATTTTCCAACTCAAAAATTAATTCGTGCTAATTACAACTATAAATAAGAATATTAATCTCACATATTTGTCATGGTGAACATTTACTTCCAATTTCATAGAATTCATTTTTTTGGGACGTTTAGTTAAAAATATAGAAATGATACGAATAGAATTATTTATTGCATCATTGACTTTGGCCAAATAACCATGCAGAAGATAATCTACTTCGATACCAATTAAACTTGCGACAAATTCATTTTATCGGTGTTTTCCATTAATATTCAGCCTGCAAAAAAAGTAATGCGAATCCTTCACGACTCAGGAAATTTATCCCGGACAAAATATGGCTCGCGAGCAGAAAAGACCGAGTATTCATGCTATGTGTAGTGTATGTATTTATTACAGAAAAAAAAATGACTAAAGTAAAACGAAAATAGTCCGAGTTTGTCAAAGGAGTAGTGGAGATTGAAATATTATTGTGGCACTATCTGTCGAAAATTGGGTTACCAGATGGTCACCTTTAGGAGGACAGGTCTTCTATTTGTTGTCATTTCAAGCGTCCTCCTACGTTTCGGAAAATTCGCCTTTTTTTCCTGCTTTCAGGTTTCCGGAATTATTTTTCTTTTTTTTACTAGGAAATTTTTTTTCCACTTTGAAACATATATATCTCTTCATCAGGGTGACCATACATCCCGTATTTCCAGGTACAGTCCCGATTTTTTCTGTTTCCCTGGCCGTCCCACTTTTTTGTAAAAATGTCCTGCTTTTTCAAACAGTTCACTTGAATACTTGAATTTGTTCTTTTCATAAAAAATGTAGGAACAGTTAATTTTCATAACTCAATAACTATAAATTGACGAGATAACATTATTTCCAGTGATATATATTATATAGTAATCTCTTTGAATATTGCTCGTATTGACAACACTTGAGTTGTCAAAAGTGAGTTGAAGGATTTTGAAATATTTAGTGGCAGTATATATTTCTCAACAAACATGAACCATACAGAGTAGAATGCTTATTAACTTTTTTTGCCAAAAGCATAGTGCTTTTCACATTTGACAGGCAACTGTGAATAAGTTAATTCATTTAATAGATTTTATTCAACATCTTGTGCGTTGAGAGCAGGGCCGTAACTACGATTTTTGCCGCCCCCACAACTTTAAAATTCGACAATTTTACGATGGGTTGCTTTGTTTGCACCTAAAATTTCCGCCCTCTAAATTTTTCCGCTAGGGGCAGTTGCCCCCTGACCTCCTCTAGTTCCGGTTCTGGTGGAGAGTATCATTGATTTCTTTAAATAAAACGTCAACATGAACTGTGAATTTCACCGAAAATCTTTTATTATATATTTTTGAAGAATAAACACATTCAGAGCACGAAGTGAAACTGCAAAAAAATATGTGAAAATGTTCTGGTAGCAGTCTTTTCCCTTCATTTGAGAGAGAAGGTTGGGAGGGGTGGAAAAAAATAAATTTGAATCGATTAATGAGAAAACGATATTCGGAATTCTCAAATCACCAGAAACGAATTTATTCTGAAAATCTATTCAAACTTGGGGATTGAAAACAGCTATTTGTGGTATTTTTTTAAAAAAAAATTTAGTTAGTTTTGTTTCTTAATTGGCAATTTCGCCCTGATTTGGCGACTTTTTGGCAACAATTAGCAATTTGGGGACAATTGGCAATGTCCCGTAAATTGCCATATTTGCGAACCGAATTTCCCGTATTTTTCTCGAAAAAATATGGTCACTTTACTCTTCATTAATATGAATATTTCTGTGGGGTTTTTTCCACACGCATTGACGTCAAAATTCCCAGTTTTTCTTTTTTTTTGTTGCTTTGTTTTAGCGTAGGATTACCCATCGTCCTCCTTTTTGATGTCATTTCCAGCGTCCCACTATAATTTGGAAAATTCGTTTGTTCGTCCTCCTTTTCAGGTTCCCGGAATTATTTTTCTTTTCTCAGGGAAAAAATTTCTACTTTGAATCATATTGAGTGATATTGAGTGATCATCTTCATTGATATGAGTGTTTAAAGTGATTTTTTTCCCCCATGCATTGATTTATCAAGAGCTGTCTGTTTATTTCGAAATAAGTTCTTGCTTTCGCTTTCTTTTAGAGTTTCTGTTTTAGTTGGGAAAAAAATTGTAATAGTTTTTAGGCCGGTTTTATTAATCACAATGATGGTGACATCTATCGTGAAAACTGGGAAAAGTAGTCATTAAGGATGCTCGCGCTAGAGTCCTCCTTTCTCAGTTTTCGAATCTCGTAACCCTATTTTAGCGGTTTTGTTTTAGGCCGGGGATTACACTATAAAAGTTTCGTGAAAGTGTTTTTTTTACCTGAAAAATACAACCAATAATCTGATCGGTCTGGAGGTTAAATTCGGGCAAATGTGACCGATCAGCTTATTGGTTGTATTTTTCAAGTTTTATGAAAGCAGATTTGCAAAACTTTTATAGTGTAATCCCGGCCTTGGAGTTAGGAAAATTATTGTTGTGGCCAGATTTATTTAGGGTTTCTAGGTTCGAAAACTGAGAAAGGAGAACGCCTGCGTGCATCCTTGATGACGCTCTTTTAAGTAATTTTCACAACAGATGGCACCACTTTTTCCTCCAAAAAAAGAAACCACCACCCCAATAATTTTTCCCAATTAAACCAGAACCGCTGTATATGTAACGGAAATGTGATAAATCCGTTCATTATGAATAATCACCGGCTATTATGCACAGGGACGAGCTCAAGTATTTAAGCTGTTTTTGCACCGGGCTTAAGCGGCCCGGTGCAAAGACAGCTTTGCGACCCTCTAAAACGTGGTTTCTCAATCACTCAGTGTGCATGAACACCCTGATGGACGCCTGGTTTGCATTGGCAGCCGAGCATAAGCGGAGATAGAATTGGAAGTCTGGGGGGGGGGGGGCAAGATGATGATGATGATGTCAATTCGTATATACATATATACATTAGATCAGTCGACTCCACCTTTGACGCTGGGGGGGGGGGGGGGGGGCGTTATTTAAATGGTGATTAAAAAAAAGCATTCAACAATAGATTTGGACGATTTTGCCAGATGCATAGCGAAAAAAATGTAAGTTTGCTTTCCAGACCATGGCCTTCACATAATGGAGCAGGGCTGCTAGGCTGAGATCTTTTGCGGTCCACAGGCCAGATTTCTGACGGGCCTTTCTTAAGTGAATTTATAGCCTGGGGAAAAAATAATGAGAATTGTCCCGGGTCAAAGGAATCAGCATTGAATGTTTTTTTTTCATCTTATTTTCTTTATTTCTGAATGGTATAGCTAACCCCCTCCCCCCTTCAGTACACGGCATCTGCTGTTGGTGAACAAACAATAGTATTCTCGAATGCAAGGGCGTAGCGAGGGGGGGGGGACTTGGGGGTCTGGTCCCCCCCCCCCGAAATGTGAGAAAATGACCGAAAAAAGGGAAAAAGATGGTCAAATCCATTGCTCTGTCACTTTGGTCCCCCCCCGAACGAAATTTCTGGCTACGCCCCTGCTCGAATAGATATTGCTTCCAGAGCTATTTTTCAGACTATCGTTTTTATGTTATCTTGGGGCAAGCTGGGACATGGTTAGAATAACATCTATCCTGCTTGGATGCAACTTGGATTCGTCTGGGAATTTCGAGGGCGGTGGTCAAAGCGTGTAAAAATGTTTGGGAAAAGAAACACACACGCAAATACTCATGCCAAAGAAGAGATATATGTTTCAGAGAGAAAAAAAAAGAAGTGATTCCGGAAACCTGGAAAGGAGGACAAAAGAATGAATTTTCTGAAACGTCGGAGGACGCTTGAAATGACACCAAAAAGGAAGACGTGTCCTCCTAAAGAAGCACGGATGGCAACCCTAGTTTTATTGATTAGAATGGTGGTGCCATCTGCTGTGGAAATTGGGAGAAGTGACATTAATAAGGGTGTGTGCGCAAGCGTCTTCCTTTCTCAGTTTTCGAATCTGGTAAACCTAGTCGAAGAAGAAGCCAAATATCCTACTAACACTAATGCATCCTTATTGATTATGCGTTTGAATTGGTGCTGCCATCTATATGTTAAGTATACAGAACTCCCCGAAATACGTATATTATAATGTGCAAACATTATATGAAATTATTCTGATTTCTGAAAACTGGTTAAACAAAGACCATTGAGAAGGAAAAAAAAGAAAACTGGTTAACTAAGACAGAATTTAGATAAAGTTGAACTCTCTTTTTCACTGAAATTTACTGAGAAAGAACTAAGGAAGAAAGGAGAGACGATTTTTTTTCATTTACCTTAATTTCCCGTAATAAATCAATACCTTTCAACCAACTAATACTTGCAAGCAATACTCAAACTTTTGATTTCCATTACATAGTATAGACCAGTGGTTCTCAACCTGGGCCATATGGCCCCCTTGCGGTCCTAGGATATTCTAGGGGGGCCACGGGAGAAAATCAGAAGAAAGGTGATCCACGACAGGTGGTAAAAGGAGTCATAGAGAGCTGTGAAGAGAAAAGCTTTAAAAGTGAAACAGGGTTGAAAAAAATTACTACTTTCAAAATTCATCAGATCCGTCTATACAACCAGGAGCATCTTTACCCTTGGGTCTATGTGGGTCTTCATGTCTATAATGGAGGGAGGGGGACTGCACTATATGCAGGATCTGGTACTATGATTTTCATATGTAAGCTGTTACTTCCGGCTAAGTATGGAGGGCCCCAGAGCAACGGTTGATGTGTTTGAGAGGGTCGATTTATCGTGCATGTTCGTTGGATCGTCCCGCATTTTACACAGACCGTTTTTTGCAATATAATTTGACTCCTGGGAGAGATGATAATCCACCATTTGAATCCGTGCCTAGCCAGGATTCCAGAGATTGATCTGATTTATTAAAATTTCATTCATAATCAAAAAAATAGAAAGTATCTCACTCTTGGATGACGGTGGAGTGGGGCCCTGGATAGGACAGGGGAGCCACGAGAGAAAAATGTGATCCATAGGGGGCCATGAGCTGAAAAAGGTTAAGAAACACTGGTATAGACCAGTGGTTCTCAAATTTTTTTTGCCCATGGCAACCTTTCAACCATTTCTCATTCCTGTGGCCCCCCCCCCCTTCTGACCATGAGTAATTTTCTAACTACCCCCCTTCCTGTTTTCCCGTTAAAAGACTGTTTTAAAAAATATTGTTTGAAGTTTAAATATGTGTTTGACTTTAATTAATTTTTAATTTATGAAAATCACACGAAAGAGCAAAATAAACATAATACAACAGATTAAGAAAGTATAATAAATTATTTTCAATCAATGTAAACTTTGGGGTCATTCAAGTATTACGTCAGCATCGAGGGAAGGGGGTTTCTGAATTGCTGACTTTTGATGACGAGGGGGGGGGGGGGGTTTGAAGGTTGCTTACGTCATCAACCACCACCTTTTTTTGAAGATATGAAATATTCTAAGCTGCTGACGAAATTTTGCTAACAAGGGGGTCTGTGTTTTGCTGACAAAGGAGTCAAAAATTGCTAAAAATTTGCTGACGTAATACTTGAACGACCCCCTTGCGCTTGAAGACGTCATAATGTCATCAAGTTACTGTACAGGATGAAGTTTCAATTATTTACAAATTAGTTTTTCTTGGGTAAATTTGAATTTGGATAAATCAGAATTTCTAACTAATCAGAAATTATAAATAATCAGATTTCAAATAAAAAAAATTATTGGTTTATCGATTATATAATTTCGATACGGTGAGATTTACATTCATCGTGAAAATCTGATGTCTCGTTGGATGACAAGCTATCTCCAAAGTGGCTTTGTTGGTTCATAATGTGGCCTCTCTCTCTTCCAGGCGAACGAAGCAACGCGTGAGTTATCTTAAAAACAACAAAACAAGGGCGTAGCGAGGGGGGATTTGGGGGCCTGGTCCCCCCGAAATGTGACAAAATGACAGAAAAAAGGGAAAAAGATATCCAAATCTATTGTTTGATCACTTTGGTCCACCCCCCCCCCCCGCCCCAGAACGAAATTTCTGGCTACTCCCCTGCAACACAATATTTCACATAACAAACACTACTATATGTAATGTGCAGGGTACATAGGTAACAAGACGTATGGTATTTTACTGGCGAACCGTTCACTCTACAGGAATACTTTCAATTAGAAAAATTATCCAAATAATGTGTAGTATTCAGATATGTCATTCATGTTGAAAAGGGTTGCATAGTTATTAAAATAAAAATGTTAACATTTTATACGGACACCGCGTGCTCAAAAACCCAATTACAAAGTGTAGCCCTGTCTCTCTCCTGATGCCTACAAAACCGTTTTATCCGCATTTAACGCAGTTTTTTGGTTGGTAGTCTTCAAATAAATGTCACTGTCAATCACTGTCATTAAAGAGTGACACTGTATATATAAATACATTCATCTAGAAACCTTATAATTATTGATAACACAAGCTTATGACTAGGACTCTGATTTTTATGACCTAGAGAAGAAACGTAGTTGCTAATAACTTATCAGCAACGACGTTTCATCTTTAGGTCATAAAAATCAGAGCCCTACTTATGAAAAATTGGAGGAACACACACAAAAATGTCATTGTGCTTGTTTTCGTGAAACTCTTAAAATATTTGATACTTCAAGTACTAAATTTCATCTTTCAACTACTCAGATCCTTATGCTCGGTGTTAAAATATCCTGCGGTGTTGAAAAATCAATCAAATGTTTGTTAATGTTACTTAAATAGGGGAAAAATAGTGAAAAAAATATTTTATGCATTTTGTTTGAAATTAAATTTTTTTGGTCACTCTTTTAACAAGTTTCTTCGTGGCCCCATTATCAGCAGCCATGGCTCCCCTTTTGCGATATTTTCCTCCATGGCCCCCTTGGAGCCATATGACCCCGGTTGAGAACCACTGGTATAGACCATTGGCGTACGCAATGACGAAAAAACGTACCCCCCCCCCCCCCGAAGAAAAAAAAATTGACCCCCCCCCCCTCGAGAAAATCCTGCATACACCTATATTGCAGACCCCGTGGAAGAAGGCAGAGATACTGTAATTTCGTTTTATTTAAACTCTTTCTTATACAGTATTATCTTTTATAAGTACAGTGAAATCCCGATGAAATGATTCTCTGCTGACCAAGAAAGAAGAATATTGCTGTAGAGAGGGATTATCCCCTTATATCGAAAGGATCGATGTGCACTAAAATGTGGCGAAATATATTCTAAAAATATGCAAATATGCACTTAAAAAAAACAAAATATTCATTAACGCCTTAATTGTGACGCCCGAGCCAGTTCGGGCAACAGAAAATTTTTTATATTTGTGTGATTTGATGATTATATTTGACAAAAAAAGTAAATAAAACAGCGCTTTCTTTTATACGAAGCCTGAATTGAGTTCGTTTATCTTTTCTATTGATATAATGAACAACAAAAATATAATTTTTTTTTCCATTTTTGGTGCATTTTTCTGAAATAATTTACACTGGCAAGGGTTTAAAAATCTATAAACATATACTGAAAAAATTTCCAAAAAGTCGATAAAAATCCCAAAATATGTACCAAAACCGAGAAAATTTGCGTTTAAAACAACGCAGTTAAGCTAACGTGTTTTTGAAATGCAATTTCTATTTCTTTTATTACATATTTATTTACAAAAAATATTGATGAGATAGGATGACGGGGAGATAGGGTGGTATTCACTCAAATTCATAATGATAATGTATTATTCCCCTTTTTTACAGTAATTATCTCGTCTTAAATGAAGTTAAAAAAATGCGTGTTATAATTTTCATGCACCGGGTTTTTTGAAATTAAATATTAAAAAAGAAAGAAAAAGAGCAAGAAGAAAATGAATCAATTTTGAACCCGACCTCTATTAAAAACGGTTCCCAGTTTGAGTAACGGATATTAGCGAAGACTTCACACATCTGAAAAAAACGAAATACCACCTGTCTCTCGTACTAAATGTTTCTAATCTTTTACATACATAGTTAGGATTCAAAATTTTATACCGATCATTATTCATGTGCGGAAAAAAAACCCAATGTTATGCATATATAATGTGCGACAGAGGCGCCGACATGAAGAAAACATTGGGGGCTGACACGAAGCCTAAAATGGAGAAAGTTCCTCCGTTGCTGGTCGTCCCGTATACACGGGACTGAAGTGAGTACACGGGAGAAAGAAGATGCATTTCATAGTTTTTTCAGAAATTATCGGAGGGTGGGACTCAAATGGCCTCAGCCCCTAGTTTCCGGCTCCTATGATGTGCAATATCTTTGTGAAAAATTAAAAAATGTGATTGAACTTTCATAACACTTAAAAAACATGCTCTTATTCTGAAAACTTCAATTTTATGCATTTGCATGCATTAATGCTAAACAAAGGCTAAAATATGTAAATACCTATGCAAGTATGCATTTGAATATCATCCGGGCTGTAGCCATAATTATTACAAGCTACTAAATTCATGCTGATGTTGACATCTCACCCAAATCGACATAAATATTGAGTACTGCCATAAAATGCACCGATAAACATCGCCGGAAAAAATTATAACTGATTTATTAATTACTGTATAAGATGTTTTATAGGCCTCTATATCCTCTCTTGTACGTAGAACCAATACGTACATCGAAAAATAAACTTTCTTCGTATCAATCGAATATAAAAATGATAAAATAATTTTCAACCAAAATATCAACACATTGATGATGTGAGTCGGAGAATTTCAGCGAAATTTCATATATCTTTAGTAGGTCTATCTTTCAGACCCTGGTGCCACAAATGTTGCTTTCTCTCACTGTAGAGTTTTTCTTCTCACCTCAGGGAGTTAAGCCATGGCTTAAAGGATTGCATAAGTTTTAAGTTAGAAATATGATAAATATGTACTTTGGGGGCTTTCATCAGAGGGCAACACTTAAAGCTGAACTTTCAGGGGAATTTAAGATGGCTTCCAGGAGAAAGTGATTTATTACATAAAATTTAGAAATATAATTATGGAAAAAATTATATGTGAAGATGAATTTACTCTGCATCAACTTGGCTGAAAAAATTTGAACGAAGTGAATTAAATCTTCACAAAAAAATTCGATTTGCTGACATTTATGTTTTTGATGAATTTTTTGAGTCAATTTTTTTTCATCAAAAATGCAAAGACTTTGAAAATTTCAAAAAATGAATGCTCTGGTCTGAAAGGGCTATACGAGTGCAGCATATTTTCATAAAAATATTAACTCAATCAGTCATGAAACAAACTCAAAGAAATATAATTCAGATAAATTTATTTATAACTGTATTATTTGTGAATACCGAAGGCTCGTTAATAAGAACTAATAGTTTATATGAGAGAGAGCTTTTACTGCAACTATTTTCTCCGTTTCTTTATCACGATGTTCATTTACTCGCATCGTATTTTATTTCGATCACATTTATTTCTTTTTTTTTCTTCTTATTTTTGTTAGAAAATACTACTATCCTTTCAACAAGTATTTGATTATGTTTCTCATTTCCAAGATCTAAATCAATAGAAACTTTTTGCAACTAGCAGTAAGTTAGATTTGTAGTGTTGTTATCATTTTGAATAGATCTAGTAAGCCGTTGTTCTTCAATGGTACTCCATTCGTAATTGTCGCTATCCCCATTGTTTCAGCGTTGTTTCATAATCTTATTTTTTTTTATCGTTGTTTCTATTAAAGGAATAACAAAAGTATCAGCTAATTATTATTTCTATTAATAACTAGCACTTAGATACGCTCGAATGGCTCTTATTTACAAACAATTAAGTCTGTGATACACTTCAAACTCATGATATTTTAAGCACGAATCTATATAATTAGAACTACTTTAATAACGTTTCCTTTAGAATCACAAAATGTAACTCTTTTAGAAGGCTGCGTTACTTAAAAGTTGCGTAATTATATGCAGACAGAAACTCTTCTAAAAAATGCACATTTCGTTAACGTTCTCATAATCAGCTAAATAATCAGTGAAATAATATTGCGTGTGAATACAATACTACTTTCATTAATCGTAAACCACGATTACTCAAGTCAATTATCATTCAATAAATTTTATCTTATCACGGTCATTCATGCACAAGAAGAATAATTAGACGAAATTCTCGGTTTTTGTTCTTTTTGGTAAAAAAGTAAATTAAATACTTATACTCATTTTGGCGTACGCAGGGAGGGTTTGGGGTTCTAACCCCCCTCAAGCCAAGATTATAGTGTTATTTTGCAGGAAAAACTTAAACACCCCTGAGAAGAAAAAATAATTGAACCCCCCCCCCCCCCTTGAGAAAATTCTGCGTAAGCCTAAGCTTATACTTATAATTAAATACTTATTGCGTATTTTTTCCAGAGAGACGACGCGAAAAATCGGCAGTTGCCGTTCTTCCTGAATAGTCTCATTTTTCTAAGTATATATGCCATGTTATACCATCCTGAAGTAAAGCATTCAGGGGTTTTTCGACATCTCGTTTGTTGAACCGGTTGGTGATAACGGGATAATATGGCGGACGTGTTGTTGTTTATGGCAGGATGTGTAAATAGCAACATCATTTCGTCTTACGTATTCCTTCGAAAAAAGTGTAAATTTTCTTACTTAGGTAGTAGAAAAATATCCGGTCTTTGCAATTTCTCTTTCGTAGTCATTCTTTATAAGATATCATGATCACGTAGCTCACGAAATCAGTTTCCTCTATACAGTTGCTATTGTTATAAAATAAATGACTTATAGTGTAAAGACTAGAATGCAGCACTCGTAAAAGTTGGATAGTATGATTTGTCTTGGTTGTTTCCTTCATCTACGAGAATTTTTTCGAACATGAAACAAGCGTGTATGCTTGCACGCATTACCAAGTATATTATCCACATCATAGCCCCCACAAGGGGGGGGGGGGGGCTGACAGGGCCCGGGACAAATACTACCATTGACCCTGCCCCAGGATGTGGGAGTCATGATCCACATGTACCAGTATTATCTTAATACAATTTTTAACAAAATACGTTTTGAAAACTTTATTCTTATAAATAAACTTCATTCGCATAGAATAAGAATTTCGATACTTTTTTCGATTATCAAATAACTAAACTGCTCAAAACAATTAGGGGAGCACATGGTTTTAACAAAATTACGCAAAGATGTATACCGATAAGTAATATAAAATGAATCATCCATAATTTAAAGCCTAGCAAGAAACGGAAGAAGAAAACTTCATATGCAAATCAAAGTTCATGACGTCAAAAACCAGAAAAAGGAGATAAGGGCAGAAATCGGGATGTTGCCGAAACGTCTGTTTTACTGCTGTAACTGTGAAATTCGATTGCGCAGTATTTTTTTTTGAGACAAGGTGACTTGAGGATGTGTCAACAACGTGATTTACCGGAATCCATGGCATGGCGTGTTATAGGCAGACTGGAATCCGGGCAAACACAACGTAGTGTCGCGGACGCTGTTGGAGTCGCCAGAAGTGTTGTTGCAAGGCTGTGGAATAGATTCAAAGAAACAGGAAATGTTAGACGTCGACCAGGGCAAGGCCGGCCACGCGCCACTACAGCAACTGATGACCGGTATATGCGGTTAACAGCCCGTCGAAACAGAACAGAGAATGCTACGCAGCTGCAAAGACGGTTGCTCTTGGCAACAGGACGAAGGGTGTCCAGCCAAACAGTACGTAATCGGCAATCGGCTTCATGAGGGAGGGCTCTATGCACGTAGGCCAATGGTCTGCATTCCGTTGACCCCCACGCCACCGTACGGCCCGAAGAAGATGGGCTGCTGAACATCGAGATTGGAGCCAATTGCTGTTTACAGACGAGTCCCGATTCAGTCTGGAGTGTGACACCCGACGTGTTCTGGTATGGAGGGACCGGGGCACTCGAAATAACCCCGCATTCGTTCGTGATAGGTCACAATACAGACGAGCTGGTTGGATGGTATGGGGTGGAATCAGCATAGGCGGACGTACGGACCTGCATATCATTCGGAATGGCACTTTGACGGCCCGAAGATATGCAGACGAGATACTGCGACCTCATGTCATCCCTTACGCTGGAGCCATTGGAGATTCCTTTGTTTTCCAGGATGATAATGCCCGACCGCATAGAGCTCGTCTGGTGGAGAACATGCTTGAAGCTGAAACAGCTGAAATACAGCGTATGCAATGGCCAGCGTGCTCTCCTGACCTGAATCAATTGGACGACGCATTGCTGCGTGACCAAGGCCGCCTGTTATTGTCCGAGACTTGCAGATTGCACTTCTTGAGGAGTGGAACAGTATTCCCCAAAGTCTGATCGATAACCTCATCGCATCCATGGCAAACAGGTGTGCAGCAGTCTTAGCTGTTCGAGGAGACCACACGCCCTATTAAAACTCATGCATCATGTCTAAACATTACTTTTTTTAATCGTTTACATGTAACCAAATTGTTGCCCTAAATCATCTTTTCATGTTTTTTCCATATTTTCAAAGAATTAAAGCTTAATTCCAAATTTTTTTACGTCTTTTTTCTGTATTGCGCATTGATACGCGTGTACTATCCATTGTATGCCAATACGTGGCTGTCTCGCACGGTTTTCTTCACTTTTTGCTTGCTCCCCTATTTGTTTTGAGCAGTGTATATAGGCTATGTCCCATAAACATGAAACAAACGAATTTTTCTAGAATATACTTTTCCAATTGATTTAAAAATAACAAAGCACAAAAATTCTTTTGTCAGTTTTTCAAAGAATAGTAGAGGTTTTTCTTATATAAACATTTACTCTCGAACACTTCGCGGTAGTTAAAAAAAATTATATTTTTTTTCATAAATAAACTTATAAAGCCTCAGCTACACCATAAGCACCTGCAGAACGCTCTGGTCATAGAAACATATCGTGCTACAGTATTTTATGTACTATCGAAATTCTTTCCCCAGCCTGTTTTCAATGACCCTAAGGTGCAGCCGAGACTCTACAAACCTTATGGAGAAAACGAAGTATATAAAACGAATTCATATATATATATAGAATCCATAAACGCGTCTTAAATATTATTAAAAAACTAAAATTTAATTCAACAATTGATTTTACAGAAACAATGATTGCGTAGGTCTATGAATGCTTTCTGTAAATGCACATATTTTCGGCAACTTAGAATGTTATTATCATCCACACATATTTTTCGTGGTTGGATTCACTTCCAGAAAATGTTAACTGCTGAGTTCAGCAGACAGTCCATGGTAAAATGTGTTGAACTGTTTCACAATTGTAGCTCTGTGGAAAGAGAAAAAAAAAAAATCAGAAGAAGTAAAAATTTATTTGTTAAGAAATACTCGTATGTACAAGTATATACAGAGTGATTCCATAATTCCTCTTGCCGCATTTTACTGGTGAACCGTTAATCCTAGAGGCATACTTCCAATTGCAAAAGGTATCCAAATAACGTGTAGAACTCGTGTACATCATTCATATTACAAAAGGGCTCTATAGTTATTAAACATAAAATTAACTTTTTATACGGACACCCTATCCTTAGAAACCTAATCAGAAAACTATTGCTCCTGTCTCTCTTGAAACCAACAAAATATTTCTGTTTCTAAGTGCAATATTCATTGGAATATTTGAATTCAGAAATCGAAGACAATTGGGAAAAGAATAGTATAAAAAAGGGAAAGAAGCCCATTAGTCTACGCTGTTCTTGCCTACTTTTTCTCCATTTTTTGAATTCAAATATCGCAGTGAATATCACACTTATAAATGTTGATTTTTTTTGTTAACGTCAGGGGAGACAGGGAAACAGCTTTCTTATTGGGTTCTTGAGCACAGGGTATCCATATAAAAAGTTAACATTTTGATTTAAATAACTATACATTCATCCCTTGCAACGCGAATGACATATACCAGTACTACACGTTATTTGGATACTTTTTCTAATTGAAAGCGTTCCTCTTGGATCAATGATTCATCAGTGAAAAGCGACAAGGAGAATTATGAAAACACCCTGTATACATATTATATACTTCTTATATATTAGAAAAAAAGGAGATGAGTTCTCATCAGTGAAATTTAAACATGACAACAATTACACAATATAATGACATGTATCTACTACTCTTTTCTAAATACTCGTTTCTACTCGTTTCTACTACTCTATTAAATTTTCTTTAATAAAGAAAATTTAATAATTAATTGAAAATTTGAAATAATGAAGAAAATTTTCTTTAATAAAGAAAATTTACATCCGTATGATTTAGATCTAACTTCTTGAAAAAACTGCCTGGCAATAACATATTATACAAATACAACGCCACAACAGGCAAATTGCCCAACGAGGTGGCTGACTTAAGAACATCAGGGATCCCCGAGCCATTTTTTGGAGGCCCCACCTACTACTGCTACACCACACATGCACCTCCCCCCCGCGGAACCCCCCAACGAACCCCAACGAATCGGTACCTGCGGGAATGTGCGTGTACGTGTAGTGCAACCTGACGTAAAGTTTGTTTCTGTGTAATGCTTGTTATGTGTAGTGCTGTCATCTGCCCCCAGTTTTTCTAACTATGAGTGAAGTGTTATGGTTGAATGATTTACCGTTGTAGGACTGTTGCTCTCTGTGGCGAGACTTTTTAACGGGGAGATCGGCTCGCATTTGCGCCTTGAAGTTGGGAACCACAGAAAACCAACTTCAGCCGACCACCACTGTGGGGTTCGAACCCGGATCCTCGCATCACGAGTCCGGCACTATAACCACTCGACCACCACAGCGGCAACTTGCCGCTGTGGTGGCAAATTGCATTCAAGATTATCAATACTGCAAAAATTTGAAAAACGGAAGAGATTAAATGTGATCGTAGCAATTTTATGACTTCGAGCTATTCCACACGAATTAAAATGAAATCGGAACAAAAATTGCGTCTGAAATTGTGACAAAATACTCTGCAAATTGTGATTAGACTCATCATAAGATAAATATATTCATTATCTATCTGATTATGGATTCTTCATGAAGATGATGCTCCAATGAAAATATGTTTTATATGCTACGGGCATTTTAATTATGATCCTAAGTATTGATCCGTGATCATTTGGCAGGAAGAACTTCATGATCATATAGGGCATTCTATTTTAGTCATTAATAACAACGACCAATGCGTTCTATGTTATTATCCAATTTTAGTGGTAATTAATTTTGAACGATTTCATGTATATGTTATTTTACCTTTTTCATGAATAAAACGTAAAATTTCAAAAATTGAAATTTGTAATTATCCTGACAAAAATATATATAGATGAAATGAAATCGGAACAAAAATTGTGTCTGAAATTATAACAAAATACTCTGCAAATTCTGATTAGACTCATCCTGACAAATATATATAGATGGAGTACTAAAAAAAATTTACCTGAACTTAACGTCTCCTGAACTTCGTGGTTCTGCGACCCATACAAGTGTTGCTGATATCTTGTCCCGGTTGTCACTATGCGACATGCTGTTACATTCTGGAATTTTCTTGAGACCAGCTCCATCTAAAAATTCTCCAATTGTTTCATTCGTTCTAGGATCATACGCCTGTACCATCAAACCCTTGAAAGTGGTTTTAGAAGGTGATTGGACGTGAACTGAAATGTAGAAAAGTGAAGCTAGTTTGAATGAATCTCATAGAAAGTTTCCAAATTAGTATGGATTTTAGTTCCAAAACTCGTTTAATTAAAAGTGACGAGCATTCAGAGCACGGAATTGTTTTAATTTAATGAAATAGCATGATTCGCGCATTTCGGTTATGGGAAAAGATCCGGTTCTGTAATGAATACTCGTAGAAACTATTTTGGATGCTATTTGAGTTTCATTCAACGACTTTTGATTCTGATTCGCTTTTGTATAAACCAGAAACTAGATAGTTTGATGTGTCCGCAGTTAACAGTCATCAGTTTTGACAACGGAATAAAGTATTATAAAAGAATGAAAAACGCATAAAAATGAGAATTATGTTTTTTCCAATAACAGAAACTAGCAAATAAGTATCATCATCGGAAGTTGATGCTATTTGGCTTTTTAATTCTTCATAAAAATACAAATGCAAAGTCCCCAACAGACAAAATGCTCAACGAGGTGACTGAAAAAAGATGCCCATAAAATAATATGGATGTCAAATGTATCTAAAATAATGCAGGAACTCAAAAATAATGGCAATCATCAAATTATGCTATTGGTTCAAATGTCAGCTGATACATGGCAAGTTTACAGCCGTTCGGAATCGGTTTTGAGCTCTCTCTATATGTATATATTATATTTTAATTATAATATAATTAATATAATATAATTTATAATTTATTTTTTTTACTATAATTTATAATTATAAATTATATATATATGTTTTGTTGTAATTATCTGTTTTACGAGTAAAATAATTTGAGCGCGAGGAAAAAAAGAACTATATAGATGTTAGGAAGTACCGATTTTTTTTTTTTAATTCTGGAGTTAGCTCTCTAGAAATACAAAAATGTTGAATATACAGCTTTGAATTGTAATGATGCTGATTAAACCTATCAATTGATGAAGTTGGTATAATGTTTGAATATCTAGATGGGATTTTGAGTTTGCAGCATTGCATTAGTTTTAAACCGAGATATTTTTGGGTTGAGCTCTTATCAAGAACCGAATAATGTCTTACGTGAACGTGATTTTTAGGAAAGATTGAAATAATTATATTTCGAAACATTATAAAAATATACGTAAATAAACGTAAGAACCAACTTCATATACATAAGTAGATATGACTTAGCAAAGTTTCAGGAATTTCACACATTTCTACTCTTTCAAAAGCTCTTTGTACTTCATACGTAAAAGATTTGAACTTCCAAACCTAGCGTATTCAACGACTGCATAAGATTTTTGGATTTTCTCATTTATTAGATTTTTGTAAGATTTCCACAAAAGTTCACCTTTACTCATATGAACTCATGTTTGTGGATCATTTTGAATATTTTTGTTGTTTGCATTTCCTGCCTATCTCTACTATATGGAAAATAATTTTTTTTTCAATGTATTTAAATATTTTTCATGACCATAATACTCACCAAGAACTTGATCACCTGGTCTGTAATTGTCTGCAGATTGTGTGAAAACATACGGGGATTGGCTAGATGGTCGAGGTTTATTTTTTCCGTGTCTTGGCATCATCGAATCGCAGGCTTTGGCTGGAGCTCCGGTCGGCCATGCATCGACCAAAAACGGAAATATTACAACAAAGATGCAAAGATGAGCTTTCATTTTCAATGACGACCTGAAAAACAAAATCAATAATATATATATTTATTTGTTTATTAGCAAGACAATTTTTTAACAATGTTGAAAGCCAAAATTATAAAAATAACATTATTATTATTTTTTAACTTCCATAATTCTGAAATTCAAGGAAATGCTACAAAAGGAAAAAAAAAAAACCCATTATTTTACCGTATCATTACACGTCGCCATTATTCAAAATTCGAAGATGAATAATTTTATAAGTAATTCTAATACAAATAAGAGATCTTTTCTTTCTACTCTTTGACCTTTATGAACATGAACGACTTATTTCATTTTTATTTTTTGCTTGAATACCCTGAAAAAAAGAGGAATTTTTCTGCGAGAATTTATGTGTCGATATCTTTTATGAACAAAGAAGACAAAGAGAACTCATTATCTCAGGAGAAAAGAAAAATAGTTGGACTTGACTTGAAAGAAAAAAAAACGATAGAAAGTTTTAAAACTACTTTCATAGAATTGTAGAGCACAAAAACACCACTTTTCTCAATTAACATACCAAAAAAAAAAAGAGGAAAGAAACTTTTATAAAAAAAAAGTGTTCGTGATTTAAAACAAGCGTTCGGTCTTTTCATTAAGAATAAGTTGGTCGAAAAGAAAAATAAAGAAAAACGGAGGAAAAGCAAAAGAAGTAATCAATATTCCATTTGTCGTCCAATTTTCTTTGAATAAATGGAATAAGAAATGTGTTGGGAAAGACAGTAATTGTGAAGAGATCTTCAAATATATGAGAGAGTAAATTGGCGCTTTTAAAAATTTCTTTTCTTGTTCTCGTATTTTCTTTTCCATTCCCAATTTATGAATAAAACTTTATTTTTGCATAAAATTGAAAAAACTCGATTTAAAAAAAAAAAATTTTATTTAAATAAAGCTATGAGTTATGGAAAATGGAATGTTTTTTTAGAAGGAATCATTTTTTTTCAAGATACATGAAACACGAGAGTGATATTTGCTTGATTATTTAATAAGGATGTCAAAAATTGAGATTTTAATGAAAATACGATCTTAGTATAAATGTATATTCGTATGATATTTAACATAAAAATTTGGAAATTTTTTTTTCATTGCATTGACTCGAAGAGTGTGTCTCCAATAGTTGGCTCATCATCTTTGAATTTTTCATTTTGGTGTCATTGTTAAAGTCTTGAAAGAAGAACTAGGTTTATGACATCTTTCTTCAAGATCGTCGTATTAATTAAAGTTATCAGAAGTTTCTCGATACAAAGTTTAAAAATATCAAGAATTTGTTTTTATCCTTTGAATTTATATTTTATTTAAATTTTCATTCTATTCAAAATTTTCAAGTGTTATTGGATTGTCAATGCAAACCTTTTGGGAGTTTAATTGTATCATCACACCCTTCTCAAACTGATTTTATTCAACATTTTCAAATTTAAAAATTTCATGATAAAACAGTGTTTTCATTGAATGAAAATATGTGTGGACGAAGATTATTTTTGTTGAAAATTTTTGTAAAATATTAGGTACTTCGTGTTTCCCTGGAAATATTAGTATGTTACTTTAGTTATAACAAAATGTTAATACTATGCAATTTATGAGAATTCGAAAATTTTATTAAATAAAATGTATGCTTTTTTCTAGTAGCGTAGTAAAATTTTATCGAAACAGAAATCAGCGTACGATTGAAAAAAAAAATCAGATGTTTCAATAATAATAAAATAATTGATCCACGAACTCTGAGAAAACTCTATGAAAACATGCCGTTGTTACACCGTTTTCTAGCAAGAAGCTTAGCTTGGCCGTTGTTCGGCTCAAAAAGGAGAAAGCAAAGTATGAAGCTGACATTGGAGCTTAGGTCTAAGAAGAATAACAGTAAACTTTCTTGAGATTTCTAATATTTCCTGGCATTATTTCCCAAGTGCTCACGTCTGTCTGAAATATTTGAGTACAGTGACTCACACGAACTATTCAAAAATATTTTCAACCTACCGTCGACGAAAATATGCATGCCCAAATAGTACATATACGGTGAAATCTCGATACAAGGATATATTCTGTGGGCAAGAAAAAATATCGTTATGGAGGGATTATCGTTACATCGAGAGTCAACATTCTCATCACGTGCCATCAAATCTATGCTGTTTTTGACATCTTTTCTAAATCTGCGTTGTTAATATATCATCAGAAAACGCTCTTTAAAATATTTATTCGACTTGAAAAACTGTAATTAATCAGTTGATTAATCAAATTCATTAAGATGCATTGCCCCTGCAAAGAAGTTTACTGTATTGCACTACAGTGTCTTACAGAGAAACTGGCAACACCAACAGCTTCATCAACATTTTCGGTTATCATGTGATGCAAAACATCGATGTTATTAGACGCCCTTATAAGAATAGACACAAGTGACTAAGTGAAAATTAAATTCAAGACGATTTTGAGTGAAATATAAAAAATATCGTTATACAGGGGGATTTATCGTAGTAGAGTATATCGTTGTATTGAGAGATGTTTAATATTAGACTATAGGCAATTCCAAACAAGATTTGAAAAAATATCGTTGTAGAGGTATTTATCGTTATATCGAGTATCGAATACTAGCTGGAATATAAAATCTGTGTTAAGGCCGATATCCAGCTAATGGAAATAGAGTCATTGCTGGTAAAATTATTGTTACCGACCCTGACATGGTATTCATAATAAACTGACTGGAAATCCGAGAAGAAATGGAATTGTATGAGAAAATTACATCACGGGGAGCCATAAGAAAAAGCCGACCATTCTCAGAGTCGAGAACAATAAAAAAAAAGCACATACACTAGTAGAAGCTGTGAAACATTAAGTGTCACTTACGTTCTGAATGAAATAGAAAAAAAAAGAAGAAATGTCTGTGTTGTTCGCTTCACACACACACACACACACACACACCAGGGATCTCTTCCCACGTGCACCACGAGTTTGAGTCACAAACGTTTTACTTCATTTATCGGTCAGAGAAATAAACCCTTTCTTCAGGTCGACGAACTTACCTTACCGGTAGGAGTAGCCTGTGCCACAGTGACCCATTTTAGTTGGGCATAAGAAAGTTGTCTACTGGACAAATGGATAGAAGAAGGTGGAAGTAAGAAAAGATGAGGCAGAAGAAAAAAACAGGAAGAAAAAAAGGTCAAGTGGAAAAAAAGTGAAACGTGAAACTCTGCAATGAGATGGAAAGTGAAGGGTGCACTGCACGTGCTTAGTTTTGAAAGGCTAAAGAAAAATGCACCCATCTAATCTACATAAATTTATTGCCTTCCTTATTTTAAAATGAGTCGGTTCGTTTGATTAGGTTTTCCACGCGTAGGTGTAACTCATAAAGTTCAAGTAATTTTTCTATCCATTTATAACTCTTTTTTTTTGTCAGTTCGCTTCTCAAAATTTTGACTACAACGAAACGTAATTAAATTTTCGACAGCGTTCTCTAAAATTATCCGCGATGAGAAATGGCAAAAGAAGTCAGCTCATAATGTCTTGCCGTTATTAGTCATTTATATAATGGAAATCTTAATTAAAAAGTTTTTTCGATAAAGAAATTACTAAATACGTTTGCAATTAGTTCAAATTAATAAGAATAAAAAAAACTTTTGATTTATTTTCACAAAAGTTTAAGCAAAAGCTTGAAACCTAACTAAAAGGTAATATAGAAATTGTGTGAAATGGTAATGATTTTAAGAAAGAGAGATGAATTCAAGTTGCTTTACAATCCGAGTAGCGCAGAGGTAAGATGCTCGTCTTCCACTGTAAAGATTACCGTCGAGGTTAATGGGCTCGAATCCGGGCAAGAACATTAGAAGCAAGTTCTTTACCGCTCGAGCCTGGGGCGACCACCGATAGATGGCGCCTTCCTTTTCCACCCAACTCCACTGGTTGGAAATTGCCATGTGGCAATATATGGCTGGAGTTATTGTGCAGTTAAGTAGCATATTTCATAGATGCAAATATATGTACCCAATCACCCTTAATATTATTACACAAAATTCCATATTCATTCGGTTGCTCCCCAGAATATTACAGGGCACAGTGCGTCAAACGTAACTGTAGATCTTGACGTTTGGAGTTATTTTGTTTAATATTTTGTTGTTACTTTTTTTAAATTATTCGAAAGTGGGAGATAACTACACCGATTTTGTGGACTTTATAAATCTTGCAATCACTAATATTTTAAATTCATAAATCCATTGAGCTGTTTGCGTCATGAAATTTCAACCTTTAAGTATGAAATCCCGGAAAAAAAATTCAGTTTTTCTATGTTTTCCTCTATGGCAGTTTTTTAGAATCACTTGCGCTATTCAAGGTTGTAAAAGAAATATTGCGTTATCCCATCATTGTCGATAGAAAATCATTAGGCCAACAACTTTTAAGCGCTTCATCTCTCTTTGGATTATCTACGTTTATTTTCTCCTTCAAAAAGAATCTCTAAGTAAGAGCATTGCATTAGCACCCACGTGCAATAGCATCGACTTATCGATAAAACCTGTTCGCGCAGTGGATGATAATCCACTAATACTCGAGTGTATCGAAGTTAGATGATAATTTATTCGACTTGGAAACTGTCTTTACTCGAGCAGAAAATCAAAAAAAAAATACATAAGGAAATCAACTAAGCAAAAAAAATCTGTTTTCTATCGCTTTACGAATTTTCGATAATCAGTTTCCAGTTTAACCTGGTCAAGGTTAATGCAATAGGTTATACATTCCCAGTAACAGTTTGAATGCCTCTTTTCCCTGGAGCTGTTTGTTTCACAGAATAACACAAATATTTATTTTCCCATAAATATGTTTTGTATTTGTCTGGTCAAATGCGATGTTGAAGGAAAAACTTTTTTTTTCTTAATCGTCTAATTTTTCTCAACATGAAAAAAAGTCTATTTAAAGAATTCATTTATTCTTCATAAAGTTTAAGGTCACAGTTAGACTAATCAAAATGTAAATTACTCAAATTTAAAATTATAGCCTATGACAGGGGTCTTCAACCTTTAAGACGCACGTTTGCTGGCTAAATTAAACTTTCCACGAAGCCCGCGGGCCATTAAGTCATACCGCGGTATTTTCGGTTATTTAAGGTACTCGACTACATTCCAGAGCACTTTTCCATAAAATGGTACTGGAGTGAATTTTAATGCCATTCTTTGGTAGAAAGTGTCTCAGAATGGTGAAAACAATAAATTTTAGACTACCTATGCCATTTTTTATGAAAAAGCTATTTTTACGTGAAATTTTAAGCAAAATTCATTTAATATTCGAAACATGATTGCAAAAAATTCTATGATTGGAATGTTTTGTTATTTTCACAGTAAATTCAGATAATAATGGTTCAGGCTATGAACCAAATCTTGAGGGATTGTATGATATGCTAAGTTGCATTCACAAATCTGTTAAAGTACGTGTGGATTTTTTGAAATTTCACTCTACATATCGTATATAAAACACTGTAATTAGACAAATATATGCGATAGACCATGAATTTTGTTTCACTTTGTAGGTTCGTAACCTCCAAAATTAGTAGCAAAATATCATTAAAATTTCGTAATGATACAATGAATAGATTTTTAGGAATAATGTTTCCAAACTCAAGTAAAATGTAAAAAAAAAAATAGTATTCTTCGTAAAACACGGTTCAAGTTTTTATTCACGTATTACTTGTAAGCAACAACGCAACTCTGAAGTGAACGTAACTTCAATTCTAAGCTTCATATAAACAAAACAAGGCCTGTTTGGAATTACAAAGAACAGGGATTTCATAAAAAAATTAAAAAAAATTAAAAAATCGATATTTTCTTCAAAAATGACGTTTTCAACGTAGTCGGATACATTAAACAGGGTTTCCCAAATTATTGAACTCTCTTATTTACTCGAATTCATTTCTTTCATTAAATCTGAATTTTTATTTATTTTCAAATAATTTCCTTTCGTTTATTAAGTTATTCACTAATTAATTCTTTTGAATGATTCATTCATAAATTCTTTTTAATTGATTATTTATTTCATTAAATCTGATATTCACCCGACAAACGTGAAACTGTTTTTTCTTTAACTTTAAATTCTCATTTCTTATGAAATTATTACTTCAAAAATTCTTAATTTTTTTTCATAAATTAATACTTTTAACAATTCTGAAATAACTCAATAATTTTGCAATTATTTCTTTCAGGAATTCTGTAACTATTTTTAAAATTAATACTATAGATTTCCATAAATTATTAAATTATTTTTTAATAATTATAAAATTATTTTTTTAATAATTATAAAATTATTTCTTTCATTAAAGTGTTTTTTTAGCATTTCTTTAAATTTTGTATTTATATGTATATCTTTTGGATGCCGAATTTAGCTTCTCAAAATTTGTAGCAAAAATTAAAACATAAGTTCCGGTCCTCCGAATTCGTTACGACAGCACTTTGTCGCTTTTAATGCATCAAATACCCTCACTATTGAATCTTGAAAGTATCTCACAGTTCTGAATACAACAGTACAGGTTTCAGTGATCAGAGCTCTTTAACGATTGTTATTATTATTTTGGAATTTATGTATTTGTTTTTCTATGTAAAGTAGTTATATTTCCTAAAAATTGTCGGTGGGCCACATTTGGTTTGCGCGACATAGGTTAAAGACTCCTGGCCTATGGTGATTATTTAAAGAATTCAGATATGAGTCATCATCAAAATATTACATTAGTAAGCAGATTTCATTCTTCCCAAGATCTAATGATGTGTGTGATTAACGTGATATGCATTGGTTATAAGCTCCATTATGTTAAAAAAATATTTTTTTAATTATGAGTTTTCTTATATAAATACAGTTTACCCGAACTATAGAATCAGATAAAACTGTTATTTTGATAAATCTAAACGATTTACCGGTAAATAAAATTTATCTAGTGCTTAGTGGAGAAAGACACAATATTGTTCTTTTTATCCATTTATAACAGGTTGAATGCCTCAAAGAGCATATATTTAAGCAGCTTAGCCACTATTGAAGTAAAACAAATTTGTATTGAAAATGAAAACCGGAACGGTAATAAAGTCGAACCAATCACAAACTGACGCTCAAGGTGTGAAATTACCCAATCTGTCTGCGAGACGAATTAGATAAGAAATTATATAGACAATTAATGTGATAACCACGAAATGGAGTAATAACGTGTAAATCTCCTGTATCATACAGTTGGCGGTAAACCATTTTGAAATAATTATTTCTGCATTACAATGCGAGATAAATATGCATATTTTGCAGCTGTACGATGCAGTCCCAGTGGCACAGAAAACGACGGTTAGATAATTACTCTACTTAATGACCTGAATACTCGATATTTTGTCTTTCGGCTATCTAACGACTAGTTCAATTACTCAGCCATAGTAAAGTGTGCAAATCTTAAACCTATATTTATAGTTTAGATCTAGTCTTCACACAGCCGCTACTATGATTAATCCTTTTCAACGCCCCATTTCGCTTGGAATATCGGAACACTTGCAAATCGGCCAGACATGCTATTTCTCTCAATAGGCACAGTATGCCAAAATGATCACATATTGTGTTAAACGTCTTTTTCCGTTGCCAAGTATTTTCATCATTATTCCGTTTGACAGGAGATGTAAAGACCAAACTTTCTATCAAGATGTAATTTCGATATCTAAAAATGGCAATTAATAGTTTTTTTAGTTGTGTTAATTCACAAGGTTGATTAGCTGTATCTCAGCAATCTATTTCTCAACAAAACCAAATATTGCACAAATTTTCTAAGTTTCAAAATTTCAGATCATTTGTATTAATTGTAAGTGATCTTGAAAAATGAAAAAAATTCAATGAAAATTTTTATTTTACATTCTTTATTTTATCATGAAATACCATATCATGATTGACTTCCACATACAAGAAATATATTACAGATTATCATCCCAAAAATAATATGCAGAACACCAAGAATGTTGAAATAACACCACAAAGTGATTCTGCTCCGTATAATTACTTTTTTAAGCCAAAACAAGTACCGATATTTTGCTTTGATGCTTATACGTTGTAACTGAACGAAAAATGCCATAAAAAGCTCAGAGATAAGAACTTTTGTTCGATTGAAAAACTTTAATAGATTCAAATTGTTTTATTTTCAGGTTTCTACGAGCTATATAAATCCGACGAAAAAGTTTAACTACTGTTTCTGCGTTAAATATCCGTTACTTATTTTCCAACTGTTTCAACTAGCAGATAACGTTATCAGAAGAAAAAGAAAACCTCTTCATATAAACGCAAGTGAAAATGCAATCAATTTTTCTGTTTTCGAGATTTTATTTTACGTTTTTTTAGTATCCTTATCATAACTTTCTTAATAAAACCTGGTGCGAAGCATTTTCATGGCCATTCCATTAATATGCATTTTTTTCGATAGAAACAATATAAATTGCGATAGTAAAACGGACACAAAAAATTATACTGTTACACAGTCTTCTAAAACTATCATACGACAATGCATAGAAACTAAGCTTAGAACTATCAGTACGTCTATCGTTTCTAAGCAATAATTTAAAGTAATGTTTTAATTAGGTTAGCAGTACTACTATGGGAAAACATTATAATGAAAAAATGAAAAAAATGTGAATGATCATAAAACTCGAAAAAAAAAAAAAAAAAACACCACGAGAAATATTTCATTAGTTTTCCATATCGAATTAGTAACAAAATGATACAATCCAGTAGATACATCGGGTTCCCGTCGAATGCCGATTTGAATTTGGATCATTTAGTGAGTTATTATTAGATGGATGGGTGCATACGGATAGATCCAACTTTCTTCTTATATCCGTCATTAAGAACTAATAAATTTTATCATTCGTATAAAATGTTCGGAAAGTTGCATGAGCTTACTGATGTCATCTAGTTTTTCGTTCGCACGGTCTAGTTTTCGTGAATCTCTTAGGCTGTAAGTAGTTTCCAATTACATGGATGCTATCGACTTGAGCTATTTGTATGCGGAGGAGGAACTGAGCCAGATTGATGATAGCGTTTGCATTTCCTTCTTCCTGTTCCATTCTTTTGTTTCAAATCACCGATGATAGCAAAAGACAGCATAGGATCAAGAACAAAGACTGATTAATACAGTGGTTCTCAAACTTTTGTCGCCCGCGGCTTCCTCGCCCGATTCATGATTCAGCTACGGCTCCCTAGCAATAGTTTGGTAGCAATTGCCACTTATAAAAGAGCCACTTCAAAGCATAAATAGGCACACAAATAAATATATCTAGCTCACCGCGATACCCCTGACAAAGGTTGGCGACGCCGGTAGGAGAAGCGACGCACACTTTGAGAAACTCTGGACTAATATGTTCTACACATACACAATCAATTTTTAGAAATTATATCTTTGTAGACAATAAAGGTGAAAGTTAAAAAATTTCGTTACTGACCAGTGGCCACTCGTGCATTAGGGGGGTGTTCGGGATTCAAGGGCCCCTCTCCAGCAGAAATTTTGTGTCTATTGCGGTAAATAACAAAAAAAAACCTCAGGAAATAACATAAAGGGTACCCGGGGAGGTAATATACAATTAAATGTCACGGTAAAGATGATAAATCGGTTATTATGTATAATAACCGATTTATATGTATAATGATCGGTTATTATACATAATAACCGGTAATTATGAATATTTACCGATTGTCTTGTTACGTTAGATAAATGTATCATTTTTACCGGCGAGTATGCATAATACCCAAGCGTCGTTGGTAAATTTTATAAATACTAATAAAGTTATCACTTTTATCGGAGATTATGCATAATAATCCTGTATTGTTGGTAAAAACTTGAAATTTTTCGCCTTTATCTGTGATTATGTATAACACCCTAGTGTAATTAGTGAATACGATAAATATGAAACAAATTCCAAATAAGTCTAGTACGTGTGATGAATATAATATAAGGATAACAAATTTTACGATCGTACCCCTATATAATGATACAATACAGATATGAATTATCATGTATAGTATGTCATATAATACGATTTATCATGCTTACCAACGACGCAAAGCTGAGGTATTATGCATAATCGCGGTAAAAGTGATAATTTTTTAGTACTTATTAAATTCACCAACGATGCTTGGGTACTATGCATAACTGCCGGGAAAAGTGTGATAAATTTAGGTAAATTTATCAAACTTACCAAAATGTTCCCCGATTATTATGCATAATAACCGGATTTACCACTTTTACTGTAACATATACAGCTGGTTAAAATTGCTGGTTAAATTTGGTTTTCAAGGAGTTTCCAGAGCTTCAAATTTTGTTAATTCAGTAATCAAATCATATAAAGATATTTATATTCCATAGCTCCTTCTTTCTTTCCAGAATGAAAAATGCCAGGTGTATAAATGATTTTCTCCCATCGTTAAGGGGTCCAAAATTAGACATTTCAAAGAAACCTTTTTGAGGTTCCTGGTACAGTATATTCAATCAATGCAACTAAATTTCTTGCAAAAAAGAGTTCTTGTTTTTTAGTTTGAATGTCAAATTTATATCTTTAACTTTTTTCTGCGGAAAAATTTATTATGAAATAAAGCGTGAGTAGGAACTTGCACATAGAGCATGGTACAGTATTATTATATAAATTCCAGGTAGCTATATAATAATACTGTATGCATAGAAATATACATATACCAAAACCAAAACTAGTAAACAATTAAAAAATATATTGAAGGTGATTTTGAGCAAAATATACAAAATATCATTGTAGCAGTTTCAAAATCCGCTCAAAAAATATCGTTATAGAGGGATTTAGCGTAGTAAAGGACATCGTTGTATCGAGAGGAGTTTAACATTATACTATATGAAATTTTCCAAACAAGATTAAAAAAAATATCATTGTTATGGGATTTATCGTTGTATAGATTATCGTTGTAACATGGTTTCACTGTATTTACTTTCAGCATTTATAGGCTCTTATATCTTCTCATCTTTTGGTTATGGTGGTTGTTTTAATGAGTGGATGGCAGATATAAATCTTGATTCATACATTGTTTGATACCAAGTTTTCTCTAAAACTTTTTCATGTTTTCTTTTTTAATTCACAAAAAAACCTATGTTTACTTGCAAAAAATGCAGTAGTTTTTTTTCTTTAAACAGGTGCCAACCCTCTGAGTAAATTTTCTGTCTCTACTCTCCGATATCTAGTGGTCACATATCATGTGGCAACCGTTGATTTTCCCCTTTAGTATAAAGATCCGATTTCTTATTAGAAGTTTGAAAACATTGCATTTTGGAGGTAAATAGAATGCGTGGGAGAGACGTATTGCTGTGCATTCTCCAACAATGATAGAAAAGTAAGTTGGCTAACAATAAATGTCATTTTTAAACTATTCAAATCTATGTAAATCATATAAATACAATGTGTTGCCTGAAGTGCAACATCATATATATTTTTTTAAATATTGGCAATATATTATTTTTTTTTGTCCTGTAATGGCATTCAGGGTACCTCATTTGCTTAATATAACCCCTTAAAAATTTTTCTCTTCTGGATATTTCAATGCTTGCCAATTAAAGGTTTAATTAACTCACCGAATATATAGTGTTTTTTACCTATATTAAAAAAATGAATGGAATAAACTTGTTCTTATATAGAGAAATAGGAACAGTTGAGCTATTACTGAGAGAAAATAAATTTTGAGTACACTACTGAAGAGATTGTAAGAGAAGAGAGTCAAACTTCATACCGTGAAACTTCGATACAACGATACTCAATGGACCATAAAAATATCATAGTAGAGGGGTCATCTTTATATCGAGAGGTAGCATTATCATCAGTCTCCAGGGCGCGGTAGCCGAGGTCGATAACATACTCGCCTCAAGCATCCAGGGATGTTTAGAGGTGTCACGAGTTCGATACCCGGTTCGTTCTTGTCAGAAACTTTCCTGACACAGGGGTAAATAAAAACGGCGACATGACCGCAGAAAAGGATTGTTACCGACTGAGTCCCGCATCGAGGAGTTAGCGCACCAACGTCTCGATGAGTTTAATAAAAAGGCTACCGTTCGGAATCGGCAATAAATTGTGGGTCCCAGTCTAATTATCCTATCCTTAGTGTGCAGAAAATGACCGCGGTGCAACAAAAACGATCAATCATCAGTCGTCGCCAAATTTATGTTGTTATTGCATCTCGTCTGAATTGGTGTTGCTATTATACCCCAAAATGCTTTAAAAAGAATTTTTTTTCACAAGAAAAAAAGCTAATGATTAGTTGATTAATAAAATTAATCTAGTTGTTTCACATCGCGTAAAGTGGTTTACTGTATAACACTTGTTGGTGCTACGCAGAAAGTAGCTTCACGGTAACTTCATTAACACTTTTTGAGGGTGCAAAATATCAATGTTATTAAACATCCTCGGAAGAACAGAAACTGGTGAGGAATTTGAAAATATACTGATTTTTAGTGATATGTAAAAAATATCGTTGTAGAAGTTTTCAGTCTGCCAAAAACTATCGTTGTAGAGGGATTCGTAGTAATGGATATTGTTGTACCGAGAGGGGAGTTTAACATTAGATTATGGGTAATTTTTTCCAAACGATATTTGAAAAAAAATATCGTTGTGGAGGGGTTTATCGTTGTAGCGAGATTTCACTGTAGTTTGAACCCCTTACACTGTATCCCATTGAATATTGAATTAAGTAAATAAAAAACTTACGGTGATTTTCAAGACTTTTTCACTTGGTATCACTCGTAATTAGGATATGCAGGAAGTGCGTACCATCAAACACTGACTACTCTCTTGTTTTGATGTTTGGTTTTTCTTAGCGTCCGCAGTTTTCTTTGCTGCACCACCCTTTAGAACTAACTGATGTCGAGAAATTTCTGAAGACCAGTTCTGCTTGAGCAATGACCATGGGTTCCGAAGGTAATTCAATAGTAATAAAAAGTGAAAACGCACGAAAGGAAAGGGAATTAACGAGAAAAGAAATCTGTGATCGGCATGAGTATAGAGAAACAAGAAAAAAGTTGTAATATGACGTAAAAAATAAGTTTCTGTCTTATTGTGTGTGCGTTAATTCGCGGGAAAAGCACAAGGTCAGCCGCTTTCTTTAGGTCATTAATGCCTTTTATATAAAGTATACGAAAGTAATAATAGTAAAAAAAAGTTTATTTTGCACGCAACGTGCAAAGCTCGATGACCTAAAAATTGAAACGCTACAATTGAGTGTAACTCGCACGTACAAGCCGGATTATTCTTTATATGTACACAATCTAATCCCAAAGTTTTTTTTTCAATATAACTTCCTCATTATTGCTTCTTTTTACGTAATATCAATACACTTTATCAATATCGCTATACAGGGTGTCCTGTAAGTCCTAATTCGGCCTTTATCTCATCAACTGTTCGCCGTAGGAAATTGTTTCAATTTAAAAAATACTCGAAATATATTCAAAAATCACCCTGTACCAGTTTTGAGAACGAAAATACAGTGACACAAAATAAAAAATATAAATTTTTATACGGTACTCCTGTCTTTTAACTTTTAATTAGAAAGTTTTTGCCCTGACCCTTTTGAGCCCAAAAAAAAAAAAAAAAAATCCTCTTTTTAACTGTAATATTTGCTGAGATATTTGAATTCGATTAGCGGAGAAAGAACAGCATAAATGAGGCAAAGGAGCGTTGTCCATTAATTATGCTGTTATTGCTAAAGTTTTCCCTGGTTTTGAATTCTATATCTTGGAGAACGTTGCAGTTAAAAACAGGGGATACTTTTTTTTGCTGGACTGAGGAAAGACAGGGCAACAACTTTCTAATCGAAAGTTAGAGGACAGGAAAACCGCATAAAAATTTAGATTTTTTATTTTATGAGGCACCGCATTTTTATTCTCAAAACTGGTAAAGAAGGATTTTTGAACACATTTTAAGCAATTTTTATAATTAGAACCATTCTTTTCCTTTACGACGAACGGTTGATGAGATAAAGGCCGAATCAGGACTTGCAGGACACCTTGTATATGTATACTATGGCAAATACTATAGAAATAATTATACGATTGGTAGGTACGCTAATAATAAATGTCAAAGCTGTTACTTTTTTTAAGGAATGAATACCTGACAAAAATTAAAATCTAAATTAAATTCAACCACATCGCTGGGTCTTTTTGGTGTTTCGTTCAAAATACGAATCCACATTCAAATGAAATTTCTCATTAGTGTTTTGCATATTTACGGGATTACAAGTTTCAATCCTTTCATGAATTTATTAATGGAGCTTATAGTAAAAACTAATTATGAAATATAAGGATATTAAGGATTGCATTTAAATTATACTAATCAATGGAGAGATGAAGTGTTAAATTATATTCATCTTCATAACCAAATATAGTGATTCGAAGTCAAGTTTTTTATCACTGTGTATCTAAATTGCTAGCTCAACAGCCCTATATTAGAAATCTAATATCCTGGTCGTTTAAAAATAGAGTGTATACTTCCAGAGTTCCACTTTCAATAGCGATAACAAATGACCTAATATGACCATGATATGACAGAACATTGTTTTGTGAATTAGATTACATTCATTAATTTTTTGCATTAAAATTATTTTTATAAAAAGGAAATGGTACAGTGTAGCACACCGAATTACTAGTTAAATTCGTTCTTGAAAATTACTCTTACCATGAAAAACTCATGTCTCGAAGCAATTTTTTATTTAATATAATAGATATTTCTTTAAAATTCGTTCCATATTCCCACAATATCAATTACTCGTATAAAAACAATAAGCATAACACATTGCAGAGTATTTTATGTAAAATAAAAGTAGTTTTGCTTACTAGAAATACAATGCGTAATACACAGTTCGACAATCGCTTCTGGCTTCAACTAGTTTGAAGCAGCTTTCATGTGGTCGAAATGACTGGTATAGGATGTTCGGGGGTATAAGGAGCCATGGCGCATTGGAATTTGATTTTTCAGACGTTTTGCTCACATCTACGTAAGACATCTTCAGTGGTAGTGGGTTGAATTCGCTATAGTATAATTGACTGTCCAGGACAATTGAGTCTTTATCGTTTTCAGTCGTGTCTGGATATCCGAGAAGTATTTTAATGTCTTATATTTTATTGTTTGATATAGATATAAACACAAAAGTTTTGTTTTGCTTTTCTAATCGTTCCGATACTTAATACTGGAAGAACATAGGATAATAAATAATGAAAAAATAACCTAAAAAATACGCAGTGTATCTCATGCTTTTATGATATTTAGCATGTTTTTCGCAATATATATCATATACAAGGTTATCCGTAAAACTTTACTATCATCATATCGCATTTTCTTTCTATACTAAGTGAAAATAAAATTATGAATAGTAAAGTATGAGATAAATTCCATCGTGAAAAGATTTTCATGGTACTCCAATAAATAAAAAGACCTCTTTTGAAAGTGGATTTTCGTTAAGCTCCTAGAAGCTTTTTTCATTTTTAAATTTTATTTATTGTTTTTATGGAAATCATTAATTTGAAAAAAAAAAAAATTCAAAGCTTCTTACGCAGATGCAAAATTTTTCTGATAATGGATGGTGTTTTTTCAGAGGAGAAAAGAAAAGGAAAGTCTTTTAGGTAAGATTCATCGGATAAACGATTTTAGATTTCGAGTGTGTATATATAAACTGCTAGAAAGAAATATATTTACTAACCTTATTAGAATATGAGAGAAAAGGAATGCCTCATATCTAAATGGTTTATCTTTGAAGTCTTGTACAGTCTTTCCAGCGTGTGTGCTGGTCTATTGAGTTTAAATGTTTCTCTGTCTTACTTTTTGTTTCCTGTCGAGAAATTAGATTTATTTTAGCTGTGAATAGAACTGTTTTTTTTTTTTTATAATGCTCAAATATATAGTGTGTTGTAATAATTTTTCTTTCTACATTTCTTTCATCCTGGTCACGTTTCGATGCTTTAGATCGTTTCGAAATGGACAAATTCGCTGAACTTTCATAAACAGTCAAAATAAATTATTGCCAGATGTGACTTGGTGTTTGTGACAGTCCAACTATTTAATATTGGTCCATTCATTTCGTTTGCTTTTTTCTCATATGGGTATGAGATTTTTTTTTCTCATATATGGGTTGCGACATATATTTAGAAGAAAAAAAATGACTTCAACACAGAGTAGCGTACTAAAACTTTCTTTCAATGTTACTTTTTTAAAATATCTAGTTTGTTCGTTTTGTGTGTGTCCCGTTTTATGGATGTGATAAGAGTTTTCGCAAGATAATGTGTTGTTTGTTTGCGGGATTCATTGATCCTGGAAATCACGTTTCATTTTTTATAACCGATGTTTCTGAAACTCAACGATGAAATAATTATCATACAATCTTTCTGAATTATAAATAATGCTGAGATGCACTTGATTTCTTAATACTAGAGGTGGTTAAGAGCATTACGTAATGATAATTATTAAGTAATTAATTAATTTGTAAGAAAAATTATTATAAACAAAAGCATAAGTATATCGAAGTAAAGGGCTGAATTTCTAAGGGGATAGTTGGACGTGTATTCAACATCGATAGAAAACATTAATTAGTGTATGTTCTCTATTTTTAAATTTTATCTTCATTTCCCGAAACATGTTTTTTTTTGGGTTGTTTAAAATCGATCACTAATTTCAAATAATAATCAGGCCTAAAATGAACAATGGAAATTTACGCTTATCGGAAATAATCAAAAAGCTATTCTATAGAACGCTGTCAATTAAGAATTTTTTCTGACCATCAATAAAACCAGCTGGCTTCCAACTAAGTCGGAACAAGTGCTCACAATTGATTTCCACTTGTTAGGTACTTTTTGCTATACGCTACAATTTCTGATGGGATTTTATTAAATATTTTATTTATGATCATGATTCACTAAAATGTCTCCAAACATGAACCAATAAATCGATACACAACATCACCATGCTATAAATGTTTTGTTATCATGAAAATATTGATGTTTTTGACCTAAAACACACTCAAGAAAGTACCGTATATACTCGTGTATAAGCCGAACCCCCACTTCAGCACCACCAAAACTACAATAAATTGAAAACCCGTGTATAAGCCGACCCAAAAAAATCCGTGCATTTCAGAGAAAAAAAATGCTTATATTTTCATACAAAATGATAGCTTGCGGAAATTTACAATAGAAAATGATTCAAACTTTTTAATCCGTTTCTTCTGAGTCTCCAAGCTCATCGTAATCCATCAGATCATCATAGGGTGCGGCATCTTCGTTTTCATCTTCATCTGGGCTGTCATCGCCATTGTCACTGTTAAAGAGGATATCATCTTCAGTTCCGTCCATCGCATTGCTGATGCAACACTTTTTGAATGGTCGGATGATAATTTCGGTGGAAACAGAATTCCACGCCTCATGTACCCATTGGCACACTAGGCCAATGTCAGGTTTCTTCAAGGCACCACTTTTTGTAGTTTCTTTATCATTGGAACTCATCCATTCGATCCACAAATCCCTCAAATAGTCTTTGAAAGGCTTGTTGATGCTCACATCTAAAGGCTGTACAATCGACGTTAGCCCACCTGATATCAAAGCCGATGATGTTTTCGATTTCCTTGCCTCGGCTTTGACATTATCAGTTCTGTGGGGTTTGAACATATCCCATACCAATAATGCCGGTTTCTCGAACACTGCTACAAAAATGACTACTGATTGCGGGGGTCGATATTTTCTCATCAAATACTGACCCGAGTATAAGCCGACCGACCCCCCCCCCCCATTTGGGGAACGAATTTTTTCACTACAAAACTCGGCTTATACACGAGTATATACGGTACTTTTGAATGAAAGTAGTAATAGGTATTTCAGAAAAAGGACACGTTTTTCTTTTACATGCTCTTTTTAGGGCCATAACTATACAGGGGCAATATCTCAGGGTGCTGAGCTCAAAGCCCCCCCCCCCCAGGTAACGCAATTAGATCTAGACAGATTAACATCCAGGCCGAGGGCCGAGGATGTTAGTTTTCGCTCGAGCCCCCCCCCCCCCCCAGCAGCTCAGGGTACGGCCTCTTTCTCATTTATTCCCTCTTCTCCATAAATGAAAACAATGTAAACTGTATTATATTCACTATACCCAAGAGAGTGATTACATTGATGGAATCAAATGTTTTCATGTTTACTTTTCATTAATAATTATTTATCTGAAAATGAATTATTAGATGGTTATGTCACAAAACTGACCTATATATTGGTATCTAAATACCGTGATCTCTGCAATTGTGAAATGCATTTTCTAGTATTTAATATGTTTTGAAATTTAGTGGGTGTGTGTGGGATGATAATGTTAAAAAATTTACCATAGTGAATATACTTATAATTATAACTCATCGCTTTCCATAAGTTTGTTGATAGGGATGAAGGGTAAAATTGAAAATTTCAGTTCAAAATCTGAAATCAATGAATACATGTAAGAAATTAGTTGAATTTGGGTATAAAATAAAATTTAATCATTATTAGTTATAGATAGAAATTATGCATGAATACTTTGTTAAGCACTACGATTCAATTTAAATTAGAAAACTGAGAAATTTCCTAACAGAAGGGATGTTTCAGTTCGCAAAAGCATGAAATGTCATGGACAACAAAGGAATATTTGAATAATGTTTTACCTACCACGTGCAAAAGTCGTTGCTGTATTACCGACCAGAGCCCTCTCTATTACAATGCGCAACTGTGAGGATACAAATTTTGTTATGCGGAATCTCCGGCCTTTTACGAACAAATTGGAAAGGAGGACAAGTCCGACATGTTTCGCAAGCTTTACAAGAAATGAGGCGAATTGCGTGACGTCACCTTGCCCAGACTTCAAGAGTAGTGATAATACTGAAGAGAGCTCCTGTCACAAAAGAGTTAATTCCTTTGTACTCGTTTTGATAGGTCAGAAATGCCGTGAATCAAAAAGGAGCACTATGAGGTGAGGAGAGAGAAAGCTTAAGTTTTTTTAAACAAAAAACGTGATGGCATACTTTCACGCGAGGCGTGACCCTATCATTTTTATAAAGAAGGGGCGATTCCTTACACAAACCAGGTATTCATTCATTTCCAATGAGCGCTCTGCATCAAACTGTAGCAAACTTGATATACTTCCAATAATCAAGCCTGAAAACTGTTGTAAAAAATCTTCGGAAATCCATTGTGTATTCAGCATTTCAGGAAGTATATTTTTCATTATACCCAAATTAAATTCAAGTTACAAAAATACCAACTTAATTTATCTTTCAAATAATGAAATCATTGCTTTGAATAATTACTTAGCTTTAAATACGAAAAGTACCGCTCCGGCAATCTGGAAGAGAAAACAATAGACACAATCCTATGAAACAAAAAGATGCTTCTAATTAAAATACATGACAATTACACAAATTTTTACGTGCCTATAATCTAATAAATTATTGTTATTAGTACACCAAGATTAAAGGCTTAATGTTACAAAACCTACCAAGAATTTTAAAAGATTAAAACAAGCTTATCGTAAAAAACATTTCTTCTTTATCCCGAATGGTTTTCCTCATCTTATTTATAACTATCTTCGATGCTAGTGTCTAGCTGTATTTCCGGGAACATGAAGAAATACCGTGAACATGGTAGTCAATCTAATATACCAAGTCTTTAGATGCCGGCAATTTGTCATAGGATGGGATTCAATTTCGCGTTACAAGCGCCAACAAGATCGTTGCCCATCTGACATAGTTAGCACACAACTTGTCCATTTACGAGGTCGGAAGAAATAGATGAAGATTTATTGACTTTCTGTGAATGGCCCATGAATTAACTCTTACAGATAAATAAAAAATAAATACAAAAACGGTGTTTTTCCGAAGAAAATGTGCGGAGTCATGAAATTAGAAAGCGCATCTTCTCCATTGTTTCGGATTAGCTCGACATATTTTATCTTCTTTAGCGTATTGACATATCCGCGGATATTTGGAAAAAAACTAAATAATTTTTTTTGTACCACAGCCACTATTTATTTTAAATTGTAGTATTTTATTTGGTGTTTCACAATTTTAAGAGGAAAAAAAATCGATGGTAGAGCGAAAGAGAATATAAATTAGTTTCTATCGCTGTTTCTTGAGTAGCGATGCATAAATATAAGAGTATGGATCCTTGAAGCGACGAAGCCATGACACATCAAATAATATCTGCAATGAAGATGGTTTTATTGTACAATGGCAGTGAAATACATCACGGGCAGTGACTAGCTTCTAACCAGTGTATTTTTGATGTAATAGGTTATTCATTCATTTATACTACATAATATTTTTCTATACATATATTTCACATTATCTCTTCCCGATACCTATATTTTTAGTCGAAACGTAAGCCAAGTATTAAAATGTAATCGAAGCAAAAGTTTCCTGGAAATTTCTACACAGGGAGTCACTAGTTTTTTTTCTTTACATGGCCATTCTCTGCCACTTAGAATGAATATAAGGGTGAATTTAACGAGCGACTAATTAAATACACGATCTGATCTGTAATATGGATACAATTGAGATACAATCGAAGCAACGTGCGAAACAGTAATATAGAACTTTGAAGCGATCAGTCAATAACAAATCGTGCTATATCGAAATATATTTCACAATATTTGCGTATGTATCTTACATGATTATAAATTTATCGTAGCTTTTACCAATTCTGCTGAAATCACCATTAACTAAATACAGCTACCTAATACAGATTTGCATGAGATCACGCCTTTAGTAGAATAATTTACAGTACACCGTACATTCTCCAGACAACATGATATATTTATATTTTGAGTTTATCAATTTTCCATCATTTCAACACACACCCACTGTGAAAACGAAACTTTTAATAACATCTGCACCGAGTCAACATGGTATGGACCAAAAGTTAATGGGATGAAACATATCAGTCAGTCCATAAATGCCATAAGCTAAAATCTTTTGAAATAAAATACTACATATACTAGGGGAGACTCTAGATCATTATAACTAATCAAACCAGTAGATTTGAGTAATGGAAATAAAATAGAGAAAGTTTTCTGCATCAATCGAAATATTTCTATTTGATTTTACGCAGTTCTGCATCCAAAACTTTTCTCCAGTGTTAGTCAGTTGTCGTTTTTACAGTTTAATAGACTGCTTTAAAAAAAGAGTTAATGACTATATTTCGTGACAGACTATTCGTCGTCGTCTATTCTTTCAATATTTTTTTTCCATTATGCAGTAGAACATTACGGATCCTGTATGTCTTCGAATGCGAGGGGCCTCAGTTTCATTTCCGATGACTTCAACGAATAATCTCCTTTCCAACGTTCCCAGATGATTCCTAGGAAATAACCGTTTTCCGTTGGTACTGTATGGTAAGGACCATTGAGATTCGCCTCAAAACACCTATTCAAAATACAGCAAAAACATACCCTTTTTTTACTTTTTAAATTTACACATTGAATAATGAATAAAACATGCTAAAAATATCAGTGGGAAAAGAAAATACGATTTTTAAAGCGGGTATTTCCATATTCTTTTCATCGGAAGTTACCACTGTCATTCGAATTTAGTTATGAGAAAAATTCATGCTCATGAATATCTTTGAGTATTTATTTTTGTTTAAACAAGAGGGATTTTTACTTTCCCATGAATGTTATGTTTCGAACTTGGATTTCTTAGTAGTACTTATATATAAGAATTAGTCATGAGAGATCCACGTCGGGTTGTGAAGTCAAAGTATTTTTAGTACTGAATATTTATCAACGTGCGATTACTAATGTAAAGAAAAAGGACTCCGGTGATAGTTTCAAGAATCCGTATTAAATGGTTCTAGAGTTTTCAAACTGTGAGTTTCCGACAAAGTTTTTATTTCTTTTTATTGCATTTGAGCAGGGATTTTAAAGCTTTCAATGTTGCCGGCACCCTTGAGAATGAGATAAGCATTTCAAATGCCTCGTAGCGTGGTTGTGCTATTTTGAGGAACTTTAACATAAACCTAACGGTTACTTAGGTGGTATCCAAGAGTTCTATCACTACGCCACCGCACCTGCTTCCATAATAACAATTTATTTTTTTTTAATACCGTATTCCCTCTCATTAGATTTTGGATAATTCTTGAATATCTGAACTTTAAGAACCGATTGATATGCCTGATATGATCATTGTCTGTTTTTTGCATTTTAGAATCCTTTTTTCTTTACGAACTGCGTTCGGATAGCTCAAGCTTAATGTTTTCTTTTGCTACCATAAATATTTATTTGTTAAAAATGCCAGATACTAAACATATTCGTTCGCATGGATTAGATGAGTTGAATACAAACATGTATGTAGACTGCGAAGAATTTTCTATTTCTTTATCACGCGTGTAAGGTTGAGATAAACAGAGCGAAAAACTTATAAATTCCATGGTAAAATATGATGTAATTACAAAAGCGACCTCATATTTCTTCTATCTCTGAACATGCAGAAAAAAGAGTAAATGTTGACGATATGAATGATTGACGATAAATAAATTAGAGCAATGCTTAATTTTCATTACTGTTACCAAATTTATAGAAAAAGACGTTTTCTATAGCAAAAAACTGTTTTTTTATTAGTATTGGCCTATTTACGCAGCACGTTGATCTTTATCAATCCTTATTAAACCTTATTTTCCCTGCATATCGGGAATAGACAAGACTTTTCAAAAAAGTTGGTGTTCTCCGATATTAGTCTAATGTGAGAGAATGCGATATATTTGCATGCATTAAAGTTTACAGATTATCTTGAATTTCTGCTGGATTTCTGTTATGTCTAACAGTTCGGTCCCGTGTACCAATTCAACCATCAATAAGATTTTTTTTTTGGGAATGCATATTTTATTCATTTATTTCTGTCAGATAGCAAGGAATTAAAAGAATAGAATATTCTTTTTACTCTGAGTTTGAAATTGAAACAAAACTTCCAACTCATTTCGAAGTAGTAATCTTGATTGAAATACATGTATATTCATTCGCATGGAGCTTACTTACAACAAAGACTTTTATCAACTTCCTCTTCACGCATAGCTTATATAACGTGAAATTATTTTAAAAATAGCATTTTCATGAATATATGTTAACAAAAAAAAAGTTGGTTAATCAGTTAATGCATCGGCATTCAAATCACACGCAAACGTGCTTCCTTGCCTAGAGCCGAACGGGACATTCACGTGTCCTGAAATATCACAGTTGTGTTATTAGCGCTTTCTAAATGTTTTTGACTAAATATTCAAGATACATTTATGACCTTTAGGCCCGTAATAAATATTATCACGTTTTTTTTCAGCTTGAAGTACACACGCTGTGAAAAAAAAGCTATGGGTGAAAGGTATTCTACAGCTAGGATTTCTGTAGTATTCAGAGAAACGAGTACTCATATTGCACGCTACGTTGTGAACAGAATTTTAAACAATTTCCTGGAATGAAAAAAAAAGTGATCCGAAAACAACAACGATGAAAACAGGAAAAAAGGAAAAGAAAAATTTTGACAATGTGCCCTTTTTTTAGCTTCTTGGACCATTTTTGTTGGTTGGAAAAAAAATCCAGTTCATATAAACGACGATTTAATGTTAATATGCAATAAAAATTGAGCTAAGAATGTTTTTAATAATTATGTTTCCGTATTAATAATCAACACCAGTCTTATTTGAACCTCACGATAAAGTAAAAAAAAAAAAAAAAAGTAGAATCTTCCACAATTTTTGCAATATCACAATTAAAATACAAACACTTCGAATACAAACCACATTCTATATAGTATATGAGCTGCTGCACTTAAAATATTATTACTGTTGAGCAATTAAGTCATCATTAGTCTGGATTATTTCAGATAATAGTTTAATCAATATGCTATTTTAGTTATTGGGAATCGAAATTTAATCTTGATTTCGTGACTATTTAAATGTTCTCAAAATAACTCGCAGTAAAAACAAAACCGAAGGACAACTGAAAATTGATCAATTCAATGATAGTGTTAACTTCCTTTTGATATACGTTAGAGGAAAATTGATCACAATTGAGCCTCCTTTAATGAGTTTGTAAACAATATAGCTTCCACGAAGAAGAGAAACAAAGCTTTACTTCCTAGTATAAGGTGAAACAAGAAAAAAAAATATAAGGAACAATCTTTACCCATAATACCACCAGCCTCCTTTGAAAGTATCAGCGCAATTACAGCATGAAGAGACCTCGTCATTATCTCTGTCCTCGGTAGAAAACAATTTTCCATTATGTAGACTTAGAGAGTCGGTGGCATTTCCTTTGTAATCTCCAACAGTCAGACGGTATTGATGACTTTCATCTTCTACTTTGAATCTTCAGAGAAAGAGAAGATCCATCATATAATGCTTCATCGTAATACAATGTCAAAAGCATGGGCATAGAAGAAAAAAAAATTCAGCGAAAAAATTTCCCTTCATAAAAAAATGGGCACTATGCGATTATATTATGCATAATAATATCCACCATACATACTACAACAATTTCATTTTAGGCTTCTCATTGATAAGAGACTTTAGTTCTTTTTCCATTCAAAACTATTTGATTAATTTTTTATTTTAATGGAATTTGGAAGTTTCGTTTTTTTTGCCCTTTTACTGCAATCACTTTATAATAGAATTTGAAGAGCTTAAGTTAGTGGCCTCTACCGACAGGGAACATATCCATCTCGTTCATTTAGAGAAAGAGAGAAAGTTCGATATTTTTCAATCAAAAGAGAGAACATAACAATGCAGTTTCCTATTTGCGTTAAGGGTTTGTTTTTTAAAAACGGTACATTTCTCAGAAGCACTTGCAAAGTCGTATTCTACAGTAGAACCTCTTGGTAACGGACATCCATGGGACCAAAAATTTTATCTGCTAACGAGGCGTGTCCGTTAATGGATAGTAAAATACATTCAGTCCCGTTTGTGTCCGCTAACAGGAGTGTTCGTTATGGGAGGTTCTAATGATAAATGATCGTGTTTCTTATGATACTCACGAGAGAGTAGTAAGGATACTTTCCTTGGCTAGGTGAAATCTTCTGGAATCAACAGGTGCAGTAGAAATTTCCAATTTTTTGGACTTAATCAGCTTCAATTTTATTCGAGGATAACATTTCCACTAATTTTCTTTCAATACGGAACATTTCAAAAATTTAAATGTGTATAACTCCCTTGAATGTTGGTCAAGAAACATAATATTTAAATATTCTTTTACCACTTCCGTATGCAACCTGTTGGGCTATTTTCCACTTTTGCAAAGCAGCCCATTCCGAAGAAAAAAAGGTTTTTACTTCTACTGTAAATTTAGTTAACTGTGGAAATGTTCCCTTTTGAAAATAAACTCTTCAATTTTCTGTGGCTTAACCTGGTGTTTTGTTATAAATATAATTAACTTTTTCTTCTGAAAGGATCATCAATAGAGAGAAAATAGGAAATTCCGATAGCTTATAACGTATCAAAATAATTAATGAGATGAGTACTTGTAGGTGATGTATGTAATAATTATCTCACGAATTCAATCCAAGATGGTTACCTAATAGATTCATAGTCCTTTTTTTTTTATTGTGTAGATTTCATATCTTATTATCCAAATGATTAAGTTTTAGCAAGAAAGAGATAGAGAAAATGTTCGGTTTTGAACTAAAACCTGTTTGGTTTGGAATCGATTTTTTTATTTTATCACATTTTCAAACAACAGGTAAGATTACAACATACTATTTCGATTTTCTCTCATTCATTATTGAATACCCGTTAATGTTTTCTTCCCCTCCCTGATGTCAACAGAACATGTTCCCGGTATGATTTTTTTGCGCAATAATACCGCCCAATAATTATAGAGATAGAGAGAGAGAGCTTGTCTATTCTTACTTAGAATACTCGGCATGCGCCGTACTCCCTTCGAAATCCTCAAGCTCAACACGTAATTTTACTTCTTCTTGCATTGTCAATAGATGGATTTTTTCATTTCCGAGCCAAAACTCTCTTTGGAAATCGCCAAAACCTCTTTTATAAGTCTCCCAACCTTGAGTGAAGTTTTGACGTACTTCTCCATAATCACCTCTTCTCTGAAAAACCTATACGAATGTATCAAAAACATTGAGTATGTAATAAAAAAAATGTAATGTGAAAATGTGGGGGGGGGGGGTGTTTAAAAATAACTAATTTCCTGATTTATTTTTAGAATTGATTTTCATTTCATATAGAAATAATATCTATTAGAATGATGTAATTATAACATACGTTTTACGCATCGGGTTTTTTTCATTTTAAATATCAGTAAATCTTCGTTAAAATTTTAAAATAATCATATGATGCAGTAGAATAACAATAATAATAAAAAAAAGAGTTCATTCATATATGTGTAGAAAAAAAGTAAGCAATAACAGCAAAAAACGGCTTCTTGATAGATTTTTAATGTAGAATATCTGAATGGTACGTGACGTCACTAATATAGTTATTTAAATTTTCTATTTTGAACTTAATTTGAATAAATAATTTTTTTCTTTCTTATAAAGTAATAAGATTTTATTCATAGGATTCAGAATTAAAGAAATAGATCAATTTAGATAAAACATGGACCCACTATGGTTTACCCTCCCCCATGAAAACGTATATATATATTTGTTTCTTCAAAAATGGATGTAAATTGGTGCTGTTAGCATATTTTAATTGAAAAAATACAACACAACAATTTAATTAATCGTAGTGGGCTTCTTAATTAGCTAAAATGGTTGATTAAGGGTGAAATATATACAGTTTTCCTTCATTTTACTGTTACCTATAAACGAATAGAATCTTACTCAGCAAAGTACTGTAGAATAGTTGTTTCATTGAATTTTATTTACAATTTCCTCAATTTGGTACGATTTTATTAATCTCTGGACACGTAAAATTGCAACAGCTCTAGGAAATGACACCGACATGAAATTAACGCTTTCTTGTAAAGAAAGTTTTGTTCTTTTACAGCCGTATTTTTTTTTACTGAAATGACACTATAAGATGTACTTTCTAAAGTATCAAAAAAAATATGGGGAAAAGAAATTGGTACAATGGGTTTTTTACCATCTTTTTAATATGTTTATTCAAATGTACACGGGACCGCAGAGGGTTGAATTCAGATCAATATCAAACAATGGCTTTGTTAAAATGACACCAAAAGAATTTGGAAAATTTTTATTCTTATAATATTAATTACAATTTTCAAATAGCGTTTTTTTTAACTCCATAAAAAACCATAAATTATACTGTTTTTCAGCGTCCAGTGAAAAGCAATTAATTTGATTCTTATACATGAAAAATCACCAGAATATACGAGCAATTTAAAAAAGAAAACCGACTGCTCTTCGACACTCGTATTTTTTTACTTTTTATACTCTTCTTCCGTATTTTGAATGGTGTCATTCACATGACGTGTGAAGAATATCAACGAAGTCACCAAGCTGCGCAGCCATTAAATGGATAAGCATCTTATCTTAAGGTCCATTTCAGCTCAAAGGTCTCTCAAAATCTTTCAAACAGGTGTTCCTGAATTTTTAAGAGCTCTTTCCTCTCACCCAAACATCCAGATAGATTATGCACATTTATAAATGACTTTTAAATGAAAAAAAAAAAAGGAATTGACACATGCATGACACATGCATATTTGTTATATTCTGAAATCTTTTAACCACGGACATTTTAGTATTGTATTGTTCTAAATAAAGTATCATTTAATCTTTATGTACTTGCAATTTCGAATTGATTCAACTGCTAAAACTTTAACTATTTAATAGATATTATAGAATTTCCTTAAAAAATTGTATTCCTTACATTCCTTGAATATAATTTCCTTAAAAAAAGGTTATAAATGCATAAGTTGGTGATATCAATCAATGAAATTTGGTCTGAAGTATTCATATTTGGTTATGTAAACAATAAAATATTCTAACTGTAAAATAAATATTACAATGAATTTTATTTCTTTTATGCATAAAATAATTATCAGAAATGAAAATCCATGAAATATAAAAGAATCATTTGTCATAGAACAGCATGGATATCATACCACGGACGTTGACCTAGGTTCACAAAAAAAACCAAGTTTCCATGGAATTTTAAATGTAATCATAGGTTGATTCATAAATTACTTATTTAGAGAGTGATAAAAACCAATTAAAAAAATGCACAGAGAGAAAGTTTGTACAGCAATGTGCTGTATTAAACTAATTTGAGATGTTGTATAGGACTGATTTCTAACAATTGGAAATTTTAGTTACAAAATCTACTCACCGTCCATCCTCCGCCATCTGTTTCCATATCACAATAAGCAAGAAATTCTTCTGTGGAATTTTTGGGTTTGATCGTATAGATTCCACTTTTTGTAACACCTTGAGAATGGAGCTCTAGACAACTATTGGCTATACGGTGGCCTTCCCTGGAGCTCCCATTAGAAATATTTGGGCCGGTCTTGGAACTCTGAGTGATTTTTATTCCGTCTTCCTCGTGAATTTTTACGTGTGGTCCAACTTTGCCTAACTCATGTAGAATTTCGGAACACAAGTTCTGTACAGCAATTTGTCGAGATTCGATGTGAACAAGTTTAGCTGCCGTCTCCTTAAAAGTGTCTTCCAAAGTTTGCACCTGTTTTGTGCAACTGTCCGAGACACCCGGTTTAGCTTTAAACTCCAAAAATTTTGAAATCGTTTGATTGTATCTTCTTTGATTAGAAACTTCTAGTCGATGGCCGATGGCTTCAATTTTATCTCCTATTTTACTTATAGGCTCCGTCATTTTACGCCACAGTTTACGGAATATTCTGCCTGGAGTCTCACGCATCAATCCAGCATCAACCCCACCTCCTTTATGCGATTTGCCTTTGTCTTGAGGAAGATCTTGCGAATATGCCATGTCGCCAGCTGCCACCGAAGATCCTATCTTCGAATATTTTGAGAGTACATCGTCATCAGATACTTTGCACTCTTGTTTCATGCCTTCAAGTTGACTTCCAAACTTCCGAAACTTAAAGCTTATGTCATTTTTCAAAGATTCCAAGAATCCCGCGAACTTAGGTTCAAAAAGCCTTTGTAAACTTTTTTCCACGTCGCTCGATGTACATAATTGCAATTTTCTCGCAGCATTATCTAGAGAGTGTCGAATGGCAGGCTGAAAAACATCTTTCAAAGTTCGATCTTTGCTGCACTCGAAGCATTGGTTCAATAACGCTGCTGTGGAAAGTAATGAATCCAATTTTCGAGAAACTTGCAACCTGAAATCGTTAGGTAAGCAGCCTCCTGTTGTTGTTCGCAAGGCCTTTGACTCCAAATCATCAAGTTTCCTACTTATGCTGCCAAATATTTGAAATAAAGCCTGAACATTTTCGGAAAGTTTGTCGAGTCTTTCGATTTCAGTTTTATGTTTTCTTCCTGCAGAAGCTAAATGCTTTCGATTCATTTCTTCTACTGCTCTAGAAATGCGCTGTAAAAGTTCGCGTCTCCCGTCATTGTCTTGATGGATTTCTCTTAGTAATAAGCTCTTGCGATTCAGTTCTTCTATACTTATGATTATTGAGCCGAGGCTCCTTTCGATATTTTGAAGTTTCTTTTCTAGAGTAGTTACTTTTTCGAATTTTCCTGAAATTTATAACAGAACATCAAGAAAGAGTGGCTGAAAAAAAAAACTATATATTCACAGAATATCTTTTATTAAAAAATTTTATCCTCGTTTAAATTATATAAGACTACCTTAAATTAAAACATGAAATCGATGTTCCAATGCGCATTTCTCTGTATATTTAGTACAAAGATTTTTGTGTATATCATATTGTTAGTATCAATTAACATACATCAATTGCAAATTTTCAATCAGACGATGATATATACTTGTACTCTAAGAGGAGATATTGTGAAGTGTGGCAGATATAAGTATATATTGAGATTTAAAAGAAGTATTACGAAGAATGTATATATTAGGTTTCATGTCAAAATTAATAAACTTCACTTTTTACTGTATGTTCTATATAACAGTGAATTTTTTTGCCTTCCGTGTTTTAAACTGCTACCAAATATTGTACTTCTTACCGTAATTTTCGGTAGATGAGCCGCTGGGACGTATACAAATACAATATACAATACAAAGTATAATTCGCATCCAGAAAAATGGTGGAGAAAAAAAAAATGTTCGTAGAAATCCCGTGGCTTTTCACATGCCACAGCATTGTATAAGCCGCAAGTAATTTTCATTCAAGAACCAAAATATATATATATAACTTATATAAATCTGAATATAACAAAATTTCATACGTTTAACTTACCTTCTGTTTAACACACACACAGGCCTTGAATTAGTCGCTAAAAATCAAATTTAAAGCTTTTTTTATGAGCCACGGCTTTATTATGGGAAAGTATTCTGTAGCACTTTTTTTGTTTTTTTTTAATTCACTTACAAAATTATTGCATATATTTGTAAAACAAACTACTTAATTATGAGAAAAATTTCACACTCACTTTAAATAGAAAACAAATCGATTCGAATCCCTGTTTGATTTCAAGAAATTTCGGCAGCACCTTAAAGTGCCGTGACACACTGGTTTTGATTTACGACCTTATTACTGCCCTCAGTAGGCCAATACCATTCAGTCACGCACTTTTGTGCATATATTTATGCTAGTACATGTTATTTTGAATCCCGTATCTGAATGCATATTGTCTACGGGTCCTCTAGGCACCTTAAAATAGAGGATCCCAAACTCATTGTATAATCTGATTCTCTTCTTTATATGTTTGACCTCGCACACTTTTTTGTAACTGTATATGCATGCACATACATGGCTAGGGGTTATTTAGTTCCCTTTGATAGGGTACCCAATTATTATTTTTTTTTATTTAGTTATTTATTTCATTCCTCCTGGTAACTCTCCGGCACTACCACGCCCTCCGGGGCATTGAGCTTGCGTAAGCGACAGAGCCTGGTCGTACTCGGTCCGTTCTGTTCCATTCTGCCCTCTCTCAGTATAATTTTATCCCTAAGACTGTGCTCACTATACTTTGGGTCTCCCTAGTACTCCGCTTAGGAATCACTGTTATAAATGTAGATGGTGCAAAAAAAATATTGAAAGTTTTTTTCAATGTAATTGTTAGTGGAGAGAGTCAAGTTTTTTCGGAAAATCTCTGACTGGATATCTAGAATATATTCACACCTTCGCTATAACAAGCAGCATATTGTTTATCGTCCGACATACGGGATAAAACCGAGTAGCTGTATCATGTTTTATTTTCATGGCTCACGATAAAAGATGCAACACGTGGAAGTTATCGAAAACTCAAAAACAAAAAAATCCAAAACATTTTATAATTTTTGACCTCTGAGAAATGCATTGTCAATTGATATAGACAGCGAAGATAATCAGAACCCTCATTATTTGTTCATGGAATGAGATGCATGCTGATTGTTGTGATTGTCTATTATTCCCGAAATACACCCAATTCTGCATCGTATATTTGATCCCTGTCAAATTCACTGTTCTAGTTTCAACGGCATTGATAAGGTTTCACCTCGATATATACATTTCGCATTAGCTATTGCAAATGTTGTGACGATAAGGTGTAGAAATCAATTTCCTCTCCCGAATGGAATGTTAATCAAACCAGAGAGATTCCAGAATTACACGACAAACTGATAAGAGAAAATGCTGTTAGAAAGAGAGGGTAGAGGTGCGAAAATCGAACGACAGTTGACGACGAAGCTTCTATTGTGAAAGTGCTCGATCTTGTAATTAATTTTGAGCGTAAGCTATTCAAAGTATGTGAATAGAAATTTAACGATCAGTTTGTCTTCCATTTGTTCGTCGTTCCTTTTATCTAAAATGAGTCGGAAACCACAAGTCAAGCAACTCGTAGCGTATTTCTCGTTTTTTTTCTAAAAAACTATGATGGGAAATGTGCCAAAACTATGACGGGGAAGTTCCTTGACCAAAACATAACATGTTAATGTTGTAAAAAATGGGTAAAAAAAGTATTTATTTACTGTTAATTCAACTGATTTATTTCTTCTGAGTGTTTCTGCACAGGCATATGGGCACAATTTTATTCCTAAATTGACATGAATTTGCGTGTTGAAACATTTCTTCCTATAATACAGATCCGTCCTTAGGGGTGTGCGACAGGTGTGGCCGCACCGACCCTACTGTAGATGGCCCCACACTAGCATTAATAGAAACGAAATAAATATTGATTACGTTTTTTTTTCAGTAACAATGTGATGAAAGTGTCAAGGTACTGCCCTTCAGCAATGAAAAAGTTTATGAAAAGCTAAAAAATGATAGCTTATATATATATATATATATATATATATATATATATATGTTATTCGTCTCATTAATTGGGATCGTATTTCGGTGCCCTGGGTCCAAACGTTTTTGTAGACCCCTTGGGCCTTCTTTGATGCATTTGGGGGGGGGGGAATCATTGTAAGAAAAAAACGTACGTTATTACAGAATATACATGAAGACTGAAAAATATGGACTCACAATTGGATGCAATTTTACACACAAAAATTAATGAAAATTCGAAATCAATGAAAGAAAAATTCTAGAACTAATGAAACTGAATTGATAAAAAAAGTCGAAAACTGATAAGAGAAAACAAACATCATTCCAGAAATTGATGAAAATTTGAAAATAATGAAAGATTTCCAGAACTAATAAAATTTGAAACAGAACAATAAAATCACTGAAACAGCTCTCTTAGATTTTACTATTACTGTTTATACTAATATTGATAAATCATACAAACTTGTTGCAATATTTCTTGATATAAAAGAAGCTTTCGATAGCATTTCTCATAAAATCTTGATTGAAAAACTAAATTTTTGTGGGTGTTCTTAAACTCCTACAATCATACCATAGCATCAGATACAAATATGTTCAATGCTGAGATAAACATGGTCATTTAATGAAAAATATCAACGGAGTCCCCCAGGGCTCTGTTCTGGGTTCCCTGTTTTTTCTTTTTTTTCATCACGATCTCTGCAACCTTGAAATTTCTGGCGATATGGTAACTTTCGCTGATATAGCTATAATTTATAGTGCTAAGGACTATCAAACATTGACTAACATTAAAAGTGCGTCACTGATTTTTAGCTAACAATTTAACCGTTAATGTTTTCGAAACGAAGTTCATGAATTTTTCTTTGCAGAATAACTCTCAACCTAACATTAATCTTTTTTTATATATAATCCCGACTGTTCTCTTGCTGACTGTAATTTTAATATTTTGGAACAAGTAAATTCAATTAATTACCTTGGAATACATGTAGATTCGAACTTGAAATGAAATTCCCATCTACAAAAACTTCACAGTGAACTTCACTACTTGTTGTACAAATTCTTATTATGTAAATTCTTTTTTTTTTTTTTTTTTTGGGGGGGGGTGGGGGTACTATACTATTTTTTCACTCACAACTACTCTATGGCTTAACCGCTTGGGGAAGTGATTACATCATTAACCTAAGTCCCTTGATAACTCTGCACAAGAAAATTATAAGGTTGATAGAAAACAATTACAGTTCACCTTCCTATGATCTTTTTCGTTCCTTGAATATCCTTTCATTGTACTACCTCTATTTCTTTAAATCAATACTTATACTTATGAAAAACTAGCATACTGTACCTTTGAATACCTTTCGTTCATCTGCAAGAAAAAACAGAACTTATTTTGTCCCTAGAACCAAGAAAACGATTGGTCAAAAACACTTTTCCTATCTCGTCCTCAAGTTCTATAACTCTCTTCCAATTCATCTCCTTAACACCAACACTTCATTTCTAACGTTCAAAAAAAAAAAAAAAAATTTAAATTATATCTGTTTTCAATCAGTAGCCTAATATTGAAGATTTTTTTTTAAATATTTTAATTTCTTACACAACTTTCTTCTATACCTCCCCCCCCCTCTCCTTTGCACAGTGACATACATAAAGTTAAAGAAATCCTATTCCTCTATCAATATTGGAATTTTTTCACCACATGCCTCCCTGCCACCATGATTTACTGTCTAATATTATATATAAATAGTTTTTTTGGCTTATAATGTTGATAAATAAATTTTTGTTTCTGTTTTTATTATTTCCTCTTTCATGTAATTTTTTTTCTCATTCAAAGTTGTGATAACCAGTAAGAGTAATTTAGTTCCTTGGTTATTTTTTTTGTTTCTTCTGTATTTGTGTTTTTTTGAATAACTAAACTAGTAAAGTGTTTCAATATTAAAATTTTCAATATTAAAAAAAAATAGAATTGATGCAAATTCAAAATAATGAGGGAAGTAATTTCAAAATTAACATACGTCGATCATAGCGGGGCCCGCGAAAGTCCCGCTATTATTTTCGCACTAGGCTCTGCGTCTCGCAAGGGCGGCCCTACCGTATATACGATATCACCAATTAAAAAATTAGTACTGACATACTCTATCTAGAAAAGAATAGATTTCGAGATATACCGTACTCCATTTAAATGAAGTTCATTGAAAATTATTCTTTATTATACAATAGACTCCATTGTATTGATAAAGCTCACAAATTAATTATTTGCAAGTATTGTTTTAGCCTGTTCACTATCGAGCAGTCATGTATTATAATTAAATTGTCGACCAGTTTTAATTACAATTTATAAAGAAAAATTTTAATGATGTTAAAATATTTATGTATGATAGAGAATTCTCGATATTTCAAAATAAAATTTACCTTGAAGAAGAACTCTCTAAAATTATGCAGTCTACAAAATGAAATCCAAAAAATCCTTCTTATTTAGCATATTTAATTTAGCTCACCAAGAATGCAATTATATTGCAGTCTCAAAAGCGATATCGGTTGAGAGAAAAATCCCTGAAAAAATTACATTAATTCCAGTGAATAAAGAATATATTAATTCATTTGTAATTAATTAACTGTATATTTTTTCCTTTCCCCTAATCTTCTTTTAGCTTACACAAAATAGAAACGTGATGTATTTCATTGTATAGTTTCGTTTGCTCTTTTATGAGAGGTCAGAAAATATTATAAATAAACTAAATTTTTTTTATATTTGAGCATATTTAAACTTAATTGAACTTATCGAAATTGTGTTTCGAAAGTCACTTTTGTAAATTTTTAACGTGATAGTTAGGGCTGGTCAGATTAATCGATTAATCGGGTCCGTTAATCGATCAATTGTTAATCGCAGTTAAAAATTTTAATTGAGTTAATCGACTCAATCAGTTTGATTGAAAATTTTATTAAAGATTTCCGAATTAACCTGATTTGTTTGAAAAAACCGATTAGATATGTCTTATAAATCATGTTCTGTTCAGAACGTTTTGGATAAGTGACTATATTAAAATAGTATTTGAATCAATATGTTGATCAAATTCGGTTCAACGAAAACTGAAGATTTCAATTTCAAATCGGGTTTGATTGGAGTTTCAGAAGAGAAGACCAAAATTTATTGTCTCCACTATAAACATTAGTTGTCATATTCTTGACTTGCTCATCTTCTCATAAATACCATTCGAAAGGAGTTTCTAGGAAAACAAGCAACAGTATAATCGAAGGTAGTCTCGAAATCTGTGAATAATAATAAAAAATAACCGTTTAAAAAAACTACAAGATCCAAGTGTAGAAATTGCAAGTTTTGCCAATTATTACGTTCAGCACAGTAAATTGCTTGAAGCGGGCAGCCTTAATTTCTTAACCCATTCCTATATTTGTTTACATCTACCGAATAAATGAGTGAAATGAATTAATAATATTTTTATAGCATCTATTGATATTATATGGTCACAAAAATATTCAATTAAAATTTTATTAACCGGTCGATTAATCGATTAGAAATTTTTGATTAACCAGTTAGAATTTTTAATCGATTTCCAGCCCAAGTAAATAATCGATCGAGTGTTATTTTCATTTATCATTTGCATATGTTAAACAAAACAGGTTTCTAACATTTTAAAATTTCGAATTTTTACAACTTTTTCATATTTTCACATCGAAAATGACAAGAAAATTTTACTCATCTGTTTTTCATATTTCACCACCTTGTTACTACATAAGTGGTTTGTCCGTACTCAGATCACAGTCGATTTCAATTTAAAATTTCTGTTTTTCATGATCACATTTTCTGTACATACACCCGAACTTTTAATGACTTACTTCATTAAGACACTGTGAAATTATTTTTACATAATGTCATGAATACCGAAATACCGTGAATTATTATTTTTCTTAAAATAAATATATTTGCCTGAAGATTCAACTATTACATTCTCAATGAGTGCAACAGAATCTAAAATATAATCTCAGATTATACTCTGACACGACGGTATTTTTGAAGTACATTAAAAACTTTTTAGACGGACTAATAATCTATCTATTCAACTCCCTTTTACAGATTTTGATAAATCCTATTATCAAATGCTTTTGAATGTACACTGGAACTGTGATTTAAGAAACAAAACGCTTATTTCGTATTCGAAAATGACCATTTTGATATTCATATCTGATGGTAATAGATACGCAATTTTCAACACTATATTCTAATATTGGTATTTTGATGTAAATTTCACTACTGAGAGCGTGATGAAACGAACTTACCAGAGTAACGTAATTCTCGAAACCAAGTCAGCTAATACAAATTTTATCGTTGCTAAATGAAATAAGAAATGAAATGAGATGCTTACCGTCGATGCCAGCGATTAAATTTCGCATATCTGCTAGCTCTCGGGATATGCTACCGTGGGCTGATTCCCCAAGGGATACCATCTTTGCGATGAGGAAAATCCCGACCGCTAAGCGAACACTGCAGCTCGGCATAGTCTCTTCACTTCACTCGGCTATGATTCATATAATCCATCTTCTTCCCTCATTTTCCTTCACCAGAACACAAAGCAATTACAACGTGACAAACGAAGAATGCTCATATCTTCCAGAAATTTATGTTATTTTAAAATTTCCGGACTTAACAAATCATAAATTTAGTTCTGCTGAAACTTTAGTTTTTATAAACAACCACTTTTGCTAAAATTCGAAATCGATATTCAACTTGAGGGATATCACGGCCTCTGAAGCTTCAAAATGTCGATTTCTCAAAAATGACTTAAAAAATATTTCATTTAATGGCATATCAAATGCGAAGAATCTCGTCTCAATCGGTTAATTGGTTCTTTAAAAAAGGAAAGAAGTAACTAAAAAAGAAGTATGAGACAGTGTAAAAGTATCCAAGAAATAAACTTTGAGAACGAGTCTTTTCTCAGATAGCATTATAGATCACTGCTATCATCTCAGATAGCAGTTTTTATAGCTCATCGAAATACAAATATAAATACTAGGCCATAACGGACAAAATGCCCAACGAGGTGGCTGAAAAAAGATGCCCATAAGAAATATGGATGTCATATATATATATATTTCTATCCGTACACACAATCCATATATATATAGTTTCTATATTTCCATCAGTAAAATTGAAAAAAATAATGCACAAAAAATTCTGAAATTTTGCATAAATGTTTGCTCAACGTATGTTAGTAAAATGAACCTCCGATTCAGCAACTGAGTAATGGAAAGTATTTAAAAAAAAATTTGGATTTAATTTTTGATACTTATCTTTTTCTTCCGAACTTTAAAAATTCATAAAATCCTAACGAAAGATATCCACTTTTGAAGTTCATTTCATTAACACATGTTGAATAGACATTTCTATAAAATTTCAGAAATTTTGGTGCAGTTGTTTCTTTTTAATCGTACAGACAAGTTAGTATTATAAGCTAAAAAAACTGTACATAAGTTATTTACACTATATTTTATGTCTATTATCTTCACTTTTAGAAGAAAAAATTGATGGATTGATACGAAATTTTTTGCATTTAGTTTACTTCAAAATGAAATATTTTTCAGTCATTTCGGAAAAATTGACTTTTTAGTGGTCGTAAAACCCTTTAAAAAGTCACCTTAAACTTTCTATTTAGTAATGCTTATTATTTGCAATATATACTTGCTTACTAAATATGATTACTTTTACTAACTTACTAAATATAAACTTTGTCAGCTTGATGACATCGGTATGATAATTCTTAACTTCTACAATGATTTACTCTAATAAAAATTCAGTATTATAAGTGTATTATACATATTTATATAATATAATAATTATGTAATATAATAATTATGTAATATAATAATTATGTAATATAATAATTATGTAATACAATAATACTTATAATTCAAAAAAATTCCTCGATTATATGAATATTGCATGTTAAATAGAATATCTTTTCTTATAGCTACTTGAAATATTTTCGAAGTCAACAAACGTTTTCTTGACATTACTAGTAAGTATTGTTTGATCCAATGTAAAATGATGTGAATGCTCGATTGAAAATAATATGTAACTTCAAGTTTGGATTTCCAAAGGGAAAAGTTAACGGAATTTTCATTGATCATACTTGAACAAGTATTTTTTTTTTCTTCAGAAAAAGCAGTAAAACGAAATCCACTAACAAAAAAATATTTTCATGTATTCACTTTAAAGTATTAAAGTTGTAAAACTTTTCAAGATGTGTAATAAGTAAGTCACTTTTTTCAAAATTAATAGAAAAGAACTAGGAGCTGGAACCAAATGCCATTTTCTTTTGTCATTTCATGGATGCCTTGTTTCTTTTATTCATAAAAATTATCCTATTTCAATTTACGCAACAACAATTGAGATGAATTAGCATGTTTACTAGCTATATAATATATTACATAAATATAAAATTTACATGTAATAAAGACAGTAATCAATTAAAAAAAGTGGATCAAAAATTTCATCCATTCATACATTTCTTGTATACGATAAATTGTTCACTGAAAATGATAATATATTCACTACAATAGGAAGCATAAAAGATAAAACATATTCTCCGTGAATAGATTCGATTAAAACATTTAGATTTTAAGAATTAGAAAATCATTTTGATAATGAAAATTTTTACGTATATGAAATGCATCAATCATTTTTAACTTAATATATTCTACATAATTTTTCTTTTCTATAAAGTATCATAAAGAACGCGAGTGAATTTCTTTCGATTCTGTTTATCATTTGGTAGGTCATTTTAGTTAGAGATAAAAAAAAATTACGATTATATATATATAAATTTTATAAAAAAAACCAAAAAAAAACAGATACGTTTTTCATACAATTAAGTTAGTTTTAACAAACAATTAGTTTTTCATAAAAAATAATCTAACCTATAGCTTTAAAGTACTGTCAAAAAGATAAAGGGTAAAATAATCTGTTGATTTCATTACACTAATTTCTTCGAATTTTTGGTAAGTCACATAAATTTTCCGAATCTTACCCAACCTTCGAAACAAAAGTTTCTCCATACATTCTTATAAAAACGGGAGATAAACTTTTTTGTTTGCAACTTACCTCTCGATGAAATTTGCTGTGGTTTATAACTTCTTTTGCTACGTATCCATTTTCAAAGATCCGCGCTCAAGTTTCAGCCAATCATCTGATAGTTTGGAGATGAACTCTCTAAAAAGTTTTGGGTAGCTCGGTTATCCTTCGACAGGAATTAAAATGTTGCGCGCGTTGTCAAAAATTAAGAAAAAACCTCACCCTCTTCAAGTCTATCCACGACTTTGAGCAAATGCGAGTGTGCAAAGCTGTCAGCACTTGTCGTCTGGCTTCTCAAATCTCAAAGAGAAGTGAGTGTCGCCACTTTCAATTCCCAGCGCCCTCAAGCGCCCCGTTCACTTCATACCAAAAATCTCCCAATTCACCAGGTGTCATCCACGAGCCATCCCGGATTTAATCTTCACCATCACGTACGGTACGAAAGAGATTGAAGAACTGGAAAAAGCAAGTGCAAATTATCTCATAAACACGGGAGCCGGGTACATATATGTACATAAATATATATAGCTGTTAGTCTACGGGACGCCCACCAGAATTAAGTAATTGATTACCTCACACACATCACACAACATCGTAGCTGTCCTGGGTCCAAGTACTCATGTACCTTGGAACGTGATAAGAGCTTACTAAAGCTTTCGTGTTGGCGAATTCATATATATTAATGCGAAGATTATGGAAATAAATTCTCCCGCCTTTTTCCGGTAACTCGTTCAGCACGATCATTAATCCAGGAAAAACGCTGCCGAAGTTGGTACGAGATGCCAAACAAACTATATATGCTCAAGTGAAAGGAATAAAAATGAAGGGCGACCACAGATTTATTTTCCATATGTTTAGAAAAAACTTCGGTTCATAAGAATATAAAAATAATAACACAAAGAACTTTTTCAGTTCATATTCCTCAAATTAAAAACACAAGAATTATTGATTTAACCCTCCGTGGTTAAATCAATAATTCTTCAATAATTCGTCCACATAAAAACGTATTGAACAAACAACAAAAAAGAATGTAAATGGGTGCTACACTAGCATATTTTATTGAAACTATACATCAGCACAGCAATTTAATTTATTAGAGTGGATTTTTTAATTGGATAAAATGAATAATAAAAAGTAAAATATTATGCAGTTTGCCTTGATTGGTGTGATTAACGAACACATAAAATCTTTCTTAGCAAAGTTTAATCGTTTTTACCTTGAACTTTATTTTCAATCCTTCCTTAATTTCGTACGATTTTATAAATCTCTGAACACATAAAATTCCAGCAGCTCTCAAAAAATGACACGATTGAAGAATTAACTCTTTCTAGATTAAATAGTACAGTCGAGTTCCCTTATAACATACTCTTTGGTGTTTCGAGAAGTGTATGTTATAAGCAAGGTCTTGAAATTAGCTTATGTTTATGTAGAAGTTGTTATGCATGCATAAAGTGTGCATTATTGATATTGTCCGGGAAAAAAAAGGTTATGCATCACATAATTGAATTCAATATAGAAAGAACATAGTTTTTCGTTGATATCTCTCCTCAGATACATAGAACATTCATACATTTTTTTTTCTTAATTTTTCTAATTCCACTCGTATTATTTTTCATGCTAATGATGTTCATTCAAAAAGTCGTCAGTATTTATGCAATAAAAAAAAGCAAATAAAGTTCGTGAATTTCACTTATCATCAATCGACATGTTTTATGCACAGTCTTGAGTTTTGATGCTGTTAAAATAGTGCGGATTTCTGTTTTTTACTGAACCCAACAATTTTTTATCGCTCCCATTTACCAAGTGATCCAAAAATAACAGAAAAAGTTAACATTCAATAATGTTAAGAACATATTCCATGCAGTTTTGTTAGAAAGACATGAATGTTTTCTAAATAAGACAATTTTACTGTTAGAATTAAAAAAAAAATTTACTAACAGGTGGCGCTTTTTATGCTGCAGACCATAGTTTCCCGAACTTCTCTCTTATTCCATCTTTTCTTCTCTTCAGAATTTATTTTATGTCATCGTCCTAAATTCAAGCCAACCCATCGGATGCTATATTATAATCATAGCTTCTTCAAACCCCCCCCCCCCACTATTTCATTGCCCACTTTGGGAAACACTGCTTTAGACCATTACACTGCTAATGTAATAATTCATAGCTGATGTGAATTATTTTACGAAAAATTTATTTCGACAATAAATTTTTCGTTGTTAAAAAAATTCCCACAACCTTCTCTGAAAAAAAACAAAACCCCATCAAGATAATCACCTGCATACATGTGCAAATAAGTAACAATTTTTACCTTCATTTTTTTTCAGGTTTTTTTGTTTGCAGCATGTTATATCCGAATTATTTGACAGGTTTTTTTTATTTGGGTCCTGCAGAAACAACTCTTCGTATTCCACAGAGTATGCCACATGGCTTACAAACGTAAGTAACAACTAACAAACATATGCGATTAAGAGAAACTCTTAAAATTGCAATATAACGTAATACAAAAAAGAAAAAGATAAATCAAATCAATATGCACAATAAAAACATACGGATGCAACTGAAAGCGCAATATAGCACCGGCCATAAGGATCAATGCAAATATTAAAAAAAAAAAAAAAAATTACACAATGCATACATGAATAGATAAATATACGACCACACATGTATGTGAAAATAGTGAGTAAAGATTAAATTCAAATAATAAATAAGTAATAAGAAAAGGAAAAACAGTAATTGTATAATGAAAAATTATATTTATTATTCAAAAATTATAAAACAGCACTTGCAAAGAAAATGAGAATGTATACTTGTGCACAATGTATATACAAGTAATAAAACTAGAACCAAATAATTTTTTCGTGAAGATATTTTGTACGTATGATTTTAGAATTTTAAGGACTTCCTTTGATCTGACTAAATCAGACAATACATGCGGGAGGCGGGCTAAGAAATAGACAGTTTCTCAAGTTCTCTTCTAAAACGAACCCTCTCCTTCGTCAGATTTTTGCATGACAGAAGAAAATACATGGGATCTTTTTCATCGGTTCCACATGTACACAACGAACTACTGGCATGTTTCATTTTCTAGGTTAAGAGAGTGTTTTTGGTATGGTATATCCACGGTATATGTTATAAGTGTTCTCGACTGTATTGTTTTTACATGAATAGCCGTATTTTGTACTGAAATGACACTAAAAGATGTGCTTTTTAAAATACGAAAAAGACCATCGAGAAAAGAAATACAGTAGACTTCAAAAGACTTTTGACAAATGCAATAATGTTTGTAGCACCAACTCATTTGCATGCACTGCCCTCACCTTGGCGTATGTAAAGCAGGAGGAAGATATTTATCGACACCTGTCACTGAAATGTGTTTGTTTAGCGTTAGTGAGCGTTTATATTGGCAAATTTTGTTTTTGGTCGGATCGAAATTGATTTGATAAATATAGTTAATTAAATATCTAAGTAATTAATTTTGATTTAATATGAATTTATAGAATGATTATACATAACAAAAATGAAAACTCCGAAACAAGAAATATTTGCTGGATTTTTTTTTGGTAAAGCGTAATTAAGGCATTAAGTAAGGGTTGAAGTCAAGCTCAAGTGGCAAGTATTTTGATATTTAAAGACAGTTCATATGTTTTAGAACCATGTATAATAATCTCGGAAGCCCGTAAAAAGTAATTTTCTTTCAATACGACTAAAGAAGACAACAGATAGGATAGATAGAAAGATGAAAACGCAAACAAAGAGAGATCCTCGAAATGCTCACTAGGCGAAAAACCTGATGAATATATAATTCAAAACACGGACTGAATGTGAGTGTATTATTTGTAAAACGTTGGCTGAATATTATGAGCTTGTTTGGTTGTTTTCTAAGTTAAAAAAATCGTTATTACTCGGCCACCTCGTTGGGCATTTTGCCTGTTGTGGCCTTGTATTAATCACAGAAGGGCAGGAGAGAGGGAGAGAATTATGCAAATCTTCCTATTGACTAAAGGAAGAATCATAGGTACAAATATAGGTAATACACATGAGGTATTATGAGCTCCTATAAGTAGTTATAATGGTAACTATATTAAGGTAGTATAGGTTCTTACTCTTGAACACGAAGGCGAAAGTGGGTATATGCTTCTTTGCTAACGGTGTTGATACTCTTTACCTTCTAAGAAAAAGCAAGGGACAGGTTTCATTATAAAAATATATTTCATAATCACATGCCGCTCTTACCGATATTTCGAACGACAATGGCCATAAACATAGCTCAAAATTTTCTAAAGATACTACTTGAAAGGCAACAAAATGAGAGTTTTACGGGTGGTAAAATCATATGGTAGAGACATAACTTGAATATCATCAAGCATTTATGGATTGAGTTCGATAGATAAATCGAAGTCAAAAATTATTTTAATTCGATGGTTTTTTTTTCAATTGTGTAAAAAAGAATGGGAAAAAAGTACCCACTAACCATGGGACAAACTCATTGAGTCCATACTAAAACATGACAAGTAGTTTTACAATCTAAACTGCTTCCAACAAAGTGTTAACTTATTCTAATTTGTTATGGTACCCGATTTCATGACTGGTTTGATTATTTAGATTATTTAGTAGATGTTCGCTTTCTTGTTTCCTTGTGTCAAAAGATTTATGGGTCAACATAAAAGTAAATTAATTTTTTTCTGTAATTAAAATGTTTGGATACGCAATTTTTCGTTCGTAATACTGTAGTTTGTAATGAGACTCAGTTTATGTTTCATAGGGTAGATTTCATTAAAAAAATTCAAACACAAATTTTGCAGATACATTTATGGTTGTCAAAAGACTTTTGAGTGCTTCTGTAGGAATATAGTGGGTTTTTCGACTATATTTTTGAAATGTAAATATTACTGCCAAAGCCCGGGATTGGTCTGTTCGCGAATTATTCAATAATTTCGGTGGCAATACTTAAAACACGATTTAATTTTAATTGTTTTAAATCAAGTGTCGCGGGAAGTTTATGTTAGTAGGCGCGCATATTATGTAAATTACATTCATCTGCATTTATCCAGATTTGTAAGAAACTTCTTGGTGTATTCTTTTACAGATTAGTTTTAGTTTTTTGTTACTAAATTTTTCATTCTGTGCCTTAGTGAGGCATTTTTTGGTTGGTTTCTAAAAATGCAAAGGTAAATGTTTAGTAAGTTTGTTTTTCCAAAGAGAAGACTGTTTTTAGCCTTCGATTTTCTTATTTCTGTTTTCCGCGATTAGCATTCCTACTACGTGAGATGACTCTTTACTGCCAAAGTGTAAGACGACACGCTCTCGAACTTAATTGAAAAAGAAACTTGAGAAACTTGAGTGGTTCACGCTCGCTAGGAGGCGCCACCAAAGATTTAACATTTTAGCTTTTAAATTTTAATGTGATATTCAGACTGAATCTCGAATGCATACTTTCAATACACTTGTAAAATTGATCCAGATGGTAAGTTTGAAAATTAAAAAAAAAATAATTTTATATCTCAGACGAAGTAGAATGAAACTTTTTAGTATTCAAATACCTTTTATTCATATAGGTGATATTTAAAAAAAGTAATAATACGCAAAGTCGTAATATTCATGACATGAGTATAATGATTGGCATATAAGCTTGATTTTACACTTTACAGATGGGAGAATGATCACGTTCTGATTAATATTAATTTGAGTTGATTAACAGTTGCTCAAGTAAATTAATGTGTCTATGCTTTAAATTTTTAATTCCATACAAGTAATTACTTGTAATCAAGAAAGAAAAACATGAAAACAGTTGAACAATTTTTTTTTTGTTGAAGAAAATGTGTTCAGGGGTTGCTTTGCTATGAGAGTGGTAGTAGTAATGATTTTAGTGAACATAATATACATGTATGTGTGTATATCGAAATGCTGGATATATTTTAATAGCGTAGATGATATCCTCGTTTGAACAAAAAAAAAATTCATCGCGTAAACTGCAGTGATCACGCATTACAATAATTACAAGTACTATTTTTTCAATTTTCCGTGAAAAAAGTTAATGAAGCCATTTTTGCATTAATTGATTGCGGTCGTGCTTAGAAAATTTAACGAACGAAGTACATGGATTTGCATAGAAAATTTTCATATACTTGACTTGCAAGTGGTTTCCGCACTTTCATATGCCTGTTTAAATTTTGAAGGTTAACAAAGTCATTTGGATTTCACTTGTTTTCTCTCGTAGGTTGTGATTTCAGTTACAGTTTTGTTTCTAGTTCTGACAGAAAGTATTCCTTTATCCAATGCGGTGGACACAGGTAATATATATATATCATGAATATTTATACCATGAATGTCATTAAAAAATTTCACGATGTTTGAATACTGTTTCAAAAAGACTATGTTAATTCCATCCGCAGTTAATCGAACTATTTTTAAATAAATAATGAGTTTATCTAGATATTCAATAAAACATCAAATTAAATGAATAGCTGAATAACTGATAAACTTTCACGAGGACCGATAATCGAAGTTTCATCATAGTACATGATTTATTATGAAAAATAAACGATTCTGACGAAGTCTATCATTATAGATATTAGATTTATATATAATGCAGTGTACATGGTCTGTTAGAGATAATCAATCATCGTGTTCTAAATACGGTTGCAATTATAATCTACATTGTTTGTGATGTCTTCGAATTTCGTCTATGAAAATGATTTTTTATACATCAGGTCAGATAGAGAATAGTTTACTCACTTAACAATTTACTAAATCGATAGCAACTTTACCTGCTTACGGCAATAGATCATAATCCTTGATGATGTTTGTAAAATAACTTTTCTTATTAGAACAAGTTTTATTTATTCCAAGAATTTTGGATTTTTTTCACTTAGGAAATATTGAAGACACATTGCAAATTTTCAATACAGAATATGCTAATATGTTATACTTAAGACAGTCGGCTGACTGGACTTTCTCGATAGACCAATCTCCGTCAACTGCATCTGCGAAATCTTTTGTTGAAGAAATATTCTGCATGTGGATGATGAAATGGAAAAAATGGGCTCAGCAGCATTTATCTCTGCCGTATTCTACGTATCATCGCAAAATAATAAATGCGATTGCTAAAGGCGTTGCAATACAAAATCCAGCGGCTGCAAGGTTAAATTTTCTTCATATTGTTTATAAAACCATGTGTATAACATATAAGACATCATCTCTTATTCTCTCCTAAACAATCATATTTATAACGGAATGAGAATTTGTCAAAGATTAAACTGGTCATCTGGAAGCTCAAACGAAGCATTCTCTTCCTACATAACTATTTAAAAGGTCGTACTGTTTAACATTATTATTCTAATACATGGAATAATGATACCACTGAGCATAAAATTTGTAAATATGACACGATTAATTATTCGTAAATACACATTTGAACTAATTCGATGAAAATGTAGATAAAACAAGAAACTTATAAATTAAGTGTGCAGTTAGAAATTTTATCGCATTTGCTGCTACTGTGTATTAAAGATATTAAGTGAAAATCCTTTGATATACGCTAAGGAGGCATTTATTACAATGTTAATTACCGAATAAAAGATGATAATTTCGACGGCAAAATGCTTTTCACAAATGATTGGTTACTCTTTCTCGAGCTACAACATCATATTTGAAATTTCTTCCTGCATTTGAAAATTACACCTGGGAATCTTAATAATGATCATTCTCGAATGAGAGGATTCTCTCTTTCCACAAGATAAAACTCCGTAGCTAGGAAGGAGTTTGACATCTTCAATGGACTTCACCATTCCCAGGAAGGCTTATTATGCGAAGAGAGAATATTTACCTTATCTCCTAATATTCTGCATTTCGAATTGCATCTGTTAGTAATACGCATTCTTGTGAGGCAGAAACTCTCTATACAGCCTCTAACAACCTCTCTTAACCTCAATTTTAACGTATTGAAAAAATTAAAATTGCATAACTTTGATAAGATTTTGTTTTCCAGTATACTGAATACCTTTTATGATTTAAATATTTGTTTGCATATACTTTGGATTTATTCATGCTCTTTTACATTGTGCATAGATCAGCTTCGGAGATTCGTTCGAAAATTTTATGGATTTACAGTACATCATCCGTATCGATTGTAAGACTGAATAAAACATTTCGAGGTGAAGATGAAGTAGATGCTTATGTATCTTCTACATTCGAACCAGAGACTTTAAAAGAAATTTGGAAAAGCTGGCGGACTCTTGTTGGAAATCCCATAAAACCTTTGTTTCTGGAACTTATGAAGATATGGAATGATGCTTCGAGAAAAAGCGGTACGTTTTTTCCTTTCAAATCTATCGCGATGTGAAATCAAAGTAAAATTCTATAATATAAATTGTTTAGATAAATTTTTGAATAAAACGTCGCACGTACCTTAGAAATTATTTAAATGTTCCATAGTTTTTAAATTATCAATATTAATTGTTTTGAGCCAATTGCCCCTAATAAGAAAGCAAGTAAGGTGATTTTTCAATTACACCTAAAGCAATTCAAGATTTGATCTTAACGTCATTTCAACATCCTAAATGAAGATGAGCAAGAATGGAATTTTATAATACACTGTAGCTATATTTAGGGGGAAAATATCTTTTAATTTAAATGTTAAAAATTTTAGTATGCACAAATGCCAGTTGATAATTACTAGCATTAGGGAAACAGATCTTTCCTGTACATTATGCCGAGATGAACTCGAAAATTTTATGTATCTGTTCTCTATCACGAATCGAACCCACATCCTCTTGAGAACCAAGCACAAGTGCGCGCGCTATCATGTACACCCCTGGAGCCACAACCCTGCCTTCTTTATTTTATGCATTGTGACGTGAGGCAGGAACGTGTTTCCAGTGGTATATATTGTAGCGCACTTGTCCGGTTTACAAGAGGATTTCGGTTCGATTCCCGGTGGAGACCAGGTGACTTTTCTTTCCTAGTTCACCTCGGCATATTATGGAGAAAATACCTGTTTTCTTGATATATTGGACCGAGACAAAGCCGTCTCACTCTAATTACTGGTATTGCTCATAAAAATATCAAATGGGATGGACTATGACGTTGCAAGCAAAATAATTTTTTTTATAAGATACCGGTATTAAAATTTTACCAATTTTTACCAAATTTGGACTGGTGTGGTTCGTCCATATGTAATTCTAAAAAGCGACTTGAAAGAATAAACTTATTCTTCAACCTATGTTGAAAAAAAAAAATACTTGCTTTGGAATAAATCGATTTATGCAACGGTTTTAAGTTAGTAAGCAAAATAAATAAGCTATCCCCATCTTTTGTACACGCAAACTGTTTATACTTCGCGATAAGCAAAAATAATAACGAAAAAATAGGATGCTATACAAATTCAAGGAAACATTTTCTGGATATTATGCCGATGTGAACTCAGAAAGAAAAGTAAGTCATCTGGTCTCCGCCGAGACTTTTCGAGTTCATCTCGGCATAATATACTGGAAATATATATTTCTTTGATATCTATTTTGGGCTGAAAAAAACAGCCATCTACCTCTAACTATACAAATTTATTTCATTTTGCTAATTTCATTACGCGAATGCCCTCTTTAAAAAAAATGAATGAAGGCTCCAAGAAAATTTCATTCTGATGGAACTTGGCACGGAATGCAAATACATTAATAAGGATAATGCATTCATTTTACGGATAACGGTTTGATTATTTGCATATTCACTTCAAGGCGCGTTTATGATAAGTTTCATCAAAACCGAACGATCTTCTCAGAAACGTTTTGAATTTTTTCTTGTAAAGCCCGCTGTATAAATTCCGGAATTTTAACAAAACTCTTGTCGTTTATGTTGCGAAGACAACTGAATATGACGAATCAAAAACATAACTAAAATTTTTCTTGCCTTTGTTTGGTCAAAAACGTAATCTTTGTGAAATTAAAGCCCGCAGTTTGAGAAAAATGCGTGAATAATATTATTGGGGATATATTTTCTTTGAGACTAGTCACTATACAGATCGATGTGCTGTATATGAGTTTATATTTTTTTACCTCAAATTTTAAGGATATGAAGATACTGGTGAGTCATGGAGAAAAGAGTTGGATATGGAAGATGTTAAAAATACTGCTTCAAGTTTGTTAAAAGACGTGTTCGACTTTTACCGTGAAATACATGCCTATGTACGTTCTAAACTCTCCCAAAAGTATGGCGAAGACACTGTCAGAAAAGACGATTATATACCGGGACACTTACTAGTTAAGTATAAAATGAAAATTTTCACCTCCTTATTTTTATTTTTTCACTTCAATTTTTCAAGTACATAGTGGCCCACAATCGACTGACGGTTTTGAAATGGGATAACAAGAAATCGGTGACAGATATTAAAATCATTCTTGAGGAATATAAATGCGCGAAGTCAAGAATCTCAGCTACATAATTCATGTTGCAAGGGGTTGCACACAGTTATTAAAAAAAATAATAATAACTTTTATATGGACATCCTGTGTCCAGAAACCTAATTAGTATGTTGTTGCCTTTCTCTCCTGATGCTAACAAAAAAAAATCTCCACGTTTTAAGTGCAATATTCACAAAGATATCTGAATTCGAAAAACGGAGAAAAGTTGGGAAAGAAACGTTGTCCGTTAGTTTTTTTTTTGTTTTTCCCAACTTTCCTCCGATTTTTGAATTCAAATATCGCAGCGAATATTACACTTAGAAACGTGGAAGTTTTTTTTTGTTGGAATCAGGAGAGACAGGGCAGCAACTTTGTAATTGGGTTTTGGGGCACAGGGTGTTCATATAAAACGTTATTTTTTTTATTTTAATAACTACAATGCTTTAATAACTTGCAACATGAATGACGTAGCTGAAATTCTTGACTTCACTTTGCACATTTATATTCCACAAGAATGACTTTAATACAGTCTAATCCCATTATAACAAACTCTAACACACCGGAGAAATCACTTCGTTACAACGAAATTTCGTTATAAATGAATTCCAGGTTTTTCGCATTGTTCCTATGTAAACTTTTCTAGGGGAATGGAAAAGTTGTCGTTAAAACTATATTTTTTCCCTATAACGGTGTTCGTTAAAACGGGATTCGACTGTATCCGTCACCGCTTTCTTGCTATCCCATTTTGAAAACCGTCAGTCGATTGTGGGACACTGTATATTATTTTGAAATATTTTTCCTGATATAGCCTATATTTGAATGAGTTATATAATTTTTATTGTTGTTATTACTCAAAAAAACTTTCCGGGAAATATGCGGTGTAATGTAGAAAACTACGTATTTTTCGTATAGGAAGCTTATTTTCCGATAAATGGAATGGTCTTCTCGGAATGATGTTACCTTATCCTGCGGTATCTCTGCCGGACATTGCAGGAATCATGAACAGGAACAATAGAAACGTCACCGAAATGTTCGTTATAGCTCAGTTATATTATTCTTCATTTGGAATGGATACTATGGGTGAATCGTTCTGGAAGAAATCATTATTCGAGAAACCAAAAGATGGACGCATCACTGATTGTCATGGAGCCGCATATGATTTCTCAGATGGTGAAGATTATAGGTAAGTACATCTGGCACGTAAATTCATAAACGGTGGGAGGGGGGGGGGAGATAAACCGGTCATTCTAAACAATGTAGAGTAGAATTATCAGGCATTTATACTGTTAAAATAATTTCATTCTTAAATTTGTATGAAACTACCTTGATATGCCTAGATAAGCTTTTAAGAAAAATATTGATAGTATTAATGGATTCGACGTTGAGATATAAAAATGATTTAAACATGTTCGAAACAAAATTTTGAGACCTAAAATAAATTGAAATGCTTAGAACTTTATGTCAACATTGAAGTTTTTATTTTCATTTTTCATAACGAATTGGGGTAATGAAAGATAAATACTGTGATATTTCCGATAGGATATTTATGTTTTAATTTATTTTTTATCCCTTTCAAACTTCTCGAAATTTTTTGGTCAAATTTTGAAGTTACATAAGTAAAGAAATATTTCACCTCATTCTATTTTTTAGCAAAGATTTTTAGTGAATTTTTTTTAGCAAAGATTTTTTAGCGAATTTTTTTTAGCAAAGATGTGTGTGTGATGCAGGGTATATATATATTCACATACAATTTTTTTTTCAGAATTTCATAGCTAAATTTTATGCAAAATACATCGCATTTACATTTACCCCGGACGCAGTTCCTCCTGGAAGCCATCTTGAAAAAACATCAAGTTCACCTATAAGTGCTGCTCTCTGATGAATACAAATACAATATTATGGCCATAAAAAATATGAATGTCAAATACAACCCACAATTTTTTTCTCCCGATAAATTTCAGCGGAAATGCCATTTTAACGTTTGCGGAGCGGCCGTTTCGAAACGCGCAAGCGCGTTTGCATTTCATGTTAGACCATGCATTCTTTGATGACAATTGTTCGTATTGGTGTGTACTATCACCTCTTAAACGTTTTCCCCATCTTTTCTGAATCAGCCTGTATAATATACTGCCCATAAAAAAGCTTATATGGTGGTCTTATCTAAGTAAGGGTAGCTTCTCGTTTTATCCAACTGTGTCTATTGTACTTCTTTGTAAGCGTTTCAATTGAATTAGAATTCCCGACCGCGGAGTTAAGCTATTAAATTTATTCACAACCCTATTAGAGAAGACTCCCTGCGACACCACAACCTAGAATTGTCCCTTACCAATCGATACTGATGTATCTTTGTCGAAGCAGTTGATTGACGATGTATTAATATCTCATGGCCCATTTTATCCATCCCGTTGAAAATCTTTAATACTTTAATCACATTCCCCGACACCTGCGTTCCTCCACAATGTAAACATACTCAAAAGGAATCAAGTCTTTCAGTATGCTGCGTATCTCTTCTCTGCACCTCCTCAATAAAGTTGTCTCTCTTAGTTGCCTGTCTCTCTGAGGGTATGGTCTGCAAAACCTTACAGCATACTCCAATGCAGGACGAACTAAGCCTCGGAAATGCAGAATAATAACATTAGGAGAACGCGAAGAGATTTTTTAAGAATAAAACTAAATCATTCTATTCGCTTTTTTGAACACCGCTAAACAATGTTGAGAAAACCTAAGCCGCTCGTCAATGAGAATTCCCAAATCGGTGACACGCAACTCATAAGTGAAACGCAAGTTGTTCGAACCAAAATGGGTGACCATGCATTTATCAACATTAAAGGTCATGCTCCATTCATTAGCAAATGCTGCAATCATATTCAAGTTCATCTGGAGCATCTCCCATCGCTTCGATTACCGTTAGCTTCAATTCATCTGTGAATCTGCTAGCAATTCCATCGATACCCTGATCGAGTTTATCGATAAAAAGGGAAAAAGTATGGGACCAGGGACCTTTCCTTGAGGGATTCCACTTTTGACACCCATCCAATCAGAAAACTCTCCGTTCACCATAACACATAGTGACCTATCTCTCAACCCCGATTCCATCGAACTCAACAAGTTGCCCCCAATCCCAACCTGGCGTAAACGCTTCAAGAGTTTATCATGTTGGACTCAATCGAATTCCTTCTGGAAATCAAGAAAAACAACATCGACCTTTTTGCCCTTACCCAAAGCCTTAGTCACGTGATCATGGAAGCAAAGGAGGTTGGTTCTTTTCCCCTTCTGAATCCAAGCTGGTTTTCCGACAATACATCAATCTCGTCTATCCATTTCACCAATTGCCTTTTGATAATAATTTCCAAAATCTTCGAGTGGTAGCTCGTCAAACTCACTGGACATTCGACACGGTTTCCCTGCTATCCTTTTTAAATATCCGAACCACATTAGCAAGCTTCCAATCTCCTGGGAGTATACCCTCAGCAACACTACTTTTCTATTCCTGTAAATCTGTGCAACTGGCGCCGATAGTTCATTAGCACATTGTCTAAGGACCCTAGGATAAATATCATCTGGTCCTGGTGCTTTGCTTGCACATATATTTGTTTACTTTCCTGCACATAGAAACTTTAGGGCTTCCAAATCTTCTACCTGAATATCGTTGAGGGCTTTATCACCCCATAACACATCCGTACTTTGGATTTGGATATCACCTTCTCTACTGAAACCTTACACTCAAAATCCCCCGAAAAGTTCACATTTACTTTATTTGTAACTCACAACACACATAATCCTTTAAATCAGGGCTTAACTCTCCGAGATTTAAAAAAAAAATATGTACAGCGAGAAAAAAGCAATAACCACGTTTGTCTGAAAGGGTTATAATGAATAATTCTATTTAAGTATGAATGTAAATAACCCATGTTATAATAATTAAATTTTTGCCTTTCTTTGAAAAGGATTCGATTATGTGCTTCATTGTCTGAGGACGATTTGTATCGAGCTATTCATGAGATGGGGCATATACAATACTACAAGGCTTACAAGAAACAGCCAATGATTTTCCATGGAGGAGCAAATTCTGCCTTCCACGAAGCCGTCGGTGAAACAGTCGTGCTCATAGCACAGAGTCCAGGATGTCTGAAGAAAGTTGGATTCTCCAAGGATGATAATCCTCGACAAGGTAAACACGTACATTCTCTAACACGTACATCACATAATTCTACATTCTTGGTTAAGGAGGCATGGTGCGGTAGAACTTCTTCCAAACGTTTGCGTTCATAACAGTATGGACAATGGCAGAATATCTGGCCAGCGAAAACAGCCATACAGGACGATAGACGGCAGACAGATGGCAGCAATAGCAAGAACACAAAAAGATGCCCAAAAAAATATGGATGTTGAATATATATATCTAAACTATATCAAAAATACAGCAACTCAATAAGATCAATAAAAACCGATAATCATGATGAAACACACTTCCCATAAAAAAGATTATGGTTGTCTTATCTAAGTATGAAAAGCTTCTCGATTTATCCAACTGTATCTATTGTACTTCTTAGTAAACGTATCAATTGAGTTAGAATTCACGACCGCGGAGTTAAACTATTAAATTCATTAACAACCCTATTAGAGAAAAACTCCATGAGAAACCACGACCTGGAATTGTCCCTTACCACTCGATACTGATGTCCCCTTGTTGAAGCGGTTGATTAACGATGCATTAATAACTAACTCATGGTCCATTTTATGAAACCCGTTGAAAAATTTAAACACTTCGATCATATACCTCGACACCTGCGCTCTTACAATGTAAGCATTTTCAAAAAGCAAGTCTCTTTTCATAAGCTGAAGCCCCGTGTGCCATCAAGAGCAACGCGTGGCTCTTCTCTACACTCCCTCAACAGATTCAATATCTCTCTGTAAAGGCCAAAACACACCACACTGACGTGACTCAGAGACGTTGTGACTTCTGATTCGTAGAAATTCTGCGACGTCAAAATTCACGATGTTTCTGATATGACGTGAGATCATATCACGTTAGTGTAATGATTTGTATGTATGTTATGTATGGTCTCAAAAACCTAACGGCATACTCCAATCCAGGACGAACTAACCCCCCGGAAAAGTAGAAGAATCACTTTAGAAGAACGTGAAGATACTTTTTTTTCAGAATGAAACCGAACAAAACGCACACATTTTTTTTTTGTGTGTGTGTTTTTTTTAACTACTGCTGAACAATGTTCAAAAAACAAATTTGCGACTATGAGCTAGAATCAAACCTGTAACCTTCGTATCAGCAGTCCAACGCTCTTTAAATTACTCCACAAAGGATTGTGCCGATCCATTAGAAATTCCTCAGAGGAATATGAACGAGTACGGTTCAGTAGTAGCAGTCATAAATGGAAGAAATTTCAATGAAGCAAAACATTTTTAGTTCTAATTTACCTTATACCAGGATAGGAGTGGAATGACAATTTAATTTAATAATTTATTGACACAAAAATTACAAAATATGAGAAAGACAAAGCATGAAAGGGAAAAACACAATGGTATAAGGAAAGTAAATAAATGTAAATATCCATGAGAGCGACCCAAGAGATCTAAATGATATGTCCAGGGTAAAGCCATAAAACAGTTTTCAACGTTAGCAAACGCAATGCTGTTTCAATCCAATTACATAAATACACATTAATTATAAACAAGTTGATTAAACAATAACATGGTTGTCATTTTTACAATAAATTACCTTTTTTTTGTACTTAGAAATGAAACAGAACAGTTACAAAAAAAAAATAACTTGATTAGATGATTTGACGTCTGACATACATTGGTGTTTCATTAACATATGAATTTAGACATAATGTTAGCATTGTCATAAGTTGATGTAATTTATGAGCATTTTTTTGAAACGGGTTTTTTTTTTCTGATTTTACATCATCACTGTGTTATAAGATTTAGGTGCTGCATATAAAAGTTGTTTTTGAATGACTGTTTTTAGCTTTTATAGGTCCCATATCGGAATTCCTTGTTGTCTTAACAAAATGGGAGTGTGTTTCAATGTGAATCATGTAGGACTTTTTTGAGTAAACAGTAGGGTCCCATATAAATAAAGTTTATAGCATTGTTTAGTAAAAGTTTTTGAAATTGTTTTAACGAAGTTTATAGCATTATCAGCATTGCAATTAATATTTGAGAGAGGGAGAGAGAGAGACAGAGAACGAGAATATTGACTAGATATTATATTGATAGATTTCCTGAAATTATTCGTCATTAGTTTCAAACTCTAGATCTGTAGTCACCCCCCCCCCTCTCCCAGATACATATACCGTATTGTAAAATAGAAAAAATCCATGCAGAAAATAGAGTGTTTGGAGAAATTCAGTTTATTGCTAATTGTGATAGCGTGAGATTTCCATTTAAGATTCCTACTTAATGTCACTCCCAGGTATTTGTTTCATCAAGCTCAAAAATTATGGGGCAATCATAATGATAAAAAGAACAATCATATTAGTGACACTGTAAATGAAACTGTTCTGTTTTTTGTCATTATACAATTGAAAGTTTATATATGTTCAAAAATTCAAATATTCAGAATAAATTTATTGCTCATCTTCAAACTATTTTCCGAGTCAAGACCACCTTTATTAAAAACACCACCACCTCGAAGAGCAACCTCTTTTCTGCCCTAGTGGTGTAGTGGTAAGATACTTGCCTACCACCAGGTCCAAGGGGTCGATCCCGGTGAAGAACATAGATAACAAGTGCAGACCGGAAATGGGAAACGCAGTAAGTACCAAAAAAACAAGGAAATATTTTTATGCGTCAAACCGTAGTAAATACCAAGGTTGTCAACTTGAGAAGCGATGTCAGTGTCCAACTCATTATAAGCAGTTCAAAAATGCGTTAGGAGATGTCACTAAATACGATGGTCTATGGTGCCTGAAACTTGCTTTTCGCTTTCTTGTGAAATTTGTGATTAAAAAGTTATTGTAAAATTTGATTTAAAATTGCAATGTGTTTACCATTTCTGGTCTTCTAGAGTTCTTTTTCTACTGAACCTGAGGCGACCACCGATAGATGGCCCCTTCATTTCTGACCCAACTCGATTCGTAGTAAATTGCTGTATGGATTTGACCGGAGTTGGTGCATGGTAAAGTAGTAGTAGTAGTGTCAGAAGAAAAACAACCCTCCCCCTCTTATGGCGCAACTTCTTTGACATATGCTCAAACTCAAACATGATTCAAATCCTCGAATGTGACTTAGAGTATTTCAATTGAATGCCGATCAAGCTCTCGTGGGCACGAAGTTTGGGCTATCATCGAGCACTCTTACGTGTTTCAGTGAGCACCGGTTAAGAAGCCGTGGTAATTATGAGCCTGCGAAAGCCTACATGTTTTTTGACAAGAACACTCATGTTTTAAAGATGCAAAAATATCAGTTATTCATTACTACATTAATATGCGTCTGGTAGCCTATAATGTAAAGAATATGAGTACTTTGACATTGTTTTTTGATAAAATCAGCGATATTCTACCACATGTAAAAACTGCACATGAAAATAAACCATACTGAAAATGCATGAAATTCTTCATGTATGAAATAGTAGTAATACATTTCTTCCTCTCTCTAATCTAGAACTAATCCTTAATATCTTAATGAAGCAAGCGCTTTCAAAATTCGTGACAATACCATGGGCTTTTGTTGTGGACATGTGGAGATATCAGTTTCTAAGTGGAAGGATGGTCATAGAAAACATGACCAGTGAATGGTGGAAAATGAGGTAATTTTTCAAAAATCTCGAAGAGAAGTTTTTTAAATAAATCAAACTGTAGTGTGAAAATTTCGACTAACAATATATATTTTAAAATTTTCACAAAAAAAGCAGATCTCCCATAGGGAGTGAATTTAGCAATTTCAATATTTTTTTTTGGAAAAATAATGTTACTCCAAGAGCTTTTTCGAAAAATAATCTTACGGATCGAAAATATTACTTCGAAATTAATCGTTTACGGATTTCATTAATTTTCATTTCCTTTTTTTAGGGAAAATATTCAAGGAATAACAAAACCCGACAATGAAAGCTCTTTCCTTTTCGATCCAGGTTCGAAATATCATATTGCTATAGGGATGCCTTATATTAGGTACGAAATCAAGTTATATTCCTCATTTGTATATAAATAATGGTACATAAACATCTTGCTTTTTATTATAAAGAAAAATAATCGTATGATTATGTACGATTTATGTATGAATTACACATTCTTCTTACTCATGAATTATGTGCGCTAATTCTACTTTTATTCGTCAAAAAATCTCATAAAAATGCATTTAAGACATGAAACAGAATTTTTTTCAGATATTTCTTCAGCCGATTTCTTGAACACCAATTTTATGATGCTTTATGTAAAAGTACATCGAAAGGAACATTTTTATCTGTACACAACTGCTGTGTTTTAGGTTCGTTAGCAGCTGGTAGAAAATTCAAGTAAATATTTTGTTTAAATATACATTTTTAATTATCGTGTGATTGACTTTTTTAAATAATTTCTTCATGTTTGAAATGCCATTTTTATACACGCATTTTAAAGAACACAGTACATTCGGGTCATATGAATTACCACTTTTATGTTTCCGTTTATTGCAATTTAAAACATCGTAGAAACCTGAAACTTGTATTTCTATAAAATTTGGTGTCTTGTGTGTGTATTGGCGCGCGTATAGCATTTAAAAATAAATATTATGTTTAGGAAAAAAAAAGCATTAAAAAAAATCATTTTCATGGGTAAAAGCGGTAATAGTCGAGTAATATAGTATGGGGGTTCAAAATGAAGAAAACTAATTACACAAATACAACGCTACAACAGGCAAAATTCCCAACGAGGTGGCTGAGAAAAAGATGCCTATAACAAATATGGATGTCATATATTTCTAAAAAATTAATAAAAACACAATATTTCATTGACAACTTTTGTTGAGATTTTCTGACATGAAAGCTAATTTTAGACTGGGAACTATACACATATATATATTATACAATTTACTGCCGATTCCAAAATGCAGCGTTCGCCATTTTGACTTCTTTTGTACTCAACGAGAGGTTGGTGCGCTAATCCCTACGGTAGAAGTATTTTTCTCCGGTCATATTTCTGTTGTACCCCCACCCCACCCGGTCAAAAATGTTTCTGACAATGAACTCAGGTATCGAATTCCCGACACCTCTAAACATTCTTTGGTACTTTATGCGAGTATCTTACCGACCTGGGCTACCGCGCTCAGCAAGATTTGAGAGGCTTCAGATCAAAGACGGAAACCTTTAGTAAGTTGATAAAAATGACTTCATCGTGCAACTTCCATTGAATTCTTCCTGATGTTTCTTTTTGAAGCCAGAAATAACGTGCTTGCGTTCGTTACTGATAGAAACAGATTTCGCCATTCAAAAGAGTGAGAAAAATCCTATAGGAAACCAATGCTAACCCGATTATTATTATTTTTTTACTAATGTCCATCTTTGATGTGAAGCCACTCATTTAATGTATCTATGACAATGAAAAATGAAAATTTCATTGTTTGTTTTTGTAGTTTATGATGCGGTGGTGTGTCATAGTCTATTTACTGTACAATAGTCACAAATGCAATCTTCCTATTCCGCCCCAAAACTGTCAAGGTAGGCCCACAGAGAACAGGACACACATTATATTTACCGACCTTTCCTCTTCTATCGTATAAACTTCCCATCTTGAAGAGATATTCTATCCCAATTCAGATAATACTTATAGTATTCCGTATTACCCGACACACCATCTGTAAAAAAATAGCTTCCCATCTAACTGGAGAAAATAGCTAGGTAAAAATGAGCACAGCACAATATATATAAAATACAACACTTATGATATACATTGTGCTTAGTTTCCAATTATTGGGCACATTTCCCCCCCAATAATCTCTCTATTTAAATACCCTATGAGTAAACACTGCACTCAGACTTTACCCAATCAACTCGTATGACATAACGTTCACGTCCTTTCATAACTGGGCCTTTAATTCCGTTGACGTGAACGCTACGTCATAGGAGTTTTTCGGGTTAATAAACACTTCGAAAACTTGTCGGAGTAAATTTGTGGAAATGGAAAAACAAATATTCTCCTATAGCAGCCGTGATGATGGTGACAACCGACCGACACTGACACTATAACATGGCGTGGGCATTTGGAGGTTGTATATCACGTTTCCACTTGGAGACCATACCTGAAGGTAGAGAATACCTGGTATATTCCATATAAAACTGCTATTTCATATTACCCGAATGTACTATAGATTAATGTGATTGATCTTGTTTCTCATTTTCAGAACTATGCTTTCAAAGGGTTCATCTGAAGAATGGTCTGAGGTATTGCAGGATATGACTGGCTATAAGAACATATCATCGCAACCGTTGCTTGATTATTATCAACCTCTCTATACTTGGCTAAAATCGTATAATCGCAAGAATGGTGTGCACGTTGGTTGGTGAAAATGTACTAAAAGAGCAAAAAATATGCACTTATTAGGCACGTGATACGTACATAGTTGATTACAGTATGATCAGTATTCACTGTTTCTGAATTTTGTTTTGTGTTGCGAGGAAAAAAAATGGTTGATTATCTTATTTATACCAATTCAATAATTAGAATAAATCTCAATTTTCTCTGAGTATATGTTGAAGTTTCATTTTAAAGATAAATACACTTGAATATAATAAATATGCATGATTTAAAAATTGGGTTTTTTTTAATCTTCTTAAGCATAGTATGCTTTCATCAAAAGGAATTCATGATCGGAAAAAAGATTTTTTTCGAAGCGCGAGAGATGTGTGTTATACTTTTATTATACAAAATCCATTTTCAATGCGATATCGGTGTTAAAAGTATATGAAGAAAAAATATATATGAGGATGCAATTCCGAATCTATAGTTATTTCGCTCATAATCGAAGTTATTTATGCAAATAACGCCTCGCTATATGAAAATTATTGCACGTGACACAATGATTGTGCTTGTGAAGGAAATCAGTTTCTGCTTGACAGAGTAACTTTTTTCGTTTTTTAATTTCAAAACTTTGGATCTGATGTGTTTTTTTATGGAAAAATATTCTATATCAATGCGAAAATGAAAACTAATGCATTCGATTCGATAAGAGTCGATTTACTTGATTTATTGAACTTCCAATGAAGGAAACATCATCTGTGTTTTCTTATCTCATCTCGTTATATCTTCGAATTCGCAATATTACGCGTGGGAAATAAGCAAGTTATAAATGCTGTTCCAAATGATGTCAGCATCTCTGATTGAATATCCTTCACGAGAACCACAGTGAGTGAATTATTTACTTTTGCTTTAAATTTGATAAAATTGTTACTAGCTCAAGAACTCAAAAAATTATTACATACCAAGACTGATATCAAATGACACATCTTTAGACAATATGTGCAATCGCAAGATTTTCAAGTCTAATTTTTGAAAACTTATTTTTACCGTGATCAGTACTTCATAATTTTCTTGAATTTTTTTTTCTTCTTCTTTTAGAAACGATTAACTTAATTTTAGGACATTTAATATAATAAGCTTTATTTCTAAAGGCCATGGACGTCAGAGTATTTTTGCTGTTCGCAATACTGGCTGTATTGATTTGGCAGTCTGATGCAGGGCTGTGCTCTTGGGTGTGCAAGAAAGTATGCAACACAAAAGACTACTGCCAAGTTCTTTGTAAACTTCTTTGCACGGATCCAGACGGAAAGTAAGAAATATTAATTTTTTTATCTCCAATTTATCAATTACCTAAATTGTGTGCCACAGCTCTTGAAAGTGGATGCCTCGAGATAAGGCAGGGAAGCTGCGATATTTTTTAGATATAAAACTAGGTGCAGTAAAGGCCAATATAACGAGTGCGGCTTTTAACGAGAACCCCTCTATAATGAGTGATATGCAAGTGATTGTCAAATAGCTGATATTAAAGATACACAAAATATTCGGTCATGATTAGTTTAAAATTATAGGAAGCCAAAATTCTCGTGAAAAAATTCTCGAAAATGTCATTCTTTCCTTATCTCTGTTCACGAATGATGATGACTCTTATTGATGATGACACTCTGTCTATTATGACTCTTATCATGGCACATACTCCTCGTAAAAATTATTGTGAGGTACAAGGATGAGCCTAAGTATTTTGCGGCCCGGTGCAAAAATAGTTTTGTGGACGCCGTTTAAAACTTGTTTTCCCATTCCTCCAGTGTACGTGGTCACCCTGGCATTTGCCAGGTATACATTGTCACCGAGAATGACTATCAAACTACTATTTAATAGTAATAAAAAAAGCCACTGAGCAATAAATTTGTATAATAGTGCCCAGCGTAAAAATTGCAACTTCTTTACAATATCTGTATGCAGGGAACCATAGTGGAAGAGCTGTAGGGGCTAGAGAAGCGTTTATCTACCCAAACCGCAACTAGATACTCTTTTCCCCCGGAGCAAGCATGCATTTTGCCTCCCCAGTATAATTTTGAATGATTGATTAGAGGAAGAATTTAGCGTCCCGTTCGGTCCAGCACTAATGACACCTAAGTGCTCAATGTATGAATATTAGGGTTTTTCTTGTCTTGGACAGGGTTTTAAACTATTACTTTGTAAAGAAGTTGAAGTCAAAATGCAATAAAAGCATTTTTATCCCGTTTCGCGATCCCTTAAATTTAGTGACCCAGTGGCCGCACCCTTTGCACCTGCTTAAATCTGGCCCTGCTGCTGTACTTCTAAAAAAGAGTGAACACAGATGAGTCAATTATTTTTAACATCCCTCCCCTAATCCTATTTTTGGGCTTCCCCGCTATACAGATGGGATGTGATTATTTTATTAGACATTTGTCTCACCCAGTGACTAAGAGACCATGGAACCAGAAGTTCAAAGTCGTTTCCGAATGACTGAAAAAATCGCGTTAAAAAAACTTCTCGATTGTCGGAAAAATGGTGAGCCCATGAAGCCATGTCTAGAGTTCTGCTCATTCGTTAATATTTGAACTAAATTATATAAAGGCGTTTTAATGCAAATAAAACAGCAATGTTTTTACAATTTTATAATCCAACAGAGTTGGAAATTCGTCTACAACAAGAAGTTCTTAATGACGACAGCTTTCTTCATGATTGTGAGAACTGTCGTTATAACGGCCTTTTACTATATATTTAGAGTTTCTGGGATATTATTCTCAACAGGTGTGTTGCAGATTTTAAGGTGCCGTTAAAGTATTTCAAGGTTAAGAAAGGGTGCCACGAGACATGGGCGCAGATACGGGGGGGGGGGAGCGTCATGGGGGACGTTGCCCCCCCCCCCCACAGCGTCAAAGGTGAAGTCGACTGATCTAATGTATATATGAATTGACATCATCATCATCGTGCGCCCCCAGACTTACACGTCTATCTCCGCATAAGCCACGAGATACTTGTAGTTTGGATATAATTCCCTAAGACACCGTGAACGTGAAAAGTTTCGTATCCTATGCTCTGTATATATACAGGATGATTACTTAATTTTCCTTGTCTCATTTTACTGGCGAACCGTTGATCCTAGACACATACTTCCAATTATAAAAATTATCCAAATAACGTGTGGATCTCAGATACGACATTCATGTTACAAGGGGTTGTATATATAGTTATTAAAATAAAAAAAATTAACTTTTTATACAGACACTCTGTCCACAAAAACCCAACTAGAAAGTAAAATTCCACTTTTTTAAATGCAATGTTTGGAGAAAAGCGTGATCCTTTAGTTTATGCAATATGCTTTTCTCCAACTTTTCTCCATTTTTGAATTCAAATATCTCTGCAAATATTAGACTTACAAGGAAAGGGTCCCAAGATGACGTCTTCAAAAAGTTTTGAAAAAATTACCATTGATTCTACACATTTAAATATGCACAAAAATGAAAATCTGACGGAATTATTACAGGTCAGTGAAAAAAAATTTGTAAATATTAATATTTTGAAAGAAAATAGAGGTCAAGAAGGACTTCAAAAGGCCCGCAACCCTAGAATGTTGGAGTGACGTCATTCAAAGAACAAATGATCCAGTACATCACAGACAAAGAAAGAGAAAAAAAGAAGTGAAAACGACTAGAGAGGGAGAGTTTCTAGAACAGAGAAGCTGGAGTAAACAAAGAAAAGGAATTTTTTTTAGATATCGCAAAAAGCTCAAGAGGCGAAGAATAGCCAACCGTTCTCATCTTTCATAATTTTTTGCGGCTTTAATCCTTTCAGTGACAATTCCGAGATATCTCGCCAAACTTCATCTGCTTTATTTCAGCCACACCGAAATATCTCGGCTTTTGAAAACGCGTTGAAGTAGTTTTTACAGTAAAACAAGTTTTCCACCCGTCTCCCTCCAATCAATCAACTCAACTACCAGTGGGTGGAGTCAGCTCTTGTTCAAGGTTAGATAAGAGAAGGAGCAAGAAAAAAAAAACAGTATAGCCCCGTTCACATGGGAAATAGAAAAAGCGGGTTTAAAACCCGCTTCAAGAATTTTCACCAATGGCTGCTCTCAATTCCTTTCCTTACGAAGGAAAAAAAGTCGTCAAGCGGGTGCTGGAACTCCCAATGCTACCGCAATATTTGCACATGTGAACGGGGCTTGTGGGTGTTTTTCCACCTCTTTCAACACTGTAAAGAAATATACGCCCTGTATTAATTATACAAAAAAAGTATTTCTCTTCCTAGAAAGCCACACATCATGGTAAGTGTTTTTGTATCATAGTGAGGGAAATAAAAGCGATGGGTGGAGTAAATTTTCTTGTTGGTGGGGAAGGAAACAGTTATCACACACACACACACAGCTCGCAATCGGAAAAAAGAATAATTCTTCTTGAAAATAGGTGACAATTTGTGAAGGTTTCGCAATTTCAGACGTGGCAGTTATAATGCGGATCAGGGAATTTTTAAAAACCGCTGAAAGGGTTATTGCATTCCGCCGCTAATTTTTTGTTTGTTTGTTTGGTGCGATGAATGTACTTAAATGTTTTCATAACTTTTTGAGGACGACACCTTGGGACCCTTTTCTTGTTAGAAATGTGGAATTTTTTACGTTGGCCTCAGGGGATACAGGGCAACAACTTCCCAATTGGGTTTTTGAGGACAGGGTGCCCGTATAAGAAGTAAATTTTTTTTTTTATTTTGATAACTATACAACCCCCTTGCAACATGAACGACATATCTGAGTTCTACACGTTATTTGGATAATTTTACTAATTGGAAGTATGCCTGTAGGATCAACGGCTTGCCAGTAAAATGCGATCGCGGAAATTAAGGGATCACCCTGTATATCAATGCTGGTTGAAAAGTAATTAGGTATTATAATGAGAAGGCAAGCTTTCACGGCCGGAGTTTATAATAAATTTCATACCTTTCGGACTGTTATGCCGCGTTCCAGGCTTCTTTGAAGCAGACGTTTCGCCCACTTCTGCGGTGGACATCTTCAGGGCTGTTTTTGACGCGCGAGAAGACGAAACGACAGAAACGACCTTCTTGGATGACCGTTGTCCACTGACGCTTTTGCTGGAGACGTCGATCAAGTGACATGTTTATGATGATGGGACGTGGTGGCACCCGACAATTCGAACCACCAAGATCAGGACGGTTAGAAAATCAACTCTTCCGAACTCGGACACCCCCCTCCATTCAAATTTGAAGACTCCGATCCCCACCCACCCCGTCCCATCAACATCAACACGTCACTTGCTCGACGTCTCAACGACGAGGTTGATCTTTCCGCTTCTCCGGCAAAAGCGTCAGTGGACAACGTTCATCCAAGGAGGTGGTTTAGTCTCCTAGCTCGTCAAAAACAGCACTGAAGATGTCCACCGCAGTAGTGGACGAAACGTCTGCTTCAAAGAAGCCTGGAACACGGCTTAGGAGCCCGAAAGGTATGAAATTTATCATAATTACGTATTACTTTCTTGTAAGCATTCATTAAAGACCGTGGCAAAATTCTTATTTGTAATACACTGCTACAGTATATTGCTTTTTCATTTATTTCGGATATATTTCTTTTTAATCAGTGAACTTCTTTTGTGCATATGTAAATTCAATTGCATAATATATAATTTCGGTAATAATATAATAGTTATGCAATTAATGTCTTCACCTCTTTCGGAGGAAAATCTATATTTATCATATATTTTGTAAGTTGAAACCTTTATGTTTTGATAAACTTGACATATATTCATTTATCTTTCTAGCCCAGCTGACGATTTCTAAGAAGTGAAACATACAAAATGAGATATATTGCACAATTTTGAAAATTTCAGAACGAACATTAATTTCACAATATAAGATTCTTTTCGTGATGAACATTTCATTAAATGAATAGCAATACATGTGTGATCATGTCACTCTGTTTTGTGCCAAAACAAAATATCTATGACAAGCCCATTCTTTATCGAAACATTATTTCCAATTTTTCTGTAAGTATTATATTTTCAAGTAATATGACCACCAATAGGATTATGCATTGAAAACGTGTACCAAATTAATAAAACGAAAGTTTGTTATTGGAATTCTACTTGAAGTATTCATAACATTGATTGTGGATTGATTTGATCCCCTCAAACCAGTGATTTTTAACCAGGGGTCCACGGAACCGTTGAGTTATTGGAAGGTTTCATGGGGTCCGTGAGCTTCAATGAGATAACAATCAAGTTATTGTCTTTACATTAATATATGCTACTGATTATTATATGCTGCACCTTACTGGCAAAAGGGAGTCCCTGATCGTCTCATTGGCACAAAAGGTCTGTGGAACAAAGAAGGTTAAGAACTCATGCCTTAAACTATTACGTTCTCTGGTTGATAGATTTCTATTGTGTTTTTTTGCGCATTATACCCAGTGCCGTCTTAACGCACGGCCCGGGGGCCTCAAGAGAAGGAGCCTCACAAAAATGAAATCTGATGGAAATTTTTGAAAGTAAGCATGTAAATTTTTAGGCAAGCATTTTTAGCCATGTAGGGCCTCAGAAAACTCACTTGGTCCGGAGACCCCACGATGCTCTTAAGACGGCGCTGCTTATACCCTCATTCTTCATACGAGGGATACGTAGATAATTTGAATAAGAAAATTTAACAATTAGTTCATTGGAGTTTTTTCTCAATTCTAATGAGAAAATTATTAAAAATGCCTATGTTTATACAGCAAAACGTATATAGAAGCAGCTAGTGCAAAATAAAACTCAGGTAAATAAAAATTGAAACTACAAATTACGTAACGAACTTTGTTTTTTTTGTAATACAATGTACTGTATTAATATTTTTAGCCATTCGAGAGTTTACACATAATTTAAACTACAGGGTGTCTTACATTGTTTGCACAGCGGATATCTCTTTAACCGTTGACTTTAGAAACATAAAAGTAGTTGCTCTGTCTCTCCTGAGACCAACAGAAAGAATTCTACGTTTCTAAGTGCAATATTTGCTGAAATATTTGAATTCAAAATTGGGGAAAAATTTGGAAGGGCATAAACTGACGAAAAACGCTTCTTTCCCTTATTTATGCTGTTCTTTCCCAATTTTTCAAATACTTCAGCGAATAAACGTGTAACTTATAAACGTGAATTTTTTTTTTTTTTTTTTTGGCCTCAGAAGAAACTGCAGCAACTTTCTAATTGGGTTTTTGAGCACGCTGGGCCTGTATAAGAAGATATCGTTATTTTTTTTATGCATACGGCCCCACTAACAAATTTTAGGACTTGTAAGTCAACGGTTGCAGAGATGTCTCCTGTCCAAACACTTGGGACAGACTTTTCTATATGAATAAAAAAATCATTTTTTTTTTTTTTTTTTTTTTTTGCAATAGCGTTTCTCAACCTTTCTATTGGACCAATAAAATATCTGAGACAATTCGGCGGACCTCCAACTTGCTGCATGAGTAACGTGACCATGCGTCCTGTATTTTACGGGACATTCCTGGGCTTATGTTTGTTCCGATTTCAAAGAATTATCCCGTTTTTTTTCAAGAAGGCTATTCGAATTTGTAATCGAATTCTTAAAATAGTGAATGAGAAGATAACTTCCTTCACATATAAATTATACTATGATAATTATAACTATAAACAAATACTCATCTTAGATCATATATATTTTGCCATATTCAACTTTTTTTCCGTGAACTGCAGTTCACTTCATTACGAGTCCCAGTGGTCCTTCACTTTTCAACTGATTCATAATTTTCCAAGATTTCAGAACCGATTGCTGATTTTGCCGACTTATGACAATGGTTTTGATGATGATTGGCACTGTCCCGTATATTTTGCCGTATATATATATTTCAGATCATAGTTTCCCTTCCCAACTTTACGGAGCGAATGCGAGCCGATCCCCCCGTTAAAAAGTCTCGCTGCAGAGAGAACAGGCCAACAACAGTATAATTATTCATTCATTACACTTCACTATGAGTTGAGAAAAAAAACTCATAGTTTAAAAAAAAATTGATTGCAGATGGCAGCACAAACAAATCTCACGGAAGATCCACTATACGTACACACACATTCCAACATGTACCAATTCGTTAGAAGTTCCGCAGAGGAATATGGACGAGGTGCATGTCTGGTTTAGTAGTAGTAGATCATAGTTTCCCGTAATTAAAGTGGTCCAAGTAATGATGTATATTTTTGTTTCCATGGAATACATTTTAGTTTACTGCGATTTGCTGTTGTCCTTTATTTCCCGACTCTTCAGAAATTTTAGCAAATTTGTCACAAATTCCAGTGTTTGGCAGCAATTTATTTCACATTTAATATTGCAATTTCGAGTATTTTCTTCGATTATATATTGTTACTCTAAGTATGAAGGTCTAATTTTTATTTGAATCCATAAGAATATTACCAGTATCAATAAAAGCATTTTCATTTAGTTAGAATTAAAATAATAAAGTCTGCCTGCGGATCAACTGTACCATCGTCGCGGACAACCACGGACCGTCGCGAATTTACAACATTTTCATACATACATATACGTGTATATATCTAAAAGCTCTCTCGTCAATATTCAATTCCTTTAGATGCCATTGCCACCCTGACTAACTTAGTCAAGTCATTAACCAACTGTACTGAATTTGTTTCATCACAACAAAATAGGAGATTTTTCTCCGTGTTTCGATACCAGAAAGGTATCGGTTTTCGATAGCATATTGTTTAGAGAACAGACGCATCAACATTTTCTCTACTTGGAACTAAATTTAGTTATCAAGGATTCACGAAAGAATCACTAACTATTCAATTAATTGAACAAGCTAATTTAACGTCTCAGATAAACTGTCGCCAGAAGTTTATAGACAGAGAATGCAATTGTTAAATTTTGCAATTGTAATGATAAAAAGCGGTAGTTTTTTGTAAGAATTTCCTACTGATGTATGATAATGAACTTCAATGAAAAAATAAATAAAATCTAGGCATTGTATTTATGTATCGAATAATTGAAAATAAATCGATAAGATAAAACAATGAGTTATCATCAGTTAGTTTTATTTTTCAGTTCTTTCTTTTGTGGATGAGGTAATAAAACTCAGCACAGAGTTTAGAAAAACAAAGATAAAATATTGAAAGCTTCTATTGGGGGTAACTGTTTCTCTCGAGAAAAACGTAGGTATATATATTTTTTTTTCAATTAAAAACTATGAATTTGGCATATTTTTGGGGATCATTTGTGATTCTTTTATATGAAGTGTCACTAAATACAGATAGCGTATAATAGCCATTAAGTACGCAAAAAATTCATTTTTTGTTCGTGAAAGCTCAATAAGTTTCTAATAGGTGAATGATGAATATAAATTTTTAGAATCTCATGAATCAAAGCATTCAGAGTATAGTCTATTCAGACTTAGTTCTGATCTAACGGTTGAGCATGTATTTATACCGAAAACTACAATTTAATCTTCAATTTTTATCACATATGTCAATGGTTCTCAAACTTTTGCCACCCGCGGAACCCTTACCTCAGTCAATATCTATTCAGGTTCCCCAGTATAGTCTATTGAAGAGCCACTTCACAGCACTGAACAGGCTCATACAAACATCAACTGCTAGGAGCAGTGACACATAGTTTGGGAACCACTGATATATGCAGTGTACATATTGATCAAAGAACAATCGTAATTTTGGCAGTTTTCCCTTTAAAAACTATTTGGCATTAGTACAATCTGCATTGTTTTTAAAGTGATTGTAGAAATATATGGTCATATATTTTATTAGATCCGGGGTTCCCAAAAAGTTTTCCGCCAAAGATTTCTTGGTGCTCCGCGAAGAAATTGGAAAATAAATATTCTCCGAGAAGTGTTTAAAAAATTTACATTTATACTAGGTTAAAGCTGTGGGAGCTATCTTCTTTTTGAATTAACGAAAGCAAATATTTTTAATATGATTAAATGTATCGGAGTAAATATCAGAGGTTTTGTTTCCGAACTAAACTGCATTTATTGAACCAGCGGGCAAATAATTTCCTGAGTTATTTCTCTCCGGGTTGAGCCCATGCATTAAGATGGCTCTGCATCATGCCATCATCGAGTCACGATGAACTTGTACAATTTCAATCTGCCATAGGGGATTGTAATTTCATGTGGGCTCCTCCATATTTTCAGCCACGCAATAGCAGCCTAGTATAGTTCGAAATCGAATCGGACACATCATTTCATGCTATTTGCCGATAGTCTGTTCACTGTTTTCTCTATCGTATATAGTTCCTAGAAATTCGCATTGTAAGCGCATTACTCTAGCTCAAAAAAAACAAAAAAAACACGTTCAGTGTGATGACTTGCTTTCAGTAAAGGTACCCTTATGAGTTTATGGCTCCTGAATCTCATACGTTGAAGTGTGCACACACTGCACGGTCCATGTACAGACTATCTCACGGTATTCCTCGTTCAGCTGGGTAGTAACAAAGCCTCCTAGAAGTATCTAGGAGGCTTTGTTTCTTCAACTTCGAGGAGCGAATACATATGGAAAAGCAAAGCTCTACAGTGGACGGTGCAAAACAAGCACATGGGGCCGTAAAAATTAAAGAGGAAGAAATGGTGCAAATAAAAAGATTATATTCAGTAATGAGGTGGTATGCAACAAATGCGGGGGGGGGGGCATAGAAAATTGTACAAACACAGTGCAGACATAAGGAAAAACAAAGCAGTACAGGGGACGCACAAAAAAAATACGAATATGAAGATACTATGGACGGACGCAAACGAGTAAAAATACCCATGTAAGTTCAAGAACATACATGTTAAGTGACTCCGTCATACCCTTATGTGGCACCTCATAGCCACTAGTGACTGTGGGAGACAGTCCGAGTTGTCAGTGTTTTCTGCATCTCCATGCTCTGGTGACGTTTCTTTGGGGTTGGTGGTACCGGTTGCTGCCTCATTCGATCTGATGGGGGGGGGGGGGGGGGTATCTGTTCTGCTGGTAATTGGAGATCGCTTATCATGAACTTGCTGCAGGTTGTCCTCAAGAAATCTCGTGGGATCCTCCAGAATCTTGGACGATCGTTGGTCCCTCGTCATCCTGTGGTACCACTCCGTAATTAATTCTACCCTGTTTCTCACCACATGGAATCAAGTGGCTTGCGGCCATGGGTAAAAAGGCTCCAATATTTAAGTGCCGGGGGCCCACTTGAAAATTTTTCCAGTGGACACTATCGTCCAAATTTATTGACAAAGTCTTTTTTTTACGACCATGCAATAGTGGTTTGATAGTCATTCTTGTGTGCCCGGTGCACACCAGGGTGTTCACGGGCACTGGGAAAGTAGCGTACGCAGGATTTTCTCGGGAGGGGGGCAATGCTTCACGCCCTTTCCCTTCTCCAGGGAGTTACGTTTTTTACTACAGAAATTCACCATAATATCAGGAAGGGGCAGGCCCAAACCCCTTTTGCGTACATTAATGCACTGGGGGTGGAAACCCTGTTTTAGAGGAGCGAAAAGCAGTTTTTGCCCCAGGCCGATAAAAACTTGAGTCCGTCCCTGAAATAAAGCAATATATTTTTCGCCGCCTTCCTTAGTTAGTAAACAGAATTGAGAGGGGTTTATAATTGGAATCTGGTTTACGATCATAGTCATAGAAACAAAAATCGAATTGAATTTTAAACAAAAGTCATCATTAGTTTTTTGAAAGGGTAAAAAAAGGAGAATTCCTTCTGGCGGCCCGGTGTGGCCGCACTTTACGCACAGAGCCGCAACAAAGAGAGAGCAGGTGAGTCTGGCCAACACCATCTATAGCAGGCCTCCTCGCGAAGCTCATGACATCATTGGAATAGGCCATTTCACCTGTAGCCATTGATTATAACTTAGCAGGCCGACGCATGCGATATCGTTACCATTTTTTGCAGTATATCCAATTACTATAAGTGAAATGGCCCATTTCAGTGACGTCACGAGCTTCACGTGGAGGCCTTCTGCTATAGATAATGTTGGTCTGGCGACGCGGGAGCTTAAGCGCTGAGTTTACGTTTTTTTCCATTAAAAATTACGGGTAGTGAGGCGCCAAAATGGAACCTGGTCCCGAGTAAATTTTTGTTCCTAGTTGTGGCCCTGCTTAATTCTGAGCCTGTGGTATCTGGAACTTAGATTTCTGAAACTCCGAAAGGTGTTTAATTGTGTGTGAATGTGTGGTTTGTTATCATTTTTCGGTCTACGTACATGTCTTGCACTATTGGGAAAGTTTGATGAAGCGGAAGACGGACCAGGGATCTGGGGGTGCTAAAATGCATGGTTTCTCAATGCGAGAGAGTACTGTACTTTTTTTTTGTAATTGCTCCTTCTGTGTGAGACGTGTAATTTTTTTTCATCACTATTGGACAACAAAAGAGAAAGCAAACTGCCAAAGCCTCCGAGATAGACACCTCCTAGATCCTGTACTAATAAGACTAGTAGTATCTCCCGGAGGGTTTAAGCAAAAAAAGTTGATGCGTGTGTATACTTTATCTTCACGGAAATTGGTATACAGTGTGCACTGCTTATCGACTCAAACATTGAACTTTCTCCTCATCACTGTTTTTTCATTTGTATTTTGCGCAGTAATTTTTTTAATATCTTCAGGATTATTTTTTATTTATGTGTATCTAACTTTCCCATTTCGGCGCCCAATATAATTTGGCACCCTGTGCAATTGTACAGGTTGCACCGCCCTAAGCCCGTTACTGATCCCATCGATACCATGATCGAGTTTATCGATAAAAAGTGAGAAATGTATTCGGCCAAGGACACTTCCTTGAGGAACACTACTTGTGATCCCTGTCCAATCAGAGAATTCTCCGTTCACCATAACTCGCTGTGACCTATCTCTTAACCTCCTATCTAATCCAGCAAGTTGCCCTCAATTCCAACTTCGCGTAAACGCTTCAAGAGTTTACCATATTGGACCCAATCGAATGCCTTCTGGAAATCAAGAAAAACAACATCGACATTTTTGCCCTTACCCAAAGCCTTAGTCAATTATATTAGCCCCTTCTTCTCTTTCCGCCATCTCGTTGGGTAAGTTGCCTTTTCGTGGTCTCTGTATTTGTAGCTGAATGCATATTTGGTGTTCTGCTCACAGTGACGACTTTTTTCCAAGTGGACGTCAACTCTCAATTGCACCTAGAAATTCCATCTGACTAAGCTACGCAGACCCTAATAATTCCAAAGACCAAAATAGTGTCTGATTGGACGGTCGGGTTCATATTGTGCCGTTGAAAAAGAGAGTCCCACAACCAATGATTTTTTGTGTCGAAAACAGAAGTCACCAAAATACCGATATTCTTTTCCAAGAAGGTAACTCAAGTAATAAGAATACAAGTATCGCACAAATCGCGCATCTGGCTCTGTGTAGACTAAAGATATATACTATTATAACTCTATGGTGTAATCATATGGACAGGAGCACCAGGTAATAGTGGGTGTGCGTATCCTTCCACATCTACAGGTAGTCTGTCTGGTCCATGTGAAGCTAGTCAATTTTATTTTGATACAACCACGTGTTTATTCATTCTAGATGGTCAATACTATATACGCGACTGGTTTTTGGCACGCTTTCCATTCCGATAATAAAATTCCCCTCGAAGTCTACCGGTGTGTGAATCAGTTCCTTGAGCGTATATTGAAACCGTGTGGCCCCGACGGTTGTCAAATCAGGGGTAAGAAAAAAATAATTGCAAAAATAATGCGGAGGAGGAATTGTTTTGCCTGTAAAACTCAAACTATGGATGTAATTGAATGGACTGATTTGCAAAAGAAACAGTGATTGTTGATGCATTGCATCTACTAGCTGGGAACCAGATAAACGATGAATATGTATCAGTTTATGAAGAAGTAAAGCCCACAGGGTAAAAATTAAATGACTGAATTGCCCGTATTTCACCATATTACTTATGGCGGACATAAATCTGCGAGCTTTCTCGGTCATTTTACTGATGCGCGGCTTATAAAACGGAGTGTTATCCCTGGTGCGACCAGTGACGCTGTAACTGACCATTATGTCGGCTCTTGAACAGTGAGCCTTGGTATAGATAAAAAAAATAAGACGACTTTGCTTCTCTCTCGGACAAACAATGTTTCCCACCAGATGGAAAAGTGGCGCTTTCTATCGCAGTTATCTTTTTTTTTCCCATGGTCCAAATAACGTATATACCAAAAGAAATTTCAATGAAATACGTCCACCTTAAAGTGACACAACTCGACTCAATTATACTGACAATCAAGGGCGGTTTAATTGAGGGAGCAAGGGGTGAAAATTCACATGTGACATCACGCTTTTGAGTCGTACCACGACAACGGAGATGTTGAGAAAACTTCGAATAAATAGGCAGGGCCAGTGCCGTCTTAACGTATGGGCCCACCCGGGCACAGCCCGGGGTCCTCACAAAAATGAGATGCGGTTGAAATTCTCTAGGATTTACCAGATAGGGCCTCCGAAAAACCACTTGGCCCGGGGTCCCACGATACTCTTAAGACGGCCCTGGGCAGGGCCTACGACCGTAATACTAGAAACAAGAATGTAAGCTATCAGGGGCGGCTCGAGACAAAATCTGTTTGGGATCTCGGATTTTTGCGCTTGCTATCTATTCACCCCATAGCCCGTACATCCTGCTTCAGGGCTCCTAGGCTGGAAACTTTCATGGGCCCAAGCCAGATGTTAAATGGGAGACCCTTCTAGTTAATTTAAAGCGTGAAAAAAATAGTAAGGATAGAGTCCCGGGCGGGAGATCTGTCAGCCATGCCCCTCCCCAATAACTTATCCTAAGAATTCCTAACAAAAAAAACTTTTTTTTTGCCCTTTCATCTGGAATTTAGCGCCAGAAAAGACAGAAATCACTTTCTTTGGCCAATGAAACTTTTTTCACACATTCACAATGGACTTGGCACCCCTATTGAGTGACGCCCCGTGCGGCCGCAATAGGTTGCATGGCCGAAATGCCATCCCTGTATTCTATGAAAGGGGGCAAGTATGCATTTTGGTTCCCTCACCGCAAGCCCGTTGCCAGAAATTTTGTTCGTGGGGGAACCAAAGTGATAGAATAGATTTGGCCATCTTTTTCCCTTTTTTCGGTCATTTTCTCACATTTCGAGGGGGGAACCAAACCCCTAAGTCCCTCCCCCTCGTTACGGCTTTGCCTCACTCAGTATTTTTTCTAGAATGGTCCGAAAAAGCAAAGGAAAAATTCGGCTTCTCACTTATCCGGTCCCTGGAGTACCAGAAACACCTTCGAAATAAATTTCTTAATAAAATTAACCTCGTTATATATTATCTTCACAGGATAAGTGATGTTGGCTCTCCTAATCAAGTGCTGTTTTAAGAATTAAATTACCTGTTATCTGGCATTAAGAACGGCAAAATAATTCTGGATCAAAAAAAAAAAAATTCTGCTTCAAAAGCGGGACGTATGGTCACGATGATTTGCAAGGTAAATAATGGTGCGGCTTACTTCTGAAATGAATCAGGTTTATCTAGAGGTGCCCTTAACTGAAGCCCTGCCATCCTCCCACTAGGGTCGCCTTTAGGGGCGAAATATGAGGCTTCGCACCCGGGCAGCTGGTAAGCTCGAGCCGTTCTCCGGCCTATATGGTGGACGTGTTTCAATGAAACTTGGTACATACGTTCAGGGCCGTAACTAGGACTTAAGTGCCGCCCCACAAGTTTCATCAAAATACCTCCATCAGAATGGGAGCTACATACGTCTGAGTAGTGTCGGTTTATTTATAACTGCCATTTTCCAGGAGTGGCCAACTTCTTTCTGTTCGGTAGCCAAGTCAGATAAACCGCCGCGGATCGAATCAACAAAATGATCCAAGCACGGGCAATTTAATCATTAAACTTATTTTTTTACACAAAAATTGCCACGTTTTTAAGACAAATAAATCACACTGGTCGAATGGTCGACGCGTTTCGGCTCTTCAATGGAGAGCCGTCATCAGGACCTCGTGGTCAGAACTCACACGAATGAAGAGTGATGTTTACGTCTGGTCGTCCGAAGAGTTCGCCTTTGTATTTGCTGCGTCCGAGTGGTCTTTGGATGCGAATTGGGGAGCCATCTGTTGTAAAGTGTTGAAAGTTTTTTCACGACTGAGGTTAATAAAGCCTGTCCAAGCTGACGAAATAGGTGGTGTGTTTCTTCCATCATTAACGAGGAAATTCTGGCATGTTCTGATGAAGTATCCCTCGAGAAAATTCAATTCCGAATTGTGTGTTGCTTTTTTAAAAACAAATGCTTTGTCAAAATCAAAATGATGTGAATGTTGCCAGCAGTGTTGGGCAATAGCCGAATTATCCGTCCGTCCCTTCTCAACATGCTTTCGGTGTTCGAGAACTCGAATATTTAGATTTCTTCTAGTTTGGCCAATATATCCATTTTCACAATTCTTGCATGGGATGAAGTAGATACCAGATTCTTTGGAGGGTGAGATAGGATCTTTCAGATGGGAAAAGGTGAGTATATTTGTTGGCTGGAATATTGTATGGAAGTCTAACCAATTTTGTGATAACATTAAACTTATGTATATATATATATATAACCCTGGGTTTATAATTCCTACTTTTTCATAACCTAAGACACAAATTCATTGCTCTCTTATCTGGTCATATTCTCAGCTAGATGCAATGCATAACAAATTATTCGATCCAACACATTTATAGTTCGAATTTTACAAAATAAACATTTTCCGAATTTTTCCGCAATTATTTTTTCTTCTTTCTCCTGATCTGTCACCCCTCTTATTGCGGCAACATGTGTGGACCGACGAGTTGAAAAGCGGGGAAGAAAGCGCGCCAACAATCAGTCACGTGGACTGCTCCGAGGGTGTCCGGAATGACCACTGAGCTATAAGGAAAGCTATATATTTTACTTATAGCTCAGTGGGAATGACTGACATACAGTATATCAAACATCAAGATAAAGTGACCATACGTCCCGTATTTTCCTGTTCTTTGGGCCACCTCGATTTTTTTTTGCAAAAATGTGTCCCGGCTTCTCCCGTTTCTCAAAGAGAGTTTACCTGAATGCTCATATTTATTTTTATCAAAAATGTTAACACGTGATTTTCATAAATGAATGAGTTGACATTTCCAGTGGGATATATATTTGTATTTTCTCTGAATATTACACGTTTTGGCAACTAGTGTGCCAACTTAGATATTTTCCAAATAGATCTGGTCTTTTTTCGGCCATTTAGTTGGAAAAAAAAAAACCAATCTAGTTGCTTTTCTTGGAGTCCGTTTCAAAAATTTTTCCTATGTACTAGTAGTCTTATTAAATTACGTGAAAATACGGGAGCTCATCTAAATGATGATTAACATTAATTCTGGTTGTTTAACAGCCCAATTTCTAGTTGTTTTTAATGAAGAATCTAGTTGGAAAATTTTTGACTGTTGACACTTGAGTTGTTAAAAGTGAATTGAGGGATTTTGAAATATATTTTTTCAACATACATAAACCACACAGAATAGTTTGCTTATTAATTTTTTTTGTCAGAAGCTGCTGCTTTTCACATTTGACAGGCGGCTGTAAATAAGTTCATTCAGTAGATTTTATTCAACATCTTACGCATTGAGAGTATATAACAATGATTTTTCAAATAAAACTTGGAGATGGCCTGTGAATTTCAACGAAAATTTCTTATTTTGCAGAGTAAACACATTTAGAGCACAAAGTGAAACTGTAAACGAATATGTGAAAATATTCTGGTAGCAGTCTTTTTTTTCTTTCACTTGAGGGAAAACATTGAGTGGGCGATGAAAAAATAAATTTGAATCGATTGAGAAACAAAATATTCGGAAGTCTCGCATCACCACAAACAAACTTGTTCTGAAATGTCTTTCAAACTTGGGGATTGAAAACAGCCATTTGTGGTATTTTAGAAAATTTTCGGTAGTTTTGTACCATAATTGGCAATTTTGCCGAAATTTGGCGATGTCCTGTATTTTCCTCGAATTAATATAGTCACCTTAAGATAATATGGACCAGACAGACTACTGGTAGATGTGGAAAGGCGCGCGTTCACCATTCCATGATGTTCCTGTACTACATCTATAAAATTAAACGAAACCAGTTTCGGCAATACAAGCAATCTTATTATGTAAGCTACCTTCTTTAACCAGAATATTGATGGTTCAGTTTGAAGAATGGCACCAACCTGCCATGTCGAAATTTAAAGATGAATGCTTTTCTGTTTACGGTATAGACAATCACCGTATCTGGGTGTGAAACTCACTTAGTCAATAGCGCAATACCCCATCTATCAAATATGCCACCAACCAAGACCTCCCCACTCTGTCTCCTCATATCAAATATGACACGTTTGTTCTTTGGAATTACATGTTAGGGGTATGTGTGGCTGTCATTTCATTTCCTGGTGCTGTTGGTGAGTTGCCACCCACTTAGGAAAAAACATTTCATCACAGAGAGAACAACACTAAATATGCATTCAGATACAAATACAGAGGCAACAACAGGAAAATTGCCCAATGAGGTGGCAGAAATAAAAAGAAGCCAATAAGAATCTTTATGAGCAATTTGTGTTTGAAAAGACAGTATATTGAAAAAATGTAAATTATTTTTGGCACCAGAAATAATGAATTTATTTTATTTCACTTTTTCTTACTTTAGTTTGTTTGTAGTCTGCTGTTGGAAAACAAATAGTTCGAATAATGATAACAAATTTAATTTAATTGCACAGTCAGGCCCCCATGGCTTTAGAAAATACACTAGAAATGATACATATATATAGTCATAGATTGAGTACATGTTCTTTGCCCCCCCCCCCCCCGGAAGAAGAAGAAATTATGGCCCTGTGCACAATATATTTTCACTTTGCCTGAGCCACATAAAATCACCTCGCACACCACCCCTGGTATACTCATTAATTATTTGAAGGCCCCAATAAATTTCCCAAAATTTATTGGCTATGATAAATAGCGAATTTATTGAGCTTGCCAGCTCAGTTGGTGATTTATTAACTAATTATCACTTGTACCGTAACATCATAAACTGTGTATCACAGAAAAAAAGCGACGGCAGTTATTTGTTTCTATATCATCTGGGTGTAAAATTGTGAAGCATTACAGCTGAAGGCTGTGAAACACAAGTAAATGTGCGATTGCCATTCTCATCTAGTAGAGTATTGGGTTTTTGACATGACAAGTCAAAAACTGGTTTAAACTGTCAAAAACCTAAATGAATGCTTTTGGATGTTTTGAACACAATAGGTATATAACATGGTGAAAAACTTACTTTTTTGCATTACATTTTATTTTTAAACATTAATTAATACAATTAAAACAAAATATTAATTATGATTTGCAATTTTGAATTTTTTGAAATAAAGAGTCTAGAACGTACAAAATATAATTTTATTGTTTATTTATCTAAACTACATATTACCTGTGTCCAATTTACTAAGCAAAAAAGAGCTGTTCATTCAAAATATGTGTGATAGGGCATAAGGGTTAGGTTTTGACTTCAGAAACCAATTCAGTATTAAAACATTCAAAAACTTATTGTCAAGGCTCTCAAATAGTTATTTTAACCTGATAGATATGTTAAATAACAAAACACTTTCTTTTATTTAGATTGAAGTGTTTTATATTTTGAATAACAATTACTGGGAAAAATATTTATTTTGATATTTTAAATTTTCTGATCTGCCCAAAATTTTATTCCATGTAAAAATTCTCGTGCTACATCTGTTTAATATGCTAATTAATGTATTTATTCATATAAAACTTAGATCATATATGTTGTATAAATTCTGAGTTTTAAAAAGTATTTTCGATCAAAGTAGAGCTGGCAGGACTTGATACCTAAAGCATTACAGGTGTATTTTACACATTTAGATATAGCTTCAATTGCAAAATGCTAATTATAGCATTATAAATGCTAATAAATATACCATATCATGGTTATTCTAAGTTATTAGCATTCTTAGTTAATTCCTAGTTATTCCTACTTTCCGCTGAGAATAAGTTGCAGGAGTTTCTTAAGCATCATATACAAGCCAGCACTGACAAATTGAAGAACATTTTAGTCCTACAATTTCAGATTTTGATTGCTAGATATATTCTAATGTTATGCACAATACAGGTATTGTTTTAAGTATGAGTGATTATCTAGATAATTTACTATCAGAGAAATCAGGATTACATAAATGGTGAAAAAGAACTTTTTAAACACCTATCTGTTATAAAGAGAGTAGTGTACAGCAGATGTTTATATCTACATATTTGTAAGCAGTTAAAGAAATTTTTGAAGGTCAAGAATCTTGAATTGAAAAATACCAAATAATTCTAGTTTTTCCTTCAGTGTTTATGCTATGCTTTATTCAAATTGTATATTTTGTATCCATTGTATCCAAAAATTAAAAACTGCTGAGCATCAAAAACCTACCAACCCTGATCTAGTACTTCTGAATTAATGGGAAAAATTATGGGTTTCTATTCTTTTTTAGACACCCAAAGTACCTGTTATGGGAATACTGTATTACTGAACATTAAGACATCATAAAACACAGTATAAAAAAAGTTGTTAAGGTTAACTGTATGCATATGATTTGAATGAAATTTAACGAATTTTTGATTGTACATGTATGGCAATTGGAGTTAGTGAGTGGAGAAATCCACTCGAAGAAGAAAAAATGATCGGAATAAATAATTTATAGCAAGGTTGCATGCATGAAGCTGTTTCTATGTTAGATACAATGGGGGAGAGAGTAGACTATCTCAAAGCAACCAAAATTTCCTCTATGTAAACTAAAGACAAACACCCATAGGTTTGAAACACTTCAGATGCCCCTGTATAGCATATAATTAAGCTGTAGCCAGGGCCACACTAAGAGGATGGAGGGGGTGATGCTAAGGGAGCTGGGTTTATTCTTTCCGTTCAAAACTATGGTGGGAGGGAGGCACCTAAATGGATACTGGCCCCCCAGGATGACAGTGAATTTTCGTTTCTCGTTGCGGGGCCCTGTCTCTTGTAATGGAACAAACCTGCGGTGGGTTGACAGGGACCACCCCATACAAATAAGTGCTAATTAATTTTTATATTTTTAAAAGTAATAGATTCACTTGAAAAGTCTTGTCGCCTTGGATGAACCAGAAGGCACCTAATGTGATGCAGCACCATCATTGGGATATCCCCATCTCGTCGGTGTTTGTGGCAAACAGCATGCTGTTGCTTTGGCCATCTGATGGATCTGAAATAATAGATTATATGCAAATAGGGATAGATGGATGCCGATTGGTCACCTCGCCAGCAGTCAACACTACATAAGGTGCCAGCCAGTTCACCTTCCCCCACTCCATTTCAACTTCATTTGACCATGTAGTTTCATCTCTGTAACTTGCTTCATTTGTCGTACTCTGACTCCACCGGGGAAGTCTGGTCCTCTGTCATCAATGTTTCTGAATTCAATTTTGGCTGCTCAACCATTCTCTAAAGTCCACAGAAGTAAAGGAAGCCAGTGGTGTAGTTTGAGTGTGATTGACGAACACATTTAAGGACTGATTCTCCATGGATTGAAAATACAGATTGTCACATCGAGGGAGTGAGACTGAGTTATGGTGAAATTCTAATTTTGTCAAAATTTCTGATTTCAATAAACTTAAATAATGTTAAATTCGGTAATAAAAGTTAATTGTAATAAGTTATAATTCTCCACTCTTGTTGTTTGCTTGTTATGCTAATTTTTTCCATCCCGGTTGTGATAATTGTCACACTGAGTGTAGCTAGATCCACAGAATAACAATATTTTCTACAGGGAACTCTAATAAAGCCACAGAAAGAACACAGTGCCCTTAGAACTATGTGACCTATTTTGAATTTTAACGAAGTAGAGAGATTCTATACCCCGAATAACACTGTTGAGTTAACATTTGCTATGAAACATCACGTGCCAAATGTTTGTTTGCCTGCCATGCCTTTGGCGCATCTAAGATCTCAGCTTAGGGACCCTGATTTAGGATGTGGAGGGCCATGGGATACACCCCCCTCCCTGACCCAAGATTTTAGTATTTTTTTGCAGTATAAATCCCTTGGCCTCCACTCCTCTAGCTGATATAATAATGTGCTATAAACTGGTACACAATATGGTACATTTGCCTTCTGATAACACTTTTGGAAATCTTGGACAGATGACCCAACCTCTACAGACACAAGTCTTCAATTGAAAATTCCAGTGGCGACTGCTATTTTTATGGCCTTAGATGCCGTTCAGCTAGACTGTGGAACAGTCTTCCATGTTATCTCATTTCTGCCTTATGCTGGATTAGTTTCTTCCTTGGACGATTTTAACTTTACACCTTATATGAAGTGTTTTTTTATTTGATTTATGTTCTTGGTTTTGAATCTTACCAGTGTAAGTGCAATCTTGCCTACTGGATTGTATGTGATAAAATAAATAAAACACTTATGGTGTAAATCCCGGCCTAAGAGCGAGAATTCATAACCAAGAAACTTAGGTGAACTATACTGGGAAACCCTTTACATTACAGAAAAACCAATGCTATATAGGGTATTTAAACATAGAGAGCATAGGTAAACAAGGCGCATGGCATTTTACTGGTGATTCGTTGATCCCAGAGGCATACTCCTAATTAGAAAAAGTATCCAAATAATGTGTAATACTCAGATATGCCATTCATGTTGTAATGAGTTGTATAGTTATTTAAAAAAATTAAACTTTTATATGGACACCCTGTGACAATCCAATTAGAAAGTTGTTACCCTGTCTCTCCTGACGCCAAAAAAGAAAAAAAACTGTTGGCATCAGGAGAGACAGGGTAACAACTTTCTAATAGGGTTTATGGGCATGGGATGCCTGTATGAAAAGTTTATTTTAATACCTATACAACCCCTTGCAACATGAATGACATGTTTTTGGATACTTTTACTGATTGGAAGTATACCTCTACGATCAACGGTTCACCAGTAAAATGCCGTGCACCCTGTATGTAATGTTCAAAACCTATTTTCATAAAAACTGCATAATATATTTGAGAGATACTTCATCTTCTAAATTGTAGCAAAAATGCGTCAAATTCATTTATTTGCACTTGGTCTTCTTCTGCTGAGCATTTCAGTAGCTGATGGTGGAGTCTGCGATTGGGTTTGCCGATCAGTATGCACTGTTCCTGCTGTATGCCACGTGGTTTGCAAGATGCTCTGTACAGATGCATATAGAAGGTTAGTCTTCCAAACTTTATTTTCTATTTCGGTTGCACGATTCTGGGATGTCAGTACTAGTGATGAGTTTTCATCATTAATACTAAAGTATGAAAAAGGGTGTAATTTATACAACTACACCATTTTTCTGTATACAATACAATCTGTATAAAGAAAAAAAACTAACAAATAGTACAAGCAAGTTCTAAATATAAAAGTAACTTACTACAAAAGTAAAATAAAAAAATGCACGATTTATTCCAAATCAAACGCCAATGAGCTTACAAAACTGCAACTTACCCATAATATCCCTGGCAATCGCCATTTGAATGAGATGGAATTTTGCCTGCAAGTAATTTTTGTGTTACTCCTTATTCTCTACTATTGCAATATCTCAACCTACACAACTGCAAAATTATATAACTTCTGACATTTTTTCTCAACTATAAAAAATCCCACTAAATTTTCTCTGATAAAGTTTTAAAATTTTTGAATTTTCTTTAGATATTGGACAGAATCTGTGAAGTATAATGAGACCACAGAAGAGAGACTAATATTTTTTTATTTGACCCACCTCTCCTGCAATTGGTTTTAAAAAAAAAGTTTTTTATGATTATCCACTATTTTAAACATGAAAAAAATACTATCGCAAACATTTTCACAATAAAATTCATATAGGCCTGTTGATCTATCTAGAATAGAATTCTGAAAATATGGATTTAATTTACATTGCTTTTGAATTTTTTTTTACAGCATGAATACCACTGAAGATGGCATTTCGGTGACAAAAACTGACGTACATTTCGAATTCGACGCTTGAATTCATTTTAATCGATAATTCAAAAAATCTATGTAAATTTAATTTTTTTTAAATTTTGTTGTGTTTTTGTGTTGAGCATTTTCTCAGAAAAGGCAAAGAAATCAAGAGTTATGAGATTAAATCTATGAATTCATTTGGTGCATTGTTATCAATTCCTATTCACAAGAGAATATGTAGCTTTAAATAAAATAACAGCAATTACAAACACGTTTTTAAACTCAGACACAATCCCAAGACTTACTGAATGAAATTGCCAGCTGCAAAGTTTGTTTTATCTCAAGTATTACAGACAGATAATTATCATTAAATTTTAAATAAGTGATAATTAAACATTAGTGCTTTATAGAAGGGTGCATGTATAAAATAAGATGTTGAAGAAAGTACTGTATATAATTTCATACACATAATTCACATATGCAAATCTCGCTTCTCTGAGAAAAAAAAAAAAAGTATTCTTTGGGGGAGTTTTCAATGAAATAGTCCAATTATTGGCAGCTGCAAATTTTGCTAATATGCAAAATAAAATTCTTCCAATAAATGAACAGCAATATTTGATATGCAAACAAAGTATCAAAACGTGAAATGCTCCTGTTAACATAATATGCAAAATAAAAACCAACTTTTTAATTTGAATGTACAGTAAAACCAAGTGAGGCCTTTTTATTAGATCTTGGTATTAGCATCCGTTATAAAAAAAAAATTGTGTAGATTATTTTTTAAATATTCATTTTCACATTCTGAACCTCTGAAAAAAATAAAGTAGATAATATGCAGTGGTGATCCACACTAAGAAATCTAGATGTTATAATCTGCAGATTATAAGCAGGAAATCAAAATAACTTTTCAATACAGAAACAAGCATTGGGATATCATAAAAGATTGTTACAAAAATAAAATTTATTCACTTACCAAAAACAAAAGTTTTCAAGTTTTATAATTCAATTCAAACAGTTCCATATAACAGTATTTCTAACTTATATGAACTGCACATGTATGAAAAAAAAAAGTTCAAAATTTTTTATTAAAAAAAGCAGTAATTAGAAAAATGTCATTCTTTTCCCGAAAGAAAGCAATGCATTTACAAATGAGAAAAGGGGAAAAAAGCAAACACTGAATTCGATAACACAACGCTTAAAATTTCCTATGCTAAATTTTCGAAAAAATGAATGTGGTCCTCACATAAATTTAATATGAATAACATATCAAATTAACATTACAAAGAACATACAAAATTATTAATATTACAAAGAAGAAACATTATGAAATAGAAATATATGAAAAAAAAAAAAACATATGCAAACACATAAGTACAGAATTTTATCAAACTGAAATACTACCAGAACGAAAATCACTTTTTCCAATGATTACATTGACTAAAACACTTTCACATTTTTCAAGATCCGCAAATGCTTCAGAAAATTTACAGCCTAACAAATGCTTATCTGCTCCAGTTAAAGTCATTCCCTTTCCACCTAAGGCTTCCACTACTTTATCATATTTAGCATGCTGCATAAAAAAAATGAACAAAAAATAAAATAGTAAAGAATGAGTAGCACCACAAAAAAAAATCAACTAATATTAAAACATGTATCCTATATTAATCTCATTAAGACTAGAATTACAGAGCAACCACTTTGATGGCTTTTTAACTTTTAGCGCCAACACAACAGTACTATCTTTCAAAATTTCATGATATTTTCTTTTTTGTCAACAGGAATCTTTTGGCGCAAAATAAAAATTCCAAGTCATCTCCTTAAACAGGGTGTCTACCAAATATCAAAAGCAAAATTCAGTGACTTTTTGGGGACTTTTCTCATTTGACAAAAGGAACGATGCTGGACTGTTTTTTTTATATGTGGTTTCCAAACTGTGAGTGGGGAGGGGGTTCTTAATGAAAGGGGTAATGCAAGTGAATTTACGAGATAAAAACATTTGATAAAAAATCAATTATTTTAATCATTTGAAACTTTCAGCAGAACATGATGTCAATGAACATACAGACATACCAACATTGGCATGAAGCCTCTCAATAGTGCTGAATGTTGAGCTTCACCACGATGGGGGAGGGGGGTAACAACCCCTCAACCATGATAAAGTTGGTAAAAAACCTCAATTTTTAAAAAAAAATTTAAAAACTTAAATTTAAAGATTTAAGTACAACACACCATAGGAACTGGACCCTAAGGGCTCAAGCCACCCTCACAAAAGCATAGGCGGCAACCGGTTCTTTCTTGAACACGGAGGGGCAACAAATGTCCATTTTCTGCCTATGGCAATAATTTTTTTAATCGGGGGGTCATCGTTCCTATCGCTCTCCCTCTGTATATCACCCATGCCTTCAACCAACTTTGTGAGGTCGCCTAAGCCCTTAGTAGATCCGGAATATCAAATGAAATTCATCTCTGAATGCGCCCTTGGGTCGTAAATACAGACGTCTGGAAACCCTAAATTTCCCCTGTTTTTGTCGTATCAGAGTTCCTTCGGCACCTATGACAAAACGTTCCAAAACAAGATCCACGGGCGCGACTGCGTAAGTTGAAAACACGCTTCTGATTCGATATCGAAGCGAATGCAAAACTACTGAACACACCATTGATCGATATTAAGCTGTGTACACAACAGCCGCACGCATAGCAATAGTGGGCTTAAAAAAAAGAGTCAAACAACATTGAACGAAGTGAGATGTATCAAGCAGTTTGTTTGATCGGTTCAATGATTGGTGCCAACTGTCGAAATCTGCAGTTTGCTGTTGGAATCGACGCGCATCGCCAGACAGGGATGTACATCAGAAAAAAACGCTGTCTAAGCGAATGAGCCCATTTCTTTACTGATTGCATTACCGGGGGCAGACAAAACATATCGGAGCAGGTAAAGCTGGGTTTTCCTAGCATTAAGTTTTTTGTGCCACGTGTGTGTGTGTGTGAACCAAACTGCACCATTTTGTGTTGGCAGAAATGTGTTACATAGTCACACTACACGGTTATGTTTTCCTAGCGTGGCGCATCAGCTCAGGGCGGCTATACAGCATATGGCCCTGGCATCAACTAATCTGTCATCTGCATGCTCCGGTTTGAAGGTGAAGAAAACAACAAAAATGAAGGGAAACTTTGTGAAGCGCACGATGCATTTGACTCCTCCAGAAGCAGTCAGCCAATCACGCCCGACGTAAAGTGCTGTCATGAGCCGTATTGCGCTCAGTAGAAAAACAGCCATACTGCTCTTCTCATTGGTGAGTAGACAGGGTGTTGCGCTGGGCGATTCACGTTGCATGCGACACAGAAAACACGCTCCTAGGAAAAACCGGCTTTAAATAAAAAAATTAAAAGAAACGTTTCTTACATACGAGAGACGAAACCATCGTAAAAGGGTACAAATATAGTCCGGCCGATTTTCCAATTCTGACAGTCAATGCCCCATTTACCCGTGCAGAGAAGCACGGTAGGGGGGCTGACTAAGTTCCAGCCCGGGAACCCAAGATAATTCTCAATTTTTTTTTCACACCATTAATTCACTATACGGAGGCCAGAGAAAAATCTGTCTGGACCTGTCAAAGATCTCAGCTTAGGCGCTTTACTGCAGGATGTGGTTCACAACTTTTGGAATCCTGGAGCATGGTTGATTTCTTTTTCTTGATTGAAAGTCCTGGCCATACACATGATTAATTAATGGGAAATATAAAATGGGTAAAAATGAAACAATAAACCACTCACGGCCCGATTTGGCTGATGTCAGGGTCCGACGGCTGAGAAATACTGCACTACACCAGGGCCTTTGTGATGTTAATTTTTCCCCTCTTACTGGAGTAAGAGGAGAAAAATCCTGACGGCCCCAACTAGACCAACCCAGCTGGGCCCTTCCGTAGGGCGGATTTCACGTATTCCTTTTCCTATTCAAATTTTTTGAAGTCCGATATTAGACGCTTGTTATTTGCTCTATCAACATGCTTTGTTGTCAGTCTTTGTTGTTGATCGCAAGCTTGTCACCAATGGTTCTCTTTTGGTGGCTGCCTCCCTTGCGTAATTCATGTTACATCAGCGGCTCCCTAAAGTTTGGCAGTTATTTTCTCATATAAAAGAACCACTTCAAAGCATAAATAGACGCAGAAATCAATATTTTCAGCTTGCCATGACATTCCAAGGAGCCGCGAAGCAGCACACTTTTAGAAACACTGTGGTATTCCTTTAAATTTGGCCTAAATGTTGCGTCGCAACAGAATTTATGGTGAATGAGTCTGATTTTTGTCTCCTTTTGAACTCTCATTCTGTCACATGCGTATACTGTACGATTTCATCATCCGCTATAACTAGTCCGTAAAGATAGACAAGATTTAAAAAAAAAAAATTCTTCCTTCATGGGGTGGGGGAATAAGTGCCTTTTCCCCTGGCCCCCTCAAAGATATGGCTCACAGGGCTGCAGCCTTGAAGCCAGAGACAATCACCATCACTGTTTGTTTTTCATGCTATAAATCCACTACAGAGCCCCCACCCCACGAGAACTCTGACTTGTGGACCCGTCAAAGATTCAACAGTCCTGCTCCATGATGTGGGGCGAAGGTCATGTTCTTTCTACTGAAAACCAATATTGTTTCCAAGAGGACTGTCCCAACTGTCATGCCAGTCAAACACCCCCCAGCAATCATCACCGGATCCTGAGAATACTGCTGTAGGGGAATCTTATAGATGTTGAAAGGTCAAAAGCAAAGAAAGAAAAGGTTTTTTTTTGTTTTTTTTTGTTCATCAAGGCTATATATAGCTTTTTTGCCCCAACCTGCACGTTGACGTTGCTACTTATATATCCATCCCTCCAGAGCAAAAAAAAAAAAAAAAAAAAAAAAGGAAAGATACCCGAGAGAGAAGAAAAAATATTGAATACCACAGCTTCTCCAAAGCCTAGATTTTAGGGGGAAAATCGAAAAAGGATCTCTTGAGACTAATGAAAAAAAATCCTTGACCTTTACTAAAATTTTGTGACTTTTTCAGAACCTCCATGACCTTTTTTATTCTGTGACTTTTCCGGGACTTCATGATTTTCCTGTGATGGTAGACACCCTATTAAATGTATAAATTAAAATTATGAGTCCCAAAGAGCAGAATATAACAAAAACTGATGTATGTCAGCGAACAATCTGGAAGAATTTCAGGAAAAGTGTAGAAGACACTATTATGGAAATGTTTACTGTAGAACATTTCAGGTCAGCTGAAGGCTCATTGCAGAACAATGGAAAACATTCTGCTTTGAGTATTGATAATAATTCAAACCTAATTTATATTTTTCTCATTAAGTAGTCATTTTGCTTACAATTGGAAATTTGGAAAATTTCAAAATTTTCATAGTTCTTAAGTGTACTATACATGAGTGTTTAAAAAACACATAAAATTGTTACAGGGCAGTACAAAACAATATTTGTTTTTTTGCTTGACCAATGTTTGAAACTAAAGACAGACTTTTAAAAAGCAGATAGAGTGAGTAACCTTATTGATAATTTATTTTAAATGGGTAATTAGGTAATTTTAATTGGGTTATTTTATTGATAATTTATTTTATATTATTTTTAATTGGGTTGCTGTAGTTTTTAAATATGACATCCATATTTATTATGGGCATCTTTTTCTCAGCCACCTTGTTAAGTGTACTGTTGTGTCATTGTATTTGTATAAGTTCTATTTTTGTCAAGAACTTGGTAGTGATTTACTATGTAATTTTGACCTCAAAATTACATAGTTAACAAAATAAGGCATGTGCCACAAGCTATCTGGGTGGGTATTTAAGATGAAATGTAAGCATTCTGGGATATGTGTCAATCTTTGCTATCATGGGTAAATTTAGTGAGTTATGAGATTTGAAAAAGGGAAAATTATCAACTTTGCACCCGGGGAAGCAGTATTGTTGAAACTAGAAGTTTTAAAATGTCCACATGCTGTTCAGTAATAGTATTTCTTATACTTGGCAGTCTGTGAAAATTTCACGTTTCTGTGGTTAACATGTACCATGACTGAAGTTTAAAAATAGTGCTATTTGACAAAGTGGAGTTGGTAGAACACCAAGTATGTCGTGAGAGTGTTTTCCCCCATATAAGTAATTTTAATTCCTTTTAATGAATCATACAATTGAACACTTCGTTTTTTCTTTTGGCTGACGTCTGCCTTTACTTCTAATCTTCAGCAAAAGCCATCAGAAGTGAAAATACCGACTTGCTGTATTTTTCATTTGGTGACTGCCGTCACATCATAAACATTTTCTCTTCTCTCTCATTCCCATGTTTGGATGAAATTCCAGAAGTAATGAGTGATCCTTATTGACCAATCAGAAAATAGTATCTCTGTTGTATTGCTCTAAATCTAGAGGTATCACATACTTCTTGCCGAGAATTTTTAGGGTGGGGAGGTCCAGCTTATCCCAGCTGAACCAACCCGAATTGTTTGAAATTCAATTTGAAAATGAAATAAAATAGAATATAAGAGTTTTCCTGCCGCGGGATGCTTCCAAGGGCAGAGGATGATGGTAGGTGAGTGTTGTGCTTTTTTTTATATATTGAGTGGCTTTAGGTGAGATTATATATATATCCTAGCTTTAATTTTTAGTTTTATTTGAGCAACTTTAAATATTATTCTTTGCTTTTTGTTTTAATTGAATTTGTATAGCCTACATATAACAACCAAAGTCGCAAGTTGAGTGTTTAAAATAATGTTGATATTTTGAGTTGGATTAATTGTTTGAAGCTTAATAAATATTTGAAATTTAATTGCAGAACAACGTAATGCCACCTCAGTCTCTAAATGAGTATTGTTTATCATATTTAAAAGAAATGTTGTGAACCAGTCTCGTGACTATCGATATGAGCAATGAACATCAGATACAGAGGCACATAAGTGCATAGTGACAGACTACAATTCAGTGAAGCCACAGCCTGGCAATGGAAAGAAGGTAGTTCAAAACACCATTTAAGGGGTTCATTCTATAATATATAGGGAGGAATAGTTTTCTTCAAAATGACAATAAAATCTATCAAGACTGTTGAACTTATACCAGTTATTAACAGGAACAAACAGTGTTACTCCTAGTTATTCAAGTTTAGCACACTGATGCTCTACAAGCCCATTGCCTACTTTCCCTGAAAATTTTCAGAATAATGTCACTGAAATATACAACAAAATATGGCTTTTGATGTTACTATTTGGATCATAACCTTCCTCTTTTATTTTTTAAACAGATGCTGGAGTTTGATAACAAATGATATAATGATTCTTCTTCGGTCACTAGATGACTGAGAAGAATTGATATAGATTCCAATTCATGATAAATGAGAAACAATTTCTTATTTTTAAACAATATAGAGCAAAACATAATTTAATGATTGGGTGATCTTCAGTTTTAGTTGAAATGCCCTAAAAAATGCAGATAATTTCATTGACACAACATAACTAAAATTGCTATGGAAATGAAAGTAATTGTTTCAGAATCTAAAAGTATCATTGAAAACGTAATTGAAGATTGAATTTAGAAGTTAACTAAATATGATTGAAAAAAATTAATGTTTAAGTTAATTGGTTAATTCTGGTTAAATTAATTGAAAATCATCAATCCAATTAAGTCACATAACAATTGAAAATATAATTATACCTACCCTCAGTTTGCATGCAACATTACTCGCAAACATTGGAACTTGTTCTCTTTCAATTTGCCCCCAGCAAGCATCATTTCCTACAACTGCTAAAACAGGTAGCTGAAAATGAATAAAATTTAGATACAATATATGTACTAAAAATTAATGAATTATGAATATGAAACTATTTAAAAATAAATTAAGTTACATGCAATAAGTTTGTGATTGACAGATAATGTAGATCGCATACGATTCATATGTAAACTGCTTTTCATCAGATAAAAACTGATTCATAGAATTTTTTTGAATATTGAAACAATGCAGTAAAAAATTTTGAAAGAATAAAATACAGTATACAGTATTCTGAAATAGTAACAATTAACAATTTTTGCACTTCACACAGCTTTTCACTCTTTAACACAAAACTGAATTATATGGGTAGATCAAATTAAACATAGGCAAAGCTCACGCCAACTCATATATCTGACAAAGTGATAAAGAGATGACAGCAATACAATGTTTTGTAACAAAACAGAGTACATGATCATTTAGGCAACAGTGGTGTGTGATGGATGTGATTGAATGAGTACAACATAGCACGATTCAATTTCTATACAAAGAAGGTGCTTCAGTAAGTCAATGCAAGCGGCGTAAAAAGATGAAGATTTAAACAAAAGTCATATGGTAACAATGCAGTAGAACCTCATTATAACACACAGTTAAAAACATGTAATAATGAAGGGTGCTTATTTTTATCTGATGAGTTTTACATTTCCAAGCAAATGATTAAACCTCTTGCTGTGTTGTTTTGCATAAACATGGATGCGTTGCATGACTGTAATACTGTTTGCCAGCCACAGGAAGATTACGATTAATTCAGTGTATAGGTACATATCTTTTTCAATTTAACCTATGTTGAAGTTGTTTTTATTAAATATACAGAGTGGATGAGAAGTCATGGGCACATTCAAAAAATTAATAATAAATCAACCGATTGGCATAAAAAGTGTGGTTTGTATGAAAATACTTATCATGGATTAGAGTTTTTCAATAAATTAAAAAATGTTCAAATTTCATTCAAAGATGGCACTGTAAAAAAAAATCTCATCATAACACATAAAATGCAAAACAAAGGACAATGTTTTTGACAATTTATGTCACATAAAACTGTCATATTTCAATAAGAGACCTTTTTAGCTCAGGGTACATCTAAACAGGTGAAAGAATATATATACTCGTTTAAATATGATAGTTTTATGTAATGCAAATTGTCATAAACATTATGATTTTTTTGTGTTATGCTGAGTTTTTCATTTTACAGTGGCACCTGTGAGTGAAAATTGAACTTTTTTAATTTACCAAAAAAAAAACTCAAGGACAAGTATTTTAGCACAAACTTCATTTTATGTCAATTGGTTGATTTGTTATTAATTTTTAAAATGCGTCCAGGACTTCTCCCACCCTGTATAATGAACACTTTTTATGGCTAACTACTCTACTTTCATTGATGTACACCTTGTTGCATTATACCACTATGAGTTATTATAATCCAGACTTTCATTAAAACGAACAACCTTTTGCCCGTATTAACCCTTTACCAATGAGCTAAAATGAGAACTCATTCAAACTTTTACTGCTCACCTAACCCCCATCCTTGCTTACCATCCAGTTCGTATATTGTGTTACAAATAACAATGAGGATTATCAGGAAAAATTTTGGAAATACAATTGATGGAGCATCTACGCTTGTCTTTCTCATTCCCCCCCCCCCGACAAGAGTTTTTAATCATCCCTTCCTGCCCTTTCACAATAATCTCTTATATGATTATACCCCCCATTTCTGGCCGTTTGCTTGTACAGCCTTCTACGCAGTTATGGCCAATAAAGAGTTAATCCATTATAATGAGGTTCTACTGCATTTTAAAAAAGTGGTTAAAAAAGAACCCCTAATAAAACCACATTCAAATTTATTAACCATTTAAACGCTGAACTATAAATGGAGTAACTTTTTGTTCTAAAATTTGGGATTCTGGGTTTTTTTTACATGCCCATTTATTTATCCGATTCAAAATTTTAAGAAATTTTCTTATGGAACATTGGTGCTTCTAGGTCAAAGTAGACACTGATAATACCAGTAAGTTACACTTGTATCACTATATTTCTGAAGTATTGTTATAATAAGCCATTTTATATACCTTATATCACCAATTCACAACACATACCTGTTTTATTAATTCTAAAAAAAATATTTACAGATAACTCACAATTTATCTGTAATCTTTGTGACAAGATGAAAACATTTTTGATGAACCCATTTTTCACATAGCTAACATATTCAATGTTTCTTTGGCAAAGAGCACACTGCCCTTACATTGTAGACATAATATAATGCTTACCAGGTGATCTGAATTATATTCCAGTTACAGCAGGACTTTGGGTGAATATTCAAATTCTCCTTTGTTTGTAGAAGACTTATTACTATTTGTAATTCCAAATTGAAAAACATGCACACCTGACCCATTTTTCGCAATTCTTTATGTATAATACAACATAAATAGCATGTTCAAAGCATTGCTGAATAACTTCTACCCCCATATATTGATTTTTAGTTGCATCTATAACTTCCGAAATGTTTGTGCATTACATCAACACCCCACCCCCATTCCTTCACTATATTTTTTAATCATTTGAGGCCATGGGCTACAAGGGGGGTGGGGTGCGTCAAAGGTGGAGTCGACTGATCTAATGTATATGTGTATATATGAACTGACATCATCATCATGCCCCCAGACTTTCAAGTCTATCTCCACCTATGTTTGAGGCACAGCAATTTTGCTTTTGTGAGTGTATGACTATCTTTTCAGGTAAGTGAATGGTTCAAGAATGTCATAGTTCAATGAAACACAACTGCCACAGAAAAATTTATATACTGAATAATTGGGTTGATAATCTCCTTTCAATCATCTTGAAGAACAAGACATAGTTTTAAGTTTATCATTATGGTTACAAAATATATCAAGCATTCTGCATACATCAGCTGGCACTGTCACTAAATCACTTTTGAAAATGTGTTTTTCATTGGCGATGTTCTTAGGTTCAACAGCAGATAACTGGCATAATATATATCTCATTTTTACTCACTATTATACCACTTAAAACAGTAAAAAAAATGCACCCAATGTAAATAATCCAACCCAAACAGCCCATTCTTCAATCTGAAATCTCATCTTACCCAGAATTCATCACTCTGCATGTTATGATTTCCAATACATAAACAGCAGTTCAAACATGAAAAGCCAAAGCAGCCAACAGACATCAGATACTGGCCTCGAATACTACTCTCTTGAAATGCCAATGTTCCATAAATGGAACATGCATTTCTGAATGCAGGTAGCATGTTCATGTGTATCAGAAACTAAGTGATTTAATTAAATTTATATATTCAGCGGTGAAGATGCAAAATAATTTTTGATTTACTTCAAAAATTAAATTTCGTCAAATTTGAGTTAAGAGGATGGAAAGCCTGATAAGAAGTCATGATTTTCAGGGATAAAATCAAGCAGGGGCGTAGCCAGAAATTTTGTTCGGGGGGAGGGACCAAAGTGACAGAACAATGGATTTGGCCATATTTTCCCCTTTTTTCGGTCATTTTTTCACATTTCGGGGGCCCCCCCCCCCCGTCGCTACACCCTTGAAATCAAGCACAGGAACTTGCTGGGAAAAATCTAGAAACTGATTCGTAAAAGAAATCTGTGACTTTCTTATTTCGTGACTTTTCTTCCACATCCACATTTTTTTCTCATTTCATGGCTTTTTCTTAACATGATTTTTTCTCATTTCGTGACTTTGCCAAGATCAGGACATCTACTCAAAACACTAGAAAAAGTAGGACAAGGGGAGGGTACCCAGCACCTCCTATAAATAGAAGACCTCCACACGCTGCTTGTGATGTCAGTAAGTAGTCCGTTTTCCCTCAGAATATTCAGGGGAAAAATTTCCAGCTCATGCCAGTATCATTGTTGTGTGGAAAAGAAATTATCACGCTCAGATTTGGCGATTTCTATGCCCCACATCCAATCACTATGCTGTATTTATGAGCCAATCAGGAAGATTCTTCACCAAAATAAGAAGAAACAGAATAGGATGCTGTGTTTCAAAATGTGGCAAACTTGCTAGGTAGTCTGAACCCTAAGACAACAGTCATAAAACTGAAATTTTGTTTATTTTTAAAAACTTAATTAAATTTTCTTTTCATACCACTATTTCAGTCAATCCCATAAGATTGACCTGAGCCCAAGCAAAATCGCAGAAATGACTTGGTAACAAAAGCAATTTTGGGCCAAAACAGCATACCAGCAACTCAATAAAATTCTTTTCTTTATCCTCACTATATATTACATTCTTTTTTTTCGAGTCTTCTAAAGTCCAGTCTGTCAACTTTCTTCCTCGATACACAGCTAATTATGAAGTCATGTAGGTTTTTTTTTAAAAATGAGCTCCTTCGAGATGACTTTGACAAGCACAATAAATTGGCGATTTCTATGCCCCACATCCAATCACTATGCTGTATTTGTGAGCCAATCAGGAAGATTCTTCACCAAAATAAGAAGAAACAGAATAGGATGCTGTGTTTCAAAATGTGGCAAACTTGCTAGGTAGTCTGAACCCTAAGACAACAGTCATAAAACTGAAATTTTGTTTATTTTTAAAAACTTAATTAAATTTTCTTTTCATACCACTATTTCAGTCAATCCCATAAGATTGACCTGAGCCCAAGCAAAATCGCAGAAATGACTTGGTAACAAAAGCAATTTTGGGCCAAAACAGCATACTAGCAACTCAATAAAATTCTTTTCTTTATCCTCACTATATATTACATTTTTTTTTTTCGAGTCTTCTAAAGTCCAGTCTGCCAACTTTCTTCCTCGATACACAGCTAATTATGAAGTCATGTAGGTTTTTTTTTAAAAATGAGCTCCTTCGAGATGACTTCGACAAGCACAATAAAAAATGTGTAAATTACAAGGTCCAAATGCAAATAAGGGAAGCGGAAGGTTTTACTGTACTGTCCATTATTTTTTGAAGGGATTTGTCTAAATTTTTCACTGTTCAATAACAGCATAATTGTTTTTGACGAATGGAGCATTTTCATTTGTAGCACATTGCAGAGCTTTGTAAACATTGTTTATGCCTTTGCATATCTTAAAAGTTCAAAAGACAAATGCTATTGAGCAGCATCAGAGTCACAAAACCTATAATAGCTGCCAACTGCTTTGTTATGCAAACTGTTGTTTCACCTATTCACAAAATATGCACCATCATTTTGAATGATGAATGTTGGTTACTATGTAATGAATGGTCTAAGACCATAAAGTATAGTTAATATAAAATTATTTTTTCTATCCAGATAAAAGTTTTAATGACTACTCAAAACATTTATACAAAATGAGTTCTTGAACCCTCAAACTAAACAAAAGAAAAATTAATAAACCATATAGCCCACATACATCCCCCAAATAACCTGAAAAAATGATATAACTTCTGCTATGGCAGAATCGTTAATTGCAATCTACTACATTTGCATTATTTGCCAATATAACAATGATTCCCTCTTCATTTAAAAAAAAGTTACACAAATTTTGTTAAGATATGGGGAAAAAAAAATAGGAAAAGTATGACAAAACCTAGAAAGGAGGACATTTTACCAAAAAGTAAAAAGTATGCAAATGGGAGCCCTGCAAGATAGTACACACCCTGTGCTATTAGGATGGGATGATTATATGTATTTGCAAAATGGTGGAAGAGAAAACAGTAGAGTTTGTCATTATCTTGAATGGTACTTCATAGATATGGGACAAATATTCAGCCCGATTCCCAAATATTCGAATACAACCAAATAATGCTTAGGTATTTTGCTGAATATCTGTAAATCTAAGCACAACAAACTAATTTTAAAAAATTGTATTAATTGGAATTTCTCATAAATTAAAAATTCAGTGATTATATTTTGTGTGATGTATATCCCTTTCTGTGGAAGAGGAATGTGAGAATGAATTTCTAGGATTAGGAAAAGATGAAACTGAAAATAGAATCCTACCACAATAAGGTGGAAGTGAGCATAAATTACACAAGTTGGATGTACCTAGACAAGATATGTATTGAGCTACTAAAAGAGGCAAAGAACATCTAAAGAGGGAAAAAAGTAAGAAAATAAGTTATAAATTTTATGATGCATTACTAGTTGAAAGTAAATAATGGTTTACATTTTCTTAATTAGATGTAAATTTGCAACAAGTGTTAGAAAAAATTGATTCTGTAAGTAATATTGAAATACAATATATAAGCATTAAATCTGATTGTCAGAGTATCATGGCAATAAAAATCTTTCAATTATCCCACAGTTTAGTATTTAAATAAATTACATAATCAAAACTCTATATCAATCACTTGAAATTACCAATTACTTAATTTTCAATTAAAAATAAATTTTATTTGTAATTGTGATAACTGTTAAGAATTGATATTCAGCCAAATCACTATTTGTCCCATTCCTAGTACTTTGCTAAATTTATGAGGCAGCACTACATGAGATGTGAGCAGTAACATGCTGCTTTGGACTAAGTGAGCTATAGTCCAAGGTAGCAAATTTTAGTGGTGGTCAAAAAAATAAAATTATAATAAAAGCAGGATGGCAAACCTTGAATAGCCCACAGGTGGTGAATCCATATATCTGCCTCTGGATGTGTGGTTGCTTTTGCTGCCATACCAACAGCAATTCTAGAATTATAAGTCTATTCCCATAACAAATGTAAAATTTATTAATGCGATATATAAATGCAATGCAAATGTTTTGCATATTCCTTTTTATAATTCCCATTTTGGTTCTTATATTTTTTGAATTTGTGGTTTTTATTTCAAGTCTCATCTCCAAATTTCATCAAGGCCGATTCCAGATTGTTTCATGTTGTGATAAATAAGAACCCTTGATTTACATAAACTAAATATTACTCTTGAATTAAATATTGAATACAAAATGCTGTAAACTGAGTGGAGTTTTTTTAGCAACATCAAAAATCGCTCTAGACTTGTGAGTGGGTTATGGTATATTTTGTACCACATTTCTAACTTATATAAAACTCATACGGATAAGACTTAGTTAGAAATGCTTTTAACATGCAATCAACACCTTGTTGAATAAATATTCCTCGCTAAACAAATATACTGAAGTCAAAACAGGGAGATTGAAAGTATGAAGCAGGTGGTTGTAATTCAAAATATATATAAAAGATTGAATTATCCATACATACATTATGACGAATGAATGTATCAAACTCCAGAATGCTATAGCCAAGCGATCCATCACCATAAATGATCAAGATATTGAGTTTGGGATCAAATACTTTGGCACCAATAGCAAATCCAGCTCCAACACCAAGTGTACCAAATGGACCCGGATCTAACCACCTTAATGGACCAGAGGGCCTACCAAATATATAAATATTCATATTACAAGAACTGTCAATATGCATAGTATGTGCTAAAAATTACATTTGGAAGGAAAATGCATATATACTTAAGATACTCAATTCAGAATTAAAATTGTCAAATGTCAATCAATAAACAGTATGGTAAATCATTTCAAGTTTGAGATGAAAGGTAACACGTGACTGATTTTCTACATATACAACTAACTTTTTATGTGGATCAAGAGTTAACAATTGTTGATAGAAATGCCTCTATTCTTAGAAAATGACTCTCCACATTGAATTACCATTTTCAGATGGCATAAACAATTTTAGACAGAATTTTTCACCCAAAAATGATATTTATTAATGTAGTTCTTTTTCTATCAACCACTGAACATAAAATTGTCACTATGTATAATTAGGTTAGAGTCTTTCATGAATGGTCTGACTGGACAAGTTACCAAAGCTGTGTTGAGTGCCTGATGACATTTTAACAGAAAACTTAATTCACTTTCCAACAATTCAATTTCTAATCTATCTACACTATAACAGTATCTAAAGATATAAATAATTAAAAGAACTTTGCCGATTATAATAATAGGAATTATAAAAGGAACTTTGCCTATATATCCTTTTTAACCTCTAAATGGTTTTCATCATCTATAGATGATGAGCATAATAGCTTACTCAATTGCTTTCTGATGATTTGCAATGCAGGGAAAGAAAGGGGATTTTTTTCTCGAGTATACAGAAAGGCTTTATTTCCACTATTTTGTGCAGCTAAAGGGTCAAAATACAGAATCTGTAATGAAAGACAAGGATTGTCAATTTCTACTTAACATTTTATTTGCATCTAATCAATACAGATTTCTGCGGGAACTCAGCACCGAAGATGCTTTGTTTAACTTGTTAAACTTCAGTAAACTTAACTATAGAAGTATCAATGTAAATAAAAAAAAAACTATAACCATTTCTCTTGACATCTCTAAAGCTTTTGATGCAGTGAGTCATGGAAATTCAATCAAAAAACCATACTATGGTGTGGGAAGTGAATAGTTTAATTAGTTTAAATCAGTAGGTTCGAAGTTTATTTAATGCAACCCTTCTTTGGATCATAATTTTATTCGTGAATCCCCCCCCCCTGCACCGCTTTCAACTTCAATCAAACAAAACAGCCATAAAAAACTAACATCATCAAGTATGTTGAAATCTGATGACAAGGCTTCCTCTACTAATTTTTCTACATGTGAAGAACGTACCATAGAGGGATCTATGTCATGAAAACAATCTATTGTTGATTTGAGCGTGTGAAGCACGTCCACTATGTTACGTATAGTGAACTCTTGTCTTCTACTTCTTTATCTTGATCTTCATCTGGTACCACTTCAGTTTCAGGAGCAGTCAACTGCATTAATTCCTCCTCAGTCAATACTTCTGAATTGCTATTAATTATCTGTTTGACTTCTATATCCATATCATTGAACCCTTCTCCACCCACCTGTTTTGCTAACGTGACTGCCTTTTATAGTCTCTTCAGTTGGCTCTGTAGAAATAGTTGTGTCCTTTAGAGCACATTGTGGCAGAAGGTTAATCCAACTTGAGGTGGCCGTTTCTCTCTCTGGAGCTGCCATGGCTCTAGTGATGCCAGTAATGTCATTAGCGAGCCATCCTAAATATGCATAACTCAAATTTTGTAAAAAAACCACATGAATGATGATTTCTGAGTGTTAAAAAAAAAAATTCTATTAAAGGAAAAAAAAAAAAAAAAACAACCGCGAATATGGAGGGAGGGACGACTGTACTGCTATCTCTCTGCAATCAACTAATTTCCTAATATATTAATTCTAATTTTGACTGTTGTCAATGTAGAATTTTAATAAAATATATCTCACACCTAGAAGAATACAACTCAAAAAATCGTAAAATTTAGTTAAGATCACAGGAGCATATTATGGACATCAAAAAATAAAGTATAATTAAATGACGATAAAAACTTGACTATAACAGTTTAAGCAATCTAAGAGCTTATATTCAGTTCACAATTCAAAAAATAATTAAAAATTTGTTTTTTTTTCTTCAGAAAATTAACATTTTTTGAGTTGTGACAGTATTCTTCTAGGTGTGTGATATGATACATATACACTTCTTATGCAGATGAAGTTTAGCCCACCATTTTAGACTTTTACTGTAAATAAATGAATAAAAAATATTTTCACAAAATAAAAAAATACAATAAAATCACTAATAAAAATAGATAAAATTGAAAAAAACCTCAACTCAATTTTTAGTCCTGACTATTATAATTTCTCATGATTAAATTTGTATAAACTATAACTACAGAATAGATTTTTATTTTGATAAAATGAATCTTCTAGGTTTGGGGGGGGGGGAAGTGGACATTTTAAAAAGTTTTCAAACATGATTTTAACTATTTTAACATTTTTATTTCTATAAATACTTATGAAATTCTATTATTTTCTCTATAGAACATGTATGCATGATAAAAATTAATACATGCTTCCATCGCATATTTAAACTTTTTACTGACACATTTGTCTCTTAGTTCTATTCTATTTCGTTGCACTATAGTTTATTTAAACAATGCATGATACTGCAGTGGGACCCGAAGTTTAAATCCCTTTTGAATGGCTTTTAAATAAATTCTATGTTCCAACTGGGAACCCAAACCAATCTGACAAGAGGTTTTGACTATGAGGTTTACTATGACCAAGATGCAAGGCAGCTAAGGTATGTTATTTTGGATCTCATAACAGCCACATTTAACTGTAAACATATCATGCACTGGTTTGTTAATAAATAAATATACAGAGTGAACATGATGTAATCTGAAAAACAAAAGGGGGTGATAAAAGAGCTCAAGTGGAACATAAAGCACCCTACCAACCCTATCCTATCTTGAACAGTTTTAAAGATATGGTGGACAATAGAATATGGCAGAAAAATGTGTCAAGTCAGAAAAACTTAAATTTGTAAAGTTTTTGAAAGACCTACATGCAAATTAAGCACATATTTGGAATGAGAAAAAAAAAATTCTATAAGGTGATATGATTGCCATGAGAATATCTGGATTCAATGGCAAGCTACAGGTGCTGAAAGATTGGCAAAGTGCAAAATCCACTTGTCATCAAAATTTACACTAGCTGATTCCCCAAACACCCTTCTAGCTACAATTGGTCAAATTTACCAATAAACTGATCCATTACACCATCTTTCAAAAGAGCCTACAGTAACCTATATCCAACTTATGGTTCAGGAGAAATTTAGCATTGCTCTTAAAATATGTCATTGCAATGTGCAATTGAATAATAGATGTTGGATTTCCCCAAAATTCAAAAAGAACACGGCTAGACGCGTTTCGGAACTACATGAAGTTCCTTCATCAGTAGCAAAAACAAAGAAAGAAAGAAAATATTGAACAAACTACTTATAGCGGAAGTTACTCGCTGTTGGAGACAAGAGTCAAATTCAAAATGAACTGGCAAGTAGAGGAGGAGGACGGAAAAGAAAAATGGCGGAGCCAATCGCAACCGAGAACTTGATAGTGATGCTGATGGAGAAGAAAAATGATTGTAGAAACTGTTGCCAGGTTTTTGAGAAGGGTGATGTGCTAGATAGGTTGTTGGAGTTCGGTAAGTAACTTACCGAATTCTATTTTTCCCGATTTGAAATCTCTGAACTGTTAGACCTTACACGGGTCTGTCTTAACCAAAATATGTTCGCTTTCAACAAACAATTCTATCGCATGACCGAAGGCCTTGCCATGGGAAACCCTCTCAATCCTGTACTTAGTGGTATCTACATGCACTATTTTGAAACAAAACTCTTCCGTGAAATTCGTTTTCCCCTTTATGTCAGATATGTTGATGATTGCTTCGTTCTTCTTGACCGTAACGCTAACATTGCCCATACTATAAATACTCTCAATTCCTTTGACCTCTGCATTCAATTCACTATAGAGGAAGAAAACAATAACCAAATTGCATTCCTGGACGTATTTGGTCACTCGCCATGAACAAACTTTCTCTACCACTGTCTTTCGCATACCGTTTGCTGTTTCTCTACACCCTCACAACCTCTCTGCACATCCCCCGGCACAAAAGTATGCCTCGTTCTACACATACGTGAAGCGAGCCATTAATATTTGCTCTTCACAGACGTTCCTCAATTGTAAGAGCAAATATTACAATCGAGTATATTGTAATATTTGCAATATACTATATACTCGAGTATATAGTATATTGCATACTGTACAATATGCTGAACTGATTATCCTTAGAGCAATAGCAGTCGATCATGGCTACCTCTCTCATTGATAATCTACACAGCAAACTGATTAAAAACACTTCCAAAACCAAGCCTAAACCTGAACACAAAAACTTGATCATTTTGCATTTCTTCCTAAAAACCAGCCAACGCATCGCTAAAATCCTTCGAAAATACAATTTTTCTGTGGTTTTCACCCCGTCAATAAACGTCGCTTCTCTCAACTAAAAGATCTTATTGACAAACTCAATAACTGGGGCATCTACAGCATTTCATGAAAATGAGGATTATCATATATAGGCCAAACTAAACGTGCCCTAAAATACTGTTTAAATGAGCATAGAAGATACGTAAGCAACCAAGACTTTAACCGCTCATCTACAGATGGTGGTCCTTTGACCATAAATTTGACTTCTCTTCTGCCAAAATCATCCAAAAATGTCCCTCACTGTCTGACTTGGATTTCTTCAAATCACTCCACATCAACAAAAACACAAACCAGTTGGTCAACAACCTATCTAGCACACCACCCTTCCCAAAAATCTGGCAACAGTTTCTACAATAATTTTTCTTCTCCATCAGCATCACTATCACATTCTCGGTTGCGATTGGCTCCGCCATTTTTCTTCTCCGTCCTCCTCCTCTACTCTTTTGTTGCCGGTTCATTGTGAATTTGACTCGTCTCCAACAGCTAGTAACTCCCACTATGAGTTTGTTCAATATTTTCTTTCTTTCTTTGATTTTGCTACTGATGAAGAAACTTCATATAGTTCCGAAACGCGTCTAGCCGTGTTCTTTTTTAATTTTAGGTAAATCCAACGTCGATTATTGAATTCTATTATCAAACCCAAAAGATAATTCATTTCTATTGCAATCTGCGTTTGATGAAGTAGATATCAGACAAAAAGTCAGAATTGGCAGTTACAGATTTTGCCAACAACTTGATTCTGGTCAAAAAATCTTAGGTGGTGACATCACCTCTTTCAGGATATCTGGATTTAATGGTAAACTACAAGCACTGTGAGAATGGGGACGTGAAAAATCAAATTGTCGCCAAAATCTACTAAAATTTCTACTTCAATGAATGCTGATTTCAGTGATGTATTGAAAACAAATGGATAAATTTCTCCTTAACTAGAACAACAATATGATTGTCATTATAGACTCTTTCGAACACTGGTGTAATGGACAAGTTTTTGATAAATCTGATCGATTGTAGCTAGAAGGATGTTTACAGAATTGGCAGTTACAGAATTTGGTGACAATTTGATTTTGAATTTTGCCAATCTTTCAGGGCTTATAGCTCGACACTAAATCCAGATATTTTGATGAAATTGCTGTCACCTTAAAGGATTTTTTCTGCTCTTTTTAAATATGTGCTTAGTTTATGTGTAGGTTTTTCAGAAACTCCACAAATTTGGATTTTTTTTTAGACTGCAACACATTGTCTGGTTTTTTCCATAATCGATTATCCACCATAACTCAAAAATGGTTTGAAATAGAACAGGGTTTTGGTAGGGTTTTTCACGTTCCACTTAGGCTTGTCTATCACTCCCCTTTTATTTGATGCTGAATCCGCCAATCTTCCAGCACTTTTAGCTCGCCAGATATTTTGATGAAAATGGTGTCACCTTATAGGATTTTTTCTGCTCTTTCCAAATATGTTCTTAGTTAGGGTGTAGATCTCTCAGAAGCTTCACAAATTCATGTATCTCCAGACTTGACACATTTAACGCACACACAATTTTATGATCTATTTGGGCTCGTCTATCACCCATTTTCATCTAACAGATTAGGTCACTTCACCCTATACATAAAGATATTTCACTTCAAAATAATTTAGAACTGAATCAACAAGGTTATAAGTGAACAATTTTAGTTAGAGATATCCTACCTCAATGTATATGATGCTGTTCCAACAAAATCCCCTCCATCTGCAACAATAACAGTTTTCTCGTCTATATATTTGTCTAGTTCTGTTAACACTAATAAAGGATTTAACTTGTCACCAGTATCTTCTATAGCCTTTTTACTGTCAATAAATAAAAGCAAGTCTGAAAATCAATTGAGGAAACACATTTATAGACAATTAGCAAACATACCTGGCATTAGCTCAGGAAAAGACCTAAATTAACAACATATAGTAGTTAGCGTTTGTTAGCTTACTTTACATATATATATCACATAACATATTTATGGCCTCACAGTTCAGACCAGTAAAATAATGGACTAAATAAATCAATGGTAAATGACAAAAATGAGCTGCGAGAGAGTGAAACTCACTGGCTTAACAGAGATGGAGGTTCACCTGGGATGTTCATGACAAGCTAAAATTAGGTTTTATCACTCTCAGACAAGTTAGATGGAACTCTGGTACAAATCTAGGAGTCATCTCTTCTAAAAGTCAGACAATGTGTGTCTCATAAATAACAGTGTGTCTCATAAAATATGGTATGATCATATATATATACAGGACATCCATAATTAAAAGACCCTATTTTAAAGTAGCTTACAGGCAAAACCTGTCATAAGAAAAGTGCAATTTTTTGGAGGACTTCATGAAGTGATGAGAATTTGTTTCAGGGGAAAAAAAGTAGTTGCACATATCGCCATCAGAGAGCGTTTCACTTTGAATACCTGTAGTAAACATGTAAATTTATGTGATGTCACACAGCAGCTGTTATAAAACCTAGAAACATTCATGAAGATCTTGTTTTTCAATGTATTTGCTGCTCACAGTGACAATAAGTTTACGAGATCACGCTTTCTTGGCCAAATTGTTTTACCAAACAGCAATTCTGCAGTAACTGTTCTATGGAAATATCAGACTTGGAAGAAGATTTGAAAAGGACCAATAAATGATAAAAACTTTCGGAGTATGATAATGAAATTTGAAACCACAGGATCGTTGGGTGTTCGACCTGGAAGAGGAAGAAATCCCGTTTCTATTTAGATGCATTAAAGGAGGTTTCGCTTCAGGTAGAAGAGAACAGAGCTTCAAATGCTTGTGGTAGCACTAGTGTCAGGCGTGTAGCACAGGCATTGGATAGACCACGTTCAATTGTCCATAAGATCATGCAGAAAAAAAATATCGTCCGATATTATCCGTACAAACTTTCACTTGTGCAGCGGTTGCTTCCACATGATTATGATGCTCAACTTCGGTTCTGACTGCAGCTTCTAGCTTGAGTTGAGGTCGATTCAGAATGGCCTTGGAATATCCTCTGGACAGATGAAGCACATTTTCACTTAGATGGTGCAGTCAATACTCACAACTGCCAGATTTAGGAACCCGAAAATCTTAGAGATTCCGATGCATTCACCAAAAGTGACGGTATGGTGTGGATTTACTGCATCATTTATTCTCAGTCACTACTTCTACGAGGAGTTATGTTCTACAGGTCCAGTGACATGTTCGATCACCAGGAAGCGATATGCATTGCTGTTACAGAACTAAACTGTTCCGGCTCTGCAAGCACATCACTGCCTTGCAGACACAATCTTTATGCAAGAAGGAGCTCTTCCACACATTGCAGTGTGTGTTAAGAATGTTCTTATAACACATTTTACAGAAGAACATGTCATCAACCAGCACTTCCCTAGTCTATGGCCTCCCCAATCCCTGGACCTTAATCCATGCGATTTTTGGCTTTAGGGGCATTTGAAACGTCTGGTAAGTCATGACAATTCAAGAACTTTACCTGACCTTAAAGGCAGCATTTCACGCCATGTACTGAACATTTCCCTTCACACACTTCGGTCAGTTGTGGAACATGCCATCTTGCGATTTCACATGGTATCTGAAAATGATGGCCATCATGTGGAACATGTTTTCTTGATCAGGCTAAATTTTTTATATTTTTATCTGGGTTAAACCAAACTATATAACCTCCATAGTGATAAAAAAAAAAACCACCCATTTTCAACCTAACCATATTTGAATTTCACAAGTGAAGTTGAACAGCTGGAGGAGAGCACAGGAGATTGGGATGTATTTTTTCTCTGACTCTGTCAAAAAATCTGTTTAAATATAAATTCATGTTAAAGAGCACTTTCTGTTGAACTGAGAGGAAAAAGAAATATGAACCTTTTAAAAACTAATTTGTTTTCGTTTAACTACAAATATAAATGAAGCTAATAATTCTTCACAATGGTTAGCCCAGTGGTTCTCATGCAGTGAGAGATTTGATCAAACTTTACTGATGTGAATATAAGTGAATGATGAATTCCTAATCTTGAGAAAACATTTCTTATAGAATCATATACAGTCAAACCTCTCTATCTCGAAACTGTGGGGACCGAAAAAAATTGAGATAAAGTTTGAGAAATAGTTTTTAGTAAGAAAGGAAAAATATACCAAAACTGGTAAAATTATCTATTTATAAGAGCTAAAAATACAGTGCTATATTTTACTACATACTAATGAAATTATTGGTTAAGTTGCACAATGTTTAATCACACTATATGCAAATACACTAGAATACATTAAACAATTTTTTTTGTTCAATTCTCAATTTTATTTACATACCTTATTTAAAATAATCCATAAGCTTAAATTAATGCATATTGTTTTGCTCTTTGAGCCTTCACAATTTTATCCATACTAGCAAGAACTGCAAATATTTTGGGCCCAATCTTTTCAGTTTGCCCCAGCAAATGGCGCAGCATTTTTATACAGCATTTTTCACTGTTACTTTTTTCTAATTCCTCTGGAGCATATTCTGCTGTATTTTCATCAGCCGAGTCGGTCATACATTGAGCAACAATTTTGGTATCAGTAAAGGTGCTGCAAGTTTGTAGTGAACTGGCCATTTCTACAAAATTGGAAAATGAACTTTCTAGCTTTGAGTGTTTTTAGTAATGCTCTAATGTTCTGAAATTTCATCTTCAACATTAATCTGAGATTCCTTGAATTTGAGAGAACCATCAGATCTGATTCTTTCATCACTGAGATGACTGGTTCCAAACCCGCAGCTTTCTTAAAGCAATTTTGAATTGTCTGTTGGCTGACTTTTTGCCTTGCTGAACAAGCCATCCATATGGCATTCACCCCGTCAATCATAGTGTCTGCCCATGATTGACAAGATTCATCAATACAATGGGCTGCTTTACAGAATGAGCCTTTCTTATCACCTCTGAAGAAAAGCCAGATTTGTGCAAAACAGGAGTGGGAAGGGGAGAAGTTCATTCTGGAGCAATTTGCAGAACAGCAAAATATAGGATTTGGAGCAGTTTTTGGAGAAGCAAAAATTAAGTTTTAAAGCAAGATGTATAAATCAGAGCATTAAAATTAATGTCCGACGAAAAAACAATGAACTAAAGCAACAATATTTGGGATTGACAAAAAAAAAAAAAAAAAAAACACAAAGATTTTATTTAAAAAAACAGCAGTATTTTCTTGACGAACTTTTCACACCAGTCTATTTAAGATTGACTCACACTTTTTTTTGCTCGTTAAAGGCATTGTTTCTTTTCTAGAACAGCAGCAGACCAAATAGGCTGAAAATTTTCTATAATACGTTTTCAATTTTTTTCCCCTTAAATTAATAATTTATTCAATAGAAAAATCTTAATGTTTGATATTTTTATACTTTGTAGTTGGTGCCATCCATCATCCGAATCATGATGTGTAGATATGTAACTGGGTGTACATTTGTGTTATAGGTCTGCTGATTACAATGTCAACATTTATTTATTTTTCAAAGGAATAGCGGACTTGGAATCTAAACACCACAGAAAGTTGTATTTAGCCAACCACCACTGGGAAGTGTGCAGGTGTCACGCTGCACCTTAAAAAGTTCTGGAAATGTTGCAGATTTTCACCCTCTCAATATATTGACCTATCCTTCATTTTATTGTTAGAATTATATTACAAAATCATATTGTAAATAGTTAGCACTTTAGATAAATTTGTTTCACACTTTCTGACAATCATTTTCTTTATTCATTAAAGATTTGGTGCCACTCATAGATTAGTACCTGCCCCATGCAGAGGATGGCCCTTGAGCCACCCCTGTCAACAAGGGAGTCACAAAGGAGTGAATGAGTATGGTTTTGAAACCATAACCTTAAATGTTCTTTTGTAAATTAAGCAGTGTTTATGTGCTCAGAAGGTGCTACCACTTATGTTCCAAATAGGAAGTGAACTAATTATGGATGAATATTAAACAATTTTTTTTTTCAATTTTATGGGCATGATTTCTCCTGGCTTCTTGTTATACTCAGAAAGAAACTTACAAAATGGGAGAAAATCCCAAAAGAATCAACACAATGTTAGGTGCTTCAGCACTCATTTTATTTGGTGACATTGGAGATTTAACACTCATTGTTTGGTCACATCGGCGATTTAGCACTTGTTATTTGGCGATGTTGACACCGAGGCAAAATCGGCTATTTCGTGAAGTAAAATACGAAAATACACTATTGGAACAAGATGGCACAGGATGTTAATTTTGGCTCAGTGCAGCGCAGAGTTCCCATCCTGACAAAAGAAAAGGAATTTCTGTGTTTTCTTTTTACTATCATTGGGTTAGACCTCCGAGAGAGAGTTTTTTGAAAATTGCTTCGAGACAGAGGTGTGAAAATGCACTAATTTAGTACAGTAAATGCAAGGATTTTATTATTCTTTGAGACAGAGATTTTCGAAAAATAGAGTTTTTGAGAAAGAGAAGTTTGACTCCATAAGACTTATTTATAGTCATTTTCAGAACTTAGTGGAGAAATACAAAAAGTTTACACATGAATATCAGCAGCATTACAAGTGATATACCTGACTCTGTGTTCAGCTTCTTTTTCTCTAGTGTTCAAATGAGACATCCATTCATTGATGCCATTTTTGTAAGTTGTAGCAGCAGCTAAGCGTATCAAAAAATCAGAAACATCACCTTCAATAGCAATGGTGGGATTCCAGAACAGCCAACAATTCTGAAAAAATAGTGAGAAGTTTGAATGAAAAAATGTGGCTTGGTGGCAGGGTAGATGCACCACAGATATTCCCCATAATTTATTAAAGTTATTCAAAATCAGTTGTACAGCATCTATATTTCCAACAATCCAGCAATGAGATACATAGAAATATTACATATTTATCTCTTTCATCTTGTCCAGTTTCACATATGAGTCACACTATCATTTTGTCACACAAAACTTTTGAAAATCCTTAAAATTGAATGGCCCAATTACCCGTTAAATATGATTATTTATGTTATGTTACTGGGGCACATATTTTTACAGTTACAGCTTTAATCAAACTGAAATAGAGTTCCAGGCAATTCTTACAATTTATATAGATTGTTTATTCACACACATCAAACATTCTTCCATTTTTTCCTTTTTATGCTTCCAGTTTCTTTTGTTCATTTATTTAAAATGAGTGAAAAATGCTTAAAATACTGAGTACATAAAAAAGGAAAGAAAACACAAGTTTAGCTAGAAACTTTTAACACAAAACTGCAGCATTCCCTTGCATTAGCTAGCAAGCTGTAAACTCAGCTTTTCCAATACTAGAGTCTAGTACATTCACAGTACATCATTCAGTTCTTTAGAGTAAACATATTTGAGAATTATCTAGAAATTGTAATTCGAATTTCCAGCAATGCCAGAAAATATGGGTATTCCTGGCATGTTGGTCTCCCTAGCCATTTCCCAGCATGCTAGTTAATGCAGGGAATATGGAATTTATGTAGATATTCTTTGATAGTTTTTAGAATATATATTTTCATTCGTTTCTTTTCTCAATATTCTACAGCTAAGATTATGGAGATACCCACCTTTTATTTTTTTCAGAGCATGCAAAGATCTGTCGTAAAATTTTTTAAACAGTAATATAATCACTGCTCATGATACAGAATTTTTAATGTTCAATAATTTAATTAAAATTGTCTAGGGAATTCCATTAGATTGAAGATGATTATCATGTAATCAGTTTAATAAAATTAATAAAAATCTCTTGACACTCATTCAATGTACTTAAAAAAAAAATTCATTGCACATACCTTGGACAGAAGATCTCTGTCTATATTGACTGCAATCACTTCTGCTTTTCTGTTAAGATCTTTTCCATAAGATAGACGAAAATCACAAGACACTCCTAAAGAAAAAGAAATTTAACTATGTCACCTCAAGAAAATGGGTGTAAAATAATACATAATCATGTGATTGTCACAGAAAAATGTGCATTTGAAAAAAAAAAAATGTATGTCTAACTTAGAAGAGAATGATATAATTAATTCAACACTGCATGAGATTTACCTATACCTAGAAATGGATTACCTTTTGGGTTTGATAATACGATTAAATAATCGACGTTTGTGTGTACCCAAAATTCCAAAACGAACACGGCTATACGCGTTTCGGAACTATATGAAGTTCCTTCATCAGCAGCAGAAACAAAGAAAGAAAATATTGAAAAAAACTCCTTATAGCGGGAGTTACTCGCTGTTGTAGACAAGAGTCAAATTCAAAATGAAGGCAACAAAAGAGTAGAGCAAGAGGACGGAAAAAAGAAGAAAAAAGGCAGAGCCAATCACAACCGAGAACGTGATAGTGATGCTGATGGAGAAGAATAATTATTGTAGAAACTGTTGCCAGATTTTTGAGAAGGATGGTATGCTAGATAGGTCGTTGACCAACTGGTTTGTGTTTTTGTTGATGTGGAATGATTCGAAGAAATCCAAGTCAGACGGTGAGAGACATTTTTGGATGATTTTGGCAGAAGAGAAACCAAATTTATGGTCAAAAGACCAGCAGTGTTGGGCTATGGATGAGCGGTTAACGTCTTGGTTGCTTACGTATCTTCTATGCTCATTTAAACAGTATTTTAGGCCACGTTTAGTTTGGCCTATATGATATTTCACTGATAATCCGCATTGGCATGAAATGCTGTAGATGCCCCAGTTGTTGAGTGTGTCAATGGGATCTTTTAGTTGAGAGAAACGAAGTTTATTGACGGGGGCGAAATCCACAGAAAAATTGTAATTTCGAAGGATTTTAGCGATGCGTTGGCTGGTTTTTAGGAAGAAATGCAAAATGATCAAGTTTTTGTGTTCAGGTTTAGGCTTGGTTTTGGAAGTGTTTTTAATCAGTTTGCTGTGTAGATTATCAATGAGAGAGAGCTACGGTAGCCATGATCAACTGCTATTGCTCTAAGGATATTCAGTTCAGCATCGAATATCGTCAGCAAAGAGCAGATATTCATGGCTCGCTTCACGTATGTGTAGAACGAGGCATACTTTTGTGCCGGGGGATGTGCAGAGAGGTTGTGAGGGTGTAGAGAAACAGCAAACGGTATGCGAAAGACAGTGGTAGAGAAAGTTTGTTCATGGTGAGTGACCAAATACGTCCAGGAATGCAATTTGGTTATTGTTTTCTTCCTCTACAGTGAATTGAATGCAGAAGTCAATGGAATTGAGAGTATTTATAGTATGGGCAATGTTAGCGTTATGGTCAAGAAGAACGAAGCAATCATCAACATATCTGACATAAAGGGGAAAACGGATTTCACGGAAGAGTTTTGTTTCAAAATAGTGCATGTAGATGCCACTAAGTACAGGATTGAGAGGGTTTCCCATGGCAAGGCCTTCAGTCATGCGATAGAATTGTTTGTTGCAAACGTATTTTGGTTGAAACAGACCCGTGTAAGGTCTAACAGTTCAGAGATTTCAAATCAAGAAAAATGGAATTCGGTCTCCAGACTTCGAAGAGCGCCTTCTACAGGGACATTTGTAAAAAGAGACTTTACGTCAAAAGAGGCCATTTTTGTGTTAACGGGATTGATTGAAATTATGGAGTTTCTGCGCGAATTCAACTGAATTTCTCGTAGTGTGTGTGTTATTGCAAAGAGTGGTGAAAATATTGAGACGAGGTGTTTCACAAGCTTGTAAGAGGCAGTGCCGATATTTGAGACTATGGGTCGGTGTGGAATATTGGGTTTGTGGACTTTGGGCAGTGCGTAAAACCTGGCACAAAACACAACCGATGGGGTGAGAGCTTTTTTCATGGTTTGAGATAGAATCTGACAAGATTTTATGGCGGACTTGACCGTGCTAAGTTCATGCGAGCTGGGGTCTTTTTGTATGCTTTGATATGGGCCATCATTAATTAGAGTTGAGGATTTCTCAACGTAATCCGATCTATTCATGATGGCTAGTTGCCCTCCTTTGTCAGCCCTGGTTATGGTTAGTTTGGGGTTATCGCATAATTTCTTGACTACCATGCTGGTAGTTACACATGATTGGGAATGGCGGGGCTTGGCGTTGAAATCCATGGTGTCAGCGATCAGTTGTCGTAAAACCTCTTTTTGTGTAGGTGCCAGAGAACTGAACTTGAAAGCTCTTTCGATGGGGCAACTTATTTCGTAGCCGAAGGTCTACGTGGGACAGAGAAATTGTTATTAAATTTTAGGACGCAGATCTCCTGGTCATTGATCTCAACTTTCAATAAATTAATTGCAGCATTGTTGTTAACCTTGGGGAGGGGGAAATGTTTCAGAGTAACATGCTTATGTACGAGTTTGGAAAATTTTCGTTGGTGAGACTTTCTGTGGTTAGCTACAGATTGCATAGTTCTTGTCCAGGAACTGTTGTCGATAGTATTCCAGTCACCAACTGTGTTGGAGAGACTTAGATGGAGATCAAAAAGTTACTGTTCAATGTCTGAGATTTTAGTACAACAGTCTTGTATGAGAGCTCTTAAACTAACGAGTTTGGGTACATCGAATTTTAGGTACACCCAAACGTTGATTATTTAATCGTATTACCTATACCTGCCAGATGTATTGGAAAGTGATATTTTCTGAAATAAAAAAATGAAAGAACAATCACTTCTGACTTCCAAACACGTTCTAGTATTTTGAACCTCTAGATGCAAGTCAATTTGTTAGTAAGTCAGAATTGACATGAAGTATAGCATCCTCTTTATCCTATGCTGTGCAATTAAGTTATTTTGTATATTGCTTAGAATATTCCTACTTGATTTAAAATGTTATTGATCTAATTTTTACTTGATATAAATTAATGGTTCTCATGTGTTGGCAACCCCAAAGTTGCGTGAACAAAATTTGACAATCAACAACAAAACAATCACAAACAGTCGGAAATAAAGAAAAATACATAAACAAAACATAATAAACTGCTTACATAAAACCAATATTTATATTTATTCCTTGAATAGTCACATAATCTGTAACGATTGTCAGCATGGTGTCAAAAGCATCATCCGTATCCTACTATCGCCACTTGGATTCAGCAGGTAAAATTCAAGATAAGAAGAAACTTTTTTCTGGCCTTTTCTAGATCTATATACAGGGTGTTGCCTTAAAGTGGTGATAAACTCAGGGGTTATATTAGGCATCAAGAAGAACAAAAATTGTCATAGAACATGGTATTGCAAACCACATTTAGTTGGTGAAAATCGCAAAAATACTTATGAAGGGTATGATGTCGAGTGGGACAAAAATCCAATAATAACTAGAAAAAACATTTACTCGTGAGCATTATTACAATACAGCTTGTGCAGCACAGTTTAATGTCAGAAAGTAGACGAGAAATGATTACAGGAGTTGTTGACACCACAAGCTGTTTTGTAATCATGGTGTCAAACAAAATGTCCTTTCTACTTATTATTGACCTTTTTGACCCACTTGATGTCACACCCTTCATAAGTATTTTCACGATTTTCACTGATTAAATGTGGTTTGTGATATCATGTTCTATGGCAATTTTTGTTCTTTTTGATGCCTAATATTACCCTCTGAATTTGTCGCCAGTTCAAGGCAACAACTGTAAAATCATTCAAACTTAATAAAAAGGCAACTAAATACTTTATCACCCAGGGTAGACATGCATTTTATCACCTCCACCAAATATAAAATCGGAAATGGCAAATTAATGGAAAGGGCAAATTAAGCGCTTCCCTCTTGTCCTGTGCAAACCCGCTTGCTCTTCCCTAGTTGCAGCCTTGCTAATAATAGTAAAAAATTTGAGAGCAACATGGCAATTTTATCATGAAATATAATCACTATATTATCAATTTGAACTTAAGATTTGTTAAGGTGTCTAATATTTTTGTTTATAATTTTGAACATCTGAAAGTCGTGAGGTGATAGTAATAGATAGGTTCTTGATTTCTTCTTTTGCAATTCCCCGATTTTCAATTCACACACCAAGCTTCCTCTGCTTAATGCATTTATTAGCAAATGTGGTAGACAATTTTTTTCCCAATGTGGGTTGTATAAAACTCATTTTGAAACTACTGTTTACCTGCTAAGATGATCAAATCAGCTTCACGTAACGCTTCACGTCTTTTATGTCGATGTAGTAAGTTATCATCCTTTCCTAACATTCCTCTCGCCATCCCACTCAGATAACATGGTATGCCTAAATTCTAGCGAAGGTAAATATATACAGCAGTTATAGATGATTTTAATTTACAATTAGGCATGAGAGCATTCAATTGCTGACACATCCAAATAAATTCATTCAGTTTGATAATATACTGTACTTAAACCTATCTGAACAAACACCTGAATATAACACAAGTTACGATTTCAAATTGATGACTTTTCATTTGCGAAGTCAAATTGGCCATGGCACTAAGCAAAAGCAGCAAAAATAAGAATAACTTACAGGAGAAAGAGCTGAAAAGGCTTAAATGCTAAGATATGAGATAAATGTGGGAGGGGGTGACACAAGTCCAAGTGTCACTGTATATGCTTGGGAAATTCAAAAGTTGAATGCAAGGATTTGAATTTAATGACGCAAATTGATTCAGTTCAACTTATAACACTGTATAATTTTTTACTCTACAATAGGGGAAAAAAACATTTTCGATGAAAAGCTTACATTAGATACAGGGTGGTCATAAAATAACTTTGCTGATATACAAGCCCCAAGCAGCCACAAAAATAAATGAATACAAATGAAATTCAAGATATAGTTGTTTCAGAGTATGTGCTTGAAATGCCTATGTGAGCTCGAGAATAAGAAGAGAAACAAAAAGTCTAACTCTCATGATTAGGGTTACAGCAACAACATTTCAAAAAATTCAGATGGCAATACTTACTTTTATGCATTGCTAAGTGATCAGCACAATGAAAAACCATAAATGGTGTTGGAACAGTGACTGTAGCACCATAAACGGCAGTGCAGGATGTAGACAAAGAAGATCTCACCAAGAGGTCGGTGCACTAACCCTCGTGGGGACTTCCTCAGAAGTAATTCGTTCTGCATTGGTTGTTTCCATGTTTTTTCTTGACTGTGTCTGGCACCAGCATTTATCATGATACAAGTACCATTCTTCTGCCATTTATGGCTTTTTATTGCGGCAATCATTTCTCAATGCATTAAAGTGAGTGTTGCCATTCAAAATTTTTTTGCTATGACTGCAACTGTGAAAGCCACATTTGCATTTCTTTTCCCATTCTCAAGCACATACTCTCAAAAACCTACATCTCAAATTTAATTTCGGGTCATTGATTTCTGCAGCCGCTAGGGACTCATACATCCACAATGTTATTTTATGACCATCCTGTATATGAAAAAATTAGATGCAGTGAGATTGCTTTCAGTGAAATTGTGATTATGCTTACTATACTTTTAGAATATCAGCTCTCCCACTAAAAAAAAATGAACTTTTTTTTTCGCTGCTTTGGAAAAGCAGATATAGGAATCGGGCAGATAGCAAAAATTTTGTAATTGTAGTGTTATATGGTTGACGCTCATTTTTATGAATATACTTGAAAAATTTGTCCATAAATGGGAGACACATTAGAAGAAATGATATATTAATCAGAACCAGAGAAAAAGTTTGTAAAAACATTTCAGTTCATAAATTGGAAGTCCATAAAATGAAGCGTCGACTGTATTAAATTTGATTGTTTGAGAATCTTTGCAATTTGATATCTTGCTCCTGAAGATATCAAATTTAAAAAGGAAAAGAGAAAAGGGACAGAAAAATATTTTTTATATACTTTGTACTTTTTTTAAAATCCTTGATTTATCATTATCAATTTAATGGTGATAAATCTCATGACAATTTTTCAATTGACATTCCTACTGTTATTGGAGTTGACATTTCACATTGGCAATACTTTATAATAGTGAAAAAAAAACATGTTTTGCTCACTTGAACAGCTTCAATAACTCTAGGACAATCAGCTATTGGAAACACTGCTTGGCTACCAATTAGCATCACAGGTTTTTTTGCGCTTTTCACCAAATTTGCACAATTTGTGACTAGAGAAAACAACACCAAGAATTGAAGAATAGCATTGAATTTCATAAAAAAAAATATCATGAAAATGTATACTCATTGGAAATTATATTAAAAAAATGTAGATACGACTTATCTTTTCTATATGAGAAAAAAATATTTTGTTTTGTAGAAAACTTCAACATTATCCCATGTGTTGTAAATACTAGTATAAATTTACAGTTTTCTTAAGAGTTAGGAAGACAAAAAAAGGAAAAAAAAATTCCTTTTAAATTTTGATTTGATTTTGAATTTCTGTGGCACAAGGACCCCTGTTACACTAAGCCACAAAAGATTTTTTTAGAAATTATGTCAAAGTGCATACCAACATGAATGCTGGAGGATACCCTCAGATTGATAGAACCACTCTAGGCATGGAACATGTACACATTATTTGTAGAGACCAGAACACCCTGGACTGGCTAAAAGCAGTAATTAGCAGACTACTGCCTCCAACAACTGTTGAAGGTCACAATGGATACCTAGCTCTAGCTTCTGGTGATAGACCACCAACTAAAAGGTTCTTCCCCTGGTCTCCTGGAGACAGGGACCCTAATAAGTTGCTAAAACTTTTGCGTGTGTGCAACAAAGATCTGGTTCCTGGCCAGTTTCATCTGCAAGCTGTCATCCTAGGAAATAGGGGGTAATACCCTAGTGACCGGGGTAAGCAAGGGATGCCAGACTGGCTTGCCTCTAGATCTTTCAGAGTACATTGTGGCATGAGCAGTTACGTTAAGGGAGCCATCTCGACAACAGAAGTCAGCCACAATGTTGACCCAACAACCTGAGGATACAACTGCATCTCAGGCAGAGGACCAGGCAGAAACTGCCACTGAGCCAGGGGTCACCTCTGGAACCTCCAAGGCAAAAACTGATGACCTAGTGATGGAATTGGATTTGGACCCAAGAACCTTGGGACTGACTCTGATGTATCTTGAGTCATTCACTTAACCTCAGGCCATTTTATAAGAAATTTAAACTGGTGGGGCACTAGAAAAAGGGCACTCGAAGCGGAATAAGCTCCAGTGTGTTTGTACAAATGACATAGCAGGCAAAAATTTCAAATTTTAATAAAATTAAAATTAATAAATTATTTATGAAATATGTAACTAATAAAAGTATTAATTATTAAACTCATTAATTAATTATAACTCTCTCAGTGTTAATGTTAATGATTCAATTTTTTAAATTAATACTCTATTAATGTTAATTATTAAAATTATTAAGTAATCTAATTGAAATTATTACATTTATTTCATACTGATATCCAAAGAAACAAAAAAAAACTATTTTCATGATTTACCATCGGTAGCAAGTAGAACAGAACGAACTAGGTTCAATCACCACGGCTATATAAGTTCCATACCACAAGGGGTGTGGCCCAGTGCTGTCTTAAGGCCCAGGGGCCACAAGAGAAGAGGGGCCTCACAAAAATGACAATTGGTTAAAATTTGAGAAATTTCTAGGTAGAGCTCCAGAATAATCAGTTGGCCCATGATGCTCTTAAGATGGCCCTGGTGTGGCCAGTTGAGTAATTATAAGTCCCATTGACTTAAATATTTATGAGATTGATATACTAGAGAAGAAAAGGGAAGAAATATTGCATAACATGCAAAACAGGGAGGGCGGAGATTAAAAAAAAGCATAGCAAGAAATCTATCAGAACAATAGCTTTCCATTCAGTGTTCCATGTGTAGAAATGACCATAGCTTTCCATTCAGTGTTCCGTGGAACTCTAGTGTTTCGTCAAAGTTTTGTTTTGAGGGGGTGAGGGTAGGGTTCTGCTACATTAAAAACATGCAATTTTTCATTTGTATTATTATGAGAAACATCCGTGCCTGTTTGGTTGGTTCAGGGTGTTGTAAAACGTTGGGAACCTCTGGCCTAGAATAGACAATTTATAACAAAGGTTGATGCATAATAAGATATAGAAGTATTCAAATGAGAATTTTCTCAAATTAAAATGCTATTTTTTCCTCATTATGATTAAACTATAGAAATATATATGTACAATAAAATATACAGATATGTAGTAAATTTCACTTTATTTATCACCTTTACCGGCGGTCAGAGGCAGATTTAACGGTGGGCACATCAGGCGCTCGCTCTGGGCTGAGACTTCTGAAGGAGAACGAAAAATCCCAACTTTACAGCTTTTTCTAATTTGAGGAGCCCAGTATTTTCTTCTGCGCCTGGGGCCTCAACCAATCTTAATCCTCCTACGCCGGCAATTATGCATAATTCATGACCTCTCATCTCTTGCACATGATCCACTTATTTTGCCATAAAAATTTCAGTTAATGAAAATAGATGTAAAAGTTAAAAAAATAAAAATTATTATACGTATGCTATGTTAACAATGTATGTATACAATGTCAACTTTCTTCAAGTATAAATCAAGATGTGCAAGCCAAACCAGCATTATTCATCAAATTTTATCATCAGACTGAAGTTTAAGCACGATTCTGGTAAATTTGAGTATTTCATTGACAGTTTTTGTAATGCTTATCCATTCAACTTGGATAAATATGTAATCATCGGTAAATATGAAAAATTTGCAACACATGAACAAAATTTATCAAACTGGTTGGTGATTATGCATAATTACTGGCTGTAAAATAAATCTAAATATAAACAGTTCGTGGAAAATGTTAAATTTGTTTTTAATTTTTTTTTTTTTGTCATTTGTAAAATAATCGTAAGAATCCTCGAGAAAGAGAGAGAGAGAGATTAAAGTAAAGGCAAAGTCATCATTGGATTAGATTTATCGAATATCATAATCTTATATGACCTTTCTTTGTTTTCTTCATATTCATATTACTTTTAAGCATAATCCCAAAGTTAAATAAAAATTAATTTTTGAGAATTTGGGAGAGATATGACTAAATAAAAATTATGCAGCAGTGATTCGGTCTCTCGAAAGTCGTATAAACGGGCAGTGGCGTTAGAGCCAGGGGTGCTGTGGGTGCTTGAGCACCCACAGTACTTCGTAGCACGGGGCAGAGCACCCACAGAATTAATTTCAGGAAAAAAAATCTCATACATAGATTTCTCATTTTTTTCAAAAATATCAAACATTAAAAAAAAAAAAAAAATTGGAAAGAAAAACTGTTTGTTTTCCTCCTATGCGTCTTGAATCTTGCTGGAGCCTCTGGTTTCAAAACTTATTGATATATCCTTTAGGTACCGTAGGCATTGTTCAAAATCTTCAAGTTGATTTTTAAAGAATGAAAGATGAGATTTTCAAGCTTCAACAGTGTTATTTTTTCTAATATGTAGGTAGCTTCTACAAAGAAACAAAAGGGAGAAAAGTTGGGAGAGAACAGCATAAACTGAAGGGCAATGTTTCTTTCCTTCATTTATATACTATTCTTCCTCAACTTTTCTCCAATTTTTGAAAATATCTCAGCAAATACTACACTTAGAAACGTGAATTTTATTACTAGCCTCAGAAGAGACGAGGCAACAACTTTCTCTAACCTAGTTTTTCAGGATGGGCATTCATATAAAAATTTAGATTTCATAGATAAAGGCTGAGTTAGGACTTACAGGACACCCTCTGAATATATTTGTTTGGCACAAATTTTCTGATGTTTTTCCTGAGTCATGCTCACACCAGTATCAAATCTAAGTGCAGCAATGTACATGAGGTACAACAGTGTAAATAAATTGCGAAATATTTTGGTTAATATGTGTTTTTTCTCCATCAAAATGAAAAACAAGTATAAATGCTAATCAAAAAAAAAATTTTTGGAATGCGAATTTCATGTGATACATTTCTACAAGCAAAAGTTAGAATATAAGGTGTCAAAATGTCTGTATAATTGTTTTTTTTAAGAATAAAAAAAATTCAATTTTTATCATTTTAATTTTTTTGAATAATCAGTCAACATGGAGTGTAAACTTTGTTTTTCTATCTTACACCCTGAAAAATGCTCTCCCGCTCCCCCTAGAACAAGAGGTATGAACCTTATTGAATCTTTAGCCATTTTGAAAAATATTGCTAAGCTACATTGATAAATGAACAATAATGCTAGAGAGATGAATCTCCAACACATTTTACTACAAAAGTAACTAGAATTTCAGCACTCCAGTTTTTAAACATTACGTCTATTGGGAGATACACATACACACCATGAAGTTTGATAAAAGTGTGTGTTGGACTGATATCAAAAGCATTGCTTTTCACAGCCACAACAAAGAAAAGTTCAGATAATGTCAATTAAAATTCTTTAAATATTTCATGCTATATTTTAGAAAAGATCAGCAATTCAAAGAATTAAAAAAAAATAAAAAATTGACTAGGAATTCAGAAGAAAGAAACATTTTGCTGATGACATATCTGAATTAACTTCACATTATCCAAAACATCAGGGGAAAAAATCAAATTAAATGGGTAATTTCAACATTAAATTGAATCGAAAACTCAAAAGGAATTTTTAAAATTGGAATCATCCAAAAATTCAAATTAGGCCGGTATTACACTATAAATGTTTTCTAAAAGTCCTTTATAAAACTTAGAAAATTCAACCAATAAGATTATGGGTTGCATTTGCTCAAATGTAACCTATGAGCTTCATTGGTTGGATTTTTTAAGTTTTATAAAAGGGATTTTATCCAACTTTTATAGTGTAATACCGACCTTAGACAAGTTTGCTGTGAATTTTTTAACTGTGAAACTGCCCAAAATTAGTTTCTGCCAACAGAGTACGAATAATATATTTATAAAACAAGTAGAACTAATTTTAAGGTCTTTGTCAGCTTTTCATTTAACTAGATAGAATTTTTTTTTAGTGCTGTATAGTGTTTCCCTATAGATGGCATCAGGACTAAGGAGTATATATATGTTTTATTAAATCAGAGGTTTAAGTGCTCAAACTAAATCAATTTTTCTATGAAAACTAAAAGCTTGTGAAAAAAATTTCTTTACTTTCAGAATCTGCAGCCTTTTTCTTATGAGCAGGTAAGGGAGCGGTGTCTTGCAGAAGAAAAGCATCTTGGAATAACCGATTCAAGTAATATTTTGAATACCTATAAATTCAGAAGTGAATTCATAACATAATTTATAAACAACATTTGAATACAAAAAACATATACAGTAGACTCTCTGTAACTCGATACCCCAAAAGTATTGACAAACATGTCGACTCAAGCGGATGTCGAGTTATCAGGGTTTCACTCTAAAATTTGTCCGATCCCTTTTGTGTACGTAATACACCGACCCATCTGAGAGCTTGCTGTCAAACAATCTTTGTTTTTTTTACATCCTTCACATTTTTCTCCTTTGAAAGTAAGAGTTTGGTTAGGCAAAAACCTAAAAAATAAATCTGCCTCATTACAATGAAACATTTGCATCTTTATACTCTTCTATCATTGGTTTGAGAATATCATTCTTAAAATTTTCAACAGTTTCTTGAAATGCAGATACACTCTCTCCACAAACTTTCATAAAAACCATCCCATGGCGTTCTTTAAATTGGGTTAACCATCCACTGCTTGCAGTGAAATCACCTTGATTGAAACTTTTGCGAAATTTTTTGCTTTCTCTTGAATTATTGGGTCTTGATAATGGGATTGAGTGATACAAACGGATTTGAATCACAAAAGAGTTGCTTCTTCTACATTGCTGAAGTTTAATTTCCTATGTGTTTTCTGCTTGGTTCATAAGATTCAAATGCTGATAAAAATTTTTCCTAATTTTTACCAAATGTTGAAATGATGTTCCGTGCAACTCCATATTCTTTGGCGAGTTCACTGAGTTTTTTCCTAATTCTAGTTTTTTTCAAAATTTCACCTTTTGATTTTAAAGTTAAAGTATGAAGTTTGCGTGCAGCCATTGCATTCACGGCTGTCGATACTCACAATGAAAACCAAATGACATATTCATCATCTAACCAGGCTTTAGCTTTTTGTCTTTTACTCCTTTTCCAAAAATTCTTAAAACTGAGTTCCGCCAAAAACATACTCTGCAACAGACAATATCAAAATGCCCAATAGATGAGATTTTTATCCCTATTGGATGTTGACAATATCCACACTTTTTTTGACCATGAAAAGAATGAAAGACATTTCCTATAAACACGACTAAAATGATAAGCTGGCTATGAGGTTTCAAACATTCTTTACAAGCATGGTCCCCTTGCCTCCAACGCATAAAAGGGACCCATCATAGAGAACAAAGAAACAAAAGATTGTCGAAATACCCACGAACAATACCAAAAATTTTTTATAACTGGTAACACACGGGCAATTGTAAAATCCAGTTGTGGTAAAGGGACAAAAATCATAGTTTACTTACAAATACAACGCCACAACAGGCAAACTGCCCAACGAGGTGGCTGACTTAAGAACATCATGGATCCCCGACCACTTAAGCGGAGTTAAGACAAACATGTGTTGACTTAAAGAGTTCCCCTACATTGAAATTAGTATTGTGCCAACCAAGAAAATAATAGATGTCGAGTTATCGAGATTCCACTGTATTAGGTTTATCAAACATATATGCTATAGTTACTTTGAATAAAATAACCACAGAAAAACCTAAGTCGACTACTTTTGTAGAAAATGTTATTCTATGCAAAAAGTATATTGTTACAAAAATTGTCCACAAAAGTAGATTGTTACATAACTGTAGTTTAACCAATGTGTTTTTTCACAAAACAGTTTAATCGTGATGTGTCAGGTGAATTTAAATACCACAGATACAATTTAGACGTAGGTTTTTTTAAATAGACAATTAGAAGATGACCTTGTGAAAACTTTGGCACAACTTCTGGAACATAGTTCCCATAATTTTTACACATACAAGAATGAATTGAATTGTCCATCAAGATATATTTGCATGAAATTCATTGCCAGTTGTTCCTTTTATAACATTAGATTGGATATTCCAATGACATGTTTATATAAAAATAGTCTGCAATACAATTTCAAAGATAGAATAAGTAAATGTAATTGAAATTGTAGAAAAAATAAGGACAAAAATGTTTTGAAGACCCTCAGGTGACTTATTGAAAGAGATGGAGGTCGTCTTTGAAAGAAAAATTACATATTGATTATCTGCATAAAAATGCATGAGGCTTAATAATAATTTGATCTTTTGATCTTTTTCATAGTACAATCAATTATACAGGGGTTTATACATTTACATAGGAGAAGAAAGTGTATTACCTAAAAAATAGTGATCTCTCACTTATATGCTTCTCTCAGTTATAAGACGATTTTCTAAACTCCCTGTCAAAGATACAGCATAATTATTCAATTCACTTACACGCCTCCTTATATACCTTTTTTTCCTTGCACCAATGCATAAGCGAGAGAGAGATCACTGTATCTCAACTTTTTATAAGTACAGTAATATCTAGACTTGCGTAAAAACTCTAAGTTATGACACTTTCTGTGAAAAATGCAGATTCCCCAAACTCAAGCATAATCATATTTGATTATAGATGATATAATGATTATTAACTGATAATAATTAAGTAAGAATTATTTAGTCAATGAGAATGCTATATCTGACAAAACTACCATACCAAAACCACTTGTGGATACTTGGAATCAAAATTTTTTCAATAATGTATTCATGTAGAATACATTACATTCATGTAGAATACAGAACTTCTGAGATCATAGTACACTTCCCAATGCAAAGTGTTTCTAATCCATTGTCCGTCATGCATGCCCAAAGTTAAACAAACGACAAAAGAAATTGTGTTTTTTCTTATCAATACAGTAATCATTGAGGTTTTCTTCTGTTTTTCTCCACACAAATTTATCGTAGTCATCTCCAGTGTCTGAGCAGATTTTTCATTCTTCATTGTAAAGTTAGTTATGGCATTTTCCAGTCACCAATTTTCCAGATTACATGATTTTTCATGCCATTGCAATCGAGACCTCGCCTGCTGCCAATTTGAATGAGGTTCAGGTTTTTTTATTTGCAGTACCTAAATCTCTTCTCATGAAAGATTGCTTGAAGTACAGTTGCTGACACAAACCTTGTACTTTGCTCACTCTGCATTCAGTTATTTCGGGGTAACATGACGATTCTTCTAGGTGAGTGCAATGAGTTTTCTATCATCTCTCCTCGTAATTCCATAAAACACCATCACTTCTGATACTTTTTGCAAAGATAGTATAGATAAACAACCTTGCAATTTTTTGTTGAGGAACTCTGTCTTCCAACATGGAAATTATCAACTTAACAATGAAACCAACAAAAAGATATCTTTTCATAGCCATCTCTTAGCGCTTCAGAAAAAGTTATGATGAAAACCCAATTGCATTCATTTTTTATGCATTATCTGGTTACCATTCAACTACACAAATATTATTTCAATTCAATATGTATTTTTTAAAACAGTGATTGTGTGAACATGTGATTTCTCATGAAAGTGCTAATTGAAAACTTTTTTTCCCTAGGTATTGCCAGTTCATGGATTGATTTTTAAAGTCAAATTGGAATAGGTTTATGATTTTCCTCAGTAATTCTGTACTAATAATGATGAGACAGAAGTTTTTGTTTGTTTTTCGCATTTTCATCGTACTATTTTTAGTGTTTTTGTTCATGATCAAACACTTTTTGAAAGGGGTAGTACATGTTTGCAACTCTTAATAAACTTCAACCAGATGATAATTATTTTCTTGGCCTCAAACACAAGCAGCTATTTCTTAGGACAGACCAAGATGTTATCAAAACGTTCAACGCATACTCTGCATGATATTCATAATAATTTTTCTAAAATAATTTTCTGTTCATTATTACAGCAACATTTGTTCTATAAACTACAAATATTGATATTGTTTTTTTTTTGCAAACAGCATTTTGCAATGCAAAACTCATTAAAAAAAAAAAATTTAAGGAATAACTTTCTTACGGACTACATAACAAGTAGAGTTTATAAAGACATCGGTTTGGATTCAAAATAATTTTTTTTTCTTAGCAGGATCATTGTGCAGGCAAAAATAACTAGTTTTGATAGCAATTTTTACTAAAAGACAGGTGTTTTTCTCAAGTTTAGGTCTTAACTATTATTTATACATATTTGTATGCAAAATTGTCTTACTTACATGGTTATTGTCAGTTCCATCTATTGAATAACTTTGGGGTTTTGCTTTTGTATTCATACTTATCATATCTTACTAATTTCACGATAATAAGACGTGTTTTGTTTACATTTTATAAAATTTTTTAGAGTGACTTTATATTATTTTAAGGGCTAAACTTCTAATTAACAAGCATATTTATAGTACCAACTCATAACTCCACCAACAAATGAACGTTGGTTTTGCTTGGATTGAACTTCTCTAGCAACAATGCTGTATGGGTATAACACATCAAGTGGTAGTTCCACAAATACAGGACCTAGAAAAAAAGTGCATGATAAATTAATAGATAAAAAAAAGTTAAAACCATACTGCTTGAAAAATGTTGAGGAACAATGTTATTTTTTGTCATACTAACAATAAACATCCTTCAAAAAAATGAAAAATTGGCACATTTTTAATAGACATTCTAAAGCATCTTTATAATGCAAAATGGAACAGATATTGCCACATGGCAAAAAAAAAGATAAGGAACAAAAAAAGATGCTTTTGACAATAATTGTGCCGGAGGTTGTAAGTACTCTGATTGGGCCAAGATAAAACCTGTTCTTCTAGGGTATAAATATCCATTGAGAACACTGTATGATCGCATTCGTTCTCACATTCTCATACTAATCGTTTGTTGTTGTGAAGAGCAGTTTGACTGCTGGAACCTACTAAAAACTAGTTGTTGTTCAATTCTACTAATCATGTGAAATATTTTTCTCTGTGCCAAGGTTCATTCTTGATAATCTGGCTGGTGCAGGTAGTTAGTTTTTAATCATCACATTGTAATGATGCTTTTATCTATAATGAAAATGTGTTAGAGTCAAGTTACTCTTACTGAAGAGTGAAAAGTCCTTTAGTTGCTATAGTGCTTCACTAGTGTGGATAAATTCCAGAAGTCGGTTGTCGGCAGTTCTTCCCTGAAACTAACATAATATGTTCAGTGATCACCTGGATGAGAGGTTTAATTGATATAATCTAACACTATTTTCTGCCGTTCTACTAATTCTCTGATGTTGAGAAGTGCGTTCTCTGCCACCTAGTGTGCTGTAGAACTGAATCTTCTGTTGTGACCAGTAAGTCTCATAATTTCCTCAGAGATTGGATACTCAATTGCCAGCAAAACCTATATATACTCAGATGTTGGGAAGTCATATTGAAATACATGGACTGCTTTTGACTTTTTTGGAAAGATCTCTCCAGTTCCTTATGAAATTTTCTAAAGTACTCTAAGTTTGAAATCTGAGTCAATTTAATTTATGGAAACAGATAGAGTTGTTTAATGCTAACTGCATTTGAATAGCGGTGTAACATAAATGTTTTGACTTGAGATTTGTCTTGATTGTTCCTTTTACTGCCTGTGAACTTAATTGGATCTGAGAATTCCACGAGAGTAGCTCGACAGACGCTAAACTGGCACTCTCCTATATGGGAGAACAATTTCTCTGTGATTGAATAATGTTGTTTTATATGCATTCCCGCATGAGCACGTGATCATCAAGATAGATTGTACTGTTGCAATGAGCGCATATTTGTTGGGATCAGCAACAATGGTCTAGAAACATGATCTCTGACAAATCGCTCTTCAGCATCGACAGTGATTCTGGACACTGGCTACCATGGAGAGAGCAGCAGGGAACTCATTACCATCAGCAGAATTTCCACGAAATTTATCGCTATGGCCAAGAAGTAAAGTGTGGGAGGGTGTCATGCACAATGGCAGAACTCTGCTTCATATCTTTGATGGAAGTATCACAGAATCACAGTGGTAGTACAGTAAGATTTCCTGGGTCATGTTCGTCTTTTCCACTGTGCGGTTGGTCCAGAATTTTGATTGATGGATGACAATGCTCGCCCGCCTGCATTAGGACAGATGAAGTGGATGACACACTTAAAAGTATATTGAGCATATATGCCTTGGCCTGCATATTCACCAGACATAAACCCCATTAAGCATGTCAAGAATGCACTCGGCAGACGTATTGCTCAAAGTCAACCTTCTTCGAAATCGTCTGGAAGGGAGAATGGGGCAAAATCATTCAAGGCTCTCCTCAACAATTTAGTGAAAAGCATGTGCCAACAGATGACAAATGTGAATCAGTATCCCAGGTGGTCACACTTCATACTGAAGAACTCATATCCGTCCATATTTCCAGCAGAACAAGCACTTTTTATAACTGTTTATAATTGCTGTAAGGAGCATCTTTTTATTTTTATTTTTTTATTTTGCTTATTTTTTGGTCATGTGGGCCATATCTGTTTCATTTTATGCAATAAAGATACCACAGGTACTACAGGATGTCTATTAAAAATGTGCCAAGATTTATTTCTTCAAAGTGTTGGTAATCGTTAGGTAAAACAAAAGATAACACTTTCCCTTAGCATTTGTCAAGCAGTGTATAATCTATAGCTTGATGGTATTTAAAGTGAATTTCAAATCTTTGGTTAAACTAAGAAATGATCATTGAAAAATTTATAGTAATATAACTGATTGATAACTACAACTGACTTTATAATCACTACTGATGAATCATGAGGCGGTTAAAAGTCAGAGTGGTGCAAGTCAATTTTCAACAATTTTGATTGTCTGGAAATGCTAAACTGTTGAAAGAAGAGATGAACCAAGCCCCAGACTTAATAGTTAGCCACTAAATTTAGAACTAACAAAATTATAAACATGGAACTCTATGATAACAATTCTAGCAAAACTACCTTTTTCCTCAAAATGAGGATTAATAAATTTACACCACCTTGAATTTGTATAGAATTTGTGAAACTGCATCAAATAATGTACATTAAGTGCATACTTTATGAATACTTAATTACAATTTTACATCATACTCTTGATGTTTTTAAGACTATAAAGAGCTGGTTTGGAACTATTGTGCTTGCTCTCAACTGTCCCAATCATTACTAGTGAGCTCATAAATGGTCTATGCCATTTTATCCCAATGCAAACCCTCCTCTGACTTCCTTTCTTTTTTTTGGGGGGGGGGGGGGGGGAGGTAATATCTAAGATTTGGTCTACCAATCACACCTTAAGACTGTGAATGTGCTCAAAGATGCTATCACTGGGGCTAGTCTACTGTAACTCAAGGCAAAGTCATGGAAAACTTTTGAGCTTTACCTTGTGGGAACAGAAAGTGAACAATTTGAAAATTTCACCAACTACTGTAATTTTAGGTAAATATAAGACACACTAAGAAAAATTACCAAAAAAAAAAGTACATAGAAATGCCACAGCATGCTGCAGCTTCGTATGAGCTGCATGCAATGGGATCTGGAAGTATTACCTCCAGCATTTCACCTCAACGTTTTGTCCCTAGATATTTTTGCCCCTGACCATACAAGTGACTGATAAAGTGAGTGACTGAATGAGAGACTGAGCGAGTGACCATATGAAAGATCAAGTGAGTGACCACAGGGTTGATTGGTTTAACTTTAAACCTTGGTTTTATAAGCAAGTGTTTTTTTTTTTTAAACCATTGAGTTTTTAGAAAAAACATCACATAAAAGTGTCCTAAGCATTTTTTCCAATACGATATTGGTTCATTATTAGATAAAATTTTTCATTCTTAACACATTTTCTATTTTTGAGGTACATTCTGATGGTAGGTAAACGGTACAAGTGTTTTTTCCCCAAAAAATATCATGAAAGTGACTGCTGATTATGCATTTTTTTTCATGTAAAGTATCTTAGTTACTTAAAAATATACACAGTATCAAAATTTCTCATTCTTACCACATTTTCTAACCTTGGGCTACATTCTGTGATGCCTTCTATCTTTACCAAATTCATGAATGAGGATTGAATCACACATCTAAATGTAGTGGTGTATTATCTCACAGGCTTGTGTTTCCTTTTTCCTTCACAAAGAAGCAGCAACAGCAGTGACTTCATTATCATGCTAGGGGCAGGTGGTCTTATAATCCAATAAAGATACCAGATGCCCTCTAAACAACAAAGACTTGTGTACTAGTAGTCACATTGCCTCTCAGACATTTTCATCTTCTTTCCATAAAGAAGCAGTGCATCTCGTAATATATATCATCACCAAGCTTAATATTCAATGGTTTTTAAATACTTTTACCATTACCCCCAGTTAATCAAGATTCTATTGTACAATAGTAAATGATTTATGAAAAATAATCAGCTAGATGCAGGGTGATTATAATTACAATTCTTATTCCAAAACACCACAATAAGAACAACTGATGAGAATGACAAAAATTTGCACGGATACCCCTGAAGCAGTGGAATTTTCTTTGGCATCATTTGGTGCTTCAATATCAGTGTGTGGACAGCACAATTTTTATCAAGATGCATATTGTACAGCAAATCAACAGCGGAAGAACCATTCTGACACTAACAGGATGACATGACACCTTGCTGCCACGTTTACTTGACCTTAACCGTTGCAACTTTTGGCTATGTGGGGTACCTAAAAATGTTATGTATAATGGCCAGATTGCAAACTTTGGTGAATTGAAAGCACATTACCATGACATACTCTAATCTGTTGTTTAACAAGCATTTTTATGCTTCCACTTCATAGCCAGAATACTGTGGTCAACATATTTAACATTTCTTGTGCAAGTTGTATTTTTTTTTAATTTATACATAAACATATATCATGTACATTTCAGGGAATGACAAAACCACCTAGAGATCATACAATCTATACTAGTGATCATAGGTATTAGGGTCATTCTCATGAAATTGGACAAAAAAATAAAAATAAATAAATCAAAAATTAATGTCAACTGAAAAATATAAGAAAAATTCTTAGGAGCATTTATTTATCTGCTGATGAATAAAATATACTCAGCAGCAAAGTTTGTTCAAAATTAATGGTGAAAAAAATTCATTCAAGTTCAACCATGTTAAGACATAGGCAAACCCGGAGTGGCATTTCGCCTTTTTCAGCACTAAACTTATTTATGCTCGACACTCACAACATGTTCTATTTATTTTGGTAGTTTATTTTCAACTTGGACAAGCATTGATACTCTGAAGGCTTTTTTTATTGATTGCATTTTTATTTATTTTTTTATTTGTGTTTCTCTTTTTTTGTCCATTTTATAGGGACAACAGATTTATAATCTCTGTTTTGCTAGAGCATGACTTCTATTCTCAAAGCAAAGATTTTTGATAAATCATTACTGTAGCTTGATGTTGCAACTAAGAAATTAAGATTTTTTTAAACTCCCCCCCCCCACCTTAACTTATGATCAAACCTTCCTTCTGGTTACCTAATGCCAGGAAAAATACAAGGCCACAACAGGCAAAATGCCCAATGAGGTGGCTGAGAAAAAGATGCTCATAACAAGTATGGATGTCACATATTACTTAAAATACAGCAACTCAAAAATTTCATCTCTGCCCCTACAGGGACTTGAACCCAGATACCTCAAATGAAGGTTGAGTGCTCTACCAACTAAGTTACAGTGACAGACAAGAGAATATGCAAATGCAAATTTTGTAGCAAAAATCATGAGGATAGTGTGCCAATTAAATTTTATTTTAATAAGTAGTTCGAGTGATTTTTCAGAAATTTCATTTTAATAATGTAAATGCTTCAAGACCCAAAAAACCAGTTTAAACCAAAAAACCTAAATTCGAAAAAAGCACTCATGACCCCTGCATGACCGTATGATTGCCTAAGTGAGTGAGTGTTCTCAAAGACAAACCTCCACCCCCTCACTGATGCTTATGTCGTACTAGAATTGTCCCTAAAAACTTGCAGTGAAATCAAGACTCTCTTCATAGCTCAAGCCTTCTGTACCAGAAAGAGCACGTGTAGCTCTTCTCTGCATCCTCTCAACCAAGTCTATGATCCTTTGTAGGTATGGTCTCCAATATGGTAATTTATTTATCTATATCTTTTCGATTATAGTTATCAATTGGTTATTGTTATCAAAAACTCTGGGTTCTGATGTGATCACATTAGGTGTATACTGTACAAAGTATTTGGTTAATTATTGAGCATGTTGCATTTCATACCTGGCAATCCAGATGTAGCTTTTTGAATAGCCTTGCGTATGGAAGGTATGATGTCCCTTATTTGAGAAACACTCACTGTATATTTACACAAGGACTTCATCAATGACATCTGATCAATGTCTTGCAAAGCACCTCTACCCTGTTGAAATATTTTCACTGCATCAATAACCAATAAGAGATGGTAAATAAAATATACAAATAACTTGAGCAAAAAATTATTTCAAATTCTCAATGACAAAGAGAACTGTGGTGAAACAAAGTGAATTAAAGCAAATAAAGTCATATGGGAAAAAACCAACAAAATTTACATAAGAACAAAAGATAAGATTACTTTTAATACAATTGGTGCGGCACCACTCAAGACCAAGACAGAGCTTCCAGCCATTTGTGCATTTTTCACAGCTGTTACAGTGTTAGTTAAACCTGCATGGATGAAATTTGTTGCTTGAATTATGTGAATAAAAAATTTATATCAAAATGCAAGCCAAGATTAAAATCATATGAGTAAAGTCACCGACCCACTACAGGAAAATGATGCATGAAAATATACCTCATGCATTCCACAGGACACTCTTATTCAGTCAGGACCTAGTTTTTTCCAAGTCTGGAATCCAAAGACCTCTGGTGAGTTAGAATGGAGTGACTCTACTGACTATAATATTATTAGTGTTACTGTAACATATTCATATTATGGGCACGTGAACCAGCGTTTTGAGGGTATGGCGCAAATACTGTCCAGATTTGCCTCAGTTGACTCGATCATTGCAGCACAACGATTGATATGATCAATGCAAATTTGAAGAAATGACGACTTCAATCTTTGAGGGAATTATTAACTAAAAATGAGAGGAACATTACTACTTACGTTTGGGATCCGGAGGTCCCAAAAAACGTGGGTTCCTCGGCCTAGCAGAGAAGCCATATTTAGTTTCAAATATAGTTATATTCATTGAGTATTTGGCATTTTGCTCTCTTTGAAATCTGTCTCGATAATCATGTTTTGGCAATCGCTGCCGATTCTCACGCTGTTGCCAGATTTGAGATAAGATTGCTTAACTGTTGTGTTATGCAAATTCAGGTGTTATTTCTTGAATCTGATTGAATCTGGTGACCCTGCGTGGTCGCGGAAGTTTCCCTTAAATACTGTTTGCATGTTATCCTCTAGCACTCACTCCTTTGTTTTTGCAGTATGTAAAGGCACCTTGTGTATTTCGCATTTATTTTATCTGAAGGATGAACAGCCGATGTTATATCCCCCTTGCTATCACTGTCTCGCCGATTCTGATGAGGTGATTATGTTAAGTGCCGTACTTCATCACCATTTTGCCAGTCTCTCGTAAGATGCTCGTCTACCATCGTGAAGGTTGTTGTCTGGGTCTCGGGTTCGAATCCAAGGAAGGATATAGATAAGATATTTTCCCTAACGAACTCAAGGCAACCACCGATAGACAGTGCCTTCACTTCCAACCCATCTCACTAATGGCAGTAAATTGCAATATAGCGATATGGCCAGAGTTGGTGTTTGGTGAAGTAGTCTCTCGACGAGAGATCGTCAGGCCTGTGACAAGATGGTGACGGCCGCTTGGGTGCGTGCTTGCAGTAATCGGGTTCCCGCAATGTGGTCCTGTGTGAATTCTAGGTGTCGAGAATGGTGACAACGTGGACGTTACTGACCTTTTAGTCATGTGGATATTTTTCTCAGTCATTGTATTGGTAGAGAGATTTCAATAATGACTGTGATATTTTGACTTTAAATCTTATTAATGTAAACATTTAAAATTTCTGCATTGTGATTATCAGTTCTGGAAATCATCGATCAATTGTTGTTGTAATTAATATAAAATTAATGTAATAAATGTTCATATAAAGAGAGAAAAATTCTGTCATTCCTTATTGTCGTATGGGAAAACAAAAACATACCGGGTATGCAAAAGTTTTAGTTGCATTACAAGCAGAGATGTCACTGTACTTTAATTTACCTGAGGACCCAGGTCATTCGAAAAATCTGGGTCCTTTTTGAGTGAAAGTGGGTCCCTCTCAATAAAATTTATCTTGAAAAAAATTATGCCCCCCATAAAATTCACTGGTATCTCTATAAATTTTCTTCCAGCATGCCCCAGGTCTTTGATCACCTGCTTACATTTCTTCATTGAAACTCAGCGGTTGGCCATGTTCTGGGTAGGAGAAGATGGTATCTGTGAATCAGGTAATTCATTTCTAAAAATATGTTCTATTCAAAGGTTCATTTACTTTCATTGTCTACTAGTAGGAAAAGCTTGCAATGAAGCTCATGAGCACTGAGAATTTAATGTACGGAATTCCGCACATGTAATAAATCCAAAACAAATATACAGTTGATCCCGCTTATAACACTCCTCCTATTTAGAATGTTTTTCCACTTGGTACAACTTATTTTCATAGTCCTAACAATAAGTAATTCTCATTAAGATTTCCAGTTTAAAGTGTTTTCCTATTTACAGAGTTTTTATGACGTTTTTTTTGGAAAACGTAAGAAGGATCCACTTTAATTAACAGTTGGAGGCACACATTTATATATTTACTAATAAATCAATCTATATATATATAAATCCCATTCTAATTGATTTTTCATTTCTTTAAACAAATCTTAGCTCTTTTAATAATATCTTCTGATTAAATTTAAAGCAAATGAGATTCTCTCTCCTCTCCCAGGCAGTTTTCTGATCCTCTATTCATACTTTGGTTTTCCTGGTAAAATGATTTTATTTTCCCTCCCTGATGGTCCACCACTCTGATCTGTCGCCATTTAACTGCCACATATTTTCACACCTGAATATGGGAGCTATGCCAGATTTGTGTTGGAGAAACTTAATAGTGTGTTTATGTGTGTGTGTGCCCAGCATTTGGCGTGTTTATGTGTTCAGTAGGTGGTGCTATCTATCTAGCGTCGCAACTAGGTACTTTCTCGAACGGGCAAGCACACATTTTAACACACCCATGTAATATAGAAGCAGTTATAAAGGGTGAATTTTTGGTGCCCCCCCCCCCCCACGTAGTCCAGAGCCCGGGACACTAGACCTGCCTGCCCCTCCCCCTCTCAGTTGGGACCCTGCATCTATCCTCTAAACTGGTAATGCATGCTTTTGAAGTTTAATGTATACATATTTGTGTTGTAGGTCTGCCGTGGCAACCAGAAGTTTTACAAAGGAATAGCTAACTCAAAATTTGAAACCTTAGAAAATCACATTTTTAGCTGATTACCATTGAGCAATCGCGGGTTCCAAACCCGGATTTTCACCAAAAGCAAAATTTGGGGGAGGAGTTATAAGGAGCCTCCCCCCAGCGAAGATCAAAAATTAAAACTATTTTTGTAGACAATTAAAATATTGGAATAAAATAATTTATTTTATACAATGTTAATTTAAAATTGCTTTTGAATGTTAGTGACCCAAACTTTCTGTGAAGAATTAGATCCTTCTGCTCCTCCAAAAACCAATTCTGCATACACATCTGTGATTTTCGCGATGCGAAACAGTAACTACCACATAGCAGCTAGATGCAAAACTGGATATTCAAGGTCAAGTTTAAGATTGATTGTTTTTCCACGATCGCGGGAACATTTCACAATTTGAATGGGCGTTCCAATCCTGTACGATTTGAGAAAAAAAAAATGCACATTCGCAATATTGTAGGAACAAGGCGAATTTACGCCGTATAGACGATGTCTTTGAATGCCAGCAGATAGCCGCGAAAGTACAGTAATTTCCAGTATGTGACAGGAAGGGAGAAAATCCGCAGGAGAATATAAAAACTCCAAAATTTGACAATTACACAGCCCCTCATTCACAGAAGCAACTAGATATCCTTTCTACATTAACCAGCATGTACATCAATACAGTACAAAGTAGTAAAACCACTTTTTCAAGGTCGCGCAATCATGATAGACGGTAAAAAGACAGGTGAAAAAGTTGAAGTTTTTCTCTCTACTTTTTCTTCTTCTTAGAACTAGAAAAGAATGCGTCCCAGAGGATGTGTGAACAAAATTTTTATGCGTCCTTTTCCGAAATTCCGGGTATTTAACTCGTTATAGAGCATCAATGGCATCTCTGACAGGCAATTAAAAAATACAGTAAAGCCCGAATAATTTAAGTTTCATATTTCTAAAAGATGACTAGGAATGGTGAAGTTTTCTGTTCCAAGAGCAATTTTCAAAAGTTTTTTTAAAATTCCTCAGCTGGCAGATGTTAACCAGTCATCTGGCCAGTTAATCTCTGTGTGCTATTCACGACACCCTTTTTATGTAGATGCGTGACGATTTTCTTTCTTTTTTTTTAAAGTTTGAAGAGAACAAAATATTTTTGATTGAATTTTTTCACAAATACATGAAAACACAACGTATCATGTTCTTTCCTGTTTTTCAAAATAAAAATAAATTAAAAAATAATTGAAATCACTAACTTATCCCAAATAGAAATATTGAATTCTTAATTGTAAACAATGAGTGGTTACATAGGTTGTTCAAGTTCAAAATGAATGCAGGAAATATATTTCTTGAGATATGATTGTCATCTACTAGTGAGCAAATAATGTAGAAGGATGCCTTAGGAAATGGCAGCAGCTATATGACGAATTATTCTGTCATATCCTGGGTTCAGAAAATTCACCAACGACAATTCACCACAGGGAAAGTTCACAAAGCAACAATTCAGATGGAACATTCACATACCAACAATTCACTGACAACAGTCTGACACGAGTGAGCAAGTCAGTGAGCAAGTGAGCTACTGAATCTGAGCAAGAACCTTTAATTATAAATATTTAAGGAATAAAAATTATCAATTAAATATATATGTAATAAAAACTGTCGAGAAAATCACTAAAACATGTATATAATGAAAACTGTGTCGAAAATTATATCTCCTCTAACATTGTCCAAAAAGAGTGCTATTTTTTTATTTCGATTTTTGAAGCTCTAGTTTCATGAGCCAGTTTTTCTTGAACAGATCACAAAGATCTCTTGAGAATAAGTGCTAATTAAAAACAAAAAGATTTTTGTCATCCAAGAGGTTTTATGTCCAAGAATTGGATGTTGAAAATGAGATAATTTCATACAGTTTTTGAACTCAAGCATATGGCTTCAAACAATATGAGGCAAAGGCTTTCTTTTACCAGTTTTTCTGATGGAGAAAACTAAACTTATCTTTATAATTCCTCTATTCCATTAATTTTTTTTCAGCATCAGCAGGAGATATATATAGGGCAGATATTATATGGTTAATGTCATGCATATGTTTTAAGGGCACTCAAAAAGTATAACTTTAATATAAGCCATATATGTCTTACTACTGGTGCTGGAAAAAATAATTAATGGAATAAAGGGAATATAAAGATAAGTCTCTAATTTTATTCATCAGCAAAACTGATAAAAGAAAGCCTTAGCCTCTTATTGTTCAAAGCCATATACTTGAGTTCGAAAGTGTATGAAATTATCTCATTTTAAACATCCAATTCTTGGACATAAAACTTCTTGGGTGATAAAAAACATTTTCGAAAACTCGCTCTCAAAACTAGAGCTTCAAAAAATGAAATAAAAAATAACACTCTTTTTGGGCAATGTTAGAGGGAATATAATTTTCTTGACAGTTTTCATTACATAATTGGTAATTTTCATTCAAAACATACAATATTTAAATAATAATTTTTGACATGATTTTCATTCCTTACATATCTATAATTAAAGGGTTCCTTGCTCATGGACTCAGTAGCTTGCTTGCTCATCCACTCACTAACAGACTCATTAGCTAGCTCGCTCACCCACTGAGTAACTCACTCATATGGAACTGTTGTCTGCACTTTTTCAACTGTGAATCTTCTGTCTATGAATTGTTGGTCAGTGAATTTTCTGTAAATCTGCATATCCATTTGATATAGACAGAAAATCAGCATGACGTCATAGGCACCACAGTTACGCATGGCAGAGACATTGTATGCCGTTGTAGCCAGATGACTGGTTAATCCTGGAATGATTTGCTTTGTTGTTTTGTTCACCACTTCAGTTTAGGTCACTCTACTTTGTGTCAGAGAGGTAAGCAGATCCATTGTGAACTATAAAAATGTACAGTTAAAATATGCGAGAACTAGCGGGAATGAGAATTTTATATATACAGTAAAACCTCGATAAGTCGTTACCTCAAGTTATCGAAAAATTATGACGGCTTAAGCGAAGTGCTGTCAGTTTCAATGTGCAATGTTGTGAAAATCGTATAAATTTAAAGTAATATGAAATTTATTAAAGTATGAATCAAAATAACAATATTAATAAAATTTATAGATCGCGAAAGAATAAATAATAGCAATTTTTTACCTTTTTTTATCTCGTATTACTTAAATTATTGTGGTAAATGTACTGTACACTTTGATTTATGCTAGTAATTTTTATTTAATAAGTAGCTTTTCTTCATAATAGAACTCTCTATTGCACATTAATTTTACATATACATAAAATTTAATTTTAGTGTTTGAATTCTTCATCAGTAGTTCATGATGCAACTACAAAGTAATCTCAAACACTTTTGACTTGGTGGAGGGGCCCTGGGCAGGGAAAAGTAAACAGAAGACCTCAACTTGGGAAAGAATGTCTAATTTTTTTCAACAAAGATATTTTCTTTAAATTTCAAGCCCTAAATTAGTAGAGTCCATCCTTTCTATGATTATTTATTATCCATGGCCATTGCACTTTGACTTGATTAATTTGATTCTTCGATTTACATAATTTTTGATTTCCTTGCACTATGTGTAATCTTTGATGTATCAATAAATTTTGGTTTTGCCGGAGATGCCCTGGGGGGCCGAAGTGCTTACGTTGCTTCTTGCGACAGAGCCTGGGTGTCTCGTGGTTTCTCCAGTAGAGCCCATGCTGAAACGAGATCTATCTTGAACACTCCTCAACGTTCCAAAAACCTTAGTCGGCAAATGAACTTCCCCAGCGTAACTTTTGTTACTTAAACTGTTCCGTATGGATATATAGGATTTTATGGTGACTTTTAAGCATATGGCAATGCTGTTAACAAGTTCTTTTTTTAATGGGAGCCATAAAAATAGTCTGTTCCTCTTTCTCAAACTTTTTCATAGTGACGACTTAACCAAAATTAGCGACGAGTAAACAAGGATTTAATAACATTGTTGTCTATGAGAGGTGGAAGAGTGAAGAAAAATTACGACTTATTAGGGTGACGACTTAACGAGGTTTTACTGTATAAGTAAAAGGAGTGGTAAAAAAAATATGTACTTGTTTCCAGTTTTGTATGGTTCTGAAAATTGGCTTATTGAATTTATTGCACTGCAGGCCTATATACAGGGTGATCAGCGAATAAGCCCTTATTTCAAAATTAAATATCTCTACAACAAAGATCAATAGAATTATGCGGTAAACGGTACGTTTATTAGCAAAACTAAGAATGTTGTACAGAAATTTCGAAAATTTAGTTTTTTTTTTAATTTTTTAAAATTTAAAAAAAAAAACAAAACTGGAGATTTTGGGGTTCCGAAAATCCTCATTTGTGTGAAGAGAAACCACTGCATTCGCCTAAAGTTACTGCATGGGCTGCAGTATGCGCCAGAGGCATTATCGGCCCCTTCTTCGTGCGAGAAACGATTACTACTGAATGTTACGTTACAATTTTGGAACAATTTGTCAGCACACATGGCGCATACCGCAGCCCATGCAGTAACTTTAGGCGAATGCAGTGGTTTCTCTTCACACAAATGAGGATTTTCGGAACCCTAAAATCTCCAGTATTTTTTTTTTTTAAATTTTAAAAAATTAAAAAAAAAAACTAAATTTTCGAAATTTCTGTACAACATTCTTACAGTTTTGCTAATAAACGTACTGTTTACCGCATAATTCTATTGATCTTTGTTGTAGAGATATTTAATTTTGAAATAAGGGCTTATTCGCTGATCACCCTGTATTTATTGCATTCATTCTATGATATGAAGTTTGCTTATTCTGAGTTTTCAAGAATCTGAGTTATTTAGGTGACATAAATTAACTAGGATTATTAGGGTTCAAATGTATTCAGAAATACATTACAGTGATCTCTCACTTATGTGTTAATACAAGGGAATAAAAAATAAAACTACACATAAATCAGATGAGCGTAAAAGTAAAATTCAAGGAAAATGTACTTAAAAAATATCTATTACACAAAAATTGACTGATGCAAGTCATAAGAGTAAAATATGGGTATTGGTCAGAAGCTTCTCTATTAGAATAGATATTTAATTAGGTTTAGGATAAATGAATTTGTACCTCAGAACCATACTATCATATGCTCATTTGATTGATTTTACAGTATGAAGAGAAAACAATAATTATACTAACTATGGAATGAGAACTACAAGAATATAGTAATATCTCAAAATTGACAAAAATGGACATACAATGGTATGGTTCTGAGTTACAGAAATATATAGCTCAAGAGGGGGTGCAGAAAAAAAGTCTTTCACAAGTGTGAATTTTATCTTGTGTGTGAGCCACACCTGGTACAATAGGGTGTTGATAAACTGAGGTTTAGGTTGCCAAAAGTGATTTTCATATATTAATTTTGAAAAAAGGAATGCAGTAAAACACCATAAAAAATGAAAAAAAAATGCTTTGACAATTTCCACAAATTGATTCATTTAAAACCTCAGCATATAGCAAGACCTTTACAAAAGGGCTGGATGAATCCCAGGTGCCAAGACCTCATGGAAACTGAAAAATTGGTATTGGAGCCTAAAAAATTTTCTTTGTGTAATTATAAAATTGCAAGCTGAGAGCAGCACAAAATGTGTGTGTGTGTGGAATTTATAGCAGCATTATCTGTCAACATGAAAGAGGGTCACTATGTCCTCAAAAAGTCAAAAGCATCATTTTGACCTTTTTCTTCAGGTAAATTTTTTTTGTTGAATAAAAAATTCTTCTGGAGCCTAGACTTTTTTGTGATTTGTCGAGCTTGGCTTTACGTTACGAGATAAATTACCTTTTAAACATTTACATTATTATATACAGTGACACCTTGATATAGCGATACTCTGCAGACGAAGAAAAAATATTGCTACTGAGGGATTACACTGCTCAACAAATTTTTTTTCCATGTTCTTCAGGAAATTTTAATGGTTATAGGGTATATTGGGGCTGCTGATTCTGAATCTACTTCACCAAACACCAACTCTGGCCATATAGCTATAATGCGATTTACTGCCATTAATGAGATGGGTTGGAAATGAAAGTGCTGTCGGTTGGAAGTTGCTCTAAGTTTGTTAGGGAAAATATGTTATCCATATCCTCCCTCAGGTTCGAACCCAGGACTGTGATAGCAACCTTAACGGTAGTAGACGAGCATCTTACCACCATGCCACTCAGGGGTGCTGGTGGTAATTCTAAATCTGGCATTGATTTTGTCAGATTGGCTGAAGTTTTTGAGGTAAAGCAAGAATTAAATTTCGATGGTAATACATAAGCAGCATACAAAGTACATTGTTGACAGCATGCATTATATCGAAAGTTAGAGCTAATTCAGCAAAACCAACACCAGTTTTGAAATATGCACCCCAAGAAAGACTAAAATCACTGAAATATCTTTGCAAATATATACATATGATTTACTGTATTTATTTATAATGTACAGTTTCAATGTGATGTGTATGCTGCTAATGGTATTACCAATGAAATATAATTTTCAATTTATCTCAAAAACTGACAAAACCAATGCAGATTTGGAATCAGTGCCCCAAAATCACTGAAATATCTTCAAGAACAAAATCAGTGTTGAGCATTATTATCATTATATTGAGAGGCGATAGTTTAATATTAGACTACAGTCATTGGGTGGCATGCAGTTTAGACCCTTTCAGAAAGTCGCCAACTGTAGCACCTTGGAAACGTTTATTTTCGCTGTGCTTGCCTGCTTCAACTGAATTATACTGCCTTCTCTGTCTGCTAGGGCTTTAATCCTGCTTAGTGAAATAATATTGCCATGTTTCTGGTTGTGGTGAAAATAGAGTTGATATTTTCAGTACAGGGGCAGCAGGGGCCCCTTCAACGGCTGGAGGAGCAAAGCCGTTTGCAAGCCTCAGGTGTAGTTACTAATAAAGTAGTCAAAAACTTTTTTTTTGTGTATATATTACATTATATGTGTGAAAATATATATTTGCAATATACATTATATTGTGGTATTAATTTTTTTAAAATTAATATTCGGAGTTGAGGCATCATGACAAAAGCAAAATCGCATCTATGGTTATAGCTGTAGGAATTTTACGTTCTCTCTTATGTCTTATACAACGTCCTCTAACGTTTTCTGCGCTAATGCATTGTTGAACTACCGTGTCATTTCACTTTCATCGCGCGTTGTTGCAGGATATTCTGCTCACAGTCACATTTCAGAACTGATTTTTTTAAAATTCTTGATGGTGTTAAACAGCTTCTGTTGGGCCAAAACCTAATAACTTGAAACTCAGCAGAATTTATTTTTCTGGCAATTTTAATTTTGTATTTTCGTGACTTTTTAAAAAAAATTCAGTAGTATGAGTTTACCGTTCATTCAATTCCGTGCGTTTTGGATTATTTCACGTGTATGATTTAAGGATTATTTCGATTTCTAATGTGGATTATTGCTGTGCGGTGGAGAAAGAAGAATGGGAAAAAATAGGTTAGTAAAAAAAAGTTTTTTTATTTCCCTTTCTCCTTCGCAGGGTTACAGTAGACTTGACGTCATTGGCACCAAGCAGTGCCAAGAAGGGTGTTTATACTGCTTTTTTACAGTCATTTCAAAACAAGCTTTGAAAAATATCGTTGCAGTTGCATTTATCGTTATATCAATTATCGTTGTGGCAAGGTTTTACAGTATTATACTTTTATGCGAAACTACTGTTTTCAAAGTACATAAGTAAAATATTAAAAAAATTGCAAATTGTGAGTACAATACAATGTTATTTTAATGTAATTTTATACCGTATTCATTTGATTTTTTTGCATTTACAGTAATTCAAAATGATCCCTTAATATTCTTTTTTGTTCAAAAACGTGTTATTTCCATAATCCATGACTGTTTTATTTACCTTTAAAATTTAATAAGGAGTATATGAGTAATTACTAGTATGAGTGATTAATAAGGATATATTATGAGTTTTTGGTTTTACAAGGCAGGTCCGGTCTAGATTGGCTTAAATAATTTAGGCTCTTCTGTGTGCATTTCATTTGACAACATAATGCAAAATAGAATGCAGTTCATTTTTTCACAGCTTAAACTACAAACTACCAAGAAACGGCATGGCATAAAGACCTTGAAATATATACTGGAATTATAAAATAATGGAGAAAACTGAAACAATAATTGTAAAACAGAAAATTTTAGAACACTTTATCAACTAAAAGAAAAATATTTACAGACAAAAGTCATCAGATATATATAACTAAATCAATTAAATTTTTCCATGACTACAAATTTAACAGCTTGAAATGAACCGAGGTTATTAATCACTATTCACATGATAATTACTATTCTGTGAGCAACTCTATCTGCTCATTACCATTTGTTTCTAAATTGGTCAAAGCACACCATTGTTTGAAAAACAATATCACAATCAAATATCAAATGTTCATAATATTTCACTGATTGCTTAGAATGGATAAGCTTCTGTTAAGATTTGAGAATTTTTTCCTATATTCACCAAAACTAGCTGTAAGAAATACTGATAATTTTTTTGCATGACAAATTACAGTTTATAGTATAAAATTACTACTTTACCTGGTCCAGCAGTCACAGCAGCAACTCCTATTTCGCCAGATAGTCTTGCATATGCATCAGCAGCAAAAACTGCAGTCACCTGAAAATAAAATAAAACCAATTGAATAAAAATAGTTATGCGAGCTTTCAAATAGTTAAACACAATTTCTAATCATTAAAATACTGCGCTAAAAACCTCTCAATTAGAAAGATGTTATTGAGCCCATGAAACCACATGGGATTCCGCAGCAAGATAATAATTGAGAAATTTAATTGCTTGATTCACTGGCTAGATCAGTTTGAGAATACAAAATGCTATGCAGAAATGTTTTAAAGAATTAACTGCTGTGAGCCAGTCATGTCAAAAACCTCAAATATTGCTTTTCAATATAAAAATTCTTATTGGAAATATACATGCTAATCGCATGTATTGTTTAAAGTGACTATGTTATAGAAAGAATAAATACTTAATATCATAGCTGCCAACTTTTGAAAATGAAAATTAGGGAGATTTTCACGTGGACCCGTTTTTTATACTAAAACCACTCCCTAATAAATGCAAAAGGGATTTTTCCAAATAAAATAAGGATTTTACACACATGGAAGTTAAACCCTTGGGAATAAAATCCCTACGCAAAAACAAGTGAAATTGGAGGTCAAAACTTCAATGGTGATCTAAAAAAATATTGTGTTCAATCAGAAACGATGTGAACAAATATTCTGCGTGAATGACCCCAAAATCACTGGAAGATGAAGGGAAAAAAGCATCTATTTGTAAAGAATACAGACTTTTTGTGACACATGCTTGATGTTTTTTTGATTTCACATGGGTGATGATGTTAGTCATCGCATTGGTCATGGTGACCGATGCGTATGTCCTTAACACAACGTATACAAAAAGAAAAAGTCTGCCTTTTTCTGGAACGTTCGATGAAAGGAAATTCATCGGGAATAAGTATCTTTAAAATTGAATATTTTTTTGCTTATCACTATCCATGTTCTGTTATCGCACGTACATAACTTCAACAAAAGAGGAAGTTTTGACTACATGCGCAGTCACTCAAATATTATCCAGGACCATTGGCTGCTAAGCTATTTCCCTGCACGATAAGACAAACAACTTTTCTTGTTACCATCAGAGGGTTTGTAAAACTTTCTTAAAAAGGAATTTTTATTCACTATTCCCCCATTTACGACGTGTGACGTCATTTCGAAAGGGGGGGGGCAACAGAGGCAAAAGGCTTTTTGCCCCACAAGAAATTCCTTAGGAATTGTTTTCAGAAGCTGGGATTCTTTTTAAATGAAGTAGGGAATTTTTAGAGGCAATTAGGGATTTTTGTGATTTTTTAAAAATTTGGAAGATTTAAGAACTTTTCGGGAGGTCGAGAGATGAAGCTAAAACTCGGGAGACTCTCGGAAAATTTGAGAGACTTGGCAGCTATGTAATATGGTTATAATTTTCTGCTCTCTACAGAATTATTTTGGACAATATATATGTTTTTTCTTATAAGATATACAATTTTAATAAAGCATAGTATAAACACTGAAGGGAACACTATGGAATGATTTGATATTCCTTAATTCAAGATGATTCTTGACCCTCCAAAATAATCTTTAAGGGCTGTTCAAGTATTACGTCATCATCGATGGGGGGAGGGTGTTTCCAATTTGCGGACTTTTGATGACGAGGGGAATAATCCTTACATCATCAATCACCCTTTATGAAAATATGAAATATTTTTAATAGCATCTTACTCTGTGCACCAAAAACGAGAAAAACCTTTCGATAGTTTGTGGGCACTTGAAGTGACACCCCCCCCCCCATTGATAAGTGCTATACAGAGCCACTTTAGTGATATCTAAATTTTTCGCGGATCCAAGTGATCTGGAGCTGTGCCACGCATCACTCAAGTGATCCGTAATTATATGCCACAGATCACTTAAATAATCGGAGAATGTGCCGCGGTGATGTAGAACCGCACTGGGGGCCACTTAAGTGCTCTAAAACTACGTCACATGTCACTCAAGAGATCTCTAAATGTGTCACGGATTGCTTAAGTGTTCTGGAACTGTGTCCCGGGTCATTTAAGTGATCTGAAAATGTACCACAGGCTGCTTAAATATTCTGGAATTGTACCACGGGACACTTAAGTGATCTGTAGATGTGCCGCTTAGTGCATTTCTTTACAAAATTAGGTTTGAGGAGGACAGGCTGCATCAGATAACCCCCCGGGGCCATATTTTGTCCGCAGGTTAAGGGCCAGCCTTTATGAGATTTATCATTATATGGCTTAGAGGGTAGGCCGCAATGAATTTATTAAAGATAAATTTTACGTTCATAGCCTTCAAACAACATTGAAATTAACAGAAATTGATTATAATAATCATATAAAGGTATTTTCTTCCGAAATTTCAATTTAAAAAATAAATTTTTGATTGTAGGAGGGGGCATGAGCCCCCCCATGTGTCCGTCTCTGATCCCCCCAATACGCGTTAGGATTCAGAGGCAGAGCTGATAACGAAATTTTGGTGACGGGACGGGACGGGGGGGGGGTCAAAAATGACTAAAAGTTTGCTTACGTAATACTTGAACGGCCCCTAACTGCTTATATGTGTGTGTAGATATAAACATCTGCTGTACTCTTTTTATCACATAGGTCAGCAGTTCTCAACTTTTTTTTGACGCGTGTAAAGCTCTTTTTGGTATATAATTTCTATGCCAGAGCCTGTAGACCTATTTTTTATTTATTCATCAAAGTTACTAATTTATTTTTATTATTTTTAAATTATGTATTTTTTTCAAATTTCCTGTTTTTTTTATTTTCATCGAGCAGCCAGTTCAGAACCACTGAGATAGGTGTTTAAAAAGTTCTTTTTCATCATACATGTAATGCTGATTTCTCTGTTAGTAAATTATCTAGATAACCACTGATACTTAAAACAATATCTCTATTGTACATAACATTAGAATATATCTAGCAATGAAAATACTAAATTGTAGGACTAAAATATTCTTTAATTTGGCAATGCTGGCTTGTATATGATGCTTAAGAAACTCCTGTAACTTATTCTCAGCGGAAAGTAGGAATAACTAGAAATTAACTAAGAATAACCATGATATGGTATATTTATTAGCATTTATAATGCAATCATTTTGCAATTGAAGCTATATCTAAATGTGTAAAATACACCTGTAATGCTTTAGGTATCAAGTCCTGCCAGCTCTACTTTGATCGAAAATACTTTTTAAAACTCAGAATTTATACAACATATATGATCTAAGTTTTATATGAACAAATACATTAATTAGCATATCAAACAGATGTAGCACGAGAATTTTTACATGGAATAAAATTTTGGGCAGATCAGAAAATTTTAAATATCAAAATAAATATTTTTCCCAGTAATTGTTATTCAAAATATAAAACACTTCAATCTAAATAAAAGAAAGTGTTTTGTTATTTAACATATCTATCAGGTTAAAATAACTATTTGAGAGCCTTGACAATAAGTTTTTGAATGTTTTAATACTGAATTGGTTTCTGAAGTCAAAACCTAACCCTGATGCCCTATCACACATATTTTGAATAAACAGTTCTTTTTTGCTTAGCAAATTGGACACAGGTAATATGTAGTTTAGATAAATAAACAATAAAATTATATTTTGTACGTTCTAGACTCTTTATTTCGAAAAATTCAAAATTGCAAATCCTAATAAAAATCTTGTTTTAATTATTGTAATAAATTTATGTTTAAAAATAAAACATTGTAATATGCAAAAAAAGTAAGTTTTTCACCATGTTATATACTTATTAAGTTCAAAACATCCAAAAGCATTCATAGGTTTTTGACAGTTTGAATCAGTTTGTCACTTGTCATGTCAAAAACCTAAACCTTGGTTATAAAATTTTTTCTGCGATTGTGAGCTTGTTATAATGTGGACTGTTACAGCATCTCAGAAAAATTCTGAACCTGGCCTTTCAACCATAAAAACTTGAAAAATGGGAGAAGTTCAATCTAAAGAAGTTCATCTAAATTTAAATGAGATTAAAAATTTTTTTTTTTCCTCATGAGAAGATGTAGAAAAATCAGTTAAAATTTTTATCAATAGATGCTTTATAAATTTGTACCACAGAATCCCATACGTATGCATTCAGGCCATTGAATCACTGTTGACATGGAAAAGCATGTAAGTCACAAAAAACAAACTTTACAAGACAAGCACAAAAGAGTTTTAGGTATGGTTAAATCTGACACAAATACAAGACCACAACAGGCAAAATGCCCAATGAGGTGGCTAAAAAAAAATATACTCATATAGATGCCATATATTTCTAAAATACAGCAACCCAATTTAAAATACAATCATAAAAACTAAAGACTATATATACATGACAAAATAAAATACAATGCCCATAAGAAATATTTATGGTTGTCTTATCTAAGAATGGATAGCTTCTCGATTTACCTCAACATTTTCATTGTATTTCTTTTTAAATGTGTCAATTGTGTTAGAATTGACTACCGCTGGGAGTGGGCTATTTCATTTATTAACAATCCAATTGGAGAAAAATTCTCTGCGACACCACAACCTTGAGTTATCCCTTACCAATCGATACTAGTATCACCTTGTGGAAGCAGTCGATTGATGGCATATAAATCACAATTTATGGTCTATCCTATCCATCTCATTGAAAATTTTAAACACTTCAATCATGTCCTCCAGACACATGAGTTCTTCCAATGTAAACATATTCAAGAAATTAAGTCTCTCTGAATAGCTCAAGCCAATATTGACAACATACTTTGACAGCTGCAAAAACTAATTGATTCTTTTGAATGACTTGTTTGTTCAAGCCATTGGCATCAGTACTTACTATTTAATCTGAGGAAAACAAAAATCAGATTTTTTTTTCAAACTTACATATGTTTCTCCATGTCAGTCTTATTTGTCAATAAGTATATATGCAGTTAAACCTCGTTAGTGGGTCATCCAGATAATGTGTCACTTCATTTACTGGGTTACTTTTTGGAAGAACTGATTCTCTTTCTATGATGCAAGGGTGGTCAAACTGCAGCACGTGACACGTCACAGTATCAAGAATGACACACAAGACTTAAAAAATTGAAGGAATTTCATCTCATTTTTCTCTGAAACTTTCGAACAATTCTTTTCTCATGAATGATAGAGTTGAAGGCTATCAAGCTTGTACAGTAGGCATTCTTAATAATTTTTTAAAATTATTTTGCATTCAATACATCTGTTTGGTTTTTCATCTTTGAGGCCAGAGTTACTGTATAAGACTGCACAGGGGCATGCACTCCATTGTATATCCTCAAATTCTTGGGTGGCTTATCCCTCTTAAGAAGTTTATTGGAGGGCCCAAGCACCCTGAGCCTTTGGGTTCTAGTACCTGTATCCAACATGGTGCATATAAAATGAACTTCTATCAATATACGTAAATAGAGAATCTGCATTGTGATAATCAAATTTATGCCTCAAAAATGAAAACAATTTTGAATTCAAAAGTGACGAGATGAGCTTTACAAAAATAAGAGGACAGCTAAATAATTTGTGAGGGTGAGGGAAATGCTCCTGCCCTGTAAAAATGGAACTGCATGTTGGAATTCGTAGAGTGCCAGGAGCATAAAAATAATCTTAATTGTGAAAAAGGAACAATGTTGGCTACCCCTGCTCTAATGTTATTAAACTCCTGACAATGTATCTTCACACTTTGTTTGTGGGGGGGGGGTCACTTTTGTGAAAGCACACTTTCAAATATTTTCATTAAAATCAAATTCTCCATACAGTTAGTTCAACAATCACTATGGCGATTTTCCTCCACTCGAAATAGCATGGTTCCAATATGAGTATGGCTGGTAGGCCCTCCCAAAGGGCCTTGAAGGAGGAGATCTACTTAAGCAGATGTCAAGTTTAACTATGTTTTATTTGATATCACCGTTAACCAGCCAGGTGGTTACAACAGCATATGTCATTGTGACCAATTATTTCAATTTTTTAAAACGAATTAGTAATAATTTCAATTATCATGATTTTACTTTGTTGATGATGTTTAAAACCAGTTAAGAACATGAAGTCAGTTTAAAGTATTTATTAAAAAATATAATCAGGAAAATTCATTTTATTAGCTTCAAACAAATGCAGGAAAAAGGAGAAATTAATTGGACAGCTGACTGGTTAACAATTTTTAAATGCAGGACTGGACAAGCGCCAGGTTGCCATGGTGACTAAAAAATGGTACCATTACCAGTAAAAACACACGGTATTAGATAACATAGATTCCAAAAATAATTTGAAAATTGTTTTTCATTTAGCTTGTAGATGTGGTAATCACTAATTTAAAAAAAATCCCTAAAGGGGAGACTTGAAACACTCATTATAAAAGTAATTGTTTTTCTTGTTTTTGCCACTGATGCAAGTCTAAATTGTGCTTAATTAAAGGAACTTGAACGTTTCATCTTATTTCTTTTACCAGAATTTACCCACTCCATATTTGAAACGATAAGTGTTTCTTTTTGAGTTCGCTCTTGATCATTACTTCAGTTTGATTCAACATACTTTGAGATAACTTCTTTTGCTGGGTTATTCTTAGAATATTTATTCAAAATTCTAAGAAATTTTATAGTGATTAAAAATTATAGACTTAAATTATTTTTAATTTAAACTATAGAGATAAAAACTAAAGAAAATGATTAAACGATTAGAAATTTAATAGAATGATCCTATTTTCACAAAAAATTCAATCCAAGTACATCTGTTTTCACTCCCGATTTTTCCCTTATTTTGTGACCTTTTTCTCATTACTTTTCTAGGATTTTGCCAGTTTTCCCATGATTATAGACACCCTGAATTTATAGATTGCTTTTGTGCCACAACTCCTGATGGTGAAGACGCTGTTTCTCCAGTCCATACATTCTTTTACAAACTTTTCTATTCTGTTAAAGGATACATGAATGTTTTATCAAGTACAGCCAGTCAGGGAAAATTGATACAATTTAAAAAATAATTAACATAAGGAACACATAAATCGGACGTGGTAAGTTTGTTTTTTGTAAAAAAAAAATAGCTGGAAACAGCCATTGAAGGTTTTTTTTCTGTTGTTCCACAGATGAGCAGCAAATTACAAAGTTTAACCCCATTTTATACATTGTCGGAAGCCTGGGGAGGGGGCCTCAAGCTAATTCCATTTGTGGCCCCAAGAAATAAAATTGCAGGGAGGACAAATAATGTTATCAAAGAGTTTGCTTTTATTGTGACGCAACTTCAAAATTTCTTAAGGGAAGTGCAAGATTGCACAGCATTGAAGTTTCTGCATTTTTGTAGCAAAATGTAGCAAACAGCCAGAAATTGTAGCAGCTTGTAGCAGATTTTCCGCCCCTGTAAATATGATAACTGGTTACTTAAACAATATATTTGAGCAGTTTCAAAAAATTAGCTATTAATGTAGCATGCTTTTCTTTGTAATTAATGTAAATTTACAATTATTATCCATTGTAATTAATATAAATTAATTTAATTTAAATAATCAGTGATTGATATAGGGAACCTTGTGTATCATGCGATGAAAAAAATTAGGAAAAAAATATTTTTTTCTATTTTTAAAAAAATTAATTCTATTTATGGTCATTCAAAAAAAAAATTCCACATTGAAAATCAGGATAAAATTTACAAAAATTTTATTTTTGAACCGGCATAAAAAATTAAATTTCTTTGTAAACAAATTTTAAAAATATTATGGCACTCATTGAACCTTTCAATTTTGAGAGAAAAATATTGATTTCATAAAAAAATTTAAATAAAAATTAATTTTAAACAAGGCATTGCGTAAATGCAACGACAGCCAAAAGTGAGTTAACAAACAATTTTTAAATACAGGGCTGGACACGGTTGCCATGGTGACTAAAAAAATGGTATTAGCACCTAAAAAAATGTTTCCTTATGTAGTTACTAAATTGCCGGCTGAGAGTAACACAAAATGTTTGACATTCATAGCAGCATTATCTGCCAACATGAAAGTGGGTCACTAAACCCTAAGAAAGTTTCTTAGGGTTTTCAAAACTTTTTCTTTGGGTTAAAATTTTTTGGTGCCTAGATTTATTTGCAATTTGATGAATCCTGTTATACATACATACATGCGCATACAATATTCACAGTGTAGAATCTCTATCTCAAATCTGAAAGGAACAAAAAAACAATCTTGGGATAGTTTTCAAAAAAGTTTTTATATATAAAAAAAGAAAAATATGGCCAAAATGGAGAAAATTTAACAAGAACTTTCAGTTGACCAATTTCCCTAGTCTTCTGCCTAAGTTTTTTGAATCTGATCAAAGATTTGACATTAAAAAAAATCATTAAATTATTAATTTCTTCAAATTGTTCTGTTCCCCTTTTTTTGTATGAAAATAGATGAGCATTACTACATGCTAGATTGATTGTGATTACAATTTTATGCAGTTTCATTGAAAAAAATAATGAAGCAATATACACTGGTGAAATAAATTAAGAGAATTTGCATATTTTATCAAATTTCATGAAAAGAACTGAACTGAATGTAAAACCACTGCTTCTAGACAAAAATGCAAATCTTGTACGTCAAATATGTAAGCGTACACATGTGTGTAGGCGGAGCCAGTAGAGAAACAGGCTTTATAAGCGTGCGTAAGTTAAGATGCATTTCGTTCGCTAGCACACCTCGGCAAATTTCTTGGTGTTATTTTGCAGCAATCGGTTAATTTCAAATTGTAACAGTAAAAATGAGTAACCACCAACGTTTAGATGATGAAATGAGGTGGTAAATTGTTGGGAGGCTAGAAAAAGGCTAATCTCAAGTCCAGATTTGTAGAGAGTTCAATTTAACGCCCAGCGTCGTGTGTAACTTATGGAAACAGTTCCAGGATACCGGATCCATCGAGAGAAAGCCTGGGCAAGGTCGTCCAAGAGCCACGATGGCCAGAGAAGATCGCCATTTGTCGATTATAGCGAGGCGTAACAGGAGTGCTACAGCTTCTCAGCTCTCTTGTGACTTGTATGCAGCCACAGGAACCCGTGTATCAAGGGTGACTGTTTCCAAAAGACTTCATGAGAGAGGGTTGTTTGCAAGAAGACCTGCTGTTTGCATCCCACTCACTTCTACAAACAGGAGAATCCGTTTATCATGGTGCAGAGAGCATAGAGATTGGAGTATGGATCAATGGACGACCGTTCTCTTCACTGATGAGCCCTGGTTCAGCCTAAGCACGATTCTCGCCGCACGTTCATATGGAGAGAACCAGGGACCCGCTACATACCCTCCAATGTCCACGAAATCGACCATTATGGCGGAGGAGGTTTAATGGTCTGGGCAGGCATCATGTTGGATGGCCGCACACCTCTCCGTGTCTTTGAAAGAGGCACTGTGACTGGTGTTGTAACATGACGTCCTCCGGGTCATGTTTCCTTAATTTGTGTCAAGGGGATGACTTACCTTTTGATTCCTTAATCTGTTGGTGTCTCCCAGGAGAGATATCATCTAGTCTCATTGGAGGTTGCTTTGTTCTAAATTTTATGTTAACTTAAGTATTTCGTTTGCCGGCGGATGGCCGCGGCCCTCTGTTAGTAAACTTTTCCGGTTGTCATTGGTCGTGTTGGGTGAACCTGGCCAGTTCACCTGACATGTTGCCAAACGATAAATTATTGTTACACTAATATTCTGAAACTATATGTAAATTATGTCGAAGTGTACGTTGTGACGTAATAGTTTTCTTGTTGTGACGAAGTGTTTCTGTGGTCCAAGTATATTTGCTTCATGATTAGTATAAATACGGATTGTGTTTGTCGAACATACACATTCCTTTTCACCTCACTCGTTCTACGAGTCCAGTTCTCCGATGTTGTAGCACAGTGGTGCTAGTTTTTCACTAATCAGATTAAATGTAACGAAACTTCATCTAGCCTTAGGCTCGGAAAAGTATCCTGTGATGTTTTTTTTCTAAATTTGCATTTATGTCTCGGCAGGTCCGAATCTCTTTTTAATAGTAGCTTCACATATATGAGTGGTGACTTAGCTCATCTAATGCTAGCTAGGTGATGACGGAAAGGTCTCTACACCTAGAGTTTCTGGTCCTAGTCTAGGTGGTGTCGCCAACCACGTACAATGGATGAGTCGACTATGGCTGTTCTCAACGTCTGCCTCATCACAGCCCGATTCCCAACCACCTGCAATCCTAACCCCTTGGCACTCTCTGCGCTGACGTCTGATCGTTTCACCTATGGACTTACGTCACTTGTACGACCAGATTCTTTTCTTGGTTCCGATGTTGTGCCAGTTCTTGACAGTGCCTCTTGAGATGTGATGATATGGTCTCCTACACACCTCGACCACTTCTGGGCTAATGTGAATCAGCCTCCTTCGGGTCTACTACTCAGAGGACGACCACTTCAAAACTGGACTTTGGAAGTCGTGTGGAAACAGTGACTTTCCTCTAGTCATATGCTGAAGTTCAGATAAGTGCAATATGTAAAAAAAGTCCATGTGATATATATAATGTTCTTATACTAAATTTTTAATATCGTTAGCAAAATTATTACTAAATTTTATAACTGTGTTTAATTTTTTATAATTGAATAAATGTCTTGATTTGAACTCGTTGTTGTCTTATTTCCTTGTGCTGTCAAAAAACTTGAGGATAAAAAATAATTCGGGAAGTAACAATAAAACGTTACAGTGTGAGGTATATGGATGAGGTCTTGGAGCCCTATGTTCGCCTTTTCAGGGGTGCAGTTGGCCCTGAGTTCATTTTAATGGACGATAACTTTCGCGAGGCTACATAGAGCTCTTCTGCTCGACGATTTTCTAGAGAGTGAGGATATTCGCCGGATGGACTGGCCAGCCAGATCTCCAGACCTTAACCCTATAGAGCATGTCTGGGACGCTCTGGGGAGGGCAATTGCAACTCGGAACCCCCCTCCGGGAACCATCCAGGGAATGAAAACAGCGTTGCTGAACGAGTGGGACCAATTGCCACAGGAAATGATAAACTGCCGTATTTCAAGTATGAAATCACGCTGTGAGACCTGTATATCTGTAAGAGGGGACCATACCCCCTATTAACCCATCTATTAACCCATTTTTTTGTTTATTCTGCAACCACTGTTTCATACCTTCCGACTCCAACAAGTGTTACGCTCAATCATGCATGTGTATTACAATTATTGAATGGTTATTTGTTTTGTATTGTATCAATGTATGTACATATCAAATTTCATTAAAATCGGTATAGTAGTTCCATAGATAATCGACCAAGTCTGCAAATTCTCTTAATTTCTTACACCAGTGTAGTAAGTTACTAGTCAAATATTGATATTTCTAAACATTGTTCCATGGTGGCAAAAAAAAAAACCAACAAATAAAATGTTTGGTTTAATTCTTAAAAAGGTATCTTTGTGTTCTCCTAGTCATCCTTTCACTTTTCTGAGGCTTAGCTTGCTCTTGCCTAGAGTATGCAGTATGATTTTAGAGAAAATATCTTAAGAAAGAAATGCACTTGGTCGAAGGAGTGCAGAGAAGAGAAACTAAAACATTAGTGGGCATGCAGGGCTTGAGCTATGAAAAAAGACTTGACTCATTGAATTTGTTTTCTTTGGAACAATATAGGTGTTATGGAGGTGATTTAAGTATTCACGATATCCATCGGGATCAATATGATGGATCATAAAATATTGTTACACTGTCATTTAAATACTTTGATTCAGGCACATCAGTTTCGGTTGGTTAGGAACAATCCCAAGCTGTTGAGTCAAAATTTTTTCTACAGTTAAAAATGCATGGAATAGCTTACCTTCTGTTGTCATGAATTCTTCCATGACAGACACATTTAAAAAGAAATTTGATAAGCCTTGGCGAGAATAAGTGAGAAGCTATTCATACTTAAATCAATGGCAACCATATTTTTATAGAAATTATTTTAGTTTATTTTTCTGAAATATTCCTTTGGGTTGCTGTATTTAGGCTATGACAACCATATTTGTATTGACTTTTTTAAAACAGTTTATTTTTATTTTTATATTTTCTTATCCTCTTGATATTTATTTTTTTCTCAATTTTTTTTGCAGTCACCTTATAGCAGATGTGCCAACTTTTGGAATCCAGAAATCCGGAGATTTTCCCGAGGGGGGTACCTCTCCCCCCACTGCACTCATAGACTCGATCAAAAAAAATTCAAATTTTTTTTAATCAATCAAGAAAAATATTCCATCCCCCCCCCCCCAACGCAGGTTGTGCTTTGCCCCTGAGCAGAATATAATTCCATGCGGAATAGAGAAATCACATATACATACTGTTTACAAGACAAGTGTTTCCTTTCGTGGATGCTAACAGTGATTGATAATCTTGGGTATATGAACTCTTAAAAGCTATATATTTAGCTTGATATAGCTTAAAGTTTTATATTTTCTTTCTGAAGACATGTTTAATTGGAGGAAACAATTTAAAAATACAAAGCTGCTGACGGAAAAACTTGTGTTTACTGCACGGCTGTTAATAGAATACAATAACGATTATACAGGAATTTCGGTAACCAAGGTCATGCCCCTGATAAATGATTGCCGATAAAAGCTACGTAAACAAAGTCACGTCTTTGCCAGTTGCTTAAATGCGGTCACCAATACTTTTTATGGCTGTTCAATGGAAATGACCACGGCTGTCCTCTATGGGTGTTTTCCCCCAACAATGACTGGTCATTGACGTTACGACGTGAAAGCTCGCGTAAAATCTAATTTTCTGTCAAAATCCGGAGAAATTTTAACAAATTCGGAGTCTCCCGCCTAAATCCGAAGAGTTGGCAGGTCTGTTGGGTAATTTGCCTGTTGTAGCTTCAGATTTTATATTTGTATAACTTTGATGCATGCATGCCTAATTGTGAGACGGATTATTTTGAAAATATAAAATTTGACTTTCCAAGGTTGAAAAAAAAAAAAAAATCACAAGTGTTTATCTCTTTCCCCAGCGATTTTTTTTCATTGAAAGTGAGAATTTTTCACAGCCCCGTGGTTTATGATAGTTCATATTAATGTTTAATCAAATTACAAAAGCTAATATAAAATTTTTATACCTCATGCCTTGTATCAACAACTCGAATACCATTGTTCTCTGATGCAACAAGTATTGGCGAGATGTGGCCACCAGTCAATGTGAACAGACATTTAACCCCATGATCCTGTATATAGTAATACAAATCAATTAAAAATACAAATGGATGAAAGAAAAATGGCAATGCTAAAAATTAATTCAACACCATTTCTCATACAAAATATTGCATATCTGTGATGTTACATCATTTTGGATAGCAAACATACTATTAATATACACGGCAGTGAAAACTCAGAATTATTTTTTGTGCTGATAATTTAACTGACAATTATATTTTAATGAATTCTATAGTTTCAGTAAGTTTTGATTGATAACTTCATAACCAAAAACATGCATTCAAAAATAAAATCGCAAATTATGAGTTATATATGTTATGGTAAATATGAAAACATCTGAAATTATGCATAATTTTCCCCAACCTTTGTCAGGTGCTTCAATGTGATTCTTTGTGAGTCTGCTTTGGAAAGCTGCGGATAAGTGTTGATAAGGGAAAGGAGCACACTGGGGTGAAAAAAGTACGAGAACCACTGTTCTGTTAAAAAAAAAAATCTATACAAACCTTTAAAACTTTGGCCACCAGTTCTCCACCATGTCTCTCAGCATTGGTGTTTTCCTATAAATGTAAAACATGAAAGCAATAACTATTTATCAATTCAGAAAAAAAGAAATTTTTTTACTTACACAGTAAAACGCCTTTATAACGATAATGAAGGGACAGGAGAAATGTGAATCCCACGCATGTTTTTCAAAAAAAACCATTAAAAAAAAAACGTTTTAAGTGGGAAAACACCTCAACTGTTTAAAAGCCAATGTTCCACAAATGGAACAGTTTTTATTTACAAAAGTATCAGATAAAAATTGATTCAAACATTTCTAGTTTTTTTAACGTATATAGACGGGAGTTCAAAGTATTTTTTGAAATAAACTCAGAACTTCAGGTTGATATAAACGCTTTTGACATAATTTTGAAATTTGACATTTTTTCTCGATTTCGATTAAAATTTGCCAAAATTTCAATTTTTAAAATTAATCAAAGTAAATTGAAAGTTATTTGTCTTTCTACCACTTAACAGATCAAAGTAAATCAATTAGTTTCTTTGTACTGTTAAACATCAAAGAGCTATGAGCATTAAAAAATGCATGTTCCATTTATGGAACATTGCCTTTCAAGAGAGCCAGATTCTGGGGAATATCTAATGTGCAGTACGCTGCTTCGATTTTCCTGCACGAACCCCAGGGTGTTGTCATCATTCGACATGTGTATAGGGGCTAATTTTGGGTGATAAGACACAGGAATGTGCTTTCTGGGGTGGATTGTATATATTGGGCGAGTACATTTTTATTCTTGCATTCTTAGAAATGTATGTTTTAGTGAACTGCAGACTAATCAAACCGAGTTTGATGATCTTAGATAGTCTTGTGTGTGTACTGACTCAGCACTGAGCCAAGACAGCCAGAGAAGCAAAGAATGAAACACAAAAAAACACAAACTCTTGTTGTGTTCAGCTGAGTGTAACCATATCAAAAAGATATCTCACATTAGAAGAAGCTGTAAGATATTTAGAAACTATTTCAGATTCTGAATTAGAGGACATAGATATATGCCAATTATATGCTAATGGAAAAGGGAACATCATGGATGTGAAGATGATATTGTTGAAAATTATCTAGTATCAACAGTGCCAACTGATGTATGTGAAATGCTAGATAATTTTGCAACAACAAGGATGAGGTGTTACAAAACTCCTGACGTGTTCTTCAAAAGATGTTCTTCAACAGAAAAAATGAGCAAAACGTAAGAGTAACACTCAAGTTAAAAAAAAAAAAAAAGACAGTTTTGAGCAATCCGAAAAAAAAACCCACTATTGCATGGGATAAAAAAATTCTTTCTAGAATCTGATCAAAACCTTGGCTCTGGATTCTATTGGAAAAGATTTGCCATATAACCATTCAGAGTTGCGAGAAGCGGATCTTATTTCGCATTTGGAATTCTGAAGAGAAGTGACAATGGACCTTCTACGAATGAAGGTAAATTATTTGTCCCCGTTGTCAACTGAAAAAAAGATGTCAGGTCATTTGATGGCCATTATATTGTGTCTGCGACGCAAGGATGGTGTGTGTTTTGCCAAAAAAAACACTATGTATAAATGCATCTAAGTAGGCCTATATATGTTTTTTCTTTTATCATGGACATTAGAAAAAAATTTGGATTTTCTGCTCTCATTTTTATGTTAAAAAAATCAGTATGTGTTGCAAATTTGAATTTGTAGTAGAAAATAGAAAATTTCGTGATAACTGTACATACAGTTATCACACGAATGTACTCTATATTCTCCAATAAATAATTGTGAGAATATAGGCGATACCAGTCTGTGCTTTCACCTCTTCCCAACTGCCCATGTTCCATTTATGGATCATAAAAAACAAATAAAATTTTTTTTTTTTTTTCAAATTTCAAAGTTGATCTATGTACAAGCATGAAAAAGGACCTCAAATTCTAAATCAATAAGTGACTTTGTTCATAGTTCGGCCTTTAAACGGTTAAACTGGAAATCTTGTGATGTGAATATCGTATTTTCCTTGTATTATCTGTTAAAAAAGAGGTTAAACATCAAAAATGCAGATTTTCTACTGCTGCAGACAATCTGCAGAAAATGTTATCAGCTGCTAATAGATGGCACAACCAGTTAAATGACAAAGATTTGTTTCTGCAGCTGCTTTATATCCCACCCAATCAGAAAGACTTAAGATTGTTGGTCAGTGTTCGCAAAATTGTGGTGCTCTCTTTCAGTCATACCTAGTGGTTTCACTAAGTTGCAGCCTTAAAATTCAGGAATAAACAGGTCATTTGAAAGCAAAGTTAGAGCCTATTGGGGAAAAGTGGATGACTGAAGAAATTCATTCCTATGTAAAAGGTATAAGTTTTTTCCCCTTCAAATTTTGCATGCAGATTATACACAGGAAAATATGGTATTAGTAAGTTGGGACCATGAAAATAAATGGTTCACGGAACCTTTGCCCCCGATATTTCGCCTCCGACATCTCGCCCCTGGCACGTTTCACCCCCGGTACATTTGGTCCCCGGAAATTTCGCCCCTGACATCTCACCCCGGACATTTCGCCCTCACATTTCTCCAGCCCTGATCATGTGAGTGACTCAGTGAGTAATCAAGTAAATCAGAAATTTATCTCTGATATTTCGCCTGCCCTGATCGTACGCGTGATCATGTGAGTGAACATATGAAGGTACAAGTGACCGAGTGACCACATGAGTGATCGAGTGAGTTGGACATTTACTCGTGACATTTTGCTTCCCCTGACTGCATGAGTGACCAAGTGAGTGAATATATGAGTGATAAAGTGAATTGAAAATTTACCCCCGGACCTTTCACCTGCCCTGACTGTACGCGTGACTGTATGAGTGAACATATGAATGATGATATGAGTGACCTAGTCAGTAATCAAGTGAATCGAAATTTACCCCCTGACATTTCGCCTGCCCTGATCATACGCGTGATCATATGAGTGAACATATGAAGGTGTGAGTGACCACATGAGTGATCGAGTGAGTTGGACATTTACTCGTGACATTTTGCTTCCCCTGACTGCATCAGTGACCAAGTGAGTGAATACATGAGTGATGGAGTTAAGAAATGAAAATGAAATTAAATAAATTTAATGAAAATTTACCCCCGGATATTTCACTTGCCCTGACCCTGTGAGTGATCATATAAGTGCAATAAATTGAAATTTTTGCAAAATTTAGTGATAAGCTGTATTCAGCATTGCAATTTCCTGCATTCTCCTCGATGATGCATGGTGAACCTAAGTATGAAGGTTTTTATTTAAACCCATCTGGATATCTAGGAAGCGTGAGGGGAGGGAAAAGGTACCTTGGGGGATTTTAATGTTTTTCTTCAGGACGGTAATACCTCTTCTTATATTGAAAAATTTCGCAGCAACGTAAAAAAAAATTCGGGAAAAATATTTTATGCTCTAACTGAAAATTCCAAATTCTTAGGATCCATTAAAGTGTGAGTCACTTGGTCACTCAGTGCTACGTAACCACCTATAAAAAGGGAGGGGATGAGGAGGATCATCTTTGCAGACACTCCATCCTCAAACTTTGTCAATCACTCAATCGCTCACTTTGTCAATCACTCAATCGCTCACTTTGTCAATCAATCAATCACTCACTGAGTCAATCAATCAATCACTCACTGAGTCAATCATACGGTCATTCACTTTATCAATCTTTCTGTCACTCACGCAGCCACTCAATTGGTCACACATTCACATATGCGTTCCATCACTCAGTAACTCCCTTGGTCACTCACACGGTCAGTCCCTTGATCACTCACTTGAACACTCGTACCGTCACTCACCTGGTCACATATACAGTCACTCATGCAGTTAACCAATTGGTCACTAATATGGCCATTCGGTCAGACACTGTCACTCATACAGTTAATCACTCGATCCCTCATGAGGTCATTCACTTGGTCACTTATATGGCTATTCGGTCAGTCACTCATACAGTTAATCACTCAGTCTCTCCCTTGATCACTCATATACTCAATCGCTCTCAGTCACTCGGAAATTTATTCAAGCATTCACTTGGTCTTTCATTCCATCAGCCACTCGGCCACTTATACGCTCAATCACTCGCTAGGAAACTTACACCAGTATTTAATTAGTCACTCACTTGGTCCCTCATTCGGTCAGTCACTTATTCACTCAAACGTTTCATCGCTCAGTAACTCCCTTGGTTACTCACATGGTCAATCTTTCAATCATTCACTTGATCACTGATACAGTTAATCACTTGGTCGCTCATGCGGTCATTCATTTGGTCACTCATACGGCCATTCGGTCAGTCACGTGGTCACTCATATGGTCATTCACTCATAAAGTCAATTGCACACTAGTTGATATGGTCACTCACATGGCGAGTCATTCTGCCACTCGCTAAGCCATTTGTACGGTCACTGATACGGGCACTCATACAGTCAATCACTCATACGGTCACTCATATGTTCAGGGCAGGTGAAATGTCAGGTGTGAATTTTTCGGGGGCCAAACGCACCAGGGGCAAAATGTACCGGGGCGAAATTTCCGGGGGCCAAATGTAACGAGGGCGATATGTCGGGGACGAAAGTTCCGGATCCCAAATAAATCATACTAAGTGGGAAAACATTCTAAATTGGAATGTAAAGTGGGATCCATTTTATATTAACACAATGAAAAGTGCATCCGGACCCGAAAGCAATATAAAATAAAAATGTGCTAGAAACTAATTCAACACTGTTTCTGCCCCCCCCCCCCCCAACATATTGCATATTTGTTATGCTACATTATTTTGTATAACATACTACTAATATACACGCCAACGAAGGCACAAAATATATTTTTTTGTCCATTCTAACATTCCTCACAAATAGTTTATAAGGTTTTCGCGACCATCATTTGATGAAAATTGTTTATTCAGGTTCGAAGACCATCGTCTGTTTGAGTTGGTTCTCAACATTTCTCCAATACTAGTGGTTGGAATTATCAGGATAAATGATAAAACTGGATCAAACGGCAAGTTTTCCGGACTCTCGGGTTGTATTTACGTACATGAGTGGCTTGACATACACTATTGTTTTGTGATTTGTCAGCTGTTTTCAATTTGCTGCCAGCCATAGGATCAACTGACCAATCACAAAACAGTAGTGTATGTCTAGCCACTCATGTACATAAATACAACCTGAGACTCCAGAAAACTTGACTTTTTATCCAGTTTTATCAATTATCCTGATGCCAACCACTAATGTCGAAGAAACATTGAGAACTAACTCAAACGGACAACGATCTTCCAACCCGAATAAACAATTTTCATTCCCCTCAAAGTCGGTGTTTCAATATAAAATTTAAAACGTGAAAGCAATAATAATTTTTCATCAATTAGGGAAAAAATTTAATTCACTAATAAAGTGAAATGCCTACATAATGATACTGAAGGGACAGGAAAAGCATATAGGCCAAATTATATAGAAGTTATAGATTAAACTTATATAAACACTATGAAAAGTGCATCTGGACCAGAGAGTAATATCATTATGTGGATGAGATTATCATTAACTTATAGAGGGTAGCATTATATAGAATTTTAATTATACAGGGAGACCATAAAATAACTTTCCCTGTTTGGAGGCATCAGCAGCTAAAACTAATAAACAAACAAACGAAAATTTCATATACCGACTGTCACAGGCATGGAAAGATGAATTGTGCAAAAAAAGAAAAAATACCCAAATTTGCGTATAGGGGAGATTTTGGTGCTGTCGGAACCGAAAATGCTTATCATAATCTGTAATTTTTAATGCTTGCACACAACTAATCTTCAACAGATAGAAATGAAGCATTTTCCGTAAAATTTTTCATACAGTAGCAGCATAGGGCATATCGATTTGGCTAGGTATTCCACAAGCGCTTGGACCACTACTAGTCCCTGAGTCGCAGAAAATCGCAACTCTGTTGCTAAAAAATCAACTTCTGTTGGTGCATTGTCTGGTAAGGCTTTTCACCCTCTGCTGGCTCTAACTCCTGGTGATCTAGATTTTTCGAGTATTTCAATCATAGCTCTCAGTGCTACAGCAAACATAGGACCTTTACGCAGATTATGAAACCACCTAAATTCCCTAAGTGCCGCCATGGCATTAAACTGTCTGGTGTAGAACAGCTTCACAAGCAAAGCACATTGAGGTAAAGTAGGGCCAAGTATTAAACACAAATCAACAGTCAATCAAAAACTACTACCTGACTGAATACTCACTTTTCCCTTTTTATAAGGAATGAGTGTTTCGTTTATTAGTTTTAGCTGCAGCGATGCTTCCAAACACAGAAAGATTTTTTATATATTTCATATCTATGATTCTTTTAGTTGAACTATTCAAAAATTTAGAATGAGATATTATTGGAACAGATAAACACTGGTATCAAAAAGGGGTTCACTCACTGTCACAATGCTGAAGTCTGTGCTGGAATTACAAAGTTTATAAAAATGCCTTCCTACTATATAGGTAGAGATTGCTAAGGCGACAGAGATGAAAATTACCAACCCGTACAGCAAATCGCACATTTTGACCAAGAACTGAAAAAAATAAATTAATATTTATTAATAATTAAACTTCTAACAGAATATAGGAGTTTCATAAAAGTGGAGTGATGCGAAATCCCACCAAAAATTCTCGTGATCGTGACCATACAGTTTGTTATTAATCTCGACCAGAGAAATTTCCCTCCAAAATGAGTAAATTTTTCCCCACACATTCAAAGCAAATGTGCTGCCATCTATTGGTAACGTATTCAAGTATTTTACATTTAGGGGAGAAAAAAAGCATTATTTTTTGTGTGTGATTTATTTATTTCTTTTACATTTTTTTTACAAATTACTCTTTCGTTTGATGAACACTCAAAATTTTCCACAGACGCTAAGAAATTTCCTACTTGGACCGATTTTGGCCAATTTTCCCACAAGCAGTGCTAGGCTGTCTTAACGCATGGGTCCATTCGGGCACGGTCCGGGGGCCTCAAGTGAAGAGGGGCCTCATAAAAATTAGATATAGTCATGCCCCCATAAGGGTGGGGCTGAAAGGTCTCCAGCCTTGTGGTCCAGGACAATTATCATCATTTTTTGTTTTTTCCTGCTATAAATTCATTATAGAAGGGGCCCGTGAAAAGTCTGGCTTTTGGGAGCCCTCCATGGACGGAGATACGGAGGGGGGGGGGGGGGCGTGTGGCATTGCACCTCAGCATCAAAGGTGAAGTCGACTCATCTAATGCATATATGTTTGGATGAATTGACATCATCGTCATCGTGCGCCCCAGCAATAATGACCGTGCCCCCCCCCAAACTTCCAAGTCTATATCCGCCTATCGAGCCCTCTAAAGATCCCAGCTTAGGGCCCTGCTCCAGTATGTGGAGATGGAGGCCATGGACATAATTGAAATTTTCGAGAAATATGCATGTAAATTTGTCTGGTAGGTAGGGCCGTCTTAAGGACATCATGGGCCCCCGGGCAGAGTGATATTTCTGAGTTATATTCTGAGGTAAATTCTTGAAAATTTCAACCAACTTTAATTTTTGTGAGGTCCCTTTTCTCTTGAAGCCCCCGGGCCGAGCCCGGGTGGGCCCACGCCTTAAGACGGCACTGCTAGTAGGACCTCTGAAAAATCACTTGGCTTTCGGCCCATGCTAGCATATCAGTCTTGATCGACGCAGTTCTCTAGTATAGTGTGGTTCTCAAGCTGGGGCCGCCTCTTGCAGTCCTGGGATATTCTGAGAGGGGCAGAGGGTCAACGGGAATAGATGGAGAAAGACATGAAAAGCTGGAGGGGCACGATAATTATAGCTGGGGAGGGGCATGATATCATACCTCCCCCCATATATTTGGCATCATCATTGTGATGCTATCATCATATGATGCCAAAATTTATATTATCCGAATATACAGTCAACCCTTGGTTTACGAACTAACTCGTTCCTGAAGTCCATTCGCGAACCGAAACAATTTTTCCTATAGGAATCAATGTGAAATTGTAAATGTATTAATCCATTCCTGGGACTTCGAAAATTTGTAGTGAGAATTTTTACAACAGCTCCGGTGCATAACGTTAAAACCAATGAAAATCATTGAACTAACAATGAAAAAATTAACCACAGTGAAAATCATCAAACTTACACTGAAAAAATAACCATATAGGTGCGAAATGGATGAAATGAAAATTGACCCCATAGGGGCGGGGCTGACAGGGCTGTAGTCTTGGGGCGGGGGACACATCATTTTTTGCTTTTTCGCTCTATAAATTAACTATAGAAGGGCCCGTAAAAAGTCTGATCGGGCGGGGGGGGGGCTGCTCCACAAAAGATTTTAGCCTAGGGGTCCTGCTCCAGGATGTGGAGGCCATGGGGCGATGTTCATTGTCATCTATAATCTTAGCGACGAAGTCCTCAAAATCTCTGCCAGCCAAATTCATGGTTCTGTAAAAACACTTGCTGCCAAGCTTTGTGAATAAGTACTATGCAATGCAGGGTATTAAAATAATGGTTCAGAATTGCTTGAGTGTTAGTTAATAATTCTATACCACACAGGCCCGTAGCCAGAAATTTCGTTCGAAGGGGGACCACTTTCATTTCGGGGGGGGGCAGAGTGATAGAACAATAGATCTGGCCCTCTTTTTCCCTTTTTTCGGTCATTTTCTCACATTTCGGGGGTTCCTAGACCCTCAAGTCATCCCCCCCCCTCACGCTACAGCCTTGATACCACGTATTATTGCAAAACATCTTTGAAAAAATTCTTTGGCGTGGAGTTTTTTAACGTTTAAAATGACCTGTTCGTGGGATGGATAAAATTTAATTATTCAACCAACCCTTCTGTCAAATAAAAAAATCGACACGCGGCCACAGTCATATAAAATTGCTTTTCGTCCGTTTTGCATGTTTGTAAGCCTTGCTTTTCACCGTCTTGTGTGATCGTAAACCGAATTGTTCGCAAACTGAACCGTTCGTGAAACGAGGGTTGACTGTTCAATGGAACTTCGGTTAACGAACAATTCGCATAACGAGCAAAAATTTTGAACGAATTTTGACTTGGTTAACCGGGTTTTCCTAGGAGCAGGTGTTCTGCACCGCGTGAACCGAATAGAACCATTTCGCATCGGCAGAAACGTGTAATGTTTTCACGTTCTGAGTGGCGCATCATCTGTTTTGTCGTCAGCATATCCACGTATTCTTCACATTTGCGCAATAAAAAAAGGGAGACCGAAAGGAAGGGGAAAGAAAACACTACAAAAGTGAACAGACGCTCGGCGCACGACGCATTTCACTCATCCAGAAGCAGTCGGTCAATCATGCCCGTCGTAAAGCGCTGGCGTGAGGTGTGTTGCGCTCTGTACCCAAAGATGTATTAAAGAGCTGCTTAATATAGCTTTGATCGTACCGCTTTTCCTATTGGTAAATGGACGACGTGTCGCGCTGGTCGATTCACGTTGCACACGGTACGGAAAACCTGCTCCTAAGAAAACCCATCGATCTCTTATTCACATTATGAGCAAAAGTGCGCTTTGTCATATTTATTTTCACGTTATCACAACTGAGCTGATGGTTTTTGTTTTGCTTTCGTCCACGCACATACTGTGGAATTATTCATAATATTTTCCCCTACAGTCTCCGGTCAGCTTGCCTCACTCGAAAAATGAACACACTTGAGAACGTGACTGTTTACGATACGAAACTAGATGTAGCATTGTAATCACGCGCATGTGCACTTTGAAGTTTTTTAAATTCTGCTTGGAGAAAACTGTGGGATGATTACATTATCGAACGTGACTTTGAGAGGCTAGCGCATGAATAGGACGCAATATTTGTCGAAGAGATTGTGTTATTAGGGAAGACCATAGGACTTTTGACAATCAACACACATTATCAATTACAACTGAATCCATATTACAGGGTATGTTTTATACCGAACAAATTAGAGAATCTGTGAAATGAATCAATGATCGAAAAACATGCAATGGATTCTTTATTGAGATGTAATGATAAAAAAAAGGGGTATTTTAAAATCCCCTTTTTTTGCAAATTATAAATAACGTAAACAATTATTTGCGTTATTTAAGCAAAAATTATATGAATTTCATCTTGATAGACTTATTTAGTCTACTGTATTTTGTAATGGTGATTTCGCAATGTATCAATGTTGTTTTATGATTTCGTAATGTACTAATGCAGTTTCATAACTTCATGATGTACATTTTCGTTACGTGAGTGCAAGCGAACATGTCCGAAGGTGCACAACCAGCTCAATCTGCCGCGCCTGCCGCCTCGACCCCGAAGAACAAGGGAGCGAAAGCTGGCAGCAAGAAACCGAAAGCTGCTCCCTCTCATCCGAAACTATCGGAAATGGTGAACAGTGCCATCACCAGTCTTAAAGAACGGGGCGGATCTTCACTCCAGGCCATCAAGAAGCACATCGGTGCCCAGTACAAGGTGGACGTGGACAAGCTTTCACCCTTCATCAAGAAGTACCTGTAGTCTACCGCTGTGGTGGTCGAATGGTTATAGTGACGGACTCGCGATGCGAGGATCCGGGTTCGAACCCCACAGTGGTGGTCGGCTCAAGTTGGTTTTCTGTGGTTCCCAAGGCGCAAATGCGAGCCGATTTCCCCGTTAAAAAGTCTCGCCACAGAGAGCAACAGTCCTACAACGATAAATCATTCAATCATAACACTTCACTCATAGTTAGAAAAACTGGTGGCAGATGGCAGCACTACACATAACAAGCATTACAGAGAAACAAAAAACTTCACGTCAGGTTTCACTACACGTACACGCACATTCCCGCATGTACCGATTCGCTGAGGGTTCCGCGGGTGGGCTGCATGTGTGGTGTAGCAGTAGTAGGTAGGGCCTCCAAAAAATGGCTCGGGGATCCATGATGTTCTTAAGTCAGCCACCTCGTTGGGCAATTTGCCTGTTGTGGCGTTGTATTTGTGTTTTGTTATTAAGTTATGATGCACGCAAGAAATGAGAGGAAGTAAGTGCATGTACGCATATCTTTCTGCGGTTCCAAGACTGCATTGATAAAAACGTTTTTGAAAGAAAAAAGAAGTAATTTTTCCCACATTGCAATGTAATGCTGAAATTGTGGACCAAATTTTAGAATTCAATGCATTACCGATCAATCCCCCCAAACGCGGAATCTATGACGTTTCAAATAATATATATAATAATAAAATAAATAAAATGAGAATTTTTCCCCGCGCAGACACACACATGGACAACATATTTTTTCAAATAACTTAACTCGATTTTCTGCTTTGTATTGAGATTCTGTATCGACGTGGCTTTAGTAGCTACCAACGTTAACTCTGGAGTTTCTTTACATTGCTTTTGAAAATTTGTAATTTTTTTTCCTTTTGCAGCAACCGAGATTTTGAAATGCTTTGCAGCAAACGCGACACAAACGCCAAAGGCCAAACTTTAGTACGTTTTTGGACTGTCTGATTTTTCACTGAAGCAAATTGACTTAAACTTTAACCAGAGAATATATACCCCAGACATTAATCCGCTTAGATCGACAGTAAAAAAAAAAATGAACTTATCATCCGTACTATGAGTAGTATAGGCTACGCTGCTCCTAAAATACTAAATCTTTTCCACACACAATGAACCATACGAACAATAATATGAACTCAACATTTATTCATTTGCAAAAAACACAAACTATGCAATAAATACAGATGCTTGAAAACAGTTACAAAAATTGATGGATTATAGTATTGGATATATGCAGCTTTGAGTATGGTCAAAAAATTATTAGGTAAATATTATATATTGTAAGAAACTGACTCTCTCTTTTTGGAATTTGACCATTTCATGTTTTTATACATACTGTCAATCTTTACAATCAAATTAATATTTACAATGCAGATTAATCTTTTCAATCTCTGCACAGTGCTAACATAGGAATTTTTTTGTTTGCTTTTACATAAGTGCATAATAAAATATTATATATTGATAAAATAATTGTATATATATTATTGGCTACACCAATAAAATAAACAGTAAATAAATAAATAAATATATATGTATATTTATTTATTATATATGTATATATATATCCATTAATTAACTCTCTGTGACATTTTATGTAAAAAAAAGTTAAGCAAAATATTAGTTTCATAACCCAAACCATGAATTAACAAATTCTTATTATATGTATGACGGTAGCCATTAAACAAATATATGATTCTATTTTTATAGACTTCCTGGAAGGACATCTTAGTCCCTTGAGGTCACAAAGTGAACGTACCTCATTTATGTATTTTTTGTGTTACTGTTTTTCGTTGCTATTGTTGTTTTTGTCTTTTGTCATGTTTTTGTCCAACAAATAAAAACCAAAAACTATGAGTATTTGTATGTAGTTTATCTCGTTCAAAGCAAGCAGTGACAGAAAAAAAATCGGATTCAAACTCCATTGGCGCCACAGTGGTGGTTGGTTTTCTGTGGTTTTCGACTTCGAAGCCCGAATGCGAGCAATCTCCCCGTTAGAAAGTCTCCCCACAGAGAGCAACAGGCCTGCAATGCTACAGATATTCAATTATTACACTCCACTCACATTTTGAAATATAAATGGCAGCACTGAAAAAGCAGACACTATAGATACGCACTCAAACTGTTAGGTAAGCACTTTGTTCCTGACTCTGCCACGAAGCTGGGTTGGATTAGATCTCTGCCATCAATGGTGCGATGGCAGAGTCCTGGAGTTCATTCACTCAATGGTTAAAAAACAGGAAATAGTAATTACAGCTTCAAATTAAACTTTGATTTCAATAAATCCTGTTTTATGATTACTTGTGAAAAAGTTATTTAAAGTTTTATCATTTCTCAAGTATTTACTATTTTTTCCTTGTCTCAGTCATAATGAATGCTGACGTGATCTTTAGAAATGAAGAGATTATTAATTTCCATCGGAAATAAAAGGGTGAAAAATCTACCCATACAAGATTATTTAATCTATGTTGCATTTATAATTTATATAGTGTTTATGTAGAAAATATATTTTTCATAAATAACACTATACAATGGTTTTCTGAATTTTGAAGGTTTTTGTAGGTTTGAAATGATAAGAAACTACATGCTGTGAAGAGCTATGCATCAGGACTCGTCTTTTACAAGTCGGGAAAATATAAAAAAAAAGGCAAAAAATTTAAAAATCTAAATCGGGGAGGAAACTCTGTTGGCACATCTGACGTCGCAAATATTGAATGTGGTGAAGCAGATATCTTTTGACAGCTTGATAAAATAGAAAAAACTGAGTTTATTTCCATTTTTCCAACATCAAGTGCGAGGGACTATTTGCAAATAACACATCTCTTCATGATAGGGAATTCATCGTCATAACTACGATAACCCAACTGTTTTGAATCTAACTCAAAATGTGAAATAATAAATTTTAAAATAAACCTGGGAATTTTTCAAGAGCATTGTTAATTCAATTACTATTACACAGGGAGAAGATTTAAGATGATTGGATCAAGGATCGAATTTTATAGAAATTTATGCCACGCCCACTAGCGTTTAGACATGCTGGACGCTTTGTGGTGTTTCATTTGATATTTATGAAAGAGAAATTCGACGGCGTTATACCATTTTTATATAAACCATAGCATAACTAGGAAGCAATTGAGGAATGCGTTCAAATTTATGATTCTCGTGCAAATTTGTGTCTTCGAAATTCGGAGAATATATACCGTTTTGACATGTTCACTGTTAAAAGTTTTATTAAATCGTGCAGACATATAACTTTACTCAAATTACAAAATTCTTATACGTTTTTAGCTGAAGCTTTATAGTGTAAAATGAATTTACCAAATTTGCCCATGAAAATTTTTTGGATGAAATAAAACTGCATAACAAAAATTGATGTTAAAACACCTGCACAAGAAAATGCAGTGGAAACAAAATCAAGTTTATATCACTCTATGGTATTTATACCCGGGAATTCTACTCATCTTCTGTGCCTAATTGAGTACAGGTGTGCACCGCATACCGTTTCAACGTTAACGGTAACAATGCATCTGATCATTTTTACTACGCACCACGGTCATTTTCTGCACACGAGAGCTAATTAGACCGGGACCTAAAATTTATTGCCGATTCCGAACGGCGGCCGTTTTTTATACTCACCGAGAGGTTGGTGCGCTAACCCTTCGATGTCTTCTGTATTCATTCGCACGTTCCCTAAATTCTCTAGGGTAAATGATGTAGGAAGGAAGACGTGTTATCTGTCTCGGTAAGATAAGAGCGCCCTCTGACGATGTGTACGGAGCTGAGAAATGCAGACGTCGACGTATACGTGGGTGAGACCAGACGTGGCCTTCCACTCTGACGCTTTTGTTTTATTATTTCGTTTCGTATTTTTGAACCGAGATCAATACAATAAACTGTCTTACTGTCCTGTTAAATGTGTTCAAGTGATCATTCCCCACAATATCATATGCTCCTGGTGCTTTGCTTGCCCATATATTTTTTAGCAGTTCTAGGGCAAGCAAAAAGTTTATTAGAAGAAATATAATTTGAAGTTGAGTACCTTAAAAAAACTTGAGATATTTGTTTTTGAATAGTTACAATTGGTAATAAGTTAGTTTTATAATCACAGTCCCATGTAAGCAGCCCGTACTGTCAGGGCCGCAACTACGGGGGAGCAGGCGGGTCTCGTGCCCCGGGTGCTAGACCCAAGGGGGCGCAAATTTCATTCTGAAACCTCTCCTTCAACATTACAAGGGGGCGTCAAAATGCGCGCTTGCCCCGGGTGACCAAGCATGTAGTTGCGGCCATGCGTACTGTTTTTACAATTACGTACAATTTTCTATTGAATATCAACATGTTTTCAATGAGTTGAGAGAACTTACTTCTTACGAATATACAAGGGAAAAAAATTAACGATAAATTTTGATATATTTTTTTAATAGTAAAATTTTAACAATTATAGACCTTTCTTTTGAAAAACGTTTTTGCTTTGCTGACTGCTTTGAACATCTAACCCCCTTTTTTCCTAACAATGGAGTCACCCTCGAAAACCCTATACATCCCAAACCTGGCTCAAATCCAAAGGAAATAAATCTTGATGTATCTGTTTTTCAGTCACTTTCGGGAAGAAAACGGAAGCGCATTGAACACTGCGAGGCACTTGAAAATACTTTTAAACTCTGTCTTTGCGGAAACAGGAATGATGAAAAAGAGGGAGAGCGAAAGAGATGAAAAAAAATGTATATATACTGACTCCCCCTTTACCCAACTGAAGACGAAAGTCTCAGTCGTTATTCTTACCCATTCATCATGAGTTTAAGGTTTTCGCCAACAATGCGCGGCAAAAAGTCCCAAAAAATCCCGGCCCGTTCTAAAGTGTTGCTGCATACTGAGCAAAAATGGACGGAACCGCGTGTAAGACCATATTTTTTAGGAACAAAATCAGTGAAGTAGATTGGGTTGTTTGCAGCTGAAAAATTCTTGAAATAAAGCCAAAAGCGGTCGCATCAAGACGTACTTTGCTTCAGAGCAAAACCGTGGGGAAACTTTTCACATTCGTTTATATGATCCACGTAGTTCATGAATATATCCTTCAGATTCATTGTGATACAAAAGTTTTGAAAACTTTATGTTCTTTAGTTCTTGTGTTTTTTTAGAATAATAACAATATTGCTGGTATTATCAATGAATGATAGCTTTTTTTGCTGCAGAACTCTTTGATATAGTATTCGTAAGTTGGAAAACATAATGTACTTTTACCATAAGATTAATTATGCAAATGAAAAGGTCAAAATATTATTTCCGAAATATTTAACACTTACAGAGGCAATGAGGAGATATCTCGCTTCCTTAAAACTCTCTTATTTCAGCAATGGCAATGACCTTTTATTTCGGTTTATTTGGCAAAGTCCAGCTAGCTCTGTACAGAGGGCTTTGTCACAAACATGTTTTACATGCCCCCAACCTGTCAGATCAACCGTCAGTGGGCGGAGTCAACTTTCAGCTTTTGTCCAAAGTTTGATGACAGAAGGAGAGAGAGAGACACACACACACACACAGACGGTTTTTCCTTTAAATTTGAAGTAGTATAGGAATATGCAAATAGTATAAATAGTAGATAAGGGCAGAATATTTCTCTTTCTCGAATGTTTATTATTATTATTATCGGAGATGGGGGTTAATCTCTTTTATATCGGCTGCACAAAATTATAAAAAAATATTCTTCGTGAAAAAGTGGCATTTTACCGACAATGTAGTGATTTCCTGCAACAGTTATAATGTGAATCAGTGAATTTTAGAAACCGCTCAAAGGCTTTAAGCAGTTTGTGTTTTTAAAACCAAACAAGCTTTTACAGAAGTTTGTTTGTCGAGGTATGTTTGACTTAAATAAATATACAGAGTGATTCAGAAAAGATGGGAAAAACTTCAAGAGGCGATAGTACACACCAAAACAAAAAAATTTCATCAAAGAATGCATGGTCCAACATGAAACGCAAACGTTCTAGCGCGTTTCGAAACAGACACTCCGCAAACGTTAAAACGACATTCCTATTGAAATTTATCAGGAGAAAAAGAACATCATGCATGAAAATGTAACCTGGGGAAGAAGAAGAAGAAACCGCATGCAAATCTGCGTCACAGTGAATAAAAGGCGCGAACGCCAGCCTTGTGGAGTTATTCAAGCGTGCAAACGTTCTAACAGTTGTAACGTACGGGATAATGGCCCACTTTGGTAATACTGAAAAAGCAGACATGCATTTCATTTACGAAGTACCACAGAGGCAGCACAAATGTCTGGTGAGCGTTTTCCCCACAGGCGGTTGTCCAATCCTAAAACATTTGTGCGCTTGCATCAGCAGCTGTGTGAAACGGGATGCTTTCTTGCTTCTCGGTCTGATGCACTGTGACGCAGATTTGCATACGGTTTCTTCTTCCCTAGGTTACATTTGCATGCATGATGTTCTTCTCTTTATAAGTTTCAACAAGAATGCTGTTTCAACGTTTGCGGAGCGGCCGTTTCGAAACGCGCTAGCGCGTTTGCGTTTCATATTGAACCATGCATTTCTTTGATGACAATTGTTTGTATTGGTGTGTACTATCACCTCTTAAAGTTTTTCGCCTCTTTTCTGACAGAATCACCCCCTGTGTATAATTCATTTATATACAAGATGAAGCATTCTAATCTTTCGGAAGATTCTAGAAGAGCAGTTAAACTAATGTGGGTTTGGGTTACTGTTTATTATCGCCCTTTAATCGCACACTGTCTCATATTATTATTACAGTGTCCTAATCTCTTTCGACAAATGGTCATCATTAATCTTGGGAATTTTAAGTATGCGTCAAAAATCAAAGTTTAATTGAAAAATCTCGCTTTATAATAATCGAGGTAATTTTTCCTCATGTAGTTTTTACGAAAAAGGCAATTAATAAAATGGCTTCAGATGTTTAAAATGAAATTAAGAAAGATTATGGATTACATAGGAGCGGAGCGGTTTGAATATTTAAAAGCGAAAGGAAATTTTCTTCTCCCTCTAATTTTCCCTAAGGAAAAGTGTCCTTGATTGAAGGTCTAATCGCTGAATCTGATAATTAATTTTCTCATATAATTACAGATGGAACAAAAAATAAATAATTCAGAGTGATCAAGGCGTTTATTTCAACATATATATATGGATATAGTGAAAAAAAAAACAACTAGTATATATTATCAACGTGTGATAAAATCATGTGGTGCTTAATTATAGAGCGGTTAATTACATTATTTAACAAGGCGAAACCCTTTTTTTCCCCCCAAGTTTCATTTAACGAGGAGAGATACTGTGAAATTAACAATTATATATGCGCTTCTAACATTTCATTATTTGATGGGAGCTGACATTACCATAAGAAAAGCGTGAAAAGCAAACAAGATTCCATTTTTGGGAATTTAGTGGCATCAAGTACTAAGATAAAAAAGTGTATCAAATTCAATTTAAATATTTAGAAAAATAGGATTATAATAACATGTTTCGAAATATTTTGAAGGTTCCAGACCAAAGTGTTAATGCAATTGACATTCGTTTAGGATGAAACATCACACATTCCTCCCGGATAATTATTTTATAGAGAATAGTTTATGCTATCACACCCTCAATCAATTCAAATTTGTTACGGCATAAAATTCTTTCGCGCGCCTAGTCATATAAACAGAATAATACTTTATTTCTCAGATTTATTTTTTATTACAGTTGAAAATGATGAAAACTAATCTAGAATCTTTGACGATGCTTTGAAAGGTCTAATATATTTAACCTTAAATAACAATTGCGCATATTAACAGTTGAGGGAAAGAAGAATAAATTCTCCATTTCGTTTTCGAGATTCAAGTTTCTATTCTTATTTATACAACAATGTTCACCAATTTTTTTTGAGATGGAAACGAAACAAGCAAAGTACGCGCAAGTGGCCCATTTCTGAAGTAGCTTTGTCTATTCCTATCGATGTAGTATGTCTCGTGGAAGCCAATATACGAGACACCATTTGGCATATATTCCTCTCTAAGGACTCACTTGAAGCGGTAAAACGTACTCCATTGGCTATCTAAAAAAGTTACTATCTTACTATACAAGCCTTTTTGGCTTGATTAGAAGCAGTCTGTACCAAATATCAGTACGTAGTCTATACTTTTTTTATTCATATTTTAAGCGATAAAAAATTATTAGACTTAATGTAATTTATTTTTTCCAGAAATGTTACGCGAATATGTTACTTCTATTTTATATCAAATAATATTGATTGTATATGTTTAACTTAACACGGTCAATGTTTTTGACGTAATATTACGCCGAAAGTTGTATAGAAAAAATACAAAACACCATTCCTTCGCTGCCTGTTGTTATGTCGAGTGTATGAGTGTGTGTGTGCCGATTTGAGATAACAAAGTAACGCTAAAACTCTTTTGTCCCCTAATCTCCATACACCACATTGTTACTGAATCGCTAAAAACTGTTTTTGCAAGCAAGCAATCCTGTACTTGCAAGCATATAAAAAAGTAATTTAACTAGAGAAATGATTTCTTCTTCCCCCGTTTCCCCATGAACCTTGTTTCTAGTTCTGGGGAGTTTTTCCGTGAGGGAAGAAAAAATACATATTATTGAAAAAAGGATCGAGTAAATGAACATTAGAAGGGTTAAAGGTATGTCTTTTATTTATTCATAAGCAAATAAATATAATTTCATGTGAAATGCACAGTAAAAACGGAAAAAATGGTAATTTAAATAGATATAAATTTTGAAAGTCTAAATAAATATATTATATGGGTTCAAGATTTCATTAAAAAAAGAATTTTATAATCCCTTTTTTTACAATTTATAAAGAAAACAGTCGTTACGTAAGAACACTCATTTGAAGGAAAGTTGATTTCCATCGTCCAAGACTGAAGCATTGAGTTGAAGAATTCAAATGGAGTTCTATTGTACAAGTTTCAGAAAATAAGGCTAGCTGTAAAGGGTATGAGTGATCGATAAATCCATTGAGCTTTAACGAGCTGAAAACCGATTTTTCATTATCCCAGCTCTAATACGATCCTGATCTAAAACTGATAATGAGTGAGAGTTTCCTTCATTTTGATAGTCACGACCTTAGATTCCTTGGATATTACAAATGCAGCCGTTTGCTGGTTATATTCATAGTCATCACGAAGTTTGGTGAAATATGTCCATGTTTATTTCCAAGCACAATTCTAGCGATCGAATTGATGGAAATTCGATTCGTATAGATAGCAGATAAAGACAATTAGATGGCTTTAGGGGAAAAAGAAATTCCCAAAATCAACTTCGCACCGTCTATAACCAACTGATCTAAATCATTCTTATGATCACGCAGAGTTTCTAGTCTATTGTCTATGAAAATTCAAAGTAAAATACGAGTGAAAGCTCATATAATTTATTAAAAAACGATAATGAGTAAAAAAGTGTCAAAAAGTGTGATAAAGTACACTCATACATATTCTAAAGAAAGTTAGCTTTCTTTCGCATAGAAAAACGTAAACTATTTGCGTTCATAGCTTTTATCATGTTAAAATGGTCATACAGTCATAATTTTCACTTTCTTGACAAACAACAAAGCAAACTATTTATATTTCAATAACATTTTTTTTTGATCTGGCTTTCAATTTGATGTCATAAAAATGGATTTTTTTGCTATGTTTCAAACACGAAGATAAATGTATGCATGTATAAAATACTTTATTTTGCAAATTTTTTTTCGTCATTTGTTCTTTTCGTACAATGGCCATTTTACGTACTTGATGGAAAATATGAAAGAAAATCAAGTTACAGTTGATCCCCGATTTGATGAATCAGATAAAACCGACATTTTTAATTTCTTTAAATCAGGGAAAATTGTTATATCGAGCTTGAGATGAACATAAATATATGCAGCAGAATTTTTACACAAACTCGTTAACTAAAAGTTCGTTATATCGGGATCCAACTGTACCTCCATCGAGGTTACTGCACTTATTGTTATTTTTTCGTTAGCTCAAAACATAGAGCGTTTTATAAGCAATTAAAAAATTTTACTTATTCTAATTCGTTGACCCTCATTTATACTTTATATTGATTTTTGAGTTTGATTGTATGTAGTTTAAATAGAATAGTGAATGATACTTAAAATTTCACAAGCATTTAATCAGGATTGAATTACTACTTTAATTAAAACTGTTTTAGATTTGAAATTTGAAGCAGACACATTAGTTAATGAAAATTTTCGGGAACCGTGATAATTCCGTTAAAGTGGCAGTTCGTTAAGGAAATAAGGAGAAAAAGTCGACTGCTGCATCAAGGATTGTACGGTTTAGTACATTTTAGCAAAGTGAGAGCATTAATTAGCGCTAATCTAGTCGAAATAACAGCCGACGTTCTGACGCTCGAGGTTGGAGCTGTCGCTTGTTATAATACGTTCATCTGCACATTACATTTAACAAGAGCGACAGAAACGCGAGGTTAATATTTAAACCCATTGCTTATAAAAGAGCAATACTTTGCGCTATCATCGTTGAAAAAGGTTATTGTAAAATAATTTTCCGAATTAATCACTCCTTCCGTGTTGTATCAAGCACTTAAATGATCAATAATTGTGGAAACCATTAATCTTCATTAACATCATGATAATAGCTGTATCTAAAGAACACCTAAGACGATTATGATTTCTACTAAAGCATCTTGCAGAGAGTATCATCGAGTTCGCAGAGGCCTGCAAACATAAACCTAGTAGCTCAATTAATTCTCCTTTTTTTCTTTTTAAAAAATGAAAACTAAGCCATGTCACGCAAGAGAGTTTGCTCACTTTTTTTCATACCTCAAGAGTTTATGACGCTTTCATAGCTGTATAACTATGCGTTATATCGCGTGCTACCGGTACTGTAATCGGTCATGTGCTGGCAGACTTTCAACATGAACAACCCAAAGCATTGGAAACATCTCGTGAACCTCGAGATGTCATTTTGACTCTTCACGCGGATATAAACCGCAGCAGGTGTAGTATCATTGGTTTTGCTAGTTTGATGAAAAGGTGAATGATCACATAATTTCCTTTACAGAGGCTTGCTTTTTCGAAAAAAGTTTTCATGGCGAAAAAAATCTTACATGGCAAGTGATGTTAAGTGAATTACGAAACAGGATTTGATTCAAACATTTTTTACAATTTTTTACTTGAAAGGTTTCTTAAATCGTTCAGCACGTCTTCTGGAAATGCGGACTAGTTTATCGTTTTGTCTTATAAAGTTACGTTACATTCCTTATATTTTGTATGTTATATTATTTCTTAATATATCCCCGTGGCACAAAATGTTCTTTTTATGTACGAAAATACTAGCAATGATACGTTTAAAACATTAAAAAAAATTCTCTTAGTGAAAATTTTTGGTGAAAATAATTACTGTACATACGGAATAAATGAAAAACATTTATAAATTCATTCCGATGTGAAAATCAGTTTATGAACTTTCAATATCCGGAAAGAAAATATTCGATCAGCACATTTGTGGGAAATAAGTATTCGATCGCTGTTTTAAAAAACTATTTTGGCGCGAAATATTTACGTGAAATAATGTTTGCGAAGAACTGTAGGTAACCTGACAATGGATAAAAAATGAATGCAAAATATGTGATTTTCAACATTATAACTTTTTTCTGGAAAACTCCAAGAGATGGCTCCCAGAATATTTTTTTCCTGATGTTCTCAAAAATCTGACAATTTCCATGTCAGAAGACAGGGTTCCTTAAAATAGAACATCAGGATTAATTAGCTGTGCTCAAAATACGGTGAGCTTTCTTTGGAAAAAATATCAGAGGGCTGGCGGAGGGTGTTTTTGCTGCGATTGCAAGACACTTTGTCGTCTTGTAATGTACGTCTTGTAAGTCAGTTGTGAGGTATTGTCAAGGCAGCCTTGTTATGGGCATCTTTTTCTCAGCCGCCTCGTTGGGTATTTTGCCTGTTGCGGTCTTGTATTTGCATAATCCCAAAATCACTTGTGGACACTAGGAATCAAGAAGTTTTCTATGATGTCCATGTAGACAACACTAACTGCGGGAATGGCATTCTTAGCACTAGCTCATGAAAGACTATCTCAACCTCTTTTTGTGCATTAATGACGGTGGAGATTTCAAAGTGAAGACCCATTCTTTTTTTGTTTGCTTCATTTCGAAAATATTCGAGCCTTTAATATAAAATAAGTAAAAATACATTAATATACAATAAATCAAATCAAATTGCACTTTATTATGAAAAGAACCGGAACTGGCGTGAAGGAGACGGTTCCGAACGAATTATTTGAGTTTCCATAATTTCTTATAGGGAAGTTTGATTTCCCATCCTTGTATATATACGATTGTTTTGGATTACGAGCACGTTCGCGGAACAAAAGTAAACGAAAGAACAAAAACTCTAAACTGAAGCCGAGAAAAAAATACAACCTAAAATAGGGAAATGAAAATTTTGTTTTCCACCTTCAAAACGACACCAATGAGTGCCGAAACATACGTCGGTGTATTTCCAAAAATTAACATTTGCCTATTTTACATTGTATTTTCGTCATTCGCTAGTCTCTCGGGCAAAGATATTCATTCGCTCAGTAAAGTGAAGTATATACAGTAATATCCCGAGTTCCGCGATTTCATGTGAAAAATTCACACTCTGAAATCACGGGGTTATTGCTGAAATAGCAGAGATAACATTAAGTGATGATCAAGTAAAGAATTGATTATTCGATCACAACATATTATATGTAAGGAAATTGCACTAATTTTTTAGAGGCTACAGTATGAAAAGATGAACCGGGATTCAGAAACGGAATCCCAGGGCTTGTTTGATATCTGCTATTTTTACAGAGAAGGTCATAATTTTATACTTGAAGTCCAACGCCTGTTTAAAAAATAATTTGTTTAATGTAATGCTCTTTGATGAGAAAATGTACCTTTTCTGCAACTTTCGATTAACTTCAAATTTCGGCTGACATTTGCTTTGTTGCTTCCAAACACGAGTAGCTAGTTTATTTCTATGGGTCAAGGTGTTGTCAAAATATTCAAAGCGTGTAACACATGACTTTCATTTGCACAGATTTTAGTTTGCGAATATAGATTTCAATACAGTCTGTTTTACCGGACCGGATTACAGTCAGAACGCAAGTTAAATTTATGAAACTATATAGAAGAGTACCATAGTATTATATAATCATAATAAGAAAGAAAATGATAAGGTGTTCTTCCTAAAATTTGGCCACAATTAACTAATATTTCTACGCATTGCTCTGAAAAACTGTACCCCAACTTAGCGCTTTCGACTTATGCGGTTGTCACCGGTCCCGCCTATCGCATAACTTCGGGAGATTACTGTAACCTGTTCGCTTCACAGGTATACACATATGTACCTCATTTTTAATGATTCTTTTTTAAATTAAGACCTGAGGTACACATATGTATACATATAATTCAAATGTTCCTAGTAAAGACATCGACGCAAAATTGATTAAAAGTTTTTATTTTCAAAGGGCATCTCGACATACAATAAACACAAATCAATCAGAATTTTTTTTTTAATTTGACTCAGGTTTGAAAAGGATTATAATTTTATACGAGGAATAATTCATAAATTCGGAATGTGTTTCTTTACTGGTGAAAAGCAAAAATTATTTCAGACATATTCATTCACGTTTTGTACTAACTTTCTTTTGCATTGTCTCTTCGGTTTATTTTATAAATGTCTGTTTTTAACATTTCTAATACACACAATCACTGGTAGAATCTGAAAAAAAATATTTAATCTTTTCCTGTTACTCGTTTTAATTAGCTTTTGATCCTTGTACTGATTACTGGAAACCCATTTTGATCATATGAATCAAATAAACGTTTTATGTAACATATATATGAGTCTTCTACAATATCTTTTTCTCACATTTTCAACTTTTTTCCTGTTCGTGCAACGCGCACATTACTACGGATTTTCCTGTTTCCGATAATGAATTTTTTTACATTTTTGGCAGTGTTCTTAAGTGTTGCGTGTGATAATTTGACTAGTTTCATCATTCCAATGAATTTAAATTTCACTTGACATAAATTTTCTCGTGGAAAAAATTATATGTTCCTCGATTTCAGTGAGAAAATTACTTAAATTATAGGCTACATTACAGTTATAAATTTATTTTCTCATTAAGGTTTCAAGTTCCATCATCAAATGAAAATGAAACGAACTCCTTTTCTTTTCTGAAGAATTAATTTTATGTATATTTCTCAGGCCAGAAAATTTGGAATAAAATGATAAGATATAAAGAGAAAATAATTTTTTTAAAGAATTATTAGTCGAGTACAATGATTAGTGTGAAACCACACGATCATGATGAAAGCAACGCAGGCGATGTTTCTTGAAGCCTCATGATGCATAATTTGTATCACTAATTAAGTATTTTTGTCACTAATAAGTTATATAATTCATAGTGGGAGTTAAATATTAAGAATGCGTTAAAGAAATGAAAATACAATACGTAAATCAAATATATCAGATAAAATTGTATAAAAACATGGACATGTTATAAGACACACACACACGCACATTTAGTAAAATAGCTAATAAACATCCTCTACGAACAGAAACTTAATTATATTTTTTATCAGTGCAATATTTTTATTTTTTATTAAAACAAAAGGATTGGTTGGTGGTGGTCAAAAATTCTCAGACATCTCGAGAAAATAAAATCTGTTAATATAATCGTATTAATGTGGTTTTATTTTAGCTTTCAGTGTTTTTGGAACATTTCCACCAAAAATGCCATTTGAAGAGATGTTAGAAAAAAAAAAATGTTTCGCGAATGCCACAAGTTCATAAATAAGGTATCTAAATACGAATAATTTATACAAATAATATGAATAATTTTTTTTTCATGAATCTGACAATGCATTATTGCTCTGTTTTCTTGGTTAATTTACATTAACAATGGTTACTTACCATTGGGAATGTACGTTTTTAATTTACTAGTCTAGCAAAATAATGCGTATTAATCACATGCATTAGCTAAAAACACCCTTATGAACGTAAGAAAAAATATTTCGATACTGTACAGTTTAAAATACATACATTTATTGTAACATTTTGATGAAACATTGCATGGTAATTTACATGAATGTTAAAAAGAAGTTAGTTATGAGAACGAAAAAGTTTCAGAAATTTTTGCAAATTATACCAAGAAAAATTATTGTGGTTTTCAGCAGGAGAAAAAAATTTATGGAAAAAATGTGTGGCATAGTTATTAAAGGAAGGCATTAAAAATGATGGTAATTCAATGGAAAGTTTTAAAAGTACAGCAAACACTGTACGGAAAAATGTGAATATACGAGGGCCGTTTGATAAGTAAGGTCAAAAATGGTGTGTTCACATTTGTTTGAAAAAAAATGTTTTTTATTTTTGAACATAATCTCTTCTTCAAGCTCCACACACTTTTTTCAATCATGTTCAAATTTCTTTATTCCGTCAGAAAATTACATTTTCTCTAACTCTTCAAAAAAAGTCATTTACAGCTGAAATGGTCTCTTACATTTATTTATTTATGATTTATTTAATATTGTTTGGCTGAGGCCTATACAAGAGGATGCGGAAGTTATGCGCTGAGCAATTTTTTCTATCAAATGAAGCTATCAATATTGGGGCAGAAGAAAGTTACATGGGGTGAAATCCGAAGAATTTATTGGATGAGAAATTTGTGCAAAGCTTAATTCCTGAAATTTGGCCTTTGCAATGGTATATCTGTAAGATAGGGTATAGGCTTGGTGAAGTAGGAATTGTTTTGTGCGTCAATCTTGGCTGTTTGATCTGCAGCTGTTCTTTTAATTTTCCCAGAAATATGGCATAATGATCTCTGATTCCCTTGGCCAAATTTAAGGCCCTTTTGAAGGTAGTATATACAGTCAATGTCTTGAGAATCCCCAAAAATATGTCCAACACTTTTTTAGTAGACAAAATAGCCTTTGCGTTTTGGCACCGTTTCACCACTCTCCATCCACTGCTTTGATTGTTGTTTTGCCTCTGGTGTATGCTGGTGAATACATGTTTTACTCACAGCCAAATATCGCCGAAAGTCGCAAGGGTTATGAAGTAAAATTGAAAAAAAATTTCCTTTAAAATGTCTTTTTTGCGTTCTCTTTTGATCAATCTTGACCAATTCCGGCACTCGTCTTTGACAAATCGTTTTCATTTTTAATTGCTCATAGAGAATATTCGGAACTATTGAGATGCCCACAACATCAGTTATCTCAAGCAACTTCAATCCGCTATTTTCCATGACGATACCGTAGACTTTTTCAATGATTTCCAGGGTGGTGGCCTAAACCGGACGCTCAGGACGCTCTTCTTCGGTGGACGTGCGGCCATTTAAATTCGTTGATCCAAAAATAAATGGTCTTTAATGATGGTGCAGAGTTCCCATGAGCTCATTACAATTCTTTGATCTGAGCAGCTTGCAACTATTTTTGATGTGGAAAAATGTTTTTTTCACTGCACTGCACTTATTATTATACTTTCCACAGTCTATACTTTCTACAACCCGAATTTAGAACGACGCAAAAAATAAACCACAAAACTCTTTGTGTTCTAACTTGTTATGACAGGTTTTGAAGCATGATAATTACAGTCGTAATATTTTGAAAGCGATCGTGCTGCAATCTCATAGAGCAATCAATCTCATCAACTAGAACTCATCATAGAGCTGCAATCTCATCACCTTACTTATCAAACGACTTACGTAATTTTTTGCATGCATACTTCATAAATAGAGCTTTCAATAGGAAATCATGCAGTCATTCAACACATATCACATTGAAAATGTGTGTGAAACACACATTTTCAATTCATTTTTTCATTTCATTCGATTTTTCATTTCGATTTTTTCATTCATTTTTTATTTTCATGATATTTTTTGAATAGTATCTATGTAATATAACACGAATATCTAACTATTCATCGTAACAATAGTTGATGTATGTAAGACATATTTCTAAGGTAAAATTATTCAATATGCATTTTTCATACAAAACACGATCACTTTTATTAAACTCACAAATTATAATTACAAATTATCAGTGGGATTAGGAATTTCTTTCTTGATTATAGCGTGTTCTCGTCTTCCGCGACAAAATGATAACGAGACATAATTAGCGTGAATTTTTAATGTATGAAATAATCTTCCACAATATACAGATGCTAGCTTGTTTATTTTTTGAAGATAGCTATTTTATTTCTTTAATATTATATAATAAAACATTATATCTTCGCTCTCAAAGTTTTTATATTTCGTTTATCTTCTGTTGTGGAACAAAACTTAGTCTGGGAAATTAGTTTGTGAAACTGGAATTATGAGGATCGTCTTGAGGGCTACGTGTTTAACCAGTTTCATAACCGTTATTCTTCGTTTATAATAATGGGTCTCATTTACGCTGTAAACTACCATGATGGGAGATGCAAATTTCCATTCAAACCTGATATGGTGAGAAGACCGCTTCGTGAACCTAAGTTCCCATAATGTGTTCGATGTAAAAAAAATACTTTTCAAACTTTGTTGAATGCGTAAATTATTTAAATTTTTTATTACGCATGTTATAACTTTTTTGATATCCTTATTCTCACCAAGCATAAATAATTTTTCGCATGAAAACCGATGGCTTACACATTTATGTTTTACTCTACATATACATTCAAAGTTTTGTTTTGAGTTGCATTTTGTCAGTTTTTGATATACAGGGTGATATACCGCCCACTCTTGTCTTTGTCCAATTGCTGTTTTATTGACCGTTAGTCTTAGAGGAAATTTCCAACTATAAAAAATGTCTTGAACGTTGTCATCCATCATCCTAGGAACCGTTTAATTAAAAATAATAATTTGTAAAAGTTACGAAATTTAATTTTTTGTACATTCCCTGTGTATCATATAATTCATTTCTAGTAAAACGTCTTACAACCTGCCATGCTACCAAAAAATATCTATAATTTTAACTGACAGAGTTAGTCCTATATCTAATTACCACTTTATTTGGCAGTGTTGCTCTCAAAAGCAACATGATTTTCTTATATTTTTCAGGTCAAGGCATTTTATATTTGGATCTCGTTTTGGCATTGATGCTTCTAAGCAACTCCTAACCATTCGATTTTTACTTGTGCGTTGTTCATGAAGTTTCTCTAATTACCATCCGAATGGCTCGAAGGTACACATCTCCTATTTCTTGACAAGCCAAAAGCAAGAACGATTTTTGTACCTTGCATTTTGGAGGGAAATACCACTTGTGGAAGAGATATATTGCTGTGCATTCTTCAACAATGATAGGAAAGTAAGTTGGCAAACAAAAAATGAAATCTTTATATTATTCAAATCTGTTTATACACCATATAAATACAGTGTGTTCGCTGAAGTGCAACATCCCATATTCTTTTAAATATTGACAAATATTTTGTCATGTGATAGCATTCGAGGTACCTCATTTGCTTAATATAACTCCTCAAAATTTTTTCCCTCTGGATATTTCAATGCTTGCCAATTAAGGGGCCAAAAATGAAGTCAAATTTTTTTAATGAGAAATGTGGGTTATACAACAAATTATTCTCAAGACAAATAACTTTGAGTAATTAAATTTACTCATCAGGAAAAAGTCCATTAAATTTCACTGAATGAAATATCAAGAAAATTTTATTAGTTGTTAGACGTAAAATTTCATTCGGACATTTCGAGCTTGACTGAATGATGCATTTGTAATAAGGAATATGCAATTCATAATATTCAATGTTTTATAAATCGGTCAGTTATGTTCGTAAACTTTTTTTGGTCAACATGTACATGCAAGAAATTTTCTTTTCACTTTGTATGACTTCTAGCACTTGAGAACCGTATAAAAACTTTAATTTTGTAACTTTGTGAGAAACTATTTTTTTTGCTCAAACGAATTCTAGCGAGATGAGCGAAAACACTTAGAACATGTTTTGTAATTGAAATTTTCTATTTAAGACTAACGGTTAAAAAATTATTGTATGCCCATACTGAGCTGACCTCTGACCTTGACGCACGAAGAAAGGGTTCATTTTCCTAGGAGGGGAAACGGGGGGGGGGGAAAAGAGAAGATAAAAACTCGCTAAAATAGCGAAAAAGACGCGAACGGAAAATACCAACCTGCTCTTTTTCCCTGCGACCTTTTTACCGAAAGAAGATAAATGGATTCGCCCATCGGGACGTTTGGTGACGTAGCCAGAGGCCAACTCAGCGTGGGTGTACAATAGGTATGGAACAACAATAAGAGTGGGCACCCTGTATATACCAGACCTTCATGAACGATGACAGTAATGCCAATAATCGTTAAATCACGACTAATCTCTTTTTATAGCTTAAGTTTTATTCATTTCTCTCGAATACCGTATGCAATAATTGAATATAAAATAGTGGTTTGCAAGAGTAAAAAAGAACCAGCCGGTAGTTTGATAGTTGTTTAGCACTAGAAAGCGATCACAGAGGAAAGTGTTTGCATTGAGTCATGAATAATACCGAATTTCTTCAAAATTAAAATTTAGTGTCTAGCATTTCTTTTTTAGAAAGCAAAATTGAAGAGAAAAATGCAGTAGTAAAAGCGATCCTTACCTCTTTTCTCGCCCAAGATATACGAAGTTCAAGCATCGATTTTTCGAAATTTAAAGGCAATTCCTTATCGCAGTACGGAAAATTCGAGATGCTATCATTGAAATTAATCGGTGAATTTACATTTCGGAAATGCGGTGATTACGCACAAATGAATACAAATGATTCTAGAAAGAAATCTGTGGTAACGCAGCCTAACATGATAATATAGATAATTTAACCGAAGGAAGTGGATAAAATTACAGAAATAAACTTTTTCTTCCATCATATTATGTTACTAGTACCACTGTTCTTTTTGAAAAGCATTTTCTATCATTCAATGCTCCGAGAAAACCATTGCGGGTAAATTTGAATAAAATGTATTCTCGTGGAAATATTTTTGATCATACACTTTTTTTTTTCTCTGTTGAAAAATTACAGTAAATGTTTCTGCAATTTTTCTCGAGTGTAACAAATTATATAATGAACTGGTCTTTTTTCGATTGGATACATTTATTTCTGATAACTAATTAAAAAAGACTCAAGGAACAAAAAAATATCAATATGTATTTTTATAACAGCGCATGGAATTACATATGAAGCTATAACTTGATGTTAAAGTTTACAAAATACTGTTAATATGCATGAGAATTTATAAACATGAAATGCAATAAACGATCAATGAGCATTTCACGAAGAAAATGAGGGATTAATTTAATGAAAGTTCTATATATCAGCAAAAAACTAAAACGTTTAATCGAAAGTGACATATAATCGTATAAAAGCGATGGGCTATTAATTGCAATCAGAATGTAATCCGAATGAGTATTTTGATATAAAAAAAGAAAGAATTGAACCGAAACTAACAATCAATCGGCGATGATATAGAAAAAATCTTTTTTATGTGAAAAATATATGATTATACTATCGTTTATAATTCTAAATTTAGATTATGTCACATACAAAATTCATAGATGAATTGTATGAAGCACTGGCATTTTCATTTTATACATATATATATATATATATATATAGAATTTGAATACTTCATTAAACATTTCGCATAATACGTTATTCCATTACTAGATTACATAACTATTTTTTTACCAGTAATTATGTTTTCAGGTGCAGGAAGAAATTAAAGCAGAAGTGAGAATATATACGCACTTTTAAAGGATTAAATTCTATATATTTTCAGTGAGGGACCCAATTGATTTTATGGTAAATAGATGGCGCTACATACACTCTCGATGATGTCTAAATCTCGTAAATATTGCTCAGTAAAAAATTAATTTTAGTTAGTTTTTCATGAAAAAAGTTCTAACAGCACAGTTTTTATGAGATGAAGTTCTGTTTAAAAAACGTGCAGGCTTAAATATAAAGTATCATTCACATTAATGAGACTTTTTAGAGCGTTTGATCAGACTTTGAAGATGCAGAGATGTGATATTCATAGAATACCTGCAGAACGCAAGTCACAAAATATATTTGTAAAGAAATTTTCATTCATACCGTATATATACATTATGAGCATTTATCGCTCTCAAAAATTTGTGTGTTTTTTACCTTCTGATAGGAGCAATATGAAACATAACACAATCGATGCAATTAGTATCTCAGATAAACACATAATAATCTATGAGATTGTTAGAAAAATTACTAATACTTTTGAATTCACGTAAATTTTGTATCAGAAACTATAATATACACATACTATAGAAACTATACATATCAGAAACTATATAATAACTAATATACTAAAATTCACACTTCAAAGTGAGGAATATATGCACCCGTTGGGAAGAGTAGTGAAAACATGTAATTATGTAAGAAAATGTTTTTATTAACATCGTAGCTGATCTAAAGAAACTCGGAAATGCTAAAATTCGTACGTATAGAGCAGTGTTTCCCAAAGTGGGCAATATCGCCCCCTAGTGTGTAATGGAATGATCAAGGCGGAAGATTTAACATAGGATCCTACGGGTTCACTTGAGTTGGGGGTTGATGACAGAAAAAATGTTTTGATGAAGGGGGCGATGGAACAAAACCTTTGGGAAACTATGGTATAGAGCTGCCGTACGCATTCTTAATGCGAAACGATTAATGTAATCTCAAACATGAAACTTGATTGTAAAGGAAAATAAATTATAAATTATTTTATTACAGAGCTGGGATTTTGATTTTCTCATTGCAGTGGTAGCCATTGCTGGAACAGATGATGTCTTTATTTGGAGATTGCCTTCCGATAATGAGTGATAATGAGATATTAAAGCTCTGTGATGAAAATGGGAAAAATAAAATTTTGACTATTCTCTTGTTCATTTGGTATAGTTTTCATAAGTGAGAAACGACAGAATGGTCCCAAGAAAGAATTGACAACGTTCTCAGAGGAATTTCTTTTTCTTACCATCTCGATAAACATAACAGAATATTCCAAACATACTATTCTTTCATAAAACTCTGAAATCTAACTAAAAATCAATCAACTCTAATCTAAAATAAACACTATAAAAAATTTCATTCGAACATCATAACCAGTTAGAATATCAAATGTGTTCATATAATGCATGCTTAATATTACTTTTTGCGTAGAGAATTATTATGGAACACGTTATTTAATATTTACACATATTGCCATCAATTTTCATCGTAATTCCGAAAAATGATAATTATTATTTCTCAACTTAATGATAATAATAATTACTTAACTTTTAGAAAACCGTGTAAGTATGTAAGAAATCAAGTAAAGACATTTTACAAAGGGATAAAAAAACTTGACAATATGCGTCTCGTAAAAATCAGTTTTCAAGGAAAAATGTTTCCTATTTTCGGTTTTCAGTAATTTGTTTCATACATTATTTGGATTGAAGGAAAAAAAAACGCTGTTTCTTTCCTGCGTGAAGATTGAAAGAGCTTCAGTATGAATCACTTACTTCCAAGATTTCAGATAAAATACAAATATAAATATATACAAAAACAAATCATTCTGTGCTTTATGATCTCAATCCTGAAATATTTTGAAATTCAAATAAAGAAGAAATGTTTTCCACTACATAAAAAATGTTTGGTTGTCACTAGTGAGACGAGGCAATGTCAATCATAAGGGGTTGATATCTTCTGTAAAGTAAATTTAAGGATAGAAATCCATATTAGATGTTCGCAACAACTTCCTATTCAAAAATGCAAATGTCTGGAAAGTTTAAACGTTTACACTGGAAAAAATTCACCAGTATATATAATTAATTTCAAATATTTAATGAATCTAGGGGAAAAAAAAGTGATTTTTTTCCTTATGTACGCTACATAGTACTTATGAGGCTCATATTTTCTTCACATCGTTGGAGAGATAATATCCAATAATGATACATGTCATTTTTTGTATTTGAGTGATATATATGTTACGGTAAATGTGATAACCGGTTATCATACATACTCTCACCAATTGTATTGGTAAGTTTGATGAATTTATCACTATATATATATTACCAGCGATTATGCATAATTAACCAAGTGCCATACAAAGGTTTTTAACAGCTGGCTGATGTGAAGATATATTTTGAAAAGAGAGAAAATTCAACTGCCCCTGCGGGGAATCGAACCCACGTCCTTTTTCACTTTCCGGGTGAACGCCCTAGACCATTAGACTACAGAGACGCAACGGATTTCTCAATCTTTCCTTGCAGCTCGCGTTCACTGAACGGGACCGTACTTGGACGGTCGGACTTAACTCAGGCCAAAGCTCAGAATTACTAACAATGCAATTGTGAGCTATCCATACTCGATTTAAATCGAGTTCATCCATTTAGATTTAAAAAAACTTTGTATGGATAGCGGCGAGTGACATCATCCTCGGATAAGTCGCCATCTGGTGACATTGTCAGCAATTGTGAGCTTTGCCTGAGTTAGGTCCGATCGTCCAGGTACGGTTAAGTTCAGTGCACACGAGCTCCAAGGAAAGATTGAGAAATTCGTTGCCTCTGTAGTCTAGTGCGTTCACCCGAAAAGTGAAACGACGTGGGTTTGATTCCCTGCAGGGGCAGTTGAATTTTCTCTCTTTTCAAAATATATCTTCACATCAGCCAGCTGTTAAAAACCTTTGTATGGATAACGAAGAGTGACATCATCCTCGGATGACCAAGTGTTGTTGGTGAATTAGGTTTAATGCCTTTAAAATACGTGAAATTTATTGCCTTTATTTGTGATTATGCATAATACCCTGATGTAATTGGTGAATTTAATAAATATGAAAAAAAATTCCAAACGAGTTCTAATATGTGTTATGAATATAGTCGGACGCCGATATAATGATAACAAATTTTACGATTGTACCCCGATATAATGATTCAATACATGTATGAGTTATCATGTATAGTATATCATATAGTACGATTTATCATGTTTACCAACAACGCTTGGGTATTATGCAAAATCTCCAGTAAAAGTGATCGGTTTAGGGAAATTTATCAAACTTACCAAGATGCTCGGCGATTATGCATATTACCTGGTTTATCGTGTGTAGTAACCACATTTATCACATTTACCGTAGCATATATACAACTATATTGAATGTATTTGTATGTTGTTTGCATTTGTGTGTACATGGAATATATACATATATATATATATTAAGTGTACTCTGATTTGAAATTTTTTTACTGGGAATTTTTGGAATTTGAACGTGTTGCAAAAGGCACTAACAATTTTTTTAAAAGAGTAGTGCTGTTTCTTGCATATTTTTAAAATTTTTTTGATAAATAGTTTCACAGCGAATCAGTGACTGAACCAAGAAGAACGATACTTTAGTTCATAAACGTTTTTAAAGGACTAAAGAAAATAATCAAAGACTTTTCCTCGATAGTTTTGCCGGCTTTGAAATAACAAAGTATAAAATTTCAGGTGTGGGGGGGGGGGGCGGAAAGGAATCTCAACATGGCCTTCATTCAAAATAATTGTCTAAGGATCTCACATTTCTTTCTACTGTATATGTTGTAATTTCAGAAGAAGTCAACTAAAAATCAAGTTTGTTCATTTGACCGAAATGTACTTTACTTCAGCCGCTTTCAGTTTCATTCATGTCATGGCAAAATACTGTTAAAATTCAGCGACAAACCTGAAAATTTTATTTTTGAACGTACGTATTTATGGTTAATACAAGACATTCAAATCATTATGTAATTTCTGATGTATATCATATAAATGTATAATGATAATAGAGGATCAAATTAGAGTATTTTTCATTTAATTTTAAAAACTAATTCCACATATTTAATGGTGGTCGTAAAAATCCTTTAAAATTAGTAAAACTCAAAAATGAGGAAATGTTTGATTGAAATGTGAAAGCTTATAGCCTACTCACTAGCAAACATAATACTGTTTGTACATTATAAAAAAAACAACTGGATGTGGTGATAATTGGAAATTTCTGAGTTTTCAAGAGTTCGGTATATATACCAGCTCGGTAGTTGTCTGTCAGAATTTTTCGTTATAAGGCACATACACGACCGCACAGCATATGGCGGAAAAACTATGGTATAGGGCAGTGTTTCCCAACATTTTGTATGTCGTAGACCCCTTTGTATAGTTGAATAGTGCAGGTGAATGCACCGCGGACCCCCTTTAGCGTCGTAAGGTCAATTTCGACTCCCAACTCCCACAAAATCCAAAATATACTGTTTTTTATAATTTGCATGTCATAAAAAAGTTGAATAAATTACAATTCCACAGCACAAAATGCGTCATTCACGAAATGGTAGTAAATGAAAAAATGATGCTGCGGTGCCCCCTTACACAGTGCTCACGAACCAGTGCTCACGTTGAAAAACGTTGGAATAGGGTGTGAAAACTATTAAGATTACTTGCTCAAACGCAAGCTGACTCAGATAAATTTGCGTGAATCCTAAATGACAGTTCATGATGGCGTTCATATCATGATTAAAAAAAATATCAACATTTTTTTTTATTCATAACATGTTTCACAACTGTAAGATATTTTATTATTATAAATGCAGTAGAACCTTGTTATTACGGAATGATAGGGGCTGAACGTTGTCCGTTTCAATGAAAGTCCGGTTTACAACAGATGATTCTTACAGGGGTGTATTTCTACAGGGTGTACATGAATGAAAGTACAGTAGTTATAGCTATAAAATGTGTTTATTATACATCGGATAAAAAAACAGTCTTCAACATAGATCGAATTGAAAAAGATGTGTACGTATATACTTGCATTAATCTTAATTTTTCTGGCTGGGGAGCAATATGACTCATGCAGTGCATCTGTATTTACTTAGAACGAAACAACGATTGATGTTTAATCATTTGCTTGAAAATACTTCAAAACAAGTTGATACAGTAGCACCCCTATAACTCGACATGCGGATAATTCGACTACCCGGATACTCGATAATTATTATTCACATGGATAGCATAATACTAAATTCAGTGGGGAAGAAACATGTTTAACTCGACACAAGATAGCTAAATCCCGCTTAAGTCGACTACGATTCTCTCTCGTGATGTAATATCACAACTTATTTTTCGAAATTTCCCATGGATTGGCCAGTTAATAAGTTTTCAAGACATTTCTCTCGTATATTTCAACAATTCTTCGTTTCATTGTATTTTGTCGATCCAAAATACTTCCTCATACTTTGGAGGCAGGGTCACTTTCTATTTTTTTGAGCCCGGAAACTTGACCTGTGTACTACGAAAGCCACAGATAAGCAACGATGATATCTAAAAAATTTGAGTGAGAGATGGTTGAATAAGCTAAAAAAAGTCTTGTTTTAGATCGAAATGTCTAAGTTAAAAAAATGAGAGTTTTCCTAATTTTCTGCAATTGCACTGCTCATTTACAAATAATAGATGTTTTGATACACTTATGCTTTCTTCACCATAATTCGGGATTATTCGGAAACTTTTCGTAAAAAAATAACAGATAATTTATTTATTTATAGATGGCATGGAATTGTTCAACTTTGTATAAGTACATGGCATAAATGATGTTTAAAAATTTGAAGGGAAGAGATCAAATGAAACCTCACTGACTTGACATCCGCTTAAGTCGACATGCTCGTTGATACTTTTGGGGTGTCGAGTTATCGAGGTTCTATACTGTACATTTTAAATACTTAAAACAAATTTTAAACTCGTCAGATAAAAATTTTACAATTTTTACAATTTTTTTAGTTGCCCGTTATTAGCAAAGTCAGTTTTATTGAGGTTCTAGTGTATTATAAAAAAATCTATCTGTACGAGAAAAAAAAAGTTTTAATATTGAACCGAAACACAAAACATCTCTTAATGTAAAAATTCTTTTAAAAGTAACAAAAATCACTTTTTCTATCTTTTGAATATAACACTGAAATAATGTATAAGAACGTATTTAAATGATCCTTCAACATGTGATGCGTTTAACTGAACTTCAGAGATTTTTTTTTTTCAAGTTCTGTTTTTATCCTAACCTTCATCACCTAAGGTAGAAGAGCCATTAATAGAAGAATACTCGGCACTTGGAGAAAATGTCTTCTAATACAGTTATCGAAAAAGTTTCTTCTAGAGCTTTCAGAAAAGGTTTGAAACATTGAGAAATTTTGTTTCGGAAAAACAACTTTTTTTTCTTTAGTCCAGGATCATCCATCATTCCAAACTAGCCGAATAAGTTTAAAAAAAAAAGTAAAATACAACAAAGTAAAATAAAAAAGGGTAAAAAGTGGAAAAGATGAGGATGAAGAGAGAGAGGGTGAACGAACGGAAGCCTTATTTTGTGTGATGCTACTGGAGTATTTTCCCAAGTTCTCGAAAATTTCACGGAGATATGGACCATTACGAAGCTGTAGTAAGCTCTCTGGATTAAATGTTGATGTAATGGTTTTTGAGACAGGAGCAAAAAAATATCGCATAGATGAAAAATAAAAATTAAGGCTTGTGGCAGCGTTTATCAGAGCATGATTTTCCAGTTGTTACTACCGCTTAATAGTCCATCATGAGAGATAGAAAAATCCTTCCGTCAGGTAAACTTATCGCTCTTCTGGAATAATAAAGCTTCGTTTTGGTAACAGAGCATATTTTTTGGCTTATCATTTTTCAGTTATATATACATTTTTTCCCCAATATTATCATCGTTGTTGAGTGTGCTGTTGTTATGTTGACTCATTTTCGGCGGTGAGGCTTATTGACTAAAATAATGCATTTTTTTTTTCATCTCCTGACGATGTAAATATACATGTTACCCGATTATCTAGGACGTTGCGAACGATTGCTACGTCGTGTAACACTAACGCGTACTTAATTATTGGGATACCGTGGATTTTTTTTCGTTGGAAGATAAAGTAGATTATTAATTGTTCTTCAACGCTCTACAAGAAGTTTTATATAAAGTTTTGTATTTGGATGCAAGGTATATTTTGTAGAAATTTTTAGTGGTACTTTAAAAATGTTGTACAGGACACACTTTTAATGACAATGAAACATACCAAAATTTCAGATAGATTTTTAACATATAACAAAGAATCACAGCCCTATTACTACGTGCAGTTATGTTACGTTAACGTAATGTCATCGCAAAATATCTCGCTGCCCTGACTGATTTCATCGCACATACTTTGAGAATCACTGCTTGAGAGAACCTTTAAATTCAAGAATTTTTATTTTATAGTTAAAAGTTTTCCATGTTCAATCATGTTTTCACCAGTATTATCTTGTACGACAGTGGTTCTCAAAATTTTGTCACCCGTTGCTCCCTTGCCAAATTCATGAATTATCTGCGGCTCCATAGCATAGTTTAGCACAGTGGTATTTTTTAGCCCATGGTACCATGGTAAAAAAAGTATTATAGTTACATAGCCGTACTTTTTACTGAAATGTCACTAAAAAGATGCACCTACTAAAATACTAAAAAGTAGTAAAGGGTGCTACTACTAGTGTAATGGATCTCTTTTAAACATGTATTTGTCGTGTATGTTCAAATATGCACCAGACCATAAAGGGTGAACCTGAAAAAGTATAAGAGTTTTATTTTTACCCAGTGTATAGAAGTATCTAAATTCACGTATGAAAGTGATCGGAGTGCAAATGTCCAAGTTTTATGAATCTGTCTACTTTCAGAACAATAGAAATTGATTTCATATTATTTTCAGTTCACCGTACTATTGTATAGTTTGCGTGACATTTCCTATTAGACAGTATTGGACAGCAGCTGCTTTGACTGTAGCCATCAGCATACAAGGTCTTCGCAAAACAATGCCAAAAGTGGCTTTTTTATACGGTCGGTATACGAAGTAATTTTTAAATGCTATCATTAGTGGGAGCAGCCGTTAGTATTCACCTGCTCGAAAAAAGTTCACGTGAATTATGGAAAAAAAAAAATCATCTGTTGTGATGGATCGAAAATAGTTAGCATAATCATAGATGGAGTAGTTTTTTGCATGATGATTTCTATCGAATTTTTAGTTTTAAGTTGGAAAGGCTTGAAAATGAATGCTTTTCCCTCTTACGAAAATTGCAAACAGAAAAGTGAAAACTCCAAGAAAACGAATTGAAATTTGACTGTGAAAGACTAATTGTAGGAATCTCTCTTGAAAGAAAAAAAAATATTGATTTTTTATTACTGTCTTTGAATATGAGGAAAAGTATAGTGTCTTTCGGAGTTCTATTGTTCTTTATGCAACTTTTTTTTTAATGAATAGACAATGGATCGGATATTGGGGGTACGTTTGGAAATGAACATTTCACAAAAAAAATTACATAATTAAAAACAGCATAAATGAAGAAAATCTCTTCCGAACTTCAAAGAAATATCCTTATTGAAGGGAGTGCATGAAAAAAATTTCATAGTTCATTGTGGTTGCAAATATGATTTCATTGTCTAAACATATCTTTTATTCTTTCATTTCGTAACACTAAAAAAAAAATATGAGCAGAAATTTTTCTTTTTTTTTGTTTGTGGGTGAAATGAATAGCTGCGTTGTTATGATACAGAAATATTTTCTTTTGGGAAAACTAAATCTAAAAAATTTTGTTCCCCTAAGGGAACTTCAATCACGAAAGCTTTCTAAATCTATAACAAAAAGTGTTTTATCATACCATGTATAGAAACTTTTTCTTTGTGCATCAGTTTCACTTATTATTGAAGTAGAATTGCGATGCCTCTAAAAATAAAATTAAATGAAATTGTGAGATGAAACTGGTTTCTTATTTATCAGAATTTATTTCAAAAACACGGGGTAAGACTGAAATGAAACCCTGTCAGTAATGACTTCGAAATCAGCTAAACGAAATACTTTCCCAGTTCACTTTCACATCAATGTCTGAGTAGCTTGTGACTCTGAGTCTGTTATTGCTTGCCTACAGTAGTTCTTTGTGGTACTGAGTAGTTAAATTGTTTTTTTCCCTATGAGTCCAGTCTAATTATCATTCCTCTTCATCTCGGGAATTTTCATTACTGCTAGGTTTGAGACTTTGAGACTACCCTTTTCGTATGGTTAACAATGAGTTTTATTATTGGAGAGTGATTAATCCCAAGTCAATCCGTATTAGGTAAAATAATACGGTATATTATAACGGTAGATAATACGGTATATTATAACGGTAAATAATACGGTATATTATAACGGTAAATAATACGGTATATTATAACGGTAAATAATACGGTATATTATAACGGTAAATAATACGGTATATTATAACGGTAAATAATACGGTATATTATAACGGTAAATAATACGGTATATTATAACGGTAAATAATACGGTATATTATAACGGTAAATAATACGGTATATTATAACGGTAAATAATACGGTATCCGTATTAGGTATAATAACTACAAAGATAGCTTCCATTTAAGTCAATTATTTTACACAAAAATTTTCTTCTTAATGGATTGCTCATTGCTTGCTCGTGTAATAATTCGTTAGTGTAATACTTGTATACGTCAAATGCTATAAATACGTGGGATATTTTTAAGAAAATTAGAAGTCATTTTCCCGGTGGATGGAAATAGTTTGGAATTATACAAGTACTAATTTATTTCTAAAAAATAATCGTAAGAATTCTCATAAACGTGATGCACTTCATCTATTCTCAAGAATTCTTGACTCTAGAGGGTGAATTTGATTTCAGACTTTCATGAACAAATCCACAATGCTTCTGTTCTTATTTTTGCTCCTAAAACCAATGCATTAGACAACTGGCTTTTTCACTGAGAAATTGAATTTTCTGGATGTTATGCCAAAATTAATATTTGGAAAGAAAAGTGATTTGTCTCTTGCGGGAATCGAACCCGGATCCCCTAGCATACCCTAGCAAGTGCGCTAACCAATATACCAGATACACACTTTTCCATTTCTTTGTCTGGTTTTTTTATTCGTACGTTAGTCCGAATATCAACAAATGCGAGGAAATTCTAATTTGGAAACTGGAATCATACCAATATACAATTCATCGATCTCTATAGTTAATGATTTATGTATATTAATATTTGATATTTCATTTCCAGTGCGACCTCGATTTATTTTTGAAGTATTCGATCACAAGATGATGTAATGAAACTCTATGAGAGGTATTCGTATTTATGGTTTTATTTAATTAATTAGGCTATGCCTTTCTACTTTCGTTCCAATGATTAAAAAATATATGTTTTGGAGTGCTAGCATTCACACAAAGACACTAAAGTTTCCGGTTATGATACCTTCTAAAAGAAGAATATTTTTCCTCATCTTCGTATATTTTAACGATTTTCAAAGGTATGCTGGTGGCAGGGGTTCTCAAACTGTGCGCCGCGGTACACTGGTGCGTCTCCAACCCTAGCGGTGACCCTAACAAAGATTTTTCGAAAATATTCTTTGTTAAACTGTTTTGGGCAGCCGGCGGAGCTCCAAGATAAGCATTGAATAGGGAAAAGGGGCGCCGCGGGTGGAAAAAGTTTGAGAAGCTGTGTCTTATGGAATATTTGTCATATCTACAACGATTTCATCTTTTCAATGAAAATTGAAGTTTCTGAAAGAATCTCCAAAGTGTTTTATTTTGTAAAGTTTCATTAAAATACGTTCCGGAAGGATATTTTTTAATGATTTCAACTTGAAGAAAACTACTTTGTTTTTCTACTTATGAAACTAATTCATTTAGTGGACTGATGCCATCCGACAAAAAATGCGTACATATTTTTATACCATATGAAAGTCCATTACGCAGTCTGAAAATTTTTTCTGGAAAATTTCTTTTAATTTTTTTTCATAATTGATGCCCAGTGGACTAGGTAATGGTTTATTAACAGAAACCGGTACGTCAGTCTCTATTTACAATCTGCGCATTCGTTGATTACCATTATATGACTCATATAGCATATGAAAACATTTCTACGGAATGGCAAATTTCGGAATACTCAGTGGAATATCATTCCAATGATACAATATGAGATGCTGAACTGTCTATGCATGCATGACCTTGTAATAATGTTAAGGCAAAATAATCACTCCGTAAGAGTTTCTGGCGCCGTATAGCAAAAGTAGAAGTAGGTATGGTAGTATACGACGCAAACGGCAGACACTCCAATGCGTCCCCAGGGAATAATATTCCCATCAGCAAAATAGCAATTCAGGAAGTCATTAGGGGTATTAAAAGGGACACAACTCTCTCTCTCCTGTCTCACGCAGTACAGCAGCAAATTTTGCGTTTTGTTAGAGACAGAAGCGTATCACACGTGAGAAATGAGACGCGAAAACATTTTGGCTTCAGAAACTATTAAGTGGCAGGCAATGGAAATGCAGGTGAAGAGCAACATGAAACAAATATAAAGAAACCACTTAACAAAAAGAATTTCATTTGAGTGAGGAGAAAATGACTGAAATCACTTTCTATATATACGAAATGACATTATTTTTAATTGATTTAAAAGCATAATTTTGCATTTGTCTCATTGTCAAACTTTAGCTTAATTTTTGCATTCTTTGTTTCTTAATTTATCTATTTTCTTAAATATTTGTTTTCTTTGTATTCTTTTCTGTATCTTCCTTTTTCAGTTTTCTTTTATTTTCTTAGTTTTGTATGTTCTTAAATTTGTTTTCGTTTGTTTGTTTTTGTATCTTCTTTTAAATTTTGTTTTCTTTTATTTTTATAAATTTTTGTGCCATAGAATTTTTGATAGCTCTTTTCTCACGCTTCAACTGATTGTTCGCACATACATTTATTGCAAATATTGTATATGTTTTTTTAAATTATTATATAATCATTATTATTTGGGCTTATACATATTATAGTCGCACAATATATGTATAACTCGTATCACATATACTCGTCGGAGTAGAATATTATATTTGAGTCAGCGCAATACTCACATGTGAATAGAATAAAATAAAATATTTCGTAAACACACACACACGCGCACGCACGCACGCACACTATTTTAGAAATGTATTTGATTTTTACTCAAGAATATAATCATTGATATATTATTTTTTAGCCAAACATAGAATGTGTTTAATCTTGACGCATAACAACCTGGAAAAAATTTTCCCAAAATTTAAGTAAAAACAAAACTACGAGTATACGCGTTTTTGAAATAAATGATCACGATTCAAAAATTATGCGAGATAACTGAATATGTAAGAAGAACATGATCGCTTATCATCATCCAAGTTTTTTTTTTTCCATTTAAATTTTTTGCTGCTCTCTTACAATTTTTTTCTAATATCCGATGCATTTCACTATCGTCGAGCATCGAAAAATAATTTCCAAAATAGAGAAAAAAAAAAGATTGCTTTTAAATTTTTTTCGTCTTTCAATTTATGAAAAAAAAAGAATAATAATACTATGGTTTCTAACGCCAGTCATGAGGAAAATTACTTTGAAGCCCAACCCGTAAACGATATCTGTCCCCGTACATGATTTGATTTCCTTCAAAGAACTTCTGATTTTTTTTCTCGGCATTTTTCTTCGAAATTTCTGAAACTTTTGGCATCTCTGAACACCTTAAGTGCTCTTTTTTTTATTTATCGAACTCATATATGCACATGAAAATAAAAGCATAAAAAACATGTTAATCGCACTTTAACTATCTATTTCTAACTATCCATACTCTATTTTCAGTGCCTTTCTACTTGTTGAGAATTTTTGAGCATGGAAAGTTGATACGATGCCTCCCCAAATGGTGAATAGTTCTATTTAGAGTGCTTTTATATGCTCGCAAAAGGCGTCCCGTAAATACTTGACATGAAATAAGGAGAGAAATAAAAAGGACTAAAGTACACCAGCAAACGACTACTCTATCAGGAAGCTTTACGGCACCTGCTACTGCATCCTAGATGAATGGTTTACTATCAGTGAATGGACCTTTAGCGTTTGTAGATTGAATGTGAATGTTTGTTTGACCACCTCATCAATCTTTATCGATGTACTTGGGGGATAACCAAAGGAAAGATACCTTTCTATCTAATGTAAAACACCTTTTTCTTATTGATTAAATGTGAAAATGCGTGTCGTGCATGAATTAAGAATAGATCCTGTGGGATACTAACTTAGTAGAGGAGTTCTATTTCATTTGAATATCAACTAAAACTGTACGTTAAAGTATCGTTTTATGCTTTTTTGAATCGTTTATTACTTTTCTGAATCGTTTTTTGAACTGTGACTGGACAATTTTTTTAATTTATCGATTTCAAACATAACTGAGATTTAAAAAAAAAATTATTTGGTTAAGTTTGAATATACAAATAAGCACGTCTGCTGAATATTATAAGGGATTATCGATTGGTTGCCTATTCAATAATTTTTAAAGTATTTTATATAACTTATGTGATTATATAGGGATATAATTGATATATATATATATTTCATCAACAGCGATAACATGACTATCCGATAGCGCATACGACCTATGCGTTACAGTGGTTCACAACCTGGGGTCGTATGGTTTCCTTGCGATCCTGGGATACACTAAGGGGGCCACGGATGAAAATCAGATGACAAGGGAGGCATTATAAGTTATTTGGGGCCACAAAGATGTGAAGAAATGAATCTTTCAAGTGAAATATGTTGGGAAAAAAATGTAACTACTTTTACAGAATCTAGCGGAGCTATTCACGAAACCAGGGCCATCTTAACCCATGTCAGCACGGCTTGGGAGGGGGGGGGGCTCATGTTTATAGGGACCATACATGATGAGATATGCTACTATGATTTTCGAGTGTAAGTATGTAAATATGTGAGCTATTGTAGTTTATTCCAGATAAGTATAGGGCCCCAGAACATCAGTTTGCCCGGAAACAAATGATGGCGAGACAACCATGCATAGAATCTTCGCAATAAGGAAGCTCACTGAACTCTAGCCCAGGGTAGGTGCTTACCCATAGTGATGAGGCAGGAGGCACGATTTATTGTGTTAGTTCGCTGGATCATAACATATTTTACACAGATCTTATTTTATCCATACAATTCTGCTCTTAGAAGGCATGATCGACTCCTCTTTCTCACTTCTAGATCCGTGCCTGGCCTAGGGTTCCAGAGATTGATCTCATTTATAAAATTTTTGTTTATTATAAATATAGTTTTGACTAAATTCAACGAGTAGAAAGAAGGTTCTCGCTTCTGGATGAGGGTAAGGGACCCTGAGTAAAACGAGGAGGAGAGGAGAAGAAAATATGTTTCAAAGGGGAAATGGGCTAAAAAAAGGTTGAGAATCTCTGCTATAACGTATGCAGTGCATACCTTTCTACTAACATATTGCCCACATGAACATAAAAAATAATTTTCATTTAATATGGTATACCTTTCCACATAACTTCTATTACCGTCAACTGGGGTGACGCGTTGCCCAGTTCAAAAATTGAAATTAAAATTTTCATTCAGCCCGTTGCGTTGGTTGAGAGTCTAAATAAAAATGTTTATGTTTGGTTCATGATTCGTAAATATGATGCATGTAGTTTTAATTTAATGAGTCACAACTTCTTTTTAATAAAAAATAAATAAAAACATTGTGTGGGCAAAGTCACCCGGCATGATGGGGTGACTTTAGGCCCACCACTTGACTTGTGTATCAAAGAATGTGAAACATCATCATCAGGATCAACATCAAGTATGTGAGTTGATTTGGGACAATGCGACCAAAAAGGGGTGTCAAGAGATTTTCGATGACAACAAAAATAATACAAAACCAATGCAATGAAATTTTATTTTTAAAACATAATGACTTAATGACTCTTCCTTAAACTGGGTCCACGAAACATTTTACGATAAATTAGAAAAGTATACACGAAAGTTGAAATTAAGTAAATTATGCGCATTAAAATTTCATTTGTTATCATAAAGATGCGAGCTTTCTAGAAGAAATTTCTAAGAGAACGAAGGAAAAATAAAATGAAAAAAAAACCCGCCCCCCCCTAACCAATAGCTTCACAGCAATATGAAACAGTCATACAGAAAAAGAACTTAATATTGTCGAAAGATCCAAGCACGTATTATCTTTAGAAAATACATTAAATCTAATACTGAAAGAAATGAAAAAAATTCAGGATCGAAAGGAAAACACACGAGTTAAGGCAGTAAAAGTTAAAGGTTGATCGGTTACCACAGAAATTTCACGAGTCTGCCCTGGAACAAATCCTAAATAAAGTCAAGTTATTTTCTGTGTGTATTTGTTCTTATAAGCGTGAATCTCGTGTTAAAAACAAACTTGTTTTTTTTTTTCAAGCGGTTGAATAGTTTCAATTCATATTTCGTTACAGGATTTCAACAATTTATACCTTTTAAGTTGGTACTCTCAGGCGAAATGACAATTAGAAAGTGGACAAAGTGATCCCGAATTTCCTATGGAAACAGGGGTGACATTGTCCACTGAAAGAAAAATATTCCAGTAAGGTGGAAAACTAAAACTCTCCAAATGCTTCAATATCTTCATTGCAAATATTCAAAACCGTTTGGAATCTTGAGGATGTGAGGAGTACAACTTTTAATTGTGTTTTTAGGAGAGGGTGTACGTATAAAAAGTTAACATTTTTACTTCAATAACTATACAAACCCTTGCAATATGAATGTCGTATCTGAGTTCCACACGTTGTTTGGCTACTCTTTCTAATTGGAAGTATACATCTAAAAGCAACGGTTCACCAGTAAAATGCGGCAAGGGGAATTATGGAATCACCCCTATAATGGGTTTCAAAATCAGCTTATTCAGTTTATGACGTACTTATTATTATGTATTGTTTTAGTACTGTATTAATAATATACCCACGGTGCAGAAGAGAATAATGGATGAAGGAGAGATAAAACACGAATAAAATGGAAGGAAGTATAAGAAGTAACGCAGTGACTTGTTTCGGAACAAAAATTATACCTCACTGTAACAATAATATGGTTCTAGCTGGCGTAAAGAAATTGACCCGTGTGACAAAAACGAAGAGAACGAATCAAACGTCTTGCTTCGTAATATGGTATCGAGTATAATGGCCCGAAAGGAATTAAAAGAATCAATGTCTCGGAAGGATGAAGAATTATCGACCATCGCCAAGAAAAAAAGACACATTCCATGTATGAAGTGTAAGAAGAACGCTAATGCTTTCATCACTGCTGAAGCTATACAGCATTTTATAGCTGATCTCAGGAGACCGTGTGGCTCCAGTATATATATTTTTTTTCTACATCATCTTTCGGTATAATGGAAGCATACTCTCTCATCTTAGCAAGAAAGATATAGGAGATAGAAATAGAAACTAGAAAATAATTTCTGATGAAGGAGCAAAATAAAAGGCTATCACTGGAGAAAATTCCAGTTACGTGCTAGCATTTTTCTCATTTTTCTGTTTTACCGTTATGTGGTCTTATACAAGAAGAACATGAAATCTCAAGTTCGCAGAATTGTCGAACTGGTACAATCGTTAGGCATAACTGAGATAGACTATTAAAGAGTGTTTACGCGGTGTTCTCATACTGTCTGTATAGAGCAAGAAAACAATTTGATCGTTTTTCAAAGAAATTCGCACTTTAGCGAACAAGTATTCTACAGTTACCGAGTTAATTATACAATAAAAAAAACAGATAATGCAAACAAAAGAATTAAAGAGAGCCGATTACATTTAATTTCATCTATTATAAAAGACAAAGCAGACACACTCAATAGCAGTTATCTCTCTATGTATGGTTCAACCCCATGAAAACGTATTGAAAATTGTCTTTTTTTACAAAAACGGATGAAAATTGGTGGTATTAGCATATTTTTAATTGCAATTACATTAATATAATAAAAAATAATTAGAGTGGATTTTTTTAATTAGTTACAATGGACAATTGAGGGTAAAATATGAAGAGTTTACATTTATTTTACTGAAATGTATAAACAGATAAAATCTTGCTCAGCAAAGTTGAACAGTTACTTTGAATTTTATTTCCAGTCACTTCAATTTCATGAAAATTTATTAATCTCCGAACTAGTGAAATTTCAGTCAATAACACCGACAAGGAATAAACTTTTCTAGATAAAAAAAAATATTGTACTTATATAGCCGTATTTCCTACTAAAATGACACTAAAATATACGAAATTCTAAAATACCAAAAAAAAAATTCAGAAAAGAAATTGGTATAGTGGGTTTTTTGACCATGTATTTGGCATGCATATTCAAATATACACCGGGCTATAGAGAATTAAAAAATGCAAAGGTTTACATTTCTTTCGTATTATCTAGAAAAAAGATGGTCCTTATATCACATAACCTTCAGAGAGAAAGTATAAGTATTAATGGAGACTTCTTCCTTGACAACAAAAGTTGGTTGCTACAAAAAATGCAACTAAATGTTTTCTACCTGTAGCTCGCAAGTTCAAAATCTGTCATTTTGCACGTTGCATTCTTATAAACTATTTTCATATATTGACAATGAAAAATTTATTTAAAATCCATTTTGCAATCTACTTATAAGAAAATAAATCGTCATGTAGTCACAAACATCTTATTCAATGATATGGGGAGAATAAATTATCAATTCTGTTTTGGCAATGCTTCTTAAGAAACATTTCTTTCGTAATATCTATTGTAGCGGTTATTTTCAAAGCATAAAATAAAACAAATTAAACAAATTTATCGGAAGATTTATGATCTGTAGATCTTATAGGTGGTTGTATGTGTTTTTTCTAACGAAATGCTCATATACAATAAGCCCTATAAAATGAATTCGAATTCATTTCATGATAAGATTTCACTCCGATCCAATTTATGTATTCTGGTTTTATTTTGTTGAATTCTTTTGTTCTTAGTGTTTATGTGATATATGAATGTACGAAGATGGAGAAACTTTAAGCAAAAAGAAAGGCCACCGAGAAAAAAAAAAGTAAACATAAGATGCGTTTGAGCATCGAAAGGAGAAGAAGAATCATTAAAAAAAAAGAAGCTAGAAAACTTTGAAAATAAATGATTTCGATTGCGATGAAAAGACGAAATATTGTTCTCGTTTTATCTCTAGTTTATTTTATATTTTATTTTTTCTGTTAAAGGAACTTCCTGTGCCTTCAGCTCGAAATATTGAACTCATCACGGCTGGCTGAGGAATAAATGTTTTTTCGATATTTTCCAATCATTCTAACACGCGTGCAGCTATAGCAAAGACCAATAATGAAAGCTACACGAAATGCTGATGTATTGTGATCCCGAATATCTCCCCTCTGAAATTAGCTACATTCCGAGTCAGAGGATCACTGATAAAACATTAGCTCAAAATGAAGTTTTCATGACATTGGAAGGGGGCAAAAGATGTATGAATGATAAGACTGAGAATTTTTCTTTTTGTTTTGTTTTCATATTATTATTCGGTTGGGGACGGAAGAGGTGTTATGGCTTTCGGAACAATGGAATTTAAGTTGAATATTTAATGACTACATTAAAAAAGTTTCGTCTGAAATTAATGTGATACATGCTCACACAGAATGTGTGTAATTTGAAGGAAAAAGGGGGGATCGAATTGAATTTTTTGAAATGAAATTGAATAGAAAAGGAAAATAACAGCATTTTTTTTTAAATGAATGATAGGATCTTTTATTTCCAGTTTTATTTTGTAAATAATTATATACCGACCGTTAAAAATATTTTACAAACATCATACTACGGTGTATGCCACTTAATGTGCTCACATCGGGACTCAAGGTTTCTGTTAATAACAACTAGGGCTGCTCTGATTTATAAGGTCGATTAATCGATAAATTGTTAATCGCAGTTAAAATTTTTAGTTCTGTTAATCGATTTGACCAATCCGAATAGAGTTCGATTAAAACTTTCCTTAAAAAGTTGATAATACTTAACTTGATTTATCTAACGAAACCGATTAAATGTCTTAAATTATATGCATCTACATGTATAACATTTTGAATATGGCACCATATATATAATACCAAAATATTTGAATATTTTGATCAAATGTTTCGGTAAATACAAGTTGATTCAACGAAAAATGGTGATTTTAGCTTCAAATTGAGTTTTATGGATGTTTTAGAAGACAAGACCAAAATTTATCGCCTCCACATAGAACAGAAGTTTTTCGTATTCTGGGAAGCATCAGCTCCTCTTCTGACAAATACCATTTGGGCATAGTTTCTAGTGAAACAAGTAACAGTATGATCAAAAGTAGTTTCGAAATCAGCGACTAACCAGAAATAACCGATTTTTGAAAGAAAAACTGCAAGATCGAATTGAAGAAATTCCAGGTTTTGACAAAATATATCCAGCATATCGAATTGCTTCAAACGGGAAGCCTAGTCTTAATATATTCCTATATTTGTTTGTACCTATATCGAATAGGTTCGTAAAATTAATAAAATATATTTTTATAGCATTACACTTCGGGAAACTCCGTATGGCGAATCATACTTATCAGGTCGGGCTTAAGTATATATCTCAAATTTTTATAGCATCAATCAACATTATATAGTTACGAAAAATGTTCGATTAAAATTCAATTAATCAGTCGATTAATAGATAAAATTACCCAGTTAGAAATTTTGATCGATTCCCAGCCCTACCAATAATCGATTGATAGCTATATCAAAAAAAAAAAAAATCCCGGTTGTGAGTACGATGACCGTATACCTCATTTGGTGACGTATGGAAACGGGACTACTCCATTTTTCTTTCGGACATTATCGGTTTCAAAATGTTGAATAAGGTTTTTGATCCAATTGTCCTAAAACAGGATTTTTCCCCTTTTATCTAAAATCTTTTCCTCCCCCCCCCCCCCAGAAATTGTGAGGGAGTTAAAATTGAACTTTTTGATGTTTTTTTCGAATTTTGATATTTTTTATATGTACTTTCTATAGATTCCCTTATTAAAGTCTTCCGGCCGTGAAACTGTGAATGCGGTTAGTTGAAAGAAACTGAACATGAACTGAAGAAAGGGACTTTTTTTTTCAACTTTAAACATGCCTTCACTACAGGAAAGAAATTGCAAAAGAAGTACTACACGTACATGGATCATAGCGGATATTACGGCCCGATTAGGATATTGTGAACCCGAGTTCGGAAATGTTTGTGAATACGGAAGCTTTCTGACTTCCTTGGTGTTGCAGATTGATAACGATAACTTATTGGGAATAAATGAGTCTTGTTCAAGCTTGGCTTCAAAATATGCAAAAAGGAAAAAACTTTCGAAAAAAAAGATAACAAACCAAAATGTCCCCTGATGACTACAAATAAATTATCCCCCTCCCCATGTTTTGATACTGATCCGTTCTATACTTAGCGAAAGATAAAACCATACCCGAATCATAACATTTTTTTAACATAACATAATTTTTATATTTTTATGGGCATCTTTTTATCAGCCACCTCGTTGGGCATTTTGCCTGTTGTGGCGTTGTACTTGTATTTGTATTATCCATGATTTCAATAAGCGATGTCTACTGCATTTGAGTATACTTTAATAATGTGCACACGCCTCATACAGGTGTGGAAAACCCTATGTTTGTGACGACAACAACATGACAAATTAGCACAATAAGACGAAAACAGTAACACAGGAAAAAAGAACAAAAATACACCCATACATAAAACTAAACAAAATTAGGAGCATTCACTCTGTGACTCCAACCACAGCCATGTCCTTCTATCATGTCTATAAGAATAGTCATCTGTTAGACAAGTGGCAACTGCCGTTTCTTTTTCCGAAAAAAGTTAGTAAATTAGTTAAGGTTTATATATATATGGAATGTATTTTTTTATACTTAAATGTGTTAATTTTTTGCAATATACCAAAATTCACAGAAATAATTAGGATCTCACACAAATATGACATATACATCATGCATCCAGCTTCTCAAGCATCGTAATTATTGCATAATTGCTTCATAATTTTTCTTACTGGCAAATGAATAAATGTTAAAATTGGAATTCATATTATTTTTCGTGAGGTTTATTGAGTGAAAAAGATTTAGTATTTTAGGAGCAGTAAAACAAAAACTTTTTTAAATAATGTTTTATTGACTCTTTGCACTTGATAAATATTTCTATATCCAGTCGATGTCTTATTGCTTTTCATTGTTAGCCATGTGTAATTTACTGTTAAAAATTTTATAATCCGATGAATATAGATTTGTCTTATGTTAAGAGTTGGACACTCTGCTCTATTGTTGTTAGAGTTAGTACTTGTTATTATTGACCTTTATTTTATTGTATGTGTTATTTAACCCTTGTATGTTTATATCATATGCCCCACCCCAGGCACAAATTCCATATGTTATTAGTGAATAAATCCTTGCATAAAATATGTCTTTTAGGAAGTTATCAATTATGTTTTTGAGTTTCTGCAGGATTGCTATACAGATTCTATTTTATTAAACTATTTTTTCGCACTGCAAATTCTATTTTAAATCATCCTGTATTATAATTCCTAAATATTTGTAGTTATAAACTCTTTCTATTTCTTGGCAATTACATTGTAGGTTCAATTGGTATAAACAATGGTTATGTATTTTTATATGTATATCAGTTTCGTGATGAAAGTTTTTAGTTTTTAAACATATGTATTTAGTTTTTTGAGTGTTTAGTATTAATTTGTTTTTATTTAGCCAGGTGTTAATTTTAAATAAGTCCTCTTCGACCTTTTTTTCAAGATCTATCGTTTCTGAATCTTCAACATATAGGCTTGTGTCATATGCGAATGAGATTAATTTCTCGTTTACATTCATTTCACATAAATCATTAATATAAGCAAGAAATAATAATGACCCAAGGACCGATCCTTGTGAGACTCATTCCATTACATTTTGGAATGTGATGATTTCACCATTTATTATAACAGCTTGTTTCCTGTTCTAGTAATATGTTTTAAACGAATTTAGAACATTACCTCGTATGCCTGCTTGTGTGTATGTGTGTGTGTGTGAGAAGAGTTTTTTGTTAGAATATCTAAATATCAACATAATCGAATGCTCGTTTCAAGTCTCAGAAAACTGTAATGGGATATTATTATAATGAAATATTGTTATTAAATCCGTTGTTTAAATGATTACTTAACTCAAGGATAGCCATTTCTGTGTTTTTGCTTTTTTTGGAAGCCGTATTGGTTAGTTGCAAAAAAGTCTTTGTTATTCAAAAAGCTGACAGACAACTTGTTTTTTAATACATTTTTCTATTATTTTGAAAAACTGGAAGAATAGATATTGGTCTATAATTCAAATAATCATTTACATTACCTGTTTTATAAATTGTGTGTACACAAGAGCATATTTTAATTCATCGTAAAATAATCCATTTGTTATTAATATGTCGCCAATGTTTTTAATAATATCAAAGTGATAAAAGGAGATGATTTTAAACATTTTAGGGGTTAATTTATCGTATCCACTTGCTTTATTGTCTTAATTCTGTTATTTTATTCCTTTTAACGTTTCATTAGAAGTTTCTGAGTAAAACATAGAGCTAATGGAGTTATTGAAGATACTCTCTTGTATTGGGCAAGGACAGTTTGTAATTTCTTCCGTATCATCGAAATTTCTTCTAATAAAGTCATTATTAAAACTTTTAGCCATATCTTTAGGAGCTTGAAAATCTGGTAGGGTGTTATTTGATGTGAATGATACAAAAAGCGTCACTATTCATACTCTATTAGATCGGATATATTTTTTTATATTCATGTAAAAATGATTGAACTGATCGTGGTAATAAAAGGTGCATTAAACAGAATAAGTATTCATAATATGGGGGCCTAACGATACAACATCTAAAAATACCAGTAGTATAAAAACAGAATTCTTTAATGGTAGGTATGGAAAACATGGTTGAAAATGAAGAATATTCCTGGTCATTACGGCCGTTATCATTATCCTCGAAATAATTTCAATCTCAAGTTAATGAAGTGGTAATTTTCATTCCCCTCAGATAAGGTTTTTTCCTCACATTAAAAATAACGTAATCAAACGATGCGCAATGAATAAATATCACACACTCATATTCTTTTATTTATTTATTTTTTGCACTTGCATAACGACTCAAAATCACGATAATATCATACTCATTTCTCTACCTCTCTCTCTTCCGTGAGAGTAAAGGAAATGCAAAATTTTCTAAATCCGGCGTGTAAATATTCCGGTCAAATAAGCAAGGGCAATGTTTCTTTCATTTCGTAAATAATCACCCCGCAGCCGCACGAAATTAAAGCAATAAATTTCAGAGAACAAGTGCTTTCTTAGGAATTGAGTTTCGTATCATGAGGCTTCCGAAGAAAGCTTTATTACACGATATTTTGCCTATTGTGTGCAGTTTCGCGTATTCCGGAAGATAATTATCACGAGGAGAAAAAAAAATGTAAATTGTCCAACAAGTGCGAGTAATAAATTTGCTCGATGATAAACAGAACGTCGGCGATGTAGTAGAAAAGCCCTGTGTATAAAGCTTTAGCAGATTTACTGATGACTCCATCATCGTCATCATCATCATGAGGTGCCGAGCGCTTTCTCTTCACAGGATATGTAATTAGAATAATCTCTGTTTGCCGGAATATGTTGTAGACACCTCACATGATTTATGGTCGAACATGTTACTCAAATCATAATGAGTAACATGCTCTATCAGAGCTGTCTCTTTGCTCTCCACCCTCACACAAAGAGAAAAGAAATTGTTTATTAAAAAGTACTTTTTTTTTGTTGCTCGTCCGCTGAGTGTGAGAATTAATTTCCTATCCGCTGAAAGGTGAATAAATGAGCGCAATTCTGAAGAAAATTAATTGCGTCTTTGGGCCAAGCAATGCTCCGCTTGAGTAGAGTGGTGCCCTGTAAAAATTGAAGATGCATTTTTATCGTCACCTTTTGTTTACCACGACAGCAGTGAAATAAACATTCATCAATTGGGTTTAAATTGCTAGCTTTCTCTTCACAAGATGTTTCTATCGTATGGATATTTTGCTAGGGAGAAGGGAAAACTTGCAATCATTAATTCCAAGTACGCTATTCCCCATATTAAGATAAAATATTCGTACAGGTTTCTTTCTGTCGAAGAGTTCCAGCAAATTGCTAAGGCTTTTTAAACGTGAAATGAATATTTATTAGTGTCTTTCAACTCGGGTTTCGTGGGTATTATTTTATGTTCTTGATAGTAAGAAGTCATTGACATTATGAGACACCAAATAACGTTTTAACGCCTGTAAACGGATAATGTTATGAACGCTTTATGGCTAATTTAGGTACCGGAGAAATGTCAATGAGAGTTTAACATACAAAGCTTTGAACCAACAAGTTATGAAGCTTTAGTTTGCTTGGAAAAATGAAAACGATGAAAATACGTATTTGTTTATTTCATGATTATATGCAAAGAACAGAACAACTTTGAACTGGCCAAGTATTTTCAAATGAAGTCACTTAGAATTTTGTCGTGTATGCGCATGAAAATTTGCCCTCAGTCAGGTAAAATGTCACGTAGTATAAAAAGTTCCCACGTTTATGATGGTGTTCTCTTAAAATATATAACATAAAACTAGTCTTCATTTTATGGACTTCGTATATTTAATCCGAGTGGAAAGTGCATAGGTTATACGTAACCTCGATTATCTGAGCTAATGGTGGAATCGTCAATAAATTGTAGGTCCTGCTCTGATTAGCCCTCGTGTGCAGAAAATGGCCGTAGTGCGACAAAAATGATCAAATGATCAAACATCTCACATATCACTAACATACCCATTTCAGACCCCTCCCCCCTGGTGTCAGAAATGTGTGCGTTGCTTTTTCTCACTGTAGAATTTTTCTTTTTACATCGGGGAGTTAAGCCCTGACTTAAAACACTGTGTGAATATTCCGTTAGAAATATGGTGAATATGAAGTTCGGGGATTTACTTTTCTTTCTTTTCTTTCAAACTGAGCACAACTCAGGTCTATCACCATCTATGGACGATTTACTACCTAGTGAGCTGTGCCGGAAGTGTAAATGTGCGTTTACCTAACAGTCTGAGTGCGTATGTAGTGTGGCGTTTCATTTTTCAGTGCTGCCATCTATATTTCAAAAGTTAAGTGAGTGATGTTTTATGATTGATTTACATTTGTACTATCTATTTGTAGGTCTGTTGCTCTCTGTGGCGAGACTTTTTAAAGGGAAGATAAGCTCGCATTCGCTCCTTGAAGTTAGAAACCACAGAAAACCCACTTCAGCCGACCACCACTGTGGTGACGGTGGGGTTCGAACCCCGGACCTTGCGACGCGAGTCCGTCACTATGTGCGCCACGACTGCACTGACAAAAGTTTCTACGTAAATTCTTTGTTAAACTGTTCTAGGGAGCCGCGTATAAGCATTGATTAGGGCAAGAGGCGTCACGGGTGGAAAAAATTTGATAACCGCTGTGTACTATAAACAATTCTAAGACTGAGAGAAAGGTGATGATAACTAAAAGGGTGATCTACTAGAGACAGATGCTACTAAGTTTTATACTGTGTTGAAAAAAGAATTAATACTCTTTCGAAATATAACCATCGGTATTGTTTTAACCGCAAATTTTGTAATAATAATAATGGTTTTTAATAATAATAACTGCCAATTTGGATAATTCTAATTAGTTTAGAAACTTTTACCTTGATTCCTCATAATCATGATCTTACGAGTCGTTGCCTCTAATTATGAAAAACAGAATAAATAAATTTACAATTGATGAAAATTTTTTCTGGTTATATGAGCTCCCAGAATGCATCTAGTTGCGTAATCAGAAGAGCTGTGCGGAAATCGAGTTACTGAAAATGATCCTATGCCACTTGTTAGTCTGTCCAAATACTTTTCTTTGACGTTGATCGATGGTTACTCCATTGCGATGCCAATGAGGAAACTCTATATATTCCCCCCATTCTCTTTTCCCACTCATTTCACGGAGACTTCTTATTCGAATCTTCTAACGTGAGTTTGGAGACCCTAAAATAATTGTGCTTTGTCTGAGAGTTCCGTAATTCTTTTTTTTTGTGTGTCATGATGAATGCTTCCCCCCTTTTGATGCAATAAAGGCATTTAGCTCAACTAAAAAAAATGCTCTTTCTCCTCTTTACTTCATGAAATTTGCATTATTCAGTAGCATGGGCTGTTTTTTTCTATTCATTTAAAGTGCCTCAAATCATTTATCTTACTGTTTTTTCTTTTGTAAGTTGACTGGTACAAGATCCGTTAATTACTATTCACCACAACAATGAATAAAATATTGTTTTGTTGCTTTTCTGAAATTTTTCTATCTATTTTTTTTTATTTAGAAATTCTTTAAAAAAAAATTCTCGACATGTTGAACACGATTTTCGATTTGTTATTGCCCACGCAATATTTAACAATGAATACCATTTTATCAAGTTTAAGCACGTGAAGATAGGTGTTTAGGAGGATTTTTTCCTAATTTTTGGACGATTAGAAGAAGAAAAAGAAAAATGAATAGGATAATATTTCCGTGATAAATTTTAATTTTTTAAATGTATGTATTCAATTTTTTTAGGAGCATTTTATTACTATTTTGAGGGGGTCTCATACTTGATAACATGGCCAAAAAAACCAAAAAAACTATGCTCTAATAGAAATACCATTAAAACATTGTGATCTGATCTAGTTCAAATTTTTTCACATATTTATATGCTATGCCAATACATTTTTTTTACATATTTTAAATAGTTATATTTTTTCAAAGTTTCAAACCTTAAGAAAAAACAGGCGTTATTGACATCTTGGACCTAAAATGGCATGGCATTAATGAAATTAACATACCCTTTTCATACTGATGGTACTTTAAATTACCACGTTCTTTTAATCTCCGCAACATCCCTTACATATGTTGTAGGGTATTGATATTTTGAGTTATAAAGGCTGTTTAACTATTTTGTGATTGCCAGATGATTACCAGATGATAGCACAAGTGTGGAACAAGTAGTTTTTTAAAAGTTAATTAATAAAATTCAGTTAGATGTTTCACCCCTGTAAAAGTATTTACTACGTTATACTGTTGTGTAATGCAGTAAAATACTACGACCCATAAAGTGTTCCCTAACAAATGTATAAAAAATTATGTTTTTTTTTGTGGTAAAATAAATAGATATTCATGCGATTGTATTATTTATAACATATTTGAATTAGTATTTTTATTTTTAATGTAAGCGTATATTTCTGACAGCACTTTAAAGTAGAAGGCTAATTTGTTGTGTATTAAATAAATTAAAATATATATACAGTATATATAAATTTAGAAGAAAATGAAAAAAAATGGAAAAATTCAAAAATAAATGGAAAAATTCAAAAATAAATGGAACAATTAAAATATAAATGGAACAATTAAAAAATAAATGGAACAATTAAAAAATAAATGGAAAAATTCAAAAATAAATGGAAAAATTCAGAAATAAATGGAAAAATTCAAAAATAAATGGAAAAATTCAAAAATAAATGGAAAAAATTCAAAAATAAATGGAAAAATTCAAAAATAAATGGAACAATGAGGCGATCGTGTCTCAAGGGAGAACGCCCCACATTGTCCCAAGAAGAATAAACGTTTTTATTGATAGTAAGCCAAAGAAAGGCATAGAATTACCATCAGTTCCCCCGACATTTTTGCGAAAACAAGCTTTGGAAGTCGAAAAAAGCAAATATGTGAAAATACAAAAATTAGAAAGGCACGAAAAAACATTAGAGTAGCTCAATATTAAATGGACACCTCCACAAAGTGTGTTCAAAAAGTTGGTTTTTTTCGTGTCTTTCTAGTTTTTTTTTTCAAATTTTGTATTTTTTCATATTTTCTTTTTTCGACTTCCATAGCTTGTTTTCGCAAAAATGATAATTGAACTGATGATAATACTATGCCTTTCTTTAGCTTACCATCATCAGAAACATTTTTGCTTCTTGGGGCAATGTGGGGGGTACGACTTTGAGAATGACCTCCTCATTGTTCTATTTATTTTTGTATTTTTTAATTTTTTTTCATTTTCTTCTAATTTTATAATTTTTAGTTATGTGTATACAGCTGCCTTGGGCGCTATACTTTGGCTTTTGAAATGTTTCAATTTTGAATTTTGATTTTTCAACACATTTGGTTTTAGTTCAGTATTTCTTTTAGAATGTATGTTATATATATATATTTGTTTTTAGGCTTTAATTAGAACTGAAATGACCAACCAAAAAATTTACATAATAATTATTTCATTTTTCCAAAATATAATATGATAGTTTGGTAATTACACCAGTATGAGTATTACCAAACTGAAAGTAATTCAGTTTGAAACGAAAGTCGCGTGAAAAGAGATGAAAATTAAATTGTTTCACTGAGTATTTATATCATGAAGAATGCCATCAATATTCTTCATGGCAACTTCAACTGGATTAGAAAAATATAAAATATATTTTTTTTCAATCAGATTTGCAGACATCGTATGGGATCTTTAGAAACTGGACTGAAAGTTTTTGATATCGACACGAATATACCAGACCTATCATTTTTATGTGTAGAAAAGCATCTTTATCGGCGTAAAGGCTTGAAAGGCGAACCACTTGACTTCCCGGGAATATAACAACAACAGGAAAAAGAAGCATAGAGAATGGGCAAAGACTTGTTCCGAGGCCAGCTTTCAAGTTGATTGAAGCAGACGAACGAGCTGTTGTGTAGAGACCGTCACACGAAGCTACCGTCACGCATACATTCATACATTCATGCATGTATGCATTACTAAGAAAATAAAAATAGAAAAAAAGGTGAATTTCGTGTGAGGTTGAGGGTATTCCGAACATTTTTCCATTTCACATCATGGGCTTCTCGGGCGAGCGCTCAGAAAACTACTAGTATAAACTTCTTACTTAGCTATGATGGATGGATCATCACGTTCTAAAGCTAGCCAGCTAGCTGGGCTAAGGTTTTTTTCCTAAAACTCCCTATGGCAAAAATGTTTTCCTACTCTCCTAAATTTTTTTTTGTTCGGCAATGACAGTACTTAGGCTTCAAAGTAAAAAACGTGCTCATGGGTTTGAAGACGAGGTTTCTTCCTACGTAAGCAAAATCTCGCTGGCTTCTAGCAGTTCTATGGGAATAGGCGAAAACAGTCTTGAATGACACGTTTAAAAAGAAAGAAACTGTATATACGTAAACCACCTATTTCATATTATAAAATAAAAAAGAACAGAAAACATATGAATCCAACGATAAAACAGCTTCAACTCTAGTATCATGGTTTTCAGCGAACGAAACAAATGATACAATCCATAAAACGTCGATAAATCACACACATTGCTATGTATCAAGAAATTTTATACCTTTTTCTTTTTTTGTCAGTTTTTCCAAATTAATATTTTTGCTCATCAATTAATTTTTTTTAAGTTTTGAATTGAAAAAGAAATCTTTGTGTAAAACTCTCAAGTTGGTATTATATGAAAAAAACGGAATTATAAAAAACAATCCCACGTATCACTTACCCTGAAGTCATGTATCCATTCCGTAAAGTAAATGAAAAAAAAAGTGAACATTTCTCTCTCTTGAACCTATAGATTATTTTTCACCTTTCTTTCAACAGAAAAAAATAATAATCAACAACACATTCTTCACCATTGATGGGAAAAGCTTATCGGCTGAAGAAGATTAAGGTAATTCAAAATGAATGCTGCTTCGAGGCATTCAAATACTCCGAAATGATTAAGGGGAAAAATTCATGAACAAAAAACAATGGTGATGATGTAATACTACTCAATTTTTTTTCACTCTCATTCCACTTACTTCTAAAAAAACAACAATGACAAGGACAAACAAAGACGTATAAAAACTACAACAGAGAGAGAGAGAAAAAGAACTGAAGGATATATTAAGAAAATCACAGTAGTCTAAATCAAATGGGAAAAATTTCAGAAAGGAGAAAAAATTAGTTATCTACGTTTTACAGTTTGCCTTTTTTTTTGTAATCAATATATTAAGCTTGATGCATTAAAATAAGAGCAAAGATAGAGAAAACATTTCACAGAATTCCAAAAAAAATTTAAGAAAAATAAAAAATGTTAAAGAATTTTTGGAAACTAATAAAAGCGAAACAGAGTCTCTTCTACTTAAATCAAGTGAGACATCATTAGTTTAGCCGAGCAAAAGTTGAGACAAAAGGAAATGTTTTAAAATTGTCTTAAAACAGTTTCCTTTCCATTTTTTTCCTTAGAAAAACTAAAAAAAAAAAAACCCGTTTAGTCTCGGTGTCACCTTTTCCTTGAAACGAATTTCTTTTTCCGGAATTCGTTGGTTTTTTTTTTTTAAACTTTTTATATATTTTTTGCTGCCCCTTCAACCTACAACATATATAAAGATTGTAACTTTTTTATTTTTTTTTTAAACTTTTATTTCTAATTTCATTTTTTTTGTACCGTTTTTTAAGCATTTAAACTTGGAAATGTCGGATCACGATTTGATCATTTTCCCCTTAAAACTAGTTTATTCCGATTTAGCAATTCATTTTTCAGTTCTATCAATTTTACATGGAAGAAGCAGAGAAGCAAAAAAGAGAAACCCCCGAATTGTTTTCTGATTGGTATGTATATCGATTGTTCATTTTAGATGGATTGATGTTTTTTGCCTAACTTAAACGCATGTGATTGTGCTGTGTCTTATATTCATTTAATGATATTAATCATTTATATCCATTGAAAATACCAATCAATGGATATGAATAATATTTTTTGTTATTATTCATATAATGTCAGTTCATGTATATAATGACAGTTTTTCTGTTTTTTTTACGGTACAAAATGATAAATTATTTATATGCGCAGAGTTTTATCGAGTTTAAATGTTATTGAGTTTAAACATTATATATTACGGTTGTTGTTTAATAGGTGTTTGGAAACCTTATTCATGTGTGTGTATATGGATACGGCCATTATTTCTGACTTAAATGTATTTTCCTTATATTAGTTTTTGTTATTTGTTGCCATGTCTGCAATTGATGAATATTCATGTATCCGAATTAACAGAGTATATTTTATGCGTCAGATGAAATAATTGTTGATATTGCTTTTCCTATAATTCACATTTGATTGTATTTTGAAAGTGAGTGAATAAATTTTTTGACGTGATGAACAAAGAAGAATACTAAAACTTGAGTATTCTTAAAGGTAAAAGGTGAATAGGTGAGTAAAAAATTAAAGGATTAGCAATGGAAATGCTGCATTTTTATTGGAGAGCCAGTAAATTTTACCGAAGTCTGAAAGAAAAATTAAATTACATTCACCTTCTATCCCATTTGCAGCAGCTACATGCTTCAGTCGAATAACAAAATTCGAAGATACCTGTGAAACTGTTTCGACTCGAATGCTCTTAAATCAGTAACAAATGTAATATTCTAGTTCAGTCATAATTTTAGTATTTAGTGGCATATATGGTCTTAAATTAACGTACAGAAAGTAAGCACACTGATTCAAATCCTATGAATACGGAGTTAAACCCATAGTAATGTGAGATCAATGTAGTGCTATGTATCTGCAAAATTTTCTACTACTTGTAAGTTAAATACTGTTAAAAATTCACTGCCCCCGGAAAAAAATGTAAGCAAAAAAGTCCATTCCTATCAGCTAAAGTGTTTTCGTAATTGACCACCACCCAAATTTGTGTAGTCATTTTACGGACACCCCGTCTATACGAATAAATAGGTCTATTTACACTTCCATTTCACCTTTTCGCAGGTCTTCCAGCAATATTTTGTATGAAATACAGAAACTTTAGCGAGAAATCATAAAGTTTCATTTCAGCCACCTTGTTGACCAATTTCCTTTTTGTGGCCTTTGCTATTGCATTTTGTATTAGTATTATTGCACATACTGCTTGAACTATATGAAAAGAGAAGACTTCATTTATTTCTGATAATCCTATTCAAAATTTGATCTCAGATTTCAAGCTCATGTGCTAAAACTTATACCGCCGACAAGACAGGTATTACTGGTTACCTTCTATCGATGATTAGCTTGATTCATCGTAGTTAAAATAAGATGATCATCATGATCATCAAGTTAAAATAAGATGACACAACGATAAGTGAAAATAAGGGAAGCTTAACATGTGATGTCACTTTCGTCAAACACATCTGATAAATCTCCTTATATCTATCGAAGTATGTGTGTGTCCTTGCATAGAATGGTATGTTAAATCTCTGCATCCATACTCCCATACTCAACCATCAATAACCCGAGGCCATAAAAACGGGAAACAATTCCAAGCAATGACATTGCTACGATTTTGCCGATGTGGCTCTTCTTCCCCTGAAGATGTTTGAGTCATAATTTTTTTTTTGTAGAAAACCGAATAAAATGCGAATAAATCTGAATTTAGAACCCTAGAAAATCCAAGGGAACATAAAATGAAAAGCTTACATATAAGACTATTTCTCTGTTGACGATAATATTCTTAGAAATAAACACAGGTCAATAATAAATATATAAAGGAGTATATCAATAATAAATATTAAAGAAGTATCCATGAAATGAATTTTTATGATATTAGAATTTTTTTCAACTTCGGAAGTGATAACCGGTAAGAGGGAAAAAAATGATAACACGAAAAAGCAAAAAGAACAAAAATTGTTTAAGGAAGAGAGCATAATTATGAGTACCTAAACGTGAGATCGTAGTGTTGTGTTATGTTCGAGTAGACAGCAAATAGTGGAAAAAAAGTAAGAGAGAGAGAGGAAATAGTGAGGGTTCAGAGAGAGAAAGTTGGGATGCAACCATGGACAAAAAAAAACATTGCTTGTCAATTAAGGTGAAGTTGTATGTGGATGCTTGTTCAAGCGATAGATAAGAGGGAGGGCGGTCTTAGTCATTATATCTGACTGCGTGTGTGTGTATACTGTATATATGTGTGTGTCTTGTCCTCTCTTACGCTCACATTGACGTACAACGAACATACGAGAACCCCCCCTAAAAAAACAGAAAAACTATCCTCTTATATTTTTGTTTCTCCCTATTTCTTTCCACATTAGAACCTTTTTAAGCGCAGGGATAACCGAGTCCATGAAAGCATAGGGAACTTGCCAGCTAAGATACTATTCTGTCATCCATCCGAGTGCAAAGAATTTCATTTCCGGATTGTTTTTCATTCAGTTAGAATTTGATGATATCATTGAGCTGGAAAAAAAAAAACATATGTGCGGGAAAATAAATGAATAAATTTGAAACCCCCCCCCCCAGATATTCGATAATACAGGGTATTAGGGTTAAAAGTGAGACAGAGACAGACGGATAATGCTTATTGATATGCACCTTAGTGCCAATCAGGATGGCAAATTTCAAACAACACAATGGTAATGGTAGCAAACATTACTGATTAGAAAAAAACAAAACAAAAAGAAGAAAAGGGTTAATTGAAACACAAATCAGTAAACATGGCAGAGAGATTCTGGAATATAACATTTTGAAGGGAAAAAAATAGTTAGTCTTCCAGAGTAATAAGGTGAAGAAAAGTGAGCACGTCTTCCTCGAATCTTGAAACACGATAAAATTTCTCACATGTTAGCACATTTTGAACCTTACGTCGTGGCATACCCGTGCTGACAGTCACTGAGCAAGCGACTGCTGTGAAAAGTGCCTCAAAGCAGCTGCCAACAGTATACATGTGCAAACTTGGTAGAAAACTTGGATTAAAAACTTTAAGAATCCCCTATCGACAGTACAACATGTGTAGTACCTTTTGCCTAAACCCCGGTATATAGAATATTAATTACCTTTCGGGTGAGAAAATATATTAGGGAAAAACACTAACGTAAATATACCCAAAATGGAAGAAATATCAGCTAGACGCGTTACGGGAACTGTATGAAATTCCTTCTTCAGTAGTTGAGAAAAAAATTGAAAGAACGCAAAAAAAACCTACTCCATATAGCGGGAGTTACTCGCTGTTCACGACAAAAATTCAAAAAAAGTCGAAAATGTACTGAAGTTCAGAATGAATTTTCGAATTTTTGTCGTGAACAGAGAGTAACTCTCGCTATATGGAGCCATTTTTTTTCCTTCCTTCAATTTTTTTCTCAACTACTGAAGAAGGAACTTCATACAGTTCCGAAACGCGTCTAGCTGATATCTCTTCCATTTTGGGTATATTTACGTTGGTGTTTTTCCCTAATATCCTGTATATGTATTACTTTTTGGAGTTTTAGAGTATAAAGCATACGCAATAATGTGAATGACGGTTATCATATTACTTGTGGAAAAAAAGCTCTCACAGCATTTCTTATTCTACAAGAACTAATGGTTAAACTGAATACAACTAAATTGTGTTTCAATTTAGTTTCTCAGAAAAGTGACTAGTATGCCGTGTTTTACGAAGAGTGCCTAGGAGAGGAATGAAAATTGTATGGTTCGTTCTATGTACAGCGTTTCATGTAAGTCCTAATGAGGCCTTCATCTCATCAACCGTTCGTCGTAGAAGTATAATTTCAATTTGAAAAATGCTCATAATGTGTTCAAAAACCTGCCTGTACTGGTTTTGAGAGTGAAAATACAGTATGTCACAAAGTAGAAAATCTAAATTTTTATAGTCTCCCTGTTCTCTAATTTACAATTAGGAAGCTGTTGCACTGTGTCTTCTGAGACCAAAAAATCCCATTTCTTTACTCCAATATTCGCTGAGATATTTGCATTCAAAAATAGGAGAATTCGAGGAAGAATAGCATAAATCAACGAACAAAGCTTCTTCACCTCATTTATGCTGGTTTTTCTTTTCAATTTTTTTCCGATATTTGAATTCAAATATCTCAGTGAATATTGCAGTTAAAAAATTGGATTTTTCGGGCTCAGAAGAGACAGGGCAACAACTTTCTAAGTGGAAGTTAGAGGACGGGGGGGGCGTAATAAATTTAGATTTGTTTCATTTTGTGCATACTGTATTTTACTTCTCAAAACTGGTACTCAGTGATTTCTGAACACATTTTGAGCATTTTTTAAATTGTAATTATAGTTTTACGACGAACGATTGATGAGATAAAGGCCGCATTAAGACTCACAGGACATCCTGTATAAAATCAAAATGAAATATGCAAATAATATATCGGGAGAAAAAAAGTGACCAGTTGTGTATACTCTAGTCTTCTAAAATGACACGGTAATTGGAGAAGGAAATAAATATTCCAATTTTTACAAAAAAAAAAAAATCGATGAACGTAATAAAATTGCATGTTTCTCTATTTGCTATGGTACCAAAAGAAATTTACCTTGTAACAATGGAATAAAAACTCGTTGAGATAGCGATTAATGAAATTTAGGATTTCTGCTAATTTTCAAGACTTTTCCGTATTTTTATGACACATGAAGCTCGTAAAAAGTGGCAAAAATCAAGGATTTAATCGTCGATATTTCTATAAATTTTCATCGTTAAGTTTCGAATTTCTTTCAGTATAATAGACATACTGTAGGTGTAAATTGTTTATCTGATTTTTTTTCTTTTTGACTGGAAAGCAGTATAAAAATTTAAATTTTCATATTGTTTTTTTCCAATCATCATTTCACGAAAGTGAACCTGTCAGAGCTAAAATTCCTTATTTTCGATGAAACTTATTCATATTTCACTTCAATTTCGAATCATACAAGCTTTATCCTCTTTTTGGACACCCTTCATGAAACACATCTTTGCAACTAACACGATACACGTTTCAGTTGTTCAATCTTCTAATAAAGTATATGTCAAATAAAATTTTAGCTTCAGTAAATCCTTGTAAAACATAATATATAGAAAACTACAGGAAAAAAAAATGAACAATCGATAGATCGAGAAAGATAAAAATTTCGCCCGTCTCTACAGAAAATCATATTGACGTTTTGATTTTATATATAGATGATGTCCAAAAAAAGAAGACGCAGGCTTTTAGTCCTTAGTTAGAAATTTGAGAACAAAACATTTAGGTTTTCCTTTACTTAATGATGTATCTTCGGATATCCAACGATCCATAAGAACGGAAACAAGATAATGCCACGAACTCAACTAATGAATCTAAAAATAAAACGAGAAAAACCTTTCTGGTATTCTCGTTTGCTTTCTTGGAGATGAAAAAAAAAAAAGTAAAGTAAACAGAATATTACCTTTCATCAAAGCAATCAACTCAGCATTGTTTCCTGTAATAATTAGAAACACTATTCTTTTTGCAATACTATCCGGAAGCCGAGTTGTTCTCCGCAAGTTTAGCGTCATTCGATTTAAGTAGTGAGAGAAACTCAAATTCTCAATTTTTTTATACGTATATTTTTCTGATTCCTAATTCAATAGTTGAAATTTTTTTTATTCTTATAAAGAGATTTACAATGCGAAATGAAAGAACGGATTGTTCAATTAGAATGCAGTTTCTACGCGAGATCTGATTTCATAGAAATTTCATATCTGACCGAAAACATTTTTAATCACTTATTTTATCATGAGATGAATAAAGCTGTTTTTTATCTTGTATTTTACTACCATTTTTTTGAAATAATATTTTAATCAGTTTATAAATTCTGTGATGTGAAATACTCATTATTTTTCCTATTTAAAATAACGTATGAGATTTCAGTTTGAATTATTTCGTGGAACAAAAGTCGTAATAAAGTTTTTATTATTAGAAAGACCTCTCTCTTTTTTAAATGTCAGATGAAAATTTATTGCATTCACGATGATTATCAAGTTACAACGCTTGTTTGAAGATTAAAGTATACAATTATATGTGTTTATATTAGGTTACATGATTTAAATTTGTTTTTCAATTAAGGGGACTCGTATCCGTTAACATGGTCAAAAACTATGCTCCAGTAAAAATATCATTAAAAATAATAATTAGAAATTGATTTATTTAAAACTTGATACACATATATGGGATTTTATGTTTTATGCTATGGCAAGATATTATTTTACATATCTCGAGTACTTTTTTCCCAAATTTTCAAAAACACTAAGAAAAAAAAAGTATTGTTAACACAGCGTCGATGATAAAATAGCATCACATTAATTTAACAATAAAATTTGATTAATCAGTTTTCAAAACTGCTTAGTTCTTCAAACGAGACAAAATATTTGAGATGCATTCATAAATATTTGATTCATAAAAGAAGTACTTAGCTTTTTCAATTTTTTTAATTTTGTGACATTTAAATTCAATTTTGAAAAAGATTGAGTCAATGGAATTTCAATCTTTTGTCTCATTTGATGAACTGAGCAGACTTCATTTTCAATCACTTTCTATTCAATTCCATTGATGCCATTCTATTTTATTTTTATCATCGTACAAGGTGTTAGCAATACATTTTTTCCCCTTAATGTTAGAAAATTTGCAAATAAATGAGTACTTGAGGTATGTGAAAAACATTATGTTAGGATAGTATACAGGGTGATTCAAAAAAGATGGGAAAAACTTTAAGAGGTGATAGTACACACCAATAGAAACAATTGCCATCTCAAAGAATGCATGGTCTAACATGAAACGCAAACGCGCTAGCGCGTTTCGAAACGGCCGCTCCGCAAACGTTAAATCGACATTTCTGATGGAATTTATGCAAATGCAACCTTGGGAAGAAGAAGAAGAAACCTTATGAAATCTTCGTCACAGTGAATAAAAGGCGTGGAACGCCAACTCTGTGAAGTTATTCCAGCGTGCAACCGTTCTAACAGCTGTAACGTACGGGATAATGGCGCACTTTAGTGATACTGAAAAAGCAGACATGCATTTCATTTACGGAGCTGCAAACGGAAGTACCACAAAAGCAGTACGAATGTACGTAGAGCGTTTTCCCCACAGGCAAAATGTAGGATGAAATTTCAAAAAATTCACACGTACTTAAACATATTTTAGTGTAACTTATGAACATATCATGCAATCCTTTAAATTTCCGTTCATAACCTGCAACATTACTAGCTAAATGCACTGTGAAAATCACAAAGCATTTCATCAATAAAATTTTTTGCAATCGTGTTTCGAATATCACATGAATTTTGCCTAAAATTTGACATAAAAACGACTTTTTCATAGAAAATATAATAGACAGACCAAAATTTGTCACTGTTTTGACCATTTCGAGACACTTTCTATCAAAAAATGTATTTAAAGTTCACTCCAGAACCATTTTAAAGAAAAGTGACAAGAAAGGTAGTCGGATACCTCAAACGGTACTAACGAGATATCTCGCCTCCTTAAAAGGCACTTATTTTAGCATTGACAAGCCCAGATTTTATGCAAAGTTGATTTCTCAATGAAACATTTTCCCCTGTGCCCCTTAGTTTGCACAAGCTGGAAATCGAAAGGAAACCTACTTCATCAGAAAAGATATGGCACATTAAAGGCAGTTTAGTGATTTCTGGTGTTTCTTAAAGGGTTAATAACGTGTTATAAAGAAAAATATATTGTTTGTTTTTTGAACATGTTTGTAAAAATAATGAGAATAAAAAATAAAACATTGGCCGGTTTTTGAAATATGTTTTCTTCCTTTATCTATCGATATTTATTTATATTTCTTTGTGATTATGAACACACAAACACAATTTCTTTTCGATGGTTAACACATATAAAGGTTATCAGCCGAAGCTATAAATCGTAGAGTATGTCGTTTAAAGTGTGTGTGTGTGTGAAGAAAGAGGTACCTTCATGTGTGGACTCCACCCAGACTAGTCAGATCTCTTTCCGGAAAGTACTATTCTCCAACGCGCGGCACTGCGTGGATGCTTATGGCGCTATCACACGGAAACATATCCTTTCATTTGCTTCCAGTGCGGGGACAATTACATAGAACACCTTCTTTTGCAATAGTCTAGGAAATTTCAACCTGACGGGAGGAAGTCCGAAATTACGAGATCAGCTATTGAGTTTCCGACCACACCACAGCAGAATTTATTTTTAGAGCTTCCCCTAAATCGAAATGTCCCTTCCATGACTATAAAAGAAAAAAAAAAAAGATTAAAAAAACTTATCCTGGAAATAATGTGGAAAAGTGAAGGACGGCAAAACACACACGAAACAAATGGTTGACGAATAAAATGAATTGTACCCTAAGTAGAAAAAAGGCAAAACGGATTATGTGCATGTAGCGTGACTAAAAAGCGTTAGACCGGGACTGTTGAAATGTCGTCTATTTGCAGGCCGCACGGCTTTCTGATCTTTCTGCTCGATACACTCAAATGTATTGAGAAGTACCGAGAGAAAGAAGCTATTAAAATATCTACAACATCTTTCAAAACCTCTGTGTCCTTTTTCGACCCATGTACATCATCTAGGGCTTTCTCCGTCGATTTCTTTCTCTTTTTTTCGTATTTTTCCGCAGCTGAGCTGTGTTTACCTATAAATTGTAATTCTTGTGACAGGTCCCCGGAACTTTAATCAGCAATATCTGTCTGTTTCAATTTGGTAATAAAACCTTTATTTTCGAGAAACTAAGGAGTTGTTGGAGCTTCGCTCTTTGTGTGATGGTTCTCTCTCTCTCAGACCCTCTCTTTATATATGCTGTATTTATATATATAGCCTTTCTCTCATCGTTTCACAAATAGGACTGAGCTTTGCTTCGCGATAAGTTTCGCAGTAAAGTCTATTTTCGCTATGAGCTAAGAGGAAAAAAAAATCGATTTCCCTTTAAAATAAAGGTGATTGTAAGTAAGGCACACGTCGACAGAGAATGGCGGAGAAAATTGAGTGAAATGTATGTAACTTAAAACACGATAAAGCGTTTAGCTAAACATTAGGATACCGAATAAAAAGGTAAGAACATGACTTGCCAAAATGGTGTGTGATCTTTGTTTTGTGTATTTATAATAATACAGTTTCTTCGAATTATTTGTATTTTTACATGGTTTTTCCAGTTTTCTATAGAAATCTTTGTCTCTCTATAAATATCTACTAGAATGTTTTGATTATTCACTCCCACTGAAAACATAAGAAAATCACAAAAATTATGCGCTTATATTTTTCACTGATAATAAACACATCCCGGTGACGACCCTCTAGGTCCCGTATACAGAGTGCATAGTAAACAAGGGGTATGGCATGTTACTAGCGAACCGTTGATCCTAGAGGTATACTTCCAGCTAGAAAAAGTTTCCAATAACGTTTAGTACTCAGATACGTCATTAATGTTTGAAGGGGTTGTGTAGTTATTAAAATGGAAAAATAAACTTCTTATATTATCCCAATGTGTCCCATAACCCAATTAGAAAGTTGTTGTCCTGTCTTTCCTGATGCCAACTAAAAAATTCCATGTTTCTAAGTGCAATATTCACTGAGATATTCGAATTTCAAAAACGGAGGAAAGTTGGAGAAAAAACAGCTAAAAATGGGGAATGATCTTTTTACTCGCATTTAACACTGTTTTTTCCAAAATTTCCTTCGTTCTCGAATTCGAATATCTCAGTGAATATTGCCCTTACAATAATGAAATTTTTTGTTGGCATCAGGAGAGACAGGGCAACAACCTTCTAATTGGGTTCTCGGGCACCCGGAGACAGTATAAAATATTGATTTTTTTTTATTTTAATAACTATACCACCCCTTGAAACATGAATGGCATATCTGAGTACTAAACGTTACTTGAAAACTTTTTCCTAATTGGAAGTATGGCTCTAGGATCAACGTTTTGCAGTAAAATGCTATACTCCCCCCCCCCCCCCCCCCGTCATGTACCCTGTATATCTGACTATACATGGTCAAAAAACGCATTATATCAATTTCTTTCCTGAATGTTTTTATTATTTTAGAAAGTATATTTTTAGTGCCACTTCAGTACAAAATATACGGATATAAGCACAATATATATATATATATATATATATATATATATATACTTTTTTTTATCTAGAAAGAGTAGGGGTTCTTGTGGGTGTAATTTTTTGAGCGCTGCTAACATTTTACGTTTCCAGAGATTTATTAAATTGCACCAAATTGAGGAAATTAGAAAAGAAATTTAAAGTAAAAACCGTTCAACTTTTTTAAGCATGATATTATCTGCTTATAAATTACCTTAAAATCAAAGCAAACTCTATATTTTACGCTTAACTAAATATTTAAGCTAATTAAAAATTAATCCGTACCGATTTACATCCGTTTTTGTAAAAAAAAATACTTTTTAATACGTTTTTATAGGGGTGAACCACACATAGAAGGTTAACTAATCATCGCTTTTGAAAAAAAATTAAGGTAAATTTATTCATTTTGTTTTGTTTTAGAACATATTTTGAAGAAACGATAAATTATTCAACAATCAATTGTTCAATTACTCCATCCCAATTAATAAATTATTAGAAAACAAATGTATTGAGAAGTACCTAATAATTTTTTAACCGAAAATTCTGATTACGATACATTACTTTCGTGGACATAAGCGCATTATGAAGATCTAAAGCCTAATTACAAACATTTTCCCTAACGGGTAGCCTACATTGCATGACCAATAACCCATGATTAACTATGATTATTTAGATTGAGTTAAGCAGCATTTTCTCTTTTGATGCTCTTTCCGGTTAACAATGAACTATTTCATATCCGGCAAATTCCGCAACTCATCACCCAAACGAATGTCGTTATTTGCATGAAACACGCATAACTCCAAATAATGAAATGAATCAACATGGCCAAACGTTTCTAATTAAGCAAACGGAGCCGTGGATTGCTAAGCGAACATATTAATTTCCATTGCCCCTCGGGCGCTTACTCTTTAAGACTCGTTTCTAGAGAAACAACACGTGCTTACATATTGTACCTCTTCAAACGAGATGCGTTACGCCTTGTTTCTTTGGATAAATCACAAATCTATGAATAGAATGTTTCTCTCAAAGAGTATTTTGATTTTCTTATGATTTTGCCATTGCGTTCGCAAATACATTACGACTGCTTAAATAGCGTTAAAACATAGCTCTTGCATTTTGGTAATATTCATTTAATCCTCCGTAAATATTTCAGATAGGAAACGTCACTTATGAACTATTTGAAATATGTTAAGCGCTTTCAAAATTAATTTCACAAGCTACGTATGTTCATCTTGCAAGCATACCATCATTAATCTGAAATATTGGTTTCTGATTTCAAATGGTTTTCACTTCCAATATATATTGTGCAATTTTCTTTCAAATTATCTCCTACGTCATAAGACGTACCTGAAGAAAACCACCTTTGCAATAGACTGGCAATGAGTACGGATTATCCCTTCATGATGAATGTCTATACATATCTTTAAACACAAGACATACGGAAGACTGGATGTTGTGAAGATATTTATTATTTGAGATGCTAATTTTTTTAAGGAAGGAAAAACTCCTCTCTGCCTCTACCGGGAGTCGAACCCGGGTCCCTCGATTGCCGAACGAGTGCTCTGACCACTAAGCTACAGAGGAGATAGAGATTTTCCTTCGCTAGAGCGTATATATGTGTATATCTTGTATTAACAAGTGAAGAGCGACATTCATGTCATATATCTTTAAACACTTGAATATAATATACTGCAGTAATATACCGGGGTTACGCGATAGGTGGAACCAGCAATAAGCACGTAAGTCGGGGTGCAATTTTGCATACAAATATATTACGTAAATATTAATTAATTGGAACCGAAAGTTCCTAGAAACACCAGTCCTTAAAACAATTTCAATAAAATATGCAGGTTTTTCTACACGTATGTGAAACATTATAATTATAATTTCTTAAATTACACCAAAATGTGTACAAACTAACGTCATATGCAGTGTGATATTTGATAAAAACTTTAGTTCATCGAAAAAAGTGAGCTTCTTGTGCTGATGTAGGGTAATTTTGTTATTAGTTTTCAGAGTAAACAAACTTCTAAGAGTATCGAAATTAAATAGAGTGGATGGAAAGGTGACCAGGATGGTAAGTGACGCATGGAAAATGACCATTCATTAAATATTGAATAGCATCATTTTGAACTCAACGTATTAAATGCCGGCAAAACCTTCGTTCAGAAATGGAAGGCATGTGTTCGTAAATGGTTCTAAACACAAACTCCAAAATCCTTCTAAAATCTCTGGTAAGATTCAGATCTTAAGCTGTTTCCCCAGTTTCTACTTTTAGCATCTTAAAATTGGCTCTGCTTGGCCACATGTAGCGATCTGATTGAGTAGAAGATATATTCTTACCTGATTATCACACCATAATTAAAATATTGTTTCTATCTCAGCTCACATTCCGTAGCGCTTACTAATCGTGCTGAATTTATGAACTAGGTATTTCTCACAGAAAATCACGCTACTCTGAAATCACATAAATCGGGGTATGACTGTATTGAAAAGAACTTTCAGCTCTGCTTATTTTACTAACAATATGCATTTCCGATAAATCTTCAAACTGTGTGACATTCATATGTACGACAGTTGAAAATGATGTATATTCTGGTTCTTGGTCTTTACATTTTATCTTTTTTGCTCGGTTAGAATCGGAAAGTATAGAGATACGCCAGTCTATTAAAGTTTATATTCTTATTATATTTCATATGATTCATTCAAGCGCATTCGAAATGCAGCAAGAGGCTTTTTTTTTCGCTCGGTAAAGCTTTACAGTATATATTGTAAGTACGAGTAGAGTTTCCATATTTTGACTATAAGGGAATAAAGTAGTCGAGTAAAAATATAGAGGTCAGAAGAGTATAGAAAGCAAGCAAACATATAGAAATGGAAAGTAAGAGGACAGAGCGAATATTGAGCTAACAAGAGCTAGCGAGAGCGACCAAGCGCTTCTTAACAAGGACTGAGGGGAACTTTTTACGTAAGGAGAATAAAAATTGGCTGCAGGGAATTCATACACTCAACATGAAACAACATCACGGTGTTGTCCTTTTTATTTTTGTCCGTTTATTTATATGCCTTTTCAAACACTATAACCAAGCTGGACGATGGTATTGTTCTTTTTTTTTCGAAAAGAGAATAAAAAGTTTTACGCGTGTCTTGTGAAAACATAAATTTTCTATTGAAAATGATTTTCCTTTTTTTTTATTAGATTTCCGATAAATATCATGTACAACTTGAATTGATGAATTTCAGTATAATCATATAATGGCATAATAAGTCTCATAAATATAAGACCAGGAAAAATATGGGATTTTAAATTTAGCGTTTGATATATTGCAAATTTTTTTATTACTGCTTTGGAGACATCGAATGATATAAAAGTTTTGTTAATTCTATAGAATGAATTTTATCGATATAGGAAGTTCGGGTATTATGGAATTCCGGGTTTTCTTCGCCTATGTATGTCCTCCAAGTGCAAACACTTATAAGCAACTTCAAAATGCCTACGTGATGCTATAGACTGTGTCTCTTGGTTGTCACCATCATCACGACTGCTATAGGAGAATATTTGTTTTTCTACTTCCATAAATTTACTCAGATTAGTTTTCAAAAGTGTTTATCAATTATTGGATATATGTCCAATAATATGAAAATAAGCACAATGTACATCACAAATGCTTTATCTTTTTTGTGTGGCATGTCCATTTTTAGCTAGCGATTCTCTCCGGTTAGATGGAATGCTATTTTTTCACAGATGGTGTATCGGGTAATATGGAACACTATAAGTATTTTCTGAGTTGAGGTAGCATATCGCTTCGAGATGGAAAGTTTTGTAAAATGGAAGAGGAAAGGTCTAGAAATAATACGTGTTCTGTTCTCTGTGGCCCACTTTTACTGTTTTGGGGCAGAATAGGAAGATTGCATTTGTAACTCTTGTAAATAGACTATATATGACACTATACCACATCATCAACTAAAAAAAACAAATGATGAAATTTTAACTTTTTTCATAGTCATAGACTTATTAAATCATGTTTTTGATCAATTCAAATTAATTTTAGTTATTTTGAATGCCCTGTTCCATATCACCCGACGACGAAAATGATTTTTTTTAATGTCTTTTTTTCTCAGACATAATATTTATTTTTAAATACGATACACATCAATGCAAAGACAAGAATCTAAAATTTTATAGAGATGCGTTTCATTTTTCTATCATATTTTATATTGGAATAATCGAAAAAATAAAAGTAGTATTCCATATTCGATATTCCATATTCGATATTCCATCCGAACTTCCTACTATATGTCTATTGTGGTATACAGGGTGTCCTGTAAGTGCTAGTGCGGCCGTAAGTCTTAGAGGTATGATTCCAGTTCAAAAAAAGCTCAACAGGCATTCAAAAATTACCCTGCATCCATTTTGAGTGTGAAAATAGAGTGTGCAACAAAATAAAAAATCTAAATGCTTATATGGTCCCCTGTGCTCTAACTTTCAGTTAGAAAGTTGTTGCCCTATCTCTCCTGATGGCAACAAAAAAATTCCATTTTTTAAGTGCAATATTCGAATTAAAAAAACTGAGAAAATTTTTGAAAAAACAGCGTTAAATGCGAAAAAACCGTTTTACCTGCATTTAACGCTGTTCTTTCCCAAATTTCCTAAATTTGTGGAATTCGAATATCTTAGTGAATATTGCACTGAGAAACATGAGATTTTTTTGCTGGAATCAGGAGAGACCAGGCAACAACTTCCCAACTAGAAGTTAGAGCACAGAGGTACCGTAAAAATGTAGATTTTTTTTCTTTGTTACATGCTGTATTTTCATTCTCAAAACCAGTACAGGGTAATTTTTGAAAGCCCGTTAAGCATTTTGTGACCTGGAATCATACCTCTACGACGGATGGTTGATGAGATAAAGGCCGTGCTAGCACTTACAGAACACCCTGTATATATCAAATTATTTTAATTACTTTTCTTCAACTTATCGATTATCAGTTACATTTTATTAATTTAAGAGTTTATGGGATGGCCGTGAAGGGGGGGGGGGAGAGTTCCAATTTCCCCTAGGTTCACGTTTGCTATTATCTAACATTTATTATTATTAACATAGACAGAGTCTATAGCGGTTCTATTTTTAGGAATGCAGACTGGCGTATGAGGAACGAATAATCTTTGTAGTGGTAGATGGAGGCACCGGTGGGTCGTCCTGAGAGATGTGACCCTGGTGGTTCAATTTCCGGAATACAGATGGGCGCCGGTGGCAGAAATCATCTTGGTAGTGGTGGATCATTCGGGTGGTGGTGAGTTGAGACGCTGCTGGGTCACCTTGAGAGATGAGATCCTAGCGGGTCGCTTCAAGAATGGCAGACCTAGGATGGGGCTGGTGGCCCGACACCAGATTCTGTCATTGTAGAATCATGGTGGCGGTGGAACGATAGCCGGGAAACGGAGTTTGATTATTTACGGACGTTGGGGAGAGTGATGCGCGCATTGGATTCGGAGTATACTGATTAACCACGTCACATCCCAGAGAAAAAGCCACGATTGGCGGAATGTGGAATCCAAGAATATTCGCCGAGCTCTGCCAACAGGGCTATTTCAACGGCTTACTAAAGGCCTGGCAGGCTGAACGAGCCACGATTTTCGGCCTTGCCGTGGTTTTATAGGTCGTTTTCCGGCCTTCCCATTGGCGGCAGAAAGGTCAGCTGCCCCCTCGTCAGCTCCTACTGACTGACAGCTGGTCCCAGGCTGCACCTTTCTTCTTCGCCAGGAGCAGGAATGATGTTCCCGCGTTTTCTCTGAACATGAAATTTCATGTCGGAACATGTTTGAGTATGACAATGAATTTCGACGAAATTTTGAATTTCGGCTGAAATTACGGGTCAAATTGCTTGAAATATTAGATTTAGGTTTCTTGAATTATATCCCATCTGTTGGTATCACTCATGCTCATGGGCAATAGAGTTAAGTGTCGGAAAATGAGGATTTAACTTTTATACGTTGTCGAACAGTTCAGATCGCTAATTAAGGTGATTAACAAGTGTAGGTGTAATAGTCTCTAGTATGGGACACAGGTTTCAATAGGAGAATATGTCGTGTGAAACGTGAATATATGTCAATAATGAAATAATAACGACCCACACTTCAACTCTTCCATGGAATATATAATAATAGCAATTAATGAGCGTACGTGTAGTGTTTTTTAGTGTGGACACAGATTTCAATGTGGATCTTTTATGTGTGTAAATGATTAATGAGTGATAATACAATATAATAATAATATTATTTTCCTTCAACTTCCACGGGATATATCATAAAATAACAATAATCACTCTTATATACATATATGGGATAATAAATGGGATTTAAATATCACATATTATTTTCATTATTATTTCTAAAGATTGTAAAAACTGATTTGAAATCCTAGAAAAGGAAGAACAAATTTTTTCTCGAATGCATTTTAGAAATGAGTATAAAACGAAACTGCATTAAGATTGTATACAGAAGCAAGAAAAGGTTGAAACTGACTAAGCGAAACTTTTGTTGTTATATTGGCTACTGGCAATGTTTAATTCATTCTCTTTTTTTCATTCAATGAATAAAAAAGCTTTCTGAACCCGAATATGTTTCTGGCAGTGACGGATGTACTGCATTGGCGAGATTCTCGTTTAAAATGAAAATTACACAATTACAATACTATAATGTGTGTGTATTAAGTTACTCTACTACTTGCTACACAACTTTATTGAGCGCCTGTGTTTGTTAGGAAGTTGAACGAGGAACCGTAATACCCGATTAAATTTTGGTTTTCAAATTTTTATCAGACTTGGAAGAAATAAAAGCATCTCATTTACTACACTTAGTGTCACGCCCAAAGCGTCTGTGGTAGAGGAATCTAGCAAAGGAAATTTAGTTTAAACGATAGACAAACATCTACATTTATGGGTATGATTATGAAACAATCGTTCTGACCATAGATTCCCACTTAAAACGACGTGTTTTGTAACTTTCGTCTAACTCTGATCAAATATATGTTTAGGCATTTAGATGCGGTATTTGAGCGCGGATCCGGTTTCTAATTTAACTGCAATCAAAGTTTCTCAAATGCCATAAATCATTTTAGCGTTCACAAATACGTTTATCCAAAAGCAATTATCGTTTTAGATGGGAATACATATGATATCGGTTGAACTTACAACATTGCGCAAACTAAATGATCACGATACAAATACGTATAGGAATCTGTTATACATGATCAGAATATTAAACCTTGGTGAAATATCCGTGTTTTAGTCATTACTTTGATGTAAACGACAACAAGTAAAACTAACTTGTGTTTGATTTATAATTACTTTTTTGTCAAATTTCCATAAACGTATCACTCACTTATTCTGGGAGCCGGACTCCTAGGCTTAGATATCTAGCGGGCTCCTCATAAGAAATTTATATTGTTCTAAAAATCCAGAAAGTACCGTAGCAAGATACAACTAGTGCTTTTTGGCTGGAGCCCTGTGACCCATCCTAAGATGTGTGGCGAGTGTGAAGGACGTTTTATGTCAATGTTAATGCTAAAATATTAAGTTATGGTGTGTGTCATATACACCTTTATTCTTTTTTTTAGTTTTACCAGAAATTATTTCCAAGGAATCAAAATGGAATATTAAGAGCCATATTCAATACGTAGGCTTTGGATTAAAATAAAGCATAATTAAAGAGATGGGCATAAAATTAATTTTTTTTTTCAAATCTAAAGAAGCCAGGAATCAAGATGATGTACTCAGTATTTTAGGCTTAGAACGCATATAAAAAACAATACAAAAATGTAGGAGACATGAAAGATGGTAAATGTCTCTCAGGCTATTTGGAAAACTTCCAGTTCCATCTTGAAAAGAAGCAATGGGAGATTGGATAGATAACAAACATCAAGGGAAAAAAAGTCTAGTTTCTTGGTAAAAGCATGAATCCATCTGCCAATCTTGTTCTGAATATAAAGTGTAACGATGTACTGAGTGATTTACATGTGGAAAACTTAGTACTTTAAGCACTCATGAAATACACAATGATTGCGTACACTCACGAAACCAATGTTTAACTACATCAGGAACGAATTGTTTACAATAAAACTTTTTGCGAATTAGTTTTGATGAATCAGGTAATTTTGAATAAAATTCAATTCTTATATTATAATATAGGGTGATCCAGATGTCTGGAACTCTTTTTTAAAAAAAATTAAAGATATAGAGACAAACGTCTTAAGCAGGGGTGGCCAACCCGTAGCTTCCCATTCCTGATACCATGGCGTGCCACGTGGTGCGAAGGATGTTAATCTTATATAGCATTTCTTGCCTATACCGTAATTTCACACAATTATGGTCCAAACACCCGTGCTCACTAAAACATCGATAATCGAAATGCTAACAACATCTAGTAAATCATTTAATTACTGAAGCAAAGAATATAGATAGTGTAATATGAAGATGTGGTTAGGACGCCTTCTCGCCGATACTTTCCCTCGAATCAGCTGTTAGTTGGGGGTTATGTTTTTCACGTCATATATCTTGTCCTCAGCTAAAAACTTTCTCGGCTACAAGTTACTGCAACAAACTGTTCTGCGCTACTGATTCTCTGTATTACAGATAATTTAGTATTTACATATGTTTAATAAACCTTTTTACTGTTGCATGAGCATAAAAATAATTATGGGAAAAATAATAGAAAATTGTACTTTGCTTTCAACTATGGTCCAACCATTTTTATGGACCACAAACTGTTACCGTCAGCATCGCTCGCGTGAATTTGATAATCTGAAAATTACTCTTCAATGATTTCCCCCATGTAACATTTGAACCCCTCATGACTCCCTCGGGGGATGAATTTTCAGAAATTCCGTCTTAGTGGGTATTTACATTATGAAATACAATATTAATTAAATTTCATATTTATGGCTTCAGCGATTTCGGCTCAGTGATGATTGCTCCATCTAACCTTTCAACCTTCTCCTTAAGGGGGGCTGGATTTTAGAAAATCCCTTCTCATAGTGAATATCTACATTACAATACAAAAATACTGACCAAATTAATACGACCCCCCCCTTCATTGAACCCCCTTATAGCGATAGAATTTCGAAAAACCATCTCATAGTCAAGAAACGAAACTTTTATCCAAATTTCATGATGAGCTTCAGCGGTTTTGGCTCGGCGTGATTTCTCTATGAACATCCCTCTTTTTGACACCCCTAGGGGTCGAATTTAGAAAAAACCCTTCTTCATCTTCTTCTAGCAAAGAAAATGGGTATAGATATATAAGGCCCGTTTACACGCGGTAAGTGATTTAGTTGGTAACTAAATTTTAACTTACCGATTGTTCTGAAAAGTGTCCACACGTAAGTGCTTTAGTAGATGCTCATTAGATAAATTTTAAGGAGGCGAGCGCAATTACCGCATGCGTGCTACATTCCACTCGAATCAACGGAAGGAACGAACGAAACTTTTATCCAAATTTCATGATGAGCTTCAGCGGTTTTGGCTCGGCGTGATTTCTCTATGAACATCCCTCTTTTTGACACCCCTAGGGGTCGAATTTAGAAAAAACCCTTCTTCATCTTCTTCTAGCAAAGAAAATGGGTATAGATATATAAGGCCCGTTTACACGCGGTAAGTGATTTAGTTGGTAACTAAATTTTAACTTACCGATTGTTCTGAAAAGTGTCCACACGTAAGTGCTTTAGTAGATGCTCATTGGATAAATTTTAAGGGGGCGAGCGCAATTACCGCATGCGTGCTACATTCCACTCGAATCAACGGAAGGAACGAACGAAACTTTTATCCAAATTTCATGATGAGCTTCAGCGGTTTTGGCTCGGCGTGATTTCTCTATGAACATCCCTCTTTTTGACACCCCTAGGGGTCGAATTTAGAAAAAACCCTTCTTCATCTTCTTCTAGCAAAGAAAATGGGTATAGATATATAAGGCCCGTTTACACGCGGTAAGTGATTTAGTTGGTAACTAAATTTTAACTTACCGATTGTTCTGAAAAGTGTCCACACGTAAGTGCTTTAGTAGATGCTCATTGGATAAATTTTAAGGAGGCGAGCGCAATTACCGCATGCGTGCTACATTCCACTCGAATCAACGGAAGGAACGAACGAAACTTTTATCCAAATTTCATGATGAGCTTCAGCGGTTTTGGCTCGGCGTGATTTCTCTATGAATATCCCTCTTTTTGACACCCCTAGGGGTCGAATTTAGAAAAAACCCTTCTTCATCTTCTTCTAGCAAAGAAAATGGGTATAGATATATAAGGCCCGTTTACACGCGGTAAGTGATTTAGTTGGTAACTAAATTTTAACTTACCGATTGTTCTGAAAAGTGTCCACACGTAAGTGCTTTAGTAGATGCTCATTGGATAAATTTTAAGGAGGCGAGCGCAATTACCGCATGCGTGCTACATTCGACTCGAATCAACGGAAGGACAGAGACGCAACCTTAGAGGAGATTATATTATTTCTCAATGGACGCAACTCGCGGGAGAATAATAGTAATGATTTTTTATGTATCTGGCATTCAAAAAGAGGTGTGTTATTTTTTTAAAAGCTCATAGCTTCCGCAACAATGGATGAAGATCATCCGGTAGAACTTACGAATACTATGATCAGAGCCACATTATATGATTTTTTTTGAAGAATACGTTTATTCACTTTCACTTATACAAGAGGGGAAAAAAGAATGCACAACACATTATAGACTGACGTAAATATATTATGCCCTGTATAATTATTATTGTTATTATTGACGTAAATATCGATTATGTGATATTTTAATCGGAGTTAAAGAAGAGATAAGTTATTTATTATGTAAGCCGAAAAGATTATGGGAGAAGATCCTTGGCGTTTGTAGGAAATTCTAAGGGTTAAAATTAAATAATAAAAATTCATTAAACAAAAATTATTTGAAATTTTATTATTTTTTAAATTTAATGCAGATGCATTTTAATGCACATACTATCTTTGTTAAATATTTGATTATTTATTTTATAATAGATGGCAGCAAATTCCTTCTGGATGAGAGAAATATATATATAATAAATCTTCAGTTTTTAATATATAATAAATCTTCCACACCCGATACATTTTTGAACCTTCAATTTTATTTTAAACTCCTGGCAGCACGTCGACCGAATATTCCACAGCTACTATTTCCAACATTGATTAATTTTTAGCTAGTTCGTTAATGTAGTTTTCATTTCTATAGTTCAACAAACGTCGATGAAGAAGATATTTTTCAACAAACTTGAAGGTTGTGTCCTCTGGCCACCTCACCATCCAATATTTCCGCAGAATTCTAGTGAAACTTCAGGAGACGACGGAGCATGAACAGGTTCACGCTTGAGATCAAAATAAACCCCTGCGTGAGAGACCAAAAAGACCCTCCAAGAGCGGCAGGTCACGCCCACTGGCGCATGCGGATAGATCTACTTAACCGGAAAAAATATATCCTATAGATCCGCGTTTATTTCACTTAACCACTAAATCACTTGTGCACTTGCCCACTAAAGCCGTGTAAACGGCCCTTATCGTCTGCATACATTGTATCGTACTTGGCAACTTAAAATTTAGTTACCAACTAAATTACTTGCCTCGTGTAAACGGGCCTATAGTTGAAGTAAATTCTTTCAACTATGGTACGTAAGCGATTTATAATACGAAATATAAGTGTGATGGACTATAGTTGGGACTTCATAACACAATTATGGTCCAAAATTTAATTTTTTAAAAATACATATTTGAGCTACACAAGGAATAAAAAAATGTTAAATATTAATGCTTGATCTTTCGACAGACAATATCAGCAAAAAAGTTTTTTTTTTTGAATAGCTTGAACACAGAAATTATGGAAATTTATTTAGAAAATCATGTTATTTTGGACCATTGTTGTGTGAAATTATGGTATAGCATATGGGTGTTACAAAGAATGGAAGTAAAAAAACCTTTGAAATCCTCTCTTTCAAATGCTTTAAGCCATTTGTCTCTATCTTTAACAGTTTTTTAAAAAATATTTTTTTAAAAAACAAGTCCAGACTTCTGGACCACAAAGAATCTAATGCAAGTACATATATGAAAAAATTTAAAAAATCAATCCACAAATTCAATTAAAAATTTAGTGGCAACACAGCCCAACAGAAATAAAATCAATAAATTTAATACTCATTTTTCCTTCCATTCATTTTCTTTCCATTCTGTATAACATCCATGTTACAAATCACATGGCAAGAAATGCTAAAATGTTTGAAGTGGGGACAAACTCAGAGGAGAGCGATATTGAGCATCAAGAGAAACAAAAATTGCCATAGAACATGGTATTGCAAACCACGTTTAGTCGGTGAAAATCGCAAAAATACTTATGAAGGGTGTGACGTCGAGTGGGACAAAAAGGCCAATAATAAGTAGAAAAACATTTATTTGACAGCATTATTACAATTTTTACTAACACAGCCTACGATGTAAGCAATAAAGTACAATAGTAAATACAAAAAAGTGAAATAAATTAGTGCAAAAACCATTTACTTAACAGCATGATTAAAATACAGCCTGTACAGCACAGTTCAACGCCAGAAAATAGACGAAGATAAATGATTAAAGGAGATTTTGTGCTTATTATTGTACTTTATTTTGTACATCACAGGCTGTATTGTAATAATGTCAAATAAATGTTTTTCTACTTATTATTGGACTTTTGTCCCACTCGACGTCACATCCTTGATAAGTATTTTTGCGATTTTTAACGACTAAACAGGGTTTGCGATACCATGTTCTATGGCGATTTTTGTTCCTCTTGATACCTAATATCACGCATTTGAGGGGTTACTTCAAGGCAACATCCCGTAGACTTGACATTCTCCGCATCAATAAAGGTTTGTGCGCATGTATAAACGTTGTAGTAAGTAAAAAGCTTTGAAACCTTTTTATTTCAAATTCCTCTAGCCGTTTGTTTCTCTCTTTAGCAGCTTTTCCAAAACACGTTCAGACTTCTGGACCACCCTAAAAAAGAGCTAGAGGTTTAACAACAAAATTGGTCATGCTTGACAAAATGATTTGAACTGTGTTGAGTTTTTATGAAAAAAAGTGTAAAAAAAAAACGCTTCTCAGCTTCAGTATGTTGAAACTAAGTAAAATATTAATGAAAAATAATACAATACAAACTGAAGCGAACAGTGAGTGAGTGATAGGATGGCGTGTTTGGAAATAAACGTTGTACGTGATATTTTCCCGTTGATTTTTAGCAGATGTTTGAGTTCACGGCATAAACACCACTGTAATGTTTGGAAAAGGATATCTAAAATGTATGTCAGGATTTGAAACGTCGTAAATATTTTTCTTCAGAGCTAATTTACCCAAGTTGAAAAGTTTTGTGAAATAATTCTTTAAATGCAACCGACATTTCTCTAGGAAATTCCTCGCGAGTTTTGCTAATCAGATGTATGGTAATTATTTTGGGATGTTTCCCTAGTCCGTTCTTCATTTTGAAGAAGAAAATATGTACGTCTATGGAAAACGCGTGCATTTCATTAATCTAACCAGGTGCTCTGACAAAATGCATTTCAATAACTTCAGAACCAGCTGTTGAAATATTACATCAAAAGATTTTGCACGTTACAAACATTATGCACGGCAATTAAATAAGAAATTCATTAAACTTGAACTAAAATCAGAACCACACTTTCGCGTGATTTACTTCTTGTATTTTATAGATTACGAGAGAGGGATCGACGTTTTTCCCAAATTTACCTGGATGGAATTGTTGAGGAGTGAATATTACAAAATTTAATAGTTCATGATAGCCTACATGATGGAGCCCAATCTCAACTGGAAAGATATTAATTCTTTTTAAAAAGCATAAGAAACTTCAATAATCATGTGTAACAAAATTTCAATACTTTTCTTTGATACTTTTTCCCCACATTTCTAGCATTTGACTTAAATTTTAGAATCCACCGTAGTATTTTTACTCATTTTAAACTCTAAAAATAATTCATGAAAATTCTTATTCATCGGGTGCGGTAACCCAGGTCGATAAGATACTCGCCTTAAGTACCAAAGGATATGTAGAGATTTCGCTAGTTCGATACCCAGTTCGCCCTTGTCAGAAACTAACGTAGAGATGCATCAAAAACTGCGACATGACCACGGTAAAAGATTTCTACCACAGGGTGTCCCACACCGAAGGGTTAGCGCACCAACCTCTCGGTGAATATGAAAAAAGGCCGCCGTTCGGAATCGTCAATAAATTGTAGGTCTCGATCTAATTAGATCTCTGGTGCATAAATGACAGTGGTGAGACAAAAATGATCAAATGATCTTATTCACCCATATAAATAAATGTGGAAATTAAATTTCTATGAATAACCGTACGTTTTCCCTTATCAAGTATCATTACACTTGTTATTTTCAATTTAAACCTTAGTGATGAAAGTTCTTAATTGAGAACATTTATGCAAAGTAATTTTTTCTTTTGAAAAAAATATGTAAGAAAATAGATTACTGTATATTATCAATAAAAAAAAAGGATATTATATTTTGATGATGAAGGGCGATTTTTCATTTGATTCTTAACATGATAAAAGTATCTGGAGTGTCTTATTGCATGAAAGAATGAGCTGTAAATATTCGTAATTGAATTTAAACTTTGAACGAAAAAAACCCTTAAGAGAAAACCCTATTTTCTGTTTGAGTAAGTATGGCAGGAGATAAAAATTTCTGCTGAGAGAGATGCTGAGTAAATGAGAAAGCATATAAATCTACATTTAAAAAAAGTAAAATAATAATAATAAAAAAACATGAAGGGAAATTTCTCATAATCATATTTTGTCTAAAAAAAGAGAAAAACCAGCATCAGAAAAGACATGGGGGAAAAAATGCAACTTCGTATAAATCAACGCTCGTGTTTTTATCATTTGATCTGTTGCAGCCACATGTCAAACTTGTATAAGAATTTTATATCAGCTTTTAGTCTCATTAGCTAATTAAATGTCGAAAGAGGAACGAAACTATCTTCTAGATACTATTTCTTAGAATAACGCCTGTTTTTACTTTATTGGAATTTGAAGAAAATTTAAAATATGTTGGAAATGAAATTGGACTGGATGTGATGTGTTTTGATAATGAATGAGCCGCAAATTTTGAGAGGAATTTATAGGAAAACATAACGCATAAACGTTAGATAACACACTTTGTCCCTCATATTTTTTTTTTCTACGGTAGATATAATGTTCTTAGTTGATTTTAAGCCTAAAATGATTTGACTGTCTCTGTAATGTACCAGTTTATTTTTGAAGACTCAGCTTCTGGAATTTTCAAGAAAGAAATATTTTTGGTTTTTTTAATGGAAATTCCAAGTATTTGTCATAGTAAAATTTGGGTAAATCCAAAAAAATTATTTTTTATGTAATACATTTTATGGGCATTGCATAATATTTTATTATGTATGATAAAATACTATAGATAAATACTACTACAGGTTGCTGTATTTTAGTAATATATGATATCTATATTTCTTATGGGCATCTTCTTCTCAGCCACCTCGTTGGGCATTTTGCCTGTTGTGGCCTTGTATTTGTATAAAGACAATTGTGGCAAAGACATAATATTAACGCTTTGACTGTCTAAGCGGCATTGTCGAGATATCTCACCGCCTTGAAAGACTTTTATTTTAGCATTGACAATCACCAGATACTTTGTAAAGATGGTTTCTCATTGTAACACTTTCCTTATTCCTCTTACTGAGCTGCTGGAATCTGCATAAAGCTAACTTCATTAAAAAAAGGTATGTAATTTTATAGATGGTTTAGTGATTTTTACTATGCCGTGGAAAGGGTTAACCGCCTTACTAAAATGTTTTTTTAATGAAGTAGGCTTTCTTCCGATTTTCAGCAATTGCAAAGTAAGGAGGATAGGAAACTGAGTTCCATTGAGAAATCAGCTTTACAAAAGAACTGGGCTTGTCATTGCAAAAATAAAAGGCTTTTAAGAAGGTGAAAGGCGTCAAGATAGAAGAGAGCGTTAAATAATGATTTTGAAAGATTCAAATTACATATATAGAATGATAGCTTAGGTCGGAAGTACGAATCTGTTGATCTGCAATTTTGGAGCAGTATTCATTCGGCTGCCAGTTTTATGATTTATAACTTCGGTAGTTATTTTCACCAGCTTAAATATCATTCCGTTTCATGTTAATTTTTTTTAACATCAAAGATCTATCAAACCATTTAATTTTCTCTAGGAAATCAAAAATCATTGTTATGTCATCCGAAAGCTACCAGTTTTCAGATGATCTGTAGTAATATATTTCTATAAAAGTAGAAAAAAATAATTAGAATACGTTGTTCGATAGGGGAAATAAACTCGACTATACATTGAGGTTTCCCAGCGATGCTTTACTGTCTTTTTAGGAAGATACTTTCTGATATTTCATTCTTGACGTGTGTGCGCGGCAGAAACTAAGTCCATTGATCCATGTACCATATGTTTCAATCAAGTTGGGAAACGTTTCTAGCTAGATAGATGGGCTTTTTGAAAAACGATACGACAAAATAAACCTTTCATACGAAGATGGAAGAAAACAAATTTTGATTAGAAAATCCCCGTCGAACGAACAAAAACTGAACGTTTCACTAGACGTGACACAATGCCATAGTCAAGACCCGCTTACACGGAAAACAAACATTTTCATGACGCGTCACGAAAAAACATATATCCATATCCGCTGTAAATTTGACGATGATTTATGTTTTCCCACATAAAAAATTGAAGTAGCTCATACACAAATATTTATACATACATATGCAGATTATATTTGGATTTTTACAAATACAAATACCACGCCACAACAGGCAAATTGCCCAACGAGGTGGCTGACTTAAGAACATCATGGATCCCCGAGCCATTTTTTGGAGGCCCTACCTACTACTGCTACACCACACCCCCCCCCGCCCCCAACGAATCGGTACATGCGGGAATGTGCGTGTACGTGTAGTGAAACCTGACGTGAAGTTTTTTGTTTCTCTGTAATGCTTGTTATGCGTAGTGCTGCCATCTGCCACCAGTTTTTCTAACTATGAGTGAAGTGTTATGATTGAATGATTTATCGTTGTAGGACTGTTGCTCTCTGTGGCGAGACTTTTTAACGGGAAGATCGGCTCGCATTTGCGCCTTGAAGTTGGGAACCACAGAAAACCAACTTCAGCCGACCACCACTGTGGGGTTCGAACCCGGATCCTCGCATCGCGAGTCCGTCACTATAACCACTCGACCACCACAGCGGCCTAATTACCACCACAGCGGATTAATTTATATAATTATGGATGAAATTTTGAAATATTGAAAAATTGAAATAAAACAATTAAGCGTAGTCTTCGATTTTTCATTGGAATTTCCGTACAGAGTTTTCAAAATAATATAAAGTATAATCTCAATATCTCGAGGTTCCGAGATGATATATGGAACTTACAGAAAATTTTTCCAAAAACATCTCTTTTTTTTTGTATTTTGCCAAGAACGTGGTTTGTTTCATTTTCCCTAGTAATTCAAGTAACTGAAGTTTGAAGTAGGGACTGAAGGGGTCTTGATCCCTAGGCTAGATTTTGGGTAAACCATCAAGCCAGAATTTTTCGCACGCTCCTCTAGAATAAATTTATAGTATACAAAAGAACAAGAAATAATAACATTCATATCGGACTCCGGGACTAGAGCCTCTGCTAGCCTCCCTCAAAAAAATTTCGACGGTCATGGCAGCCCTAATTTGTAATGAATTAAGCCTGTGAATGAATTAAGAACTGTTGAGAGCAAGTACAAATCTCGTATAAGTATACAATGCTGGATTCAGTCTCACATGAGTAACGGTCTTGAAGCTTTTGGAGAAGATTATTTAACTAGTAAAACACTGTATTAGTGAATAATTCGAATGCAAGACAAATTCATGAAAATTCTTTCAAATCGAAATGAGAGTATTAACCTGACTCATTGTAACAATTTAAACATCTTACCAATCTGTGTTTTTACAAAACATGTCTGACAGTTTACGGAAACCCAAACTTATGCAGTATAATAAACGTATTGCGATAATTCTCAGAAGACCAAATCAGATTTTTGCAAACCTATACCTCTTAAAAACATTTTATGTAAGTGTTTCACATACTTAGTACCAAAATATGATAGCTTGCCAGTTTTATACAAGATATTCAAAATGAATACTTTAAAAAAAAATTTTGAGAAAGTTGGTTCTCTCTCTCAGTAACTGAAATAGAAAATTTCTTTTGAGGTTGTAATAAGTATTCCTGATGTTAATTTACGTCTTGGATCTGAAACTTCACTTATGTGTATGCATGTATCGTATGTACTCGAATATATAAAAATATATGCATATATACGTATATATATAATTTATTTATATAATTTTTCCATTCAAGAAACACCTTCATAACTGAATTTATTTAATTATATCACGATTTGATAGTTCTGTTTATACAAATACAAGGGCCACAACAGGCAAATTGCCCAACGACGTGACTGAAAAGATTTACCGATAAAAAATATGGGCAATAATGCCAAAATAACCAAAATATTTAATATATATCACCAAAAAAAAATTATATAATATATTGTCCATGTATAAAAGATAATGGTTTGTCTTTACTAAGTATGGATAGCTTTTCGATTTTTCCTACTATGTCAATCGTACTTCTTTTTAAACGTAACAATTGTGTTAGAATTTACGACCCCCAGAGGTTAACTATTCCATTTATTGACAACTCTATTAGAGAAAAACTCTCTGCGTATGACAACCTGGAATTGTCCCTTACTAAAGGATACTGGTATCCCCTTGTAGAAGCAGTTGATTGATGGTGTATTAATAACTCATGGTCCATCCTATCTAACCCATAAACCATCATGTATAACGCATTTCTGATTTTGATTTCAATTCTTGTTCACGCTACTTTAATGAATCAGTCCGATTTATACTTCTGTGTTACATGAGTTTTCTGTTCGGGTGTTTTGTTTTGTATATTGACATACTTACAATCAGATATCTCTATGAATCTTTTGTAGTCACCAATATGGACCACGTAATCCCATGGTGATTTGAATGATTATTTTTATATATGTAATGGTATGTCTGAAATGAGGTTTTCACGTTAAAAAAATGCGATTACGTAGGTTCAAAGAATAGAAGAAAAAAAAACTATTATATTTTCATTAAATAAGAATAAGTTCGTTTTCAACCAAAATATTAGAGTGTGTATGATATTGTAACAAAATATTATATGTGTAACAAAATATTAAATGTGTTAAATGAATGTGTTAAATTCATCAGATTCTAAGGAATCTGAAAACTTTATTTGTTCTATAGGTGTCGTAGACATTCGTGGGCATATATGCGTTTCGAAACTGCCTTCTTACAATTAACAGTGATAAGAAAAAGCAATCAAAATGGCCTCTCTGTCCCCATACCATGGTCTTAGCGTAAGTAAAGGCAACTACACAAGTGGGAGACAGATGTGAAATATTTTCTTCGAGTCAAATTAACTCGAAAAAAAATATTATTTATTGAAATAGAAACAAATAGAAACGAAGAATTATATCGATTTTGAAAAAAAAAACTACAATGTTTTGTACGAACTAAGATAATAATCGTGAGTTTGTGAGAAGTAACGAAATAATCAGTAAGTTTAGAAGTACCATAATACTCAGCTAAAGGTGGCTATAAAATTAGCGATGTCCCAAGCCCCTTATTACGAGACCCCTGAAACACGACGATCGACGAAATATTATTTTGGATGATTAATTAAACTAATCAAGCTCGGCAATCATTTTCGGACATTTAGCAACAAATAAACTTCTAAACTGTATTGAAATATGAAAAAAAACAGCTTTTAAAGTAGTATAAAATCTAAAACTTTATTAATTCTATGGGTCTTTATAAGCATAATATGCGCCTTAAAACCTGCCCTTTTACAATTAACCGTGATAAAAAAACAGCAACTTCTCTTTCACTTAACTTGATAGATAATTGTGAAAGTGTTAGCTCATTTTTTCTGATGAGTGGTTTAATATATGATTAACTTCAGCTTAACACCTTATAGTCTGGTTTTTATAAGGAAAAACTCATTCATCACACCGGCTACATGTGAGTATAAAAACACGTGTCAACTCGTGACCGGTGAACAATGTGTTAAATCCTACCGTGGATGGTATGCTGTGATATTATTCGATCCTCAGTTACCACGCATTTTAGGACACGAAGAACCTCGATGTTTCAAAATCAGATGTATCGAGTCCATCGTCATGCCTCATAATTGCATATACAGTATATAAAAATTGCTATAACAATTGTTAACTTATAAAAATATTGCTATAAACTTATCTGAAGATGATGTCACTCTCCATACGAAGGTTTCAACAGCTGGCTGATGAGAAGATAAATTAAGGAAAGAAAATTCAACTGCCACTGCGGGGAATCGCACCCAAGTCGTCTCACTTGCCGGGTGAGCGCGTCAGACCACTACGCCACAAAAGCAACGAACCTCTGGCCTGAGTTAGGTTTGACTGTCCATGTACAGTCTCGTACAGCGCACTGAAGCTCTAAGGATGGAGCGTAGTGGTCGAGCACGTTCATCCGGCAAGTGAGAGGACATAGGTTTCATTCTCCACACAAGCAATTAAATTGTCTTTCCTGGATTTATCTTCACATTAGCCAGCTGCTGAAACGTTTCGTAAACTGTTCGTAAAGTTTGTAAACTGTTTAGAAAAAACTAGAGGGTAATAGAACCCATCAAGACAAACAATATGTTTAAAACGTACAATGGAGCCTATGGTCACAATCCACATTTTTCCCCCCACAAATTTCACATGTTCTTATACCAGGAGCTTACGAGAAGGCGCACCAGTCTATCATTTGCCGATGTGAACTGTGCAAGGATACCCCTGGACGTTACTTTGAGCATCGCTTTCGCGTGTTTAGCTGATCTGCACAATCCTGTGCAACTAATAATTTCGATATGTCTCTTTTCATTGTCTAAACTTCAACTTGGACAATTTACTTAGCACTTTTGTGACACTCTGAGTGAATTTCGACTATGATTTCCATCGTAAATATTGTTCGTCTTGATGTGGGTGCTCCTCTCTAATTTTTTCTAAGCTTTTTTCTTTGAAAAGGTTAAGAACATTCTGTATATATTCAAATTTTTCTTCATTACACATGTCAGACCAAAGACGATGGCCTCTTTGCTTTCCATGTGGGGCAGCTACTGTATTCAGAGTCACCAAAAACGAATTAATTTTACATTAATGTTTTACATATTACTAAATTTGAAGAGAAAGTGTAACAAGTACGGCATAAATGCAATTAAATGACTAAACGTTCTAAACAAAGTGCGAGAAGGAATTGTTTTAATGACCGACTGGATTCTAAGTAAGAACAATACGATAAAGAAAAAAGAAAGTAATTAGGAGATAGTCACTCCTTCATGATCACTCTGAGAAATTTGTTTTAAAACATAATTGCGGAGTAATTGTTTAGTTACATACAAGCGAAAAATCCATCTTTGAAGAGGTGAATGAAATTGGCAGCTTCTCTTGAAGATGACTGCGAACACACATAACCATTTAAGTTCTGTTTAATGAAAAAAAACTTGGGTGAGCATTCTTGACAAATTTATCGCACATGTATGTGTGTATGTATAATTTAAAATAAATTTCCTCTTCACACAACACGTGAGAACAAATCGCTTGAATTGGATCGTAGAAAACAATAATTCCGTAACGTTGTTCTTTTCACTACCCTTTGTGAGAGAAGACTCCATTTTCTAAATACTCTAAGTAAATGGAATAAAAAATGAATGAACTATATATATATACATAGACTGATACAATATCGGTAATTATATCGTTTAATTTTTAATGATTTTTTTTATTTATTTGGTACCGATATTTTCAAACAAACATATTTTTTATCCCTCTCCAAAATGAGCTTTTGATGAAATTACAGTTTAAAACTGAATTTTTTGCTAAACCTTTTTTTGTCTATTATATTTTCTAAAACGTTTTTTTCATAGAGTGTTCGTTTACCGAAGTAAAAATAATTTCTAAAAATAACGTTTAATGTAATGAACTATTTTACGAGATAGCGTACGGTGTCTCTAGAGACCTTTTATGATGAAAAAAAAATCAGATTTTTCTGCTAAAGTTTATAAAAAGAACGTTTCTTTTATAAATGAACAAACAAAATCATTCATCTATTAAAGAGCATAAAATCGGCACTGTTCAAAGATTTACATAGTTAATATCTTTTTTCATCACTTTTGTACACAATTTTTATATATTTATGAATAAAGTTTTTATTTTTTTATGCGGTTCTCGCTTTACTATTCATGGTTTTATCATTTACATTTTCTCTCTCTAATTTCATTTTTTATACTTTTTTTTTGAATCCGTCTTGTTATTTTAAAGTTACGGTACATATTTTATCTGATATTGTCCTAATCTAACTTGAAAATAACATTAAGTCTGAGTACGGGAAAAAGACATAACGTCCAGAGCTTTTTTTATATTATTATTGCATGTATATGATCACCTAACCGCAGATCAAACTTTTGCTAAGATATAAAAAAATGAACTGAAATAAGAAAACTCAACGAAAAATATTCAAATACGAATTTCTGAAAAAACGACATTTTTTGAAGTTTTAAAACACGCAGGAAAAGTTTTCATTCACTGCATACGAGTAACATCTTTCACAATCAAAATAAAAAAATAAATAAAATCAGTTTCTGTTTCCAGGATTCTGCCGACTGGCATCAATGCTGATTAGCTTGAAATAGACATTCCAAAATAACCATGAATACTAAATTTATATAAAATTTGATTAAATCGCTATAAATATACTTTGATAAAAAAAAGAAGAGCGAACTTCAAGTATTTGAATATTTAAGAAAACAAAATAGATGATGAGATTAATAAATGAAAGATATGAATTTTTATTTACATATTTATGGAAAATTTTTATTTTTTTACCTGGTTCGCTTCACTATCACGGTTTTATTGCTTACATTTTCTATCAAATTTCATTTTTTATACAATTTCTTGAATGTATGTTATTTTAAAGTTACGGAATATATTTCATCTGATATTGTCTTAATTTAGTTTTAAAATAACATCAAGTCTGAGTACCGAAAAAGAAAACACAACGTCAAGAGCTTTTATTCATATTATTATTGCATGTATATGATCACCCAATCGCAGATCAAATAACACTAAATTTTGCCAAGATATAAGAGAGAGAGAACAAATTGAAATAAAAACTCATCGAAAAATTTTCAAATACGAATTTCCGAAAAAAACCCGGTATTTTCTGATGTTTTAAAACGCGTAGGAAAAGTTTTCATTCACTATATACGAGTGTAACAGCTTTCACAAAACAAAACAAAGTTTCGGTTCCCCGGATTCTGCCCACCAGCATGAAAACTCTTTTTCCTGATACATACATTTCAAAATAACCATGAGTGCTAAATTTATGTAACATTTGATAAAATCGCTATAAATATACGTTGATAAAGAAAGAGCGAACTCTTCAAGTATTTGAATATTCAAGAAAAAAAGAGATGTCAGATTAATAAACGAAAGATATGAATTTTTTAATCTTCTCTTTTAAAAATCAGTCTGTGAGAAGATTTCACGTGTTTCTATTTCCACGCTATATGGTTTTTTTCTATCTCGCCTCTGCCTTGAGGAGAGAGAACTTTTCTATTGCTTTTTATTTTCACCCAGACTGTTTAATTGCTTTGCTTTGAAGCAAGAGGAATTAAAAAAAATTCTGTAAAGCACTGAAATGAAAGTGCCATCCATGTTTTTGAAGGAAATACTATATATATACATCATGATTTTGCACAGATTTAAAGAAAAGTGAAAGTTTAGTCAAAAGAGATGGACGAAAAAGCGAACTTTCTATTTCGATGATTCAAAACATAAGAGACATTACTGATAGATCCTCGTACAGGGATTATATTTTCCTAGTTCTTTCAAAAGATATTTCTTCTACAAATGAGGCGTGATGCGTTCAGCGATTTCTACAATTCATTCTCTTTCCTCATCTTCTATCTAGTGTTTTTTATTAAAATTCGAGAATTATTAGTTCCCTTTTTTCTGAACAGAAAAGACTTGCTGTCACCGCAGAATTTCAATGAATAGAAAATATGAATTCTGCTTTGAAATGAGAATAAAGCAAGAGTAAACTCAAAATCATGATGAGAGTTACATGTTCACATTTCTTTGTAACAATAGCTTTTTTTTTAATAGTAATTCTTCAAATAGACTGATTATAGTTTTTCCGATACGTGCGATGTTTAATATTATGTTTTTAATATAGAGCCAGTGAGGTTTTCCCCATTTCTTCATTTGTATACGTTTCTGAAAAGAACACGTTATTTTTACGAAGGAAAATATTTCTTTCATGTTTCATCTTGAGTGCAAAAAAATAAACAGAAATTTTAAATTAGAAATATTAATTTCAATTAGAAAAAGACAATCAACAATACATAAAAACTTGCTGATAACTTTCTTGCAATATATTCTATGCGTAATAAATGATGTCGAGTGAATAATTTGTATTTTTTAAATATGGAATTTCATTTATGAATTAAATTTTTGTTTTCAATAAATCCAAACAATCAACATTTTTTCCTATTGCAAAGGATAAGAAAATGAATTAGGAAAATTTGTTGATTAAGATATATTCCGTGAGATATTTTTCTGTATAATGAATATTCTTAGGTAACTGAAAAGCTAGATCGATATATTCTTCCTCCCTTGACGATAAAAACTGAAAGAATATAAATATTACAAAGGAGAATAATAACTGAATTAGACGTTAAACAGTTTCTCTGCTAGATTAAAAATAGCCTCCTCTCGCACGTTTCTTCTTTTACGTAACGCAGACTTTTCATAATTTATCATATCATGCGAGAACCATCAGGTAAATTTATCTGATGTTGCATCAATCACCAGCCCTGATGAATAGCTTCATTAAAAATTCCTTCCCCGAGAAGGAGATCAATTACAAAGTTCGTAAACAATTTCGCGCTAATGCTACGAATGATCGCATATATAATTCGTTTTCATGCAAGTTTTATATCAAAGATTCTCAGTATCTAATTACAAAAGATTTGTGCTTTAAATTATAATTTTTCGCTGAACAAATATCTTAGATTAATGCAACTGAAGTGGTGGAGAAAACTAAGATCTATACATTCATTTTTATCATTGCTGGATATTCATCTTATTTTTTTGGGTTGATAATTTAGTTACAGGAGCAAAATTCTTATTTAGAGAAGAATGTACCGATACATAAGTAAATTAATTTGAAGGTTTTTTCTTTCGTGTTGAAAGAAAACATGTTATGTGTTACTGTTAAGTGAGTAATAGTGATTAAAGGTTTACTGCTGTTTCTGTAAAGGTTAACTAATGATCGCATTAAAAACACTGTTTTTTTTATTTATTTCGATTCGTTATGGTACTTGATTTCGTTCGTTACTGATTTTCTGTAATGAGTCACAGAAACTTTCCATACTCCACAAAAAAAAAGTGATGGCATTTTAGAAATATGTATTGAAATCATGTTAGTATTAATAAACTGTAAAAAACTTTTTAATCAAAATGTTTTTCTTCTTTTGAAGGTATATTGCTTGTTAGTTTTATCAGTTCTGTCTTACAGGGCTCCAGTATGGGCATCCATATTTTTAGATGATTTTAAACATATTTTTTCACTCTTTACCAGAAAAGTTTTGCACTGCGCATATCCATGTATATTCCCAGTTATATCGTCCGTATTGAATTAGGACAGCCCAGAGGAGATCAGTTACATAATGAAAAAGAATCCTACTCAAGTTCTGTTTGCGAATTTCAAACATGAAAAGCAATAGATTTCTGAAAATTTGCCCAAAAAAAAACATATATAACAAGCTTCTAAATCACTGCGATACCAAATAAAATTAGTTAGCAACAATTTGGGACGTTTTTGACGAAAGTGATTATAGCTTTTCGAAATTCAACCCGATCCTGCCGTGGTTAAGCGTTACATACCCTACGTCATAGAAAGGTCAATTTTGCAAAGTGAACAATATGCTGCTTTTACAAACTTAGCAATTTATTAACCAACTCAGAAATAGATTTTAAGTGCTTATTGCTACAACTTCGTTTTGGTTTGGCAGCTATTAAACTGAAAATTAAATATTTCATAGTTGAGGTTCTGTATATACGAGTAGGATTGAAACAAATTTATCAGAGCTGTGAATAATCCAGTTCTTGTGTAAATGCGTTTTTTTACATAGGGTGTCCTGTGAGTGCTAATACGGACTTTATCTCATCAACCGTCCGTCATAGACGTATAGTTTCAATTAAAAATAAATTCTCAAAGGGCATTCAAAAATTACTCTGTACCAGTTCTGATATATGTACTAGAGTGTTAATATAGTGTGTGACACACACAAAATAAAAAATCTAAATTTTTATACGGTCCCCTCGTCCACTAACTTCCAATTAGAAACTTGTTGCCCTGTCTCTCTTAAGGCAAAAAATATTCCATGTCTCAAAGTGAAATATTGGCTGGGATATTCGAATCCAAAATCAGAGAAAAGTTGAGAAAGGAGCGTTGTCCGTTAGTTTTTACTGTTCTTTCATAACTTTTCTCCAATATTTGAATTCAAATATTTTAGCGTTACACTTTTAAAATTGCACTTAGAAACATGCAATTTTTTTGTTAACCTCAGAAGATACAGGGCAACAACTTCTTAATTGTAAGTTAGAAGACAAGGGGGAACGGTATTAAAATTTACATTTTTCATTTTGTGATACCCTGTATTTTCACTCTCAAAACTGGTACAGGATAATTTTTGAACGTCTTTTGAGCATTTTTTAAATTGAAATCATACCTCTACGACGGACGCGCGGTTGATGAGATAAAGCCACATTAACACTTACAGGATACCCTATATATTTTTTTCTTCTCATAATTATTCGTGTTTCCATGTAAGTATACTGTATTCATCTGTTTGATTGTCTTTATATACTGTACACCTTTTTCCAATGCTGTCCCATTAATTTTTTGTTTTCGTCCGTCAAAATGTGATTGTATATTTCTACCTTTAAAATTGGCTTTACCAAATTAGAAAAAATTTGACTCTCTCTCTGACTCTTTTGAAGGTTATTATCATGTGGCAAGAAGTATTTTCATCCGTAAAATATTACCATATATTGTAGTGACGGACTCGCAATGCGAGGATCCGGGTTCGAACCCCACAGTGGTGGTCGGCTGAAGTTGGTTTTCTGTGGTTTCCAACTTCAAGGCGCAAATGCGAGCCGATCTCCCCGTTAAAAAGTCTCGCCACAGAGAGCAACAGTCCTACAACGATAAATAATTCAATCATAACACTTCACTCATAGTTAGAAAAACTTGTGGCAGATGGCAGCACTACACATAACAAGCATTACAGGGAAACAAAAACTTCACGTCAGGTTTCACTACACGTACACGCACATTCCCGCATGTACCGATTCGTTGGGGGTTCCGCGAGGGGGGGGGTGGTGTGGGCGGGATGCATGTGTGGTGTAGCAGTAGTAGGTAGGGCCTCCAAAAAATGGCTCGGGGATCCATGATGTTCTTAAGTCAGCCACCTCGTTGGGCAATTTGCCTGTTGTGGCGTTGTATTTGTATATCAGTAACGTTGTATTTGTATTATTTAATAGAAGCATAGTTGTATATATAAGAATATTGCACGCATTTTATTTCATCACATAGCATTGTCATTGTATTCATTAGTGATCCTAAATCATTGTAATTTATTAATTATTTCATAAGATACCAGAGTTAGGTGGGGCCAAGAATTTGAGTGATTTTACATACTCAACGTTTGTTCACTGTGGTGCCTAACATCTTAAGGAGTTATGTGGTTAATGTTGAAAACCTAAAAACCAAAAAAAACTGATAACTTTATGATTGATGGTCACGAAAGCTTTATAAGGTACATTGTAGTTTCTTTTACAATTTATTGTGTGTGTTCTTGGTATAGTTTCAACTAAAACGTTGAGTAACCTGGCCTGTGCGAAAGTTCAGCGCTCTAACATGTTCGTTTGGTTTGAAAATCGTTTCTGAGTTTTAGGTGCTTATCCGAGCTAATTATTATCTTATGAGCTTATGGATAATAGGTTTTCTGAACATTGTTCAGCGGTGGTCAAAAACTCGAATAGAATGCTCGGTTTCATACTCAAAAAGGTCTCTTAGCATTCTCCTAAAGTGATACTTCCACTTTTCCGGGGCTTACTTCGTCCTGGATTAGAGTATGCCGTCAGGTTTTGAAGACCATACCTACAGAGAGACATAGACTTGGTTGAGGGGATGCAGAGAAGAGCTTAGCGTGCTCTTGTTGGCACACGAGGCTTGAGATACGAAGAAAGACTTGATTTCTTTAATATGTTTACATTGGAAGAGCGTAGTTGTCGGGCGGATATGATCAGAGTGTTTAAAACTTTCAGCTGAATACGGGATAGATAAAATGAACCATGAGTTATTTATACATCATCAATCAGCTGCTTCGACAAGGGGACAGTAGTATCGATTAGTGAGGGACAATTCTAGGTTGTGGTAACACGGAGTTTTTCTCTAATAGGGTTATGAATAAATGAAATAGCTAACCTGCAGGGGTCGTGAGTTCTAATACAATTTACACGTTTACAAAGAAATACGATAAACGTATTGGGATAAATCGAGAAGCTCTCCATACTTAGATGAGACAACCACAATTTTTTATGCGCAATATATTTATATTTTATCATAATTATTGATTTTTTTGTTGCTCTTATTGAGTTGCTGTATTTTTGATAAAGTTTAGATATTTATTTGACATCCATATTTTTATGGGCATCTTCTTTTAGCCACTTTATTGGGCATTTTGTCTGTTGTGGCTTTTGTATCTGTACATTTGTATTAGGTCCCTGAGCTTATCGATTGTTCTAAGTCTTACCTAAAAAATACTATGGCAGTAACGTACAAAACGAACAAAATAAAACATAAATTTTGAATCTTATCATTGTCTGGACTGATGAGATATTATGCTGTACTATTGAATAATGCATATCTTACAATTCTAATATGTCTTAGAGGTGATGAATATTATTTTAATACAGGAAATGCACGCAGCAGTCAAAAGTTCTCATACATCACTCATTGGAATCGAGTCCAGCTGACTTAATTTAAAAATAAGGGGGGGGGGAGAGTTTCTGGCTTCTCTATAACCCGGATAGAGTAAATGCATATTAACAATCAATCATGTATGACTATTGTAATTAATTTTGTGCACCAGAGTGGAGGAAATTCGCGTTGCCGTCAGCTCAGCAGCGAATTTGGGATTTGGGTCAATCTGCCCGGAATCGGAACAACATATCCGTCATTTCGGAATCTCTGAAATGTCAGTCAGCTGCTCGCCTTGCAATTAACCATGACTAGATTCATTTCGCATCTGTAGCTTGACATTTGATGAAACTGAGATATTCACCGTTGACTGTTGAAAGTTTGAAAATTTATAGCGGGCATATGTTGCATAGAGATTGAGATAACTTACTATACACCCATATCATTTTAAACTGCGAAATCCCGATGAATACTGTCTAGAGAATGCAACTGGAGATAGAGATGATAATAAAAACTGTATGTGGTTGGCATACGAATATGTATTTGGTGATAACGCGGTCATCGCGTACCATAAACCTTACTTTGACGTGCTGAAAATTCGATTGTTGACGATGGAAAGAAATATTCAAGTCTTTCTCGGTCTATTTTATTTTTATTATATAGATTACGGGGAATATTAATCATCTAAGAGCATAAGTATTGAACGAAACTTTTTATGGGCATCTTTTTTTCAGCCATCTTATTGGGCATTTTGACTGCTGTGGCCTTTATATTTGCATTTGAAACATTAGTTTTTAGTAAGCTATGTGTTCAGACATATGTGATACATTTCCATATCTCTATCAGACCCGAGCATTCATTTTTTTGGAATTTTCAATTTTTTTTGCAATTTTGAGTAAAAGAAACATATTAAAAACTTAAATGTCAGCAAATCTTTAATTTTTTAAATTTTAAATTTTCTTGTGAAGAAATATCAGTTTGTTCATTTTTTTTTCAACCAACATGATGCAGGGAATATTCATCTTTACATACAATTTTTTCTAAATTGTTATTTTTCTGAATTTTATTGCTAAATTTTATGGAATAAATCGCACTTTTCCTTTGAGGCACTTTCTTCTGGAAGCCATCTTAAAACCCCCTGAAAGTTCAACTTTAAGTGTTGCCCTCTGATGAACGCGCGTCTCAAAGTTCAATTTCATTGTATTTCTAACTTAAAACTTATACAATCCTTGAAGTCTAGTCTTAACTGTCTGAGGTAAAAAAAAATGTATGATGAGAAAATCAACCCATACATTTGTGGCACCAGGGTCTGAAAAAGATGTGTTTTTCTACTGGTATAGGTTCATTTTTATATTTTAGCGAGTGTTGGAAAATATAATTTATAGAATTCTATGTTGAAATTACGGTGCAAATATAAACAAATGCGAAACTTCACTTTTTACTAAAAACCATATAAATAATAATAATCGTATAATGCATAACAAAAATTGCCGCTGCCCCGAATAAAAAAGAATTAAATCCAAAACATTACTGAACTTTGTTCAATATTGCGTGATAAAATTTTTCTATAACACTTAATTTGAAAATTATGTTGCGAAGCAGAACTGAAAAAAAACTTTATTGTTCAATAAAAGCACAGAGTCATTATATCACAAAAACTAAGAAAGCTAAACGTAGCCTTCAAAATCAGCAAACAGAATTGCAGCATTAGAAAATATAAAAATAACTCACTCGAAGGTAAAATTAATGCAGCGTAGAATATGTTTCACAAAACCATTCTCTAGCGCAAACTAACAAATTATTTTTCTTATAAAGCTTTGGGGTTATTTTAAAAATGTGTTAAATTTTGTTTCCTTTTCACTCACTTATTTAAATACGTACTTTAACATTAAGGATTTTTTTTGTCTTTACATAATATGAAACACATATTCTACATGCATACACAAGATAATTCGCGATGAAAAAAATTAGAAAATATTTGACTTTTGATGACGATGAGTAGTATAAAAACGCTTCTTTTAAAGAATGATTTCGTAATTTTTACTTTAATGCGGATTTATATGGAGATACTTTTGTCTTGTAAGAAAGAAGGAAAATAATTTTTGGAATTCATGCTCTTTTTTAACATCAAGATTAGTTTTTTTTGCTTGATACGTATATAGATGGTATTTATGAGTTTTTTGTGAATTAAATTATTCTATTCTCACGTCTAAGAATCAGTAAACCATATAGATTGGACAAAATGTTGTGTAAATAATGTTCACTTCAGTGTATCAAAAGCAAGGTTGATCTTTGTTAATTTAAATATTTTATATTCGATAAACAAACGTTGTTAACCCTTAAATGCATAGCTTTGCATATGTGCAAACGGTTTTTTAAAGTTTCATTACTGCAGCCAGTTTGAAGATAAAAATTCAGAATCACATTTGTACATAATTTTATATTCTTTCCATTTTATGTTATGAATTTGCTGGTAGATGTCCCAATTGGCGACAGCAACTCTGTTTGTTGCAGAGCATGTGTGGCTGTGATTTTGCTAATTGATTAAAATGTTTTGCTTTAATTTTTTTTTTTTAATTGAAGTTTGCAATCTGAATTTTTTCTTACTATAGTTTGAATCACAGAGGTGGTTATATATTTGGAAAGTAATACTGTATTACTTAAATGCATTTATTTTATGTGTGGTTTTTGAATCTTTGCCGGTTTTCAGTATGACCCTGTATAAGTAGTACAATTTGAAACAGACTTTTTGAATGATTTTTCCGAGTTTTAATACATGCCATCATCTATGAAAAAATTATTAGAGATCGAAGAAAAAAAATGAGCAGTGTAGCAAAATTTTACTTGTGAAAGACCAACAACAGTTTCATTGCATTATAGTTCTTATTGTAAAGAAGGCTATTACTAGGAAAATATACTATATAAGTTACAGAGTAAATGTGATAAATTGATGAATATACATAAACACCGGTTATTATGCATAATAATCAATCATCTTGGTAAATTTGAAAATAATTCTTACATTTAATCACATTTACTGGTGATTATGCATAATTTCCGAATGAAGTTTGTAAGTATGATAAATATGGAAAAGAAATCATGCGGAAATATATATCAGTATAAATTCATCCACTTATTAGTATCTCCCGTATGTGATGGGTGCACCACACATATTTTGCTGAAAAAAGTAAATCAAATGAAAATAAGTGTTATAAGGATAAAAACATATAAATTAGTATCAGCATTGTAATGTGCGTGTGTGTTAGCTTTCTTCAAATTTATCAATATATTTGAACATAATCAACATCACCGATCGAATCCATCATCCTAGACTGAAGTTCGAGCAAAATGTCCGGTAAATTTAAGTAAAGCATTGACGATTTATCATATTTACCAATACGAGACGGGGGACTCTACATAATCACCGTAAATGTGATAAATTCACAAAATATATCGCACTTACAAAAATGGTCGGTGATTATGCATAATAACTGGTAATTATACATAATCACCGGATTTATCACGTTCCAATTCCTCGATAAACAACTACCCGAATGCAAAATTCACTCATTATATGATCAACATAGCCAGTGTTGCATATTTTTGTGTCTGTGTGTGTGTGCGCGTATTTGATTTATTATTTAAATTTTCTATACAATTGGTAATGATTTAGGTGGCTTCGCATTTAACACATATGTGTAGAAAATATGTACTATTGTCATCCTTCATGACATAAAAGAAAACGTGACCAACCATATTTGCTCGATTCTAAAATGTTGGAACTTCGAATGTGCCCAACCCTTTCTTAGTTTTGACTATATATATATATATATATATAATGCCAAAAGGAATCTATTTGTAAAAAAGAATTTTCTTTCTCTCTCATCATCATACAAACTATTTTTTTATTTTTACCGAAATTATCTGTTTTGCAATGCAAACTCAAATCGAACTTGCAGCCACAATAAATATGCATGTGTCGCATCACAACGTTTTTTTCCCCAACTGTTTTGAATAAAAGAAAAAAAGTGACAATAGGCCATAAGAGAAAGTGGAAAAGATAAATATTTAAAAGCGAAAAAATCCCCTCAGGATGTGAATATAATTCGAGCATTTTCGATTTAGCAAGCCACTATGTATGAGCGGAAATAAAAACGAATTATTTATTGTGAATGAATTATTGTAATATTATAAAATTATACAGTAGAAATTTATAGTTAAAATGCAAGTATTTAGTGTAATTTCTAAATAACGATCTACAGAACCATGTAAAAAACTACCGATATTCTAACCTATATTAAAAAAACTAAAAAAAAAACCATATTTAATTATCCACTAAAACCAAATTCTGGATAATATTCAGCAAAATGAATCTGGTTTTTTTCAGATGTGTTAAGAAACCTCTTGATGTAGATTTTTCAAAAATTACTTCAAAAAATATTTCATTATTATCATATTTGATTGCAAGTCAAAAAATTTCCTGTCAATCGGTTAATTTGTTTTTTCGAAATGAAAGAAAGTGATGGTAATGAATTATTATATACTTTATTTTAAATGCTATACAAAGAAAAAACACCCTTTGAGAACGTGTTTTTCTCAGATTGCAGTTTAGAGCTCATCCCCGTAAGGCTATAACAAAAATACTGCACCAGAATTCTGAAATTTTGCAGGAATGTTTGTCAGACGTGTTAATAAAATGAACCTAAAATTTTGCAATTCACCAATGGGAAGTATTTTTTCAAAAATGTAAACATTCAGATTTTTAAAATTTATATTTTTTTCATACATTAAAAGTTCATGTAATTCTAACGAATGGTCAGATAAGTGTTTTAGGCTCATTTTAATAATACATGCCGTAAAAGCATTTTTGCAAAATTTCAGAATTTTTGGTCCGGTACTTTTTCGTTTAATCACACGCATGAGCTCAGAAACTGCACTCGGAGAAAATAACGTTCTAAGTGTTTTTCTTGTTTACGCTTACACTATAATTCATTACTTCTTTCTTTCGTTTTGAAGGAACACATTTACCGATTTGCACTAAGTTTTTACATTTGATTTACAATTGAATGAAATATTTTTCAAAGTCATTTTTAAAAAACTGACTTCAGAGGGTAGTGACACCCCTTAACTTGTGAATACAGTAATACTCCGAAGTTACGCGATAGGTGGGGCCAACGACGTGTATGTCGGGGTACAGCTTTCACAGAAATAAATTTAAATATTAGTTAAGGACCAATTTTTCGAAAAGATACCCGTCTTTTTGTTTATCATTATGACTGTAACACTATTGTACTCTTTTATGGCTTCACAAAATCTAATATGCGTTGAGACTGAAATAGGGTCAAGTAAAAAAATACTATTTTTTCTTAAAATCTGTGAAAATAAAAGTCATGTATCAAACAGATTAAAAATTTCAATATTATCGAAAGAAATGAGCTGTTTGTGTTTGGAGGACAGAAAAAAGACTTTCAGCCATGCTTTCAAATTTTTTGAAAGTTACAAACCCGGTGCATTGTCATCAAAGAGCATCCACATTAAACAAATTGTATTTCAAAGTGGCGTTGAACTTCAGGATGAAACTGCTATCTTCTCTGAAACAGTAGAAGATACCGAAAAAGCTTTGGGATTCCATTTCTAAATGCCGGCAGTTTTCATAGTGTAGTTTCATCACACATGATGTTTTGGTCGAATAAAACAATTCTTCATTTTCTTATCACTTAATTATATCTGCTACCTCAGCAATGATTCTGTGATTATGATTGAATTTCAGAAATGTTCATTTTTCACAAAAAAATCGCGCAACTAGGGGTAGCGTAAGTCGGGGTATTACCGTATTCTAGTATAGAGTTATAGTTATATGGTATATTACACAATTATTCCTTGTCAATACATAACAATTTTAAGTGGACACACATCCGAGCTGCAAAATAAGTTCTTTAGATAGTTTAAAGCTAAACTATCTGAATGTGAGGATCATGTCAAAAAAAAAAAACAAAAAAAAACACTTACTATGTATCCATGGCGGGAGTGAAATGGGTGATATCATATCATTGTTCTTTAGTTTTAATAAAAATAAGTTTTAATTTTTATTTTCACAGTTTTAGTTTTGATAAAAACTAAAGAATGTCGAACAAAAGCAAGTTACCTATAAGACATCCTTTACAGCAATAAAACACATTGAAGGGATAAGCTAATGCTTGAAGATTTTCAAAATTGCAGTTTACTTTTTTATTCAACTCGATTTTAATTTTTTACTTTAAGAACTTATTTTCTCTCATTGAATTTCATATACAGAAAACAAGCTCGTGTTTTAAAATGCGATTATTTTTGTGAGCAGTAATTATTACGAGCATTTCAATAAGAAGTTGCACAAATATGTAACAAAATTTTTTATGCAGTATCGATCTGAAAGTCATGAAATGGTAATGTATATAAAATTTGATATCCGTTGTGATTGTACTTTTAGTATATAGCAGAAAAATGTAATTTATCGAAAAAAAGAAAGAAAATACATTTCTGTAACCCCAAGAGTAGTCTGAAGTGATAACACATGATCGGTATTTTAAGAAATAAGAATAGATTTCAATTTTCAATCTTGAAAAACATAACATGTTGTTGTTTATCAAAAAAAGTAATTAGATAATAAAGAATTGAGTAAAAATAAGTTAAATGTTCGTTGCAATTTTAATTAAATTTCTTTACCTAATTTTTTGAATTAGACTCAAAATTTTTATATTGTAGATTTAATTCGTTCTAAAGATTTGTGTATCCAGATTGAGGTATTATAATTTTTTTTCATGTTATTTGTAGTACAGGAACACCGGAACATCTAATGATTAATTACAGTTCAGTTTCTTCCAATAAAAATAAATGAAACATCGAATAATACACGAAAATTGTATGTCTTACTTCATTTAATGATCAAAAAGTATTATTATTTGCTTCTTTTTTTTCAAAGAATAGAAATTCTATAAATTTTGTTCTCGTCGATGGTCGAATATAATTATCGCGACGGTGTTCATGTTAGAAGTTTTTGAATAATGAGCTGCATTGTTATATGGCCTGTTGACTCATTCTTTTCAAAGTCCGTATTTGCATTTTAATAAGTAAAAACAAGTTCCTGTTTGAAAAGGAATTAGTTATCAGAAAAGTTCATTAATCAAGAGGAAATTATTCTCATTCCTCCTCTTACTAAACCCTACAAAATTGTTTATTCGCATTTCGAAATGCTCGTATATTGCAGTAATTTTATAGAATTAACAGAACATAAAAAAAGACAATCAATTTCGTCTAAATTTAATTTTGTTAAGTTCAGGAAGAACTTTTATTTATTTATTCTTTCTTCATGTTAACAAAGAAATATATAAGCTTTTACGGTATCACGCATCTATTCCAAATTGTTGAAGATCGGATTGAAGAAAAACACTAAGGTTCGAAACGATGCTCACTTGAGAGGCATCCAGAATTCTAAATAGGAAGTGGTGATTAAATTGAAGTAATTAATGAGTCATCTTTTTTTTCCCAATGTGTTTAATCGTGATGCGCTGCCTTGAATGAAGAAAGACATTTGATGTTAAGAAAGTGAGATGCTATTAGGATTTATGCTGCAGATGAGCTCAAGAAACACACTTATTTGAATAATTTCTTTTTTCATGTTTATTTTCCCTTAAGTAATCCGACTTTTTGACTTGAAATATATTTTTTATTGTTGACATAAGCAAAAAATGACAAAATTCATTCGAATTCTTAGAATGTCGTCAAACTTTATTAATTATATTATTCTCATTTAAGAAAACTAATCAACTAATTTTAGAGCACATTTTTCCAAAAGAATTAATTCATGAATAGGTTTTTTGAGAATTTAGCAAAATCTCGCTACAGCGATACTCGATGTAATGATAAATTTCTCTACAACGATATTTTTCCGAATCTTGTTTCGAATTGCCTATAGTCTAATGTTAAACTCCTCTCGATATAACGTTATTTATTACTGCGATTAATACCTATGTAACGATATTTTCTCGGAGAAAGATATTTCGAAACTGCTGTGCAGCGATATTTTTTATATTTTGGTGAAAATCGCCTTCAGTATTAAATTAATAATTAATGTAATTCGCCTTAATTGCAATTCCTTAGCAGTTTTTGTTCTTTCGAGGATGTTAAGTAACATCCATATTCTGCATTATCTTTAATCTCAAAGTGTCGATGAAGTAGCCTTAAAGCTTTTTTTAAAATCTAGCACAGAAATGTAGGGCGCGGTAGCGCAGGTCGATTAGATGCTCGCCTAAAGTACCAAAGGATGTTTAGAAGTGTCGCGAGTTCGATACCCGGTTCGTCCTTGTCAGAAAAATTGCCTGATACAGGGGTACAACAAAAATGGCGACAAGACCGCAGGAAAAAATTGTTACCGCAAGGAGTCCCCCGTCGAGGGGTTAGCGCACCAACCCCTCGACGAGTATAAAAAACAAGCTTGCCGTTCGGAATCGCCTTCGTGTGCAGAAAATGACCGTGGTGCGACTCAAATGATCAAAAGAAATGTACTGTGAAGGAAACTACTTCATACAGGGTGAAACAACTAACTGAACTTTATTCAACTATTTGATGATAAAAAATGCATTTTAAGTGGTATTAACAACGCTAACTCAGAAGAGATGCCAACAATGGATTAAAATTTGTGGTGCCTGATGATCATGATATCTCTCGATACAACGATAACTTCTCTATAACGGCATTTTCTAATGGTCCGCAGAGTATCGCTGTATTGAGGTTTCGCTGTAGTTGAAAATTAAATATAGATTATCTATGTTATCTTTGTTTATTAATATTATTAAGTAACCTTTACGATTGTACAGAGGTTTTGTTTGGTGTTTGTCAGGTTTTTTAATATCCAAATATCGAGGAAATGGATATATTGACATAATTATCCATATACTTGGAAAATACAGAAGCGTAAATATCAGCTTTATTTGTTATATTATCAGAACGAAAGCAAAAGTTATTTTCAATAAATATCAAAAAAGCCTGGTATATTATTTCTAGCGCATTTCCACAGAATAATTTTTTTTTGGTCAACGATTTCGTGGATTTTACTCACTATAAATTTTTAGCCGAGTATATGAAAGATGAAATTTTGAAATTGAGAATTTAATGGGAAAGTAAAGGCATAAACTATCTGAACGAGAATATTACGAGTTTAGCAAAATGCTCGCGAAAATATTTGTTGGTGGCGAGAAATATATTCCGGGTCACTGCAGAGCATTTGCATATTTTTAATCAAGTGAAGGCAAAAATTATACTGCGGCTGATTTTTCTACAGAGAAAAATTTTGAACGCATGATAAAATATGAAGGAAGAAAGCAAAGATTTTTCGATTTTAAAATGGTCGAAAAAAATATCATAGTAAATTTTTATGGGCATATTTTTCAGCCACCTCATCGGGCGTTTTGTCTGTTGTGGCCTTTATATTTGAATTTGTATTGCATTTTTTGTTAAGAAACCTCAATTTCTTTGATACTTTGGTTTGATTTTCGTTCTTTCATAAGTAAAAGTAAACTTATATTCCAGATCTTAAGTAATATATTCATATATTTATATGGTTTTATGTAAATTTTCGGTCATAATCCTCAGTGGCATGACATCATTTTGTAACTACTGATGGTGATGATATTATCATGGTGAACAATCATAAACATTTTTATCCTTGAAGATGTGTGAAAAAATTAAGTTTGTCCGTGTTAAAAAAATAGTAAATTTGTGTAAATTAGTTAACAATTAAGACTGTCTATGTGAGTGCCATCAAATGACGAATCTCACAAAAATTTTGAAAATGATTTCATGTACTCATTTAAAAGTGGAGTTATTCTAGAATCCAAAACTGTTTCATTTCTGCCTCTACAATGATTAGAAGAGGAGTTATTGAAGATTAAGTAAAACGAATTTAATGACCTAAATCCGGTAATGAAATCTTTGCGTTTTCTAAAGATTTTGTTTCCTTTTTTTTCTTTTTCACTTCACGAAAAACTTTATGGCTTAAACATTTTTCAAAATATCTCTATGAAACTTTCCCACTGAATTTTAGACAGTTGTAGCTATGCAATGAACAGAAAAGTAAGCAACATTTTTTTAAATCTCTAGATTTACGTGATTTTGAATTGAGAATAGCAGGTATTTTTTAACGAAAAATGTGTTTTATCACGTAAACAATCATGTCTCAAAAAAGTTTTACATTATTCTAAAACTTTGTTCATTGCACAGAAAAATGTCAGTGCAATAATCTGTGTGAAGAACATGTTGATACAAGCAGTAGTTTTTAGTGTACAATGTCTAGCAGAAGTACTAAAAATATGCTAGTCTTACATATAAAATTCGCAAGAACATTTTTTTGCCAAAATATTCGTGAAATAAGATTTATTTTCTTAATTTTATACCATATCCAAAACAAAACTACATTCGTTTTATAAAAAATGACTTTTTAAAAAAAAAAGAAGTACTGCGAAGGTAGGTAGTCGCCTTAAAGAGTGAATTCAAAAAGAAATTGTAAATGTAACTTAATTAACGATTTTTTTCCATCGAAGCCTTTCCGAAGTAAAGCTTGATTTTTCTGTTCACTAAAACCGACGGCATTTTATTTTGACATTTGATTTATAGCGAGTAAGTCTGCTATTTTAGTATGTTTAGCTTACTGTAGGCGTTTTGCATGGTCTATTTTTTCCATAGTTGAGAATAAATACATCTCGTGTAGTCTCTAACATATGTAAAGGAGAAAAAAAAATAGCCTCAATATATAATATAATTTTTCTTATCTGTTAAAGTTAAAATGTAGGTTTAGCGAGAAAACATTAAATTTTTTTTCGAATTTTTATCCAAAAATGCTCTATTTTGATAAACTAAAAGATGAAAAAAAAACAGTATTTTCAAGCAATTCTCTCGCTAAAACTGTGTTTGCATATTCTTTATCATTCTGTTTACTCCAATATTGAACTATCGATTTTCCTCTGCTTGTTATGACGTGTTGAGTTATTGCCTTAATTTGTGCGTTACCTCGTGCAAGCAACGTGAATAGAGAAATCATCGTGTCACGAAAAGTATTACACATTGTTGACAGATGCATATTTCTTGATCTTGAATTAACTGGCCTGTTTTACAGTTTAATCGTTGTTGGTGATCAAGATCACGACGCTTGGATGCTGACAAAACATTTGCGTTAATTAATCTTGAAGTAATTGTTTGGTAGGTGATTATATTATTGTTTCAAAGATTTATAAAATAAGGTATTTCAACAAATAATTTAAGGGAGTCTCATACCTTTGAACATGGTGAAAAAATCATGCTCTACTATAAGTATCATTAAAACTACTATTTGACTAGTGACTTATTTAAAATTTTATACAAACATTTTTCCAATTGTATATGCTATGTAGTATAAAGTTTTACATGCCTCTAATAATTAATTATTTGCAAATTTAAAAAAAAATGCATTAAAAAAGCTTGCGGACATGATAATATAGCATGGCATCACAAAATAATTGAATATAAATTGATCCAAAATAGAGGAAACTGGAAAAATTTTCATGAAATGAAGAGAATGATTGAGATTTCATTGACTCAATCTTATTTAAAAGTTAATTCAATTTTTAAAAATTTTTAAATTTTAAATTTTAATTTTTCAAGCTTCATCACCTTCGGTCAATGACAATCGATTTTAAAGCATCATTAACGTAATAAATTGAATTTTGTTTTCAGTTATCGTCTAACAGGATTTATTTCAAGTTTAATCCTAACAAAAAATGAGGTGAATGATTAGAATTGAATACGCTAATTATTTTTTCATCACTAGCAATAAGAAGAGAATTGAGTTTTTCTTAGTTTTTGACATTCACGAAAACTAACTGGACCTACACGATACCGTCAATTCTGAATGACTTTTAGCGTGACTTATGACGTCTTTTAAATGAGCTGACGATATTGGGTGCATTCGCAAAATGTTGCTTGAAGTAGAGCTTTAAACACTCATATCTCTGAAAGTTTTCAGAACATATCAATGTTTTGTATGTCTGCTGGTAGATCTCGTTGAGACAAATGCAATGACATCTCACTGTGGTTTTAATATCTCTTCCAGTCTGGGCACCAGATTCGCGGCCCGCTTTCGTAACGAAATTGTTTTACGCTATATCTCAAGAGGTTGACAACGCAAATAAAAGCCAATGGTGTCATCGGATAGGCATTTCTGAGACAAACTTAATGATGTCCCTCTGGTTTCAATACCTTTTCCGGTCTGGGCATCAGCCTCGCGTCTCGCTTCGTAACGAAATTATTTTACACTATATCTGGAGAGGTTCACAACGCAAATAAAAGACAGTGGTATTACGGTATTATCTGTTAGATATTCCAAAGACAAATCCGATGATACCCTCCAGCTGGTAACTCCAGCTTCATACTTTTCAAAAAGAATTAACCATTCACAAAATTTGCAACCCATCTTTGCATCTACAGATATTGTTTCAAATTTAGTTTCTTTCCTCGAACAATAACCGACTGGAATAACCTCCCGTCAAACATTATTGATTGTACAACAGTTTCTGATTTCCTTTGTAACATCAATCGTCTCTGTCAAACTTCCCCACCGCATTCCCTTGTATAGATCTCGGCCAAGCAATATCGTATAAATAAAAATAAAAATGAAGGTATTCTACATGGTCAAAAATTCACTCGAATATTGTTAGTTCTATTTTACGCGGAAAAGAAAAGATAGAGCGGTTCGTTTTTCCAATGCCGACTTGAAGACTGGGCAAATTGAGGGTCAGCTTTTCTCTCGAATGAAGAACCTTTCTTTTATACGGCTACAAATATATTTTTCCATGTAGGAAGGGAAAGGGGAAAATTAATGTTGAAATACGTATAGCTTTAGGGAAGATGACACAGAACTAAATGTATTTCGTCTAACCGCAGTGGTCACGGAATAAAAGGAAAGAACATAATTTGTTTCGGCCCTTGTGAGGGTAAGGTGTTTTTATTTGACAAATTTCTTCGATTTTATTTCATACAAGACATGTTTAGGGCGTAAAACTAACGGCAGTCGAGATTCGATAAATTGCCGTTCGCTGTTTTTTTTCATTGGTTCTGAGAGTATAACGTTGTATATGTCCAAGAAAATGTATGGAACGAACTTTTATAAGTATGTTCAAGTGTTTTATTGCATATTACTTTGAAACCATCGATAGTGCCTATCGTTTGTAATTTGTAATGCAATTTAAGGCATACTGAAACTAAAGTAAGTTATTTTGTGTATATCTGAGCATGAGAGTTCCGCAATTTCACACACATTGATGAAGCGATGTATATACTAGCAGAAAATGAATAAATTATATCAAATGAATCAAAATAAATGTAGCGTCCAATGGAAAAGTAGACACAGTCGAATCCCGTTATAACGAACGCAAAGAAACTGAAGAAATCACTTCGTTATAACGAAATTTTGTTATAAATTAATTTCTGATTTTACGATTTTTGACATTCGTTAAAAGTGCATGGTCGCTCATTTTGGTTCGAACAATCCACGTTTCACTTAAGAGTTGAATGGTGGTGTCATTCCGGATGCAACTAGGGTCACCGATTTGGGTATTTATTGATGAGCGGTTTAGGTATTCTGAGCATTGTTCAGCGGTGGTCAAAAAATCGAAAAAGAATGGTCGGTCTCATTCTCAAAAAAGGTCTCTTCTCGTTCTCCTAAAGTGATTCTTCCACTTTTTCCAGGGCGTAGTTTGTTCTGGATTGGAATGTCGTCAGGTTTTGGAGACCGTACCTACACAAGGATATAGACTTGATCGAAAAGGGGACACCAGTATCGATTGATAAGGGGCAACTCTAGGTTGTGGTGTCACAGGGAGTGTTCTGATAGGGTTCTGAATGAATGGAATTGTTTATTTCCAGCAGTCGCGAATTCTAACGTAATTGACACGTTTAAAATGAAATACGGTAAACATATTGGAATAAACGAGAAGCTATCCGTACTTAGATGAGACAACCATAATTTTTATGGGCAGTACGTATATTTATATTTTATCATAATTACTGGATTTTTATTGCTCTAATAGGGTTGTTGTATTTTTCATATAGTTTAGATATATATTCGGCAAACTTTTTTTTATGGACATCTTTTTTCAGTCAGCTCGTTGGGCATTTTGTGTCTACCGGTCTTTGTATTTGTATACAAGACTTTTGTTGTAGCAGAATTTCATTCTAAGAAAAATTTATTTCTTATGTTCTGAATATATATAATAAAAAAAATGAAAATTTTCAAAACTAACTCCCAGCAACTTAAATCAGTAAGACACTGATTTTTTCTTTGCATAAGTTTTACTTATTTAACATATTTGGGGCAAATAATCTGTAATGGGTTCTTTTCGTACAAGTAATGTGGAAGCCGAGGAAACAACAACTCCTCTAAAGTATAGCGTGCTCAAACTCGTGCAATGCTTGATTTCGCATACAAAAGCACATACAAGTTCCAAAGTATTTTCGCATATGAGTGGACTGGTAACTGGCGCACTCCGGGAATGAATGTCTTGAAACCATGTATGTTTCTAGAAAATGTCTTGAACCGAATGTCCTGAATTATGGGATCCTATAACTGCTGCTTGAACATGAAATCCCAACTTCGTCTGATTTTTGAAAGAGTAGATGAAGATATGCCATATTTTAATGTGCCACATTGTTTTTCTTTACTCTAGCATCAACTTCAGAAATGATCTTAAGTTTTTTTTTAAACTCAAAAACTGTTTCCTTTCGAAGCTACTCATTTTGAAACAAGAAATATGAAATATTCTTAACGCATTAGCACTGGCTTAAGCACTGGCTTACCACAGATTTCATTTCTTTTTCACGCACCGTATTGGTTAAAGTTTCTCTTCACAAGCCTTTTTTCCCAGTAGTTACCAAGATAATTCTATGAAACCGATTTTGCGGGATCATTTTTGGAACATTCTGTACCCTTTTGTTGATTTTCAGAAAGGTGTTTTTGAATTCGTTATAACGGATTTTTCATTTCGTAATATCGGAATTTGCAATGCACTCTTTCTGAGAAAATTTATTTAGAGATCAAAAAAGTTTTCGTTATAATGAGATTTTTTCTATAACGGTATTAGAGTCAAAGCTAAATTCGACTGTATTTCTTTATAGAGTATAGAATTCTTTCAAATTTCAGGTATGTATTTAAATGATAAGATAACTAATCATTACATTTCACGACATTATTTCACATTCACTAACTTTATTTTACAAAAATATCCAGATAAACATTATTATTAACAACCAATTTTATCATTGTTGGGCAATTTAATATTTAGTAAATCGAACTTATTTACAATAGCTTTAAACCATAACGGTTCAGGAAATTTACTGGTACTGGATATTAGACCACAAATAGTAGTAATGACAGTTTTCGAAAATTTTCTTTTGTATTCAGTCTCAATGCTGAAATATTTCAAATAGCGAATCCGGAATCAAAGCAGACTCGAATAAAGAGGTGCATTCTTCTGAAACAGTACTCGTATACAAGACAGAACGAGGCTGATAATGTTAATAGGCTAAATGACAGACATTTGAAGCCAGTTTAACTGAGCGCCACTTCCTGAATTCTTAGGCAATATGTTTTCGAAATGCCTTTCGCGTCTCTTATCTTCCTTCAATGATCGGACACTTTATTGCTATGCCGTAAGAATGAAGACTAATTGTTGTCATTTACGGAAACCTAACGCAAAGCCAAAAGAATGGCGAAACGGATAATAGCGTAGAGAAGAACAATAGCATATATTACCTGCTGTCAACATATATGTTAGACTGAAGGTAAAATCAATGCCATTTGGAGAGATTAAAGCGATCAACCTTTGGTAGGAAACATTCGGAGTATCTAGAATGCACTAACAGTCATTGAGGAGAAGCTTAACATTTTATCTTGAACATAGATCTGATGCGTGAAGTATTTGTATCTACACCACAAAGAAGTAAAACACACCCCGTTGAGCTAATGCTGCTCAATATTTTCTTTTCTAACAAAATATTTGAAAGTCTAAAAATGCGGATATTAACCGAATGGAAACCAAAAACTTAAAGATATTGTTATATAACGTTGGGTATGGTGTTATTACATGTTAAAAATTAAAACAAACTCGTTGAGGTGAAGTTAATATTGTGACGGTATTACATAACTTTTAAACTCTTAACGTAGCTTTGCACGTTTCCAATTTCGAAAAACATTTTTTTAGGTATGAAGACGTCTAAATGTAACAATACACATCTAGCCTATGAAAGACATGCAAGAGGTTGACATTCAGGTACTACAATGAAGACGGCCTGAGAAGAATTCAAATGAATGGTACATCAATATGTATTTAATCATTACTGCAGAGTAAGAAATAGCAGAGTTATGTTTATTCACAATTTCTACATTTTTGTATTTCTATATTTATTGGCTAAACCCTTTATCTACTGATGGTACTTTAAAATATCAGATTCAATAATTATTTATGAACGAAGTAACGTGGGGGCAGTGTGATGAATTTTCTTCCTTGTAATCTTCATCTCCACAAATAACCAGTCAATAGACGTTTCTAAACGAAGTAATTGTTTGAAAAACAGTATTTGTGTTTCATTTTGTTTGCCTTTAATTAGAACTCTATAATGGTATACTAAGTGACGATATTATACCCTCGATGATTGTTTATCATTACCATCATTTATATTTATTAGGGCAGCCTCGATTGATCGATTATTAATAATCGCAGTTAAACATTTTAGTCGAGTTTATCGACTCGGTTAATCCGATTAACACTCGATTAAAATTTGCGTAAAATTTTTTGGATAAGTAATCATATTTAAAAATATTTGGCTCAATATTTTGATCAAATTTTACGGGATGGGGAAATACAAGTCGGTTCAATGAAAACTGCTGATTATAGTTTCGAACTGTGTTTGGTGAGAATTTCAGAACACAAGACAAAAATTTATTGTTTCTACTGTGAATAGCAGTTTTTCGTATTTGAGAAGCAACAGCTTCTTTTCTTACAAGTACCATTTAGGAGAAGTTTCTAGGGAAAAAAGAAACAGTCAGGGCCGTCTTAAGAGCATCATGGGCCCCCGAACAAATAGATTTTTCTGAGGACCCGTATGTAACCATAAATGCCTGCTTATCAATACACGTGCGAATCCTTAGTCTCGAAAATTTCCGCTCACGGGCCATGCTTGAGTGCCCCATGCATTAAGACGGCACTGGCGACAGGTCAATCGAAAGTATTTTTGAAATCAGTGACTAATCTAACAAATAAGTTTTTTAGAAAAACTTCAAGATCCACGTGAATAAATTCCAGGATTTAACGAATATGTTCATCCTATTAAATTGCTTCAAGACGGCAGCCTTAATTCTTTAATCTATTCTATATTTGTTTACATCTAGCTAATAGGAGCGCGAAATTAATAAAATATATTTTTATAGCATCAAGTTGATTATATAGTTTCGAAAACTATTCGATTAAGGTTCGATTAATCGATTAAAAAAATTTATTTGATTAACCAGTTAAAAAATTTAATCAATTCCCAGCCCTAATATTTATTAACATTTTCTTCGTATTCTAGTTTCGTAATCTGGTAGATAAAGCGTTAAATCTATAGAGATTTCACAAGCGAATTTTATTTTACACCACTCATTCTCTCAATTATCTCAAACTAAGAACATGAAGGCACTGTAACTTATGTTCAAATGGTTGGTGTGTGATATATTTATAATTTTAATCCATGTTTATACTCGACAATTCTTCTTCATTAAGCATTATAACATTTAATCAATCATAAAGAATATTTCATACAATAAAATTGGTGAAAATAGCATTCAATCTCGAAAATTATCAAATTTCATGGTTTTCTATTTCCGTAGAAAAATTGCTCCCTGATGAGATTCGCCTTATCTCATACTGATACAAATGATACGAATCGATCTAGTTTCGAGCTTTTCTGATATTGGGCGTGCTACTTCATAACTGCACCATGGTCGCGCACGTTAAATTGACTTATAAGAAACGTCTTTAAATTGATTAACCGAGAATTAACTTGGAAAACAAAGTCTGCAGTAATGACCAAAGATGATAAAGACTTACAGAATAAAGATAAATAATTTCTTTGCTGCGATATTTCAGCTGGAGCTCTCTTGCAAATTCACCAAAACTCGCTGCAGTAGATTATAATATTATCGTTACCACACATTTATCACACGATAGTATTGATATTTTCGCAATTGCATAAGCTTAACAGTCACTCGCCTGCAAACCAACCGTTATTTATTTTGTCTCAAACTCTGTGGAATTAATTTAATTATGCAAAGAAGCTGAGATACGATAAAATCGCAGTGAAAGGCCAAGAATATTGATAATCGAATACCGTTGATTAAACGAATTAGCTAAAAGCTGAGTCATTTATTGGGAACTGTTTAGTATAATTTATTACTTCGGTAGTTTTATGATGAACAGCAGATAAAAAAAAAATCTATATTTATAGTTTTATTTCCTTAGCGATGCAATTTGGGTTACGTAAGAATGTATTTTTCTAGTATAATTTCGACTCGCTTTGGCATATAAAATGATTTTTATATAAAATTAGTGGAGAAATAGTATGAAGCTATGAAACAAACAGTTTCAAAGAGAAAAATAAGTACATATTTTTATTTTAATGGGGAAAAATAGTTAATGATTACGTAAGTTAGAAGAATAGAAAGCAAATCGAGTCTCCTTGAGTCAAAGATTGAAGTATGAAGAGGGACACAGAATATAATTTTTGAATCCAAAAGCTCTGTATGGTTTGCAAAAAGAATATAGGCCTATAGTTAGTCATTTAACAGAGACATCCGTGCCCAAATTGGGATTTAAATCAGAGTGACACTGCCAACCAAAATAACCAATCGACGATGGCTATAATCGCTTTAATCGTGACAAAAAATATCTCTAAATACATATTAAAATTTATCCAGAAATTTAATTCTGGATATTTATCCATATAAAGCAAAAATAAATATTGATAACAACATTATTTACATTTTCTTACATTTTAAAAAGCTATTGGGAAACATGCTAAAAATATTCAAAAGAAATTAAGATATCTATATGTTTTGTATAATATCTGTATCCAAAAATAAAATTATGTATTCGATGAATAAATGTATAAATATTAGCTAATAAGTCGGTGTTTATCTTTTTCATATGAATAGAATATATATTTGTTTAATTTATTACTTATTACTAATTAACTTATTACTTATTACTAATTAACTTATTACTTATTACTAATTAACTTATTACTTATTACTAATTAACTTATTACTAATTAACTTATTACTTATTACTAATTAACTTATTACTTATTACTAATTACTTATTACTAATTATAATTAATTACCTATATAAATGTAATATTATTTTGTTAAAATACCAATGAACAGAAATTGAACGTGTACAATACAGCAACAATGTTTTTCTGGTATTTTTTTTTTCTTTTTTTTTTCATCAAACAAAATAAAATACGGATCAGTTTTGAGTACCCTAGAAGACAAATTTATTTTATAAAAAACACTATCGGAAATAAAATTTCAAATCTGCACCTAGTCTTACGAGGAATTGAAACTATGTACGAATTTGTTTTTCTTTCGATATGAAATTTCATTGCACAAAATACAACAACTAGGATTAATAAAGCTTGTAAAGTTTGAACCTGAGTTCTTTCAGAAGCTTTTTTCTTAAGAAGGGAAGGGAAAATAAATAGTTTTTATATTCACCGACAGACAGGTTTGGTCTGAAGGGTGGGTGTTCCAGTACTTCCGAAACAAAACTCCGTGAGAGAGTTTGTTTGTTTCGATGCATGCGGGTGGGCATTATCATTACACTTCTGCTATCAACATTCTGGAATGCCTTCTATTATTGGACAATGCAGCCATTGTCTTACAATAGTTACCATGTTTAAGAATTTGAATCGATAGCGGTCCGATCTTGGTGATCTTATGACCAAGTACCACTGTTCATTGAGTCCTTTGGTAATCGAAGCTGAATCTGGGGGACCAAATTGGACGGTGAGACTACTCGCACTCAGTGTTAGCCAATACGTATCTAGATGCGTGATTCACGCATCAAAATTCAACTTCATTCCATATTTCGTTGAGGAGTGGAAGTACTCCTTCAAATTTTAAATATGCCTTTTGACCCTTTAAGCGGCAATTAGAAATCATTAACCCCCCCACTTTCAAAATGTCATATCTTTTGTAAAGTAGACTTTTTCTTGATTTTCAGCAGGTACAAACCAAGAGTTATATGGAAATATTTTATGTTGTGAAATCATTTTTACAAAATATCTGAAACTTGCCAATACCAAAATAAAAGACTTTTATGGGGGTGAGATAGCTCGTCATTGCCAGTTAAAGGGCTAATAAATTTATATTCACGATACATGAAGTTATTTCTCCGTTTTTCATTTAAACCAAATACCATTCTTTTCACAAAAATACCCATTAAAATTCTGGACAGGGGAAAAATTACTCTTCAAAATTATTTTTTCGGATAACACTGCTTGCAATGATTTTGGTCAATGTCATACTTATTTAAAACATGCTACATGGTTTACATTTGTACGGTACAAAACATTTTTAGCTTCTGAAAAATGGGAAGGGTATTTTTTTTCCAGAATTCGTAGCCTTTTTCATTTGATCAAGCCTAATACATGAAGTTTCATCTAGATTCCATCTTTCGAAGGGAAACGCCGCTAGTAAAAACTACCAACGGTCCCCAGCCTCCACCATTGATGATAATGTTATAATGCAATGTAAATATGTGTGAAGTAATGTAAAAAATGCTTGGGGAAAAAAAACTCTCTTGTGAATTTATAGAAAAGGAACGCACTCGGGATGGAAGAAATGGAAATAAATGCGAAAACGAGCCGGAAAAGGAAATGAAATTTTCATTCTTAAGATCAAAGATTCCTAGAGGAATGGAGATGAAAAAAAATATATATATATATATAAAGAAAAAAAATATAACAGAAAACATAGAAACTAGCGATGCTGAAAATACATGCCCATTTTTTACCCTTTGCTTGCTGCTTCCACTCGCTTTTGTCGTCGCAAGTAAACACTGGAAACTATCCATACAGTCATTATCGTTTTGCTGCTTCCTTATTTTTTTTTCAAATGTGAGGACCAGGTTCTGGAAGCCCTTTCCTTGTTTCTTACCTCTTCCCTCTAGCCATCACCCTATTTCGAATTCCTCACTCAGAACGGTAGTTAAATGGGTTGTTCCCGTAAACGATGGGCGATGGGCTGGTCATCACCATAAATCAGATGGAACCCTCACAGACACCGCCCTCTCCTCAGATTCATCGTTAGTTTTAGGGCAAAACAAAAAGGGGGGGGGAGTTGGGGCTATCCTTGGATTTTGTCTTTCGTAATGTAACATTTTTGCTCCCCTCTGTTTTATTTTTTATCCTCAAAAAAAACAAAAACATATTGAAACTTTATAGAAAAATACAAGTAAGTTACATATGTATATAATAGATTGCGATGTTTTATAAATATCTGGCATTACAATATAATTCCGTAAAAAAATATCTACCAAGTACAATGTGAAAAAATAGAATAAATAACATTGAAACGAAATTTCCCTGTTAAAATGATACTTCATCAACAGAGTACAGTTAGAAATGTTTGCCAAAATGTATCTTGATATTTGAAAGATAATTATATAATATGTTGTGTACTATACTTTTACCAGTATTAATTTTTTTTTCTGTGATCATCATTCTGCTGATTATACGTCATACAAAGGAATTAATTTCACGGAGAGTACTCGTAAATTAAAAAAAATATATATATATATATATATATATATATATATATATTATATGTGTAGTTGATCATAAAATTCTTTTACGATCACCTCTATATAGCTCTTCGATTTAGTCATTTTAGCACTCAAAAATAACGAAAATTACAAATACAAATCACTCATATATCTCAGCAAAAATTTATTTGAATGTTACGGGGTAAATTTATTTCGGATTTAGTGGGAACTCTCTTTGGATTCATGTTCATGATTTCAGTTTTAGGGCAAAAGAACAACGGAGTGGGTATACTGGATTATGTCTTTTGTAATGTAAAAACATGGATTGTTTTATTTTTTTTTCTCCTAATAATATAGCATACACTGAAACCTTATAAAAATATACAAGTTCATAGGCGTACGCAGAATTTTCTCAAAAGGGGGGTTTTCAATTTTTTCTTCTTCTCGGGGGGGGGGGGGATTGACATTTTTTCCTGCAAAATAACAGTATAATCTCGGTTTCAGGAGGGGGTTTGAACCCCAAAACCAAAACACCCCTGCGTACGCCAATGAGTAAGTTACATATATGTATAATAACCCCCGTATGGCAAATCACATTCTCCTGGTCGTGGTAAGTAACTCATATATATATATATAATAGATTGCAATATTTCATAAATGTCTGACATTTATAAAATATTCGCAGATGACGTGAGACTAATGGGAGTAGTCGGGAATCAAAGCGATAGGAAGTTGCCCCAGAACAACTTAAACAGGATTGCTGCATGGGCAAATGAATGGAGTATGACATTTAGAGTTGACAAGTGCATGGTAGCTCATTTTATTTCGAACAGCCCACGCTTCTCTTACGAGTTGAATGGTGTAACTATCCCGGATGCAACTACGATCACTGATATGGGAATTCTCATTGACGAGCGGCTTAGGTTTTCTGAACATTGTTCAGCGATGATCAAAACCTCGAATAGAATGTCGGTTTCATTTTCAAAAAGGTCTCTTCATGTTCTTCTAATGTCATTCTTACGTTTTTTGGAGGCTTAGTTCGTCCTGCACTGGAGTATGCTGTAAGGTTTTGGAAACCATACCTACAGAGGGACATAGACTTGGTTGAGGGGCTGCAGAGAACAGCTACGCGTGTCCTCGTTGACACACGGTTTGAGTTATGAAGAGAGATTTTATTTTTTGAATATGTTTACATTGGGAGAATGCAAGTGTCAGGGGATATGATCAAAGTGTTCAAAATTTTCAACGGGATGGACAGAATGAACCATGAATTATTGATACATCGTCAATTGACTGCTTTGACAAAGGGACAGTATCGATTGGTAAGGGACAATTCTGGTTGTGGTGTCTCAGGGAGTTTTTCTCTAATAGATTAGTTAATAAATGGAATAGCTTATCCCATAGGGTAGCAAATTGTAACACAACTGACTCGTTTAAAAAGAAATACCATAAAAATTTTGGGGTAAATCGAAAAGCTACCCACGCTTTTTTTAAGTCCAGTGTATTATTATATTTCATGTGTTATTATATTTCATTCTGTATATATATATAGTCTTTAGTTTTTATAATTCCATTTTTAATTCGGTTACTCTATTTTAGAAATATATGACATCCATATTTCTTATGAACATCTTTTTCTCAGCCAACTCGTTGGGAATTTCACCTGTTGTGGCCTTGTATTTGGATTTGCATTTGCATTTCCAATATGATTCTGTAAAAAGATATCACACCATGCACAATGTAGAAAAATTCAATAAATAAAATTGAAATGAAATTTCTCTGTTAAAATGATACTTTATCAAAAAAAGAAACAAAAAGTGAAAAGTTTGATAGAATGTGTTTCACTATTTAAAAGATAATTAACCTTTTGCACTCGAGGCCGTTTCCGCGCGGACTAATCAGCAACTCGAAGCGTTTCATAGCGCTTTTGGTGAATTTGTTACCTGTAACTAAAAATTATTACACACACAAATTAACACATAAAACTTTTATATTTTAATATTTAATGCGACACCCCACACGTCCAGAATTGCTACAAAGTGGCTCCAGGAACACTCTTCTGACTTTAGACACTTCCGCTGGCCACCTAAATACCCAGACATGAACATTATTGAACATAACTGGGATGCCTTGCAACGTGCTGTTCAGAAGAGATCTCCACCCCCTCTTACTCCTACGGATTTATGGACAGCCCTGCAGGATTCATGGTGTCAATTACCTCCAGCACTACTTCAGACATTAGTCGAGTCCATGCCACGTCGTGTTGCGGCACTTCTGCGGGCTCGCGGGGGCCCTACACGATATTAAGCAGGTATACCAGTTTTTTTGGCTCTTCAGTGCAGTTATCACCGCGCATCGAATTTCCGCACCAAACAAAGTGGTGAGCGAGAGTAACCTCTCGAGTTGCGGCATAAAATCATGTGGTGAGCGAGAGTCACCTCTCTCGAGTGCAAAGGGTTAATATTGTGTGTACTATATTTTGATGTACTAATATTTCACTGTGATCATTATTTTGCTGAAACTTGATTATATAGCATACGGTAGAATGTGTTTCATAAGAGTATCCGTAAGGAGAAAAAAATCTTCCGGTAGATCGTAAAATTCTCACTGTCCACTCCGAATATCTTCTTAGATTTAGTTATTTTTAACAAGCATAAAGTAGCGAAAATCACAAAAATTTATTTCGGATTAATTTTTATGACATTTTTTCGATTAAAGGCTGTGTATACGTTTCAACTGTTATATTTTTCCAATTGTATTTTCTCCTTGAATTTATCTTCTTTTCTTGATCATTTTTCATATTTTTAATTTTATTTTAGATTCAACTGTAGAAATTTTATCCCTTGCACACACCCTTTGCATGCTCTATGCTAACCACGTAATGATTAAAATGATAAGGAGATTATTTGATGCACTTTATTTTTTTAGATATTTTGCTACGAATATAATATAAGAGTTGAAAAAAATAGTGTTGGTAAAATATTAAAGGATATTGAAAGAATGGACCGATAAGTATCAATACAACAAACACTGTAAATGACTGACACCACTTAATCACTAATTAACCCACTTAATCGGGCATCATGTTTGTGGAAACTTCCAAGAGTCTAATATCTGAATTTTCTGAGTTTTGAGCAATGTAAGCGATTGAGGTTTGATGACTTCTAAACAATCAATTGGGATGTTACAACTATAGTTTAAACCAAGCTGAGCTCGATAGCATCGGCTTTTCCTTACGAGTTCTTCATTGCAGTGAAGATAGTTTTACAGGTGAATTTCTGATTTTGTTTTACACTCACTCAATATTTCAATAAAAAAAAGAGAAAACGGCAAATAAATTTCATTTTAGCCACGAAATTCTCGGTTTATTTTAAATATTTTTCTAAGAAGGATTAATAAATTACTTTAAGCAAATTTTTGAGATATGTATTAGTCCCAGAAATTAGACAATTGAAATTATAGTAAACAAATAAATTGTATTCAAATAAATTGTATGCAACTCCAATATGAGTTACCCACGACCCGCCCCGAGGGCATACGGGAGCTGCTATATATCGTAACAGTCGTTATTACTTTACCACACACCCATTCCGGCCGTATCGCTGTACGCAATTCACTGCCTTTAATGAGTTGTGTTGGAAATGAAGGCGCCATCTATCGGTGGTTTGCTCAAGCTAGTTAGGAAAACTACTTATTATCTATATTCTTTCCCCGGAATCAAATCTGGGACCTGACGGCAACCTTCACAGTGGTAGACAAGCATCTTACCACCACGTCGGGTGCCAACAACACTTGTTACTGACAATATAAAAGGCGTTAAAGGCGTAGTCGAAAGAAAAATAGGTTACCAGGTTCTGCAGTTGTGTGCTCTCCTTAACTTTTTATCAGCTTTATAATTGAAAATATTTTGGTACTCGCTTAGAGTATTGAAATAATGTTTTTTTCACATAAAAGTGAAAGTTATAATTATTTTTCAATGATGAGGGGCTGAAACGTCAGCACAAAGCAATGTCGATAGGCAAGATTGATTTATTTTTTTTCAATAAGTTTAAAAAGGTATCTCTCTTTTCCAGCATTTTCCCGGTAATGTGGATTCGAGTGCTTTTCGCATCACAAAGTTGTAATAAAAGAGCAGAAAACGCCATTTAATGAAAGTCTTCTCATCTAGCAAGGTGAAGCAAAATTAGCGGAAATCAAGCGATGCGTCACTTCCGTTCTCTAGAAAGAGTAATACTGCTTGACTGACGCATTTTAAGGGATTGAGATTGTTAAAATGCTTCGAGAAGCTTAATCGCAGGATTTGCCGTCTTTGTTGAAATCTTTTGTGGCAGTTCTTGCTGTTAGAGGTGATAGGAAGGAATGAAAGAGACAAAAGCGGAACTTCAATGAGCCACGTCCATGGGAAACTATCAAAAGAAGGCAGAAAAGCTAACAAAGTTTGTTTTATCGGTGTGCTTTCCCTGTCTTATTTGATTAGATGAAACCGAAGTTGATTTTCTTCGCATGTATAACCAGTAGAAGTGGTTGAATACTTTATATGTATGAATTGCACAAGTTTTTAAACATTTATATTCACGCATTTGACATCGTGAAAAAGTGCTGTAGTAGAAATATCATTAAATTATTACTTAATCATTCATTTATTTCAAATTTAATAGGCTACACATATTTTTGATTGCATATGTATCCCTATCCTATGTCAATAAAACGTTTAATATATCTCTGATTTTTTTTTTTTGTAAATTTTCAAAAAGAATGCATTATTAGCACCTTGCGCACATGATAAAATAGCATGACATCAATGTAATTGAATGAAAATTGATTCAAAATAAAGGAACCTGTTCCGTTCATAAAATTAGGGTAGGCTGCGTCATAAACACCGCCGCAAGTTTTGACGAGAATACTTTTTTTGTGCCTTAAATCATATGGTAGGTACTGAAACGTAATGAAACTATGTCATTATCATCGGCTTTATCTTTGGAATAGCTAACAAACGATACCAATGTCGCCTATTTTCTTTGTGAACTGCTCGAGATATAGCAGAAAACAATCTGTTACGAATTAGTGCAGCTGGCCTGGTTCCCAAACGGGAAGAGATATTGAAATCTGAATGATATCATTTGATTTGTCTTTGCAATGTATATCTGAGGATTTCATTGCTTTTGACTTGCGTTGGGTACTCCCTGAGATATAAGCGTTTAAAGAATGTTGTCACGTAGCGTTTTGCGAATGCTCCCAGTATCGTCAGATGATTTAAAAGAGATCTACCCATAAATACTTGGGTTATATAAAAACATATTGTATTTTTTCGAGTTTTAAAATTAAAAATTTAATTTAAAAAATAAGATTGAGTCAATGAAATCTTAATGTTTTTCGTAATTTTATGAACTGAAATTTTCTCTATTTTGAATGAATTTTTGTTCAATTATACATTGATGTCATGCTATTTTATCATACGCGCAAGTGTTGATAATGCATTTTTGCGATAATTTGCAAAAACAAATATTAGAGAGATGTAAAAGTTTGTACTAGCATAGGATATCATGCATACTCAAATATATGTGTACCAAATTTCAAATAAATCAATGTTTAAATATTATTTTTATTAATATTTCTACTACAGCATAGTTTTCTCCATATTAAAAGGTGGGAGGCCCTTTAATGCACCCGTGAGTTGAGTTACAATCCCATCGAATTGTAATTCTCGTATATAAACAGGGTATAAACTATATTTCCCATACATTTTTTTTCGGTTTTACCACACACAATCAACCATGTTTGAATGTGGAAATTGTTGTTATTCGTATTTTCTGTTTTATGTACACATATGTTCTGGTGACTTAAAAGACAGTGGAACAAAAAAAAAATAAAAATATGATTATTATAGAAACAACATGATAAACGCTCGTAGTCAAAGAATGCGTTGCGAAACATGTCTTTTCACTGGAAAACTGTGCCCTGTTAGCTGCACAAAATGTTTATATATTTCCGTAAGGAGTCCCGGCGGAGACGTGATGACTTTTCTTTCCGAGCTCACCTCGGCATAATATCCGGAAAATAACTGTTTCCTTGATATCTCTGGCTGAGAAAGAAGCCATCTATATCTCTCTAAACCGTCCCACACGGGGGCCATTTCCTGAAGTTAAGAGAGGCTACTAATGCCTTTACTTCAGCGCCTCACGACACAGTGCGTGAAATTAGGAAGGCAGAGTCATGTGTCTCCAGTGGTGTAGATGGTAGCATGCTTGCCCGGTATGCAAGAGGGATTGGGTTCGTGTCGCGGCGGAGACGTGATGACTTTTCTTTCCGAGCTCACCTCGGCATAATATCCGGAAAATAACTGTTTCCGTAAGGAGTATTGGTATATTTTCTAATTATTCCCAGTATCCCTGTTTTTTCGTCGAGTGGTGCAGTGGTAAGATGTTCGTCTTCCACTGTGAAAGTTGCCGTCAACGTCCATGGGTTCGTGGACGTTGAAGCTAAACGAATATCAGAAAAGTTCTTTACCTATCGAGCCTGGGGTGACCACCGATGGATGGCACCTTCATTTCCCACCCAACCCCATTTGTTGGAAATTGCCATGTGGAAAATATGACTCAGTTGATGTGCGGTAAAGTAGTAGAGTATCCTTGTTTGAAAATTTTCCGATTTAACACATAGAAACCATTAAAATTTATTCAGTATATTCACTCAATATGAAATCTTCATTATCATGTAAATAGCGTAGATTTCTCAATAAACCTTTATCATATAAAAAAAGAGTAAACTAACCAGACCCACACACACACACACACAAAGCGTTTCTCAAAATATTTTGCATATATATCGAAACGCGTTCATGAATCAAGAAAAAAAAATAGTTTTCCGTGTAATCTTTTTACAGATTCAAGAACATCAAATCGTATGTTCATGCATTTATTTCCGATTGCTGAAAGTGAATTGTTGTACGATGAAAATAACATGTTATGAAATATGTTTTACTAAATTTTCATCAAACTATGTTTTTCCCGGTGTCAATTTCCCAATCTTTCTTCAATATATATATTTTTTACTTCTCCTTGTTGTTCTGATGTTCAAATATCTTTGCGATATTGAGAAAACGATCGTTCAGCCACGTTTCGATGTATGACAACTTTGCTTAGTTTTGCAATATGTATATGTATATATTTGTATATATATATATTTTTTTTTTTCTTAGAACGAAGATTTATTGCTGAAGAAAAACCAATATTAAAAATAAAGTTCTACAAAAATAAATAAATAAAATAAATAGAAAATATGGAAGGAAACAACACTCGGCTTTTTTACGGACTAAAAGAAATGTCATCTTCGGATGAAGAATCGAAATTTCGATCATTTCTGCTTCTATTTACATTTCTTTTGCATTTTCTACATTTCAGTTTTAATGAACAGTATGAAGAAAATCTAGTTGAAATAGAGTAGAAATAAAGACACGAGAGAGCGCAGAAAGAGACACGTACACAAACACACAAACACAAACGGTTACTAAAAAAAACAATCAAGTGATGTATGTTATAATAAAAAATAATAATAATGATAGAAGTTTGAAAAAGGAAAAAGAAGTGTACTATGTTCGGAAATAACCCTGTAGGCGAATTTTCTTTATAGTGAAGTGAAACTAATCAATGTTGAGTTCCCGATGTTGGAAATTCTTTACCTTAAAAGCAAAAATAGAAGAAAATACACATACACAAAGATCCTGGGTATTTTTTTCTCTCCAAGAAAAGAGGTTTGGCAAAATATTTTGCCCTGAAGAATATCTGCTCAGGATCAATTGAAGATTTCCCCACGTCCATTTCTCCAATCATCAGATTTTTTTTTTCATCGACTGTTTACATTGCTCAGCCGAAGTTTTTTTACTATTCATTATTTTTTTTTCGAATTCTAACTAATTTAATTCAATGACAAAAATAACAATAATAATAATGATCAGGAATAAATATTTTCGAAAATAATTAACATGTACATGGTCTATTTACTCTTAAAATTTATATCGCAATATCTTTTTCAACGTTTTTATCGATGCCAAATTCTAGTTTTTTTTTACAAAATCTATTTTTATGCTTATAAATGAGAATGTGAAGATGTACAGCATTTTATGCTCATAAAATAAATTATATATATATGTATAGATATATATATATATATATATATATATAAATGTAATGAAGAATTACGGTCAGTTTGACAGCATAAATTAATAAAAAATAATTATTTGATAATTAATTTGAATTTTATTTTAGAAAGTACTTGAAAGCTTTATTTGGGAACGGAAAAATCTTTGCGCATCATTTTGCACATGTCAAAACGATGCGCAAAGGTCATAGTTTTTAAGAATCACTTTAAAAATGCGACGCACACACATCTGCATCAGAATAAAACATTCTTCCCGTTCGAATGGTTTATAAACACGAGAGATGGATATATTGAACTGACTAAACGTGTCTTGCCTTTGTGAAGTGTTTAAAAAATTTACCCACTTATGATTATGGTATTACTTATGATAACCCACTTATATTATTATTTTTTGGAGACAGAGCTTTTATTATATTTTTATTATTATTTTTTAAATTTGAACTAACTTAATACAATGACAAAAATAACAATAATAACAATGATCTGAAGTAAATTTTTTCGAAGCTAATTAGCATATAACCCCCGGACTATTTACTCCTAAAATTTACCGGCAATCTACTTCCCAACGTTTTTAAAAATGTGGAACTTTGTTTTACAAAATCTATTTTTAAGCTCATAAATGAAGATGAAATCTCTATACAAACATAAAGAAAGGGATCAGAACAGAGGAAAGAGCAAAAAGAAAAGAAAATGGAGCAGAGTTCGTACAAGTAGCACCTGTGCTGAAGGAAGAAATCTACAAGGCTATAAGATGCATAAAAAGAAGGGAAATGCTCAGGCAAAGATGGTATTTCAATAGACATTATTAAAGAAGCAGGAGAAGAATTTTCCGGTATGTTAGCTACTTTGTTCACAAATTGTTTCACAAAATCGGATGTGCCTGAAGATTGGAATAACGCAATGATAGTTCTTATTTACAAAAAGACGAAAAAGAGGATAAGTGTCATTCAAGTATTACGTCAGCATCGAGGGGGGAAAGGGGTTTCGGATTTGCTGACTTTTGATGACAAGTGGGGAGGGGGGCTTGAAGGTTGCTTACGTCATCAACCACCCTCTTTGGAGATGTGAAATATTCTAAGCTGCTGACGAAATTGTGCTGACAGGGGGGTGGGGTCGAAAATGGCTAAAAATCTGCTGACGTAAAATTTGAATGGTCCCATATCAAGAATTATCGACCAATCAGTCTCTTATCAGTAATTTATAAAATCTTCACCAAAGTGCTGACATATATGCTTGAATCCACATTAGAAGAAGCCCAACCAAAAGACCAAGCAGGTTTTCGAAGTGGATTTAGTACAATGGATCGCACCCAAACAATCAGAGAACTCATGCAGAGACACAAGGAATATACGAATTACCATTGTATATGGACTTCATTGAGTTTGAGAAAGCGTTTGACTGTCTTCACATCTGCTGTTGTTAAAGCTCTAGAAGTAATTGGGATAGATAAGACATACATCAATATCATGAAGAAAATATATACAAAGCAACTGCAACCATTCGTTTGGATAAAGGAAAAACAAAGATTAAACTTGGGAAAGATGTCAGACAGGGTGTACTATCTCACCAAAACTCTTTAACACTGTTTTAGAAGAAGTATTCAGGAAACTGGATTGTGTGTGGATGAGAAAGGAATGAAAACAAATAGAGAATTTCTCAACCATTTGCGTTTTGCTGACGGCATTGTCATTATCAGCAGTAATCCAGACAAACTAGAATAAATAATACAAGAAGTGGCGAAGGCAAGTATTCAGGTGGGATTGAAAATGAATCTGCAAAAGACTAAAGTTATGTTCAACCCTTTTGTGTTGAAGAAGACGATCTTGCTCAAACACAGATAAGAGAAGTAGAAAAACAGAAGGATCTCTCAAGATCGGATGGAGCAGTTGGCAAAAACTGTGTAATTCTGAAGAACCCCATGTCATTATGCCTGGAAACAAAAGTGTTCAACCAGTGTGTGCTACCAGCACTGACATATGGAGCTGAAACATAGACCCTCACAAGCAAGACAATACAAAGGCTACAGACAACAGAAAGGAGCATGGAAAGGTGTATGTTAGGCATCACAAGAAGAGGCAGAAAACGAATCACTTGGACAAGCCACGCATAAGTATTTGATATCGTGGAAAGAATTAAACGTTTAAAATTGAAATGGGCTGGACGCATTGCAAGACGACAGGACAACAGATGGACCACAAGTATTCTGGGTTGGTACCCCAATGGTGTTAAACGTCCGAGAAGGCGTCCCCACGCAAGATGGATCGACGAGATCAGAAAAGTGGCTGGAGTGAACTAGATCACTAAAGCATCAGACAGAGTAAAATGGAAAATTTTAGAGGAGACCGTCATCCAGGAGTGGATTGAAAATGGTTGATGATGATGATGAAATGAAGAAAAAATGTAGAGATAGGACGGGATTACATTATAAAAGTTTGATAAACGATCTTTTACAAAACTTCAAAAAAAAACCAATACGCGCAATTATTTCATATTTAATTGGTGCCATGACTTATGAGGATTCAGAATGTCAATTTTTCATATAAATGACCAAAATATTTCAACCAATTGCAAAAATATAAAAAGTTTTGTATTAACCAGTTGATTGGTTATTTCAAAATGAAGGAAAGAAGTAATGCATTACAATGTAGAAGTCAAGAACGGAGAAGTTTTTACAGTCAATCCGTAAATACAACTGCACCAAAAATTCTAAAATTGTGTAGGAATGTTCATTCGACATGTTTTAATGAAATGAATCTTCGATTTAGAAATTAACGAATGGGAATTATTTTTCAAAAAAAGTTGAATTCACAGATTTCTGAAACTTATTATTTTTTTTTCAAATTTTCAAATTCATAAAATTGTAAAAAATAGTCAGATATCCAAGTTCAAAGTTCATATTACTAATACGTATCGTGTAAATATTCGTACAAAATTTCAGAATTTTTGGTGGAAAAACCGCAATCTGAGAAAATCGATTTTTAAGTGGTTTTTTTTGCATACATGTTTACTATATTCCCTGTCTTTTCTCCTCAATTTTAGAAGAAAAAATTGATGGATTGATACGATTTTTTTTGTAATTGGTTTACGTCAAAATGGAATATTTTTCAGTCATTTCTGAAAAATCGACTTTGGGGTCGTGACCCCTTCATTTAAATTTTATTTTGAGAAGTATTTAAAAGCTATATTTGAGCACGTAAAAAAACGTATTTCTTTGTTGTCATTTTTTGGCATGCAAAATGATGCACATAAATCATCATCCTTTCTAAGAAACGTATTGAAAATGCAACGCGTGTTTGAATCGGAATAAATTATTTCTTCTCACATTCCGCTGGTTTATAAACGCGAGAAGTACGTACATTGAAACGACTGAACGTGTATTGTCTTTGTGAAGTGTTGAAAAATTTACTCTACTTTCCTGAAAAATTAAAAAAAAGAAACACGTGATAATAAATCTCGACGGTATTTTACTTGTCGGGCGAGATTACTTCTTAGATATTTATCGCAACGTAACACGATCTTCTTTCTCAGGTTCGCAAGTTCTCCTGTAATCGTGCTATTGACATGCAAAATCAGGTTTTGTTGTCACATGAATGTTGTACATTGCGTGTTCTTCGTTATCAGGATATAGCATGCACATCATGTTTTACAACGCATGTCTGCATGACTAGAATTCTTTTTCGGACTATATATTATATCAAAGAAACAAGATTTAGATGTTGCAGAGCGTGAACGTATCTTGGAAAACGCAAGTTGACTTGATAAACAGCGAAGAAGACAGAAAACGATACATTATGATAAGCAGAAACTTTATGCTATGTTGAATTTATTTGAGCCTACGAGGCTTGAAGCTCCTCAAACTCTTCCAACGTCTCAGTCAGTCAGTTGAATGCAGTAATCGGAAGCACTGATAATAATTTCTTGCTCATTTGCTTACAAAATGTCTGATTTGAATAAATGGAAAAATGGGTTGGGGGCAGATGTTTCATTTCACAAGTCCATTTGGAAGTTGTAGGAAAACTTCAATTGCAAAAGTATCAACAAATTTGTGTGACTTATTTATAAAGTTCCTATTTTTTAGCATATTCTTAACAGATTATTTTATTTTTTATATTTAAAATATCGATTGAGAAGAAATTTGAGGTGTTTTCGATATGAACAGTTTGGATAATCAATATTAAACATTATAAACAAAAATTTATGTTTCTGATTGAGTAAAACTTCATGAGTTTTTGTGTATACAGGGTGAAAACACCGAGTTTTGAACCGTTGGTCATAGAAACATAATTCTAATTAGAAAAAGTATTCAAATAACGCGTAGATTTCAGATATTTTATTTATTTTCGAAAAGGTTGAATGTATGTATGCAATACAAATACGATACTCCCCCCCCACCTATAATTTATATTTAGAGACTTTTAGTCCTGCATTTATTAAGTCAAAAAGAAATCTGTGTTTGGAATTGTAATAGTTGTCGACATATCACACATTGAAATATGTTGCATGCTGTTAATAGCAAGAAAAGTTTTTTCTTGATACTATATCGTTACTGCAGATAATACGCCTCGTTTATAATTGTATTAAAATGTTTCCCACAATAGGGTGGATGTACGAAGATTTTACTTGGAACCACGCACATTATTTATTTCACAACTAAAAATATGTCAACGTCTAAAAACTGTTTATTTTACTATTTATCTCATAGTACGTCTACTAAAGTTGAATTTGTTCCGAAACGACAAATTTGTGACGAAAGCTGTGTAAATTTAAGTCAAAATTAAATGCCTCAGCAATTATTTTGTTCATCGATTCACTAAAAACAGGATCAAAAGTCTTTAGATATAAATTATAGGTCAGCGGAAATGGATGAATTGAATTTAAAATTCAATTTACATATTAATACATTTATATAATCGTATATGTTTTGTAAATATTGCAGATGAAATATACTGGATTAAAATAGAAATAAGTGCATCAGCAGCTCTCTCACAACAATGCTAAAGAAATTTTCCCACAAGTCCGGAATAAAATATAATTGGGTTTTTAATTTTTAAAACAAGCAATTGTAAAAAAAAAAAAAAACTCAGTTTTTTTTTCATGATATAAAACGATTTTGGTGGTACGTTCTGAGTTTCCCCACAGTAGTTGTAAAACATTCTAACGCGAACGAATTTTATTTTAATCCCTTTCCAAGAAAAACTAATTATCCTAATTTAATTGCAGCTCTAAGCTGATACCACACTTTCCTAGAAAAACCTGATAAATATTATACGCATGTGTGCTTTCGTTTTGCAGATCCGCTTTCTACTGCATTTTTTCCAGTAAAGGATTCCGCTAATAATTTCATATTCAGTTCGAAAACGAAGAATTATTAATAAGACATAACAAAAAAAAAGAAACAAATATATAAGCAAAATGCATTTGCAGCCTGTTCCTCATTAACCATTTGAACGCTCCACCCACCCAAAGAATGCTTTGTTCGAATTCCAATCTGATAGAGTTCTTGTGATTGAGGATTCCTTTGGGATATGCATCTGAGGGAGGGCACAGTTACAGTCTAACAGTCCAATCATTTAAAAGTTCATTAACTTGCAGAAAATGACAATGGGGATTCGAAATGGGGATTAATTGACATCATAATTTACTCTCCTCCCAAGATCCAAAGACGGCGACCGTTTCGATTCCAAAAATAACGTCCAGGATGGTTCTGCAATACCGAGGGAAATAATAATTGCTTTTGAATCAGTGATTCAGCAGTCTTTGCTAATGAAGTGCGATTTTTATCTGGGGACCGAATCTTAATGGAGACAAATTGACCATTTGTAATAGACTATGTCATTACGACGCAATTAAGGAATTATGACAGAAACCTTTCTACGATATATCTCTACCATTTTTCTGATGCGGTAAAAAAAAAACGACTTTTCTCATCTGAAACTATCCACAAAATTTTCTATTTTTCAATTCGTCTTTTGTTAACGGAACGCATTATATTTTTTTCTGTGCACTTAAGCTTTTAGAAAAATAATTGATCTACGAAAATATAAATGATAAAAGGTATGTAAAAGAAGTGTTAAAACAATCTTTCATCCAACCATAGGGGACTTTTCTTTGGCAGATGATCAATATACTGTATTTATTTTTCTTATGAGAGTATACAGTGAAATCCCGATATAGCAATGCCCTGTGGACCGAGAGAAATATTGTTACATTAAGAGACAAAATTATGTCCAAGTGGCACCAAATTCTGCTGTTAATGCCGCTTCTAAATCAGCATTGCTAGTTACTCCAGAAAATGCACTGGAAAGTACTATTGTATAACTGATTAACCTTTTAATCACGATAGCAGAAATCATAAACCCCCTAACAGACTTCATATCATTTTTATGAAATAAGTTTTTATCCGATTTTCAGTAGGTGCAAAGAAAGGGGGATAATAAAATGAGTTCCATTGAGGAATCAACTTTTCAAAAATGTCTGGTATTGTCATTGCTAAAATAAAAGGCTTTTAAGAAAGCGAGATATCTCGTCAATGCCAGTGTGAGAGTTGATAAAATTTAGTTGGATGATTCACCTCTGTAAAGAGATTTACTGCATTAGCGTTTTGTGCACACAGAGAGCTTCACTGACACTTTCGGTGTGATCAGGTGACACGAAATACCGATATTAGGGGCCAATGGAGGAACGAAAACTACGTGATGAGGCTGAAAATTATTGAAAGCAATTTTGAGTGAGATATAAAAGGTATCGTCGTAGCGGTTTCAAAATCTTTTAAAGAAATGTCGTTATAAAGGTATTTATTGTAGTAGAGGGTATCGTATAGAGAGGAGCTTAACATTTGACTATATCCAATTCAAACAACATTTGACCAAGTATTGATGTAGATGAATTTCTCGTTCTATCCAGTGTCTCGAGGTTTCATTGTAAATATCAAAACTAAAGAGAGGTATGGCTGAAAGCCGTGCATTGAATTATAACTGCAATTTTCATATGCTACCAAAACAATTTTCCCAGATTCTTAAACGAATTGTTAATACATTTTACAAATAAATATACAGGGTGAATTCATGGAACAAACTTTAAGAGAGGTGATATAAGACACCTAAGCAGGAATTTTTGATCATAGAATGTGTGGTCGAATCGTAATAGCAAAGGCGGTAGAGGGTGTTTTTAGAGAGTGCTCATCAGCACTTCAAAAACAAATATCATATTTTTCCGACGGATTTGCTGTGATCTGTGCTATCAATCATTGGATTGGAGTTTGTGCTTTATTAGTGCAAGGACCATCAAAGTTATACTGCGCCAAACAATGACCAAGTGGTATAATGACTAGCGGTAGAATTTGCGTTACCGAGGTTGCACCATGTGAAGGCCTACCACATTACAACACCCTGCGCACTCGAATAGTTGATTGCACTTATAACACAGCAAATCCGTCAGAAAACTATGATACAGTATTTGCTTTTGGTGTTGTTATGCACTCTCTAAAAAAAGCCCTCTACCGCCTTTGCTGTTGCGATTCGACCGCACATCTAAGAATGATTGTTTAGGAGTCTTATGTCACCTCTTAATGTTTGTACAATGAATTTAGAATCACACTGTATATATAACCAACATATTAATGAAAAAAAGATAAAATATAACTATGGGTCTTTTTGTTGCATTTTATATGACATGCTAACTTAAATACACTATCATATTTTAGGTATTATATTGAAATGGATAGTGTCATTATTTTGAGACGGATGATGTTCAAGAAGAGTTGTTCTTGATAAAATATATATACTGATTGGTTTTGTGTGGAAAGCCAATAAGAAGATATAAAACAGAAAACTACCAGAAACAGCATTAGAAGGTCGTCGGTGTCTTTATATAAGAGCCATTTCCCCAGCTCCCCCTTTTTTCACTCTTGTGGGGATATCTTTAGTGGTTTCATAAAGTGAAGTTCGGTTTCCTGCTCTTGATCATGAAGTACTCCATCCATTAGTTGACAGAGGGGTGATCCACCCTTCTCAGATAGATGGAATACTTCGTCCTCGAAGCGCACATTATTCACTCCCACACCATAAAGAACCCACATTCTTAAGTGGATCAAGACTGAAAGCTCTCCGCCTATCTTGTATACATTACTTTCCTTTCAGTGGTCATCTCGGACTGTCTTCAACTGATGAAAAAAAAAAAATTACCGAGCTTATGTTCATCATATACATCTACATGAGCGTACGCAGGATTGACCTTTGGAGCTGGCACAAAAATTTGCTTCCGGAGAAATTTGGAGTTACCACTCTTCTCACAAAAAGCATTTAAGTTAACAGAGGGAGAGAGAAATTGGTAAAAATACTATACAAAAGACATTTTCTTTCGATATTTCAAGTTTTCACAGAAATATTAACATTTTCAACATTTGGTCGGCTTTGGGGGAGGGGGAGCACGAGTCCCCTATGCATTCCATACGTATGCCTCTGTACATCTATATGTGCAGGGTATGTATATGTATAGGGTGTTTTGTAAGTTCTAATGCAGTCTTTATCTCAGCAACCGTCCATCGTAGAGGTATATAGAAAGTGAGAATAGAGTGTATCATAAAATAAAAAAACTGAATTTTTATTTGGTCCCCTGTCCTCTAACTTCTAATTAGAAAGTTGTTGCACTCCCGAAGCCACACACACACACAACAAAACAAAAAATTGTGCAATTTTCGCTGAGAGATTTGAATTCAAAATCAGAAAAAAAGTTACGAAAGAACAGCATAAATGAGGGAAAGAAGCGTTAGTTTCTTTAGTTTAGAAGTTTATGATGTTCTTCCCCTTTTTCTCTGATTTTTATCAAAAATATCTCAGTGCATATTACAATTAGAAACATGGATTTTTTTGGTTTGCCTTGGAAGAGAATACAACACATGGCAATGACATTCTAGTTGGAAGTTAGAGAACAGGGTGGGAACTCATAAAAATTTAAATATATTCTTTTCATTTTATGACACAATGTATTTTCACCCTCAAAACTGGTACAGAGTGATTTTTGTGTGAATCACTCTCTATATATCACCATATCTCTACAACGAACAGTTGGAAAGATAAAGTCCGAATTAGGACTTACAAGGTAACCTGTTTATACGAGGTGGGAAAGAATTTTCATTCTACAAAAAATGGACTTACTTTGTGTAGCTAAAAATGGATATCATAACTAAGAAACATATAAGTCAACGTAATGCGTGAGAAGAAATAATAAACTGGCATTCAGTTCCATAGTATAGTGTGGTAACTGTTTCAATTTTGAGTATTAGTGCCAAAAATGTTGCACAATGTTGAGTAGATGATCGTCAATCTTCTATCAATGTAAGAATCGCGTTCCATGGTATGAGTGGAAGATTCCTAGACTCGCAAATGGTTTTCTGAAACTTGTGTTGAAGGTATACTGCAAGTATAAAAAAAATATTGATATTTGTGTGACATAAATCAGTTTCGTGAATTTCACAAGTTAGTTTCATAATTTTAAGTAAGTTGATTGAATTCCTTTATAATTATAATTAAAAATTATGTTTCTGATATAAAATTATATCGATGGCCTAGTTCAAAAATTCAACAACTCAAAAATTCTGTTTTCAAATATCTGCGTGCCAAAAATTCTCTTTGCATGGAACTTAATGGGAGTCAACTCAGATTTAATTGCGGTAAGGAATGTATAAACAGAGTTTGGAGTTGTTGCTATTTTGTAATATGTAGATATTTTCCTCTGTTCTCATAGAGCGTGCATAACTCAAAAATGGGATGTTATTTAACCCTCTCCTCAATAAAAACATATTGACATTTATTTTTTTTTCACAAATACAGATGTAAATGGTTGCTTTTAGCATATTTTTAATTGAAGCAATGCACCAACGCAGCAATACAATTAAAATTAATTATTGTGAAGTTTTAATTATTTACAATGGCCAATTAAAGGGGGGGGGGGTAAAATATGCTGTTAACCTTTGTTTTACACTTTTATCTATAAACAGATAAAATATTACTTAACAATAGTGAATAGTTGTTTCTTTGAATTGTATTTCCAATTCTCTCAATTTAGTGTGATTTTAGAAATGTTTAAATACGTAAAATTTCAGCAGCTCTCAAAAAATGACACCAATAAGAAACCGACCTCTTTCTAGACGAAAAGGGATTGTACTTACATCACAGAGGCGGCGATAGACACAGAAGGCTGGGTGGGGGGGGGGGAAGGATAATAAAAGCTGGGGAAGCATGATAATAATGATGTCAATTCATATATATTCATATACATTAGATCAGTCGGCTCAGTCGGGGACATTGTCTCCTTCCGATGCCATCCCCCGTACCTCCACCCATATATATAACAGTATTTTGCACTGAAATGACACCAAAAGATTAATTTTATAAAGCTCAAAAAAAAAATATATAAATAAAATAAAGAAAAGACATTGGTATATAGTTTACTTTACAGTTTTTCTGTTATATTGTTCAATGCTCTCACCTGTATCAATATTCATGCATGTTCTATAATACACTGTAATATTTTCATGTACGGAAATAAATTGAAATTGAAATTAGTACTTTACATGTACAGTATATTTAAATATACACCGGACCAAAGAGGGTTAATTCCCACTGTAGAACATTATGAACCTTTTTGTTAGAATGATTCGAAACTAAATTTGATTTTTTTTGAAAAATATTTATTAAATTGAATAAAGTTATGTTGTTGATGTGAACAAACAATAAACTTTAAGACATTCTACTTTCTATAATCTCGGTTGTTTTCTAATGCAACGTACCACTGAACAGGCATTGACTTTTAGTTCGAAAATAAGTTTTGTACGAAGGTTAAATAATTTCTTAAAAGCATTTTCCCCTTACACCCACCATGTCTTTCCCGGATGTTCGACTTAAATTTTAATCTCAAAATAAACCCCGGGGCACACATACACACAAGCCCTTTAAAAATTGCGTCTTGCTGTGTTGAGGTGAAATATTAGAACTGCTTGAAAGGGTCACAGAAGAGTTGCTTTCAACGAAAGTGCGAAAAGGATACGCTTGGTAAATCTGGCAGAGATATGACTATGATTAATTAGAAGTTGTTGACAAAAGGCCATCTTAATTAATTCAAAGTAGCTAATTGCTATTTAGACCGAATACATACCTCAATGACGTAAAGGTAAGCAGAGGGTAATTTACAGGGCAGCTTTACGGTTGAAGCCAAGCAATAAGTCTTACAATCTCTTGTTCGTTGGTTTGATCTTTAAAACGTTATTCATCGCGTCTTGAAACTTTTAAAAGGTTTGGTTCATTGCCTGTCTGAGGTAAAGGTATATTTTGCTATGAAACTTTTTTAGCTTTCATAATATACACTAGGCAGTCGTATTACCAATTTGGTATTCAATTTGAGACGTGTAGGTGGGGACTACACATTTTCTGGTTGTCTATAGGAATTGCATAAATTAAAGGCGAAAATTATCTACCCAGGGAAGCACAAAAACTCAGAGCTTAGTTTAGTTACTAAAATTCCTGTAACACAAAATTTGTGAGGAACAAAGCAGTAAGTTTATTAAAAACATATTTTGTAAGCTACGCTAATATTTATATCTATCTTCACCGTCTTTTGCATCAAAAATCGACGTATTTTGAGATTACACTGTCAAGTACGAATGATATGTTTTATTGATGATTGATCTGATTTAGTTTTTTAGATTTTATATAAAATTATAATAAATATAGAAAGGAACATTATTTTCTTTTATTAGCACGAATTGTAAATATTCATAGTAAAAATAGGCAGTAAACACATATATCAAAGAATAATCAGTGCAATCGTATTTCTATAGATATTTTCGCCCTTTACTACAAACATATCTTTAAAATAAGCCTCAATGGTCCCGCGTATATTTGAATATGCATGAAAAACCCATTATGCCAGTTTATTTTCTCAATTTCTTTGGTATTTTAGGAAGTGAAACTTTTAGTGTGATTTGAGTACAGAATACAGCTACGTATAAGTACAATACTTTTTTTTGAAATCTAAACGAGCTAATTTCTTGTTTGTCGGTGTCATTTTTTGAGAGCTATTGAAATTTGAAGTGTTAAGAGACTTATAAAATCACACAAAATTCAGGGAATTGTGAATAAAATTCAAGGTAAAAACTGTTCAATTTTGCTGAGCAAGGTTTTATTTGTTTATAGATAACACTGCAATTGAGTCAAACTGTATATTGTACCTTTAGTTAACCATTTTAACTAATTGAAAATCCACTCTGATTAAATTGCCATGTTGCTGTATTGTTTCAATTAAAAATATCATAATGACACCAATTCACATCCGCTTTGTAAAAAAAGAATCACAATACGTTTTTATGGGGGTGAACCATAGAAGGTTAACTTCCAAAAATAAAAGCAAACGAAATAAATTGCAATATAACCATTGATAAATAACATCGACCTGCTATTTTACTGACTCTTAAAATTGTTTGTACCAATAAATAGCTCTTCGGTTCTAGTTTGTGTGATATTGAATGACTTTTCGACTGCTTTATGATGTTACACAGAAGTCACCGCTAGTCATTCATTTGTATAAATTCTGTGATAAGAGGACGCGATTATCCATCGAATATGAGTAAAGCGGCGAAAGGATTGCATGACGTAGAGAGAACCATTCTCGGAGTGGAAAATTCAGAGATGAGTGTTGCCCAGCGGATAAAGGAGCTCATTCTTGATTGCACAGCCTGCGGAGATAATGCTGATAGAAGTTCAATTTACCTTATCATAGGACTTCTGAAACTGCTGACAGCCATGACATTAAGGAACTGGCAGAGGTGACCGAAGGGAGTAAAGAGAAAGTTCAGTCAATTCCTCACATGATGGGGTGGGACGTAACTTGAAGAGAGTGAGGTGAGTGCAGAAAGGTATATAGGACTCTTCCAGAAAGGACGAAGCATGTAAGAGGACGGGGGGAAGATAATTTCTGTCTTCGTTAGTACCTGCCATCGACGACTCGTCTTAGTTCTGGAGCTGCTTCGATTTTGCCCGTTCCCTCTTTCTAGAGACAGTGTACCGGAGTACGAATGCTTTGATGTGTGCGTAGGAGGGTTAGAGCACACGGAGGATCAGCGACTCTCCGGATGACTCAGCCATTAAGCACAACCTAAGAAAAGAGGGGATAAAACTCTTAATGACTGACGATACCAGGCATTCCTTCAGAAGAAAATGCTATGGTGCTTATGAAGTACGCCTCAAACTCATCGCGTTTACATTCGTCTCATAGGTGAAAAATTTAATATCGCCTTTGTTATTGCAGCCGGGTCAAGTGCTCAAAACAAATCTTTGGTAAGGGTGAAGGAAGAAGAGAACCCACGCGCAATTTATGATCGCGATGGAAATAAACAGCCAAGTATCTATCCCATGCATGTGAGATGAGAATTTTAGGAAGCATCCTTAAATTGTTGCTTTTTCATTTTATTTTTTCTTCATCCACACCAAAAAGTTCTCTGATTAGTTTTTCGTGGAATAAATATTTTATTTGCATTGGGCATCAATAAAAATTTTTATGTTTTTCAGCATATGTGTGTTGCAGCTGGAAATTTTTTGGTTTCCGCGAAGATTTCTCACATTGATCTTTCTTAACACATTTTTGACTGACGTTGTTGCATTTACGCAACGCTTTTTTTTTTTTGAAATTTTTTCAATTAATTTTCATGAAAATTTCTGCATGAAACGAACAATTTTGGGAATCTAATCAGTTTTTGATGAGTTTAGAGGTCTAATGAGTGTCATAGTAATTTTAAAAATTTGTTTGCAAAGAAATTTGGCTTTTGATGACTTTTAAAAAAATGAAATTTTCTGAAATTTTATCTCTCTCTCTCGTAATATTCGATCAGAAATTTTTTTTTCATGACCATGAACAGAAATAAGTTTTTTAAAACTAGAAAAAATAGTTTTTTGTTAAATTTTTTTTTTGTCACATGGTATAAAGGGTTTTTCAAAATCATAATTACTAGTCATTTTAACTAAAAAATGAATTAATTTATATTAATTAAAAAGGTAATTGATTGGAAATTTGCATTAATTACAAAGAAAAACATGATAAATTAATGTTCATTTTTTTAAACTTCTCAAATATGTGATTTGAGTAACTAATTACATATAATTACAATAAATTGGAAGAGCGGTATAAAATGGGTTAAGAAATTTGCCTATGCAAATTCTGTAGAATTTTGTGTTTTGTTCTAATGGTTCCCTCCAAAAATCTTGTAGCACATGTGTGAATTAGTTCAGAATTTTTTTTCTCCAGCATATCGCTAAGCATTCTGTAAATGTCATCATCATCATCAGGCATTTTCAGTCCACCGGTGGACGAAGGTCTCTAAATTTTTCCATTTTACTCCGCTTGATGCTTTTGCCACCAAGTTGACTCCAGCCACTTTTCGGATCTCGTCAATCAATCTGGCGTGGGCGCCTACTCGGACGTTTAACACCACGGGAGTATCAATCCAGAATACTTGTGGTTCATCTATTGTCCTGTCTTCTTGCAATATCTCCAGTCTCTTTAAATTTTGAACGTTTAATTCTTTCCATGATATCATATACTTTTGCGTGGTTTCTTATCCGAGTGATTCGTTTGCTGTTTCTCTTTGTGATGCCTAACATACATCTTTCCATGCTACTTTGTGTTGCATACATGTACTTAAATAGAATCATGTAATCCACATTAGATATTGAAAAAATTAATGATTTTTAAAGAAAAAAATCTATAATACCAGGGCATTGAATGGAATAAAAGCTACAGCGCTTACGTTTCTGAAACGATGATTTTAGAGGTTAGTTTTGTTCCAAAAAACACATTCTCCTGAAGAATTTAACAAACATTAATGCATAATTTCAACAAATTAATTAGTAATTGCATTGCATTTTAACTATTCGTCAAGAATGTTTTATCTAATTTTTTTTTTCATAGAATAAAAATGAACAGTAATTACAAAAAAATAAAATAAAATAAAAAATCTTATCCCAGAAAGTTGCGCGTCTTTGTGCGAATGTGGCTACTATATATATATGTTAAGCCTTAAGAATATTGATGAATTATTTACTATGTCGTGCGACATCTATGCTTTGTATAACCCGAGAAATAAAGTACATGAGCATAAAAATAAATGAATGACATTTTCTTGATGATATAAGTCATATATCGTAAATGTAAAATAATCACGTTAACACTAGAAAGACTTGAAAATGCCAAATGTACTTAATCAGTGCAATATCAAGTACTTTTTAGACACCCTACAAAAAAAATATTAAATTAGTTTAAAAAAATGACCCAAAAAAATCTATAGTGCATAATAACAATGAAGAAAAAAAAATTGTAGTTCGTATCTGAATAATGACTGTTAAAGTGCAATGAAAAAATCCATTGTTTCATTATATTTCTGATGACGATAAAAATTCAAATCTTATTTTGAAAATTGCGGATGAAATTTATTCACTCGGTTTTTGTTTGGAAGAAGCAAAAAATGTGCGTTCGTGTGTTTTTTTTGTGAAAAAATTATATTATAGTTTTTAAAAATTTATTTCTTGTTGATCATTGCGGCGCGTATGCAAATGTGGCTGTCATGTTAATCCTATAAATACCTTTTGATGATTTTTATTACAATACGGTGCAATACTTATGCTTTGTCATATCAGAGAAATATAGTATATGCGTATATATGTATACAAGGTGATTCAAAACTACTCAACGTACAAACTTTTTGGGGAGGTAGAAATCACAAATACAAAACAGAATCAAATGTATGACCTGAAACCCCAACCTGATCAGCAGGAGGATAAACGAAGATGCAGAAATGACAAGTCAATTATGGGTGGGAAACCTCTTTATTTAGCGATACTTTACACGAGGACAGTACTTGTACCCTGCCCGAGTGGCGTGGTGGTAAGATGCTCGTCTACCACCGTGAAGGTTGCTGTCACGGTCCTGGGTTCGAAAGAGGATATAAATAAGATATGTTCCCTCTAACGAACTTGAGGCGACCATCACTAGACAGCGCCTTCATTTCCAACACATCTCATTAATGGCAGTAAATTGGAATATAGCGATATGGCCAGAGTTTGCGTTTGGTGAAGTAGTACGTGTACACGTTAAGTTTCACACAACAAGTGCTCAAAGTTCTTACACAGTTATGCATGCTTCACAATGGCGACGCATTGATTGTCTAACCCGTTCAAAAATACCGGGCTTTTCTCCAGCGGATAACAGTGCCCTCAAGCGTGCATAACTGTGGAGGGTAAGAACTTCGAGCACTTGTTGTGAAACTTAATGTGCAAGAAAGCGACCAACAAAAATTAATATAATTCACACATAGGGGTTAACAATAACAAATTAATTTATCAAATTATCAAACAAAAACAAGAATTATCCAAAGAGGAGATCCACATCCAACATCTTATATTACTCTTGAGAATATATCATCTTGACATGCCGAATACTAAATGATTAAGTATCTCGATAAGTAATAAATGATTAGAAATTCTTGAATTGAGAGAGAGATAATTTCGACTAAAAAAAATTGATATGGGACAATCACCACCAATTATTCATCTTTCGGATCCATCTCAACCCTGTGATCTTTCCCTTCACCACAAGATCTTTCCTCGTTCTCTCTCCAACCTCAACCTCTAACGTCCTTCTCACACCTCGACTATAGGGGAAAAGACCCCGTTTATCGCACCACTCTACGTTATATGGACCCAATGGTATTAGCTGTTCCTCAGAACTACTTCTTGTAACTCGCTGGTTCCCTTCATGTCGAAGGCTCTATTATTTCCGAAGTCCGTCAAAGCGCCACAAACTGTAACACCATCTGTGGCTTGAGGTGACAACATGCTTGAGGTACAACTCTGACTTTAACCCCTTCATTTTAACACATAAAAATAGTACTCTGAAACAAATTTCTGAACATTGTTTAGCGATGGTTAAAAGTGAATAGAATGCTCCGTTTTATTTTCAAAAAGGTCTCTCCTAAAATTATTCTTCCGCTTTCCGGAGACTTAGTTCATCCTAGACAGGATTATGCCGAAGGTTTTGGGGACCATACCTGCAGAGGGATGTCCTTGTTGGCGCACGGGGCTTGAGCTATGAAGAAAGACTATTTTTTTGAATATGTTTACATATTGGATGAACGCAGGTGTCGGGGGATATGATCAAAGTTTTCAAAATTTTCAACCGGATGGATAAGATGGACCATGAATTATTGATACGCCGTTAATCGACTGATTTGACAAGGGGGATACCAGTATCGATTGGTAAGGGACAATTCTAGGTTGTGGTGTTGCAGGGAATTTTTTCTCTAGTATATGAAGTTTTTAGTTTTTGTAATTGCATTTTTAATTGGGTGTTGTAATTTAGAAATATATGACGTCCATATTTATTATGGGAATCTTTTTCTGAGCCACCTAGTTGGGCATTTCGCCTACTGTGGCCTTGTATTTGTATTAAAATTCAAAAATATCAAAAAAATTTAACAGTGCAATATATCAAGAGTTTCTTAGCTACGCTATTGAAGGCCTTCAATCAATTAAAATTACGGCCCAAGAAAATATGTAGTTCATCATAATAATAATGAATAAAAAAATCGTAATTGTTCCCATATGAATAATGATTACTGAAATGAAGTGAAAAAAATCCATTATTTCATTATATTTTTGATGATAATAAAAATTAAAATCTTAATTTGAAAATTACTGATGAAATTCATTTACTGGGTTTTGGTTTTTGTTTGGAAGAGAAGCAAAAAATGCTCATTTCATGTGTGGTTTGTTATATTTTTTTGGGAAAAAATTATATATTATTTAAAAAAATTATTTTTGTGTTGATCCCAGAAAGTTGCGGTACGTATGCAAAAGTAGCTCTAATGCTAAGCCTATAATAATACAGTTTGATGATTTTTTTCTATACGGGGCAACCCATATGCTTCGTCTTATCCGAGAAATATAGTATATGAATATGTGTGAAAATAAAATAAATGACAATTTTTTATAATATAATGATATATCACATGAATGAAAATCATCATATTAACACATAAATGACTTAAAAATGCAAAAAAGAAAATCGAAAATTAAACAGTTAGATATCAAGTACTTTTTATACTTACTATTAAAAATTTAAGAGCCTTCAATCAATTAAAAAAAAAAAAAACGCGACAAGGAAATCTATAGCTCATAATAATATAGAATGAAAAAATCGTAATTGTTCGTATCTGAATAATGATTGCTAACATGGAATGAAGAAAAAAAAAAATTCTTTGTTTCATTATATTTTTTGATGACGATAAAAATTCAAATCTTAATTTGAAAATTGCGGATGAAATTCATTCGCTGGGTTTTTGTTTGGGAGCAGCAGCAAATGCGCGTTTATATGATTTTTTTCGAAAAAAATATATATATATTAAAAAAAAAAAAAAAAGAATTGTGTTGATTCTTTGTTCAAGCTATTACGCTTTAAAAATAAATGTTCATTTGTGGAACAAAGCTAAGAATTGACGAGTTTCCGCTGTAATAAGTGAAGAACTTCTTTTTGTGTAAGATGATCACACCTCATTAACCTAGCAATTTTTTTTTTCACTCTTTCTCTTCTCACAACGGGGGGAAGAACAGTTATTTGAATATATATTTTTTTCTTACTTACTTTACGCTGTCAACATTATAAGTTTTCAAGTTTTTTTTTGTTTTGTCAGTACTTACCAAGTAACGCCTCTCTCTCTCTCTCTCTGTCTCTCTCTTCCTCACATACTCTCAAGAAAAATAGCATTAGGAGTATGTGTGGAGGACGGAAAAAAAGAGGACACATTTTTTTTTTGTTGTACCCATGATTAAAGGTAGATATGGAAAAAAAGGGAGATATACCGACTCACACGAGATGAGAAAATAGTAAAAAAAACCGCCAGACTGAATTTCCGAACTGGAGTTTCTTTTACAAAAAAAATATAAATAAATATAAATTTTTTCGTCCGTCTATTTCTTATTTTTTTTTCAAGTTTCCTATCCAGTATATGGACTCTACCGGAATTTATTTATTTTTCTTTACTTTTGTTTAAACGGTGGGTGAGTTTTTAAAATTTTTTTTTTTTTCCTGAGAAATAGAAATCTATCTGTTGTTCAATGCAATTTCACCCACGCTTTCGTTTAAACAAAACGGAAATAAATAATTCCTGGAAATTATTATTATTATTTTTTTTTTTTTTTGGCGCATGAATAACTGGGTTAGATTCAATTTATTTTAACTTCACAGTTTTATTCGATTACTGCTTTGGCTGAAAGAAATAAAAAAATATATAAGAAAAAAAAAAAAGAAATGGAGGGGGGTGACTTGGCATCCAATCTGCAAGGATACTGGGAAAATAAAATTATATATAATTTGGAAAAAAATATATAAAATCTGGGAATATTTTAAGTTTCTTCTGGGAATCTGTGGTCTTTTGAAGTTTTTGTAAAAAAACAATTGTGTAGATATAAGAATTTTTCTCTGTTATTTAATGCTGTGTAATCGATTGTATTGTTCAGATCTAAAAATATCATGTAAATATCTATTTTTTGTGACGGTTGTATGTTGGAGTATACTGTCATGACTGAAAATACCGTAATTTCCTGCGTACGATCCGCCGTTGAAATTTCCGCTGCTTTGAGGAAAACATCATTGTATAATCCGAATGTGAATATTCCATTTATCAATAATAAAATCTTAAAGAATAGAAGGTTTTTTAGGTCACATTTTTGTAGGAAAAAAATGTTGATTTTTCTACTCTCATCTATACACCGTATATAAATCTGTGAAAAAATGATTTTTTAAAAATTAATTACGTTGTAACCTCTGAAAAAAAAACTGTGGTTATGACACAGTGTCATGCACAGTGGAACTTGATTTATTCGAATTTTGGATAATTCGAAGTTGGAAGGAAAAAAATCATGATTTTAGTATAAGCAAATGTAGACAGTTGGGGAAAATCCACAAGGAGTCGGACGTTGCCTATCTCGACTAATTTGTTCTATGTTCATTATCCTAGGCTGCTGGCCAATTTGTTAAGCAGTAAATCATCAAAAAGAAAAGTTGAAAAATATTCTGACGTATCTAAATTTAGGCCCAAATTGGGTGCCGGTTTCTTTTACCCTTAACTTCTGGCTCGAACAGTCATGCTCGCATTCTGTCCGCTGAGCATCGGGTGGTTGCTTGGATGATTTAGTATAGATTAATTGGATAATTTTTTGCTGGATAACTTTGGATAGCTTTGGATTAGATTACTTTGGATGACTCTGGATTGGATAACTTTGGATAAATCTGGGTTGGATAACTTTGGATAAATCTGGGTTGGATAACTTTGGATAAATCTGGGTTGGATAACTTTGGATGACTCTAGATTGGATAACTTTGCATAAATCTGGATTGGATAACTTTGGATGACTCTAGATTGGATAACTTTGGATAAATCTGGATTGGATAACTTTGGATAAATCTGGATTGAATAACCTTTTTTTACTGCGATCTTGAGCTTCAAATTAAACAAGTTCGACTGTAATTCGCAATAAGAAATTTCGATGTTTTTAACGTATAATCTGCGATCATGCGCAGGGAATAACTATAGTAATAGTTAAGATTGAAAGTGAATGTTAAATTCTACGTCATACGATGAAAGTATCCGATTTTATATTTAATATAGAATTTTTTCAAAAAAATACTGTGTGAAAAATGAATGCGAGTAAATATAGAAATTCTTTCTGAACAGTTTTTTTCATAATTTTATGATTTTATTTGACTTCATAATACTGTCATCGTTCGTTCAAACCATAGTTTTTCAACTTGGCGTTAACGCCCACGTTGGGAAGCACTGGTTTAAACGATTATGCGTTATTGCGGCCGTTCCATTACAGCAACCGACACGATGAGTGACAATTTTTACCTATTCATCCCATGTTATCTTTCATCCAATATCGAACTACAAAGACCATTCAATCGAATACAACGTCCGACCTCAGCTCTAATCCTTTTTTTGCGAAAAAAAGTACCAAAATCGGTGTTTTCTGTTAGCTAAAAGTGTGTTCGATTTTGACCTTAACATTGAATAATTTCTTACGTCGGTCTTTGCATGTAATTAATTATTACAATTATATTATTATTTCAATTTTTTTTAATTTCATATTATTGAATTTTCACTCCAACTGCTTATATTGCGCGTATAAAAAAATAAATAATATAATTTTTTGTTCCATCCAAATATGGATGGATGAATATTCTTAATTCTCTTATATAAGAAGCTAATTTTTTTCGAGCGTTCAATATAAAGACATCCAAACAAACGTCCATTTCTCGTGGAACGAAGGGCGTCGTTATAACGAATGTCTCGAATATAATATGAATAGGGATTCGACTAATTGTCCCATGTAGAAAATGACTTGAAATATACATTGAACATTGAAGGACCGGACACACCCCGCTTCCCATCTCAGAGAGATATCGATGCTTTCCCGGGGGATGGGTGTATCCGGAAATTTATTAATTTATGTGAAAATAACAATGATATACATATATACAATAAATAATCTGGAATAAATAATCGTACAAAATGTGATTATATAGCATCATCCACAGATAATCAGTCCGTAATCGTAATAGTCCTTATATAAATAATCAAAGAATAATTTTTGTCTTGTATGTGATAGAATCTGGAAGTGAGTTTATCCAATCTAGAATATACTAATCTCAGCAATCAAGCTGTAATAAGATATAAATTGACGTCTATATGTCCGGCATCTCCATTTCATTCACACCCGCCGGAAAAGGATGAAACAGTCGAAAGCACCACGTATGTCCACCGACACGACAGCTGTTTGAAGACCATGGGCGTGTTTGTGTCTGATGACACGAAAAAGAGCCATAATGGCCTTTTCCGCTGATCTTCCAGCGCGGAAACCAAACTGGAGAGGACTTAACCAATTAGCCTGTTCTAAATAATACACAATACGCTGGACCAGAACCTTTTCAAAAACTTTTCCTATTGTGGATAGAAGACATATTGGTCGATATGATCGCAAGGACTCTGTGTCACGATCCTTTTTAAGAAAAAGAAGAATCTTCCCTTTTTTGAAATGGTGAGGAAACACCGATATGTCTAGCAGTTTATTGAAAACGAATGTATAGACTTCAGCATATTTTTCAAAAAGTTTCGTCAGAATTGGGATGTTGATATTGTCACAGCCTGGTGCGCTTCTGTTCTTGAGGTTATTCACTATGTGAGCTATCTCTGACGTCGTAATTGGTAAATCATGTTAAATACGTCGCTTCGTCTCTGCTCTAGAGCAATTCGTTCTACTGTATCCGGATATATAAGATTCAGCTGGTATTCTGCTGCCTCAAGAATGGTTGAGTTGAACATACCATTGAAACTCATCCTCACTTGAGGCGGTATACGTTTGCATTTAAATACTGAGCGATATGCTCCACCGTAAGGACTGCTTTCCTCGGCACAAAACTTCGTCCAACTGGTGATTTTAGCCTTCTGAACAGAACGCTTGTATACCGCCCTTGCTTTCTTGTATTGCGCTCTATCTATATTTTTGTCCTCTTTGGCCTTTATAAATCTCCGTTCCAGTGCCCGAACCTTTTTTCTTTCAATGGCCAACTGCTGGGTCCACCAGCTTGGAAGACGATTTGGTTTCATTTGGACGTACCCAAGAGTATCTGCGCATTTTCTCTGAACCTGTTAAACTACTGCGTCTCGATACAACGATAATCCCTCTACAAGGATATATAGTTTTTTGGTCCGTAGTATATTGTGACATCGAGATTTCACTGTGTATATAAATATAATGAAACTAGCGCAACTTGGAGTAAGACGAGTGTACGGTAGGCTGACCATATTTGTTCGAGAAAAATACGCGGTATTGGAATTCCAATTGCGGAAAAATACGGGACACCATCAAAGATGATGCTAAAAGGAAGCAAGGTTGTTATTGCTCAAAATCTGAAAAACCACCACTGGTGGGAAATGAAGCGATCATTCATTTATGATCAAAATTAATTCCACAAAATAAAACGTCTAACGTAATCATTGGCTTACGCAAAGGGGGGGGGGGTTGGCCGAGATTATAGTGTTATTTTGCAGGACAGAAACGTACCCCCCCCCCGAGAAGAAAAAAAAATTGAAACCCCCGATTGAGAGAATTCTGCGTACGCCTATGAACATAACGTATATGTGAGAAATTGAAAAATTATCATAGTATAATTTGCGAGTTGGGAAGATAATTTTTATCCTTGATTCTAATAAAAAATAAAAATTTAGTTGGTTTTGTTGAACATAAGTGAAGAAACGAGACCTTTTTAGAAAAAAAGTGGCCAAAATTACGCTGAAATACGCGATATATAGTCACCCCCATTACAAAGCGGAAACACTTGTATAAAAAGGAGGATAATCGAGCTTGAAAAACAAAACTATATAATTCACTACGAACAAGTTCCACATGGAAAATGTCGAAAAACTTATGTATCTCCCATACTCGTATAATATCTCATTTTTGGCTAATACATGAACAAAAAAACCATAATGCTCTCTCATCATAAATACTTTACACATTCTTATAAAACACTACTATAGGGAAACTATTAACAAACAAAATGAGTTACTTTTCTACCTGGCAACTGTTGATAACAAAATGGCCGAGCTCTCTAAAGGTCATCACCTCGTGGTTGTTGTAAACGCTTGATCAAAGTCCATGTTTACGACGCTAAAACAAAACATCGTAATTCTTATCGCTTCGAAGCAGCTTTGCCGGCTTCTTGACCGTCACAAGAACGTAACAAAAACTAGACACACCAGCTCTGGTTTTCGTGCAAGTGATTATGCCGTTTCGTCGTTACGCACCAAGGCCTTGACGGAATATCTTTCATATTTCTTCAACAAGCCTCCGGTAACAAGGCTTTCAACTACATTCTTTCTTATTGAATACAACAGGAAAATAAGAAATAAAAAAAAAATGTTTTTTTTTGCCTCTAATTTACTGAAACTGAAGCCTGACACGTACACAACGGCTGACGCATCGATTTCTGAACAGTACATGCGAGTTTGATGTTCAAAGTTTTTGAGTAGGGTGAATACCCCAATATTGTGTTCTGCACGTTGTATTTTTTTTTCTCATATCCTGCAAAAAACGAATATACGATAAATAAATAAATACAGGATGGCTCGTAAATTCTTAAATAGTTTAAAAATTCATAAAAATTGAAGGAATTGGTGTATTTGGATGCTGTTTGCGAAAAAATTATTCTTACGAAGGAAGATTTTTTTGATTCAAATTTTAATTGATGGAGGTCGCTACACGAAAGCAAATCAGGAGTGATTGGACTTGAATCTTTCTTCGATATCTTCTATGTCCGAAACGTTCGTAAAGCTTTATATGGCGTTTGGTGGCTAAGGTAAAACAGTTTTACCAATAGTTCTTTTTCCATCAATGTGAACATGGCAATAAAAACCTTATGCAACCGTCACTGACGGGAAAATTAATCGTACACCCTTCATTTTATAGGACTCTGATTTGCATCTTTCCAGTGATTTTCTTTCGTACCACATCCTCTATTGACAAAAACTTATGGTGCTTATCGTGCTCCCCATTGCATAGGCATTGAAACAATCTGATAAATAGAAATTCGAATTTATATATATAAAAAGAAGCATTCTACGTGTTCTTTTATTCCCAGATAACTATTTACGTATTTCCAATTTTGATATTGCAAAAAACGTAGGTTTGTAGGAATTTTTGTACCAAATAAAAAGCATTAAAAATTTAAAAAATAAAATTCAACTCTTTTTTCACATTTTTTCTATTCTCAAATTTTGAGGCTAATTTTTTCACGGATTCCTAATATTTTTTTCTAAAAATATATAAATTTCCTAAAATATTAAAAACAATTAAAAAAAATTGACGGTTCATTATTAATTTTAGATTTCTCATATACCTGTATTGAAAAAAAAATCAAATAATTATGGCGTTCTTCGTATGAGTGCGTAAAAAACTGCATGTAAATGAGAAGCACGTTTCCAATTAAAATAAATCGACAAAATGTAAATTTCATCAATTGATGGGAATAATTGGTTCGTAAAAAAAGTTCATAAACTTAATCATTCTCGTGAATGATTAGTTTCTACAAGTAAATACACAGAGGTAAATTTACGAAAAGAAGACATGTCAGTGCAAAATAAGTCAGGATTATGCCAGAAAAGACGGTAAAATTTAATGAAAAATGCAAAATATAATGCTGAATATTTGAAAGAAAAATTTTAGGAATTAAAGTCAATATAATCAGAAATACACAAATAAGAAAGACCCGGAGAAATAAGAAGCTAACATCTTTGAAATAAAGCATGAAATGTATTCACGGGAGGAAAAGAGAATTTTTTTTTTCGCAGTTTTTAACAGATTATCATCTAACATCTGCAGTCGATTGAGGCAAGGTGGAATGTTTGATTTAAATATGTATGAGAGGATTAACAGAATAAAAGCATTCCATCATTTCCATGTTTTGTAGCTTTTCCCGTATTTTTGGCTGGTGACCTTTAGCGTTTTTCAACATATCTAATTCCATGAAAGAATTGCACTCAATCTCTTTCTATACGTTCACAACTGTAAAATCAAACAAGATGGAAATAAAATTGAGGATGGAGGATTAGGGGTCATAAAAATATGAATAATGCAGTCATGTTTTATGGATCTCAAAATACAAGTTAAATTTTTGACTCGATTTCGCGTGAAAGAAAATTGAAAATGAGAACTTTTTGACTGTAGTTGACTTGGCTTTAAAATACCTGGTTTAATCCAGTTTTCTGGAGAAAACTGGCATCTTTCTCTATTCTTTTTTTTCCTACTCGGGCCACAATCTCATCGATCATGAGCACAAAGGCCTACAGGATTGAACCCTGACGGAGTGCTTTGCAAATTATTTCAAACTCTCTTCCGTCTTATCATTAGTTTAAATCTGTCAAATATGCCTGTCGGGTCGTCTAGGAAAGGAGTGCTAATACTCTAGAAGCACAACGGGAGCATTGATAGTAGCTGATTTATTGGCCATCTCTCCCATAGTGAAAGCTTTTACGTTGTACGAGGTGGTGGAGTTATTTTTCTCATTTTTTGAAAACTTAAGTTTTATTGAATAAATTTTTTGGAGGTTTTCTCGTTTATCCCGTTGAAAACATTTTTCAAATGTTTTTGCTGATGATAATAATTTTTGGTAACCCACTGATACCTCGGGTAACGAAGGTTTTTTTTATATTTTTTCTGCCACGGCTAACAATACGGATTCGGGTAACAAACATTTTAATTGATATGGGTGCATGCGCAAACATAAAACAGCCGCGTTGTGAGCTAAATTTTTTGTGTCAATCAAAATTTATCTAATGAGTAACTGTTATTTGAGAAATATTTATCTATTTCCAAATCTCGGAATCGATTTCCTGAAATTTGGCACCACTTTGAAACACCACTTTTCTCTTTCAGAAAGTTTTTGAGCCACATTGTAGTATGAATGATTTAGTTAAGATAAAATGCATTAAAAAAACTAAAAATCCTCAGGCTTGAATGAATTCAGTGGATTTGTGTTGCTGTATTTTAGTTTTAATTGACACACACACATCCATATTTTTTATGGGCATATTTTGTCAGCCACTTCGTTGGGCATTTTCCCGTTGTGGTCTTATATTTGATGTGGACTTGATACCAAACAGAACAGTCTGAACAAACACGACTTCATAATTTACATAGTGTAAAATAAAAAGATGTTCAGATTTTTCATCTTCATTTAATTTATATTCTCATTTATATAATTGTGATATTTTTTATCTCAGTCTTTGACCAGTTTCTATTTTTTTATAGTGCTTATTATTATTTTATGAAATTTATTTCGAATTTTTTTTCCAGGCAGTTCCTAGAACGAATTAAACGATTTCCCATAGAATGCTATTGAAAATCGCGTTTCGGCTAACAAATGCGTTTGCGGAACAAATTATATTCGTTAGCCGAGGTATTACTATACTTACCGTGGTTATAAATTTACGGGTAATCTTTTTCTGACTTTTCTGCATCGTGATTTGAAAATATTTTCCATTAAAATTTGTCGAGGTTTATCCCGTATTCAACGAACAGAGCATGCTGTTATTATTTATTATGGCATTTCGGCCGGATTCGGGAATGAGATCACGGCCTGAAGTTATTATACTATATTAAGTAAATGGATTTTATTCCGAAACTGCAAAAGAAAAAAAGGCTTTCATAACGAAATATTCTGAAAAAATTTCTAATATTAGAAAAAAAATGATTCAAGAGCATTGTCTTGGAGTCAATGTTCATGTGCCGTGAATTCCGAGTCTATCAGCTATTTAAAAAAAGGGGGAGAAAAGAACACTACCTAATCTACCGTGAAAAGTGAAGTGGAAATGTTACAATGAACGTTTGAGTATTTCAGTCCAAAAAACTCAGCTTTTCAGATTTTCGCTTCTGATTCCGGTGAATTAGTTTTAAACAGATTATTGTCTTACATTTATGAAAGAAAAATCGGTTTGAAATCATTTTCTTCCTAAAAACTACCAATATGTTTTGGAAGAATGAACTTTTGTTTTCAAAAGCTTCGAGTTTTGGTGATACAACAAAGTAAAATAGTGGAATATTAAAGTCATTCTAAGAATTTGTATGTGATGCTGTATTATGATCTCCACACATAAAACTAATAGTTGGTCTTAATTTTTACTTTCATCATTAGACAACAACAACCATTCTCCTACTTACCTACTACTTTTTGCCGCTGTGGTGGTCGAGTGGTTATAGTGCCGGACTCGTGATGCGAGGATCCGGGTTCGAACCCCACAGTGGTGGTCGGCTGAAGTTGGTTTTCTGTGGTTCCCAACTTCAAGGCGCAAATGCGAGCCGATCTCCCCGTTAAAAAGTCTCGCCACAGAGAGCAACAGTCCTACACAATAAATCATTCAACCATAACACTTCACTCATAGTTAGTAAAACTGGGGGCAGATGACAGCACTACACATAACAAGCATTACACAGAAACAAACTTTACGTCAGGTTGCACTACACGTACACGCATATTCCCGCATGTACCGATTCGTTGGGGGGTTCCGCGGGGGGGGGATGCATGTGTGGTGTAGCAGTAGTAGGTAGGGGCTCGGGGATCCATGATGTTCTTAAGTCAGCCACCTCGTTGGGCAATTTGCCTGTTGTGGCGTTGTATTTGTATTTGAATTATTTCGAGCATTTGGAGGTCAAGTTGATCATGAAACGGAAAGGTGACATGGAGTATTGCTTGATTCAATATCAGGTGAAAAAAGTGATTTCGGAAATTTGCTCAGAAAAAAAACCCTCACTTTTCACATTTTCTTGCGTATAATCCGCAACGGCGAATGATTCGCAGATGCAAATTTAGTTGAATTGAGAAAAAGTACCCTCGCACATGCGAATTTCATTCATCAATAATGAAAAATCAAAGAATGAGAGGAGTTGTGTTGTGGGCATGGCTTTGGAAAAACAATTGTTCACAATTTCCACTCTTTTCTGCATCTGTGTATATGAAATTTTAAAATTATTTTTCACAAATTCATTTTTAAAATATTTATCTCTGTTTTAACTTCTCAGAAAAGAAGATAATGCGCAGTGGGATATAATTCGTACTAAGAATTTTCGATGTGTTTTTAACGTATGGGTCCGCGAACTATACGAGGAATAATGTAGTTCGATGCTTAGATTCTTGACTATTAGGGAGCAACAAAATGCCACTAAAAATAGTGTCAAGACGTTTTTGAATATTCCTTATAATCATTGTAACGATATAATCATAATAATGTTTCTATGTCCATCAATGATCATACAAATTTGAATGCGTAGGAACATTTTTATCACAACCACATACTGTAATTACCGAATTAATGTGAACCGTTTCCGCCTAATATCTAACTCTATCATGATATTTTTGCTCATTATTTCGTAAGTTGGAGATTATTTGTGACTGGAAATTTCAGATACTTTCCTGATTCATAAAACAAATTTTTTCAGGGTGAGTGAATTCTTCGTAAAAGAAGTCAAAGTTTGTCTTTTCAGTTCCATTATTTTGTGGATATAAAAACAACTTAGAGTATATCCGGGATATACTCTAAAAAAGTACGTTTTTATATGTTTATATAAAAATATAAACGTATAAAAATATTAACAGAAAAAGGGACCATCTACTTTATATCTTTAATTATAAGATTTATCCCTGTAAGATTTTAGTGCTGACGTAAGTTTGCGGCATCATTAGGATGCAACAATTCCGGTCCATCACCATCTTCACCAACAGTTATCAGAATACAGTTTGTTTGTAAAATACTTGAGAGCTGAATTTTATTTGAAGTGCCAAATATTATCGTTATCTGACATTTACTTATATGAAAGTTAGCACTAATGACTGTCAAAGTTACTCTACAGAAAAGTGTTTATTTGAGAAAAGATAATTCTTGAAAAAGTCTCTCCGTTCTAACAGAGCACGTGCCAAATAGGGAGGTTACGAAGATGACATTAATTATACCTGACTTCACAGATGGCTAATTAGCTATCAAGAAATATTTGAGAGCTGGTATTGAAAATGACAGAGGGTTTCGATGCAATAGTTTAAATAATATAATCAATTTTTAATGATCTCTACTTCCGTGTATATATTTTAGTTTGAATCTTACTGAACGTCTGATTGCTTCAAAAACTCTTATGAAAATCAGAAGTTCTAGAATCTTGAATCAGGAATCACATCCTATTTAAGTTCAAGTAAAAATTTTATAGTTTTCACTATTTCATCCAAATAGTTGAATTTCTGCAAAATTCATAGTTTCAGGTTTTTAGGCCTGGAAAATTTTAATATTTCAATGTTTCGTTCACGAAGGGTGGTGAACATTTTCAAGAAAGCCTCCTTGAAAGTTGAATTTCTGATGGCAATAAATTGTGAGTGATGACATCACTGACATCAATCTAAACAAGCAATTTTCGTTCTGTAGTACGTTCGTGAAGCAAGCGGTGAACAACCACTGGACAGCACTACTTCACCAAACACCAACTCTGGCCATATCGCAATTTACTGCCATTAGTGAGATGGGTTGGAAGTGAAGGCGCTGTCTATCGGTGGTCGCCTCGAGTTCGTTAGGGAAAATATCTTATCTATATCCTCCCTTGGGTTCGAACCTGGGACCCTGACAACAACCTTCACGATGGTAGACGAGCATCTTACCACCATGCCACTCGGGCGCCACTGGACCGCACTGTCATTGAACGCATAAATGCTGGTTTTGGCACTTATTGTCACTTCTGTCGTAGATTGCAGTAAAGATGAAAAAGAGGACATTCATTTAATGTATTGTGTTGTGGGCGGGAATGCTCTGGAAACCCATAGACTGTGCCAGAAATATTTTCTGAAAAATGCGTGACAGATCAGAAACCTTTGAGTGTTTTCACCGGTGTCAGGGCGGACCCACAGTGAGGACACAATAAAGTCCGTTTCGCATAGGCACCAGTGCAATCACGCAAACGTGTTCCGATCTACTTACTTCAGCAAACATCACCATACATGAAATGCATGTCTACCTTTTCCTGAAACCGGCAAATCCATCGCTTTATGCGTTCGCTTGCGTCGTGACCAAAATTGCTTGTTTAAATGCATTCTAACACTCTTAAAGTTCCCCCCCCCCACCAGTTTTGAATCATCTTGTACATAACTACATGTTTAATTCGTAGCTGATTATCAAAGCCGTATAAAAGACCTTTTTAACGAGATTAAAACCTCTTTTCCCCCTTCATATAGGCAGTAAACGAAAGTGAAATGCAAAAGAACGAGTACATTTTTTTTTTTACGAAAAGCTCAACACTCAGCTTTCAAGAAATAAAATAACTCGTTCAAATAACTATTGCTTTTAATTTTCAATATCTGTGATTTCGGAAGTACGTAAGAGCAATTTCGTTGAGAGAAGATTGTTGTTTCTCTCGACAAATACGTGTGTACAACAGTACTCGTGTATCCACGTCTGCTAAAGGTGTTTCTTTATCCTTGATGTCAGTTGGACTTTATTTTTTCTTTCATTCCTTTCGTAGAACCTTCTTTTAGTTCTTGTACTTCAATGCACTCTACTCGTTCGCATTTGTTTTCATCTTTTTGCTGGAGGGTCATTCACTATTCTTTCTCTCTTGCGACATGCACTTCGCATTTAACCTATTTTCCCCTCCTTTTCCTTGCAATCGCTTTCACTTGAGGCACCTTTTCTGGACACTCATCTTTCACGTGCTGAAGCGTCTCCATTTTTCGACTAAAAGAAATAGTCCTTCTATTGATATGTTTGGTTTTCTTTCTTTCATTTTCAATGTATGTACAGAGACACTGGTTATTCTTGTGTAGAATGAAATAAAAAAAAAATACTCGCCTTTTTTTTGAATGGAAAAGATGTAGCATGAGAAGGGACATATGAGTACTGCATTTAGCAAAATAAAGTGTCCCATTACGTTATTCATTATTTATTATTACGTCTCATTATTTGGTTACCCATGCTATGAAAAATTGAACTATATTGTTTACTCTAGAAAATGTACCATAGTAATACAGTGAGACTCGCTAATCATTCGATCATTTTTTCACACCACCGTCATTTTCTGCACGCGAGGGCTAATTAGATCGGGACTTAGGGGGTCACAGTGCCAATAATCCTCTTTTTGAGAAAAAGAAGGTTTTACTAGAATTGCTGTCATAGAGTTAAAAATTTAAATGTCAAATTAAAATGTTAAAATGTTTTAAATTAAAATGCTAAAAATTATATACTTTCACAATCTAGTGGCGAACTATTGGAGCTGAAACTTATTAATTTTTTCTTTCAACAGTTTAGCACTCCTAGAATGAATTTCTGCACTTATATTAGAATTGTTGACACCACTCTAACTTTAACAACCAATTCTGAACAGCAGCGATCGAAATTTTTGTTTTTATTCACTCGCTAAGAGGTTGATGAGCTAATCCCTGGGTGAGGGATTAAATGCGGTAGTGATATTTTTCTGTGGTAATGCTGCCGCTATTTCTATTGCGCCTCCGCGTCAGGAAAGTTTCTGACAAAGACGAATAGGTATCGAACTCGCGACACCTCTAAACATGATAATTGCTTAGCAATTCTGTAGCTTCTAGTGAGCAGGTTTATCATGATAGCTCGAACTTAAGAAGAGAAACAGAGATTTGAAAAAGTAAAACAAAAATGAGAAGTAAATGCTAGAATATTCATAAAACTGAGTTTCTTTCACCGATCTGATAATGTGGAATGAATATACTCTGACGAGAGATCACTGTTTACCAAATGGTTCGGCAAAAGGTTTATCATCCCTTCAGGTGTGTTGTCATTGTGCACGAATAGTAATACTTTGTCTAGAAGCGAAGGATGAGCATGGAAAATGAAGATAAGAAACTGACCAATCAGAATTTTAGAAAATGCTTAATTCCGCCCTTGCTCAGTTTCCAATACAGACTCCGTATGGTTGAGTGTGAGGGTAATCAGCGGAATTTTTCCTTTTCCCGTGTAATTTTTTTATTTTTTGTGGAAAAAAATGTCCAAAAGCAAAGTTCTCACAGTGAAAGTTAAACAGAGGTTATACAGGTTACTAGAAACAGGTGGAAGAATATTTCATACATTAAATTTATGGATATAATCTTATATGTACTCGCTATAAGCCCTTAATTCCGAAATTTCATTTTTTTGATACGAAAACAGATTTAGGTAGTGACCGGATTTAACTAGCGTTTTCGCTGAAAGGAGTACTTCGCTATATGGGGGTCCGACTGTATTTTTATAAATGGAAGTTCAAGTTTTGTTTGCAATAAACTATACGTGAAAATAATTTTATTAAAGGTAGGATATTTTCTGGAGGTTTCCTCTTTTACCCCGTTGAAAATATTTCTAAAATATTGTTGCTGGTGATAATAGTTTTTGGTAACCCACTGATACCTCGGATTACGAATTTTTCAGCTAATGAAGGGTTTTTTATACTTTTTTCTGCCACGACTAACGAATACGGATCCAGGTAACAGACATTTTAATCGATATAGGTGCATGCACAAACATAAACCAGCCGCGTCGTGAGTTAAATATTTGTGTCAATCAAAATGAATCCAATGAGTAACTGTTATTTGAGCAATATTTATTTATTTCCATTTCGGAATCGATTTTCAGGGACACCACTTTTTCTCTTTCCAGAAAGTTTTTGAGCCAAATCATGTAATATGAATGATTTAGTTAAGAGAAAATGCATAAAAAAAAAAAAAAAACAAAAAAAAAAAACCTCAGACTTTTGAATGAATTCAGTGGATTTGTGTTGCTGTGTATATTTTAGTTTTAATTGACACACACACATCCATATTCTTTATGGGCATCTTTTCCCAGCCACTTCGTTGGGCATTTTCTCGTTGTGGTCTTATATTTGATGTGGACTTGATACCAAAGACTTAATACCAAACAGAATGGATTGGATAATGGAATGGACAACTCTCTATGATTTGTGTCGATGAATTGATATGTTTCATAATGTATCGGTGATTCTCACTAACCCTGATAACGTGATGTAAAATTACGTGGACTATAATAAGGAAAATTCTCTACGTAAAATAAATCGAAATAAATATTGGTGCAATTTAATTTTCCCTTATACATGAGTTTTTTTTTTTCAATTTTTATGGTGGCATAGTTATGGTAGCAAACTAACTAGCAACGATCTGAATGTGCCATGGATTGATATTCTTACAAAAAATATACGATATATAATTACCATGAGAGTTTTTTTTACCTATTTTAAAAGCTTTTGAAAAGTTTCAAGTCTTCTTATCATTAATTCGATGTACCGGGGAATGTTCGAAACAATTAACAGTTTTTTTTCTTACGGCGAGCTAGCAAGTAATCTATAAGCAATATCTTTCACTCCTCTAAAAACAAATATTTGAACAATTTTGTATAAGCTCTGAAATTGAAAAATTTTTCATTACACTTTGATAATTACGTTACTCTCGAAGTTTTCTTCACACACGGATTTAAAAAACATTAAGAGACAATATTTTTTAATTGTATCATCACGTGTCGTAAAAATGCCACTTTTTAAAACTCGCTGTTTGTATTAAGTGAATTATAAGAATGCAGTGAAATTTTTGCGTATAAATGATATAAAAAAGTGATCAAACTGAGAATGAATTGATACATCAAAGATTCTATGTCTACATAGGAAAAAAAATAAAATAATATTTCTTAAATTTTTTTAAGAACCAATTTAAATCTAATTATGTGTCCTAAATCGTAGAATGAACTATTTCTTTGCAATATATTGGCATTGATAATCTTTCTTCTCACCGTGGCTTTGTTTGTTGAAGTTCCCATTTATCGTTTCTTTACTGCATCAATACTACTGATGCAAAGAAAAAAACTTAATAAATAAATTAGTTTAAAATAAAAGTTTTATTGCACTTTTCTTAGTTATATTGTATGATAGTTTGCTAGTTTGATATTTTTTAATCTCTCGTACATATCTCTGTGACTTTTATCAGAATTTTCAATCATTTCTTTTCCCATGAATACGTCTTTTAAATAATATGCTGGGAGCATTCGCAAAAAGTTGCGTGACGGAATTTTTTAAACGCTCATACAGGAAGTATCCAAACCAAGTCAAAAGCAATAGTATCGCCAGATGCACATTGCAAAGACAAATCCAATAATATCACTCTTATTTCAATATCTCTGGCGCCAGGCCCGCTACCCGGATTCGTAATAAATCGTTTTTCACTATATCCCGAGTAGTTCACAGAGGAGACAACATTGGTACCGTTTTTTAGCTAGTCCAAAGACATAGCTGATGATAATGACATAATTTCATTATGTCAGTATCTACCGCACCATTCAAGGCACAAAAAACTTTATCACGTCAAAACTTGCGGTCGTGTCTACACCTATTTTTTAAAAGTATTTTTTCAGTCACAGTTTCGGGTTTATATATAAGTTCATTTTTAAGTTATAAATGATATGTTTATCCATCTTATTCAGTTTTTTGATGATTCAATTCTAAAATTCTTCATAAATTTTTAAATGAGGCAGGATTTCAAAAATGAATTAGGATTTTTTGTCAAATATATTTTCTTCAGAAATTATTCATGATGGATAAAAAGAAGGTTATCGACGTATGGGGGGGAATGCATTAAAGCTGCGCGAATAAACAGGCTGTACCAATTTGTTTGCATACCTAGTATCTCTGCAACCATTGACTTTTGAAACATATCTTTAATTCCAATAGGTTTCCAAATGACGCACAGTTACTTAAAATGCTTGAGGGATTGTATACGTGAAAAATAAAAAAATGTAATTTTTATAACTCGTGTTTTCCAATTATTGAAATGTAGATCCTAATCTGAAAAGTCATTTGCAAAAAACTTCATATTTTTAATTGCAATATTCATCGAGACATTAAATATGTAAAACCAACATGTGTTCTGGCAAGTTACCGCTGTGTTAGCGGGTTCTCGTTACCTCAAAAGTTGTTATTATTAAGGAAATGAGCACAATTATAATGAACTCAGCCATTTGATTTTTTTATTCAAAATTAATAACAATTACATTCTTTGACAATTATTTTCAAAATTTCAGAAGTTTCACAACTCTGAATTTAATTTACGTTTCGCAATTTGTGAACCGCACCCTCAATAATTTGCGATAAATGCTGAAAACTTTAAAGTCAAATATATAAGTTAATATTCAATTTAAAAATATGAAATTTTTGTACATTATTTCTCAGAACCGCATTTACATTTCACTAATTGGAAGATTAGACGCAGATTGGAATACGTAATTGGAAGATTACGTAGACACAGGGTATACGTAAGAAGCTTATTTTTCTATATTTTTAATATATATGTTTCTAAAGTCAACGGTTTGTCAGTGATATCCGCTGGGCAAACAATTAAGGTCTGGACACACATATCCGCACCGTGCCCGACACAGGTGTCTGCCGAGTGTAGGTCTTCACTCGGTGAATGAATTACACAATGCTAAGCAATGCCGGGGCAGGGCCATATCTACTTGTCCTTCCTAACAACTTGTCCTAAGCTAAAGGACAAACTCAACGATAATTTTCCCAAGGACAATCTCGAGCGACCATTTTCTATTCCTTGTAGATTGTCCTTGAGACCACGTGACAGGAAAAGTGGGCGAAAATTCTTTGCCGAGAGTAATTCAACGTCCGACTAATCAACGTTAGGGTGAAAGTATACACCCCCTACTAAGAATATATATTTCTTTTTTTGATTCTTGAGGAATGGCAACAATGATCTTGCACATTCGCAACATTGCTTATTTCTTTTTCTTTTTTTTTTGTGATTGTACGTGCATTTTTGGTGCCATTCAATCCTTTTGAGGCTTGCGATGTTGCATAGAAAGAAATTCTTTGCGTAAATTTCATTTAAATATGCAAAACACTTCCCGTTTTGAAACAGGAGGGTGAGAGACCCAAAAGACGATCAAAAATTAAAATATATTAGTAAATAGACAAATCTAGCAAAAAAAAAAAAAAAAGCTATATTTTTTTTATTCCCGTCAATTTCAAATGCTTTCTGAAGGTAACTCAAATTTCTGTGCATGATAGTCTTGTGTCCTCTTTATCCTCTTCCCCCAATTTCAATCACTTGTTCGATTCCAAATCCAATCCTCCTCCTTAACAAGGGTATATCGATGCTTTGAATATGCATTACGGCAGCAAAATTAAATAAATAAAAACTAGAAAATTTATAAAAGAAAACAAATTTCTTCGCTTAGCGATGAGCTTTCTTTTGCATTAAGTAATAATGCTGCGACTAAATTTTTTAAACAATTAAAAATTTTTAATACACTTTTTATTGTAGTTCATTTTTTGCCTCGTTGCTGCACTTTGGAAATTTTTAATTCGCTAAAATGTGTGATTTTGCTGATATAATGCAGTGTTCAATACTCAATTCAATTGCACAAATTCTTTGTTATACATACGTCACGTTTTTTTTACCCAGGATGAAACACATGCAGAAATTTCCGAATCGTAATAATCAACAATAATTATCGTAATAACACAAATCGACCGCATCGCCATTGCTGCCGAAAAAGTTGCTGAACGAGAGGGTCTTAGCTCTTGTTCAAAATTGTCCTTCCCAAACTATCCGCATTATCGTTCATGAAGGATATGGTCGCAAAAACTTTGTTTTTATCGTTGATAACGGGAAATCACTGACTGAAGGATAGAATCCTTGCGGAGGACATGTAGAATGGCAAACTCCCGTTCACACATCTGCGCAACGAGTGCGAGCCGTCAGAGATTAGTTTATACACTGGTATACAAAAATTAAGAACGAAGCTGAAAAATTGAGGTCGAGTACTCTTTACGGAAGAAAGCAGATTTAGTCGGACTAGCGGTTCTGGACGCATACACACCAGGAGAGAGCGGAGAACACGCAATCACCCCTCCAACAACGTCGAAAGGGGCCTGGCGGAATTTCCGTTTGGGGAGGTATCATGCTTGGTACTCGTACATCTTCCAAGGTGGTTCAGTACTGGTGCCCTCTAATGTACCGAGGTTCTCCTTCCTCACGAGAGTCTTTTTAGATATGCTGTGGGTCGTCAGGTCAACGCTGCACCTCATCGCATAGGCTGAGATAGACTTGGAAGTCTGGGGGGGGCACGGCCATTATTGCTGGGGGGGGGGACACACGATGATGATGATGCCAATTCATCCATACCAGTGGTTCTCAACCCTTTCAAGAACGCGGCCCGGTTTCATTCATTTTTGTGAGTCGAAGGCCCGGTCGAACATACGACCAACGGAAAATGAATAAGGAAAAATGAAACGGCTAATCCGTCGCTGTCCGGTATGAATGATATCAGGGACCGGTACTGGGCCGCGGCCCGGCGGTTGAGAAACACTGATCTATACATATATGCATTAGATCAGTCGACTTCACCTTTGATGCTGGGGGGAGCTGTTGGAGAGTGAAGATATTTAACGCATCGGTTGGCTGGCCATGTCTCCGGATCTAAATCCAATCAACCTGCATAGCAGTCAGGGGTGATCATATCCCCTACTAAATGCAGGATTTTCCTTGCCGGTCTTCTGTCCAATTGTGCTCGAAGCTAATTTTTGAATAAAGTTCATTTTTATCCTTCGGATTTCTCTTTTGGAAGTTTTGTTTACTTTTCCCATGTTCTTACGTCTTGGGGATCTAATGGTATTATCCGTGTCAATTTGGAACTCATTTGCACGACGTTGCGTTAGAAAAATCGTCCTTAATTTTTGCACACCAGTGTATTTCGAAGGTGATGAGATGATTTCGGGTGAGAGAGAGAGAGAGCGGTTATTATTTTTTCCCCATTAAAGCTCATATTATTATTAATTCTCCACTTCTGAGTTTTCATCAAATGCGGAATTAATAATTTCATTTATTTCTTAATTTTTATCCAACTCTGGAGTTATTTCTTTCATTATAACTCCGGAATTATTTCTTTTATTAATTCTGAACTTTCATTGGTACTGGGATTATTTCTTTCAATTATTTTTAATCCATCCATTCTGAGGTTTTCATTAGTTTTGGAAACGGTTTCTCACTTCAGTTTAAAATTCATTTCACCCCAGACATTTCGCCTTCCTTGACAGTGTGAGTGACCAAGTGATTGGGTTAGTGCCCGTATGAGGGACCATAAGTGGGTGGGTGATTCATTGTATGAGTGACCAAGTGAGTGTGTGATTTATTGTATGAGTGACCAAGTGAGTGTGTGATTTATTGTATGAGTGACCAAGTGAGTGTTCGATTGACTGTATGAGTGAGAAAGGGTGACTGAATGGGTGAGTGAATGACCACATGAATGAACAAGTGACTGCATGAGTTACCAAGTGAGTGTGAGTGAGTGAGTGAATGACCAAATGTGTGGCCAAGTGATTGTGTGAGTGAGTGAATGACCAAATGTGTGGCCAAGTGATTGTGTGAGTGACCGTATGAGTGACTATATGAGTAAGTTTGAGTGACTGTATAGTAAAATGAATGATCAAATGAGTGAATGACCGTGTGAGCCTGGACAGCCTGACAGCCCGCAGCATATAAAAATTTTGTGTATAATGTATTTATTTCAAACAAATGTTTGAAGCACATTAAATATTGATTCGGGTATGCGTTATTTTAGGTAGGACACGTTAATGTTTTAAGATATTTGCAGCCTTGGAATACATAATGCTAACGGAAAAACAGTTTATGGAAACATCGCCCCCGACGTTTCGTCAACTGCAATTTCATCCTTGACATTTCACCTGATCGTATGAGTGATTAAGTGAGTGGGTGAGTGACTATATGAGTGGTCGTATGAGTGATCCAATGAGTCGGTGAATGACCGTATGGGTGAACAAGTAAGTGAGCGACTGTATGCGTGAGTGACAGTATGAGTGGTCGTGTGAGTGGCCAAGAGTGACAGTATGAGTATCGAGGTGAGCTGGTGAGTGACTGTATGAGTGGTGATATGATGGTGATATGAGTGACCAAAAAAGTCACTTATATAGCGACTCATTTCCTCTCACTTGGTCATTCGTACTGTCACTCACTCAATCACTCGGTCACTCATACGGCGACTCACCCCTCACATGGTCATTCTTACGATAACCCGCTCACCAACGCACTTGATCACTCACTCATATAGTCACTTATCCACACACTTGGTCCCTCACATAGTCACTCATTCAGTGAGTCATATACTCACTTGCTCATTCATACGGGCACTCACACGGTTACTCGCTTGGCTACTCTTACGGGCAGGAGAAATATTAAAGGCAAAATGTCAGGGGCAAAATTTCCGAGGGCGATATGTACGAAGTGAATTTTCCAGATCCCCGAAAAAATAAATGCTGTATATTCTTGTGAAGCGTCTGAAACGCAAATGGCTTCTCAGGAGAGACATTTTATTAAACCTTACGATCAAAGACATGATATTGCGTCCAAACGTCAGCGGAATAAATTCAAAAAGTTCTAGTTGTTTTCCTTCCTCTTTCCTCGATGCTTTGTTGTAACCCTACGAAAATAAAATTGTTCTTTTCCCCCCGTTTATTTCTATACTCCCACTAGTGATTATTTTCCCCACATGTGATGCATACTATACACATATAAGAGCGAAATAGGTAGGGGTTGAGGATGGAAAGATAAATATACTTCGTGTAGACCTACTCTCTTATCTGCTTAGCTATTATATTGTTTTCCTTTCATTTTTTTCCTTCTTTTTCTTGTACTAACGTGCGGTTAGGTTAGGACAAAGTCATCATATTTATCGCCGATTCGTCAAATAAAGATCATACGAATTTCTTACCAATAGCTTATAAGCAAAGGAGTTAAACGTAAATCATAAGACTAATATTGGCTTCTTTTGCAGTTCTTCACTTTGTTGGGAGCAAAATTAGCCAATGCCCACCTCAAGCTTTCCAACTACAAAGAGAATAAGAGAAACAGGATATTATAGAAAGGGTAACACACAGAGTTGCTCAGGTTTTTTTTCCTTATCCACAGGATCGGGGTCCTTCTAACAGATGAGGCAGCAGCATCACCATCAATCAGTCTGACAGAAGGAACATGTCGACGTCTTTGCAGCCCCAACCTCTCAATCTCGACGCGAACGTATGGAATCCACTCACCCTTCCCCGAAAAGACGCACATGTTACATTGCTTCACATTAAGGACATTTATTACAGCTACCAAAAGAAAAATTTCTACACATATTGATTCAAGAGGTTTCAAGTACCGTGATAGGTTTTTTTTGTTTTTTTTTTTTGGTTTGTATGTGGAACTGTGTAGAAATTGAAAATATAGTCGGACTCGATCTATAATGATATCGAAGATTCCGAGAAAATTTGTCGTTATAACCGAGGTCAAGACCTTTTATGATGGAAATTACAGTCAGATGCAATATCAAAAATTCTGTGCGCAAAGTTTTCCCATAATGATGTGATCGAGAAAAAATGCGAGAAATAGGAATCATAAATGCGAAATATCGCCAATTCTTGCCAAAATTGTCGCCAATTGACAGCCAAATTGATTAATTTTGTTAAAAATTAGTCTTGGCAAAAATTTAGTGTCACAGTACATCTGAAGTGATTTAATATGTATTTCAAGAAAATAAATTAAACAAGACAAATATGAGTAATGGATATTTTTACTTATAGTCCTATCCACTATAACACAATTTATAAATTATGCGATTATCGATTATTTTCATCCTAGATTCTAGTGAAGGTTACGAATGAAAGTTGGTATCTGTAAAAAAATGGAAAGTATCTGGAAGGGAAAAATTACAGAAAAATATGGGTCATGTTTATGAGCAAGTTGAAGCGTCACACATGCAAGAACGTGATTACACTATAAAAGTTTGATAAAAGATCGTTTACGAAACTTGAAAAATGTAACCAATAAGCATATCGGTTATATTTTAGCGAATAAGCTTATTGGTTGTTTTTTTTTCAAGTTTTGTGAAAGAACTTTTATAATACTTTTATAGTGTAATCCCGGCTTAATAAATATTTTCGCAACATTATGTACCAATAGAGGAAGAGACAAATATCATGCCAATGTGATGAGCTCTTATTCCAGGAATTTGTTGGGAAAATGCCATAAAAAGCGAATGCAGACGCGACGAAAAATGTGTCGTTATAAGCAAGTTTCATTAACATTATTCTCTAAAGGCAGTGTTTCTCAAAGTGTGTGTTACGGCTCCTAGAGGAGTCGCCGTGAGCTAGAGATATTGATTTGTATATGACTATTTATATGCTTTGAAGTGGTTCGTTTATATGGAAAATATCCACCAAACTTTTCTGGGGAGCAACAAATGAACCATGAATTGAGCAAGGGAGCCGCGAATGAAAAAAGTTCGAGAACCACTGCTCTAAGGGAATCAGCTTTTGACGTTATAGCCAAAGTGTCGTTACAACCGAAGCTGTTACAAACGAGTTTGACGATGTTTCAACTCTCAGAAATCACAAAATATATATCTACTTTACTTCTGTTATACTTAATGAACATTAATGGGAAAATCGGGTAAAGTAAAAATTAAAATCTCATGGTTTTATAGAAATACGTAGCAGATAGTGATTAGTTTTAATGGGCCACGTTTTATTTTATTCCATCAATATGCAGTTCCACCAATCACGATTTTATTTTGGAGATAAATATTCTTTGATGACGTGTAGATAATTCTAATGATATACATATATTTTGCAGTGCGATCTAAAAATTTTAAGTACAGAACGTTTTCCCGCAAAGTTTTAGTTATTGATGACAAGGATATTAATAAAATATTGATGGAAGACATTAATTAATCTTCACTGAAATTTAATATGTAGCAGTTTGAATAAAAATCAATACGAAAATGTTAATTGCGTGGGCATCAATCACATTTCACATTTCAGTAATTTATCTCATGACTTCACTTAATATAAGCAACGGTAATTATCGATTACCTCATTTACTATTTGTTATCTATGATTTAAAGATTGATGAAAATTTACTTCAGATATGCGCGCGCGAATAATTTTTCTATTTACAAAATAGATTCTTGACAATTCGAAACTTGTCCAAAACATTATTGTTAGAATTGTAATTAGATGAAATATGAAAGTATTTTTTAAGAAACTTTTCACACACTATAATATTTTTCATCTAAATGCATTTTATATTTTGACCTCGTTTCGGCATTGAAGCTTCTAAGCAACTCCTAAACATTCGATTTTTATTTGCGAGATGTTCATGAAGTTTATATAATTACCAGCAGAATGGCTCGAAAGTTATACTCATGTTTCTTATTTTTTGACAAGTCATGCAAGAGCAATTTCAATAATTAGATAACCTTGGACAAGAACGATTTCTGACCCTTGCATTTTGGAGGGAAATACCATACGTGGAGGAGACATATTTCTAGGCATTCTTCAACAATGATAGAAAAGTAAGTTGGTAAACAATATAAATGGCATTTTTAAACTATTAAAATCAGTGTAAATCATATAAATACAGTGTGTTCCCTGAAAAAAGTGCAAGAACCCATATGTTTTTAAATATAGGCAATGGTATTTTTTGTCATATAATAGCATTCAGGGTACCACACACATTTGCTTAATATAACTTCTCAATATTTTTCTCCTCTGAATATTTCAATGCTTGCCAATTAAACAAAAAAGATACAAATATTGAAAAATACAAAATCTAGATTTTTCAATGTCACTGACATTTTTTTTCAGCCACCTCATCGGGCAATTTGCTTGTTGTGATCATGTTTTTATATCTGAAAATAGCCACAATTTTTACTGCAATGCTGCATCAATATTTAAGATAAAATAATATTCAATTAAAAATCCATAGCAGCAATACTCATACACTGATGTCCATAACGTTGGTGATCACAAAAAAACATTCCCAATCTGGATTTTCGGGGGTAGGGGGTAAAACTTAAGTACAAATCCGGAAAAGTTTTGCGAAGGAACATCATACGATTTTCGAACAGACTTTACGGTACTTGGTGGATGAAACTGATCTAATTGACTGCACCAAGAAGTTTTGTATTAAACTGAAATGTACAGTTTGCGAACCAGAGGAAAAGGCTGCATAACATTGCAAACGTCACTTGGCAAATGCTGCGTTGCTATTTATGGGTTTGTTTGCCAGAGAAAACTTAAATTCGGGGCCCTCAAAGAATATTGTCACCATGGTCTAGGAATTTGTCACGGCTTTTTGTACCGATTCCACATAGTTCTGTTACACAACCCTCTTCTGTACACTTGGTCATTTATATCGAATAACATGGTCGATCGGGTCTTGAGAAGATGGTCGTAAATTCAAAAAACGTCCATTTCACAATCATTTCATCCTTGGATCAAAAGAAAAAAAGATGTGTGTAAACTAACTCATAAACCCTCCCAGTCAATACGTAACATTTTTTAAAAACAGCAATCTAGGTATATTCAAACAAAATAAATAAATAAACAGAAATTTGAAGCAAGTATTTTCTGTATTATTCATTAAAATACGCTTCTGGTGAGCATTGATAATTATCGAAAACAATCTACTTTTCCCTAATTACATTTTAAGGCTAATTAGCGTTAAGAGCTAGGTAGTTTAGCAATAATTTTTCATTTGTTTTGCATAACGTTTCTCTGCTCCTTATGAAATCGATAGAAAACTGATGCGTTCTGAGTTGCGATACTCATTAATTTCATGGGATTTTTCTCGTACGGTTAGAAACACGATGCAATTTTTTTTCTTTCATGTTGTAATCAAGTTTGAAGTTTTGAGCTTATTTCTATAGGTTGAGCAGTGATGCCTTAAATCCTAGGACGTTTCTAGAAATCAAACAATGACGTCGCTCATTGCATAATTAGCCATAAATGCAAATAATATGAAATACGGTGTATCGATACAAATTTTTTTCAAAACGCACACACACATTCTATTTTCCTTTATTTATTATTTTAAGGAAAACTAATATCAATCACTTTACTGCACATTCATTAAGATAATAGGAATGTAATAGATGTATTTCATGTCGTATACATTTAATCTTACATAATTTTTGAATATTTAATGCAATATGCACGAAGTACAAGTGAAGCTAATTTGCTTTCCTAAAATCTTAGAGTGTCACTCCGAATTCCGTTCCCAGTGAATTATCTGAAAAAAAGGAATGTTTCTCGTTAAAAAAGATGTAGATTATTCGCATTAGCATGGTATTTTTAGAACTGCATTCTGTTTTCATGTAAACAAACAATGGAATTCACAACCGTGTTTTACTTTATTTTCTCTTTTTTTGACTCCCCAAAAATGAACGTTAATGGTTTCTGAAATGCTTAGATCTTCCTTTAAGTAGCTTTTAGCTCATTTTTGAAGATATTTGGTTCAGTTCTGCATCGGATTATATTTCGCCTATTAGTACTTATAATGTTTATATCCATTTTTCATGCTGCGTTTCTTTTCATTTATACCAAAGTTGTAGTACGTAACACGTTTTGATTTAAAATCTCAGGAAAATTTTTATTTCAATTTTACGAAAGAAACGTATAAAAATTTGATAGAGTTAGTACGTGAGGAGTAAACATATATAATGAGAATAAAACTTATTTCTAAGTATTAAAAATATAAGCCGAAACACATCGTTGATAGCATTTTCACACGTTGCATAACTTTCCATACTTTTGTAAGTTACCCAATTCTATTTTGCGGATTTTCAGTCTTCTTAAATTTGTTTCAAAATGCTTTTCAACTCAAATTCACGCAACAGCTTAAGGTTAAACCCTCTTGATATAATGTGCTATTATGGTTTGCTTCTTAGTTTTCATTATATTTCAGCTGATTAATTTTCATGCTCATGTATGCTACTTACATAATGCATAGTGTAATGGACTGCCTGGAAAAAAAAAGACAATTTTTAACTTTGTTGGATAGCCTTTAACAAAAACTCAACACTCATTCATAGTGGCATTAATTTAATGAGCCAAGCACTATTTCAACATTAAAGTTTTTCCAAATTTACATTAGTGTTTCATCAATATTCTTTTCTGCGGATCGAGGAAGTGTTGAATGACTTCAGACATCTCTATATACTAATTTCCTTTGGCTCTATCACCAGAGAGTGGATTTGGAGGGAATTCTGGATAATCCAAGTGTCCGAATGATGGCTTGTGCTCTTTCAGCCACTTTCTCACAGTTTTAGACAAATAAATTTTGTAATCGTCATTCTTGGACATGGCATCCATCGTCTTCAGAGGATAAAATATACATTTGAAGGGTAAATTATGGTAATTAAGTATGCTGTAATAATCAGTGATTTAATTTTATTACTTATCCCAGTCCAGCGAAAGAGAAAACACCCTAGATTACAACACTATATCCTGAGGCATACAGAATAGGTACAGTAAAATACGTTGCGAATTTTTTTTTCTGCCATGTAGTGTAAATCTACCACAGAAATCAATGCTGAAAAATTTTCTTGATTCCTCAGTACTATGCATCCTAAAATACCCAGGGCTATATAGTAAGGGCTGTTTCATTTCTTTGAAGTCGCGCTTGCAGCCTCGGGTAAGTGTGCGTGGTCTTGGAGCTTCTGCGTGACGTCACTGCTAAACACTCTTTTTTAGCACATGCATCAGTCTACGAGAAACGCTCTTTTTTATATTTTAGATGATTATTTTACTGTTTAAAGTGAGTGATCTCTCATTCACGGTACTGTTGTAATGTTACAAATATGCGCTATAATCTATAAGCTAAGAATGGGTTAAATCCAAAAAATAGTTGGTAAGTAATAATCTCTTTTGATATTTAGCATTCAAAAGGATAATAATAACAGCTTCAAACATTTCTATTAGGATTTTTTCTTATATTTGTTTCCCATGTTTTTATGTTGCAGTTGTATTCGTAGATAATAATAATAATAATTCTTAGATAGTTCCAAATTTAACTGAAATAATGGCTGTTAATCAACCCAGTAAAAGTTAACATACGTGATTCAACTGATATGGATCCGAGAAAAATATTCTGAGCGGGAGTTACCTCATAAGCAAATGCAAAATTTCTTTATTTAAATTCTGAAATCGTTGAAGAAAAGCAAACCGATGAATAGGCAGATACTAATGACAATAATCAAAAGTTAATTTTGGAAATAATTCAGTAAAATTGGGAGTACGTTGATTGCAAACTATAGTAATTGACTAGGTAGCACAGCGGGCGCACTTGGCTATGTTTGAGCAATGACGTCACACATAACCTCAGCTGGTACAGACTCTGGCTCGTCATGAAACAGCCCTTATTATATAACCCTGAAAAACCGGATAAAACTGGTTCTCTTCCAAGTCATTGAGAGGATTACTAGAGACAGGTCAATGATATATAGTAATCCTCTCAATGAGAGGAGAGGATTACCATAGAGAGGTCTATGATATAATGTTTAACAATGTGTGTGTGTTAAGATCAAGAATATGGATTCTCAATGTACAACAAGTTAGAAAGGTTTTGTCTAGTGTTAATATAACCATTTGAAAAAGTCAAGTCTCACTCCTCCAAATTTCGTTGAGGAGTGGAAATACTCCTTAGGTAATTTTATTTAATTAATTTTAGGTGGTATTTTTTTAATAGAGTTATTTCTCTGTTTTTTAATATGAATCCCCTTTTTTATAAAAATACCTCTTTAATTTTCGGGGAGGACTAAATTATTCTTCAAAATTATTTTTATTGGATAACAGACTGAAGCAGACGTTCAAAATAATACGTACATATAACATGAAAGTTCAAGCATTTACTATCTTCAGTTCAAAATATGCTAGAAAGATGACAGTACCAGGAAGAACACGAAACAAGCACAACTCTGACAAGATGAATACGTTAGAGCCCCACGCATATACACATACAAAATACGTTCCTGCATGTACCGATTCGTCAGAAATTCCGCAGAAAAATATGTACGAGATGCGTGTATGGTCAAGTAGTATGAGTAAAAAAGCAATGAAACATTTGTCTGAAAGGGATATAGTCTATTCTCGGTTCCATGAAAAATTAGTACAACTTAGGCATGTGGGAAATTTTACAAACATGCCAATCTTTACACTCAAAAGAAAGTTTTACCGTAATTTTAATTCATTCATAATGGAAAAAAATGAATTTTATGCTAAGTTTATTTCTTAGTCAAAACGTTTCCTCCAAAAAATGTAAAATTTTTCGTTTGACAAAAATATTTTGCAACTATTGGCGAGTTGGTTCTACAAATATACTGAAAAAAAAAGCTTCCCTTTCTAGAAACCACTTTCTCGTGCTCCCTCTTATATGAGACCCTAGCTTACAAAATGGTTCCATAAACTAAATATTTCTTATTTCAAACTCGTAATATTTTCTGAGGTGCAATAGAATATTATAACCTTTAAATTTTGTTCAAAAGAAAAAATAAAAGTGTTAGAAAATAGGTGATAAATACTGTGGTCTGACACAAAGGGAAACAAAGCTCGGTGGGAAAGCTGCTGCATACATATACAATGCTGACCTGTAAATGACAAGGCTTTCGCTTAAATCTCTCGCTCGGTAGATCTTGGCCAACGGCAAAGGAGCTAAGGTAAAACCCGCTTCAAAAAGTTGATTTATGAAGTCTAGAAATGGATGCACATAAAATTCACGTCTTTTCGAGGGATCCTGCAAATAGCTAGATTATTCCTGGTGGATTCCCCTTCATGTTCGATCTTCTTTGATGTTTTCTAGCAGACCTCATATTTATGTATAACGGATTTTCCCACAAAAAAAAAGTCTCTGATAAATATAACTAGACTTTTCTCCATTCAGCGAAAATGCCAAGTTAGTGATTTGATGTAAGCAAACATATACTTTTTTTTTTTCTTTTTGTTACAACGCACGGAATTTTTTAGGTTTATATTTCCTTTTTTCTATTTACAAAACAAAAACTTGGAAAAAAATGACAAAAAAAAAACCAAAAAAAACAGTAGTGAACTGGAGAAAACAACTTTAAAATATATTTGATGAATGACGGTATGGTAGTAGAGTGAATCGGATCGAGGGAGGAGAAGCGAAACGACGGATATGGTGTAGCACTTCCACTGCTGAAATTCTAAAGGAAAAAAAAAAATAGAAAAAAAAGCTGACAAGAAACCTCTTTTAACATAAAACTTGCATTTGTCTATTTTATTTCTTTTCTTTTTTTAAGAAGACTTAGAAGGGAGAAGGTGACTCTCTCTCTCTCTCTCTGCCGCAAACGTTCGCAGAGTAAAGCTTTAACGTTCCAAAAAGACAGTTGTTTCAACGTAAGTGAAATAGATGCCCAGCGTTGCGAAGATTGCTTGTTGATCCTGCAAGCATTTTCTGTACATATATTTCACTCTTCTATTCAAACTTTATATTTACTAGAACGTGATATATATATATATAGAAGTACAGTGAATATGTATATGTTTTTATTCGAAATAATACATTACAGCCAAATGAGCGATTACCCAGATTTAGAAGGAAAAAAAAAAACGTATTTTCGAAAAAAAAAATGTGACGCGTTATTTAATTTGCTTGTTTAGTCAACTTTTTTTGTGAATTGTTTTGTGTAATGTTAGGTCTTTTTTCCATCTTGCAGGCAGTCGCTCATTGCATAAAGGAGTCAGTTAGACAAGGACATGTAAATTGCCTGTCAGCAAAAAAAAAAGGCATGATTTGCTGCATCGCTTTTGACAAAAATTATACTCGCATTAATCGTGGAATTAATCTTATGAGGCCCCTTGAAATACCTTAACACTTATTTTTAGTAGAATTTGCATTAATGTTTCATTAAGATATTTGTTGGATTCAAGAAGAGTCAAAGACACCTCAGTGTGATAAGTTTCATAGGTTCACGAGTGGATTTAGAAGTAGATTTGATGAGTTGCAATCTTATTGACCGATTGATATGACTCATGCTATTTTAACCAATTTTCAAGAGTTAGAGACAAATACAGCATGTTCATAAACTGTTTAGTAAAAATTGGAAGGGCGATAGTTCCCATCATTCGTCTTGATGGGAGCTGTTTACAATGAAACCTATAGTCGCAATCTACATTTTTTTTCCATGTTGTTGGCGTGTAGTTGTACGAGGAATCTACGAGAGGGTACACCAGTCTTCCATTTGCCGATGTGAAGTGCGCAACGGCATCATTGGACGCCAGTTTAAGCATCTCCTTTGAGTCTTTCGTTGATCTTCATGGGATCGTGCAACTTATGATTTCGTAATGTCTCTTTTTTACTGTTGAAACTTTATCGTGAACAACTTAATTTACGTTTTTACACCCTGAGTGTATTACGATCACAGGTTTCATTGTAAATAGTGTTTGTCTTAATGGGTACTATCACCCCGTCCAGTTTTCTTATGTGAACAGTTTATGATCACCCTGTATATTTCGTCGTCTGAATTCTGAAAAATGTCATCGTCTTGAAAGAAAGAGAACAGAAATGAGATTATTAAATATGGTAATTAAGTATGATTTGCCTTCACTTGACCGTTCTGTAAAAGGCCATTAAAAATCTGTAAGAAGGCCATGAAAAAAATCTGGCTTAGGGGCCAGCGGAAGTCTCAGCGTAGCGGCCCTGACTCAAGATGGGGCCATGGGGATAGAATAGGCAGGAAGCGCAAAAATAATTCTCGCATAGGAAGAGATTTTGTATCGAACCACCCCTGGTAAATTACATTCTTGTTTCTGGTATCACGGTCCCAGCCCTCAATATTTCACATCATCTCCGTTACCGAACCATGGCTCAAACACGTGATGTCATGTGAATTTTTACTGTGTGAAACTTTTGAAAATTTTGGAGTCCAATTAAAGTCTACGCTGCCGCCTGGGTGTACGCACCTCTGGCACCCTCACTTAAGCCACCCTTGAGTATGATAAATTCTCAGAAGTGTCTATTTCATTGCTCACTTGGTCCAGTAGAATAGAAAAATACCTTAGATCACAAGAGAGTTCCTTCAAAGGGTCGCATAGTAGTTATATGCTCAAATGTTACGACCTTCATAAAGCCGACTTCGTACGGATATGTAAATACTTTTTCATGTTCAGCTAAAAACCACTTGAAAGGTTAGCATGTTAACCCTTATTAAATTTGATTATATACTCATTGAAAAATATAATTATGGGTAAATTTGAAACGGTGAACAAACAATTCCCCACGTTCTACAAAAATTATTCATGAAATATAATTTGCTTTTTATGTATAAAAATGATGATTTTTACTTATCTTTTCTGGATTTGGAAAATTTATTACGTAAAAAAAAATAGAAACAATGATTCACGTTTTTGATGTTTTGTTTTCATAAATTATCTGATATATAATAGGTAATTCACTTGTAAAGTTACACACTAATATTATTAGACTTTGAATTTGAAATATTCTAACGTTATCTTATTTTTCACTATTTTTTGATGACCTATAATTCATGGTATAATTAAATTTTTTGATATTATTGCAGAATTCGGTTTTCAAGTGAAATGCAAATAAACTAGCTATTGATAAATAATCTCATTTGCAGTTTTCTAACATTTATCTTTCTTCCGCATGTTTCATTATCGAAATTTTACATGTTTTTGGAAAATTGTAGGTCTAATTAGGTTCTATGTTCGTTGTTATTAATGCCAATTATAATTTTATTCCGTTTTCTTTGTTGTTTCTATTACAATGCTATTCTCTGACTGTCGATGCAGCAGAATTTGAAAATGAGAAGATGAAGCATTCATGTATCATGAAGGAAACAGCTTCGTTGAGATTTGATATTCCGTATTGTATAGCAATGCAATAAAACTACAGAATTAATTGCAAAACCTCTTTGGCATCAGACTAAAAAAGAAAATAATACTCTGGAGATTTCGGCAGATGATTGAAAAAATTCACTATTCAAAAAAAATTAACATGCACATACACTTGATAACAGTTTTCTGTGAAAACAAAATATAGCTCAAGCAGCACTTCAGCATTTGACGTGTGATTAAGTACTCACGATGAAAAAAAACCGCAAAAACAAGTGGTTTCTTTCAAATAACGGTTATGGTGGCTAAATAATCTCTTCTTTTGAAGTAAAGTTCCTATCACTGCATAAAACGTTAAAAGCGTTCCATGATTCCACGAGGCTGAATACCTAGAATACATCTCGTCGTAGTTTAAGATGATTTGTAGGAGAAGAAGTATCTTAAGAGGTAAACTCACAGAAGCTTTCAGCCTCCCGTAATACTCAGCCCCATGGGAAAACTGAAAATCCTTAGCTGCAGTAATAGCACGGAAATTACCTCGCTTGATATTTATGCTTTACGCAGTGCCGTCCGCGGGTTCATGAGAGCATTATCGCCCTTCTGCTACCAAAAATTTTGTTCAGTCTCGTTTATTATTAAAACGCATTATTCATTCTCTCGGCCACGGATGATTATGGTGATAATTTTTCATAAAATAAGAAAAGGCTTTTGTTTGGTGTCCAAAATATGATACTCTATTCTATTTTCTCTCCCAACTGGCCTCTTCTAATAAGGCAATCCGTAAACAGAGAACGATCTCGAAGATTCCCGTCTAAACTTAAGCTTCTGGTCTATGTAACTTTAATATTTGAAGTACGCGAAAAATGATAACCTATTACAGTACTTAATCAGGTCTGTCTCATTTTATATCGCTGAAATAGAGATACGACTTCATCCGGAGCGAAGTGAAAGCAACACAATAAGTATTCTTTTGCTCTTATAAATGTTAATGCACCATATTTTTCACAAAACAAGGATTCGCCATCTAATAATAGCATTTATATTTAACTGAATTTTCGCAGATTACATACTATTGTTTTAAATATTCTTCGTGAAAAATTATATTAGATTAAAATGAACTTTCGCGATCATTTTCAAGGTAGCATGTTTGTTTTGAATAAGCCTTAAGCGTTAGTATATCTCAAGTACATTAGGCACTACTATGAACTTATTTACTTAACTTTCCTAATTTTGAGGGTGTAAAACCGAAAAGACTGCAGAGAAGCCAGTACACACGAGAAGTGAACAGTTAAAATTTCACAACTTCTCTGGAAGCCGAGATTCATTTCAAAATTGATGAAACTCATTTGTAAGGCTACGTTTAGAAAAATCTTTGAACATTCACGATGAGGTGATCCACAGACTTACTGGTTCTGTTCGTTTCATGAGCATTCAATATTGACAGATAAATAAAATACGAAAACACAAAGTTACAGCAGCAAACCGTAAAAAGGAATAAAATTTGACAAGACAAGATATAACCATAATCGATAAGAACAAGATTTTTTCATTGGGAGCACAGGACTGTTGAACATAGGAAAATTGGAAAAAAAGTAACATTTGTTCAAAATTCCATTAAAAATCATAAATAACACTATTCTCTTCAAATTTTCGTACATATTTTAAAGGGTTTCTATTCTTTTGTGTACTTGCTTTGAATTTGAAAAGGTATCGTGAATTTGTTGTAATTTGAAATGAAATTGAGAAAAATATTGTCAAAATTTTCAACACATACTTTCGCTGCGCACATGATTCGTGCACTTGAGATGAAGCGAGATAGAAAAAGCCACTAGTTGGGCTTTTAGTTAGTCAGCTATACATTTTAAGTTGTTTTTATGCTGTGATTTGCACATTAAATTTGTTATGTAAGTAACATACAAAGTGATATGGCATGTAAAAAGGAAAATAATTAAAAATTTGGTGAATATTATATATGACGAGATCTTGAGACTCGTTCATTTTCTCATTTTGGTACTCAGAAACATAACGGAAGGTATTTCCAGTTGAGTTCTTGAATAATGTTAATTATTCAAAACATTTTGTGGATGTTTGTTCAAAAACATTATTTCCTCACGATTACTATCATTAAAAGGTGTTCAAAGTTTCAAATTAGCCTGTTCGTAGATAAGGAAGTCCTCGACAAAAAAAACACTTCCTAACATGGACACATCACTTGACACACGGAAATGATGCATAATAAATTGAAACACTGTTGTTATTTGAAACCTTTATAGTTCTGATTAATGGCTTCCCCTTCCCACCTTGAATTTTTGTTTGAACTCACAGCTAAATCAGCTTTTTGCTTTCATAATCTTCAAATTCATATTTTTCTGTCATGAAAACAGCGGCATAATTTCTACTAATGCAATAATTGTGGCACTTTAATTTCCCGATGCTCGAGACGAACACGTATACAAAATCTGTCATGTTTCAAAAACACATCGATGAAATGCTGTTCTTTTATGTAAAATAATTTGAAACATTTTGAGAAGCACCGTTTTCATGTTTTATACAAAATTCCAGTGCTTAAAATCAGATTAAAAACTTCAGATTTATGTGTATATCACAAAATATATATTAATTACGAAAATAAGAACTGCGAGAAAACAAAAAATAACTCTGTGCACGAGAAAGAGGACAAAGTCAAGCACGCGCACTAGTACTGATGTAAACAAACGGAATGAAAAAATGTTAGAGTTTTTACTTCAAAAACAAAATAAAAATTGAAAAAGATACGATTACAAACATCTGAACGAAAAAAAAACACGAAAAGGCTTTTTTGCAAAAGTAACTAAACACGCCCTTCATAAGATAAACATGGGGCCTCGTGTTTTCCAAGTCCCTTTAAACTGAGGATTTTAAATAGTCACATGAAACATTTTTCTCCATATCTCGACTTCTACTGCTCGTAGACACAAAATTAAGGTACCTAAATGTCCACGATGATCTTTACTATTTAAAAAAAAAAAATCGATTTTTGGACCTTCAGCAGTCCTGTGCCCCCTTTAACTAGAGAATATAGAAGAGAACATATATACAGGGTGCATAGCAAAAAAAACCAGAAGGTTATGGCATTTTACTGGCGGACTGTTGATCTGAGACGTATACTGTTAATTAGAAAAAGTTTCAAATAACGTATAGTACTCAGATACGTCATTAATGTTTCAAGGGGTTGTATAGTTATTAAAATGAAAAAAATTAACTTTTTATACATTCCCCGTGAGCCTCAAAGCAAAATAGAAAGTTGTTGCTGTAACTCTCCTGCTGACAAAAGAAATCCACGTTTCTAAGTGCAATATTCACTGAGATATTCGAATTCGGAGAAACCGTTTTACCCGCATTTAATGATGTTTCCCCCCCAATTTCTCCGTTTTTCGAATTCGAATATCTCAGTGAATATTGCACTTAGAAACGTGTATTTTTTTTGTTGGCAACAGAAGAGTCAGGGCAACAACTTTCTAACTAGGTTTTGGGGCACACGGGGACTGCATAAAAAGTTATTTTTTTATTTTAATATCTCTACAACCCCTTCAAACATGAATGACATATTTGAGTACTACAAGTTATTTGAAAACTTTTTCTAATTAGAAGTATGCCTCTAGGATCAACAGCTCGCTAGTGAAATGCCATACCCCTTGTTTGCTATGGACCCTGTATATATAAATAAAATATTTTATATAAGAGTGCAAAACAGTGATCAGTTTATTTTGCAAGTGTTTTTCATTTCTTCTCTTTATAACAACTAAGACTTCAAACCTGATCAAGAAATCGTTAGGGATTTCATATTTGTGGACCGTAAAACAGGATTAAAGCTTATGATAATTCTCATTTAAATTATTTCATTTGTATTAACACATTACAACAGCGAGGATGTGAGATCTCAGTTCAAACTCGTCTGACTCATGGGCAGATATACTAGGCATCTCCACCCATGCTGGGAGCATTGCTCCCCATCCCCCGCGTCAGATGTGAAGCCAACTGATCAAATGTACAAGATTCGTTGAAAGACTGGTTATTTTTGGAGATGAAGATTACAAGGAGGAAAATTCATCAGTGTCCCCACGGGGACTCGATCCCCTGTCTTTCGCTTGCCGGACGAGTGCTCTACCATCTAAGCTATGGAAGCAGATGGAATATTTCAAACTTGGAGCGTATATATATGTTGAAAGGCACCGTACATGGACGGCGTCAACAATCTATTCTATATATCTGCTTCTATAGCTTAGATGGTAGAGCACTCGTCCGGCAAGCGAGAGACCCCCGTGGGGGCAGTGATGAATTTTCCTCCTTGTAGTCTTCATCTCCACAAATAACCAGTCTTTCAACGAATCTTGTATTGACAAGTGGAGAGGACATTTCTATATGATCAAATGTATATGCGTATATATGAATTTACATCACGCCACCGCCAGATTTTCAAGTCTTTTCTACTATTGACATTTATTTTTGGTTTCTTTTTTTCAAAATTCAAAACTAAGCTAAACACAGTTACTGTTCTATGATATTTTTCGAAATTTGGGAAACAGTTTCAATGAATTGTTCTTCACTTATTGATTTCAGCTGGTAGAACAATATACAGGAGGTTCCGTAATTCCTAACTCGGCCCTTATCTCATCAAGCACTCGTCCTAAAGAAATGGTTCCAATTTTGAAAATGGTCAGTATTTTAAAAAAAAATCACTCTGTGAAAATTTTTTCAGAGTGAAATTAAGTACAGCTACTGTAGAGGGATTACCGTTACACCGGGAGGCACTTTACTTAGACTACGGGCATTTCAAAACAAGATTTGAAAAAAAAATTTCGTGGAAGAGGGACTTATATCGGGGTACCGAGTATCGTTAAAGTGAGGTTTCACAAAAAAATATTGTTGACATGAGATAGTATCCCTTAGTATGAGAGACAGAATACGCTACTAAAAAGGTAATAATACTGTATATAGAGAAAGTACATAGTTTAGATAGAAGTCAACTCACATGAGGTATAAAATCTGCTCCTTCATCAATGGCGATATGTAATTTCTTTGAGAAAAAAATTTTATAATTATTTCTCTTTCCTGCTCTGAGACCTTCTCATGATAGCCAATTACCAATAGTAAACACTGGCGAATATGTATATATCATATGGTTATTTTGATTTTGAAAACGCGCGTATCTTAAGCAAAGGCAAGTAAAAATATGATCTCATTTTCTAACTTATCTCAAAATTGCTTGTCATTGGACAGAGAAAATTCGGGAAGGGGGAGGGATCACCAGGAAGCCTAAATTCATCGAACATGTGAGAACATGGGTTTAACAACAAGCAATTTCTGAACTGTAGTTTTTTTCGCCATATGGTCACCACTGAATTCGGATGATAGTGGAATAAAAAGGTATTTACACTTGGACTGGACTGGAGCGAGGTCTATCCACAGTATTTCTTGTTAATTGTTTAGTTTTGGAGAACAGTCTTTTGCGGCGACATTTATGGGATTCGCAATGGTGGATGAGTAATAAAAGAGAGGGCACATGTGTGTGTTCGAAGTACAACAATTTCGTTTCTTTTCCCCACTGTATTTTTTAGGAAGAGACTTGACACCTCTTCCGTTGAATCTGGTCCTTTCGTGTACTGCCCAATCTGTGTTTTGAATTACTGTAGGTTGGACTGCTGCACAATGGACGTTCCAAAGAAGTTGGGTTGCCGCTTAATTGCGATTGCCATGACTGGAAGGCAATGTGAGGTTTTGTCTGGCTCTAGTTTCAACTAATAAAAACGCTCTACTTCAAAAAGTATTTGAGCAACCCATCACAGAAACACGTTGGGGTAAGGGGACGGTTCCAGGAAATGGAAAGAAGATACATAACTACAATGCAAAGTGGGATGTCATCCCTGCTCAGAAAAACCCGCTGGGATAAAGAGAGAGATACGTGAACTGGCCGTATTCGAATAGAAACGGTGGGCAAGATGTGCATTGAGAAACTCTCGTCTTTTTGCTTTTGTTAGTATGTTTTTCAGGGGTGAAACTAATGCCAAATAAATTAGATTCATATTTAGAATTTAAAATTGTTTTTAGTAATATTTTGAAGAGTACTTTAAATTATAAAATATCTACTGGTTGAATTTGAATGGTGTTGCTCAGCAATACCATTCAGGTGATTGGTATTTCTCCCGCAACACGAGCAGATATGTTCCGTCGTTCCTGAGAATACCATTTCATAACAAGTAGTGTCACCGCTATGATAAATTTTTATTAATATTAGTTATATTAAGCATAATTACATGATACCCCCGAAATTGCATTTCATAACAAAATATGGGATGTTGCTCTACAGGATACACAATGCGTATGATCGACATGGATTAGAATATCCTAAAAATTCAATTTATCGATCGTCATTTTACTTCTCTAGCATAATTGGAGAGTGCAGAGCAATATTTCTCCTCCACATATGGTATTTCACTCTAAAATGCAAAGGTATTGAGACGTGTACTTCAAGCCACTCATTGGAGTTCATTGTGGCCATTGCTGGTCAAGTGTAAGATAACCGATGAGATGGCATGGAGGGGGGGGGGCGCTCAATTGCTTTTAAAACATACCTCCATCCTAATATGTGTACATTCATCTTAACTAAACCCCGAAACTTCTCCAACTCCTAATCCCATCTCGTCTGTAATCATCACAAAATTTGTTAATCGCGACAGTACCCAATTGTCCGGGGAAAATATGTTGTAAAAAAGTTTGTATGTTTTTGTTTTTTTTTGACACTAAATAAAGTGCTCCAGACTCTGCCACGAAGCTGGGACGGAAGAGATCTCGGCAACGGGATAAGTCCAGTGGCAAAGTTCTGGCGTTCATTCATTCATTGCTGGTTATTGTAGAAACTTCGTTAATAGCTCAAAGTGAAAATCGAATGTTAATGAGTTGCATAAAAACACCAGTGCCGAAACGAGCACAACGTATACAATGGCTTTACTTAAAAAATATAAGAAACTGATGTTGCTCGAAAACAACACTGTAGAACAAAGGGTTAACCACACACAAAAATTGTTTCCGGGAATTAGTACATAGTACATGTCCATAGTGTCCAGAAGACGTAGACTGTTTACTACTGTCTACAGTTTAGTTCAACATAATATAAAAAATGTTGAATGCCTTAAACTTTTAAATTTGTTGTGATATACTTGTATACGAAAAGATAGGAATGTATGAACTGGCATAAGAAAATACTTGATTGTGTTTTCTAGGAATAGAACCAGACATAATATTTTGGAGAGCTGAAACATTCAAAGGTACTTAATATATATATCCTCTCTCTACTCTCTCCATGTTATTTGGTCTCAGACTGGAAATAAGAAGGAGCTAGTGAAAACTTTGTTAGGAAAAGAGAGCTGATCATTACAGTCTCGAGAGAACAATCATTAGGTACGAACTGTCTCTGTTACGCGAAGAATAATCAGCTTTTTGCTCAAAGTTTCAGTAAACTCGTTATCCTGGCATAGGATACTAGTAGTTTCGTTAATATTTTCTTCCCAAATAAAGAGATATTTTCGTGGAATAATACTAATTTCTATTAAATGAATATTAGTGAGAATTTGAGACCACAAATATTATAATTTCATCTTTTGTGTCTCATATGTTAAAGCTGCTATGTTCACATGAGCGATTAAATTGAATCAAATATAAAATTGGATACAAAGAATATTAATAAAATTAATTACTGTTAGACAGCATTAATCATCCATTTTTTAAATAAATGTTTTTAATTCTAATATATATTTTGTTCATTTATTATTAAGATGACAAAAATAAAGATCATTTAGGTTGTTCATTGGTATGTCAATGATAAAACTTGGTAATTGTTATAATAGTCGCTCAATCATGATTGGTTTTGTGCAGAGTGTTCAATGTGTTTTTGCAGCAGATCAATTCACACACGGTATCCGTCATCATCTCGACAAGTTGAATGTTTATCTCAATGCCTATGGCAGGAGGTCTGACCTGCAATTGTGTCGCAAGTGCTTCTGAGAAGTGTCGTACATATACTCATCCAGTTATAAACCCATTTGTTGCTCCACTGGTTTCAAAGGACATATAAACGATTTTAGCGACCTCACCTGAGGCCCAGAGATTTTTTGTTGCTGTCTTCAGCTATAACTTCATATATTTTGGGGAGAAGTTGACATAAAAAAAAATAAGTCTTACGAAATGCAAAGGAATACTGGAAAATATCAATAGAAAAATATGAACACGATAAACAAAAATTAATGAAATTTCAGAACTGATGAGAATTTGGCAGAAATATATAATTCCAGAATTAAGGAGAGAGAGAGAGAGAGAGAGAGAGAGAGAGAAATGAAAATTAATGAAAACAATAATTTAAAATTAATCCAAAAATATTTCCAGAATCAATAAACATTCAGAATATGAGATAATGAATAATTTCAAAATTAGCAATTAGAGGACTCCATTGGCTCATTTGTTAAGACTGGTTTTAAAAATTTTGTAAACCCAACACATTTTATTATTTACGAATGTTTAAGAACTAAGTATTAAATAATTAATTTTTAGAATTTAATAAACATTTTTTAAATTCGAAATAGGCCCACGGGTCTGGAAGTTTATCGTGTAATTCATTTTGAGTTACAGCGGAAAAGGGTTGAGAACCCCTGGCCTATGGTAAGCTTTTAACTAACGTAAGTACCCTTTAGTTCTTGCTTTCTTTTGCCATACAATCCGATACACTCATTTTTGTCTGTCTTAATAACTTTACTCGAATTGGTATCGTTTCATAGGCCATTACATAATTTATTGATTATACCTGTTCGACTAAATTCATCAGTATTGGTGTTCTGACAAATAGACTGAGTTAAAGAAGTAAATTAAAATTTACAGGCTGAATTCAGATTTAGATTGATTTTCATAATTTTTTACTTTCATTTCTCTTTTTGATCTTTTAGTTTAGAGATATCAATAGTAAAAATCATGAGAAAAACCAAATCCTGTATGTCTTCTGGACTTTCCCCATGTCCATAAAAACATTAAAATTAAAACCAATAAATTAAACTTCATTATTATTTAACCCACTTTTGACCGCTCCTCCAATTCATGATCAAATTGTAGTATTTTATGTATGATAATTGGATACTTAAGCACCACATTTGAGAAGTTAAAAAAAATTGGATATTAATTTAGCATGTTTTTATTTGTAATTAATGTAAATTTCCAATTAGTTAACTTTTTAATTAACACATGAATTAATTAACCTCATTTAATTAAAATAATTGGTAATTATGATTTTGGGAAATCTCCCGTCTCACGTGGCAAAAGAAATTTAAGAAAAAAAACTATTATTTTCTGCTTTTAAAAAAATTACTTTCTGTTCCCAATCATGGAAAAAAAAATTTCCAGATCGAAAATCAGGATATAAAATTTCCAAAAAATAATTTTTAAAAAGTGATAAAAAATATATATTTCTGTGTAAACAAATTTGTAAACGCAGTATGGCACTCTCATTAAAAGTTTTAGTTTCCAACAATGTCACTTTCCAACAAAAATTTGGACGAAGAAAAATTAATTGAAAAAAATTATACAAAGCGTTGCACAAATCCAACGTCAGTCAGAAATGGGTTAAGTGTAGAGGAACAATATTGCTGTACATTCTTCAACAATGATAGAAAATAAATTGGCAAACAACAAATGACATTTTTATATCATTCAAATCCACGTAAATCATATAAATACAGTGTATTCTCTGAAGTGCAACATCCCATATTTGTTTAATATTGACATATTTTTTCATGCAATAGCATAGCATTCATCTCATTTGTTTAATATAACCCCTTAAAAATTTTCTTCTCTGGATATTTCAATGCATTCCAATTAAAGGGTTAAAAATATGCGATTTCAAAAAATTAAATTCATGACATAAGTTCTTAAATGGGTAAAATTTCTGTTTTGTAAATTAAGTTTTGAATCTCACTCAATTAGGAAAAAAATATCTAGTGTTTTCGTGAACAAAACATATTTCTTTTATAATTAATAAAATCGATGTTTCCAATTAGGAAAATTGCACGTTAAAAGATTAATATCTGAGCAATGTTGGACTGGGGCTTCATGGTTATGAATTACTACTGGAAATTACATTGGTATATAAAATAAACCGAAAAACGATTTTTTTTGTTCAAATGTTTTTCCCAATGAACAGCAAATGGGGCACAGGTGCGAATTTTCGAATAAAAATCTGAAAATGCAAGAGGTACTAAACGTTTCGAAAACTCGGCGCAAAAAAGGGATAGAGAAAATAAAAACTTGGGGCTCCAACTAAAAACGTGTTACGTGTTGTTATATCTCGTTTTTCAGCTGAATAAAAATTTTCTAGATTGCATGGAGTCTTTTCTTTCGAGAGTTTCTTCTTGAACCTTGAAGAGTGACGCATTCAATTTTTGAGCAGCGGTGATAGCTCTTCAGGGAGAAGCGCACAAAATTCTTTCTGTTGGTTTCCCTTGTTCAACGAAGATATTCTTATACTGCAATTTGAATCGATTATGCAAATTCTACCCATCACGCAGTAGAGATCTTGTCTTTTATTGAGTGACAAAGAAACGCAGAAAATGTGAAAATCTTTGCGGAGGTTCCAAGATATTGCATAATACATATTCATGAAAGGAAAACGACAAAAACGCAAGACCGAGCGGAGATACCTAAATGAGGTACAATGCTTGCCATCTAGTTTGGTATTTCTCTTTAGAGTAAACCAAGCACTCACAGCCGAGTGCTTTAATGGCATTTTTCTTAGTGTGCGTTCTTTTAAAATTTCAATTTGTTTTTTACTTCACCTGGTTTAGCTACGGAAGAATGCCTGACAGAAAACAGTATGGTATACATCAATCGCTTTTCACAATCTTCGAGAAATACTCGCGAAACGTTCATTTTCTGCTTTATCCAGAAATTTCATGTTCGAATATGTTTCGTGTTCTGCAACTTGATTTAAATCAATTCGAGAGAAAATGCTGAAATGAAAGCGATGGAAATAATCAATTTTCCAAGTGTTTAGTTGACTTTAGACAGTGTTTTTGATCTTAGCCGATCGTATGGCTTACCACATTTAGAGCAAAAAGTATTAGCACTGCTTTAAATTAAATTATTTTATAAGAGAAAAATATGCTATCATCTATTGACGATCAACGGATATCACTTTCCTAACGTAATCTCGGTTCATTCTTCTTCATTTCATGAATAATGATGACTGTGAGAATTCAGAGTAAATGGGCAATCAAAAGAAATGAGGGACAGTGAATCACGGTTCTTTGCTGTCATCAAGACTCCGATATATGATTTGCCTTGATAAATTTCTACCAATGGCCCTTGTGTACGTCCTATATATCCTAGTTAGTAAAGTCAAATAGTGTTCATTTCTCACCGTTATGAATTTGATCGACTTTGGTATCTATCTCTTGGATGTGTCAGAAGTCTCATTGAATCTTATTGCCAATCATCAAAAGCGAGATAACACTATCGGATGAATGTAGATATTTTTCAACCTAGAGATCACCAGCTTTAAAGTGACTTACTTATCATGATTTCCAATCATTCATTTTTTCAAATAATTTTTTAAAGTGAATAACACTATACGTTTTGCAATTTGTTTTTAATATAAAGGGAAAATATATATTTGAGAAGTTTTAATTTTGATTATGTGTGTAGTAATAATATAAACCCAATCATGCAATCGACATATAAAGATATAATTAAAGTAATTTGTGTCTATTTGTTACTTAGAAGAATTTGAACGTAAAAATATTATTTCAAAACTTTAACAAATGAGTTCATCACATGGAGTAAATTTCCCTGAAGTAAAAGAATTCAAAGTAAGTTCATCAGAGATTAATTAGAAGATTCCTCATGATAATGAATTGATCACGTAAATTAATCATCATGAAAATATCTAGACATCTTGAGATGTCATCCAAGAATCAGACATGTGGGATAAAATAACATTTTTCTCATTATTGTAACCTCAATATTAATAGCAGTATCAGAACGGTAGGAAGTCAAGCTCTGGCTTAAAGTATTGTGGAAGTTTTGAGTTAGAAATGTGGTGAATATGAACTTCGGGAGCTTTCATAACAGGGCAGCCCTAGAAGTTGAACTTTCAGGGGGTTTTAAGATGGCTTCCAGGAGAAAGTTCCTCCAGGAAAAGTGTGATTTATTTCATAAACTTTAGCAATAAAATTATGGAAAAAAGTTGTACAGCAAGATGAATATACTCTGCATCTTGTTGGTTGCAAAAAAAATTGAACCAACACTGAATTGTAGAAAAATAAAGACTTTCTAGCATTTATGATTTTAATGCTTTTTTTAACATTAAAATGCAAAATCATTTTGAAAATTCCAAGAAAATGAATGCTCGGGTTTGAAAAGGATATGTTATTATCATAAGATCTGCCTCAAAAAATGTGATGAAGAATATTGAGAACATAATCGTATAATTCTAATGAAAATGTCAGAATCGTGTAATTATCGTATAATTCGATATCGTTTCTAATGTAAATATTAGTGAGATAAAAATTGCATTTTACCTCACTAATATTTGAGTAGACATAGTTTTGAATATCTGGAACATCACTTCTAATGTGAATTTGTCCCCGTCTGATTAGTAAATTTGACTTCATAAAATGACTAAGTTACCAACGAATGAGACGAAATACTGTATTTATACTCGTGCAATCAATTTAGAAAGTTTCTACTTACTCTGTAGAACAGTTTTGAGCATGTGATTCACATTAATTTTTTTTTCCATTTCGTTGCATACAATTCGAATGAACAATGATTTTAATTTTTTTTACATCAAGTACACAGACAATTTTTACACAAGTGCACGTCATTATCGAGTCATTTTCACTTGATTGTAACGCCATAAATGTGTGGTTTCATTTCAAAATACATTTTACTCTTCATCAACAACAGTGAAATAAGTATAGGTAAAACAATCAGTAATGTATGTGATGCTCTTAACGTATACATTTTCATGTATACCCATACTTGGACATTTTTTTTCCTTAAAATGTTTGTGTGTGCTCTCGTGTTATAATTTAAATGATATAAAATTAAAAAATATATATTGCAAAAACCTGTTTTCGTGATCCGTTTTCACATTCAAACTCGTTAAAGTATAATAAATATGGTATTTTGTATGTTAGCAACACTTCCGATAATGTTGGGAATTCTACGATATGTGTTACATAAACATACCATATTATGAAAATACGAGGGCTTTTTTTCTGAGAAAGAAATGTAACGTTACAAGATAAAAGAAAAGGACGTAAGTATCCCCGATCCCCATACGTACATGCTTATACCCAAGGTCATGCGTATTATCACTTTTGTTATTTTTGATTTCTTCTCCCTCTTTCCTTATTTTCAACAGCAGTTTTCATTTTCTACTTATCTTAATACAGGGCGAAAGGTACGGAAGGAAAAATGAGAGCTGTATTTTGCATTCATGTCGAGAGCACGTTAGGGCTGTGCCTTGAGAGAATTGCCAACGATCACCCTTGATGTATGATGATGAAGTCCCTGGGAACGTGCGAGCTTGGTTTTCCCTTCACGCCATTTGCTTGGCGTGTACCTAAGAAAAGAGGATGGTGGACAGGTAGTATTTGTTTCCTTTTCTCTGCTTTACACGTAGCTCTTCTACGAGTTGTTTCTTGCAACACCAAATGACAAAGTAGCCGCCAGTTTTATAATGTGCTTATCCCCGCTTTATTCAACCACGCATACATCTGACTCGACTTACAAAAGGTGTATTTTTCGGGGGTTGAAACCCTTAAGTTATGTTGCACCGTTCGTGGTTTCTATACATTTCATTTCCGTTTTCTCACACGCGTGATGTTTGAATTTCTCTACGAGCCCATTATTTTCTTCCACATAAGACATTACAACTGCATACAAACGTTATATTGACAATGAAGGTCATTAGTTCACATTTCGTTGCAAAATCTGGAGGAAATTTAAATTGGAGAAACAAAGTTTCAGCAAAATCACGCGTGCTTTTTTTGTATCAAATTTGGTCGTTGTATAATATGTTGTAATCGCTGAGATCTGCGTCAGCAAATGCGATGAATAATATTCAGAATATAATCATGTAATTATAATGAAATGTTATTACAGTAATGTATGTTACAGTGACAAGATGACGACTGAAATCAGGAATTTTTGTTTTTGGTATTTTCTGACAACTGTATTTTTACCTCACTGATATTTATTAAAGTGAGTGACAGCCGTCTAACTGTAAGGTGGTAAGGGAGCTAACTTCTGACTGTGCAGGTCTGGGTTCGAATTCCGGTTCATTCGTGGATGTCTACTAACACACTAACAAATTCCCTGGACATATTGCAAAGATCCCTTGGGAATGCGTGATGATCACGTTATTAAAAAAAAAAGATATATAGTTTCGAATACCTCGGGCATCATTTCTAATGTGAATTTGTCCCTGCCTGATTAATAAATGTGACTTCATAAAATGACTACGTTACCAAAGAATAAGACGAAAATATTGCATTTATACGTGTGTAATCAATTTAGAAAGTTTCTATTTAGTCTTTAGAATGCCATTTTTAAGCATGTGATTCACATTCGTGTTTTTTTTATTTCGTTGCATACAATTTGAATAAATAATGATTTCATTTTTTTCTAACGTGCATATGCCATTATTGAGTTATTTTCACTTGATTATAATGCCATAAATGTTCGTGGTTGCATTTCAAAACATTTTTGTTTGCTCTTCATCAAGAGTGAAATAAGGACAGGTAAAAAAAAATCATTAATTAATGTATGTGATGATTTCAAACAAAAAAGTTTAACGGAAAAACTAGATTTCAAAGCTGAAACAGCGGTGTTCGAATAGATAATGAACATCTTACAAATTGAAAGCATAAAACATTGGTGAAATTCATGCAATATATTAATCGAACTAAACTAATTAAGTAAATAACGTGCACTCTAAACTTATTTTTCTTATGTACGAGGCTTCAATTCTCTCTCTCTCTCTCTCTTTACTGATATAATCATCTAAAAGATTAAAATTCTTCAAAATATACCGATATCGTTGCGTTTACGTTATCGCTACGTTTCTCGAAATTGCGCTCTTATCCTGATAGCTATTTCAGCGTTTCTTAAAAAAAAAAAGAAAGAACATAATCTAAATGAAGAGACACAGCTTGAAATATTTTTCAACAGCGGGGGGATGCATTTTACTGGAAATTTTCCTTTTGAAAAATTCGACGAATGACGTTCAGAGCTGCTTTAACTTTCACTGATTGAGTTAATGATTTAGAAGGGGTAATCAAATCCTCGTTTTCCCTAAAGTGGACCGTCGATATCCATCTCTCCGATCTCGTCCGCTAATCGCCACATCTCTTGTGGCAGCGTTTGCGAAAGCCAAAATTACCCAAATACCCCTTTTCATAACTTAAATTTAATAACAGGGGGATGCTTCAGTTTTCTCTCTCTGTTATTCATTTTTTTTTTTGTTATTTTTTTGAAAAACAAAAACTAACGGGAAACAGACTGTTTCGAAACGCGTGGAATATTTAAAGTTTCTTTATATACGCGTTCAGTCATTAAACTAGCGTGTAATCGGAATTTTCAAAACAGCGGAGCCTCATTTAAATTTTACTCACGCAAAGGTAAACAAATACATTTTCTAAGAAAAAATTTTATTAAAAAGGTAAAGAATTTACTTACAAAACTCTTAAACTAGAAATAATTAATACGTATATAGATATACTTTCAATATACTTCCGTTTATCTTCAAACGATTTACGTGCTTCTTTGCAGAATGCCCTTCATTTTATATACTAAAATACTTCTATGAAATTTAAAGAAATGAATAAAAATTGCTATATTCTTTCCTTAGATGTTCGCTCTGGTTTGAAGTGGAAATTTGGAAATCATAAATGTCAAAGAGATTTCAGATTTCACAAAGTTGTTGGTTCCAAAACGTATTTTTGACATATGTTCTTATGCCTGATTTTAGATCAGCTGTCAAAGAAAGGGATAAAATATTTATAATATTATGTTTCTTTTGAATTCTCAAGATCGACATATGCTGCATGGATAGTGATACCTGTATAGTTTATATTTATTGGTATAGTCTTGAGTCCCAGAATTTGCGAATTATATAGTTTCTTGGCATCATCGAGAGAAAAAAAAGGGTGAGAAAAAAAAATACAGACATATTGGTGAATACATGAGCAAATAACTAATTAAACAAAATGTTATGTAGAATCCGGAGACCGGAGAGCGAGATATAAAAGTATTTTGTGCAAGAAAAATTCTGACATACAAAAACAAAAGTAAATAAAATGATATAAGTATTATATAACATATATAAACACAGAAAGGAAATTATTTGAAGAAAAAAAAGAATGCAAGATATAGAATTTATGCAAGAGTGAAATAGAACCTACTCAGTGGGTTGTCATCAGGGGAAACCCCATGCATAGTTCGAAAAGAGTAGGTGTTTCTGAAGAGTGGCTATGCCTGATTGCACTAACAATGCCAACCCTTGTTTCCCGACGCCAGCCTTCTCAAAAACATGTTTTGAAATTTACAATTTCTTTTTAAAATTCCGTGTAATTCCTGTATATTTTAAAATTTTGCATATACAGTCGGACCTACGTATAACGAAGTCGGAAAAAACAGCGAAACTGTTCGTTATAGGCAAACTTCGTTACATCCCTACTGGTTTTGAAAATAATGCGTTCAAACGAAATTAAGCATAACTTACATACACGATAAAGATTTTTCAATATTAATTTATTAATTAATTTATTTACACATCACAACAGGTTGGCCCAATTACAGAGATGGGAAACTGCCACGGACATAAAAAATACCCAAAATACAATATAAAAGAAAAGTAAGATAATAATACTTATTCGTCAAATTTACACGTTAAAAATAAAATCATTAAACAAATACCTAATACAAAAATATATATACGCAGTGAAAATACAAATTGAGAATTCGATACAAGGAAGACAATGCTACGTCTACCCAAAAAATAAAAATAAAAAATCGAAAATAGATGAATTGCACAAAAATACAGTATACAGAGTTAAGTAAACAGACGGAAATTAATATTAAAAGCAATATTGTAAGCATTCTTAAAATAAATAAAGATTAAATTAATATATTTAGAAAAAAAGAGATTAAAATTTATTTTGAATCTTACGTAATTCAACAAAAATATTTGTCAATCGCTTTTTTTTTTCAATTGATATCATTGCGTATATTATTAACTTTAAAATCTTTTATTTTAGCAAGGGCCGGGTCATTGTTGCACATTTTTCCTGATATTGTTCCAATCGTTCAAAAAGAAGTGTTTTCACATCTATGAGCTCTTTTCTGAATCTCTTCTTGAACCATCCAAGAACGTTCTCTTCAATTCCTCTTTGTTCCAAATCGTTGATATCGCACTATATTGAATCTCGAATGCTTTTAGATACCTGACTTTTTTTTAAATTTTTCGCTATCAACCAGCTATATATAGCTTCGGTTTCCGAAGCAATGGTGTTTTAGTTAGCGAAGCAATAGTGGTTAGTGTTTTGCACTGCGGCATTCTCAAAATTAACTCTTACACGATAACACCACCGTAACCTGCGTTAGAATCTAAAGATGGGTAAATGTGCATAAAAGGTAAAAAGAAAAAGTAAAAAAAAGCAAAGAGAGGATCTTACAATACTCAAAAGCACTGAAATAGATTTTCTTGGAAGGAAAAAGGCTCATTGTGAAAGGTAAATTTACAGAAGATTTAGATACGATCACAAAGAAATTCGTGACAATTCGTGTTTCAAAACCAGCTGTAAATTCGATATGAGCGTACTTTGCTAAAATCGGTGTTCGTTATAAGCAATCAAAACAACATAGAGATGCAATACGAAATTCACGAGACAAGGAAAAACTACGTTATGTATGAAAATTCGTAATATCCGTGTTTGTTATAAGTGGGTCCGACTGTATTTTTCTCATACTTCATTTTGCTTATAACCTGAAGCTCTTGTATATTTTCAAGTAACGCATTTCTTCAATATATTTTTTGTAATTTTTCATTCCATTTTTCATCCAACATGTTTTTGAGAAGGCAAGTGTTATACACAAAACATGTGTATAAAAAATGAACAATATATACAGCGATAATCAGCAATCAGAAATAGTTAGGAGTGTTCAATAGATTGACAAAAATCAAACAAAAAAAGACTACAGATCTCTTGCTCCGCTCCAATATTTTCAGCTTACGGGAGAAAAATCAAGGTTTAACCTCTGTCATCGAGTGTTAAGTAGTTCTAAAATTCCAATGATCCTATGTGATTCATTTGCTATCATATTCACTGCCACTAAAATCAAAATACCTTGAGAATTGAGAGATGGGCGAGAGAGAGAGAGACAATATTATTCCCTGTAAGATTTCACAAGAGAATATAAAACATGAAAAAAATCGGGAATTACATGTTTACAGCAAAAAATGCAGGTATCTCTAAAACGATCAACGTTACATACCAAATGCCAGATTTACGTGCTTGTTTGCAAAACGGCCTTCATTTTACAAAAAAAAAATACTTTTATGGAATTTGAAGAAATGAATAAAAATTGCTATGCCCTTTTCTTAGATGTTCGTTCTGGTTTGAAGTGGAAATTTTGAGGTGGAAATTTCGAAACCATAAACGTCAAGATGATTTCAGATTTCACAAAGTTGTTGCTTTCGGAACGTATATTTGACATATGTTCTTATGCCCGATTTTAGATCAGCTGTCAAAGAAAAAGGATCAAATATTTATAATATCATGTTTCTTCTGAATTCTCAAGATCGACATTTCCTGCATGGATAGTGGTAGCAGTATAATACGCGAATCGCCAAAGTCAGCGACGTTATGTTACTTTGAGATAGCACGCCAATATTTCATTTCGAACCATGCATTCAACTCACGGAACTTCATACAGACAGCGATGGATGAGAAGACTCATGACGCATGAGGTCTCTATTTGATTTCTTTTTTTTTTATCCTAGGAAGCAATTTTCATATGAAAGTCTCGTAACAGAACAAAACACCATTTTTAATATTCTTCTCGAGCATGCAAGAAATAACTCACTGAAAGCAGAAGCTTGATTTCAGGAAAACTCAATAGAGCTGTAACATAGAAATATGAAAGCAAATATTTCTTTCGGAAACAAGAAAAAAAGATCGGCCATGAATAAAGTATAATTCACTTTTCTTTCCCGATCTGAATTTTTCTCACCGTGAAGGTTAATATTAGTATTTGGCGTCAGCGTTTATTTTACCAAAATATAATAATATTATATATATGTGTATATATATTTTTAAAATTCTAATAAAAATTGAACCGAGGAAGTTTAATTTTTTTGTCGGCAACAATACATTGCAACTACTGGAAATGTATATTAAATTTAGATATCATGATATTACTTATAAAATTAGAGCCCGGATTATATGCAAATGAATATGCACGTATGCATTTGCATATTTTGGCCCTTTTTAGCATTAATGCATATAAATGCATAAAATCAAAGAATTTTCAGTATAAATGCATATTTTTGAGAAGGTTTATTTAAGCTCATTCAATTTTTTTATATAATTTTTCAAATTAGTATTGTTCATAAACACATTCACGCTATATGTGACAGTTTTATCGTAAAAATACAAAATTCATTACAAACATTCATACAAACATTCTATTTTGATAGATAATACAGAGTTACATGTATCAATCAATTTTTATATGTAAAGCAAATATTATGCTATGATTTCATTTCATTTCATACCGTGCACCGCCCAGGCTCTATCGACCATTGTCAATTTTAGCCATTGCCCCGGATGAGGGGGCTGGGATGTCGGGTGCTTTATTATGCATATAAAATACATGAACATGAATATAAAAACACATTACTAAAAAAAAGTATATACAGATTTTTAAATATTTCTACTATACAATATACAATTTATTCCGATGAGCTCTTCTGATGTCTTTTTAGCTCTATTGAGCTTGAGCCCTTTGTTTTTCTCTGTGGCCAAGCGCCAGGTCCTGAACCACGCGTCTTTTCTCGTTGGCTTGTTGGCTCGGGTGAGCCCTCCTCCGTGGACAGGCCAGGTCCTGGACCACGTTTTCCCTCATTGGCTTGTTGGCTCGGGTGAGCCCTCTTCCGTGGCCAGGCCAGGTCCTGGACCACGTCTTCCTTCGTTGTATGCTACGATTATCTGGTTTGCTTTAAATGAAAGAAATTATAATACGGATGGGCTATTTCATTACTTTGACTGAAATAAAATGTTTGAATAAAATTTTTGGCTCTTCATAAAAAAATATTCAAAACAGGGCTGAACATACCTATACGCCCGTGGCATGTAAAAATTCTAACCGGATATGTACTTTTTGGATCACTTACTCGACGCGGGCATGCAAAGAAAAATAGGACTGGCACGATTAATCGATTAATTGTTAATCGGAGTTAAAAAGTTCATTTGAGTTAATTGGTTCGATTAATACGATTGAAGTTCGACTAAAAGTTTTATTAAAATTTCATAGTTTGACTTGATTTATTTCACGATACCGGTTAGATTCTTAAATTATGTGACCATATTTTGAATCAATATTTCGATCACATTTTTCGACTTGTCCATTCAATGAAAAATGATGATGATTTTAGTTTCAAATTGAGCTCAAAATGGAACTTTTGAAAACACGCGTTTTGAAATGAACAAAATATATTTCTACAGCATCAGTCAACATTATACAGTTACCAATACGTTTGTTGCAAATAGTGAGCATATGAAAATATTCGATTAAAATTAAATTAATCAGTCGATTAATCAATTAAATTTTTGATTAACCATTTACACATTTTAACTGAGTCCTAAAAAACCAAAAAAAAAAAATAAATAAATGATTTCATTTTTTTTTTATCGGCAATGATGCAAGTGTTTCTTAAAAACATGTTTGAAATTTCACTGAGAGGATTTGTTAGTTAGTCATGATGTAAAACATACAACGTAATTTTATTTATTTTCACCGTCTTTAATACATATATTTTGTAGTTTGCGGGCTAATTTGGCCATGGCCCTTGCATCCTGGAACTAACCCCCCATAGGCTGGGATCTATGGTGGCCACCTTATTCAGGATTTTCTCGCACAGGCCTTTCTTTATAATAAATATGTAGTTAAAATTTAATGGAATTCATCCAGGGTGGATCCCTGTTCGCCCTATGTGGTTATTACGTGGGAGCTATGGCATCTATCCGAGTTTCATTCTGTACCAGCTACGATTACAAGAACGGATTCTTTTTTATGTCAATAACTCGGAAATCATAAGTGGCGGTTTATCTGATTTTAGAATTTCAGTTGGTGACCACATCGATTTTACATTTTCGTATTTCTGTCAAAATTTCGATTTTTTTTTTTCAATGCAAGTAAATCAGTTTTTGGTTGAGCCATCACTCAAACCAATATTATTATAAGAACGAAACCATACCGTGAGAGATTTCTTGCAATGCAAATCTGAAGTAAGCCAATCGTAATGAAATACTGTATAATTTAGTAATAGTCAGATTACATGAAATTTAAACAAAATATTTATCTGGGAAATAAAGAATTCAAAGAAATATTATCGTTAATACATCTATTTTTTGTTGAGTATTCAAAAATGAAATAGCACATTTGATAGAAATGCCTTTTGAGTGCCATCATCGTTGAGTGAATCATCCGCATATTTTTAACTTTAGCTTTATTCGTTTCCACTCTTTTGGCAAAGAACAACTTCACCAACGTGTAAAGAATGACTTGACGTATGAGCGTCGGAATATTTTGGCATGTTCGGGTGTTTAGTTGCACGTCATCCACGTGGCTTATACATTAAGTTTTCCTTTTTTCCGTATCCCACGTTACAATTCGAGTCATTTTTCTCATGGCAAGAATATAATAGAGGATTAAATGACACTCAGCAAGGAATTTCTTTTTGCGATAAGCTCAGGAAGTCTTCCGCCCTCTTATAATGGGCCCCCGCGCTTCTATACAAATGCCCGAATGTGGATGAGGGGAGAAGAACTCAGGAAACCAGATGGAAAAGAGGACAGGGGAGTTTTCAGGTGGAAAAGATACTTGGAATTGCTGAAAGAGATGAAAGAAGAGAAGGCTATGGGGCTATTCCTTCATGCAACATGAAGGTGGTGCAAACGACTTGAAAGGTAGCACCAGACGCACTTCATTCAACAAAAGGAAAGAAAGTGATAAGAGGAAATTCCAAAGCACATTTCATTCAGTTAAAGAAAACTAGAATCATAGAGAAGGGCTCCGCTTTCTCACATACAGCGTAACCTCGTTTATACGACGTTCAAGAAGTCGGGTAAAGACGTCGTATAAATTAGTCGCACAATTGATACTTCTAAAAAAACGAGCTCACCCATCCTCCAACAGGAATATAAAATACTATAGAATTCAATTGCGTTTGATTACATCTCTAATTCTTTTATGGGGGAAAAAACATAATTTCATTATTTTTTATTTAATTTCATTAATTATTAATAATTTCATTATTTAAATTAAAAAAATTGAGTTTTAAAATCGCATTTCAAATCACTTAAGGAAAAAAACTGGCAAAATTACATTACACTCGCTTATATCTCGATTACATGGCCATATATCCGGCAGCAGTGCGCCTAGGCTGGGATATTTGGCGTTGCCCCCCATCATGAATTTATAGGGTATAAAACCAAAAATATATATAGTGAGAATCGCTCCGGGCTCTTAGGCTGGAGCCCTGTCAGCCCCAACCATGTGAGGTCCATGCTCATGTTCGTATTTGTATTCATATAGTATACTTTTGAAGTTAACAGCAATGATATTAGCTTAAACTTTTTTGGCACAGCCAGCAAGCAAAACATCACAACGAAAGAACATTTCACTGGGAATAATCGGAAGAACTGATGCTGAATGTGTGTATATCCCTTATTGACAGATATGTACCCTCCAAACGCTTAAAATGGATTTCCCCACCCTCTGGGGATAACGCTGAAAACATTTGGGTAAAAATTCTGGAAGGACATATGGCTGTCTTTCAAACAATTGAAACCCGTTTATTTCGGGCTCACCACGTCTGTGCATCCTGAGCAATAAAAACTAATCACTTAAGTGTCTACTTTAAAAATGGCCATCAACCAGATCAAAATTCATTTTCGTATACATCAACAATCACCCTAAAATTTATGTTTTATGCATTTATTTCTACTGCTTTAGGGGTGACAATATACAAGATGTTTCAGCAACGCGTTTTCAACGTCTACAAAAATTGTAAGAATTTGATGGATATAAATGACGTTTTTCAAGAGATCTGAAGTTCGAGTCGAGGTGTGTGAAAACGTCGAATAATTGAGGTTTTACGCAGAATTAATGAATTATTTTAATATTAAAATGCGCAGGAACGAATCGCGACTGAAGCCAAGCGTCGTATAACTGTGATAGTTGTATACATGAGCAACGTATAAAAGAGGTTCCACTCTGAACCAAATTTTCTCGTATTCTTCTTTAAACTCACTTAGATCTGTTACTGACATAGGTTCTTAGTTCGAACGTTTCTATAAAGAATCGAATGCAAAAAAATGAAAGTGAATGACAATCAGTTTTCTCGGATACCTCAAAATATGCACTTGTCTCTTTGTGCGGTATTTACTTGTTACATTCCCATTTAACTACAGTATAAATTTATTTGATTTCCAGATAAATTTCCAGATTCGAAACTATTAAATATTGGCGCGTCTATACGTTTATTAGAAACGATCCTTTTTTTTTGTTATTGGATATTATGCCGTGACAGTCTATTGTATCGAGATTCCATTAATTCATAATTTTAATATTTTATTCTCGCTATATTGATCATCTCGAACACGTAATACTTATTCATAGATCACTGGGCATTAATTGATATTTCTCCAACAGAGTGGCACTCAGAATTTCCGTAAATGGTTATCGACTGCTTTTATCGAATATCAATAGCTCATAAGTGAATATTCGTGGCAAATATATTATAAAAGTTCAATATTTTTGTCTATCTGTTTAATGCCCTAGATGTTCTCACATAAATGTGCTATAATTACTATACCCAGTCGTGAACCTGCAAGAAATATTGATCATATACTTTGGAATTAGAATGAGGATCATTCTTTGTCATAAAATCATTCTTTTAACATAAGTATTCAAATGAATATTTATTGAGGACTTTTGGGTTGTATAAATGATGCATGTAAACGATAGCGTGTATGGAAGGGTTAATTGTATATATACATTCAGCAACCTTGCATGCAGACGCTAAAACATAAAAGAATAATAGAAATTAATTTGGTATTTATCATCATGTCTCAAAAGACACCATTTCTTCGTTCTCGTAGAGTTTTGTAATTGCAATTTGGTCTCGTCTATTACGAATGAACATATAAAATGGTAGTATAGCAATATTTGCTATCTTCCATCTCGATGTCATAAAAATATAATCCAGGCTCTTTTTTACATAAATAACGGATATTATGGTATTGACAGAACTTATATGAAGAGTACAGTGAACTTGATATAGGGCAAAATCGAGTTACTGTCCGTTTTTAGTTTTACTGAGAAGCAAAGTCCATATTACACACTACGCGTGTGTGTGTGCATAAAAATTATTTTTGTCATGCGAAGTCTTAATGGATTTTTCCAGAAAAAAAAGTATTTCCTGGGTGAAACATATTCAATAAATAATGCATTTTTCTCACTTCCATTACTATCGTGCCAGAGGTGTTTAATGTTTTTCAAACAACGTATTCGAAACAATTCTAATGTTGTTCTGTGAAAATCGTGGGACCAAGTGAGAAAATAACTTTTTCTTGCTTATTTCACAAGTTATTCTTCTGAAAGCTGATTTTCTTTTTGTATCTGTGTGATAAGAGAAGCATCTTTAAAGAAAAATTTACCACATTAAATTTGTTTATCTATTATTACATACGTTTAGTGTAAAAAAAGAAAAAGGTAACAGATAATACATTCAATCAGCTGGAAATTGATTTTTTGCTAAATTTCATTTATATATTTTTTAGCAGTCAATACTGCTTCATATCAACACATTTTCTAATGTGAAAGAATGATAAACATGAAAACCAAATACATTTTACAATGCTGTAAATAATTTTGGAGCAAAACATGTCTCAATCCGTGAATTATTTCACATCACTACATATCTAGCCAACAGATTAAAAATAGTTTCAGAGTTTTACACATATTTTATACTTATTTAAAGTTATTATTACTTTTGTAGATATGTTGTTCTAACCATTTATGTCGAAAGATAGTTGTGAAATGAAGATAATTTTTATAAATTTTAGAAGAGAATGTATTGCATTTTTATACAGGATGTCCTGTAAGTCGTAATGCGGCCTTGATCTCATCAACCGTTAGTCGTTGGGGAACGATTCCAATTTGAAAAATGCTCAAAATGTACTCAAAAATCACATTGTACCAGATTGAGAGTAGAAATACAATATGTCACAAAGCAAAAATTTAACTTTTTATATGGAGGCCGAGTCCAAAAAAAATCAAGTCCCTGTTTCTTCTGAGGCCAACAACTTTTTTTCTCGCTGAGATATTTGAACTAAAAAAATCTGAGAAAAGTTGGGGAAGAACAACATAGACTAATGAACAACGCTTCTTTTCATATTTATGTTGTTCTTTTCCAACTTTCATTCAATTTTCAATTCAAATATTTCAGCGAACATTGCACTTGGAAACGTGGAATGTTTTTGTTGGCCTCAAAAGACACAGTGTAACAACTTTTTAATTGGGTTGTTTAGGACAGGGTTTCAAAAAAAAACAAAAAACTAGCGTTTTATTTTGTGAGTCACTGTATTTTCATTGTTAAAGCTGGTGCAGGGGGAATTTTGTATACATTTTGGGAATTTTTCAAATTGGAATCGTTCCTCTACGACGAACGGTTGATGAAATAAAGGGCTCATTAGGACTGACAGGACCCCCCGTATTATCGTTGTACAGGCGAATTACCAATTTTACATCCAGTGGTTCTTCGTAGAGTCACGCATGATTTATCAATCTTAGGTACGCTATCAAAATGACACTTCTTTAATTTAACGAGAGTAACCTAAACATAATTAAACAAATGCTATCATATAATGGGAATTAACCTACGTTGTTTTGAACGAATACCATCTGTGGTGAGTGAATACTCCCATCGTTGTCCCAAAAATTCAAGAATAATTCATCTCTTAATTTATGAACCAGGAATCTCAATTTAAGTAACCGGCTTGACGTTACCTGAGTTTTGTGAGACAGCCAGGAGCGACTAAGAAAATCAGTCATTCTAATTGCGATGAACAGAGAAATATTATCTAGTCGGGAAGGAACGGGGAAACTTCTATAAAATATTAATCAAATTACGAGGAATACAACTGCTTAATATTTCGTTTATTCTTGTCAGTGTAAATTGCTCACGAATGCAGAAAGCCAAGTCTTATCCATTCCTTTAGTTTAATGAGAAATTCCTTTCTCGATACCAACAGCTAAATTAAAATGCCGGATTATAATCATGTATCTCAGCAAATAGCCATTTGAAGATGAAGAAGGAGAGTCTCATACTTCTTAAGAAGATTTTGGCGACACTTTTCTGACACAGTGAGTCGTAGAAGAGTTCCTTACAAGATACTACATGCATCTGTGTGGAATCTAGCCCTGAATGACTGTCAAGAACACATCATGACAGCCATGTACAACGGAATTAGTCGGAACATATTTATTTGTGCAATATCACACAGATGAAATATATACACGATTTAGTACATTTCTTTCCGTTCTATCGAAAATATGAATAAATGTGTATTTGCTCGAATTTCAAAAAAAATTCATTACTCAAAATAAAATCACCTGATCATGAGAGGATGTGATATTTTCGATCTCGTTGTTGGTATATCTAATTTGTGATTACCGTGATTTTTTTTGTTCTAAATCCTACGCAATGTGATGAAATCCCGTGAATAAATTTATGATTAATGACAAATAATATTTGTATAACAAAATAATGAAGAAAATACAGTGGAATTAAGTGGAAGTATAAAATACACCTTATTAACGATCACGGGAAAAATTGTCGTTATAAAAGGACTTCCCGTAATAAGCGAATGTTTTTGTAAGATTAGTTTTTGACAATCATTTGCAAATCACTCGTTGTATCGAGATTCTCGTTATAAGCGGTAATTATAACGGACTTTTACTGCATTTAAAATCTTGTACGCTGACTACAAATGAAAATACGTGTTTCGTGGTTGAACGTTATGGAAATGCTTGCGAAAAAGTACTTTTTTTCCAGTTTCATTTTAGGATTTTCAGAATACCAAAAAAAATATGTTGACATAATTTTCATGTTTGCATAAATATTATTCTATATGGAGGAGACGATATTCATTTTTCATATCACGATCCAAGAAACAATTTTTTTTTTAAAATTGCTTTCGCAGGTACCTTTACCCCGAATTTTCTAGTTTAGTGACCATGATCTCTATCAGTAATGGAATAAATTTTTAACCAACAAAAAATATTCAGAGTTGAAGTCTGGTTACTGTTATTTGCTCATTATATTGCCGATAAAAATACTTGTTTACAGTTGCAGTGACCGTTCATCAGCTACCCGTATACTAACGTTAATGTAAAAAGGAAACCAACGATAAAGGCTAATAACAAACGCCTTTATCGTCGGTTTATTTAATAAAGTGATTTGTCTCGTATAACTATAATGACCTGTGAAGTCTTGTCATTGAGAGAGGAGAATTGACTTTGACAATTTAAAACATATTTCTGAATTATATATAAAATAATATATATTTTATTTACATATTTCGTTAAAATATTGACACGCAGACCGTCGGACGTCTACACGACTCAGCGTACCGCGATCTACTGTCTTTTTTTCTCATTCGCGCGCACGCACACACGGATGATGTCACAGTTCTCGGTTGGTATTTGTGTAAGCGGCGCAGCAGGCCGTACGTCTTGCGTTTTACGGGACATAACAATTTATCTTACTATTCAGCTGTAATGTTATTTTGATTAAAAACGATTTTTTTAACCCTCTGTGGTTCACCTCCATAAAAACTTACCGAGTTTTTTTTTTTACAAACGCGGATGTAAATTGGTGCTGTTAGTATAATTTTAATTGAAGCAATTTCATAAACTCAGGAATTCAACTAATTAGAGTGGATTTCTTTTTATCAACATTAATAGCCAAAATATTGAAGCTAAAATATACATTTTTCCTTTATTTAACTGTTATCTATAGGCAGATAAAACCTTGCTTAGTAAAGGTAAATAGTTGTTACTTTTTGAATTATATTTCCAATTTTCCTCAATTCGGGGCTACTTCACGAATCTCTCTGAAAATTTAAAATTTCACCATCTCTCAAAAAATGATACCGAGAAGGGGAATCACCAATTTCTAGATAAAAAATGTATTTTACTTATATAACCATATTTCGTACTAAAATGACTCCAAAAGATAAATTTTCTGAAATACCAAAAAAAAAAAAAAAAAAAATTGAAAAACGAGATTGGTGTAATACGTTTTTTAACATGCAATATATTCTATATATATTGAAATATACACCAGATCATAGAGGGTTAAATTTCTTTTTAACAGTAATTTCACTGTTTTTAAATCGTGAATCCTTATTGCAAGACAAATCGTATCGATAAAATTCATCGTCGGAAAAAATGGTGACCCTACAAAATACAATGAATCGAACTTTGTTGTGATCACTTCTTTTTTACGGCCAAAAAATGATTACGTTTTATTTTAAAATCTTTAATAAGAACCTCCTTTCTCACGGTCGCATCTGTTTTAAGGACGGACTTTTTGTCCCACCAGTGTGTGTCCCCCAAAAGAAGGGTTTTGCTGTACTATGTTTACTTATTTATCTTCATGATTGTGAAAAAATTCTCTGGTTATTAAAAGCTATAGCATCTTGACCAAAGGTGAGATAAAAATAATCAAATAAAACCTTTGTAATTGAATAACATGCGAATCAATATTCCTTTAATATATCACAATCCAAATTATAAAACAATTTTTTTTGAAAATTGCGTTCGTAGATATTTTTATCCCGAATTTTCTGGTTTAGTGTCCATTATCTGTATCAGTAATAGAATGAATTTTTAACCAGCATAACCTTTAGCACTAGCAATACTCGTCGAGGTCTGGTTATTGTTATCTGCTCTTTATATTGCCGATAAAAATGCTGTTCTACAGTTGCAGTGACCATTCATCAGCTGTCCGTAATGTGTTTACGATTAGGAGTTTTCGTGTCCATTATCGTTACGTACGCAGACGTGTGTGCTACATCCAAGCTCCTCCTCCATACATAGATATATGGTCATATGAAAAATATGAGGCAAAATTTTTTTTTTTATATTCGTTTCGAATCATCTTTCTAGATTATACCATCTGTGTTTTGTCGTGAGAGCGCAACAGAGGACATACCATATACCCTTCATTCCCTATTCAAACTCATATGCACCCTCGGTCTTTTGTGAGAGATGTTATCAAATGCGACATACAAAAGGACGATTTTTCGACTACGGAGAGCTTTCGTCGATAGTATCGAATGTAAGAGAACATCGTATTGTAAAACACGGAGAAGAAAAAAAAACGAACAAGTTGAGAGTCTTGCCCATCCCTTTGATTTGTTGGCCTTTGCTTCAGTTCAAAGATATCAGGTTTCGAAACTGTATACATTAAGTGTCACTCTCTTTCTCTGTCTCTCTCGGCCCAACTTGCTCTACTACGAGAACATCTCCAAGTCCAACAGAAAGGATGTACGACCACGTAAAGTTCATGTTTTTCCCAAATGAGATGGGTTCTTGCCATGAGTGAAGCATTCGCTTGTTGCGAGCAGGGAAAGAGCAGTTGTATGCTGCCAATCTGCATAGGTAGTTTCTAGTTAGATTAGAAATCAGCCACGCCGAATATGAGTGTAATTGACTTCTTGTTGTTTCAAATGTGGGATAGTTTATTTCTATAATATGAATACGCAAATACTTCATTAATTGACAAATTAAGGGTACTTAAAATTCTCATATTATAAGTCTTTGCTACTTTGAAATCTTAACCAACATCAATAAATTCAATTATCAGAGAAAATAATAATTAAATTGGACTTTTTGAAATATGCAGGTTGTCTTGTAAGTGCTAATGCGACCTTTATCTCAGTAACCGTTCGTCGTAGAGGTATGATTCCGATTTCAAAGCACTCAAAATGCATTTAAAAAATCACCCTGTACCAGTTTTGAGAGTGGAAATGCAGTGTGTGACAAAATAAAAAAAATATACATTTTTATACGGTCTCCCTGTCTTTCAATTTCTAAACAGAACGTTGTTGTCCTGTCTCTTCTGAGCCCAACAAAACACTTCCACGTTTCCAAGTGCAATATTCGCTGAGATATTTGAATTTAAAAATCGGAGAAAAGATGGGTAAGAACGACATAAATAAGGGAATGAAACGTTGTTCGTTAGTTTTTGCTATTCTTTTCCCTTTTTCCTTTGTTTTTGAATTCAAAAAATATGCCAGCGAATATTGCACTTAGAAACATGGAATTATTTTTGTTCACCTGAGGAGAGGGAAGGTAACAAATTTCTAATTGTAAGTTAGTGGACAGGGGTGGTATAGACAGTGGTTAGTAGACACATTCCCGCTCTCAAAATTGTTACAGGGTAATTATTGAACCCATTTTGAAGATTGAGATCGTACGTCTACGACGAACGGTTCGTGAGATAAAGGCCGCACTTACAGGACACCCAGTATACATCGTGTTGTTCATTCTTATCGTTATGTAATAGGTAATTCATAAACTGTTTTTCTTAGATGTAACTCTCTCCCAATTACAAATTGTTTCAAATGAATCGTAGAAAGCTATTTTGGTGAAAAAAATTATTTATGAAGGAAAAAAAAAATTTCGTTTCCTATACGATCTCTCTGCGATCTCTGTCGTATGAAATTAACAAAGTGTTCGGTGATTATGCATCATCATCACTAATTTACCACTTTTTCCATGGATTTGGAGTGAAATATTCCGAAATCATTCGGCATTCTAGTGATAAAAAATATTTGAACATTAACAAAAAAAAAAAAAAAATGTGATGTGATGTGGATATACAGCTCCTATACAACTCCTACCTACTTTAGGATGCGAATAAAAGAAAGTAGGGGTAGAAAGAAAAAAAAAGAAATTTAAGAAGTGACTTTTTTGGTTGTGCGAAAATGTCTCCGAATTCCCCTATGTGTGGAAATGCAACGGGCCGGATCTGTCATCAAACCCGATACAAAAAGCAGATAACAATAACTAGACCTCGACCGGTATTGGTAGTGCTGAAGATTTTGTTGGTTAAAAATTTGTTGGTCATTACTGATACAGATAAAGAGCCAGAAATTTCGAGTAAAAATATTTTCGAACGCAATTTTCCAAAAAAAATTGTTTCTTAATTTGGATCGTGATATTAAATGAATATTGTTTCATGTTATTTAATTATAGAGGTTTCATTTGATTATTTTTATCGTAACGTTGGTCGAGTTGCTGTATCTTCTTATAACCAGAGAATCATTTTACAATCACGAAGATAAATAAGTAAATATAGTACAGCAAAACCCTTCTTTTTGCGGACACTGGCGGGAAAAAAAAAAGTCCTTCCTTAAAACAGGTGTAACCGTGAGAAAGGACGTTCTTATTAACGATTTTAAAATAAAACTGAATTATTTTTTGGACGTAAAAAAGAAGTGATCACATTTGCGGATTCACTGTTAAAATGGGTCGCACTGCACTTTGTAGGATCACCATTTTTTCCGACGATGAACTTTACCTATATGATATATGGTACTATAAGGGGACGTCGCGTAGGAGGTGCGTCTCTTTTCCGTGAGGTGGCGGAATATCCCCAATCCCTTGATATAGGAGGGATGTCCAATTGGTACACGAAACTACGGAGCTTAACGAAGAAGACTTTATTTCGAAGCACACTCAAAACAGACAACCGTACAGAATGGAAGCCACATTCCAACTCACGTTCTCTTCTCTTGGAAGATAGATTTTCTCTTCTCAACTTCTTTTAACAACGTATAAACAAACAAAACGCATTAGGTGCGGTAAGGCCACAGAGTAAAAATATCCATACTGGGGAAAATAGATTCGTTACAGTACTATATACGGTACCATATACATACTATATACCATGATATCAATACTATATATAATATGGAGCTGTAACGTATAGTATATATAAAAAAATGACGCAGAAATAAAGGGGTTTGCACTATTTTAAAAATTTATATTTTTAAACATCCATATGTTTTTAAAAGTTCATATTTTAAAATTATTACACATAACATAATCTGTGATACATAAAAATAAAGAAAACATTCAAAAAATTTTTTTCAACATCACTCAGCACTTTCGTAGAACGCCCTTTCATATTGCATGACTGAAATTGACTGAACCATTCTTTTGTTACAATTCCACTTCAGTTATAAATTCCTAAATACAAGCTGTGCAGAAATACAGAAGTAGCGCACACTATAAACTCCTGCATATTCAACTACACAAATATTTTTTTCTCTAATGGTCACCATTTTAATTTCAGACAATGCGTTTTACGGGAGTGCTGCCATATATCCAGGTATGTTGAAAACAATTTGAATCTCTTCATATATATATATATATTATACACATACACACACACTTTTATGTATTACAGATTATATTATGTGTAATAGTTTTAAATATATAATTTTTTTTAATTTTGTCATTCATTTCTGCAAGCCCTGTATAACAACTTTAGTTTAATTAATTACATCAGAGAAGCTCAAATTATACCGCACTATGAAGTTAATCGGAACGTCTTGTGTATACCACGATGATTTACACTAGTCTTGAGCTGATTTGACGTTTAAGATCCGGCAATCGGATGAGAAAGCACTGCTCAAAATCCTACCGACCATAAAATTCTTCTTTGAGATGCTTCATGCATTCAGCAATAGCTGATCCAAGTAAGCCCGTAGCAAAGACGTAGGTCGGTCGTGGTGTTAGCATTCCTCTCCAACGAAGTAGATGATTATATAGATTACATTTCGATGAAGATGAAATATTATTTACTCACCGAATTACATCGGACTGTGATAGTTAACTGCAATTGCTACGAGATTGTACTTTACAGTTCTCTTTCACTTGAATTTGATTTAACTTGTGAATTTATCAATTTGGAACTATCTTTATTGAAATAAATTGAATATGAAAAGTTGTATTTTCAGGTCGTTGATTTATTTGATAAGACTGCCCTTTCATACAGCATGAAATTGAAATGCAAATCAAAAGTATTAACAATCATTTTTAGAAAGAGTTGCATATAAATTCTTTTCATAAATATATTCATGAAGCTGAACTAGATATACTATATTGTAGAGCTGAAAATAAAAAAAATTTAACCGTTTTAGACCCCGAAAAATTATGGAAGAAAATTTTCGATTTTTTGTAATCTGTGATGATTATTCCAATATCTAAATCATTCATCACAGAACACCTAAATAAAATCTTTATGTTTAATTAAGTCACTGAAATTTAAAATAATGTACTTTATCGTGCTGGTGTAAAATCTTTATAATTGGATTTATATTATAATAAAATTTTAATAATTTAATTTTTTAGTGTCCTCCCTTTAAAGTAACAGTTCCAATATTCTGCAATAGCAATCAATGGGAACAAGAATTGCTTTTGGTTTTCTCGAAAAGTAATATATTTAATTAAACGAGGACATAGTAAAATATCAGATGTAAACATTATTCTCTACATTTTTATCGAACTAAAAATCTCTACTCCTCACATCACAAATCAGTAATTTTTCTCCTCGAAAAGTAATAATTTATTATTAAGTAATATTAGTATAACTCGGAAATTTTTGTTTACTTTGTGTGAAAAGTTTTTCGAAAGAAAATATCTCTGCAAAATTGATTTTTAAAGGATGAATCTATGGAAAATAGAAGAGGCTTACGAGAGTGATGTTTTATCCGTCAGTACGATCGGAATGAGTTTCGCTTAGGCTATTGGTATTACAACATCGTGGACGAAAAAAAAAGAAGCCATTTAACTTGAATCAACGATATGCTGTGTGGTCCTTACGATTTTATCGATTGTTCGCCGACGATCTACCAATACCGTTTTTCGAACGTTCTCGATGTTTGAATTTGTTCCCGATATATCGAAGAATGGACAGCTGGACAGAGACTCTTCCTCAATAGACAAATTACTTATCGAGCTAAAGTTTTCTTTGAAAATTGTTCGGTACACGTACAAATTGTGCTTTGTTCAAATAAGTTTTCTTTCTCACTTAAATATGCTACAAAAATACGAATACATAAAAACTTTAATTTATAAACTTGAGAAACAGTGATGACGTGATCAACCCATTCTTTCTGCTTCAACAAGGGGACACCAATATCGTTTAGTAAGGGACAATTCCAGGTGGTGGCTGCGCAGGGAGTTAATTTCCAAGAGATCTAATAGGACAAATAAATGGAATAGTTTACCTCCGGGTGTCGTGAATAATTCTAACACAACTGACACGTTTAAAAAAAACTACGATGAACATAGTGGGGCAAATCGAGAAGCTATCCATACTTAGATAAGAAGTGTATTATATATGATTAACTATTAGATTTTTCTTTCGTGGTATATACTTTTATATTGGGTTGCTGTATTTTGGTTATGTTTGACATCCATATGTTTTATGGACATATTTTTTCAGCCACCTCGTTGGGCAATATGCCTCTCGTGGCCTTTGCATTTGCATTTGTATTTACCATTGTCCATTTTTTTGGGACGCTTGTTTTCATTTATAATTAAGCAGTACAATTTTTAGTTTTGATTGTTGCACCTAAATTCTGAACTGACTGCTGTAAACATTAAAAACTCAATAAAATAACGTGAAATGTTTAATAATTAATTAATTACTAATTACTAATTTAAATTTAATAAAACTCTCCCCCTCCCAAAATAGCTTTGCTTTCATATTTCATTCATGTTATCATTTTTATGTATTTTTTTGGAAAAGTCAAATAAGAGTTTTGACATATAATGGACATAGGGTGCACATGGGTGCAACTGAGACTTATGAGGCTTTTAAGTTTGATAGCTAATTTTAGTGTACATCATGCGCTTTTGTGAAATTTATGAATTGTTTAATTCATAGGTTATACATTAATTCCATTTATCGTTATACGCCAATCAGCATTACGTTTCATTCGTTAAAAAAAAAGTTTATTGCTAGTTGCGTAATAATAAAAAGCTTCTGCTACTCATATGAAGCAGATTCAAGTAGAGTAAAGTTTGATGTCAGTTGTACAAATACAATAATAATTTTAATGGTTTATATGCAAAGCTTTTGTTCATCGCAGGATCTTATTCCAGCAATTATATTGGATAGTTTTTATATAAATTAGTGCATTTTCATTTTATCTTCATATTTATTCTGTTCACGGTTGTTCTCCGGAATATCAGTCATTCTTATGACAACTAGGTTTTCTTGAACGCCAAATACGGTTTATGTATTTCCATTTGTTTTGAACTTGCCTGGCTCTAATATATTCATGTACCTACTCCTCACGTAGCGATGCCTGAGCGTAACTGTGCTTGTTACGTCTCTTTGCCGTTAATGCAGGCTGTTAGCATGATGCATTAGCGTTTTAGAAACATGCTTTGAGATCCCTCCTCAAAGCGTACAATTCAAAGGAACTAATACTCATTTAATTCCTTACTTCAGACGTCGTGGAAAGTCTGGGATTTGAATCTTCGAAGACCGTTATTAGACGCAACTTTCAGAGAATCAATGAGATCGCTAATGAGAGTAGTTTCTAAATTCTAGGACATTTCCGCAAGATCTTTGGCCAGTTTGATTTTGCTGCCAATGAAATCTCCCTAAAGACGATTGCCTTAATCTCTGGCTAGATTCAGCAGTTCTAGAAAAGATCTCTAACTTAATGGAATCCAAAACTCGTTCCAAGTTGCGCTTAAATGGAGTTTGGTTGATGGAATGACTAGGTTTGATATGCACCTTCCATTGTTTTACTGCATCACGCTATCAAGAAAATGATACCAGGGAACCAAGTTGAACTCCGTTTTCCATGAGGAATCGAGCTAAATAAGAATTTCCTATTAGAGTTGAAACTATGATAAATGATACAGTAAATTATAACGTTTACTCTAGCCTAGGATACGAAATTGATACGAACTCAACTAATTAAAAAAAACTAGTTGGACGTAGAAAAAAAAAATCACGTAAAATCAGTTTCCAGTTTTAATTCCCAAAACTTTCCTTAACATTGATTTCAGATCTTGAGGTGCATGACTGAGTATAACATCTTGATACTTTCAATATAGCTCATGAATTTCAGAAATTAATATACTTTAAAGTTTTGAAACTTGGGCAGAAACCACAATAAAAACAGATTTATAATAAGTTGATTGAAAATTACTTTTTTCTTTGGAAAAAAAAAATCTTATATAATTATTAGGAACACGATTTTTATGACCTAAACATCGACAAAGTATGCTTCATAAAAAAACGCATTTACGCACATTAAAAACTAAAAATGTGTCATAAAAACCTGAAAGTATGCCTTTATAAATAGGCTGACTACATTTATTCGAGAAAAATACGGGAAAACGCCAATCATTACCAAAAAGGATGCCAGAGGTTCACAAATGAAATTGCCAATTGCTGCTAATATTGCTCAAAAATCGCTAATCATTGCCAAAAAAGGTAAGTGAAAGTGTCAATTATCGCTAATGCAGTTTTGCCGAAAAATCTTCAAGCCCAAAAAACATCCTCTTCATTGTCCTCTGAAATATGAAAATGATGGTGAAAAATTTGAAAATATGCCTTGAAGTGTAAAAATCATAAAAAATACCTTAAAATTACTTAAAATCAAGAAAAAATGCTTTAAAATTACTGAAAATCATGAGAAAAATGCTTTAAAATTACTGAAAATCATGAGAAAAATGCTTTAAAATTACTGAAAATCATGAGAAAAATGCTTTAAAATTACTGAAAATCATGAGAAAAATGCTTTAAAATTACTGAAAATCATGAGAAAAATGCTCTATTACTTAAAAATAGTAAATACGCAGTCATAGAAATCCTAGCCCAAAAAATTATTATAAAACCGATCTACACCGTTTCACTTCCTTAATAACCATCTCTTATATGCTAATATTGTGTGTAATATGCTCTAATATTGTACTATTATTGCTTTTATCTCTCTCTCTCGTTATAAGTTTTCTCGTTAATAAATATAAGAACAAATCACATATATATGCGTCTATACATATGTAGTGACCGGGTGGTAAGGAGCACTCGACAACAGTGTATGCAGGAAAACACATTGGAGGTTTTAATTCATTAATGTGAACTTATTAACACATTAGAAACTAATCACGCGAACACACATGAGCATCACCGCGGAAGACATTCTGAAGAACAAGCAAGACAGAGAGAGAAGCTCGCAACACGGTTACACAGGATGTATATACATACAAAAATTCCAGTAGCGCCACCTAAGGTTTAAAAACACAAATATGCAAATATGCAACAACATATATATATCAAATCTCTATATATTCGTAAGTACATAGTGATTTCAATTTGAAAAAAAAGTATAATTGAAACGAAATAACACAGAGAAATAAAAACTTGAAGCTTCGTGCAAAATAAATCAAATAAGTAACAGTAACTAATATGTTATGATATGATATGACTTGAAGAGTTTTGAAACTAGTATCCGTACGGATTCAATGTTGTTGTACTCTTGTTCAAAATGACAGTAATTCTCTGATCTTCAGCGACAGCCTCATTAAATATGACGTATGGGGTCTTGTAATAAACGGAGGGTCGTGTTTTTTTAGCATACAAGGCTCGACAACGTTGTAGCACATAAAAGAAAAAGAACAATACATATTATTCGGTATCAGGTACGATGTAGCTGTTGTAATTTCACTGCTGTGTGTCACTACCTCATACTAATTTCAAACACGATACTAGTTCCATTCACGTAAGTATGAAAATCAATTCTATTTAAATACATTGAAACTCCTATATAACGATACTTATGGGGCCAGAGAAATGTGTCTTTATAACGGAGTTATCGTTATAGATGGAATATATTAACACTATCAAAAGTGTATTGGGACGAGAGAGAAATATCGTTATATAGGTTGTTTCAAATTGTTTATCGATAAGATTATTTCTGCAACCGTTGACTTTAGAAGTTGACTTCCACTTACAAAAAGTTTTCAAATGACATGCGATTTCATAAAATTTAATTTTTTTGGGGATGTATACATAAAAATATTAATAATAATTTTTATACAGTCTCTCCGTGTGCCAAAACTCCCATCTAATGCAGATCATACTCCGAAACTTCCATATTTTTAAATGCAATATTTATGGAGATAATTTGACATTGAGTTTTTAACACTTATCGGTTAGCAAATTAATTCAAAGGATAAAAATACTGTAAAAAATGTAATTGTGATTGCGACTAAAAGAAAGTAAAATAGTTTCACTCTCCAATAATTTTAATAATAAAGCCTTTCCAGTAAAGTTGTTTCACACCTAAACCACATCTTTTCATTTGCGTTTCTTATGTAACCCTCATGATATAAACGATGGTGGCACCATTAGTCCGGCGCTGATATAAGTTAATTTGTTTGGATGGGCGATATATTGTGTGGGTTTGTAGGATTGTCCCGTATTTTGTGGGACATACTTTTTCCCCCCTAAATTATCCGGTACTTGGCAGGGATGTGATCACCTCCATCAACCCTCCCACTGCATTCAAACCTATCAATGACTTCAAGTTTGAACCAGCAACGTTTCATGCAATTTGTTTCTATCTGCCAAGAGATTTACAATACGTTGTGTTTTGTTTTTTTGTTGATTTTCATTTCACTTCTTGGAAAAAAAATTTACGAGAGGGAGGATAACTATATATATATACTGTAAAAAATGCAATATATATATATACTGTAAAAAATGCAATATATATATATACTGTAAAAAATGCAATATATATATATACTGTAAAAAATGCAATATATATATATACTGTAAAAAATGCAATATATATATATATATATATATATATATATATATATATCTGAAGCAGAAAGGGATGAACATAACTTTATTTTTTAAATACACAATAAAATAACGCTAAGAAAATAACCAATAATTGAGGCCATTTCTTTTGTATACAGTCCTCAAAAATGAAGATTCTCAAGCCAATCTCCATTTTTTCCAATACAAACACCCCAACTCTCAGCCATAAGTCACCAAAACATTGCAACTTTTCATTTTTAATATCTCGATAAATATTGGATTAAAAGGTACGTAATTTTTGCAAATGACTTTTCAAAGTCGGTTTTACATTTCCCTAATTCGATGGGTTCTTTTTTAACACACGGAGCTGTATAATAGTTTTATTTTAATTTTAATGTATACGACCCTCAAAAATGACGATATTTTAAGAAACCTCATGCCATTTCATAATTTGTATTTGGAAGTATATATACTTCTCAAGTCAACGGTGGCAGAGGTCAACTCCTGTGGACAAACAATTTTGTTAGTATTATAGCACCCTGAATAGGCAGGCGATACAGAGGGTTCAGATGTCCAATCGCCACTTTTGTAATATTCAACGATGGAATAACACAATGATATAAAATCATTTCCAGTGACTATTGAAGACACCTTGTAGATACTCAATACATCTGACTCCAAAGATGAGACTCACAGTTGTAACACAACAACTTAGGTTTAATTAACAGCAACGGTACATTATTAGTTTAACATACTAACACGTACATATCAGCAGAGCAACACCAGCGCGTGTACAGGTAAGCGACAAGTTAAAAGTAAACAAGCAAGTAAGTCGATCGCAGCTCAGTACTTATACGTAGAACTCCTTAATACGTATCTGAAGGCGTCTTACTTATACGGAGTGCAGGTTGAATGACGTCACGTTCCTTGGCTTCATCTGCATGATGCCGCCATAAGGACTCCCCCCTCCAGCACGTTGGAGACGTCGCTAGTTGAGGCTCAGCGTATATGTATGTCGCTTGATGAAGCAGGAAATTATGACATCAGCATGGCTATTGTAATGGACCAGGAGTTAGGAAACAGACTCTTCTCCCGGATCTAGTGCCAGTTTTTGATGAAACCTCAGGCTTGTCATGTGAAATAGGTTCCACTACACTTGAGGAATCTGCTAAAACAAAAGAAAGTTTAATACGATCCACAGAAACATTTTGTTCTTTCCCCTTAATTAGCACTTTCAAGAATTTTTCAGTTCGTGCAAGGACGAGGCAAGGGCCGTCATAAAATGTATAAGGCAGCGCACAATGTCCACACACAAAAATACAAGTGTAGAGTCCTTTAAGCCTTAATGTAAAAAAAAATTCTGTTTGGAATGATGAGAAGCTTGCACAGGACGGAGTTTTTCTGTGTTTTCCTTCAAACGAATCACAGATTCGTGTGCTCGTGTAGGTACGTCTTTTTGACATGAAGAACGAAAGAATTCACCGGGAAGTCTAAGTGTTGTCCCGTAGCACCAATATCTTCCTTATTTGTGGCTCTTATGCCAAGTAACACAATAGGAAGTACACCAGTTGTGCTCTTCTTCTTGAACTTTTGCCTTCATAGCAGATTTGAGAGTCCTATGAAATCGTTTTATCATAGAATTCAACTGTGGATGATGTACCATCGTTCGGTTTCTTTTAATTCCTAACAGTCTGGTAAGATGCAATGACAGTTCACTTTCCCATTGAGTTCCCCGATCACTGGTAATTGTGTCGGGTACGTCAAACCTTTATCCAACTAGTTATCAACGTATTTGCTACTGCCACGGCCGTTATATCAACTAATGGCAAAGCTTCAGGCCATCTGGTATAATGATCAATGATCGTAAGCAGGTAGCGTAGCCGCGTGAAATGGGCAACGGTCGCACAATATGTTCATGAAACGATCACTAGGCAAAGGAAAATTCCCAAGAGGTGCGAGAGTGTCTACACCACTTCGCAAATTCTCTATTCAGACAGGGTCAAATGAAACGTTCCTTAAGAAGTTTCATAGTGACACGAATGCCTGGGTGAGATATTTCATGAAATTGTTCAAAAATTCGCTGCCTCAATATTTCTGGGACATATGGTCGAATTATTAAGTGGAAGTATCACAACAAAGTAATATGTTGTCGGGAGGGAACGCAACATCTTTAAAATTAAGATCAGTATTATTGGAAGTTTTTGATATTGTTGATGCCGCCATATAAGGGTATCGTTATAAGGATTATCATTTTATTATAAAGTGAAACAAATAGATACTTTGATGAATCAAAATTTGAATTGTATTTTTTTCAATTCATATAGTACATTCGAATAATATGGAATACTGGGTTTTCTCCGCCTTCAGGTATGCCCCCCTCCCCAGTGGAACAGTGATGAACAACTTCTAAATGCCCTGCATGATGCTAGAGTCAGTGTTGCTCGGATGCTATAGGAGAATGTTTGTACAGAAATTTACTTAGGAAAGTTTTCAAAAGTGTTTATTAATTATTAGATATATGCCCAATAATTTGAAACTACGCACAACGTACATCCAAGTGTTGTATTGTAACGTAACGCGTTCATTTTTAGCTAGCAATTCTCTCCTTTAGATAGAACGCGATTTTTTCATAGATGGTGTGTTGGGTAATGCGGAATACTATATGTATTATCTGAATCTGGCTACAATATATTTCTTCAAGATAGAAAGTCTAGTAAGAAAAAAGTGGAAATGTCTCTAGGAATAATGCGTGTCCTGTCTACTCAAGAAATCAAGTCTTCCTTTATAGCTGAAGCCTTGTGTGTCAACAAGAGCACGCGTAGCTCTTCTCTGCACCCTACTCATTGGATCTAATTTTTGATCAATTCTCAAATTATTTTTCTTCATTTTGAACCCCCGTCCTATATTACCGACTGTATTCCATATTACCCTACGACAATGATTTTTTATATCCTTTTTTTTTCTTTGTTGTAATATTTATTTTTAAATACGATGTACTTGTCAATGCAAAAACAGGAAAACAAATTGTACAGAAATATGGGTTTCAGGTTTCTACCTTTTTTCAAATTGGAGCAATCGAAAAAATAAAACTCGTATAACATATTACCCGAATGTACTATATATGTTTAAACTGCCTATTATATTCTTGCTGAAAGATGTTGTATCGAATGAGATTAGAATAACTTGTTGCACTTGTTTCAATTATAGAACACCTGAACACATTTCATTATATTATATATTGACTGCATATTGATCTACACATGTCTCACATTATTTTTTTGTGATAATTAACCAAATAACGCTTGAAAAAAAGTACAAGGTATTCTTCTAAATAAAATTACGTACATCACATTTCAATAAGAAATATGTAATGATACATCATGTCACAGGTTTACAATAACTTTCTCCTCGCAAAGCTTGAGTTCAGTCGAAAACTGTCTATGAACCCATGTTGATGAACACTTTCGGGTTGCTCGAACAATAATAACCTGATGCATTCAGGAACTAAACAACCTATCGAGCATGCATATCAGTTTATCCTCATTTCCAGCAGAGACTAAATGCTTGGACGCAGCTTTCCTTCCTGGCCATCAAAATAGGGAACAGCACGCAGTCACGAGGTACTCGGGTGCACTTATAAATCACCAAGTCAAACACCAAACATCTACAGCAGGATCGATTCTCGACTCAGTTTGCTTACAACGGTTGTTAATAGGGTATTTCCTTATTTGCCTGCTGTAAACAGGTTTCACAGAGAAATATCCGCTTTGAGTTTTAGATACTCATTTGTATGCCTCATGGAAAAGCCGAGTTAATTCCCGGAAGCCTTAGGATACTCGATCTCGAAATAGGATCACATTTGATAATAATTCATTTATACATACAACAGGACAGGAAAAATTCACTCGAAATTCACATTCACAGAAAACCAATAGGTTTTATTCCCTGTGGTCATATTGGACTAGATTGAAAGTTTCATCCATAAGTATTGTATATATTTGATGTCGATGAATTAATCCATATTTCTTCATGATGTCAGGGAATTTCTATTTCGATCATTATTTTATTCGCCTTAAGTTCTTATCTGAAACTACGACTTATATCATACTTACATCGATAACATCCCTTAAATGAATTCCATCATATATTTCATTAGAATGAGTACAAGGATATTGTAGTTTCTTTGAATAATACACATTAATATGGCATTAAAAATGTAAAGACGAGAATAGAACGTAAGTTTCGTAAAATACTTTTAAAAAAATCTTCAGAATTCTATTTTCATCAAACCATCCAATATACGATTGCGTAACATTGAAATGAAATGTTCGTCTAAGAGCTAACTTTCATAATTAGGCAATCACTGCCTTTTAGTTTAGACCATTTCAATTTTTTTGTTCCTGAATAAAACTTAAAATCTGCCTATTTATTTCATACAATCATACTTTCATAATACAGTGGAATTTGGTTAATTCGAAGTCCAAATTCACTGGAAAAAAGTTACAATTACCCAAAATTCGAATCATTCAATTAATCTATCCTAGATCTGTAAAGTGACTACAAATTGCAACTTAATCATCGACATTCGCATAGGATAATACGTAATTATCATTTATTTACATTTTATCATCAGTTATATACAGGGTGATTCAGAAAATACGGGAAAAATTTTAAGGGGTGATAGTACACACCAATACAAACAATTGTCATCAAAGAATGCATGGTCTAACATGAAACGCAAACGCGCTAGTGCGATTCGAAACGGCCATTACGCAAACATTAAAACAGCATTCCTGTTGAAATTTATCGGGAGAAAAAGAACAGCATGTATGCAAATGTATCCTGAGGAAGAAGAAGAAACCGTATGTAAATCTGCGTCACAGTGAATAAAATACACGGATTCCAGCCTTGTGAAGTTATTCCAGCGTGCAACCGCGTTATAATAGTTGTAAAATACTGAATAATGGCGTTTTATGAAAAGCATAATCGGTATCAAGTGATAAACCTACTGGATATGTGTGCACTCCGGCTGAAAAATGTTAAAATTGACATTAAATTATCAAAAAAGTATAAAAAAAACCAATTTCAAACATTTATTAGTCTATAAAAATTTGTTGTTTAACAACTTCTCTAATAGGGTTGTTAATAAATGGAATAGCTTTCCCCCCGGGGGTAGTGAATGCTAATACAATTGACATGTTTAAAAAGAAATACGGCAAACATGTTGGGGTAAATCGAGAAGCTGTCCATACTCAGAATAAGACAACCATAAATATATGTGATGGACATTCTATAATATTTTATTATATATTGTTTCTGGTTTTTGTAATTGCATTTTTAATTGGATTGCTGTATTTTAGATACATAATATTAATATATGACATCCATATTTGTTATGGGCGTCTTTTTCTCAGCCATCTCGCTGAGCATTTTACTTGTTGTGACTTTGTATTTGTATTTGTATCTGTATAACTTGATCGAGAAAAGCAAATTCTAGGTTCATTTAGAATTTTTCCAAACTAAATTTGCTCATACAAAAATCATGATTTTTGTTCGTCCAACTTCGAATTATCCAAGAAAATCGAAAAAAAAATTCGAATTAAGCAAGAAATTTCAGCGTTAAATTGGATAGAAAACTCAATGGCAATTCGCAAAAGTTCAAATTGTCCAAAATTCGAATTAGCCAAGCTTTACTTTATTTAAAGTAAATTCACGAATTCCTTAATATAAAATAAATATGTAGTGATATTCTGCCGAGGGAATTCAAGTTAAGCCTTTAGATTATTATGTATGTATTTCCAGGATTAAATTATATGTTTTCATTTTTAAATTTATGTTTGTATCGTTTAAAATCTAAAACTGCTGAAAAAGACCGTTTACGTTATTTGATTCTTTATTCGATATAACATATATATGATAGATTTTTCAAATGAAAAAACTCGAATAACTTAAGTATACGAAACGTGAAAGGAATCTTCTTTCAGCGAAAACGAACGCTGAATTTTAAGAAACATATATATATATATAATTTTTTTTTACTCATAATCTCAGCTTTAATACTGAGTTCAAGGACAGAATCAGCCAAAAAAAACCATGAAATAACGATTGTTTGTTCAAACATTTAATTTCCTTTTCATTATTATTATTGTTTTTCTTTTATTTTTTTATGTAATGTACTTATATGAAAACAGTTGGGAAAGATTCACTTCAAATGTATCCAAAGGCATTTTATACGAAGAAATTGCGAAGGTATTGTTATTTTAGTTTTTTTTTTTTCTTATCTCGATTGAAAACAGAAGAAAAAAAAAATAATAAAAGGGGATTTCCAGCAGCTGCAAAAGGCAGAAAAGTTTCATATTTGGGTCATACAGCGAATCGTATGAAGTATAAATTGCTGCTATAAATCATATTAGGCGATGCGCAAGAGGAGCAAAGACGACGAAGAATAACATCACAAGCAAGAACGAAAAAAAAACTATATATAAAAGGGAACAGTTTCTAAAAAGAGAAAGGAACATGATATTCCCATTTCTCAAGAAACTTGGTTTTTTTTTCCCTCGGCCCCTCTGCTTTCCTTGAAACTTTGACGGGTTAGAATAAGTGAAATACACACAAGTGTACATATACTGTTACGCATATACCTTTGGTTCTATGAAGGCTGCCGACAAAAGTCTCGTTCTCCTATTTTTTCAAGCATTTCCTAAGGTAAAGGTGCTCGATGTTTAGGAGAATGTGGGCCACTTCATTGGTTTAAAAACGTGTCGCGGGGTCACTTTAGTGATTTGGAACAGCGCCGTCGGTTGCTTGAGTGATATGTAAATGTGCCGCAGACTATATACTTGATTCCCCGCAGGCCACTTGAGTGGTCTGGAACTGTGCCAAGAGTAACTTAAGTTACGTATACCTGTTTCTCGGGCCGTCGAAGTGCTCTGGAACTGTGCCGCAGGCCACTTAAATTATCTGCAAATATGCCGCGGGGGTCACTTGAGTGATCTGTAAATATGCCAAAATGGTCATAACGGGAATGTGTTGTGGAACACTTAAGTAAAGTGAAACTGCACGGTGGATCACTTAAGTAAAGTGAAACTGCACGGTGGATCACTTAAGTAAAGTGAAACTGCACGGTGGATCACTTAAGTAATGTAAAACTGCAGTTGAGAAATAGCTAATTTAAAAGAGAAGAATTAATTTCTATAAATTTCCTGTGTTCTAGTTTTTCCAATAAAAATTACCATGATATTCAATGTCTTCCTATACTTCTTTATTAAAATTTTGAATTTTTGATTTAACTAAATAATTAAAAGTAGTGAGACTGAAGCTAATTATTTTCACATTGATGATAGTTTTAATACATTTATGTATATAGCTTCTAGAGATTTAACTTTTTTTTGCTATTGTTGAACAATTTAAATTTCTTTAAATTTCATGTCAGACCACTTTAAATAATTTTACATAAAAAATTCACTTCTCAATTTAATTTTAACTTTTCGAGGGGGGGGGGAGGAGAGGTAAAATACATACTCTATTGAGGTGAATGATCCGTACACATGAGAAATTCGAAATTTTCTTATGTTCTAGGATTTTTCCACTCGAGCTATGCATCAAACTGAAAAAAATTTCCTCTTTTTTTTAGAAATATATAGAATTTTTTTTTTTATCCTGAAGAGTCAAAGTTCAGAAGTACGATTTATTTCGAGAAAACGATTTTTTTTTTGTATATAAAACCATTTCTTTCTTTTCTCACTTTACTTCGCGGATCCTTTCGTTCACAGACATTACTTGCAGCTCGATGTTTTTCGGAAATGATTCAAATTTTAAGGTCGTTAGATTTCTAGGTCAAATTCTTTATTTTGTCCCGAGAACCATCAAAGTGAACTGCGTTTTGATTTACGGGAAGAGAGCTGCTATTGCTGAGCGTCGTAATAGTCTTGCGAAGAAGTGTCAGTTCGATTTCTAGGGTTTATCTGCCGTTCATCAAGAACGTTATGTGTTGGAGACGTTTTCTCGACGTTTTGTCTGCTACAAGAAGACATTTTTCAGATATTCGATCATGACGTTCCATCCAAAAATACTTTTTGTGGTAAAAATGTCCCAAAGAAAAAAGATATGAAAATAACAGGGGACAGGGCGTTTGAAAACCAAGCTCCAAAATCAATATATCGAAATGCAAAAAACATACAGAAATATGCGATATAAAAATATTTTGTCACAAAATTATACGTGAATTGAAAATATCAGTTTTTATCGATAAATACGATAAGATTGTATATAAAGATAGATATCAAGATGTCTTTCGTGGTGAATATAATAATAATACGGGTGCTCTCACAGAATCAAAGATATCTATTATGTTGAAATTAGATATTTTATTCCCAATTCTAACGGTGTGTGCATGCAGGGTGATTGCAAACAATTCATTTTTTTACAGGGAGGTACAGCACACATAATAAACCATTTTTTTACAGGGAGGTACAGCACACATAATAAACCATTTTTTGTATAGAACAGTGTTTTTCAACCTGGGCCATATGATCTCCTATTTCCTTCTTGATTGTAGTTATTTTGTTCTTCAAGTAGATGGTAAATAGACACACACGCATTCTCTGTACTTCGAATTCAATACCGTTTAGAATTTTGTCAGACCTGATGCCGTACATAAATCATGATATAAATTTATTTATTTAGACAAGACAAATACAAAATCAAAAACATACAAGACAGAAAGACAAAAAGAAAATTACAAATCAAACACTATTTGACCCAAAGGGATGTAATCCTTCCATGGGTCATAAACAGTAACACGAATGGGACAATCTCCTCGGCAACAATTAAAATGTACAAAAACAACAATACTCAATAACATTACACAATAATATTCAATATCAAAATTAACTTTTTTTAGGTATATTACTTAAATGTTTAAATGTTACCCCTCTCTCTCAAATTACAGTGATTAGTTAATTATCAAATAAAATGAACTGTTCAATAATCGTTATTTCGAATACGCAATTCATTATAGCTCTTTTAAACATAATTAAGTGAAAGCTGTTGTCTATTAATACCATTAAACTCATTGCATAACCTTGGGGCAAGAAAACAAAGATTTTTTATAAATTGTTTTTCTTGGTAATGGTATATGATATAGATTTTCTGTTCGCATAGTACTTCTTTGTGTAATTGCTCTGCTGGGATACCAGTTATGATTTTCATACATGAACAGCAATACTTTATATAAATAAAGTTGACATTGTTAAAATTAAAATGAATTAGATAAATACTACACAAGTCGTGAAGGTTGCATTCTTCCTGATAAACAAGTGAAATTTGTAACTGCTCGGATTTATTAACAAATTTTTATTATCTATTATTTACAAATTTTTATTATCTATTATTTACAAATTTTTATTATCTATTATTTACAAATTTTTATTATCTATTATTTACAAATTTTTATTATCTATTATTTACAAATCTTTATTATCTATTATTTACAAATTTTTATTATCTATTATTTACAAATCTTTATTATCTATTATTTACAAATTTTTATTATCTATTATTTATTATCTATTTTTTTACTATCTATTTTATTTTTTTTCATAGTTTCGAAAAAAATCTGTAAATTTTGAATTTTCCAAATATGTTGATATTATATTGTAAAACCGTATTTTTTGAAAAGTCGATTTAGGCTTAAGTATGAAGAGCGATAGATCGATCGTTATAATAAGAGAGAAAAAACGCGTGAGGTAAGAAGTATAAAGCAAATGATTTATCAGTATCCATCATTCAAAAAGTTTTACTTCATTTTTATCTCTGCCAATAACTGAATAAAAGTTTAGGAAATAGATTTTTAAAAAATCACCATGCTCCCGTTTGATAATGTTTCTCTCTTCTTCTAACCATATAAGTCGAATCTGCTTGTTTCATCTTATTGTTTTGATGTGATGACGTCATCTCTTTTCCTCAAGGCGAGTTATCACATTCCGATCTCATCGGATAAAAGGTATGCAGATACTACTGCAGCTTTTTTCAAAACTCTTCGTGAGATGTCTTTACTATATAACCCCCTCAGTGGTGTGTTTTCTTTAATGCTGTGAGAATGTCCCGGGAGGTTCCGTGTACACCATTGAAGGAGTGGAATACATTACACTATAACCCCGCTAATCCGAAAACCAGCTAAATCCGAACTGGTGAACCGGAAATAGAAGACAGACACAAGAAAGTTGAAGAATCCAACAGAAAAAGAACAAAAGCTCATAAATTCTGCATTGGAGCACCTTACATTTTAGATATGAATACATGACAGTGCTGTAGTAAGTACAGCTACTGCAATTTCTGAATGAGTCTGGTGGTGGAGCGTCATAATCTGACCCAGTGTAGAGCCCCTATTATACATAATATGAAGACGCTTTAAAAGACGAGTATAAAGAGGCTTTGAAAGACGAGTATAAAGAGGCTTTTCAACTAGTGGTTCTCAAACATTTGTCATCCACGGCTCCCTTGCTATGACAACGTTTATCCGCGACGCTCCAGAATAGTCCAGGAAAGAACCACCTCAAAGCACTAAATAGGCAATCATAAATGTTCGCAGCTCAAAGTGGCGTCCTTGAGAAAGGTTGGTGACGTTTCTAGGATAAACGACGCACACTTTGAGAACCACTGATCCAACCCATTGCTTGACAATGAGTCATTGCTAGTTAAAATTTCGAAGACGATTTCTGCATCCGTGAAAATTTGGTGGCTTTTTTAGTCTAATAACATTTCACCAACATATTTTTCCTCCGCAACCAGGGATTTCGTTCAAAAGCTTGAGGATTTCGTCGGATTCCATTGTTGTTTTCTTGATTATCATCGAAAGTAAGTCTTGGCCATAATTTTTCCCAGGTTTTCTTTAGCAATGTTTCCGTCACGTTTTTCCACACTTCTGCTGGCTAGTAAATAACATTTTTTACAGAATTTTTCTTTCATTTTTTGGAGAAAGGGACTCATTCTCGTCTTCAATGAGATATTGAAGAACATTTTCTCGTTCACCCTTTTGATGTTTTATAATGTCTTTGGTCCATTGGCTGAAGCAAAGATGTGACACTGCGAGGTAGAAATTAAAATCACTTTCATTTCCCCTCAATTTTTTCGGTCATTATAAACGGAATTATCTGGTCTGTAAATCTTATCCCATTTGTGTAGGGATACTGACGATTTTAAACTTTTACAATGTTTAAAAAGCCACGTTTAAAAGACAAAACCCGATAGTCCGAACTTTTCGCTAATCCGAACAGTTCCGGTCCAAATTAGTTCGGTTCTAGTGCATTTTTTCTTAGGATGGACCATTTTTTCACCACCCATAGTCATCGCTGTCAAAAGAGAATATTGAATTGCGGGATTCAATATATCTTAGTTCAAACTGTTCGTATATTGATAGAATGATGGTAGTTTGTATAAAGTTTACTTTCAAAAGACTATATTTTCGTTTTAGTAGTTCCAAAATAGATAACTGATATTCAATGGTATATTTACTTCAAATCGATATAATACGTTTTTGGTTTTTCATCATTCCTAAATCGAAACAATTACAACACAAAATAATATATTAGAGAAGTTATTTTAATGCTACACTTCGACAAACACATCAATACGGATAAATAATGCATTACTTCAACGAAATAAATTTCATTAACGTGAAAGATATACATAATAAACTATACAGAACTATAGTTTATATGAATCGGATTAAGCTAAGTTCGAAGTAATTAGATGAGGCAGCAAAATACGCTTTACTTACCACAAGCATTGTAAATACATGAGAAATTAGAATAACATGAAAAACAATATACAACATTTTAAATAATTTTGATCTGTATATTCTAAGTACCTCCTAATGTATGTGGTTTCTGAAAATAATTCCCTCGTAAACTTGATCAAGCACATCAAATATTTATTAGACATCATGTAATATTCAAACTTATTCACCGATGAATACCGTTTCGTGAATATACCGCATCCATTTTCCAACAACTGATACATTGAAGTTTTAGATATACGATAGAACTCTATGCTATTAGAAAATTCTCAACTTGACAGATCATGATTCAAACAAATGGCAATTAGAAAATATATTTTATAATTTAGTGATTCTTGATTTTAATCACCATGTTAAAGGATTACGCCTCGTAAAACCTTTTCAAAAGCTTTTCAAGAAATGATATCGACATAAATTTACTGGCTGAGATAAGAAAATGGTTTAGAGATAAGATTATGCATGCCGCTTCTCTGACTAATTAAGAAAGATTAGTTTCATTTTCTTCCAAGAATTATTTATAATTATTTCAAAAATTGGTTGACTGCGATGACTTTCGTAGAAATACAATTATCAGAGATGATTTGATATCAACCTAATTTTAATCTCATTAGAACTAACTCATTGTCTTTTTTTTCTTCTGTTCCACAGCTTCCGATGCCTGAATGAAAAGAATGGTTATTATTTGTTTTATTAATCAACATTCAATTATAGTGTTCGGAAAGGGAATGTTTTCTTGGAAAATAATTTCCTTAGCTTTGCAAATTATCTGAATAATAAATAAATAAATATATATAAAAGAAACTTTATTACTATGAGTGAAAGAGGAAAGATCTTTGAACTCAAATTAATGCTGACGGAAGGATTTCAGCCCATTTTTTATATTTAATCGAATAAATTATTTCTGATTTGCCAGTTCTTAAGAATGACATTTAACTATTTAAGAAAAATGTTAATGCATTTTTTATTGTAAGAAACTAATAAAAATAAATATTACTGCATTTTTTTTTTATTAGTATATAAGGAAAACTTTCAGAAAAAAAATTAACCTCAGATGTCGTTCAGAATTTTATAGGAAAACTGGTTTATTTTATGCATGGACAAAATTCATGCATATATAGAAATAAATAAAACAGTGATAAATCATGTTAACTCACATTAGTTGGAAAAACTGCAATGCTTCGGATCTTAAAATCAATAGACGCTTGCATAAATTATAGGCAGGAAAGATATATACGTAGATTCTCAGTTTATTTATATTATGTATATCGCATATATGTTCGTAACACTTGGACGTTAGAATATATAAAACACTGAAATATCATATAGTTTAATTAATTGCCGTTTATCAGTTATATTTCATATTCATCTGCCATATGGATGCATAAGCTAACATAAAATACCCGCGTCATGAGCTGCATTTTATTATCAGAATTGCTATCACTCGAGCCAATTAACTCGAGCCATGTCAGCTTTAGCATACTAAATAAGTATTGGTTGCGTGATATATATACATGGCGAATCCGATCTATTCTACCAGACGAAAGGTGTGATAGCCGAGCCCAAGTGGATCATGAAAGACCCCACGAACCTTGTCCTATCTCAAACCGTTATGGTGGATAATCGATTATGGAAACAAATACGTGAAATCTGAAAAAACCGGATTTGTGAACGTTCTGGAAGACTTATACGCAAACTAAACACCAATTTCATTGAAATATCTGGATTTAGTGGCGAGCTACAAGCGGTGAAACATTGGCAAAGTTCAACACCCTTTTCTACAATCAGTCAAGCCAAATTTTCTAAAAACGTGTCCATTCCGCCAGCTTTCAAAAGAGCTTAGAATAAACCAAATTGGTCATCTAGTTCAGGAGAAATTTAGTCTTGCGTTTGCAGAAGTAGATATTCGACTGAAATTCGGAATTTTGGCGGTTACAGATTTTGTCAATAATTTGATTTTGTACAAAAATCCTATAAGGTTACACTACTTTTATCTACAGGATATCCGTATTTAATGACGAGCTACAAGCGCTGAGAGATCGGTGAAGTGAAAAATCGAATTTTGTCGCCACACAAAACCTACAAAAATTGCTTCGACGAACGCAGATTTCAGTGATGTATTGCAAACAAACGACTGAATTTCTCCTAAACTAGATGGGCAATTTGGTTTATTTTAGGCCCCTTCAAAAGCTGGAAAAATGGACAAGTTTTTCACAAATTTGACCGATATAACTAGAAGGGTGTTTGCAGAACTGAAATTTAAAAATATTGGTGACAATTTGATTTCGAACTTTGCCAATCTTTCAGCGCCTGTAATTCGCCACTAAATCCAAATATTTCAATGAAATCAGTGTAACCTTATAGGATTCTTTCTGAGCTTTCCAATATATTTTTCAAATATATGCTTATTTTGCGTGTAGGTCTCTCATAAACTTCGCAAATTTTGGTTTTTCAGATTTCACGCATTTATTTTGCCATAATAGATTATCCAACTTAACTCGAAAACGGTTAGAAATAGGACAGGGTTGGTGGGGTGTTTCATGATCGGGTGGGATGGATCAGAATGGGTCGGATTCACCCTGTATATAGCGTAAAATAGAAAGATCTATTCAGTATCTTACATCTTCCCGTAAATTATCATTTATCAAATTTTGAAAGTGTTCAGCCTTCGGTCCATTTTTGTCTTTTTTATAGAGCTCTTTAGTGTTTCAAAAACTTAACTTTGAGTTTTAGGCAGTACATGGAACGAGTTGAACGATTTTCTGTGGAAACCTACGAAAAATTGCGTTTCGGTTAACGAACGCGTTTCCAAAACGAAATATCTTCGTTCATTATACATGTGAAAACAATGTCTTAAACGCTGAAAAATCTAGAATTTCAAACATCGATATCCAGGTGAAGAATTAATTTTTTTTCCAGTTATCACGCGATGAATATCATTAGGAATAATGAAGAAAGTTAAAATTTTTTACTAATTTAAATTTCTTTCATTAAGAGTCCTACGAAATTTTTTAATGTGTTTCTCCATAATTCATGTATTAAAAAAAAGTGAAACTTTCACCACTTTATTAATCCGGTTTGCTAATCATTTTGCACACTTTAATTCTAGAATCAACTGTAGAATTTTTATTCCTTCAGGGCATTTTTGGTAAAACATTCTTCGTGTGATTCGAGCAAGATATCGTGAAAGATTTTCAAATTGCTAAAACAGGCACCATATTTACGGACAGTATTTTTATATTGATTCAGTAAAGTTTACGTTCATACATTCGAAAAAAAAAAAGTTAACGGAAAAAAACCCCAAATTGTGGAATTTGAAGTGCAGTGTTGAGAAAAATAAAATAAAGTAAAAATAAAATAAATAAGAAGGGAGGGAGTGAGAGCACACACAACACACACAACGTTGATCGCGTAGCAACCCTTGGATCAACAAATTCTTCAACCAATAAAACGAAGCTCCTGGGTTCTCGAGTCCTCATTTTATACACTCATCTGCTCTGCACTGGCTGAGTAAACAAAGACTAAGCTCGGGCTGGAACCATAATAAAGGTTCTCTAGTCTTTATCTGGCTCCAATGAATTATTGAAGCAACCAGCGGTAGGTATTTTCTGTTCTTGAAAAAAGATGGAAGCCACCTCGGTTACTTGCTTGCTTACTCGGTGTAACAATAGTTTTCCCAGCCATGTACTATGTCTTACCAGAAAGTACCTAACTTTTTTCGTATATTAAAGAAAAAATATAATAAAAGAAAAACAAATGTGTATTACGAAGTTAAGTTGGAATTTCTTTACTTTACGATTTCTAGAATCTAAAAAAATACAACTGTGTCCCGTGCAACAGAACTGCTTAAGAATTTCTAGTAAAATTTACTTCTTTCATGGAATTCTTATAGCGAAAGTTAGACTATACAATCGTAATGCACTTATTTTTAGATGGAATCCACGAAGTGATTTGGTACCTGGATTTTATGTAATTTTTATAAAAGTTTTCTGATTACTTTTTTTTACCTTTGAGAAACCACGATTGTTCGAAGAATAATCTAGCAATTTATCTATACTTGGCATTGTGTCAAATAAAGACTAATTCTCGTATGTTTAATCAGTTCTCAAAAAATTAAAACTGCTATCTGAAACAATCAAATTTCCTGATCATTGAAATATGTATGTTTTAAATATTTTATATTTTTTTCAAATACATCCAATCTAATGGGAAGGTAGTGTCACACTCCGCTATTACTATGAAGGTTTCGACAGATGGCTGATGCGATTATAAATCCAGGAAAGAAAGTTCAATTGCCCTTGAGGAAAATCGAACCAGGCCCTCTCCTTTGCAAGGCAGTTGAATTTTCTTTCCTGGATATATCTTCACATCGGCCAACTCCCGTAATCAGCGCCCGAGTGGTGCAGTGGTAAGATGCTCGTCTTCTACCGTGAAGGTTACCGGGTTCGTATCCAGACAAGAACATTAGAAACAAGTTCTTTACCTACCGAACCTGGGACGACCACCGATCTATGGCGCCTTCATTTCTCACCCAACTCCACTGGTTTGAAACCGCCGTATGACAATGTTGGTTGTAAAGTCGCTGTCTTAGTAATAGCGGAGAGTGACATCATCTTCGGATGAGTCGTGATGTGGTGGAAATGATACAGTAATGTGAGCTCTGTGGCCTGAGTTAGGTATGGCTGTCCATGTACAATCCCGTTCAACCAACGCCATCTATAGCAGATGAGCACACGAGCCCTAAGGACGCGTGTTCCATTCCCAGCAAGGGCAGTTGAATTTATTTTCACATCATTCAGCTGACGGAACATTCATAGTCAATCTAGGGGGGGGGGAAGAACAGAAATTTTAAATATGTTTTTTTTTTCAGATTTAAAACCAATAATTTCAAAATCATGTAAAAATGTGTGTTAAGAAATGTTTAGGAACATCAGGAAAACATTATTCAAGATAACAAGAGTGCAGTTCTTATCCGTATAGGAATAAATTTTCAATAAAATTTGTATTATTTGATTCTGTCAAAGAATACAAATTGATTTTATCAAAGAATTCAATATTTTTAACTACATAACCCTTAGTGAAAGTCATGATGTATCAAATCCATTCAAAGGCCCCTGATGAATCCAATATCTTCAACCTTTTCTACACTAAAGAAACAAAATCAACAAAAGATTGTATTTCTCGTAAAGATTGTATAAATATCTAGCCATATATTGGTACAAAAATGATTGAAAGGTTCCCAAATTCACATTATTCTCAAAACACATGAAAAAAAGAAATAAAATTCTCTCGATCTCGAATTTCACAAGTACAAGAAACAATTTTATCTTCTTTTTTTTTATGTCAGACGCAGACGCTATTGATTAGTTACTTCCTACAGAAGTTAGAAAAGACAACAAAATAACAGAAATTTTTAAAACATTTTTAGTTGGTGAAAAATAATATTGGACACTGATTCCTTTTCCAAAGAGTATGTTTTTCAAAGGTCAAAATAGCGTTATGTGTAATGCACAGGGTGTTCTGTAAGTCCTAATTCGGCCTTTATTTCATCAACCGTTCGTGGTAGATGTATGGTTTCATTTTTACAAAAAACTTCTTAATTCTCTCAGAAATCCCGCTGTACCACTTTTCAGAGTAAAAATACAAGTTCAGTTAAAAAATCGGAGAAAAGGTGTGAAAGAACGACATAAACTAACAGACAAGCTCATTATGCTGTTTCTCTCACGTTTTTTCTGATTTTGAATTCGTATATCTGAGCGAATATTGCATTTAAAACCATGGGATTTTTTTGGGCTCAGAAGAAACAAGGCAACAATTTCTTTGTAATTGGAAATTGGAGGACAGAAGGGCGGTATGAAAATTTGGATCTTTTTGTGGCACGCTATATTTTCACTCTCAAAACTGGTACAGGGTGATTTCTGAACACATTAAAATCATTTTTTCAAACTGGAACCATACCTCTACGACGACCGATTAATGGGATAAAGGCAGAATTAAAGACATGCAGGACACCCTGTATATTTTTTATCGTTTTTGTTAATCATAAAGCCAATTAAAAATCAATCAAATATTTTTATTACACTATATATAGAATGCCAAAGTGCATCGTAGTATGAATAAAATGTAAAATGTGTAACGTATTCACCGCGTGACTACCATTATTTAACGATCACTCCCTTTATGCACACGAGGATAATCGGCTAAGGATCTGTTCAATGACTATTGTGAACGACTTTCAAACGATATAATGCTAATCGAGGTTCGTAACCAATCGTGTCGAACTGAATATCAGTGCGCAAAGCAAACGCCTAACCGCCATTAGTATAAAAGGAAATACGAAGGTTAGAAGCAGCCTGAATCCAAGAGGTGGCTGAAAATTATAGTGGCTATCATCTACTCTACTTCTATAAAATCATGATAAAACCTAAAAAAAAAAATACTAATGCATACGGGAAAGAATTTCCGATCAAATAATGGTTATCATTTAAGGATTGATTTCTTTCCGCTTCTTGATGTTTCTTATCTCTTTAATTGGCAAGCATTGAGATATCCAGAGGAGAATTTTTCTTGGGGGGCTATATTAAGCAAATGAGGTACCCTATAAATGCTATTACATGATAAGAAAAAATTATCGTCAAAATCAAAAAAAAATAAAAGTTGTTGAACGTCACTGAACACACTGTATTTATGATTTACATAGATTTGAGTAGTTACAAAATATCATTTATTTTTGCTTATCATTTATTAACTAACTTTTCTTTCATTGTTAAAGCATGCACAGCAATATATCTCTTCCACACATGGTATTTCCCTCAAATGAAAAGGGTTAGAAATCATTCTTGCTTGAATTGTCAACAAATTGGAGAGGCGTGCAGGTCTATCTATGAGCCATTCTGCTGGCAAACATAGAAATTCCATGAACAGATCACAAGTAAAAATCAAATGTTTAGGAGTTGCTTAGAGGCATCAATGCCGATACAAGCTCAAAATATACAATGACCTACAATGCCTTTTATATTTGAAAAAATCAAGAAAGAAACTTGTGTAGCTTTTGAGAGCAACAAAGGCCAATTAAAGGGTTGTAGGCAAGTTGAATCGTGATAGAACTAACTACTCCCAAAAAACAATACCCTCCACGTACTGGGTTCAGAATTCTCTTATCGAAGAATTTTCCACGACACCAAAACATGCACACAAGTGTTTCTGACGAATACATTCTTTAAACTAATGCCTCTTGTCGATGCATTGGATTGGTTCATTATGAACCGTCTTGTTTATACATCAATTAAAAACTTGTTATTATATATTATCTAAGATTTTCCAACGAATCGAGTCTCTCTTCGTAGTAAAGACGCCCCACACCAAAATATTCTACAACCGAGGTTTCCAACGTTTTAGTTTACCCTTGATGGCTTATGAGACTGTTCCACGAAGCCCCGTTAAACATGCATATTTTTGCCATTTAGATTTCTTTATCGTATTCCCTGGCATTTTGCATAACTCCGGGGACACCAGCTTTTTGAATGTTGGAGAGTGATTGATTCCCGGCATACCGTGATTAGCGAGGTTAAATAAGAAGAATACATTCAATAGACCGATATCCATTTATATCAACTGATGAATAAATGAGCGAATCGGAACAAAATAATTGGTTTTTACTGTAGCAAACGTGTTTTGCCAAGGAATTTGATAACGATAATGAAGTTGAACATTTACATATTGTTATAATTTAATTACAGTGTACTATCAATTCAATTTAAATACAGATAGTGCTTTCTGCATGTTTTTCTGATGATTCAGAGATGGAAGAAATATGCCGTCGCTTTTGCATTACAACATCATGTTTTTCCGTAGAATCTTTCAATTTTTTGCTCTTTTTATTCCAGTGTTACCCACATGATAAACAAATAAAAATATACTTTCAATCTACTTATATATTCTCCATTAAACTCATCTAATCTGCGTGAACATTTTTCATATATCAAGATTTGCGGTAGCAAAAGCAAAGATGAAGCTCTAATTATCTGAACGTAGAGCATAAAAAACAAAAGATCCTAAATTGCAGAGAAAACACAAGGTTCATAACAGCAATTTAATAGATTCTTAAGAGTCTAGATATCAATTATCCCACTCAATTATAATGAATGTGTGACTCGGATTTTCCTGGCATGCTGGTCTCCCTCATTGCTTCTCAGCATGCCAGCTAATGCGGAAGAGTACGATATTAAAATATCAATGCGAAGTTTTTCAGATTTTGATATCGCAGAACACGAGTGGAGGAACATATGCTATAAATGAGCGGTGCACAACCTCTGGCGCTCGAAAAGTGTTAAGGTAGAAAAAGTGTCAATACACGAAAAACGATAAATGCCTAGACTGTATCACCTACCATTGCAAAAAATTGTAAAATGAAATTAAAGTTGCCAGCTATCGCTAAAATTGCTGAAAAATCACCAGTGACGGGGAATAAAGGGCTACTCTAAGTTGGAATAGGCGAAATGCAATTGAATCAAAAAAAAAATAAAAAAAAATGAGTACTTATTATATACTGTATATATATATTCGTGATAAAGTTATCATTTTCAGGTTGACAACACGAGACAACGGCTAACTATGCGCAATATTTTTGACAAATGTGTGAGATGAATATACTTATATGCCTATAATTGATTATGATTGAGTCACATAATTATCGTAACAATGTATAGGTCATGAAAATAATCTTTATCCTTGATTTCAACAATTCAAGTAAGCCTTGTAAACAAACCTAGGGGAAAAAACGGAAGATTTAATTAAAAAATGTTGGGACGGCCAAAATTAAGGATATGTCCCTTGAAATACAGGTCATCTTATACATACAAGTTTCTGTCCCGTGAGTGGCAGAAGTACTGCATATCTGTCCTGTGGACTAAAAAAGTGTGCTTCCCCCTACTCTTGATGATGCTCTACTCTATACCCCTCTAACCAAGACTTTTTCCGTCTTTGATTTCATTAACCTTCGAAAACCGAAAATAATGCTTCTAAAATTATACTATATGGTATTTTGAAAATTCTCCTTTTTTTGAAGGATATTGCATAGAAGCTGGTTTAAAATTTTAGGTTTCGGAGAAGAAAAATACACTGCATGATATTGTAGAATACAGTATCTTTTTGAAACGAGCTGTCGTGTCTCGCTTCGAAAAAGATAAAAAAATCATAAAAATACATAAACATTTTATTGCTTTGTCAAACAAAAAAATAACAGGTTTCATCGTTTTGGAAAAATTTTTAATGTAAAAAAAAAGCTCGATCAATATACGAAAATGTCCGAGGAACATTATTGTTATTTTTTCAGTCATTTTTCGAATCAAGAATGACGATACATAAATGCTAGTTGAAAAGAAGTAGAAAACACTGAAAAAAAAGAAGGGAATTACGCTGTATTAATGCTGCGCTCTCGAGCAACGGTCATTAAAATTTCTCGCTTAAGTGATAATACTGCATTATTTCATGGGATTCATCTGATAATTATTTCCAAAGAACCGAAGGTAATTTCGACTCGATCAATGGTTGGAAATCGATAACGAGGATCACAATGAAATCAAGAGAACTCGCTCTTGAAAATTTGTTGAACTTAGTTAGAATTATTCTATGTAATCCTACTATAACTCACTGTCTGAGACGCATAGAAGAATTATAAGGTTTCTGAGAGGTGAGTGAAGTTCAGGCAGTAACGTTATCTCAGTGAGGGGTTTTTCTCGCCAATCTAATCAAGAATTTTGAGGAAAATCCTACTGTAAAATTCGTTGCCTCCTACAAGTCTGAGCATCGGGATTAAATACGTTGCACCTAATGCTTGATAAAAGCCCACTGATGTTATCTAAATTACATTACTTTTGTTGAAAGAAGATTTCGGTAATTAGTTTAGAATGAAAATTAGTCAATAAATAATTCTTTGTTGAGTAAAAGTTTAACTTGATCGCATTGATGCGTGTGAAAAGGTGAATTTATCGGTGGTCGTAAAAGTTTTGCTGGTAACATCTGAATTACGACGGAGAATTCGAATACTTTGACGTTTTTTCTTCCTTTTCACTCTTATAATATCTATGAATGATTGAAATAACAATGAAGACGTCATGTTAAAGGCAGTTTTTACTTCGTCATACCTAATGCTTAGTTGCATAGGATGATCTCTGTTTCTGCTGTGTTAGATGGAAGAGGTCAATTTATTTCAATTATCACAGTCCGACATTAGTATGTGTATAAATAATATACGTATCTTCTTTTGTATATAGACGTGTATTTTTTGTCCTCAGTCTCATGACACTTCAATGTCATTGGCTCTATGAAGACTCAACTGAATCGTGAACTAAATTTGTGTCAATTGGATGATGATTAATTTCTCTTACAGATAAAATCATCAATCAGTGCAGATTTTATGTTAAAAAGTATTTCAATGCGAATTCTGTTTTTCTCAAACGGGTTATTCTCAGCCTTTTGTTAAACATAGCTCATACTTATATCACCGCTGATTTTTCAGTGTGATTTAATGGCATGAAAATAATATGTTATGATATTGATTTTTGAAAGTATAAACAATTTTTTTTACTTACTCTCTCTTCTAATTATAACATGAAATTCAAAACATTCAGAAAAGATTAAAAAATGAATGATCAGACTACGCAATACAAATGCTGTGCGTGTCTATCGAATCAAAAAAGTAATTTGAATAATGATACATCGCACCTGAGCTTGGAAAATGTGAGCATTTAATATCCAGCATTATACAATACTCAGACGCGATCAGGTTTACCTCAACATTAGCCAACGGTTGAATCGATTCTGAGGGGAAAAATTTCTTTTCTGGTCCAAACTTAATGAATTAAAGAGATGTCGGTTCCTCAAGTTTTCTTCCCGAACCCAGAGGGAGGGAAAAAGAAAAAAAAAATCGAAACTTTAATACCTAATTTATCTAGCTTCCCGAAGAATACGAGAAAAGTGCGATAATTCCTAGAACAACGGCAATTTAGCCCGACATTCTGTAGGTGTTTCTGCACAGGTTTTAGCAACGCTAATCATCCTTGCCACCCCCCTTCAGAGAGATATTCTATGCCGGGAAGCGTAAAGGCTTCCACAAGCAGTGGAAACGCTCTGATTTATGGTGATGTTTCTAAGGGAAAATCACCTTCCTGAAGCAGCTGCTCTGAGCTGGACTTTAACTACGAGTAGTAGGGTTACGGCTAATCTGTGCAACCCGCGGCATTTCGATCAAAACGATGCAAAAGAGAACCAACCCCTCCCCCCCCCTCACCACCTTTTACGAAATGAAGCGAGCAAACAGTAAGCGAGCGAGGTTAGGAGATGAAAGCGGGTGATATGGGTGCGTCGATGGAAAGATCGAATTCAAATTGCATTCATCTGAAAAGAAATGCCTTCTAAATCCTTACATCTGTTGAGATAGGTGATTTGTGGCGTACATTAAGAAGTAGTTTCAGTGCGTGAGCTATTTTTCGTTTCTCTTAACTCATCTCAGAAGGAAAACATACGTCGACGTTCAACCAGGGCACCGGTTTCCTTTGCTTGCTTTAATAAGTTTTCTACTTTTTTCTTGTTCTTCTTTATGACCAGATAACAAAAGTTTGCTTATGAAAGACAACTGCTCAAACGAAACATTTCTGCGGAAACGCATTCGTATTTTGCCTCGCAATCATTTGTGTGAAGAATGGTACGTAATCTTTTCTGTTTTCAGAACGAGAGCAATTTTAGTTTGTTGCTGCGGGAATAAATTTCTGAAAGTTTAATGCGAGCTGCTATGAGAAAAACCAAAACAAAATAATCTTTTTCGCTCCTACAACACTCATTCACTCGCGTTCTCTTTCGTTTCACTAGTAAGAACGTGGATTAGCGGCGGAATATTGTCGTACCTATTGATTAAATCATTGGAAAAACACATATTGAATTTAATTCTGTATTCTTTACATTATTAATGGCATCTAAGTCCTTTCGATTTAATTAATAAATCATTAGAGTGAATTAATAATTATTATAATTATTTTTTTGTAAACTATTATAAATTTTAGAACGGTCTTTGAAATAACAATTTCTTCTATTCAGGATCACCAACTTGATATTAACGCCATGAGAGAGTCACTGTCTTATAATTTAATCTTCAACATATTTTGTATGGCAGTTATCTTAGACGTATTTACATGACCTCGAAGCTTACAAGTGTCACATTCGATTTTATAAAATATCCACAAATATCAAATAATTAAATCCATTCATCTGAACCACTGTTCTTTAATCGCTAGTCCGCAGACCGGTCATTTCACCCACTTCATATTGCAGATGATTAAGTTATAATTAAATATTATACGCTTCTGTTGTAGAGCTTGAGGAAGGCTTAACCTAACATAACACTTCTATATTAGCTTTTATTTCTGTCATATCCCTTAGTAGGTATATATGTACATTATTTATATTCATTTTAATTTTTGCCGGGGGGTCCTCACATTCATTCTTGTATTTATTATTTTTACCGCTCCCAAATTATTTCGCCTATTTATTTATTTTTAACCAGGTCTCAAATTATATATCCTATCTATTTATTTTTTGTTTGTCTTCAAATAATATTATTTCTCATATTTGTTTATTTTTTGCAGGTCCTCAAATCATTTCAGGATCATATTTATGTACTTTTTGCTGGTACTCAAATTATCTGTCCTATTTATTTAATTGCACACCTCAACAGGCTGCGCCCAATAACAGGCATGAAAAACCACCACGGACATAAAAATATGAAGATATAAAAGAAAGTAATAACAACAATAATTCATCAAATTTATACATTAAGAATTAAATCGTCAAACAAACACATGATACAAAAATATACAGGGTGCATAGCGAAAAGGGGTATGACATTTTACTGGCGAACGATTGATCGTAGAGGTAAACCTCCAATAAGAAAAAGTTTTCCAATAACGTGAAGTTACTCAGATATGTCATTCATATTTTCAAGGGGTTGTGCAGTTATTAAAATAAAATAAACTTTTTATACAGTCCCCGTGTTTCCCAAAATTCAATTAGAAATTTGTTTCCCTGTCTCTCTTGATGCCAACAAAAAGAATTTCATCTTCCTAAATGCAATATTCACTGAGATATTCGAATTCGAAAAAAAGGAAGAAATTTGGGGAAAAAAAATTTAAATGCGGGTAAAATGCGGGCATTTAGAGCTGTTTTTTCCCAAAATTTCCTCCGTTGAATATTGCATTTAGAAACATGGAATTTTTTTGTTGGCATCAGGAAAGACAGGGCAACAACTTTCTAATTGGGTTTCGAGGCACACGGGACTCTATAAAAAGTTAATTTTTTTTATTTCAATAACTGTACAACCAATTGAAAAATGAATGACATATCTGAGTACTACACGTTATTTGAAACATTTTCTCATTAGAAGTATACCTGTTGGATCATTGGTTCGCTATTAAAATGCCATATCCCCTGTTTGACATACGCACCCTGTATATAGACCTAATGGAAATGCAAATTTATAATTCGATACGAGGAAGACAAAGTCACGTCTATATATACCCAAAATAAAAATGAAAAACATCGAAAAATAGATGAATTGCACAAAAATAGATTATAAAAAGATAAGTTAAACAGAAGAAATTAATATAAAAAAACAAATGAAAACAAGAAAAAATCATGACGCCAAAGCACTCTTAGAGATAAAAAGAAACATTAATGAGAAATATGTACAATTACGTAGTAAATGTACATATTTCTCATATTTTTGAATGAGGAATCTTTATGAAAAATATCTGAGAATTCACCCGTATTATAATTTTTACATGCTCGTAGAATGGGCGAAATATTCGAGGTGAATAAAAAATATCATCGTCACTCGCGAGAGGGTACGGAGATGTTAATTACTTTTGTCAAACAGGATTCATCAATTCTGCCGTGAAAAACTTTGCGTAGAAATGATAGTTCGCACATTGTACGTCTGCTTTCGAGAGAAGTCATCTTGAAAATAGCGAGAAGATCCGAAGTAGGTGCATCTGGAACGTACACAACAGAAACCTTCCGGAATAATGACTTCAAAAACGTTTTCTGTACCCGTTTAATACTCAAGTCAACTCCCACTGTTGTAGGAATATCACTCCATATTACTGAGCAATACTCAAGTGAGGGTTAGACATATGCAAAATACAGTCGTACCATAGTTGGAACAGAGGTGAGTGGTCGAGACGATCTAACGATAAAGCCAAGTGGTTTGTCAGACTTCGGCAGGACACTTTCCGATTGAGAGCCGAAGTTCAAATCACTCATGAAAATTACACCTAAATCCATTACCATGCTCTTCCTTTCTACAGCTGCTACATCTACGCCGTAATCGTAAAGAAGTAGACACAATTTTCACTTGAATGAAATGACACTGCACTTTGAAACATTCAGACCTAGATTGTTGTCGCTACACCAATCATTCAGACGGATTGCATCATTTTGAAGAGCCAAGCAGTCTCCTATGGATTGAATTGACGAATGGAATTTTAGGTCATCTGCGAACATGAGGTAACTGCCATTTTAAAAATAAAACGGTAAGTGATTTAGAAAAATGAGAAAAGGTAATGGACCAAGGAACACCAGACATGCTTGTATGTATATATTTTAGAAAGATTTACTGATGATGTTTGTTCTATCACTCAAAATTTGAGTGATAAAACAGAGAAGTCATCTTGAAAATAAACGAAGTTGTGTTCGTAATTTCATCAAGAGTACGTGATGATTTACTCGATTAAAAGCCTTTTCGAAATCTGTGTATATAATCTGCGTATATGTTTTTCCGGGGTTCACATTATTTTTCCTATTTATTAATTTTTCGCCTGTCTTCAAGTTATTTGCCTTAATTATTAATTTTTTTATTTGCCCTCAAATTATTTTTTCCATTTTTTTATGGTTCTTTACTTTTGCTGGTACTCAAATTATTTTTCCTATTTATCTATTTTTATCGCTGTTTTTCAAATTATTTCTCCTATTTATTTTTTGCTGAACCTCAAACTATTTTTCTTATTTATTTATTTTTTTAAGGTCGCCAAAAATTATTTCTCCTATCTATTTTCATTTGCCCGGCTCCAATTATTTCTCCCATTTCCGCCGATCCACAAAATTTGTCAAATACTTTCACCGGTCCACAGTTGTAAAAAAAATATTGAAGACCACTGATCTCTAACTAAAGTAAATATCCACACTATTACGTTCACACTTGACAGTAATCAAAACGTTGATGATTATCGAGAATATACACCGTAGCCAAATCGAATCTCGAACCAGTCTAATGCTCGAACTACCGACAACGTCAAGTAGATATTTATTTTAAAAGATTATATATATATACACATACATATCTGAACATGAAATAGGAAAATTCTAAATTAATTAAAGGAACCAGAGGAAGATTTCGAACAAGCCTTCGGGAAATATTGGAGTTTGAACGTATATTATGTGGGAAGAAATATAGATGGAAAAGGAGAAGGAGCTAATCAAGCGTAAAACCTTCTTTCTGTTGACCCAGATGGAAATCGAATGTCTTCGGAGAAGATGAAGGCAAATTTTAAGTGCAATCACAGGAGTGATAGCAGAGCAAAAGGATTGGGGCGGGGGCCCTCAGAAGTAGTTATCGTTACGATTACAGTTAGTACTTCAGATGAGCCAACTAGATTTCGATACTTTGCCAGTGTTTTCCGATTCGCCTCACTTTGTGTAAGTGGGTAATTCACCCGTGATCGTAAAGACTCCAGGCGTGAAAAATTCCGCCAGTGTATGTACTTTGAAAAAATAGAATAGAAAGAAAGTGATGTGCGCTTATTGGGGCATGGTGATAATTTACCATTGATTTAGACATTTTCAAAGAAACAACCACTTTCCGAAATGTTTAACAAACAAAATGCTGATTTTTAAAGACTCGTTCTGATGTAAGATCCATATTGTTTTATAAATAATACTTGAGTACGAAAAAGTCCAACATTTTTTCCTTTTTTGCAAAGGTTTTCTAAAAAATCTTCAAAGATACTACTGTGTCATGCTACTATATAGGGGAAGGGTGGGCATAATGGCCACGCAAAGGAAAAATATTTTTTTTTCGATAAGTAAATATTCACAAAAACAAATGAAAGTTTTGTACAAGATAGTTTAGATATTTAGGTTCATGCAAAAAATATTATTTTGACTTTATTTCGGTTAGTTTTGTTGGGAAAAATATTTTCCCGCAACCCTACCAAGTGGCCATTTTGCCCGATATAAAAAAATAATTGTTTGATTGCATTTTAAAGAATATGAATGTGCATTCTCTCTCATGAAAGCAATATCATCATTCAATATAAAGGTTGTGAAACTTTTTAGTACATTTTAAACTCATTTTATAACTGAAATTATTCAATTTATTTAAAAATTATTTCACACCATTTTGCTAGCTATTGTATTTTTATTAATTTATTTAAAAAAATCACAGATGAACTCATTGTCTTCTTCCTCACAACCGGCACAAGCCTCGTGTGACCAATGTAGACAGCTTGAGCATCTGATCCATCCTTCATTTTGTTTGGACTTGGAAAAATAGTCTCCACAGAAGAAGCAAACAGCATCACTGACGTCACTGTCATCAGAGTCCTCAAAGAAAGCACGTTTATCCACTTTGGATTACTTTTTCCTTTTAACTTTTCTTCTTTATTTCGTTTTTCTTTTAATTCCCGTTTGAGTATCTTCCGTCTTTCATTTTCTCCCTTTTCTTAATTCGCTATTATGGGATCATTTTTATAAGGGCTTGAAGTCAAAACTGCTGCTGATCCCTTTTTTCGCTTATTTTTTCGTTTGGCAATGTTTGCTTCAGGGATTGGGACAATATCAAGAGGGCTTACAGCAGATGAGGTACAAGGCTTGATGAGTGGGCTTACAGAGGTACAAGGCTTGATGAGTGGGCTTACAGCAAATGAGGTACTAGGCCTTGATGAGTCTCTAGAGATGAGAAGAAATGCATTGTTGGAATCTCCGGAACCTACAGTGAATGTTGCGCTGTCGTCACTAGAAAGTGCAGGAAGTGCGGCGTTGGGTTGAGGGTCTGCAGATCTGCAATCTGTCTGAACAGAAGGAGTTTCCTCTTGACTTGGGGTCTGTGACACCTGATGATCTTTAGCTGGCAGAAAGGCGACAGAGGGATCATAGATATCTGTGGTCGCAGCTGCAGCGAAATCCACTTCAGTAAATACATCTCTGTTGATTGGGACTATACGACATCTTCGAAATCCTTTTATGACAATATGGGACAATATGGTCGGAGTAGATGCATTCAAAAAAGCCTCCCCAAAAAGTCGCGACACCTGACATTGAGTTACAAGCCTACCAGAGTTAAGAATCTCTCAATTGCTTGAACATAAGTGTTGAATGGCCCCATGGAAGATACATCCAGGGGTTGCAGCTTGTGACAGCAATGAGGTGGAAGGCAAATTACAGTGGTATGATTATTCCTATCTTTTTCAATGAAGGGGAGGTTCCTCGTTTGCGTAAAGTGTCCATCAAGTATTAGCAATACTGGGTCTTCTTTTGATGGTTTGGCATATTTCAAGAAGTGATCAAACCATTGGGAGAATATCTCAATTTGTAACCACCCTGAAGATTTGACAACGAAATCTGTCCCAGGTGTGAAGCACCATCTTTAAGTTATTCTTTCATCCGCTGCCTAGGAAATATGACGAAAGGAGGATTAAAAATTCCCCCCGCTGACATACAAACTGCAAATGTAGAGAGAACAATTCTTTCGGCTGATGTGAGGGAACCAACTTGACGTCTACCTTTAAGTGCAAAAACTATTTTAATTAATGATTAAATTAAATCTCTCTCTTTCTCCCTCTCTCTCTCTCTATGATTAAAATAATTTGATTAAATCTTCTACAATTAAAATAAATTTCGATAACAGGGAGTTCTTTTGTTTCTGTTATCAAGTCCAGGTTCTAGTTATCGAGATTTCGCTGTATATATAGGCCTATATATATATTTACCGTCGTAAATGTATAAATACTTTTATTGTTGGAATATGTTGGAATTGCTGTAATTAAGATAATTTGTTTATATACAGTATTTGCAAAAAATATACAAGATTTTGTGTCGGTCAAAGTGACCATGGTTGAGGGCAAAATGGCCACTGATGGTCACGGCCGTGGCCATTTTGCCCTCTTCGGCGCCATTATATAAATGCGACTCCACAGCATAAACGACTAACCCTAACTCTTACTTCCACATATATATTTATAGTTGAATCTTGTTGTTTCAAGGGCGTGAATGCTAATCGCATGTATTAGGAACTTGTACGCAGTTAAAAAAATTAATGAAACACGCTTGTTAACAAAGATTTCCGAACAAATGGTCTGAACATATTCCAACTTCCGTATGATAATGAAGGTGGACTAGCAGAGCAATTGAGGCGTTTGGAGCTTTGTGGTAGCACCTTAAGGGGAGGAAATAGCCAGTGGAAATTTTGCCCGCCATTATGTCCACCCTATATGGAAGAAAATTCGATTTCAAAATACAATTGTGAAATGGAATATTCAAAGCATCAAACGAGTGTGTTGGGAAAAACTTATTACGCAAGTTGTATATGCGTTTTTCTAGTCAAGTGATATTTGAAACAAAGTGGATTCGTAGTTTAGTATAACCATAGACTTAAGATATAAATAGACCGCGCACGCTATTCATAAAACTTGTCGAACGTGAAGAAAAGATGAGCAGTATTGTCGGGGAAAGAACAGGTTCTGCGCTATTACATTTGGCGCGTTTTCGCAGAAGCTAGGATGTTGCTGTAACGAAATTTGACTCAATTCGATCAAGTTGATGAAAACTTTCCTTCATTTTTTCAATGAATTTCACTCATTTTTATGTGAAATATTTAGGGAGTATCAGATTTGAAAAAATAAATTCTATAAAATAAACAAATATTGGAAAACGGAACAACGTATATGTTGTAAAGCCTAATTCATTTATATTTTTAAATATTCTCTTCATTCACTTTGTCGCTTTTAATTTCGAAAATTTATTTATACGAGGGGTTATTAAAACAAAAATATATCTTTCCAGAACATTACAATTACTCTATATACTCATAATTAATGTATAATTAATTATAATGCATCATATTATGTTATGTAATGTAACACATTCACACTCATACCATATTCAGTCATGAAATAATATTCAAACAATAAGAAAAAGTTTCATTTCTAACATTCCTGAAAAACCTTTTATAACCTCATCACACAAAACTGTAAACACTTTCATAATATTTCAGGATTAAAATAGATTTTACTCAAGAAAATTACAGAATCTCATCATCAATTTCTCTAAATTATAAGAATTAAAATTCCATGTAGAGTATATATGTAATAATTTAAAGTGTGTATATATATATATATATATATATATATATATATAATATTTTAGGATATAATATTTCATATATATAATATAATATTTACACATGTCACATATATATATATGACACATGTAATCTCTTCGCTCCAAAAGTATGCATATGTTAATCTTAATTTAAGGTATTAAATCGTTTTTAGAATGATTCTTTTTCAAGATAACATCTGAGGTACACAATATATGACTTCAGGTCTTAGTACAGATATTGACTCAAAAAATCAATTGAATAATTAATTTTCTTGTTTGAAGCGGCAATTTCACATACAACAAACATAAATTAATGAATAAAAAAATTTCTTTTCTGTAATAGTTTTATCTCAGGTGTGAAGAGGGGTAAAAATACTATTATTTTTAGAGGTTGTTATGCACTTTTATGCAAAACTGCAATTGTCTAGAGGGGGTGGGGGGGGGGAGTTTTCCTCACATTCTATTTAAATAGAATATTTTTCATAAATTTCTCCTCCTGAAAAGCATATTTTCTTCCAAGTTGAGCAAAAGTCGAATGAACTCACTAGCTCGCCAAATCTCGCCAAATCTTGCGGAGACGTATATTTCAGTTAAAACTTCATAAAACTCACAATTTCAATCATTTATTGTCAAAAATTCTATTAAAACATTTAATAATGATTCATGACATTTGAATTTTACCAAAACTTGGAACTTTAATTGAATTAAATCCAAAATGGAGTCGTTAAAAACTGAGATTACGTCAGAAATCCATTGCATCGTCAATTTAATATTCCAATTTTTAATTTATAAGAAGGGGAATAAGCAAAAAAGTATTCCCTTGTGAAAGGATACTGGTCCCCCTTTCCTAAACCGCTCAGAACATCCGAAAGCTGCGCAAGTGTTGGCCATTCTAATCAAAAATAAGACAGCGCGTGTAGATCGTCATACGAGTAGCCATAAGGAAAGCATTGCCAGCGAGATTCCCTGACCAGCCTTTCGACTGGAGTCACGTGACTCCAGATCTTTGCTTCACATTGTAACCCCTCGCGCGCACTCTATAGTATTATTACTCTGTGAGTATAACCATGACGAAGAAAAGCAAACGACAATTGGAAGTGTTTTAACAATTTAACAACCCCCCCCCCCCAACAAGAAACCAAGAAAATTGACTCGACCCATCGCTTTTACTTCCCTCACTATGATACAAGACACCTGCAATGAAAGCTTTCTAGGACGAGAAATACTTTCTTTGGAAAAAATATTTTGTATTGTTTATACTGAGCGTATATTTATTTACTGTGCTGAAAGAAAGGGGAAAGAATAGTCTCTCTCTATCTTTCTCTCTCCTTCTGTTCTCTAACTTTGAATAAAAACCGCTCACTGACAGTTGACCGATTGGAGGAAGGGTGGAGAACATTTTTGTCTGTAAAAACAACTTCAACGCCTGTTTGGGCTCGTTTATGCCGAAATAAACGCGTTTTAAGTACCCGGGATGTTTCGGAGTGACTGAAATTGAGCAGATCAAATCTCTAAAAGAGGGAGGGGTGTCCTATACATTTTTTGTGCCCCGAAATTGTAGAGACGCACCTGGCCCCGCCTCTGTGAACCTGGTGGAATATGAAGAAAACATATGCAAAAACATTTTCACAACTTTGATAGGAAAAGAAAGTTTAAAACTATGTTCCATAGAATACAACGAAATTTTGCTAGGGAGATTGTTATTAAAATATAATAATGTAAACTTGGAAGACTAATTGTGTTTAATTTCCAATGCTCTACGAACCCTGGACGGATAGTACGATCCCTTGGGTTAATATTGGAATGTAATATGTGTTTGTGTATTTGTGTTCTGTATTTGTCTTTATGTGTTAATTAAATTTCAATTTCAATTTCTATAAATGAAGCATCGTTTTGGTTTGAACATACACAAAACAGAAAACGGTTCAAAAAAATTTGTTTTTTTTTATCATATATGAAAATATAGGAGACATTTTTTGAAGTTGGTGCTTACATCAGATCGAACAACATTTTAAGCCATAAACGCTCAACTAATGTCCCGTGGGCCAAATGTGTCCCTCCGAAACATTTGATGATGCTCGTGACAAAAAACCACTCAATTGGTCCCAAGCACATTTCGAAATCACTTGAGCGACTAGCGCGGCGCACCTCCAGTTCACTTGGTACCAGTGGATCGTGGTACATTTGCAGATAAGCCTACTGAGTGGTTGGCGGCACATTTCCAGGTCTCTCAAGTGGCCTGCGGCATACTTACAGATCACATAAGCGACCTGCGGCATTTTTATAGTCAATTTCGGAGGCTCAAGGCACACACATTTCCGGATAATTCATATAATATGCTCCTGCTGAGTTGAGATACATTCCTCCGAGATGTTATCGGAATTTGAAACCACCTGCACCTACAGATGGTTATTTCAAACTACACACGTTTTTTTATATTTGAATTCTGCAAACGGTGTCATCGACACAGCCGTAAGTTAGGACGGAATGTGTGTCTTGCTCACCGCAATGGTGCAGAGTGGATAACTTTGTAACCAAACTCAGGGCCACCATTATCAAACGCAGGGCCCAATACGAAAATTTTCTCGGGTTTCTTTGTAGGGAAAACAATTTTAGTTGATTTGTCATTATTTTCAGACATTGATAACATTCACATAACAAAACAAAAGAAACCATTGCTTTTGTTTTACAAAATAATTTCTCAATTACAATAGTACTCTCTATTCTATCGAGTACTCGGTATACTCCCCACAATACTTTTGAATCCCTGTCCTTCTTCCTAATATTTATATATATATGAACCCTCCGCCAATATTTTCCACAACTTCTCAATTCTTCATCAAATGATCTTCATAAAAGACACACTAGGGTTATTTATTGTTCATAATCTGAAGTATAGAAATTTTCCTTATAATTCACATATTATTTATCATTCTGTTTTCAGTTTTTAACATATATAGTTATTTTTGAACACATTTTCAGCATTTTTCAAACTGTTACTATACCTATAAGACGAACGTTTGATGAGCGAAAGACCGAATAAGGAGTCACAGGACACCCTGAATAGTTAACAATACTACGTTTGCTACAAATGATTAGCATTTGAAAACATTCGATTAAAATTACATTAATCAGCCGATTAATCAATTAATTTATTTTATTAACCAGTTGACAATTTTAATCGATTGCCAGCCCTAGGTTTAAGTTGGGCGACTTATCGAAACCATCTTAAATCTCAAACTGATCCCGTCTCTTTTCGTTGATGGCTTCGGTTTCCTGCGCAATCGCTCCCTGATGATTTGAGAAACAGTGTAATACATACCGTTTCTTTCTTAAGATAAAATTCTTAAAATGATGTATAGATGGCATATGAATATATATTCAATTTTTTTCACTTATTATTTATAGACAGGTTTGCTTGTAGTGTGTTTCCCTTTTTTCCATATTTTTTAGATCCATACAGCGTTTGTTAAATTCCATCTAGTTCAACTTAAGAAAAATAGATAAAAGCTAAATTGCTGCTGAGGAAAAGAAATGAATTTTTTTCGTTTGCGCAAAAGAAGAGGCATTTATTGCTATTTGCGTTATTGTTAAAAGGTTAATAAGCTCATACAAATCGATCATTTTGCGTTTTTATTTTCTGTTCAAATGCCATGTATCGAATACAAAAGCCAATATATACAAACATTTTCATACACAGAGATTTTATTTGTTGTTAGCGTGATTACGATATCCTTATGTTGTAGGTGTATCATACAGGGTGTTTTGTTAATGGGCCGACAAACTTTTTGTAATTATTACTGTACTTTTTGTCATTCCAGCGTGACGTCGAAACCTGCATGCGTTTTTCGCGATTTTCACCCTCACAACTTGGTTTGCCACATTATGTTCCATTGCAATTTTCGTTCCTCTTGATGATGTAATAACAACCCTCTGAGTTTGTCGGTCCATTAGCAGAACCACTTGTACTTTTATATATACGCATAATTTATATATATTTTCTCTTCATGACATAGTCAACGATATTCCAAAATTTTAGAAATTTCTATGGTTAGAGAGAGGAAATGGCGAACTAGTTTTGTCAGCTCATATAATTATCATGGTTAAAGGGTATATCATGTCAATTAAATCTGAAGTATGAATAAAATTTTCATGATGATTATAAATCATGGTTATCCGTGTACAATATTGTTATTATGACATATTTATGGGTACAGAATATTAATTACGTGCTTTATTACACTTATTAGAGTTGTGACAGTCTCTCTCTCTCTCTCTATCTGTCATTGACATTCATCTACATCTACAACACCAAAAGATTTGAATCTGTTGGCAGTGCAAAAGACAAACGCAATACACCTGTTCTAGTATTCCGCAACATTCTATATATATGTAGGATTTTGTTAATTTTTACTTTATCTTTGTGAAATGGGCAAGCGGCGTGTGAACCTATTAAGGTAAAGAACGGGAAGCGCGCACCAACAATGCGTCAAACTGAAATTCAATTTAACTTTGCCAGTGTTTGATTATGGATAGAAGAGAATTCTAACATCAAGAAAGAACTCATTTAACTTTTACTACAAACAAAGTTGTGTTGCGATAGGAAGTGAACATCGATTGCGAGGAGCAAATTGGGCGAAGAAATAGTGCAATTAGAGACGGAAGATTTTTAGCCATTTTAAAACTCTCTGTACAAAGCAGCCCGTCACAGCCAGACTGCGACTGAAGCCAATTTAATTTGCTTTAGATTGTCAGATACGTACATGTTCACACAGACTGTCGTCGTCGACAGCAACGACAAAATCCAGACTCGAGTAATGAATTTTATGTGTGGTTTTCATTAACTGGGTAGTCATCGTGACGTACACCACTAAGTTATTCGAGGTTTTGAAAACAGAAAATTGACATGAAATCGATCAATATAAATTTCCTATAACAAACATAATCTGTCGCATGCAGTGAAACTTTAGCCGAGATTCCGTCAATTATTTTTGCAAATACAATAATGGTCTCAATTGATTCAACCTAATTTTATGTGACTGTAAATGACGGCAAATCGTTTATCTCCAAGATCCAAAACCATTCACACTAATGAAATTGCCTACAAAAGCAACATATTCACAATAAATACCCCCGTTCATTTGATTTCAGTGTGTATTCCGAAATGCAGATATTTTACGAAAGTTTTCAAGAAGCCCAATATAAGCTGTTATTTCAGGAAGAATTATTTCACATACATTCTCGTGGAAGAATATTTCACATTTTAAGAAATGTGGCAGTAAACGAATAATTCATTAAAAATATTACTTCATTTATTCATTGCAGACTGTCCGTGCATATCATTATTGTCTTATGCATGGAAAGGTCGTTTTATCCCCATGAAAAAGAAATAAATTCACTAATTTTTTTTATTAAAACGCCTAAAAGGTTTCAGTAAGTTTAAGTTTTCGACTTCAATCTTCATTCATTAGATTCTAGATGTATCAAACACACACACACACACACACACACACAGAGAGAGAGAGAGAGAGAGAGAATATACAATATACTGTATACTGTAGTAGTTGTTAGTGTGATTATGATATATATATATATATATATACGGGGTGATTATAAAAAAACTATCCCGACATATGGGCCCCTAACTATCATACCATTCACAGAAACTGAATGAAATTTTGGCATAAGGTATTTTGAGGTATGCGCTCAAGAATGATATGGAAAACAACAGTATCACTCTAACAGTCCCGGTTACAGTGAGAAAATTTCGAAAATATCAAATGGCAACACCGAGTTTTTTGTATTGGAATGCGATCTCCATACTGAAAAACACTAAATAGCGTTGGAATGTAGCACGAAAATCCCCGGAGCTAGGCAAGGAAAAAGTAAAAAGGACTTTGCCGTGCACCAGAGCATTAATGTTCGTTTCATTCGTCACACCGTTTCTTCGGCTGAGATCCCAGCCTGATTAGTCCTCCACAAGGTCATGTGGAAAATTTGTGAAACACAATAAAATGCTTTATTTTATTCTGCTTCTCTGTCCTTATTGGTTGTCCTCACTTTTAGCCTATCGACCGCCGGCGATTTTCATGCTACAGTTGCCGTTCGAACGCTATTTAGGGTTTTTCACATTGGAGATCACATTCCAATACAAAAAACTTGGTGTTGCCATTTGATATTTTCGAAATTTTCTCACTGTAACCGTAACTGTTAGAGCGACACTGTTGTTTTCCAAATCATTCTTGAGCGCATACATCAAAATACCTTATGCCAAAATTTCATTCAGTTTCTGTGAATGGTATGACAGTTAGGGGCCCATATGTCGGGATAGTTTTTTTATAATCACCCTGTATATATATATATGTTATTTATATATATTTTGTCTCTTCATGAGATAGTCAGCAATATATCAAAATTTTAGAAATTTATATGGTTCTCATTGACTTAGGTTTTCTGGACATTGTTCAGCGGTAGTAAAAAAAACGAATAGAATGCTCAGTTTCATTTTGAAATAGGCCTCTTCGCGTTCTCCTGAAGTCATTCTTCCGGTTTTCCGAGCCTTTTTCGTCCTGGACTGGAGTATGCTGTGAGGTTTTTATGACCCTAACCTACAGAGGGTGTCCTTGTTGGCACACGGGGATTGAGTTATGAAAAGAGACTTCATTTTTTGAATATGTTATATTAAGTTATATTACGTTTGAATATGAGCATCATTGGATGAACACCAGGTGTCGGGGAGATATGACCGAGGTGTTCAAAATTTTCAACGGGATGGATAGGATGGACAGAGAATTATGAGCCGTCAATCAACTGCTTTTACAAGGGAACACCAGTATCGATTGGTAAGGGATGATTCTTGGTTGTGGTGTCGTCGAGAATTTTTCTCTAATAGGGTTGTTAATAAATGGAATAGCTTATCCCCGGGGTTAGTAAATGCTAACAAAATTGGCACGTTTAAAAAGAAATACGACAACATGTTGGGATAAATCGAGAAGCTATCCATACTTTGAATAAGACAACCATAAATATATTTTATGGACACTGTATAATATTTTATCATGTATATATATTGCTTCTAGTTTTTGTAATTGCATTTTTAATTGGGTTGCTGTATGTTTGAAATATATGACATCCATATTTGTATTGGACATCTTTTTCTCAGCCACCTCACTGGGCATTTGGCCTGTTGTGACCTTGTATTTGTATAGATTTTTTTCATTCCTCAGATTCTTTCACGAAAAATGTCAGCTAATGTCACCATGGTTGTTTCAAAAAGCGGTGGCTCGGATATAAAGTTTAATCATGTGTTAATGTTGTTTATTCGCCTTGCTGCGGTCACGTACGTTCTTGGCAATGGTTCTTAACTTCTCAGAAGCTTCGTCAGCGCAACAAGCAATTAAATGTATTCGGATCATCCACTCTGCATTCGAGCGATTGCAAAGCCATCGGAATTACGCGAACCGATCGAAAGTTTTCGTCAGCAGAAAAGTTCTCTCGAACAGGTAAATGACATCTTTATGCAAGATTTGGAATTCCCAGAACGAGGCGAACGTTAGAGGTAAAAGTAGAATTTGTGGGTGAATGAAGAGAACGGGAACGATTTGGAATGGGGGATAGATGGAAATAAAAAAAGTAAATCTATGGAATAGGGGGTGGAAGGGTTGAAGGGCGATCCCTGGATTTGGAATCGCTTACGCCAAAGATCCAAGAAAGACACCAATTTCAAGAACCGGATTAAGGATAGAAAGAAATATTCAACGTCGAAATGCATCGAAGTTTGAATACGCAGTCGTTTCGCATTTGAATTTCTCTTCAATAAACGGTTTATACTGAAAGCAAGCTCATAAGACGAGAAGTAAGAGAATTTAATGTGAAACCACCCGCCAGCCTTTTCCTGAAAAAAAAGTTAATTCCGTTTGGTTGAAAAATTTTATTCTCTTTTTTTTTTCAAAAACCCTTCAGTGCGCATGGAATTTTAACCAAACTTGCGTAATTCAAAGCAATTTATTCTTTTGGAAAAGAATATTAATCCCACTGTCTATTATGTATGAAATGATATATTTACATTCTTATAGATACTGTATAATGTTTAGGATTTTCTGGAGCCGTTGGAAAGTACAACTTACACGGGCTGTCTCAAATTAATTGCACAGCAGATATCTTTGCAACTATTGACTTCGGAGAAACATACTTTATTAATTGCAAAAAGTTTTCAAATGACGTGCTATTACTTAAAATCTTAAAATTTATTTCAGGGGTCAGAAAACATAAAAGAGAGAATAAAGAAATTTACTTTTTATACAGTCCCCGTGTGCTCAAAAACCCAATTAGAAAGTTGTTACCCTGTCTCTTCTGAGGTCAACAAAAAAAATTCCACATTTTTAAGTGAATAATTGAATTTAATTAAAAAATTGAATTTAGAAATCTGAGACAAGTTGGGAAAGACTGGGCTGAACTAACAGAAAATATTTCTTTCTCATTTTTCTCCGATTTTTCAACTCAAATATATCAGCGAATATTGCACCTAGAAACGTGGAATTTTTTGGCTGACCTCAGAATGAAAAGGTCAAAAAGTGTCATCCTCAAAAATTATGAAAATTATATTTTCCTCTGACCCAGAAACACATAAAAACAAAAAAAATAGAGGCGGAGTGCAATTGTTTTTTATAGCCGCAAAAAATTTTAAATATGGCACAGGCGGCTACTCATCGACTCTCGCGCTTGTTGGTGATATCTGTGAAAAAAAACGTTTTTTTTTCACCTTCTTCTCCTTTGTTTCCTCCAGATTCTCTGTTCTAGGAACTTTTAATTATCCGGGCATCGATTGAGAGAACCTATCGGCTAGGGATCACTATGAGAGAGATTTTCTCAAGTTGGTACTCAATAATTTCTTATATTAGCAGGTATCAGAAGCTACAAAGGATACGTCTATATTTTGGATTTTATACAAATACATCGCCACAACAGGCAAATTGCCCAACGAGGTGGCTGACTTGAGAACATGGATCCCCGAGCCAAACTTTTTGGAGGCCCTACCTACTACTGCTACACCACACATACTCCCCGCCCAAACCCCCCCCCCCCGGCGGAACCCCCAACGAATCGGTACATGCGGGAATGTGCGTGTAGTGAAACCTGACGTGAAGTTTTTTTTCTGTTTCTCTGTAATGCTTGTTATGTGTAGTGCTGCCATCTGCCACCAGTTTTAACTATGAGTGAAGTGTTATGATTGAATGATTTATCGTTGTAGGACTGTTGCTCTCTGTGGCGAGACTTTTTAACGGGGAGATCGGCTCGCATTGGCGCCTTGAAGTTGGGAACCACAGAAAACCAACTTCAGCCGACCACCACTGTGGGGTTCGAACCCGGATCCTCGCATCGCGAGTCCGTCACTATAACCACTCGACCACCATTTTATTCTCACTAGTTCCGAGGATCTTGTTGAACACGTTTCGGTTGGAGACTACTTTTCTTCCAGTGCTCATCGGGTTATTACCCTTTTTGTATCTTCTTCACAGATGAACTAAACAATAAAAAATGGTTCCTTGTTTTATAAGAACCAACTTCAAACTCTTGAGGGAGAGTTTAGTGTTAATTTTCAATGATCGGTTGGTACCAGTGGGTGTGGTAAGTAATCTGGAAGAATTCGGACCAAAACGCTCGTCTTTTAGTGCTATGTCATACCCTTTGCGCGTAAAAAGCGGGTTTGTTCATCGCAACCCCTCTAGTTCGCATATAACGTGGGTAATCTTTATCTTGAAAAGAGAAAGGCATTCAGAAAATACAAAAGTTTTTAATAGACTAAAGTACGGATGTGTGATATCTGAAGTACGGATGTGTCATTGAGTGATAAAGTCCTAAACCTTATAAAAAATGTATCTGCAATTTCGATAATAAATTTTGCCTGTTTCGAAATGTATTAATGTGCGTCAATGTGCGAAATGTGCGTCATTCGCTACTATTAATCATGGAATATTTATTTTTCCGTTACGCGAATTTAATTAAACAGTGTTTGTATGTCATACATCATGTTAATCCATCAGAATACATTGCAGTAATTACATATCGGAGCCTTGTGAGCGAAAGAACAACAGATCGTTTAATATTAAGATAATTAATATTATGGGATATTAATATTATGGTGATTAGAGGGAATTATCGTAAACAAAGAAGAGACGTGATTGCCTGAATAGGACTCTTCACTGAAAAAATATGGTACAATCGCGGAATAGCGGTGCACTTGCTAAATGTGCTACCGGGCCGCATCTCTGTGGTTGAATACTGTTGCAGAGAGTGCAGTAGACAACCTGCCGGAATATTGTATCTTGTTGTGGACGAAGACGATGCACAAGGAGAAGCAAATGTTTTCATAAAAATAGCTCGTACGGTTGTACTTTTTTGGTATCATCGTATGAAATCGGGTGTGGTTCGTATAGTAGTAGGATGAAGCTTATGCCTGCTATGTATTTTCTCTTCATGAAATAATCAACAGCATTCCAGAAATGTTTTTGGTTTTGTTAAAAAAATTCTATTTAAGATAAAAGTTCGCAAGGAGAGAGATCTTTTGTACTCTGGACTGAAACTGGTAGCTTACAATGTGGCTAGACGAATCACCATTTTTAGTTCCATACGGAAATACTGGCCAAGAGTTATTCGAAATCCTGATGAAGGATCAGTTCAAAACTATAAAACAGGTTAAATTTCCAGCAACCCTAAAAATGTAGGAATGCTTTGGATTTCTAGGCATAAGTCATTTATTTCCATATGATGGTACCATGAAAGCACAACGCTAGCTAGAATTTTTGAAAAAAAAATTCTCTTTCATGACAAAGATAAAAAAAATAAAGATCGTGGTTGACACAATTAAAGAACATTCAAAATTCATCAAATAAATCAAATCAAAATCATCTGAAATCAAACGAATAAAAATCATCTCTGTGGGCTCCAGTTCTAGAGACATTTTACTGGGACCTAATGAATCGTTCAAATTTATTACTAAACTAATAAGTAAAAGGTTAAAATGAAAACCAAACGATATACCAAGTATGAAAAGAAAAATGAATATGCTGTTGTACCCAATAATTTTTCTACAACATTTCAAATATATAAAAATTCATACAATCGATTTTTCATCAGTAACGCAGAATAAAAATAATGGTTTCAAAATCAATTTTAGGGATGACAACAGTAGACAAATACGTGAAATTTCAAATTGAAAAGTCGGCAATGGCTTCCCCCCTCCTTTCAAAAGTGCAATTTCACGAAAGATAGAAATTTGAAGAACTGATATGTGAAAAAAAAGGAAAGCAATCGAATGGTTTTGACGTACTATCACCAAGTTACACCGCTTTGCCAAGACAAGCGTGATATTCCCCGAGAAAATCACATCAGCTGTAATGACAAGAATAAGAAATTTGTTATGATGATCACATGAATTTGTCTGTCAGAAACGTAGCCGAGTCTCTTGCAGACCCTGGAATCACGAAATGACAAATACACGGTAATTTTCGACACAGGTCATTAGGTAGATGAGAGAGTTGTAAATACGATGGCGCTAGAAAATGCATCTCTAGCCCTCCGTTTCTTTCAATGTTTTTATTTATTTTTTTATTTTTAAAGCTTTTTCATTTTATTTTTCTTGTGCTTCGATGGCCTCTTTCTCTCTCTCCTGATATATATATATATATTTATCTTTTCATACTTCCGCTCCCTTTTTCGCTTTTACTAGAACTGGAATTGATCTTGGAATAATAGCCGACTTATTTCAATAAAGTAAGAAATAAAAAAACGAAAAAACAACTTTCAAGGTTATAAATCACTTTTGTAAATATGTAATTTTTGAGAAAATAAGAAAAGAGAGAGGAATAACGATTGAAAATGGAAGGGAGAGAGAGAGTAAAAAAATATATAGTAAATAGGAAAACGTAAAAACAACATTAAAAAAATGATATAAGTTTTTCCAGTTTGGTGTATAACACTGTAAAAAATTTTGATTTATTCGATTCAAGTCAAAAGAAAAAAAAAGAAAATTTAAATTGGGAGGTGGAAAACTCTCATGCTAACAAGTTTTGAAGCTGTTTATTCCGAATTTTAAAGTAAAAAGCACACTAATGCGTTGACACACTGTAATTATAATTACTGCCGTGACACGTTGACTTTTTGCTTTGAATCGTATCATCATGGCGATTTATTTTGAAAATGTTTCTTTTTTTTTGTGCCGAAGCGAAAATTATCATTATTATATTATAAACAGCCAAATGCGTTTTATTATTTAATCCTCTCTCTCTGCATAGTATTTATTATCGGGTTTTCGTTTTCATCTATAAAATAATATTGCAGTTTTATATGACTTTTGAATAACTTATTGACTTTGTCACGTTTTCTGATTGAATTATGGTTTTTGAACGTATAAATACATCAGACAGTATATTTTGGCATATCGTGTAGAAAATTGGTAATAAACCTAATGGAAATTATTTTGGAATTTCGAACAAAATATTTTAAGAAAACAATATTCGAAAATCTTTTGAAATGAAAATAACAGTTTTGGCTTTAAGTAGTGTGGTTATGAATATTTTAAAATCAATAAAGAATTAGATTATCACAGTGAGCAAAATGTATACAGAGTGCGCAAAAAGTCCGTAGTAACTTTAAAAATGAATAAAAACCGGAAAAATAACCGAAATAAAAAAAACGGTTTGCAGGGTTAGCATCGTTAGGTCACGGGTGTTTTTTAAGACAGGAAAAAAATAATTCAAAACAGCCGATAGGTGGCGCTAAAGTACAGAAGTAAAAAAAAAAAGATACGCAAATAACGAACAAAATGCCTCCAAATCGTTTATTACAGCAGTATGTGTTCCACATCACCTACACCACTGGGTATAACACATTGCAGGCGAGTCACAAATCCAGCAACGGCAGAGTGCAGCAGGTCGACATACACGGTTTACAACGATGAACTGGTTGTGGATTAGCAGCGCAAGTTCTTATAACCGTCTCGTTTGCATATTTCCACCGAAGTCGCTCATACCAGCACCACCTATCGGCAGTTTTTTAGATGTTTTTTCCTGTCTTAAAAAAATTCCCGTGACATAGCGATGCTAACCCGGCAAAACGTTTTTTATTTCTGTTTTTTTTCCGGTTTTTATTAATTTATAAAGTTTCTACGTACTTTTTACCCACCCTGTATTTAAACCTTTATATAGATTTGATATCTTATTTCTTTAAAATAATATCCATGGTATTTGACGTTATTATTTTCACAAAAATACTTTATATTATTCGAATAGATCGAATAAATTATGTAATTCAAATTGACGAATAAATAAATGCACAAAATTTGGCGAGAAATTAATCAATTATACTCTACTGTACTATATGTGCAGTATATATTGTCCCCTCATGATAGAAGCATGAATGTCCAAAAATTTTCACTTTTCTATATCGGCTGGTTGGATACCTTATTTTGCCATCTAAGTTTAGCTTGAAACGCGAATGTGTATCCCTATTGAAACAGACATCGGATATCGAGCAGTGTGAGGGAAAAGGTAAGAAATACATATCCTATGATTTATGCAGGATGATTCTAATTCTTGGGGCAAACTTTAAGAGGTGATATAAGACTCCTAAACAACCATTTTTGGTCATAGAATTTGTGGTCAAATCGCAATAGCAAAGGTGGTACAGGGTGTTTTTAGAAAGTGCACAACACTTCACCAAAAGCACAAATATATTTTTCTGACGGATTTATGCAATAAGTACAGTCATGAGGTTGCGATTCGACCTCACATTCTGTGATCGGGAATTCTTGTTTAGGTGTCTTATACCACCTCTTAAAGTTTGTCCCATGAATTTACAATCACTCTGTAGACAGATTAAAAACGCGACTCGTTTCTCATACAGTGATTAAAATGTATTATAAAGAGTATCATAAGATGTGGAATTGGCGATAATATAAATGTTTCAGACTACTCCAAAATTGTACAATTTATGCAAACGTGAAATAAATAGTAAATTAATTATTAAAGCTATATATTACTGCCGATGAGAAAAAAATGTCTTTATGAGGTATTTGTTATATTTGTAATGAATGGAATGTTCTGGGCCACAGAGGCATAAAGCATGTATTTCTCATCAATTAGATCTTTAGGCTTTTGAGTCTAGAGCTGTGTATCTGTTGAAGAATTTCTGCTGATTGAAGTACCCTGGGACACTGAATGAATCTTCAGTCAAGCTTGTACATTGTAATCGATGAATTGGTTCCATGTGTACAACAACTTGATCATTTATATACGAGTTTGATTTTTTTTCCACCTGCTAGTTAATCTGAATATATTACGCTTGGGAAGTTTTATAGAACTTATTACTTGAAGTGTACAAAAAAAAAAAAAAAAAACGCAGAAGGAAAACCCCGAATTCCTTTCCTTCTCATAAGAAAAATAATTGCTTTTGACTATGTGTTCATGTTATAAGAAATAACAAGTAAAAAAAAATTCCGCCAGGAACTCGCAATTTCAATGCTTTACCAGAACACGATAAGAAAAAAAAAACATGTTAAGCTAATATAATTTTTTTGCTCGCTATTTTTTATGCGTTTCGCTCACCTGTGCTTAGAATTAATACGCCTTATTTGATTGGTCGTCATTGCTACTAGAATTCCCATCTTCACTCGTTGGAGGTTGAACAGAAAGGCCATCGGGGACAAGAATGGGCCGAGAAACATAAGATTATTTCAAGCTCAAAAACTGCGAATGCTATTTGGTTGAGAAACCCCCCTTTTATCTAATTAACGGTAATGTCGGATAATTCAATTGTTGTCCAATTTTCTTTAGCTTTCTTTTGCTCCGTATCGAAGACATAAAAAGAGGTTATAGCAATTATTATAATTCGACTAGAACCCATGGAACCCCAGAAGAGCTGATAATAAAAAAAAGCATCCTTTCGAATTGTAAGAAGGTAGGAAAAAAGTGAATGTGTGTGGGTAATATCGGCTTCATGGAAAAACTCTCTCCTTATTATATCCTTCCGCAACCGTGAATTCTGAATTAATTCTCCAATTCCGCATGGAGAATTAATGGTAATTATTGCAAATAACGGGTGTGCGTTTCTTTGCCGAACACTGAGAAAGTAGCAAAAAAAAGAAAAGAAACTCGGTTGCTTCCGGGAAGTTACTCCTAATTAAATAAAACTTTCGTGCTTATGCTATGCATGTTATTTTTATCTAAAGTGAATATGATAAGCTGAAATGTATTTGAAGTTGCCAATTCTATCTATATATTCGTGTTCACCTACGAAAAGACGGACATTAGGGTATAAGTTTATTGTTTGAAAAAAATTCAACTCTTATTTTGATTCGTTATGACATGAGAATAAAAAAAAAACCACAGATTCGAGAAGAATTCTTGCCAAAACATGGGGAAAAAACCGAACCACCAAACATAAAAGAATCTGAATTTTATTCGTGGAATAAATTTTATTCACACCTACTTTAGTTGAAATATGAAAGTTATTTTTTTTAGTAATCAGTATGCACATGATTTAAAATTTTTCCAAGGTATTCCTTATAATTATTTTGACGGGAAAGAATTGGATATACAAATACAAATGCAAATTCTACAACTGGTAAATTGCCCAACGAGGCAGCTGAAAAAGATACCCTAAAACATTTGGATGTCAAATATAACTAAAATACAGCAACCCAATATAAAAGCATATACTCAGGAGAGAAAACAAGTAATTAATAATATACAGTGAAACCTCGATATAACGGTACTCTGTGGACCAAGGAATACTACAACTATCGTTGTAGGGGGATTATCGTTATATATCAAGTCGCCCATTATCATTACATTTCATCAAATTTATGCTGGTGTTCTCATCTTTCCTAAATTAGCATTGTTCGTACCACAAGAAAATCAGCACCTTCTAGAGATAGAAGGCCTTCGCACGGGTTGTCAAGTTCATCTGTAACGTCATTAAGACTACCTAGCAATTTTGCCGCATTTTTCACCATCCTATTTTGTTTCTTCTTATTCGGTCGTAGAATCTTCCTGGTTGGCTCACATATACCGCATGGTGATTGGATGTGGGACATAGAAATCGCCAATTCTGATCCCGATGATTTCTTTTCCGCACAACGATGATATTGGCACGAGCAGGGAATTTTTTTCCCTGAATATTCTGAGGGAAAACGGCCAACTTGCTGACGTCACGAGCAGCGTGCGGAGGCTTTCTATCTCTAGGAGGGAGTGTAGAGAAAATGAGCTTTTTTTTATTCCCCGAAAAACTTGTATTTCAATAGTTGATTAATAAAATTCAGTTAGATGCATAAAATTGTTTACAGCAATTTGCACTTTCATATCACACATAGAAATTAGCAATACCGATTACTTCCTTAGCACTTTCGGAGATCCTGTGGTGCAAAACACCGATGTAATAAGACGCATTCAGAAGAACGAAAATAAGTGTCGAAGTTAAAATATCAAACTCGAAATTATTTTGAGCAAATTATTAAAAAATATCGTTGCAATGGTTTTAAAAAAATCTCAAAAAAACTATTGTTATAAAGAGATTTACCGTAGTAAAGGATATAGTTGTATCAAGAGGAGTTTAACATTATGCTACAGACAATTCCAAACAAGATTTGGAACAAAATATCGTAGTAGAGGGATTTATCGTTATATCGGGTATAGTTGTAGCGAGTTTCACTGTAAAATACACTGTCCATTAAAAAAAAAGATTATGGTTGTTTTATCCAAGTATATGGATAGCTTCTCGATTCCTCCCATTATAAGCATTGTATTTCTTTTTTGAACATGTCAATTGTGTTATAATTTACGACCCCCGGACATATAAAACGAAATAAATTATGCAGAACTACATATTTCACTGCCTGAATCAAGCATGGGAGAAAAGTTTTTACTTTCATGTTGCGGTATTTATATATCGTGATTCCATAACTCCCACTGCCGCATTTTACTAACAAACCGTTGATTCTAGAGGCATACTTCTGATTAGAAAAAGTATCCAAATAACGTGTAGAACTCAGATACGTGATTCATGTTGCAAGGGGTTGCATAGTTAAAAAAAATTATACGGGAACCCTGTAAAATTAAAAAGTTGTTTAGTTGTTGTCCTGTCTCTTCTGAGCCTAACAAAAAAGTCTCACGTTTCCAAGTGCAATACCCGCTGAGATATTTGGATTCAAAAACTGAGAAAAGTTGGGAAAGGACAACATATACAAAGGAAAGAAGCGTTCGTTAGTTTATGCTGTTCTTTCTCAACTTTTCTCCTAATTTTGAATTCCTGAGCGAATATTGCACTTAGAGACGTGGAATTTTTTTGTTGCCTCAGGAGAGACAGGGCAACACCTTTTCAATTGGGTCTTTGAAGACGGGACGTTTGTATAAAAAGTTATTTTTTATATTTTAATAACTATACAACCCCTTTGTATGATGGTTGACGTATCGGAGTTTTATTCGTTATTTGGATACTTTTAAGTATGCCTCTAAGATCAAAATGCGCCAAGGGAAATTATTGAATCACCCAGTATAATAGCTATCCATGCAAAAAATAACGGTTACTCACAGTATTTTCGATTTATTCGATGCATCAAGATTCTTAAAAAAAGACCGAAATGTGTACTTCGACAACTACCAGAACGTCAGACAAAATCATGACAGAAATTCCTAAAAAGTACAAATTTTATGCAATGGAGTACCGAATTTTAAATCAATTCGTTAACAATTCACGACATTTGTTTGGTTTTGGCGATACTCCATCTGGACAAACTAGGAGATACATGGATACAAATGAACCATGATGGAGTGGCCAAGTTTTTCTCGTGACAACGACTAACTTCTCATTGTAGCTGGTTCGCTCGATTGACAAATGTCTAGGAAATACTTGAACAGATTTTGATATTTTGACCTTTTTTTTATTCTGATAAAACAACTGTTACGTGGATTGAATTTCTAAATCAGTGTAAAATGAGTACCACCTCCTCGATGCTACTTTTACGTGACATACAAGAAGGTGTTTCATCCTTGTCAGCTTAGTAAGGTGTGGCCCTTATAAGGGCCAAAAGGTACCAAGTTTTTCCTTTCCATTTCTCCTAACTTATATTAAAAGTAATGTGTACATAGGGATCATGTGAGGGAAGAGAGAAAGAAAGCAACACGCAAAATCGATGACGATTATCACGCAAAATCCAAAAGCACCAAATCTTTATGTTCCGACAAGTTCTTTTAATCAATTTTTCTCTTTGTAGGTCATTGCTTATCAAACTTATCTAATTATTTTTATCACAAACTGCCAAGATAAAAATGTGAGTCATTTGTTTCAAGATGATTATTTCGTTATAATAGAAATGCTTTGTGTAATTTGTAATCGTGCAATACTCATTTCATTTACTCATTATCTAAATGCATTTAATTTGCGGCTGTACTTACGATAGCAACAATGATATCGAAACAGCGTGAATCATTTTCTGTTTTCATTCAGAGTGCTCTATGAACACAAGATAAAGAAATACATTAAAAAAATCTTGAACTTGCTTTTCTTTAATTACAAAAAGATTGGTTTTGGTTGTGAGTGTAAATCGAGCTCCAAAGTGTATATAAGTCGTTGCTTGGGAATCAATAAATAATTACAGGTCCACAAAAAAAAAATACCTTTTGCAAACTTTTTCAGTTTTGATATTATTTTCAGTGTTGATTCCAGAAATTCAATTTATTTTTTTCTATCACGTAAGGTTCTTTCAGAAAGTGATTTGATATTTTTGGGGAAAAACTCAAATACAAATATTCTGGAATTTTTACTTTATCATGTCTTATACTTCACATTTATATCCCAGCTCTGTCATTAAAATGATAGACCCTAAAATTAATGAAATATCTTTAGCAATGATTTACTATATTTATTCATAACTCTTGCAGTCTTAATGTGATTTGTATGCTGCTTATGTATTACCATTGAAATTTGACTTTCACTTTAGCTTAAAAAGCAGAGCCCATTTGAGAAAATCAATGCCGTATTCGGAACCGGTGCCCAAAAATCGCCCTAAAATTCACTGGAAATATCTTTGGAAATAATTTACTATATTTATTTTTAACGCACAATTTTAATGTTGTTTGTATGCTGCCTATGCATTGCTGTTGAAATTTAATTTTCACTTTATCTCAAAACTAGTCGTGATGGAATTTTTTGATAATTTTTCCAGTAATTAGCATCCAAACATTATAAAAAAACACTGAATATTTTAAAGAAAACTTTTTCATCGCAAACCTGTGTTATCGAGGTACAAAGCATTATTATGGAAACTTCATCACATTTTCTTAGGTTGAAGTGATGTTCTCGTCATTTCTAGTTTCGCGTCACAGTTCGTATTTTTGTGAGTTTATAATAAACTGGGGGGGGGGGGGTGGCTTTGCCCCCTCTGCCGCCTTTGGTGGCCAACCCCCCGTTTTCTCTTCACAACATATCTTACTTATTTCGTCTCACTTCATCAGAGTGCTATGAAAAGTGGTATGTAAAAGAACCAGCTTACTGACGAATTTTACAATAATAAAGTAACAAAAAACAAATGTGATTCATCTAGTAAGCCCAGAAAACTTTCCCATGGGGGTCCCCAAACTGGAGCCATGTTGGACCACAAAAATTTTTTCACTTGTAATCATTTTACCAAAAAATAAATTCCAGGGCCCCCAACCAATTACTCGGGACCCAACGTACAAATTTTTAGTAGAGGGCACAAACTGGATTTATCTCGGGCTTCCGCTGTTGTAAATTTTACAACGATAAACAATAAAAATGATTAAGATTCATCCAGGGCCCCCAAAATGAAACCTGTCAACTTTTCCATGGTGGCCCTGACCCGGAAGCTTGTCGGACATCTCCCTGTGGGGACCATGACAAATTTTCATTTTTATTCATTTAACAAAGAATAAAATCCATGGCCGCCCAACCAAGGATCCGGGACCCAATTCGCATATTTTTATTTAGCCTAGACTGGGGATATATCTTGCACTTCCACTATTGCAAATTTTTCAGTGTTAAAGCAGTAAGAAAACAATGATATGCATCAAGGGTCCCTGGAAATGAAACTATTTCACCCATGAAGATATATGTGTAATGCCCCGCCCTGGATACACCAACCCTGTGCGTTGGGAGCACTGGTGATATCTGTATATGTATAATATACATACCTCTCGGCATGACCCCCACAAGAGCAGGGCTGACAGGATCCGGAACGATTCTTATCCCTTTTAGATTCTTCACACTATAAATTAAATACAGAGTGGCCCGTGAAAAAGCTGGTTTAGGGTCCCGCTAAGTATCCCAGCCTAGGGTCCATGCCTCTCGGTACATACACATAACTTGGTCTCTATGGGTCAAACTGTTCCTGATATATGCAAGAGTTAAATGAAAACTTGGCCCAAAATCGTAAACGATTTCCATTGCGTAGAAACGGGCCCTTTTCGAGTTTGTGATTTTATGTAATAGAGTCGATTTATTTGCTTTCTAAAATCTCGTTATAATCGATGGTCAACATACTGATCCAACGTGTATATTCTAAAATCGAACGACTCGTGATAGAGATCAGAGGGAAATAGTCAAAGGAAAATTCATCAGCTCTCCTTGATCTTTAAATTGCAACTTTTGAAACAATTTTATGCTGAAAGATTTTCACCAAGCGCCAAGACTGCACATAACCAGAACGTACCCAATGAGATTCCAAGCCTCTGAGAAATTTCAATCACTTTAATGAAAGACATTCTTCGAAAATTCTAAGCTTTTCCCAAAATAGTGCATTAAAATATCCGATACCAAATGAAAAGGAAAGTATTACGCAGCACTATTGCATTCTTAAAGACTATTTGGTGGAGTGAAAACTTCTCTCTTTGCGATAAATTAACCTTTGACTTGACCCGAGTGAAAATTGAAACTGCTTGACTTAATGTTAATGAGTCATTGATATGTGTATAAAGACCTCAGAGTTTAATATTGTTGTGAACATTCATTTTTTTTCTTAAATCAGCTCTGAATAAACTATTTTGATTTTTATAAAGAGTAACTGAGTAAGAAAAAAGTAATTTAACTGTGCATGCATGCAAGTCATTTAATCGAATATAATGAGACTTTCTGCTTCTATTTAAGAAACACTTATCAAGTAATAGTTATTAAAGAACCATTTTGGAAGAAACATTAAAAAATCTCTCAAAGACTTCCATTTATATTATATAAGATTGCGTAATCCTAGATTATTCCGGGGAGACGATTGTATAATATATTATTTACGGATAGAATTTAAAGAAAACATTTGAATAATATTAATAGGAATCTAATATTGCGGATTAAATGAAAAATTATTGCGAACAAAATACAGAAAAAAAATCTATGAAAAAACATAATTATTGCATACAGAAGATTAAATATATATTTTGAAAGAAAAATTATCATTCAAAAGCTATTTAATATATCGAATACGATGGAATACAAATAAAGTATTAACACAGGAAATGTATTTGATAATGTCTCAAAATATTTATACCGATAAATTTTCAAATTGCTTAGTTAATGTTTTCCTAAACCAAGTTTTTACATGTTTTTAAATACGTTATGACGTGATTTCGTGTGCTCTCATTAACCCAATTTATGATTACTCATTCACTTTTTTCCTTTGAAAATTCAATTATTTAAAAACAGTTTTTTACCCAATGCTTTGTTTTACAATATTACTACATCAGACATAATGGAGATTTTGTTCTAAACAGAGTATAAAATATTCTTATAATATGAGATTAAGAATATTTTTGAAATAAACTTTCTTAATTTGTGTTTCAGAAAATGAACATTAGGATACAATAGTAATTCCACGATTATATATCCTTGAACATGATATATGAATTGAACTTTGTACTTTAATGTAACGGAAGATAACTTTCCGAAACTAAAACGAATTAATTTTGTTCCAACGGAATTTCTTTTTCTTGCTCCGATTGCTTATAAGCAAAATAATTTGATATCTTAAAGGTGTTTGGAAGCTTCTTTATGTTGTCATCATTTAATGTCCCTGCCAAGGTAGTTAAACTAAATTTTTTTTATTAGCCGTTTAGTGTGAGCTGCAAAGAGCCGGAGAGCGTAAAAGAACGGAGCTATGCGATGCGAGGAGAAAAAACGCGAATTTGATATGGGCTATGTTTTATGCCACAATAAAATCCTCGCCACTTAAATTTTCCCACACTCCTCTCGGCGCGTCCAAGTTTATTTTCGCTCTTTTTTTCAATTAAGCTCTCTACTTGGTGAACATTGTGAATCGGAGGTCTTTTTTATTACCGAAGCAAAAACTCTGAAAATAGGTAACAAGCCTCCCGTTACTAGGCTACCAGGAAACACACAGCCACCCTGCGTGCACTCGCAAAAGTCATAAACCTTCTCGAAAAGAAACTAAATTACAATATACACATATGCCGGAGCTGAGGGCACAGGCTTAACGGGCACACGCAAACGCGATTTATTATCGGTACAGACAAAAACAATGGCAGAAAGTTCGCCTTTAAAGGATGAATTATTTGACGTTCTTAGCCATGGGCGAGGCAAAACTTGAAGACAATGTCGCTTCGGCCCAAGTACCGTTATTCACGGTTCATTTGCATATCGGGTGCTATACGTAGATCGCAAATGAATCCCCAAGAATTGCAGTGTTGGGAAGAAATTGCCGCCGTCTAAAGTTCGTTACTTACAAGGGGATCAATGTGTTTGTATTTTCTTTCGTCGCAAGAGACGCATAATGACCCACAAATGGGGTAACATCAGGGAAAATCAGTTAGGCTAACGTTTAGGTAAAATTGCTTTCGTCAGAGATATGTAAAATCGATGCGACGAGCAGATCAAACTCTTCGATAACCGTGGAAAAAAGAAAAGGCGTTCACCATGATGCGTGTTTGAGGACCCTTTGGAAGGTATCGACCGAAATGAATTAGCAGTTACCCCTGGATTGTTATTATTGAACGACAATCGCCATTGCCAAAATACCTGCGAGTGATAAATCTTCAAAATGAGTTGTCTGATATTGCAAAGACCTTAAAAGTCCGCGTTATTGTTCGAAAGTAAGTTATAGCAGATTCTATTCGTTGTTTCTACGCAATTGCGCGTTAATCTTTCTCGTTTCTTCGGCGAAAAAACAACCCCAAACGAGAAAGTATTCTTTGGGTACTTTCGATCGTTTTCCTTTTTCTGCATCAACAGCTCTTAGATTCGAGTATAAGAATTGCACTCTAATGAATTCCATGGGCAATCATTCGTTTAAAAAACAGTAGTTGAAAAATAATAATTATCAAATGAAATTCTACTTAAAGGAACAAAAATCATTACATTAGGGCCCCCTGGTTATTTTTAACTAATGTGGGCCAAACCTACCTCTGGACATATGGTCCTTACAGAATACTTAGGTTCAATGAAATAAATAAACGTTGGAAATTTTGTTCTGGGAAATAGTTTTGATTTTGCGACGAAAAAACGTTTTGTACGTCATTTTATTGCATCTACATTTCAAAATTCCCCCAATTTATGAAAATTACCACAGATAGCCATACTCGAAGTTAGGATAATATCGAAGTTCTACTGTATAATATGTAATAAACGATAATTATTTTCCAATCAAATATACGACAAAAATTAGATTAAAAAATTTTTAAATAGATATCTGCTTATCTAGTTACAGCAGGGGGGAACCTCCGAACCGCGGATCAATGCAGATCGCCAAAGTGTTTCATCTGCCCGTGAAAGGTGTTGGGGTAAAAACTATCAGTATAGTAAAAGGCTGACCATATTTTCTTAGTAAAAGTAGGGAGGTATCAGGGTCCGTACGGGAATTTCCAATAATCGCAAAAAAGTTATTAACTTGAGTTGTAAGTTGAGTTGACACAAATGTAGTCAAAAAAAAGCCAAAAGTAAGTTGACAGTTATAGCCATAACTTTTCATAGGTAAGTAAAGTTTCAAAATATAGCCGAAAAAATTGTCAAAGGAACTGAAGTTCCCAACTATCGCTAATATTGCCGAGACCGCCAGTGGCAGGGGCCACTGGTCACAATGGATTAAAATGTAATTTACCAAAAAAAGTACACCTTGGACAAACATGAGATTGATAGTGAGGTTACATATATCACTTATAATTACGGTTACAATTATTATGATATAAGTGGCAAAGATTAGGAACATCCTACACTCTAAATTCGACTCGTCCGTCAGCACGTGCGCTGATGTAATAACCCGGAGTTGCTGATGAAAAACTTTCTCCTGGTCAGAAGCACCAGTTAACATTGCAATTTGCCTGTTCATGGGAAAAACAAGAGATTCGACTGACTTTGAATGGGGCATAATTGTGGGCGCCAGAAGGGGTGGTTCCAGTATCTCAGAAGCCACTAACCTTCTGGATTTTTCTCGTATAATAGTATATCAAGTCTTCGAAGAATAGCAGTTAAGTCAAAAAATTTCGAGCGGAAACCGGAATAGTGGGTGGAAATCGCTTGTGAACGAATAGGTGCCAGGCGACTGACACGCATTGTATGCAGCCACAGAAGTACGGTGTTGCTACACCGCAACAAATTGCAGCATAATACAACACTCAGGATCATCGCAAAGTATATCCGTATGCCAAGCAGCACGTAGCCATGGATCCAGCATGCCACATGACAACCGTTGAATCGGGTGGTCGCGGAATCACGGTCTGGGGAGCATTTTCTTGGAACACTTTTAGTTCTTTATTTATTTCCATAGGAAACATGCGTCAATGCCAGCGCCTATCTCCACATCATTGCTGACCACGTGCACCCGTTCATAACGTATGTTCATAACGTTTCCTGATGATTGCTATTTCCAGCAGGACAATGAACCTTCCCATGAGGCTGAGATTCTCTCACATTGGTTTGAGAAACATGATTAAGAGTTTCATTTGCTTCAATGGCCCTGTCAAAAGCTCCGAATCACCCCTTTCTAATGTGAGAGAATTTAGAGCTGCCATTTCGTTAGCACGGGCTAATATTCCTCCTTAAAGGTTTCAGCAACTTGTAGAGAGTCCATGCCCAGAAGAATATCTGCTGTCATCAAAGCCAGAGGAGGTCCCACACGATATTAGTGGTGAATAGCAGGGTGCTCCTAATTTTTTAGCCACTGGGTGATAGCTATGAAATAACCTCCTTTCTTGATTTCAAGAATGAAAGTTCAACTCAACTTTGTTGAAAAAAACAAGACATTTCAAAAAAAAGTCGAGATTACAAAACACCGGGAACGTCCTGTAAAACACATAGGTAGGCTCATATGACCACCGTATATATTCCAGTTTCTGGCCCTCGAGGGACACAAATACCGTGTATCGTATATCTGGCCTACGAACTGAAAAGATTGTGCACCCCCTGACTAAGAGAATACATTTAGAGCATTAGGCACAGTATAATTTGTGAACTCGTTTATAATAATACGTTATAAAAAAACATTGTAATTTCTCTTGGGCTGATGATTCACCGCAGCGTCTTATCTGCCGATTTCTTTCTGAGAGTTTGGAACAGAGATAATTAAAAGTAATTTGTGTGAAATATTAGTTTTAATAAATAATTTGATAAATAATTAGTTTTAAAAGTAATTTGTGGAATGTTTAAATAGTTTTTTAAACATGTATAGTTGGCGATATGAGTATAAAAATCGGCATTTTTTGTACATAAACACGACAAACAACCCTCTTCCTTTCCTAAAGATTTCTTTCTTGATGAATGAAATTTTCATATGCGAATAATATGCTGCTGTGAACTATACAATATTTTCCTTTCAGCGTAGTGAAATTCGCATCAGCGGATTATATGAAGGAAATTACGGTACTGTACCTTTAACAAATTCGGAAATGCAATTTATAAACGATCCGATAGAGAGCATTTCAAAATTTATTTTTTCTTGAAGTTTGATAAAAATAATATTTTTCCTACCACATGTTATCATGACATTTAAAGAAAGGAAAGAATATTCAATGAGTTTTCTTTTATGTAGCTACCATGAACTTGATTCTTTTCAATTCATAAAAATAATACGCAGAGCAAAATGTTGATTTTTATAATGGTGATAATGCCTTCGTGAACTCTCTTTTTCTTTCGAACAAAGAGATTAGGTACTGAAATTCTAGTTTCACACTATGGTTTTTTTTGTTATTATTTGATGAAGGATAAACAGCATTCAGCACCTTGAAGTGTCATGATACTGGAAAACCGAAAATCCTGAGTAGGAAACAGGAGGATCAACCATCTCTTCATTTGGCTCAGTCCCCATGGAAACGGAGTGTGAAGTAGAAGTCTTCTTTCCTTCGTCGAATTTATTTTTAATAACGTTTTTAATGGAGGCTTCATTCTGCTACGGTATACGGTTGACTGCCACTTCGGGTGAAGCAAGTGAGCCAAAACCCTCTACGATTACCGTAGCATTACCTTTCACGAACATTCAAAAAAGAAAAAAACTTGTACTTTGGGTATCACGTTACTGGAGATGTTGTAGAATGAATCGATAGTCATCTCTATTAACACTGCTGCGAGCAAAAGTAATCCCATGGACATTTTGCATTTTATTTAATCATTTCGTGATTTACGTTTCCAGCTATGGAATATAACACTTTGAAATAAAGCGGAATTTCAATATTGGGCCTTGTTCGGCGATGTAATCATCAAAACATGCGAGGGGATTCGAATACTTTAATGAAAACGTCAAGGAGTAAACAAGTATCTTTTGTTTTAGAATATGGGGTCGAATTTCAGTAGCAAAGGCTCTGGCACCAAAGTAATTTTAGCACAGTGTCCCGAAGGACGTGGTTGTATCGGAAAGACTTCCAGCCGGTGACGCGGATGACACTCAACCAGAAAAATATATAATAGTTTTCTTGACAGATTCACTGTAGGACAACATAAGATTGTCCGTGGCGATAGTCCATCGGCAGACTTGATCATTCAATTGTAGTAAGAGGAAAATTATTCAATTGCTGTATTTGAGGAGCTTTTATTATCAATTTCCACTTTTGCTAAATTTACAGAAGTAAAAAATTTATTCCTCCAGAGTACGTTTGCTTTATAGTTTATGTGTAGAAAATAACCCAAGAGGTAGCATGTAGAAATGGTAGAAGAGTATTTAAATACCATGTTTCTTGATCAACATTCAAGAGAGTTATCCACATTTGAATTTTGGAAATGTTCCCGTTTTGCAAATGTTTGGTTAAAATTTGAGCTGGTGAAGTCTGAAAAATTGGAAATTTCTACGTCACTTGTTGATTCCAGAAGGTTTTATCTAGCCCAGGAAGATATCCTTAATGCCCTCTTGACATTAACATAAGAAACACGATTATTCTACAGTGGAACCTCTCATAACGGACACTCTCATTAGTGGATATTTCTAATGACGGACACAATTTTGAATTATATTAACGGGACTCCATGTATCTTACTATCCAATAACAGGCACTCCTGGTTAGCAGACAAAATTTTCGGTTCCATGGGTGCCCGTTATTGAGAGGTCCGTTATTGAGAGATAAACATTACCGAGATGTATGAAAAGGTCGATATGTTTCCGACGACTAACTTTACACTGTATTTTCTACCAGAAATATTCCCGTTTTAACTATCCCGGTTTTCAATCTGACAGAGCATATCCCCCAGATTGGTACACCATTAAAAAGTGGATTTCGGAAAAAAGTGGAAATAAGCTCCTCAATTGATATTAGTAATATCCATACGGGTTCAAATAAAAATGATATCTTTTGCTCACTATATCTCATGGAGGTAAATGCCGGACATCGTGATTCTAAATACGCTAAATCAGTTATTGTAGCCAAAGAAAAGAGAAAATTACTACTAAAATTGCGGAAGGTAGGGGAAGTAAAGAGCGGTTACACAAAAATCGCGATAAAGAAAAATTTATTTAACAGAAAAGAAACACTCAAATGAGCAGGTGACCAAATTTCATTGAGGAAAATACATGAAACCGGAGTCTTAAATATGGGGAAAATACGGGACATTGCTAATTATCACAAATAATGTTGCCATAAGTCGGCAAAATCACCAATTGTTGTTAAAATTGCTGAAAAATTACCAATGGAAGGGGAAATGAAGTGTTGGTAGTGAATCGAAGTACGTATAGTGTACGGCAAAAAAACCAAAAAAGAAAAAAAAAACGTTGAATCTGAAAAATATATGTAAAATGTTATATTTATAGCCATAATAATCCTCACCTCCACCACAGTGGTGGTCGACTGAAGTTAGTTTTCTGTGGTTCCCAACTTCGAGGCGCGAATGCAAGCCGATCTCCGCTTTGAAATGTCTCGCCACAGAAAGCAATAGGCCTACAACCGGTACAAATATTCAATCATTACACTCACTCTACTTCTGAAATGATGATTCCGAAATAGATGGCAGCACTGAAAAATCAGACACAACAATAGATACGCACTCAGATTGTGTTAGGTACACACACACTTACACTTCTGCACAACTCACTAGATAGTAAATTGTCCATGGCGATAGACCTGAATTGCGCTTGGTTTGAAAAAAAGAAAAAAGAAAAGCCGCACATAAAATAATCATAATATATATATATATATATATTTTATACGAAAACATTTCTTATTCACGATTTCAGCAAGTATTACCAATTGAAAAAATGGGGCTAATGTCGGGACAAAAATGTATAGGAAACAAAAGTCGGGGCAACAAATGTATAGGAACGTCCCACAATACGGGACATGAATGGTCGATTGAGTTTCAGTTTTCAATTTCAATTTCAAATTTATTTTACAATTTGTGTGAATACATGCTATACGATATTATTGGCAACCAAGGAGATGAATGTCCCATACTGGTTGTTACAATAAATATGTTTGTAAAATATAGTACAGTGATAATATTTTCAGATATATGGTGGGGAAAAAAGTACAAAAGAGGAAGATAGTAGTTACAACAAAAATAGAAATTAACAAAAAATAAATAAAATATGTTAAAAATTGTATTATAAATAAGAAAGGATATTCTCATGCAACGGTGGAGGTGCTATAAAAATTACATATCAATAATATCAACATAATTGTATATGAATAATATCAAATGTCTGTTTTTCAGACATTTCAGAAAGGTTCAGAGACGCTGCTATAGAATAAGCCATGAGCCATCATTGGATACTAGATCTGGTTCCGCATGGTGATCCGTCATCATCATGACATAGAAAAATTACTTGAATGCTACATTTCTATTCCAATGAATTGGACAAAACGCGAACGTTTCATAGTCCTCGCCGCTCCCGATCTCTCGACATTTTTTCGAAGGGGAGTGTCCTCTCCTGGGCATTGTGAACGCGAATCCAATCGAAACCTCGGGAGCTCCAAAATCAGTGAAGGACCTCGTCCCTCCCTCCACAATCAGTGTGTCCTTCCCTCCACAATCAGTGTGTCCTTCCCTCCACAATCAGTGTGTCCTTCCCTCCACAATCAGTGTGTCCTTCCCTCCACAATCAGTGTCGTTAATGTGTCATTACCGTGTTTTATTTGTTCTCCAACACTTCCTATTTAACCACAGTTCTAGAGAAAAACGCTTGTGTTCTGTCAACCCTTAAAATTGGACCAGAAGTTTCGAATCACCTTGTATATGTTATTACAGAGTGTACTGAAATGAGTTGGCCAACAAATTTTATGTGTGCCAAAATTTATGAAAACAAAAAGTCATTACAGAAGATGACATGGGAATACCAATATAAGAAAATGTGTATTGTATGGAAAACGCTTCAAAGGAATAAATAATGTTTAAACGAATACAGCTATTTTTGATGAAACTGGATGATAAAACATAAATAAACAATGTATTTAATAAATACAGTAGAACTTGGTTAATTCCAATTTTGGATGATTCGAACTTTCACAACTCCCTTTCAGTTTCCTATCTAATTTAACGTTAATGTTTCTTGTTTATTCGAATTTTTTGGATAATTCGAAGTTGAAAAAATCATGACTTTTGTGTATGAGCAAATTTAGTTTTCAAAAAATACTACAAGAAGCCAGACTTTCTCTCGATCATATTGTTAAATAACAAATTTTTAAAGACTAATTTTCAAAAATGCTATTTTTCTCTACTCTTATTTTTGAATACACCCAGTGGCCAAACAAATAGGAACACCCTGCTACTTATCACTAATATCGCGTGGGACCTCCTCTGGCTTTGATGACAGCAGATATTCTTATACAAATACAACGCCACAACAGGCAAAATGCCCAACGAGGTGGCTGAGAAAAAGATGCCTATAAAAATATGGATGTCATATATTTCAAAACCAATTAAAATGCAATTAATAAAAATTATAAACAATATATACACGTGATAAAATATTATACAATGCCCATAAAGAATACTTATGGTTGTCTTATTCTAAGTATGGATAGCTTCTCGATTTACCCCAACATGTTTATCGTATTTCTTTTTAAACGTGTCATCTAGGCATGGACTCTCTACAAGTTGCTGAAACTGTTAAGGAGGAGGAATATCAGCCCATCCTAACGAAATGGTAGCTTTTATTTCCCTCAGATTAGTATAAGTGGTGTTTCGGAGCTTTTAACAGACCTAACCTCGTCCCACATATGCTCTATTGGGTTGAGATCGGATGACTGAGGGGTCATTGAAGCATTTTAATCTCTGAATCATGTTCCTCAAACCAATATGAGATAATTTCAGCCACGTAGGATGGTGCATTTTTGTCCTGCTGGAAATATATATTTATATATAAATAGCCATCATCATCAGAAAACATTATGACCATAAATGGTGCACGTGGTCAGCAATGATGTGGAGGTAGGCGCTGGCATTGACGGATGTTCCCAATGGAAATAAGGGGCCATAAGTATACAAGGAAAATGATCTCCAAACCGTGATTCCGTCGGACCTGGTTGTCATGTGGCATGCTGGATCCATGTATTTGTGCTGCTTACGCCATACACGGATCTTACCATCAACGTCATGAAGAAGAAATCTTGACTCGTCAGACCAGACAACCTTCTTCTATTCATCAAGTATCCAATTTCGGCGTTCTCTAACCCACAAAAGTCGTTTTCTTCCGTTTTGCAGCGAAATCAGTGCCTTTTGTTGGTCGCCGGCTATTAAAACTAATTTGTCATAACATTCGTCGTAAAAAGTGTACGGATATGCTTGGCGAAAATCCCGAGTTGTATTATGCTGCAATTTGTTGCGTTGTAGCTCTTCTGTGGCTGCACACACTGCATGCCAGTCGCCTGGCACCTATTTCGTTCACAAGCGATTTCCTCCCACTAATTTGCTTTCTGCTTGAAGTGTTTTAGCTTAATTGCCATTTTTTGAAGACTCTAGATACGAGAAAAGACAAGAAGGTTAGCGGCTTACGAGATACTTGAACCACCCCTTTTGGAGCTCACAATCATGCTGCGTTAAAAGTCACCCAAATCTCTTGTTTTTCTCATGAACAGGCAAATTGCAACGTTAACTGGTGCTTCTGACCAAGAGAAAGCTTTTTATCAGCAAATCCGGTTTATTACGTCAGCACACGTGCTGCACGGACGAGTCGAAGTTTGAGTGAGGGGTGATTTTTTGGCCACTGAGTGTAATTTAATGCCCATTTTAACATGGTTCAACTGGAGTGCGTCGAGACTCTACCGCTTAATGCCGATTTTGCTTTTCAACTTCTAGATGAAGGTGTAATACTCAAAATTTGAATCTTTTTATCGTCATTAAGACTATGGAAAGTATCGGAAAGTTCAGATCGTAATACGTTAATGAATGTATATTTCTTTGATAGCATAAGAATGAATCAGCAAAATTTGGGAAACAGTTCCATAATGGGTGATCATGATCTGTTTCCGTTAATCAGGCTTTGGACATAGTCAAGAAATTCTGCAGTGATGCTGATTCCAAAACAGTGGAATAATGAAGCAGCTAACATCAAATATATATTATAATTACAAATTATTAAAGTTTGGGGAAACACACAAAATTTCAGTAATCGATCGTTATTATCCAATGTGAATGTTGATAATTTAATTGCAATTTGTTGTAATTTTACTGATCCAGGTCGATTAATTGGATAATTTGAACGTTTCTTCAGTGAATTTGCACTTTGCACTAATCAAGTTTAACTGTACTTCATAATTTGAATCATCTTCGTAATCTAGAAAAGTATATCACACATAGAAATATATTTTGGTATGTCACGATAAATATCATAAATCGGGAATTATGTGTAATCACCAATCGTTTCGACAAGGTTTTATAAATTTCACTGCATTTATAAATATATTTATTCACTGTTTGATAAATTTCGCTTTTGCCAGCAGTTATGCATAAGTCGAATTATCCTAAATGAAGTAGGTAAGCTTGATATACCTGTATATGAAAGAAATCATATGGAAATATCAATTTAATAATAGGTTTTGCCCGTAATGATACGTGCAATACACGTACATTTTAATAAAAAAAGTTGAATTGAATTTAAAAAAATGTATGAAGGTGAGAGACAAAAAAAATAACAACTTTTTTTTATCAGTCTTGTTAATGTTGGCTTTCTTCGTATTTATGAACATGTGCAAAGTAACTAACATCACCGATCGGATTTTCATCATCCTAAATGGATATTTATGTAAAATGTCTGATAAATTTAAGAAATTATTGATGATTTATTACTTATACAAATATGAGCTGAAGATTATACAATAGTCATTGGTTAATGGACTAAATTTGCAGTATTTATGTTACTTACAAAAATGGTCGATGATTATGCATAATCACAGGATTCACCATATTTACTGTAACGTTTGTACTCCTTGATTCAATTTTTTCATACACCCTTGTTGTTGCAAACCACATTAATTAACACTATTGTCAATCAAATTTTTTTCATATGGACCACACTTATTAATACCAATTCACACGACCAATACTTTTCATCCTAAAAATTATAAAAGTTTCAGCATTATAAAATTTAGTGAGTTTATTGTATCACAAAGCATCAATCTATATAATATTATTTCCGACGATACAATTGCTTTGAGAAAAATGATACTGATACGACAAAATTCCATTTTTTTTTGAACGCATCAAAAAGGCAGCATTAGGGGAATTTATTTAAAATAATTTATTAAAGCAAAATGTAAACCTAATATGAATATAATTTTCTTCTTAAGCAATAAAGATAATGTTGTTTCCATTTTATATTACAATTCATAGCCGCAAGGATCAGAGTATTTTTTTTGATGCAACTCAGGAGCTCTTGACACTGATTCTATGAGCTTTTCTTCATTTTTCATCGGGAATTTTTTTTTTCGCCTTATATAATATGCATATTTATTGGATATTTCCAATTTGCGAACGAATTTCAGCGAGCGCCAAGATTAGAAGTCTCTGTAATCCATTCCAGGCTAGGAGATATAATGGAATTACTACTTATCTGACTAACATTTATTGCTGAAGATATATTTTGGCATTTTCTGCTGTAAATATTTAATGATGACCCGGTCACATGCGTGAGTGGTAATCATTTTTTAAATAAAAACCAATTTTTTTAGAGGATTATAGTATACAGATTACCGAAGTTATGATCAATAAAATTTGATGCATGCAATTCATTTTGGGGAATAATAATTAGAAAAAACCTCTATTTTTTGAATGAGGATGAATTTTATGAACTTATATGTAACAATAATTAACAAATTCGAATAAATAAAATTATTAATCGTTATTATTAATTAAATTATTAATCGTTATTATTAATTAAATTATTAATCGTTATTAATAATTAAATTATTAATCGTTATTATTAATTAAATTATTAATCGTTATTATTAATTAAATTATTAATCGTTATTATTAATTAAATTATTAATCGTTATTATTAATTAAATTATTAATCGTTATTATTAATTAAATTATTAATCGTTATTATTAATTAAATTATAAATCGCAATAAATGAATATAATATTGAACTACGTATTCTTTTTTGAATTATTTTACATTGGTTATCGGCTGAATAGGCCAGGGCTGTCAATAAAAATTCAAGGAATGGGAATTTCACGATGAAACACATGAAGAAATTAATAACTATTTTCGATGCTCTGATTTTAATAAAATTTTTATTTCTACCACTAGATTCTCTTAACTGATGAACTTTGCTTCCATATTGCTGATGGGTTAAAAAAATTGTGTTCCCTAAACGAAAATTTTCCAAAAGTTTACAAGTTTACAAGTGTAAAAGTATACAAGCATAAAATGATTCTGTCATTGCCGCTTTGGAAAAGTCAGCAAAAACGTGCAGTTGTTTCACATCAATGTTTATAACCAGTTAAAATATATACATTACATTACAGCTGTATATACATAAATTATAGATGTCACTGGTTACTGCAATGTCTTTGTGCAAATTTGTTTAAAGAAATAAATGAACTTGAGTGAGTTTTATCGGGAAATGAAGTAAGTAACACGACGTGTGAGATATTTGAAAACATCTGATTCCGTATAAAAAAAACCTCTTGTTCTCATTCGAAAATTTGGGGATTACTTTGCATTTTTGTCTATTTAAACTGGCAATTTCCTTTGAATGAAATCAAACTTACAAATTATGTATTAATGAAATTGCATTCTTACGCTCTCTATCTCAGTAGTTTCAGATTTCTGTCTTAACTTTTCACTAGTAGAGAAACTAATATCTAAATGCCTTTAGTTAATTCCCATCTGCTCCTGAGCAACGTTAAATGAAACATTCAATATTGCTATTTAGAAATTGAACGAATCAGACGCATAAAAAGGAAAATTTAAGCTCGACTAATTTACCTGTTTACTTAGTATCCAATTCGTTACACTAGTTTTACATTCAGTGGGCAACGATATATTGAAAAGAATATAAAAAAATACATCTCTCTGATACAATTTCGCGAGCATGGCGAGCAGCAAATGACTTTTTCGGGAAAATTCGAGGTTTGCAATGCATATATGCATGTAAGAGGAAACCTAAATTTCGTAAAAGAAGCATTGCTAACAATGCGAATGTTGAATTTGCATTCGCAATATCGAAGAAATACCGAGTTTTCCAGCATCCCTTGCATTAGGTGCTAAGACGGAGAAAGAGAGTGGAAAAACGTGAAGAGAACAGTATTGTTTGTTTTACGTGTTCTGGAAAAATAGACTTCAGCCTGCATTCATATGTATATTCTTCACAAGACTAGAAAGTATGACGCTCAAGAAATGAGAAAATGCAAACAGGTGAACAACCGAATATTCGACAAAGAAACTAGTCTTGATATTGGAAAGCATGAGAAGGTAAGAAAAATCATTTCATTTTAACTAGAGACCTCTTGAATTATTCATTCAACTCAACTTAGCCTGAAGCTTATAAAATAAGTTATGCTATATAAAAGCTCGATATCCTATGACAACCGACATAGCACTCTCTATACCTCCACCAACCAGATACAGAAACCGGTCACAGCAGTTGGTAAAATCTTTTTAGATTCTTCCATTATAACGCGAAAATGATGCTTATATTTTGAATATTTTGAAAATTATACAGGGTGCATAGGTAACAGGGCGTATGTGACATGCAAGCCATTGATCCTAGAGGCATACTTTCAATTTGAAAAAGTATCCTAATAACGTGTAGTGTTCAGATATGTCATTCATATTGCAAAGCGTTGTATAATTTCCACGTTTCTAAATACAAATATTCACTGAGGTATTCGAATTCGAAAATCGGAAGAAGTTGGGAAAAAACACCATTAAATATATATGGGCATACCGTTTTATCCACATTTTTTTAATGCTGTTTTCTCCGAAAATTCTTTCGTTTTCGAATTCGAATATCTCAGTGAATATTACCCTTGAATCTACGACAATTCAGCGCCACGATATGCTATCGCATGCTCATTTATTTAAGAAATATTCCTATTAAAAATGTTAATAAAAAATAATATGATTGATGACATAATTTATAAGATACGAACGTGCGTTCCTATCTGCTACGAAGCAAGCGTTTCCATGATGCAAACAAAGAGGCTGCTTTTTTTCCATTTTTCGCAGTGTTTATGGCGTCGAGGGCAGACAAGTGGATTGCAAGTTAAATGACCGACAATGATTTGCGAATACTACAGAGTCAATGAAGATTTACGTGACACATTGCAGAAGAAATCGTAGGGAAGATCCAAAATATTTGCTACAGAATTATGGAATCAGTTCGACACCACCATCGACAGCTTTTTAAAAACCAATAATGATATTGTGGGCTATCATAATTCGTTCAGAAGCACTTTGAAGTCCATTATCCCAATATTTGGAAATTCATAACGGCTCTGCTGGAAGGAGAAACTAACATAAATTAAATTAGAGCAGTGCATCTTCGGTCAAGAACATTGTAAGCGTCGTAAAAGAGCTGTGGAGACTGAAAAAAAAATTGAAATAGTTCAAAATTGCGAAAATCGAAAATCAGGTGAATTTCTACGAGGAATAGCATATAATTTTTCGGCTGCAAGCGTAACAACACAATTTATCATGCCATAAAATGCATCATTTATGACAAAAGGATGCATATTTTATGACGACAACACATTTGTTGTTTCTGGAAAAGAAAAAAAAATTCTAACCTCACTAAATATTCAAAATCATTTCAAAGCATTTTGAAAGTATGCTAGTAATATGTCTGGAAAAAGTGGGATAGGAATTATTATTTACAAAACATAATTATTGCGCTGAATCGTTTGGCGCTGAACTGTTTCGCACTGAAGTGTCGTGAGAACCTGCACTTAGAAATGTGAATTTTTTGTTGGCATCAGGAGAGACAAAGCAACATCTTTGTAATTGGATTCTCGAGCACAGGCTGTCCGTGTACAACTGGTTGCACGGGTTCGAATCCACGCATAGAACGTCAGAAACACGCTCCTTACCTATCGAGCCTGGGGTGACCAACGATAGATGGCGCCTTCATTTCCCACCCAACTCCACTGGTTGAAAATTGCCGTATGGCGATATATTACTGGAGTTGGTGTGCAGTAAAGTAGTACATAAAAATGGAAAATTTGCTAATATTTAAAAATAGAATCTCAAGGCTTGTTTGGTATCTTCTATTTTTACAAAGGTCACAATTTTATACGATTGTGATTGAAATTGAAATACTGTATTAGGAAAGTTCAGAACTAAAATTCTCGCCAAAATATTTAATTGCCAATTCCGCAGACAACTTTGTAGCTAAAATGAATCAAATTTATCAAAAAACTTTTCCATTGTACCAGCTTTTGAAATAGCTTACAATAAACCATATCGCTGTTCTGGTTCAGGAAAAATTCAGCCCTTTGTTTGTAATACATCACTAAAATCAGCGTTTCTTGAAATAGTTAGTCGACGAAAATTCGGAATTGGCGATTACAGGTTTTCGCATCCTTGACTCACGTCTAAATTAAATACAGGATAGCTGTATTTAATGGCGAGCTTCAAGCACTGAGAGATTGGTAAAGTGAAAAATCCAATTGTTGCCAAAACCTTCTCAAATTATTTCGGCAAACGCAGATCTCAGAGATGTATTGCAAACAAAAGACTAAATTTCTCCTAAACTAGATCACTGATATAGTATATTGTAGATTCTTCCGAAAGCTGGTGCGATGGACAAGTTTTTGGTAAATTTTAAAGTTTCTAGCGGAAGGGTATTTGCAGCATCGGGGATAAACAAATTTAGCGGCAACTCGGTTTTGAGCTTCGTTGGTTTTTCAGCGCTTATAGCTCGCCACTAATTCTGGATATTTCAAGGAAATTGCCTTACCTTATAGGACATTTCCTGTTCTTTCTAAAAAGGTGCTTAATTTACTTGTAAGTCTGTCAGAAACTTCACAAATTTGGGTTTTTTTAGACTTGGCACATTTTATTCATAATCGATTATCCATCATACTTTGAAAACGGTTTGAGATAGGACAGGGTGTTAGTAGGGGTGTTTCATGCTCCACCTGGGTTCGTCCATTACCCCCTTTCGATTTGCTGAACATCTCACGTTCGCCCTGCATATTACTACTTTTATTGACTATTTTAGCTAATTAAAATATCCACTGTAATTAAATCACTATGTTGATGTGTTGTTGCAATTCGAAATATGCTGACAGCACCAATTTACATCCGTATTTGCAAAAAAAAAATTCGGTACGTTTTTAAGGGGGTGAACCATAGAGGGTTAATTTGAATGTATATAATTATTTTTATGGTTTTTGTAAGACAGAAGTACTCCAGGAATCGTCTACAACTTTAATCACAGGAAATTCATGCTTATATAAATAAGAGATATTAAGACTAAACAGATTAAGAAAGAGAAGTTTATATATATATTTCTTATTTTAAATATGATTGCCCTACTTAAAAGATACAAACTACTTTTGTTGAGATGCAAATAAGAAATCTGAGAAAACACGCACATTAGCAATTTTTTTTACATTTTTCATTACATTCATACATAAATAGTAATATTAAATTTGTTCATGAAATATATCTTCTGTTTTTCCATCTGCAGATATCAACTTTCGCAAATAAGTTCAGACGTACTTTCCACATTTATAGAACTTTCTAGATGCGCAGAACTAATGAGTGTGATTTCTAAAAATGATGCTTTGTTACATATAATAATAATAATAATAATAATAATAATAGTAATAATAGATGGGCTTCCTTCATCACATTCCGCTAAAAATTGAGTGCTATTAAACTTTGGTAATTTTCATCTTCCAAAGAACATATAAAGAATTTGCTTGTTCGAAAAATCATAGCACCCTCATTTGTCCAGATTTTTTTTTTTTTGCTTCTCTTGTTCTCCTACTAGTTTTTCCCCTCCTATATTTGCTTGTATTTTACTTTTTTTTCCCCTGATTACAAATGGTTGAACTAATGCAACTAATGGATGGGATAGCTTAATGAATAATGCCCTTGTTTCGTCATTTTGATCTCGCAAAGTGGTATCGTTAATTATTATTCTTCCCTACTCATTCATAGAAGAGTGAAAGAAAAGAAATTTAAAAGAATATACATGGCAAAAAAAAAATCTCATTATTTATGTGGTTTGTTTTTCCGTTTGAGCTTCAGCAGATTAATTGGAAGGTGAGATAAGGGCGTGATGTCATCAATGAGCTTGTATAATTTCGAAGTTGTAATTTATTTGAGCTTATCTAAAATTTGCTTCAATCCAACACGACACCAGGTGTTAATGATTCTTTTGATGAGACTATGGTGGTCAATCATGTTGAAAATTAAGAATGGAATTTGATTTAGATTTTTTTTAAGTCGTTAGTTATTGTTCTTCGTTTGTCTCAGAGTATAGTTTCATCAAGACTGAAAAGCATAGGCGGTACATAAAAATCTGACGCCCTTCCATCTTGAAATATACCGGGTTTGTAGCTAACAGGATGCACCCCGGTTTACTGGCGAACTGTGGATTTCAGCGGCATACTTCCAATATTAGAAAAAAATATTTAAATTACGTAAAAATCTCAGATACTTCATTTATATTGCAAGGGGTTATGCAGTCATTAAAATAACGAAATGAATTTTATACGGACACCCTGCGAGCAAAAACCCAGATGAAAAGTTGTTACTCTGAATTTCCTAAGACGAACAGAACAAAAGAAATTTTACGTTTCTGAGGGCGGTATTCACCGACATGGTTTAAACCTGTAGTTACAATTTTTGGATAACAGATCAACATAGATTGGTTAAAACCCTGAATTTAACCAATACGTGTCGATCTCTTATCCAAAAATTGTAACTACAGGTTTAAACCATGTCGGTGAATACGGCCCTAAGAGCAATATTTCCTGAGATATTTAAATTAAAAGAAGGGAGAGAATTTGGGGAAAAACAGTATGAACTAACGGAAAATATTTTCCCCTCTCACTTATACTTTTGCATTCCCAACTTTTCTCAGATTTCCGAATTCAATTATTTCAGCGAATATATATTGCGCTTAGAAACGGGAAATAACTTCTGTTTGTCTAAGGAAAGGTATGGCAACAACTTTTTAATTTGGTTTTGATCACAGGGTGTCCATATAAAAAGTTATTTTTATTTTAATAACTACACATCCCTTTGCAATATAAAGGATGTATCTGAGGTCCACACGTTATTTGGATACTTTTTCTAATTAGAAGTATGCCTGTAGGACCAACGGTTCACCATTAAATTGCGGTGAGAGATGTTAACTATACAATCTGTATAGTAAGGTCTCTTATTCAGTCGCAGTCATGGTAGCATATCTTATTCAGTCTTATTGAGACCATAATTGGTCATCATTTTAAAGAAAATTCAAATTTTGGGGAAGATAATCATTTCGGAATTAACAACGTATGTATTTTATTTTATTCCACCATCAAGGTACACCACAGAAAGGTAATTACACTACAAAAATGCTACTTAATAAATTAGGCAAAGAAATTACAATAAACATATCTTGTGTTTTGTAGTTAGAATACGAATCTACATGTGTGTGTGTGTGCTACGAATCTATACATAATGCATATACTACAGAAGCAGTATTAAAAAAGTACAGTATTAAAATTACTTATAACATTGGAGCTTAAACTTCGGCCCACGAGTCAATTTAGCCCATTGAGATTTTCACCGCAAAACAATTCAGAAAATATTTTCCAACATTAATCCTTTTACTACTGACGGTATCAATATCCTTCTCAATATCACATTATGAAAAAATTAAATGATAAAAAGTGGGTCATTTTAGTTCTTATTAAGACCTAAAAAAAAATAGTAATAATTTTTTTTTTTTAATTTTTAGTACGCAATGATTTAGTTAACCTATTATAGTTGGAAGTTTCGTCGCCCAGCACTATACGTTTACAATAAAAAAAACAATTCAAATACGTTGAATAATAATGAATTTTTTTCCACAAAGAAAGCCATAATTTGTTTTATACAATTGTTATGGAACATTTTGTAAAAGATGTTTTCTACTGCAGTACACTGTAGTACAGTAAACATTTTTACAGGGCGAAACATTAAAGTGAATTTAATTAATTAACATATATATTTCAAAACTATTTGTCTCACACTTGTTGTGTTATCTGCTTATCTTAAAGTAGTTACACAGCCTTTATATTTCAAAATACCCGCAAACAACAACGCATGTAAGGGATGTTACAGGGGTTAAAAGTAAGTGGTACTTTTAAGTACAGTCAGTACTTTGAAAGGGTTAAGTTACCACTTTTTTCTCTCTCTCTCTCTCTTTCTTTCTAACCCCGTAACATACCTTAAATACATTGTTGGGTGTTGGTATTTTGAAGTATAAAGAATTTATAACTACTTTACGATTACCAGATGACAGAACAAGTGTGGGGAAATTGCCATTTAAAATATGTTAATTAATAAAATTCAGTTAGGTGTCTCGCCCTGTAAAAGTGTTTATTGGATCGCACTTTTGTGTAAAGCAGTAGAAAACTGCTTTTAAAAATGTTCCATAACAATTATATAAAACAAATTATAGTGTTCTTTGGTGGTAAAATAAATATATATTCATGCAACTGTATTGTTAAACATATTTGAATTGGTATTTTTACTTTAAGCGTATAGTTGAGAGATGAAAGTTTAAAGTACCAGGTTTATTAACTCGTTGCGTACTAAATAATGTTTTGAAAAAAGAAAGTATTTTTCGTTTTTAGAGGTTTTTTGTTTCAATTAGTGATATTTCATTTCAATAAAATGACCTAACAAAAAATGTTGAATCAGAATTACTTATTTTTTTCATAATTTGGTAGATGAAGGGTTCAAATGTGATATAGGTCATGAAATTAAATGCCATTTGTGTGAGATAGAATTACATAATTGCAAACTACGAATATTTTTCGAAGTTTCTAAAGACTTAAGAGGCAATTACAAACGCATACATTATATTTGTAAAAAAAATAAGTACTGATAATAATTATATATTAGTGAAGAGTTCAAAGTGCATATTTGACCTTTAGAGTGGTAATTCAGCTTTTATATATACTGCCCGCAATTTTATTTATTTTCGAAATATGGCCCATAAGTTGGGAAGTTTGCGCACCTGTGACTTATAATATTAAGTAAGAAATAGGATTTTGTGAAGCTTATTTAGGGAAAGATTTGTGTTTGGACGGACTGGAAAAGAAACATTTTCACTGATTTTTGGTTCAAAGCTCTTCTTTTTTATAAATCGGTTCCGTTGGGCATAATAGGCAATCATTCATCTTAATGATCATAAAAAAAATTAGTTACTTTTATCAGAGACGTATCCGAATTCTTCTAATCTTACATGCATGTGTAAAAGCAACAGGGATTAGTTAGTACATATAAAACACAAAATCAGAAATTTTTATTTTTTGAAAGTATTGTTCCGTTCCTGAAGGCAGCAGCCTCATTATTAACATTCCACTTCGTATTAATTACTTGGCAGTGAGAATGTTCACTTCTCTCTCTCTCACCGTCCCATTAAAATGTCGAACTTTCGCCCGCGGAATATAATGTGTGTGTGTGGTTCCAATGCACACAAGAAACGACGAGAAGACCTTCAGACTTCAAAGAGTGTGTTCAAGTATTAATTTCAAGTTTCGTTCCTCGTCATTCTGCACTTGACACGGTACTACCTCGCGGGAATGTATTTATCTGCTAGAGCTTCCTTTGGATGAATTCTTGCTTTCATTAAGTTTAAATCATTGCTTCGCGAAGGGATGGGTGTGGACGGATTCAGATTGAACCGAACGAAAGGAGTAAAAGGGGCGTATGAGAGAAATATCTTTTGCGTCTTATCCTTTAATTACACTCTTTTGAATGGGTTTAGCTACATATCTAGCTGAAGCTGAATTTAGAACAAAGCAGGAAAACTGGTGCACAAATGGAGAGCTTGTGATTCAATTTGCAAGGAATGTGTTAAAAAGGAGTGTGACTTTTCCAGCAACTTTTTTATAAATTAATATTTTTTTCATCTATGATACATTACCTCTGTGCCTAATCACTTTTTTCTTCCTCCGATTTTTCTGCCGTATAATAAAAACTGTAATTGGTTTTCCTGATTTAGCAAGCTTCAAGTTCCTGGAGGAAAAAAATTTCCTTTGAATGGGAGCGAATCGATTTTTATTAAATAGAATACTCTAAAATGGAGGAATGAAAAAAAGAGAGAATATTATATGAACGACAATTACTGCGAAAATTGTCATCCTTTACTTACGGGAAAAAGGGGTAAATAATGATTTAAATGCATGGATATATAAAATTATGCCTTCCAAAATATCACTACTTAAATGGTTATAATGACATTGCATGGGCACATTTTACGATTATATTAAGAAAAGAAAATACACCGTCTAAAATTTTACATACTCTTGTTATGATTGGGAATGATATATTATTTGCTGAAAATTCACAGACATGAATAAGGGAAACTGTTCTACGTTGACGATAGTAAACCTTGAAACACTTGAAAAAGTTTTCATAGTATTGCCTTCTTGCTGATGTTTTTGAAGTGCAAGATATTAGAAATACATAACTTAGTAACTGAATATTGTTTCAGCTCTTTGTATGTGACCTCGACAAAGAATTTTCAAGTGAGTGCGTTTTAGTAACAACATTGTGCGTTTGTTTTTGGCATGTTTTTTCTCAATATTGAAAGTTAGTGAACTATACATAGAAACTACAATTTATGCAAACACCTGATGAACCATACCAAGTGCTCAATCATACTAAGTACTGTGAATAACGTTATCAATATTTTGCACAAATGGTGGAACATTGCGTATCTTGAAACAAAAAATATCATATACCTTGAAACAGTATAAAACTTGAATTTTTTTCAGTTTTGAAGATTTAAAAATATTTAATCCTCCTTTCTACAAGTATAATGTAATGTAGAATAGTTGCGTATTTCATCTACATAAACACGTTCCCACCTCCATTATTGTGACGTTTGTGTATTATATATTAATAATAATATTTCTGTCATTTTTTTTTATTTTCATACATGATGATTTATATTAAAAATACTCATTGTTTTTCTGGTAATATTTGCATTTTTTGTCTTTGTAATATTATCCTGTTTCAAGGTAAATGACCCAATGCTGTACCTTAGAACAGTTTTGTAAATCCATATCGCATGATTATACTAGAACGGAAAGGTAATTTAGATATCACCCAGTGTCTCATACAGTATACAGATACTGAAAATGTGTTAATGAAATTTTACGGTGAAAACTAACATTAAAAAAATATCGAAAAATAATTTTCCGATTTAAATAGCCTGCCCCATATCGTGACATTATTGTATAAATGAATAATTTCCCCATCAATGTGAGAAATAAATTTAAAAATTAGATCTAATTATAATATAATATTTTTACAAATGCAGCCACCAAAAATCTTCTATTTTCGAAACTATAATAAAACGTTTTTAATCTTGAATCATCGATAATACCTAATTTGTTTAAGCAAAAAAAAAAAATATTTAGACATGAATGCAGTAACCACCTGAAATACTGTACGCAAAGTTAAAGCCTTAATGACATTCGAAATTTTTTAATGAAAAAAGGAATTTCGAATTTTATTCATTTTTTTACCACTTAAACATCTTCGAATTTATGACAAATGCATGAATAAGAAAGTGATTTTTTTTCCGAGTGATTTCTAGTATGAAAAATTATTATGATGAACATACGCTCTGAGGATTAAAAATTTAAAAATTTTCCGAACACTCGATTTATGCTCAATTTGACATGATACTATTAAGTACGAGGCACATGTAATTTCATTTTTCTGAAAATGTGTAGGAAATGAAAATTGCTATTGCAGCAGTATATTATCGACTGGGGCTTGACCCGAAGCTAGAAAAGACATCGGAAACGATTACTACTAACTTGATCTTAGCCTTTCGCAAATTAATTTTCTCCACCGTCGACTCAGCATGATTCAAATCCAGTAATTAAAAGGACGCCTTAGCTCGCACTCAGAATACGATGCCACGTCTAATATATTCACACCACATTTATATATATTTGACTGGTTTTGTTATTTCTTTCAAGATTAATTTTGCGTTCAAATAGCCGGCAAAAATCGCTGTGGTAAATTTGAGTTTGCTTTTTCAAGATTTATTTCAAGGAAGCACATCGTTTTAATTAACGGTTAAGCAATTCACCTTTACCGAACAGTTCTTTTGTTGAAATTGGACTCGTTTAATGTAAGTCAGATTAGGAAAAAGAAAGATTATATTAAAACACAGGAAAGAGAGAGGTTAACATTCAGGAATGGAATTTTATTATAATAATATTTGCCCGTTTACTGAAAAATTGTGATTATTTTTTAAAATGATTTTTAATTTAAAAAACTGATATTTTCAAATTTAATATTTTTATTAGATTTAAATATATAGTGTTACACTTTAAAAATATCAAATGATTTGATAATAAAAAGTTTAAACGGGTTTTCTCGATAAAATAACCTGCAAAAAACTACTAATACAGTCTAACCTCACTCGATATACAACGATATTTTTTTTTCAAATCATAATTACAATTTCCTACTGCCTAAGGTTAAACTCATCTCAATATAACGATATATTATTTACTACCTACGATAAATCCCTCTATAACAATATTTTTGAGGAGATTTCGAAACTGCTTCAACGATATTTTTTATATTTCGCTCAATATCATCTTCAACATCCGTATTTCTAACTCTTTACCAGTATTTGTTCCTTTTAGGATGTCTAAAAGCATCGGCATTTCGCACCAGCTACCATTTGAAAGTTGCCGTGAATGTACTTTCTGTGTATAAAAGATCTGTTCGGTAAACTACTTAACAGGGTGACAGAACAAACTGAATTTCATTCAACTAATCACACACAATTGTTATTTTGTTTGTGAATAAACACTAATAAATACATTTTATGGTGGTACTAACAACGGCAATTCAGAAGAGGTGCCAACAACAGCTTAAATGTTAGAGACGTCCGATGTTAATGCTTCTTTATATAACGACAACCTCTTTACAATTTGGTTGTTTTAACGAAGTTTCGCTGTATTTTTACGGTTTAGTTAGCAAAATAAGGTGGAGTTTACTCAGAGTTTTAGTTGTACCCCGTACCACATCGTTGGTGTTCAAGTAGAAGCCACTAAGTCCAGTTTTAAGGTTTTGTAAATTCAAACTTATGAGTCGTTTTGAGATATAGTAAAAATTATTTTAAAGATTTATAACTCTTACAGTAGGTTTACTGATCTTTAGATAACTGGTTCGTGGTTCATGATTGTTAATATTATGAAATAATTATCAAGAAACTCCAATCAACTGCAATAGTACGTCAAAAGGTTTTTGTGGAGTTTTGTACCGACGATATAAAAACAGCAGTATTCTATAATGCACATTTTTTGCGCTGTTTTATATTGCGTTTAAAACTTTCTATATGCAAGTGAGAAATAAAAGTAATTGCATTGTCAAAATTCTTATTTGACGACAGACAGCAAAATTCAAGAAGTCATTGGCTGCGTTTATAAAAGTATCCCGTTCTCATTCAAATAAAAGTATAACACAAGATATACGGAAGACTGGATGTTGTGAAGATATTTATTATTTCAGATGTTTTATTTTTTAAGGAAGGAAAAAACTCATCTCTGCCTCCACCGGGAGTCGAACCCGGGTCCCTCGATTGCCGGACGAGTGCTCTGACCACTAAGCTACAGAGTATAACATAGGATTACATATATAAGTACGTGCCCGGAAAACCGCATCGGCTATAAATGTCACGATACCAGAACTAGATGTTCGTATGTATCAATATTTTTCGTTCTGCATGTACGAATACCAAAGTGCAAATATTGTGCGTGTATGAATGTTAGAAAAACTTTTTGGTGTCGTGGATAAAATTAGAAATAAAAGAAAGAGTAATGTGAACGCGGGAGGGAAAATATGAAATGAAATAAAACGGGTAAAATAAAAACGAAAAGCATGCATTACTGGGCATCGTGACCAGAATTCTCGTCGAGTCAACTCGAATGTCATAATTTTTTTTTTGTTCGGTGGTGGCGGTAGCTCTTCCGTCAAAGTCTCGTGATCATGGTCGAAATAAAATAGACGAAAACAGCGACAGAACATTCTTCGCTTTGAATGTCCGCCTGTCACGTTGCACGTCTAAAAGCAATTAATCATGTTGCCATGGCTAAAATCCACCCTTGCGACCTTTGGAGTACGTCATAGATTTAATTACATCGCGATTTAATACCTGTTTGCATTTCATGAGTTTCGCGATGTCGACTCTCACGAAAAATGGAAAATAATTTTTTCCTTGTATTTTACAAATGTCATATCTGTTTAAAAAACAACTCTGACAGCTCAATTAATTCGAAGAGATAATTTGACGCAGATCAAATTTGGCATACGAATAGGCATGTAGATAAATGCTGAAAAAAAATTTTAAGTATAACAAAAAGCACATACGTACATACGAACATACTCGTAAATACATACAAACACACACATATAAGCATAAAAAAACGTACACTTTGGGACCCCAAGGAACTTGAAGGTTCATCCAGCTGGTGAGGGTTATAGTTTCGAATACGTTTTTCAAGCAACAGTTTATATAAAAACTAGACACGTCATATTGTACATTCAGGGTATGTTCATGTATTTACGATTTTAGTATACTGTATATATAGTTAAATTACTGATTTTGAACAGATCATATAGTTATATAATTAAATTGTCTACTGTGAACATCAGTTTGATTTTCACAATATACAATTATGACATTGGCATCACAATGTAATATAAACATTACGCATATATTTACAAAACTCACATATTTATACATAACCTACATAATTCACACATATATACGCATTCATTAAACACTGTACGATTTTTATTTTTTGTGCTTTTTTATATCTATTTACAATGCATGTGTCATAATCGTTTCACAACAAATATTTTTAACAGTCAAAAACTAAATGATTTATGTTTTTTATTGCTGAATTGATTTTCAGTACCTTAGGGGCAATGTAGGAAAAGCTCTATGTATAGTGTTTTATTAGGTTTTGGCACTTGGTATACCAGATTGTATCTAGTTGTGGTACTGCTTTGGTTTTTTGTTAAATATTTTTCATTCATTTGTGAAAAATTGATAATTAGTATAAATAGTTTTATCTTAAAAATGGCAATAGATATCGATTGCACTCTCTCTCTATCTCTCGGTTGTATACGCTATATATTCAATATATCTATGTAATATATTCGATTCTATACATGTCTATGCTGATCCAACGACGAATATCCTCCGGAACTATTGCTAACCAAACGGCTTGTGCTTCTCCTCTAATTAACGAAATTTCTAGCTGATTGAGAAGGGCTGGTAAGCTCAATGCTTGTTTAATTGAAAACAAATCACGGTGGACGATCTGGAGTGTCAAGTCACTGTTATATGTTAGCCGATAAGCCCTGCAGCGGCTATTTAAAATTGATGACGATAGAATTTTATTAACAATTGGCTTTGAGTTTCATTTTGGGTTCCGAGATAAACAATATGAAAATGCTAATTATTTCATAATTTTTTGAAAAATGATTGTTATGAAATGAATGATTTATAGAATAACAGAATAATTAAAAATAGAAATAATTTGAATAATTAAAAATAGAAATAATTTGAATAATTAAAAATAGAAATAATTTGAATAATTAAAAATAGAAATAATTTGAATAATTAAAAATAGAAATAATTTGAATAATTAAAAATAGAAATAATTTGAATAATTAAAAATAGAAATAATTTGAATAATTAAAAATAGAAATAATTTGAATAATTAAAAATAGAAATAATTTGAATAATTAAAAATAGAAATAATTTGAATAATTAAAAATAGAAATAATTTGAATAATTAAAAATAGAAATAATATAATTTTTAAAATTTAATAATTTTACATCCATGAAATGAAATCTTTTAGATATTCCATGATGTGTTATTCAAAATGAAAAATAAATGGTGAGCACTATAGAGATGCAATGAGCTCAACTATGATAACCAACTCAAATCATACAGAATTTTAAGCTAGCTCATATTATGTAAAATGAATCACTATAATTCAGAATATAAATACGTCATACACACACACACACACACACACACACACACGATTTCTTTAAATAAATAATCAAGTTGATCTGTAGCAAGGTCTGTTATGATTTTGTTTTAATCCTGTTGTTCAGAAACGTTCAAATGATTGCAATTCGTGCGAGTTCATCAGAATCATGCGAAATTGAAAAAAATCGCGAAATTCAAAATTAATAAAGAGGAGAATGTAAATAAATTCTCATTTGTGCAATGTTCTGATTCATTTATTAACAATGGTCTGTTTAGATAATAAGAAATAAATACAAAACATTTCTGGAACCTATTTTCAAAATATCTATTCAAATATACAGGGTGTCTATAATTAAATTTGATGTGTTCTGAGCCATATACAGCCTTAAGTATCTATCAAAAAGTTATGAAGCTTTAAGAACGTCTCAATGACGATATAGGAAGAATTTTCGCGAAGTACCTTCAAAGACTCAAAATCTCCGCACATTTTTAATAAAAAAATCACCATGTTCGTAAAAGAGTTTTACCAACAATGCAAGTTCCCAAAAATATTTTTCCCATATATATATCATTCCCGTATTCTAGTGGATATCCACGCATATAATAAATTCCGACCTGACGATTCGGATTCATGAACACGGAGGGAAAACATCGATTTTGCATGATGTTTTTGTTCAACGGGCATGAAGATCGTGTACTATAGGAAATTGTAATTTGGGCGTGACGTAACACACCTTTTTAATGCCAATGGAGCAAGGCGGAGATGGGAGACATACTGCTAGATACAGCGTTCGTGTGTCAGATTACGATTAGTCATAAGGGTGTGGAGCTAGCATACTTAGAAAATCCAGATTAACTATGATAGAAATCCATTCCTTCTATTTCAGTATATTGAGTGAGAGGAAATCTACTTTAAATGGAAAGACACCTGGTGTGTTTTGTCTTCCTTTTCATGTCTTTTCATTTTTTACTTCGCTCCTTACGTAGCGGCTATTCCCATCAACACTTTCCAACTCGAATCCTTTTCAATATTCATACAGAAATTTCTTTTCCACTATCTGGAGATATATTGTACTGCATACGCAATGAACGCACGCGCGTGCTCTATTTATAAATTTCTAACAGACGGGGAAAATTTTTTGAGTGCGGCTTTTAAGTTTTGTATTTATTTTTATAACTAAACGAAAAAAGTGATACTGTACACACATGAACGTAGATTATGTGTGTACAGTATCACTTTTAATGGGTGTCACGACCCCTAAAGTGAATTCCTCAAAAATAACTTTCAAAGAAATCGAATGCAAAACATTTCGTTCCAATCAGTTAATTTATTTATCAAAATAAAAGAAAAAAGGGAGAATAATGAATATTATAGTGTAAATGTATATGTTATTGCCAAAGCCTGAAGTGCGACCGATCCCCAAATGTCCAAAACGTCGGTCAACGTCCGATTTGCAGAAATGATTCGGGATTAACCGACCAATTCGACTGGAGATCCCTGGCCAACATTCAATGTGCTGATGTGAGACGGTATACGGTTGGCCCTAAATCTCTTTTTTTTTTTCATTGCTAACGTGTGATACATGGCTATATATAATAGCTGTATTTAGTTAGCCCCATGTGAAAAGAGGTAAAAAAAGAGAAATTTGGGGAGAAAAAACTGTTTATGTACAAATAGACACATCGTTTTTTCTGTCAAATTTTGAGAAAAAATTATTACTGTGTCTTGATCCTTTCTTCTTTAATTTATATTTTTCTTTGATTCAAAATCGGAATCCATTCACCCAGGTTCGAATAAATATTGCAGGATCAAGACAAGGGGTTTAGCAATCCATAAGATGAAAGAAAACAACACAACACCTTCATGAGCAAGTAAATCAGAGTCAAATTTTAAGGAAAAGAAGATATTTAATTTTTAACAATAGAAAATAATGGTGTAGGTAGCTACCTTTTAACAATTAAAAGGTTATACAGATAAATGCAAACATCTACCAAATGAAGGTTAGATTTTCCGAGACAAAAAAAAACAACATCGCTTTACAATGATTTAAATAAAAAAAACTTACATATTATCGTTCTGTCTATTTATGCAAACTACGGTTGACGCTCGAAAAGGTGAACATGGAGGTTTGTCCATAATGAAGACGGAATTTATTTTCCCGCATATTCTGCAGGTCACTGGCGGCTAGGAATCCTTCCTGTTGTTAGGAACACCTTTCAGGAGCAGGTTCGTAGGAGCACTCCTGTTGTTAAGAGCACCTCTCAGGAACAGGTTGGTAGGGGCACTCACCGACTGGTTACTATCGCTAGCTGGCTACTATCGGCCCTTTGGAAGGCGAAGCCGTCCTCATAGTGATTGCTGGAATGACCATTGATCCAGACCCTCCATCCATATGATTTCTGCTCTTTCGTGCAATCGTTATTTATCAAATAGTGGTAGATGCACGCGATTTACTCGAGAACACAGGAGCGTGAAGGCTACATTTCGAGTAGCGTAATTATTTTCAACGAGGCACATAGTAAATTCAAATCACCAGCGAGCGAACATATATATAACTCGCGCAAGCTTCAATTACAAGCGAGAGCAAAAACTCTCGTCAGACAGTAGCGTTGAAAAATTATCTCCCGAGACTGCGAGCGAATTTTCCCAGAGGGTATGTTAAAAAGGCCCCTTGGCGATCCAAAACTATATGAATTTGTACTGAGTACAGGTCCTGAAGGGAATTATTCGGCGTTTTAATTTACCGTTGGCGAAGAAGGGAGAGAGAGGGGGAATCGAGGTACAACAGAAAAAAGGGAAAACTTAAGGGGGCCGTCAAGACCTTCGGAGAAATTCTTCTCGCCAAGGACCCTTAATCACACCCCCTGAAAAACAAACATTACCTTATATGGCTCGATGACCATCTCTTTCACTCTCTTACAACCCTTTGTAATTCGACCCGTGTTTCTCATCTGGGGCCCCAAGGCAGCAGTACCGTGTACAACTGTATCTTAAGGCCTAAACTTTCTATAGAATAGATTTTGCTTTCCACTATTATTATTATTATATGTGCCATAATATATACAATTAATACAGGTATAATCCAATGATTAATTATGCCACTGTACAAATAAAACATAAGACAAAATCTATTCAATATAATAATCTTTTCTTTTCTCTACAATTAAAACTATTTTAAGATTAAGTTAATGTAATGTTATGATGGATTTTGACAATTCAACATAACATACTCCCTTCGGTTTCCCCAGAATTTTCAGAATGAAAATTCCACGCGAAGAACGGCGAAAGCTAGCCTTAAATTATGAGATCCCTAACATGTTAAATGTTACAATCGAGGGCGAAAAGATTACGTTAAAGCCAAAGTGGAAGGAACACGGTAGTTGTTTCTGAAGGACCCAAATAAAAAAAAAAAAAAAAAAAAAAAAAAAAAAAGCCAAAGTGAGAAACACGAATCTAATTAATATGCATATTACACAATGATCTGTATGGCTCATCAGGCAAATGTGAAAGATGATAGGAAGTGAAATATATATACTAAAATACAAAAAAAAAATATATACAACACCAGAAAATACGTGAACACAAACCAAAATTACGTGCATATACATATTCATAATGTGAGAATATACGTGAAGTTCTTCAGTAGGGACACAATCGCTACACACTATTAAACATAAAAACGATATGCGAGAGTTTCAGAACACATGTGTACAGTTCAATGCTTACAATTTTCCAATCTGATTTTGATACGTTAGTATCATTCTCGTCGATAAGGATGCAGCTACGGAAAAGGAAGAAGTGAAGCCTGGATACTGTGCTGGTTGGATATGGAGGACAACACAATGCAACACAGAATTTATTGAATTTGGTCTATTGTAGATCCAATCAACGCAACATCACTGATTGACTGCCCCCGATCGCAAGAAGCATTCTCATCAAGGAAGTGTTCAATGGCCAATTGAAACACTGCTTAGGAATAATGCCAACAATAATATCAGATATGAACGGTGTATATGTAAGCACAACTCATTTTATGTAATCTCTGCGGTACATCGATTTATCTGTTACTAGCTCAACAATCTAGTTAACACTGAACTTGACATATAATTGCATAAGGAAAAAAAATTTGACTATAAACACATTATCTTAATTCTTCCTAATAACAATCAATCATAGCTTGATAAGGGTTTTCTCTATAACCCTTATCCTACACATATTCCACATCTTCGTTTTCATGAAATATTTATCATTGTTTCATGACATAACTAACATAGTATGTAAATCATCACACACATTCATAAAAATGTAAACAGTTTTCATTGGATCTTATTAAAACAAAATATCATTGTCGTGTGACACATATGGATCCACAAATTTACAAAATAACGAAACTTTCTCAAACAACTGAATATATACAAATTTAGGGACATAACTTTCGAATACTAATAATAATATATAAAAGAATTCTGTGCCAATGAGTATAAACATCATTTTAAGGTACAAGAATATACAACTCAAGCTCTCTGTACAAAACCAGCAGCATCACGTGGTCTCAGATTATATGGTACATCCCTTTGACTTGAACTTGTGTTCCTAATCCCTTCACTGTCAGGAGGTTGACCATTTAACTGAGCAGTGTCCATAGATGTGTTAGGAATTTGTATTATTCGGTCAACATGAACTCTGAGCTTCTTTGTGGAATCACCTACAAGTGCAATTTCGTAGTTGACCGGACCAAATTTACGAAGAATGACGTAGGGACCCTTATTTGGCTTATTGAATTTCCGAGAGGCATAAGGGCCAATATGAGGAGTATTCAACAAAACAAGGTCTTGATCTGTCAACTGACCATGGCGAGATATTGCTTCCAGTTCAAAAAAAAATTGATTTGGGTGTTCACCCGAGAAGAAAGGGATTACGCTTAGATAAGACGTGAGATGGGGAGTGCCTTCCGCACGTCTTCTTCCCCTACCCCTTGCCGGATGAGCCATAGTAACACCAAAAAACAATGAGAAAAATTTTAACTGATCATCAAATAAAACACATATATATACTTTTTAGGTCACCCCCTACGACAGAAAAAAGGGAAAACTTAAGGGGGCCGTCAAGACCTTCGGAGAAATTCTTCTCGCCAAGGACCCTTAATCACACCCCCTGAAAAACAAACATTACCTTATATGGCTCGATGACCATCTCTTTCACTCTCTTACAACCCTTTGTAATTCGACCCGTGTTTCTCATCTGGGGCCCCAAGGCAGCAGTACCGTGTACAACTGTATCTTAAGGCCTAAACTTTCTATAGAATAGATTTTGCTTTCCACTATTATTATTATTATATGTGCCATAATATATACAATTAATACAGGTATAATCCAATGATTAATTATGCCACTGTACAAATAAAACATAAGACAAAATCTATTCAATATAATAATCTTTTCTTTTCTCTACAATTAAAACTATTTTAAGATTAAGTTAATGTAATGTTATGATGAATTTTGACAATTCAACATAACAACTGCATCGCGATTGCTATATGATGGGTTGTCATAGCTAACGTGGACATAATTATCACGAAAAAATACAGCAAATGGCGATGACCCAGAATAATGCCTTTCTTTTTTCGGTCTTTCACCAGGGATCTCCAGTCACTTCGTGAACTGGCTGGCCAAAGTTAGAAATTCTAAGATTGGCCGGGCTAATTTGCAACGAAATTGGCCAATTCGACTTCGCCAAGAAAAAAATACTTTGAACGCGATTTTTTCAGATTGCAGTTTTCGAACTCATCCGTAAGATTAAAAAAAAAACAAATACTATACCAAAAATTCGAAAATTTCATTCGAAATTTGTTACTAAAATTAGCCTCCGATTTGCCAACTGACCAGTGGGAAGATTTCAAAAAGAATGCTAAATTCCGATTTTTGAGTTTTATAAATTTTTTCAAACTGGTAAAAATTCATAAAATTTTAACGAATAGACAGATATCCAATTTTCAGGTCCATTTTACTAACATGTGTTGAATAAACATTTCTGCAAAATTTCAGAATTTTTGGTGCAGTAGTTTTTTTAATCTTATGTTTGAGCTCAAAAACTGCAGTTTGAAAACATCGTGTTCAAATTCTTTTCTCCTGTACATATTTGCACTGCAATTCATTACTTCGTTCTTTTGTTTCGAAATAATAAATTAACCAATTGACACGTTTTTTTTGCGTTTGATTTGCAATTGAATGAAATATTTCGTGTAACCTTTTTGAAAAATCGACTTCAGGGGTCATGACACCCCCTTAAACATTTTGAAATGTTAATGAAATATTCAAATTGCAGAAGATAAAAATAAATAAATGATTTATTCTAACAGTATACATTGAACTTGATTATCTCAAACTGAATAACTAAAATAATAGAAATAAATCAGTATATAGCTTGCGTATTCTAATGAAGCACATAGTCGTACAACAGGAATGAACTAATAACCTCTATATTATTTTTCTTTCTACAAACAATTCATCATTCATTAAAGGCCTTTTTTTTACTTTGCAGCAAAAACAAGAAAGTCAACAAAGTTGCTGAAAATAATGAGTAATTTTAAACAAAATAAAATTGTATTGAAATTTCTGTTGTCCTAATGAGCGTAGAAAGGAAAAGGATACCTTGTTTTTGCTTGTATAAAAATTTTTGAATAAATATATATTTTTTTCTTTTTCTCATGCTTTAAGGTAATTATACTAGCTTTAAAAAATACTCGTATTCCGGATTCATAATTACGTTTTAACGTGTATTTTATCGTTTTTTTTTCCTTTTAATTTTAGATAATATTTTGCATTAGAATAACGATAAAAAAATTCTGCCAAGTGATACTTATTTCATAGCGTTGATACAAATGATAAAGAGTAATTTACTCTTAGAAAATCATAACAGAAAATATCAAAACTTGTTTTATTGTTCTTTTGCAGAACTAGAAAAATGGAAATTGTTAAATTGAATGCGGCTGATTTTTTTATGATATAGATATAAAAATAAAAATAAAAAGATTAGCGAACAAGCACAAAAAAATCTAGGATTATAAGCATGTAATGGACCAAAATAAAAGAAGTCCTTTCATGTAGATTTCCTTAAAAAACAACGTTTAGTTGCCAAAAATTGGAGCACGTCCCAAAAATAAACACGAACAAAACCCAATAATGAAGAATTTCTTTCAAATTTTCGATTAAAAGAAATGAAAAAGAAAAGTTCCAAGCTTATATCTTTCTTGTCATGATTACTCGATTTCGACCGCAAATTCAAATTTATAGAAGCGAAAAAGGTTTTGGCAAGTGGCAGGTCTGTATATTTTTTTATTGCATTTTCTTTCGATCTCCCTTTAGAGCTGCCATCGACAAAAGAATCAATCAAGAGCTTCCCTCTTGCTCTGACTATTGATTAGCTGAAGCAAACATCTTCACAAAATTTGTTCTTATTTTCTTTTGCTTTTTCGCTTCCTTTTCTTTGTGGCTTTCCACTGATAATTTGCTGCAAGTGTGAGAAGATTGATAGTGACCACTGAGGACTTCTTAATATTTTTTTTTTTCATCGCGTGCAAACATGCATTTCACCCATTACGAAAATAGCGCGCGTCATCTTGAGCGTGCATTATAATTAAAGTGTGCATTTGTAACAGATATCGTTTTTTTTTTAGGATGTATACCAATCAAATACGATCTAAAAATGGTTAAGTATACTTCGACATTCGGAAATGGTACTACGGCTTTTAAAAGAAGCTTCTTTTGCTGGTGTTTTTGAACATTTTGATAGTGCAGGATGTCCCAAAAAAGAACTCTCTGATTTTAAAATGAAATAACTCGGGAACGGCGATTGTTGAAAGATTAAACAATCGGTATGTTTGCTCTGAAAGCCGTAAAAATTGGATACAGAAGTTTCAGAATTAGTTACAAATATTGCCGACAGGAAGTGCCGTAAGCAGTCATCTCAGTCTGGGGTCCGAGAAATAGACTATAAACTGTCCTTTACAAGAAGTCGTTGCAATCACATCACAATTAATTGAAAATGGTCACACTTTCGCAGCACAGAGATGGCGCAAACGATAACCAATGAACGATACGTTGCAGTTTTGAAACAATTTATAGCCTGGGTTGTACGATCGATTTCTGGAACAATTCTGTACCACTGGGTGAGCTTCAAGATTTCATGTGTGATTCATGCGCGTTCATTTCCGTTGAGGCACTACAAAGAGTGACAGAAAATTTCATTCTTCGTTTGCGCCCTATCTGTGCTGCGAAAGGTGCACATTTTTGAATCTATTGTGATGTGATTGCAACGACTGCTAGCAAAAGACCGTTTATAGCTTATTTCTTGGACCCTAAACTGCGATTACAGCATACAGTGCTCCCTGTCGGCAACATTTGTAACTAATTTTGAAACTTCTGTATCAAATTTTTACGGTTTTCAGAATAAACATACCGACCGCTTGTTTTATTCTTCTATGGATCGTCGTTCTCTCTCCTGAGGTTTTTTTTTTTTTTCATTTTAAAATCAGGGAACCATTCTTGAGACACCCTGCATTTATATTTCGTGCGAAGGCTAACAAGACCGAGGCCTACCATTTGACGTCGATTCTAAATGCCAAAAATTAAATTTCTCCATCGGATTCCAGCTCTGACCTGTTGCGGCATTAACCACACGGCTAGCAAATTATTTCCTGAATTTTCATGATATCTTGAAATAAACAGTTGGAATAAATTAAGAGACTTGATGCAAAGAAATATAGTATATATTATTTGTTACGTCACCTTGTAAAGAACTAATATGTAAATTCATATGAGCGAACACATAGAAGGCCTTCTCACACCAGTTTGTTTCAGTTAAACCCGTTTTTGGAATAAAAATAATGCTTTACTTTTTATGTTTTATAAAGTAAATTTTCTTTTGTACGGCATAAGAGTAAAAAGATTACTCGTAATACAGATGTCATCAAATCCATGGAGTTCGTGAAAACTGAAATAAACATTCACTGAATCGAATAGCTTTGCAAATCTTCTATTGATTTAGACTTTTGTCTAAATGTACTTTTTTTTTGTTAGCATGATTCGATACTAGGAATTAGATAGTTTCCTGTATAGTAGATGGCACAGTGTAAAGTTTCCAAGACCTCAGAGAAGCCCGTAATTACGTCTTGCCGCCCTGTCCAGCAGTGCGCAAGAAAGCTAATGATGATTGGTTGTCATTAAGCGGACACTGGGTGTTCCTACGGTTCAGCCGAGACTTAGATGTTGTTCATCTTCCTCGCGACAAATGGCATCCATTGATTGTGTTCCTCCTGCAAGTACTAGTTGTCGATAGGAAGACGAGGGCGAACAAGAAAAATGATTCGAATTTCTTCTAGCCCAGGGAAATGTTTCCTCAACGACCTATCAAGACTAGAAGCGGCTTCTCGTTAGCTTTGTTCTCCTTCTATCAGGGAATCACGAAGCAAAGTAATCGTTCGAATCATACCAATTTTCCACGAACCTCACCTCAGAGTACCTAATAGCTGCCAAAATTACAACAGTCTATGTGTACGATTGTATAAAAATAATCACTTTGCTTTTGAGGCTTAGCTGTAAAGCTTTTAATAGAAAATCATTTACATAACTGTATCGGTAATTCGAGTTTCGAAAGTGTGAGATTCCGGATAATGCGAGGTGCTGGAATTTTTCATAATCCGCCTCTCTAACTAAGAATGAGTTTTATTTAATTTTAGTTGATTCTTAAAGAGAATGCGAGTAGTTTCAGTTTTAAGGGGGGTCTTGATCCCTAGGCGGAGATCTTCAGTTAGTTCCAATTCTGATCCAGGCCAGAATTTTTTACAACCCCCCCCCCCCTTTTACAAACCCTCTATTTATAGTAATGTGAAAAAAATAATTATAATGTTCATATCGGGCCCCAGGAGTCCAAGTGCCCCTGTCAGCCTTATAAAGAGATCATCCATCTTAGTATTAACTATCTTAACGAACTGTGCCGTCGAATTAAGAACAAAACAAGAAAGAGTACATAGGTAGGTCTAATCCCTCCCTGGAAGTCGATTTATATTGTTCTTTCGGATAATCCCAGTTTTCAGTAATTCCACGTAGTCTCGGACCCGTTGACCTCGGATTATTGAGACTCTACTACAACAAAGTTTTATAGAATGGAGTGTATACCGTCCCTCTTTTGCCAGCAACATGGATATGCTAATTTCCAATACTTGGTAAATGACGTTTTAATTTTTACGCTGTCTATGCTACTATATGAATGTTATTTTCATAAAATGTTTTGTAACGTATTTGAATAGGCGATACACATTCGCGTTTCTAACAAAACAAGCTGATAAACTCAAAAATTTGCACATTCATGTCTCTGGCGTTAGGGGGACGATATAAAGAAAAACGACACTGCGTGTTTTGTTTCCCATGAGACATGAATACGCATTTTCATACCTAGTGCAATTCAATCATCCTCTTTAAATGACGAGGTAAAAGTGTTGTGAGTCACATTTTCCAAAATTCTGACTTAAGTACAGAAATGAAATTTGGGAGTGCTAAACTGTTGAAAGAAAGCATGAACTAAGTTCAGCTTCAAATGTTAGACACTAGATTCTGAAATCGCAAAATTTTTCACATGGGAACCTATGACAGCAATTATTGTAAAACTGCCTGTTTCTCAAAACTCACACCCCACTCTGACCTTAACCCCCTCAAATATTATATATAGACACCTATGAATAATTAAACAAATGAAAAACCTATAATAATTAAACCAGTATTTGAGATTTCTCAAGTCCTTTTGTACCCAAATATTTTACGTTCCCATGCCCAACCACTACCACTAAAAACTTTCCATGAGGCACAGGTTCGTTATTCACGTTGACTACAAGCATATACACGGCATTTTAGATTAATATTATTGTCCAGGGCCGGACTTTGGTCTTTCCACTCATCAAATGCAGCTTCAAGTCACAAAATAAAAAACAAAATTGAAACATATGTACAGTCGAATCCAGTTTCAACGAATACCGTTATAGCGAAAATCTCGTTTTTCGAACACTTTTCTAATCCCACAAATAAGTTTACAGAGGAACAAAGTAACAAAGTAACATATATATACATATATATATATATATATACATATATATAAATACAAAATACATATAAAAGACAACAAAAGCCACATAGAAAGTACAAGACATGGACACAATAATCATTTTGGGGGCCCAAGGAACATGACGTCCTTCCAGGCAGCCCTATGAATTAAATTATTATATTTTATATTATTATTATCAAATTATTGTTTTTTATACTCAAGAAATATAGGACAACAGTTTTTCAATTGTGAGTTAGAAGACAGAGGGTCCGTATAAAAAGTTAAATTTTGTATCTCGGTACATTTACCACCGCTGGTAAAATAAATGACATATCTAAATTGGGCACGGTATTTGTATACTTTTTCTAACTGAATGTATTTGTCTATATCCAACGGTTCAGGAAAAATAAGGTCTGGATGAAAAACTTCTGAGCACGATGTATATATTTATTACATGGAAAATGTTAGTCTAACTTCTGATTGAAACAAACACCACGTATACAGACACTATAGAAAACCACAAAATTATTTTCTCACAGTGACGGCTATACTTGGCGTTGTTAAAAATTGCCTAATAAAGTTATAGCAACCTCTCTTGACCTTTTTTATAGTGAAAACTTGCCACTTGCCATGTGCAGCTACACATTTTACACACGCCTAAATACGATATTGATGATAGCTGAAATTTCAAATGACTTACACCTGTTTTTTCGTCAAAAAAATTAACATTACATTAAAAACTCTCTTTAGCGGACATCAACGAGACAAAAAATTCGTCCGTAAGAAAAGGTTGACCGTTAATAAAGGGTTTGAAATGCATTCTTTCATTTTACAAGGGAAATTAGTATTTAACCGTAAAAGAGTAGTGACTGCTTAGAAAGGTTTTACAGTGTTTACAATTTTTCAGGTCAAATGAGAGTATACTATATTTGTGGGATGAAAGAAACGTGCGCATGTGTTCACATAACCGAAATACTGACAACGTTTCCATTAACTTATTCGAAGATTTAAAATTCTATAAAATATGCAGCGTCGCAAATAATATTTGGAGAATAATAAATGGCTCACCCTTTTGAAGCAGAGACCAAGTTTTGTTAAATGGCTTCGCTTAATTCTGAGCTATTTGTGCGAAATAAATTTTAGCGAAACTAGAAAGTAACACTAACGCCCAAAGGAAATTATTCAGCATCAAGCGAAGGTACCTAATGAAGTGATATAATCGCAGTCAGGAGATTTATTTAGCCGGGAAATTACATTTCATCAATACAGCTTCTCTTTATTTTTTTTCCCTGCCATGTCCGTTTAGTTTGCGATAATGTTTTTCGCCGTCAAAAATCGTATTAAAGAGGAGATCTGGCTTGAAGACCCCCCCCCCCCCCAACGTGATCTCATTAAATAATATATCGAAGCCCGCTTGAGTCTGTGAAAATATATAAACCCCAAATTACGGGGAAGTTTTGACCTCATGGCAAGGTAAGCGAACAGAATATGTTTTTATTTATCTTATAACCGTTTAGTTTGGAATTCGAAGCATTCAACGCAAATATTTATTCTGCGATATCACTACAGGAACCACAAGAATATTTGCGAACATATTTTTTTCTAGTTTAGTATGTACTTTTGCAAGTTGATTTTTTGTTTTATACGTGGTTTTAAGGGATTGGAAATAAGTTCAAGTGCTAATAACCATGCAGTACATTTATTGCTGGATTTGTCAATAGAAACTATTTCCGATTTGAAGCGGATATTTTTACTTCAAACATGAAAAAATAAGACACTTGAAGCTGCATACTTCAATTACTTTGATTTGTTTGTCACCGGAGCTTGTAATTTGCTTTTACACTCAATGTTTTGAAGAAATTCGCTTTCGTTTCCTAAAACACAGCGCAAGAAAGCATTCGAATCATATAAAAGTACATAAAGACATACAATGTAGAAGATGAAGATGTGCTCGAATTTTTTGCTAGGGTGGATGAAAACTATCATCTACCTTTTTAATATTTTTTAACTATCATCTACTTCGTTGATTTTTGTGTCTGTTACTGTCTTCCTTTTTGTATTTTTATGAGATTTCAGTCATCAAATTTGATCAGAGAACTTATTCCAAAAAAAAACTCATTTTTCTTACTATTAACTATTCAGATGACAGGAATGTTAGGTTAAATTATTTTTTTTATGTAATCGTGCATAAAGTTGCAGTGAATTAATTTCGGAAATTTCAATATACCTTCACGTTGCAATACGAATAATATTTAATATTTTCATTAAAAAACAAATTCCCACTTGTAAGGGAATAATGTATCAAAGCAGAAAATTGGGAAAATTTTTGTATTCCTCTGCTTATAGACTACTAATTCACTACTAAACCACACATGCACTTCGTCCATATTCCTCTGCGGAACTTCTGACGAATTAGTGCATGTTGGAATGAGCGTATACGTGTGAATCTAACGTGAAGTTTGTTTCTGTGTAATGCTTGTTATGGGTAGTGCTGCCATCCTCCATCAATTTCTCTAACTGTGTGTGAAGTATAATGATTGAATAATTGTATCGTTGTCTGCTTATAGACTGCGGATCGTGTAAGCAAATAAAAAGTAAGTATAAAAAATGTTTTATTTTCTGATACTTTAAGACACGACTGATACTTTTTCTATAGTTAAGAAACGCGCAGATCACAAATCTATTATTTATTAATTATTTCTGATAAACGATTGCCAGAATCACTCTTCAATAAATTTCTTCCAACAATGTTAAAGCTCTCACACAATAAAGCATCACTACACGGGATACATAATTATCTGCGATCTGCAACACAACCGAATCATAAGTGATGATATTTTTTTTAGTATTTGAATAAACATATTTACATTATAGTTATATTTTAATTCGAATGCTATTCTAATCTTAATTTTAAGGTAAAGTTATTGAAGAAATTGAAATTTTTTAAATCCAGAACTTTAATCAAGAAAGTTGATTTCTTTAATTAACATGGTAGGAATCCAATACTAATTAGATTCTATTTATGATGCCTTAGACAAATACAAAAGTCACAACAGGCAAATTGCCCAATCATGTGGCTGAAAAAAAAAATAATGCGCATAAAAAATATGGATGTCAAATATGGCCAAAATACAGCAACCTCATATAGAATATATCACCAAACAAAATAAAATTAATAATACAATGCCCAAAACAAGATTATCGTTGTCTTATCTAAGTATGGAGCACACAAGTATTATACACACAGCATTCACTTTTGATTCTTTTTTTTTCCCCACCTAACGAGAGATAATCTTCCTTTTTTTTTCAAACCGAGCACAACTCAGGTTTATTGCCATGGGAAATTTTCTAGCTAATGAGTTGTGCTGGTAGTGTAATGTGTATATCTAACAGTCTAAATGCGCATCTAGTGTTGTGTCTGATTTTTCAGTGCTGCCATCTATATGTCAGAAGTGAAGTGAGTGAAGTGTAATGATTGAATATATGTACCGTTTGTAGGCCTGTTGCTCTCTGTGGTGAGACTTTTTGAAGGGGAGGTCGTCTCGCATTCGCGCCTGAAAGTTGAGAACCACAGAAAACCAACTTCAGCCAATCACCACTGTGGCACCAGTGGGTTTCGAAACGGGACTTCGCTATGAGAGTCCGTCACTATGACCACTCGACTACCACAGCGGCGAAGAAATGATAATGTAATTATACTCGCAGGTTGAGCTAGTACCATACCACGTGCCCGAGTGGCGCAGTGCTCGTCTTCCACTATGAAGGTTACCATCAAGGTCCATGGGTTCGAATCCCGGCATAGAACATTAGAAGCAAGTTCTTTACCTGCCGAGCCTAGGGCGACCACCGATGGATGGAGCCTTCATTTCCCGCCCAACTCCACTGGTTGGAAATTGCCGTATGACGATATATGACCGGAGTTGGTGTGTGGTGCAGTAGTAGTACCATATGAAATGAAGAAAGCATAGGCTTCTAGAGAAAGTTAGAACAGTGGCTATGGGATATACCAAAAATCAGTTTCGATTATTTTGTTCACTCATTTCTATTTTTGTAAATGTTGTTTTTTGTTTGAAGAGTAACAACGCGAAAAAATCCCTAGAGTATTTTTATTTTGAGAAAGTGTATTCAAGTGTGTGGCCATGGAGTACAATTCTCTGTTTGAAACCCATGGATGTATATGTCCATTCTGCGATCCACGAAATTTTGCTACAAAATAACTTTTCTGAACAGAATATTGACTATTGTCAATCACGGTAAGAATAAGCAAAATCATGCCAAACTGGTCGATATGAAGATTGGGATTAGAGTGTTGCTCAAGCTTGAGAAAGTGTCACTTCAAAAACTAGTTCAATGTAAGGCGTACAATTTCTCAAATTGGAATTAACCATGGTGATGCCAAATTCAATGTCTCCATCTAACTTGAAACATGTGTAATGAATAGAGAAATTTCAAACATTTTGGGTAACATCAGCGGTATAATAAGGTTGAATATAGAATATAAGCGTATTGAGAAAAAATAGTTCACATCATTACTGACGAGGTGGTTGTTAGAAAAATTAACAAATGAGAAATTACGAAATTCGTGATATGTTTTTGGATCTAGAAGCAAATGATTCAGAAAATACAAAAAATGAACACTGAAAGTTCCAACTGATTTCTTATTTAAATAGTGTGTTAACAGATCGAACCATTGTCACACACAAAGCAAGATATAAAAATTATGATTCTTTATAAGAATCCGAGTGAAGCTAGAAAAACAAAGTCGATGAAGTAAAAGAAAACTAACCGAAACGTTCTAAGTGATTCTAGTAAAAATATCTAAAGAATAAGAAAAATAATGTATAATATTGTAAATGGTGAATCGGTTGTTTTACTTCAATTACACACACACACACACACACACACACATATATATATATACCATCTGTTTCTTCATACCCTATCATTAGGCCTATCGTTAATGGCCAGGATTATACTATAAAAGTTTGATAAAACATCTTTCACAAAACGTGGAAAAAAAACAACAAGGTTGTATTAGCTACAATCGCTCGAATGTAACTGATGCGTTTATTGGTTGCATTTTCAAGTTTTATGAAAATAACTTTTCTAAAACTTTTCTAGTGTAATGCCGGCTTTAAAAAATATTAATAAATTAATCAAAACGGCTTATGTTAAAGATTCAGGTATGAACATTTAAGAATTGTACAAAACTTCCATATAGGACCTATAATACGGAATTACCCATGTCCCGAAGAATCCGGATTAGGTAGTTTCTGCTGTATTATTTTTTTTACGCTATGAATTCATATAGAAAAGAGCATGGGAAAAATGATCCCGGGACTTTTAAATTTTTCGGACTGTTGATGTGAAGGGTTTTGATAAAAGTGTTCACCTTTTTGGAATTAGAAAACGATCGAACGTGACGCCCGATATGCACAAGAGGACCCGTCTCCAGCTCCGGAGGAGACAAACAACTTTTCTCAGTATATTCATATGTACATGGTGCATAGCTAACTCCTCTGGTCGCAAATTACTGACCAACTGTTGATCCTAGAGTCATACTTATAACAAGAAAAAGTATCCAAACAACGTGTGAACTTCATATACGTCATTCATATTGCAAGAGGTTGCATAGTTATTAAATTAGAAAAATTAACTTTTTATACGGACACCCCGCGCTAGAAAATCTAATTAAAAAGCTATTGCCCTATCTCTCTCTTGAGGCCAACATACAAAATTTTCACGTTTCTAAATGCGATGTTTGCTGAGATATTTCAACACAACAAATGTAGAAAAGTGAGAAAAAAATTGTATATAAATGGAGATAAAACGCGTTTTACCCACATTTTAAATACCCCCCATGATAATTTTTGTATAATAACTATATAACCCCCTTGCAATACGAATGACGTGTCTGAAGTCCACACGTTATTTGGATAATTTTCTAACTGGAAGTAACCCTCTACGGCGGAACCTCTCCTAACAGACACTCCCTGTTCACGGATATCTCGGTTACCGGACACTTTCCTGGTACCTGACCCCGTAGAATAGGGCTTTAATGTACTTATTTCACTCCCCGTTAATGGACAGTAAAATTAGGCAAACTCGAATTGATTACATTTTTGGCCATGAACCGAGTATTTATCATATATTCAACTAAGATTATGTTTAATGCCGCAAGCTCGTGTTGGTAAATATGATAAATCGTCATGTCAAATCATATGGTCCAGGACAAAATATGTGTAGTGCACGCATCATGTACAGGTAAAAACAATAAATTGGTTTAATAAAGATAAGAAAAGTTATAAATCTTTCCATATTTATCAGACTTCCCAACTTTGTTTGGGACTTATGCATAATCGTTGGTAAAAGTGATAAATGTAATGACATTTGATTAAAAATTCTTTATTGAGACGATTGGTGATTATGCATAACCAGTAGCATATGCATTTTGACATTAAAATGTATAGAAAATAATTGCGACCGAAGCCAAATTTCGTATAAATCTGAAAGTTGTATAAACGAGGTTGCACTGTGTATCGTACATCCCCATTAGCGGACGCTCACGTTAGCGGACAAAAGTTGTGGTCTCATGGGTGTACGCTATCGAGAGGTTCTACTGTGGTATCACTGGTTCGTCAGTAATTTGCGGTGCGTGCTGTTAACTATGCGCCCTGTGCGAACCGAAACTTCAAAATGTTTCCGTTATGTATAATTTAAAAAGTATTTTAAGTACACAGTGAGAGCACACATCTCTCTGTCTTACATCAGGGGAATCCGTGCCAAGTTCCACTTAAAGTAAAACTTTATTAAAAACTTCTTCGGAAAGAAAATGCTTTTCAGTTAACTTTCATGTGTATTATTGGTTTTTTTTAATTTTGTTATATTTTGTGAGGGTATGCAATATTTTTTTTGAAGGGAGAACGCGCCTTGTCAGCCCGTCCGAGAATCATGTTGGGGGACAGTGGAGTGTCCACACACGGAAAACAAACCGGCAGTTATTCTGTGTCTCGCTCTCTCCATCCTCTGGATATCGATTTTGATCAGCACGCCTGCGCCGACAAGGGATGAATTGTTCGCTCTCACACACTCTCTCGGACACCCCTGTGCTATAAATTCAGCACTCTGTTCCTCGACCAGAGAGTATCATTACAGCCAGAGCTCGCTCATGTGCTCTGGATCAAACTTCTCTCAGCTGCTAAGAGTGCGCTGCCGCCCGTCGTGGAGTTCTGTGTGAATCGCGCCAGAGTCAAAATAACAAACTATTTAGAATAGACAAAAAAAATCTTGCCGAAGTTGGACTTTGAGAAGTTTTTTTGCCGATTTTGTAGAGAACAAAACAATAACCAAAGAGTGAATTGTTTTTGCATTTTGAATTTAATTTTTAATTTATATCATTTCAATATTGGTGTTTATTGTGCGAAAGGAGAAGTTGGAAAAAAATAGACTCGTCTATCTGCTTTTGGAGTTTTGTTTCGTGTTTTACATTCAGAAAGGAATTTTTCCCAGTTGACGATTGTTACTTTTATGACATTGGAAAACGTTCCTATATTTATTAAGAAGTTTATGAAAATTTGTTTCGAAAGTTTTCAATTTTTTTCAAAATATACTTTTGCTTCTTATGGTTGCATTTTAATTGGATCGAATGACCAAACTTGCTTTTACTATTTCACCATTGTAGATGACGTTTTGTGAATTATTAATGGACGACTGAAAAATCTATTCTTTGCTTTCTAGACTTATATGGAACTTAGTGAAAGATCATTTTCTGCAAAATACACAAATTAAACTTGCCGTTCATCCCTTGGAGTCTCAGTTGCATCTTTGCGTTATAAAAATCACAGTAAAAATGACTTTCGTTCCGAATGATTGTTCTACGGCAGATTGGAATTTTTCTTGCCTTGATGAGGTTTACGGAGCAGATACTCTATAATAAGATTACACAAAGAACTTCGTAGATTTTATTTCAAACATTACAATTTAACTCTTCTGAAATAGTGAAACATTATCAGTTAAATGTTTACTCACAGAAAGAAATACTTTTAAAGTATTATATCTAGATCTATATATTATTGTTGTGACAAAAAAAATCGAACTTTCTGGGAAAACGAACGCACGAAATTTTCCATAGAATTTTAGTGAAGTTCGAAAACAAATATACTGTGCAAATTATCATCGTTGTAAAGATGTGTCGTCCGGCTAAAACTACAATTTCTGGATTGCACAAAATCAGTGTTGTCCTTTTTCTGCTGTATCTCCCCTTGGCTGGTGAGTGATGCTTCATTTTCCAACTTTATTTAATTTTAATTTTTGAATATCATCAAAACGCTGTTATTGATATATTAGCATATTATTAGGTATTTCCTCAAATTGCATAACAGAAATATGACAGTGGTCATTTTTACTATCATTCGTGAAATGTAGATCGTATAAATGAATCACCAAAATTTCCATTGTAACTCACTTTACAAGCAACGAATAACTCACATCTAAATTAGATTGAAAGTGTAAAATCTCCGTTAAAATGTTTTTTGTTTATGTTAAGATCATAGCTGTAACTAGATCTTTGTTCACATTCGTTAAATTCGTTCATATTTTGGAAATATCGGTATTTCTATTTATTGAGAAACAATTGTGATGCTCCATAAGCACGTGTTAGCTAAAGAAGCAATCAATAGCAAGCAGAAACCGCAGCATTATAACACTGATCCCTTTTAATTACGGTTTTCTCACGTATATAAAAAATTAAAATATCAATTCGCTGGGATAGAATATTTTAAAAGGTATTAATAACTTTTTCATAAATTTTATTTTCGAGATATGGATAGCATAAAACAAAAACTGAAAAAAGCCATGTATGTCACTCATATAATCTTACAATGAACATTGAAACTCATTCTCTGTACTCTTGGTTATTACTTCGGCAGTATTCTGCCAGTAAATGTTTAATAATTTTGTTTTTGTTTAAAAGACCGTAAAACAGGTACTTACAGTTCCTTTGGTTTTATTGACCTCGATATTTACTGCACGTAAATTATAAATAAATGAACTAACTTACTATCGTCATATAATTTACTATTTTTCATTCTTATTTACTATTTTAAATTCTAGAATAATACAATTATTTATTTCTAATGTCTTGATCACCCCAATGTCTTTTTCTCGTATTCTTTAGTGGAGAAAAATTTTCTCATATTTTGTGACTTAGTGAAAATGAAGAAAAAAAAGAGTGAAATTTTTGTAGATTCTCAAGCATTTGTAAGAGTAGTTTCTGCACGGAATTAATAATGTTGCTAAAAATTTAAAATCGATGGTATTTGAGGGTGGGGAAAGGGTGTCTGGTTCTCCAACTGAGTGCAGGCCTGTGTATAGATCTTTATTAATATTACCTTTATCTAAATTTCGTAAAAAAGGATTTTAACTCTTAAATGCATGATTCTTTTTCGAGTTGATAATTTTTATAATAATAATTGACACGTACAGAACGCTTGAAAAATCATTTTAAAAAAAATCTACCTCGAATTTTAATGCTTATACAGGACCTTAAAGAAGCCGTATAAAACCTAAAAATCGCCCATAAAATAAATGTATTAAAGTGGTATTGCATTTCAAATATATATAACTACATGTTTTGTGTTTCCAACTACATATTTTGTGTTCCAAAAAAATTCGGGTTGAACACTTCATGGGAAAAAAAGAAATGCAAACAAAAGATTTTACCAAATTACCGAAATCACAGCCACAAATGCTATGCTACAAACAAAGAATTGTCGTTAATTGAGATATCTACTAGCAAATTCAAAATATGAAATAAAAAGAAAATGACCTCAGATTATGTGCAAAGGTGATGTTGAACTTTTATCTTCAAACTGGATGCAACAATGAACGTTTAAGGACCCTTTGCACATATGCAAAGCTTATGCATTTAATGGTTAAGTTGCCATTAGCCCCTAGTAACTTTTAAGGATTGATTTTATATTTGAGCGTATAAAGTTTTTAGTTCCAATTTAAACGTCCATTCAGACGCTTGCAATACGATATGTTATATAGGTTCCTAAAGCTTTTATGTATGTTTTCTAATTGTAGAATGAGAAGATATATGGTAAGAAACCACTCATACATTTACAATATGAGATGAAACTTCACGTATCATGAACCAGCCTATCATAATATATCTGATACTCCATTTTAATTTCAGTGCACTAAAATTGTTATAAATATATTTCCTGAATCACACATAGCGGTTAAATTATTATTCAAAATATACAAAAAGTCACGGAAATCAAATTCCACCAAACCTACAATTTATAAGAACAATGATTTCCCCCCCCGCGATATAATGCTTTTGTAACCCATGATTAATAGAAGATAAATCGAGAAGCTATCCATACTTAGATAAGGCAACCATATAATATTTTTTATGGGCAGAGTGTATTATCTATCTACTTATTAGTTTTTTCTTTCGTGGTATGTGCCTTTATATTGGGTTGCTGTATTTTGGTTATATTTGACATCCATATTTTTATCGGCAACTTTTTTCAGCCATCTCGATGGACAATTTGCTTGTTGTGGCCTTTGCATTTGTATTTGGATTCCAGCGATGTTTCTATAAGGTTGACAAGAAAAGCAAAAACAATTTTTTTTTCTTACGATGTTTTGAATCAGTTGAAGTGAGATAAATATATTTGTTAGAGCAGAGTTGCCTTTATACCAGACGCGGGGTCAGGTGGGGCTTGACAATTCCGGGCACCAAAAATGTTTAGGAGCCCCTTTGCCCCGACTTTATATGTTTTGCAGGGAGAAGAGAATCGGCATCCACCATTTCAGAATATACAGGAAAGCTGAGAGGTATCCATAGAAAAAATTGAAAAGCACAATTCAATGCAAATTAACACAGAAATTTATGAAAATTCAAAACCGCGCGCGCGAAGTTGAATTTGACTAATCAGATAAATATTTCCCGAAACTAATGAAAATTTTAGAATCGTGAATTAAAAGTAATTTAAAGAAATATTTCTAGCGCCAATGAAACTTCAGAATTGATGAAAGAAATAATTTCAGAATCAATGAAAATTCAGAGTTAATGAAAGAAAGAACTCAGAAATTGATGAAACAAATAATTCCAGAATTTTTAAAAATTAGAATTAATTAATAATTTCGTCATATCCAGAATTGACGAAAATTAAGAATTAATGAAAGAAGTAATCCCGCAATTGATGACAATTCAGAATTAATGAAAGAAGTAATCCCGCAATTGATGACAATTCAGAATTAATGAAAGAAGTAATCCCGCAATTGATGACAATTCAGAATTAACGGTATAAAAAGGTTATCCTAATTCATGATAATTCAGAATTAACGGTATAAAAAAGTTCTATAATTAATGAACATTCAGAATTAATGCAAGAAAAATTAATTCGGAGAAAAAGAATTAATTGTCGGTGAAAGCTTCCAATAATTCACCTCTCGTGCGGAGCCTCACAAAGCGTGGGGCATGGCGTGACAGCACCTATCTCACACCCCTAAGGGCAACTCTGTGTCGGAGTATAAAAATAAATCGTAACACTGTGCCATTCAATGTATAATGCATGAAATATGAGAAGTTCGTATGCAAGACAGTTAATGTAAAATAAAATGTGTGTGCTTATTAGGAAGAAAGGGAGGTTTTTCTGGAATCTATCGAAAGCTATAAAAAACAGTGTGACAGCAGTCACATGAGAAGGAAAAATACTCAAAGTTTTATTAATAGATTTTTTACAATAGATAACGATAAAACCATACTGTAAAAAAAAATCTGTAAATGAATAAAGTGTATTTATAGTGAATACTCACACATAATTTTTGGATTTCAATATTAACGATAGTTGATCGATGTACACGAAAAACTTCGCCATCTCGAAATAACACTGAGTGAAATATCACGATATTCCTCAAAGCAAAATGAACAAATACATCCGATAAATAAATTATACACGTCAATAAATCATTTGGTTTTTTTTTATGCCATGAACATCGAGTAATATTTAAGTATAGCATGCAAAGTAATCGTTTGTCAATTATTGTAGAATGATTCCAACTCTTCATATATTACCTCGTTTCAATTTTTTCAACACTTTCAATTATGGAGCAAATCATTATTTCACTGTGGTCATTTCAATGTTCATGTCTGGTCGGAAAAAAAAAAAGAAATCTGGATAGTTTCCAAGCAATCGCAATAAATCTTTCGGTACATTTAGGAAATCCGCCATGAATGTTCGTACACAGTAATGCTACCCGCCTGTGGTAAGTTAAGAATAGCTATCAAATATGAATAGACGCTAAAACCAAAGAACATATTTATTGAACACATGGATGAGTCAAGAAATTATTAGATGGTCCATCATAAAAAAGACTCGTAGATGCACTACAGGCGGAGGGGGGGGGGATAAATTAATCTTAAAACCAATGAACTCAATCACCAACGTACAGTCAAACTCGGTTATAACGACTTCGGTTATAAAGCACTTTGTCTATAACGTCAATTATTGGTGGTCCGAGATGATTCCCATAGAGAATAATGTTAATAAACCTTGTAATAATAACGTCGATTAGAACGCAACAACCTTGGATATGATGATACATTTCTCTTCAGTTTTTATGGAGATTTCCCCAGAAATACCTAAAATTAGATCTGATCATATTCAGAGAATGTTCATTTGTTAATATATGAATAGTTAACGATGGGAAAAATATTTGACGCATGTTTGACGTTCTGATTTGCGCATTCATATAATCCTCAAACGGAACTTCCCGTATTTTCTCATAATTTTTACCTACCTGAATTTTTTTTTTTATAGAAGTATATGACCACAGTTTCTTTCTATTTTTTAACGAAGCTTATTTTAATTTACAATCTTTACTGAAATCGTAAACGAAGATATTTTAGATATTTTGCATAGTATATATATATTTATTCAAATGCATACGACTATGTATAAATACAACTATTCATCACAAATAGGCCTATGTGGCATGTTCACCTTTCTTTTTCATGAATGCATTATAATTCGCTGCAGACTTGCTATAATGATTAATTTCCGCCAAGGGATATTTATAAATAATAACAGGCGATTTCGCTGAAGATGAGCAATATGTTTTGGTGAGAATCAGCGTGTTTTTGATCAAGATTCTCCGCATTTTTCTGGATAAAGTGGGTCACAATAGTGGTTATGAAATTTTACTCTTCCTGTGTAGTATTTCATTGCATCTGATTATATTTTTCATATATTAAAGGGCTTATAAAAGTAAACCTCGGTGGTGGTAATGACAACTCAGCTATAATGATGAAATTTCACAAAATCTTCGATGACGTTATACCCGAGTTTGACTACTTGTGTAGTTCAAATCGATTATTTTATTACTTAAGCCCGGAGGTTTAGGTACTAAAAATGCCTGCTTGTATGCTAAACAATAGGCATGGGAAAAGGCACTAGAAATGTTAAAAAAATTGACACTAAAATATATTTATAATTAATGGAAAGAAAGAAAAAACAACTAAAAGCTTAGGCATTAATCGTGTAAAAACTGGCTAAAAATCGGTTGCACTAACTCCGGCTACTGTTTCAATTATAGCTTATAATTACTGCATTATTATCCAAGTTAAATTGATCTCGCACCAAAAATAGAGTGTTTGTGGTCCCTCAGGGTTAGGTCGATTCCAAGGCCACTATTACCAGACGCGAAGTGCGTAGAGAAAATGATTTTGGGCTCCTCGGAGTTACGAATGATTTTCATTCATTTGTTGCATTACTTGGAAAATTCATATGCGTTTTTTTTTATAATTTAAACCCAGCAACAACGTTCTATTTTTGTAAAAAAAATTTACTCCTTTTTTTGATATATATACCGCATATGTGGCAGTCCTTCAAGAGCGGGACCAGTGTGGCCGCACTTGTCGCACACCTCCGAGGGTGACTCTGGTCAGTTAAATACTAAATATCTAAAATAACTTGTCATGGTTGTTTACAATGCATTTGTGTTGTAAAACAATAAAATAAAAAAATATGGGCCCCCAGAGACAGCCGTGTCAGCTCCTTCAGGACCTGGCGAGCCAAGACATCAACTAATGACCTCCTGGAACAGTGATTGGTCAGCTATTCGTACGAAATTCATACGCTATTCATACGCAGAACATGTTATGTGGAGAAACAAACTTCAATTTTTTTAGCTTCTCTTATACAGTACATAGGCTGCATTCCACTGAAACATTCGTGCGTAACTCCATCCGGTCAAAGCAAAGTTAATGCAGAGCCACATCAAGTTATGATCTTTCAGGCACTTCCACCTATTTGAGTTTAAATGGCGCTAGAAGGGGGGGGGGGCCTTTATGAAAATAATTAATACTGAGGTTTGGATATTTTTTTATAAAAAAGAGCTTCTTTTTAAAAGAAAGTCTTCCGAAGTTCTCCGTACTCAAAATATCCAAGTTCTATAGAATATGGCATCTGAAATTCACGAATAAACTTGAAACAATGTTAAAGTAAGAATTTATGGCAAGAAAAATTCAGAAAATGCATTTTATAAAAAAAAAAGCTTGAAAATAGGCAAAAAAATAGGCATTTATGGCATTTTGCCTGAACTTCCGAGCTCTATTTATTACATTCCGAAAAGAATAAATTGATCGAAAATAAAGGACTAATTTTTTTGTGTATTCTAAAATTTTATCTTTTTTTCAGTCCTTTAATTCAAGAATTGAAATCCAATCAGTTATTTCGAAACAAGTGAAATTCCCCGGTAAGTTTTCGCTACAGTGCAGCGAAACGGCGCACTTTTGTTCATTTCCCAGTTCTCCGTTTTAAGTCGGAAAGTCTCTAGAGTTCACATTCGAGAATCGCCCAAGGAAACGAATGAGGCAGAAACAACTTCCAAAATACAGATGTTTACGAAAGCACATTACGCAAATTGTTAAGCAAAAAAATATATAACAGAAATAAAAATAAAATAACATTGTATGTTGTTGTTGTTTTTTTTAGTAGGCAGTGATAAAACGCTTAAAGCACGCAGTGAACTTGTCTAACCAAAAATAAACGTTAGGAAAAAATAAATAAAAACCTAAGAAAGATTTCTCATTCTTTTTTCTACTCTTTTCCTTCCCAACATTTCTTCTAAGAAATTCATGCATTTTCAATGGATAACAAAAAAAAGTATGAGAAACTGTAAAAAATAAAAAACGGAAACCATCCTATTTATTTTCGGATCGTGCAGTTACCAGGAAAAAGCTGTTAAGTCAAGGGAAAATTTCGCACTATTGCCACGCTTTTACGATAAGTATTCTAAAATACCATTTTTGATTTTTCAGGAATACCATTTCTTTTTGTGTTATTATATTATTATTATTATTTTTACGTCAAAATCACACGGTTGTTCGTCTGCTCTATCAGAAAAAAACGCAACTGTTCGTCAGTTGAAATGGTAGTTTGAAGCATTGATAATATCCTTATACAAACTTGACTTTTAGTTTCCATAAGTAGAAATAAAAATGTATTTTGTGAGAAATACGAATAAGCATATTTGAGAATATGCTTATTATAGTTTATTTATTTTCATCCAGGATTTTCTACGTTTCCTTCCAATTATAACGTTATAAGTTAGTGTGAAAAAACAAAACCCAGTAAGATTCGTGACAGGATCCAGGCCAGATGCCTATTACCCCCCCCCCCCACTCCATAAGGGCAGAGAAATATTGACAACATCTTGAGCCCCGGGGTGAGCAATCCAATGCAACTTAGTTCTCTTAAAATTGATGGTAATTTCTATGAAAGGTAGTCGGAGGCTTCTCAGGCACTGAGAGGCCCTGCCACCAGGCCATATCCTAGTGAGCCCATGCGTTGATAGGGCTCTTACATGTAGAGCCATGAGTAAACTGCATTCGGATACGGCTATTTTTAAATCTTTATTCCGGAATACAGTATTTTCGACTTTGACATCGAAGTGTCCAAAGTGTGCTTTGTGTCAATGGACAAAGCAACATTTCTTTACCCTGCTATACTCATCAAAAATTGAATTTTCGTTCTTGGCATCGACAACCGAAAATTATTTATAGCATGAAATATAAATTAGAGAAACGGTTTTGTCACCTTAACCGTAAAAATATGTACGAAAGAGAGAGAATCTGGTTAGAGGATTTTATGTGAAAATTTCCAAATGAACTAGTGTTAATTATTAATTAATCTAATATTACATATCTGATATGTATGTTGTTCAGAATATACACTATATAAATCATGCAATATATACATGTACATATATAATGCTAATGCAATACGTAATAGTATTTTTGTATATTCCATGATGCTGTTGTAGATAATTTGTGCGATGACACAGAATAAATATTTCTCCAGATATGTAGGTTGTTTCATAAATATTTGCGCACTCAATATGACGTTCCTGTAATTTTTGTAATATAAATTATATTAAAATATCAACAAAGAGTTATGTGAGATTCAGTTACTCACGCTGCGAGATACATTTCTTTATTTCGTGTCTTCACAAAGCAGTGATCCCAAACTCAAAAATGAAATTAGTGTTCGAACGAACTATTCCTTATTTCCAGTGACGAATTAAAAACAAAAGTGTGTGTATTGTATGCACAGAAAATTCGTGTATCGTTCAACAGAAGATTTTCCCGTACGATGTTGTTACGTTTCGTAAGATACGGACTCAAAAGCACACTTACACAGTATACATTCGTACATATATACTTCTGATAAAATATTACTGAGCCGAGCTCTGCTCAATTAATTAGAAAGAGACGACGAAATATATTACAAAGAAAATTTCTCTCGAAATGTTCGCGGAGCACAATTATTGTGGTTGTAAACTTGATTATCTTGAAAAGTTTGAATCCGGCTACAATGAGTTTGCAGAGTTGTTGAGTTTGTGTCTTTAATACAAAGATCTTCAATTACAAACCAGAAAATAAAAGTCATGATCTTTGACTTTTCGCTAAGACGTATCAGGAAAGCTCTGCCAAATATTTTCTCGCTACTTCTCTAGGATGAATGCAAAATAAAGAACTCGTTTTTAACTGTTCTCAAATTTATATCTACTGACTTCAAAATGGAAACGAAAGTCGATTAAATGTGAGATATGTTTCCGTCTTAAAATTCCGAGGGTTTCCGTAGATTTACATAAACTTTAGATACGAGAAATACTTGTGAGGATGTGCATTAACGCGACGATCGGGAAAGACCCTTTACATTTGTATAATACCGAACTGTCATGGGTAAGATATAGATTTTTATAAAGGTTTATATTAATTAATTAATAGCAAAGGAGTTGCCGCACAAGCAAAGGGAAAATCTGAAAGTAACAGTTGATTATTCTGATTGTTTCCTCCGTATGTTCTGAAAGCGCTCAGTTTGGAAACATTTTCTGTGGTTTAATTTTGTTCGGGCACTGCTAACGAAGCCTTACTAATCTCAAAACTATCTTTTTACGTAACTTATTAGTGGCATGTTATTTAAAATATATGCTGCTAAATGCTGGAATGAAAGAACCTAACATTCTAACATTCTAAAATATTCAAGGACTTTGAATTACGTGAATATAACAAGAAAAAGAAACCCCAATTAATTCTCATTCGTAAAAGTTAATTTCACGTATTTTAAATTCCACTCAATAACACAAGGACAGCATTAACGCAATGTAGAACGAGAGGACAGGCATGCTCCATTAAACAAACCCATTCAGTACATATTGCTATTAAAAATTAAATTTAAAATATTCATATATATATATATATATATATATATATATAAGCTTAACTTTACTCTCTACTTTTCATTTTTACAGCATTGCTCGAACTAGAAAAAGAGCGATTTTGTTTTTCTACTTATAAAAACGGAGGGGGAAAAATATGTTTTTAAAGTGTATAACTACATCGTTATTTTTTTTATTTAAATTCTTTCTCTATATGTATATTTATATAATGAACTTTGCTCATGAAAATTGAACAAAAAAATAAAATAAAATATTTTCCACAAAAAAAGGGAAAAAAATCTAAACTCAACATGAAAAGCCAACTTTCATAATTTCGTCTTTGCGTGTTTTAGGTTCTTTTCTTAAAACAAGACGTTTGGTCAAAATTCTAACGAGTGTAGAGATTTTTCTTTTGTAATTTTCATTAACTTTTTCTTTCAAATGTGTCTTTTGTCGCGTGTTTTATTTACTTTCCTCTGAATATATCTTATTCTTAACTCTAAAAGAACAGCGGATCTAATTTGTCAAGACGTCATCTACATAGATTAAAATACATTTTTTTAATGCTTTTTGGTCCTTTATTTAAAAAAGTATACATTATCTCCATTCATTTCACGCTACTCAGAATTTTAAGGATGCATAAATAGTATTTTAATATCATAAAAGAATTACTGTTCTTTCATTGAGTACAACTACTGATTATAGGGCAGCGTTTCTCAACCTTTTTGAGCCCAAGGACCAGTAAAATGTATGGAACAAATCGACGGACCACTATGTGTGAGTACGGTTACCATTTTACCGCACTTTACCAGACATTCCTAGCTTTTTGGTTGGTCCGACTATTTCATAAAACTGTCCCGTCCTATCAAGGAAGCTCATTTTGATTTGCTACTTCACTAAGATTGTAAAAATAGATAATATTCATAACTTATAAAATATTATGATAATTATGTGTAACTAGAAATATAAATACCTATCTCACATATTTATCACAATCGAGTTTAAGTAGCCCTTCATTTCAGCAATGATTGGTTATTTTGCTGGTTGTGAAAATAGGTGGCTCATTCAAAGTTAACAGAGTGATATACATCAAACATATAAACGTTTGCTAATGACAGCGGTATTCAGGCATTGGAGATTAATCGAAAAGCAATTAGAAATAATTTGTTTGTTTCGATAATACGCTGAATCAACGAGTTTTATTATGGATAAGTAGTAACTGCTTATCAAGAACAGATAGCAAAAAAGAAAGAAAATATGCGAAAAATTGCATCGAAATCTAACAAGCGAAAAGGTCCATAATTCTGAATAGCAGAATATTGTGTCTAGACGTTTTGTCTTCGGTGATTGCGGTTGCTTTTCCGCTCACGTGCCGAACATCATTTCGATGTTTTATATCGAATTATCCACTGAGGCACGCAGTTCTCATTTCATTTAGGAGATATTATATTACCCTACCAGTATGTTATGAGAGATTTCAAGCTCATATTCTCAACATTTGTGTCGCAACATTTTTGGCGACAATTGCTGATGTCCCGTATTTTGCAGTATTCAAGACCCCAATTTTCCATATTTGTCATGAATGAAATGTGATCGCCCTATTTTAATGTATTTCTTCCTAAAATATATTTTGAGTTTGCTACGATTCGCAATAGCCCTTAATTTCACAGTAATAATTGCAATTTTATTCAGATCTGCATGTTTTTTGTGACGAGAAACGATATTCCGAATTTAAGGGGAGTAGATAACTTTGCCTAAACTCAAAAAATCACCAACGAATAAGGTAAATACTAGGAAATACTAAAAGTAAAAAAGGAAATTCTCTAGTATTTCCTGGTATTAGTTTTTCAACCTATGGTCCATGACGTTGGCATAGGTGGTCCGCAAACAGACTTGATAATATTATTCATCCGTTGTAATTGAAATTAGTAATACTCACATATTTGGGTTCAAATAAAATTATACCTCCATACTTATGTTTCACCATACATCATCGAGGAGAATGTAGGAAATTACGATCACTAAATTTTGCCAAAAATTTTAATTTATTACTTTAAATGCAATTTGCAAATTACAGGGAGAACTGCTGAAGGGTGAAAATAATTTAAATAAGAAAATAAAAGGCTGCTAGGAATTGCAATTAACAAAAATGTACTGTATTTCACGAAAAAATATTCAAATGATGTTTGACCATATTTCATTGAGAAAAATACGTAAAACTGGGATCTTTTTTGAATAACAATCCGTAAAATAATGGACATCAAACAACATTTCCAAAAGTAAGCACAATCACGGATCGTAATTAAAATCTCTTGAAAAACTTCAGAAAAAACGTTAAATCTGACAAATATGTGAAATAAAAATTTATAGTTTTTGCCATAATTATCACTAATATTAATAATACTCTGAAAACGATGTGCTCATTACGACTTTAGTAATTATTGCAAATTCAAATAAGTATCGGTGAAAAAAACGGGACAAATGTAAAAAAAAGAAAGAAATCGAAACAACAAAAATAACAAGCATGTCCCGTAATACGGGACACAAGTGGCCCGTCAAATTGTTTCAGACAATTTACTGGTCTTTGTTTTCAAGAAGGTCGAGAAACATTGCTTCGGTATAATCAATGTTTCCAATGCGAATTCACAGTAAAAAAGGGCATTTAAAAGAAATTATTTTTCACATCTTTTCTCAGCGGGTTTGAACCAAAAAGAACGAAACTCAAGCTGACATTTAAGTTCTTTTTCTTGAAACAGAGACATACATATCTTTTCTTTTTTGTTCACTCAGAGTCATGAGAAAAGTAAAAAAAAACGTAAAATAAGGGGGAAAAAATAGAGGCTTTAAAGTGAAAAGAAGGGATCAAGTTCCTTTTTTTTCCTATATATATATTTTCTTTTCCTTTTCCTTAAGACCCAAATAGAAGATGAGGTGGAGAAGGATTGGATAGGCGCAGCCCGCTCTAGTGAGATGATAAAACTGTAAGAGGAAAGCCCTTACCGCGAACAAGAGATTTCCAGAGTAACGTCCAAAGAAAAATTCCTTTGATATATATATAAAATTGGTTTAATTCACTGCTCCCGGGACCTCGACAAGCTCAAAGAATTATTTTCCTGGCACGGTGATGCATTTGTACTATTATATAAGGAATAGACAAAAAAATGATAACAGTAAGAACAATAACTTTCGACAATACTCACCGTTCGTTGACATACAGTATAGCATATATGTTCAACCCATAAGCCGCTACCCCAAACCTAATTTTGCAAAAATTATCTGTGCAGCACATTTCCAGATCACTTTAGGAACCCGCAGCATATTCACACACGACTTCAGTGACCCGTGGCACAGTTCCAGATCACTTAAGGAACCCGCAGCACATTTACAATTCACTTAAGTATCCCGTGGGGCAGTTTTACGTGGCTTGAGTGGCCCGTGGCCTTTTTTCCCAGATCACTTAAGTGACACGGGACATATTCGCATATCTCTTAAGGTGCTGCACATTTCCAGATCACTCAAGTGGTTCGTGTCGCATTCCCCGATCACTTGAGTAACCCGTAGTATAGTTATAGGTCACTTGATTGACCTGCGGCACAGTTCCAGAGCACTTAGGGCGGTATTCACCGACATGGTTTAAGCTATAATCACAATTTTTTGATAAGAGATCGACACGGATTGGTTAAATTCAAGGTTTTAACCAATCTATGTTGATCTCTTATCCAAAAATTGTAACTACAGGTTTAAACCATGTCGGTGAATACGGCCCTTAAGCGGCTCGTGACTCATTTACAGATTATTTAAGTGATTCACGGCACATTTATAGGTCATTTAAGTGATTCATAGCTCATTTACAGATCATTTAAGCGTCCTGTGGTGGTGTTCCAGATCACTTGGATGGCCCTCGACATACTTTCAAGCCAATGAAGTGGCCCGCACTCTCCTAAAAGTTGAGCACCTTTGCAGTACAGTAATACACGAAAGTTTAGCGGTAGGTGATACCGACGATAACCGCTTGAGTCAGGGCATATTTTCGCTAATAAATAAATACAACAATACTCTCTTCGAAGTTTGCTTTACCCGACTAGAACCTATTTATAAAGAGATGAGACCGACTATAACCGTGTAAGTTGGGTTATGGTTGTGAATGTAAAAATACATATTAGTATTAGTTGATTGGGATAAAATTCAAGAAAACCACGTATTGAGTTGTTGGAAGTGGCGGCCGCTGACATCATTGTCCAGTCTACAACGAAGTAAAAATGATTCCCGGACGCGCTCGAAGATACCAGGTATACATGTATACTATTTTGATGTCTGCCGCCACGACGACAATCCACGCTATGAGATCCTCCGGTATGTCCACAGGCTGTTGGTACATTCGCTGTGCTAAGCACCAATTGTCATCTGCTCGACCGTAAATCAAATGCATATCAGCGTATTCCTCGTTCGTGTAGTCAGCCATCACGATAGTCATTGAAACAGACAACTAACTGCTACACGTGTTTACTACCGCAATAGCGCTAATTTACGTCGTCCGCAGCGCGTGATCCTACCCCAGCGCATGCATTTCGCGACGCTGCTTACGCCAGATATGCTGAACGAACCTACGAACGCATTCGACGATCAACTGACATCCACCTTTCGTCTCCTCTGGACTCACAGCCTGCATGCGTTTTTCACGATTTCCACCCTCTCAACGTGGTTTGTGACAGCACGGCCCACTGCAATTTTTGTTCCGGTTGATGCCTACTGACAAACCTCTGAGTTTGTCGGTACATTAACAGAACACCTTGTATAGTGTATACCTGTGTTTTTTCACCGCTGGTCCATGGAAATTTTTCACAGGTCATTTCAAGCAATGAATATAGCGGATATATAATTTCAGATTTAATAAATATTATACTTTCTTATACTTTACTTCTGACTTTGTCATCTCTCAGCAGATCCAAGAATTGTTTCAATTTATTTATATTTTTCCAATCTGTAAGTTTTCCTAATTTATTTGCCTAATTATTTTAAGTAATTCTATTTATTTTACTTATTTCTTCCCGGTCCGAATATTATTCCTCCAATTCATTTATATTTTACCAATCCACAAATTAATTTCAACTATTCCCACCGATTTGCATCTATAAAAAGGTTTGAAGAGCACTTCTATATACAATGATGGAAACTGAACAACGATCGACAACCTTCAAACGAATCATATTTTAATTTCCATAGTTATCAAATGAAGTTATCAAATGACACAAACATTTCATGAATGTGTTACTTACATTCTCAAAATATCTTGGAAAAACGCCTCAAAAATTGTTTGTTCAACGAGGTTCTTGCATTTCGTTGATGTTAAAAGAGATGTTAATTAACGTTTATTCCTCTATGGGAATAGGCTACGACTGCCACTCATCAACGTTATATCTGGGGGAATCGTGATAAACGAGGTCGTTATAACTGAATTTGACTGTTCGTGTATTCTTCCTCCCTTTGCCTACTTTTTTTTTTCTTCTAAGTTAAAGGAAAATGAATAGAGGGAATATCCGAAATAGATCATATTTAATTTCTGTCAAATAAAATCAACGAAACATATTCAGCAAGAATATGAGCTTGAAATCTCTCATAACATACTGGTAGGTTAATATAATATCTCCTAAATGAAATGAGAACTGCGTGCCTCAGTGGATAATTCGATATAAAACATCGAAATGATGTTCGGCACGTGAGCGGAAAAGCAACCGCAATCACCGTAGACAAAACGTCTAGACACAGTATTCTGCTATTCAGAATTACGGACCTTTTCGCTTGTTAGATTTCGATGCAATTGTTCGCATATTTTCTTTCTTTTTTGCTATCTGTTCTTGATAAGCAGTTACTACTTATCCATAATAAAACTCGTTGATTCAGCGTATTATCGAAACAAACAAATTATTTCTAATTGCTTTTCGATTAATCTCCAATGCCTGAATACCGCTGTCATTAGCAAACGTTTATATGTTTGATGTATATCACTCTGTTAACTTTGAATGAGCCACCTATTTTCAAAACCAGATAAATCACTTATGACAATTTTTTTCCAAAGAAACAAAAAATTAATAATTGCATTATTTCTAGATGAATTTTATATTGTTTTTACAAATTGATATTAGACACAGGTTTTAAGCAAATTTCAGCTCTGTATAAATATTACTTTGAGAGGGAGGAAGAAAAGCAGGAACATAATTCAAAAATCCAAAAAAAAAAATGGATCTATATGGTTTTGAAATTAGACGGCTCATATACAGGGTGTCCCATAAGTACTAATGCGAACTTTATCTCATCAATCGTCCGTCGTAGTCGTATAGTATTGATTTAAAATACTCTCAAAAGGCTTTCAAAAATTACATTTCACCAGTTTTGAGAGTGAAAATACAGTGTGTAAAAAATAAAAAATCTTAATTTTCAACAGTCCCTCTGTCCTCTACCTTCTGAGTAGGAAGTTGATGCCCTGTCTTTCTTGAGGCCAACAAAAAAATTCCAAATTTCTAAATGCCATACTCGCTGAAATGAAAATGATATAAAAATTGAAATGAAGGAAATAATTTACATAATATTAAATTTTGAATTGAAATAAAATTAGACGATCAATAAAATTAGATAATAAAATCATGTATCTATCTGTACGATAGTTTTACTTGTGATTATTAAATAATAATCCAAGTAAAACTATCAAAAATTATCATTAAATATAGAAAAATTTCGTTGTGATGGTTTAGTCTCTCAAAAATTACTATCAAGAGGAATATAAAAAAATACAATCAAAAAAGTATTACTCAGATAAAAATTTCTGTCTCTCTCTATTGCACCAATAAAAATTACCCTGTGTGTAACTGTTGAATTAGTGATTCAATTTTTGATTTTTGTCGCTTTTCGAAGTCCTAAAATTTTTGGAGACTTGTATTTACTTAAATTTGTATTGTCTCGTATTAACCCTTAAATGCATAGCGTTGTATGTGTGCAAAGGGTCCTTTAAACATTCATTATTGCAGCCATGTTGAAGATGAACATTCGCCTTTACACATAAAACGGGGTCATATTCTTTACATTTTATATTTTGAATTTGCTGGTAGATGTCCCGATTAATGACAACTATTCTTTGTTTGCTGCACTACATGCGTGGCTGTGACTTCGCGTAGTTGTTAGAATGTAAAATGTTTTGTGTGTTTGCATTTCTTTTTTTTCCTACCTTTGAGTTTACTGCCCGAAGGTTTTTTTTCTTACTGTAGTTTTAAATCACAAAGAAGGTAGTCATGTATTTGGAAAGTAATATTACTTTTGCATTTATTTTATATGCGACTATTGAGGGTCTATACGTCCTCTGTAAGGCCCTGTATAAGCAGTATAATTTTTTTAAAGCTTTTTCCGACTTTCTATACGTGTAATTAACTATGACAAAAATATCAGCTCGAAAAAAAAAAATCATGCGTTCAAAGTAAAAAGTGACGAAAATTGCAAATTTCAATCACCGATATCTCAGTGAATATTCAAATAGAAACAAAGGTAAATTTTTTTTATAGAAACAAAGGCACAAATTTTAATAACTCGCATTATTTTGATTTTAGGGCCATATAAAAATTTTAATTTTAGTACTTTCTCCAATCATTATCTTGGATGGTAAGTGAATATCGTAGTTTATTACCCAAGGGCAATTTTGCTCCCTTTACTGATCATTTTTCATATTTTACTCGAATTTTAAAATGAACCGTAGAATTTATATTCCGTTCGGAAACTCTTGATAAAACACCTCGTATATCAATGTAATGTAATGAGAGTACACATCATAAATTCATGTGTTGGTTCGTGGTATTTTTTTTAGTGGAAAAAATGGAAACGCGAAATCTCCAGCATGAATAATTTTTGGTATTTCGAACGTCCAAGGTAACACCCATTTTTGACACTTGCTGCATTGACTATTTTGGAATTACCATCACAAATCGATAGAACACTTCTTTTTCCTTCCAGAGAAAGATTTACTTTGGTGAAAAAGAACAAAACGAATATGGATTCTCATCAGTAAACGTCATGTAGCTTTTATCTAGATTATAGTATTTTGTTTGATGACATTCAAAAAAAAAATCTATGGGAATATAAAAGAGCTTCTGCCAGAGACCATTTCTATAAATTTGTTTGAGCTTTCTAAAAAAAGCGTATTTGTTATTTTTATATTAGATATATGCTTAGGTTCAGCACGCAATCTGCGTGACATCTGAAGAGCACCTCCATACAAGAAGTATAGCGGATTGCTATGCTATAGTTTAAAAGAAATGGTGTTTTTGTTTTCCTTTCCATACATTTTAGTCTCGTTTATGGAAAGAATTCATATCAAAGCTGGTAGCTGGAGAAAAATATAGTATGTGTAATATAACTTACATCAGTTCTTGAAGAAGAGTGATTATATCTATGAAACCCGTTATAAGAATATTGCAATCGCTATCTATGACAAATGTTATCTATGAAGCTAAACCAGTATCGATAATGCAGTTTTGGGGGGAGGGGGATATCCTACCTATTAAGGTTGTCCAAAACTATATTTTAGTAGAAATGTCATAAAAATATTATTTAGAAACTGATTTTTTTCAAATGTTTCACATATATTTTAATATACATACTATACTATGTAATTATAATATTCTTTTTCTCTTACTTTTACTCTTGCTGTAATACTTACTTTTATGCAAATTTTCAAAACATTAAAAAAAATGTATTGTTAACACCTTTCGTTCACGATAAAATACCATGGCATCAATGTAATTGAATAAAAATTGATTCAAATAAAGAAACTGTTCAGTTCATAAAATGAAGCGAAATATTTGAGTTCAAATCATATAAATTCTTCATGTATAAAAAACATTATTCAATTTTTATTAATTTTTATAAAATTGAATTTTAAATCGTATTCTGAATACAATTCATTCAATGAAATACCAATCTTTTGCCTTATTTTATGAACTGAAAAGTTTTCTTTATTTCGAATCAATTTTTAGTTAATTCCATTGAGATGTCTTTCTATTTAATCATACGCGCGAGGTGTCGATAATACATTTTTTTTAAATGTTCGAAAATTTGCAAAAAAGATGCAATATCGGAGATATGCAAAACGTTGTTGGTGTAGCGTGGCTTATAAAATAGAAAATATATGTAGAAAAATTTTAAATGGTTAATTAATATCTTTAACGAGATATTTCTATTAGAGCATAGTTGTTGAGGCTTTTCGACCCACGTTTAAAGGATCCCTAAAATTGATATTCTAAAATAAAAACAAAAAAAAATTTAAAAATTCTGTTAAACGGAATAGACACACTCTTTAGCAGAAATTACAAAAACAAAACCAAAAGAAACGTATATCCCACCGCAGGATAATGTTTTGTTTCAAGAAATGTATTAGGATCGTAAATATCATAAATATTCGAGCTATTTTGATGCTCTAGGAATATATCGGATTTATCTGAAGTTTGCCACGTTATTATACCATTTGCGAGAAATCGAAATCGCTCTAAATTTTTATATATTCGGCGGCTAAATTATTCTTCTTGATTGTCACGCAACAATCCATAAGCAATATGTAATTTCACTATTGCAACGGCCGTACAACAATAAATAAACCACAAGGAGTATTTTACACACATCACTTTTCTTCTCTCTAAACTATCTTTATGTTTGTTTAATTTCGTTTTCGATATTTATGTGAAAGCTATATTTCCGTTACTCCCCGTGCCGCGTTTTCTATATTTAGTGTAATATATACATAAGCTACTGTATATAAATATATATTTTCCTACAAGAAAACGAGTGCTTTTAGAGTTTTCCTCTCCGCTGCTATAGCGTCGCAGCGGAACTTCCGTAAATTCGTAATTTACTTTCCATCAATCCTGGAATCAATAACAGCTGGCTATGAAAGGGAAAGAGCTCATGAAAAGGAGCAATATCAATTGACCCAACAAGAAACTGGTCCCGGTGAACACCGGTAATAGTCCGCCTCGTAAACGTGTGCTACTGCTGCTGGGGATGACGAGTACCGATGGCAAAGTGACTGAATGGATGGTGGACGAGTGTGCCTGGGTTACTTGAGAGTTCGTCAGAAATGAATGATATTTATAGATGGTTTTTGGGATTTATTTCAAGTTGGGAAGAAAAGTTAAATATGGGGACACATGAAGTATGTTATGTTTATCGTTGTTATTTCTGTATTCAGGATGAAAACTCAAATCTGTTTCAACTCAAATAACTCCTAAACCGTCGGCTATAGAAACGTACTTTCAATAGGAGAAAGTATTTAAATAACGTGCCCATTTTAATTGTATCATTTATTTTACTAAGTGCCGTAGATGTACCGAGATGCCAAATTTAATTTTTATACGGTCTCCCTGTCCTCCAACTCCCAATTAGAAAGTTGTTGTCCTGTCTTTCCAGAGACAAATAAAAAAATTCTACGTTTCTATGTGAAATATTCTCCCTGAGATATTTTAATTTAAAAATACTGAAATGGGGAAAAAAAGGTATATATAAAGTGAAGGGTGAGCTTATCCGTTAGTTTATGTGGTTCTTTTTTCCTCATTTTTAATTTTTTTGGAATTCAAATATCTCAGCAAATGTTACGCTGAAAAAACATGGAATTTGTTTTTCTTTGGCTCACGACAGACAGGGCGACCACTTTCAAATTAAAAGTGAGAGAGCGGGGGGGGGGGGGCATATAAAAAATTAAATTTTGTGTAATTAAAAAATAGACGATGCTCCAAACTCCGTATTTTATCGTATTTTAAGCTCCCAATTTCCCGCAACGACTTTCTAATTGGATTTTGGGAGACACGGGGACTGTATAAAAAGTTATTTTTTTATTTTAATAACTATACAACTCCTTGAAATATAAATTACATATATGAGTACTACACGCTATTTGGATATTTCTTTAATTGGAAGTATACCTCTAGGATCAACGGTTCTCCAGTAAAATGCCATACCTTCTATTTGCTATGCACCCTGAATATCCTTATGTGAAAAAAAAAACCAATACTCCGTTTATATATATAATAAAAGCTTATTAGATTGTTGTTCAGAATTTATTGTTGACAATAACATTTTAATTATCAGTTACGGTATCCACATGTATTAGAGTCTATTACTAAAAGATTTATGTTGAATAAGTTGTCATTCTCAACGCTTTCGAAAAAGTTTCCGGCGTATCTTTGAAGAGACAAAATTGAATATAGATAAACAGTAAAGATAAATCCACATGAAAATTTCGAGAAAAAATTACTTCTCTCTCTTTAAGGAAGAAAATATTGGAAGGAACACAAAAAAATAATATTTCATTTTTTGTTTATGGTGCGTGTGTGGGTTGGATAAAAGAGAGAGAGCCACGCTCGCAACAAAAATCTGTCAACTTTCCGGAAGTTCTTTCATTGCAATCGAGAATCTTGTAGAAATACGGTGTTACCTCGGCTAACGAAGATGATTCGCGCTGGAATCACTTTCGTTAGCCGAATTTTTCGTTAGCTGAAACGTGATTTCCTATCGGTTTCTATAGAACATCGTATATTTCGTTCCAGGAACGGCCCAAAATTTGAAGATATGTTTCTTAAAACACCGAGTAGCGCCATAAAAAAGACAAAAAACCGACTAAAGACTAAAATCAACGCACTTCAAATTGGATAAATAAGAATCATGAGAGAATGAGAGATACTGAACATATTTTTTTACAGTGGGGACCTGTGTGTGTATAACGATACTGTCTGTATAACGATAAACCTGCCTATAACGATATCTTCTTCAGTCCCGGTGGAATTCCTATTTAATAAGAAATAGCCCAAATGATCAAACTGTCTACAACGATAACCTGTCTATGACAATATTTTTCTAGGTTCCTATAGTATCGTTATACACAGGTTTCACTGTATTTTACACTAATGTACACAATCAGCACTACATTTAGTATACTAAAGCTGTTATTGTTACAACCCAGTTGGAATCGTAGGTGTTCCCATCCATTTGTAATTTGTTCAAGACAATTCTGAGTCTGAAACATGCAGGTGGAAAAGATAAGCTCCTAGAATGTGTTCAGTCTGTTCAGTTTGATGCTAAGAGTCTTGCACTGAAGAACGCCTGCTCTGAAAACATAGGCTCCTTTTTCAATGCATTTACTATTAGCTGAATCTTTCATTTCACATGAAATAGTTCAAAAACGCTCAGAAAGAGAATTGCAGGTACATCTGGAAAAAATTTCTGATGTGGATTTGTGTGAGGTAATAGAGTTTGAGTGACAGTGATTCTGATGATGATTGGCGTTAAAAGCTCACAACGCGACTGTTTTATACAGTGAAACCTCGCTACAACGATACTCGATATAACGATAAATCCCTGTACAACGTTATTTTTTCAAATCTTGTTTGGAATTGCCTATGGTCTAATCCTCTCGGTACAATGACATACATTACTAGGATAAATTCCTCTATAACAATATTTTTAGGGGAGATTTCTGAAGCCGCTACATGCAACGATATTATTTTATATTTTGTTCAAAATCTTTTTGGATTTAATTTGAACTTCGTCACTTGTTTTAATTCTTCTGAAGGCGTCTAATAACATCGATATTTTGCTCTGAAGGATCACCGAAAGCTAAAGGAAGTTATTCTTACTGCTACTTTCTGTGTAAGATACAAAAGTGCAATGCAGTAAACTGCTTTACAGGAGCAAAACATCTAAAGAGAATTTTATCAATAAACTAATTAATTACAATTCTTTGCAGCGAGTAAAAACATAAAGATACATTTTCTGGTGGTATTAACAATGCCGATGAAGAAAAAGATGACAACAACAGCAGCAAAAATTTGATACTCGTAGAATAATCTAGCCACTCGATATAACGATAATCCCTCTACAACGATATTTTTTCTTAGTCCGCAGAATATCATTACATCGGGATTTCACTGTATTGGCACGTGCATACATATCAACGAACATGTTCGTTAGCCGAATTCATATTCGTTAGCCGAGGCAGAAAAATCACGAGTGAATTCTTCGTTAGCCGGAAAATTTCGTAAGCCGAGGCGTTCGTTACCCGAGGAACTACTGTATTAGCTACCTCGTTATCACAGTTTCCTTTGTCACCGTCTGAGGAGACTTTTAAAACGTGTTAGAGAGATTGTCTTAAAAGTTTGTCGCTAAAACATATTTGCAACAACTTATCAGAGAGAGAGGAGGAAGTTGTTATTAAAGTTTTCGAGAACTCGATGCCTGTTCGGTAACTTAGTTAACACATTTCTGCGACTAAAGCTGCAAAACAATAGTTTGTAATTTACTTAAGTTACGTTTCCTTCTCAATACAATAATTACGTAGCGGGGGAAGACATGCGATCGTTTCTCAGCTCACGAAGAAATTTCTACGTATTCCCTCGTGGTATTTAATTGACTTTATCTTGCTCACGAAATTTGCGTTTCAACCTTCAAATTGTTTCCACACGATTTCTCTAACACACGCGCGCGGGCTATTTCACAACACGCTTGATTGATTAGTGACTTACGGTGCTCTCTTTTAATAGAGTATTGATTGATTGGTAATTTACCAACTCAAAGCCGTTGAAAACAACCACGGTGTTTGTTTGATTTTTAATTCATGCAGGTAACGCCTATAGAAATTGCGAGTGAGAACATTTTGTAATTGCGTTCAATATAAAGGATATCCGGACTATAAAGTTATCCAAAAGTAATGGCTTAGCTTAGTGGTCTTCAACCTTTCGGACACGGTGGGCCAAATTGAAACTCTCTTCGAAGCACACGGGCAACCAATTAAAGTAAATTATATTTTTTATTAACTATCAATTTCAATTAGTTATTAAATATTTTTTCATTATTTCTGAAAACGTTTTTGATTAATTACTGATTAATTTAATTAATACTGAAATTGATTTTAATCCGAAATCACATTAAATGATTCTTTAATTATTTATTTCGGTAATTCTGAAATTATTTTCCTTCTCAATATATCTTCTAACCATTTCTTTCAATAATTATGAAATTACACTTTTATTGATTGTGAAATAATTTCTCTCATTGATTGTGAAATAATTTCTCTCATTGATTGTGAAATAATTTCTCTCATTGATTGTGAAATAATTTCTCTCATTGATTGTGAAATAATTTCTCTCATTGATTGTGAAATAATTTCTCTCATTGATTGTGAAATAATTTCTCTCATTGATTGTGAAATAATTTCTCTCATTGATTGTGAAATAATTTCTCTCATTGATTGTGAAATAATTTCTCTCATTGATTGTGAAATAATTTCTCTCATTGATTGTGAAATAATTTCTCTCATTGATTGTGAAATAATTTCTCTCATTGATTTATAAATTAATCTTTTCCCTAATTCTGAAAAATTATTTCTTTCACTTATTCTGAAATTATTTTCTTTCCAGAAATTCTAAAATTATAAATTTCTGAGTTTGAATCAATTTGTGCTGGAATTATTTTTTATTATTTATTCTGGAGTTATTTCTTTCATTAATCCCGAAAATACTTCTTTCATTAATCCCGAAAATACTTCTTTCATTAATCCCGAAAATACTTCTTTCATTAATCCCGAAAATACTTCTTTCATTAATCCCGAAAATACTTCTTTCATTAATGCCAACATAACTTCATGCACCAATTACGAAATTACTTCTTTCATTAATTCTGGAATTAATCGTTTTTCAATGTTTTAAACGATTTTCTGAAAGTGATCGGTTTTCCACGACATGAAGCTCCAAGTGCCAAACGTAACCCGCAGGCCATGAGTTGAAGATCCCATGACTGATCCTTATACTACTCATCCACACATTCATCTTGTCTACATTCCTCTATGGAATTTCTAACCATTTAGTACAGGTCGGAATGTGCATGTGTTATAAACCTAACAAAGTTTTTTTTTCCTTTGGAATGTTTGTTATGCGTTCATGTAGAGCTGCCATATGTCTTCTGTGCTTAGCCTTATACTGAAAGAACTATACATGGTTCTTATGAAAGTGCTGCACCGCGTCCATAGGTTTCTCCATTTTTTTATCCAGGTGTTCTATCAAATTGCCAAATTGTTTGCTTTAGAAAATTCGAAAAGCAGATGGCAGTACTTCTGAAACACATGAGACGCGTTCCTCAGAAATGACCTTGACAATGTAACGTATACACGACCCATTCCAATTTGTATACAACTTTCTCAGAGCAATGTTCACGAAGTGCATCTGCGAATTAGTAGTGACACGTGGATGCCTCGATTCAGTGCGTGCGACGGCTGGCAGAGAATATAAATCAGTCACATATAAACACAGGCTCATCATTTGGGAGGGGGGGGGGGCCTCGGCTTTAAAAAATACACTAGAAATGGTACACACACACAATGAGTATACGTTCTTTGCCCAACCCGTGCAGTCAGCAATATTTGCTTTCAAGGTTAATTTCACTATGTTAAAACTATATATAGTTTTATTGTTTTATCATTGAGTTTATGCTTTAGTATGTTAGTATGATGTTATGATCCAGAACTGTTAATCACTCAAGACCGGGGGTGATTTAAATGAAACCAGTCTCGTAGTTCAGAGAAGATTCAATTGGAATCACCGGTTTTCGCCGATGTTTAGTACAAAAATCATAATTTTTAAACTAATCATTCAATTAATTTGAATTTATTTAAGTTTATAAAATAGCAACTTGTCTGTAATATATATATCTTTTGTATTACCTAAAAATTTGTATATATTTTCTCTGCGGTAAAATTGTTTTTTTTTCCTTCTGTCCTCCAAAAAATCAGATTTATATCTCAGGCTCGTAGTTGTAACAAAAAAACGACTAACTCAATTATACAGGGCATTTTAGCTCAACGGGCTAAAATATGCTCTTTACAATAACATTTCGGATACCCACGTGTTAAGCTGCAAATGTCCATCTTTCACAATAAAGTATGGTAAATTAAAATAATATATAATAGTTATGATTTTTTATAAAAAGCTACGCTATTCCTCTTTCGAATGATACCAAACAAGCAGAAATCGCGAAATAATGTAATCGATTAAAAATTAAGATATATGTTGGCCGCCGCAACGTACTGAGTATGTACGTTGGCGGTATACGGTGATTTAATCGTGCGTACTGGGTACGTAGGTTGGCAATGAGGGGATAAATTTGAAATTTACTATAAAATAATAAAGCGATAGTCAGTTACATTCATTTTATGTACATATTGTAACTGAAATGATGTAATGATGAATGTATCAAAACACTAAACAAAAAAGAAAAAGAAAGTGTATAAATAATTTATGTAATAATTCATCATGGGTCTGTGAGACCCAACTCGTAAACTTATGGAACATTTCCTCACGGGAGGGTTAAACGCAATCTGTCTAGACTGCATCGATAGGAAGAGCATCGTACCAAAGTAATTGTGTCGATAATGCCGTTGGAGACCATATATATTTGAGACCACGATATATTCTTAACACCTTTACAATGATGCACGAGTCCAGCAACAGAAAAATTTCATATTTGTCATTTGATTATTATATTTTGAACTTTTCATTTCCACGAAACCCGAATTGAGTTCGTTCATATTTGTCTTCAACATACTTAGTGAGAGTAATCGACTTAAAATTAATTTGGAAAGATAAACGTGACAACATTTAGACAACGGGAACTTATACAGATTAATAGGTATATACTCACACAGAGAGCAAATACATTTCTATCTACTTTATAACAATGAAAATTTGAGACAACAAACAATGACGGATCAAAGTCAACAAAACGAATGCAATAGAAATACACAATACTTGGAATATTCAAATCGAATTCTTCGATCTCTAATATCTGGAGTCTTTCACCAACCGACGGCTTTCTTGATATTTTTCCTCGGCTCGCTAAACCATATCTTTTTCTATTTCTTTTTCTTTACATTGCAAACTTGGGAAAAAAGTATTTTTTTTTTTATCTCTTTTCCAGAATGTGTTATATGCTTCAAGGAAATTCCGATCATGAGTCAGCGTGTTTACTTTCGATTAAACGTTGAAGACATCGAAGTCTTGATCTTCAGTGAAGTGCTGTATTATTTGAATTCATGTCGGAATCTCAGAGGATATTCTCAGCTCATATATGAGTGTTTTCTTTTCCTTTTTATTTTTCTTATTTTCTCTCCTTCCCAAGTTACTTTGTGCTTGGGTATTTTTCCCTTTTTTACCCCGGAAAAGTTTCCGTGTCCGCGGATAACATAACAGTACTTTATTTTTAGAAATGTTTTGCTCTATTTCATTTTTCTCCCAATGTTTTTGCTTCTTTGATGGTGAACTGGTTGTTTGATTTCCTGAAATGGAATAACGGATACACTCGTTTCTCTCTCTTTCTCTATATATGAAACAAGCAAAACAAAGAAAACCTTTTTGAGATGAGAACTTTTTTTTTTTTGTTGACTTTTGTTGCTCTTTAATTCTCATGAAATCCTATCAACGGAGTTCTACCTTTTATAAATGAATTTTATTTAATATACGTACCGTAATCTGAAGTGACTAGGGTACAGATATTAGACGTTTTTTTGTATAATCTCTCTAAGAATTAATATTTTTTACTAAAAGTTACACCACTAGAAAGAAAAAGGTTTTAGTTATTTGTTTTGTAAATTTGTTTTTTACTATAATGCAGATAAAATGAACGCAAAATCGTACCCACGTCACACCCTTCAGGTGGGGTGACGTGGGTACAAAGTGATAGAATAGTGTACCCAAGTCACCTCATCTGAAAGGGTGGCTACTCTATTGTCTTGATATTTCGCTTTTTGAAGAGTATGTTTGAATCTCACTTAACTGGAAATAATTAGGGATAAATACAAATTGAATATAAGTGCAATAAATTTTTGCACAAATATAGGGAATTGTTATTTTATGTCTATAATATAAATCTGTCTTGTCGAAAATGCCTCTTTTGGTGTTAATCTTTAAATGTGGCGTTAATCTCTTAAATTAATTGAAAAGTTAAGCTGTTCTTCCATTATTCTGTAAAGGACGTGGAGCCTAACAGCAAACAAGCAAATTGCAGATGTCTTCGTGGCAACCTGTAACTTATATTTGTGTGTGTCTTTAACTAATATACAATATTGCCGTCAAGTAACCCCACAAATATTAAAAATTTTACTAATGAAGAAACCAGTATAAAACAAATTGATTTCGTTAGATATTATCATTCACGTTCAAAACAATAAGTATGCTTACCAAAGCTAACTTTTATCAATACTGTAAACTGTAACCACCAAGTTTCCAAATGTTTTCATGAAACCTTAAAACATAGGTTATAATAAAAATAGGCTGGAAATGAAATGGCGAAATAATTATAAAAGATTTGGGCAACATTTTCAATCCTGGAGGTTTACTCTGGCTGTTGGACTTGGAAGCTCTCTATTTCATTTACAGTGGCTTGGTGTCACCTGAAATAAGAAATTAGTGTGTGTACCCGAGACACCATGACCTGTCACCAGGTCATCCTAGTTTACGGTACTCAAAATTAGATTTGGTGAACAGCTCATTTAATTTGGGAGATGAATTATAGCATTATACGTGAACTAAAAATAATAAACATTGTCATTGAAAGAAATAAAATAGCGAGAGAAAAACTGAAAAAAAAATCAATTTTTTCCTTGGTGTAAGTACTTGACTAGCCGAGCAGCTTCTTCGATAAAAACTCTATGAAGTCAGGTCAGTGTCGATGAAACACTGCAAAATAATCCGTTGAAATTCCTTGGTATTTATTCCAGAAAAGTTCAGTGAATTCATGCAAATATCTTTACACTCAGTGAATTTGTGCATTGTTCAACGACAATCAAACGTTATCACATCTCGAAGGAGCGCAGAGATCGCGGTTAGTGTTCAAATGGTATGTCATTTACGACTAGACCAAGTAAAACATTTGGATCCCCACGAAACATTTACCTGTCTCAAAGAAACTTTTTGAAAGCCTCTCAAAACCATTTAACAGTTTCTGTTGCTTTCTAACATATAAAATAAACAGAGTTTGATGCAAACTCGCTTTTTCATTACAAAAAAAATTGACGAGGATCAACGACAGATAGGCTTGTAAAATAAAAATATATTGACTTTATAGATCTTTCGTCAACTACTTTTATATTTTCGTTCCTAATTTCTTTGGTTGATCCTTATAAGTACTAGAAAACTACTGCGTTAAACATTTTTCTTAATTTGTAGATAGGAATAAGCGACTTTTCTATTGTCTTTGTGATAAAATTATTGATTGGATAGTGAAGACATATATTTGTACGGTTGCGGCGAGTGCGCCTACTGTGTATTAATCGATTCGGCTGTAAGAGTCAACGATTCGTTTTGTATCGAATATTTATTTGGTAATGTATCATTATAACTCATACATAATGGAATTATATCGATACTGAGGTGAATGACCAACGTCTATTACACAAACGCCTGTTTTTTATAACAATAATAATCGAATTTGCGTCATCATGATTCGATATTACATTAGTTGTTCAAACATCATTAGTTATACAACAAAACAGAAGCCAATCTCGCGTTCTCCTAACTGACAATCTGAGAACAAAAAGAAATTTGAGTGTATTGATTGTTCCATGGATACCTTAACATTTAGGACCAATATACTTGAGAGACATTTATAATTAAATAAAAGTAGGTTACTTGAAAAAGTTTTGAATAAATACATCATCTATTTATATTTTAAGTAGGTTGTTTCAGCAATGTGAGTTTAGCGAGAGAACACCTGGTTATTGTTGATGCTACTATAATAGAGGACAAGTACACATTGACATTCTAGACAATCACATTATTGCTCCTCTGTAACAGTACCGCGGAACTATTCTCATTATGCGAATGGCAATATGCAGTGCATTTGGTATAATAGATTTTGGATTTGGGTGAGAAACGATTGGCGTGACAATATGAGAGGCGTGATTCCACACAATGAGTAATTGTGGGACGAATTGGAATTAGGTTTAAGCCGCTGCTATCACTTTTTTGTCCGCAAAATTATTGTTTGTCAGCATGCACTAACAACGCTGCTGAACGTGAGGAACTGGTCTGAAACTCGATGTTTTTGTTACAATTCTTTTCATAACTGCTCGTTAAGTGAATATCAGATTTCTCAGCTTGTCAGATCTCAATCACTTCACACCAAAGTATTTGTACCATACCACAAAAACTGCAACTTCTGTAGCACAGTCACTATCATGTGAATGTCTATAATGTCAATTTATTTCGGATGGCCTTCACTGTGCCGGCCGGGCCGCGGATTATGTTGCAAGTGAACAGGAAGGATCATGTGGGACACGATACATGTAAAAACCTACATTTATTAAACTTATTAAACCCTAAATCAGGAAGTTACAAAGGCAAACATTTGTCAGAGCTTCGTAGTGAATGCTCATGAAATTCTGTCACAAATATAACATATTATCCATAAGTCATATGCAAGGTTGTCACATTGCCATAAGTGCCGAGTTATGACATCTCATACTTATCTCACATGATAGTAGTAGTAATATAAAGGATGATTCCATAATCCCCCTTGCCTCATTTTAATGACGTTCATTGATCCTAGACGCATATTACCAGTTAAAAAAAGTACCCAAATAACGCGTAGAACTCAGATGCGCCATTCATTATTAAAATAAAAAAATTAACTTTTTATATGGACACCTTCTGAAAAAAACTAATTAAAAAGTTTTTTCGTCTCTCCTTGAGGGAAATAAAAAAAAAATCCCACTTTTCTAAGTGTAATATTTGCAGAGGTATTTTTGAATTCAAAAATCTGAGAAAAGTTGGAAAAAACGTCATAAAGGTGATATCATAAGGTAAAGAAGTGATATCAGTTAGTTTATGCCATTCTTTCCCAACTTTTTTCCGATTTTCAAATCAAATATCTCCACGAATATTTTACTTAGAAACGTGAATTTCTTTTTGAACTCGGGAAAGAGAGAGAAACAACTTTCTAATTGGGTTTTTAGAACATTGTGTCCATATAAAAAGATAATTTTTATATTTTAACTATGCAACCTTTGCAAGATGAATGACGTACATATATATGAGTTTCACACGTTATTTGAGTACTTTTTCTAATTGGAAGTATGCCTCTAGGCTCAACGGTTTGCCAGTAAAATGCGACAAGAGGAATTATGGAATCACCCTGTATAACAGCCGTACTAGCAAACAGTGCCACGGATCCAATAAAACTCAATTGCTGATAATGGTGGGCTAGATCTGGCCAGTTATTGATAGGTAGTGTATGTATGTACTTATACATTTGCTGTAATTCAACGTCAAACAGTTATTTTTTGAAGTTCTAATGTAACTGTAAAATGATTCAGTTACTATAATTTATGAGTTTTCAGGATAGGTGAATAGGAAACACAGTTTTTGACACGTGTCAAATGAGAATCCTGCCGACTTCGCTTCAGAAGCTTTTCCCTCCTTTGGTTGTCTCTCAACGCTAAATGACGTCTGCCCACTTGTAGTTAATTTAATCCAGGAAATCCCTTAACTTATGTGCAGCTAATGAACTTCTAATTAGTTCGCTATCCGGTGAACCACCGAACAGGGGAATAATGCGAGGACGAAACTTATCTTTTCTGACTTATTAAAAGCATGAACAACGGAGTTTTTGCTCTTACGTTAAACGGACGTTCCGTTCCCTACATAAGCACATTGAAATGCATCCAGTTGTAGATTTTTATCTATTAGTCATTGAAATGTTCAATAAAATAGGAGAAAAAAAATGTACTTGAAAAAATAAACTATAAAAATACGGTATTTTTTTTTCTTTCCTGTCGATTAAATTAACTTTTTACATCATTTTTTATACTGTTGAGCTTAAACTTAATACCAAGCCAACCTGCATGAGAATTAATGATATGATGCCTGAATGATTTTTCAAGTTTCTGAATGGTTTTACCATATGTTGTACCTCTTGTAGCAGGCCCTTTTTTTTTTCAACAATGCACGCAAATATTGCTTGCTCCGAGAAGAGAAGGGAGAGATATGTACTATACATAGGGAGAGAGAGATTCGTTACCCATGACGTCGTCCTCTCTGAGCTTTGCCTCTCTTGATGACTCAGGAAGTACCTACCACACATGCTAATCTACTCAGCACGGTAACGACTGCGGTCGTTCTGAATCAGATGGTACGGAGTTTCCGAATTGCAAATTCAGGTTTGTTTGGCTGGTGCGCCTGTTTTATGTAGTTTCCTCTTGATCATTCTTACCCTTGGGTAATGCTTAAGTACATTACAGTACTCCTTCGGCTACCACTAATCAAGTTGAACGAAAATTCCGTCCAAACAAACGTGAACACAGAAAATGAAATCGAAATTCAGTACTGTGCTGCTAATACTTCGTCTTGTTACTGGAAGTTATGAGCAAGTGACGGCCTTACCGTGATAAATAGTGTTCATCCTGATTTTTAGTTCCGACGCGGTGACTTGAATTGATGAGGTGTTCGGTTTGAAGGAATTTCTTACGAATAAAAAAGAAAAAATATATATAATTTGAATGTTTATTTTGGTTAATACCTATTAGAGACGTAAACCATTGTAACGGTTGTAAGGTACCTATTAGAGACGTACAAGTTTGAATGCCACAATATATAGCAATAAAATCATCTAATATCAAGAAATTTCGTAAAGAAACAATGTGACGTTAAAAGTATTTTAATATCTTCGTAGGATATAAGTTTTGTATTTCAATGGAAAACCCAGAATATGAGTATTTATATGTCCTTAACAAATGATGATTCTGAAGGTCGAAAAATATTCTTGTATTTTAATACAAGTTATCCAAATTAACTTTTGTATTAAAATATAAATAATATATCTGAGTACATTATCATTAACCCTTTGAGAACTGAATGGTGTCGTAATAACTGCCATCGCAAAATGGAATTACTTTCACGCTTATTGGAAGATTACTGAAACAGCCTCTGGCTCTCATTCATAAGTTGCATTCAATAGGAAACTTCTCCTACGCTATTCATAACTTCACGAATAATAGACTTCCTTTGTTTGTCCGAATTATGTGTATTCTTTTGATTATAGAACGTTAATGCACTCGAATATATTTGATGTTCTCTAAGGGTTAATATAGGATATATATAAAACACGAATGCCATTTTTCGAAAGCGAAATGCCATTTTAATAAAGGCAGATAATTAGAGCTGGTCAAATAAAATAGGATGGAAGTCCCCGATGATAAAATAAACGTACCAGCTTGAAGTGTAGAATTCCCATTATTTCACCTATGTATGCCTTCTTAAAAGAAGCCTTGGACAGCGAGTCTTATCTTAAGAGCAATCCTAGATCAATTCTTCATTTCATGCTACAAAGCCAACCTACGTGTTCTCAGACTTTTTGAGTGGGACAAATAAGTATAAGTCAGAGCTGTCAGGTCCAGACTGCAGAATGCCCGTTTCAGTACTTCCAAGAGAAATTTGATGAAAATTTTGGTTATATTTTTTAGGACACGTGTGAGTGTGCATTATCAACACCTCATTTAAAATTCTAGAACTTAGTTCTTCGTATCACAGTGCAAATTTTACAAAACATTACAAAAGCACACCTTGCTGTTTGACCGCTTTGATGGTGGCTCGGTGTTCCTAACTCAATCAGCAGCTCTTGGTCATTGAAAAGATGGTTAAGAGAAAGCTACGAGAGGGAACGAGACAACAAGTCTACTCGTATCACATCTTATCAAGGATTTCTCTCTCCGTACGCGTAAGATGCAAAACGCCGCAAGCGTCGTGTATTGGTGTTTTTTTTTGCAGCGCTTCACAACCAATAAAATCAATTTTGAAAATGTGAAAACATCAATACACCATGCATCTCTCTCAGAGGCATACACGGTAATTTAAAATGAATGGTACGGAAAGGAAAGATTTATGTGACTTCTGTAATTTAGTTATTTCACACATATCAACATAATGTAAAGATTCTCTCCACGTTTAATTTAGAAAAAATGAATAACCTCATCTCCTAAATGTTTACTATAACCGCTGTTATCCCAAAAGAAAGCATAAATGAAATAGAAAACCTACGGGGAATCTTAACAGCACCATGGGCCCCCAGGAAAGCGATATTCTGGATGCCCGCTGAAATAGACTGCTTACTTATTCACATTTTTACTCCTGAAAATAATAGTTCCAAGTCTCATTATAACGAGCCCGTATCTTATGCTTTTGTGGTCCCCGGGCAGTGCCTGGGGGGGCCCATGCATTTAGACGGCCCCGAATACAACAGCAGCGGGTAGGTGATTTTTCGACTCCATTGCTGATTAATCTGGTATTTAAAGGAGCTCTAGATCCGGTTATGCTGCACGGGTGTGGCAAAAACTAGCAAAATTTTCAATGAACATTCAGGAATTGCTAGCTTTTCAGAGTTGCCAAGTGAAAACATGGATAGTTAACCTTCAACATTATGTTAATAAGTGTGAAATAAATTCTGTATGTCGGAGGTAAAGGGCTATGTCCACTTTTTCAATATTGGAATAACGCTATCGATTTGCTGTACTTTCGTTACATTACACAGAGATATGATATAGGACAATGAGTACTATTTCAAAAGGTACACAGAAATACCCTTTTTATAAAAGGCATCATGTCACAGTAGAGAAACACAAAAAATCCCTTCGGGGGTGTCACGTCCCCTGAAGTCGATTTTTTAAAACTTACTTTGAAAAATATTTCGTAAAAAAATTTCGTGTCAATCAATTAATTTTTTCTTCAGGAGAAGAAACACTTGAACGCAATTTCCTCAGATTGCACACAGATTTGTGTTCATCCATAAGATTTAAAGAAACTAGCCCACAAAAAATTCTGAAATTTTGCAAAAACGTTTATTTGACATGTGTTAGTGAAATGAATCTCCGATTTAGTAATTCACTGATGGGAATCAGTATAAAAAATGTTGAATTTCGATTTTTTTTCAAAATTTTTAAAAATTCTAAACGAATAGTCAGGTAAACAAGTTCTAGGTTCATTTTACTAACAAATGTGAAATAAACATTTCTGCAAGACATTCTCCATGAGGCACAGTAATGCCCCTGGGCTGCAAATCAAAAAAATTATCCATGGCAGGGCATGAAAAACAGTCATCACATATCGTAAGAAAAGGAAAAGAATTACCGTGTTTCTTTTCCTTAGTGCTTCCTATCCTCTCAGACATATATACCCACCCTCAGTGAGCAACTCTCGACCAAGAAAACATTAGCAACGAAAGAAAGTGTGAGGGGGGTGTATAGTGAACGTGTAAAAAATAAAAATAATAATCAAAAAAAAAATTATCAGAGACGTGGAGAGAAAGACTAAAAAGAGAGAGAACGTGGCCTCCACCTTCCATCTTCAGATGACACCCAGTCCATTTAGAATCTACGGCAATCATGGATGGCTGAGTCCTGGAGCCGCGAAGTGATTGCAACGCCATCACGGGAAAAAAAGTAAAAAAAAAAAAAAGGAAAACGAGGGGGAAAGGTTCCTTTTTATATATATATTTTTTTCTATATAAGGGTAAAAAGCCAGATTGGCTATCTTATATTCCTTCACTTTCGCATTCCCGCCATCGCATCCCCATCCTTTTGCATACTCCGGGGATTTAAGTCACCCATCAAATAGAAGCGGGAGAGACTAGGCATGCTGTCCGTATATCGCCCTATCCATCCCCTCAACCTTATCCTACTGGATCAAGACGCCCAACAAAAAGAAAAAAAAAAAATTCCAAAGTAGCTAAACAAACAAAATAACAGAAAAAGGATGGATGAAGAATCGTTGACCTTCGCAGATTGTGAATCTCTCTCTCATTCCAAGATGCCATTTTTGAAGCCTATACCTAAAAATGTTATCTTTTCGTGGAACCTGAATGAGCTTCGGAAAAGATGGATTACTTACTGGATGTCGTTACTTTCAAGAAATTCATTCAATTTAAAAAAAAAATAAAATAAAATAAGAAAAGAGGCGGTGGAAATTACCGGCAGCGTCTTCTTCTAGAAGCTTCAAAAAAAATTCAAATTTCCAAGACTAGCTTAATGGTATATTTTCCGAAATTGAAGGAAACAGATGGAGAAAAATAAATAAAAAAAGGGAACCAAATGAAGAAATGATAAGTTATAATTTTTCAAAAGAGTCATTTTTCTAGTTTGGAAATGTGTACTGATTATATTTTCTAGAAGTCGAAAAAATAAGTTATAAATCAAATTTCCAAAACGCATAAAAATCCTCATGAATATTTTTTTTATTTTGAGTTTTTGTATTATCAAATTTGTAAATATTAATAATACATTATATATATATATATGAGTGAGAAAAATGTATTAAACCTACAAAGATTATTTAAAATCCTTAAAATTAATTGAAACTATGCAGGAGGTTCAAAAAAGCTTAGAAGTAGTTTTACAGGTACGCTATACATGTTATTAGAAAGTTGAGAATGCATGCAATATCGGAAACTAAAAGATGCAATTCTCTAAATATGTTCGTAACAAAGATTGAAACTTCAAAATACTCATTTTAAATTTATCCATTTTCTTTTTGAAATTAATTTTTTCTTATCAATCATGTGTTTTCGCATTTCTTCCCATTATAATTATTTTTGTAAGTGAACGAATCATAAAAGCTTTGTCAAAAATCTTCGAAATATTATTTATTGCGCTTATTTCAAATCTTTAAAACAAGTTAAAACCTTGCACGAGGTTTTCTAATTACAGAACAGTCATGGTTCTACCAGAATACTATTACTATTATAGAGTTGTGAATGCATCGAATTGAGATTTAAATGGTGTGGAGAATTTTCTAAAGTTATTTGTAACAATGTTTAAAATTCAAAGATAGACTCATTTTAGATTAATCTGTTTTTTTTAAGTAAATATTTTTCTAGAAAAAATTATTATGAAATGCTCACTGCATATTATGTCATAGCTTACTAAAATATTTATAACCAGAGCTTTCATTATGTAATACTGAACTGCAAGACTAGCAATTTGAAACTAGAAAGATCTGTATTTTTTGGGAAATATGAAAGATATATGTTATTAGCAGGGTAATTCTTATTTTTATAGAGAAATTGCAACGTATCTGGAAAATTGGATATCTGGAAGGAATGTCTGGTTTCGATAAATTTATAAAATCAAGAAATTGGACAACAGCATAAACAAAAAAAATGGTTACGCTTGCATTGCCCAACTGTGTGAGCGCATAAAATTCAAAAAATAGATATATAATATAAAACGTATTTTCACTTTAATGATTCTCTGCCACTTCTATCTTTTTTACCCCTTCAATTTTTTTCTCGACTCACTAATGATGTACAAAAAACTAAGGCAATTTAATCTATTCACAAATGAAAATGCTAATACCAAGACATGATTCGAATAATAAATTTGCGCATTTTTAGAATGGTCTGTGTAGCTGCCGGGCAAATTGCCAGAAGGTAATTGCAGAAACTTAAGGGAAAGGGCAGAATTTTCAGTCACTAGTTTTTCTTACTTCAAATAGGTTTTACTTCTTTTCTGGCAGTCATGGCCACTCTCTGAGTGCAAAGAAGTGTAAAGCGGTATATTTCTTTCCTCTTGCTTTATCATAACATTTCTTAAAGTCTCGTGGCTCATCTGCTTTATGGGTCGACATCTTTCAGGCGCCGAAAAGAGATGCATTTCAAGGGGGGGAAAAAGAGCCATGGCCAAGGAAAATTTTTAAGGCCACTCTTTCGAGGGGAGAAATGCTAGCGGAATCATTTCATCAAAACATCTTCAAGATTTTGTGAGTGCTATGACGAATGTTTCTTTATTTCTATAGAGCTGTGTGCGAGAATGTGTGTACAGATGGGCCAATAAATACTTTTCGAATGGGTTATTTGAGAGAAAGCTCTTTCATAAGTAACATTCACTACACTTCATTGTGTAAGTTACGGAGAAACGCTAAAGTCAATTGTAAATTCTCAGTGAACCCCTTTATTTTTTATTATTGTGATACCCAAAAAATAGTATCACAACTAAGTCAAATGTTGAAGATTTTAGAGTCGTGTTGTTTCTTCTGAGATACTTCATTGTATATCTATTGCAACTCAAATATTTCACATTTTATACATGAAATTTAATTTTAAAAATTCAATATAAAGCCTTATAAATTATTTAAATAGAAAAACAGATTCAGCAATTGCAATACGCAAATGGAGTTATCAACCTGATAAGAATTTATAAAATGTGCTCATGTCATTGGGAGTTGTGATCTTCGTGGAAACTATTATTTATTTTTTTTGTTTCTATACATTAAATATTTGCTGTTTTTTTCGGTAAACCGCCTTCTCACCGGAAAAAAATACACTTGGGAAAAAAATATACGGAAAAAAGTTCAGCCATGAATTCTTACCTTTGAAAATATCATCAATAGATGCGCGTATTTACATTTGCAAAGTGTATAAAATATTTATTGGTTTCAGCTTTAGTATATTTTTAACATTATTTACTCTCTATCCTAACATGAAAAAAATATTATTTATCAAACATTCACGCAAAAAATCTTGGTCATAAATCAACGTAAGATTCGAACTTTAAACACGTTGAATTCACACAATTTTTTACTCTCATCAACAGTCACTTTGTTCAAATTATAACCTATTTTTTAAATACGATTTTAAACTCGTTGTAGATAAAAAACTGATTTGCATTTTTATACTTGCAAATTCAAATTTAAGAAGGCTTATTATTGAAATACTTTCACTTATTTTCAAAAGTTTCTATTAACTCGTATCGCTGCATGATACGTCGGAGTATGGTTGATATTTAAGTTTTTGTTTTGAGTGAGTTGTGCTTAATGATTTATTTTCTGGGACAACTGACATCAAGTGAATTAATGAATCTTTAATACTTTTCGAAGTTTTTTTTTTTACAGGCTATCAAACTTATCGATTTTACAATTAGTGCATGATATTACCATCATACGTCTACAGTAAAGAACCCCTCAGAACTTTCGTTCGGAATTTTGCTCCTTTATCCATTTGTTTCATTACCTGTTCCAACAAGGTACCAGACTCATCCTAAGGAAAGACTTGTTTTCTAACACGCAAACCTCCAGAAAGTATTCGCTTTTTTATTTTATTTTTGTATTTATTCATTCTTCCATGGAACTTGTGCACATTCGGCATGAATATTTTATTTTCGGCAGAAAAATCCATTTATCACTGTCAAAGTTCAAACCTCCTCTTTGGTGGTAGAGTACGGAGGATTGGAAGGCAAACGAAAAACAAATGCTCCTATCTCGAAGAAAAATTTTTCTAATCGATTTTCCCATTACTGAAATAAAAAAAAGGATAGAAAATACCGAGTTATTAGGGTTGTCATGATTCCACACTAAGCTTATGTAAGGTTTCTTTCCAACAGTTCTCCAGAGGAGATATTCCCTTGTTGCAACACGAGAAGCATATTTACTTTGCTCACGTCACTAATCGACTGGCAAGAGAGAAGAGAGAGAGAGTGGCAAAATATCAGAGATTTTACTCCATTTCTTCAATTTCTTCACGATAATTAATTATGGAAGAGAATAGAATTTCTCGCCACAACAACTTTGCTCGCTCAATATTCGCATCCTATTTATACCTTTTTGGATCCGTCGTAATACTTACTGGTTGATTGTAGGCGGTTGGGACTAAATTTATCTGTCTGAAGATATATCTGGTGAATAAATTATAATGTAGCGTTGATTTTTACTTTTTTACGGCACTTGTATGTATTATGTAAACTTGTGGATCTACTCGTGCGGAGAATGATGATTATTTTATGTGGGTTACAACTTCTATATATATGCATTTTGTATATATAACCTTCTTGCAAACATATTCCGTCACTACTTCGAAGAAAAATACATGTCCAAATACTACCTATAGGAGTTTGGATGCATAAATGATAGATCCTTTATAATTTTTGCTTTTCCAACAACTTTCCAGGTATTTACCAAAATTGCAAACTAGCAGGACAATCTGAAAATATTGAAAACTCAAAATGACTGAAACATTACATTTTTCGATAAGCGTACTGACTTTAAAATCAGTACGCTTATATCAGTACGCAACACCAGTTAATCCAACTGATGTTCCGCGGAACCCCAGGATTCCGTAACAGCTTTTTTTGGGGTTCCGCATGATCAAACGTCACGGAACCCTTAAAAATCCCGGAACCCGGAAAGCTTTTAGACAAGAAAACTTTCTAGTTTTTTTTTTTGTTTGTTTGTTTTAATTTCAACGAGATGGTGCCGTTTTATAAAAAAAATCCTACCACTTGAAAAACGAACACTAAACAACTTATGAACAGTAACATTACATTTTTTCATATGGAATTTTCGTACCAGAAGCTCCAGAAGGTCATGAATATCATTTTCCGTTTCATCAAAAAATTGCAAGTTGCAAAAACGATGGTTTTTCTTCTTTTTTTTTGGAATTTTTTTTTATCCACTAGAAGAGAGGATTCTTGAATTGCAGAATTTCTGTGTACTTTATGAGACACCCAGGACCATCTAAATACATGAGTCCCATCCGGGCCAGGGACGGGGCCTCATTTCCATAGGGGTTTCCACGATAAGATCTGGCACAATGATTCATGACAGTAAATTAAAAGGTGATGCTAAGCCCTCTTTCATTTTGCCCTCGAGCTATGAAACTTTTTTCAGTTATAAATGTTCAAAAATTTGTTTGAGATCCGTATTACAGCCTCAATACCATCAAGGGTTCCATAAAACAGCCTTATACCTGTCAAGGGTTTCGTGAGACGTTTTATGTTGGAAACCCCTGGTACAGACCTCAGATACGCCATTCGTATTGCAAAAGGTTGTATAGTTATTAAAATACGAATCCTAACTTTTGAAATGGAAAAAGAAAGTTCCTTGTCCTCAAAAACCCAATTAGGAAGTTGTTGCCCTGTCTCTGCGGAGGCGAACAAACAAATTGGGCGTTCCCAAGTGCAATATAGTTGATAAAGAACGGCATAAACTAACGGACAAGCGCATTATGCTGGTTTCTTTTTTCTCAACTTTCCTCCTGTTTTTGAATTCAAATATCTTTGCAAATATCGCACCAAGAAACGTGATTTTTATTGTACGGAGCAACAACTTTTTGATTGAGTTTTTGAAGACATGGTGTGCGTATAAATAGTTATTTTTTACATTTCAATAACTAGACAACCCCTTGCAGTATGAATGTCGTATCTGTGGTTTACACATTGTTTGCATGTTTTTATCTAATTAGAAGTATACCTCAAGAATCAACGGTTCACCAGCAAAATGCAGCTTAGAGACTTTCCGTACTAACCTATATGTGCAGGGGAACTTCCTTTTTTTTACGAATCGGAAAATTCAATGAAATTTGCAAAAACCAATCAGATCTTAAGTCAGCAATCAGGTCAGTTTATGCTCTATCATCTGGAAAAAATTCTCAGTTATATTCTTTTTATAAAAGATCTTGCGTCTTTGCAACGTTCTCTGGAAGCAAAATGACTTGTCTGGATTTTCATATTTCTCTCTTATATTACTTTCTATATTTCAATATAGAAATTTTTCATTTTTGAAACTCTCCAATATATTTCTTTGTGAAAATATTTAAACTCTAGATTTTACAATATGTGCTTCCTGCTTTTTTGATCCAGATATTTCAAGAAAATTCTAGTTGAAAAAACTTTTTTTATCTGGAAATAATACAAGTTTGTATTACATATACCTTGTATTTTATAATCTATTATTCAGAGAGGGCAGACGAGGGGTCAGTATTTGTAGGCTTTTGTTTATATAATGACGTATTAGAAACTTTACCCTTTTCTCTGATTGGGATTCCCCTCATATAATGGCACATGTTGTTTTTTAAGTGTTTCTAATTTTATTTTAGTTTCTACAATTCCACCTGTTTAATTTTAATTTCGCTCATTCTTCTTTAAACAATAGTTAAAAAGTTGACTAATAATTTTAGTTTAGTAATGTAATAGTTCTTTAAAATAAACAAATACATGAAATAATACAATCCCTGGAGAGGATTCTATAAACATGAACACATATGCATATGCTAAGGTAAATGTTAATTCGGTTATTATACATAATAAACTGGTTATTATGCATAAAAGCTGAGCATTTAGGTAAGTTTGATAAATTCCCATAAATTAATCACTTTTACCGGCAATTATGCATAGTATCCAAATGAATGAATGAACGCCAGAACTTTGCCACTGGACTTATCCCGTTGCCGAGATCTCTTCCAGCCCAGCTTCGTGGCAGAGGCTGGAACACTTTATTTAGTGTCAAAAAAAAAAAACACATACAAACTGTTTTACAACATATTTTCCCCGGACAATTGGGTACTGTCGCGATTAACAAATTTTGTGGTGATTACAGACGAGATGGGATTAGGAGTTGGAGAAGTTTCGGGGTTTAGTTAAGATGAATGTGCACATATTAGGATGGAGGTATGTTTTAAAAGCAATTGAGCGCCCTCCTCCTCCTCCATGCCATCTCATCTGTTATCTTACACTTGCCATATTATATACACAGGATACAAAAAGAAAAAGAAATGAGAATCTTATTGTGAAATAATATATATATATATATATATCCATCGGGGAGCGAGTCATCTCGCTTAACACCTTATTGGTGAGCAAATGGGTCTGATAAGTTGCGACTAGAAGCCAGCATCAGTTTTATTGGGTTGAGTTCAGTCGCTCCGGCGGATTTAATGAAAATATACAAAATAGAAGTATTGTGTGGGGGAATATATACAATTAGGGAGCAGCCGTGGCATCTCGCTTAGCACCTTATTCGGTGAGCAACATGAATACGACAATATGAGTGCGCACGTGTGTTGTGGACATGAAATGCATGGACAACTTGAATGGAGGAAAGAGAAATACACACATATACACACATTTATATACATATATATAACTGCCAGGTCGAGTCGTCTCGCCCTAAACCTATTTTGGTGAGCAATGTGGGCTTGGTTTAAATGGGGGATTGTCTGGAGAGAGCCTTAGCTAATGATCAGCTTCGGTCTTGGTGTTTTGGTTGACTCGATCTGGCTGGTTATATTTATATTTAAAAAAAATGAATATATATATAATATAAACTACATGTAATGGTTATTATGAAACCATTCGTGTCGTCCCGCCTAGCACCCTAACTAGAATAGCGGCATGAAGGACACTTGTGGTTATCAAATTTACATCATTGTAACGGGAATGTCATAAAAATTCTTGTTCGGGTCCCGTTAGTACATGCTATATCATGTATTAGTAGTGGCAGTCATGTGGATATGATTTTTGTTGTAGTTTTTATCCATTTCTGTTTTTTTTCCCACTTATTTTTGTAATATTTAAAACATTATTTTATAAATCTGGTGGACAGATTTCTTGTTTTTCGTTGGCGTGTATATATCTAACAAGGCTTGTAATCCTGCATAGTATCCAAGCGTCGTTGATAAATTTAGTAAGAACTAAAAAGTTATCAGTTTTTCTGGCGATTATGCATGATTCCCAAGCGTCGCGTCATTTGTAAACATGTTAGATCTGACTATATGATTTACAGAACTATATGATATAACTGAACTATCACTGACTATATATACTGTACTATACATGATAATTCATACATGTATTGTATCATTATATGGGGGTACGATCATAAAATTTGTTATCATTATATCGGGGTCCGACTATATTCTTCGTACAGACTCATTTGGAATAATTTTTTTCATATTTATCAAATTCACCAGTTACAGTAGGGTATTATGTTAATCACAGGTAAAGGCGATAAATTTCAAGTATTTATTAGTTTACCAGAGACGCTTACGCATAATCTATGGTAAAATTGATACTTTTTTTAGTATTTATCAAGTTTAATAACGATGCTTCGATATTATGCATATTCAGTGGTAAAAGTGATAAATTCATCAAACTTACCAAGATGATTGTTAAACATGCATAATAACTGATATTTATCACACTAACCGTAACATATATATTCACACGAGTATTGTTATGAAACTTCAGTTCTTATATAAAATATTTTTGTACAATTACACTGAACACGAATTAGGTCTAGTGTAGTGAAACCTTACCTCTTAAATGTAGAGGAAAGGAAAATCATATATAAAACATATTTATGCTATTTATTTAAGTTATATGTCAATTTTATTTGCTTTTCATGGGTATTTCATTAATTGATTCTAGTTCCCCTGTCATTTATATTCGAAGTTCTCTCTATACCCATTTATTATTTTTTTACAGTCAATACTTCGCCCCGAAGCATTCATTTGTTAACAATGGCCCGTTAACAATCAGGAATTATGACTAAAGTCTCCGCTTAGAAATATTGAGAAGCACTTCAAGCTTTTGTTTCATATGACTACATTTGAAACAGCTATATATGCTTACAATAATAACAAAGCATTCTTATCCATATACAATAGATAAAAAAAAAGAAGGGAAATGAATGGATGGCAGCTAAATAGTAGCAACCAACCTTTGTATATTTACAGAAAAAACAAGAAGCAAATTTGAGCATTCAGTAAAACTGATTCATAATGATTGCATATCACAAAAGTTTGATTGCTTCGATTTTTCAGCTTAACAACATTGATCTCGAGTAAACAATATCGGCTGATTAATCATTCTATATTTTTTCCCATTTTCGGTAGAACTCATTTTCCATCTTTGTGAAGTTTGTTGTTCCCATTCATTAACGAGAAAGCAGATAAAGTTTTCCGACTAATGAGGCAACCACTCGCTAAAAGACGAATTCCTTTTTGTTGCAGTAGAAGAATTCAGTAACTCCAGACCACGATGCCAAAATGCTAAGTATCGCATTTCTTTGTGATTTTATAGGACAACCTTCAGCAAGAACGAATTTTCCAGTCATCTATTATTTAGAATCTAAACAACTAAAGACTCGTGCTGAAAGCTGGAAAAGTCGAAATAATTAAAATATATTTAATGATCTCGAACAATATTTATTACTGGAAAAATTCTTGGTTATTTGAATGCTAACAAGACAAGAGATTCGTCGATGAAGTTATTATTCAAATTGACAAACATGTATATATATATACATACATACATACATACATACGCATCTTGAGCAACGTACAAGCAAATAACTCTACAATTTGCAAGATTGCAAGATGCGAAGTACGTTCAGACTCTTGTTCTGATGAATATTTTAGTAACTTAAGGAAATGATGAGAATAAACTGTAGGAAGTTTCAAAGTTGTTTTAAATATCGTGGTAGAGAATGTGAAATAAATGAATCCGAAGTATGTAAAATGAACAATCCTTTCCAAATGCATTGTAATACTTTTTATCGTGATCGACGTCATAATAAATGTAGTTATATCACAGATTGGACCAGAAGTTCTTTACGCATTTAAAAAAATAATACTAAAATATATAACAAATCAACCAATTGACATAAGAACGTGTGGTTTACATTAAAATACATATCATGGCCTAGAGCAGTAGTTCCCAAACCTTTTTTTTCATAGACCCCCCCCCCCCTTCTTCAGAATTTATCTATCTCATCGCCCTCAACTCAAGCTAAGCAATAGGATCCTATGTTATACCCACAGCCACTATCGCACCCCTAGACCATCACCCACTTCGGGAAACACTGGCCTAGGGAATTTTTTTTTTTTTGATAAATTAAAAATATCGTAATTTTACTCACAGCTGGCGCTGTAAAACGAAAAACTCGACGCAATGCATGAAACGCAACACAAACAGTGCATAATTAATGTTGATGACAATTTTTGTTACATAAAACTGCCATAATTAAAAATGTGCACCCGTTTAGATGTAGCCCGAGCTTAAAAAGGCGCTGATATTGAAATGTGGTAGTTTTACGTAATGTGCAAATTGTCATAAATGTTAACCAGTTTTCGCCCACACCTTGATGCGCTTTGAATTACATTTGGATATTGGGCTATTTTGTTGAAAATACACAAGAGTTATATTAAGAATATTCCAAGAGATTTTTTAAATACATCAACAGGAAGTATAACAATGAACGAAGCAAGTGTCTTCAACTGAAGACAGCAAAATATGACGACATACTTGAAAAAAGTTGAACTAACACAAAATTGAATTGTGTAAGTTATTCACATTAAACTGCAATCTAAATAATCAGTTACAAATGATAATAATAACCAGATAATAAGATTCACCAAGAGTCAATTTCCAAACCAGAAATGGCTCCTCGAGAATATTTTCGATTCCAATCTCTAAGTAGGACTGTTATCTACACGTGCTGAAATACGCAACATCTAGCAGTAAGGTCAAAACATTATAAGGAGCCCAGAAATCCTCGCTGTACTCAAGTGAGTACAGTGGGTACAAGTGGGTCATGATAAGTATGTATTTTAATGCAACCCGCATCTTTCTTTATGTCAATTGGTTGATTTGTTATTAATTTTTAAAATGCGTCCAGGATGTCTCGTCCACCCCGTATATTTGTGCTGTTTGAAAGGTTTATGATTATATCATTGTCTGTTGCATCACACCAAAAATCAACTAAATACTTTCAAAACTCTCCTGGATATGGAACTCAACATGATCGCAATTCTTTTGTACATCGCAACTTCTGAAAAAAAAAAATCAATGCCGTGAACGGTGCTGGAAAAATAATGAAAGTTATTTTTGTGCATTTAACTGAGTGATGACAACTCGAATGAATTGTTTCGAAAATTTTTAATCGTCAACTTTAGTATGTGCATATAGGATTCATATCAGCTATTCGGCATTGCTTTTTAGTATCCGTACATCTCTGGCCAAGTGGAGTTGGGGTGATTCGTGAGTTGCGCATCGATCCGGAAATGTCCACGACGATCATAGTATCTGGAGTAATTAACCCCCAACACACAATCCAACTGGATCAAAAAGCCCGCCCATATGACTAGAATGAGGTTCAACCGGTTTAGCAGCGTTGCTATGGCAAGGTATTTGCAGACCAACACCTATCGCATTCATATATGTACGCGTTCACATACATACACACGCTCGGAATTCAGAATCAGCCACAGGCGCTCCACTAATTGGCGCGGATGCGGATTTTGCCTTCGCTTGGCTGGACGAAGGATCTTAAAAGCAAGAAAAACGTCTAACTAAATGAGATTTACCGATATAGTCAGTTCAGACGGCAAAAACCTTCATTTAGGGCAATATTAGTATTGTGATGCTTCAAATTTGATTAAGAGCAGCATTTATATTTTATTTCAACCGAAATGTCCTACTTTGCTCAATGCTTTAAGCTTTTTTCATTTGATTATAATTAAAATTCTTGTGATGCGAATTATGAGAAGAAGAGTATTTCATTAGTATAATAAGTAAATAAATTAGTGACAAAAATGTCTTTAAAAATTATAAATTATTTGTTTGATTACTATAAGTTATTGATATATTATTTCGTTTATGAAATCCTTTTATTTCGTTTTTGAAATCGTTAGTTCTAAGTATTTAATACTTAGAACTAACTTTATGCTGCAATTTAATGTTTGCAGAACGTATTTTTACTCTCAAGGTAATGTAAATAAAATGCATTAAGAAGTATAAAAAACATGCCAAAATATCAACGAAAATTGCATTCAATTGCTCGTATTTTTTAAAATTTGACTTTACTAAGATTAAATCTGTCACATACCACGTTATTAATTACACTTAATAATGAATTTAAATTCCTATTATTTATTGTCGCATTTTTAAAACGTGGATTAATTGTAGTTGCATTCTTTTATCTTTAATAAAGTATCAATTTTCTTTAAATTAGGTATTAGTATTTATCTTGTTTACATACTGTGAATACACTGCGATTTATTGTAGGATTATTTAATTCATAATTAAAATAAAAGACAATTTTTCACAAAAAACGAAAGATTTGTAAATTTTTTTATTAAAAAAACCTAGAAAATAAATTTTATGATAATTATTCCTCTCTACGAAAAACGAGCATACAGTTAAAATACTAATAATAGAGATTAATTTCTCTTATTAAATGTAATTTTTTTATTAATTCAATATTCCAATGATTTAAACGTATGACATTAGAAATTTCACTTGATATACCCGCGCAATAATTTTTAACGATGGATATCATTTCCGTGTATATAATAATTAGGTTTTAGTCTTTGTTGTATGTTTTACTTAATTTATTTGATGTTTGCTGCATAGCTGGTCTCTCGTTACTGATTGATTTTTATAGTTAATTTTATTGGTTGTACAATCTCAAACAGAATTAAAGGAAATATATTCGTTTGCATGTCCGTACTAGATATAAACAGACAAAGTGGAAGTCATAAGGCCTTAGGTTAAAACTTAAAGTCCTTAGGATAAATATGACTGATGTGAATGTCTCACGACCCTGTCAAAAGTAAATGCGCGACATTGCAAACAATGCAACTTACTCTTGATATGTGGAATAAAACACTAAAATATTGCATTGTTAACACAACACTTGGTAATGAGCAACAACCCTTGTGATTAATGAGAAAAATTAAAGTCACTAATAATTGCAGATAAAACATAAAAACAGATGAGAAAAATATAAATATTTCTTTCAAAGTGTGAATCGTATTTCTACTTTGTTTTCTTTTTCCGAATATATCAGAAATTATATAAAGTTACTCTTGAGTTGAAGTCACATTTAGAGTTGAAATACTATCACTCTTATATTGACCATAGACAAATATATTCTCGCAAGGAGAATTTTTAAAGCTTACGCGCTTTTTTGTGAATGATAGCATGAAAATACCAAAAATAGACTAGAAAATAACATAACTAGAATTGAGAAAAACAGCTTGCAAGCTATTGTTTTTTCTTTTGCTAATCCATTTTTCAACATTAAATCCATATTAATTCAACCGTTCGAAAAAATCAAAAATATATCTCACAACGATAAATTAACTTTCTCGGAATCACAGATTTTGTTTCAATGAGAGCAATGAGTATCCTAGGAATTCTCACAAATAATACAATACCAAAGAATGAATTCATTCATAACTAATACAATAAGCTAATTACATAAAAGAAACCTCGTTATGTGGTTTGATTAAGGGAAATATTTCCCTTATCTGAATTCTTCATGAGGAAAATTACATGCGCAATCTACACGTTCATCCAAAAAGTTCTCATGTATATTTCAGTGACTTTACTACAAAAAAAAAAAAAAAAATCGCATTTCAAATATTTACATTCTTAGCTGTATGTGTGCTTGCATAAAAATTACAAATTGTATTCCATGTCTTGAAATTTAGATTTTTCCAATGAATTTTGAATATTTTCGTAAGGAGCGAAACATCAGTTCATTGATCGATTTCGAGAAAGATCAAAATGTGCAACGCGAGGGAGAGAGAGAAAAAATCATTAAATAATTAAACTCAATAATTCACTAATAAAAAAGTTAATTAACTCTGGGTTGCTCAATAAATTATCGATAAACTTTCTGGATTTCAAACCAGGCATCACATTAGAATATCGTTTCAAGATTCATCTATTTATTTATATATGTTGAATTATTATCTTCTGATCTTCTGGATACGGTTGGTTACTAAATCATGATCAATATCAAACTTTCAGATGTATTTTTCTCCATGTTTTTAGCATATTCGTTCTGGAGTTTTAATGATATTATAGAATAGACATGTCTTTTACATGTTTTGTAAACCGTATTTTATTATCTAATTCAATTTAACATTTTGGATATTCTTTAATACAAAAAAAAGGAAACTCAATTTTATCTTTCGAATAATTAATAATATATTTTTTCTCAAATATTCGACATTGAGAAATCAAACGAGTTGATTCGGCAATGTGTTTTTCTCGACTATAAAATTTTTGAAAAGTCACGGTAAAAAAGTATTCGCGTAATTATGCGTGCAAGAAACCTATATTTTTTCATGGGCAAAACTTGAAGAATAAACGACTTGTTTCAAAAATCACACATAAAGCTGTATTAAAATTCTAAAGAAGTTTAATACAGCTCTCCTTTAATTTCTCCCTCTAATTTTATTATTTCGTTACATCTTTAAAGATGTTAATGCAAGTTAAGCAGAATATAAGCTATAGAACAAAAAAAATTAAAACCAATTATTTGTAATCAGTCTGCAAAGTAATCACTGCATATGTCTTGCAAGAAAGTACTTAAAAATCCTGTGTCTCCTTAATGATATTATAGAATAAACATGCCTTCCACGCTATGTAAACCATGTCTTATAATCTAGGTCAATTTAACATTTTGGTGATTTGTTATTTGATAAAAAAGAAAGAAAAAAGCAATTTCATCTTTAGAATAATTAAATGCTACTATTTTTTTAAATATTCGACATTTAGAAATGGCTCAAATGAGTTCATTCGGCAACGTATCTTTCTCCACTATTACATTTTCGATTTTTTCCTGTTTTTTTTCTGAGAAGGAAAAAAAATCTCCGTGTCGTATCGAAGGAAAGAAAATTGCACATAAATATGGAAGAAACGAAGCTAATATGGAGCTATATTGGAAACAAGCCATTAGAAAAACGATGGATCTCTGGAGAAGGATTACAGATACAAGCGATTGGGAAAAACAGACAGGCGGAACATCGAACGACGGCTGCAGAAACCAATGAAGAAGCTGAAGGAGCTTTGCCAAATAACAAAAAAAAATATAGGATAAAATAAATACGAAAAAGTAATAGCAAAAATAAGAAAGAATTGTTTTCGACCGGCATTCCTACCACACAACATGCTACGACGAAAGGACGAAAGAAAAATTCAGAAACATGAAGTAAAGTAAAATAAAACATGCCATGGATTGTTGAAGGAAATCCTTAAAAAAGAAAGTAAAGGCAAAAAGGATGGAATGCATCGTACAAGCTGGTTTCATCTCATTTCAAGCAAAATCCTTCAGGGTTGACCGACAACAGTACCCTTCTGCGTCGCAATCTCTTCCGCTACTGATGCTAGACATGGACTCTTATTATTTTTTTTTTTTTCCATTTTCATCCTTACCATCTTTTCCTTTCCCAAAAGATGTGCATATGTATACATACATACATATACTGTATATATACTTTCAACTGATAGCCCAAGAACCGGAACCATGACCTCAGCTGCGCGAATCTCGCAGGGATGTACGTGGAAGCATGAGATTCGATGTTCCGGGAAACAGTTTCGGTTTGCGAAATATAGCAAATAGAAAGGCGAAGTACAAAAAGACTCTGGGCCCAGAGGAAACCCGTTACGCTAGATATGCTATTTATTAGAGCGTGAATGCTACAGATACGCTTAAAGATGCCGGTGAAATATCGGCATGGAAAGCTAACAGAAATTTCGTAGATGGAATCAGGTTTGCGGAATAATAAGAATACAGTTCAGCTATTCTTGTTAGCTATCCGGTTATACGGATTTACCAACAAAATCGTGTCAAGTGCGTTTGAATACTGATTGCAACATTCTATATTTCGATTAAAGATATTTTCTTCTAAAATTTCAAGTTAGTCTCTATGAAATCTTGGATATTTTTCTTCCTCTACGAGTAGTAATCTAAATTGCACTTTGAATACGATTGGATATTTGAAACGGTGTAGGAGTGTAAAAAGAATTAGTGCAATTTTGTTTTCCTAAAAAAATATATCCTCTTCAGAACTGAGCCAAAACTGGCTTTTCAAAAAAAAATCGTATTATCAATTTGTGTTTATTGTATGTCAAAATGTCCTCTAAAGAGAAATTTCAATTGATTAATTAATTAATTTCCATCGATGCCTTTACCAAGACCATTAGAGTTAGGTATATACGTGTGTACAGGTCTTAACTTGAAAAAAGAATCATAAACACAATTTAAAACCATTAAAAATGAGGTACACATAAGTGTATCTTCGGAGCGAATAGAATATATAGAAAGTTTATGCAAATAACAAATAAAAAAGCCACAACAGGGACATTTCCCAACGAGGTCGGTGAAAAAAGATGTCCATGAAAAATATGGATGTCTATACCAGCAATATAGCAACCGAAAAATTTATAGAATTTATGGTTGAAAAAAAAGTAAAACATGATTGTTCATGTTTACATTTTTCAAATTTCAAATTTTTAACGTCTGTTTACATTCATGTTCGCTTCTTTTAAAAAATGGCACATCTCCTATAAAGGAAAATGAAGTGCTTTAGTTGACCAAAGAAATTAGATAAGTATTTCAAGTCATTTTTAGGTTATTCAAAGAAGTTGATTCCACACAGCACGTTGATTACTATGAATTACTGTTGCTGTATTCAAGTGTTCAGATGAATTTTCACTGAGAAATATCATCAGTAAATGAAGGGTTAATAATGTTGAATTTAAATCTCGTATATGTCTTTCAGAGTAATGACTTTGAAACTGCTTTTTCATGCAAAACGTTTTATTCTTAACCTATAACGTAATACGACATATTTCAATGTAAGTTACAGAGAGAGAGAGAGAGCACCGTAATAGATTTTTCGAGAACACTCGCAAGAGAAACTTTCCTCGTGAAGTAATAAATAGTTTTGGGTGAATTATGTACGCCGACGTTATATTTAATATATTCGAAAATCATTACTCCACCTACACGTTGGTGAGCATACTACCGATTACCTCGTACACATCGGAAACTGCAAGTAAGGTATAATATTAAATTCACGGTCATCCTACGGGCCAAAATTGCTTATAAGTTTTCTCACGGACCCATAAATAAAGAAGCCATAAGAAGGGGAAAGTGCACCGGGAAAAGAAAGTGAAATCGACAGAGAGAGAAGGAATAGTAAAATAAAATATAAAAAAAGTGAGAGGCTAAGGCTTTAAGTGTGTGCAGGGATGGCAATGCTGGAAAGAACTTGGAAAAGCAGTAAAGAGAGAGTGGGAGGAAATAATGTTGCTCATCATTGGATTGGAAGTTGCTTATCCGAGTGGAAAGATTGGGGAGAACCGCGTCGTGCCACATTCTAAACTGAGAGAGTGAGTTCCATCCACGGTGGGCGATCATTTCTAGCAGTGATTAGCGGTGAGGCACATCGCAGCCTGATTGCTGAGAGTGTACCTGCGGTAATCACGTCCTGTCTCAGACCGACCTAAGAACAGGGCTCATTTTTTTTTCTATGCATTTTTTTTCCTATCAGAATCTTTCTTTTTACCATCTACCCCGTGTATTATTTTATATATTTATTTATTTGCTCTTTCTCTATCTATCTTCCTCATCCCTGTTTTATTTCTCTTTCTGAGACCTTTGCCCCTTTTTTTAGATTCTTCGAGACCTGACATGGGTATATATGATGGGACCTCGTTTATACGACGTCCAAGACGCTGGGTTAAAACATGGTATAAATGCGTAAGTCCACAACTGGCAATTGTGTAAAATTTAATGTAGTGTTAATATATACTACACCTCTAATTTTGTTTTTTTTTTTCTTTCAATCATTTCAATCATACTAGAGAGATTTTTTTAAATCACGAATTTCAAATCTCTTAGAGCATACTTGCTTAACCTATGGCCCGCGGAGTCATCTGATGTTGTCCGAGACCTCAAACCTAATTTCGCAAAAATGAACTAAACGAGACATTTCCAGGTTACTTAAGTGACCCGCGGAACATCCCTAGATTACTTCAGTGACCCGTTGCATATTTACAGATTACTTGAGTGGCCCCAGGCATACTTCCGAAGCACTTAAGTGAGCCCGGCACATACACAGATAACTTCAGTGACATAACACTGTTCCATATCACTCAAATGACCCGTGGCACAGTTGCACATCATTTGAGTGATCCCCGGCACAGTTCCAGATCACTTTATTGACTCGCGGCATATTTGCAGCTCACCTGCCGAAGCAACTCGCTCTGAAAATGCATGGCACTGAAGCGTCGGAACTAGACCCAGCCGTGGCCGTAGAGAGCGAGAGCCCTAAAGTCGGGTTTTTCTAGGAGCAGGTTCTCCTGCGCCGAGTGAACCGAATGGGGTTATTTCGCGTCAGCAGAAACGTGTAACTTCAAGACGCTACGCGTTTGTGTTTTCCTAGCACGGCGCATCATCTGTTCTGTCGTCCGCACACCCACGTAGTTTTGCAAAATAGAAGAGACAGACAGGAAGGGAAAGAAAACACAACAAAAGTGGAGAGAAGATTCTCGACGCAATTGGCTCCTCCACAAGCAGTCGGCCAATCACACCCTGCGTAAAGTGCTTGCATGAGGCGTGTTGCGCTCTGGAAGAAAACAGTCGTTTCCTATTGGTGAGTGGACAGTGTGTCGCGCTGGGTGATTCAAGTTGCACGCTGCACAGAAAACCTGCTCCTAGAAAAAACCCGGCTTAATAGTAACCAGTCGTGACCGAAGTCAAACGTCTTATAAATGTGAAAGTCGTATAACTCAGCGACGTATTAACGGGGTTCCACCGTACTTTGATGTTTTTCTTCATAGATGAAGATAGTTACCAATTCACTTATTGGGTTGGGACGAAAATGAAAACCATTTGCAGGAGGAAGAGTTGAGCAGCATGCATGATTAGTCAGAAAACCACTCGTTTTTCTCCATTTCTCTTTGATCTCTCTCTCTCTCTCACTCATTGCTATTTTTGTATCTTGCCCAAATGGTTAAATGTTAGGTGTTAGGAAATAGATACCTTTTTTTTTTTCAACTCTTACTTCTCTTCTTATTTCTTTCCATTTCTTCTTCTGTTTACTTCTTCCTTGAGTGACGGATATATTGGCTACTTTGTCTTCGAAATTCGGGTAATCTAACATCCGTGACAACTGCAGTGTGTCATCAGTATGGATGGGAAAAGGAAAGGGTGTCCCTATACCGAGCATTAGCACAATAATCTTGAAACAATCTTTTGCTGAGACTGTGAACGAGAGGAGAAAAGAAGGAGCATGCACCTATTCAATATGTTTCTGAAGAAATATATGAATGAAGGACTGTTATATACACGCAAACGCGTAATGATATTGATGTTGCTATTGATGTAACCATGTATAAATTATCATTTCTCTCGTTTTTCATGATACGCGGACCTTTTCAAGAGTAATAGCCTATTGGTCATAAAAAAAAGAACGTATGAGAGAAGCTAAAATGTATTGATGGTCACAAGCGCATATAATTCCTCGCTTATTATTCTAAACAATTATATTTTTTTCTATACACTTTTCATACCATGGAATTAAGCTTTTAAACATTTTCCTGCGTAAAATCTCCCGCCAGTTTAGCAACGTTTCAACTGTATATGTTACGGTAAATGTGATAAATTCGTCTGTTATACATAATAACCGGTTAGTCTGATCAACAACGTGAGATTGGATCTCAGATATCTCCGATCATTCATATTGCAAGGGCTTGTATTGTTACTAAAATAAATAATAATAATTTTTTATACTGACATCCTGTCCTCAAAAACCCAATTAGAAAGTTATCACCCTGAATCTTCTGAGGATAACAAAAACATCTACGTTTGTAAATACAAAATTTAATGGCATATTTAAATTCAAAAATCGATGAAAATTTGGAGGAAAAACAGCATAAACTTACGGACAATGTTGTTTCTTCTCATTGTGACGCTGTTTTTTTTCTAACTTTTCTCCGATTTTTGGAGTCAAAAAGGGTATTGTGCTGTATAAAATTATTTTTAAAAATATTTACATTTATTTTCTAGAGTGACTTGATCTGTCATTCACTTAAAAAGACTTGTTTATTTTATCTGTTTCTATTTTGAAATTTTTTTACGTATAAATTCCTCGTAGATATTTGTCTATTGCTTTCCAGAAATCATCGTTTTTGAATCGTATTCGTAGGACTAGAATATCGCCCGCGTGTGAGAGAGGCAGTATTCAGATTTTTTTTCTTTCTTCCTTCAAGATCTTTTCGAATGAAGTCGTTTTATATATCGCATTCACACTTTTTGGGAGCATTTGTTTGCATTTGAAACGACGCTTATATATATATACATATATGGGTGTTTTTTGTTCGCAGCACTTTCTCGATTTGGATCGATTTTGTTTCTTTTTCCTACATGAGTTGATTTTCACCTACTTTCGATTCTCTTTTTATATATTTATGTTTTTACTTATTTCCTTGTTTGTTTCTTTTTGAAAGCATATTTAAAATATTGCTATCGAAATTCGCCGAATCCTTCTGTTTTGCATGATTGTGCATATGCATTTTACATATTTATTTTCACATTTTCACAAGCACTCCATGAATTTTCTATAAAAATTCAATGCTCATAAATAGATGAAAACTGGATTTGACGTAAATATAAATATATATTTGAAACATCATATTGGTACTAGTTCTTGAAATACGTACATTTGAATACTTGTGTAGTTTAAGTAAGACGTATGGAGAAATAATACGACTCCAACTCTTCATAACGGCATATGTTTTGATATTTCAGCGTATTTCGTTTTATTATTTTTTTCATTTGCATCACGGGCTTTCGTTCTAAGATGCATACAGTAGAACTTGGCTCATTCGAAATTTGGATAATTCGAACATCTACAAACTCCTCTTGAGTTCGCTATCTAATTTAATGTTAAATTTTTCTTATTTAATTCAAATTTTTTTTTCGAATTTGCAGGGGAAAAATCGTGACTTTTGTATCAGTAGATTTAGTTTGGAAAAATTGTACAAGAAGCCAAACATGTGTTTTCTCGATCAAGTTGTTAAACAACAAATTTTTAAATACCAATAAAAGTTTGAAAATTCTGTTTTTCCTCCACTCTTTTTTTTTGATAATTTAATGCCCATTTTAACAATGTTCAGCTGGAGTGCATCGAGACTGTGTACCCACTTCATACCGATTTTGTACTTTCACACCTATAGATCAAGGTGTAACATCCAAAATTTGAATATTTTTATCGTCATGAAGACTGGAAAGTATCGGAAAGTTCAGATCGTAATACGTTAATGAATTATATTTCCTTGATAGCATAAGAAAGAATAAACCAAATTTGGGAAACAGTTCTATAATGGGTGATCATGATCTGTTTCCGTTAAGATATGGGAAATAGTTTCGTCACTGATATGATAAAATTTTAATAATTGATAATTATTATACTAAGTTTGATTAGTATAAAATAATATAGTATATAAAAGTATAGTATATCAAACTTATACTAAGTTTGATATACTATGTTGATTAAGTTGCAATTTGTAGTCATTTTACAGATCTATGATAGATTAATTGGATAATTCGAATTTTGGATAATTAAAATTATTTTCCAGTGACATTGGAATTAACCAAGTTCGACTGTATTAAATAATATTCTTTCTACGGGTGTATGTGTTAACCACCCAAGAAAAAGATCAACTAATCCCTGAAATTAAGTTAAGTGTGCTGTTAATAAATCAAGTCATTCCATAAATAAATTGTTATTACTTCATATTTTAAGTTGATGGGAGTTTGGAAATAACAGTAATTTTGCTAGTAACGACATATCGAAGTTGAAGGGAAAAAAATCGTTTATCTAACAAAGATTTACAGGGTTCTGTAGAGATTAATTTTCTTCATGTTAATTCCGATTTCCATTCGCAATATTAATAATTCTTCCGTCGAAAGTCACTAGAGTCCATTTCATCACAGTCTTTATTAATGGAATACCGTTACTAGTGAATAACGCATTTAAGACAAATGCCGGCAGATTCTCATTGATCTTGCTTTCCGTTGAAAATGGGAAAACCTGGCAGAGCGATGGTTTGCATGCGTTAATGAGGGGCGGGTAACATTGATAAAATATGGGCCATTAACATAGCGGAGAAACTCGCAACAATGAGATTACTGCAGCAAAACCATGGGCGAAATCCCTGAAATATGGACTTTAACGAAGAGAAATATTAATTCGATGACACATTCAAATTATTTCATCGGGAAATTTTGCTTTCTGGCGAAATACTTTGATCGAAAGTGCTTTGTTTATTCTGAAGCAGATATGGCACCGATGATCAGAGCAAACTGAAGGGACATGAAAATAATCCAGCAAATGTAACAAAGAAATATGTTGTTTTCAACGATTACGAGAACTTCAGCCAGAACAAAAATAAACGTGCTTTTTTTCAGTATTTTTCGAAAGAGTGCTCGTCACACACATTATCTTTGATGACAGTAACGTTCAATCAGAAAAAAAAATATTTTTCAGTAAAATTGTTTCATAACGGGTTATGATGAAGAAATGACTGCACTGTTAAATTTAATTGAAGCGTTTCCTTCCAAACATGGTGAGAGTTGGAAAGAAGTGATTTAGCTAAATTTTCTTTCATGACTCTTCTTCTAAACGACCATATGCGGATTAACGACAAAAGCATCAAAAAGTGCAACATTACCTCTTTTTTTTATTTCTTTTCATTATCGGCTTTTGTTGTTTATCGCCCTTGCAAAGTTTTAGGATAAATGACCTGCCAAGCTTAAACCGCATCGGAGGTATTACGGAAGCGATTCCCTTTCTCTCGCTTGTTTCCACACACAATGTGTTCCTCTTAATAGACACGCATATTTAAAATCCAAAGTATCATTTCCCCAATTATAACGATCGATCGAAAAAAACTAATTTAAATTAACCGTTATGATTATTTATACTCCTTTTCCAGTAATGCAATGGTACGGCATTGATGATGCCGTTCTGCTCAACAAAAAAAAAAATTCATGTTCTTGAGAAAATTTTAATGGTTTTAGGATATATTGGGGCTGTTGATTCCGAATGTGGAATTGGTTTTTGCCAGATTGGCTCTCTCGCTTTTGAGATAAAGTGAAAATTAAATTCCAATAGTAATACCATGAGCAGCGCACAAATCACATTGGAACTATGCATTATAAATAAATACAGTTAATCATTGGCAAAGATATTTCGGTGATTTTCGAGTCACTTTGGGGCGCTGATTCCGAATCTGGCATTGGTTTTGGGTCTAGTTTTTGAGATAATGCGTACTCTCAACAATATATAATGAATGATGCTTAAGTATTACCATTGAAATTTAATTTTCACTTTATCTAACTAGATAAAAACTCTAAAAACTCTAAAAACTAGAGCTAATACGTCAAACTAATGCTAGATTCGGAATCAGCGCCCTAAAATCTTGGAAATATCTTTGCCAATGATTTACTGAAGTTACTAATAACGCACAGTTTCCATGCGATTTGCAAGCCACTTATGCATTAATATTGAAATTTAAATTCACTTTGAAACTAGAGCCAATCTGACAAAACCAATGAGATTCGAAATTAGTGCCCCAAAATCATCCTAAAATCAATGAAATATCTTTGAGAACAAAATCAGTGTCGAGCAGTGTTATGGATATTAAGCATCATTTAAGTATTACGCCATAATCGATGGGGAAAGTTTCCGATTTGCTGACTTTTGATGACAAAGGGGGGGGGGATTTCGATGATGCTTACGTCATCAATCACCCTTTATAAAAATATGAAATATTCTTAATCACATCCTGAACTGTGGTGTTTGTGGGCACTTGAACTAACAATCTCCCTATTGATAAGTCTCCTAGAGAGCCACTTTAGTGATCTCTAAATCTTTCGCGGATCCTTCAAGTGATCTAGAAATGTGTTTGGGCCGCTTAAGTACTCTCGAACTCTGCCACGCATCATTCAAGTAATCCGTAATTATGTCGCGGATCACTTAAGTAATCTGAGAATGTGTCGGGGGTAACTTGAGTGATGTGGAGCCGCACTGAGAGTCGCTTAAGTGCTCTAAAACTGTGCCAACCGTCACTCAAGGGATTTCTAAATGTGCGACGGATCGCTTAAGTGTTCTGGAACTGTGTCGCGGGTCACTTAAGTGATCTGTGAATGTGCAGGCCTACTTGTGTGATCTGAAAAATGCGCCACGGGCCTACTCGAGTGATCTGAAAATGTGCCACGGGCCTACTCGAGTGATCTGAAAATGTGCCACGGGCCTACTTGAGTGATCTGAAAATGTGCCACGGACCGCCTATATGTTCTGGAATTGTGCCATGGGTTATCTAAGCGATCTGTAAATGTGCCGCTTAGTTCATTTATGCAAAACCATGTTTGGGGGGCAGATAAGCCCTCGGGCCACAGTTGGTCCACGGGCTAAGAATTTATCATTATATGGCTTAGAGAGTGGGTCACAATGAATTTCTTAAAAGGAAATTTTGAGTTCTTAGCCTTCGAATGACATTGATGTTAACAGCCGCTGTGGTAGTCGAGTGGTCATAGTGGCAGACTCGCGTCGCGAGGTCCCGGGTTCGAACCCCACTGTCACTACAGTGGTGGTCGGCTGGAGTTGGTTTTCTGTGGCTCCCAACTTCAAGACGCGAATTTGAGTCCATCTCCTCTTTAAAAAGCATCGCAACAGACCTAAAAACTGTGCAAATGTAATTCAATCATAACACATCATTCACTTCTGAAATATAGATGGCAGCACTGAAAAATCAAACACAACGCTACATACACCCTCAAATTGTTAGGTACACACATAGTTACACTTCCGGCACAACTCACAAGGTAGTAAATCGCCCATAGATGGTGATAGACCTTAGTTGCGCTCGGTTTGAAAGAATTGAAATTGACCGAAATTGATAATAATAACATATAAAAGGTATTTTCCTTCGCAATTTTAATTTTTTTTAAAATATTTTTTGCATTAAAAAAAATGATTTTTTGATCGTTTGCCCCCCCCCCATGTCCCCCACCCCGCGTACAGTCTCCGATCCCACCAATACGTGATAGGAGGTGGGGGGGGGCAGAGGTGACAAAATTTTTCTGATAAGTGAGGGGGAAGGGGGGTCAAAAATGGCTGAAAAATTGCTGACGTAATACTTGAATGGCCCCTTACTATACAGAGTGAGATGATGCTAACATAATCAATATGTTATGTTAGTATTTTTCTTCCGTGTCAATTTGAACGTATACGTAATTAAACACGCAAACAAAAACCCATCCGTTTTATTTACCTACGCATTAAAGTTGACGATCGAAGTACTAAATGAGTCAAATTTCTCTAAATATCAAAACCAAATCAGTTTGTATATATATAAGTGATTTTTGATAATGATAGTAATGACGGGAACGATTTCCGCTGAAAGATTACTCAAAGCCAAATATATTAAATTAAAGTTCACAGAAAGTAGAATATATTTATGGGCAAATTCGTGATTCATAACGAAGCAATGTAAATACGAGAATGAAATATCACTCTCATTATTCATTGTTTTGGCTCTCGCGGTTGCATTCTATAGTCAGTTTTCAGGAAAACATTGCCATGAAGAAGAATTTGAGAAATTGATGACTGTGTCTCTTTATCATTATTCATAAATGCGAAACTGCGAGACAAATAATTACGCATATTGACCATTCTAAGCTTCTTAAATAATTAAATTACAAAGTATAATGTCACGTAGTGTGAGACTAAGAAAAAAACGGAAGAAAAATTTTTTTTCTAGTAGTATGAATAAAGAACAGTCGCAGTATATTGTACTGTACCAGTGTCTCTACTATTGACGAGTATACAAGAGTACTATGATCCGGGGCGGTTCCTCTTTGCTATACTGTTAACATGGTCAATAAACCTCAAAAAACTCTGTCCTAGCAAAAATATCATTAAAAATTGTATTTAAAAAACGCATTTATTTCAAATTCGATAGGCATATTTTGAATTGTACATACTATGCTTATCTAGAATACGTTTGCAAATTTTCAAATACTAAGGAAATGATAATTGATTCAAAACAAAGCAAACTGTTTAGTTCATCAAATGAGGAGAAATATTTGAGATCTATTTATATATGTAAATATTCCATTCATGAGAAAATTATTTTAAGTTTTAAAACTTGAATTTTAAATTCGATTTTGAATATACTGGAACCAATGAAATTTCATCGATTTTCCCCTCCTTTAATGAATTGAACAGTTTTTTTTAAATTAATTTTTCTTATCCATGCGTGAGTTGTTGAAATTTTTTGTTCTTGATGTTTGAGAATTTTGAACAAAAGGTATTAGAGATAATTAAAACAAAGCGTTTTGGGCATATCGCATAGCATATAAAATCAAAAATGTGTACCAAATTGGAAATAAATCAGTGATTAAGTAATATTTTAAATCATATTTCAAGTACAGTATTTGAAGTTTTTTGACGATGTTGAAAGGTATGAGACGCCTTAGAGCAGTGGTTCTCAACCTGAAAGCCCACGGCTCAGTTTCATTTATTTTTGTAAGTGGAAGACCCCGTCAAACACATGATTAACGAAACATGAATGGGGGAAAAGGAAATGGCAGATCAGTCGAGGCCCAGCATGAATGATGTCACGGCCCAGTACCAGGCCGTGGCCCGGTGCTTGAGAAACACTGCCTTACAGTTAGCAATACCATGCAGCAAAAAAAAAACACCATTCATCTCGAATACTGAAACATTAGCTGAAGGAGCACGAAACATCATTTTAATTGATTTACCACTAACACGACCCGACTTATATCCAATTGGGAATCTATGGGGTTTGATTTTGAGATATTTTATGATCTCTTAATGATAAATGCGAGAGTAATTCATGCTGAAGGCGATCGATCAAACATATACAATTCGCGACTTTTGTTTGTACAGTCAGTGTATTAGCACTCTTACCTGCGAAAAAAACACGAAATGAATGACATATATGCGGAAAAAATATTTTAAAGCTTTAAATATTTATTTATTAAAATAATTCCAAATAAAATATTCCAATATAATTTCATCATATATCTATGTAATATTTTTTCATTTAACTTCTAAGAAAATTACAGAAAAAAATTGATTTTAACAGATTATCAAAGGGGAAAAATGTTATTTATTAGCTTAGATTTTTTTTAATGTCATGTATCAGGCTATGTAGGAAAGCTTGACTTAGCTTTCCTAAGAATGCATGTCAATAGTTAATTCCGTAACGTTGAAAAGGTTATAAAATATTTTTACCGCGATAATTTTGTTTTTTACTTCTCGTTTTGTTCTTTTCTTTGGTATCATTTTTCTTTATCGTCCAGTTGGTTTGACGAGCTCCCTCTCGAAGTTTTGGAAATTGTTATCAAAAGGCAATTGGTGAAATGGATAGACGAGAATAACATACTATATTTTCGGAAAACCAGCATAGGTTCAGGAAGAGGAAGTCATGCCTAACTCAACTAACTCCTTTGCTTCTGCGATCACGTGACTAAGGCTTTGGGAAATGGCGAAAACGCAAACGTAGTATATCTTGATTTTCAGAACGTATTCGATCGGGTCCAACATGGTAAACTCTTAAAGTGTTTACATGAGATTGGGATTGAAGTCAACTTGTTGGATTGGATAGAATCGTGATTGAAAGATAAGTCACAACGGGTTATGCTGAACAGCAATTTTCGGATTGGACAGGTGTCAAAGTGGAGTCCCTCAAGAAAGTGTCCCGAGGACTATACATTTTTCATCGATAAACTCGATCAGGGTATGGATAGCATTGTTAGCAAATTCGCAGATGACGTGATGCGAATAGGGGCAGTCGGGAATCCAAACGATACGGAGATGCACCAAACAAATTTGAATATGATTGCAGCATGGGCTAATGATTGGGGAATGACCTTTGGTGTTAATAAGTGCATGATCGCTCATTTTGGTTCGAACAGCCTGAGTTTCACTTACGAGTTGAATGATATTACTATCCTGCATGCAACTAGGATCAGCGATTTGGGAATTATCATTGACGAGGGGCTTAGGTTTTCTGAATATTGTTTAGCGGGGGTCAGAAAAGCGAATAGAATGCTCGATTTCATTTTCAGAAAGTCTCTTCGCGTTCTTCTAAAGTCATTCTTACACTCTTCCGAGGCTCATTTCGTCCTTGACCGGAGTATGCTGTAAGGTTTTGGGTACTACATACCTACGGAAAGACATAGACTGAATTGAGGAGGCAGAGAAGAGCTACGCGGGTCCTTGTCGGCACAGGGGGGCAACGCAGGTGTCCAGGGGATATGATTGAGGTGTTCAAAATTCTCAACGGGATGGATAGGATGGACTATGAGTTATCAATATACCGTAAATCAACTGCTTCGACAAGGGGACATCAGTATCGATTGGTAAGAGACAACTTCACGTTGTGGTGTCACAGTTAGTTTTTTTCTAATAGGGTTGTGAGTAAATGGAATAGTTACCCCCGGGGGGAAAAGTGTAGTAAATTCTAACACAATGGACACGTTTAAAAACAAATAAGGTAAATAAACATTTTGGGGGTGAATCGAGAAACTATCACTACTAAAATAAGACAACTATAAATATTTTTTATGAGCATTGTATTATATTTTATGATGCATACATAGTTTTAAGTTATATCTTTGCGTTTTTGATTAAGTTGCTGTATTTTAGAAATTTATGGCATCCAACTCGTAGCGCATTTTGCCTGTTGTGGTTCTGAATTTTTATTTCTATTTGCTTTCAAACCATTCTTACCAGGGTGACGCTTTTCAGTGAAATTTACCAAGAAATACGGCAAAATACAGTGACAAAGAAAAAGAACAAAAAGAAAACCTTTTTCTTATTTTATGGTCTGGTAATATGCAGCTTCTTGAAGACTTCAAAAGAATATACTTTAATTAAACCCGCCTCTTTTCTCTCTCGAACATTCTACGATTAGAGAAAAGCGAGAATAATTTCGTTTGTAGTCCGGCTAATTTTCTCATAAAATAAAGGAAACCAAGAAAAAAAAATCTTTCACCCTCGCAATTTTTTTTTGCAGTTTTAATTTCATGGTTATCAAACCACCCTAATATATACATATACAGGTTTTTTTTTTCTCGGAAGAAAATAGAAATTTTTCGCTGTTTTGTAATTTGTCTATAGTAATCATTCTTTGAATAGTTTCTCACTTTCATCTGCGTTAAAAACAAGACCGCATTATCAAAGCCTACATAGTTTTATGGAAAAGAATAGGATTAAAATTTATGGTTCTCTTAATCTGAAAGTAGTCAAATAAAAGAATCGGGCATTTTAGATGATTAAAAATCCATCTATCTGACTCGTGCTAATTAGATATGTATTTTTTTTTATGAATGGATATATGCATCAAAAAGAATCGCGAGTGAAACTTAGTCATTTTAGGTGCTTTAATAGAATTAGAATGAACGGAAAAATAAATTAAATGAAATACATTGAGATATCCATATTATAGCGACGGATATTCTGATCGCTGCAATTCTAGAATAACCGATGGAAATGTAGAAAGTCTGTTGGCTAAAATTTGCGGTAAAAGCCTTAAAAATGAAAATGCTTGTCTCTGTTCTAATTAATTTAATTATATTCTTCTGAGACATCCGGACATTCTCTAATGATGATTTCGTTTGGTATTGATTTTCTCTTTAGCAATCAATGCATTCATCGCCCGAAAGTTTTCTTTGCCTTAATTGAAAGTGAAAATATCATTTCGGGAAAAATTCACATATTTCTCGCTCATTCGGTTAGATTTATCGTATTATCAAAATAATTTATGTGCTCGAAAAACAGTCTCTTGTTGATCTTTAGGTATATGCGTAGGTTCCTTAAGCGAATGAATGTTCAAAAGAATTTTCAATAATCCCACCGTTTACTCGTGTATTCTTTAAATTAGACGTCGTCATATAATTCATTGGGGAAATATCAAACAACATATACATATGGAGGAATCTTATTTATATATCTTAGCTATATATTATTCCTTATATACATATATATTCCTTAAAGAGTATTATGTATGAAATCTGTGTGTGGAAATGTTTACCTCAAAGATAGTTCTGAAAGCTTAATGTGCAAAAATACGTAAAAATATAAAATATTATAATCTTTGCTGTCTTTTTCGTTCGATGTGATTAACATTGGACGATTCTTTTTGTTGTTTATCTCTCAAGTAGCGCTGGGAATCTATTAAAATTTTAAACTGGTTAATCAAAAATATTAATCGATTAATCGACTGATTAATTGAACTTAATCAGATATATTTCGAAACCATATAATATTGATTGATGCTATAAAAAATATATTTTTATTCATTTCTCTCTCACGCACCTTTTCACTAGATATAAACAAACATAGGACTAGATTAAGAAATTAAGGCTACACTCTTGAAACTGTTTAATACGCTGAACATATTGTTACGAAGGGTGGAATTTGAAAAGGCTTGGTTAACGCATGCAAGGTTCGCGTGGCATGCGATTGTGATGATAGAAGAACGAGATTCTAAATGGACTCGAAAAGTAGAATTGGAACGGAGAAGACGTTCGGAAGGCTGCTCTAGTTTAGCAGTAGTTTTAGCAGCTCATGTAAATAAAAGCGAATATTTGTTCTCGAATCCTCGTTCGTGTGACTGTCTACCCATGTTCAAGTCCTCGGCGAAGAACCCTGGAGAGATCCGCGCGACGGGACGGGTCTGGTGAGAAGAGGTTCGACGAGTGACCCGACGGCGCGACGCAACAATATTTTGTCAAAACATGTAATTTATTCACTTGGATCTAGCCGTTTTCTTCAATAATCGGTTATTCTAAGGTAGTCACTGATTTCGAAACCACTTTCAATCAAACTGTTGTTTGTTTTCCTGGAAACTCCCCTCAAATTTTGCTAGTGAGAAGAGGAGCTGATGTTTTTCTCAGAATACGAAAACTAAAAACTACAATTTGTAGTGTAGACAGTAAGTCTTTGTTTCTAAAACTCTAGTCAAACTCAATTTGAAACTGAAATAATAAGTTTTCGTTGAATCGACTTGTATTTGTCCATGCAGGGAAATTTGATCAAAATATTGATTCAAATTTTTTTAAATATGGTCACTTGAACAAACTGTTATATATAGGTGCATAGTTCATAATTTAAGACATCTCTAATCGGTTTCGTAAAGCGAATCAAGTTAAATTACAAACTTTTTACGCAAATTTTAATCGTATTTTTCACCTCCATCAAGGGGAGTCGATACCCCTGAAGTTTAGTTTTCAAAAATGACTTCAAAAAACATTTCATTCGACTGAAAATCAAATGGGAAAAAATTCGTGTCAATCAGTTGATTTTTTTTTCAAAATAAAAGAAGTAATGAGTTATAGTGTAAATGTATACAAGAAAAAACACTTTGAACGCGATTTTCTCAAATCACAGTTTTGAGCTCACCATATGATTAAAAAAGAACTCGTCAAAAATTCTGAAATTTTGGCAGACATGTTTACTTACCATTTGTAAGTAAAATGAGCCTCGAAATTTTTTTGAATATCTAACTATTCGTTAGAATTTTATGGATTTTTAAAGTTTCAAATATATATATAAATTCCAAAACCTGAAAATTCAACATTTTTTAAAAAATACTTCCCATCGGTCAACATTCGAAATTGGAGGTTCATTCTACTAACACGTGTCGAATAAACATTTCTGCAAAATTTCATTATTTTTAGTGAGCGGAGCAGTTTTTTATTTTCATCTTTACGGATGAGCTCAAGTACTAGAATCTGAGAAAATCCCGTTCAATGTGTTTTTTTCTCTATATGTTACGTTAAATGTGATAAATCAGTAACTATGCATAATGACCAATAGGCTCGGTAAGTTTGATGAATTGTTTTACACGTTTATTATATATTTTATCGGTGATTATGCATAGTAGTTTCAAGTTGGTATGATAAATATATAGGAGAAATAATATGGAATTCTCTCACACACACACAACACACAGTTATATTCAACAACTTGAATCAGTTTCTGCCGTATGTGATGGGTGCACTACACATATTTTGCCTAAAAATAAAGGAAAATAAGTGCTATAAGGATAAAAACGTATAAATTATTATCAATATTGTAATGTTAGCTTCCTCCACATTTTTAAACACATAGATAGAGTCCATAATCCTAGACTGAAGTTGGAGCAAAATGTCTAGCAAATTTAAGTAATTAATTGACGATTTATCATATTTACCAATACGCGATGGAGACTACATAATCACCGTAAATTTGATAAATTCACAAAAATCCTCAAACTTGCCAAAATAGTCGATGAATGGTCCATGCATAATACGCAGATTTATCACATTTACCATAACGCATACATTTATAATTCATTCCATTTTCTCATTTTGAAAGAACACATATTATCTGATTCACACTAATTTTTTGCATCTGATTTGCAATTGAATGAAATATTTTATAAATTATTTATTTCAGAAATCGACTTCGGGGTGGGGGGTCATGACAGTCCTTAACCTTTTGCGGCCCTTTTTCGAGGTGAACTCGATGAAAGATCGCATCAGGAAACAACGGTACTTTATTGTGACATCGGCCACTTCCGATGATAGGAAGACTCCTGTAAACTTTGTTTCTTGGTGAAACTCATAAGCTATACAGAAATTGCGAAGGGACAAACATTCAGGAGCCTTTCTCATTGCGGGGGAGGCGCTATAAAGTACGAACTGTACCAACGAAGTGTCAAAAAAACCTCTGGACCCCTAAGTGTTAACTCAACTAAAATTTTTGATCGTGATTAACTATTGTTCGATTAATCAGACCAGCCCTATGCTGAAGTTTCGAATTTTAATTTTTCATAAAGCATTTTTTTCTTAACTTATTATCCGTTGACTTCATCGTTCATATGGTTCCTGAAAAAATAAATAAATTTCAAGGCAAAAAAAAAAGGGAAATGCTGCTTTTACTTTTCACTCATCTGTGCAAAGGCAGCAGCAGCAGCAGAATCGTGATTTCATTTTCGATTCTCAGATTCTACTTTTTTTTCCTTATTTTTCGTCACTTCATGACTTTTTTTTCTTATACATATATATATTATTTTTCCCTGACTCTTCTTTTCTCTTGGTTCTCTAAACTTTCCAGTGAAGCAAAACTCTTTTCACCTCCTCGGTCTCGATGCTATTGAAATGTGAATTCTTTATTCTCGGTGAACTGAGCGATATATATTCGTGATTCTAAAAAAGCACCTATGGGTCGACGAAAGGGGGACGGGATTCAAGAAAAAAGTATATAGGAAGAGACAGATATAGAAAAATAGAAATACAAAAAAATAAAACGAGAATAAAATCAATTGACAAGCACTCCAATCTGAAGTTTGAGGAATTCAAAAGAAAAGAAAAAAATCTGCATCCGTTGGTGAAGGGTTGACTTTCAATTTTTTTTTTTCTTATACTTTCGGCACCCGTGGCTCGAATTCGACTGTATGTGTAGTATAGACTTTTCGTTTCCTTGAGCAAATTTTATCCTTCCCTGTTTTCAGCTTTTCCAGCGTCACATATATATATATATATGTTTTTTCTTTCCTTTTTTTTTCACTCCTCATTTTTCTATTTCATGTTTTCAACGCCGCATTCCTTTTCCGTAAACGCTATTAACGGATAGTGGTGGCTTTGATCTCACATCAAAGCTTCTTCTTTCATATCTACGTACCACAGAAGACAAAACGTAAACACGTGAAATCTCTATTGGAAAGCAATGGGATATCTTTGAATACATACTTTACATCAACTGACGCTTTCGACGGATATTTTTAGTACATTTGATTTGCTAAAAACATAGATCGCGTAGTATAATACACTTGTTTTTTTTTTAGGAAATATACCAAAAATACGCATGAAAAATGACGTCTAAGGTTTCTTTAAAGCATAGTGAACGTTTTTATTGTGTCTTACCTGTGGAAATGGAATCGAGTTTAACGATTCTCTTTCGGTGTAAGTGAAGCGGTAAATCCTTACAGTGTTGTGGAACGAAATGTTATATTTATAGAAATTTGAAAGGGTTCGAAAGTTGTTCTATATCTCACACGAATGCATCAGCCGAAAAAAAATCAAGCATATGCAGTGAAATCCCTTTTTAACGATACTCTACGAACTAACAGAAAGATGATCGCTGTGAAGGGATTATCGTTATATTGTGAGGCAGCATCATCATACACCCTCAAATTTATGTTGTTAGAGTTTTCAGAATTAATTAAAAAAAATTGAAATCTGTAAAAGAAGTTATTTCAAAATAAATAAAGATTAAAATTAAATGAAAGAAATAATTTTAGAGTAAATAATAGTGTTCGATAATTTGAGGATCCCTGTTTATTTTCACGGGGAATACCACGATATGACTTGGTGACCAGCGGGTTTCGTGGAAAGTTTTAATTTTGCCCGCAATGTGTGTCTGAAATGTTGAAGATCCCTGGTCTAAAGCCAAGGGTCTTAAGGGCGGAAACCGTTTGTAATTCATTGAATGTCTGTCATGAAAGCCTCAGACAATATTTGATTGGTTGTTTATTAAAATTTTATTAGTTGTTTCGTTCCTGTAAAGTGGTTTATTGTTTTGTGCATCACACACTTTCACATACTACACAGAAAATAACGACACGAACATCTTTAACACTTTCGGTGATCAGGTGGAGCAAACTGTTGTAGTGGAGCAAACAGGATGTAGTTAGATGCCCTTGGGGGAACAAAAACAGGTGACGAGTTTAAAAGTAGACTTCAAGGTGATTTTGAACGTGATGTAAAAATATATTGTTGCAGTTTCAAAATCTCTTAAAAAAAACTGTTATAGAGGGATCTATAGGGTCTATCGAAGTAAAGGATATCGTTGTATCGCGGAACTTCAATGTTAAATTATAGGGAATTCCAAACACAGCGTTTAAAAATATCGTTTTAGAGGAGTCGATCATTCTATTGAGTATCGTTGTAGCGAGATTTCACTGTGTATCGAAGGGGTTTTCATCAAAAAGAATTTCATTAAATGAAATTTGATTCGACAGGAAATATTTTTTGGATAAGTGAAAATACATTTCTAATTTTTGTTCGTATCTTTTCTGAAATATTTAGTTGTACACATTCAATTAAACGCATTAATTTAATCGTTGAAAGAAGCAATATATAAACACTATATCCTATTTATATATTTAATAATACAGGCAGGCAATCGTAAACCAATAGAAATGAAATGAATATTGTAAATGCAATCAAACGTGGTTATCACGACACCTCAGATATAACGCTAATAATCTTCTGTCCCGACAGGTTCCTATAAAGGAATGACGTTACTTATTATTTTTTTACATCAATGAACTGTATATGATCTGAACTGATCTCAGATAAAACAATAAATGTTTCAGCATTTTAGCGGTGTTTTTACAAAAATTCTCAAAAGAGTTTGAGCCTGATATACCGATAATGTGCCTATCTACTAATAACTACGGCTTTTGATTTCGATTTCAAGTTATATCAGCGGGAACAGAACGTTTTCTTTTATTAAGTAAAGAAATACAAAGTATTTTGTCTGTCCAAACATAAGTGTAGGAAATGATATATAAAACAATTCTCTAGAATATCATTTATCTCTATGGTGTTCGATCTCATGATCCAACTGAAAATAAAGTTGAAATGATTTATACTTCTATTCCTCTGGGATAATATCAGCTTATCAGAGAAATTTTCGGATTTGTCAATAATATATTGTGCGTGTACTAGAAATTTTAAGCGGATCGCACAACGGGATTCCGGTTTATCTTGACCGAAAAGCAGTTCTATAAATGTGGCCTTAAAATTGTTTGCGTGGAGTAATATTTGCCTTACGAACGTGCATTATAATTTGCCAAAGCGGCGTTAGACTTCGAATTTATAACTAATTCAAAACTCGCTGAAACAATTTCAGCTTCATTTTGCATGAGGTAAATATATGTATATTCTCTCTCTGTCAGTAAATTTTTATAAGGAAAATCCAAATCTGTTTCGAAATAGCACTGGTATATTCGAAACCTGAAGAAATCAGAAGGTATCTACATGCATTGGAGAGAATCCTTAGATATATATATGAGTATTTTTTGTTTTCTTAATTAATTTGAAATAAATAATCGTTTCGCTATTAATTTCATTTAATTTGAGAAAAATCAATGGGAAAAATATGTAAATAAATTGTTTAATGGTGAGTGGGAGGTATCGATGTACTAAAAAGCTAATATGTAGAGTAAATTTGTAATGTCTGCGAATCATTTTCTATTTCGCTTTTTTTTCTATTCTAGAAATTCAGAATATTTAATATTCGGTAAAAATTAGATAATAATACATATATCGCAATTAATATTATTCAAAAATCTCAATTACTATTTTCTCAAATTATATGCATGAAAAATTCCTAGTATTCGAGCATCAAATTCGAATTATAAGCATATAAAAATTAATTCCCTTATATCTATTCGATAGCGATTCAAAAAGCAGCTTTTTAAAAATGACGTATTCAATAATCAATTGTCCGTTAATAATTCTTATCGCTTTTTCTAGTCCGTAAATTTAAGTATTAGTTGTCGCAATATCCACAAAAGTTTTGTAGCCGTGAAACAATCGAGTTAGGAGACTTTCAACACCAACAGATCAAAAACACCGCCATGCAAGCACCGAAGCATGATTGAATTAAGGAACCTATTACGTTTCTTGTTTGGGAAATAGAGTTTTGTTAACCTGATCGAGTTAATGGCTGCCTGGTATGTGCTTTTCCCAGCTACTTGATTACACAAATATTTTTGTTTGCCTCGCCTTCGGTTTGACAAAACGTTCTCGCTAATAAAAGTCACATTTTTTTCTCCATTAGTTTGGATAATTTCTCTTCTCTTCTTTTGTATGAAGATGCACTTGAGATGGATTGAGATGTAATGATTCTCTGGTTTTCTTGTATTATCTCTTTTTGGTCTGATTCGAAGGAATTCAATATATTTCTGTTATCTGTTCATTATACAGGTTGGTCTAGAAGTCCTGATCAGTTTTTAAAAATTAAAAAAAAAGATATTTAAGATAGACAAACAACTTGAAACAATTGAAAGAAAATGTTTCAAAGTTTTTGTTTACTTACTACAAAATTTCTGCATGAACACCTTTAGTGATTCGGAGGATGTCAATCTATATAACATTTCTTGTCATGTTATTTGCAACATGGTTGTTACAAATAATGGAATGAACGATAGAAGTAGAATGCATGGAAATGGAAAAAAAAAACTTCGAAACCTTCTCTTTTAAATGCTTTAAACCTTTTGTCTCTAAATTCAACAGCTTTTTATAAATATTATTTTCCAAAACAGGTCAGGAATTCAGTTATATAAAATAATAAAAAAATCACAAATTCAAAAAAAAGTTTAGTGGAAACATTCTAACAGAAACAAAATCAATAAATTATAAAAAAAAAACAAAGTTCATTTTCTTCACTTCCAGTCTTTGTAATACACATGTTACAAATAACATAGCAAGAAATACTATATGATCTTGGCATCTTGCGTGCGCATGTAGCAAAAGTGCGCATGTAGAAATTTTGATGTTCGTACAAAAAAAAATTGCAACATTTTCTTCAAATGCTTCAAGCCGTTTGTCTCTATCTTTGGTAACTTTTTCCACTTTTTGTTTTCAAAATGTGTCAGGACGTGTGAGCCACCCTGTATTTTTTGTGAAATATTCGCATAAATTCATTCATTCGTACATTCGCCAACAATACCGTCATTTTGTAACTCAGCCGCACCAATTAACGTGTGGAAGCCGGAAAACAATAGAAACGAGTAGTTTAAAACTACTTTTCTAAGCACTGGTTCAATCATAAAAAACAGATTGAACGTTTCAAATATTCTTTTCCCCTCAATAATTTTTAAGACGAGTATCTTGTTTTTCGGACATTTTTTATTACTCTACTTCCATTAAGAAAGAATTATTCAACTTTTTTCATACAATTTGCCATTGCAACACCGTAAACTTTTATTTAAAATGGTGAACAAATTTAACAACCTCGAAGAATCATTCCTTTCCAGTTACTGTTCCTTCTTGGAGTACATGCGTGCTGCAAGATCTATTTCGATTTTCATTATTCTTTTTTATAAAGAAATAGAAATATAATTCTATTTAAATTTTAACAAACTAAAATGTGCATTTAAAAAAAGCAGCAAGTATTAGAGGTAGGTCAGGTGTATATATTTATAAACTTTATAAGTTACATTTGAAAACTTATTGAAGTTATAAATGAGATTTTGGAAACAAACTTTTTCAAAACATAATAATCAGTTTAGAAATCAAAATTATCAGTATTTTAGACGAGATTCTTTTCAATTTCTAGTGAAATTTAAATTAGCGGTTTGAATTCTCGCTTTAAAAAAAACAAAACAAGATCGAAAATGTATACAGAAAATGAATATTTTTGTAACGTATACTGAGCATTCAAGTTCGATTTATTAAAGGTAAAAGAATGCTTAATAACCAAGTGTTGATTTAAAATAGAGAATCCCATTTCTCTTCTCTTCGAGCCACTCGATAACTAGGAAACTATATAGTTATATATATATACGTCCGATTAGTGAATTTAGCCATTACGCTGCATTTAATTTGGCATATATGCAGAACTTCATATCTAATTTACGAGACCAAACATTACTTGTATTGCATAGTGGCAAAATAATAGAACACAAGGAATATGACAGGAGAGTAAACTAATAAAGGTACTGTTTTCGATATCTCACATTATAATATTCTATTCCTACTGGTTCCTGAAATCAATCGATTACAGTGAACAGGAAACGCGTTGTTGGATGTAATAGACTATCTACCCATACAGGTTGATTCTGAAATCTTTATTTAAAATCCAGTTTAAAAATTAGTGAACTTATGAATCTGAAAAAAATTGTGGATTTTCTTGGCGCTGAAGCAAGAATTTTTTTCGAAGATATTAACTCGACTCAATTTAATTTATCCACTTTCACACATAATGTTTTTAGAAAGGTAGTTTTTAAAGTTTGGTTAAAAATACATCGCTTATAGATACGCGCCATTCATTTTATAGTAATGATGTTTACTTTCAATCATCTTTGGCTTATACACACAATCATCTAGAATAATAAATTAATCTGCGAATTTTAAAATCCAGCAAGCATTTTAATAAGACGATGACTTTAATCGCATTTCAAATAGTAGCAATCACGAAAATATTAATTATGTTGAAAACTGGATGAGGTAGTTTGTCGTACGTGTACAATGCAGCATTAACTATTATGTATTATGCATTGCAGCATCCAAAACCGCATTCGTTCGAGACTCGTTTATTAGATATTCCCGCTTAACATCTTTACTCATAGCTTGCTCCCCTGGTCGAGTGAAACACGTATCGCTATGAAACGTCACAGAACCATCTTGTTCAAGAAATAAACTTTCCACAAAATTACCCCGCGTGGTATTTCATTGCCTCTGTAATCTCATTAGATAAGCTTTTACACTTTGCAATCAATGAGCGTCTAGAGCATTAAAGCCGAAGGATATTCGAAGACGAGCAAATTCATTTCGGTGTTTATGAGACCTGAGAATGAACGGATCTACTAGCCAATATACCGCGCAAGGTATATGGCTCTTATTCTATGGTATGGATCGTAAAACCCCCTGTTCTTTAGTAACCTTCGTATATCCACTCTTGGACGCATCACCGCCTTTATAGGCGGCGCGGCATATGAAGCCAAGGCATATTAGCATCGACCATGGATCAAGAAGGTGAGGCAAGAAGTTAAAAGCATTAAACCAACTGAAATGACTCGTGATTTCAAAGCAATTATGACGAACCTTGTATAGAGATAAAACGCATTTTATCTTATCATTGTAGCAGTGAGGGACAAGCTCGCTTTATTTGCAACACATCTTCTCTATCCACAAAGCAATTTCCTTCAGCTGTTGACTGTAACATATATTCGTCATTCAAAATTTACTTTAAGGTTTAGAACAACCTTTACAATACGAGCGGAAGTTACGGGATCATGAAACTGATCTTTCTGAACTGAAATGTCCTACAGTAATCGAGTTGGTCCCCTATTTTAAACATGATATTCTGCAATGATATAGGCTAACTAAAATGGAGCGAAGATATGAGATATAAAGACGGAAACTGATTTGCTTACATCAGGGTTATTTAGATTGAGTTGCTAAATTTCTGACAGCATGCGGTAACCTGTCGACAAGTACAGGGTGATTCAAAATTCATCGTTGAAATATAGTGGAGGAGTTCGCTTTTGTGCCTTTTCAGTCGACATTGATATTCACATAGATTTCCTTAACCGCAATTTTCTCTAATATGACGTAATTTGCATATACCTTCGTTTATGTGACGATGAATTTTCACATCGGTTTCGTCTTATTTGAATTTTGTATCTCAGATATCTATCGCCATCGTGTATTTTATATGTACCGTCTATATGATCTAATCTCAAACGACCATTATTGTTCAACTGCGAATAAATTTTTTGTAACTCCCTCTGCAATTATACTGGTGTGCGAAAATTAAGGGCGAGACGGTTTTTCTAACGTAACGTCGAGCAAAAAAGTTCCAAATCGACACGAATAATACCATGTAAAATAATAACAACGAATAATACCGAATAATACCGAATCTCCATGACGTAAGAACATGGGAAAAGTAAACGAAAATTTCCAAGAAAGAAATCCAAAGGATAAAGAGGAACTTTATTTGAAAGTTAACTTCGAGCACAATAGGACAGATGACCGAAACGTCCTTGTGACAAATGACTTGCAAGAAAAATCCATCCTTTAGTAAGGGACATGATCACCCCTGACTGTTATGCAGGATTCACATCGTCTGCCCATTCTGAGTACATGGTTGTCAATGAGCTGTTGAGGCATTGCTAGCCATTCCTGGAATCGGATACGAGCATCGAGCACTCTGAGTACTTCGGAAACGCACCGTGGTGATTACGAGCAACGGGTTGAAGATGCCTGGGGCCCTACTATCCCTCCCCCCCATGCTTATAAAAGGATATCCGAGAGAAACTAACGTCTAGTGTTCGCGGACACCATAGGTGTCCATTCTGAGAGCGCATGCGCATTAAAGACAAACAGACGTTCGAAAAAATGTGTATATTTAATCATGAACGGCTAGCAGCAACTGTTGAACAGTTGGTAAGTCACAGAATCGAAGATAAATGAAAGGTCCATGGTTCGAAATTCCTATTCCCTCCCCCCTTTTACTTTATTTCGTCGGATGATTCTTTGGGAATGATGATAAACAATGCTTATAATGTATATATATTCAAGAAGTGGAGGGAATACCACACTGACTGATATTCGGATTACGGTATTTTACACTCGCGATAGCGTTGCATTTGTGAAAAATTCATTTCTTTATTTATTTTTGAGGAAAACAATTACAATACAACAATCACAAAACCTCAAAAAATGCAAGATAAAACTAAAAATTATCAAAAATACTGAAATCATACAATTTAGTTCTAATTTTAAGGCTTATAAAGTGAGATACAACCAAGAAATGATAAAATAAGTCATCTAAAAATTGATTGCAATGAAGTATATTTGCTGCAGATACAAAAACATCATGTACAACACAAGAAAACAGGATCACAATTTCAAAATCGGGATTTCCCAAATGGTTTTTCTCAGAAAGACACCGAGGTAAAAGCACCTGCCTCCTATAACGTAGAGAGAATGTTATTTTTCTCAACCATTAACCATTAGTTCATCCAATAAAAGCAAGTAGAAGAAACTGGAGCCAGATGTGCCGAGTTGAACCCTCCCCTAACACACCACACATTCACAAAGTACAAAATTAGCACAGTCATTGAAAATTCCAAAGTATCTGGCATAACGATTATTGATAAGTAATTTCCCCGAGGCAAAAACAGGTAATTAATGCAGATAACGTTTCATTGTGATAAATGAATCATTCCTTAATTGCTGGAAAATTATAAAAAAAAAAAATCAGGAAAGGAAGAGAAAACTAGAAATTCTCATCAGAGATACTTTGTATTTTTTTTTTCGTTCGATTCCCATTTTCGTGTAAAATGTCGATTGGGAAAAGGGAGAAAACCGAATTTCCCAAGCATTAAAAATGAGAAAATTCTAATTTTCTACGAATAAACTTGAGGGAAAATGTTTTATGTGAACTACTTCTTTCTTTTCTCTTGACTATACTCATGGGTTTCAAAGCGAATATGAAAATATTGCTCTCCTGTCTATCCTATATATTAATTAATTATTTTTTGTGACTAATCAAATTATTTGATAAAAATTAATGAAAATTAAAGGGTTTCTTGTTTGCATTATTTCTTTTCTTTTAAATAAGTGAATTTTCTCACTCGTTGTTATTTTTAAGAAACACGCAAAATTATTTTTAATTTTTCTAGGCATTTATTCCTTTAGCAGTACGTAACGAGCACAATTCTGATTGATGATATCATCCCACCCAAAAGAGCACTCTATCTTCTATTTGATTTTTTTTAATGTATTTTCTTATTATTTAAAATATAATTGCAATTTAGTTCAGTCATCAAATTAAGCACTTCACAAATTTCAGTGAAGCTCTTTTTACTTTCATTTAATTATACACTTAAGTTAAAGTTTATCTTATACGTTTGATGATAATAATAAGTTTAATACGATTTTTGGTTTTAAAGTCTATTAAAATTTTTGTTTAGATTAAAGGGAAAGAATGATTAATTACTATAAAAAACTTATCGATATCGTAGAAGGCAGTATGCATTTTTTTTTTCACAACGGTTGTTTATGTTGGTAATAATCTAGTGGACATGGTCTTTCAAGAAACTTGCATATCTATATGCAAATGAAAGGCCACAACAGGCACAATGCCAAAAGAGGTGGTTGAGAAAAAGATGCCCATAACCAATAGGGATGTCATATACTTCAAAAATACAGCAACCCAATTAAAAATGCATTTATAAAAACTAAAAACGATATATATACATGATAAAATATAATACAATGCCCACATAAAAAATACTTGTTGTCTTATCTAAGTATGGATAGCTTCCTCGATTTACCCCAACATGTTATTGTATTTCTGTTTAAACGTGTCAATAGTATTAGAATTTACCACTCCCGGGGAAGCAATTTTCAATTTATTTATTAACAACCAAGCCATGTTAAGTCGGTGAAAATCTCAAAAATACTTATGGAGGTTGTGGCGTCGCGGGGGACAGAAAAGCTATCAATACAGCCTGTGCAGCACAATTTTGTGTCATAAAGTAGACAAAGAGAGAAATGATTACAGGAGATTTTGTACTTATTATTAAACTTTATTTTGTACTCACAGACTGTGTTGTTGTCATGTCCAAATGAATGTTTTTTTCTACTCGTTATTGGCCTTTTTGTCCCATTCGACGTCACACCCTTCATAAGTATTTTTGCGATTTTCACCTACTTAACATGGTTTGCGATACCATTCTATGTGGCAATTTTTATTGTTCTGGATGCCTAATATTACCCCTCTGAGTTTGTCAAAACTTTAAAGCAACACCTTGTGTACAGCGTGCATGGGTAACAAGGCGAATGCCATTTTATTGCCGAACCGTTGGTCCTAGAGGCATTAGACAAAGTATGCAAATAACGTGTAGTGCTTACAAGTTCAAAGTTGGGAAAAAACAGTATTAAATGTAGGTAAAATAGTTTATCCGCATTTAATGTTATTTATATGCATTTAATTCGATTGGTGAGGGACAATGCAAGGTTATGGTGTCGCAGAGAATTTTTCTCTAATAGGGTTGTTAACAAATGGAATAGCTTACCCCCGGAGGTAGTAAATTGTAACACAATTGACACGTTTAAAAAGAAAAACGATAAACATGTTGGGGTAAATCGAGAAGCTATCCATACTTAGAATAAGACAACCATAAGTATTCTTTATGGGCATTGTATAATATTTTATCATGTGTATATATTGTTTATAATTTGTGTTAATTGCATTTTTAATTGGGTTGCTGTTTTTTTTTTTTAAATATATGACATCCATATTTTTATGGGCATCTTTTTATCAGCCACCTCGTTGGGCATTTTGCCTGTTGTGGCGTTGCATTTGTATTTGGATTAATGCCATCCCAACTTTCCTCCGTTTTTCGAATTCGCATATCTCAGTGAATATTGCACTTGGCATCAGGAAAAACAGGGGCAATAACTCTCTAATTAGGTTTTCGAGCACAGGGTGTCCAAATAAAGAGTTAATTTTTATTATAATAACTATACAACCTTTTGCAATATAAATGATCTGAGTACTACACGTTATTAGGATACTTTTTTTAAATGCAAGTGTGCCTCTAGGATCAACGGTTCTCCAGTAAAATGTCATACGCCCTGTTACCTATGCACCCTATATAATTTAATTGATAATTTTTTTGTTATCACACAAATTCACTATTACGAATAATTCATAGAAACATGAATTCAATTGGCGTAACTAATTCCAATTGAAATACGGTCTTGAGAACTTTAATGACTTCTACGCCGGCACATTTGAATTTATTTTACGCATGAACGTTGGTGTCCTTTTAATTCCAGATACTCCAAAACTACAGTTGAAAGTATGTATGATCATCGCTCTTTGTCTAGAATACTTGAACTATTGGCAGTCGTTTGGCATTACTTTGCAGATCATGTTTGATACGACCAAACAATGCTGCATAACACATTTTTTTATTTTGTTATTTCCCAAATATCTCCGGTTTACTCTCTTGTTGTCATGATTTGTCTCGAAGACAACCGAAATTATTTCAACACAATTAATGTGTTCTTGTCTGTGTAAACATACTGGAAAAATTGAATTCATCTTTCGTAACTTCGTTCTATTTAAAGATAAACACAAGTTACGTCAACATTGGAGATTAATCCCGAACATGTCAGCTGCTTCGTAATTTCGGCTCCCATAGCTGCTCGAAATCAAGGCGGGGAGATATCCTACACTCAAGAGAAAGAGACAGACAGAGAGAGAGAGCGACCAAAGAAAATATAACAGTATGATGAAGATAAATTAATTTACCCGTTATTCAAACATATCTGACATTCTTTAGGGCTTCCAATACTTCTCAAAAGCAATAACTCAAGCAGGAATACTATTTAAAGGTTAATTTATCTTCCCACTACGTCAGCTGCAGAGGGAGTTCGTGTCTCACTCTACGTTTCTTCTAAAATATGAAGAATATCAACAGTTTCTGGATTTTTACCTCTTGTGTATATGTGTGTATACCATTTCATGTGGAATGATTGCTCACGCTTTGAATCTTTATAATATTCGGTATTAAGTATACAAGCTTGAAAGCATCATAAACCACGTTTTTATTTTCTTGGAATGGCAACAAACTTCATCCATCTTTCGATAAGACCGACGTATTACATTTAAAATACTTACGTGATTCAACGGTTAATTCCTCATTATCAAATTTAAATGTAATGCGATATTTAATAACATAAATTTATTTTCATGCGAATTCTTTGAGAAAGTGATTTTTAATGTCTATTTTCGCATACACAACTTTATTACTATATATATATATTATAAATCGTATTTAACTTCAATTCTTCTGAGGTCTCGAATAAAAAATTGATCTAATGGCATTAGCTACTAATTAATTTGTACAAACACGAGGGCCACAACAGGGCAATTGCCCAACGAGGTGGCTGAAAAATCATGTGGATAATAAAAAATACGGATATCAAATATCACAAAAATGCGAAATATAAAAGCACGTATCACCAAAAAAAAAATAAAAGTACACTGCCTATAAAAAAGGTTATAGTTGTCTTATCTAAGTATGGATAGCTTTTCGATTTATCCCACTGCATCTATCGTACTTCTTTCTAAACGTAACAATTGTGGTAGAGTTCACGACCACCGGAGGTAAGCTGTTCGATTTATCAATCGAACAAATTTCATAACAATATTTGTGAAACAATCCCTGCGACACCACAACCTGGGATTGTCCCTCAATAAATGTCCCCTTGTCGAAGTAGTTGATTGACGGTGTATTAATGGTCCATCGTATCCATTACGTTGAAAATTTTAAACACTTCGATCACATTCCCCGACACCTGCGTTCCTCCAATGTAAACATACTCAAAATACCATGTCTTCCTTCATAGCTCAAGCATTTTGTGCCAACAAGAGCACGCGTAGCTCTTCTCTGCTCCCCCTCAACCAAGTATATGTGTCTCTGTAGGTATGGTCTCCAAAACCTTACGCCGGCATACTCCAGTCCAAGATGGCTTTTGAATAATATGATGACACATAGCTACCTGTTTTTATGTGCGTTCGAAAGAATTGGTTAGTTTTACGTTACATCTGTGTAATTAAGTGTAAAAAATATACGTAGAATATTGTATAAATAAAATGTCAGTAAACGAAAAGCTAGATTATCTTACTAATTATATTTATTTATATACAGCGAAACCTCGACATAACGATACTCTGTAGACCAAGAACAAAAATCGTTGTAGATGAATTACCGTTCTATCGAGAGCCAACATTATCATCACGTGCTATCAAATCCATGTTGTTGTTGACGTCTTTTCTAAATCGGCGTTGTTAGTCCCACCAAAGAAAATGATCTTATAAGTATTTATTAGCCAGATATAAAAATATATTCGATTCCGATTTAGTTGGATACAATGCCCTTGAAAGAGGTTTGCCGCATTTCACTTTTGTGTCTTACGAGAAACAACAACAACTTCATGAACACCTTCGATGATCATGTTGTGCAAAATACAGATGTCGTTAGACACCCCAGTAAGAGCGATTATAATAGAAGTGACGAAGTAAAAATTCAATTCAAGATGATTTTGATCAATATTAAAAAAAATATCGTTGTAACGATTTTTAAAATACGTTAAAAATATCGCTGCAGCAATTTCAAAATCATCCCTAAAAATATCATTATAGAGATATCTATCGTAGTAAAGGATTTTGTTACATCATGAGAACTGTAACATTAACCTACAGGCAATTCCAAACAAGATCTTTAAAAATATCGTTGTAGAGGGATGTATCGTTGTAGTGAGATTTCACTGTGTTGTTTTCTCTGCCAAAACACTAGGATTTCGGTACACATAATTTGATCATTGTTTTTTCGGCGTTTACCTTTATTATTCCGAAATCTTCAATGGCATTTTGCACAAGTAGACGCATGCGCACATACGTGCATAACGGCGCTTAGATAAATGTATGTACATTCGTGTTTGTGCGATACCCTAATTTATCCTCGAGTACTATGCGGTGTTGTTCTACTGGAAATCTAAGCATCTGTGGAACAACATCCAACATCTGATCCATTCCGAGGAAGTTTAATCAAATTGCATGAGTTTCGCTTTTCATGAGAGATGTTCTGGATGGTGGCTTACTGATTAGAGTATGTCATTCTCGGACGGCGTGCGGTTCTCTCGAGCTCCATTCCCGCTATATGCTTGAGAGTTATATGTATGGGCAAGTTCCTATCTATTACTAAACGTATGTATTAGATGTTCAAGAAGAATTCTAGACCACGAGAGTTAAATAATAAATTAAAGGTCTTCAAGGGATGCGAATTGATGGTTATGGTGTTATTGTATGTATTAAACAAAATTTGTAGGTTTAATTTTTTGACAAAAGTTTTACGATGGACATAAAAACACGAAATGTAACATTATAACACAATTGCCGATTTACAATTAGTAGTATTTCAACCACAGTGATATCTCTACTAGAGCATAGTTTTTCACTATGTTCAAAGGCATGCGTGAGGCCCCCTTAATATGATACAGAAGTTCTAAAACTTTTTCATATACCCTGACTATAATGTTGACTCTCAGAATAAAATTAAAAATTAGAGTTTGAAAGACTAGATTGTACCATAAATTCGAGGGTGTATGCAGTTATACTTTCGAAACTCTTCTTATAATATAACAATGTAGAATAAATAATAAGTCTTTCCTTGGAAATCTTTGTTTACACGAAAAAGTTTCACGCGTGTTTACTTCGCAGACCGTGGTTATGAAAATTTTAAGTGTTTATTCACGCGGACTTGTTTCAAAGCAAGATATTTTTTAATCAGCGTTTAATGATGCCAGAAAATCCAGAATTAAGTGACACCTTTGGCTTGTAAAGCAACTTCGGTCTACCAATTTACATACTACACTTACTATCGTAAATTCTAAAATCAGCATCTTAAAGCCTTGTCTCTTATCGTTCATATTTTGGATAAAATTCCACCGAAGCATGTGATCATACTTCTGCTCAAAATGAACTTCAAAAGTTTTGTATTTCATTATCTGAGGGCATAAACTGACTAGTGAAAATACACTTATTCTGGACAGAAAGCAGTATATGTATTGAACCGCGCAACATTATTTTAAGGTGTGTCATGACCATTTTGAAGCTTAAAAATGCTGATTTTTTAAAAATGACAAAAAATGTTTCATCCAATTGCAAATCAAGTGCAAAAACTTGTCATGTCGGTAATTTATTCTTTCACAATAAAAGAAAGAAGTAATGGATGACAGCGTAAAAGTATTGAAAAAATAAACGTTCAACGTGTTTTTCCCTGATCGAATTTCTGTTTCTTTTCATCCTACCCGTAAAATTAAAAATAAACTACTACACCGAAATTTCCGAAATGTTATATGTATGTTTATTCAACACGTGTTAGGAAAATGTACCTCCGATTTAGCAATTGACCAATGGGAAGTATTTTTTTAAAAAAACGTTGAACTCTCAGATTTTTTTTTTTTTTGGAAATATATATAATTTTCAAATTTTAAAATTAATCAATTTCTAACGAATGGTCACACATCCACGTTCCAGGTTCATTTTATTAATAAATGCCGTATAAATTTTCCCACAAAATTTCAGAAATTTTAATGCAGTTTTTTCCTATTTTACGGACAAGCTGCTAAAAAAACTATCTCAGAAAATTACATTTAAAGTGTTTTTCCTTGTACGTAGGTCGTTTGATAAGTAAGGTGAATCTCTATGAGAATGCAGTACGATCACTTTCAAATTATGACAAATCGTATATAAGTATCACTCTTTAAAACCGCTCACAACAAGTTAGAACACAAAGAGCTCTGTAGTTTATTTATTCGCGTCGTTTTAAGTTCGAGTTATAGCAATTATTTTGCAAAGTATAATGATAAGTATCATGTACAGTGAAAAAAGACCATTTTTATCTAAAGTAGTTGCAAGTTTCCCAGATAAAAGATGAATTAGAATGAGTTCATGTGGACTCTGCACCATCATTAAAAGCAATTTATTTTTGGATCAACGAATTATTAAAACGGGCTGCACGTCCACCAAAGAAGAAAAGCGTCCTGCACGTCCGGTCCAGGAAATCACTGAAAAATTCTACGCTATCGTCATGGAAGATGCACTTTAAAGTTGCTTGAGATAACTGATGTTATTTGTGAACCCACTCTACTGACACTCAAACACTCTACTGAGTGGGTTCAATATTCTCTACGAGAAATTAAAAATGAAAAAGATTTTTGTCCCTAAGATGGGTGCCGGGATTGGTCACGATTGATCAATGGCGGACGGAAAAAATATTCCAAAAGAAAATATGTAATTTTTGCCTCATAACTCTTGAGACTTTCGACGTCAATTTTTGGCTGTGGATGAAACGTGTTTTCTCCAGAGTCAAAGACAAACAATCAAAACATTGGATGTAGAATGGTGAAACGGCACCAAAAAACAAAGGCTGTTCTGTTTAGTAAAGAACTGATGGTCCCATTTTTAGTCTACCTCCAGAAGTGTCTTAAATTTGGCCAAGAGAACTGAAGAACATTATGCCATCTTTCTATGCCCATGGAAACTGCCCCCCCCCCAACCGACAAAATAAAAAAAAATATTTCGGTGAAAGAAATTGAAATATCTAAAGAAAATACCTTTTATATGCTATAGTTTTATCAATTTCTGTTAATCTCAATGTTTTTGAAAGGTGGTAACTCAAAATTTCTCGGGAAAAAATGTTTTCACTCCTCCAAAAATCAATCCTGCGTACGCCCTCTGTTACAACTACACCATTGCAAACGCCAAATTTTAGGAATTAAGCTTTACACAAACGATCATCCACAAAATTCTACGGATTTGACCCCACCTAAATGTTTCCTGTCCCCTATATTGTAAGTTTGGTGGAAAAAAATTGTTCATCAAATGAAGAGACCATTGCAGAGCTATAAATGTGATTTTCCGACGGGATAAAAAAAAATATGAACATCATGCAAAAATGTGTGTGGAGCTTGTGGTTTTATGGGCATCTTTTTATCAGCCACCTCGTTGGGCATTTTGCCTGTTGTGGCGTTGTATTTGTATTTGTATTTGTATAAAAATAAAATAGAATTTTTCCCAAAAAAAATGCGACCATCACTTTTTACCTGACTTCAGAAATTGCCCTCGTATATATATACATTTACACTATTTTCCATTTCTTTTCGATTTGAAAAGCAAAAATTGGCGGACTGTTATCTCCGTGTAGTATAGATATTTAAACATGTGCTATTTTTATTGTGGCATCACTAGTTTAGATTATATACGAATGAAGAACTAATCCATTTACTTCCATATCACCCATTTTATCTGATGTTTCTTTCAACGATACATCAAGCAATGAAGCAGGTTGAATAAAAAAATGTATCTATAAATATGTATATAATATATGCTTCGTTGCATAAGCAAAAGGGACCTAAACATCTCTATTCTACTTGATGATGGCAATGGCTCTCTGCACTTACGACCAAGAACCTCTGTTGGGAAAACTTTGGTATTCGTGGCACGCGTTCATCTGCCAGTCCCAACAAAACGTCCCATTTGCCTTCACTGCTATTGCTTGTAGATGTTCCTTTTTATTTTTAGTTCTTTTTCATTCCTCTCTCTTTAATCCTTTTCTTTTTGGGTTTTTTTGGGCGTTGTTGTCCTCGTAGAAAAGAGGGATTGGAGGAAGTGGGCAAAAAAGATAAGAAGAGAAGGATAATTTTGTGGAGGGTGTTGAAATATTCATCGCTTTCCAACTGCTCAGAGGCATCCGTGGTTACCAGAGATTCCAGTCGTTCCTCTTTCATTTTATCTCTCTTTTTTTCTCTAGTAGCTTTTCTACATGTCTTTAGTGAGAGCTTTTCCTCCCGATTAAATGAACCAACACTAAAAATGAAGAAAACAATAATTCCACGGAGCTTAACAATCGACTCAAGAAATTTCGTTATATAAAAGGGGGGGGGGGTCTTCTTTTTTTCCAGAATTACTAATCCTTTCTTCTACGTGATTTCAAAACTGAAGAAAATTGGCTTGAACGATTTAAAAGAAATCGAAATCCGTAAGGAATCACTAACTACATAGAAAAGCACATATTTATTCTAAAACAAATCATTAAGGCTATTTTGAGTAGAGAATGTAGACAGAGAAAGTTAAACTGTGAGATTACAATCGCATGAAACTCTTTTATTTGTAATTTTTCATGCTCGGCAACAATGGATACTATGATTATGATGAAATATTCGCAAAATCAATATGATTTACTTCTTTAGAAAGGGATTTAAAATACCAATAGACAAAGTAATAGTTTGTTGAATTTCCACTAATTGAAAAGTAAACATCTTTGTTGTTTTTTCATTTCTGAAACTGAATAGTCATACAATAAATAGTACAATAAAGCATAGAGGGTGTCCCGCTAAAGATTCCCTGAATTTAAAATGAAGTAATTTGGAAACGGTGATCGATAGAAGAATAAATAAAACAAGAATAATATATTTTAGGGCTCGATAAATCGCAAAAATTCTAGGCAACAGGAAGTAAAAGATCGAAATTAATACTTCTTTTGAGTTTTTCAGGGCATAGTGACCCTCTTTCATGTTAGTAGATAAGCTACTATAAATTCCAAACATTTCGTGCTGCTCTCAGCCTGCTATTTAGTAACTACAGAAAGACGATTTTAGGTGTCAATAACGAATTTTTAGTCGGCATGGTGACCTAGAACCTGAGATTTGTCCAGCCCTGGTATATTGATTTTAAAATACGTAAGAATTTCATACATAAGTTTCAAAATTGGTTACAAACGTTGCCAACAAGTGGTGTTGTACGCTGTAGTCGCAGTACGGGGTCCGAGAAATAGGCTGAAAATGTCCTTTGCAAGCAGTCGTTGCTATCATACCACAATCGATTCAAAATGTGCACCTTTCACAGCACAGAGAGGGCGCAAACGAAGAATGAAATTTTAATACAAATACAAATACAACGCCACAACCGGCAAATTGCCCAACGAGGTGGCTCACTTAAGAACATCATGGATCCCCGAGCCATTTTTTGGAGGCCCTACCTACTACTGCTACACCACACATGCACCCCGCCCACACCCCCCCCCCCTGCGGAACCCCCAACGAATCGGTACATGCGGGAATGTGTGTGTAGTGAAACCTGACGTGAAGGTTTTTTTTTGTTTCTCTGTAATGCTTGTTATGTGTAGTGCTGCCATCTGCCACCAGTTTTTCTAACTATGAGTGAAGTGTTATGATTGAATGATTTATCGTTGTAGGACTGTTGCTCTCTGTGGCGAGACTTTTTAACGGGGAGATCGGCTCGCATTTGCGCCTTGAAGTTGGGAACCACAGAAAACCAACTTCAGCCGACCGCCACTGTGGGGTTCGAACCCGGATCCTCGCATCGCGAGTCCATCACTATATCAGTATATCTTTTCAGTCACCCTCTGTAGTGTCTCAATGGAAATGGACCCACATGTCTCTCAGATCAAATTTTGCAGCTTGCCCAATGTTGCGGGATTGCTCCGGAAAACAGATTCCTTCGATTTGCCTTATAGAAAGTAGATTCGGCGAGTATGGAGGCCAATCCATGTTAGTTCAAATAAATGTGGAATAGTTCAATGCCATGACATTACTTTCGAAGTTTTCCTCAATAAAGGCAAAAACCGCATCGGTATGGTGTGGTTGGGTCCCATCTTGCATGAACCACGAAGTGGTCCTTCCATCCTACAACCCAGACGGCAAACTGATTCAAAACTGCAACGTACCGTTCAGTAAAGGTCGTTTGCACCACCTCATATGTTGCGAAAAGTACACATTTTGAATCAATTGTATTTTTGAATCAATTATGAATACAACGGCTGCTTGTAAAAGACAGTTTATAGCCTACATGAAAATACAAATACAAGGACACAGCAGGCAAAATTCCCAACGAATGGGCTGAGTAAAAGATCTTCATAACAAATATGGATGTCACATATTTCTAAAACTCAGCAAACCAATTAAAAATGCAATCATAAGAACTATATATGCATGACAAAATATCATACAATGTCCACAAAAAATATTCCTGGTTGTCTTATTCTAAGTATTGATAGCTTCTCGATTTACTCAAACATGTTTATCGTATTTCTTTTTAAACGTGTCAATTGTGTTAGAATTTATTACCCTACGGGGTAAGGTATTCCATTTATTAACAACCCTATTAGAGAAAAATTCCCTGCGACACCACAATCTAGAATTGTCATAGCAGTCGATTGACGGCGTATTAATAGCTCATGGTCAATTCTAATTATCCCGTTGAAAATTTTTCGATCATATCCCCCGACACCTGCGTTCTCCCAATGTAACAATCTTCAAAAAATGAGGTATTCATAGCTCAAGCCCCGTGTGCCAACAAGCACACGCGTAGCTCTTCCCTGCAACCCTTCTACCAAGTCTATGTCCCTCTGTATGTATGGTCTCCATAGCCTGAGATTTGTCCAGCCGAAGCATGATCCAGTTCAAGACGAACTAAGCTTCGGAAAAGCGAAGAGAATGGCATTAGGAGAACGCGAAGAGACATTTTGCAAATGAAACCGAGCATTCTATTCGCTTTTTGACCACCGCTGAACAATGTACAGAAATCCTAGGTCGCTCGTCAATCAGAATTCCCCTGAATCGGTGATCCTAGTTGCATCCGGGATAGTGACACCAGTCAACTCGTAAATAAAAATTCTGACATTGCACTTGGACACCTGCTTATAATCACATTATATATACTTTCTCAACTGCTATACGAAACGCCATAATTATTGTTTTTCATCAATATATTCATGTATTCGAATGTATACCGCCGGTGAATCCACTAGTGCGCAACTGAACCTTGTATATTCAAGTGAACTTTGTACTTTCTCCGGACTTGATCTCGTCATTAGGTCTATAATATCCATATCTAAATAAGTCTCTAACTGGCAATGGAAAGTCCCCCCCGGCTCATTCAGCCTTGTGATATTATTAATACCAGCAATTGATCAATATTGATAATTCCCACTCACATATTTATAGTTCATTGGACCTGAATTTGTACATGTGTATCCCGTTTTTCATGTTCTGTTTTCAGATTCGGACCTATGAAAAAAAAAACCCTTCCAACAGAAGACAAGATGAGAGAAGTTGGTGTTGCAGATTGGCTGATGGTTGGGGACACAGCACAGTGATGAAGGCGGATGGCTCGGAATGTTTTCGTTGGCCTCTTGCGGGCGATCCGCCCGAGCTCCATGGCGGGGGTTTCCGGGGGGGGGGGATTTTTGGGGATGTGATTGCCGTGATTCGGAGGCGATGGGGGCCTCGGCGGGGTTGCGCCCTGTGGCTTACGGTGTTTTTTTTTTTTTTTTTCCAGCATGGCCCAGCCGCAAGGTAGCCTGCTTATATCCCACAAGGGACAGAGCGGGGGCCATGTTTGGTGTTTGCAGTCAACTCGTAAGAGAAGCGTGGATTTTTTGAACCAAAATGAGCGATTATGCATTTGTCAACGCTAAACGTCATGCTCCATTCATTTGCCTGTGCTGCAATCTTGTTTAAGTTGGTCTGGAGCAACCCTATCGCTTTGATTTTCGGCTACCCCCATTAGCTTTATGTCATCTGCGAATTTCCTAACAAACCCTGATCGAGTTAATCAATAAAAAGTGAAAAAAAGTATGGGGGCGAAGTAACTCCACTTGTGATGCCTTTCAAATCAGAGAATTCCCCTCTCACCATAACCCGTTGTGGTCTATCTGTTAACCACGATTCCATCCAATTCAGCAAGTTGCTCCCAATCTCGTATGAACGCTTCAAGAGTTTACGTTTACCATGTTGGACTCGATCGAATGCCTTCTGGAAAAAAATCAAGGTAAAAAACAACTACATTTTTAGCCTTACCGAAAGCCTTGGTCACGTGATCATAGAGGAGGATGTACAAAGGAGATTAGTTACACATGACTTACATTACATGACTTACACATGACTTACATTACATGACTTACATTACATGACTTACACATGACTTACATTACATGACTTACACATGACTTACATTACATGACTTACACATGACTTACACATGACTTACATTACATGACTTACACATGACTTACATTACATGACTTACATTACATGACTTACACATGACTTACATTACATGACTTACACATGACTTACATTACATGACTTACACATGACTTACACATGACTTACACATGACTTACATTACATGACTTACACATGACTTGCACATGATAATACATTATTCTCGTCGATATACTTCACCAATTGAGTTTTGATAATAATTTCCAAAATGTTTGAGAATGAGCTCGTCACACTCACTGAGCGATAATTCGACACAGCTTCTCTACTACCCTTTTTAAATATCGGAACTACATTAGCAAGCTTCCAATACCTTGGGACGATACCCTCATCAACACTACTCCTGTAAATCTTGCGACTGGTACCAAAAATTCATAAGCACATTCCCTGAAGACCTTAGGACAGATATAATTTGGTCCTGTGATTTGCTTGCACACGCATTTTTTAGAAGATTTAGGACCTCCACATCTTCGCTTGTGCATTGTTGAGGATTTTATTACCCCCATGCAAAACCCGAACATTGAATATCATTTTCTCTATTAAAAACTGACGTGAAAAAGTCATTGAAATCACCACATATTCCTACATTGCTCTCTATCCTAGACTCTTCTATCGAGAGGGTGGCAGCTGTCCCCTTGCATCCATTAATGACGTACCTGAAAAATGATTTCGGGCCAGAGCCAATATTACCTGCCAACCTAAATTCAACTTCGTTTCTGCTATCCCTTATCCCTTTCTTCAACGCCCTTGTTTTATCATTAAACAATGACAGGTCACCTCATCACTTTTATACTCTTTGAGCGTTCTTTACTTTTCAAGATGAAGCTTACGCACGCTATCCGTGAACCAGAGGAGGCGCGATGTACAAACACGCTTTTTACGAACAAAGGAAACAAAGAGAAGTTATGCAAAATATAGACTGCTTCGTACTAAATTCTCGCCATCGATTTACCACCCCGACTTATTCCAGCATGTCTTTGAAAACTCCCGCTAACCTTTCTCTCAAAACACCAAAGTTGCTTCTCCGAAAACAAGGAACCATTCTTTTGGTATCAACCGTACCCGAAGAAAAGTTACAGAGAAAACTAACAACACAACGATCACTGGAAGAGAAGTCGTCCCCCACCAAAACTTGTTCGATAAAATCATCGAAACTAGAGAACTAAATCCAAAATAGCAATACCCGTAGTGGCTTCTGATACATGCTGATACAGAAAAATATCGAGCACTAACTTCAGAAAATTTCTTCATATTGATTTGTGATCATATATTTATGATTATTTGTATCATAACTATGTGTATCATATTTAACTATATATTTGTATCATACTAATAATAATATACGTTTTCATAATATTTATTGATTTATCAAGCTGGAAGGTTCTCCCAATCGATACACGGATAATTGAAATCTCGTATTCGAAAAATCGACGTACTTTGTCGAATTTAATAGAGATGAAATGAATTAGTAGACACATCCAGTTCATTTCTACACCTGGATACAGTTGAAATTATAAACGATGCTTTCCTTCATTGACTTTCACTGAAAATTCAGTTGAAAGAAACAGAGAGAGAGAGAGTTTGCCTTAGGTGTGAATGCGAATTTATTCTTATGCTAGAACAGTTTAGTGAGGAGTGCACCGCATAAACAGAATTCCTAATATAAACTTCATTCGTACAGAATCCGTAACTTACAAAGCCGGAAGAAAATGCTTTAAAGTTATGGTTCTCTGAAAAGTGGGGGATTCCGACGGTGATGCCTTGATTTAGATTCACATTCTCTTGACTGTAAAGAACGAGCTTCTTCAGCGTGTTGAGAACGCGTATCTTAATTCCCATTAGGTAGAACTACGTGTGGAAGTGCCTAGAACGGTAACATCTTTCTCTCTCTAAAAATCCGTGACAATAATCCGTCCCGTTTTCCTCTCCAGACGTTTAAAACAATCAAGCTTTCGCGTCGAGGGTAAATTGAATTATCACGTGAAATTCGGAACGAAGTCAGCTGATGTGAAAGGCGAAATTCCAACTTCAAACAACTCAGTGAATAATTTAATTTGGACACGGATTAATAAACTTAATTATGAGATCGGTATGGTTAGGACATGAACCCAGGGGAAGATGTATAACTTGACTTACAATCTTCGACGCAAAATATATAAGGGTGCTTTTCTCCACTTCAAATCGAGTTTATTAAAGTTTAAGATAACGGGTGATCCTGATAGAAAACTTTCATTTATCAAATATTCATCCATGCTTCTTTAATTATATACAAAGTGAACCAATTGAATATGAAATCGAAATTAATATCAATTATTACCTATGTAAACAAGTGTACATTCCAGCAACGTAATATCGAGGTTTATTTAATTTCTTATATAGCTTATTTTAATTTTATATGTAATTATATTATTTATAAATATATTTTGTTACGTAGTTGAAAAATTATATATTATTATTAGTCATTACATTATATGATATTATATATTTTGGTCTATCCTTCGCGGTGCTTGCGTTTTAAAATTAGTATGGAGGCTGGTGGGGCTTACAATGATTTGGCACCTGCGTAAATTTTTATAAAAATACAACTGTCACAACAGGCAAATTGCCGAACTAGGTGACTAAAAAAAAATGCTCATAAAAATATGGATGTAGACTGTCGATATGTTATTGCCAAAGTCCGAATCGGACAATTCGTGAATTGGGCAAGTTCGTTGTAAATTGACCTGGTCAATGTTCGTATTTCAGGCTTCGGTCAACCAATTCGCGAAATGGAGGGAGATCCCTAGTCAAAGTCCAAAAAGAATAGGCATAATTCGGGATCATCACTATTTGGCGTATTTTTTTTTGTGATAATTATTTATTTATTTAAAAAATACAAACTACAGGCTAAAGCACACTTACAGTTTGCAAATATGAACACAAGATAAAAAAAAATAAAATAAAAATTTAAAAACATGCATCACATCATTATTATTTCATCTTAGAAATCGGTTCAGTGAAGAATTCTTCAATACATTCGGACGATATGGAGGAATATAAAAAATTTCGGCTTCTTGGGTTGATTCAGTAATGGAACCAAAAACAAACTATTCGCAAAATCATAGCTTGGTAGTTCAGTCTCAGACAAGTGGTGGGAGCTACGAAAAACTGAACAAAAAAAATCTTAAAAAATTTAGCAATAACAGGAAAAATCAGATGATGGTCTGCCACAGTAAGACGTCACACTGGGAAAGCAATGACGCGATCTTAAATTTAGACAGACAGACCAAAATCTATGAGGGTTGTCAATAATATCATTTTCAAGTGAAGAAATATAATTATTATACTGAAGATGTATTTTACAAATAAATTCAGCCCTAACACTGCGCAGATCACCAATAGATTTCGAGTGATCATTTCGATGTGAATTAAGTAACCTATTCTTCTTTTTGATTAATCTAACAATATCACAGGAAAACCGTGGTGGGAATTCACTATTTTTAGTCCTGAACTTAGGATCTCCAGCCACTTTGTGTATTGACCGCACTTCGGGCTTTGGCAGTAACAAATATAAAAGTATGGATTTTAAAAAACATAATCTATAAGAAATCGTTCATGAAAAATTACCACATGACATTGAAATATCGACCAATTAAATTGAATTTAAACTTCTCAAAGCATTTAGTGAGGAATTTTCTAAAGAATGTTTGTGTGTGTGTGTGTGTGTTTTTGCGAAAAATACCAGATATTAGTACTTACATAAAAGTCAAATTTTATCCTGGAAAAAGGTGAGGTTATTGCACCAATACGGCGCTTAATTTGATCAAGTTTGTTTTATAATAATTTTTTCTTTCGAGTTCACTCCAAAAAATACAAATTATTAAACTCTTTCATGTAGCTTTTGTAACGTAAAGAAATGAGAAAGATACAGTAGTTATATTTGTTTCCTCGATAAGCCAAGTTAAACTGCGTCGAGAGTAAGCGCATTTCCAAGGAATATCTCAATAAAGTCCCGCGGAAACAGAAATCGGTTCTGACATTGATAGATGACAGATGGTATCGAATCAATCAACGATTATCGGAAGACCCTATTGGATTCTAACAAGGTTTCTTTCACTAGCATAGATACTAAGAGAAACAAACAAGAATGAAACAAGGTACCTTACCGTTAAGCGATTTGAACAAGAGTCAAGAAAAAGAAAAAATAAATCCGAATTTAAAGTATAAATTTTTGTTTTTTTCCTGTTTTTTTTTCAGTTCTTCGAAAATGTTTTGCTCTGGTAGAAAATGTATTCTCCGCTAAGCCTTTAAGAAGGCTGAAAGGGAATTCCATCGAAAAATCTAACGTAGTTTTCTTTCGAACTCACGACGCAAGATTTCTCACGAGAAAAAGTCCAAATGTCTAGTGGAATTTTATCCAGATAAGCATTGCAGAATCAGATGTATTACTATTAAAATAATATATAAGTTGAGTCAATCAAATGATATCCGTTCAAAGGGATTTATCAAGATGCATGGAAATCAGTACATCGGATTGAATGACAGAATAGAAAAATGAATAAATAAAAACAATATATACAGGGTGTCCATTCTTAACGTTTCATTATAGCTAATTCCTTTATTTTGTTGGAAACTTCCAATCTCAAAAATATTTTGCAATGGTGTCACAAATCACTTTAAAGTGAGTTGATACCTTTAACACGGTAAAAAAACTATGCTCTAATGAAAATATCATTAAAAATACTATTTGACCATTGATTTATATCAATTTTATTACACGAATTTTCGATTGTATGTGCTATCCTATGCTGGTATAAAGTTTAACATATCTTGAATACTTAATTTTTTATTAATTTTCAACAAAAAAACATTAAAAACAGTTTGCGCTGATAAAGTACCACGACATCAATGTACTTAAATAAAAATCGATTCACGAATAAAGGAAAATGTTCCGTTAATGAAATGAAGCAAAAGATTGAGATTTCATTGACAAAATCTTATTTAAAATATTAAATTTAAAATAAATTTATAGTTAAAATTTAAATTTTAGAATTTAATTCTGTATAAGGTTGAGTCAATCCAATCACAAATTAATGCTTCATTTCCTGGACTGAAAAGTTTCTTTTATTTTAAATTGATATTTATTTAAGTACATTGACATCATGTGTTTTACCGTGCGCAAGCTGTTTTTAATGCTATTTTTTTTGAAAATTTGTGAAAAAAAGTATTCAAAATGTTAAACTTTATACCGGTATAAAATAGCACATACAATCAAAAACACGTGTGAAAAATTTGAAATAAATCAATCGTTTAATAGTATTTGTAATGATATTTCAATATATATTATAGCATAATTTTACACCGTGTTAAAGGTATCAACTCTCCTTAAAGGGATTTAAGTCGAAAAATATTTCTGAGAGAAAATACGTGAATCCTAATCCTTTTCAAATCTGAGAAAAAAACTAACCATTAAGTTTTTCCCATTGATTTACTGTTTACTGTATCTCAAAATGCCCTTTAAAAGCAAAACAATTAATTCATTAATTTTTGTCAATATCTTCACTAGGGCCATTTGAGTTAGGTACCTTTATGCATATATCAAGTCTTAAAACTTGAAAAAAGAATCATTAAAATCTTTTAAAATCACTAAAAACCGTTAAAAACAAAGGTTCACATATGAGTACCTCTGGAGCGAAGAGGATAAGTTATACCCAGTGAAATTATCAACAGCCACTATGTTGAAGGCAAAAATTTCATTCTCTTACGACAAAAATTGACCTAGTTATGAAACATTGAAAATTTGAATTTTAAGCATTTTCACTATCAAAAACGCATCATTTCAGCCAAGATTCAAGGAACTGTATAAAAAATGTAAATCTAATAACCAATATAATTTTTTTGTTTGATTCGCCTACATCAACTGTTTGGACGTCCTACATCATCGCTGTTTGGGTTAGCCTGATGAATGAATTAAATTTGTCAAAATTATTTTTCTATGAAATAACTATGTATGACTCTAACCTATCACGAAAAAAGATGCTTTAACTTTAATTAGCTATCACTCGGTCGGATTTTTTGTCGGTTGTTTCCCATGTCGATGGGAAAAAATTTACTATATATGACCTATAAAGCTCGAGGACCGTGCAAAAAATCTAATTCCCTAATTTTTGCAGAAAGTAGAGATTTCTTTTTTTTTACTTGAATGGCTTCTAGGACTAAGAGTATTGGAAAACGTTTCGACTTAAGCGTATGTCGAATTAGTGAGAAGTTTTCTTCATTTCACATTTAACAATCTTTAAAAATTGTTTATGTGCCTGTTGAAAAATTCTACATTGCATCGTCTATACAAAAAATGATTTTATCTGAAATTTTCTATGCAAAAAGTTTCCGTATTGAAAATCTCAAATATTTTGATTTCCGGAAGATCTCTACTATTAATTATGCGTAAGCGGTCAATATATATATTGTCTAGTATATATATATAAACTAACGTTCCTCCCCTCACTTGAAGCATTTCAATCTAGCTTTCTCCAACATCTCTCGAAAATATCCACACAGTAAAGATTTTCGTTTATCTGCAGCTTTCGTAGTCCAAACGTTGAGTTTTCAGATTCCAAACGGGGGAATAGAGGGAAGTAACCGTACCCTAATGTGTAGGGGAGAACACATATCAATCAACAAATACGGCAGAAACATTTACGCATAGAATTTTCGAAGCACACAAGAGTGATTAAGTAAAATTTTTCGAACTGATCAAAACATAGGAAATTTTTGAAAAGGAGTTGTCATTAACGCAGTATAAATCGTAGTCGGCTTAATCGGATTGTGGTCGTCATATGTCGAGTTAGAGAGTTATTTCCCCATTGTGTTTAGTATTGTGCTAACCAAGGATCTAATACATGTAGAGTTATCGAGGTTGCACTATATTTGTTTACATTTTGCCTTGCCATCAAATATTTCTTGTCATATGTAAAAAAATTTCACTGAAACGATTTTCATTTGAGCGATCATAATAGCAAATCTTAAAAATTTTCATTTCATAAAACCATTAACTTAATCAATGGAATTTAAAAAGTAAAACGTAATTGCAGAAAATAGGAGCATATCGACATTGATTCTTAAAGAGTCTTTCCGTTAAGAATACGAGACCACACACGTAACACAATAAGCATTCTTCATCAACTTGATGAAACTTAAAGCTTCCTGATTATAAAATTTATGCACTAGAATAATTTTCGTAATGATTTCAGAGTTTCAAGTACGTGAACCACTGGAATCGTGGAATATTCTCATTGGTTTATGCCCTTTCGTTTAAATACTTGATTACTTTATGCAGAACAGTAACTTAAATGGTTTCTGTTTTCATTTTTTTAATATAATTTAACTAACTGGATCCAAAGTCGATAAATAGCTCATATAATCAATTTACTTCTTTTTTTTTCAAATATCTCAATGTCATTGAGTATATTTATAAAAAAAAGAAAAGTGAAAATAAAAAGATAGCACCATAGAAATTTAGAATAAAAAGCTTATATTTTTCGTTTGAACTCATCAAAAAGATCATTAGTTTTGAGAAACTGAATGAAAATACGTTATTTTACACATGGGTAAATGAGAGCTTGCACGAAATAGAACCATTTACTTGCAAGAAAAAAATGTGAATGCGATTTGTTTCCTGATAAGTCAAAACACGAGCGTTTTTCTGAGTTATCCGAAAAACATTCACTGGCAATAGGATTCCGTCACGATATTTTGTCGCATGACGAACATGTTTGTCAAGTATCGTTTGTCATGAAATCTATTTATTTCTAATGTGCTTCACATCTCATGAGTATGGAAGACATACTGTTTTTCGTATATTTTATCAGAAGTTTCAAGTATGAGGTTTTGTTTTTTCTCCAATATTAGATATAGGACATTATAATTTTTCAGACGAAAAATGTATCATATTCGCTGTTGTATCTGTGTATGGTTTTCTTTTAGATATTAAACTAGGTTTTTTTTCCCTCAAATAAAAAATAAATGATGGAATTTTCTGGAATTTTTCTATCGCATATTTTCCACTTGAAATTGCGTTAGAAGTATCATCTCGATGTAAATGTATTACGCCTACGTACGTTTGTACTGCATACTTGAACAAATAATTATAAAAAGCATGTGACGAGACTGGTTCCAGTCAGAATTCCAGATTTTGGGTTTGAATGTGGGAATTTAAGATCGAGACTCTTATCTCTATCTAGCTCACAAATCCATGTCATAATCACACTTCGACTTTATTGGTGTTTGAATATTTATTGCGTTAAATATGGGTTGGGTTCGATCTAAATAGTTTTATTTCACTAATTTCTGTTTTTCACGTTGGAAAAATCAAAAACAAGAGGGAGAGTATTTTTTCTCAATGTTATAAGAGAAATTATGAATACCAAAAAAATCCTCTCAGGAGATTTGTTCGCTGTTAGATTACACGAAATATTTTCAGTCTTCCTAACACTACTGTGTTGAGTCAGTTTCTCTTCCGTGAGATGTACGTTTATTGCACAAGAAATATTTTTCACCGACTCAAGAATTTAGTCGATTTATTCCGATCGTGTGAGTACGTTTTCGGCTTCGGCTTCATGGAAAAGAAAAAAATGGAATACAACTCTTGGAATATCTTCTTCAGCACGAACATATACATCACCTTGCGTCATATCGCCAAATAGCCATTCTGCCTTATAGCTCATCTGAAATTTAAATTCTGCGCAAGAATATATGTCTTATGTATTTCTCAGTTTATATTTTGCACGAGAACATGGGTGGAATAGTTCTGAACTTGTGCCAGATTTCCTGCTCACGCAAAATGTATGATCTCAAAATATGGTGAAAAACAATAATATCCAAAGACAGCGCGCAAACGGAAAGCGTGAGATAAACAAGGCAGATGTCGAAATGACTTCCATCTGTACAGGTAGCACGTTTTCTCCTTGGATGCTCATTGAAGGACATGACAGGAATATTTGAATAGTAGTTCCACAATCCCTATATCTCGTGTAATGTTATGATAAATATGTAATCGGTATAACATACAATATATGAGAGAATGTTTTCCATAAATAGAAGTTTGAATTGGTTGGTATAGATGAAATCTTCATTTTTCTAGCTTTTCAAATGGAGATAATTGAAGGAGGGAATTGCGAAGGATGAAGCATTTATTTCATTACAAGTATCGGCCATTGTAACGCGTGTTTCCATTGTTTATTTTAACATGACTGAAGCAGTATCATCGAAGAGAAACAAAAACATTTTTGCACATCACGGGCAGCTTTTTTTTTTGTTCGGTAGATATGTTGCTAACGAAACTAAGACAGCGTGTCGATGTTCAAGAAGGCTTGGGAATGGCAAAAAGTGCCGAGGGAAAATATAAAGCAGCGTCTCACGTCTGAACACCATCTTATCCATCGATACAACAGCGATTTGGACTTTCCTCTACATGCTCGTACGATTGCTGCTTTGGCTTTTGTTCCTATGGCTAATATGGAGGGTTCAATCGACATTTTACGAGAAATGAATGAAGCTGGCAATGTGCCAACTAATGACAATTGTTTAATACCAGCATTAAATGACTTAGAAGACACTTACATCGGAAGATTATGTAGAAACAACCGCCACTGTTTGAGCCAGCAATTTAGCCCTGTTATAAGAGCACTGTGAATGAGGAAGCCCGCACAAATAATTACGCATCGACACTTAACGGAACAACTATCAAAAAACTGATAATAGAGTTTTCAATATCGTGATGAGTTTCAGTAATCGGGGGAATGATCGAGTACTTACGAGGCTCATCATTTATGCTACAACTTAATTACATTATTATTGTGATTTGCAATATTGATCATGTAATATGAAATTGTTGTAAATGTGATGTGTAATACTGACCATGTGATATGTGAAAAATATTTTAATTTACTCATAATTTTATTATTTTATATTCATTTTATTATTCATATATTTAAAGTAAACATTAAATAAATAAGACGTAATTAATTACAGCTACATTTTACTAGTCGTAAATTTATTATTAAAGAGCACATTAAATGAATAAGAAGTAATTTATGATTGTAATGATCCGACTGATTGTCCGGCGTCCAAATAGCTGCATCCAAACGTTATGTGTCCATGTGTATCGCGTCCAAATAGCTGCGGCCACACAGCCGCGGCCAAGCGTCCGGCTCCGAAGAAAACTGCCGGTAGGAGTTTAAATAATCCGCGTTTTATATATAGTATGGAAAGAGTAAGTAACACTGAAAAACCACCATATGCTAAACTGAAGTGTGTAATATGAAATTATTATTGGAGTAACGAGCGAGTTCAGTAGTAGTGTCAAACGCATGAGAGAGTGTACGTAAACATGGTTCTTTTTTTCAGAATAGTGTTGTTACACTATCGATAATTATTTTTCGAACAATAAATCGTTTAACGAAGTGGGAAGACGGTTTCCGTGAGAAATTTGGTGAGCCGTGCGTGATAGCCGACTCAACAATTAACTGAAGAGTCCAGTGATTTCGTAACGTTCATGTAGTATCCCAAAAGATAGGCAGCTATCGAAAAGGCATCGTTGCACCCTAGAAGTTTGGGGCGGGCACTTCCAACATTGATTGTAGTTTTCAATGAAATACCTGTTTGGGATTTGTTACTAATTTTTACTAAAATACATTAGCGGTGTTTTTGGAACACCCTGTAAATATAGGAAGTTATAATATGGATTATCATTTTTATTTTTTTTCCGACTATTCCAATTTTAAACATGATAGAAACCTGAAACCTGTATTTCTATAGAATTTGAATTCTCCTCGTTGCATTGTGACACATTTATGGTACTTACAAACAAATACCATGTCTCTGCAAGAAAAAAATGGAAAAAAATCGTTTTTTGGGGGGAATAATATGGAATTAGTCGGGTAAAATGGAATATTGGGTTGAAAATGAAGAAAACTATTTTCAATTGATCAGAAACCATATTTAATGAAATGAATTACCTTTTGGGTTAGATGATACAATTGAAAGCCGACGTAGATGAACCCAAAATTACAAAAGAACCACGGCTATGCGCGTTTCGGAACTACAGGGTGATTATAAAAAACTATCCCGACATATGGGCCCCTAACTATCATACCATTCACAGAAACTGAATGAAATTTTGGCATAAGGTATTTTGAGGTATGCGCTCAAGAATGATATGGAAAACAACAGTGTCACTCTAACAGTTACGGTTACAGTGAGAAAATTTCGAAAATATCAAAAGGCAACACCAAGTTTTTTGTATTGGAATGTGATCTCCATTGTGAAAAACCCTAAATAACGTTCGAACGGCAACTGTAGCATTAAAATCACCGGCGGTAGATAGGCTAAAAGTGATGACAACCAATAAGGACAGAGAAGCAGCATAAAATAAAGCATTTTATTGTGTTTCACAAATTTTCCACATGACCTTGTGGAGGACTAATCAGGCTGGGATCTCAGCCGAAGAAACGGTGTGACGAATGAAACGAACATTAATGCTCTGGTGCACGGCAAAGTCCTTTTTACTTTTTCCTTGCCTAGCTCCGGGGATTTCCGTGCTACAGGTGCCATTCTAACGCTATTTAGTGTTTTTCAGTATGGAGTAGTACAGTATGCCTTTTGAAATTTTCGAAATTTTCTCACTGTAACCGTAACTGTTAGAGTGACACTGTTGTTTTCCATATCATTCTTGAGCGCATACCTCAAAATACCTTATGCCAAAATTTCATTCAGTTTCTGTGAATGGTATGATAGTTAGGGGCCCATATGTCGGGATAGTTTTTTTATAATCACCCCGTATATGTAGTTCCTTCATCAGTAGCCGAAACAAAGACGAAAAACTCCTCATAGCTGGAGTTACTCACTGTTGTAGACGAAAGAGTCGAATTCAAAATGAACCGGCAACAAAAGATTAGAGGAGGAGGATGGAAAAGAAAAATGAAAATGAAAAAAGAAAAAAAAAACTAAAAATGTCATCTTTTTTGTGGTAGATGATGTGGTCATAGTCTGTTTATAAGAGTCACAGATGACTTCCTTGTTTGTCCTAAGACTGTCAAGATGGACCCATAAAGAACCGGACACACATTACTCCAAGACCTCTCCTTTTCTATGTTTCTAAACTTTACGTCTTGGAGATATGTTCTACTCCAAATCAGATGACTATTAGTACATCCCATATTACCCGACACATATATATAATCTTTGAAGAAATAGCGGCTCATCTAACCGGGAAAAATAATTAGCTAGGAAATGAACAGAACACAATAAAATACAACACTTGTGATGTGCATACAACATTGTGGTTAGATTCAAATTATTAGGCTCTCTTCCAATAAGCAACTAACACTTTTGAAAACTGTCCAAAGTAAAAAAAAAGTTAAGTGGGAAAACAAATATTTTTTCTTTTCTAGCAGCCGATATGATGGTGACAACCGAGCGGTACTGATTCTAGCATCATGGGGAGCATTTTGAAGATTAGTTAATCACTGTTTCATTCTGGGACAATACCTGAAGGCAGAAAAAATCCGGTTTATCCATATTACCCGACTATTCCACAATACCGCATTTCCTGCACGCATGAAATATGAAGGGTTGAACAAAGAGCTATTGTAAAAAACCACAGTGAAATCTTGATGTAACGATATTCTGCGAACCAGGAAAAAATATCCTCACACAAGAAGCAGCATCATCATCAGCCGCCACCAAATTTACGCTGTTTTCTTAATTGAAGTTTTTAGTACCACCACAAATTACATTTATGAGTGTTTATCGGCTACACGAAATTATAATTGATTAATTAATTAATTAAATGCTGTTATAGGTGTTCCACAATGTGAAGGGATTAGTCGCACTACACTTCTGTATTTTACGGAAAAAGTATCAAAAAACGGCAACTTCATTAACATGTTGAAGCGCCAGGTGGTGAAAAATTTTAATGTCACTGCCCTTGGAATAACAAAACTAGTCGGGTGTTTAAAAATATGTCGAAGGTAATTTAAAGCAAGATTATAAAAAGTATCGCTGTAATGGTTTGAAAATCTCTTGAAAAAAATTATATAGTTACAAATGGTTTATCGTAGTGAAGGACATCGTCATACTCTTTTGCAAAAAAAAACAAAACGAAGCACCCCTAAAAAATAATTCGATCTTCTCGAAATTTCGCATGCTAATTTCTTCATGCAAAGTGTGCAAGTGATTACATTTTTAAGACCAATGAATGTTAACTTCGGGCATAGCGCTCGTTTCTACTGCGCAACTAGCATTGTATAAAACAGGTAACAATCGTATACGGTTTATCTTTTCTCGTTGTGGGCGTTAGCAGGTTCCCTGGAGACACAACCAATAATGCTGCTACGGCGTTGTCAAAGACCTTATAGCCAATTCAACGACTTTGAACGTAGTCGCATAGTCGGGATGCGTAAAATTGGCTGGTCATACCGAGCAATAGGCCGCCACTTGCACCGTACGGACACGGCTGTGCAAATGTGCTGGCAGTAATGGTTGCTGCAAGGAACTCATCAACGGCATGAAGGCTCTGGAAAGCCAAGGTACACAAATGCGAGGCAAGATCTGATGATTGTGCGACAGTCCCTAACTGCCCTAACGGCACCATCTATCCAACTTGCTACAGCGTCTTCCATACCACCCGTGGTACTTTCCACCATTTCACGATACTTGGCTGAGGCGGCGTTACGCTCACAGCAGCCTGTAAGACGTCTGCCTTTAACACAACATCGGCAGAGTCGTCTACAGTGGTGTCGCAGCCGATCACCATGGCTGCCAGCAGATTGGCATCACATATCTCTGGACTGCCTCCGTGCTGCTGATACTCTTCCTTGGCCATCAAGGTCACCGGACCTTTCGTCAATCAAACATGTATGGGACATGATAGGCCACCAGATTCGGGCACTCCAAAATGTCACAGATCTGGAGCAACAATTGATGAACGACTGGCAGAATGTATCGCAAGATAAGATTAGGATTCTTTATCACTCCTAACATCGACATATGCAAGCATGCATCGCCGCCAGGGAGGATTTCACCAATTACTGAATTCAATGTGAAATTGCTAGCCATTGATGGGTCCTACCGCTTTTGAATTTTTAGTCATTTCAATATCTGTGTATGAGCTTTACACATGTTTAGTTTCAATAAAAACAGTCAATTTCTTCATAGTGCTTCGTGGTTTTTTTGTTTTTTTTTTTGCAAAAGAGTATATTGAGAGGGATTTCAAATTAGGTTAAAACAATTCTATACAAGATTAGAAAAAATAGCTTTTAAGAAAGGTTTATTATTACATTGAATATCGTTGTAGCGAGGTTTTACTGTATTCTTGCAATTGAATTTCTTTTCTATATTCATGAAAACGACTGCTGAAGTTAAGTTATGTTGTTGATGACAGCTCTAGACACGTTTTAAAAATGACACTGGAGCATAATATTTATACACTGGGCTCATTTACTATGCAAGAAAACGTGACTTTATTTCCCCATCGGAGACATGTTTGTTCATATTTCATTCCTCAAGCACCAAAGTTTTTTGTGGTTTCTATTTTGTTTCCTCCTTATGTCTTCTTTTTCCAAATCGAATTATCCTTTGCCATCGACGTTACGGCACATCAAGTGTGTGCGAAAGTAATTAATGAATTACGTTAAACATGATATATTATGGATAATTTACATAATTCGTTTCACATCTTCAGGATAAACAAAAGCCAACTTATAATCAGAACATTTGTTTCAGATTCATGCAGCGGATATGCAGGCTGGTCATAAAACAACTTTGCCGATATACCAGCCCCTATCAGCCACAGAAATCAACTAATGCGGATTAGTTAATGATAATAAAAGCAGCATTGACAGGGAACTACCCACTTCTGACTCTGATGGCTTCTCTATTGACACTAAATCACAGGGCAAATTAAAATGTGTACTAATAAACACCAGGTCGTTTGGTAATAATTAAGATTTTTTTAGAAGATATAAGCTTATAGCTTATTGTAGAAGTCTACTATTACCCACCGAATTGCAATTCACACAAACTACTTCTCCAAGCTTCATGAAAAAATTTCGTACATGTGTAAACATAAGAGGGTAGTAATACATTATTAGGGGATTTGAGTTATCCGGGTATCAATTGGGAGAACCTATCGGCTAGAAATCAATGTGAGAAATTTTCTTAAGTTGGTGCTCGATAATTTCGTGTATCAGCAGGTTTCAGAAGCTACTATTTAGGATTTGATTGCCATTAGTTTCGAGGATGTTGTTGAACATATTTGAGTTGGTGACAACTTTTTTGTAGCTTCTTCGCGGATAAATCGAACAATAAAAGTGTTAAAAATAACCTTGTTTTCCAAGAATCAACTTTGAATCAACGGTGGCATGGGTGTGCTAAGTCAGTGGGAAGAATTCAGAGCAAAACTCTCCTCTGTTTTGCATGATGTCATACCCTTTTATTGTAAAAAGCGGGTTTGCTCATCAGATCCCCTTTAGTTCACGGATAACGTGCATAATCTTTATATTGAAAATAGAAAGACATTCAGAGAATACAAACGTAGAACTGATAACCTGTCAGCATTTATTGAAAAGAGAAGTGCATTGAAGAGGATGATTAGGAAAATAAAAAAGGAGAAATAAAATTAGGATCTAGGCTGGCAGATAATATTGGCGCTGACCCAAAATCATTTTACAAATATGTCAACAATCGATGTGAAGAGACAGTTGGTCCCCCCTCAATAGAAGGATCTAGGGTAGAGAGCAATGATGGCATGTGTAGGGCTTGTAATGACATTTTCGGTTTTTAATAGGGAAGATGATATCCAAAGCACGTGTGTGTCATGGGGTGACAAAATCTTCAACGGAATTCAAGTAGAAGATGCGAACATCCTAAAACTTCTAAAGCATGTATGTGCTGGCCGAGCGCCAGGACCAGATGGTATTTATTCAATACTCCTTAGAGAATGTGCCAATGAACTGTTGGGGCCAGTTGCACATATTTACAGAAGTAGTGTTGCTGAGGGTTTTGTCCCAGGGGATTGGAAGCTTGCTAATGTGGTTCGGATATTTAAAAGAGGCATTAGAAATACCGTATCGAATCGTCGTCCTGTGAGTTTAACAAGCTCCCTCTCGAAAATTTTGGAATTTTTTTTATTTTAACACCTATACAAACCCTTGCAACATGAATAACATATCAAAGTACTACACGTTCTTTGGAAACTTTTTTTCTAATTGAAAGTATACCTCTAGGGTCAAGGGTTCACCAGTAAAATGTCATATCCCCTACTTGCGATGCACCGTGTGTAGTTTATATACTTCATTCTACCATCGGTCGTATTTTGAGCGGAACTGTGTCTAACAGGCAAACACTTGGTACCAAAATAATCAAAAAGAGTGAGCCGCGTTAAAAATTTGACAAAAAATACGACAACGGAGCATTTTTATAGCTAGCTGCTTCGTTTCTGAAATCAGGAGAATACATGAAACATTAATATTCTTCTTATACAAAATGCATCTGTTACACCATTTTTTTTTATATAAATTCACCGAAGTGATTCGAAGTTTAATTTGAGCGAAATAAAAGGAGTATTAAAATTTCTTTCAAGTTTGCATAAAATGTCTTCCGTGAAAAACTATAAAAGAAACGGCAATTGATCGTAGGCTTCGATATTGAAGGAAATCTTCTTTGGATACACGAGTGGGTCAATTTAATTAAAGAAAATAAAATAAAAATTTCTGTTTCAAAGAAGATAATGTTTCTGCACTTTTTCCGGTGTAATGAGCAGCCAGTAGAGGAATGACAGAATTTTTATGAATTTATAATATAATTTTTCGATAACATTTTTAGCACATGTATCACAGAACCCCCAACTGTAGCAATTGTCGTGTTCAAAAATATTTTCTGTTTTCTCCTTCATAGCACGTAGAAATAATTCCAATCTCCCTTTTTCTAAAATTTCTGAAAGAATATATTATTCGATTTCATTTTTTTTTTCAAACATGTTCCATGAATTCATAAATAGTTTAAACTTTAATTTAAAAAATAATGAAGGAAATGGTATGAATGTGATTTGTGAAAAGTTAGTTTCAAACGAAGAGATATTGTTTTTGGCGGAGAAAAAAAATTCTGCAGGAGAAAAATCACTGGAAATATACAAATCAAAGAAAAATTTCGGAATTTTTATGTCACTGATGCTTATCTAAAATTTTTATTGTGATGTTGACATTGGTCGATTGTCACTATTGGTGTAGTTGTTTTACCTCAGCCAAAAATCAGTGGCTGAAGCTTTACGGGAGTTTCGATAACGGAATAGAGATTTAAGAAAGGTTCTGTGAAGGTATTCGGTTGATTTGCTTAAGTGCAGTGTCCTGTCCAAAATTTGAACTAATTTCTGTTTCTGCACCAAAAAAAAAGATTGGGGTAGGTTGTGTCATAGACACGGTCGTAAGTTTTGACATGAATACGTTCTTTACGTCTTGAATCACGTGATAGGTACTGCACTTCACAAGACACCATCCCCGGCCATATCGCTATAGGGAATTTACTGCCGGTAGCGGGTTGGGTTTGAAATGAAGGCACCATCTACCGGTGGTCCACTCACGCTGGTTAGGGAAAATACCTAGTTATTTATATTCTTCCCCCGGCTCGATCCTGGAACCTGACGACAATCTTCACGGTGGTAGACGAGCATCTTACAACCACGCCACGTGGTACTGATGTAATAAAATCTTTATTATTGGATTTATCTTTGGAATATTTATCAAACACCATTGTTGCCTATTTGCGTTCTCAACCTCCTGAGATACAGTGAAAACAATTTTGTTCTGAATGAGAGCCGCGAACCTGGTACCCAGACCAGAAGACGTATCGAAACCAGAGTGGTATCATTGTATTTGTCTTAAAAATATCTAACAGATGGCATTATCATCTTTTATTTGCGTTGCGAACCTCTTGAAATATAGCGTAAACAATTTCGTTACGAAACGAGAACCGCGAGCCAGGCGTCCAGACCAAAAGCGGTATCAAAACCAGAGTAGTGTACTATTGTATTTTTCTTTAAAATACCGTATCTACCAGATGATGTCATTGGCTTCTCTTTGCGTTGTGATCCTACTGAGATATAGAGTAAATTATTTTTGTTACAAATGAGGGCCGTGAACCTAGTACCCAGAGTAACTAGAGAAGACGTATTAAAACCAGAATGGTATCATTTTATGTGTCTTAATGAAGTCTACCATAGGGTATCAAAAACACTGATATATTCTGAATACTCACTAAGATATGAGCGTTTAAATGATTTCATTACACAATTTTTTTTTTTTGCGAACGAACCCAGTGCCACCAGATGATTTAAGAAACGTATTCACGTCAAAAAATCCTCCTTTCTGAGATTGAACTTTTCGCAAAAACCACATTCAAATATACCAATTCCTCCTATTTTTATGAATTTTAAACTAGTTACGAATTTATGGGACACCCTGTATATCATCTGTTTCAGAGTAGTCTTTGAATATAAAATCTACTTACATATATATATATAGTCTCTTGAATTTCGTAACAATTTTTTTTAATAAAAACTTCTGGCTTCAAAACTCAAAAAAGTACATGATGCGATAGCTCTTTCTAAAAACATTATGATGTGGAGTCGAGATTACATCCCGAGAAATCTAATAAGAGTTCAGGAAAAAAAGCATTTTTCCCAAGAGAGGAAGTACGGATGCCCAGTCCCACAGGTGTCCGTGTCAAGTGAATGGACAGAACCTCCGCAATTTTCCTTTATATCCTACGAGCCTCGGGGACTTTGCTCGCTATGTCAGAAACAAGGTACTTGTAGATGTGCCAGTCACGCTCAAACACAAAAGCAAGTGCGACATTGACTTTTTTTTCTTTTCATATCTCTACGGTGGTTGTAAAACTGGCCAGATCGAATTTTACAATGTCCCTTCATTTTGAACTTTTCACTTTATCCTTTCAAGTGAAATGGAAGTTTGGACAGTAAAGACTATCAAGTCCCTGATGAAGATGTGAGAAAAGGTACAGGAAAAAAAAAATCGATTTTCAAAAACTGTTACGAACAGTTTCGGATGTTTCGCCATTTCACTCTTCACTAAACGATGTTGATTTTATTCTTCTTATACAAGTGTACTCCGTGGTGTAGAATCAGATAAAATTTATAAATATATAGGACTTTTCATCTTATCAACCTCAGTACTACTTATACAAATACAAATACAAATACGACGCCACAACAGGCAAATTGCCCAACGAGGTGGCTGACTTAAGAACATCATGGATCCCCGAGCCAATTTTTGGAGGCCCTACCTACTACTGCTACACCACACATGCACCCCCCCCCACGCAGAACCCCCCAACGAATCGGTACATGCGGGAATGTGCGTGTACGTGTAGTGCAACCTGACGTAAAGTTTTGTTTCTGTGTAATGCTTGTCATGTGTAGTGCTGTCATCTGCCCCCAGTTTTTCTAACTATGAGTGAAGTGTTATGGTTGAATGATTTACCGTTGTAGGACTGTTGCTCTCTGTGGCGAGACTTTTTAACGGGGAGATCGGCTCGCATTTGCGCCTTGAAGTTGGGAACCACAGAAAACCAACTTCAGCCGACCACCACTGTGGGGTTCGAACCCGGATCCTCGCATCACGAGTCCGCACTATAACCACTCGACCACCACAGCCACCACAGCATAAGAATAATATAATTATGTTATTATTATATTATTATTCAGGGTGGTCATATATAAGATAACTTTGATGATATACTAGCCCCTAGCGGCTGCAAAAGTCAACGTGAATGAAATCGGAGGTATAGCCGTTTTCAAATATGCGCTCGAGAATGAAGAAAAAACAAAACCCTAACTCCCGCAGCTTACGTTGACAGCTAAAATATTTAAAAAATATATATAATTTAATACTGACCTCTATGCATTGCAAATACAACAGAAACGGTGACATGACCCCAGAAAGATTGCTACCGCATGTAGTCCCACATCGAGAAGTTATCGCACCAACCTCTCGGTGAGTATAAAAAAGCGTGATGCGACAAAAGTGATCAACGATCATTGGAAATTGATCGATGCAGTAAAAATATCATGAATGATGTTTGAACGGTATTTGTAGCACCATAAACGCCAGCACAGGAGGCAGAAAAAGTAAAGAAATCTCATCAAGTTGTTGTTGCGCTAACCCTTCGGTAGAGAACTTCTTGTGGCAGTAATATGATCTCCATTAGTTGTTTCCACATGTTTTTTTGTCTACGTCTAGTGCCGGTGCGTGTTTATGATGAAACAGGTACCGTTCTAACGCCATTTAAGGTTTTTACTGCGCCGATGACTTTGCAATGCATAAAAGCGAGTATCACTATTCGAATTTTCCGAAATGTTCTTGTTGTAACCGTACCTGCGATAGCTAGAATTGTTTGTCTATTTCCATTCTCAAGCGCATACTCTGAAACACCAATACCTCGAATTTCATTCGCATTCGTTGGTTTTTACGACCTCGAGGGGCTCGTATATCGACAAAGTTATTTTATAATCACCCTGTAGATTATTCTGGAATAAATAAATGTATTGTATTTATTTTATTTAACCATCATTAAATGAAATAAACTACTAAATCTCAAATAACGTTTAGCATGTGTACATAAAAAAGTGTCTAAGTAAAACGTATAGTCAGCTATAGCTTTTGAAATGAAATATAAATATTATGACATAATTTCAGCAATTTATCTAAAAATAAAATAATAAGCTAGTTGAATTATTTAAACTGGGTGAAATAAATTGCATCGAGACTTCATTGATAAAAATTAAATTGTTTATAATGTCTTTCCTGTTTTTAAATTTGTAATATTTTATATAGTAATGGCTATAGCTAAAAATGTTTATATACGGTGTGCATGTTCAATAAAAATTCATTTAGTTATAAAAATCTAAATTGTATGATCTCAATGCAAAATCTTGATAACAATTATCTTTTTGTAATTCTGTTATTTTGAGTATTTTCCATCAGTATCTTTAACAGTTCTCTGTGATATAATTCAGATTTTTGATTCAATACATTCAAAGCTAGAAATTCACCTTTCGTTCGAATTAATTGAAAAACAAATTTCTAAGATAATGCATATTCAAAAAATACCAGTATAGTTTTAGCAAATTCAGTTTTGTCAGTGAAGCTTCGATGGAAAACCGAAAATACGACAATGAAGACAACCGAGAAAACAGATAAGAATCTTACTTCATTTCCTGAGTTTCCGACTGCCAAGCCGATAAGACGCCCATGATCGACATGTCCTGGAGACATTGCAGCGAGATATTTCACTCGGCTATCTATTTCTTGTGCTGGTGATACTATTTACAGAGTCTGTAGAAGAAAATATTTTTTTACTGAAGGAAAAATCGAAAAAAAATTATCAAGAATTCTACAAAATATGAGATACAAGAAAAGAAAACAACATTTTAACCTTAAATATTTTTTGTAGCAGTAAAAATCGAAATTTCAAATATACAAGATTTCAAACGAGGTCAAAATACTATTTTATTACATATTGCGAAATATTTTTCGCAACTGTCTGTGCAGCTGCGGTTTCATTTCATCTTCAAAGTACTAGACACGTATATTACCGTTCCAGAAACTGATATTGCGTATCACAAAGCTTCTTGTTACCATTTGATATTACTATTTTACAACACACAAACACGCACAATAATCTTTTTATTATGTGTTATATATACCACAGAATTCCATCATTTATATATATTTTCATTTGTACACGCTTCTTTTCTTTGTCAGACAATGATCACCGTATTGATTTTTTTTCAATATTGAACTAGTCAGCTATTTTCAAGATAGAAAGTAGCTGAAAAATATATTTGTCGTTCTTTTATTTTTAAATAATAGGAAAGAGACCAAAATCATACCAGTTATTAGAAAATAACTCGTTTTCGAAAAACTGAAATCACCAGCTACTTATCGGACAGAAAACACCTGAGCCGGTTTTGAAAGTGAACAGGTCGTCAGCGAAACTAGTTAAGAATCTGATATACTTTTAGATATCCGATAAAATGATACAAATGGTATTCTGCCCCTCAGAAAATGTCGACACCTGCTCCTGGTCACTGTTATCACCTGGCTAGGATACTTATGAGCTATAAGAATGTTGGAAAATCGTATGATATATCCGCCTGTTTCTGCACCACTTGCAGAGATGTTACCCGATTTTTGGACATTCTTTCGAAAAAGAGCACTTCTACTTGGAATGTGAGCGGAATGGTAATTTCGGTTCTTATCGGAATCCGATAGAGCAGCAGCAACCTATCCCAGAATTTCCATCAAATGTTTTTAGACCATTAAATTGCAAAATCAATACCCGAGAGCAGATTTAATCTCAAAAGAGTTAGTTTAGAAAAAAATTTTTTCTTCTCTCTTCACTCACTTACGTGATCCTCTTTAAGATAAGTTAGGCAATGCACTTCTGAAGATAGAACTTGAAAGACACACACACTTGACGATTTCCCGACTGTGGGTTTCGTCTTTGATCACTTATAGCAAATAACATTAGCATACTGAGTCGAGTTTACGTAGATTTAAAGACTCGTGATACCCTCTTTTTTCCCCCCGAATCCATCATTTACGGAATTTTCAACTCGGCAAGTTCTTGAAAATCGTTGACTTTATTTTTTGCTTCGCATAAATTAACTGAATACAGATTATCCAAAACGGCATCATTTAACATCCGTGGATATTCTTTAAGTGGCATGATAGTTGCGGAAGACTGTCAAAAATATTATCAAAGAGTTGAACTTCCAAAATGCGTGCTTCATATGTTCTTCACACGACTCTTATATCACATCGATATTGCATTGAAAACAGCTTCATTTAGACGCCGTCAAAGTGTATTGCAACATTGAACACTCTTCATTATAATTATTTTTGAATATCCATACAACCAATTGATTATTCACCTTAAATTTTGAAGCGTAACGCCAAAATTGTAAAGTTTGTGAAGGTTTGTGTTTTTTTTTGTTTTTTTTTTGAGAGCAAACTGTAACTCGATACAATTATTCGATTAATTAAATATAGTCGTATCACTTGGTTAACCGTATATACATGGTGAAAACATAAGTCCGTTTCACCTCAAATAACTCGCAAATCGTTGGCTAAAGAAACATACGTTCAATTAGAAAAATTATCTAAATAACGTCCCCATCTTACACGTGTCATTTATTTCACCGAGGGCCGTATATGTACCTATAAAATACAAAATTTGATTTTCATACGTTCCCCCGTCCCCTAACTTTCAATAAGAAAGTTGTTGCTCTTTCTTTCCTGGGATCAACAAAAAAAATTACATGATTTTAAATTGAATATTTTCTGAGGTATTTGAATTTAAAAATCACTGAAAACAGATGAACAAATGGACAAGCTCATCGTAAGCATAATATGCTATTCTTCCCCGATATCTTCCCACAATTTTGAATTAAATTATTTCAACGAATATTGCACGCAGAAATATGGATTTTTTTTGTTGGGTTCAAGAGATACAGGGCAACAACTTTCTTACTGGAAGTTGTATAAGACGGGGGATTTTATAAAAAAATTAAATTATATATCTCGGTACATATGTGGCCTTAAGTAAAATATAAATGACACATCTAAGATGTTTCTAAGTCATGAATTATGTTTCTATAGCCAACGGTTTAAAAGTTATTTGATGTGAAACGGACTTGAGTTTTCACCCTGTATATTTCATAATAAGCAACGTTAAGTAAACGTTAAGTAACGTGGTTAAGTAAAGGTTAAGTAACGTGGTTAAGTAAAGGTTAAGTAACGTGGTTAAGTAAAGGTTAAGTAACGTGGTTAAGTAACGTGGTTAAGTAAAGGTTAAGTAACGTGGTTAAGTAAAGGTTAAGTAACGTGGTTAAGTAACGTGGTTAAGTAAAGGTTAAGTAACGTGGTTAAGTAAAGGTTAAGTAACGTGGTTAAGTAAAGGTTAAGTAACGTGGTTAAGTAAAGGTTAAGTAACGTGGTTAAGTAAAGGTTAAGTAACGTGGTTAAGTAAAGGTTAAGTAACGTGGTTAAGTAAAGGTTAAGTAACGTGGTTAAGTAAAGGTTAAGTAACGTGGTTAAGTAAAGGTTAAGTAACGTGGTTAAGTAAAGGTTAAGTAACGTGGTTAAGTAAAGGTTAAGTAACGTGGTTAAGTAAAGGTTAAGTAAAGGTTAAGTAAAGGTTAAGTAAAGGTTAAGTAACGTGGTTAAGTAAAGGTTAAGTAACGTGGTTAAGTAAAGGTTAAGTAACGTGGTTAAGTAAAGGTTAAGTAACGTGGTTAAGTAAAGGTTAAGTAACGTGGTTAAGTAAAGGTTAAGTAACGTGGTTAAGTAAACGCTTTATGTGTCCGAAACGCAGACCGGAATTTCTGTTAAATATAACAAAAAAAGGACAAGAAAAGTCCATACAAGTAATGTATATTTTTTCAAGAAATGTTATAAAATTTTTGTTAGAATGATTTTATAATACAATGTATATCAGTAATACATAATAATTATTCGTAATTTTTGTTTCTTATGTAGCTTTGCAAGGATGTCAGTTCCCAAAACAAGTTACCGGCAAGTGGTTTCAGAAAGGATGGCCATCTGCCATCCGTATTGAAGGCAGTGTTTTCTCTACAAAAGGCACTTGCGTTGCCTCCGATAACAACATGTTCCTCATTGAAGACAGGTATCAGACATGCTATTATACATTCTATTTATGATTCCATAAGTAATATCACAAAAAAGTATGGAGAATTATTAGCACTGTACAGAGTCATGAATTTGAATTTCAGCTTCAGTATATGAACATGTATTTTCTGCTTTCAAATGTCAATGGAATTTTCTTGGATTCAATAAATTTGAACAGTGAAAAAAATGTAAAGGCACTCGGGTCACTAAAAAACTGATACCGTAAACTGGGGTAACTTTAGGACAAGAATTGCACAACTTTCAATACAGTATCCGTACTGTGATTGTTAACAACGTGATTTCTGGAGGGAGGGTGGTGCAGCTGCAACCCTCAGCTTGCTTAACATGCCCGATTATTTTAAATTGTTTATAAAACAAATAGGAAAAGACAATTTTGTTGTACTAAAGTTATAACGGGGTAACTATCAAACAAGTCTTTTTTCTGCTCTAAAAGCCATATTAGTCTGATTCCTACCCCAACTTTTTGTTGACACTCTTGTCTGAATGTTTCCCCGATACCAGCCTGTTGAACCTGTACAGGAGTTTTACAATAAAAAGTTGGTAATTTTTTTAGTTTGTTTCTTAAAAACATTTTTTGTGCCTACAATCAGCAGCATCACTCAGAATATATTTAAGCACATCAACGCATTCTACTCATTATTGTGAATAATTCGAGATCAAGAACGGATGATAGCATGAAAACTCAGCACCGCCACATAATTTCAAATATGAAAATAGTGTTTTTCCTAAAGTTACCTCGATTCACGGTATGGAAAAAAAATAGTTTTGTAGAAATAACATGTTATTACAATAGCATTGCTCTATATCATGTCAATGTTTCACTCGTTTTTATATTTGTTAAAAATGATTTTGAAATAGTTTTGTTTTTCGTATAATAATATTTTTGTGACGTCTATTCATAAAGATGAAAATTGAGAGAAAATTTATATATTTACAAACTCTTCCGTAACTTTCACACTTCGTTGAAATTTTCAGCCTTTTTGAATAAATTCTACATCACATAAAAGTTTATTACATTCATCGAAATTTTCATACTTAATCACGTTCACATCAACATTTATTTGATTTTTTCTGAGCAAACAAGAAATTTCGGATAAGAGAAAAAAACTGAAATTATTTTCGAAAACATTTTGATACACAACGATCGCATCGACACAAATCAGGTATTTCTGTTTTTCTACGAGTTATTTTATGACGAAACAAATCTATTCAAATACTAGATTTTCAAAATTTTCTCAAGAACTTTCGTGAATTGCATAAGGGAATTTTATTTTATTATCATATTATAAAAATATACTTTTGAAACAAGATTATTTTAGATATTGCGTTAGTATATCTTGTGTTATATGCAAAATGAATAAAATTCGGCTTTCTTTTTTTTTTTTTTTTTTTGGCATCGCTCTTCAGCGAATCAATACGATTTGATAGCTGTATTGCCGTTTATTGGTCCACGGGTCATGTTGAAAATGGCAGTATCTGTCGTACTTATTTTTACCGAGAACATTAGGCGCGCTTGAATGATTGAAAAGGAACAAGTCACTATAATAATGGTATATAGGTGGACATTCATGTTTTTTTAGCCATCGACATGCACAAACCCCCTACACATTCAAACCTTAAGATATTTTCAGAGAAATTATTGATGAAAACAATCTGAAAATGTTTTATCCGGCGTACTTTTACGTTTTTTTTTTTTCGAACATTTTTATTGTTTTGTGTTTACTTTTTTCTCTCTTTGTGCTCTTTCACGGTAGAAAAGCAACCGACATAAAACTGCAGACTGTCAGTTTTACGACTTCTGTTGCGAAAAAAGCCGTTACAATAATGGCGCTGGTTTTGGTGTTGGAACATAATTTGGACTTCGATCTGAGACCTTCCTTCAATGTTATCCAGGTATCGAACGGTCAGGAGGGAACAGAAATGGGGGACACAACCCCGAGAAAAAAAAAAAAAAAAAAACCAAAGTATTGTGTGAGTTTTCTTCTGTACTGCGGCATGATAAACGTCATTATTTGGCTCTGATACTGTGGCCCTTTTATTTTTATTCTATATATTTTTTTTTTCTTCACCATCGGTAACCAACACTCTCACCTTCTACATCTTGCACTTTTACCTTTTTTACTCATTTTCACCGTTTCTTCCTACCTCGTCTTGTCTGCTGCAAAGTTTCCAATACTGTAGCTTGAATTAGTGCATCGATATCGGTTATGTTTTAGAAAGCGCTTTCGACACCACCCCTTTCCTTCAAAAAGAAAAACTAGAAGAAAAAAATAATATAAAATAGAAAGAAAAAAAACCAGGAGAACAAAGACATGGATAGCAAAAGAAAATCCCGAAGAGATAAGAAATTGAATCCTCATGTATTGAGGAAAATACTGGATGGACTAATGGTTGTGTTGAAGCTTTCGCTTAGAATAATCAAAGAAGCGATAAGAGCAACCTGGTGCTTTCTTGTTACTTTTTGTTTTTTTTTCCTGTATTATTTCCTTTTTTAAAGAAAGAAAAGAGTATACCGAGTCAAATATCTAATAAATACATATATATATATATATATATATATAAGTTTCATAACAAAACTATTTTAAAAGATATCTTATATAATAGAAAAAATACATATCAGAGGGTCATGAAACAATGCTTAGTTACTTTATTGATCTGATAACAAAGGCTGATATAAAAATAACGAAAAGGAATAAAAAAAATCGTATGTAGTGACGTGTTTGTTATCTTATGACACAGCTGCCGTTTAGGTATCGTGATGACACAGTGGCGGTCATCCGAAGTTGGTTTTCTGTGATTTTTCACCCGCAAGGTGGCCTTTCTCAAAATTCTTTGCCATATCGTGAGCGGTATAGATGTAAGAATATAATCATTCATTCAATCGATTTCTCATTTACCCATGGGCCAACAGATAGAAGCACCTGCAAGACAAATATCCCAAAGCGCTCACACTGCATTGTTAGACTAGGTCAGGGTTTCTTAACCTAATGGGTCGCGACCCAAACCTGAGTCGCAGGGGTTCCTGAGATGGGTCGTACGATTGTACGAGTTCATTTTCAATCCGGTTATAAATCCATTTTTTGCGCCACTGGTTTCAGGGGAGTTTTAACGGTTCAGCTTTTCGCTGCCTGGGTTGGGACCCAGACATTTTTGGGGACGTCTTAAGAATTTGAAATTGATGAAATTACAACACGGTTCCCCAGAATCGATGAAAAATTATTAAAAATTGATGTAAAAAGTTGTTTTAAAATCAATGAGAGAAATAGTTACAGAATTAATGAAAATTCAGTACATGAAAAAAATAATATATTCAGAATTAGTGAAGCTTTCGAAAATGTGGAGCTCTCTGTTTCATTCGGGGCCCTCGGCTCATTCCCTGTTGGCTTACCTTACCACGAACACCTTTAACCAAGACACCATGAACTAGTTTCACTAATTTGGCGAAATAAACATTTTGTTAATCAGAAATATTTAATAAGAATTTTTAAATTAAAAATATAGATCTATGATATCGACAAGTTGATCATGTTGTTGATTTTGGGTCGCGGCTGATAAAGGTTAGAACCCCTGGACTAGGTACATATTCAGACGAGTGTGAGACGCAAGTGCCAAGAAGTGAATAAACTCGCGCAAATTTATGAATTTGCACGCAGTTTATGAATAAACTAACATGATATAAACAAAAAAATAACATTTTTGAGGGGGCTCGCGTGAACCTCAGTATTATATATTTTATGAGGAAAAGGTCGACATCCAAAAAGACAACGTTTTACAGGATTTATAATTCTGAAAAATATCTATAAAATATATGAACAAACTGACCAAAACTTTGTAAACATTCAGATTTGCTGACAATTTGAAATTAATGAATTTTTCCCCAGAACTGATAAAAATTCCGAATTGATGGTAAATCAGAATTAATGAACAATAATTCTGTATTTAATAATAATTATGCCGGAAGAAATAAAAATTAAGAATCGATAAAAATTAGTTTCGTAATTTATGAAAGATAAAAATATTAATGAAATTTCAGAACTGATGAAAAATTATTTCGTAATTAAAAAAAATGATGCCGGACCAGAATTAATGTAAATTCAAAATTAAGTAAAAAAATAATCACAGAATCAATTGAAGAAATTCTTTTACCGATAATAAAAAATAGTAAATACATTAATAATGATAATATTGAATAATATTTCAAATGAGTCTTGTTGCAAATTTCTTGTCATCTATTTCTTCTATGCTTATTTTCGAAAAATGCTTGAAAATACCAGTTCACACACACACACACAGTTCGAGAAGTCACACGCATGAGACACGAGAAACTGCATCTCAATAGCTACGCCACGCATCTGTCCGCATCTGCCGCGTAGCCAGAGTGCGCTGTCTTTTTGATTTTCGTTGGTTACCAAAAAGAGGACTGTAATGCGTAGCATCATACGCACCATTCGTATCTCAGGAGCCTATTCTCAGGCTGTTTTATTCAGCGTCTGATTTCTTGGGCTCCATGCCATTCACACATTGGTTAAAATTACTTCACCGCATCATTACCATTTCACGTACGGCGTACTACCTGGGTTCCAACATCCCGTTATTAGGGAGGAAAACCAATAATAAACTTTACGTCTACAAAAATTTTGTTCTAGCCTAATTTTATGGACCAACTATTAACTGAATCTGCACCTATCTGAACTTGCTGCCCTACCTATAGCCTCCAAGCCCCCCCTCCCCCGGGAATACGGCTCTGTATACATCGTTGAGCTTCCGGAAATCGAGAGCCGACACAATCCTACATCTTTTTGTAGTAATGCAAGAACAATCATTGCCCCGAATCATGCAAAAACTCAACATAAAGAAGATATACGGCTGTATAAAGACAATTGCACATTTTTGTTTTTCTACCTACGCAAAACGTCGTATATTCCGTCTATAAATGTTTTCTTAACATTTGTAAATCACCCGTTTATACACTAGGAATTCCTCTTTTTTTCTCAAAAAGACTCGATGCGCAGATCGACTATCATAAATATGCCTACAACGATCTAAATCTTCACAGCATATTAAACCATAATTTTGAAGAGAAGTACTTTTTTTGTGCTGGGAACAGATCTTTATGGGCTCAGCTTGATTTCCCTATTGAATAAAGAGGTTTCTGCGGAGTGTGAGATATCATCGTTTCGTTCTCAGTTTCGAAGATGGAAGCCATGAGGAGAAATAAAAGTAGGTATAAAGTCTTTTTCTTATGCCCATAGCAATTTATTGTCACGGGTAGCATTGAATTTATCGAAATACTTGTCATACTCGACATCTTTACGCTGGGGCAAGTTTTTGCTCCTCGCTGGGGATAAGAGACAGTCGTTATTATTGACTAAGTGCGATATCTTAATAGGACATCGGAAATAAGAATTTGACGAGGATCGGAAAAAGTCACGTTGATGCGAAACATTTTTCCCTCGGGCTATACATGTAACGTATGTAGATATCTCAAGTGCTGGAGGAGAAACAGCACGAAAGAGGCAAACGTCAAAATTGGACATTTTCCAACGAATTTTGAAGCGATCTTATCGATCAGTAATGTCTGAGATACTAGATAGTTGATCTATAATAGTGTGCCAAGTACAACTACAGTCTCTGCATTTTGTTGAAGAAAAATATAAAAAAATATTACGAGAATAAATTTTAATAGCAATAAAATAATTCATATCTAAAATGATTATGTTACTCGGCAATTACTCGTCTGTACTCTTTCTAGGAAATACTTTCTCGTGTTCGTAATTTTACATCGTGCGCCTACCTATAATGCGCGTTACACATTTTTTAATATAAGTATTATCCGAACGGGATACCCAAAGGAGCCATAAAAATGTAATTATTCAGTTCTAGTGAAAGAAAATGAATTAATGATTCCTTTTCTTTTTTCAATTTATCTGAAACGTTTATATTCGATGCATTGTAGAGAGTATAATCGATACAAGCGTGTTATCACAGTGTTTTAACCTGATATTTATTACCCGGAGGTGAAAATTTAATAGTTCTTTATACATAGCTTTTAAGAGCAACTTGAGTCCATAGCTATAGCTGTAGATACTGAAAGTGATACGTTGAAGCACCACGGAATTAAAGACAGGTAACTGTATGCGAATGTTGTAATATTACACAATTCCGTCTGCGCATATGGAGACGCTGCTGTCGAAATATGTAGTTTTGAATGTGGTTGTCGCGTGGAATTGCTTTCTTGACTAGAAGAATGAGTGAATCTCGTGAAGGAAACGTTTTCGATCGCTATCGATTAATAGGCGTGACACGTCAATTTAAGTGCTGGCGTGCTAGTGTTATAAGTGTTATTCCATATTGATTCTAATGTAATCTCAAACAGTATTCCCACGTTCATGAGCAGTATAACCATCAACAGTTGTGTGTCGAGTTCAGCTCAAATCCCTTAATGGGTAAGATTGCAATGGTGTCAAGCTAAAGCTTCTGAAGAGCGGTGGCTAACATTGTGTAGTTTTCAGATGTCTCGTTTCAGTCTGTGTTGATGATTGTGATCAAATATTGAGATTATGGAGACAACTGAGGGGGATTGTGAACTTATCTTGGCGAACTTTTAAACGTTATAGGTCTCGTCATTGTGGCAATATGGTTTTGTTGTCATTAGCATCAATAGGAGTTCACTTCTGGTATGAATAATACGTACAGTAACAATACGTCGGCAATTTGCTGTCGTGCTCATCCTGTCACACTACGAACTATTTTTGATCATTTGATCATTTTTGTCGCACCACGGTCATTTTCTGCACACGAGGGCTAATTAGACCAGGACCTACAATTTATTGCTAATCCGAACGGCAGGCTTGTTTTTTATACTCATCGGGAGATTGGTGCTCTAAAGCCTGGGTGTGGGGACTCCCTGCGGTAGCAATCTTTATCTGTGGTCATATCGCCATTTCTGTTGTACCCCTGTGTCAGGAAAGTTTCTGACAAGGACGAATCGAGTATCGAGCTCGCGACACTACCAAACATCCTTTGGTACTTCAGGCGAGTATTTTATCGACCTGCTACCGCTCCCACGAACTATTTTTAATAAGGTAATGCACTTCTCCCGCTTCTTCACTCAGTAAACAGCTGAATGTAGCCTTCTGCAAGGTGTCCCGACACTTGTAAGCACGATCTCCAGTCAAGAAGTCCCTCTCTTCATTGAAGTATCTGTGGAATACAATTGGAATGTACTACTCTGTTAGCAAATGAAGAAGAACTTGTGAAATCTCGTTAGAACCACCTATGGTCACAATATATCTCAGGATCATATTAAAATGTTCATCCAATAATATTATATTACGGCAGTTATTTATTTAAAGATCACCTTCCTTTATTAAGTCAATCGACATACGTGTAAGATTTTGCAATAAAAATTAAATTCTCAGAACATGTTATTCTACGTTTCGTATTTCGTCTTTAATAATCCTTCTATTGTGTTGAATTTTCTGTCAGATAATGTATATAGAATAAATTAGCATCAAAACTGCAACTAAAACAGTTAAAATTGTAAAGAGAGAGAGAGAGAGGAGGAAAAGAGAGATAATTTTTAAGTTCAATATGAAAGATTGATAAGTATCAGACTTAGCCGAAACCAACTAATATAGAAAATAATTCAATAGAATATTTAACGCTTCCTTATATATACGTTCCTTTCACGAAAAATCCATACACTTCTCCAGTATTTACTGTTTGTATAAGACAAGGCGTATTGCTAAGTTACTGGATTGTTGATTGTAGGCAATTACTTGAGATTTGCGGCTAATGTCGCTCTCACGATACTTACGACAATTCAAAGTATACATTGATATTCACAATTTTTAGAAAATTACTTTAATCTCTAGTTCCAAGAATTGAAATAAATTGAGTTTAAAGAATTTTGAGCTTTAAGTGTGTGTGGTGCTCATATTTTATATTATAGTTTATTTTTGTAAATAAGTTCAGAATTTATTTAGTCAATATGTGATTTCGTGTTTGATGTAGCTAGCTAGAACAATACGTTTTTAAAATAAAACGTGTCTCAGCTGCTTCAACAATTCAGGTGTTTTCCGTAATCTTACATCATTTCTCGAGGATAAATGCACAGAAGTATGCAATGCCTGTTATTGACATCCGCGGATTCAACTTCAACGCTTTAAAGAAATATATATATATAATTTTTTTTCCTACTTGAACCGCTACATGTCGCCATTTCCCTGAACAAACTCTGAATTGTGAGTTCTCGGGAGAAATATTTTCCATTTGAGATCTGGTTTTAAACTGGAGAAACCAAATCCTTTCCTAGTTCATAAAATCCAAGTTTCTCGGTCCTTTCATCCTTTTCGCGTATTTCATTTCGGTTTTATGGATTTCGGATTTTTATGAAAGTTTTATTCCAATCGGGGAAGCATTTTTGAAAGCGAATTCAAGAGTTTTGATTGAGTGCCTGCTTTTCATTCTTCCTGTTTCTTTGTATTTATTTTTCTCTGATAGATGTATTTTTAAGGTAATCGGGACGATGGAGTTCCAAAATGCGCTTTTGTTATTCGATGATGGAATGTTCAGTTAAATTCATTGAATTGTCTTTATTAAAAATTTAAGATCAGGTGCTCTCTCCGAATTGAGCATACATAAATACCTACATACATATGTAGTGAGTATTGCTTTGCAGCACTTAGAATTGATAATGCGATTTGTTTCTTCGATACAAACAATATAACGTTCACAAATTCAATCAAAAAATCATTTGTTTTTTATTTAGAATTTTTTTTTGGCCACCAAGTAGTTTCAAACAAAAAATATCGGAATCATTTGGTAATGTAGCTAAAATATGAAGTTATAATGATACTAGATCTTCTTTATACAAGATGTCCGTATTTGAAATTCTCTTGTTCTGAGCTATCTGGAACCGTAACTGTTCATCATAAAACAATGAAAATTCTGGAATGTCCTAATGAAGAGATCAGAAAAAAATTCATAGGAAAAAAAACTAGTTTTGAAATTGAACACTAGGAAAGATTACAAATGTTTTGTTTGGAACTTCACATTTAATACAATATTTATTTCTGTAATTAAGACCAAACATGATCACCATATTGGCCATCGTTTTCGACTAACTTCAGGACTTTTTTCTCGCCAGAAAAACTGTTCTCGTGATGAATAATCGCTTATGGACAACCCCTCCCCCCTCCAGTATAACACATCACATTTTTTAAAATCAAAATCAAAATCCCTGGGGACGATACCCTTGGCAACACTGTCTGTAAATCTTTGCAACTAGCACCAGCAATTGATTACAACATTCTCT